>NC_058096.1:57240000-59740000 GCF_020171115.1 Neogale vison | reverse complement strand
TCTCTCTCTCTTTCTCTCTCTCTCTCCAAAGCAGGTGACTGTGAAGCTGTAGGAGTGCCCAACTTGTCAAAAGAGTGAGTGAATGAACAGATTTAAGAGAGGTGAGGAGTGTAGGAGATGTATTGGAGACAAGGCAGAGAGTTAAATCATAAATAGTAAGCTAATTAATCCCTTAGTTAAGGGATAGACATTGGGGTGAGATTTCCTGGGGTCAAATCATGTCTTCCTCACTCATTAGCTGTGGAACTGGACAATTTACTCAATCTCTCTGGCTTCAGTTTCCTCAACTGTAAAATGGGGATAGTAGTATGCATTTCATAGGGTTGTTAAGAGGATTAAATGAGGTCATATTTATAAAGTGTTTAGAATAAGACCTGCATGTTAAACTAAGGGTTTGACATACGCTATTGTATGGACATGAGTGGTGCCTAGAATTAATATTTAGAAAAATTCAAAATGTGGTTACTAATTTTTCTGCTCTGGCTTTCCTTGGTTATATTGCACATATTTTATTTTCAAATTTTTCTTTTTTCATAATCAGTGAATTTTAACAAAAAATAATGGTTAACTCTCACATGGTAGATGTTATGTTTAACTTTTTAAGAAGAATTATAGTGATGACATAGCATTAGCTGTATATTCAAAGTGAAAAATTTCAGGTAAACATTGGCATAATAGTAGAATGTAGAAATACAAATAACAATTAGAGAGGCTCTTTCAAGTTATTTATTGGTACATTTAATGATTATGCATGGAAGAAGATCCAGGATTTCAGAAGAGCTTGAACCTTCAAAGCTTGAATCAATGAAGATGGCAGAGAGGTGAAGTAGAGAATGGGGAAATAGGGTATGGCCAAGACAGCAGCCATTTTATGTTATTGTACATTGAATTATCATGTCTCAATTATAGTAGTAATTCATTAGCCTCAAATCTCTAACCATCATGCCACAAGGGCAGGGCAGAAGTGAAATAAATACTGGAATGTTGTAGAGTTTGAGGTCTTTGAAATTCTCCACATTGCTAGGCACTGGTCTTTCACCTCTGTGAAATTGTTACATTAGTACTTGGATAGTAGGAGGACAGGGTTGATTGAGAGATTTGGGACTAAGTGTTTAGTTGTGTGTGTGTGTGTGCGTGCACGTGCAGGGTAAATCAAGCCATGTGTCTAAGGCAGAGAGCTCACAGAAAGTAAAAATAATAAGACAAATAAGTATTGGCTCATTTTTGCAAGAATACACATCCGGAAAATTCAGCTAAGAAAGGAGAGGCAAGCAGGTACTTGTGTTCTAGGCAGTGAGCATTCAAATCCAGGAGGCAAAAGACAGGCAATGGAGAACAAAGAGTCAGGAGTAAAAGGCCAATAGAGTCTGTCCAGTAAGTATTCAAGATCATGCAAAGCTTCTACGTAATGGACAAGAGAGCAACATCTTACCTGGTTTCAGTTGTGGCTAAGTATGAATCTAACACTGGGGACATTTGGCTGGAAAAGTTTACTTCAAAAGCATTTAGAGGCAGATAAATCAGTTTTTGGGTAAATCAACAGTAATATAATATAATATAATATAATGCCCCTAATCAATTTGAGGGCATTATATCTTTTTTTTTTTGCATTTGATCATTTCAGTTTTATTTATTTATTTATTTATTTATTTATTTATTTATTTTAAGATGATAGATGTATTTATTTATTTATTTATTCCCAATTTATTTATTTTCAGAAAAACAGTATTCATTATTTTTTTCACCACATCCAGTGCTCCATGCAATCCGTGCCCTCTATAATACCCACCACCTGGTACCCCAACCTCCCACCCCCCTGCCACTTCAAACCCCTCAGACTGTTTTTCAGAGTCCATAGTCTCTCATGGTTCACCTCCCCTTCCAATTTACCCAAATTCCCTTCTCCTCTCTAACTGGGGCATTATATCTTAAAGCAGCTCTAATGTATTAAAGCTTTCTAAGCCCCTTTGTTTTGGCTCCACAACATTAACCAGCATAACATAGTTCTCTCTGTCTCTCATGTGCGTTGATTCTTTTTTTTTTTTTTTTAAATTTTGATTCCAGTATAGTTAACATACGGCATTATATTAGTTTCAGGTATACAGTATAGCAACTCAACCATTCTATACATTACTCAGTGCTCGTCATGATAAGTGTACTCTAATTCCTGTCACCTATTTCACATACCATCCCCACCCACCTCCCCTTGGGTAACCATCAGTTTGTTTTTTATAGTTAAGAGTCTGTTTCTTGGTTTGTCTCTTTCTCCCCCCTCCTTTGCTCATTTGTTTGTATCTTGAATTTCATATATGTGTGAGAGCATATGGCATTTGTCTTTCTCTAACTGACTTATTTTGCTTAGCATTATACTCTCTAGCTCTGTCCATGTTGTAGCAAATGGCAAGATTTCATTCTTTTTTATGGCAGAATAATGTTCCATTGTATATATATGGACACTTGGGCTGCTTTGCAATGTCTTGGTTATTGTAAATAGTGCTGCAAAAAACACAAGGGTGGGGCGCCTGGGTGGTTCAGTGGGTTGGGCCTCTGCCTTCAGCGTGGCTCGTGATCCTGGAGTTGGAGTTCTTGAATTGAGCCCCGCGTCGGGCTCTCTGCTCGGTGGGGAGCCTGCTTCCCTCTCTCTCTCTCTCTGCCTGCCTCTCTGCCTACTCGTGACCTCTGTCTGTCAAATACATACACAAAATCTTAAACACACACACACACACACACACACACACACAAGGGTGCATGTATCCTTTTGAATTAGTGTTTTCAGGGCACCTGGGTGGCTCAGTGGGTTAAACCTCTGCCTTTGGCTCAGGTCATGATCTCAGGGTCCTGGGATCGAGCCCCACATCAGGCTCTCTGCTCATCAGGGAGCCTGCTTCCCCACCGCTCTCTCTGCCTGCCTCTCTGCCCACTTGTGATCGTTCTCTGTCAAATAAATAAATAAAAATCTTCTAAAAAATAAAAATTAAAAAAAAAACAAAAGAATTAGTGTTTTTATATTCTTTGGGTAAACACCCACTAGTGCGATTACTGGATCATAGTGTAGTTCTATATTTAATTTTTTGAGGAACTTCTGTATTGTTTTCCACAGTGGTTGCCCCAGTTTGCATTCCCACCAACAGTACATGAGGGTTCCTATTTCTCTACAGCGTCACCAACACTTGTTTCTTGTGCTGTTGATTTTAGCCATTCTGACAGGCATGGGGTGATGTGTCATAGTAGTTGTTTTTTAATTGCAGTTTTGATCTGCATTTCCCTGATGATGAGTGATGCTGAGCATCTTTCATGTGTCTGTCGGCTATGTGTGTGTCCTTTTTTTGGAGAAGGAGCTGTTCATGTCTTCTGCCCATTTTTAAATCAGATTATTTGGTGTGGTTATTTTTATTATTTATTTATTTATTTGGTGTGAGTTGTATCAATTCTTTATATATTTTGGACACTAACCCTTTATTGGTGATGTCATGTGTAAATATCTCCTCCCATTCAGAAGTTTGCCTTTTAGCTTCATTGACTGTTCCTTCCTCTATGTGAGGCTTTTTGTTTTGATAGTCCTCACGGGCATTGATTCTTAAGTGGCAGTACTGAAAAGGAGTTGGAAGACCTGAGAGAACAAAAGGTTTGGGCTTCTGGTTTGAGCCACACCCTTCTCTTGATCATGTCTTACTCTTCTGCTCTGCTTTTGGGTCTCTGTGCCAAGGACCACAGCTCAGGAGAATCTGGGGCCTTTAGATTTTTTCAAGGAGGTGCATTTACTTGATGAGCATGTTTTTCTCTTATTATATTGACGTTCATGGCAAATTGTTGGCTTGCAAACTCCTGGTCCCTTTATTGTTTTTCTAAGCACTGGCACTCCATAAGAGGTAAGGGTGAGAGTTGGGAGGTCAGGGGTTTATTCCCCTAACCTCTGGATGGAGGAGGTAAAGAAATGGGGAAGAAAGCCTCATCCTCCCAAATCTCCTTGGAGAATTCTATGTGTTTCTACACCATTCTGTTGACTGCTAATTGTAGATGCGTCTGACAGGCATGAGAATATGAGGATCTCTGAAAGCTGTTGGCCTAACATTCAACCCAGAGAGACCACCAGTGGGGAGACCATCAGGCTAGCACACATGAAACTCTGGTTTTACACCCAGCTATGTCGCCAGTCACTTGGAGATCTTAGGCAGGCCATTTAGTCCTTCTGTGCTTTAGTATGGGCTATGGAATTGAAAAGCGGTAAAATAGATGAACATCATAATTTTTTGATGATATGAAATGATAGGAGAAAAAATGCTCATGTCAGTATAATTCTAAGTGGAAAAAACAGGTTCAGACTTGAGTAAGAAACTTGCCTCATATCATTAGACGAGTAATTACCTAGCAGAGGCTCAACCCTGGATCTATCCATTATCAAAACCCAAGGTCTTGACCTCTTAGCCTTAGCCTCTTCATGGTGGAAACCAGAATGCTTTATTTTTTTAAAGATCTCATTTATTTATTTATTTATTTATTTATGTATTTATTTCAGTGAGAGAATGAGTGAGAAAGCGAGCATGAGCAGGGAGAGAAGCAGACTCCCAACCAAGCAGGAGTCCCATGCGGGAGTAGATCCGGGGACCCTGAGATCATGACCTGAGCCAAAGGCTCTAGGTGCTCCTAGATGCTTTATTTTATTATTATTTTTTCTTTTCTTCTTTTTTTTTTTAAGATTTTATTTATTTATTTGACAGATGGAGATCACAAGTAGGCAGAGAAGCAGGCAGAGAGGAGGAGGAGGCAGGCCCCCCACTGAGCAGAGAGCCCAATGTGGGGCTCGATCCCAGGACCCTGAGACCATGACCTGAGCTGAAGGCAGAGGCTTTAACCCACTAAGCCACCCAGGCACCCCTAGATGCTTTATTTTAACTGACCTTTCATTACTGATTTTCTGACACCTGGGGAAATATTAAGCAAAGGGGAAGTTGCCTTTGCTATAGTCCATCATTGTTACACAGCATATATCTTCAAGTACTCCATGCCCTCGAGTGTCTGATTTCACTGTCTCAATCAAATTAGTTCACAGGAAGGAAAGCTTAAGAAGGGGAAGGAGGGAAATATATATATATAGTTTAATGTTTGGCAAGAGGGAAGATGAAACTGCTAACCTAAAAGAAAAAAATGCATGTTGTTTCATCTTTATCCTGTTTGCAGTGTTTTCTTCCCTTTCCTGGAGAGTTTTGCCTTGGGTTAGAAAATTCGTAACACATAACTGATTTCTTTCTTCCCAAACATAATTTAAATGCATGTGAGGTAGCCACATTAAGGCAGAGTTGTTTTGGGAAAGTCTGATTTCCAGGTATGTGACAGCTAAAGATGGGTGTTTATTGGTAATTTGGCTCAAATGATCAGTCTTTAGAGGCTCTTTAGAGGTGAAAGTAAATAAATGGAAGTAAGTACTAAATCGTGATAGAATAATGGCCTCCCAAAATGTCTGTGTCCTTGTCTGAAACTTATAAATAGGTAACCTAACATAGGAAAAGGGACTTTGCAGATGTAATTAAGGGTTTTGAGGTGTGGAGATTATCCTGGAGTATCTGAGCAGTCCAACGTACAAACAAGGGCCTTTTTAAAAAAAAATTTTTTTTAAGTAGGCTCCATGCCAACTCACAATTCTGAGATGAAGGCTTGAGCTGAGATCAAGAGTCAGACGCTTAAATGACTGACTGAGCCACTCAGGCACCCCTCAGGAGGGTCTTTATAAGAAGGAGGCAGCGGGGCTTACAACCCAAGGAGATGTGACAAAGGAATGAGGTGAGAATGATGCAGCCACAATCCAAGGAATGCTGGTGGCCCCCAGAAGCTGGAAAAGGCAACGAACGGGTTTTCTGCACGTGTCCAGAAAGAACACAGCCCTCTGACACCTTTTAGTCCTGGAAGGTCCATTTCAGACTTCTGACCTCTAGAACTGTAAGATACATTTGTGTTTTTTTTAAGCCACTGGGTTTGTGGTAATCAATTATAGTATCAGTAGGAAATTAATCTCATTACGATTCTTCTAGAGTTGTAGACCCTATAAGGGAGGATATTTTCCTCCAAACTTTATTATTGAGGCTGTGCAGTTCTTCAACACGGAGAAGCTTCTAAAAGTTACTGTGACTGGGAAATGTAAAGCGATGGGCCAAGGACAGATACATATCCTGTTTTGCTTTGTGATCCAAAGTTTAGACAAATCTGTTTATGTTGGGCACATCCAGTGCTTTACTGTAAAGTTGATCTGTGAGCAGCAGAAGTGAGAGGGGGACCAATGAGCTGAAAGAGACCTCAGTCAATCTGCTTCCTCCGTCTTCGCTTCACTGCATACAGGAAATCTATTGCTGTGTCAAGTTCCAGAGAAGAGTTTCTTCTGTTCCAACTTACGAGTCAGCCTGAGACAGAGTGGAAGGAGGAGGTTGGTAGAAAGGGAGTGTCCTGCTGTGGATGGGCTAAGAGGATCCAGCCCCGAGCCGCTAACCGGAGAGAGCCCCACCATGTCCAGAGCTCCTTTCATACCTGTGTGGAGGCAAAGTACCGAGTAAAGGCAGAATACGAGAAATCGGAAATGCCCTGCACTAGGAGAACTCCTAAACCATGGCTTCTACCGATTTTGACTGTCTGCTTAGCCCTCGGTAAGTCTCAATTCTTTGTGAGAGAGCAACAGGAGAATGGCCAGAAACGTGGCTCAGCTTTTGCTAAGTTTGCTTTGCTTTTCTTGTGGAGCGAGGCAAGATAATGTGGTCACAAGAGATGGGTCAGGTGTTACTCTCAGATTTATTTCACTTTATTCTCCTTACTCTGTGCTTGGTCTTACTTATTTTACTTTGTATCCTGTGGTACTATAGGTATCTATAATTTGCCTCACTGCCTACTTCCTTATTTCCACGTTCTCCCCCTCCCCTTTTCTGAACGAGGCAGAATAAATTAAGTATTTTCTAGTAACGATCCAAGTCATCTGGGTTCTCTCTGCCCTTTAAAAAAATTAATCCCACCTCATTCAGGTCCATATTGTTCACAGTATAAATTAGGAGAGTTTATGGCTTTTAATCGCTTTCTATGGCCAGGTGCTTTCTAAAATAGAACACACACACAGCGTGGCGGTGCATCTGTGAGGTATGTCTGTATTTATCTTTAAGACGTGTAGGCTGTAAAAGACACTTTCTGGATGAGAGGACACTGCAACATCTAGGTTCTCGTAGGAGTTGTAGGACACTGGGGGCTCTTGGGGGGGGTGTCCTGGTTTCACTACAGAGGGTTGGTAGGAGTTGATGTGGGAGGGAGTTTTCAGGTTTCACTTTTAGTAAATGGGAGCAGCCGCAAGGGAACAGTGTAGTTGGCATTACATTTCATAATTTGATCATTGAAGAAATAAAAGACTTATAAAATACCGCCTACCTTCCAGCAAAACTATCTGTTTTCCACATGACAGTCTTCCTGGTGAGTACAAGTAAAATAATCGTATTGTATTCCTGTGCCTTTCTATGCAGAATTTTCATATACTTTTTGTCCTTTGATCTGCAAAGCAAACCAGTGAAGTAGGCATGGAAGACAGTTTTCCATTCTATGAAGGTAGAAATTGAGGCCTGGAGAGGTGAATTGATTTGTCCAACACCACTTGTCAGTGACAGAGTCACACCCAGTCCCGCCTGTAGCATCACCAGACATTTGAATAGGCTTATGCCTTTCACGAAAAAGCACCACTGTTTTTAACACCACGGAAAAAAAAATTATGCCCATGCTTGGTTATGGGCTTAATGGACTGCTTACTCACTTAAGAAAAATCAAGTAATCTAAATATTTCAGTAGTTGAGATCTGATTGTGGGAAGCAAAGATCCAACTTGGCAGGGAAGCCAGCCAGGCAAGAGGCTATTTTTCATATCAGATCACATTATGACTTTTGGGTAAAGGACAAAAAAAATCGAGATGAAAACGTAATGGTAATTTTGAATTGTAATGTTTTAAAGGTTTGCATTTTAAAACTGTTTCTGAATGCAACCAGAAGATACTACCTAAGTCAAATCTCTGAAAGCTGTGCTTATATAATTGTAAAGTTATCGAAATATTTAGGATCAGGATACAAAAAGGCAAATTACATCACATGCAGAGATTTACATGATAAATTCACCATCAAATAATTTAGAATAACGAGAAGCAAACTACTTGGGGTATGACTTTACGTCTTTATTATTAATACTGCTTTGTTATTAATACTGCTAAACAGAAGTAACTCAATTTGTTGTACAAGATAAATTCACAAAGGCGCCTAAAAACTAATGACTTCAGAACTAGGCCTGGGTGGTTTATTGGCCTTTGGCTCAGGTCATGATCCCAGGGTTTTGGGATCGAGCCCCGTGTTGGGGGTCTCTGCTCAGTGGGGAGGCTGTTTCTCCTTCTTCCTCTGACTACCACTTCCCCTACTTGTGTTCTCTCTCTCTATCAAATAAATAAATGAAAATCTTTAAAAAAAAAAAAACAAGAGCTAATGACTTCAGTGTAAAACATAGCACTTAAAAAATCTTTTTACTTTTGTATCTTTAGGGTAAATACCCAGTAGTGCTATTGCTTTTATGTGGATTTATTTGCCTATGAATTCAAGCAATGTGGTAGTTGGTAGGCAAAGTTTATTAAAAAAATGCCTGCAGGGAAAAATTAAAACAATCTAAGCGGTCCACTGTCTAGCAAGCCTCTCCAATGCTGTGTCTGGTCTTCTTCCCTCATAATCTCCTTACTGTAGCCTATCTGTATTCTAGATTTTTTTCTTGTGTTCACATTATATCTTGCTATCCTAATCAACTTGATTCTACCTTTTATCAAAGTCACTGATACTAAGATCCTGATTACTAAGGACTCCTCCACTTTTTTCCTTCTTTGGGCTCATTTGGTTCATTTGTCAGTGTCTTCCACTAGAGGGCAGGAAGTAACAAGAAGAGGAACTAAAATTCAAAACAGGGCTGTTGGTAGTTTCAGCATGTTTGTGAAAGATAAAAAACAATTGCAAAAGAGAAAGGGTTTGTTTTCATTAATTTCAGTCCTGTCTCCTTTTTCTAGTTTGAGAGTTATGAATTTGCATAATGGCTTCCTCTAAACATCTATGCTTAAGCAATTAATAAAGTCATAAAAAGTATTAGGAACTCTGAATTGTTTATGATGTGTTTGTGAATAGTGGCTAAAAGTTATTAGCAATATAAATGAGGGAGATCAAGGTAAGACAAAATAATTGGAGAATATTTTAAATTGGTCCCAAAGATGGTAGATATTACAGTGGATTTGAGCTGTTGAAGTCTTAATGGAGACAATGGATCTTGAATGATAATTTTGGATAGATGCGGAAAGGTAGATATTTACATTGAAATTGAATGTATTGTATATTATTTAATGCCCCTTTGCTTCCAAATTTCATCCATGCATTGAATATTTTGGTGCTTTGCATTTTCTCAGTAAAATCTCAATCTCCTGGCGCCTGGGTGGCTCAGCTGATTAAGCATCTGCCTTCCGCTCAGGTCATGATCCCAGCCAGGGTCCTGGGATAGAGTCCAGAATTCAGCTCCCTGCTCAGGGGGGAGCCTGCTTCTTCCTCTCCCTCTGTGGCTCCCCCTGCTTGTGATTTTTTCCTCTTTCTCTCAAATAAATAAATAAAATCTTAAAAAAAAAATCTCAATCTATTTTCCCTAAATTTCTTGATTCTTGTATATCTGTGTTACGTTTAAAGGTTTGTTGTGAGGTATACTTTTAACCACTAACTGTGTCATCTTTAAGAAATTGTTTACCCTCTTTGACAATAATTTCCTCATTCATGAAATGAAGGAGATGTAGGAGACTTTTGAGAAATATAGTTTTCAAACAGGAAGGGCTTTAGAAACCTTTAAATTTCATTTCATATGTGGGCAAATAAAGCCCAGCATTTGTTCAAGGAATTACTAAAGATACCACCCAACTTTTTAGTAAATGAACTGAGCTTGAGATTCATCCATAGTATCAAACATACAAGGTAAAAGAGATGTGGCAAGTATGTGCGGGATAATAGGAGATTCCTGTCTAGGAGGAAGAAGGCAAGGCTAAAATGTGGGTTAGTTATTTTTTTAGTTAGTAAGGGTGTGTGTGTCATGTGTGAGGAACTGTGCTTCATGCTGGCGATACTTGAACAAGACAGACATAAATCATGCTCTCGTGAAGCTCAGACTCTCAGAGGAGAGGTGAGCATTAAATAAACTATTGCACATAAGTAATGTGTAAGGAGAAATAGAGGGTGACATGGAAACGTGTAATTGGTAAGTCTAGTCTCGTCTGTGAGGGTCAGGGAAGGCTTCCCTTTGGAAGTGATGTTTGAGATGAAGAGAAGCAGAAAAGAGCGAGGCAGGAAGCGTTGAGGGACTCACATTCCAGGCAGGTCAAGCACCTTGTATGAAGGGCAGAGGGAACTGACCTATGACTACAGTGGTAAACAAAACAAAACAAAACAAAACAAAAACAAAAAACCAAAGAGAAATCAACGGTATCGAGGCTCAGTTGGGGTTCTGGGAGTGAGGGAGAATGATGAGAAAAGGTGCTGAGAGAAAGCTGGGCAGATGAGACATGGGGGAATGTCTGCATTAACGTGCCTAAGGGAAAGACGGGCTTGCAGAGAAAGCGAAGGAGACAGGGCAAAGTACAGGGATCATAGTAGGGGGTAAGAAAGGGATTCACAAGGAAAGGGAAGTGGTTAATAGCATCAGGATCTCCCAACAACCCAGGGGCAGCAGTCCTGAAAAAAGGCCAAAGGAGCTGGTGACCTTTAAAACTGGGTTCTGAATGGAAGGGTATAGGAGCCACAAGATTGCTGGTGTTGAGGAGAGGGTGGGTGTGGAGGAAATTGAGGCTGTGGTCACAGACCATTCATTCCAGACATTTGGCAGTAACAAAAGGAGAAAGGATCACAGTTAGAAGGAGAAAGCAGCATCTAATTTCTTTCAACCAATATAGGGGAAACCTGAGTGTGTTCAAAGGGTGTCATCTGAGAACATTCAGTGATTTGGTCCAGGTCCTTTTCCAGACTGGGTGTGTGTATATGTAGCTGTTAGTTATTTAGTGACTTATTTTCTTTTTCCTTGCCATTTGGTTAGTTTGCCATGAAATGCTACCTCTCCCTGAAGGTGAACTATTACGTAATCTGAGAGTATCTGGTTATATGATCCTGTTTTGTGGTATTGACAATTTTTCAGAAAAAAAAAATGTCCAAGTCAAAATGATGAAACCATGTTACTTTTATTTTCTAAAAAATCATCCCATCTCTTGTTCGTTGGATCCTTCCTAGATGCTCCCCAAGGGTTATTCTAAACCAGTAAATAAGCTAGTTGAGAGTCACCTAAAGGAACCTAAATCATTAAAGATACTGTGATGTCAACTCAAATCTACTCAATCAGACTAATCAGGGTGCAGAGTCTGAGATCTGGGCTTTCATAAATCTTTGCAGATGGTTCTGATGGGAGCTTGGATTTAAATACTCTCTTAGTTCTTTATCACGCAAACTATCCCTCTTATCCTGCATACTCAGCAGATGGCTGCTCACTTTTGCTTTCCTGTCATCCACTGTGGATTTCTTAAACCAAATGATAACATTTCTGAGGGTAGAGACCTTACTTCATGCATCCTATCACCCCCCAGGGCTCTGCACAGGTACGGATGCTAAGTAAGGATACTCCAAAAATGTTCGTCAACATGAGCTTCCTCCAAATATCTCTGTGTCTGTAACTTCTCTTGCCCTTTCTGCTTCTCTTTTAAGAGACCATGTATTTTCCCCTTCTTTTTCTTTTTCTCCTCCTGTGCCTCCTTCTTCTTCTTCAATTTATCTATTTACTTGAGAGAGAGAAAGAGCGAGAAAGCTGGGGTATGGGCAGAGGGAGAGAGGGAAGGAGAGAGAATCCTCAAGCAGACTCCCCACTGAGCAGGGAGCACAAAGCAGGGCTTGATCCCAGGACCCCGAGATCATGACCTGAGATGAAATCAAGAGTCTGTCACTTAACCAACTGAGCCACCCAAGAGTCCCAGTATCAGTCTTTTCAAAAGCAAACTTCCACTTTGCGTTGGCCTCATTTCCTGCCTGTACCACTAGGATCCTGCTTTACCATCACTGGTGTAAATTCTAGCTCCTTCCCTTTCTGTCTACAGATAGGCTGTGCTCTCCTCTGTTAGATACTTTCTCCCTCCTCATAGTTCCAAATATTATCCCATCCATCTCTCTCAGGTTTGACACGAAAGGATAAAAACCCTTGTCATTCTCCCATACTTTCAGGGTCTTGAAAGAATAAGTCTCCATGTGCTGACCGTTGCTTCTGCTTGGCTCCTTTCAATCTTGTGCTCCTATCTCTGTCTTAACACTACTCTCTTACAGACGCTACAGATCTCTGACCACTTTCTTGTTAGTAAATCATAAAGCCTCTTAGTCCTTAACTTAAGGCTTTTCCCACGTGATTATTATTTTTTTTTTTGGATTTTATTTATTTGATGGAGAGCGACATAGCCAAAGAGGGAACAGCAGCTAGGGGGAGTGAAAAAGGGAGAAGCAGTCTTCCTACTGAGTAGGAAACCCCGATGAGGGGCTCGAACCCAGGACCCGGGGATCGTGACCTGAGCCAAAGGCAGATGCTTACTGACTGAGCCACCCAGGTGTCCCTTCCTATGTGATTTGATTTTGATGATTCCTGTCTTGAATCTCCTCCCTGGTTTATGGCATTGCATTTACTTTCTTCATCATTTTTGCTAACTCTGCTTCTTCCAACAGGTTTCTGATTATAAATGTTTTTGAGACTTTGATTTTGGCCTCTTCTCTAATTTCCATACCAGAGACAGCAATTTGGCAGCCTATGGACTAGATCTGGCTTGCAGACACTTTTCATTGGCTTGTGTAATATTTAAAAAAAATCTGAATTAGTTGCCACTACTTTAAAATTGGGAGATTTTTTTTACCCCAAACCCCTGACCTAGAATCTAGGGTTTCTGAGAGGATAAAGTTAAATTATGTATATCAAGCACATAACACCATCTGAATTTTATATTCAAAAGGTGGTATCTTAATTATTATTTTGCAGTTTTCAAATATGTTTCATAGATATTATTTCAAAATTTATTTAATTAACCCTTAGAGATCAACTTCCTTGTTGTTTTGTTTTCTGGAATTAAAAACTATGCTGAAATTAACATTCTAGTACATATAGCTTTGCATATTGATATGTATAAATATTCACTATCCATTCAATGCACTGTCCCATGTGGTAATTTTTACACATTTGTACAACATCTGTCCTGGGCTAGGGAACAAATCTATCCCTCCCTACTCACTAGTTTCAGATTATGTGATGGTAATTGCCTGAAAAAAAAAAAATTAACCCAGCAATATGGGTTTTATTAGCATAGTATCCTGACCAACTGATACAGGATTTTTGATGATATCATTTTGGAAACTAGGGTCAAATTTGTTATTTACCATAATTCTTTTGGCTTTCCAAATTTTATTCATCCATGGAATTCGTTATTGGATTCTTATGTTTTGGAGCTTTTAAACTTTTCTCACTCTTCCTTTTTATAAACCATTTGGGTGTTTTATTTTTCTCTCTGTGTTGTATCTGAAGAATATAATTATAGTTACCATCTAAGTCACCTTTCAACATATTACTTAACCTTATCTTTTATTGGCCTGTTCGTATCGTTTGCCCATTTTTTCCATTGGGTTGTCCATCTCTCTCTCTTTCTCTCTCTCTCTCTCTCTCTCTGTTTTTTTTTTTTTTTTCTTGGTTTATATGTTTTCTGTATATTTTTTGGAGGAAATTAGTCTTTTTTTTTTTTAAAGATTTTATTTATTTACTTGACAGACAGAGATCACAAGTAGGCAGAGAGGCAGGCAGAGAGGCAGGCAGTGAGAGAGGAGGAAGCAGGCTCCCTGCTGAGCAGAGATCCCGATGCGGGGCTTGATCCAAGGACCCTGAGATCATGACCTGAGCCGAAAGCAGAGGCTTAATCCACTGAGCCACCCAGGCACCCCGGAAATTAGTCTTTTGTTTATCGTAAATGTTCAAAATATTCCACAGGTTTTTGCTTGTCAACATTAGTTTACACATTTTCTTTTCTTTTTGCCATACAGAAATGTAAGATTCTTTTTATAGTCATCTTTCTCCATGTTTTCTTTTGTGGTTTCTGTTTTGTACCAGGGTTAGAAGGTTTTTTACTCACAGTGACAACTGTCCCAGTTTGCCTCAGACTTTCCTGTTTTTATTTTTATTTTTTAAATTTATTTTTATTTTTAAAAATATTTTATTTATTTATTTGAGAGAGAGAGAGAGCATACGCAGGGTGAGTAGTGGAGGGAGAGAAAGAAGCAGGCTCCCCACTGAGCACAGAGTCAGACGGAGTGGGGGGTTGATTCCAGAACACAGATCATGACCTGAGCAGGAAGGCAGACACTTAACTGACTGAGTCATCCATGTGCCCTGACTTTCCTGGTTTTAGCACTAAACATCTTATGTCCCAGGAAACCCCACATTCCCTGGCAAACCACGGTGTTACTCAGTCCATGTTCCATTTAAGATTAAAAAAACAAAACACATGGAGCACTGGGTGTGGTGAAAAAAAAATGAATACTGTTTTTCTGAAAATAAATAATTTGGAAAAAAAACAAAACAAACAAAACAAAACACCCATGCTTTCTTCCAGTTAATCTATCATCTATCAATGATTTCTGTCTTTGGTTCATTTTATTTTCTTTTTGTGTGAGAAGTGAGGTAGGAATCTGTTGTTGTTGTTTTCCTAAATGACTAGATAAGTTTCCTAATACCATATATCAAGGATATAGATAATTATCTTTCCCCATATGAGTTTGAATGACCACTGTTATCAGATACTAAATTCTTACATGTATGGATTAAGCAACTGAGATTCAGAGAGTAATCTGTGCAAGACTGTAGAAGTAATAAATGGAAGAGCCAAAATATTGGTCAATTTTCTTTACTCTAATTTTGTTGTTTTTCTGAATTTGTTCTGCTAGAACTTTGGGTTCCCATCCAATATTTGGCTTATTGAACACCTAATTAGGTGTTGTCTGCTACTAAATAAATACCTTTGAAAATGCAAATCATATTTATAAATTAAAGCATAAGAACGCAACAGCATTGATGCTGTGATACAGGGATCAGTTGCTCACATTGTTATATTAAAACATGTATATACAAATTGTAGTTTTTGTGTTTCTTTGAACTTATTTTAATTTTCTTTTATATTAACATATATATTGCTGAGTGTATTACATATGTGCATTTCAAAGAACAATTACACAGTGAATGTTTATGAAAGTTTATCTAAGTTCTACCACCCAACCTTTGCTGTAAGCTGTTATCTTTTGGGATAATAATTCCCTGCCTTTTTTTTTTTTTTTTTTTTTTTTACATTTTACCACATATGTATCCAGCCCTAAACAGTAAGAGTTATTTTGCCTTTTTTTGTTTGCATGTAGATGAAATCATACTCTGTATATTATTTTATTATTGTTTTCATTTGCTGAATAGTGTGTGTGAGATTTACTCATGCTTAAGTTTGTAGTTATAGTACATTAATATAAATAGTTTTTATCCTAAAATTTCAAATGCTTGCAAAACAGTTATTTTTCCTTGAAAAAGTTCCGGTGCAGAAATAACAAATATGATTTAAGGTAAGAAATCTCAGGGCACCTGGGTGGCTCAGTGGGTTAAGCCTCTGCCTCCGGCTCAGGTCATGATCTCAGGGTGTTGGGATCGAGTCCCGCATCGGGCTCTCTGCTCAGCAGGGAGCCCGCTTCCCCCTCTCTCTCTGCCTGCCTCTCTGTCTACTTGTGATCTCTCTCTGTCAAGTAAATACATAAAATCTTAAAAAAAAAAGAAATCTCCTATTTTGTATTTCAGTTTCTCTTTTTCAGACACAAGGATTCATGATAATGGAGATATTAAGCTGTAATACATATGAACATATAAAGAAGAAAGTTTTCATTTTGAAAATATGTTATGTCTCATATAGCTAAAATGGCAAATGTTTATTTTTCTCTTCTGTTCCCCTTCCATAGAAAGATAAATTTATCTCAGGGAAAAAATTTTCTGAAATCATTATGTGAGACTAGAATAATAGGAAAAAATGAGATTGTCTCTTTTTGGCCATGGTGTGTTTCCCTTTCCTTCCTTTCTTCTTCCTTCCTTCCTTTTTTTTTTTTTTTACACATTTATTGGTTTTTGTAAGAGAGAGCATGGAGGGGGGTGTGAGGAGCAGAGGGAGAGGGAGAGAGAGAGAGAGAAATCTAAGCATACTCCTCACTGAGTACAGAGCCCAATGATCCCACAACCCTGAGATCATGACCCTGAGACCATGATCTGAGCTGAAACCAAGAGTCTAGTGCTTAGCTAACTATACCACCCAGGAGGCCCAGCCCTGGGTCTTCAGATCTTAGTTTTCTATAATCCCTTCAGGCACGTGTCACCTGCACATAATAGTATTTTATTTAGAATATTCTTTCCTCTCTCTCTCTCACTCTTATTATTGGCTTCTTGTCTATTAGATCTTGTATTAATTACTTATTGTTACATAATAAATTATCCCCAAACAACTATTTATTTTCTTGCAGTGACTCAAGGCGGAGAGAGAGAGAGAGAGAGCGAGCACGAGTGAGCACACACTGGAAACCGCAGTCTTTTTATAATTGACTCTCAGCACTGATATCCATCACTTTTATGTATTGTAGTCATTAAGTGTATGAGTGAGTCCAACCCGCAGTCAAGAGGAGGGAATTTTACAGACATGAATATCAGGAAGAGAGAACATTGGGAACCACTTTAGGGGCTATCCACCACCTCGAGACAAGGATAAGTTGCTCAGGGTACATTTTTATACTTTCCATTTGCTGTTATTGCAATTTCACATAATTATTTGATTATTTGGTTAATGTTTATTGTTCACAGTAAATTGACACTCCAGGATAAATAGGCATTTATTAAGTGCCTAGCTACTGTAGCTTAATAAAGGACTATTAATATAGCTTCAAGTTGCCCTCCATCAGCCCAAAAGTTCTAAAATACCTGATAGGGGGTCATTCTGCTCTTTGAATGAAAACTACTAGTGATCATAATCTGATCATAATCTTAGAAGGCAGAAAATGTTTCCTTTATTTCCAAAATTTATCATAAAATTAACGTATTAGGCTTCAGGCAGCTTTAGTAGAAAAAAGATTCAGATAAGTCTTTTAGTCCAAGCATTCCTATTTGGTATATATAAATAACAGAATTTGGGGAAGAATTAGTGATGATTTCAATTATTCCTACAGGGTGATACTGTTTTTAATTATATATCGAAATAAAATTATGATTTAGGCTTCCTCCTCCAAAGGTTAGGAAGTTCATAGATTTTTTGTTTGGCTACCATGGACTTTCATAATTCCTAGATCCCGATGTGAAAACCATTGCATTAGAGGAAGAAATAGAGCTAGCCTATTTGGGTGACAATTCCTCAGTATCTTTAAAAAAAGACATAATTTAATTTCACAAATTCTTGCTTGAATCCATTCATAACTGTTGGGAAATAATACTTTTATGTCTAACCTACAACTGCAAGGTGAGGTTTTATAAAATGCAATACAAATATTCACTAACTAAAATGTTAAGTTTGGTATTTAAAGCTTTCTGGAGCCAGAAGTAAAGGTTGAAAGTAAAGGTTTCTGTATTGTATTGACTTTACCATACCGTTGACTAGAAAAACTTATGTACTTAGTGTAGCTAAATAAAGATTGTTCTAGCAGTATAATTTGAGTTTCCAGATCTTTGTGTGATTAAGATCTCAGTCTCAAAGTTGCATTTATTTTAAATGAAACCTTGAATCTTTAGGTGAGGTGTACTGCTTCTTTATGACTAGGTTTAATACCTCAGTCTGTCATGTACTTTGAATACTTTTCATGAGTTATTCCTCTCATTAATTTAAGAATGAGAGTCTGTGTTTTGCAGAGGGGGAATCTAGAGCATATGAATTCATTTAATTATCTAAAATGAAACAGAGTGAGAAAACTTATATCTCTCATATTTTGTAGCCATTGCTAATCCATGATGGTTCAGCCCTATATTTGTTATAATAACCTGTAGAGTTCTGAAGTTTGAAAGCTTGAACCATCAAATGTAGAGTGAAATAATTCTGTTACTTGGTTTTCCTTATGAAAAATATCAGGGTATTTCCATGTATCTCAATGTGTTGAAATGTATTTATTTCAGTGTATTCTGTATTTTTCAAAGTAGTAAATTCATTCAATGTTAAATAACAAGAAAGATGACCAGTGACGACGGAAAGACCATAATAAGCAGTAAGAATGACTTCTTGTTAGTACTAGCTTAGAGGCTCCAGGTTCTGTAAAGAAATGTCAAAAGAAACTTAAAAATGGAACTATGCCACATGATTTTCTTTTGCAGACACATGGGCATCTTATTAGAGCATAACAAATGGTTTAGGCTCCAATTTTGTCCCCAGTTAAACATTATTTTAACTTAAAATTCATTGTTTTAGCCTCCTTACTGCTTTGTATGCCTTCTCCTCAAAGAACCTGCAAATGAATGAAAGGACAAGAAATCTTTAACTTTTCCGTTTCCCATCCCCATATGCCGGAAATACATGAATTTTAGCAACTAGTAACTATTGGAGGATGGCATAATCCACGTTCTAATTAGGTTACTAGCAGTTGCTTGACCAGGGGTTTTTATTGGGAGTGGTGAAGTATGAACAATGCCTATCTCTCCCTTTTTTAGTCAGGACAGCACAGCAGACCACAGGATTTTAGAAGAGATAAAAACTATTTAACCTCACAAAAAAAACCCATGTGTTCTTTCTGAGAGCCTTTTCCCCCCTTCACTGGAGGAAGCCTTTGGAGTATGGCTTTGCACAGTCATGCCCATACAATGTCTGCTGTGTGGGTGGTGTATGCTTGCTCAGGCATATGACAATGACGATTTGGGAAAGGAAACTTCTGGTGCTCAAAGTGAGTAAGAGGTTTCATTTGTACTAAAATCACAAAACAATCTTACTTCTACTGATACTTTTGACTTAGATGGAAAAGTTTTGTTTTTTTTTTAGCCATTATTTTCAGTGTAAAGGGTTTTTCCATTTGTATTTTGTTTTGTGTTTGTGTGGATGCATGTTCTAAAGTTACATGTGTTAAAACCTGATGTTTCTGATACTGTATTTAGTTCAATTGAGGGACAATTTATGTACAATTAACCGTATCCATTTAAAAGGTACAGTTTGATGAGTTTTGACCTATTCCTGTGAATCATCACAAACAAGACACAGGACATTTCCATCATTCCCCATATATTCTTTCATGTATAATTGCAGTCCATCTTTGCCTTGGTCCCTATCTGCAGGCAACCACTGATCTGCTGTTTGGCACTACAGACTGATGAGTTAGCATTTCATCTCAGCAGCGTTCTTTTGTGCAGTGTATAGTGTATACTCTTTGTGTCTGCTTGTTTCATACAACAGAATGAGTTTGAGAATCATCAAGGTTGCTGTGCACTCCTTTTGTTGCTGAGTCATATTCCATCACACAGACAATTTACCCATGTATCCATTAATTGATGTTTAGGTTGTGTCCGGCTTTTGGCCATTGCGAACAAAGCGGCTATGAGTTTCATGCACAAGTCTTTGGGTGGACATATATTTTCATTTCTCTTGAGTAAATACTGAGATTGGAATTGTTAGGTTGTATGGTGGACACATGTTTGACTTTTTTAGTGTAGTTTCCACTAACACTAACAATATGATTATTGAAAATAGGTAAAGATTTTTTTTGCAATTATTTTGTCATTAACTTACATTCCACTAATAGAGTCAAACTGTTGTGTTTTGAAAGTCGGTTGGAATAGCTGCTCTGTATGTGGTTATGCAACCAATTCTACCTGCATAAGTTCATTTGTTTCACTTGCTTCATAATTTTAGTGTTTACAAGTAATTTGGTCATGTTTTATAATTACGGAAAATGGTTACATGGTTCCAAAGTCAAATCTATAAAATCAGAGACATATTATTTCTATTCTTGTTCCATTTCATCCATTTAGTTTTGAAATTATAAGCAAGGAGAGAAAGAACACACACACACACATACACACTTAGATGAACAGTAGTGTACTATATACGATTTTGTGTATCCTGCTTTTTCTTCTTAACAATATATCTTGGATGGGGCTCCTGGGTGGCTCAGTGGGTTAAAGCCTCTGCCTTCGGCTCGGGTCATGATCCCAGGGTCCTGGGATCGAGCCTCACATCGGGCTCTTTGCTCAGCAGGGAACCTGCTTTCCTCTCTCTCTCTCTGCCTGCCTCTCTGCCTACTTGTGATCTCTGTCAAATAAATAAATAAAATCTTAAAAAAAAACAAAACAAAAAAAACAATTTATCTTGGAGATCCCTCCATAATAGTTTATAGAGCTATCCCTCATTCTTTTTAAGAGTTTCATTATATTTCATTTGGTGTATGTACCGTAGTATAGAAAACTAACCCTCTATGAGAGGTCATTGGGTTATTTCTCAAAGTCTTGCCATGACAATGTTGTAATGAATAGTCCTTGCATATATTCTTTTCATACTGTTGCCTGCGTTTCTTTAGGATAGATTCTGTGATTTGGTATTGCTGGGGAAGAGAAATGCATATGTAATTTTGCTATATATTGCCAAATTTCCTTCTGTGGACATTGTAACGCTCTTCCTGCCAGCCTGATATTGGCATGCCTATCATTCCACAGCTCCAAAATACATTGTCAAATTTTTGGCCTTTGGCAGTCTAATAGGTGAGAAATGGTATTTCTGCATAGTTTTAATTTGCATTTATTTTACCATGAATGTTGTACGAGCATCTTCCTATATGACTAAAAGACTTTTGTACTGCTTCTGTAAACTAAATCTCCATATCTTTAGTACAGTTTACTGTAAGGTTGCGTTGACCTTTATATTTTTAGCACAGTTTGAGTCACCTACATGACAGGCAGCTGTGCAAACCACTCTTCTAAGCGCTGAAGATGTGGAATGAAAAATATAAATGAAAATCCCTGCATTTATGGAGTTTATAATCTAGTATATAATCTAGTTTAGAATCTAGTGAGGGAGTGATGAGTTTGGCCCACAAATTTTGGCAATTGTCTCCCACAGTCCTCCTTACCTTAACTATTTCTGTTCAGATTTGGAATTCATACTGCTTGTGTCCATACACCATTGTAATCTTGATTCTATTGACTTAACCATTTGATGTACTCTTTCAGACCTTTGTCTCTGTGTTTCCCCCAAAACATGGGTTGGATTTGCTTCATTGACTCTCTTAATTTAGATTAATTTGGGTACTGCTTTTATCCCAGTGCATTCTTTAGATCCAAGCCTTGGTTTCTGTTCAATAGTAGGACCTTTGTACAAGAATAGTTGGGCAATTAGAGCAGCTTTCAAGCTGGGCAGCCTTGGATGAATTGCTTCATCACCGTGAGTCTGCAGTTCTTTATCTGTAAGATGACGTTAAAATACTTGACAGTGTGGGGAGGCTGAAATAAATAGCATATGCTAGTTACCCAAAATTTGTTCCTAGCAAACTTTTGAGCAAGGGCTCAAAAACTGTTAATTTTTAAAAACAGTGTTTTATTAAAGTAAATGGTAGCTTGGAGGAGCAGTGGGTTCAAAATTTCTCCAGAAAAACACTGCCTTAAATCTTATGCTAAAATGTTTCTCTTTGCTAGTCAGGTGCACCTACTCTAGATGTATTGGAGATGTATCATTTTCTTGTGAACACTTTCTAGGAGTGTTGCGCCTTCCACAGTGAGAACCTGCCAATATCCAGCCTCAACTCTAATTGCACATCTGGTTTTTCTCACTTAATGACAACACTAAACTATTCGCAATTCTTTGAAAGTCCCATGTAGCTTCCTATCTTCTTCTTCTTCTCCTTTTTTTTTTTTTTTTTAAGATTTTATTTATTTATTTAACAGAGACAGAGAGAGAGAGAGATCACAAGTAGGCAGAGAAGCAGGCGGGAGAGAGGGGGAGAAAGCAGGCTTCCTGCTGAGCAGAGAGCCCGATGCAGGGCTTGATTCCAGGAGCCTGGAATCATGACCTGAGCTGAAGGCAGAGGCTTAACCCACTGAGCTTCCTATCTTCTTCTAAATGACTTTTCTTTTGTATGCAAAAAGATTTCCTTCTTTCTCCCTGCAGAACTCATCTACTGAGATCCAGCTCAAGTATCACCTGTTATAGAGAATTTTCCCTTTTACCCTTGCTCTTTTAGAACTAAACATTTTTTATTTTTAATTTCTGGACATTATTTTACTTCTATCGTCACTCTGAAAACTTTACCTTCTGATCATATAAATAGCTGCTTCCTTGTCTGGACCTTTAGCTCTTGGAGAGAAGAGGGCATTGTTTATTATGATGTTTCTATGCTTGGTGAGTACTTTGCCAGAAGTTGCTGCTCAAAATTTAAAAAAAAAAAAAGTTTATTAGCAATTCCTACTTAGAGTTTGCCTTACAAAATTTGAACTTAATAGACCATTGTCCATATGATATGATTTCAACAAATGCTTAGGAAAATCCTTTTCTGTTCCGTACCAGACCCCAATGAACACATCACTACTAAACTTTCTTGACCTACTCACTGGTGGCCCCAAAGCCTATAATGGATGGTAAAACCCTTTTCACGACTGGAGGTAAAGTAAATGCATAGAAGCCAAGAATAAGAAATACTTTGACTTGAATATAAAGACAGCAGGGTGGTGACAGACACTTTGCATCTAAAGTAGGGGTATGCCAAAAAGGTAGGAAGTTAAAGTCAAAAATTCATTGTGGGGCAAATTGTCCTGAGGTGTCTTGACTGTCATAACTTATGTTTCTTTTGGCAACTGCAATCCAAAAATGGCCTGTAGAATGTGAAAAAATTGTGACTTTAACAAGGAGTCAGAAATACTAATTTTATTCTTCTGATCACCCCATATGTCTTTTCAGAGTGCATACGTGCAGGAGTGGGAAGTTCTGGGATACCAGGGAACTCAACGAAGCAGCAAACAGATAAGGACAATTACAGTTTGGGTAATGGTCATCTTTTTTTTTTTTTTTTCCAATTTATTTATTTTCAGAAAAACAGTATTCATTATTTTTTCACCACACCCAGTGCTCCATGCAAGCTGTGCCCTCTATAATACCCACCACCTGGTACCCCAACCTCCCACCCCTCTGCCACTTCAAACCCCTCAGATTGTCTTTCAGAGTCCATAGTCTCTCATGGTTCACCTCCCCTTCCAATTTAAGGGTCATCTTTTAACGATAGTTCTATTAGAAACGTGCTTGATGCTGGTACAGTTTGTATGTTAAGAACTTGAGGGGTGCCTGGGTGGCTCAGTGGATTAAGCCTCTGCCTTCAGCTCAGGTCGTGATCTCAGGATCCTGGGATCGAGCCCCACATCGGGCTCTCTGCTCAGCAAGAAGCCTGCTTCCCCCTTCTCTCTCTGCCTGCCTCTCTGCCTGCTTGTGGTCTCTGTCTGTCAAATAAATAAATAAAATCTTTAAAAAAAAAAAAAAAGAACTTGAATTGTCTTAAAAAAAAAAAAGAACTTGAATTGTCTTCTGTGTAGTTATAGACTCTTGTTTAAAAGTGTCTAAATATAATATTCCCTGTTTTATGAAGAGTTCATAATTTTTTCATTCTAAAATGATTTCTGTGCTTATTTAGTAACTTTTTCAAAAATGGTGCCACTAAACCAATGGCATGTTAAAATTTTTTCACTGGGTGTTATACACAAATATGAGTTATGGATACTACATCAAAAACTAAAGAAGTACTCTATGTTGATTAATATAACTTAATAAAAAAAAGAAAAAATTCTCATTTAGTTTTTGAAAAATGGGTTTAAAAAATAGGTCTTAGCAGATATTAGTAATTTATTGTCTCTGTTCCCCACTCAGCCCTACTGTCTTACAAAGTTGCCATTATACTTAGCTTCTTTTTTATATTTAAAATTTTTATTTTTGTTGTATACCTCACTTCATTGAAAAATAATTCCCATGACTCCAAAATGCATTGCTGGTCTTATAAATATACTTTCTAATTTCACTCAATTATTTCACCATCTAGAAAAATTAGATTCCAGATAAATAATTAAAATAATTATATAATTATAATTATAGGTAAATAAGTAAAATAATTATATAAACTATAAATCTAAAGGTTGGAAACAATGCATCAGTGGTGCCCCCCCAAGAATGGTGGGTTGAATGGTGTCACCCCCAACAAAAAGTCCAGCTGGATCTTGCAAATGTGGCTGCATTTAGGAAAAGGGTCTTTGAAGATGTAATTAAGTTAAAGCTCTTGAGAAGAGATCATCCTGGATGAGAGTGGGCCTAAATCCAATGATAAGAGTCTTTAGAAGTGAAGAGAAAAGAAGAGGACACAGGGAGAGGCAATATGAAGATGGAGACAGTGATTGAAATGACATGTGTACAAGTTGAGGAACACCACGGATTGCTAGTTGCCACCACAAGCTGGAAGAAGTAAGAAGGATTCTTCCCTTGTGCTGTTGGAAGAAACACAGCCCTACTGACATGTTAGTTTCAGACTCTTGGATTCCAGAAATATAAACAAATACATTTCTGTTTTGTTTTTTTTTAATTTGACCAAGTTGGTCATTTTATATTAAGGCAGCCCTCGGTGGCTAACCTAATGAGTCATTAAGTTACTTTTCTGCTATAAATATGTTTTAAAAAACACAATTCACATTTGTTTCTGTCTATATATATATATATATATATATATATATATACATATACATATACATTGAGAAAGTGTTAAATTAGGCTTCTGATGTTAACAATGTAAAAGTATAATTTTTATGAACTTTAAAGAAAATTTGGTTTCAGATAAATAAAGTAAAGAAAGAAATCACAGGACCACTGACCAGAAGGCTGACACATATGTTTTACTACTTTGGTGTACGTGAAGCTTCAAGCAAGACTGGATAAGGAATTTTCAGTGAAGATACTTGATATGAAATCAGAATTTCATGGCAACTAGCTGAAGTTGAGATAATAAAACTAAAGGACTCCTATATCAACAGTTAACAAAGTTTAAAAGTCATTTCCAATATCGTAAAAGTAATTAGAGGAATATTTGTGAAAAGAAGCATTTTCTTCTCTTCTGAAAACAATAGAGGGTATTATAGAGGGCACGGATTGCATGGAGCACTGGGTGTGGTGAAAGAATAATGAATACTGTTTTTCTGAAAATAAATAAATTGAAAGAAAAAAAGGAATACATTCTGACTTGTGGGTTTTATCTCTGGCATGAGAAGTCATAGTCATCTTGTCTGGAAATATCGGCAATTTAGTTCTTATCAGATATAACTAAGTCTGTGTCTGGATAGTATAGGATTCTGTTAGAAGAGCCTGGTCTGGCATTAAGTGATGTCTTCATAACTGATTTGAATGAAGTTTTCAAATATTATATTTTTTAAATTAAATTTAATTTTTTCAGTGTTCAAGATTCATTGTTTATGCACCATACCCAGTGCTCCCTGCAGTACATGCTTTCCTTAATACCCACCATTAGGCTTGCCCATCCCCCCACCCCTTACCTTCCAAAACCCTCAGTCTGTTTCTCAGAGTCCACAGTCTCTCATATTCATCCTTTCTGATGGAAGTGTAATATTCCATTGTGTATATGGACCACATCTTCTTTATCCATTCGTCGTTGAAGGGCATCTTGGTTCTTTCCATAGTTTGGTGATTGTGGACATTGCTGCTATGAATTGGGGTGCATATGGCTCTTCTTTTCACTACTTCTGTATCTTTGGGGTAAATACCCAGTAGTGCCATTGCAGGCTCATAGGGAAGCTCTATTTTTAATTTCTTAAGGAATCCCCACACTGTTGTCCAAAGTGGCCAGATCAACTTGCATTCCCACCAACAGTGTACTTTAAATCAAGAGTCAATAAATTATAACCCATGGGTAAAATTTTTGTAATTAAATTTTTATTGGGAAAAAAACCCATGCCCATTTATTTATTTATTATACATGGTTGCTTTCTTGCTGCAATCATAAGATTGAATACTTTCAATGGAGACCATATGGACTGCAAAACCTCAAATGTTTACTTTTCGTTCTTTTATGGAAAAAGCTTGCAGTTTTTGATTTTTCTCTTCTAGTACCCCCACCTCACCTCACTTATACCCTTTAGACTTAATACAACTTAGAAATTTCCTTTTCATGACTGTTTCCTTTGCTGTGCAGAAGCTATTGATCTTGATGAAGTCCCCAAATTTCATTTTTGCTTTTGTTTCCCTTGCCTTTGGAGACATGTCTTGAAAGAAGTTGCTGTGGCCGATGTCAAAGAGATTACTGCCTATGTTCTCCTCTTGGATTTCAGCGGAGTCTTGTCTCACATTGATAAAGAACTTCTCAAATTCAACACCCAAAAAACAAATAATCAAGTCAAAAATGGGCAGAAGACATGAACTGACAGTTCTCCAAAGAAGACATAAGAATGATTAACAAACACATAAAAAAATGTTTAACATCATTAACCATCACGGAAATGCAAATCAAAACCACAATGAGATACCACTTATACCAGTTAGAAGGGCCAAAATTGACAAGGCAGGAAACAACAAATGTAACAACAAATGTTGGAGGGGATATGGAGAAAGGGGAACCCTCTTAAACTGTTGGTAGGAATGCAAGCTGGTATAGCTACTTTGGAAAACAGTATGGAGTTTCCTCAAAGAGTTAAAAATAGAGCTACCTTATGACCTAGCAATGCAGATATAGTGAAAAGAAGGGGCACATGCACACCAATGTTCATAGCAGCAATGTCCACAATAGCCAAACTGTAGAAGGAGCCAAGATGCCCTTCAACAGATGAATGGATAAAGATGTTGTCCATATATACAGTGGAATATTTATCAACCATCAGAAAGGATGAATACCCACCATTTGCGTTGACAGGGATGGAACTGGAGGAGATTATGCTAAGTGAAATAAGTCAAGCAGAGAAAGACAATTATCATAAAGTTTCACTTATATGTGGAACATAAAGAATAGCATGGAGACATTAGCAGAAGAAAGGGAAAGAGGAAGGAGGGGAAATCAGAGGGGGAGATGAACCACGAGAGAGTATGGACTACGGGAAACAAACTGAGGGTTTTTGGGGGGATGGGTTAGCCCGGTGACAGGTATTAAGGAGGGCATGTATTGCATGGAGTACTCGGTGTTATAAGCAAACAACGAATCATGGAACACTACATCAAAAATTAATGATGTACTGTGTGGTGACTAACATAACATAATAGAATAAAATAAAATAAAAAAGAAATTTCTTTTTGACACTTCCAAATGGAAACTACAGTACCATCATCAAAAGTACCCACATCCTAAATTTTATCTCATTATAAACACTCAGTCTTGGTTGCTGGTGAATTTGACAAAGGAAGAAATTGTCAGAACTTAGGCTTCTGAGAAGCCAGATATAATAGGATGGGAGAGGTCTGGGAAGACTATATTGTTATAATTGAGCTTTAAAATCTAGAATATCTAATTTATAGCTCGATTTATATTTTATAGTCCTCTGAGGTCAGCTCTGACTTATTTGTTTCTGGAATTGATTCTTGAGCCCAATATGAGCCAAATTTAATCATTCAACTTCATTAAAAAAAAGATTTTATTTATTTATTTGAAAGAGAGAGAGAGAGAGAGTGCACATGAGCAGGGTTTAGGGGCAGAGGGAGGAGCAGGCTCTCCACTGAGCAGGAAGCCAGATGCAGGACTTGATCTTGGAACTTCAGGAGCATGGCATGAGATGAAGGCAGACACTTAACCAACTGAGCCACCCAGGTGCCCCACAATTTCATTCTTTGCCTTCCTTCCAGACCAAGCTAATAAAACTTAGTTGCCTAAAAAAGCTTAATTATTGTAGAGATCTGACTATGTTTATTTCTAAGAACTTTACTAAATTTTTTTGTTTATTTTTTAATGTGGTAGAATTGGTTATATAATTAGAATGGGGAGCAAGAAGTATATTTTTATAAGCAGAGAGCATAACATGCTTATTAAATGGTGGTCAGACTGTTTTTCAGAGTCCATAGTCTCTCATGGTTCACCTCCCCTTCCAATTTCCCCCAACTCCCTTCTCCTCTCTAACTCCCCATTTCCTCCATGCTATTTGTTATGCTCCACAAATAAGTGAAACCATATGATAATTGACTCTCTCTGCTTGACTTATTTCACTCAGCATAATCTCTTCCAGTCTTGTCCATGTTGCTACAAAAGTTGGGTATTCATCCTTTCTGATGGAGGCATAATTCTCCATAGTGTATATGGACCACAACTTCCTTATCCATTCGTCCGTTGAAGGACATCTTTCCACAGTTTGGCGACCGTGGCCATTGCTGCTATAAACATTGGGGTACAGATGGCCCTTCTTTTCACGACATCTGTATCTTTGGGGTAAATACCCAGGAGTGCAATGGGAGGGTCATAGGGAAGTTCTAGTTTTAATTTCTTGAGGAATCTCCACACTGCTCTCCAAAGAGGCTGCACCAACTTGCATTCCCACCAACAGTGCAAGAGGGTTCCCCTTTCTCCACATCCCCTCCAACACATGTTGTTTCCTGTCTTGTTAATTTTGGCCATTCTAACTGGTGTAAGGTGATATCTCAATGTGGTTTTAATTTGAATCTCCCTGATGGCTAGTGATGATGAACATTTTTTCATGTGTCTGATAGCCATTTGTATGTCTTCATTGGAGAAGGGTCTGTTCATATCTTCTGCCCATTTTTTGATATGATTGTCTGTTTTGTGTGTGTTGAGTTTGAGGAGTTCATTATAGATCCTGGATATCAACCTTTTGTCTGTACTGTCATTTGCAAATATCTTCTCCCATTCTGTGGTTGCCTCTTTGTTTTTTTAACTGTTTCCTTTGCTGTGCAGAAGCTTTTGATTTTGATGAAGTCCCAAAAGTTTATTTTCGCTTTTGTTTCCTTTGCCTTTGGAGACATATCTTGAAAGAAGTTGCTGTGGCTGATATCGCAGAGGTTACTGCCTATGTTCTCCTCCAGGATTCTGATGGATTCCTGTCTCACACTGAGGTCTTTATCCATTTTGAGTTTATCTTTGTGTATAGTGTAAGAGAATGGTCGAGTTTCATTCTTCTACATATAGCTTCCCAGTTTTCCTAGCACCATTTATTGAAGAGACTGTCTTTTTTTCATTGTTGTTGCTTTTAAAAAACAATACTTAAATGGGAATTATCAGAAACCAAGTTTGAAGTAGATTAGCACTATTTTGATTGTCAGTAACTCTACAGAACACAAGGAAAGAATACACGTGGATCTCATGAACTGTACATATTTAAAAACTTGAACTAGGTAAAGGATGTCGTTTCTCTCTGTTTCTGCTTCATTCTTCAGAAGCTAAGTGTATTAGTCAGGGTTCCTAAGAGAAAAAGAACAAAGAGATATTTATCATCTATCTATCATCTATCTATCATCTATCATCTACCTATCATCGCCTATCATCATCTCTATATCCAACTATCTATCAGTATATCGAGAGAAATATTTATTTTAAAGAATTGGCTCGGGTTGCCTGGGTGGCTCAGTGGGTTAAGCCGCTGCCTTCGGCTCAGGTCATGATCTCAGAGTCCTGGGATCGAGTCCTGCATCTGGCTCTCTGCTCAGCGGGGAGCCTGCTTCCTCCTCTCTCTCTCTCTGCCTGCCTCTCCACCTACTTGTGATCTCTCTCTGTCAAATTTAAAAAAAAAAATCTTTAAAGAATGGGCTCATATGATTGTGGATGCTTGGTGAATGCAAAATCTGCAGAGTGGGCAAGCATCCTGGAGACCCAGGGAAAAGTTGTAGTTTGAATCTGCAGGCAGTGAACTGGCAGAATTCCTTTTTCAAGAAGGTCAGCCTTTTTCTACTAAGGTCTTCAACTGATTGCATAAGGCCCACCCACAAGTTGGAGAGTACTTTGTTTTACTCAAAGTCTACTGATTTAAATATAAATCTCATATAAAAAACACTTTCACAGACACATCTAGAATAATGTTTAATTAAATACTTAGGAGCGATGGCCTAACCAAGTTGATGCATAAAATTAGCCATCACAGTGGAAAAATGAAGGAGAAAGGGGGATGAACTACTTGTCTAAATTTGGTTCCAAAATTCTTTTTTTTTAAAGATTTTATTTATTTATTTGAAAGACAGAGATCACAAGTAAGAAGAGAGGCAGGCAGAGAGAGAGGAAGGGAAGCAGGCTCCCCGCTGAGCAGAGAGTCCGACGTCGGGCAGGATCCCAGGACCCTGAGATCATGACCTGAGCTGAAGGGAGAGGCTTTAACCATTGAGCCACCCAGGTGCCCCTGGCTCCAAAATTCTTGAGAAAGTACTCTGATTTGGCAGGTGTTCACATGCTTTTCCACTTGATGGAATAACCTCTAATTTCTGTTTTGCAAAGCTTTTTTATGGAATCAGTTACAATTAACTGATTTTCTATCATGGTGTCTGTAAGATTTGTGAATACATAGTGGCTTGTACTCCTTTTAGGCACCTAAAATTGATTTTTCTACTTTTCTCTGAATATTTTCTAGCTTCAACACATAGTTCATCTGTGAAAGGAAAGGAGAAAAGCCTCACACTTCCTGCAGAAGGTAAAGTGATTTTTAATTTTTTTCTAGAATCCACTAATAAAGGGAGTAAGTGTGGAATTGCCTTAGAAACATAGTTGATGGACTGGTCAGGAGGCCAGCCTTGAGCCCAGTCGAAGACTGTGGTGAACCAAATGCCGCAATGTGGGGGACCCCGTCCTCCTCCCCCAAACAGTTCAATTCCATGTGAAGATTCTGGAGTTCTCTCTCTATCACGCCCTGTGCCAGGCTTTGTGGGGAGCACAGAGATGAGCAAGGTGAGCTAGACTGCTAGAGCGCCCTAAGGGGCTCAGTTTTATGCAGGAACCCAGAAAGAAACACAGATGTCATATAAACACAGATGCCACAGATAAGCCCTCACATCAAGTGTGCTGGGAATCTAGAGGAGGGAGTGTGAACACCAAGGCTCTGGGAAGGCATCAGGGAGGAAGCAGCATGTGAATCGGCTCTTAAAGGAAGAGGAACATTTCATAGACAGAAGTGCTGTGCAGGCATCCCAGACTGCAAGGACCAGAGGGACGACCTAGTTATGCAGTCATGCTTGCTGTTTCCTTTCTGAAGTGTGGGGGCAACAGAGGGGTGATAAGACTGCCAAGGTGAGTCAATTTTAAAAAGAGGAGTTTCAAAGCCAGCACAAAGACATGCCAGTGTTTTCTTCAGGCAGTGAGAGATCTCTGAAGGGTGTCAGAGTGGAGGGAATTACCCCTGTGTTACAGGATCCTGGACCTGGCTGCAAGGTAAGGTGAGAGCTGAGGAGAGGAGAGTTTTGAGACAGAGGCAGATGGGGGGAGTCTTCTGTAGGAACCCAGGTGTAGTGATGGGGTCTTAAAGTAGGGTATGGTAGTGAGAAGAGAAAGGAAAAGGGATTTGTCTGTGTGCAGAAGGCTGCAGGAGACTGGAGGGGAGTCAGAGACACAGGATGCAGCAACGCTGGGACATCGCTGCTGTTCTGGAGCAAATATGAGAATCTACCTGCTACCCCTCTGTGAAGGGGGAGGGGAAGTCACCATAGCTGATCACAGGGCTGTGTGGAGATTATATTTGTTGGACCAGGGCCAACCCATTGAGTGTGGGGGAGGGACTGGGCATTGGCAAATTATCACAACAGGTATGAAAAGAGGAAGAAGAGGATTAGGAAAAGGTGAATAACAGGAATCAGGTAAGAAGTCTCATTGAGAGTGAAGTAGGAATGCTGGAGGGTCACAGAGTGGAGCATGGAGAAAGAGCAGAGACTACGCATGGTGCACGGGATCCTCACTGATGGAGCTCCTTCACAGGAGACGATGCCCTTGTTAAAATGCACATGTTTGATTGATCAGCTCGTAGGTTCCTTTAAAATAAAAGAGCCAGATCTTGAGAATAAGTATCAGGCAAAATATGAAAGCCCAAGACTGCTCAGAAGCTGAAATGCAAACAGAGAACACTCTCAACCTGCTTCTCACCGCCTCTTCTCCTTCTGGGTTCATCTTCTGCATCCTGCCCTCGGGCACCTGTGTGCTCACCCACACCCACCTCTAGCTGATCTCCAAGCCCCTGTATTGCTGCTCACCTCTAAGCTTTGGCCACGTTGCAGGGTCCCCGTGCACGGAGTAGGGACACACTTGCAGTGGGGGAAGGAATATGGATTTAACTGCCTCCCAGATCTGCTCTAAAACCCATCCCCACTTGTTTCCTATAGCTGTGGGATCTTGATTTCCTGAGGCTAGGAAATGCAAGGGCTTGAGTCCATCAGAGAAGAGACAAATGAACAAAGGAGGAGAGGAGAGGAGAGACCACACATGCACAGTTTAGCATTAGGAATTTCATCCACATAAGGACTTTGCTCCACCTCCGCTGGCTCTGCCCCTATTAAGGTGATGAGCTTGCTCCCACTCACCTGGGTTGCAGGTATGTTGTACCTGATGCCCCAACCCTCTCTCAGCAAAGCCAGTCACGGATGCATTATGAGTGTTTATGGGAGAGCTGGAGCTTCAAGATTGGAGAATAATTATAGATTTCAGGGCTAACTGTTTACACTGAAGATGGGCAAAAGCAGTAACCTTCTTCATTTAATTATCATTATTAGGTTAAACATAAACAAGATCTGTAAACAAAGTTTACAGTTGGACTGTTTGGCAGTATATATGTGACTGAATAGGAAGGAAGGAAGGTTGGTTTGTTGATTTTACTGACTTTGTGAATCTCCAAGTAAAGAATAGCTTAAGAAAGTCCAGTTTGTTCAACCTGAATGCCATCTGATAGTTTTTATTTATGTTTGTCCAAAGGGGTACCCTTTGGTATAGGCATTTCATTCTGATACTACTGATATATTGTCTCTGATCAAAACTTAGGAGGAGAAAAGCACATCATCAATTTTTCCACTTTCTGTGGAAGGAGCATGAGTTATAAGATAAGTCTAATAACTTCTTAGACTGAAGGATTAGATGTAGATGACTTTGTCCTTTAATTTATATTGTGTTTTCTTGTTTGTTTTCAGTAAAACTCCTGAGGCTATTTTAAGCCCTTAAAGTATTTTTCACACATACAAGAAATGTAGCTTATCTAATAATACAAATATAGAAGAAAAATGGGTTCATCCTTGGATTAGGTTTAGTGTGTTATACACATTTTGTACATGTTTAATTTTTTTATGTAGCCCTAGTATTTTGGAATAGGATGACCAGCAAAATCATGCGTTAGTACACTTTATGCAATATGTTGTAGAAAATGTAACACTTGAAGTGTTTTTAATCCAGCTTTTCTTTCATCATTCTCCTTGTGTGTGTGTCCAGCTAACTCTTCTCTGTCTGTACTTGTGGATACAAAGGCTGTGCTCCTTTGTCCTCCTGACAACCCCACAGCTTTGGTGGTAACATGGACAATAAGCCCCAGAGACCAGCCTCCCTGCACTAGAGCCCACAGGAGAGACAACAATGAGACCAGTGAAAGAAACTGTACTGATGAGAGAATATCCTGGGAGTCCAGACCTGATCAGAATCCTGCCCTTCAGATTGACCCCGTGGCCATCACTCATGATGGATGTTACAGGTGTGAAGTGGCTGCAGCTGATGGGCTTTTTGGTCATACATATTACCTCCAAGTGTTAGGTAAGGAACATGACATATTGTGCTATGTCACATAACCAGATCTGGGTTTGAATCAAATGTGTCTCTGTATTCCATACCCCATGTGTTAAACCTGAAGCATTTTCCCCTGTGTCTCTGCAGTGCCCCCCAAGGTGACCCTGTTTCAAGACAGCAATGGAACTGTCGTGTGCAGGGCAGCTGCAGGGAAGCCATCTGCACAGATCTTCTGGACCCCAGAGGGAGATTGTGACACTGAGGAAGAACCCCTGGGCAATGGTACAGTGACCGTGGAGAGTAAATGCCACTGGGAGGACCTCCAGGTGTCTAATGTGTCCTGCTCTGTCTCCCATGTGACTGGCAACAAGAGTCTGTTCTTAGAGCTGGAAACAGGTTAGTAATTCCAGTCTTTGCTTGTTTGTTCATTCTTTCAGGGAAGTTATTGAAGAATGAAAAAGGAGAGTGTGAAGAATTTCACTCTAGCATAGTCTCCCCACACTCTTTCTTTTGTCCTTCTCCTCCATCATTAAGAGTTATATCCAGAAGAGTGACACAGAAATTTGTTTTCAAGAAGCCAGATTTTAGAATGAAGTTTATTATTTAATAAAGTAAAATGAAAAATAATTTAATAGTTTAATATTCACTCTATATAAGCAGTAATTTGGTTTGGGTAGTGTACTTTTTAAATTTTTATTTATTTTTTATTTTTTATTTTTTCCAATTTATTTATTTTCAGAAAAACATTATTCATTATATTTCACCACACCCAGTGCTCCATGCAAGCCGTGCCCTCTATAATACCCACCACCTGGTACCCCGACCTCCCATCCACCTGCCACTTCAAACCCCTCAGATTGTTTTTCAGAGTCCATAGTCTCTCATGGTTCACGTCCCCTTCCAATTTACCCAAATTCCCTACTCCTCTCTAACACCCCTTGTCCTCCATGCTATTTGTTATGCTCCACAAATAAGTGAAACCATATGATAATTGACTCTCTCTGCTTGACTTATTTCACTCAGCACGAAACAGGCAAACACATCAAAAAATGGGCAGAAGATATGAACAGACACTTCTCCAATCAAGACATACAAATGGCTATCAGACACATGAAAAAATGTTCATCATCATTAGCCCTCAGGGAGATTCAAATTAAAACCACATTGAGATATCACCTTACACTAGTTAGAATGGGTAGTGTACTTTTAAGGTAATACTTACAGTTTGAGGAGAAGAATAAATTGCATTTAAAAGAAACTTTGTGCTTTTAGAAGAAGGATCAAGTCACTCATAAGTTTTCTTTACATACATAACTAAAGTTTGGTGGGATTTCTACTCTAGGTTCTTCCTAGAATTCTTGGATATATTATAATAACCTCTATGATTGATTTAAACTGTACTTTTTAGTTTCCTTAAAAATATATGTACTTATTGTTAATTGTCACTAAGCTCAGTGACAAAATTAGAAAACTCCTATTAATCTTAATTTCCACATGGTCAAATTTATTGGGCAATCCATCAGTTCTTTTTTCTTGCAGACTTCCCTTCTTGAGTTTTACATACTCTTGTTCTAATCTGGTCTCGGTAGTCACTAGACCTGCTGCCCAACTATTGTCCTGGGCACTCTCTTTCCCACAGTGCTCTGCTTGATGCCATGTCTGTTTATTCTGAGTTCCTTCTGCCTTCCAGACATTTGCTAGTTTTAATTTCTTTGTTTTATGCATGTAGCATTCCTTTACTCTCTGGTAATCCTTGGCTATCCATTAATTTCAAAGTGAACATTCAAAAATGAACTTATTGGAAGCTATGTCATCTGTGGGTGGTTCTGTCAGCTAGTTAGCTTCAGTAGGCTAAAAGGAAGTAAATGAAAAAAGTTCTTAAAATATGGATTCTTTACTTATCTGAAATTCTTTTCTCTGAGATTGTCCAGTTTTTGCAAAAAATAACTCTCTAGTCTGTTGTCTTAGAGAGATAAATCTATTAGTGTTATGAGAGCAGGAATAAGAGGGGAACGTGTGTGTGTGTGTGTGTGTGTGTGTGAGAGAGAGAGAGAGAGAGACAGAGAGACAGAGAGACAGAGACACAGAGAGACACAGAGAGAGAGAGAGAGACTGTTCAGAATTCAGACTTTCCTTTAATATCTCTCTTCAGTCTGGTCTTCCTGTCCACCCTCCACTACATTTGGATCCTTGACCCTGGAATCTCTCCAGTTCACCTTTTCTGGGCAAACTTCCTGTTTCTTGCAGTTTAGGAAGGTGTAGTGACATGGTGACCTGGCTTCTCAGGGTGGGAATGGACTTGGCCGCCTATCTCTTCTTAATATAGACCTTCAAAAGAGTTTCCAACTTTTAACTCACACTTTACCCCTCACTTATCCCATTTAATATATTTAGCCCTTCTTGTTCTAGAGTCTTTTTGGTGTTCTGTGAACACTAAGATTCTTACTTATTCTACCCTAAATTATTTGCCTTCATCGGTTCATTTTTCACCTAAAAACAAGTTGAATTTTTTCATCCTCTTATCTTCATCCATGTTCATTGTCTATATTTAAGTAGACTAGACTTAGAAAATTTTCCTACTGATGATTTAGCAAAATTTAAGAAAAGGGAAGAGAAAAACCTGTGTCTTTAAACTACCATTTTCCAATACCCATTATTCAAGTGATTTTAAAAAAAAGTTTTTAGCAGTAGTTACTGAGGACAGTAATGCTTTTGTATGCATTCTGACCACCTGGTATTAGAATATCATGTCATGTTTATGGATCCTCAGACTTGAAGGGACTGTCTCACTCACTCTCAGCCAGTGTTGGGGTCTCCTCCCTGTCTCCTTGCAGGGTGGATCTTCAGTGTCTGTGGCCATACTTCCAACAAAAGAACATGCATCAGTTTGCAAGAGAGGGTTTCAAGACAATGATGTTGATTTTAACTGTAAAATTTTTTTTTCTTTTTCAAATAAAAGAAAAATGCAATGTTTAGAAACAAACTGTTGAAGAGTGGAGGAAAAGGACACCACTCTGCTTAGCCTCCATTCACCTCTGTCTGCTCCCATCCGCCCCATTCATGATGCAGCCCCAGTGAGGTCTTAGAACCCCTACCTACCAGAGCTGGTGATTCCTTTGTTGACTTTTCTTGTCAAACTGAGCCTTATATTGTTGCCAGAGTTAATAAATAATTGAAAGTTGCTGCCATGCATTCATGTCAGTTTGAAGGACCTGGAAGACAGGTGACTTCAGGATTAGATTGTTTTTCCAATTACCTCCTTTACTACTCCTTATTTACTTCTGAATATTGGAGATGAGAAACACCCTGCTATTACTGTAACTGAGAAATCTAATCTTCAGACCTCTGCCTCCACTAATGAAGTCACCATTCATGAATCCTGAAAGCCACAAAATATTGATTTAGGATTAATGTCTTGATAAGCACTCAAGAATCAGAAATACATCAATTTATTATAATGATTTGAGCTATTAATGAGTCAGAATTGTTTAAAATCACAGAAGTGAATATCATGAACCATGAAACATTCTTGAACTATATGTGTGTGTGTGTGTGTGTGTGTGTGTGTGTGTGACTTTAGTTTTTAGAGCAGTTTTAGGTCCACAGCAGAGAGTTCCCATATTTCCATTGCCCCAACAGACGCACAGTCTCCTGCTTTCTCTACATCAACCATGTCACACTTGTACATTTGTGAGAATTGATGAACCTACATTAAGGCAACATTATCACTCAAAGTTTATAGTTTACATTATGGTTCACTCTAGGTGTACATTTTATGAGTTTTAGCAAATGTAGAACTGGTATCTCTCCAGCATTGTAGTTTCATACAGAGCAGTTTCACTGTCCCAAAGGTCCTCTGTTCTCCACTTAACTCATCCCTCCCTCCACCCTAACCTCTAGCAACCCCTAATCTTTACACTATCTCCATAGTTTTATCCTTTCCAAAATGTCATATGCTTGTAATCATGCAGAATGTAGCAGTGTCAGATTGGTTTCTTTTACTGAGTGCTATGCTTTTAAATTTCCTCCATGTCTTTTTTAAAAATTTAATTTTATTTTTTCAGTGTTCCAAGATTCATTGTTTATGCACCACACCCAGTGCTCCATGTAGTATGTGCCCTCCTTAATACTCACCACCGGGTTTTCCCAATCCCCCACTCTCCTCCCTTCCAAACCCTCAGTTTATTCCTTCATATCTTTTCATGGCTTGATAGCTCATTTCTTTATAGTGCTAAATAATATTTCATTGGATGCACCACAGATAAACCATATGCTTTTGTGTCTATGTTTACAGGTGACCAGTTATCACTAAACTCTACTTTTTATATAACCTCCTTTTTTTGGTTTGCCTTGGTTTTGGTTGCCTTGGTCGTTGTGGGATCCATTGGGCTTTGGAAAACCCATTGCTGCAGGTATTGAGTAATGCTTTTTCTTCAGTTTTATTGGGCTAGAAGGGGTAAGGTATATGGAATTGATGGGGTAAAATTAATATGTTAACATTAACTTTCCCATAATCAAGAAGTGTGTCCTAAAGTTGTTCTATTTGGATTACTCTAAATGACAAGAGGGATTTTACTTGGTTACTTAGGTATGCAAACATAGTGAATTAAACTGTTTAGGGCAATATCTTGGTAGAGACAGATTTTAATTCTCTATTTGGGTAAAGAATTATAATAATTCATTTTATGTAACAAAAAGGATGTGTCACATTTATCCTATATATCAGGATTCTTTTGCATAAGTTCACTCCTCTTCCCATATGAGAATTATCTCATTTAGGTGTATTAGCTACCACTAGCATTCTTATTTCTGGTAATTCCTTTCTATATTATTATAACTTCTATTAAAAAAAATGAACCACACTTGTCAATTGTATACTGTTTTGTTTTCCCATTTTTAATTAAATAATGATGTTTTCTGAATTTACTCCAGCTTATTTTTATTTTTGCAGAAAATGCAAATTAAAAAAAACAGAAGCTACTTCAGTTGTTGAGGAGGTAAGATAATATTAAAAAGTATTTTTGCAAATTTTAAGCTTCAATGTCAAAATATAGCCAGGCAATTTGTAAGTTGCCTCAATATTAGTATTTTTAATTAAAAAGCAAAAATTCTAATTTTATAATGCTAATACTCAGGTGTGCTTATTTTGTCAATTATCTATCTTATACAATTCATACACATTCTGAACATTTTCTTTTTTTTTCCCCAATTTATTTATTTTCAGAAAAACAGTATTCATTATTTTTTCACCACACCCAGTGCTCCATGCAAGCTGTGCCCTCTATAATACCCACCACCTGGTACCCCAACCTCCCACCCCCCCGCCACTTCAAACCCCTCAGACTGTTTTCCAGAGTCCATAGTCTCTCATGGTTCACCTCCCCTTCCAATTTACCCAAATTCCCTACTCCTCTCTAACGCCCCTTGTCCTCCATGCTATTGGTTATGCTCCACAAATGAGTGAAACCATATGATAATTGACTCTCTCTGCTTGACTGATTTCATTTCAAGAACTGTATCCTATATAGCACATAATATTTGCCAAAATTTGATTGTAATGTTTGGAGAAACTGAATTGGTCTTTCCTCCCTCATAAAACTCTCTAATTCTTGACTTCTCTTTCTCCATACTATCATCATTTCCTTCTTAATTGGTCTTAAATATCTCCTGCTCCATAATCTCATAACCAGTAGCTTACCAAGTCTGTGACCCTCTCCTTTGAAATACCTTTCATGCTACCTCATTCTTTTTCATTCCTACCATCACACAACATTACCATCTCACACTGAGACTTAAATAATCAATAAATTTTTGACTAAATAATAGAAAACAGTCTTTCTTTTATATCCATATAAGCCCAGAGACACAAACATAAGCACTCTCATAGATTACTGAATCTGGGGGCACCTGTGAGGAAAACATAGGTGTAGTTGATGATTTCTGGCTTTTTTGAATTGCTTTTGACTTTGAGTTCTTTCTTAGGAAGAAATGCAACCATATGCCAGCTACACAGAGAAGAACAATCCACTCTATGATACTGTGAGCAAGTGAAGTGGTCTCAGCTGTTACAAAGTAAAATTGATAGACTGTATCTCCATACTTCATAAGTTATTGGATTCTAGCAGCAGAACAAATGAATAAATATAAGGCAGAGCTACTATTTTGATTTTCTTAGAGCTCTATTATGGAAAACCCATTTTGGAATTAGCTTTTCAAGGATTCTGAGAAGATAGAGATTTTTAAAGAGTTTGGATACATATCCTTTTGTAATTGAAATTTTAGAATATTAGCTGCTATTAGCTAGTTCTCTGAAGAACTGATATTATTACAAAGAAAGCAAATGCTCATGATAAAATACTCAAATTGTTTAGTATAATAGATAATGAAAACTGAGTTTCCTCTAGAAAGAACTCTGTAGAAGGAACAATCAACATATTTTATGTATTCTTCCTGAAAATTTTATGTACGTACATCTGTACACCCAAGGTATGGGTGCATATTCATAGATCTATTTACATATATATACACATATCCTTGCTAAGACACAAATGGGAATATATCATGATGTTCTTCTGCACTTATAGAAAGCTAATAATATGATAGGTCTTGGAGATCTTTTATATCAAAGAAGCAGAGCTACCTCATTCTTTTTAATGGTTATAAAATTCCATCGTATGGTTATGTCATAATTTAATTAACTACAGTCGTAGTGATAGACATTTAGATTCCTTTAAGTTTTATTTGTTTGTTTCAGTATTATAAGCAATACCACATAGAATGTTTCTTGTAGAAAGATCTCTTTGTATTTGTTTAAGTATATTTATAGAATAAATATAGTGGAATTTCAGGTCATAAGGGTTTGTGCATTTTTTTTTATTGCATTGATATGTCAAATTGTATCAATTTACATTCCCTTCAAATGTGTTTGAATGTGCCTTTCCATATACTGTTATTTTAGTATCTACAAATTCCCACTTCTTGTTTTTAATCAGTTAACTAATGTAATATATGATTATAATAAAAATTACACTGTTTGACAAAACTGGATTTATGTTTTTCTGTCATGAAAGAAAGCAGGAATAAGAGAGAGGGAACACATGTGAGGAATTACTTTCTGAACTCATATCTCAATAGAAATTGATAGCTAATGCCTAATAGTTTCTAAAGATGTGATAAAATGAAATTGTGTATTTTCCTGATGTACATTTTATTGTGAGGTGTTTAGCAAATAACCAATGTTCATTGAGCATATAAGCAGCTAAATATGCATTATGAAGAACTTGAATATCCATAGAATTTGGTCTCTTTGCTAAGAGAATGGCCAAGTGATGACATGACTCTTGCCTTCAATTTTTCTGTGGAATACAGTATTAATAATGTGGAGGTGGGTATTAAGGAGGGCATGTATTACATGGAGCACTGGGTGTGGGGCATAAACAATGAATCTTGGAACACTGAAAAAAGAAAAGAAAAGAAAAGAAAAATAAAAAAAAGAATGTACATATTGTTTTTAAGTTTATGAAAAATATATTTTATTTATAAAAATTTATGAAAAAAGTCTGTCTCTCCATAGCAGGAAAAATATTAAAAATTTTCATTATGGTAGAAATTAAAACAAAACCCATTCATTCTTTCATTTTGCATGAATGAAACATGAAGAAATGAATGAAATGAAACAATGAAGAAACATGAAACTTTTTTTTTTAAAAGATTTTATTTATTCATTTGATAGACAGAGATCACAAGTAGGCCGAGAGTCAGGCAGAGAGAGAGAGGAGGAAGCAGGCTCCCTGCTGAGCAGAAAGCCTGATGTGGGACTTGATCCCAGGACCCTGAAATCATGACCCGAGCCAAAGGCAGAGGCTTAACCCACTGAGCCACTCAGGTGCCCCAGAAACATGAAACTTTTAAGACAGTTCTTTTGTCACTGTTTTCCTCCCTCCAGACATTTTGGTTACACTAGACTTTATCATTAAAGAGATTCTTAGTTTCTTTTGGAGGTAAACAAATCTCATCACATTGAGCACATAATTTTGACCAAACCATTTTGACACCATTTAGGTATGCCCCCAAACCAGTGCATTAAGCTTCCCCATATAAATATTACGGAGCAATACACAGTAGACATTAAAACCTGTCCTTGACCTTTTCTTAATTCTTCATCCATTCCTGGGTGGGATGAGGTTCACAAACAACTGGGTTCAAAGATACCTGCTTAAATATTACTGAAAAACAAAAAAGCAAAATTGTGTTTACACCTTAACTTGATAACATATGTCAAAACAGCCCTGTAGGGGCACCTGTGTGGCTCAGTGGGTTAAAGCCTCTGCCTTCGACTTGGGTTGTGATCCCAGGATTCTGGGATGGAGCCCCGTTGTGGGCTCCCTGCTCCGTGGGGAGCCTGCTTCTCTCTCTCTCTCCGCCTGCCTCTCTGCCTACTAGTGATCTCTGTCTGTCAAATAAATAAATAAAATCTTAAAAAACAAACAAACAAACAAACAAACAAAATAGAATGTATTTGCCCTGTAAATAAAGACTTCAAGATAGTTTACAAATGCTAAATTATAAGGTATAGGAAACAAATGTATTAGAATCTTCTACTACAGGGGTGCTAAATGTGGTTGAACCTGAGAATTATGTGGGGAAATAAAAGAAATAATTACCCAGATCCACTTTTTAGACCTGCTGAATCAGGAGAAATCTAGAAACTAAAACAGCTATATGTTAGGTCCTCCAGAAAGCAGAGGCTGAGATGGAGTTAGGAGCAGTAAAGGTTATTTGGGAGAGAGGAGTTCTATGTGTGAAAGATTAAAGGGGCAGGAAGTAGGATAGGGAAGGAAGAGGCTTCAGACCATGACACTGATCTGAATGAGACCTGTGAAAGGAAAGGGGAAGAAGGAATTTGGGTAAATTGGAAGGGGAGGTGAACCATGAGAGACTATGGACTCTGAAAAACAGTCTGAGGGGTTTGAAGTGGCGGGGGGGTGGGAGGTTGGGGTACCAGGTGGTGGGTATTATAGAGGGCACGGCTTGCATGGAGCACTGGGTATGGTGAAAAAACAATGAATACTGTTTTTCTGAAAATAAATAAATTGGGGAAAAAAAAAAAAAAAGAAGCAGGATACAAGAGCCTCAGATCCAGACACAGAACTGCCAAAGTCTTAGCCAAACCAATGAGAAACCCTGGAGCAAAGACTGCATCTAAGAAGAATCTTTCATGAACAGAAGTGCAAAACATTTAGTCATTGGCTGGGAAGTGTATGACCTCAGCTCAAAAGCTGAAATGGATCCTGAAGGCCTTAGCAACTGGAGGGCATCAGCTGATTGCACTCCTTGCATGTGAATGGTAAATTCTCTCTTGATGGGAAATCTGAGCCCCTTACCTCCATGGCTGCCCAGTCCATCCTTTCACTAGTTAGTATTTGCCGGATATGTCGTAGTCTGTCTCTCTTCAATTCTCTATGACATTTTATATTATGTATACCTTTTACAGCTACAGCTTTTTTTTTTTTTTTTTTTAGGCAGAGAGGCAGGCAGAGAGAGAGGGGGAGAAGCAGACTCCCCGCTGAGCAGAGAGCCCCATGCAGGTCTTGATCCCAGGACCCTGAGATCATGACCTGAGCCGAAGGCAGAGGCTTTAAACCACTGAGCCACCCAGGCGCCCGCTACAGCTTTTTAATAGAAAATATATACCCCATTTTTATGAACTCTGAGAATTTTAACTTTTAATAGGAGAGTTTAAACCATTCATGTTTGTTGTGGTTACTTACATATTTGGTCACTGTTTTACAATCTTAATTTTTATATCTTGTTTACTATGTTTACTTTCCATGCCCTGTTTCACTTTTTTCTTTGCCCTGCTTTGATAGATTGGCTAACATTTTTGCTATTCTTTCTTTTTCCAAGTACTAGTTTAAAAGATATTCCTTGTAATATAAATGTATTTCAGAACACCTAAACAGAGCTTTATTGTGGTATAATTGATATAACAATTTGTTAAATTTTGCACTTATTTCAAGCATATAATTTATTACATTTTGACCTTGTTTTATACTTGTGAATCATCAGCATAATCAAGATAATGAACTTATCCATCATCCCCGTTTTCTTATTCTTCTTTATAATGCTACCCCAAAACTCTTGCTCTCCTTCCATCCCCAGGCAACCACTGATCTGCTTTCTATAACTATATCTCAGTTTGCATATTCTAGATTTTTATATAGATGTAATTATACAATATGTGCTCCCCCCCCCTTTTTTTTTGGGTGGTGGGGGCTCCTGGTTTCTTTCACTGAGTATAATTACTTGAGATAAGTTCACACATTAATAGCTCATTCTTTTTGTTGCTAAATAATATCTCTTTGTATGAATATACCAGTTTGTTTATCTGTTTATCTGTTGATGGACATTTGGTTTGTTTCCAATTTTATGCCATCATAAATAAAGCTGTAAACATTCTTGTGCAAATATTTTTGTGGACCTGTGCTTCTGTTTTCCTGGGTAAAAACCTGTGAAGGCTATTGCTGTATCACACAGTAGGTAGTTACCTAACTTTTAAAGAAATTGCAAAAGTGTTTTTTCTAAGTGGTCACACTATTTTACATTCCTCCCACCAATGTCTGAGATTTCCTGTTCTCCTGCATTTTTATCAATATATGGTATGGTTGGTCTTTTTAATTTTAGACATTATGGTATATGTGTATTTTCTCTTATGGTTTAAAAAAATTATTATTGAAGTATAGTTGGCATACAGTGTTATGTATTAATTATCTTTCATTGTGGTTTTAATATAATCTCCATAAAGATTGATGACTGTCCTATTATTAACTTACTTAACACTCATATATTTTCTTTGGTAAGTGCTGAAATGTTTTTCTCCTTTAGAAAAACTGGGTAGTCAATATAATTCATAGGCTCTGATAACAAATATCTTTTAATCAGAAAAAAAAAACCTGGGGTACAGTTTCTCTTTATTGAAAATTCTTTGTATATTCTGAATATAAGTTCTTTCTTTCTTTTTACAGTGTTCAGTGTCTTTTGAAGAGATGTTTTTGGTTTTGGTTGTTTTGTTTTTAAAAGAGGACTTTTTTTATTTTGATGAATAATTTATTGACATTTTTCTTTTATGAATTATAGTTTTGGTATTGCAACTAAGAAAATTTTTTGATATCACAAAATCTTAGAGTGTTTTATTCTAGAAGTTTCATAGTTTAGGTTACACATTTAGGTCTAGAATCCATTTTGATGCAATTTTTTATGACATATGACATTTATGTGACATATAGACTGAAGTTCTTTTTTTTTTTCATTTTGATACTCATGTGCATATCACAGCCCAGTAAATTGCCTTCTATCTTTGTCAAAACTAATTTGTGCCCATCTGTATGGGCCTACTTATGGGCACTCTGTTCTGTTTTATTGAACTACTTGTCTATGTTAGGCCAATATCATACTGTCTTGTAGCTTTATAAATCTTGAAGTCAGGTAGTTTTAGCTCTCTGGCTTTGTTCTTTTTCAAAGTTTTTTTTTTGCTATCCTAGGTACCTTCCATTTCCATCTGAATTTTAGAATTAGTTTATCAATTTCTGCAAAGAAGACTTTTAGGATAGTGACTTGATTATGTTGAAGTTTATGTCAGTTTGAGGAGAACTGATATCTTAACAATAATAATTCTTCCAGTTCATGAGCATAGTAGATTTTCTATTTATTCAGGCCTTTCCCCATTTCTCTTTGCAGTGTTTTGTAATTTTTTTGTGTATAGTTTTTATACATCTTGGTCAGGCTTAACCCTAAATACTATATTTCATATTCTTTGATGCTATTGTAAATGATGTTATTTTTTAAATTTCAATTTCTAATTTTTCCTTGATATTATATAAAAACTCACTTGAATTGATGGAGCACCTGGGTGGCTCTACCTTCAACTCTGCCTTTGACTCAGATCATGATCTCAGGGTCCTGGGATTAAGCCCTGTATTGGCTCCCTGATCAGCGAGGAGTCTGTTTCTCCCTCTCCCTTTGCCCATCCTTCCCTCATTTTCTCTCTCTCTTTACCTTTCAAATAAATAAATAAAATCTCAAAAAAATTCAGTTGAGTTGTGTATGTAGACCTTATATATTCTGTAAATTTGGTAAATGTACTTGGTGGTTCTAATAATTTTTGTAGTTTCTGTCAGATTTACTACATAGACGATCATGATGCATGTGAATGCAGACAATTTCATTTCTTCCTTTCCAATATGGATGGCTTTTATTTGTTTTACTTAATAAATAACTGCTTCTCTACTCACAACATTTCTAATACTTGTGGATTTTCAACACCGAGCAATTCTCCAATTCTCTCTGGATACAAACTGTATGACCAATTTCATTCAATTTTGACCTGAATTATCCAGAATTAACTTAGACCCCATAGATTAAGGGATGAGTACCAAAGGACAGCCCTTACTTCAGAGGCCAATTTTAAGTGGTGGATCTCTACATTACTTACACTTTTCATTCAAGCTGGCTACAAACTGGGAGTTCCAATAAGACCTCTTTCCCCAGGTTTGATAATTTGCTATAATGTCTCACAGTACTCAAGAAAACACCCTTATTATTTCTGGTTTATTATACTGAACAGCCAGATGAAGATGTATATAGACCAGGTGTGAATAGTTCCCAAGAATAGGAACTCTGTCCCCATGGAGTTTGGAGTGTGTCACCTTTCTGGCACATGGATGTATACACCAAAGCAGAAGTCTTCTGAGCCCCTTTGTTTAGGACTTTATACAGGTTACATTGTGTAGGCATGATGACTAAATCATTGGTCCTGGAGGTCATGGGGTAGGCCTGAAGTTTCCAACTCTGTAATCATGTGGTTTGTTCCTCTGGCAAGAAGTCCCCTTTCCTGACGGTATTCAGAGGCTGATCAAAGTCACTCACTAGCATAAACTCAGGCATGATTGAAAGGGGTTTGTTATGAATAATAAAGGACATTTCTCTCATCTCTATCACTCAGGAAATTACAAGAGTTTTAAGACCTCTGTGGGAAGAATAAAATGTGTATTTATTTGAACCCAAGATCAAGCTTACTTATTACACTGGCTAAATCCTTTAGTACAATGTTGATGAGAAGTAGTGAAAGTGTACATTCTTGTCTTATTCCTCGTCTTGGGGCAGGGCATGTAGACTTTTACTATGAAATACAATGTTAGTTGCTGGGTTCTGTTGGTTTTCTTTGTTTTATTTTCAGATGCTCTTTATTGGGTAGAAGAGTGCTTCTTATAGTCCTCATTTCTCAAAGTTTTAAACAGGAACAGATCTTTGATGTTGCAAGGTTTTTTTGTGCCAACTGAGATGATCAAAAATTTTTTCCTTTTAGTTTTTAATATGGTAATATTAATTTTTGCAAAATATTAAATCAGCTGGCATTCTTGGATTTAATTCCACTTGGATATATGTATCATTTTATTTATTGCTGTATTATATTTGTTAAAATTTTCCTTTGAATTTTTGCATCTATGGTCACTTCTTATCTGTAATTTTCCAGTAATATTTTCCCTTGTTTTATCTGGTATCAACTTAATGCTGGTTTTATAGAAGGAGTTGGCACAAGGTTATGGACTGATATTTGTGTCCCTTCAAAATTCAATCCAATCCCCAATGTGATATGTCAGGAGGCCACAGTTTTGGGTGATAATTTAGACAAGATTATGAGGGATCTATGATGGGATGAGTGTCCTTATAAAAAGAGAAAGAGAGGCAAGATCTCTCTCTCTACCACTAAGGATACTAAGCTGAAAAAACAGCTGTCTACAAGCCATAAAAAAGATATAATCAGGAACCAAATTGGTCAGCACCTTGATCTTGGACCTCCCAGCCTCTCCAACTGAAAGAAAAAAGTATCTGTTACTTAAAGCCATCCAGTCTACGGTATTTTGTTATAATAGCCTGAGCTGACTGAGATAGGAAGTAATCCCCCCTTTTAGTTACTTTAGAAGAATTTGTGTATAACTGGGAATATCTTTTAAAATGGCTTAAGAGAGTCATGTGTACTTGGAATCTTCTTTTGTGAAGGTTTTAATTTTCATTTAGCTCAAAATACATCATATTTTTTTAGATTGCTTTTTGACCTGTGGATTATTTAAAAACGTGCTATTCAATTTCCAAATATTTGAGGCTTTTCCAGATATCTTTCTATAATTGATTTCTAATTTCATTCCTTTGTGATCAGAGAACATATTTTGTATAGATGGGTTGAGATCTTTCAAATTTATTGAGACATGGTATGTGATTGTGATAGAGGACTAACTTGGTAGTGCTCGCTTCGGCAGCACATATACTAAAATTGGAACGATACAGAGAAGATTAGCATGGCCTCTGCGCAAGGAGGACTAACTTGGTAAATGTTCTATGTATATTTGAAAAGAGTGTGTATTCTTCTCTTCTTTGGAGTGTTCAACAAATGTCAATGGGTTGATAGTGTTGTTTAGATCTTCTATGTACTTCTTGATGTCTGCGTACTTCTGTTATTGAGGAGATCTAGTAAAATATCTGATTATGATTGTAAATTTGTTTCATTTTCCTTGTAGTTCTATCTGATTTTGCTTCACATATTTTGAAGCTCTGATAAAAGGTAAACAATTTTAGGAATGCTACGTCTGCTTTATGAATTCACTCCTTTATCATTATGAAATAAAGTTCTTATCTCTGATAATATTTTTTTTAAGATTTTATTTATTTTTTTGACAGACAGAGATCACAAGTAGGCAGAGAGACAGGCAGAGAGAGAGTGGGGGTTGGGGTGGGGAAGCAGGCTCCCTGCCGAGCAGAGAGCCTGATGTGGGGATGTGGGGCTTGATCCTAGGACCCTGGGATCATGATCTGAGCCGAAGGCAGAGGCTTTAACCCACTGAGTCACCCAGGAGCCCCTGGTAATATTTTTTTCTCTCAAATTTACCATGTTTTATATTCATACAGTCTCTTTAGATTTCTTTCAATTAGTGTTAATACCATGTATCTTTTCCCATTATGTTCCTGTTAAATTATTTATCTTTATATTTAAAGTATGTTTCTTATAGGCAACATATAATTGTTTTGTCTTTTTTCCCCAGTTTGAACATCTTTTTTTTTTTAAAGATTTTATTTATTTATTTGACAGAGATCACAAGTAGGCAGAGAGGCAGGTGGGGGTGGGGAGAGGAGGAAGTAGTCTCCCTGCTGAGCAGAGAGCCCGATGTGGGGCTCTATCCCAGGACCCTGGGATTATGACCTGAGCTGAAGGCAGAGACTTTAACCCACTGAGCCACCCAGGTGCCCCGAACATCTTTGTTTTTAATTTCAGATTGAGACCATTGACATTTGCTTATTGATATGCTTAGGTTGAAATCTATCAATATACTATTTGTTTTCTACTTTCCTTCATATTTTATTTCTTGTATATTTCCCTTTCCCCCCTTTTACCACTTTGAGAATTTACTAATTTTTATGATACTATGTTATATCCTCATTAGCTACAACACTTTTTGTTGTTGTTATTTGTGTGGTTATTATAGAATCTATAGTATATCTCTTTAACTGATTGCATTCTACCTTCAAGTGATATTATGATGCTTCACATATAATATAATTGTCTTGAAATAGTAAACTTCCATTTCTTCCTCTCAGCATTTGTGTTTTGTGTCATGCTATAACTTTACCTATGATATTAATATTATGTTACATAGTATGCATATCTAACTGTGTACTAAACTAACTTTGTGGATTAAACAGTTTTAAATTATTTCTTTATTTTAATTCTGTATTTTATTTTTAAATATTGAAAAGATGTAAATATTTTATGTTATCTTTTTTTAATTTTAAATTTCTTTTTAGTGTCAGGGTTCCAGAATCTATCTGTTTTGTGTGTGTTGAGTTTGAGGAGTTCTTTATAGATCTTGGGTATCAGTGCTTTGTCTGTAGTGTCATTGGTGAATGCCTTCTCTCATTCCGTGGGTTGCCTCTTTTATTTATTTATTTATTTTTATTGACTGTTTCCTTTGCTGTGCAGAAGCTTTTGATCTCGATGAAGTCCCAAAAGTTCATTTTCGCTTTTGTTCCCTTTGCCTTTGGAGACGTATCTTGAAAGAAGTTGCTGTGGTCAATGTCCAAGAGGCTACTCCCTATGTTCTCCTCTAGGATTCTGATGGATTCCTGCCTCAGTTGAGGTCTTTTATCCATTTTGAGTTTATGTTTGTGTATGGTGTGAGAGAATGGTCAAATTTCATTCTTCTACACATAGCTGTCCAATTTTCCCAGCACTATTTATTGAAGAGACTCTCTTTTTTCCACTGGGTATTTTTTCCTGCTTTGTCAAAGATTATTTGACCATAGAGTTGAGGGTCCATATCTGGGCTCTCTACTCTGTTCCACTGGTCTATGTGTCTGTTTTTATGCCAGTACCATGTTGTCTTGGTGAGCACAGCTTTGTAGTAAAGCTTGAAATCAGGCAACATGATGCCCCCAGTTTTGTTTTTCTTTTTCAAAAATTCCTTAGCAATTCGGGGGCTTTTCTGATTGCATACAAATTTTAGGACTGTTTGCTCCAGCTCTTTGAAAAATGCTCATGGAATTTTGATCGGGATGGCATTGAAAGTATAGATTGCTCTAGGCAGCAGACATTTTAACAATGTTTATTTTTCTGATCCATGAGCATGGAATGGTCTTCCATCTTTTTGTGTCTTCTTCAATTTCTTTCATGAGAGTTCTGTAGTTCCTCAAGTACAGATCCTTTATCTCTTTGGTTAGGTTTATTCCCAGATATCTTATGGTTCTTTTTGCTGTAGTTAATAGAATCAATTCTCTAATTTCCCTTTCTGCATTTTCATTGTTAGTGTATAAGGAAGCAGCTGATTTCTGTACATTGACTTTGTATCCTGCCACATTACTGAATTGCTAAAGAAAGAACCACTGAACTTGAGGATATCTTTTTTTTTTTTCTTTTTCCAATTTATTTATTTTCAGAAAAACAGTATTCATTATTTTTTCACCACACCCAGTGCTCCATGCAAGATGTGCCCTCTATAATACCCACCACCTGGTACCCCAACCTCCCACCCCCCCGCCACTTCAAACCCCTCAGATTGTTTTTCAGAGTCCATAGTCTCTCATGGTTCATCTCCCCTTCCAATTTACCCAAAAGCACATACCCTCCCCAATGTCCATAACCCTACCCCCCTTCTCCCAACCCCCCTCCCCCCAGCAACCCACAGTTTGTTTCTGAAATTAAGAGTCACTTATGGTTTGTCTCCCTCCCTATCCCATCTTGTTTCATGGATTCTTCTCCTACCCACTTAAGCCCCCATGTTGCATGGTGGATAATCTTTTTAATGTGCTGTTGGATCCTATTAGCTAAGGATCTTGTTGAGAATCTTAGCATCCAAATTCATCAGGGATATTGGTCTGAAATTCTCCTTTTCGGTTGGGTCTTTGCCTGGTGTGGGTATCAGGGTAATGCTGGCTTCATAAAAAGAGTCTGGAAATTTTCCTTCTTCTTCAATTTTTTGAAACAGCTTCAGGAGAATAGGTGTTATTTCTTCTTTGAAAGTTTGGTAGAATTCCCCAGGGAATCCATCAGGTCCTGGGCTCTTGTTTTTTGGGAGGTTTTTGATCACTGCTTCAATCTCATTACCAGATATTGGTCTGTTTAGGTTGTCAATTTCTTCCTGGTTCAATTTTGGAAGTTTATAGTTTTCCAGGAATGCATCCACTTCATCTAGGTTGCTAATTTATTGGCATATAACTGTTGATAACAATTTCTGATGATTGTTTCTACTTGGTGTTAGTTGTGATCTCTCCATTTTCATTCATAATTATATTAATTTGAGTCTTCTCTCTTTTATTTTGGATTAGTTTGGCCAATGGTTTTTGATCTTATTGATTCTTTCAAAAAATCAGCCTCTATTTTCGTGGATGCATTCTGCTGCATCTCTAGTTTCTATCTCATTGATCTGTGCTCTAATCTTGATTATTTCCCATCTTGTGTGTGGAGTTGGATTAATTTGTTGTTGATTTTCCAGTTCTTTGAGCTGTAGAGACAGCTGGTGTATTCTGGATTTTTCAATTTTTTTGAGGGAGGCTTGTAAGGCTATGTATTTCCCCCTTAGGACTGCCTTTGCTGTATCTCATAGGTTTTGGACTGAAGTGTCTTCATTCTCATTGGTTTCCATGAATTGTTTAAGTTCTTTTTTGATTTCCTCGTTGATCCAAGCATTCTTTTTTTTAATTAATTAATTTTCAGCATAACAGTATTCATTATTTTTTCACCACACCCAGTGTTCCATGTAATCCGTGCCCTCTATAATACCCACCACCTGGTACCCCAACCTCCCACCCCCCGCCACTTCAAACCCCTCAGATTGTTTTTCAGAGTCTATAGTCTCTCATGATTCACCTGCCCTTCCAATTTCCCCCAACTCCCTTCTCCTCTCTAACTCCCCATGTCCTCCAAGCATTCTTAAGCAACATGGTTTTAGCTTCCATGTGTTTTAATTCCTTCCAAACTTTTCCTTGTGGTTGAGCTCCAGTTTCAAAGCATTGTGATCTGAGAATATGCAGGGAATATTATCAGTCTTTTGATATTGGTTGAACTCTGATTTGTGACCTAGTATATGATCTATTCTGGAGAAAGTTTCATGTGCACTGGAGAAGAATGTGTATTCTGTTGTTTTAGGGTGGTATGTTCTGTATATATCTATGAGGTCCATCTGGTCCAATGTGTCCTTCAATACTCTTGTTTCTTTATTGATTTTCTGCTTGGATGATCTGTCTATTATTGAGAGTGGCATGTTAAGATCTCCTACTATTAATGTATTCATATCAATCTTACTCTTTATCTTGATTAACAGTTTTCTTATGTAATTGGCTGCTCCCATATTGGGGGCATAAATATTTACAATTGTTAGATATTCTTGGTGGATAGTCCCTTTAAGAATTATGTAGTGTCCTTCTGTATCTCTGACCACAGTCTTTAGTTTAAAATCTAATTTATCTGATAGGAGAATCACTACCTCAGCCTTCTTTTGAGGTCCATTAGCATGAAAGATGCTTCTCCAGCCCTTCACTTTCAGTTTGGATGTATCTTTAGGTTCAAAAAATGGGTCTCTTGTAGACAACATATGGATGGGTCCTGTCATTTTATCCAATCAGCAACCCTGTGTCATTTTATGGGCACATTTAGGCCATTCACGTTGAGAGTGATTATTGAGAGATACGTTTTTATTGACATTGTGTTACCTGTGAAGTCTTTGTTTCTATAGATTGTCTCCATATATTTCTGTTCAATGATATTCTTGGGTTTTTCCTCTTTTATAGAACCCCCCTTAATATTTCTTGCAGTGCCAGCATGGTGGTTACATACTCTTTTAAACCTTGCTGGTCTTGGAAGCTCTTTATCTCTCTATCCATTTTGAATGGCAGTCTTGCTGGATAAAGTATTTTTGGCTGCATGTTCTCCTCATTTTGAGCCATGAATAGATCTTGCCAGCCCTTTCTGGCTTGCCAGGTTTCTGTGAACAGGTCTGATGTTATTCTGATGGACCTTCCTCTGTACATAAGGAATCTCTTCCCCTTAGCTGCTTTCAAGAGCTCCTGTCTAAAATTATGATTCATCATTTTCATAATCAGGTGTCTTGAGGTCTTTCTAGATTCTATGACCTTGGGGAGAGACCTTTCTGCCTCCAGTACATGAACACTGGTTCCATTCACAGATTGAGAAAATTTTCATGGAGAATTTGTTCAACTACATCTTCTAGTCTTCTTTCTTTCTCTTCCCCATTGGGGATTCCAATAATTCTGATGTTGGAATGTTTCATTGCATCATTTATTTCCCTAATTCTGTTTTCATGGCTTCTAAGCTGTTTGTTCCAGGCTTACTCCTGATCCTTTTTCTCTATCTGTTTGTCCTCCAGATCACTAATTCTATCTTCTGCCCAAGTTACCCTAGATTTTAGAGAATTTAGATTATATTGGATGTCATTGATAGCATTGTTAACATCTTCTCTGGTGACTTTCATTTCTGCCCTAATCAATTCCATTTTGTCATCAAAACTTTCTCCAACCTAGCTATTGCCTGGATAATTGTTATCCTGAATTCCCTTTCCAACATACTATTTATGTCCATATCCAAAAGCTCTGATGGAGAAGGACCAGTCTCTGAATTTTTTTTCTGTTGGGTATTCCTCCTCCTAGTCATTTTGGTGAGAGATGGCTGAATGGATGTGTAGCTGAATGTATCAACTGTAGTGCAGGCAAGGTGCACCCTGGAACGCTTCAGAGCAATTGGAAGTCACCACCAAAAAGAAAGAAAAAAGAAAAAAGAGACAGAGAAAGAGAGAGACAGGAAAGAAAAAGAGAAACCCAGTCAGAATGGGCCCCAAAGGTAAGATTTATGAAGTATACAAGCAAAAACAGACAAACAAAAAGACTGACAAAAGTAGTTAACAAGAGAAAAAATAAATAAATAAAAAGAGAACCCTGTCAAAATGAACCCCAAGTATAAGATTTATATACTACGAGAACAAAAACAAATACACAGAAGCACTGACAGAAGAAAAAGATGGGAGGGTGGTTATAAATTCTCAGTGTGGGCAAGAAAGTTTATTTTGATTCTTCCTGGATGTATATTGATATCTTTGTTAAAGGACTCAACTTTCCTGAGATAAAGGGGGATTAAAACTGGTTTACATATAGGTATAGCATTGATTATAGAAAAGGGATTACCTTGAAGCTTATCTCTATATGAATATTAAAAAAATAAAATAAAATAAGGTAAATTAAAAAACAGAAAAGCAAAAGAAAAACACAGGTATATGTATCAAAAAAGTTCAGGTTAAAAGGTTATTATGGAATTTAATGTACTGAACATCTCATTGTGATGGTAAATAGGTTAAAGAGTTATATAAAAAATAAAAATGAAAAGAACCGGTATAGTGGGAATGAGTTAAAAATAAAAGTATCTGTGAAGTAGTGTAGTTGTTCTTTTGTTTGTTTGTTTGTTTGTTTTGGCTGGCTTTCTGGAGGAGGGGCCTGCTGCAAGGTTTTTTTAGGGAGTCTTGCTATAGTTGAGTCCTCCTGCCTCCATCAAGGGGCTGGGCTCTGAGGAAACCGGTTTTTCAAGCCTTTGTTCTCTGAAGGTTTTTGTTTGTTAGTTAGTTTTCTCTCTCCTTGGTGGCTTTTGGCTGTTCTTTGGAGGTTTAGAGGAAAGCTAACTGCATCCAGACCTCCCTCTCAGAGAGAAGCTTCAGTCTGTTCCTCTCTGGGTGCTCCAGAACACATAAATTCCCCCTCTGCTGCTGGCAGAGCAAGTCCCCAGTCATGGTCTCTGGGGTCACAGGAACTCTTGCTTGTACCCAAAACCACAAGAAATACTAACTGCAGCTGTCTGGGCAGGTCCAGACCACCAGAGAGGTCCCATGCAGATAGCACACTGAGATTTTCACAGTGGCCTGGGCTGGGAGTGCTCAACTCTCCAGGCCCTAGAGAGTGTCAGCTAGCACCCACCCAGACCTCTCAGGGGAGAGTGTGGGGTGTGACTGAGACTCTGGTCATGCAGCGGGCGTGGTTCTGCCTGCTGGCGTTCACCCCAGACCTCACAGGCAACTGCCACCCAGATGCTTTCAGGCATGCTGGTGGCTCAGGGAACAAGACTGGGCTTCGCTGCACTCTCTGAGGGTTCCCTGCCAGCGGTGGCCATCCTGGGTCCATGGGTTTAAGTCCCTGTCCCTAACTGCCCAATTCCACCAATTTCCCCTTAAGATCTTTTGCTCATTTTGAGTGCTTTCAACCAGACTCCAAGTTAATGCTGGTCCCCAATCACAGGGCACTCTCATATTGGGGTATTACTTTCCAGTGGGTCACTTTCCAATGGGGTCTGGTGGTTCCCTCTCCTTTTTGTTTATCTTATGATATCAGTCTGATGTTCCCACTCCGATTTACCTGTCCACTGGCATCTTTTGCCCCCATAGAGATCCGGAAGTGTATAATTCTAATCTCGGGCTGATTTCATGGGTGATCAGAGTTCTTTTGTAGGTAATCAGCTCACTTTAGGGGACAGATTGAAACAGTGTGTCCTATTTCTCTGCCATTTTGTCTCCTCCCCCCTTTATCAGTGGTTTTGAGCAATTTGATTACTGTATGCTTTGGTGTAGTTTTCTTCATATTTTTTGTGCCTGGAATTTTTTACATTTTTGGAGCTGTAGTTTTGTACCATTTATCGAACTAGGAAAATTTGTTTTTCTATTCTTTCCTCGAAAGTTTTTTCTTTTTTTTTGGTCTTTTCTCTCTTTTGTCCCTTGGCAACTCCGAATTTATATGTGTAGTCAAGCCTCTTGAAATTGGCCACAGTTCACTGATATTCCATTCTTTTTTTCTATCTTTAGCGTAATTTCTATTTTCAAAGTCAATAATTTATTTCTTTTGCAATGTGTAGTCTCCTGTTAATTATATTCAGTGTACTTTTCACTTCATCTATTGTAGCATTCATCTTTAGAAATATAATTTGGGTCTCAGTTAATGTATTCCATATGTTGAATTAACCTATGGAACATATGGATGATAGTAATATTGTAATGACTTTTAGAGTCTTTGTCCACTATATCATTCATCCGTGTTAGTTTTGAATTAGTTTTAATTGAATGTCTTCTTTCCTCATTGTGCATTGCATTTTCCTGTTTCTTTGTGTACTTTATATTTTTTATAAATATTAATAACATAAAATGACCATTTTAACTATTTTTAAGTGTACAGTTTAGTGGTATTAAGTACATTCTCACTGTTGTGTGCATTTTTGGTAGGTATTTTATTACATATCATGTTATTTAGGTTCAAAAATAATGACAATTTCAATATTTATTGTTATTGTTTTATGTTTATTTGATATAATATTAAATATTAATATATTATATTTTATATTTTCCTGATTTTTCTGTGCTTATCCTTTCCCCCTTCCCTTTAGACTTCACACAGCATTCAAAGTTCTGTTTTTATTGTACTGGAAATCACATACTGCATACCTATTCTTTGAGATTCCCCTTCAGTATATATATATAGTTAAAATCTAAAATTAATCAATATTATCTTACCTAAAGAATTAAAATATCTTAGGACATTTTTACTCCAATTACTTAATCTTCCACCTAGGAGTTATATTATCTATTTTTGAAATTTTACATGTTTAAAAAAAACCATTCTCCAAACTAGATATTATTATAATGTTTTATAAAAGTTTATTTATGTATTTAACAATTTTGTTTGTTCAGCATTTCTTTCTAAAACTTAGATCTTTTTGATATCATTTTCCTTCTTCCCTTCCTAAATTGAAAGGTTTTTCCAGAGTCTTGAAGTGAGGTCTGTATTTGTTGGTAATAAGTTCTCAGTTTTTGTTTGTCTCAAGAACAGGTCTTTATTTTCTCCTCATTTATGAAAAATATGTTTTTCTAGATAAGTAAATCTAAACAGTTATTTTCCTTCAGCACTTTGAATATATTGGATATCTGAAGTATTTAGAATAGGCATATACATAGAGACAGAAAGCAGATTAGTGATTGCCAGTGGCTATGGGTTGAGCACTTATGAGTATGGAGTTTCCTTTTAGAATGATGAAAGTCCCCTGGAACTTGGTAGTGATGATTTCTTTACATCGAGAATGTACTAAACGTGCAAATGTGAATTGTACACTTTAAAATGGGTAAAACTGGTGAAATTTAAGTTATGTATATTCACCATAACAAAAAAAGTACACTTTAGTTACTTGTTAACACCTGAGAGGAAATTATTTAGGCAATCTTACAAATAAGAGAATGGAATTTTTTGGGAAAGATTTTATTTATTTATTTGAAAGAGAGAGAAATCACAAGTAGGCAGAGAGGCAGGCAGAGAGAGAGGGAGGAAGCAGGCTCCATGCTGAGCAGAGAGCCTGACATAGGGCTCGATCCCAGGACCCTGAAATCATGACCTGAGCTGAAAGCAGAAGCTTTAACCCACTAAGCCATCAGGCGCCCCAAGAATGGGATTTTCACTTTATTTTATTATTATTTTTTAAATTTTGAGATCATTGGAGATACACAAGCCACTGTAAGAAATAAGCTAGAGATGGGGCACTTAGGTCACTCAATTGGTTAAATGGTCTGATGCTTGATCTTCGCTCAGGTGTTGATCTCAGGGTTTTGAGTTCAAGCCCTTCCTTGGTCTTGATGAAGTTCCAAAAGTTCATTTTTGCTTTTGTTTCCTTTGCCTTTGGAGACATATTTTGAAAGAAGTTGCTGTGGCTGATATCAAAGAGGTTACTGCCTATGTTCTGCTCTAGGATTCTGATGGATTCCTGTCTCACATTGAGGTCTTTTATCCATTTCGAGTTTATCTTTGTGTACAGTGTAAGAGAATGGTTGAGTTTCATTCTTCTACATATAGCTGTCCAATTTTCCTAGCACGATTTATTGAAAAGACTATCTTTTTTCCACTGTATATTTTTTCTTGCTTTGTTGAAGATGATTTGACAATAGAGTTGAGGGTCCATATCTGGGCTCTCTACTCTGTTCCACTGGTCTATGTGTCTGTTTTTATGCCAGTACCATGCTGTCTTGGTGATCACAGCTTTGTAGTAAAGCTTGAAATCAGGTAACATGATGCTGTCAGTTTTATTTTTGTTTTTCAACATTTCCTTAGAAATTTGGGGTCTCTTCTGATTCTAAATTTTAGGATTATTTGCTCCAGCTCTTTGAAAAATACTGGTGGAATTTTGATCGGAATGGCATTAAAAGTGTAGATTGCTCTAGATAGTATAGACATTTTAATAATGTTTATTCTTCCGATCCAAGAGTGTGGAATGGTCTTCCATCTTTTTGTGTCTTCTTCAATTTCTTTCATGAGTGTTCTGTAGTTCCTCGAGTACAGATCCTTTACCTCTTTGGTTAGGTTTATTCCCAGGTATCTTATGGCTCTTGGTGCTTTAGTAAATGGAATCAATTCTCTAATTTCCCTTTCTGTATTTTCATTGTTTGTGTATAAGAAAGCCACTGATTTCTGTCCATTGACTTTGTATCCTGCCACGTTACTGAATTGCTGTGGAATCTCTTTAAAAAAGAAGAAATAATCTAGAGATCCTATGCACCTTAACCCTGTTTTTTCCAATAGTAACATTTTGTAAAACTATATTATAATAATTACTATTTTATTTTATTTTTTTAACATCTTAATTTAATTTTATTTTTTCAGTGTTCCAAGATTCATTGTTTATGCACCACACCCTGTGCTCCTTGCAATACATGCTCTCCTTAATACCCACCACTAGACTTATCCATCCCTTCACCCCCCTCCCTTCCAAAACCCTCAGTTTGTTTCTCAGAGTCCACAGTCTCTCAAAATCACTATTATATTGACATTGACATTGATCAAGATATAAAGCAGTTCACTCGTGTTCTTTTCAAATAGGAACAGATTTCTTTTTTTCCTTTCTCATCTGTAGTCTTTTTTTTTTTTTCCTGCCTTTTTGCGCTGGCTGGAACTTTCAACACTGTGAATAAGAGTTCTGAGAATAGGCATCCTTGCCTTGTTCACTACTTAAGGTGCAAAACATCCAGTCTTCAACAATTAATTATAAGGTGAGATGTAGGTTTTTATAGATGCCCTTTATCAAAATGGGGAAGTTTCCTTTATTGCTATTTTTCTGAAAGTTTTCATCACAAGTTTGTGTTATGGCAGTAGGTGTGTTGAAGTTCTATCACTGGTGTGACTGTGTTAAGAAGTAGGTCTTTAGCTGTCTTAGGTCTTTAGAAGTAGGTCTTCTCCTACTTTACTTTACTTCTCCTACTTTAGAAGTAGGTCTTCTCCACAGAGAAGTAGCAGGCGGAGATGACATCAGGTAGCAGGAGATCAGCTAGATAGCTTATCTAACCATTGAGAACACCTACAAATCCAATGGGAAATCAAAGAGAAGAAGAGCAACAATTCTAGAAACAGAAAATCGATCACTTTCTGAAAGGTAGGACCTGAGGAGAAGTGAATCCAAAGTGATGGGAAGATAGACCATAGGGAGAAGTTCCGGCTCCTGGCAAGTGGCGGAGCAACAGAGCACAAAATCAGGACTTTTAAAAGTATGCTCGGGCGCCTGGGTGGCTCAGTGGGTTAAGCCGCTGCCTTTGGCTCAGGTCATGATCTCAGAGTCCTGGGATCGAGTCCCGCATCGGGCTCTCTGCTCAGCAGGGAGCCTGCTTTCCCCCTCTCTCTCTGCCTGCCTCTCTGCCTACTTGTGATTTCTCTCTGTCAAATAAATAAATAAAATCTTTAAAAAAAAAAAAAGTATGCTCCACAGAGGGACATCACTCCAGAGGCTAAACTGGGGGGAAGCCCACGTGGGGTCAGTGTAACTCCAGGTCCTGCGGGGTCACAGAAGGACTGGGGGTGTCTGAGTGCTGCAGAACTCGCAGGTATTAGAGCAGGGAAGCTGGCTACAGCGACAAAGCCGAGGAGTGAGCTCTCAGCTCGGGGTTACCTTGAACCCATCACAGGCTGGGTGAGCTCGGAGCACGGCCGGAGGCCACGGTGACAGAAGTGACCGGGCACTTTTCTCCAAGTGTGAGCGATTGAGTGCTTTCCTCCAAGCGCGACAAGAGGCCAGGGAGACAGGGGCCGTTGGACACTTTTCTCTGAGAGCACACTGAGGAGCGGAACCCCGAGCTCTCAGCTCTTCCGGGCAGGAGATTGGGAGGCCTCCATCTTCATTCCCACCCTCCAGAATTCTACAGAAAGCACTCAGGGAACAAAAGCTCCTAAACGCAAACCCAAGAGGATTACTTAGCCCAGCCCCTGGTAAGGGTGGTGCAATTCCGCCTGGGGCAAAGACACTTGAGAATCACTACAACAGGCCCCTCCTCCAGAAGATCAACCAGAAACCCAGCCAAGACCAACTTCACTCACCAAGGAGAACAGTGGAATTCCAGAAGAGGAGAAAGCAAATCTTATCTGGGCAAAATGACAAGGCAGAAAAACTCACCACAAAAAAAAAAAAAAAAAGAACAAGAGGCAGTAATGAAGGCTGGGGACCTAATCAATACAGACATTGGTAATATGACAGATCTAGAGTTCAGAATGACAATTCTCAAGGTTCTAGCCAGGCTTGAAAAAGGCATAGAAGATATTAGAGAAACCTTCTCCGGAGAGATAAAAGCCCTTTCTGGAGAAATAAAAGAATTAAAATCTAACCAAGTTGAAATAAAAAAAGCTATTAATGAGGTGCAATAAAAAATGGAAGCTCTGACTGCTAGGATAAAAGAAGCATAAGAAAGAATTAGTGACATAAAAGACCAAATGACAGAGAATAAAGAAGCTGAGCAAAAAAGACAAACAAATACTGGACCACAAGGAGAGAATTCGAGAGATAAGTGACACCATAAGACAACACATTAGAATAATTGGGATTCCAGAAGAAGAGAGAAGGGAGAAGAAGGTATATTGGAGAGAATTATTGTAGAGAATTTCCCTAATATGGCAAAGGGAGCAAACATCAAAATCCAGGAGATGCTAAGAACACCTCCCAAAATCAATAAAAATAGGTCCACACCTCGTCACCTGATAGTAAAATTTACAAGTCCTAGCGACAAAGAGAAAATCCTGAAAGCAGCCTGGGACAAGAAGTCTGTAACATACAAGGGTAAAAACATTAGATAGGCAGTGGACCTAGCCACAGAGACCTGGCAGGCCATAAAGAACTGGCATGATATATTCAGAGCACTAAATGAGAAAAACATGCAGCCAAGAATACTATATCCAGCTAGGCTATCATTGAAAATAGAAGGAGAGATAAAAAAAACTTCCAGTACTGTTTTTCTGAAAATAAATAAATTGAAAAAATTATAAAAAAAAAACCCACAAAAAAATCTGTGCAAATAAACAAAGACTTAAAATGAAAAAAAAAAAAACAAAAAAAAAACCTTCCAGTACAAACAAAAACTGAAAGAATTTGCAAACACCAAACCAACTCTACAGGAAATATTGAAAGGGGTCCTCTAAGCAAAGAGAGACCCTAAGAGTAGTATATCAGAAAGAAACAGAGACAATATACAGTAACAGTCATCTTACAGGCAATACAATGGCACTAAATTCATATCTCTCAATAGTTAGTGAGTGTTAATAGGCTAAATGTCCCAATCAAAAGACACAGGGTATCAGAATGGATAAAAAAACAAAAACCCATCAATATGCTGCCTCCAAGAAACTCATTTTAGACCCGAAGACACCTCCAGATTTAAAGTGAGGGGGTGGAAAACAATTTACCATGCTAATGGACATCAAAAGAAAGCTGGGGTGGCAATCCTTATATCAGATCAATTAGATTTTAAGCCAAAGACTATAATAAAAGATGAGGAAGGACACTATATCATACTCAAAGGGTCTATCCAACAAGAAGACCTAACAATTTTAATATCTATGCCCCTAACATGGGAGCAGCCAACTATATAAACCAATTATTAACAAAATCAAAGAAATACATTGACACTATTACAATAATAGTAGGGGACTTTAACACTCACCACACTGAAATGGACAGATCATCTAAGCAAAAAATCAACAAGGAAATAAAGGCCTTAAATGACACACACTGGACCAGATGGACATCACAGATTTATTCAGAACATTCCATCCCAAAGCAACAGAATACACATTCTTCTCTAGTGCACATGGAACATTATCCAGAATAGATCACATCCTGGGTCATAAATCAGGTATCAACCAGTATCAAAAGATTGGGATCATTCCCTGCATATTTTCAGACCACAAAGCTCTGAAGCTAGAACTCAATCACAAGAGGAAATTTGGAAAGAACCCAAATACATGGAGACTAAACAGCATCCTTCTAAAGAATGAATGGGTCAACCAGGAAATTAAAGAAGAATTGAAAAAATTCATGGAAACAAATGATAATGAAAACACAATGGTTCAAAATCTGTGGGACACAACAAAGGCAGTCCTGAGAGGAAAATATATAGTGGTACAAGCATTTCTCAAGAAACAAGAAAGGTCCCAAATACACAACCTAACCCTACACCTAAAGGAGCTGGAGAAAGAACAACAAAGAAAGCCTAAAATGAGCAGGAGAAGAGAAATCATAAAGATCAGAGCAGAAATCAATGAAATAGAAACAAACAAAAAAACCCAATAGAACAAATCAACACAACTAGGAGCTGGTTCTTTGAAAGAATTAATCAGATTGACAAACCCTGGCCAGACTTATCAAAAAGAAAAGAGAAAGGACCCAAATAAATAAAATCATGAATGAAAGAGGAGAGATCACACCAAAGAAAAACAAACAATTACAAGAACATACTATGAGCAACTCTATGCCAACAAATTTGACAATCTGGAAGAAATGGATACATTTCTAGAGACATATAAACTACCACAACTGAACCAGGAAGAAATAGAAAACCTGAACAAACCGATAACCAGTAAGGAGATTGAAACAGTCATCAAAAATCTCCAAACAAACAAAAGTCCAGGGCCAGATGGCTTCCCAGGGGAATTCTACCAAACATTTAAAGAAGAACTAATTCCTATTCTCCTGAAACTGTTCCAAAAAATAGAAATGAAAGGAGAACTTCCAAACTCATTTTATGAGGCCAGCATCACCTTGATCCCAAAACCAGACAAGGATCCCATCAAAAAAGAGAGCTATAGACCAATATCCTTGATGAACACAGACGCAAAAATTCTCACCAAAATACTAGCCAATAGGATTCAACAGGACATTAAAAGGATTATTCACCACGACCAAGTGGGATTTATTCCAGGGCTGCAAAGTTGGTTCAACATCCACAAATCAATCAATGTGTTACAATACATTAATAAAAGAAAGAATAAGAGCCATATGATACTCTCAATAGATGCTGAAAAAGCATTTGACAAAGCGCAGCATCCCTTCCTGATTAAAACTCTTCAAAGTGTAGGGATAGAGGACGCATACCTCAATATTATCAAAGCCATCTATGAAAAACCCACTGCAAATATCATTTTCAATGGAGAAAAGCTGAAAGCTTTTCCGCTAAGGTCAGGAACATGGCAAGGATGTCCGTTATCACCACTGCTGTTCAACATAGTACTAGAAGCCCTAGCCTCAGCAATAAGACAACAAAAAGAAATTGAAGGCATCCAAATTGGCAAAAAAGAAGTCAAACTACTACTCTTCGCAGAGGATATGATACTATATGTGGAAAACCCAAAAGGCTCCACTCCAAAACTGCTAGAACTTGTACAGGAATTCAGTAAAGTGTCAGAATATAAAGTCAATGCACAGAAATCAGTTGCATTTCTTTACACTAAAACAAGACAGAAGAAAGAAAAATTAAGGAGTCAGGGTCCATTTACAATTAAGGGTCCAAAAGTTTATTTTCGCTTTTGTTTCCTTTGCCTTTGGAGACGTATCTTTTTTTTTTTTTTTTTGAAGATTTTATTTATTTGACAGACAGAGATCACAAGTAGGCAGAGAGACAGGCAGAGACAGAGAGAGGAGGAAGCAGGCTCCTCGCTGAGCAGAGAGCCTGAGCCTTTGGAGACGTATCTTGAAAGAAGTTGCTGTGGCTGATATCAAAGAGATTACTGCCTATGTTCTCCTCTAGGATTCTGATGGATTCCTGTCTCACGTTGAGGTCTTTTACAATTGCACCCAAAACCATAAGATACCTAGGAATAAACCTAACCAAAGAGGCAAAGAATCTATACTCAGAAAACTATAAAGTACTCATGAAAGAAACTGTGGAAGACACAAAGAAATGGAAAAATGTTCCATGCTCATGGATTGGAAGAACAAATATTGTGAAAATGTCTATTCTACCTAAAGCGATCTACACATTTAATGCAATCCATATCAAAATCCCATCCATTTTTTTTCAAAGAAATGGAACAAACTATACTAAAATTTATATGGAACCAGAAAAGACCTTGAATAGCCAAAGGAATATTGAAAAAGAAAGCCAAAGTTGGTAGCATCCCAATTCCAAACTTCAAGCTCTATTACAAAGCTGTCATCATCAAGACAGTATGGTACTGGCACAAAAACAGACACATAGATCAATGGAACAGAGTAGAGAGCCCAGAAATAGACCCTCAACTCTATGGTCAGCTAATCTTCGACAAAGCAGGAAAGAATGATGATTGGAAAAAAGAGAGTCTCTTCAACAAATGATGTTGGGAAAATTGGACAGCCACATGCAGAAAAATGAAATTGTACTGTTTCCTTATACCACACACGAAAATAGACTCAAAATGGATGAATGACCTCAATGTGGAAAGGAATCCATCAAAATCCTTGAGGAGAACACAGGCAACAACCTCTTTGACCTCAACCACAGCAACTTCTTCCTAGGAACATCTCCAAAGGCAACTGAAGCAAGGGCAAAAATTAACTACTGGGATTTCATCAAGATCAAAAGCTTTTGCATAGCAAAGGAAACAGTTAACAAAACCAAAAGACAACTGACAGAATGGGAGAAGATATTTGCAAACAACATATCAGATAAAGGGCTAGTATCCAAAAATCTATAAAAAGCTTATCAAACTCAACACCCAAAGAACAAATAATCCAATCAAGAAATGGGCAGAGGATATGAACAGACTTTTCTGCAAAGAAGACATCCACATGGCCAACAGACACATGAAAAAATGCTCCACATTACTCAGCATCAGGGAAATACAAATCAAAACCACAATGAGATACCACCTCACACCAGTCAGAATGGCTAAAATTAACAAGTCAAGAAATGACAAATGTTGGCAAGGATGCGGAGAGAGGGGAACACTCTTACACTGTTGGTGGGAATGCAAGTTGGTGCAGCTACTCTGGAAAACAGTGTGGAGGTTCCTCAAAAAACTGAAAATAGAGCTTCCCTATGACCCAGCGATTGCACTACTGGGTATATATACTAACAATATAAACGTGGTGCTCCGAAGGGGCATGTGCACCCAAATGTTTAAGCAGCAATGTCCACAATAGCCAAACTACGGAAAGAACCTAGATGTCCATCAACAGATGAATGGATAAAGAAGTTGTGGTATATATGCACAATGGAATACTATGCAGCCACAAAAGGAATGAAATCTTGCCATTTGAGATGGCATGGATAGAACTAGAGGGTATTATGCTTAGCGAAATAAGTCAATCAGAGAAAGACAACTATCATATGATCTCCCTGATATGAGGACGTGGAGATGCAATGTGGGGGGTTTGGGGGGTTAGAAAAGAAAAAAATGAAAAAAGATGGGATTGGGAGGGAGAAAAACCGTAAAAGACTCAATCTCAAAAAACAGACTGAGGGTTGCTGGGGGGAGGGGGGATAGGAGAGGGTGATGGGGATATGGACATTGGGGAGGGGAGGTGCTATGATGAGTGCTCAAAATGTATAAACCTGGCGATTCACAGACCTGTACCCCTGGGGATAAAAATACATTATATGTTTATTTTAAAAATTAATTAATTAATTAATTAAAAAGAAGTATGTCTTTAATGTGGTTTTAAAGACGGAGTCCTAATGTAATATAACTGTTATTCTTAAAGGACAAAGAGACACCAGAAACATATTTCACTCAAGCACATACACAGAAGAAAGCCATCTGAAAACATGATGAGAAGGCAGCTGTCTGCCAGGAAGAGAAGCCTCAGCAGAACCCTGCTGGTACTAAGTTTGTGATATTTTCCTATAGTAGCCCTAGTGGACTGAGACAATTGATTGTAGAAGTAATTGATAAATGGTGGCGCCTGGGTGGCTCAGTGGGTTAAGGCCTCTGCCTTCGGCTCGGGTCATGATCCCAGGGTCCTGGAATCCAGCCCCTCATGGGGCTCTCTGCTCAGCGGGGAGCCTGCTTCCTCCTCTCTGTCTGCCTGCCTCTCTGCCTACTTCTGATCTCTGTCTGTCAAATAAATAAATAAAATATTAAAAAAAGAAGTAATTGATAAATGCACTTTAGTTACATGTAGCATATGGAAGAGAGAAAAAAAAAGAGAGAGAGAAACTTTAAGGAAATTTAAAGAGAAGGGAATTTTCTTTCTCTTCCTTCTTCTCCCCCTCCTTATTTTCCTCCCCCTCCTCCTCTCCCTCCTCCTCTTCCTCCTTCTTTTTCTCCTTCTCCTCCTCCCTCCTCCCTCTTCCTCTTCCTCCTCCTCTCCTCCTCCTTCTCCTTCTTCTTCTTCTTCTTCCTCTTCCTCTTCCTCTCCTTCTCCTCCTCCTCCTCCTCCTCCTCCTCCTTCTTCTTCTTCTTCTTCTTCTTCTTCTTCTTCTTCTTCTTCTTCTTCTTCTTCACTCTGTTGTTACCATAGTCATGCATAAACTCATTTAGGTTCTATTGCAAATTTTGAGTAAATAATTACATAAGAATTCAGAATTTATGCATTTATTTTTATTTTTTTCTCCCAATTTATTTATTTTCAGAAAAACAGTATTCATTATTTTTTCACCACACCCAGTGCTCCATGCAAGCTGTGCCCTCTATAATACCCACCACCTGGTACCCCAACCTCCCACCCCCCCGCCACTTCAAACCCCTCAGACTGTTTTTCAGAGTCCATAGTCTCTCATGGTTCACCTCCCCTTCCAATTTACCCAAATTCCCTACTACTCTCTAACGCCCCTTGTCCTCCATGCTATTGGTTATGCTCCACAAATGAGTGAAACCATATGATAATTGACTCTCTCTGCTTGACTGATTTCACTCAGCATAATCTCTTCCAGTCCCGTCCATGTTGCTACAAAAGTTGGATATTCGTCCTTTCTGATGGAGGCATAATACTCCATAGTGTATATGGACCACATCTTCCTTATCCATTCATCCGTTGAAGGGCATCTTGGTTCTTTCCATAGTTTGGCGACTGTGGCCATGAATTTATGCATATTTTGATGGTTGTTTTATGAACTGCATCTCTACCATTTAAAATTTTATGTTGAAAGATATTAGAATATTTTTTGCAATATTTTCAAGTTCTGAGAAAGGATTAAGTATATTTGTTCCTTTGTCAAAAAATTTTAGAGCATCATAATGACCATAACGACAAATAATGCTCTCGAATGATGATGTCCTATATGTTAGTTGGCAGCCACAGGGCTGTTGACCACTTGAATTGTAGCTAATCTTAGTTGAGATGTAAGAAGCAGCAAATTGTGCTGGAAAATGTGGTGAGGATGTGTGTAACTGGCTATATGCAATGGTAGGAATAAAAATGGCACTATTAGCTTGGAAATGTGTTAGTTTTCTAGAGCTGCCTGAACAAAGTACCACAACTAAGTGGCTAAATCAACAGAAAATACTCTGTCACAGTTCTGAAAGCTAGAAGTCCAAGATCATGGTGTCAGCAGGGTTGCTTCTTTCTGAGGTCTATTTGACAGAGTTTTCTTAATGCTGTTTTTATTTGGTTTTAATGCCTTGGTCAGAAGCCAGTTAATTCCCCTTCTTATTAAACACTTGATTAAATCCACCTCTCAACAACTTCCTTGCTAGAATTCCCACTCTGGGCCACCATGCACCTGCCTTAATTGTCCCAGGACCAACACCAGACAACTAGGAACAGCCCTTGTGCCCTAGAGCCAATGAAATTATTCAAATTAGCCAATTCACCAAGATAAAAATCTTTTGCACAGCAAAGAAAACAGTTGGCAAAACCAAAAAGACAACCTACAGAATGGGAGAAGATATTTGAAAATGTCTTATTGGATAATGGGGTAATATCCAGGTCTATAAAGAACTTATCAAACTTGACACCTAAAAAACAAATAATCCAATCAAGAAATGGGCAGAAGACATGAGCAGACATTTTTCTAAGGAAGACATACAAATGGCCAAAGGATACATGAGAAAATGCTCTACATCACTTGGTGTCAAGGAAATAACAAATCAAAACCACAGTTAGATAGCACCCCACTCCAGTCAGAATGGCTAAAATTAACAAGTCAGGAAATGACAAACGTTGGTAAGGATGTGGCTAAAAGAGAACCCTCTTACAGTGTTGGGGGGGAATGCAAACTAGTACAGCCACTGTGGAAAACAGTATAGAGGTTCCTCAAAAAGTTAAAAATAGAGCTACCCTATGACCCAGCAACTGCATTTCTAGGTATTTACCCTAAAGATACAGTGAACTGAAGGGGTTCCTGCACACCAATGTTTATAGCAACAATGTCCATAATAGCTAAAATACAGAAAAAGCCTTGATGTCCATTGACAGATGAATGGATAAAGAAAGTGTGAGATACATATATCTATATATATCTATGTAGATATATATAGATATAAATATTACTCAACCCTCAAAGAAAATGAAATCTTACATTTGTAATGACGTGGATGGAACTAGGGGATATTATGCTAAGTGAAATAAATCAATCATAGAAATAAATTTATCACATGATTTCACTCATATGTGGAGTTTAAAAGTAAAACAGATGAACATAAGGGAAGGGAGAAAAAAAACCAAGATGAAATCAGAGAGAAAGACAAACCATAATCATTCTTAACTATAGCAATTGAGGGTTGCTGAAGGGGAGGGGGTGAGTGTTGAGGTAACTGGGTGATGGGCATTAAGGAGGGTACCTGATGTAATGAGCATTAGGTGTTAAATGCAATGGATAAGTAACTGAACTTTACCTCTGAAACTAATGATACATTAATTAATTAAATTTAAATATAATAATTTTTTTAAAAAAAGAACAAAGTAGCCAATGTGTGGGACCCAGGAAATCTAGTTAACTCTGCTTTACTTGCCATACACAAACTTCTCCCTACAGTTCTCACTATTACCCTGAACCTAGTTCATCCTCTGTGTGACTCTGTATGTCAGCCTTCTTTTATATGGAATTGTCACAGAGAGTCTGCCTTTTATCTATGCTGAGTATCATTTGTTGTGTCCCACCATCAAAATAAAAAATTTTTCAGTCTTATAAATTTTTTGTCACTGTGAGCAAGAAGGCATCACCATGATTCTTGCATAGCTTCTTGGGGTCTCTTCTTGGTTTACTAATTAACTCCAAACCACCAGGAGAAGAGCTTGAGAAGGAACTATTGCCTGTTGGTGAGTGGGAACTTTAACCCTGCAGCTTGCTGCTGTGTCTGTTGGTGGTTTCCATGTCTCTCCTTACCCAGATTTTCTTGGTTTTGGAAGCTTAATAAAAAAACAAACAACAGTCCTCAATGGCTAAACTCCACTGGCTAGATACTAGCCCAGGTGGCAGCCACCTTGGAGCTAGGCCACTTGAGCCACACTTTCCAGGGTCCACCCTTAAGTTGTGTTTTCAGTCTACTATAGACTGAATATTCGTGTCCCCCTCATCCAAATTTACATATTGAAACCAGTTTTTCTGAAAGGCAGTATTTGGAGGTGTGGCCTTTTGGGCTGATTAGATCAGAATGACAGAGACTTCGTGAATGAGATGAATGTTCTTAGAAAAGATGTCCTAGAAAGCTAGCTCTTCCCTTCTACCATGTGAGGAGGAAATGTAAAATTGGTCTATGAACTAGAAAGCAGGTCTTCAGCAGTACTGAATGTACTGGTGACTTGTTTTTAGACTTCCCAGCATACACAAGTATGAGGAAGAAATTCCTATTGTTTATATGTTACCCAGCCTATAGTGTTTTGTTGTATTAGCCCAAACAGACTAAAATAGCAGCCATACACACTCTGATACAATAAGTAATAAAAAATTAATTAATTAATTAATTATGTCATCAATTAAATTTGACAAAATGGGACCTGGTGACCTTCAGTGAAAATAGTTAATATGGCTCAGTGCAAGTTAAAACAGTCTCCTGATAGACTGAAACATTCTGTAAGACCTAATCATGAGAGACTATGGACTCCAAAAAACAATCTGAGGGGTTTGAAGTGGCAGGGGGGTAGGAGGCTGGGGTACCAGGTGGTGGGTATTATTATAGAGGGCATGGATTGCATGGAGCACTGGATGTGATGAAAAAATAATGAATACTGTTATGCTGAAAATAAATAAATTAATTTAATTAACAAAAAAGAATAAGAAAAAAAAATCAGGGAGGTTAAAAAAAAAAAGACCTAATCAATAAATAGGTGATTATTCCCACTGCTTCTGCATTGGACACCTCAATTTGCCTGGTTCTTAAATCTGCAAAGAATGAATTGTTCCTCATGGTAAATTATTGCAAACTTAATACCATTGCTACATCCATTAAAGGTCACATGTCCAATATCCAACATTATTAAAATTAGTAATATCATCTCGTATCTTTCATTCGGTACTTATTTCAACAGCCTCTCAGTTTGCCTTCTTCTCCAAAGGGACACAATACATCCTCACTTGACTACCCATGGAGTACTTCAGCAGACCTGCCATCACACATGGGCTTTGCATACAGGAGTCTAAGTGCATCCACCTTTCCCCATGAACACACATAGTACATTACAGTAATAACATTCTCATACAAGGAATTTTGTTTAATGTACTCATTAAATGCATAGTCAGACCAAAAGGTACGTACAAAGCAGAAATGTTCATAGAAGTTTCATTTTGTTATTTTTGAACTGAAAAATCCAGGTCCACAGCAAAATAGATTAATAAATTATGGCATGGTCAGACCAAAAAAACACTATACAGTGTTACAAAAATGAACTATGGGAACAGTTTCGTTTATATTTAGGCAAAATGGTGATAGATGTCAGTGCAGTGTTTCTCTCTGGAGAAGGGCCATTGACAGAGAAGGAACAAGAAAGAAAATTTTGAATAGTGTAATGGTCTTACCTTGGTTTTGGAGGTAATTATCTGAATTCATGCATATGTAAAAATTCAACAAGCTATACACTAAATATTTTTGCATTTTTCCATATGTAATTTATGTTTCTTGAAGTGCTACTTTCTAAATAAATTGTGTGTTACTTCAGCACTGTGGAAGAACCAATGAATCATTAGTATTGGCTTTTTTGGTTTATTGCTCAACAAAACTCAGTGAGATTTCCTGTCCTTGGCCAGTCAGCAGTTAACCACTTTAAATGCATACTCTGGGGACTTCAGCTTTGAGGGTACTGATGTCTGTCAACATCCTGGTATCTGGTAAGTCTGATGCTGTGATATTTTTTAGCAAAATGTAATGTATTTTGAAGTGCCAAGATTGCTCTTTAGCCACTCATGAAATGTGTTCTAATTTGTCCTAGTAGCAGTGATAAATTTGTATTTATCTGGAAAACCTTCATATTTACCTTATGTCGTTCATACACTGATTAGTTGTCTAGCTGAGCCCAGGGAAATACTGGGGATCCTGGAATGGAGTGAAACTGAACTTGTATAACTAGACAAAATGTAGTGTTTCCTCCAGTTTCTTGGTTTGTATTTTTTTGCCTCCTTGAAATCTTGTTTTTTGAACCTTATATTTATTAATGTGTAATTATTTTTTTCTCCTTTGATATTTCTAATATTTCTAGCACACAGGTTAAGAAGGAAATCCTGTTTCTTTTTGGGGTTGTTAAGTTTTAAAATAGGGACAGAAAGTGAATGGGTAATTTTGTTTAAGAAAATGAGGGTCAGAGAATATAAGAATATATAAATGATTATTCAAAGTCAATAATTTCAAGCTCACACCAGAACACTTTATATGATGGATCTTATCCTGAAACATGAACAGGTAGAAGAAATGAGTAGAGCGACTGAATTTAGAGCAGTCATAGGCAGGTGAAAATAAAGTTGAATCCATTCTGTGTTTCCTTGCCATCATTCCAAAGAAGTTCCAAAACATTCTGAGAAACCCTGGCTTCCACATTTCCATATTATGTCTAATTATGAGAGAAGAGAACCAGTTCTTAGGAGAAAGAAAATTGGGAATCTAAGATGAGGAAAAGGTGAAAGAAATTGGGAGGAGTGAGGAACACTTGGGGAGAACTCAAAAGACAGGGAATAACAGATCTGACTCATGACAAGTGCTAGAGAAATATTTAGACATGGCAGGAAATAGATGGCAACGAAAGGATGTAATTGAAAAGAGTGTAATTAAAACCTGTTAATGTCTATTTCTGGGCTCTCTATTGTTTCATAGATCAATGTGTCAGTTTTTGTGCCAGTACCATATTGTCTTGATGATTACAGTTTTGTAATAGAGCTTGAAGACAGGCAATGTGATGCCCCCAGATTTGTTTTTCTTTTTCAATATTTCTTTAGCGATTTGAGGTCTTTTCTGGTTCCATACAAATTTTAGGATTGTTTGTTCTACCACTTCGAAAAATGCTGATGGTATTTTGATTGGGATGACATTGAATGTATAGATTGTTCTGGGCAGCATAGACATTTTAACCATGTTTATTCTTCCGACTCATGAACATGGAATGTTTTCCTATCTTTTTGTGTCTTCTTCAGTTTCTTTCATGAGTGTTCTGTAGTTCTTTGAATATGTATCCTTTACCTCATTGGTTATGTTTATTCTAGGGTATCTTATGGGTTTTGGTGCTATTGCAAATGGAATTGATTCTCTAATTTCTCTTTCTACAGTTTTATTGTTAGTGTATAAGAAAGCAACTGATTTCTGTGCACTGATTTTGTATACTGCCATATTACTGAATTGCTGTATGAGTTCTAGTAATTTGGGGATGGAGTCTTTTGGGCTTTCCACATAAGGAATCATGTCATCTGGGAAGAGAGTTTGACTTCTTTGCCAATTTGAATACCTTATCCTTCTTTTTGTTGTCCGATTGCTGTTGCTAACACTTCTGTACTATGTTGAAGAACAGTGGTGAGAGTGGACATCCTTGTTGTGTTCCTGAAGCCAACATTTCTTTCAAGTCAGGTCCACTGGAGTCAACTGACCTCAATTTTTGTTTGTTTGAGAAAGACTTCCATTTCTCCATCCCTTTAGAAGGGAAGGTAATTTTTAGAAGGGAAGGTACAGAATTCTAGTGTGGTGAGGTCCTTTCCTATTAACATTTTTAAAAATTAATTTTTTTAGTAAAAAACAGTGTCCCTATTGCTACAGAGAACTTTAAAGTATTTAGTTTACATTTTTCTTTTTTCTTTGTCTTTTTTATTAATGTAGAGTTGACACACAATGTTAAATATTTTATTTCATTCTTTTTTCTTGTCTGATTTCCTAGGAGAAGTTGAATATAATTCTCATCTTTGTTCCTCTATAAGATCTTTTGTTTTTCTGACTTTTTTCACAATTTTTTCTTTATCTTTGATTTTCTGTAGTTTCAGTTAATATCACAGGTCTAAGATTTTCTTGGCATTTATTCTGCTTGGTATTCTCGAACCTTCCTAGAACTTTGGTTTGGTATCTGAGTAACTTAAGGAAATTCTCAGTCATTTCTTCAGATATTTCTAGTATTCCTTTCTCTCTTTCTTTTCCTTCTGATTTTTTCATTACATGTGTTTACATGTTTTCATAGTGGTCCCATAGTCCTTGGATATGCTGTGTTTTGTTGTTGTTGTTGTTGTTCTTTGTTTTGCTGTGTGTGTGTGTCCTCTTTGCTTTTCAGTTTTGGTGGTTTCTATTGATATACTCTCTAGCTTAGAGATTCTTTCCTCAGCCATATCCCATCTATAAATAAGCTCATCAAAGACATTCTTCATTTCTGCTACAGTATTTTTGATTTAATTCTGTCAACTTTGCCTCATGTATTTTGAAGCTCTTATTAGGTATATGGGCATATCTTGTTTTATTGTGTTTCACTTTATTGCACTTCACAGACATTGTGGTTTTAGTAAATGAAGGTTTGTGGCAACCCTGCATGGAGGGTATTAGCAAAATTTTTCCAACAGCCTCTGTTCATTTTGTCTCGTTGTGTTACATTTTGGCAATTCTTGCAATATTTGAAACTTTATTATTACATTACATTTTGTGTGGTGATCTATGATAAGTGGTCTTTAATATTGCTATTGTAATTGTTTCACCATGTCACTAACCATGCCCATAGAAGTTGGTGAACTTAAGTTATATTTGTGTGTGTTATGGTTCTTCGACTGACTCTCCCTCTCTCTCTCTCTCCATTTCCTTGGGCCTCCCTCTTCCCTAGGACACAACAATGTTGAAATTAGGCCAATTGATAACCTCATAATGACCCCTAAATGTTCAAGTGAAAGGACAAGTCATATACTTCTCACTAAATCAAAAGTTAGAAGTGATTAAGCTTTGTGAAGAAGACATGTTGAAAATCAAAATAGACCAAAAGCTATTTGTGTGTCTTGTGCCAAGTATTTAGCCAGGTTGTGAATGTGAAGGAAAAATTCTTGAAGGAAATAAAAAACACTACTCAAGTGAATACACTAATGATAAGAAAGTGAAAGAGCCTTATTGCTGATAAGGAGAAGGTTTCAGTGGCCTGGAAAGAAGACCAACATTTTCCTAAACCAAAGCCTAATCTAGACCACGGCACTAATTTTCTTTGATTCTGTGGAGGTGGAGAGAGCTGAGGAAGCTGGAAAAGAAAAATGGGAAGCTAGCAGGGGTTAGTTCATGAGGTTTAAGAAAAGAAGCCATTTCCATGGCTTCATGGTAAGCCATGGTAAAGCAGGTAAAGCAGGATATGTCGATGTAGAAGCTATAACAAGTTTACCAGAAGATCTAGCTGAGATAATTTATAAAGGCAACTACACTAAACAACAGATTTTTTTTTTTATGGAGATGAAACTGCTTTGTATTGGAAGAAGATGTCATCTAGGACTTTCTGAAATTCTCCCTTTCTCATATCATTTATGTTTGTTCTTCATCCTAGTTTTCCAGTTTGAGAAGGTAGACAATGAGTAAATTGAACTCCTTTGTGTTCTTTTAATCTGCCTAGGGCTTTTGGGAGGACAGGTGGGACATATATATTTGTTCTTTTATTTCTTTAAACGTTCTCAACACATTTAATTTATACCTTATATTCAATAATTCCAAACTCTGAAGTTCTGAATCTTTTTTTTAAAAGATTTTATTTATTTATTTGACATAGAGAGAGATCAGACAGAAATAGGTAGGCAGAGAGGCAGGCAAGGTTGGGTGGAAAGCAGACTCCCTGCTGAGCAGAGAGCCTGATGCGGGGCTCGATCCCAGAACCCTGAGATCATGATCTGAGCTGAAGGCAGAGGCTTTAACTCACTGAGCCACCCAGGCACCCTTGAAGTTCTGAATCTTATTCATCTCTTCAGGAAAAAGAGAGGGCAGCCAATAAAAAGAACATTATCCAGGAGCACCTGGGTCACAGAGTCAGTTAAGCATCTGACTCTTGGTTCTGGCTCAGGTCATGATCTCTCTCTGTGGTGGGATTGAGCCCCATGTTGGGCTATGTATTCCGTATGGGGTCTGTTTCAGATTCTTTCTCTCTCCCCCTCTGTCTCCCCCCACCCCAACAGAAAGATTTTTAAAAATATTTTAAAAAGTACATTATATGATTTTATGGTTGCTTGTTTTTTCCTGGTTTTAAAATTTTGGAATGTGGCTCACAATTGTGTTGGTTTGAGTCTGAGAACTGGTTTGAGTATAAAAACGTGGTGAAAGATCATCATCTTCCGTTATGGCAACTAACGTAAGTCTTTACACACTGCTGTGGATTGAATGCCAAAATTCATATGTTGGAACCTAATCTCCATGTTATTTGGACGTGGAAGTTTTAGGAAGTAATTAGGTCATAATGGTGAAGTTTCCAGATTAGGACACTTATAAGAAGAGAGCCAGGTGAGCTTTCTTTTTCTCTCTCTCCCTTTGGCCCTCCCATGTGAGAATATAGTGAGAAGGTTGCTGTCTAAAGCCAGGAAGTGGGCTATCACTGGGCAACATATCTGCCACTGCTTTTATTTTTGACTTCCCAGCCTCTAGAACTGTGAGAAAAAATGTTTGTTATCTAAGCCACTCTATGGTTTTTTTGTTGCAGCAGGCAAAACTAAGATACTCATTTACCCTTGATTTGATTATATAGGGCAAACCATACCCATAAATGGCAGGATTTCAGAATTTTGCCTGTTTTTGTGGGGTTGAGAGAAGACGCATAATTCTAAGACTTCCACCCTGAAGGATCCAGGAGGATTGGAGAAAGTGTGCCTCTTGAAGAACAATCTGAGAGACCCCCTAGAATCTCTAGTTGGGCTGACAGGTGAAGATTTTTTCCAAAGCAGCCAATCAGTAAAGACTGGGGAAGGGGTGGAATGACAGCTTCTACAACTGTGAAGACACTAACAGTGTAAATCTTTCAAAAGATCAAGGAAACATGATACCACTCAAGGAACAAAATAAAGCTCCAGTGCCTGATCTCAAAGAAATAGAGATCTCTATGTCTGACAAAGAATTACAAAATAGTCTACTCAAAGAAGCTCAGTGAGCTACAAGAAAACACAGATAGACAATTAAACAAATTCTAGAAAAGAACACATGAACAAAGGGAAAGTTCAAGGAAGAGATAGAAATCATGACAAAGAACCAAACACAAATTCTGGAGCTAAATAATACAATGACTGCACTGAAAAATTCAATAGAGAACTTCAACAACGTATTTGTCAAGTAGAAGAGAGAATTAGTGAACATAAAGACATAACTTGAGGGTGCCTGGGTGGCTCAGTTGGTTGGGCATCTACCTTTGGCTCAGATCATGATCCCAGGATCCTGGGACCAAGTCCTGTGGTGAGCTCCCTGCTCCCTGGGGGAGCCTGCTTCTCCCTCTGCCTCTGCTTCTATCTCCCCACTCTGTCATGCATGAATAAATAAATAAAATGCTAAAAAAGGACATAATTTGAAACCAGCTACTAAGAGATGAAAAGCAAACAAACTAAAGGAATGAAAGTGAGTGAAGAAAGTCTGTAGGTCTTATGAAATACCAACAAACAAAATAACATAGGCATGGGAGCCCCAGATAAACATAAAAGAGAAAAGAGCAGAAAACTAATTTAAAGTAAAACAAGAGACAACTTCCCAGTAGTGCAATGGCAGGGTCATAGGGAAGTTCCATTTTTAATTTCTTGAGGAATCTCCACACTGTTCTCCAAAGAGGCTGCACCAACTTGCATTCCCACCAACAGTGGAAGAGGGTTCCCCTTTCTCCACATCCTCTCCAACACATGTTGTTTCCTGTCTTGCTAATTGAGGGGGAATTGAGGGGGAGAAAAAAAGGGATTGATTTTAAAGAATTGACTCACATGATTACAGAGCCTTGGAAAGTCAAGAATCTGCAGGGAGGGCCAGAGCTAGAGACCCAGAGAGCACAGAAGTTTGGGTCTGAAGGCAATATGCAATAGAACTCACTTTCCCAGGAGGCCACTCTTTTTTCACTAGAGGCCTTTGACTGACTGGACAAAGCCCACTCACATATGGAGGGTAATTTACTTTACTGAAAGTCTACTCATTTAAATATTAATCTTACTTAAAAAATTACTTTCACAGAAACCTCTAGAATATTGTTTAACTGAATACATGGGAACCATGTACAAGCCAGGTTGACACATAAAATTAGCAGTCACAGAAGGAAAAATGGGGTAAAAAGGAATGAACTATTCTTCTCAAACTGGTTCCAAATTTTCCTGAAAGCAATCTCATTTGTGAAGCTGGGTGAGGCCAACCACTGGATTAAACAACTTTAATCCTGGGGATGGCACCTGGAGAAAGCACTACTCAGCCTGGCTCATAATGGGCCAAACCAGTGACTAGGAAAGAAGTGGAAGCAGGGTTACCTTGGAGAAAATGGTGGTCAAGTATACAGCATAGTGTCCAATAAATGGGAAATCACTGATTAAGAAATTATAACGTAATTTTAAGTGTTAACGTGGTTTTTTTCCACTTAAGGATGGGATAACTTCTAATTTTCATTTTGCAATGCTTTTTATGGAATTAGTTACAGTTAACTGATGTTCTATCATGATATGTGTAAGATTTGTGGATACATACTGGCTTGTACTCCTTTTAAGCACCTAAAATTGATTTTTTTACTTTTCTCTGAATATTTTCTAGCCTCAACATTCAGTTCATCTGTGAAAGGCAAGCAGAGAAGTCTCACACTTCCTGCAGAAGGTAAAGTGATTTTTAATTTTTTATAGAGACCAGTACAAAAGGGGAGAAGAGTGGAACTTCTTTAGAAATATATCTGATGGGGGCACTTGGATGGCTCAGTGGGTTAAAGCCTTTGCCTTCAGTTCAGGTAATGGTCTCAGGGTCCTGGGATCGAGCCCAGTGTTGGGCTCTTTGCTCGGTGGGGAGTCTCCTTCCCCCTTTCACTCTGCCTGCCTCTCTGCCTAAATGTGATCTCTGTCTGTCAAATAAATAAAATCTTAAAAAAAAAGAAACATGTCTGATGGGCTGGTCAGGAGACCAGCCTTGAGCCCAGTTGAAGAGTGTGGTGAACTGAATGCTGCAATGTGGGGGACCCGGTCCTCCTTCCCCAAAGCAGTTCAATTCCATGTGAAGATTCTGGAGTTCTTTCTATCACGCTCTGTGTCAGGCTTTGTGGGGAACACAGAGATGAACAAGGTGAGCTACACTGCCAGGTCATCCTAAGGGGCTCAGTTTTGTGGGGAGCCCAGAAATAAACACAGATGCCATATAAAGTAGGGGAGATAAGCCCTCACTTCAAGTGTGCTGGGAATGTAGAGGAGGGAGCGTGAGCACCAAGGTTCTGGGAAGGCATCAGGGAGGAAGCAGCATGTGAATTGGCTCTTAAAGGAAGAGGAATATTTTCATAGACAGAAGTGCTGTGCAGGCATCCCAGACTGCAAGGACCAGAGGGAAGACCTAGATATGCAGTTGTGCTTGCTGTTTCCTTTCTCAAGTGTGGGGGTAACAGAGGGGTGATAAGATTGCCAAGGTGAGTCAAAGACATGCCAGTGTTGTCTTCAGGCAGTGAGAGATCTCTGAAGGGTATCAGAGTGGAGGGGATCACCCCTGTGTTACAGAATCCTGGACCCGGCTGCAAGGTAAGGTGAGAGCTGAGGAGAGGAGAGTTTTGAGACAGAGAAGATGGGGGGAGTCTTCTGTAGTAACCCAGGTGTAGTGATGGGGTCTTAAAGTAGGGTATGGCAGTGAGAAGAGAAAGGAAAAGGGATTGTCTGTGTGCAGAAGGCTGCAGGAGACTGGAGGGGAGTCAGAGACACAGGATGCAGCAACGCTGGGACATCGCTGCTGTTCTGGAGCAAATATGAGAATCTACCTGCTACCCCTCTGTGAAGGGGGAGGGGAAGTCACCATAGCTGATCACAGGGCTGTGTGGAGATTATATTTGTTGGACCAGGGCCAACCCATTGAGTGTGGGGGAGGGACTGGGCATTGGCAAATTATCACAACAGGTATGAAAAGAGGAAGAAGAGGATTAGGAAAAGGTGAATAACAGCAATCAGGTAAGAAGTCTCATTGAGAGTGAAGGAGGAATGCTGGAGGGTCACAGAGCAGAGCATGGAGAAAGAGCAGAGACTACGCATGGTGCGCGGGATCCTCACTGATGGAGCGCCTTCACAGGAGACGATGCCCTTGTTAAAATGCACATGTTTGATTGATCAGCTCGTAGGTTCCTTTAAAATAAAAGAGCCAGATCTTGAAAATAAGTATCAGGCAAAATATAAAAGCTGAAGATTGCTCACAAGCTGAAGTGCAAACAGAGAACGCACTCAACCTGCTTCTCACCAGCTTCTTCTCTTTCTGGGTTCATCTTCTGCATCCTGCCCTTGAGCACCTGTGTGCTCACCCACACCCACCTCTAGCTGATCTCCAAGCCCCTGTATTGCTGCTCACCTCTAAGCCTTGACCAAATTGCAGGTTCTGTGTTCATGAAGTAGGGACACACTTGCAATGGGGGAAGGAACATGGATTCAACTGCCTCTCAGGTCTGCTCTAAAATCCATCCCCACTTGCTTTCTATAGCTGTGGGATCTTGATTTGGCTGTGAAATCCAAGGGCTTGAGTCCATCAAAGAAGAGGCAAATGAACCAAAGAGGGAGAAGAGAGACCTCACATGCACAGTTTAGCATTAGGAACTCCATCCACATAACAACTTTGCTCCACCTCAACTGGCTCTGCGCCTATTAAGGTGATGAGCTCGCTGCCATTCACCCGGGTTGTAGGTATGTTGTACCTGATGAACCCTCTTTCAGCAAAGACAATCATGGATGCACTACGAGTGTTTATGGGAGAGATGGAGCTTCTAGATTGGAGAATAATTGTAGATTTCAGAGTTAATTTTTTACATTGAAGATGGGCAAAAGCAGTAACCTTCTTCATTTAATCCTCATAATTAGGTTGAACATAAATAAGGTCTGTAAACAAAGTTCACAGTTGGACTGTTTGGCAGTCCATGAATAGGAAGGAAGGAAGGAAGGTTGGTTTGTTGATTTTACTGACTTTGTGAATCTCCAAATAAAGAGTAGTTTATGAAAGTCCAGTTTGTTCAACCTGAATGTCATCCTATTGTTTTTATTTGTGTTTGTCCAAAGGGGTACCCTTTGGTAGAGGCATTTCATTCTGATACTACTGATTTATTGTCTCTGATCAAAACTTAGGAGGAGAAAAGAACATCACCAAATTTTCCACTTTCTGTGGAAGGAGCATGAGTTATAAGATAAGTCTAATAGCTTCTTAGACTGAAGGATTAGATGTAGATGACTTTGTCCTTTAATTTGTATTGTGTTTTCTTGTTTGTTTTCAGTAAAACTCCTGAGGCAATTTTAAGCCTTTTAAATATTTTTCACACATATAATAAATGTAGCTTATCTAATAATACAAATATAGGAGAAAAACAAGTTCATCTTTGGATTAGGTTATACACATTTTGTACATGTTTAATTTTTTTACGTAATCATAGTATTTTGGAATAGGATGACCAGCAAAGTCATATGTTAGTACACGTTATGCAATATGTAGTAGAAAATGTAGCACTTGAAGTGTTTTTAATCAAGCTTTTCTTTCATCATTCTCCTTGTGTGTGTGTCCAGCTAACTCTTCTCTGTCCGTATCTGTGGATACAAAGGCTGTGCTCCCTTGTCCTCCTGACAACCCCACAGCTTTGGTGGTAACATGGACAATAAGCCCCAGAGACCAGCCTCCCTGCACTAGAGCCCACAGGAGAGACAACAATGAGACCAGTGAAAGAAACTGTACTGATGCGAGAATATCCTGGGAGTCTAGACCTGATCAGAATCCTGCCCTTCAGATTGACCCCGTGGCCATCACTCATGATGGATGTTACAGGTGTGAAGTGGCTGCAGCTGATGGGCTTTTTGGTCATACATATTACCTCCGAGTGTTAGGTAAGGAACATGACATATTGTGCTACGTCACATAACCAGATCTGGGTTTGAATCAAATGTGTCTCTGTATTCCATACCCCATGTGTTAAGCCTGAAGCATTTTCCCCTGCGTCTCTGCAGTACCCCCCAAGGTGACCCTGTTTCGAGGCATCAATGGAACTGTTGTGTGCAGGGCAGCTGCAGGGAAGCCATCTGCACAGATCTTCTGGACCCCAGAGGGAGATTGTGACACTGAGGAAGAACCCCTGGGCAATGGTACAGTGACCGTGGAGAGTAAATGCCACTGGGAGGACCTCCAGGTGTCTAATGTGTCCTGCTCTGTCTCCCATGTGACTGGCAACAAGAGTCTGTTCTTAGAGCTGGAAACAGGTTAGTAATTCCAGTCTTTGCTTGTATGTTCATTCTTTCAGGGAAGTTATAGAAGAACAAAAAGGAGAGTGTGGAGAATTTCACTCTAGCATAGTCTCCCCACACTCTTTCTTATGTCCTTCTCCATCATTAAGAGTTATATCCAGAAGAGTGACACAGAAATTTGTTTTCAAGAAGCCAGATTTTAGAATGAACTTTATTATTTAATAAAGTAAAATGAAAAATAATTTAATAATTTCATATCCGCTGTATACAAGCAGTAAGTTGGCTTGGGTAGTGTAGTTTTAAATTAATACTTATGGATTTAGGAGAAGAATAAATTGTATTTAAAAAAATCTTTGTGCTTTTAGAAGAAGGATCAAGTCACTCATAAGTTTTCTTTACATATTTTTAGTTTGGTGAGATTTCTCCTCTAGGTTTTTCCTAGAATTTCTTGGCTATATTATAATAACCTCTATGATTGATTTAAACTTTACTTTTTAGTTTCCTTAAAAATATATGTACTTATTGTTAATTGTCACTAAGCTCAGTGACAAAATTAGAAAACTCCTATTAATCTTAATTTCCACATGGTCAAATTTATTGGGCAATCCATCAGTTCTATTTCTTTTTTCTTGCAGACTTCCCTTCTTGAGTTTTACATACTCTTGTTCTAATCTGGTCTCGGTAGTCACTAGACCTGCTGCCCAACTATTGTCCTGGGCACTCTCTTTCCCACAGTGCTCTGCTTGATGCCATGTCTGTTTATTCTGAGTTCCTTCTGCCTTCCAGACATTTGCTAGTTTTAATCTCTTTGTTTTATGCATGTAGCATTCCTTTACTCTCTGGTAATCCTTGGCTATCCATTAATTTCAAAGTGAACATTCAAAAATGAACTTATTGGAAGCTATGTCATCTGTGGGTGGTTCTGTCAGCTAGTTAGCCTCAGTAGGCTAAAAGGGTGTAAATGAAAAAAAGTTTTTAAAATATGGGTTCTTCAGTTATCTGAAATTCTTTTCTCTGAGATTATCCAGTTTCTGCAGAAAATAACTCTCCAGTCTATTGTCTTAAAGGAATAAACCTATTAGTGTTATGAGAGCAGGAAATAAGAGGGGAACGTGTGTGTGTGTGTGTGTGTGTGTGTGTGAGACAGAGAGAGAGAGAGAGAGAGAGAGAGAGAGACTGTTCAGAATTCAGACTTTTCTTTAATGTCTCTCTTCAGTCTGGTACTTCCTCTCCACCCTCCATTATATTTGGATCCTTGACTCTGGAATCTTTCCAGTTCACCTTTTCTGGGCAAACTTCCTGTTTCTTGCAGTTTAGGAAGCTGTGGTGACTGGTGACCTGGCTGCTCAGGATTAGGTTGTTTTCCAATTACCCCCTTTACATCTCCCCATTTACTTCTGAATGATGGAGATGAGAAACACCCTGCTATTAACTGAAAAATCTAGTCTGCATGTCTCTCCTATATGAATTCACTATTCATGAATCCTTAAAGCCACAAAAACTTTACTTAGGATGATGTCTTGCTAAACACCCTAGAATTAGAATTAATAAAGCAATTTTATTATAACAGTGATTTGACCTATTAATGAATCAAAATCTTTAAAATAAAATGACAAAAGTGAACTTCATGAACTCTGAGACATCCTTGAACATATATTTTATTTTTCAGTTAGATATATATATAAAATTTATATGATTTGTATTGATATTTATATTTAAATATTCATTTAATATAAAATACATATTTTAAAAGAGATATATATTAGAATTTATATATAATATTTAATTTATTTAAATATATATATATATATATATATATATATATATTAGAATTTAGTTTTCAGGGCAGTTTTTGGATCATAGCAAAATTGAGTGGAAAGTGCAAAGAGTTCCCATATTACCCCTGCCCCAACACACGCACTGTCTCCCCCTCTCTTTACATCCCCCATGCCACACTGGTACATTTATGAGAATTGATGAACCTAAGTTAACACAACATTACCACTCAAAGTTTGTGGTTTACATTATGGTTCACTCTAGGTGTGCATTCTATGAGTTTTAACAAATGTGGAAGTGGCATTTATCCGTCATAGTTTCACACGGAGCAGTTGCACCTTTCTATAAGTTCTTTATGCTCCACTTACTCATCCCTCCCTCCACCCTAACCTCTAGAAACCCCTGATCTTTACACTGTCCTCATAGTTTTGCCTTTTCTAGAATGTCATATACTTGGAAGCATACAGAATGTAGCATTGCTAGATTGGTTTCTTTCACTGAGTGCTATGCATTTAAATTTCCTCCATGTCTTTTCATGGTTTGATAGCTCATTTCTTTTTAGTGTTAAATAATATTTCATTGTCTGGATATACCACAGATTAACCATACACTTTTGTGTCTATGTTTACAGGTGACCAATTATCACTAAACTTAACTATTTTATATATCACCTCCTCTATTTCGGTTGCCTTGGTCATTGCGGGATCCATTTGGCTTTGGAGAATCGGTTGCTGCAGGTATTCAGTAATGCTTTTTCTTCAGTTTTATTGGGCTAGAAGGGGTAAGGTATATGGAATTGATGGGGTAGAATTAATATGCTAACATCAACTCCCCCATAATCAAGAAGCGTGTCCTAAAGGTGTCATATTTGGACTACTCTAAATGACAAGAGGGTTTTACTTGGTTACGTAGACATATAAGCATAGTGAAATAGGACATTTAGGGCAAGATCTTGGTAGAGACATTGTACACTAATCTGTATTTGAGAAAAGAATTACAATAATTCATTTTATGTACCAAAAATGATGTGCCACATTTATTTCATGTATTAGGTTTCTGTTGCATAATTCCACTTCCTTTTCCCATATCCAGAATTATCTTGTTTAGGTGTATTAATTGCAGGCAACATTCTATTTCTTGTAGTCCTTTTCCGACTTATAATGATTTCTATATAAAATAAACCACACATCAATAGTATACTTTTTTGTTTTCCCACTTTTCAAAAATGATGTTTTTTACATTCACTCCAGCTTATTTTTATTTTTGCAGAAAATGCTAATTAAAAAACAAACCACTTCAGATGTTGAGGAGGTAAGATAACATTAAAAAGTATTTTTGCAAACTTTTAAGACACAAAGTCAAAATATAGCCATGAAATTTATAACTTACATCAATGTTAGTATTTTAATTAAAAAGCAAAAATTCTAATTTATAATGCTCACACTCAAGTGTACTTATTTTGTTAATTATATACCATGTACTACTTTTACAAATTCTGAACAATATTGTAATTTCAAGAACTGTATCCTATATAGTACATAATATTTGTCAAATTTGGACTGTAACATTTGGAGAAACTGAATTGGTCTTTTCTCTGCCATGAAACCATCTCCAATCCTTGACTTCCTTTTCTCCATACCATCTTCATTTCCCTCTTGTGCTTCCCTCTCCTGTTCCATTATCTCTTATAACCAGTAACTTACCAAGTCTCTGACCTTCTCCATTGAAATACTTCACATATTACTTCATTTTTCTCCATTCCTACTGTCAAGCAAATGTTATCATCTCACACTGAGACTTAAGTAATCAGTAAATTTTTTGACAAAATAATAGAAAACAGCCTTTCTCTTATATCCATGTAAGCCCAGAGACATAAATATAAGTACTCTTATGAAAACAAAAGCTATGTGTACCTTTGAGAAAAACAGGTAGTTGATGACTTCTGTTCTTTTTTAATTTGATTTGACTTTAAGTTCTTTCTTAGGGTGAAATGCAGTCTTATGTCAGCTATACAGAGAAGAATACTCCACTTAATGATGCTGTGAGCAAGTGAAGAGGAAAGGCTGTGTTTCTACAGTTCTTCATAAGTTACTGGAATCTAACAGCAGGACAAATGAATAAAGATAAAGCACAGCTTCCACTTTGATTTTCTTAGAGTTCTAGGATGGAAAACCTTTTTTGAAATTAGCTTTTCAAAAAAAATCTCAGAATCCCAAAGATTCTGAGAAGACAGACACATTTTAAAGGGTTTTAATTCATATTCTTATAGAACTGAGAAATTTTAGAATGTTAGCTGCTTTTAGCTAGATATTGAAGAATTTATATTCATACAAAGAAAGCAAATGCTCATGATAAAATACTCAAATTTTTCAGTATAGTAGATAATGAAAACTGAGTTTCTTCATGAAAGAACTCTGCAGAAGGAACCATCAACAGCTTTTATATAATCTTCCAGAAAATTTTAGGGTACATATGTCTATACACCCCAGGTATGTATGTACATTTGTGAGTCTATTTACATATATAGCCATATGTCAAGACACGAATGGAAACATACCATGATACTGTTCTGTACTTACTAATAATATGATAAGTCTTAGAGATCTATATCAACACAAGCAAAGCAGTTTTATTCATTTTAATGATTACAAAGATTCCATTGTATGGTTATGTAATAATTAGAAAACCATAGACCTATTGATAGACATTTAGATTATTTGTTTTGCTATTATAAACAATAACACATAGAATGTTTCTTGTGGGTAGATCTCTTTGTATTTATTTGAGTATATTTATAAAAATATTCCTGAGTGGAATTACATGGTCAAAGGGGTGCATTTTTATTTTGACTGATATTTCAAATTGTATCAGTTTTCATTCCCATCAACTGTGTTTGAATGTGCCTTTCCATATACTGTTATTTTATTTTCTGTAATTTGACACTTCTTTTTTTAACAACAAACTAACTAATGTGATGTAACATTATAATAAGAATTGTACCAATAAAACAAGATGAATTATACCAATAAAACCAGATTTATTATTTTCTGTCATGTTTATGAGAAAGAGCAGGACTAAGACAGAGGGAACACAGGAGGAGTTCACTTTCTGAACTTGTTATATTGCTATAGAGGTATTGATACCTACAGCCTAACAGTTTTGCAGATGTGATAAATTGAAATTGTGTGTTTTAACGATGTACATTTTACTGTGAGGTATTTAACAAATAACAGATGTTCATTGACTATATAAGCAGATGAATGAATATGCATTGTAAAGAACTTGGGTATCCATAAAATAAGTTCTCTGTGTTAAGATAATTGTGAAGGGCTGACATGATTTTCTCTCAATTTTTCTGTGGAATACAGTCTTACAAATGTGTATATTAATTGTTTTTAATCTTATGAAAAATATATCTTATTTATGGAAGTTTATGAAAAGAACCAGTCTGCTTCTCCACTGCAGGAAAAACATTAATTTTTTAATCATGGTAGAAATTAAAACAAAATCCATTTATTTTTCCGTTTTGCCATGTGAAACATTTAAGACAGAGGTTTTTTCACTCTTTTCCTCTCTCCAGATATTTTGGTTACACTAGGCTTTATCATTAAAAAGATTCTTAGTTTCTTTTGGAGGTAAACTAGTCTCATCACATTGAGCACATAATAATGACCAAACCATTTTTTTTTAAAGATTTTATTTATTTATTTGACAGACAAGAGACCACAAGTAGGCAGAGAAGCAGGCAGAGAGAGAGAGGAGGAAGCAGGCTCCCTGCTCAGCAGAGAGCCTGATGTGGGGCTAGATCCCAGGACCCTGAGATCATGACCTGGGCTGAAGGCAGAGGTTTTAACCCACTGAGCCACCCAGGCGCCCCTGACCAAACCATTTTGACACCATCTGACTATGCCCCCAAACCAGGCCATTAACCTCCCCTCATATAAATATTACCAAGCAGTGCACTACAATAGACATCAAACCATGTCCTTGACTTTTTATTAATTCTTCATCCATCTCGGAAGGGACGAGGCTCACAGTTAACTGGGTTCAAAAATATATGAACTATGAGAGACTATGGACTCTGAAAAACAATCTGAGGGGTTTGAAGTGGCAGGGAGGGGTGGGAGGTTGGGGTACCAGGTGGTGGGTATTATAGAGGGCACGGATTGCATGGAGCACTGGGTATGGTGAAAAAATAATGAATACTGTTATGCTGAAAATAAATAAAAAATAAATTAAAAAAATATGCTTAAGTATCGCTGAAAAACAAAAAAAGCAAAATTGTGTTTACACCTTATCTTGATAACATATGTCAAAATACCATGTAATAAAGACTTCAAGATAGTTAAATACTAAATTATGATACACAGGAGACAAATGTATTACAATCTTACACTACAGGGGTGCTAAATGTTGTTGAACCTGAGATTTATGTGGGGAAATAAAAAATTACATAGATTACCCAAATCCACTTTAGACCTGCTGAATCAGGAGAAATCTAGAAACTAAAAGAGGTATATCAGGTCAGGAAATGGAGGCTGAGATGGAGTAAGGAGCAGTAAAGATTATTTGGGAGAGAGGGGTTTTCTGTGTCTAAGATTAAAGGGGCAGGAAGTAGGATAGGGAAGGGAGAGGCTTCAGACCATGACACTGATCTGAATGAGACCTGTGAAAGGAAAGGGAAAGAAGCAGGATACAAGAGCCTCAGATCCAGACATAGAACTGCCAAAGTCTTAGCCAAACCAATGAGAAACCCTGGAGCAAAAAAAGACTGCTTCTAAGAAGAATCTTTCATGAACAGAAGTGCAAAATGTTTAATCAATGACTGGGAAGTTTGAGCTGAGGTCTCAGCTCAAAAGCTGAAATGGATCCTGAAGGCCTTAGCAACCGAAGGGCATCAGCTGATTGCACTCCTTGCACGTGAATGGTAAGTTCTCTCTTGATGGGAAATCTGAACCCCTTACCTCCATGGCTGCCCAGCCCATCCTTTCACTAGTTAGTATTTGCTGGGTATGTTGTCACCTGTCTCTCTTCAACTTCTATGTGATGCTTAATTTTATTTTTTTATTATTTTTTTTATTGTGTTATGTTAGTCACAGTACAATACATCATTAGTTGTTGACGTGGTGTTCCATGATTCATTGTGTATAACACCCAGTGTTCGATGCAATCCACACCCTCCTTAATACCCATCACCAGTCTCACCCGTCTGCCCAACCCCCCTCCTTTCTAGGTATATCTTTAAGAAAGAAACTATAGCTTTTTAATAGACAGGGTAAAGGTGATTTTTATTAATTATTTGAGAATTTAAACTTTTACTGAGAATTTAAACCATCCACATTTGTTGTGATTAATTACATGTATTTGGTCATATTTTTACAATTTTAATTTGTATGTCTTATTTTCTATGTTTACTCTCCATGTTCTGTGTCACCTATTTCTTTCACACTGCTTTGCTAGAGTGGCTAATATTTTTTCTCTTTTTTTTAATTTTACCTCTTCTAGTTTAAAAAAAATCCATTGTAGTATACATGTATTAGTGGTTATGCTTTATTTTAGAACACCTAAAAACAGCTCGGTTTTGTTATTATTTTCTCAACAAATTTTTTCTGTCCCTTTTCTCTCTTCTGTCCTTTGGGTATTCCAAATTTAAATATGTAACCAGGGTACTCAAAAAATATATATGTAATCAAGCCTCTTGAAATTGACCCATAGCTGACTGATACTCCTTTCATGTTAATGTAATCTTTTCTCTCCTTTTATCTTTGCAGAATTTCTATTATCAAGGTCAATATTTTTTCTTTTGCAGTGTATAATCTGCTGTTAGTTCTATTCAGTGTATTTTTCACCTCACATATTGTAGTACTCATCTTTAGAAATCTGATTTTCATCTATTTAATTCCCTCCATATGGTGAATAAACCTTTGGAATTTATGGAGGATAGTAATATAATGACTTTTAGTGTCCTTGTCCACTTATCTTTCATCTGTGTCAGTTTTGAGTTGGTTTAATTGAATGTCTTTTTTCCTCATTGTGGATTGCATTTTCTTGTTTCTTTGAATACCTTGTAATTAAAAATATTTTTTGTAATAATTCACAATATGAAATTGACCATTTTAGCCATTTTTAAGTGTACAGTTCAGTAGTACATTACTACTGTTAAATGTATAGGATTTAGATAAGTTTTTTATTATATATATATTTGGGTTAAGAAATTGTGATAATTTTAATATTTATTATTATATATTTGATACGATAACATTTACATATTAATATATAATCATTTTTATTTATCCTGATTTTTCTGTGGTTATGTTTTTCCCTTCCTCTTAGACTTACTGATCATGAAAAGTTCTATTTTTTATTGTACTGGAAATTTTACACTCTATTTTTATTCTTTTGAGATTCTCCTTCAATATTTATGCTTGAAGTCTAGAGCTAATCAATATTACTTTATTCAAAGTGTTAAAATATCTTAGTACATTTTAACTCATATTACTTCATCTTCCATCTAGAGGTTGAGACTTTATAATTGTTTTTTAGAAACCATTCTCCAAACTAGATATTACTATAATAGTTTATAAGAGTTTATCCCTACATTTACCAATTTTGTTTGTTCCGTATTTCTTTCTGAAACTTAGACATTCCTCTTGAGATCAGTTTCCTTTTTCCATTCCTCATTTTTAAGTTTTGTTCAAGAGTTTATGTAGTGAGGTTATATATTTATTGGTAATAAGATGTCAGTTTTTTTTTGTCTAGAAGAAAGGTCTTTAGTTTCTCCTCATTTGTAAAAAGTATATATTTTCTGGATAACTAAATCTAAAGAGTTCTTTTCCTTGAGCAGTTTGAAGATATTCCATGTATTTTGGCCTTCAAATTTGTTGTTAAGAATTCTAATGTCAGTACAAGTGTTATTGCCTGGTAAGTAATTTGTCTTTTCTTCCTCATTGCTTTTAAGATCATCTCTTTGTCATAAGTGTTTTGTAATTTTACTGCTGTGTACCTAAATATGCATTTCTTTTTATTATTCTGGCTTATGATTGTCTGTGTATCCCAAATTTGGAAATTCTGGATTTTTAAAAATTAATTCAATACTGGAAAACTCTTAGTTATTATCTCCTTTGACATTAGGTTTCATTACTTTTAACAATGATTTTATTTATTTATTTGTTAGCGAGAGAGAGAGAGAGAGAGAGAGAGACAGCGCAAAAGCTGCAGGAGCAGCAGGCAGAGCAGGCAGAGTAGGCAGAGGGAGAAGCCAGTTCCCCACTGAGCAAGGGGTCCAGTGCTGGACTTAATCCCAGGATGCCAGGTTTCATTATTTGTATCTGTTCTCTTCTTCTGGAAATCTAATGAAGTCTTCTCTATCTTCCATGACTCAACAAGCTTCATATTTTCTATATCTTTGTCTAGCTATGTAGTAGTATTTGTGACATTTTTCAGGTTTCTCTTAGAGATCACAAATTTTTCCTCACTTGTTTCTTATCTACTATTTGGGCTGTTCTTAGCATTTTAACTTTTAACATTAAATTTCATTTGTAAGTTCTACTAAGTTCCTTTAAATCTCTTTTTTAGTTTGAGTATCATTTTGAATTTTTATAAACATGTTAAAAATAACCATTTTCTAAATATTTTAAGTATATATTCTATAAATCTATTTGAATGTTATAATACTTTTATCTTTTTGTAAGTCTGCTTACTTTATTTTTATTTGTCATGTCCTGCTATGAATATTTGCCTTGATGTTCTTTCTGTTGTACTTTTGGATCTTGTACTCATAATTCACTAATTTATATCTGGAATCTTGAGACAGTGATATTTTCCAAAGAGGATTTTCTGCTCTTGGGATCGCTAGTAAGATGAGGATAGTGCATTTTAATTTCTGAGATTAAAGTCGCTTAGATATAAGCAATATAAATTCAACCCCTAGACCCATGTGAGGGCAGTGTGGTAACAGACTCCTGGTGGAAAACTTTCCATTGTTCTTATAAAAATAAGAAATAAAGGTATGACAAGTAATTTCCTCTTCTTTCTTTTCAAATAATAAGTTATTTAAACTTTATTCTGGCCTTTATTCAGAGGAGGGGAATCAGTTTCTACTTTCTGCTTTGCCTGGGTCCAGTATTCTTCTGTTTCTTAAATGGGTCTTAAAATCCTAGTGTCTATGTTCCTAATATCAGTTTTGATGGTTTTGGGGTTAAATCAATCTTTATACTCCATGTTTGCTGCTTTTCACTTTTGATTCCAGAAATTCTTCTTAATTACTTGTGAGCTTAGTTAAGCATTAAAAAATTATATATACTTAAGCTCTTATTTTTGATGTTTTTAACTGTAGATTTTTTTCAGGGTATATGATGAACTGTATTTCCAGAAAGAGAAGTCCTAACAGAACTGAAATCAGATTCTACATTAGATCAAACTTTTCAATAATCAGTTGTTACTAATATGAAGATATGTAAAAGTATAAAACACACTGACAATGGTAAATATATATTCAAATTCAGACTACCCTAACACTGTAATGCTGGTATGTAAATCACATAATTCTAGTACAAAGATGAATAGATAAAAACATTAAAAGTAAGTATAGCTATGACAATGTTAATGAATACATAAAAAGATGTAAATTATGACATCAAAAACATAAAATGAGGAGCAGTAAAAGAGTATAGTTTTTATATAACTTTAGTGAAGCTGTCATCAACTTAAAATAGACTGGTATAACTATAAGATGTTTTATATAAACCTCATGGTAACCATAAAGGAAAAACCTCCAGTAGATTCACAAAAAATAAAGAGAAAGTAACTAAAGTGTATCAGTATGGAAAGTCATCAAGTCACAAAGCAATACTGCAAGAGACAAAGAAAAGTACAAAGTATCGACAAAAGGGCTAGAAATCAATAAAAGTACAGTACTCAGTCCTGATTTTTCAGTAATTATTTTAAATGTAAATGGATCAAATTCTCCAATCTAAAGACAGAGAGTGGTCAAATGGACAAAAAAAACCAAGATCCAGATCTATGCTACTTATGAGACTCTCTTCAGTTTTCAGGACACACATAGCCTGAATGTGATGAGATGGAAAAAGATAATTCCACACAAATGGAAATCAAAGGAGAGCAGGGATAATTATGCTTATATCAGACAAAATAGATTTTAAATCAGAACCTGAACAAGAGACAAAGAAAGTCATTATATCACCATAAAGGGATCAGTTCCTCAAGAAGATATAATAATTGTTGTTGTTGTTGTTTTGAAGACTTTACTTACTTATTTGAGAGAAAAAGCATAAGAGAGAGCACACACACAGGAGATAGAGCCTGAAAGAGGGTAGGGGGAGAGGAAGAGGAAGAAGCAGACTCCCTCAAGCAGGGAGCCAGATGCAAGGCTTGATCCCAGGACCCTGAGATCATGACCTGAGCCAAAGTCAGCTGTTTAACTGACTGAGACACACAGGCACACACACCAAAGTTATGACAATTGTAAATATATATGTCCCAGGATTGGAAAACCTGAATATATCAAGGTACTAATAGACCTGAAATACAAGAATAAAATCAAGGTAAGAAACTTCAATACCCGACTTAGGAAATTAAAAGGAAACATTGAACCTGAACTATACTGTAGGCTAAATGGACCTTATAAACATACACAGAACATTTCATTCAGCTGCAGCAGCAAAATATACATCCTTTTCAAGTGTACACAGAATATTATCCAGAATGGATCACAAAGTTAAGGCAAAAAAAAGTCTTATCAAATTTAAGAAGTTTGATGATAACAACTACCTTTTCTAAATCAGTGGTATGAAACTAGAAATTGACAACAAGAGAAAAATCAGAAAATTCGCAAATATCTGGAAATTAAACACTCCAGAACCACTAATGGGTAAAAGAAGAAATCAAAAGGAAAATCAAAAAATATCTGGAAGGAAGTGAGAATGGAAACACAATACACCAAAACTCACAAGTTGCCACAAAATAAGTTCCAAGAGGGATGAAAGAATCAATAACCATCATATTTACTGGTGAAAAAATGGAAGCTTTCTTTCTAAGATCATGAGTAAGACAAGAATGTCCACTTTTGCTACTCCTATTCAACATCATGCCAGAAATTTTAGCCAGAGCAATTGCACAAGGAAAAAAAGTGAAAAGTATCCAAATTGCAGAGGAAGACCTAGGACCAGCTCTTCACATATGACATGACTTACATATAGAAAATCTGAAGCATACTACCAATTCCCATCCCCCAATACATTTAGAGCTAATAAACAAATTCAACAAAGTTCCAGGATATGAAGTCAAAATCAACATGCAGAAACATGTATTTCTATACATTAGCAATGAATAACCTGGAAAGGAAATTAAGAAAATTGTTCCACTTACAATAGCATCAAAAAGAATAAAATACTGAAGAGAAAATGTAACTAAGGAGTTGCAAGTTATACATTGAAAACTGTAAGACATGGCTAAAAGAAAGTAAAATATATTTAAACAGATGTACATACATTCCTATATTCATAGATTAGAAGCAATATTGATAAAACAGCAATACTTCTCAAAGAGAGCTATATATTCAATGCAATTACTATCAAAATCAGAAATGGCCTTATTTGGCAGAAACAGAAAATCATCTAATTCATATGGAATGTCAAGAGACCCCAAATAATAGAAACAATATTGAAATATAAGAATAAGTTTGGAGAATTGACATTCCCAATTTTAAAACTTCTACAAAGCTATAATAAAACAGTTTGGTACTGACCAAAGCCTAGACATGCAGACCAGTGGAAAATGAACTTGAGGAGTCCACAAATAAAACCACACTTTTATGGCTCATTAATTTTCAGCAAAGATGCCAAGACCATTCACAGGGGGGTAATTCATATGGACCACAAATGAACAAACTAGATAATCACCTACAAAAGAATGAAGTTGGGTTTTTATCTGACACTCTATTAAGAAGCTAACCCCAAGTATGTTAAAGTCCAAACATGATTGCTAAAATGATCAAATTCATAGAAGGAAAGGTCTTCATTACTTTAAGATTTGGTAATCATTTTTAGGTGTGTCATCAAAGGGACAAACATCCAAGGAAAACATAGAGAAATCAGAGTTCAACAATATTAAGAGATTTTATGTACAAAATTTTGTGTATCAGAGTACACCATCAGGAGTGGAAAACAACCCATAGAATGTGAAAATATAATTGTGAATGATCTATCTGACAAGATTCGAATATCCAGAATACATAAAATTTTTTTACTACTGGAAGGCAAACAATCAAATTTTAAAAAATGGATCAAAGACTTGAATAGGCATTTTCCCAAAAAAAGAATAACAAATGGCCAATAAACACATGATAAGATGGTCAATGTTATTTGTTATTAGGAAAATGCAAATTGAAACTGCAATGAGATAACACTTCACACTAACTAGGGTGGTTAATAATAATGAAAATAACAAGTGTGGGAAAGGATGTAGAAGAATTGGAACTCTCATGTATTGCTGATAGAAATGTACAGTGGTGTAGCCATGATGAACAATAATTTGGCAAGTACATAAATAAGTTAAATGTAGAATTACACATAGTTCAGCAATTCGACTTATAGGTACATAGCCAAGAGAATTGAAAACCGAAGTTCAAACAAAAACTTGTACCTAATGTTCATAGCAGCACTATTCATAACAGTCAAAGTAGGACCCAATCTAAAAGCTCATCAGTTGTTGGATGTTTACAGAAAGGTGGTAGATCCATACATGAACTATTACTGAGCCACAAAAAGAAAAGAAGTACTGATACATGCCACAACATGGATAAACCTTTAAAACACTATCATACATGAATGAAGCCAGACACAAAATGCTACATATTAGGATTCCATTTATTTGAAATATCTATAATAGGCAAATCCATAGAGACAGAAAGAAGATTAGTGATTGCCAGGTGGTATGGGATTAGTACTGATGACTACAGTTTCCTTTAGGGTGACAAAAATTTTCTGGAACTTGGTAGTGGTGATGGCTTCTTTACATTGTGAATGGACTAAAGGCTACTGAATTGTACAGTTTAAAATGGATAAACTGGTAAAATTTAAATTATGCATATTTGCTACAAAAAGGTGCATTTTATTTTCTTGTAACAACTGAAGGGAAATTGTTTAGGCAATCTTACAAATACAAGAATGGAATCTTTTTAAAAGTATCCACTTTTATCCATGTTGATGAAAAAGTTGGATATTCATCCTTTCTGATGGCTGAGTAATACTCCATTGTATATATGGACCACATCTTTATCCATTTGTCTGTTGAAGGGAATCTCAGCTCTTTCCATAGTTTGGTTATCATGGAAATTGCTGCTATGAACATTATGCTAAGTGAAATAAGTCAAACAGAGAAAGTTGATTATTATATGGTTTCACTTATTTATGGAACATAAGGAATAAATGAAGGATGTTAGGAGCACGAAGGGAAAAATGAAGCAGATGAATGAAAGAGGGAGATGAACCATGAAGGACTATGGACTCTAGGAAACAGGGTTTCAGAAGGGAGAGGGGTAGGGGGATGGATTAGCCTGGTATGGGTATTAAGAAGGGCACATATTGCATAGAACACTGGGTGTTATACATAAACAATGAATCATGGAACACTACATCAAAAACTAATGATGTACTGTACAGTGACTAACATAACATTAAGAAAAAAGAATCCCCCCAAATAAAAATAAATAAATACAAATTTTCACTTTAAATTTTTTTTGAGATTATTATAGATTCACAAGTAGTTGTGAGAAATAATCTATAGATCTTATGTGCTTTTAATCCAGTTTTCTACAACAATAACATTTTGCAAAACTATAGTTTTTATATCTAGGTATTTATAAAAATACAACTAGGATATTGACATTGAGTAAAATACAAAACAGTTCTCTCACGTAATCTTCAAATAGGAACAGCTTTCCTTTTTTCTTTCTCATTTGTATTCCCTTTATTTAGTTTTCTTGCCTTGTTGCACTGTTCACAACTTATTCAACACTGTTGAATAAGAGTTGTGAGACTAGGCATCCTTCCCTCATTCACTCTTTTAGGTGGAAAACATTCAGTCTTCCATAATTATTTATAGTGCGAACTGTAGGCTTTTATAGATGCTCTTTATCAAAATGGAAAACTTTCCCAAATTGCTATTTTTTTAGAGTTTTTATCACAAATTTGTGTTATGACAATAGATATGTTGATGTCCTATCCCCAATGTGACTGTATTAGGAAGTAGGTTCTTTAATGAAGTCATAAGGATGGGGCCATCTGTACCCCAATGTTTATAGCAGCAGTGACCACGGTCACCAAACTGTGGAAAGAACCAAGATGTCCTTCAAAGGACAAATGGATAAGGAAGATGTGGTGCATATACACTATGGAGTATTATGCCTCCATCAGAAAGGACGAATACCCAACTTTTGTAGCAACATGGACGGGACTGGAAGAGATTATGCTGAGTGAAATAAGTCAAGCAGAGAGAGTCAATTATCATATGGTTTCACTTATTTGTGGAGCATAACAAATAGCATGGAGGACATGGGGAGATAGAGAGGAGAAGGGAGTTGGGGGAAACTGGAAGGGGAGGTGAACTATGAGAGACTATGGACTCTGAAAAACAATCTGAGGGTTTTGAAGGGGCGGGGGGTGAGAGGTCGGGGTACCAGGTGGTGGGTATTATAGAGGGCACGGATTGCATGGAGCACTGGGTGTGCTACAAAAATAATGAATACTGTTATGCTGAAAATAAATAAATTTAAAAAAATTTTAAAAAAAGGATGGGGCCCTAACCTAATGTACCTGTTATTCTTTATTTTTTAAAATATTTTATTTGTTTGAGAGAGAGAGAGAGTAAGAGAGAGAGTGTGAGTGGGGGGAAGGGACAGAGAGAGAGGGATAAGCAGGGATAAGCAGAATCCCTGCTGAGCAGGGAGCCTGATGTAGGGTTCTATCCCAGGACCCTGGGATCATAACCTGAACTAAAGACAGTTGCTTAACTGTCCCTGTAACTGTTATTCTTAAAGGAATAAACTGTTATTCTTAAAGGAAGAAGAAAAGAGGTGAGAGGTATCTCTCACACATACACAGAAGAAAGCCATCTGAAAACATGGTGAGAAGGCAGATTTCTTTCAGCCAGGAAGAGATGCCCCAATCAGATCCTTGCTGGTTCTTTGATCTTGGACATCTATCCTCCAGAGTACTGAGATAATAAATTCCTCTGAAGTCATTAAGGTTGTGATATTTTGCCTAGCAGCGCTACTGGACAAAGACAATTTGTTGTTGAATATTGTCAAATTCTTCTAAATGCTCTTTAGTTACCTGTACTAAAACCAAACCAAACATAACAAAAATCCAAACAAACCAAAACCAAAACCAAAACCAAAACCAAAACTAAAAGAGAATGGGCTTTTCTTTCTTCCTCCCCCTCTTCCTCTTTTTTCTTCTTCTGAATTTTTTTTCTATGTTTCCTACCAAAATCATGTATCAATTCGTTTAAGTTCTACTGCAAAACTTGTGTAAATAATCTCAGGAGAATTCAAAATTTACGTATGTTTTAATGGCTGTGTTATAAACTGTATATCTACCATTTAAAATTATATGTTGAAAAATAGTTCAAAATAATTTTTTGGCAATATTTTCTAGTTCTGAGAAAAGATTAAACATATTTGTTTCTTTAAGAAGGGAATTCGGGTAAATTGGAAGGGGAGGTGAACCATGAGAGACTATGGACTCTGAAAAACAATCTGAGGGGTTTGAAGTGGTGGGGGGGTGGGAGGTTGGGGTACCAGGTGGTGGGTATTATAGAGGGCACAGATTGCATGGAGCACTGGGTGTGGTGAAAAATAATGAATACTGTTTTTCTGAAAATAAATAAATTGGAAAAAAAAAGAAATAATTTTATCAGAAAACTTTAGAGCATTGTATTGACCATAAAAACAATTAATGCTCTAGAATGATGGTGTCCAATATGTTAGTTGGAAGCCACAAATGCTGTTGACCACTTGAATTGTGGCTATTCTGAGCTGAGATGTAAGATGTGGCAAATTATCTTGGGAGATGGTGAGTATGTGTGTAACTGGCTCTCTGCAATGGTAGGAATGAAAATGGCACTATTAGCTTGGAAGTGTATTAGTTTTCTAGGGTTGCCTTAACAAAGTACCACAAACTAAGTGGCTGAAGCAACAAAAAATTCTGTGTCACAGTTCCGAGGGCTAGAAGTCCAAGATCATGGCATTAGCAGGGTTGGTTCTTTCTAAGAAGTATTTGATACAGTGTTTTTTTTAATGCTATTTTTATTTGGTTTGAGGCCCTAGTTAGAGGTCTGTCAGTTCTTCTTCTTGAACACTTGATTAAGTCCACCTCTCAACCACTTCCTTATTAGAGCTCCCATTCTGGGACACCATGCACCTGCCCTGATTGCCAGGACCAACACCAGACAACTAGGGACCACCCTTGTGCCCTGATCCCATGAAATTATTCAAACTGACCAATGCATGAGAACTCAGGGAATCTAGTGAACTCTGCTCTACTGCCATACATAAGCTTCTCCCTACAGTTCTCACTGTTACTCTGAGCCCAGTTTATTTTCTGTATGGCCCTGTATGGCAGCCTTATTTCATTTGGAATTGTCACAGAGTCTGCCTTTCATTTATTGCGAGTGTCATTTGTTGAGTCCCACCATCAAAAAACAAACAAACAAACAAAACAACAAAAGAACAAAACTTTCAATCTTTTAAAACATTTGGCACTGTGAGCAAGAAAGCATCGCTAAGACTCCTTACTCTTGCATAGCTTCTTGGGGCTCTATTTTGGGTTTACTAATTTACTCCAAATCACCAGAAGAAGAGCTTGGGAAGGAACTGTTTCCTGTTGGTAAGTGGGAGTTTTAACCTTGCAACTTACTGCTGTGTCTGCTGGTGGTTTCCACGTATCTCCTTACTCAGATATTCTTGGTTTTGGAAGGTTAATAAAAAACAAGCAACAGTCCTCAATGGTTAAATTCCACAGGCTAGTTACTAGCCCAGGTGGCAGTCACCTTGGAGCAGTGGGAGTGATAGGCCACCTGAGCCACACTTTCCAGGGTCCACCCTTAAGCTGTGTTTTCAGTCTACTGTAGACTGAATATATGTGTCCCCCTCATCCAAATTTACATATTGAAACCCGTTTTTCTAAAAGGCAGTATTTGGAGTTGTAGTCTTTTGGAGCTGATTAGATCATAACGACAGAACCTTCACGAGAGGAATGAATGCCCTTATAAAAGAAATCCTAGAGAGTTAGCTCTTCCCTTCTACCACGTGAGGACACAATGTAAATCTGTTTCTTGCTTTTCTCTTACCTTCTGGTGGTTTTCTGGAAATCTTTGGAGTTCACTGGGTTGCAGAGGATCTGCCTTGATCTCTCTCTTTATCTTTATATGGCATTCTTCCTGTGCATGCATCTGTGTCCAATTTCCCTCTTTTTATAATGATACCAGTCATTGGATTAGGGTTCACCTGACTCTAGAGTGGCCTTACGGTGACTAATTACATCTGCAATGACCCTGTTCAAAATAAGATCACATTCTGGGGGTACTGAGGGTTAGAATTTCAACACATGAATTCTGAGAGGACAAAAGTCAACTCATAACGGGAAGTATTTATCAAAGCCACACATTACTCCTATCATGTGATCCTCTGGTTTTATTCCTGGTATACATGCAAGAAACAAATGCATAAGTAGATTAAAAGATATGTACAAAACAGGAATGTTCATGGAAGATTTATTTGTGTTAGTCTTAAAATAAAAAATCCAAGTACGCAGCAAAATGGCTGAAAAAATTATGGCATGATCAGATTAGAAAACCACTACACAGTATTACAAAAATGAACTATGAATACTGTTTTTCTGAAAATAAATAAATTTAAAAAATTTAAAAAATGAACTATGTAAATAATTTTATTTATATGGAATTTAAAAACTGGAAAAATGGTGATAGATATCAGAGTAATATTTCTCTCTGGAGAAGGGCTATTGACAGAGAATAGCATGAAGGAAATTTCTTGAATAGTGGAAACGGTCTTACCTTGGTTTTGGAAACCATTATCTGAGTTCATTCACATATAAAAATTCATCAATCTGTACACTAAATATTTTTGCATTTTGCCATATGTAATTTATGCATCCTAAAATGCTGCTTTCTAAGTAAATTGCTATATAATTTATTGTGTTACTTCAGTACTGTGGGAGAACCAATGATCTTAAGTATTGGCTTTTTTGCTTCATTGCTTCATTGCTCAACAAAACTCAGTGACATTTCCTGTTCTTGGCTACTTGGTGGCTAACCACTCCAAATGCATACTCTGGGGAGGATTTCAACTTTGAGAGTAGTGATCTCTATCAATATCATCATATTTGGTAAGTATGATGCTGTAGCATTTTCAGCAAAATGTAAAGCTGTATTTCAATATTGACATGGAGGCTTTTTAGCCACTCATAAAATGTTTTCTAATTTGTCCTAGTAGCAGTGATAAATTTGTATATTATCCAGCAAACCTTCATATTTACCTTATGCCATTTGTGCAAGGACTAGTTGTCTAGCTGAGTCCAGGGTAATACTAGGGGCCCTGGAATGGAGTGAAACTGAACTTGTGTGACTAGACAAAATGCAGTGTTTCCTTCAGTTTCTAGGTTTGTATTTTTATTGTCTCCCTGAATTCTTATTTTTTTGGCCTTATATTTATTAATGTGTATTTTTTCTCCTTTGATATTTCTAATGTTTCTAGCACACAGGCTAAGAAGGAAACCCTATGTTTCCATTTGGGGTTGTTAAATTTTAAAATAGAGGCAAAAATGAATGGGTAAAATTTGTTTCATAAAATGAGGATCAGAGAATATAAGAATATATAAATGATAAATAATTACTTGAAGTCAAGGATTTCATGGCTATACCAGAATACTTTAGATAAAGGGAATCTTATCCCACAGCATGAACAGATAGAAGAAATGACTAGAGTGACTAAAATTAGAGAAGTCTTAGGTGGAAACAAACTTGAATCCATTCTGTGTTCCTTGCAATTATTGCAAAAAAAGTTCCAAAACATTCTGAGAAACACTGTTTTTCACATTTCCATATTACGTCTAGTTAAGGGAGAAGAGAACCAGCTCTTAGGAGAAAGAAGAGTGGGAATGTAAGGTGAGGAAAAGGTGAAAGAAATTGGAAGGGAGGGGAGAACACTTGGGAAGAACTCAAAACACAGGGAATAACAGAACTGACTCATGACAAGTGCTAGAGAAGTATTGAGACATGGCAGGAAAGAAGAGATGGCAACAAAAGGGTGTAATTGAAGAGTGTAATTAAAACCAGTTAATGTAATTGACTCCATTCCCTGTTTGAAAGAGAATAAACATAAGGTTGCACAATGTATGTGATAAAATTAAACATGCATTTATTATAAAAAGATTTTTTTTTTAAATTTTAAGACCCCCCCCATTTTTTAAGGGCAGTTTTATGTTGACAGCAACCTTGAGAGGAAAGTAAAAGATTTCCCAAATCCCTCCTGACCCCACCTGTGCATAGCCTATATCTCATTATCAACATCCCCACCAGACTTTTACATTTGTTATAAGTGGTGAACCTGCACTGACACATAATTGTCTCCCAAAGTCCATAGTTTACATAGGGTTCATTCTTGGTGGTACATTCTATAAGTTTGAACAAAAGTATAATAACACATATCCACAACTATAGTATTATATAGCATAGTTCCACTGCCCCCAAATTCCTCTGTGTTCTGTGTATTCATCCTAGCTTGCCACTAAACCATGAAAACCACTAATCTTTTTAGTGCCTCCACAGTTTCTGCCTTTTGCATAATATCAGTTAGAATTGCACAGTATGTAGCCTTCCAAAGGTTTTTTTTTTTCCACTTTGTAATATGTATTTCAGTTTCCTCTTAGTCTTTTCATGGCTTGATAGCTCATTGACTTTAGCTCTGAATAATATTCCAGTGTCTGGATTTACCTCCGTTTATCTGGCCACTTACCTACTGAAGGGCATCTTGGTTGCTTCCAGGTGTTGACAATGTTGCCATTGCATTGAGTAAACATGAATAAAGTTGTTACAAACATCTGGGTGCAGGTTTTCATGAAGACATACATCTTCAATCCCACTGGGTAAATACCAAGCAATGCTGTTGATTGATCATATTGTAAGAGTATGTTTAGTATATTAAGAAACTGCCAACCTATCTTCCAAAGTTGCTGTAGCATTTTTCAATTCCACTGGTAATCATTGAGTCCATGCTGCTTCACAACATTGCCAATATTTGGTTTTATTAGTGACCGCTAATAGATTTTGGACATTTCTTGTATTATTGATGTCACTCATTTCAATTGTATATAAATATACTCTATCTAATTAAACAGATATAAATGTATTTCTATGTTGTATATATTTATACTTAGGTTAAATATTTATATAATATATAAATATATCTGATATATTTATATAGTACATATATAATATAGAGAGAGCATAGAAGTATATACCTAAAGAATATGTCATTGTTTTATTATTTTGAATAAACTGTTATCTATTAGATCAATTAAGAAGAAAATAAAATCTATTATTTTTCCTATACCTATTTATTCTCCAGTACTCTTTCTTCCTTTATGTACATCCTAGTTTCTTGTTACATTATTTCCTTATTCCTGAAAAACTCTTAACATTTCTTGCAAGGCAAGTCCACTGGAATCAACTGACCTCAATTTTTGTTTGCTTGAGAAAGTCTTTTATTTCTCTTTCACTTTTAAAGGGTAAGTTCATAAGATATAGAATTCTAGGTTGCAGGTTTTTTCCCTCTTAACATTTAAAACTGGATGTTATAAGCAAGTAATTAATCATTGACCACTACATAAAAAACTAATGATGTACTGTATGTGATTAGAAACAAACTGAGGGTTTTAGAGGGAAGGGATGATGGGTTATCCCAGTGATGGGTATTAAGGAGGGCACATATTGTATGGAGCACTGAGTGTTATATGCAAACAATGAATCATGGGACATTACATCAAAAACTAACAATGTACTGTATGGTGTCTAACTTAACATTAAAAAAAAAAAAAAAAGAACTGGGGCTCCTGGATGACTCAGTGGGTTAAGCCACTGCCTTTGGCTCAGGTCATGGTCTCAGGGTCCTGGGATCAAGCCCCACATTGGGCTTTCTGCTCAGCAGGGAGCCTGCTTCCCCCTCTGTCTCTGCCTATCTCCCTGCCTACTTGTCATCCCTGTCAAATAAATAAATAAAATCTTTAAAAAAATTTAAAAAAGAAAAAAAATAAATAAAGCACTAATGATGTACTCTATGTTGATTAATAGAACTTAATAAAAAAATAAAATTAAAAAAAATTGCAAATGGCAAGATTTCTTTTCTTTTTGATGGCTGCATTATATCTATCTCTCTCTCTCTCTCTATCTATCTATCTATCTCACACAGGTCTTTATCCATTCATCTGTTGATGGACATCTAGGCTCTTCCCATGTTGTGAACATTGCTTCTATAAATATTGGGGTGTACATGCCCCTTTGGATCACGACATTTGTATCTTAGGGTAAATACCCAGTAGTGAAATTACTGGGTCATAGGGTAATTCTATTTTCAACTTTTTGAGGAACCTCCATACTGTTTTCCATAGTGAAAACCAACCCGCTTTCCCACCAACAGTGTAGGAGGGTATCCCTTTCTCCGCATTCTTGCCAATACCTGTCGTTTCCTGATTTGTCAATTTTAACCATTCTGACTGGTGCAAGGTAGTATCTCACTGTGGTTTTGATTTGTATTTCCCTGGTACCGAGTGCTGTCAAGCACTTTTTCATGTGTCTCTTGGCCATTTAGATGTCTTCTTTGCTGAAATGTCTGTTCATGTCCTCTGCCCATTTCTTGATTGGATTATTTGTTCTTGGGGTGTTGAATTTGATAAGTTCTTTATAGGTTCTTCATTGATTTCTTCTCTGATCTTTATTATTTCTCTTCTCCTACTGGGTTTAGGCCTTATTTACTGTTCTTTCTCCAGTTCGTTTAGGTGTCAGGTTAGATTGTATATTTCAGACCTTTCTGTTTCTTTTGAAAGGCTTGTATTGTTATATACTTTCCTCTTAGGACCACCTTTGCTTCATCCCGAAGATTTTGAACAGTTGTTTTTTTCATTTTCATTTATTTCCATGAATTTTTTCAATTCTTCTTTAATTTCCTGGTTGACTCATTCATTCTTTAGTAGGATGCTCTTTAGCCTCCATATATGAGTTCTTTCCAACTTTCCTTTTGTGATTGAGTTCTAGTTTCAAACCACTGTGGTCTAAACATATGCAGGGAATGATCCCTTCTTTTGGTACTAGCTGAGACCTGATTTGTGACCCAGGATGTGATCTATTCTGGAGAATGTTCCATGTGTACTAGGAGAGAATGTCTATTCTGTTGCTTTGGGTTGGAATGTTCTGAATATATGTGGATGTCCATCTTGTTCAGTGTGTTATTCAAAGCCTTTATTTCCTTGTTGATCTTCTGCTTAGATGATATGTCCATTTTAGTGAGCAAGGTGTTAAAGTCCTATACTATTATTGTATTATTGTTGATGTGTTTCTTTGATTTTGTTATTGATTGGCTTATATAATTGGCTGCTCCTGTGTTCAGGGCATAGATATTTAAAATTGTTAGATCTTGTTGGACAGACCCTTTGAGTATGATATAGTGTCCTTCTTCATCTCTTGTTGTAGCCTTTGATTTTTTTTAAAGATTTTTATTTATTTGACAGACAGAGATCACAAGTAGGCCAGAGAGGCAGACAGAGAGAGAAGAAGGAAAGCAAGCTTCCCGCTGAGCAGAGAGCCCAATGCAGGGCTCAATCCCAGGACCCTGGGATCCTGACCTGAGCCAAAGGCAGAGGCTTTAGCCCACTGAACCACCCAGGTGCCCCTATAGTCTTTGATTTTTAAAATCTAATTTGTTTGATATAAGGATTACCACCCCAGCTTTCTTTTGAAGTCCATTAGCATGGTACATGGTTTCCACCCTCTCATTTTAACTCTGGAGATATCTTTGGGTCTAAAATGAGTCTCTTGCTGACAGCATATCGATGGGTCTTGTTTTTTCTTAATCCATTCTGATACCCTGTGTCTTTTAATTGGGGCATTTAGCCCGTTTATGTTCAGGGAACTACTGAAAGATATGAATTTAGTGCCAGTGTATTTCCTGTGAGGTGACTATTTATATTGTCTCTGTTCCTTCCTGGTCTATGTTACTTTTAGTGTCTTTTTTTGCTTAGAAGACCCTTTCAATATTTCCTGTAGGGTTGTTTGGTTTTTGCAAATTCTTTCAGTTCTCATTTGTCCTAGAAGGTTTTTATTTCTCCTTCTATTTTCAATGACAGACTAGCTGGATATAGTATTCTTGGTTGCTTATTTTATCATATTAGTGCTCTGAATATATCATGCAGTCCTTTCTGGCCTCCCAGGTCTCTGTGGATAGGTCTGCTGCAATCTAATATTTCTATTATTGTGGGTTACTGACCTCTTGTCCCAAGCCCCTTTGGGGATTTTCTCTTTGTCTCTGTGATTGTAAGTTTTGCTATTAGATGATGGAGTGTTGACCTATTTTTATTGATTTTGAGGGGAGTTCTCTGTGCCTCCGGATTTTGATGCTTGTTCCCTTTTCCAAATTAGAGAAATACTCTGGTATAACTTGCTCCAATATACCTTCTGCCCTTCTATTTCTCTTTTCTTCTTCTGGGATCCCAATTATTCTGATACAGTTTCATCTGATGGTATCACTTATCTTTTGAATTCTCCCTTTGTGGTCCAGTAGTTGTTTATCTCTCTTTTTCTCAGCTTCTTTATTCTCCATCTTTTGGTCTTGGTGTTACTATATACATTCCTCTCAGGACTGCCTTTGCTCTGTCCCAAAGATTTTGAACAGTTGTGTTTTCATTTTCGTTTGTTTCCATGAATTTTTTTGGTTCTTTAATTTCCTGGTTGACCCATTCATTCTGAAGTACGATGCTCTTTAGCCTCCATTTATTTTACCTCTTTCCAACTTTCCTTTTGTGATTGAGTTCTAGTTTCAAAGCACTGTGGTCTGAACATATGCAGGGAATGATGCCAATCTTTTGATACCAGTAAAGACCTGATTTGTGACCCAGGATATGATATATTGTGGAGAATGTTACATATGCACTAGAGAAGAATGTGTATTCTGTTGCTTTGGGATGGAAGAAACTGCCTCCCAAATTTTAAGGAAAGGAAAAAAAATACACACACACACACACACACACATATATACACATATATATGTATATACACACACAAAACATAAGGGTAAGTATGATGGAATATGACTGCAAAGATGAAAATTGAAAAATATTTTTAAAAAGGAATTGATAAGAAGTTGGTTGAAGAAAGAAAGAGAAACATTTTTTTTTTTTTTTTAAAGGGAGAGAATGTGTTCAGGCAGGAGCCTAGAACAAAGCCAGACACTAGATTTAGGGTATATTTTGGTCTGTTAGAAAAAACTGTATCCCTAAAATCTTAAAGAGTGAAAAACTTGCATATATATAAAAAAATAAGATTAAATACAATGGAGGGATATAACTTGACTGTAAAAATGAAAATTAAAAAAGATTTTTAAAAAGAGTATTGGTCAGTTGTTTCTTAAAATAGGAAAGAGGAAAAATTAAAAAAAAAAAGAAAAAGAAAAAATAAATAAAATTTAAATATTTAACTTTGAAAGACTAAAAAATCATGGGATAAAAAGCCATGAATTCCATGTGCTGTATTTCCCTAGCACTGGAGTTTTGCAGTTCTCATTGATCAGCTGGATGCTCTTTCTGATCTTCTGGGGGATGGGCCTGTTGCAATGATTCTCAAATATCTTTGCCCAAGGTGGAATTGCACTGCCCTTGCCAGGGGCCAGGCTAAGGAATCTGCTCGAATTTGCTCTCAGTAGCTTTTGTTCTTTGAAAGATCTGTACAGCTTTGGAGGACAAAAATGAAAATGGTGGCCTCCCAGTCTCTGGCCCAGAGATGCCAAGAGCTCAGGGCCCCACTCCTCAGTGCACCCTCAGAGAAAAGCAATCAATCACTCCTGTCTCCCTGGTCTCTGGCCACACTCTGAGTTCACCCAGCTTGTGACCAAGCATTTCTATCTGGCACATGACCCCATTTGTCGTCTCCAAACCCAGCAGATTCCTGCAGCACACTTTTGTGCTGCTACTCCTGGTGGAGGAAGGAGAGTCTCCCTGGAACTGACACTTGTGGGGTTCCTGCTCAAAGAGCAGTGGTCTGACTGTGACTTGGATCATGGTTTATGGAAACCCTGAGCTGAAAGCCTACTCCTTGTCTTTGTCCTTGCAGCTGGTTTCTCCACTCTGAAACCTGGGAGCTCTGCCACAGTTAGGCACCCCTGGTCTTTCTGTGACTCCAAGGGTCCCAAGACCACACTGTCCCATCAAGGATTCCACCCCCCACTTATTCACTGGAGTGATGTCCCCCCATGGAACAGACTTCCAAAAGTTCCGATTTTGTGCTCCGTTGCTCTATCACTTGCCAGGAGTTGGCCCCTCCCCCATGGTCTATCTTCCAGTATATCATCTCTGATTCACTAATCTGCATGTCCTACCTTCCAGAAAGTGATTTTTGTTCATAGAATTGCTGATAGTCTTTTCTTTGATCTCCTGTTAAGTTTGAGGGTATTCAGAATGGTTTGATAACCACCTACCTGAATTCCTGGGACCAGATGAAATTTAGGTCTCCTACTCCTCCACCATCTTGATGCTCCCCTGTTTGACATGTTTTCATGGTTATCCCATAATCCTTGGATATTCTTTGTGTGGGGAGGATTTGTTATTTGCTTTTTATTTTTGTTGTTGTTGTTGCTGTTTAGTGTTCTCTTTGCTTTTCAGTTTTGGAGGTTTATATTGTTATATTCTCTAGCTTAGAGATTTTTTCTCAGCCATAGCCAATTTATTAATAAGCTCATCAAAGGCATTCTTCATTTTTGTTACAGTGTTTTTTATTTAATTTTGCCAACTTTGCCTTATGTATTTTGAAACTCTTATTAGGTTTATGGGCAAATCTTGTTTTATTGTGTTTCACTTCATTGCACTTTGCAGATATTGTGGTTTTTAGAAATTGAAGGTTTGTGGCAATCCTGCATGGAGTAACATGATCAGCACCATTTTGCCAAAAGCATTTGCACACTTTGCCTCTCTGCATCTCATTTTGGTAATTCTAGAAATATTTGAAAATTTGTTATTACTTTAAATTTGTTGTAGTTATCTGTAGTCAATGATCTATGATGTTGCTATTTTAATTTTTTGTTGTGTCACTAACCATGTCCATAGAAGATGGTGAACCCAAATGACACATATGTGTGTGTGTTCTAGCTCTATCACCAACTGGTCATTCCCCATGTCTCTCTCCCTCTCCTCAAGCCTCTTTCTTTCCTGAGACACAACAATATTGAACATGAAGCTCAAAATGACCTCTAAATATTCATGTAGAAGGAGGAGTAACATTTCTCACTTTAAATTAGAAGTTAGAAAGGATTAAGCTTAGTGAGGAAGGCATGTTGAAAGCTGAGACAGATCAAAATCCAATCCTCTTGACCAAAGTAGTCAAGTTGTGAATGTGAAGGGAAAATTCTTGAAGGAAATTAAAAGTGCTACTCTAAGGAACACACTAATGATGAGAAAATGAAACAGCTTTATTGTTAATTTGGAGAAAGCTTGAGTGATCTGGATAGAGTGTCAAATCAGCCACAACATTCCCTGAAACCAAAACCTAATCTAGAGCAAGACCTTACTCTCTTCAATTCTGTGGAGGTTAAAAGAGATGAAGAAGCTTCAGAAATAAAAGTGGGAAGCTAGAGGAGGTTGGTTCATGAGGTTTAAGGAAAAAAGCCATCTCCAAACCATGAAAGTGCCATGTAAAACAGCAACTGCTGATGTAGAAGCTGCAGCAAGTTATCCAGAAGATCTAGCTCAAATAATTCATGAAGGTGGCTACAATAAACAATAGATTTTTAATTGAAAGGAAACCATCTTATATTAAAAGAAGAGGTCCTAAAGGACTTTGTGAAATTCTATTGCCTTTTTCTTTTCATGTATATTTGTGCTGTTCGCTCTCATTTTCAGAATCAATGAGTAACAATGAGACCTCTGCTGTGTTCTTGTAATTGGTAGTTTTTGGGGGGTGAGAGTATGTGAAGAGAGTATATATTTTTTTCTTTTTTTTTAATTCTGCTTTTATTTCTTTAAACACTCTCCATACATTTATTTTATACCCTACATTTAATAATTCTAAACTCAGAAGTTCTGAATCTTATTCTCCTGTTTAGGAAAGGGAGGGCAGCCAATAAAAAGTACATTATCTCATTTTGTAGTTGCACCCCCCCCCCGTGTTTTGTAACTTTGGAATATGAACTCATAATTATGTGACTTTGTGTCTGAGAACTGGGTTATAGAAACCTGGTGAAGGATCATCGTTTTCCATTATGATAGCTAACCTGAGTCTTTACTCACTGCTATGGACTGAATATGTCCTCCAAATTTCATATGTTGGAATGTAATCTCCAATGTGATGGTATTTGGAGACGAAAGCTTTGTGAAGGAATTTTGTCATGAGGGTGGTTCTTTTGATCAGTACTCTTACAAAAGGAGACCCAAGAGAGCTTGCTTTATGTCTTACTCTCCCCTTCTGGCCCTGCCATATTAGAATACAGTAAGAAGGCAGCTGTCCACAAGCCAGGAAGTGGGCTTTCACCAGACACCATATCTGCCGGTGATTTGATCTTATACTACCCAGCCTCTAGAACTGTGAAGAAAAAAAAAAAATGTTTGTTATCTAAGCCACTCTGTGGTGGTTATTTTGCAGGAGGCAAAACTAAGATGCTTGTTTACACTTGATTTAGTTATATAAGGCAAACCATACCCTCTTTGGCTGCCCTTTCATCTTATCCCAGGTTAAGGTTTACTTAACTTTTTTCACAAATCCTTTAGGTCAGAGCCTCTTCATTGTCATTCTGGCCTTGCTAGTGTTTATGGTTATTCACTTTCCTGTGACTGTTAACTGCTGTCACCTTGTCTTGGTACTACAGAATCGTATCACCCTCTCTATGGCCAGCACCACTATACCACAGATGGTGTGCACCTCCTTAGTTAGTGTGCATGGATAAGAGTACTCACTTTATTCTGATGAATAGGGAGATGGCACACAACCCTGAACACTTCAAGGTAATTCTCTAGTGTAAATAAATGGAAGACTTTCAGAATTCTGTCTGTTTTTGTGGATTTAAAAGAAGACACAAAATCTTAAGACTTCTGCCCTGAGAAGGAGCTAGAGGGAATGGAGAAGGAATGCATCTTTAGGAAAGGTCTTAGAAACCTACCAGAATCACTAGCTGGGCTGACAGGTGAAGACCTTTTTTTCCCTGAAGCCAGTCAGTAAAGACAAAAGGAAGTGACAGCTTCCACAAATGTGAAGACCTTAGCAATGCAAAATTCCAAAAAATTAAAGAAAGGTGACATCACCAAAGGAAAAAAAATAAAACTCCAGGGTCTAATAACAAAGAAATGGATATCTGCATGTCTGACAAAGAAATCAAAAACAGTCTATGTAAGGAAGCTCAGTGAGCTGTAAGAAAACACAGATAGACAACAAAATAAAATCTGGAAAACAGTACATGAACAAAACAAAATTTCAAGAAAATGATAGAAGTCATGAAAAGAAACACAAATTCTGAGGCTGAATAATGCAATGACTTCATTGAAAAATTCAATATAGAGTTTCAACAGCAAATTCATCAAGCAGAAGAAAGAATCAGTGAATGTAAAGACATAATTTGAAATCACCTAGTCAGAGATAGAAAAGCAAGAACAAAATAATGAGTGGTGAAATTCTATGGGTCTTATGAAACACCAATAAACAAAATAATGTGAGCATTATGGGAGCCTCAAATGGACATAAAAAATAATGGAACCCACATCTAATTTAAAGTGATAATGAGAGACAACTTCATTAAACTTTGGGGGCAATGGGTATGGAGAATTAACATCAAAATCCAGAAGCCCAAATACTTGACTGACCATAAAGGAATCTTCACTGAGATACATTATAATCAAATGGAAAAGAGAGACTTTTAAAGCAGGAGGGGATAGGTGACTCATCACATATAAAGTAGCCCCATAAAACTAGAAGATTTCTCAGCATAGACTTTACAGACTAGAAGAGTGGGATGATATATTCAAAGAGCTGAAAGAAAAAGCCTGGCATGGAAGAATACTTTATTTGACAAACCAAAAATAAAGATGAGATAATAACTTTCCTTGAAAAATAAAAGCTGACAAAATTTGTCAGTACTAGACCTGCTTACAAGAAATTATAAAGGGAGGGCACCTAGGTGGTTCAGTTGGTTAAGTGTCCCAGGTTCTTGGGATCAAGCCGACGTTGGGGTCTCAGCTCAGTGGAGAGTCTGCTTCTCCCTCTCCCTCTGCCTGCTGCTCCTCTTGTTTGTGCTCTCTCTCAAAAAAATAAATAAAATCTTAAGAAAAAAAGAAATCCTAAAGTGAGCTCTTCAAGTTTAATGACAGAATGCTAATGAAGACATATGAAAAATATGGAAAGTAAAACACATTGTTAAAGGTAAATACATAGTCGAGTTCAGAATAGTCTAATACTCTAACAGTGTTGTGGAAAGCACTTTAACTCTAAAACAAATATCAAAAAGAAAAATATAAAAAATAACTATAGTTATAATAATCTGTTAGTGAATGCAAATTGGTATATCAATAAAATAAAAAGGGGAGAGAAGTAAAAGCATTGAATATTGCGTGTAATGAAATTAAGTTTTAAGCAGCTTAAAATAACCATAAGGTGTTTCATATAAGCTTTAGTAACCACAAATAAAAAAATATTTGGTAGACACACTAAAGATATAAAAAAAGGAATCGAAGCATACTGCTATGAAAAACCAGCAAATCACAAAGGAACAGAAAGAGAGGAAGAAAGGAACAAAGGAACTTCAAAATAGTCAGAAAACAATGAACAAAATGACAATAGTATGTACTTACTTCTCAGTTATCCTAATATAAATAGAATAAATTCTCCAATCATATGGTATATAGTAACTGAATGGATAAAAATCAAGATTCAACAATATGCTACCTGTAAGAGACTGACTTTAGCTCTACAGATACAATAAGCTGAAAGTGAAGGGGTGGAGAAAAGTGCCCCATGCTAATAAGAATAGCTATTCTTAATTTAGAGAAAATAGACTTTAAGTAAAAAAAAATGTAACTTATGGCAAAGAAGGTCACTATCTAATGGTGAAGGAGTCAATTCATCATAACACTTGTAAATATTTATGCATCCAACATCGGAGCACCTAAATATGTAGAGCAGATAGGAACAGAACTGAAGGAGAAATGGGCAACAATACAGCTGTTGTAGGGAACTATAATACCCCACATTGAAAAATGGATAGATCATTTTGACATTAAATCAGTAAGGAAACACTGCACTTGAACAACACTGTAGACCTGTAGGCCTGACAGAGATGTACAGAATGTTCTTTCCAAACACAGTAGAACGCTATCTTCTAAGCACACACAGAATATTCCAAAAGATATATCATAGTTTCAAAAGAAAGGTTTTTATAAAAATCACTTCAATAAATAATTTTTCAGAACCCGGCTTTAAAGTACATTAGGAGTACTTTGTCAGAAACTTTTGTAGAACCTAAGTGAAGGAATGCATGTGGATCTCAGGAACTATGGAATTAGAAATGAGTAAGGTGAAGAGTATCATTATCTATCTTTCTGCTTCTTGTTCATTCTTCCCAAGATGGATATATTAATCAGTTCCTCAGAGAAACAGAATAATAGAAGGAGAAGGAGAGAGAGAGAAGGAGGAGGGAGGAAGAATAGGGGGAGAGAGAGAGATATTTATTTTAAAGAATTGGCTCACATGATTGCAGAGCCTTGGCAAGTCCAGAATCTTCAGGGTGAGCCAGAGATAGAGACCCAGAGAGCAAAGAAGTTTGAGTCTGAGGCAATATGCTGTAGAACTCACTTTCCCAGGAGGCCACTCTTTTTTTTACTAGCAGCCTTCGACTGATTGGATAAGGCCCACTCACATATGGAGGGTAATTTACTTTACTGAAAGTCTACTCATTTAAATGTTAATCTTTTCTAAAAAATTACCTTCACAGAAACATCTAGAATATTGTTTAACTGAATACTTGGGAACCATGTCCAAGCCAGGCTGACACATAAAAGTAGCAGTCACAGTAGGAAAAATGGGGAAAAAAAAGGATGAATTATTCCTCTGAATCTCGTTCCAAATTTTCCTGAAAGTAATCTCATTTGTGCAGCTAGGTGAAGCCCACCAGTAGATAAAACAACTTTAATCTTGGGGGTGGCATCTGGAGAAAGCACTACTCAGCCCAGCTCGTGTGAGGTACCCATGATGGGCCAAACCAGTGGCTAGGAAAGAGGTGGAAGCAGGGTTATCTTGGACAGAATAATGATCAAGTGTGCAGCATAGTGTCCCAGAAGCAGGAAATAATTGATTAAGAAGTTATAATGTAATTTTTAAGTGTTAACATGTTTTTCCACTTAATGATGGAATGACATCTAATTTCTGTTTTGCAAAGCTTTTCATGGAATTCAGTTACAGTTAACTGATTTTCTATCATGGTGTCTGTAAGATTTGTGGATACATAGTGGTTTGCACTTTTAGGCACCTAAATTTGATTTCTTTTACTTTTCTCTGAATATTTTCTAGCTTCAACACATAGTTCATCTGTGAAAGGAAAGGAGAGAAGGCTCACACTTCCTGCAGAAGGTAAACTGATTTTTAATTTTTTTCTAGAATCTAGCACTAAAGGGAATAGATGTGGAATTGCCTTAGAAACATGTCTGATGGATGGGTCAGGAGGCCAGACATGAGCACAGTTGAAGAGTGTGGTGAACCAAATGCTGCAATGTGGGGGACCCTGTCCTCCTCCCCCAAGGCAGTTCAATTCCATGTGACTATTCTGGAGTTCTCTCTCTATCACGCCCTGTGCCAGGCTTTGTGGGGAGAACAGAGATGAGCAAGGTGAGCTAGACTGCTAGAGCACCCTAAGGGGCTCAGTTTTATGGGGGAACCCAGAAATAAATACAGATGCATATAAAGTAGGGGAGATAAGCCCTCACATCAAGTGTGCTGGGAATGTAGAGGAGGGAGCGTGATCACCAAGGCTCTGGGAAGGCATCATGGAAGAAGCAGCATGTGAATTAGCTCTTAAAGGAAGAGGAACATTTTCATAGACAGAAATGCTGTGCAGGCATCCCAGACTGCAAGGACCATTGAAGGAAGACCTAGATACGCAGTGATGCTTGCTGTTTCCTTTCTGAAGTGTGGGGGCAACAGAGGGGTGATAAGATTGCCAAGATGAGTCAATTTGAAAAAGAGGAGTTTCAAAGCCAGCACAAAGACATGCCAGTGTTTTCTTCAGGCAGTGAGAGATCTCTGAAGGGTGTCAGAGTGGAGGGGATCACCCCTGTGTTACAGAATCCTGGACCTGGCTGCAAGGTAAGGTGAGAGCTGAGGAGAGGAGAGTTTTGAGACAGAGAAGATGGGGGGAGTCTTCTGTAGTAACCCAGGTGTGGTGATGGGATCTTAAAGTAGGGTATGGCAGTGAGAAGAGAAAGGAAAAGGGATTGTCTGTGTGCAGAAGGCTGCAGGAGACTGGAGGGGAGTCAGAGACACAGGATGCAGCAACGCTGGGACATCGCTGCTGTTCTGGAGCAAATATGAGAATCTACCTGCTACCCCTCTGTGAAGGGGGAGGGGAAGTCACCATAGCTGATCACAGGGCTGTGTGGAGATTATATTTGTTGGACCAGGGCCAACCCATTGAGTGTGGGGGAGGGACTGGGCATTGGCAAATTATCACAACAGGTATGAAAAGAGGAAGAAGAGGATTAGGAAAAGGTGAATAACAGCAATCAGGTAAGAAGTCTCATTGAGAGTGAAGGAGGAATGCTGGAGGGTCACAGAGTGGAGCAAGGAGAAAGAGCAGAGCAGAGCATGGTGTGCGGGATCCTCACTGATGGAGCTCCTTCACAGGAGACGATGCCCTTGTTACAATGCACACGTTTGATTGATCAGCTCGTAGGTTCCTTTAAAATAATAGAGCCAGATCTTGAGAATAAGTATCAGGCAAAATATGAAAGCCTAAGACTGCTCAGAAGCTGAAGTGCAAACAGAGAACACACTCAACCTGCTTCTCATCAGCCTCTTCTCTTTCTGGGTTCATCTTCTGCATCCTGCCCTCAGGCACCTGTGTGCTCACCCACACCCACCTCTAGCTGATCTCCAAGCCCCTGTGTTGCTGCTCACCTCTAAGCCTTAGCCAAATTGCAGGCTCCCTGTGCCCGGAGTCGGGACACACTTGCAGTGGGGGAAGGAACATGTATTTAACTGCCTCTCAGGTCTGCTCTAAAATCCATCCCCACTTACTTCCTATAGCTATGGGATCTTGATTTGGCTGTGAAATTCAAGGGCTTGAGTCCATCACAGAAGAGGCAAATGAACCAGAGGAGGAGAGGAGAGACCTCACATGCCCAGTTTAGCATTAGGAATTTCATCCACATAACACTTTGCTCCACCTCAGCTGGTTCTGCTCCGATTAAGGTGATGAGCTCGCTCCCACTCACCCGGGTTGCAGGTATGTTGTACCTGATGCCCCAAACCTCTCTCAGCAAAGCCAGTCACGGATGCATTATGAGTGTTTATGGGAGAGCTGGAGCTTCTAGATTGGAGAATAATTTTAGGTTTCAGAGTTAATTTTTTATACTGAAGACGGGCAAAAGCAGTAACCTTCTTCATTTAATACTCATAATTAAGTAAAACATAAATAAGATCTGTAAACAAAGTTCAGGGTTGGACTGTTTGGCAGTCCATGAATAGGAAGGAAGAAAGGAAGGAAGTTGATTTTACTGACTTTGTGAATCTCCAAGTAAAGAGTAGCTTAAGAAAGTCCAGTCTGTTCAACCTGAATGTCATCTGATAGTTTTTATTTGGGTTTGTCCAAAGAGGTACCCTTTGGTATAGGCATTTCATTCTTCTACTACTGATTTATTGTCTCTGATCAAAACTTAGGACAAAAGCACATCATCAATTTTTCCACTTTCTGTGGAAGGAGCATGAGTTATAAGATAAGTCTAATAGTTTCTTAGACTGAAGGATTAGACTTAGATGTCTTTGTCCTTTAATTTATATTGTGTTTTCTTGTTTGTTTTCAATAAAACCTCTGAGGCAATTTTAAGACCTTAAAATATTTTTCACACATATAATAAATGTAGCTTATCTAATAATACAAATATAGGAGAAAAACATGTTCATCTTTGGATTAGGTTTAATGCATTATACACATTTTGTGCATGTTTAATTTTTTAATGTAAGCCTAATATTTTGGAATAGGGTGCCCAGCAAAGTCATGCGTTAGTACACTTTATGCAATATATTGTGGAAAATGTAACACTTTAATCCAGCTTTTCTTTCATCATTCTTGTGTGTGTGTCCAGCTAAATCTTCTCTGTTCGTACTTGTGGATACAAAGGCTGTGCTCCTTTGTCCTCCTGACAACTCCACAGCTTTTCTGGTAATATGGACAATAAGCCCCAGAGACCAGCCTCCCTGCACTAGAGCCCACAGGAGAGACAACAATGAGACCAGTGAAAGAAACTGTACTGATGAGAGAATATCCTGGGAGTCCAGACCTGATCAGAATCCTGCCTTTCAGATTGACCCCGTGGCCATCACTCATGATGGATGTTACAGGTGTGAAGTGGCTGCAGCTGATGGGCTTTTTGGTCATACATATTACCTCCGAGTGTTAGGTAAGGAGCACGACATATTGTGGTACGTCACATAACCAGACCTGGGATTGAATCAGATGTGTCTCTGTATTCCGTACCCCATGTGTTAAGCCTGAAGTATTTTCCCCTGAGTCTCTGCAGTGCCCCCCAAGGTGACCCTGTTTCGAGGCAGCGATGGAACCATCGTGTGCAGGGCAGCTGCAGGGAAGCCATCTGCACAGATCTTCTGGACCCCAGAGGGAGATTGTCACACTGAGGAAGAGCCGCTGGGCAATGGTACAGTGACCGTGGAAAGTAAATGCCGCTGGGAGGGCCGCCAGGTGTCTAATGTGTCCTGCTCTGTCTCCCATGTGACTGGCAACAAGAACTTGAACTTCACCTTGAATCAAGGTAATCACCTGGGTTTTTGTTTCTCTTTGTTTTTTTTTGTAGTGTAATGAACTTGATGCTTAGCATTTTCTTCCATAGATTATGAGTAACCAAGAACAAAATAAGAAAACTTGTACTACTCATTTGAAGATATTCTCTAAAACTTAACTGGGTAATTAATTCCTTAGTATGCTAGGGAAATAATTCTTATTCCTTTATCAAATAAAAGAAAGAATTTAATAACTTCTTATCTCTACATTCTCTAAGTACCTTTTATTCTGGAAGCCACTAAAATTTTGTTAACTTAATATCTATTGATTTTTACTTTGAGATTAATATTCATATAAAATGGCAATAATTTTATATAATATAACAATACTGATTCTGTACATAGACAAGAACAATAACTATTCCCTTCTTGATTTTTATAGTTTATGTAGTATTCCCCACTTTTTGTTAGTCTGAGTAGGAAACAAGTTTTTGTCCCCCTCTTTTGCATTCTGAAACCTATACATCAATTCATTTGCCAAATATTTGTTTATTGTTATTATGTGTTTGAAGCAATCATGTAAAGATGAAAAGACAAGGTGCATGTCTTACATCATTCCAGGATGTATAGCCTGGTGATTAGTAGCAAAATCTTTGGTATAATATGGCTTCTCCTTTACCAGCTATGTGATTTGGAATGATATTTAATCTCCTGTCTCATGGCTTTTTAAAAAATTGAAGTATAACTGACATATAATAATAAATTAGTCTTAGATATATAACTTAATGATTTGATATTTGTATATATTGCAAAATGATCACTACAGTTAGTTTAGTGAATGTCTCATGATTTTTCTTCATTTGTTAAGGGGATGATAGAACCTACCTCACAGAGTTATCATAATAATTAAAAAGAAGAATATATTTACTTAACATGATAGCTATCACATACCAGCTATTACTGGTATCACATACCAGTAAAATTTACTGGTACTCAGTAAATTTTAGCTACTTTATTTACTCTACTGACAAATGTTAGCTTCTATATTAATAAATATTAGCTATTATGTTTATTATATTAATATAAAATAGCTATTATATTCATTATAATATTATTAAGATCATCATATCCTATTAATTATTGTTCATATCATCTCTCATATTAAATTTTTTTGCAACAGCTTTACTGAGACCTAATTTATATACCTTACAATTCACCCATTTAAAGTGTACCACTTAGTGATCTTTGGCACATTCAGAGCTGTGCAACCATCCCCACAATCAATTTTAGAATGTATTCATCACTCCAAAAAGAAAAGTCTATCCTTTAGCCAGCACTCTATAATCCCAGAAATCCTCCAGCTTTAGGTAGCCACTAATATACTCCCTGTCTATAGATTTTCCTATTTTGGACATTTCACATAAATGGAACCCTATAATATAGGACTTTTGTTACTTGCTTCTTGCACTTGGGGTAATGTTTTCAAGCATCCTCAATGCTGTAGCATGTACTAATACATTCACTTCTAGTCATTATTTTCGATCTTGAATTTCCCACCATCTCTATGTTCTTATTTTATACTTCTTGTCTCTAGACATATGCATTTATCTGCAGTACCACCTGACTTTCCTTTCCATAGATCAAATATTCAACCTATACTCTATACTTGTTTCTCCCTTCCCATAACCTGAGAGACTTGGCTTCAGTAATTACCCTTGCTCTCCTTTGTTCAGTCTTTTTTATTCCACAGATCTTTTCCCTAAGGCTGACTATATGGATCTGCCTCTTTTCCTTCTGAGTTTAAAAGTAGATGCTATGTAGTAATACGTTATATGTTAATAATTTTTTTTAAAGTAGATGTTGTGCATTCTTTAAACTCTTAGCTCTTGCCCTTCACTCACCCAAGACTTTTGAAAAAGAAGGATCTACCCTCATTGTCCCTTCTATGGCACCTCACATCCACTCCTTAACTCTTTTGTATCTCTCTGCACGGAAATGTTCTAATGAAAAGCTAAAGATCTCTCAAATGCCAAGCAAAATATAAAATTTTAATATGTAGTTACTAATTAGCCTTGTGATATTTGATATGGTCTTTCCTCTCTTCTCACCTATTTTCCTCCCATAATCACTTTGTTCTCTTCTTAACCTTCAGGAAACTCTTAGCCTCCTTAAATAGTTTTCCATCTCTTCATTCTATGAAGGAAGGCATTTCTCTGAGTTCCATCTTAAATAGGAGCTGAAAAGAAAATATTTTCTTTTCACATTTACCCCTATTCCTTGAAGGACCTCATCCATACATATGGTCGCAATCGTTGCCTAATTCTTGATGCTCAAATCTCTGTTTTTCGTCCAGATTTCTCTCCTTGGCTATGCCAGGATCAAAGCCAATTTCCAACTGAATGGGCTTCACATGCACTTGAATGTACCAAGAGCACCTCAACTTACATATTCCTAAAAAGGAATTCCTCTTCTCTAACCCTTCATAAGCTCCATACTTATATTTTGCTTTGATAAATGACTCAAGCCAGAAAATTAAAGGTATCGTACAATATCACTCTCTCCTATTTCCCATATTCAAAATTGGTCACTATGTTCTGCTGATTTTATCTTAATTTTTTTTCTTAAATCTGTATTTTTTTCTTTCCTTCATATTTGTTGAGCTTGTGGTCATCTCTCACCAGAATTATTACAATATTCTTGCAACAGGTCTCCTGGCCCCTAACTTACCTCCTTCTACTTTATCACCTAAACTGTTACCACATTGAGTTTCCTAAAATGAAAAACATGCCCTTCCCTACTTAAATGCTTGATCTGTCACTCTCCTTAGTCTCATGTCTTGCTAATCTTTAGCCTGTACCCCATGCATGTGGACCTCTTTGGACTCCTCAAAAGTGTTTATCTTTCTTATTCTTCTGTACATGCAATTGTACATTGTACATGCAATTTCTACCTCTTCTCCAGGTACTTCTTTCCTCATCCTCTCTTCTTCCAGTTGCTCAATTCCGATTTAAGTATTTTTTTTTTAAGATTTATTTATTCATTTGAGAGAGAGAGAGAGATAGATAGAATGAATAAGGTTGGGTGGAAGGCAGAGGGAGAGAGAGAATCCCTGCTGAGCACAGAGCCTATTGCGGGGCTTGATCTCACAACTCTGAGGTCAGAACCTAAGCTGAAATCAAGAGTTGAACAATTAACTGACAGCCACCCAGGTGCCCCTCCTACTGAAGTTTTAAGGCTTAGAAACTGGGCTAATTTTTTTTTTTCACCCTGCAGTTTGGTTAGTTGCTCCTACTTTGAGCTCATGTAATGCCTCATGCATGCCTCAGAGTACTTCATAGCACTGGAATTGACTATAACTTCTCTGACTCCCACTGCAGGATAAACTCTTTGAGAGTCAGAACTATATTCTTCATTTCTATATCCAGGGTCTGACATAGAGCCTAACATACACAAAATAGCTACAGAATTAGGTTCAGATCATCACAGACTTCATCTCGAAGTACCCCACTCTATGCTCTACCACATTTGATTTAAGTTAATGAGTTCTTCAAATTTTTGTTCAAATTGTTTCTTTCCCTTGGGAAGTTCTTCCTTCTTTTCTTAACCTTTTTAATCCTGCTATTGGCAAGGCCAGTTCAAATCCCACTTTACCCTAACCTCCCAGTTGGGGTTGTTTCAGCGTTCTTACTTCTGAGATGATTTATAATCTGTAATGATCACTGAGCAATATTTGTTCTCTCTTAAGTGATTTTTCATTTGTATGGCTCTGATGGCTCCAGTTGGATTGTGAGTCTTTTGAGCTCAGGCTGAGACCATGACTTCTTCTTCCCTGACAGTGCATAAGAAGGAGATTGTCTGACATACTTCTAGTTTAGTATTTAAGCAACTCATTTAACAGGGTGACATGATTTTTGGAGCCAAGAGTCAGAATAATACTTAAAGTTTACTTGTGGTTGCCATTTTCATAGTAGAAATAAACTTCAGAATGATAGTCCTACTTAGTCTCATTTTACCTTTTCAACAATTCTTGAGGCCATCTTTTATAGATGAATAAATGAAAGTAAAAAGACATAAATACTCAGTTAAAGGGTGACAGCAACTCAGTGACAAAATTACTTCACTGTGTGGAAAATAGCAGATAGTGCTAAAAATATTAATAATAGTACCCTAAAAGACTAACATTTACACAGGAAGTTAGAAAGCATATTTCCTTTTTTCTTATAAAGTTGGGATGTATTAGCAATATTTACTGTGCATTTATTAATTTAGAAAATATTGAAAATCTACCAGGTTACAAAACACAGATATAGTTTCTAAACTCTGTCATGAAAGAATATCTTAGCTGCATTTGAATTGTCGTCTAGAAGATGGATTGATTACGATAGTCTGTGAACTTTTAAGAATATTTTAAATGCCTCTTTTAAACAATTGACCCTACTTTTTACATTAGAAGGAGCCTTGAAATGGCTCCTTACCTCTGCCTGTGTTGCTTGTATTTAAAGGTGTCATAACTCTGGAATTTCCAGCATCAGACTTACTGATCATTCTCTATGTGAAATTCTCTCTGTTCTTGGTTATCCTGGTCACCGTGGGATTCATCTACTTCAAGAAAGCAAATGATTGCAGGTAAAAGAGGAAGTCTAAAAAAATAAAGATTTATCAGAAAGAAATCATCATTGTAAGGCTTTAAGTTTACAATGTCCTAGGAACAGCATGATGGTTTTTTTTTTTTGTTTGTTTTGTTTTGTTTTTGTTTTGTTTTGTTTTTCACATAGTTTGTTCCCCTAGCCCTTTCTTTGGTATATAATCTTTGTTAACACATGGAAGCCCAGGAAGAGATGCCTGCAGCACTGGGGCAAAAGCTTCTATTTCATTACAGTGCTTTCCTGAGAGATAGCCTGTCCTGGGGCACCCTTCCAGAATTCTGTGGGGGAAATGAAGTTCAACAGGTGCTTCTTAGGTGTTCACTCCCTAGTTTATCTGTCTCTAAAAGCTTGTATTTATTGTGCTAATTATATATTTTATGTTTTTTTTTATAGTGCATGAAAATTGAAAAATCTGGAAGTCAATTTAGATTTGATGAGGCATCATGAAGATCAGACCTGGGGTTTAGCGTCTAACTCAACTGCTCCTGTTACTATTTGCTACCTTTGTGTTTATGTGAATCACTATGATAGCTGTAAAATCCTGTTTCAAACTCTTAGCAAACATGTATTTATACATACGCCAAGGCTTGCTGCCTGCCATTATAAATGCCTGGGATGACTCATCTACCTTCCCCTTCGCCTTACTGAGTTCTTATTTGCAAACAAGAAATAGCCCAGCTTCTTAGCCTAAAGAGGAAGATGGCTCAGGAAATGGCAAATTACAATGCTTTGCAGTTTTTCTACACTCCTTTGGGTTCTTTGGATAGTGCTTTCATCCTTGTTTCTTGTTTCCTCTTGTTTCCTCTGCCCTTTTAAGATGCTAAATAATGTTGCAATGTCAGAAGCTACTACAAACACTGCCTTCTGGTTGACCTGTAGCCAACTTCCCATCCCTTTCTTGCTTGCTAGCAATTAGTACATGTTTGGCCTGATAATTGAAAAAAAGGCCAGAAGTCATTTTTAGTAGTACCTTTACTGCTGAAGGAATTTTAAGTGGATCCTAAATAAAGAGCTCTTAGAGTCATTGGAGACTATGCTGAATGTAACCTCACTTTTAGAGCTCCACTGTCTCAATTCTTTACTATCTGTACTCCAGGTTGAAATGGATTAATGGTAGGAAGGTTAAGAGTTCTTGGTGAAATCCCAACATCTAGGGCCACTGTAAACTGGAACCCTATCTTCATCGGTACACATGGTAATTCTATAGTAAAAAGTATCCTTTTATTTAAAGGAAAAATTTCTTGTGTAAGGTGGCAGGTGATTCAAGCAATTACTTTTATTTTTAGCAAGTCTCAGAAGGAGAAAATGAATGCATACTACTGTCTGGAAGATAATATATAAGTAAGATAATCTAATTGTTGAAACAAACAACATCCTAATCTCAGTGTATTCATACCACAAAAGTTTAGTTTTTGCTCACTTCATATCATAGGGCAGGTTAGTGGATCTAGGGGAGGGAACAGGAATGGTTCTGCTCTAAGGTAGCACTTTATCCTATAACTCTGCCCTTCTCAAAGTGTTCTCCATTCAGCTGGTGAATGGGAAAAAGAGAGAATGAGGGATTTTATATAGGAGGTTTTTATGAGCAGGGCCTGGAGTAGTAAGGACATTTGCTCATGTTCTATTGGCTAGTATTTGTCACATGGCCACACTAACTTCTGTGTAAGTTGGAGAATGTAGTGGAGCTGCCTCAGCAGAAACAGAGTCAGGGTTTGGGTACAGATAGCTAGTAGATAGCTAGTTTCTGCCTATAGGAAAGGAAAGGACAAGTGTTAAGATTAATACCTACTTCATTAGTAACTGAACATGAGCCAAGAAATAAACTAGTAAATAATTTCATTTATAGCTTATATTAGCTCTTTTCCCTCTTTCGCTCTCTCTTTTTTATTGTAACTCCTGCATGTTTAAAACAGGGCATAGAATGGAAAAAAGCCTAGTGTCTTCGTTCCATTACAGACTCAAAAACACTGTGATCCTGGTTGCTAGCTGCCTGAGCCAATGCTCATCTTCCCATTTCTCTTAGTAGTAGAAGATTGCATTCTTGACTCCAGATCTTTCCACCTCCCTCTATCCATGTAATTTGTCAGTAATTTTTGAGTTGGAAACATAAAGCAAGTACATGTTTCTGTAACTCATGTAATTTGCTTTAGCCAATCAAATGAGGCAGAAATGGCAGTGTACCGAGTTTTGAGCTTACATCTCAAGAAGTCCTGTGTAATTCTGTTGCTAGTCCATGAGAATATGCCTGGGCTAGTCTGCTGGAAGTTGAGAAACATGTAGAGCAGAGCTGGGTCATCCTAGTCCCATTCGCCACTTCACTGTTGAGGTCAGCCTAGATAATGCAACAGTTAGTCATCTCTTAAACAAGGGAGAAGCTCAATCAAGGTCAGAAGAGCTGCCGACCTGACCCTCAGATGATCCTAGACATTTAAGCAATTGTTGCTACAGAGGTTTTGTGATTGTTACACAGCATTATTGTGGTAATAGATCCCTGATACAGTGCTTAATAACATGACTCCAGTTTTATTTTGTAAGGAGACACACTTAACTGTAAGACATTTCTCAGTTTCCATTGCAACTGAGTATGAATATGCATTAAAATTTTCGCAAATAAGGTGTAAGCACATAACTTGTGTGATATTTTTAGGATATCTCTTTAAAGATAAGAGCTCCTCTTTTGCTTTTCCTCCTTATCTTCTGGACTACAACAGTGGTGTAATGACTGGAGGTCCAGCAGCCAACTTGAGCCATGGATGACATTGGGGATGGAAGCTACTCAATAAGATGATGGAAAAGAAAGAAGTTTCCTGGGTCCTAATGCATGGACTTGCCATACTAACCCTAGAATACCTACCATAAGATTATTATTTTTTTAAAGATTTTATTTATTTATTTGACAGAGAGAGATAACAAGCAGGCAGAGAAAGAGAGAGAGAGAGAGAAGCAGGCTCCTCGCCAACCAGAGAGCCTGATACGGGGCTCGATCCTAGGACCCTGAGATCATGACCAGAGCTGAAGGCAGAGGCTCAAGCCACTGAGGCACCCAGGCGCCCCTTACCATCTTTATGTGAGAGAAAATACTCTATTGTGTTCGTGCCACTGTTATTTTGAGTTTTACTCAATACAAAGTTGAACTTAATCCTGGTTAACACAAGTATTTACTTTTCCAATTTCAAAGTTTGCTACTAATCTTGCAACACATATTATACTCTATTCATGTGCACTTTTCATATTCTATTTTCATTCTTCCCATAGAGATTATGAAACAGATGTAACTTCCGAAGGTAATAACATAGGTATAAGAGATATCTCTGTGATAGTTCCAGAAAAATTGCTGGTTGTATAAAACTGAAGGATTCTGTGGGCTTGTTATAGGAAAGGCTTGGGAATCTTGAAATGTGCAAAGATCATCTAATAGTCAACCAATCCCTACACATGTGAGGACATGTCTTCATTATAGGATTGGGAAGATAAAGACACTGTTCTGGACTCTTAGAGAGGATCTGATCAGAAGAAACAGAGGAACTGAAATCTATAGGGCTTTATTATGTTAATCCTTTTTACTCTCCATTATTCCTGGAAGAGATTTATCTGAATTCATGCTTCTTCACTGCCATGATTTTCTGTATGATATCAGACTGGAAGAGTAAAAAGCTATAGCTACTGTCTCTCAAACTCTTAGCCCTGCATAAAGATAAAAAATAAAATTTTCTTTTCTAAATACATATATGCATACATATATACATGCACAACAAATTAATTGTGGTCCTAAACTGAGGAAAATTGGGAGCAACCTTTAGCAAAACATAATTGAGAACCACTAGATGGTGCTTCAACTTAATTCTTTCAATATTTTGAAGCAAGCTAAAATCTAGCCTCAGATAGTAATCCTGCATTTTTTCTTTAATTTTTCCATTCAACTGCTTCTACATTTATTAATTCTTTAGGTTTTCTTGGGTAATTTTAGGACAATTACAGAAGGAAGAAAACCACTGCTAAAATTAAAGAGAAAAAAAAAAATGTTTGGTTCCCAAACTTGAATTGTACTACTCCTGCCACTTAATTTTGGTAGAAATATTTTGTTTATCAAACAAGATAAGGATGGATATTAATAGTCTAGTTTCAGGGAAAGAGGAAATGTAAGAATATCTTGGTGGTTAAACCAAGATCAGTACTCACTTATTTCTTAAATGGAGTGTTGAGTTCTTCAATCACTAAAGAACAAATAGCTGCTTGTTAGTGTTAACAGCAGTAGATGGTTTGAGCTACAAATAAAATTAGCTGGCCTTCTCTACTTCTTGGGTCCAGTCTCATTTCTCATGGACCATGACTTTTAGAGGCCTATGTGGTATTTTAAAGCTGGAAGGAAGCTACAGATAAGTAGACCAACTTCCTCTTTTTACAAAAAAAGGAAACTAAGACATTCAGAGTTAACGGACTGTCGGGTGTTACTAAGAAACCAGCTGGAGTGTGGACCTGCCTTGCTTGCTGATGAGAGCACTCACACAGTGAACTTTACAGTTTGTTTTGTTTGCAGTGAGAGTTGAGGTTCAATAGGGAATTTATGGGGGTCTTTGAAAGGGTGACAAAATGAAATAAGACATGAAATATCATGAGACTATTATCTTCAAGGAAGGATTGGATACTCTCATTAAAAATTGAGCATCACCACATGTCAAGGATACCACATTTAAGCTTTCTTTCTTTCTTCCTTTCTTTTTTTAATATTTATTTATTTATTTGAGAGAGAGGGAAGGAGGAGGGGGGGAGAGTCTCCAGCAGACTCCTGGCCAAGCACAGAGCCAGATGCAGGGGTTGATGACCCTGAGTCATGACCTGAGCTGAAAATCAAGTGTTGGACACTTAACCAATAAAGCCACATTTAAGGTGTCCCCACATTTAAGGTTTGAGAATACAATTGCAACGGAGAGATTTTAAAAATCGCTTGTTTAAATCTTACTTTAGTCCTTCCTACAATTTGGAAGCAGGAGGAGACAGAAGAGGAAATTTTGTCTGTTTAGTGAAACACACCAACAGATTAGAGAGGAAAGGTAAAGCTCAGGTCATAGAATGCATTGGGAATTCCAAAATAAAGGGAACTAAAATGGTCTGCATAATTTTTTTAAAAAAGTGTTGCTTCTGGGCTTCAATGATGGGAATCTAGGGACTCTTAAGGAATCAAGTAAAAGAAATAGACTAGATCTTAGCTACAAAAAGAAAGTTGGGTGGTTGTAAATTCTCCATGACAGGGTAGCTAAAGAATTCTTGAATTAAGGATGCCTCTCTGTTGGCATTGAGTTAAAGTCTGTTATATACAACAGTCTTCATGTGATTAATGGTGATTTAGAAATGAAGGAAAAGGGAACCCTACCCACATCCTGGGGAAAACAGTACACGGAAGGCAGAAGTTGGCAGCTCAGGTAATGAGAAACCAAGGGTGATCAAGAAACTGATCTGGAATTTAAAGTTTATAGTAAGAGATAACAAGAAGCCAGCAAAGAAAGGCAGACCATGAAAACCTAGTACTGATGCTGTAATGGAGGTAGGTACACAGTGCCAGAGCAATCAAAGGAAGGAATACTCAATTCTGGCTGAACATGTGGGTTGAAGGTCAGGAAAAGCATTGGATGAATTAGGGAGCTTCTAGCTGCAATAAACAGAAAGTAGGGTTCTAACTGAATAAAACATTTATTATCTTACATGAGAAGGTATCCAGAAGGGGAGCCTGGATGGCTCAGTTGGTTAAACATCTGCCTTTGGTTCAGGTCCTAATCTCGGGGTCCCGGCATTGGGCCCTGTGTCGGGCTCCCTGCTCAGTAGAGAGTCTGCTTCTCCCTCTCCCTCTGCCCCCTCCCTTGCTCATGCTCTCTCTCTCTTTCTCTCTCTCTTGGTCTTTCTTTCTCAAATAAATAAAATCTTGAAGAAGAAGAAGGAGGAGGAAAAGACGGAGGAGGAGGAGGAGGCATCCAGAAGTAAAACCAACTTCAAGTTTGGTTGTTTCAGTGGCTCTATGAAATCTTTGAAGGGCCTGGATTTTATCCTCATCTGTGCTCTGCCATTTTCAGTGTTTGTTTCATCCTCAGACTGAAAGTGAGAAGGCTGCAGCCACCCCAAGACCATAAGGCATGTTCAGAGGGAAAAGGTTGATCATATCTTTCTCAAATTCCATCTTACTCGTGAGGACCAACAGCCCCACATTCATTTCTTCTCTTACCTAATTGGCCAAGGCCACAGGACAATTCTTTATCTAATCAGAGACAGAGATTTTCTTTGTGTTGATTTGGACTTCTGTGGAGTTGGGCTAAAATCATCACCTTTCACCAGGCACATATCCTAGTGGGAGAGGAATGAATAGAGACCTAAACAAAAACTGGAGCTTCAGAGAGAAGAATGCCTGAGAAGTCTTAGTGAAAAAGATGGTAACAGTCAAGCTGAGTTCTAAAAGATGCACAGGAATGCTACAGGTGGACAAGGGCAGGGACGAAAGGGGAGAGACATCATGGGTAAAGACAGGGGCCTGTAACAGAGCATGTCTCTTTCCAGGCAATGGGGAAACTGTATCATCCCACACAAGTCCTGCATTTCAGAAAGTCATCTGGGGACACAAGACTGCTATTCTATTGAGAATGCCAGAAGAGTTTTGCAGATCGAGCAAATCTTGATGAATTTATAACATTTTCTGAACAGAATGTCCAAATCTTCTGACTGATTCACCCAACACTGATTTTAAGATCAAATAAGGAGCCAAGAACATTGGCTTATACACAGTGGACAACCAAAGAAAGGCAGGGAAGCTCAGCCTAGAGAGGCAATGAGTTGGCGGGATGATGTCACTCATCTCCGAAGGGCGGGACTCAGTTTCTGAATCTGGTAAAGCTGGCAGAGTTGAGATGCTTCTCTTCATCCTGGTTTCCTCTAATGAAATATGAAAATAATTCTTGTTCTTAACCCAGGTGAAGAGAAAGTTTTGAGGATAATCTTTATAAACTTATAAATATCCTTGGGAAAAATGCTATAGAAATACAATGTCTTGTTATTAATCCCTGCTTTCAAATGTCTTTTCATGCACACATAGGAAAGTAAAAAAAAAAAATGGCAATGTGCTCTGCCTTAAAACACCTCTCCTACATAAAACAGAGAGACCCCACCCACAGACAACCATAGACATAGATTTCCATTTCCAGTTGTGTCGCCTACCTTGAAGTTCCCACACATTGAGGAAAGAGATCTGTAGAGGTACAACAATCACTAGAGAGGGTGGAAGTGATCTTCTCTGCACAGGTAGGAGGAGGACATGTGACTAATCAAGGCAATTTGAAAATTTAATAAGAGGGAGTGAAAAAACATACACAGGCTCAAAATCAGAAAAAAAATTTAAATAAAATGAGCTAAAAGAAAAAGATTTGTGAGGTTTCATCAAATGTTAAGACTTTTAGGAGATATGAATCACCTTCCAAATTGCTGTCATGATTTGCTGTCATGAATGTGCTTCTCCTGGGAAAGCGAGGTTGGCTATGATATTAGGTATTTACTCTTGTGCCTTAACATGATGGGAATGCTTGAGTTCATCACATCCTGTTAGGTTCTCCTTTATCTCATTACCTTTATGAAACTTTTTGTCTTTATGAAAAGAGACAGCAGCAGACAGCAGAGTGGTTTGTGCTAACATAAGAGTTCTGTGCTAATTGGTTCTGAAGGGCATTTCTGTCTACTGTGCAGCTTTCTGGGGTTCCATGGGGGTCGCAGAACTTGGAGAGAAAGCAGTTCTCCTCCTTTGTGGGTACTGTGAAAATAGGTCGTGCTAGTGAAAAGATGATTCTGTATATTGCTAGTGACCCTTCAAATGGACATATGCATCTCTGTACACCTAGCTGATGTTCTGTAGGTGATGAGGCCAGTCCATTTATGTATTTTGTGACTGACTACAACAGCTTACAGGTTATTTACAATTTATACACACCCAATTTAAGGCTTCTGGCCTGAGGACATCATCTATGACACAACACCTTAAAAAAAAATCTCTCCCACAGATTTTCCTATATTCCGTATAATGGAAAATTACAACACAACACCATTTACAAGACGTTGAAAACCAAGGAGTGGCCCAAGATGTCTGCTCCAAGAAACTACAGTAACTGTCTTGGGACTAGAAAGAAAGATTAAACAACTCACATTCCAGCAAGAAGCATCTGTCTTTTGTCATTTTCCCTAAAGCAATATAAAATGTGCAGAGAAAGGCAGCCATTTCAGTGGGGGCAAAGGAGGTCGCCTGTTTGTAACATTTTCCACCATTCCCTCTTGCAACTAAAACCCAAATCCCATTACTTTCCAACTGCCTATCAAAGGAGGGTGTTTGCTGATGCAGCCCAAGGAAGCCTAATCACTATCCATGGCAGCCCCTGTGTTCTGGAGGATGATTAAATGGCAGAGCCTAGGGAGGAGCTGGATGTGAAACCTTACCCCTATGCCAAACTCCTCTCGGGTATTTCAAATTTTTATTTTTTTAATTTTTACTTTTTTTCAGATTCCTATCCAAAACATGCTTTCTTTGGCAGCCTCCCCAGAAGACTGTGAAGTCATAGTGCATAAGCTATCCAACTCCTACCTCTGCAGGATGGTAAAACAGACTCAAGACTTGCCAACTGCAGCTGTTCTCAGGCGAGGGCTGTCTCTGGCTGGTGGAAATCAACAGACACACTCTGGGGGAGCTGCAGAGCTTCCCTCTTCAGGAGGTTGTCAAGCTTGCCGATGAGGCCATTCGTGTTCTCCCAGTCACTCCGAATCTTTGCTTAACATCTCACAGTCAACAGTGTTCTTCTTTTCGTGAATGACTACCTCTCAGGGAGACTATGAGTTGTAGAAGTTATCACTTAGTTCTTATTTATGGATAGAAGATTAAGATATTTCCACCTGACCTTTTCACTCTGGTCTTCCACGGAATTGACTCCTCTGATTCCTAAGTGAACAGCCACTCTCCAGCCTTCCCAGAAATTTCTCCCCAGCCCTTCCTGGCTGCACTTCCTGCCAGGCTTATGCTGTTCCTTCTGTGATGAAGACTTTTACCTATCCTTGCCTTTCAAAAGGCCTGTCTCTTCAATTCTACTGCATCTGTGAAATTTTTGCACATGATTTGTTCTGAGCGAGATATTGCCCCACTGTAGTACCTCTTTTTATGGTACTTTGTGGATTATTAAGACCCTTGGCTTTATAGATACTTGTGTACGTGTGTCCCCAACACTGAATCGTGAGATCAATGAGGGCAGATGTCAGGCCTCAACTATTTTTATATTTTCCAAAGCGCCTAGTGAAGTGTCTTATATGTAGTGAGTAATAAAATCAATAAAATCAATAAAATCAATAAATGTATGCTGAATTTGAATTTAAAATTCAAAATAATAAAGACTGATGAAGGTATGAGTATTAAAGGTATGAATAAAATGGTAGAAAATATTTAAAACATATGTAAGACAGTCTTTATTAGCTTGAGTACATTAGTTCCAACAAATCAAAAGAGAAAGAAAAAAAAACCCATAGAAATATGAGAAAAGGTTATGTATAGCTATTTCTACAAGATAGGAAATATAAATGTCTAATCAACATATAAAAACATATTCAACCTGAGTAGTAAAGGGAAGTGCCAATTACAACAACAACAAAAAATCCAAGATACCATTTTTTGGATACACCCATTTGGTAAAATCAATAATTTTGATAGTATTAACTAAGAGATTTATGGGGGCAGTTTCTGATGAGAGTAAAAATCAGTATAGCCATTTCAGAGGGCAGTTTCCAGAGATGATTCAACATTTCAGTTTTTCAGCATCTACTCAAAGTACTCTTGTTCATGTCCACAAGGAGGTAATACAACAACATGGTTTATAATGAGAAGCAAATCTTGCTATCCTTCTGCAGGGCTATGTCATGCTAGGCTGTGTAGAAACTATAAAGAATGAGGTTGACCCTACAGAGGGGTCCTCTCTACTCTTTGAAATACCACTTTTGTCTTTGCCCCTTTATCTCACTTTCTTTCTCTGTGTATATTTGACTATTATCTTTCTTCTTCTCTAACATGTAAAATGACAAGAATAGATACTTAGTCTATTTTTCCAGTGCTATATATACAGCTCTGGCACATAATAGGGGCTTAACAAGTGGATGTTGAAAGACGAATGTGGAGCTATATGTAGCATCATGGACATTTCTTCAAGGCATATGAACAAGAAGAAAAAGCAAGTTACAGAATAATACAACTAGGATGATATAATTCATGCATAGTAAGTATAAAACCAATTTTTTTTCAGTGTCTTTTTAACAATTCCGTTCTCTCCATAACCCCTTTCATTTCAAACTTGGCCATCTTAAGCTCATCACCTTAACAAAAAGACGTATTTGGGCAGAGGGTAAGAATGTGTCATATATGGTTCCTCTTAACTCTGGTTTTCAATAGTGTAAATTCCTTTAGGGAAACAGAATTCTGAATGTTTTCCCTCTTCCCTCCCCAGAACCCAAACAACAGCAACAACCAACCTTGAGCTGAGCAAAGAAGGGAAAATGGGGTATGTGATGAAAATACAGATTCTTTTCGGGGGCTATCTCACCCAGACAGCAGTCAGAAGCTGAAAGGCAGAGGGAGTTTTGGTGGAAGAAAACCTGGATGGCTTTGCAGGGATTCTCTTGTTTTAACAGGCAGTACCAGTAGACTGATTCTTACTCTTCAGTCTTGACGTGGCAAAGGCAGGCTCCATTTCTAAGGAGCCAGGCAGAGGGAAGCAAGGGTTTTCTCCACAAATGCCTGTGAGACAGATGACTTAGAGGACCAGATGCTTCCCTAATTGCCAGCAAATGTACCTTATCTTTATCCCATTTTATTTTCATTAACTTTTTTATTTGAGTAGAGTTGACACATGATGTTACCTTAGTTTCAGGTGCACAACATAGTAATTCCACAAGTGTAAACATTATGCTATGCTCCCCACAAGTGTAGCTACCATCTGTCACCATACAATGCTATTACAATGTCATTGACTATATTCCTTATGCTGTGCTTTTTATTCCTGTTACTTATTCATTCCATAACTGGGAGCCTCTACCTCCCACTCCCCTTTGCCCATTTTGCCCCCCACCCCCCACCACTTCTCCTTTCTGGTAACCATCAGTTTGTTCTCTGTGTTTACAGGTTTGATTCTGCTTTTGGTTTGTTTATTTTTTTTAATTTTTAAAATTTTTTTAGATTCTATATAAGAGTGAAATCATGTAGTCTTTCTCAGTCTGATTCATTTCACTTAGAATAATACCCTCTAGGTTTACCCATGTTGTCACAAATGGAATACTTGTATACTGTCGGTGGGAATGTAAACTGGTAAGTCAACTGCGGAAAACAGTATGGTGGTTTTTCAAAAAATTAAAGATAGGATTACCATATGATGTAATAATTCCACTACTGGGTATTTACCCAAAGAAAACAAAAATACAAATTCAGAAGGGTATGTGCATCCCTATGTTTATATGTTTATTGCATTATTTACAAGAGCCAAGATACAGAGGAAATCTAAGAGCCCATTGGTAGATGAATGGATAAGGAAGATGTGTTATTTATATATCTATATTAATATATCTTATTTATATATCTATATATTATGGAATATATAAAAATAAAATATAATAATATATAATGGAATATTATAATATTTTGTTATAATATTATAATGGAATACAATATATAATGGAATATATATATATATATATATATATATATATATATGGGAGAACATTATGCAGCCATAGCAGAAGAGAGGAGGGAAGTGTCCAATGTACTAAGAACAATGCTCTCTATGCTACCAGAATAAGTACTCTAAATATTAATTATTTTCTTTGCAACTTAGAGTAGAGGTTGAGCGTTATACTTGTACCTATATAATCCAGTAGGTACACAGATAAACATCTGGAAGTTTGCAAGCATGCACAGGGGACTTGAACTGTGGTTAGCAGTGAATAGAGGCTTTGGCTTGATCTGCAATGTTTGGATTTTGTACAAAGAATGTGTTCATGTAGTCAGTGTAATTAAAAATAAAAATTTCCAAAGATAAAAGATAAAAACACAGCCCAATATACTTTCTTGCCAAAGGTGGGGTAAGAGTTAGATTTGCTGAGTCTATGTAGAGGGATTGAGTTTAGAGCTGACGGCTTCTAAGGGGAAACCTGATAAAGCAGGGGTAGAGCTGTCTAAATCTAACCTATAGAAAGCTGTGATTCTACATTTTTACTGATTATTCATGTAGGTAATTCCTCTGGCCTCCCTAAAGATTTGTCTACCATCCTAAAAATGCCAGAATTTATAACTCAAGAATTAATCAAAGGCTTATGAGGAGAAAAATGAAACATTAAATCTAAGTTCTGTCATGGATATGGCTTTTTAATTACTTAGGAAAACAATATAATATTCTGATATTTATGACTATCTCATACTTTTATAGCTGGTTTCAATTATGTACTTAAATTTCATTTTCTACGTGTCCTTGCTCTAACTAGTATGGTTTTAAAATTAATTTTGTTTTTCATTTCTTGATACCCTTGTTTCTTGTAGTTAATGAATGGTATGAAAAAATTTTTAGCAAGTTAGTAAACATGTAATTATAAAACTACTGAAGTAGAAAAACTCAGACTTTGAGAAGCGTTCATTTATAAATCATCAGTGTTTGAGGGTCCCAAACTCTGGGTGCACTGACGCCTACCTGTAATGATTTATCTTAAAGATAATGTGTTCCGTTAACCTTTTTCTTTCTGTATTGTAATTCAGCTTTCTGCCAATTAAGTTGTGCCTTCGAAGACTAGTTCAAGAGGCCAGAATCAAGTAACCCTCTCTCCCAGGGAGTTCCTATTGACCTTTGATGTATCCGATGCCCTTGTGATTTCCACTGGACCTACCACGATACAGTATGCATAATACATCATGATGATTATGCACAAAAGAGAACTAGTAATACCGGGTAGCTCATAGAATCTCTGTAACTGGAAAACCAGCACTGGGAAAGGGGCAGGAGCAAACCAGTCTAATGAGGAGGAGCACTGCTGTCATAACTGCGGACCACAGTGGATGCCATAGCACAATACAACCATCACTGTGAACAAGTGTGCCTGACTGGGCATTTGTCCAACAACTGCCAGACAGACTGGCAAAGTAAGAAGTATTCTGCATTCTCTGGGTCTAAAGTGGAAGGAACATCTCACCAAGACTTGGAAGGTGGAAAAGTCAGAAACACAAGAGGGGGGTTCAAAGCCCAAGGAATTACAAAAACCCATAAATGTCTATCACAGGGATTAAAGTGGAGCCTTTTTTCTTTTCCTGACCCTGAAAGACGGATGAACACTGGATCTCTGCATATTGGGTGTTAAATGCCTGAGTGTATTAGTTTTCTGTTGCTATATAATAAATGACACCAAAAATTTAGTAGTTTAAGACCAAAAGAAGCATTTATTCTTTCACACAGTTTCTGTGGGCCAGGAATTGAGAGGCAACTTGGCTGGGCAGTTCCTGCTTGGGATCTCTTGTGAGGTTGCAGTCAAGGTATCAGCTGGAGCTGCATCTTCTGAAAGCTTGACTGGGGTTGAAGGATCCACCTCTAAGGGTTCACAGTTGGAAGGAGGCCTCTGTTTCTCCCCACATAACCTCCCTCCAGGATTTGAGTGCTTTCATGACACAGAAGCTGTAGTAAGCCAAGAAAGAGCAAAGCAGAAGGTGCAATGTTTTCTGTACAGTATTCTTCTGCTAATACAGGTTAGTCCCATTCAATATAGGAAAAAAACTACCCTGGGGGCATGAACACCAGGAGGCGAGGACCACTGGAGGCCAGACATCACACTAAACACAATAGAAATTTGGGAACTATCTAGTTAATTTCATAATCAAAGTGGAAAATCAAATAGATTTGCTATTCATTTGACTCTCAGAAATGTAGACACAAACTTGGAATGAGGGTATCATAATTATTTGATTTGAAGGCCAAAAACTTTCCTGAATCTATTAAATTATGATGATTAAACAAAAGCCAGAAATTAAGAGTCTCTCACAAAATAGATTCAAGAATTTTTTTCAGTTGAATCCAGTTTAGAATTTCTTCATCAAAAGATACATCCTGTTACTCTTCCAAAGCTGTCAGAATAAAATAAGAAATGAGAAAATTAAGGGGATTTGTTCTTCTTGGTGCATTGTTTGGCTGGAGTGCTAACTGATTGGTTAAGTTCTTAAATTGTTTAAAATATTAGATTCTCTTTACCTGGAATTATGAGCAGTCATGCAGTGTTGGACATGAATGGTAAAAGATAAAGACCACTATTTTTCATGGTAGGACATGTCTAAACCTTTTTCTTGTTCAACTCTCACAAAGTTGACTCACTTTTTTCTTATCCAGCTGCTCCCACAAGATCAGTTGAGAAATGGAGAAAATCTAACAAGTTTTTCCTTCTTTGGTCCTAAGTGAAATTATTTGTATGTATGTCTCTTTGGGTTTAAATAAATATTACTGCACTTGAGATGGAAAGAAAGAGAGAAAAAAAGAATGAATGAACGAAAGAAAAGAAAAGGAGAAAGGGAGAAAGAGAGGGAGAGAGGGAGGGAGGGAAGAAGGGAGGGAGAGATGAATGAGGAAAGGAGGAAGGAAGGAAACTTCCAGATTACCGACTTTTCAAGTGTAGAGAGAATGAGTTACCATCCTCAGGAGGTGAGTGAATTTATAATCTAATCCTGGAAGGGCTGGAGAACAGATTGAGCATACCCATACAAGGGTATGTCAATAACTAGCACTGCAAATGGGCTAAAAATTAGAAGGGTTCCTCAGCTGAAAGAACAAGATAGTAGAATGTTCTACGAAGTTTGATAGGGTAATATAGAATACAGAGGAGACCCCCCCCATCCCAATAAAAGAAGGAATATTTGGCCAGAATCTGTACTAGCCATTTGCTGGAGCCAGCTCTTACTAGCTTGTGAGATTTAATACCAAATATTCAGGCAATTTGGCAATTGGCTGTTCAGGAAATTTTAGCAATTGGTTACCAAGCTATTATTGGTAGCTTGAAGTAGGCCACAGTAGGAATACTAACATCATGGTGCAACTCAGGGCTCCGTCTTTAATCCCCTGCACCTTGTGAAAGAACCAGTTGTTATGGGCTGAATTTTCTCTTCCCAAAATTCATATCTTTTTTTTCCCACCAAAATTCTTATCTTGAAACCTTAACCCTTATAATTCAGAACATGTTTATATTGGTGATAGGGCCTTTTAAGAGGCAGTTAAGTTAAAATGAGGCCCTTATGGTAGGCTCTAATCCAATTGGAATGGTGTCTTTATAAGAAGAGGGAAATGGACGCAGAAAGAGACACCAGGGATGATGGAGGCACAGAAGAAAGACCATGTGAGGAGACTGTGAGAAAGTGGATATTTGCAAGACAGGAAGAGAGGTCTCAGAAGAAGTCAAACCTGCCATCTTGATCTTGAACCTCCAACCTCCAGAATTGTGAGCAAACACATTTCTGTTGTTAAAACCACTCAGTCTGTAATATTTTTGCTATGGCAGCCCTAGCAAATTAATTCACCCATTTCCTGGTACCTATAGGATGTTTATAATGGAGACACCCTGAAAAGGTGGTACCATGATTTAGTTTACAACAGTAGGTAGTAGCGGTGGTGATAGTTATTTAAAACAAAACAAAACAAAACAAAAACAAAAAAAAATTTAAAAAACTGAGCTTCATCTGGAAATAAAGCTGGTTGGTCCAAGTGAGGCAATGCTCACAGGACAGAAAGAACTGGTTCAGGGATATATTTAGAATCTAGAACCCCAGAGGCTTTTTTGAGAAGTAAAGGTAACTGCAGATCAGCATGTGAAAGTGTATAGCCTAGAGGAAGAATTTAAGGTTTCATTTAGGAAAAGGAGACAGAAGTTCATACTTATAAAGGCACCAGCTTTGAGTGCTATAATCATTTCATCAATCTGCCCAGGAAGGCAGTTATTAATGATTTTATCTGTTTTACAGTTGAGAACCTTGATGCTCTAATTAGTAAGTGGTGGAGAGCTAAAGTTCTAACTCAGGGTTGTCCCACAGTACTGTTATCTCCCAGACCTTCCTCAAGCAAATTGTGAACAGGGAAAGGAAGAAGTAAAATGATTTATGGACCAGAAATCTCCAGAAAGAGCAGGAAGGTATTTCCAAGTTAGTGAAGAAAGAGAGGAAGTTTAAGGGAGAAATATCTGAACAGACAAATCCTTCCTCATCGAAAGGAGCTAGGCTGACCTATGAAATGGGTTTTTCATCTAAGGTTCTGCTGTACAGCCAGGAAACTATGTGCATGAATAGGAGAACCGCATTCTTGTAGGAGCCAAAGGAACGTTTTTATAAATTAGACCTGAGCCATCATACTCAGTTGACAGATCTATGGCCCTTATTAAAGGGCTCAAAGAAAATAGGTAAGGATTTCTCTTTGGCTTGGAACTGACCTAAAAGGGACAATGCATCCCTCTTCAGGTTAACTTTATTCTGACTACCTTTTTTGAACCTCTAGTTCCTTAAACTGGTATTCATTATGCACGAAGAAGGGCATTGAGGAATGAGACTATTTTCTCTCCAAAATGATTATATGCTCCTGGAGGACAGGAAGTTGGTTGTCTTCTTTGGTATGTTTCATGACAGCATGGCACATGGGATGAACAAAAATTACTTTTTAATAAATGTGTTGAACAGACATCCAATGTCTCTGCTGAAAACAAAATTGGTTTCAGGTTCTGTAGTTCTACCTCTGTGGTCTCACTGCACAAACATATGTTTTAGATCTTAAGCTATTCAAGACATGTGTTCTAACTTATTATTTATAACAAGATGAAATAGAAAATGCAACCAAAAGGCTTAAAGAATTTGCCTGAGGACTACAAATGGAGTACATGCAGGTTGTAAGATGGAAATTTGGGGACCCCAAGAATAAGCAAGAATTATTCATTCAAACTACGTGGCTCATGACCCTGTAGTGGACTTTTCCATTCCTGCTGTGTAAATTACCCTGCAGAGGTTCTGAGGCCTTTGATCCAAACTTGGTTAAAACCTCAAGCATTGTATTTTTGTTTTGTTTTGTTTTCATTCTGGTTCAAAACCCAGAAGATACTGAGACAAGGACAGCCTTGTTTGTCACTCCACTTCACCCAGCACTACTGAGGTAAAACTGACAAATAAAACTAACATATTTAAGTTATACGATGTGATGATTTGATATACATATACATTATGAAAGAATCTCCCAAGTTAATTTATAATATATCACCTCGCATATTAAGTTTGTGTGTTTGCAGAAAGTTCTACTCTCTTAGCAAATTTTAATTATGTGATACAGTGCTCCCTACCATGGTTGACCATGTTATACGTTAGATCCTCAGACCTTATCTTATATTTGAAATTTATATCCATTTACCTACTTCTCTATATTTCCTCCAGCTTCTGATAACCACTTTTCTTTTTGCTTTTTCTATGAGTTCAACTTCTCTTCTCTTTCCCTTCCTGCCTTTTTTCCTTCCTCCCTCCCTTCTTCCCTCCATTTCTTTCTTTCTCTTCCTTCCTGTCTTCCTTCCTTCCTTTTCCCCCTTGCCTTTCCTTTCCTTCTTTTTTTTCCTTTCTTCTCTTTCGTCTTTTCTTCCTCCCTCCCTTCTTTGCTTCCTGCCTTCATGACTTCATGACTTCTTGCCTTCCTTTCTTCTTGCCTTCCTTCTTCCATCCCTCCCTCTCTCTCTCTTTCTAGATTCCATATATAAGTGATGACTCATTTCATTTAGTAGAATGCCCTTCAGTTGCATCCATGTTGTCACAAGTGATAAGAATTATTCTTCTTTTTTTTAAGGTTTATTTATTCATTTTAGAGAGAAAGAGAGAGAGAGAGTGAGCATGAGTAGAATGAAGGGCAGAGGGAGAGGAAAAGAATCCCAAGAAGACTCCCTGCTGAGTTTGGAGCCTGACACAGGGGTTGATCTCATGACCCTGAGATTATGACCCAAGCAAATTTAGACTTAGTGGCTTAGCCAGATGGGCCACCCAGGTGCCCCAAGAATTCTTCTTTTTAAAGGCTGAATCATACTCCATTGCATGTATATACCACATTTTCTTGATCCATTCATCCACTGATGGGACACAGGTTATTTCCATACTCTGAATAATGAATAATGGTTGTATCTTTTGAGTTGTGAATAATGCTACAATGAACATGGGAATACATTATGTCTTAGATAATGATTTTGTTTCCTTTTTGTATATCCAGAAGTAGAATTGCTGGGTTATATGGTAGTTCTGTTTTTAATCTCTTGAAGAATCTCCATACTGTTTTCTATAGTGACTACCAGTTTATATTCCCAATGACAGTGTACAAGCATTCTTTTTTCTCCACATCCTTGCCAGCATTATCTATCTCTTGTCTTTTTTATAATAACCATCCTAATAGGTAAGGGGTGATATCTCATTATTGTTTTGATTTGCATTTCCCTGATGATTTGTGATGTGAGCCCCTTTTTATGTATCTGTTGGCCGTTTGTATGTCTTCTTTGGAAAAAGTTCTATTCAGATCCTTTGCCTATTTTTAATTGGGTTATGTTTTTACTATTGAGTGGTATGACTTCCTTGTAAATTTTGGATAGTAATCCTTTATAAGCTATGTGGTTTCCAATATTTTTCTTCCATCTCAAAGTTTGCTTTTTAAATTTCGTTTATGGTTTCTTCTGCTGAGCAGAAGCTTCTTAGTTTGATGTATTGCTATTTGTTTATTTTTGCTTTTGTTACTTTTGCTTTTGGTATCACATCAAAAAAATCATCGCCAAGACCAATGTTAAGGACTTACTTTCTATGTTTTCTTCTAGGAGTTTCATAGTTTCAGGTTTTATGTTCAAGTCTTTAATTCACTTTGACTAGATTTTTCCGTACAGTATAAAATTGGAATCCACTTTCATTCTTTTGCATGTGGCTATCCAGTTTTCCCAACACCATTCACTGAAAAAACTATCCTTTCCCATATGTATACTCGTGGCTCCTTTGTCATAAAGTAATTGTCCCTGGGTTTATTTCTGAGCTCTCTATTCTGTTTCATTGATCGATGTGTCTTATGCAATAAGATCGATGTTCTTATGCAATATCATACTGTTTCAATTGTTATAGCTATGTAATATAGTTTAAAATAAAGAATTGTGATGTATCCAGCTTTGTTTTTCTCAAGATTGCTTTAGCTATTCAGAATATTTTGTGGCTCCATATGAATTTTAGGATTTTTTTCCCTATTTTTGTGAAAAATACCATTGGGATTTTGATAAGGATTGCATTGGATCTGTAGACTGCTTTGAGTGGCATGGATAATTTAACAATATTAACTCCATGAGCATGAAATATTTTCCCATTTATTTGTATCTTTGTTAGTTTCTTTCATCAAGGTCATAATTTTCAATGTAAAAATCTTTCATGTCCTTGATATTAATTTCTAAATATTTTACTCTTTTGGATCCTACTGTAAGTGGGATTGTTTTTTTAAATTTCTCTTTCTGATAATTCATTGTTAGTGTATAGAAATGCAATTGATTTTTGCATATTGATTTTTTATACTGCAACTTCACTGAATTCATTTATTCTAACAGTTTTTAGGTGGAATTTTTAAGGTTTCCTATATGTAATATCATGTCATCTGAAAACAGAGACAATTTTACTTCTTCCTCTCTAATTTGGATGTTTTTTATTTTTATTTCTTGTAGAGTTGCTCTTAATGCTTTTCATCATTAAATATGATGGCTGTGGGCTTGTCGGATGTGGACTTTATTATGTTGAGTTATGTTCCCTCTATATCCATTCCTTTGAGGGTTATTATTATGAAAGGATGTCAAATTTTGTCAAATGCTTTTTCTGTACTAATTGAGAAGATCATGTAATTTTTATTTGTTAATGTGGTTATCACATTGATTGATTTGTAGACATTGAACCATCTTTGCATCCCTGGAATCAACTTAGTTGATCATGATGTATGATTAAAAAAAAAATACTGTGAATTCTTGCTAATATTTGTTGAGATTTTCACAACTATTTTTTTCAGGGTTATTTGCTTTAATTTTCTTTTCTTTTAGTGTCTTTTTCTGGTTTTGGTATTAGAGTAACCTGGCCTCATAAAATGAGTTTGAAAGTGTTCAATCCTGTTTAATTCTTTGGAAACTTTTGAGAAGGATTGGTATTAATTATTCTTTAAATGGTTAGTAGAATTCACTAGTGAAGCCATCTGATTCTGGGCCTTATTGTGAGGTTTTTGATTAGTGATTCAATCTCCTTACTATTAATTGGTCTGGTCAGTTTATCTATTTGTTCATAATTCAGTCTTGGTAGATTGTATGTGTTTAGGAATTTATCCTATTGTAGGTTGTCCAATATGTTGGCATAAATTGTTCATTGTTGTCTCTTGTGATCTTTTCTATTTCAGTGGTATCGGTTGTAATGTCTCCTCTTTCACTTCTAATTTTATTTACTTGAGTTTTCTTTCTTTTTTTTCTTGGTAGGTCTAGCTAAAGGTTTATCTATTTTGATTATCTTTTCAAAAAGCCAGCACTTAGTTTCATTGTTCTTTTCTATTGTCTTGTTTGTCTCTATTTCAATAATTTATCCTCTGATCTTTGTAGTTTTTCATCCTTCTACTAACATTGGACTTCAGTTGTTCTTCTTTGTCTAGTTCTTTGTTGTGTAAAGTTAAACTGTTTGAGACCTCTCTTTTTTCTTAATACAGGCATTTATCACTATAAACTTCCCTCTTAAAATCACTTTGCTGAATCTCGTGTTTTGGTATGCTGTGTTTCAGTTTTCATTTGTCTCAAGATTTTTTTTTTTAATTTTGACTGATTTATTCTTTGACAGTTTTTCAGGAGCATGCTGCTTAATTTCTACATACCTGTGAATTTCCTATTTTTTTCTTTTAATTAATTTCCAGTTTCAAACCACTGTCATAAAAGATACGTGATATTATTTCAATGCTCTTAAATTTATTAAGACTTGGTTTGTTTCTTAACACATGGAAATCATTCCATGTGGGCTTGAGAAGAATGTGTGATCTGCTGCTATTGGATGGAATGTTCTATAAATGCCTGTTAGGTCCATCTCATCTAATGTGTAGTTTAGGTACAACTTTTCCTTGTTGATTTTCTGTCTGGATAATCTATCCAGTGCTGAAAGTGTGTTATTGAAGTCATCTAGTATTATTTTATTGCTCTCTTTCAGGGTAGTCTTAAATATGTGTTTTTCCAAGAGTAGTTACAAAAATTTTGAAGTTTGTGACACAGGTCAATCTATGCTTGTCCTTTGTCCAGACAAACAAAAGTGTTATCAGGTAAAACCACAGAGCTGTTGAAATCCTGTGTTCCTGTACTTCCCAGCTGAGAATACTGAAAACCAGTGTGTGATGGATCTTGATCAAGGGAAGAGCTGGAATCAACTTTTGTTCCAGGGGAGTCCTCATGAAACTCAAGACTGCTCATTCCAAGCATGTTTGCCCATCTTTGCTTATAGATGCAACACTATTCATGAAATACTTGAAACATTCAATAGGTGGACAGTAGATAAACAGAATATATTTAGGATGTCCCTATTTTCTTTGTCTTTTTCACAGAGCCAGTATGAAAATGTATGACTATTGAGCTTTAACTTTTGTGTGTTCGGTTTTAACTTTAACAATTTTATTTCCCTTTATTTAAGAGAATAAATAAATAAGAGAATGGAAACAAAATTAAAAGTCTGGCAATGAGTTCTCAACTCTTTTCCCCTTCCAGGTGATTGGTAGGGCTAAAACACTAGAGTTTGCTTGTGAAATGTTGCCATTATGTAAATCTACATGGTTTAGTGGAAAGAATCCAAACTAAGAGCCTGTAGACCTGTGTTCTAGTATCATGTCATAGATATTTAGCTTTCCCATACCTTAGTTTGCTCATCTGTAATGAGGAGATTAAATAGATTATTCTACTTCCCCTCTAATAGCCTCTGGCATCTGGGTATAATTGCAGAACTTTAGAGGCAAAGGCACTAGACCCAAAAATCTGGGGTTTAGATCTGACTTTGTACATTTTGTGGTTTTATTTCCTTATTTCTAAGAAATAAAGAGTAATAGCTATCTGTTGGTCACAGGTGCAATACATGATTAGCTACTACCTTGCATAAGAAGTTTGCAAGTAAAAACATCCATGGAAAAGAAGTCTCTCCCCTGAAGGTTTAAAACATATTAAATATCTAGATTAAACACATGTTCCATCTCTGTAGAAAGATGAAAATAGATTAAAAGAATAGAAAAGTACAGAAAGAGCTTATGCATGCATTAGCAGTAGTTTATTTAAGAGAAGGTACAAAAAACCCATACATTCATTAAAAATGCTCAGTATTGCTATCAACCAAAGAAATACAAATAAAGACAACAATGAGATACCATTTTCCTGCCATTAAGCAAGACATTGAAATATTGTTATCAAATGTTGGTGAAAGTATAGGGAAGTGGTTACCATGAAATACTGCTGCTCAGAGTATAAACTGGCATAAACATCTTGAAAGATAAGTTGACAGTGCTATAATTTTAGAAGTATATATCTTATGATCAGAAATTACTTTTTTATATTTACTCATATGCCTAAGAACTGATTATTGCAGTTATAAGAACAAAGCATTTGAAATGACTCCCTTGTAAGTCAATAGCTAAATAGTTAAACAAATGAGAACACATTCACACCATAGAGTATTATGTAATAGTTAAAAAAGATGAGGCAGATAACTGCGTACTGACATGGGACTGTCTCTAACATACATTGGAGGTAAAAAGCTAGTTATAGGACAGTTTGTATATTTATGGGCAAATACACACCAAAAAACTATGTGTTTCTATAAATATGTTACATATTAAGGAAAAGGCAGAGAAAATATGTTAAAAGGATACACAGGGGAACCTACTGGCTCAGTCATTTAAGTGTCCAACTCTTGATCTCAGCTCAGATCTTGATCCCAGCGTCATGAGTTCAAGCCCTGTATTGGACTCCATAGAAGATACACAATGAGGGGCAACTGGGGTCAGTTAAGCATCCAACTCTTGATTTCAGTTCAGGTTCAGGGCTGTGAGATGAAGCCCCATGTCAGGCTCCATGCTCGATGTGGAACCTGCTTGAGACTCTCTTTCTCTCTCTCTTTCTCTCTTTCCCTCTGCCTTTCCAACACCCCTCAATAATGCACAGTGCACTCAAACTTACATTTGAGAAGGGAAATGGTGATGCAAGAGACTGCAACTTTAAAAGATTTACATTTTTTTCAAGTAAGAATACATTCATGTATTGTTTGTCAATTAAAGAGAAGGTGTTCCCCCCCCACACACACACAATGAAAGAAGAGAACTTAACTCAAGCATTTTTTCTATTCAACTAAATTAAATCAAACTCAAGCTATTGTCCTCTGGGCAATGTTATGTAACTTCCATGCATACCCTATTTTCTAGAATACCACCCAGTTCACTGGGTCTGAATCCTTGATGAACTCGGGCTTTCATTAGGCTTATTCTTTGATTTATCCAACAAAACAGCCAATTGGCTGTAAAATTTGATTTGTAGAGTATTCAGAAGTGAATATTCAGACTTTTAGTAAAGGTAGTTCTGAGATTGAAATTATCATGAAATTACTCCATCTTATTGAATTTGAAAACATAATGTCACAGAAGGTGGTGGCATTTCTCCAGAGATGGGTAATTATCTTAACCACAGCTGTTAATAGTGTTCTGCTGTGCAGTTACTATTCATCTATGCATATAAAGTCCTCCCTCAGAAGGGACTGTTGAATTCCAGAACTCAACTGTAATTCTACCACTGGATTTTTTTTTTTTTGAAAGCTGTTCATTCCATTAGAAGTCAATATTTTGAGAAAACACAAATACACACTTAACAATGGTTGTTACATTTAAGAACAGAAGGGAAGGAAGAATCTGAAGGTTAGGGATACAGAGAGACAAATTTTGCCCCCTCAGTAATCCTAGAAACTGCAGAGTGGAGTTATTATTATTATTATATCCCATTTTTCACATTAAAAAAATAAGATTCAGGGACACCTGAGTGGTTCAGTCAGTTAAACCTCTGACTTCTGATTTTTGCTCAGGTCATGATCTCAGGGTCATGGGCTCAATCCCCATGTTGGGCTCTGTTCTTGGTGCAGAGTCTGCTTGAGATTCTCTCTCCCCCATCCCCCTCCCCCACCCATGCACACACTCTCTCTCCCCCCTCTCTCTAAAATAAATAAGTCTTTTAAAAAAATAAGACTCAGAAAAGCTTAGCAATCTGCCCAAATCCATACAGAGAGTGGTAAGTACAGTTTTTTTTTTCTTGATTCAAAGTTTAACACTTTTTCCACTCCATTATTGACTCTACCTTCATGAAACTAGGTTCTGAAATTTGAAGATACACATTCAAATTGATCTACTGAGTCAACTAATATTTCACCTAACATTTGTTGGATGTTTGCTGTAGATTCATCTCTGTTCCAAATTCTTTCATAATAATCACTTAAATCTTACTAGAACACTGTGAGATACATATTATTATCTCTGCTTTACAAATGAAGAAATGGCAGCCTAGAAATTAAACAGTTTACTCATGCACGTCACCAGGAAGTAGTAGAATAAAATTACAAATGCATAATTTCTGGCTCAAGCACGTACTTTCTTCATTAGCATTACGATTTTATTATTTGCAAGAAGGAGCTCTCATCAGCAGACATGAACCTTGAACAAGGTTTTTCCTAAATAGACACATGTTTTTCAGTCCAGTTAACTACTTTTGTTGTGGGACACTTGTCAAACAAATCAGTGTGGGTTAGAAATTTTTATATATGGCTGGGAACCATCTGGTGATATTAGCAAAACAGCTATGTCTAAATAATGCCATGTGTGAGCCAACAAGAGATCCATTCTTTCACTCCTTCTCAAGGGACCTCCCAGCCTCCTCTGTAAGAGTGGGTGTTAGGGCTCCCCTTACACTGATCCAGAGTAATTTGTTTTAATAATGTCTGAGATCTCTGAGGTAATAGTCTCATGATCTCAACTAGTGTTTTTAAGGAAGAAAGAAATGTGGATAAATAGAACATTTCAATTTTAAATTCAAAAATACCTAGAAAATGGACTATCCAAACAATGAATCGGGATTCATGTTACTATAAGCCTCAGCAAAGTGATTTGAATGAGAATATTTACTTACATGGCAAACTCCAAAATGGCAGACATCTGGAAGAAAGTGAGAGCAAGAAAGAGAACCAGAACAACTTTCTAGCCTCGCAATTTCTGTAAATCATGATGACATTATTTGTGAGTGTTTATTGCACCATGGGCACTTTGCATGTGGTAATTAATTCCATCCTCAACAAAAGTTCAATGAAGTGGTTTATTAGTTCCATTTTACAGGTGAAGAAACTAAGGTCAGAAAGTGGCAAGGGTGGAATTAAACCTAAATCTAGCTTTGTTTTGAAAGTCAGTGTCCTTGCTACACTGGCTCCAGGCAGAGGGCAAGGGCGTGGAATCCATACTGAGTTTTTGAGTTGTTGAATAGACCACAGATTGTAAATTTGAGACAGCTTCACATTCTTCCAGAATAGGATCTTCTGAGCTGTCTGCATTATTTCATCTGAAATTAAGTTCTCAAAAACTCAATCACAGCCATGATCAAAAAAAGGTAATGTGTTCCAAAGGAGATGAGCAGGACTTTTCTTTAATCATTTTGGTCACTGAGTAACTTTTAAAAGTATGATTTTTTCAAAAAACCAAAAGATACAAATAGTATAAGAGAAATATCTTAGCCATCTCCCAGTTTAAGAAATAAAACCTGACAAACTCATTTAAAGCCCTCCATGTACCCCACCCAGATTTCATTTCCTTCCCTCTCCTCCAGAGATAAATCTGTGTCCTAAATTAGGAGTGTATCATTGTCATGAAAATCTCTACAACTTTCACATTTGTTTGTATTCTTATAACATATATTTAATTTTACACATTTTAAATTTAATGGAAATGGATGCATATTTGTGTATTCTCATGAAATATCTGTTTTACTTCTCATTATGTCCACAATATTCATCCATGTTAATGTGTGTAGCTCTAGTTAATTCATTTTTACTGCTCAATAGTATCCTGTCATATGAATATATCACAATTATTTAGACATTCTACAATTGATATATTTCCCCACGTTTTGACTATGACAAATTATGCTTCTAATTCTTCCATGTGTCTCATTATGTATATGTTGAGAGTTCTGGGGATAATCTGCAAAATGAAATTGTTAGGCAATAGGTTTATGTATTTAATTTTAGTAAAATACAACCAATTTTTCTAACTGGTTGTGTCAATTTACTCACCAAGAGTTTTATTTTTCTAAATTATCTCCAGTGCTTGTAATTGTTGTTTTTACCTTCTGCTAATCTGAATGTTTTAAGAAATATTTCATGATTTTAAAATGCATATCTTTGATTATTAGTGAAGTTGAGTGGCTTTTTATATGTTCTTAAGCCATGTGTTTCTCTGCTTGTTCATTTTTACATCTACATTTCTATTGCATTATTGTTTTTTCCTATTGATTTATAGGTATTTTTGTATATTATGGATATACATTATTTTTGTCTGTGTATGCACTGAAAAAAGTGATTTATCTACTTGACCTTAGCATTGGTAATATCAAGCAGACAAAACCAATCACAATTTTGCAATTTTTGGTGCTACCATTTTTACTTTCCAAGAACATCCAAATGACATTAAATGTGTCTTTAAATAGAAACATTTAAATTTTCATGTAATTTTCCTTTTGGACAAAATAATCTTTATGTGATTAGCTCAGAATTTTTTACATGTGAATTAATTTTGATCTAATCTAATTTTATGTGGATGGGTTGTTCTTTTTAATGTCCCAGAAGTTGAAAAAACTAGTGTTTCCTTCAAGGCAATTTATTTTAATATCTTTTCTTCCTCCAGTAGACCCAGCAGAAAACTGGAAAAATAAAGACTGTGCTTATGGAAAGGAGTTCCCTAAAGTGAATATCAAGATTACAAGTTTACTCTAATTTGGAAGGATGGATGCTCACTGATTAGTTCTTGGTTATCTAGAACCAACACCTACCTTTCCTACGTGGGTATCATTTCCCTTATATCAAATTGCGAGGCAGTGTGCCCAATGGTAAGACTTGGGAGTTAGAAAGACTTGAGCTGAGATCAGAAAGTTTCATTACTTTTTATAGCACCTTTGTAAGCAAATTAGTTAAAACCTCTGAACCCCAGTTTCTGGTTCGAAAGTCTGATAAATGCTGCCTTTGTCCTGAACCTTCTTCAAGATTAAATGAGATCATGTTGGTATGGTACTTCTTTGTAGTGAATGTTCAATTAATCTTTACTAATTAATGTTCAATTAAGTTACTATTACATGGTCCTAATGAAACCCTCATCCAATTGAAAAAAGTGCTTTCAAAATGTTATAATTTGTTAAAAAAAAAAATCTCACCCCCCCCCTTCCTTAGAGGATACTTTGAGGACTAAGATTCTTTCTGGAAAATATGCAGTTCTTTGTAGGGAACTGAACATTAGCTCCTCCTGTCTCAGCTCCCCAAATGCCACTGTTGGTCTTACTGAACAGTCTAAGAACAGAGTTTATTAGGCTGGCCTTGAAGGTCAATAGCACCTGAAAATATAACCTGTTCATACTGAAATGATAGAAAGCTAACCGTGTTGCCCCTGGCAGAACATTTTGTTTGGCCACAATGTTTTTCAAAGTTACAGAATGCTCTAGTTGTTCTGTTGTCTACAATGTGCTTATTCTTTGGCTCTTTCCAGCTCTATATTAAAGCTTGTTTGTGTACCCGCTGGATCCTTCTAACACACACACACACACACATACACACACAATATACACACTAATGCTTAAATTGAGCTAACGGTTCATAAACAGAAAGCAACTTTTTGTAAAGCAATTGACAGAACTGTTTAGACTTCCCTTGCCAACTGTGATCTACTGGTATCTGCAGAGAAGGACAATTTACTCAGAATTTTGTTAATACTTGTCTGGTTTTCCTAACACGGATTCAACCCCTCTTAATGCTAGGAAGCTTCAGTCTTCTTCAAGCATCTATCTTAAAAGAACAGATAATCCTAAAAATGTTTTGGTGAAATATTCACCCAAAAAGACCACAAATGGGTAAATACAATCAGAAATCTTAGCTTGCAGTCCTGGACTGTATTATTTATTAGATATGGGATCTGAAATGAGACAATTAATCCCTCTGAGCCTCAGTTTACCTGATCTGTAAAGTGAGACTGCTAAAAGAAATAAGAAACTGGAGAAAAGGTCTTCAGCTGATGGTTGCCTAAGCAAAGTGAAAGGCAAAAAAAAAAAAAAATGTCCTATGAAAAATATAACCTTTGATTTTCTAGAATACCTCTCTTAGTTTGGATACGAAGATCCATATCCCTTTAGACTTCTAATTTTACCATTCTTGGATGACTAACAGGGGGTTTCAGTAGAACTTCTCCGAAGTCACATGTCAGGTTTAACAGCTTCATTGACACCAATCAGTGGATCAAAGTATCTGCTACTGAAGATCATCAGCCCCCTCCCTCAGTAAAGAGGGAAATAACAACAGCTCCTTGACTTCATTTTCCCTTCTCTGTGCTGCCTGTAAACAAGTGGTGTGAGGGAAGTATGAGGTCTTCTCAGTGCCAGGGTCCTTCTGACACAGAAAGCTATTTTCAAAGGGAGTTGCCTCTGGCAGGAGTCAGGTAAGGCAGAGCCTGCCTTTTGGCTAACTAACCCAGAATTATTGCTGGTGTTCTCCTGGAGGGTAAGGGCTGGGATAGGAAAATATATTCCTAAGGACTGTGTCCTCCCAGGCATGTCTCCTTTGCCAAGGGGCAACCCCAAGAACAACATCCCTAAACTCAGGATTATTTCAAATGCATTGTGCTTTGAAATTTAGTGGACCCTGTCTGGAGAGGGACCACTGCCCAACCCTGAGGAGTACTAAAGGACCCATTTAAAAAGTCCCTTTCCTTTGAGTAAAAATATTACTGCTTCTGCAGTGTCTCCTTAAATACATATTGGAGTGTTTTGTTGAAACATCACTTTGTGTTTTCTTTTTGCAACATGTTTTCCTCTCCCTCTCCCAAGAAGATAGTTTTGCACTCTGAGCCCCTCCCTTGCCTCTGAGGAGGTTTGTGTTATGGGTACAGGAAGGAAAAATGAGATATGGACAGTAGCAGAAGAGCTTCCTGGCTTATATGTTCCCAGAGACCAGTGCTCGAGAGGATTGTGCTAGGGAGATGGGAAAGAAGTGAGTTTTCTTTGGGAAAGAAGACCTCCCAAGACGGGAAGGAGAAACTCTGCATGGAGAATCTTGCCCCATGAAAGAGACTCAGGCTGGAGACAGGACTAGGAGTGCTGCAGTTGAGGAGACTGAACCCTAGAACAGGGATCCTGCCTTAGCTGTAATATCCATATATGGCGGAGGAAACTATGGGGTCACCAGACTGCAGAGAGCAACAGAACCTGAACAGAGTCTATCAGCAGGTTAAGAGGGACGGAAGGCTCACACTTTCCCCCTCTCTTTTGAGGAAGCACATCGAGCTCCTAATTTATAATTGGAAACTAAAAAGGAAAAGACTTCTCTCTACCAATAAAAATAATGACAGAAGTAGACTTTTTCTACAATTTCAGGAGGGAAGAGGCTCAAACTTGGATTTAATTTGAAAAAAGTAAAAAAATGATATCCTTTCCTCCTGCCCAAGTTTGTGGGGCAAAGTTCAAATAAGCTACAGATAAAATGCAAATGACTCAGGGAACTAAACTGCATAAAATAGACTCACTTATTGCCAGTTATTAATTATCAGTGCAGATTTGTTCATCAGAATAGAACACATTAGAACTTGTTCTCAAAAATGGGGCAGATAAGAAGAAAATTTTTAAAGGGTTGAAATTGATAGCAAGAGACAAAGCTCACTGTTAGCTGTTGGTAAAAGCATTGGGCCATTTTTGTGCGCCTCTGGTAAATGACCCTTTCTGTGTATCAACAGCTCAACTTTTCCCACAAATTTCTTCATCAAAACTAAACAACTGTTAGCACTGGGAAAAAAACAAAGCAAAACAAATAGTAAACAATGCTCGGGAATTCTTTTGTGTACCTGTCCTTTTTCGCAATTTTTAGGGGACAACAGTACATATAAAACTCTTCCTTTAAAATGGGCCTTGGACACTGGGGAGGGTATATGCTTTGGTGAGTGCTGTGAAGTGTGTAAACCTGGTGATTCACAGATCTGTACCCCTGGGGATAAAAATAAATGTTTATAAAAAATAAAAAATTAAAAAAAAATAAATAAAATGGGCCTTCTGGGGCATCTGGATGGCTTAGTAGATTAAGTGTCTGCCTCTGGCTCAGGTCATGATTCCAGGGTCCCAGGGTCCTGAGATCAAACACCCGATCAAGCTCTCTGCTCTGTGGGGAGTCTGCTTCTTCCCCTCCCCCTGCTCCTACTAGCACTCTCTCTCAAATTAAAAAAAAAAAAAAAGACTTTAAAAAATGGGCCTTCCATGACTGGGTGATAGCTAGAGTAAATTATTATTTTTTTTTATTAACATATAATGTATTATTAGCCCCAGGGGTACATGTCTCTTAATTGTCAGGCTTATGTGTTTCACAGCACTCACAATATAGGGTAAATTATTTTTTGACAGTTTTCTTTCTCTTTTCAAAAAATAATTTTTCACTGCTACATCCTTCCAAATATATGTGTTCCCTAGCTACCAGCTCATGCTATATGGACTCTATTTTTCATCCTCTTACTAACCTGAACATCTCTTTACTTCTCTGGATCACTAGCAACAAGAGATTATTGAGCAACATATTATTTGCAAAAACCCTCATAAGGTTGAAAAGGGATAAAATTTTCCTTATACATTCAATAGCAAACTCCTTTAACACACTGTTAAATATCTCTGTTCCCCAAAGTTCTCATTTTGGTTACTCAGCAAGCAGGGTGTTCTCCTTTTCATTTTCTCAAACATGGTCCATTTTCCTCTGTTTTGCTAAGCAATGCAGTTCTTTTCCTAAACTTGAAATGTCTTCTCGGCTGGGTGCTTAACAAAGCAAAAAGGTCGACTACAGTGAATAGGGCTCCCCCTCCCCCCATAAAAGGAAGTTCAGCAACTACTTATTACTACTTGAACATGAACTTAAATGTTCAGCAACTACTTATTACTACTTGAACATGAACTTAAGTGTCTCTTTCTTCCTTACTCTCATCTCATTCCCACAATTTAGTGATCAAAGCGTATTTTCCCAAATATAGAGAGCAATCTCTCTTAGAAGAGTTGTAATGAATAGAATTTTCTCTACCTGATTACATAATATAACTGCTTGTCAGAGCCATTAGCTGTTAGAAAATTCTAAGAGCAGCAGGATGTTGGAAGATTCAGGGTCAAGTGTCTCAAAAAGAGGCTCCTTTCTTGAAGGTGGTCAGAAATTTCTGATGTTCTTAAATTCTAAAATAGTTTGCATAGTAGGAAGTAAAAGTAATTCTGAAAATATTCTGTTCTGGCTGCTATTGTTGCATAATAAATTACCCCCTAAACTTAGTAGCTTAAAACAGAAATTTTTTTCGCTTATTATTATTATTATTATTTTGAGTCAGGAATTTGGGAAGAGATTGGCTAGAAGGTTTTGGCTTAGGGTCTCTCCAGCAGTTGGAATCAGATGTGATTGGAGCTATTATCTGAAAGCTAGATGGGGCCGGATGTTTAAGATGACTCACTCAGAGGGTTGACAGTTGGTATTGACTATTTGCTGGGAGTGTCACAGGGACTGTTGGATGCTGCACCTACTTGTGGTTTTTCCATGTGGTTTGGCTTCCTGATAGCATGGTGACCTCATGGTAGTTGAATTTCTTACATGTCAGTTCCAGGCTCCAAGTATAAGTATTCTAGCGAACAAGACAAAGCTTCATTACCTTTTATGACCCATCTTGGAACTCACACAGCATCACTTCTACCATGCTTTAATAGTAGAAGCAGCCACAAGCTCTGCCCAGATTCACACCAAGAGGAATCAGACTCCCTTCTTGATGGGGGGGGTGGCAAGGTATTATACTAGAAGAGAGAGAAGAATGGGGGATTTTATAGCAACCATTTTTGAAAGTTTAATCTCTCTGATTACATGGGGGCCATAGCCAGAGGCTCAACCATTCTGCTTTTATAGCCACAATGTGAGTGGACAAAAATACAATGTGGAATTGAGTTATCATTGTCCTTTCAGAAGAGCCAATTCTATAGCCCTCTTCCATTGCCACTGTCTTGTACTAAATCACTCATCACTGCACTGTAAGAAATGCACCCAAGGAGATGTGGCTTGAGTTTCATCTGTCAGTAGAAAGATACAGCCATCTGAGGATATACAAGAGATTTTTTTCCTTGTAATTGAGGTTCATAATTTTACCAAATAATTGGAAATTATTTTTTTCTAATGTAATATTATATTATATTTTATTTATTTTTTATATATACATATTTTATTTGCCTAATAAAACATTTTTGTTCAGAATCTTGGTCTTCCTTCATTTCTTTTTTTTAATTTATTTTTTATTTTCAGCATAACAGTATTCCTTATTTTTGTACCACACCCAGTGCTCCATGCAATCTGTACCCTCTTTAATACCCACTACCTGGTTCCCCCAACCTCCCACCCCCCGCCCCTTCCAAACCCTCAGATTGTTTTTCAGAGTCCATAGTCTCTCATGGTTCACCTCCCCTTCCAATTTCCCCCAACTCCCTTCTCCTCTCTATCCCCCCATGTCCTCCATGCTATTTGTTATGCTCCACAAATAAGTGAAACCATATGATAATTGACTCTCTCTGCTTGACTTCTTTCACTCAGCATAATCTCTTCCAGTCCTGTCCATGTTGCTACAAAAGTTGGGTATTCGTCCTTTCTGATGGAGGCATAATACTCCATAGTGTATATGGACCACATCTTCCTTATCCATTCATCTGTTGAAGGGCATCTTGGTTCTTTCCACAGTTTGGCGACCGTGGCCACTGCTGCTATGAACATTGGGGTACAGATGACTCTTCTTTTCACTACATCTGTATCTTTGGGGTAAATACCCAGTAGTGCAATGGCAGGGTCATAGGGAAGTTCTAGTTTTAATTTCTTGAAGAATCTCCACACTATTCTCCAAAGAGGCTGCACCAACTTGCATTCCCACCAACAGTGTAAGAGGGTTCCCCTTTCTCCACATCCCCTCCAACACATGCTTTTCCTGTCTTGCTAATTTTGGCCATTCTAACTGGTGTAAGGTGATATCTCAATGTAGTTTTAATTTAAATCTCCCTGATGGCTAGTGATGATGAACATTTTTTTTCCCAATTTATTTATTTTCAGAAAAACAGTATTCATTATTTTTTCACCACACCCAGTGCTCCATGCAAGCTGTGCCCTCTATAATACCCACCACCTGGTACCCCCAACCTCCCACCCCCCCGCCACTTTAAACCCCTCAGATTGTTTTTCAGAGTCCATAGTCTCTCATGGTTCATCTCCCCTTCCAATTTACCCAAAAGCACATACCCTCCCCAATGTCCATAACCCTACCCCCCTTCTCCCAACCCCCCTCCCCCCAGCAACCCACAGTTTGTTTCATGAGATTAAGAGTCACTTATGGTTTGTCTCCCTCCCTATCCCATCTTGTTTCATGGATTCTTCTCCTACCCACTTAAGCCCCCATGTTGCATCACCACTTCCTCATATCAGGGAGATCATATGATATTTGTCTTTCTCCGCTTGACTTATTTCGCTAAGCATGATACGCTCTAGTTCCATCCTCAACTCTATGGTCAACTAATCTTTGACAAAGCAGGAAAGAATGTCCAATGGAAAAAAGACAGCCTCTTCAATAAATGGTGTTGGGAAAATTGGACAGCCACGTGCAGAAAAATGAAATTGGACCATTTCCTTACACCACACACAAAAATAGATTCAAAATGGATTAAGGACCTCAATGTGAGAAAGGAATCCATCAAAATCCTTGAGGAGAACACAGGCAGCAACCTCTTCGACCTCAGCCGCAGCAACATCTTCCTAGGAACATCGCCAAAGGCAAGGGAAGCAAAGGCAAAAATGAACTTTTGGGATTTCATCAAAATCAAAAGCTTTTGTACAGCAAAGGAAACAGTTAACAAAACCAAAAGACAGAATGGGAGAAGATATTTGCAAACGACATATCAGATAAAGGACTAGTGACCAAAATCTATAAAGAACTTAACAAACTCAACACCCAAAGAACAAATAATCCAATCAAGAAATGGGCAGAGGACATGAACAGACGTTTCTGCAAAGAAGACATCCAGATGGCCAACAGACACATGAAAAAGTGCTCCATATCACTCGGCATCAGGGAAATACAAATCAAAACCACAATGAGATATCACCTCACACCAGTCAGAATGGCTAAAATCAACAAGTCAGGAAATGACAGATGCTGGCGAGGATGCGGAGAAAGGGGAACCCTCCTACACTGTTGGTGGGAATGCAAGCTGGTGCAACCGCTCTGGAAAACAGCATGGAGGTTCCTCAAAATGTTGAAAATAGAACTGCCCTATGACCCAGCAATTGCACTACTGGGAATTTACCCTAAAGATACAAACGTAGTGATCCAAAGGGGCACGTGCACCCAAATGTTTATAGCAGCAATGTCCACAATAGCCAAACTATGGAAAGAACCTAGATGTCCATCAACAGATGAATGGATCAAGAAGATGTGGTATATATACACAATGGAATACTATGCAGCCATCAAAAGAAACGAAATCTTGCCATTTGCGACAACATGGATGAACATTTTTTCATGTGTCTGATAGCCATTTGTATGTCTTCATTTGAGAAGTGTCTGTCCATATCTTCTGCCCATTTTTTGATATGATTGTCTGTTTTGTGTGTGTTGAGTTTGAGGAGTTCATTATAGATCCTGGATATCAACCTTTTGTCCGTACTGTCATTTTCAAATATCTTCTCCCATTCTGTGGGTTGCCTCTTTGTTTTCTTGACTGTTTCCTTTGCTGTGCAGAAGCTTTTGATTTTGGAAAACTTCCAGACACTTTCTATGAAGCCAGAATTACCCTGATCCCCAAACCAGGCAAAGACCCTACCAAAAAGGAGAATTTCAGACCAATATCACTGATGAATATGGATGCTAAGATTCTCAACAAGATCCTAGCAAACAGGATCCAATAGCACATTAAAAAGATTATCCACCATGACCAGGTGGGATTCATCCCTGGACTACAAGGATGGTTCAACATTCGAATATCAATCAGTGTGATAGAACAAATTAGTAAGAGAAGAGAGAAGAACCACATGGTCCTCTCAATTGATGCAGAAAAAGCATTTGACAAAATCCAGCATCCGTTCCTGATTAAAAAGCTTCAAAGTATAAGGATAGAGGGAACACTCCTGAACTTCATAAAATCTATCTATGAAAGACCCACAGCAAATATCATCCTCAATGGGAAAAAGCTTGCATCCTTTCTGTTGAGATCAGGAACACGACAAGGATACCCACTCTCACCACTCTTGTTCAACATAGTATTAGAAGTCCTAGCAACAGCAATCAGACAACGAAGAGAAATAAAAGGTATCCAAATAGGTAATGAAGAAGTCAAACTCTCTCTCTTTGCAGATGACATGATTCTTTACATGGAAAACCCAAAAGACTCCACCCCCAAACTACTAGAATTCATACAACAATTCAGCAACGTGGCAGGATACAAAGTCAATGTACAGAAACCAGTGGCTTTCTTATACACTAATAATGAAAATACAGAAAGGGAAATTAGAGAATCGATTCCATTTACTATAGCACCAAGAATCATAAGATACCTGGGAATAAACCTAACCAAAGAGATAAAGGATCTGTACTCGAGGAATTACAGAACACTCATGAAAGAAATTGAAGAAGACACAAAAAGATGGAAGACCATTCCATGCTCTTGGATCGGAAGAATAAACATTGTTAAAATGTCTATACTGCCTAGAGCAATCTATACTTTTAATGCTATTCCTATCAAAATTCCACCAGTATTCTTTTTTTTCCAATTTATTTATTTTCAGAAAAACAGTATTCATTATTTTTTCACCACACCCAGTGCTCCATGCAAGCTGTGCCCTCTATAATACCCACCACCTGGTACCCCAACCTGCCACCCCCCCGCCACTTCAAATGCCTCAGATTGTTTTTCAGAGTCCATAGTCTCTCATGGTTCACCTCCCCTCCACCAGTATTCTTCAAAGAGCTGGAGCAAATAATCCTAAAATTTGTATGGAATCAGAAGAGACCCTGAATCGCTAAGGAAATGTTGAAAAACAAAAATAAAGCTGGCGGCATCACGTTACCTGATTTCAAGCTTTATTACAAAGCTGTGATCACCAAGACAGCATGGTACTGGCATAAAAACAGACACATAGACCAGTGGAACAGAGTAGAGAGCCCAGATATGGACCCTCTACTCTATGGTCAATTAATCTTCGACAAAACAGGAAAAAATATACAGTGGAAAAAAGACAGTCTCTTCAATAAATGGTGCTGGGAAAACTGGACAGCTGTATGTAGAAGAATGAAACGCGACCATTCTCTTACACCGTACACAAATATAAACTCAAAATGGTTAAAAGACCTCAACGTGAGACAGGAATCCATCAGAATCCTAGAGGAGAACATAGGCAGTAATCTCTTCGATATCAGCCACAGCAACTTCTTTCAAGATATGTCTCCAAAGGCAAAGGAAACAAAAGCGAAGATGAACTTTTAAGACTTCATCAAAATTGGAAATTATTTTGTTTTAAAGTGATTAATTGGATCTAGTCCTATGTGGGCATAGACCTTGTATTTCACTAGTTTGTCCTACTTAAAACTAAGGCAGAATTAGATCTTTAGTCTATGGAAATCTACATAATACAGCCACCTCAGCCTATCTATAATATTTTTCCCAAGCTACCTATCACCAAGCCCACAAAATACCATATGCTTCTATTAGGCTAAACTAATTGCATCTCAGAATGGTTTAGGGCTCCTGGGTGACTCAGTTAGTTAAGCATCTGCCTTTGGCTCAGGTCATGATCCTGGAGTTCCAGGAGAGTCCTGTGTTGGGGGATGGGGGTCCCTGCTCAGCGGGACTCTGTTTCTCCCTCTGACCCTCCCCATCTCATGCTTTCTCTCTCTCACTCTTTCTCTCAAATAAGTAAATAAAATCTTTAAAAAAAGAGAAAAGTTTAGACTTGATTTTGCAAAGCTTTCTACCCAAATTGTCCCATATTCTTAATAATTCTTAATAGTTTATCCATTGAAAAACTTTAGACATCATTAATAATCAAGTAGACTCCATGGTTAGGATACAGAAAATGGCAAAGTGTGTGTGTGCACACGCGCGTGCGTGCGTGTGCATGCTTTGAATATGTATTGCCTTTTTTCCAGTGGAGAGACTTTAGAATTTCTCCTTCTATCATATCCAGGTTTCTGAATTATGGAGGTCAACATTGTTTAGTATTTGGTCAGTATTTTTTCCTAAATAAAAATAGAATTCCAAATCACACTGAGCAGTCCGTTTATATTTCTGCATAACTGAAGACCTCAACTTTATTTAACGGGATCTTTGAGCTCAACATAGTGAGAAAAACAGGATACTCTCTCTGGCAAAGCTATGTGGCAGTTCTGCAAAATAAGCTCCTGATAAGGCTATAATCCCTTTGTTGGCTTAACCATGATTAGATTCGAGACTCTGGAAAAGTCCACAAAGGACTTTCATGTAACATGGGTAATAAATTTATTAGTCACATACTCTGAAGAGAACCAGAGAGAGGTGTTAAGGCCTTTGTTCAATGCATGATTTCAGGAAATCTTTAAAGTCAAATTGGATATACCTCTAATTCTGAGAATTCTGAAGACCTTGCCCTATTCCTAGTCCTCTGAGGGACAAATACCTGTGTTTGACACAGCAATAAGGGGAGAGGTAGCATATCTTTCAGGTCAACCTGATTTATGGGGCAAAGATATGTTCTCGTGATTTAATTCTGAGTTTAAGTTCAATTAGGCTGAAAGTCATATCCAGGAAGCAAATAGTAGATTAGAGGGATTCGTCCTTGGCCCACTAATACTACCTATTGTTGGTTAGTAGGAGGAAAGAGAGGCTTTAATCAGTCTTTGTAGTTTTGACTCATATCTGTGAGGTTTTATATTGTTGGAAAGTGAGACATGTGGGTATGACTTCCATCCTTAAACTGTAGTTATCATTTAAAGAAGTGATTTGCAAAGCCACAGACTGCCTCATATGGCCAAAACCATATTCACTGGCACTCTTTCAAATCCTGCTTCCCCATCCTCCAGAATCTTCTGGTGTGCAGGCAGGGGGTCTGGACCTCAAATGTGGCATTCCACAGGAGTGGGTCTCAGTTTTGTCTACAATGAGAAAAACCAATGAATGAGAAAATGATGAATGAGAAGATTCTGATGCCTAAGCTTACCTAACTCGATTAAATCAGAAATGCCGAGGACCAGGGCTCAGGTATTAGCAGTTTTTAAAGCTGCTGAGGGGTTTCAATATGCAACTCAAGTTGAGAACATTGTTTTCAAGTTCTACATTCAATGCTGGAGAATCAGTATCCTCTATCTCCTAACCTGTGGCATGTGGGCTTTTTTGGAGGGCTCCAGGAAACTCTGGAGTAATGTACTATACATAGAAGTTTGGGAGTTTAGGATAGGACTGATCTTCACTATAAATTCAATACAGCTGGAATCAGCTGATTTCACAAACTCCATCAATAGCTATCAGTTCACAGACATTAAAAAATTATAAAAAAGCCAGGCTCCATGGAGCTGAGTGTTGCCATTTTTCTCCTCCTTTCCATAATAGTGTTCTATATCCTTCCATTTGCTGCCCATCCCCAGACTGCTGTCTGGATGTGTTTTTATTTTTAACTAAGAAAAATAAATTTGTGGGCTGTGCTGACCATTCTTTGCCCCTCTGATAAGGCAGTCAGCAGCTGTGTTCACAAAATGTGGAAGGTGGACCTGTTCCAATAAGCAGTTGAGGACAATCATGCTTTGAGCTGTAAAGAGATCACTGAGCAAGGGTGACAAAGTCTGTTGTATTTTCCTTTTTGAAACTGGATGAAGGGATATGAAGAAAGGGAGCAAGGGTGCTATAGGAAGTGATGTACACAATTTTGTTGCTACTTATCTCCTAAATTGAAGATAAAGAGCTTGGAAAACAAGGGCCTTTAGAATTGGAAGCTCTTTGGTGTTGTCTCTGACTAGTTCCTTGAGGCTGGCCCCTGATAAACTCAATAATGGGCAGAACTCCAGTCTTCAAGTGTCTTTGCTGTAGGTCCTGGAACACATCTGTTATCTTCCCATCTATTTCACCCAGGAAATTATCTTTTTCACTTACAGAGGAAGAAATAGTAAACAATTCAAGATCCAAAAAATTTATATACCACACATGATGAAAATACTATGCTAAGCAGGCTAGACAGAAGTTTCAAGTGGAAGTAATTGCTCAGATTCTTGCCTCTCCTAAGAAGTCTGGAGAAGGTATTCTACTCTGTTTTTAACCTCTCCCAATTATAGTGCTAAAAGCACAAAACCGTGATCCTGTTCTTGGAAAACTTACACACCTAGCTGTTTTTGCATATGGTTGTGGCCTTTGTGGGATGTGATATCTGGGGAAACAATTTCTTGAGTTGTGCTTAGCTTTACAATTGTTTGCTCAAATTTATTTTTGTATGTTCAGGTAAACAGTTTCTTATGTGAAATGATTTAATCACTTGATGAAAATGAATTAGTATATATATCACAAGTATGAATTTTACCAAGGAGAACAATATTTGTTTATTAAGAAAAAATACACAAAACATGTTTTGTTTGAAATTTCTTAGGAAAAATTATCAAAGTAAGCAGAGTTCAAGATTTTTCTTAGTCTTTTGTTCCTGTAACATCTGCTAGTCAATCTGATGCACTATAGGATAGTGAACTAGCTACAAGATTTGAACATTCCAATTCTGGCTCCGTCACTCAACTGGCCAGGTGAATTTAAACAATTTATTCAGCTTTTCCACATTCTAATTTTAACAACTATAAATAGGATTTAAAATAGTACTTACGTGATAGGGTGTTTGTGAAAATTAAACCAGATCATAAAAGTTAAGTTAGTGTTGTTAGAACAATTTAAGATCTCACTTCATTTTAATGCAGAAACTGCTTTTTACTTTTAGAAGGAATATTGATTCATTGTTTATTTATAACACCCAGTGCTCCATGCAGTACGTGCCCTCCTTAATACCCATCACTGGGTAATCTTGATTTTGAAGACCAATGTGATATAAACTGAACTTGGATTTTCCCACATTAAAATTTACAACTGCTTTTGAAAATTAGAATTTAATTTTTATTTCTTTGTGAGCACTAATAAAAATACAGCACATCTTCTATAGAAAAATTGAGTCTTATCAACTGCAATATAATCCAACTGATGAATTTTTAAAAAAATTTTGCTCTAGATCTTAGAATCCTGGAGTATTAATGCTAAATTGAAACTTAAAAAGCATTTTTTTCAGGTGTAGCTACAGAGTCTGACATATTTAAGCATTCAAAATGAATACCCATGAAGACATGATCTCTCTTGCCACACCCTCAATCTCTTACTCTGTGTGTGTCTCTCTCCTCTGAGAATTCTACTCTTCCAAAATCAGAGATTCTCTCTTCCACCTCCCTCCACTTAAATCCTTTTTGCATCCTGCGTGCTCTAGATGCCTCAGTCTGGACTGGTTGCTCATGAGGACTCTTCAACTTAGATGTTGTTGACTATGGTTGGGGGAAGGTTTGGATTCTAGTCAGTGAAAAAAAGCAAAAGTGGGGACTCCATTTGATTTTGGTCCACCTATCATCAGGAGTCATGGTTTATTTTCTTGCTGATTTGCCCTGAAAGCAAACATACCTTGCCAGGATGAACATTCATTTTAGGAGAAGACAACAAACATAATCTCATCTCATAGGATGAAAATAAATATTGATATTAAGGTTTTGACTCCGCTTTTTGTGAAAACATTACTTTAATAACCTTAAATAACATGATCTGCTGACTGTAAGTGGCTCTTTTTACCATTCTGGAGAGTCAGAAACAACTCTTGGAGAACAGAGAGTAGGGACTTTTCTGTTGTGCTACCTGCTATATCACTTGCATATAGAATAGGGCTGAACACACAAAAATAGCTCAATATATATTGGTTGAAATAATGAATATATTTATGCTCCAAACTTCCTATGCTTCCCACCACCCATTAGAAGAAGGGACTTCTAAATTCATCCTGTAGTACGTATGCATACCCACAAACATGCATGCATGCATACATGCACACACAGAGCACAGAGTTTGGATCTTTCTTTGCAGGGATAGCAGGCCAGATGTTTCTAGGTCCAGGCTGCTTCTGGTTCCTGCAGACCATTGGTTTTAGACAGAGCAGCACCTCATTTGCTTTATGGCTATTGGTGACCACAGCCAAGAAAATAACTGGGAAGGTCATACATGTACATATGTTATAAATCCTAAGGGTAGAGAGGGTGAATCAGGGTAGAGCCACTGGGATAGAGTGAGTTAGAGATCAAATAAGAAAGGGTGTTCCAAATACGGTGTAGGAAAGTCAAATTTCAGAATAATTCTCAGATTCCAGGCAGGGAGCAACCATGACCTTTACAAGGTGACTATTACCTCAGTGTGGGTGAGGAAAGAGTAAAGACAGGGCGCCTGGGTGGCTCAGTGGGTTAAGCCATTGCCTTCAGCTCAGGTCATGATCTCAAGGTCCTGGGATCGAGTCTCGCATCGGGCTCTCTGCTCAGCAGGGAGCCTGCTTCCCTCTCTCTCTCTCTCTGCCTGCCTCTCTGTCTACTTGTAATCTCTGTCTGTCAAATAAACAAATAAAATCTTAAAAAAAAAGAGTAAAGACAATGATTTGGTATGGTAAGATATATTATAAAGGAGGGTGATCTTCACTAAAATATACACATCCACAAGGTAAAGGAACTTTAACTATTTCTTAAGGTGTGAATCAACATCAATTCAGGAAGTGATTTTTCAGGTAAGGGAAAGTCTAACTAAGGTTCTATATCAGTCAAGATCCAGTCAGGAAAGCTCAGTCCATGCCAAGTAATCTAACATTAATAATTTATATGAATGGATAGAAGAGATGTGATTCACACACACACACACACACACACACACAGGAATATTACTCAACCATGAACATGAATGAAATCTAGCCATTTGCAACAACATGGGTAGACCTAAAGGGTATTATGATAAGTGAAATAAGTGAGAAAGAGAAAGGCAACTACTGTATGACTTCACTTATAAATGTGGAATCTAAAAAAAGTGATCAAATAAAACAAAATAGAAACAGACTCATAACTACGAAGATCAAACTGGTGGTCTCTAGAGGGAAGGAAGGCGGGAGAATGGATGAAATTAGTGGATAAGATTAAGAAGAACAAACTTCCAGTTATAAGATAGATAAGTCATGGGGATGTAATATACAGCATAGGGAATATAGTCAATAATATTATAATAACTTTGCATGGTGACAGATGGTAATTACACTTAGCCTAGTGAACATTTCATAACATGTATATAAGTGACAAATCATTGTGTTGTACACTTGAAACTCATATGATATTGTATGTCAATTATACTTCAATTTAAAAAGGTAATACAATCTCCAAAGGTAATACAATGAATAATAATTTAATATAGAGAACTAGTTACAAAGGGGTAATAGCTCAAAGACTGGTAAAAGTGGGAAGACACTACCACTCACAGGGATTCAGGGACAAATGAAAGAGATGATGCTTACTCTAACTTAGGAGTCTTTGCCACCTGGGGCTGGATCTAGAAGATAGATGCTTGAGGAAGATGGGACCATGGAAGAGGAATGATCATCAGGAGTTAAGATTATGGAGAAGATACAGCTAATGCTAGAAATATAGCCTAAAGCAGAGGAACAGAGGGACAAATTCTCTGGTTTCTTCTATCTTCTCATTTTTCAATCCCCTGCTAGCCTGCCAATGGCCTATATTTAGTTGGACATTAGCTGGCAAGAAAATTTGGAAATAATACTTAGAGGAAAGGATGTACAATAAATTTGAGAATAAAAGGTAAGAAACTAGTACAGTAGATTAAATAAGGAAAATTTAATTTTCCTATTTAATAAAAGATCCCGAAATAGATACCTGTTAGTGTTGGTTCAGTGTCAATGAGGTAAAAGCAGGTGACCCTGAAATTCTCTTGGTCTTTCCTTAGTCACTTGAGATGGCTGGTGCAGTTCCATTTCTTATGTCGTATATGCAAGACAAGAAGGAGAGGGAAGGGCCATGCAATCATTTATGTCTCTACTTATCAGAAATTTAATTTTAATTTTCTAGAAATATGTCTGGTTGACTTCCACTTGAGTTCTTACTGATCAGACTGAAAGACTGAGAAACTGGGAAAAGGGTGGACACAATTGGCTTAGACCAACTATGGTTCCATAATTGGAACCAATTATGGAACCATAGTTGTGTATAATGTCAGTATAAACAAAGATAGATTTCATATGGCAATTAAGAGTTGGGAATGGAAAGTGGTTAGTTAGCTAACAGTGTGTGCCAGAGTCAAAGGTCTTCTGGATTCCCACTTATTAACTGACTTGCTTCAGGCTTTAAAACTTCAGGGTGGGGGAGAGTCCAAGATGGTAGAGGACTAAGGAAGCTTAATTTCATCTGGTCCCAGAAATTCAGCTAGATAACTATCAAATCATTCTGAATACCTGTGAACTCGACCAGAGATCAAATAAAAGAATAGCTGCATCTCTATGAATAGAAAAGTAACTACTTTCTGCAAGGTAGGAAGTGTGGAGAAGTTAATCTGAAGTGATATATGAGAAGATAGACTGCAGGAGGAAGGGGGCCTCCATCAGGCAGCTAATGGCAAGTGATATAGTGGTGGAACACAAAATCAGAACTTTTAGAAGTTTGCTCCAGTGAGGGACATCACTCAAGTGGCCAAGCAGAGTGAGAATGCTAACTGGGAGAATGTGGTCTCAGGACCCTGGGGTCACAGGAATACCAGGGATGCCTGAGTGTGGCAGAGCTCTGAGGCACCAGATTGGGGAAACAAACTGCAAGAGAACCCAGGAGTGCGCTTTCAGCTAAAGGTTACTATATACCATGAACCATGGTATGGTCACATGATTGCTCTCCACATGCAGGGCCCAGCAAGTGACAGAATTCATGAGACTCCCCCCTCCTCTCCAGAGAGGAGTGGGGGCAGGAACACACTTTAGGAGTCTGGAAGTTTTGGAAACTCAAAAAGGGGTCATGTTCTTGAGATAGAAACACTTGGTCATAGTCTGAGTGAGCACTGAGTGTGGCTGGAGACCTGGGAGAGCGGAGTGACTGATACTTGAGCTCTTGGCTCTAGAGCTGGAGATTGGGAGGCTGCCATTTTTATTCTCATTGTCTAAACCTGTGTGGAAAGCCTTCAGGGAACAAAAGTCACATAGAGCAACCAGGAGCAGCTTACTTAGCCTGGCCCTTGGCAAGAGCTGTACAATTCTGCCTGGGGCAAATATACTTGAGAATCAACACAACAGGCCCCTTCCCCAGAAGATCAGCAAGAAAACCAGCCAAGACCAAGTTTACTGATCAATGAGAACTGCAAAACTCCAGAGCTGGGGGAAAACAGAATATAAAATTCACAGCTTTTTCCCCATGATTCTTTAGTTTTTCAACTTTAATTTTTAAAAAAATGTTTTCTTTCCCTTTTCAACCAATTCTTATTTTATCAACTCTTTTTAAAAATCTTTTTTAATTTTCATTTTTATAGTTATATTCTACCCCTTCATTGTATTTAATTTTATTTGTTTTGTATATATATGTAAGCTTTCCTTTCTTTACAATTTGGCAGTGCAGTTTCTTCTAACAGACCAAAAAAAACCAAAATCCAGTGTATGGCTCTGTTCTATTTTTCTGTCTGATCATCTTCTCTCTCTCTCTCTTTTTTTTGTTGTTTTTTTCCCTTTCTTTTCTTTTTCTTTTTCTTCTTCTTCTTTTTTTTTTTTTTTTGCTAAAGACTTTTTGGTCTTTACATCTTTCACCTTTACAGTTACATTCTATCCTTTCAATATATTTAATTTTATTTTGTATATATAAGTTTTTCTTTCTTTCTTTTTTTTTTAAAGATTTTATTTATTTATTTGACATAGAGAGACAGTGAGAGAGAGCATGAACGAGGAGAAGGTCAGAGGGAGAAGCAGACTCCCCATGGAGCTGGGAGCCTGATGCGGGACTCGATCCCAGGACTCCAGGATCATGACCTGAGCCGAAGGCAGTCGTCCAACCAACTGAGCCATCCAGTTTTTCTTTCTTTATAATTTTGAGACATAGTTTCTTTGAACAAACTGGCCAAATTACACTCAGGAGATAGATATTGTTCTGTTTTATTCACCTACTGTGAATAAAACAGTAGGTGATTAAATAAGAAGGGAATACTATTCCCTTCCTTTATCTGTTGTTGTTAGTTTTTTCTCATCTTTTAATTTCTATTTTAACAGTTACATTCTATCCTTTCATATATGTAATTACATTTTTGTACATATATTAATTTTTTCTTTATAATTTTGGGATCTAATTTTCTAAAAAAAACAGACCAAAATACACAGAGAATCCATGTTTTGCTCTATTCTGCTCATCTGTCTAATTATATTCTTTTTTTTTTTTTCTTTCCCAGTTTCAGGACACATCGGATTGGTTTCGTATATATTTCCCTGGGGTCATTGTTGACCTTTTAGTATTTTGCTCTCTTATTCATATTCTCTGGACTGCATGACAAGATGGAAAAACTCACCTCAAAAAAGAGAACAAGAGACAGTATTGACTGTCCGGGGCCTAATCAATGTGGACCTAAGAAAGATGTCAGAACTAGAGTTCAGAATAACAATTATAAAGATGCTAAGTGGGCTTGAAAAAAGTATAAAAGTCACTATAGAATCCCTTTCTGAACAAGTCCAAACCAGTCTAAACAAGTCAAATTCAAAAAGATTATTAATGAGATGCAATCATAAATGGAGGCTTTGGTGATATAGAAAACCAAATGATGGAGAACAAAGAAGCTGAGAAAAAGAGATAAACAACTACTGGATCACAAGGGAAAAAACTGAGAAGTAAGTGATATTGTAAAGCAAAAACAATATTAGAATAATTAGGATCCCAGAAGAGGAAAGAGAGAGGGGGCAGAAGGTATATTGAGGCAAATTATAGCAGAGAAATTCCCTAATCTGGGGAAGGGAATAGACATCAAAATCCAGGAGGCATACAGAACCTCCCTCAAAATAAATAAAACAGGTCAACACCCCAACGTATGATGAGAAACTTAAAAATCTCAGAGACAAAGAGAAAATACTAGAAGTAGCTTTGGCAAGAAGTCAGTAATGTACAGGGGTAGAAGCATTAGACTGGCAGCAGACCTATCCATAGACCTAGCAGGCCAGAAAGGACTGGCATGATATAATCAGAGTGTCAAATGAGAAAAATATGCAGCCAAGAATACTTTATTCAGCTAGGATAACTTTCAAAATAGAAGGAGAGATAAAAAGTTTCCAGGACAAACAGAAACTTAAAGACTTTGTGATCATCAAACCAGTCCTATAAGAAATATTAAAAGGAATCCTCTAAGCGAAAAGAGAGCCAAAAAGTAACACAGGGTATCAGACTGGATTAAGAAAAAAAAAAAACAAAAAACCAAACCTCGTTGATATGTTGTTTGTGAGATATTCATTTTAGACCCAAAGATATCTCCAGATTTAAAATGAGGTGGTTGAAAACCAATTTTCATACTAATAGACATCAAAAGAAATCAAGACCACATTGAGATACCACATTACATCAGTTAGAATGGTCAAAATCAACAGGACAGAAAACAACAAGTGCTGGAGAGGATGTGAAGAAAGGGGAACCCTCTTACACTGTTGGTGGGAGTGAAAATTGGTGCAGCCACTTTGGAAAACAGTGTGAAGATTCCTCAAAAAATTAAAAATAAAGCTACCCTATGGCCCTGCAATTACACTACTGGGTATTTACTCCAAAGATACATAAAAGAAGTGAAAAGAAAGGCTATCTCTACCCCAATGTTCATAGCAGCAATGTCCACAATCACCAAACTATGGAAAGAACCAAGATGCCCTTCAACAGATGAATGGATAAAGAAGATGTGGTCCATATATACAATGGAATATTATGCCTCCATCATAAAAGATGAATACCCAACTTTTATATCAACATGGATGGGACTAGAGGAGATCATGCTGAGTGAAATAAGTCAAGCAGAAAAAGTCAATTATCATATGGCTTCACTTACTTGTGGAGCATAAGGAATAAGGTAGAGGACATTAGGAGAAGGAAAGGAAGAGTGAATTGGGGGAAATTGGAGGGGGAGATGAGGCATGAAAGATGGTGGACTCTGAGAAACAAACTGAGGTTTTGTACAGGAAGGGGTGGGGGGGATGGGTGAGCCTGGTGTTGGGTATTAAAGAGGGCATGTATTGCACGGAGCACTGGGTGTGGTGCATAAACAATGAATTTTGGAACACTGAAAAAAATTAAATAAAATTAAGATGTTAAAATAAAAAAAGAGAAAGCTGGGGTGGCAATCTTTATATCAGGCAAATTAAATTTTAAATCAAAGAGCTGAGGAAGAACACTATATCATAATTAAAGGGTCTTTTCAACAAGAAGATCTAACAATTATAAATATTTATGTGTCCAACATGGGAGCAGCCAAATACATAAGCCAATTAATAACCAAATCAAAGAACATATCCATAATAATACAATAATAGTAGGGGGCTTTAACAAACCATCACTGCAATGGACAGATCATATAAGCAGAAAAATCAACAAAGATAAAGGGCTTTCAGTGACACACTAGACCAGATGGACTTCATAGATTTATTTATTTATTTATTTAAAAAAATTTTTTTTAAAGATTTTATTCATTTATTTATTGGACAGACAGAGATCACAAGCAGGCAGAGAGGCAAGCAGAGAGAGAGGAGGAAAGCAGGCTCCCTGCTGAGCAGAGAGCCCGATGTGAGGCTCGATCCCAGGACCCTGAGATCATGACCTGAGCCGAAGGCAGAGGCTTAACCCACTGAGCCACCCAGGTGCCCCATAGATATATTTAGAACGTTCCATCCTAAAGCAACAGCATGCATATTCTTCTCTCATGTGCATGGAACATTCCCCAGAATAGATCACATACCAGGTCACAAATCAGGTCACAACCGATATCAAAAGGCTGGGATCATTCCTGCATATTTTTGGACTTCAATGCTTTGAAACTAGAATTCAGTAAGAAGAGGAAATTTGGAAAGAGCTCAAATGCATGGAGGCTAGAAAGCATCCTACAAAAGAATGAATTAGTCAACCAGGAAATTAAAGAAGAACTTAAACAATTCATGGAAACAAATGAAAATGAAATAAAAATCTTTGGAATGCAACAAAGGTGGTCCTAAGAGGGAAGTTAAAAGCAATACAATCCTTTCTCAAAAAACAAGAAGTTTCTCAAATACACAACCTAACCTTATACCTAAAGGACCTGAAGAACGAATAGCAAATAAATTCTAAAAAAGAGAAATAATAAAGAGCAGAGCAGAAATCAATGAAATAGAAACCAAAAGATAAGTAGAACAGATCAATGAAACTAGGAGCTAGTTCTTCGAAAGAAATATTAAGATTGATAAATCCCTGGCCATACTTATCAAAAAGAAAAGAGAAAGGACCTAAGTAAATAAAATTATGAAAGATGAGAGATAACAACCAACACCAAAGAAATACAAACATTGTAAGAACATTTTATGAACACCTATATGCCAACAAATTAAGCAATCTGAAAAAAGTGTATCCATTCCTAGAGATGTGTAAACTACCAAAACTGAACCATGAAGAAACAGAAAACCTGAACAAACCCATAATCAGCAAGGAAATTGAAGCAGTAATAAAAAATCTCCCAACAAAACCCCAGGACTTTTGGGCTCCCCCCAAAAGAGCTCAGGGCCAGATAACTTCCCAGGGGAATTCTACCAAACATTTAAAGAAGAATTAATACCTATGCTTCTGAAGCTGTTTCAAAAAATAGAAATGAAAAGAAAACTTCCAAACTAATTTTATGAGGCCAGCATTCCCTTGATCCCAAAACCAGACAAAGACCCCACCAAAAAGAATTACCAACCAATATCCCTGATGAACATGGATGCAATACTTACCAATATACTAGCCAATAGTATCCAACAGTACATTAAAAGGATAACTCACCACAACCAAATGAGATTTATTCCTTGGCTGCAAGTTTGATTCAGCATCCACAAATCAACCAATGGGATACACTACATAAATAAAAGAAAGAACAAGAACCATATTATACTCTCAATAGATGCAGAAAAGCATTTGACAAAGTATAGCATTCTTTCTTAGTTAAAACTCTTCACAGTGTAGGGCTAGAGAGAACATACCTCAATAACATAAAAGCCATATATGAAAAGACAGTGAATATTATGCTTAATGGGGGAAAAAAGAGCTTTTCCTCTAAGATCAGGAACAGGGCAGGGATGTCCTCTCTCACCATTGCTGTTCAATATAGCATTAGAAATCCTAACCTCAGCAACCAGAAAAGAAGAAGGAATGAAAGGCATCAGAATCAGCAAAGAAGAAGTTAAACTCTCACTCTTTGCAGATGACATGATACCCTATGTGGAAAACCCAAAAGACTCTACTCCAAAATTGCTAGAATTCATACAGGAATTCAGCAAAGTAGCAGGATATATGATCAGTGCACAGAAATCAGTTACATTCCTATACACTAACAATGAGACAGAAGAAAGAGACATTAAGAAGTCTATCCCATTTACAATTGCCCCCAAAACCAAAAGATACCAGGAATAAATCTAACCAAAGAGGCAAAGGATCTGTACTCAGAAAACTATAGAACACTCATGAAAGAAATTGAAGAAGACACAAAGAAATGGAAAAATGTTCCATGCTAGTGGATTGAAAGAATAAATATTGTTGGGGAGAGGAGTCAAGATGGCAGAGAAGTCAAGAAGGCTGAGACAACATCAGGTAGCAGGAGATCAGTTAGATAGCTTATCAAACCATTCCAAACACCTACAAATCTAATAGGAGATCAAAGAGAAGTAGAACAACATTTCTAGAAACAGAAAATCGACCACTTTCTGAAAGGTAGGACCAGTGGAGAAGTGAATCCAAAGCGACGGGAAGATAGACCGCAGGGGGCGGGGCCGGTTCCCAGCAAGTGGCAGAGCAACACAGCACAAAATCAGGACTTTTAAAAGTCTGCTCCACTGAGGGACATCACTCCAGAGGCTAAACTGGGGTGAAGCCCATGTGGGGACACCGTGGTCTCAGGTCCCTTGGGGTCACAGAAGGATCGGGGGTGTCTGAGCATCACAGAGCTCGCAGGTATTAGAACAGGGAAGCCGGCTACAGAGACAGAGCTGAGGCGTGAGCTCTCAGTTCGGGGTCACCTTGAACCGTAATCCATGGCACAGGCCACTGCTCTGTGAGTGGGGTCCCCACAAGACTGGAGAGATACCCCCCGGAAGAGCTCAGGGATCTTCAGGGTTCGGAGAATCCAGGCAGAGCTGTGTGCCAGAGACAGAGATGCTTGGTCACAGGCTGGGTGAGCTTGGAGTGCAGCCAGAGGCCAGGGAGATGGGAGTGATTGAGCACTTTTCTCTGAGGGTGCACTGAGGAGTGGGGCCCTGAGCTCTCGGCTCCTCTGGGCCAGAGATTGGGAGGCCGCCATTTTCATTCCCGTCCTCCAGAACTCTACAGAAAGCATTCAGGGAACAAAAGCTCCCAAAAGCGAACCTGAGGGGATTACTTAGCCTGGCCCCTGGTAAGGGTGGTGCAATTCTGCCTCAGGCAAAGACACTTGAGAATCACTACAACATGCCCCTCCCCTAGAAGATCAACAAGAAATCCAGCCAAGACCAAGTTCACTTACCAAGGTGAACAGTGGAATTCCAGAGGAGGAGAAAGCAAATCATGGAATTCATGGCTTTCTCCCTGATTCTTTAGTCTTGCAAAGTTAATTAATTTTTTTAATTTTATTTTTTTCTACTGCTAAATTTTTTAAACTTTTACCCTTTCCTCTTTTAACGTTTTTTTAACTAGTTTATTTTAACAATACCTTTCATAAAAAAAAATCTTTTTTGAACCTTCATTATTATACTCATATTTTATCCTTCATTGTATCTAACTTCATTTTTTGTATACACATAGAGCTTTTTCTTCTAAAAAATTTGGGGTACAACGTCTTCTAATAGATCAAAATATACCCTAAATCTAGCACCAGGCTTGTTTTACTCTCCGGCCTGAGCAAATTCTCTCCACCTTCTTTTTCTTTATTCTCCCAACCAACTTACCTTATCAGCTCCTTTTCTTAGAAATTAAAAAAATCTTTTTTCATCTTTGTAGTCATATTCTATCCCTTCATTGTCTTTACCCTTATATACGTTTTTCATTCTTTAAAATTTGGGGAGGTAGTTTATTCTAAGAGACCAAAATACTCCCAAAATTAAGTGGGTGATCCTATTCTAGTCACAGTCTAATATATATATATATATATTACCCCAAATTTTGGCAAAGGGAGCAAGCATCAAAATCCAGGAGGTGCAGAGAACCCCCCTCAAGATCAGTAAGAATAAGTCCACACCCTGTCATCTAATAGTAAAATTTACAAGTCTTAGTGACAAAGAGAAAATCCTGAAAGCAGCCCGGAACAAGAAGTCTGTAACATACAAGGGTAAAAACATTAGATGGGCAGTGGACTTATCCACAGAGACCTGGAAGGCCAGAAAGAACTGGCATGATATGTTCAGAGCACTAAATGAGAAAAATACACAGCCAAGAATCCTATATCCAGCTAGGCTATCATTGAAAATAGAAGGAGAGATAAAAATCTTCCAGGATAAAACAAAACAAAATAAAACTGAAAGAATTTGCAAACACCAAAACAACTCTACAGAAAATATTGAAAGGGGTCCTCTAAACAAAGAGATATCCTAAAAGTAGTAGACCAGAAAGGAACAGAGACAATGTACAGTAACAGTCGCCTTACAGGCAATACAATGGAACTAAATTCATATCTCTCAATAGTTACCCTGAATGTAAATGGGCTAAATGCCCCAATCAAAAGACACAGGGTATCAGAATGGATAAAAAACCAAAATCCATCAATATGCTGCCTACAAGAAACTCATTTTAGACCCAAAGACACCTCCAGATTTAAAGTGAGGGGGTGGAAAACAATTTACCATGCTAATGGACATCAAAAGAAAGCTGGGGTGGCAATCCTTATATCAGATCAATTAGATTGTAAACCAAAGACTATAATAAGAGATGAGGAAGGACACTATATCATACTCAAAGGGTCTGTCCAACAAGAAGATCTAACAATTTAAAATAACTATGCCCCAATGTGGGAGCAGCCTACTATATAAACCAATTAATAACAAAATCAAAGAAATACATTGACAATAATACAATCATAGTAGGGGACTTTAACACTGAAATGGACAGATCATCCAAGCAAAAGATCAACAAGGAGATAAAGGCCTTAAATGGCACACTGGACCAGATGGCCATCACAGATATATTCAGAACATTCCATCCCAAAGCAACAGAATATACATTCTTCTCTAGTGCACATGGAACATTCTCCAGAATAGATCACATCCTGGGTCATAAATCAGGTCTCAACCAGTATCAAAAGATTGGGATCATTCCCTGCATATTTTCAGACCACAGTGCTCTGAAGCTAGAACTCAATCACAAGGAACCCAAATACATGGAGACTAAACAGCATCCTTCTAAAGAATGAATGGGTCAACCAGGAAATTAAAGAAGAATTGAAAAAAATCACGTAAACAAATGAAAATGAAAACACAATGGTTCACGATCTGTGGGATACAGCAAAGGCAGTCCTGAGGGGAAAATATATAGTGATACAAGCCTTTCTCAAGAAACAAGAAAGGTCTCACCTAAAGGAGCTAGAGAAAGAACAACAAAGAAAGCCTAAACCCAGCAGGAGAAAAGAAATAATAAATATCAGAGCAGAAATCAATGAAATAGAAACCAAAAAAACAATAGAACAAATCAACACTACTAGGAACTAGTTCTTTGAAAGAATTAATAAGATTGATAAACCCCTGGCCAGATTTATGAAAAAGAAAAGAGGAAGGACCCAAATTAATAAAATCATGAATGAAAGAGGAAAGATCACAACTAACACCAAAGAAATACAAACACATCAAAAAATGGGCAGAAGATATGAACAGACACTTCTCCAATCAAGAAATACAAATGGCTATCAGACATATGAAAAAATGCTCATTATCGTTAGCCCTCAGGGAGATTCAAATTAAAACCACATTGAGATATCACCTTACACCAGTTAGAATGGCCAAAATTAACAAAACAGGAAACAACATGTGTTGGAGAGGATGTGGAGAAAGGGAAACCCTCTTCCACTGTTGCTGGGAATGCAAGTTGGTGCAGCCTCTTTGGAGAACAGTGTGGAGATTCCTCAAGAAATTAAAAATAGAGCTTCCCTATGACCCTGCAATTGCACTCCTGGGTATTTACCCCAAAGACACAGATGTTGTGAAAAGAAGGGCCATCTGTACCCCAATGTTTATAGCAGCAATGGCCACAGTCGCCAAACTATGGAAAGAACCAAGATGCTCTTCAACAGATGAATGGATAAGGAAGATGTGGTCCATATACACTATGGAGTATTATGCCTCCATCAGAAAGGATGAATACCCAGCTTTTGTAGCAACATGGATGGGACTGGAAGAGATTATGCTGAGTGAAAGAAGTCAAGCAGAGAGAGTCAATTATCATATGGTTTCACTTATTTGTGGAGCATAACAAATAGCATGGAGGACAAGGGGCGTTAGAGAGGAGTAGGGAATTTGGGTAAATTGGAAGGGGAAGTGAACCATGAGAGACTATGGACTCTGAAAAACAGTCTGAGGGGTTTGAAGTGGCGGGGGGGTGGGAGGTTGGGGTACCAGGTGGTGGGTATTATAGAGGGCACGGCTTGCATGGAGCACTGAGTTAGGTGAAAAAATAATGAATAATGTTTTTCTGAAAATAAATAAATTGGGAAAAAAAAAGAAATACAAACAATTATAAGAACATACTATGAGCAACTCTACGCCAACAAATTTAACAATCTGGAAGAAATGGATACATTCCTAGAGACATATAAACTACCACAACTGAACCAGGAAAAAATAGAACCCTTGAACAGACCCATAACCAGTAAGGAGATTGAAACAGTCATCAAAAATCTCCAAAAAAACAAAAATCCAAGGCCAGATGGCTTCCCAGGGGAATTCTACCAAACATTTAAAGAAGAATTAATCCCTATTCCACTGCAACTATTCCAAAAAATAGAAATGGAAGGAAAACTCCCAAACTCATTTTAAGAAGCCAGCATCACCTTGATCCTCAAACCAGATAAGGATCCCTTCAAAAAAGAGAATTACAGACCAATATCCTTGATGAATACAGATACAAAAATTCTCACCAAAATACTAGCCAATAGGATCCAACAGTACATTTAAAGGATTATTCACTATGACCAAGTGGGATTTATTCCAGGGTTGCAGGGTTGGTTCAATATCCACAAATCAATCAATGTGATACAATACATTAATTAAAGAAAGAACAAGAACCATATCATGTTCTCAATAGATGCTGAAAAAGCATTTGACAATGTACAACATCCCTTCCTGATCAAAACTCTTCAAAGTGTAGGGACAGAGGGCACATACCTCAATATTATCAAAGTCATCTATGAAAAACCCACCAAAAATATCATTCTCAATGGAGAAAAACCAAGAACTTTTCTGCTAAGGTCAGGAACATGGCAGGGATGTCCATTATCACCACTGCTATTCAACATAGTACTAGAAGACCTAGCCTCAGCAATCAGACAACAAAAAGAAATTAAAGGCATCCAAATCGGCAAAGAAGAAGTCAAACTATCACTCTTCGCAGATGATATGATTCTATATATGGAAAATCCAAAAGACTCCACCCCACATCTGCTAGAACTCGTACAGGAATTCAGTAAAGTGTCAGGATATAAAGTCAATGCACAGAAATCAGTTGCATTTCTTTACACCAACAACAAGACAGAAAAAATAGAAATTAAGGAGTCAATCCCATTTACAACTGCACCCAAAACCATAAGATACCCAGGAATAAACCTAACCAAAGAGGCAAAGAATCTATACTCAGAAAACTGTAAAGTACTTATGAAAGAAATTGAGGAAGACACAAAGAAATGGAAAAATGTTCCGTGCTCATGGATTGGAAGAACAAATATTGTGAAAATGTCTATGATATCCAAAGCAATCTACACATTTAATGCAATCCCTATCAAAATACCATTCATTTTTTTCAAAGAAATGGAACAAATAATTTTAAAATTTGTATGGAACCAGAAAAGACCTCAAATAGCCAAAGGAATATTGAAAAAGAAAGCCAAAGTTGGTGGCATCCCAATTCTAAACTTCAAGCTCTATTACAAAGTTGTCATCATCAAGACACTATGGTACTGTCACAAAAACAGACACATAGATCAATGGAACAGAGTAGAGAGCCTAGAAATAGACCCTCAACTCTATGGTCAGCTAATCTTCGACAAAGCAGGAAAGAATACTGAATGGAAAAAAGAGAGCCTCTTCAACAAATGGTGTTGGGAAAATTGGACAGCCACATGCAGAAAAATGAAATTGGACCATTTCCTTACACCATACACAAAAATAGACTCAAAATGGATGAAGGACCTCAATGTGAGAAAGGACTCCATCAAAGTCCTTGAGGAGAACATAGGCAGCAACCTCTTCAACCTCAACCGCAGCAACCTCTTCCTAGGAACATCACCAACTGAAGCAAGGGCAAAAATAAACTATTGGGTCTTCATCAAGATCAAAAGCTTTTGCACAACAAAGGAAACAGTTAACAAAACCAAAAGACAACTGACAGAATGGGAGAATATACTTGCAAATAACGCATCAGATAAAGGGCTAGTATCCAAAATCTATAAAGAGCTTATCAAACTCAACACCCAAAGAACAAATAATCCAGTCAAGAAATGGGCGGAGGACATGAACAGACATTTCTGCAAAGGAGACATCCAGATGGCCAACAGACACATGAAAAATTGCTCCACATCACTCAGCATCAAGGAAATGCAAATCAAAACCACAATGAGATACCACCTCACACCAGTCACAATGGCTAAAATTAACAAGTCAGGAAATGACAGATGCTGGTGAGGAGGCAGAGAAAGGGGAACCCTCCTACACTGTTGATGCAAGCTGGTGCAGCAACTCTGAAAAACAGCATGGAGGTTCCTCAAAAAGTTGAAAATAGAGCTACCTTACAAGCCAGCATGGATATTTACCCTAAAGGTACAAACATAGTGATCCAAAGGGGCATGTGCACCCAAATGTTTATAGCAGCAATGTCCACAATAGCCAAACTATGGAAAGAACCTAGATGTCCATCAACAGATGAATGGATAAAGAAGAAGTGGTATATATATACAATGGAATACTATGCAGCCATCAAAAGAAATGAAATTTTGCCATTTGCAATGACATGGATGGAACGAGAGGGTATTATGCTGAGTGAAATAAGTCAATCAGAGAAAGACAACTATCATGTGATCTCCCTGATATGAGGAAGTGGAGATGTAACATGGGGGTTTTGGGGGTTAGGAAAAGAAAAAATGAAACAAGATGGGATTAGGAGGGAGACAAACCATAAGAGCCTCTTACTGTCACACACACACACACACACACAAAAAAAAACAAAAAAAAAAAAAAAAAAACCTGAGGGTGACCGGGGTTAAGGGGGTAGGGAGAAGGTGGTGGGGTTATGGACATTGGGGAGGGTATGTGATATGGTGAGTGCTGTGAAATGTGTAAACCTGGTGATTCACAGACCTGTACCCCTGGGGCTAATAATACATTATATGTTTATAAAAATTTTTTTAAAAATTTTAAAAAAGAATAAATATTGTTAAAATGTCTATGCTTACTAGAGCAATCTATACTTTTAATGCAATCCGTATTAAATACCATCATCATTTTTCACAGAGTTGGAACAAATGATCCTAAAATTTGTATGGAACCAGAAAAGACTCCGACTAGTCAAAGGAAAGTTGAAAAAGAAAACCAAAACTGGTGGCATCACAATTCCAGACTTTAAGTTCTATTACAAAGCTGTAACCATAAAGACAGCTTGGTACTGGCACAAAAAACAGACACATAGATCAGTGGAACAGAATAGGAAGCCCAGAAATGGAACCTCAACCCTATGAGCAACTAGTCTTTGACAAAGCATGAAAGCATATCCAATGGAAAAAAGGCAGTCTCTTCAACAAATGGTGTTGGAAAAATTTGACAGTCACATGCAGAAGAATGACTCTGGACCATTTCCTTATACTATATACAAAAATAGACTCAAATGGATGAAAGACCTCAATGTGAAACTGGAATCCATCAAAACCCTAGAGAAGAACATAGGGAAAAACCTCTTTGACCTCAGCCACAGCAACTTCATGCTAGACCTATGTTCAAAGGCAAGGGGAAGAAAGGCAAAAATGAACTATTGGGACTTCATCAAGATAACAAAATTTGCAAAGAAAAAAAGCAAAGGAAACAGTTGACAAAAGGAAAAGACAACTGACAGAATGGGAAAAGATATTTGCAAATGACATGAGATAAAGGGGTAGTATCAAAAATCTATAGAGAATTTATCAAACTCAACACCCAAAGAACAAACAATTCAGTAAGAAAAGGAGCAAAAGACATGAACAGACATTTTTCCAAAGACCTATAAATGGCCAACAGACACATGAAAAGATGCTCAACATCACTCAGCATCAAAGAAATACAAATCAATGGGGCACCTGGGTGGCTCAGTGGGTTAAGCCTCTGCCTTTGGCTCCGGTCATGATCCCAGAGTCCTGGGATCGAGCCCCGCATTGTGCTCTCTTCTCAGCGGGAAGCCTGCTTTCCCCCTCCGCCTGCCTCTCCGCCTACTTGTGATCTCTTTCAAATAAATAAGTAAAATCTTAAAAAAAAAAAAAAGAAATACAAATCAAAACCACAACGCAATACCACCTCACATCAGTCAGAATGGCTAAAATTAACAAGTCAGGAAATGACAGATGCTGGTGAGGATGAAGAGAAAGGAGATACCTCCTACATTTTTGGTGGGAATGCAAGCTGGTACAGCCACTCTGGAAAACTGTATAGAGGCTCCTCAAAAAGTTGAAAATAGAACTACCCAGCAATAGAAGTACCCAGCAATTTCACTACTGGGTATTTGCCCTATAGATACAAAGATAGTAATCTGAAGAAGCACCTGCACCCCAAAGGTTATAGTGGCAATGTCCACAATAGCCAAACTATGGAAAGAGTGAAGATGTCCACTGACAGATGAATGGATAAAGAAGATGTGGAACATATATACAGTGGAATATTATAAAACAATAAAAAATGAAATCTTGTCATTTGCAAGGATGTGTATGGAACTAGAGGGTATTATGCTAAGTGAAATAAGTCAATCAGAGAAAGGCAATCATCATATGATCTCACTGATATGTGGAATTTAAGAAATGAAACAGAAGATCATAGGAGAGGAAAAAACAAAAGATGAAACCAGAGAGGGAGATAAACCATAGAGACTCTTAATCATAGGAAACAAACTGAGGGTTGCTGGAGGGGAGTGGTGTAGAGAGGTTGGGTAACTGGGTGATGAACATTAAGGAAGACACATGATATAATGAGCACTGGGTTTTAAATAAGGCTGATGAATCACAGACTTGTAACTCTGAAACCAATAATACATTATATGTTAATTATTTTAATTTAAATAAAAACATTTTTAAAAAGAGTAAAAAACAATACTATACATTAGATTCTTCTAGAAAATAAAAACTAAAAAAAAAAAAGCTTCAGAACAGCTTATAATCTTGGGACTCACTAAATTTCAACTCTTGGTCCTTCTCTGTTAGATATTTCACTACTTGCTCATAAGTAAGTTTGAATCACTCATCCCCTTAACACACTGACCTTCCCTACTTGGTTTGCTGTCATCTAGTTCTGTTTACATAGGGCTCACTGAGTAAACATTCAACATGAATTTATTCAACATCTAACCTTTACCAGGCACGGTTCTAGGATGTTGAGATGCCTCAGTGAAAAAAACTGGCACTCAACATTAACCCTCGTAGAGCTTACATTCTGCTGAGAAAAAATAGATAATAAAAAATAAAGTCATTTGAAGGAGATAGTGCTATGGGAAAAAAGCAAACAGAGCAAAATCCAGGGATTGGAAGTTCCAGGGCAGTACTAATTTGCAATTTTAAGTAGAATGTCCTGGGGCAGGACTCTTTCATGCTGTAACCTCATCTGACTTTACTAGCATGGTTCTACTTCTTCTTGAACAAATCAGGCTGGCCTTTGTTATTCTTTGAGATCTTCACACTTCCCCTGGATCTAGGTAAAAGCCATTAGAGGGTTTGCTTCAGAGTTTCTCTGTCTTTCAAAGTAATAATTCTCTGGTCTTTGAAGCTAGAATTTGTGTTATTTTGTTCCAGATTGTGAAAGAGAGTATATTAAACAACTAAATCATTCAAGATTTAAAAAAAAAAATCTGCTTCTACAAGAAGTTTTAGGGTTTGGTTAGTTTCCATCAACATGTTCCTTATTGAGACATTTCTGAATTAGTTTTTAAAAACAGATATGCTAGTGTGAAATAGATATGTACCTTAAGAATTTCCAACCACCAACTTCACACAAATTTTGTGCTTAATTACATAACTTTTCTGATCTAGAATTTTGATCTTTTTTTAAGATTTTGTTTATTTATTTGAGAGAGAGAGCGAGCGAGCACAGAAAGAGAGAGAAAGGGAGAAGAAGGCTCCCCGCTGAACAGAGAGCCTGTTCTCTGTGGGACTCAATCCCAGGACCCCAAGATCATGACCTGAGCTGAAGACAGATACTTAACTGACTGAGCCACCCAGGTGTCCTAGAATTTTGATCTTTAGAGTATAGTTGTTTTCCCAAGAAGGTGGCATAAAGATGACTACTCAGTTGCAAGACTGAGTTTTTAGATGGCTATACATCCTTTACCTCTTTTTTCCACTTCCTTTCATCAACTCTGATTGGGCCAGCCCTCACCTGCCATCCTGTTCCTATCCTACCTAGAACACAGAATTGGGTCTAGAGCTAGGTTCCCAAATCTGCTCTACCTGTTCTATCCCAGGTAAGTAACAAGCTGCTTGCTCCTGCTAGAGCAGGGTAGCTCAGACTAGCATGAATGCATTCTTAGAACATCAAGGGCAACTTTTATATAAATCCAATGCCATGGTGTTATCACAATTGACTTTGTCCTCTATTTACTAAACACTGTCTTATTTCTAAATACACTCTCTCTTTCCTCAGATTTCTTATTAGGAATATTCTTCCTTCTATAACCCTAATAGTAAGTTAGGAAAACTTGCATGTTTTTAGTAATTTGGAATTTGTGTTTAGAGATAAAAACCAAAGTAATTCAAATTACTGTTCTATTATTCTGATGTTGGATAATTTTTAAAAAATGGACTGTCCCCTGAATCTTCAGTCATCTATGTGCTGATGACAGAAAAAGGCTTTGATATTTCAATAGCTCATAGGAAAGACAGTTGAAGAATTCACTGGCAAGCTTTGGGTGTTGCTTTTTACAGTATTTAATTATGAAATGTAGACAATTCATTGCCAGATTATTGCTACAAAACTGCAATATTCTCAAAGAATTTTTACATAAGATTGTAAATGTGGTTGTAAAAAACAGACATCTGAGGAGAAAGATACACATAAATCAGCAGAATGTTTATATGTGGTGCCATGTGGGGGAAGCCTGATATAGCATTAATCCCTCTTGGAATGCACTGAATTTATGGAATGTGGAACATTTTGTTAGAGTGTGAGTATTCATTCTTAATATACCACCACCACCTGTCTGAGACTAGAGTTTGCTTCAGTATTTACCGTGAGACTATAATATTACCAATGCAATGAACCATCCAATGGATTTATAGCAGAGAAAAGCTATTAGTCAGCCAATGAAAAGTTTGAACACTTGAACAAATGTTTATTGACAAAACTACTATGTGTCAAATACTTTTCATACAGATATGAAAAAACACACTCCCTATTTTGGGGGGACATTTTCAATCCAGGCTACGAATTGCATACATAGGGCTTGTGCTCCACTACTCCTTCATGTAGCATCCCGGGAAGACATGACACACTCCCTTCCGAACCCAGCTGCTCAGTGGACACACTCTTCCATATAGCCCTCCAGGAAGCCATCACCAAATGATTTGTATTTGCATGTGAGAGAATATTAATACTATTTTATTACTAATAAGAGCTAATAATTATGGGTACTGACTTTATAGCCAGGGCTCTATGCCATGTCTATGTATTAGCTCATGTTATTTCCACAACAATTTCAATAGGTAGCTATTATTTTTATTCCCATTTTACGGATAAGAAAATTGAGGCTTAGAGAGACTCACTATTTGCCACATTGACATGACTGGTAAACATCAAAGTCACCATCTGAACCCAGGCATTGGGAATCAACTGTTCATACTACCCAGTACTGCCTGTTATATTCCATCTCTGATTAAGCCCATCAACTGTTTTATATTAAATCCTCTTACATTTTTTTCTTCTTGAAACAGAAGAAACTGTTATATTTAGCTTTTTAGATTTTCTTTTTCAAATCTTTAAGTCTATTAGATTTTTTTTTAAAGATTTACTTATTTTAGAGAGAGAGAAAGAAAGCTCATGAGTGGGAGGAGTAGAGGGAGAGAGAATGTCAAGCAGACTCCTTCCTGAGTGTGGAGTCTGATGAGGACTCAATCTCATGACCTTGAGATCATGACCTGAGCTGAAATGAAGAGTTGGTGTTTGGCTGAATATACTACCAAGGTGTCCCTGTTAGATATTCTTTGCATGCAAAAATTGCTGAACAAACACTAAGTTCCAAACCCTGGGCTAGACATTAGAAAATAGCAGTGAATAAGATGAAGGATTTTCCAACAATGTGGACCTGCTATTCTTACCTGTCTCAATGAGCATCCTGTTTTTTAACTCTAGAACTCTGTTCTGGAGAATTTAGTCTGTGAATTTTAGGAATAGGTGTGTCCCAGGAGCACTGCTTGCAGGGAACTTGCTGCAGTAGGATCCAGCTATATGCCCACCACTCATTGTGGCAGGTGCCATGTCCCACAGCTTCAGAGAGAAGCTGGCTTTGGCCATCGTGACTGAGGATCAGGTTGTTCTTTAGGATGTCACAAAGACTGGTAAACATTGGAACTTCAAGACAAGACCACATCCTTAGAAGGATACACGCACAAACTCTTGAGTCTGAAGGTAAGAGATTACATCACAACTATTATTATAGAACCAAACTGATTCTATGGTCCATGGAGTCACTGTGAACTTCAGTAAATAGAAGGAAGTTTCCTAGGCAGGCAGGCAGAGGAGAGTGGGGCATTAGATACAATAACTTAACCATGTGGCAAGGGGTTCTTACTTAGGTTGTCAACTCCTACCTCTTAGGGAAGCCGTTATAGATTTTTTCTTCTGGAGAAAAAGGTAAAAAATCTCGTTACTATGGTCCATATACACTATGGAGTATTATGCCTCATTAGAAAGGATGAATACCCAACTTTTGTAGCAACATGGATGGGGCTGGAAGAGATGATGCTGAGTGAAATAAGTCAAGCAGAGAGAGTCAATTATCATATGGTTTCACTTATTTGTGGAGCATAACAAATAGCATGGAGGACAAGGGGAGTTAGAGAGAAGGGAGTTGGGGAAATTGGAAGGGGAGGTGAACTATGAGAGACTATGGACTCTGAAAAACAATCTGAGGAGTTTGAAGGGGTGGGGGGGTGGGAGGTTGGGGGAACCAGGTGGAGGGTATCAGAGAGGGCATGGATTGCATGGAGCACTGGTTGTGGTGCAAAAACAATGAATACTGTTATGCTGAAAATAAAAAATAAATAAATAAATAAATAAATAAATAAAATCTTTTTTTTTTTCAATTTATTTATTTTCAGAAAGACAGTATTCATTATTTTTTCACCACACCCAGTGCTCCATGCAATCCGTGCCCTCTATAATACCCACCACCTGGTACCCCAACCTCCCACCCCCCCGCCACTTCCAACCCCTCAGATTGTTTTTCAGAGTCCATAGTCTCTCGTGGTTCACCTCCCCTTCCAATTTCTCCCAACTCCCTTCTCTTCTCTAACACCCCTTGTCCTCCATGCTATTTGTTATGCTCCACAAATAAGTGAAACCATATGATAATTGACTCTCTCTGCTTGACTTCTTTCACTCAGCATAATCTCTTCCAGTCCCATCCATGTTGCTACAAAAGTTGGGTATTCATCCTTTCTGATGGAGGCATAATACTCCATAGTGTATATGGACCACATCTTCCTTATCCATCCATCCGTTGAAGGGCATCTTGGTTCTTTCCATAGTTTGGCGACTGTGGCCATTGCTGCTATAAACATTGGGGTACAGATGGCCCTTCTTTTCACGACATCTGTATCTTTGGGGTCAATACCCAGGAGTGCACTTGCAGGGTCATAGGGAAGCTCTATTTTTAATTTCTTGAGGAATCTCCACACTGTTCTCCAAAGAGGCTGCACCAACTTGCATTCCCAGCAACAGTGGAAGAGGGTTTCCCTTTCTCCACATCCTCTCCAACACATGTTGTTTCCTGTTTTGTTAATTTTGGCCATTCTAACTGGTGTAAGGTGATATCTCAATGTGGTTTTAATTTGAATCTCCCTGAGAGCTAATGATGATGAACATTTTTTCATGTGTCTGATAGCCATTTGTATGTCTTCATTGGAGAAGTGTCTGTTCATATCTTCTGCCCATTTTTTGATATGTTTGCCTGTTTCGTGTGTGTTGAGTTTGAGGAGTTTATTATAGATCCTGGATATCAACCTTTTGTCTGTACTGTCATTTGCAAATATCTTCTCCCATTCCGTGGGTTGCCTCTTTGTTTTTTTTGACTGTTTCCTTTGCTGTGCAGAAGCTTTTGATTTTGATGAATCCCAAAAGTTTATTTTCACTTTTGTTTCCTTTGCCTTTGGAGACGTATCTTGAAAGAAGTTGCTGTGGCTGATATCGAAGAGATTACTGCCTATGTTCTCCTCTAGGATTCTGATGGATTCCTGTCTCACGTTGAGGTCTTTTATCCATTTTGAGTTTATATTTGTGTACGGTGTAAGAGAATGGTCGAGTTTCATTCTTCTACATATAGCTGTCCAGTTTTCCCAAAATCTTAAAAAAAAAATCTGGTTACCTTTTGTGGTTCATCTTCCTGGGAGCATGTATACTGTAAAATTTGGAAAAGATCAACCAAAAGCATTGACTATGAAAACGAAGATTCTTTGTGTGAAAAGTTGACTTGCTTTGTTAGAAAGTATATGACACAGGAAGATGCTTTTTGCAGATTCTGTATATAATTTCTTCTGAGACCTAGTGGTTGACTGCCCTGGGATAAGACTGACTAGACATGTGTAGGGCATATGTAGGAGAAATTCAGCAAGAGCAAGTCAGGGCCTCTATACAGGAGGCACTTACAGTTCAGGCAGACTACTGTGGTGAGGCTGGGTCTCTTTAATTGAGACCCAGATTCAATTAGAGGCAAATCGTTAACTTGGTTCATAAGTTTATAAAGCTGTAAACCTTTTTAAGTTTTACAATGGCCCAGTCCTCAATTTGGACAATAAATTCATGTAGTCACCCAGTCATTATATAGCTCTTACAACTGGAGTCATGTCTTTTGTCCTTCTTCCATAGTCCACTGTAGCATCAGCCTTATTGAATCATGTTCAGATCCTGAAACCTGTTCTGCTTTCTTTAATCGCTAGGCCATTGAACTTATTGCTCCTTCACCCAGCATCACTGCCCCACCCACACCCATGGCCCTCTTCTTTGCTGGGCGCAGGTCTACTTGTCTTTGCGTAAGGTTTCAGTTATCACTTCCCCTAGGAAGTCTTTCCTGTCCCACCCTTCCTCCCCCAGCTGGGGTTAGCTGCCCTCCTACATGTTTCTATTTCCCCATCCCAGTATTTATCACAGCTTGCAACTTCCTGTATACTGGACCCTGTCTCTCACTATCCTGTAGTCATTGTGAAGCTGGCCAGTAACTTATTTGCAACTTTATCCCTAGTGAAGGCCAGAATGCCTGGTTCATAGCAGGGGTTCCTTAAACATTTTTGAGCTAAGGTTGAGGCCCAGTTTTCAGAATTGAAGGTCAAAGGCAGGGAGAGTTTTGAGACCACAATAATTGGGGCCAGAATCCAGATGATGGCTAGGCAGGACTGGCTTAAAGTTCTCCTTTTAGGTCAGGGCAAACCTTTTGATGGGGATTAAGGAACTTGGGAGCCCATGGGAGCTGGGACCCAGAAGGGCCCGATTCCAGAAAACAGAGACACTTACCAATATCAATTTGGCACCAAACTGGAAAGACAAAATCTCAGAAGATGCATCCCTTCCCTTGGATGTAATTCAGCCCTGATGTCTGCATATGGAAGCGGGGGGTAGGGTAGAGAAAGAATATGTTGTAGGGGAGAAAACATGGATAAAGGGAAATGAAAAAAACCTCCCTCTCTGGTCTCTAGGTTCAGTTCTCAAGACATGACCTCTTTTATTCTTTGTTATTTTACTCATCCAAACCTCTCCCAACTTTGGACATCTGGTTCCTGCCCTTGCCCTCTGTGCCCAAACCCCACCCCTGATATCGACTTCCAACCTGGTTCTTCTAACAGATGCTTCCTTTTAATTCATCCTTGCCTTTGCAACATTAGTCCTTGCCTTTTAAGAGTTTATTGTAAGCATGGTCATTCCTCAGGCTGATCCATTTCCTAACAGTGGACCCCACAGGGCCTAGGCCTCTCTTCCTCTTGAACCAGCTGATGATCTGGCCTTCTGGTTACTCAATCCCCATCCAGGCATGCTTTCTGCTAGCTCTTTGGCTGGAGCTAGACCAAACTTCACCTGGCATTTTTATATCATAGACTAGTATTTTTTTTTATTTTTACCAATATGTGCCTTATAGTATCAAGAGATTATGTGGAAAGGTGAAGGTCATCTCAGCCTGAGTGAGATCTGAACAGAAGAGCCATGCTGTGCAATGACCAGCCACTCATGCAATAATATTTACTGAGAACCTACTGGATGCCAGTTATTGATCCATACAAAAAAATTACTTAGAGCAAAGAGTAATAAGAAAGATATGAACAATATTTAAAAATTAGTTACCTATTACTATGATAATTTAAACCTTATCTGCTCCAGCATCTAAAAATGTGCTTCACCATTCATGCACACTGGCAGACACTGCCAAGAAGAGTGTGTGAGCTTCCAGCCAAAGGCCATCACTAACCATTACAACACAGGGCAGGAAGATGCCTGCCTTTCACCTGGTGCAGAGTCTTCTTCTCTGCTTCTCTATGAAATTGGAGACTTGTGGTTTCTTTTCAGAAGGAGAAAGGAGCCTTGGGTAAGAAATAGCTCACCAGTGGGTGAGGCAATGGGTGAATTACCTGCTTTCTGCTCCTGAAGTTTAATAAACTCTCATTAGACACAGAGGGAACAAAACTTTACTGACTTACCTCTCATGAAAAGGGATATTTGGGGGGCCCTTGGATTCCAGACCTAGATCTGGGATTTCTGGTAGCTAGCTATTAAGTGTGCACTCTTTAGCATCTTTATGATGGTGTAGGTGCCAAGGTGAATTTAAATGACACCCTTAAACGAACCTCAGGATCTCCTCTGGAACTGTACTCACTACCGTGGTGGAGCCAAATGCATCTCCTAAATTTATCAGACATTTCTCACACCTGGCCTGCCAAACATCCAAATCCCTCAGGGACTCCTGCTTAGATGTTTACACCTTCTGGTACTGGCAGGCACTGAGCCATAGGTAATAGAGGTCAGGTGATATAGAGCCCAAGTAACGTGTTGACAGTGCATGATCTTCCAGAGAAAACATGGGCTTAATTTAAAAGCCTGAATTAAGTAGTGTCATTTCCTTTATTATCCAGGCTAGACAGAGATCTTTAGCAATAGGAGAACTTTCTGGACAAAGGGATCTTCCAACTCCATCAGGTTGTAACGATAGTCTCCAGCAGTTCCAGGGCCTAGGGCCACTTCAGGCTTACCCTTCTTTTAGTGGTTCTCCACCTTTTGTCCTGTGCTGAAAACATCTGTCCAGCAGCAGCAGTGGCTCCCAGAGGCAGAGACTCTTACCTGGGGTTAGAGAAAGGGAGGTACATGGTCCCCTGGGGTGTGTGGGTCAGAATCCCATAGGGAAGCACTTTGAACACCTCCCTCCAGGATGATTTTGATGTTCCCTAAGGTTGTGAGCCCACTATTTGATAATCAGTATAGGTCTTAGGACTCTGGAGTGTGGAATAGGACAGACTCCAAAATCAGCCACGTGTCTTAAAGCTGTTTCTCCACCCAACTTGGACAGAAGTCTCCCAGACAGATGATGTCAGTGCAACCAGAGAAAAGACTTGTTAAAATCTGTGCTCTCACTGGCTGAGAAAACTTTTCCTGGAACCCTCAGGAACTGGTGGTGGGAACGTGGACTGGGGCAGTCATTCCGGACAGCAATTTGGCAGTAGCTGGCTAAAATAAGTGCACACCCTATGAGCCATCAGTCTCTGGAGTCTATGCCCCAGAGAAACTCAGGCCCGGATCAAATAGGGATGTATAGGAGGGTGCTCTGTGCAGTAGTAGGTGCAGGAATAATAATCATGGTGGTGATGATAATGACGGTTAACACTTGCTAGGAGCTTATGTGTGCCTAGCACTTTACATGTTCTCAGCACTGTGCGCAAGGTAGATACTACAACTCTCTCTGCTTTAGAAATGGGAGGCTGAAATATGGGAAATTGAGTGAATGGGCTCAGTTCATACTGTTGGCAAATTGGAACCATACCAGCCAGTCTGGATCCCAGACACCCCAATCATGTGTTTTATGATCTACCTCTGTGTCATCACTGACAAACAAATGTGATACACACATAGGTAGATAAATATTTAAAATGCATACAAAGACAATATAACATCATAAAATTTCAAGTGTGTAAGTGTACACACACATCCAAGTACATATTAGTGAGCATCTGGAGTGAGGGCAAGTGGAGGAAATGTATAAGACAAAACCAAACAAAACAAGAAAAGGCCTTGCCTGGATGGTAATGATTGGGTGCCATGAGTTAGGGAGGTTCCCTGGAGTTCCTATGGCCCCCCTCCCCCATAATTCTCTTCATGAAACTAGATGCAAAGCTCCTTCCCAACTTTAGAGAGGGTCAAAGAAGACAAGATCATTCTCATTTTCTTCCCAGGTCTCCCTCCTGAAAGTAGCAGAACCCTGCAATATGTGTGCATTCTCGCTGGTGTTTTACTTCACCCTAAAAATCTAAGTCTACTTCCTTCCATTTTACAGATGAGAAGAAAAGCAGTTCAGAGAGGTAGTAACCTTGCAGATTATCAGTGGAACTGGCACTTGACCCAAGTTCCTAGTGTGGAGGTGTGGTCCTGTGGTTTATAACTCACCCATTGGTTTCCTCTGTAGAAATAGCCACTGTTTCCATGAATCAGAGGAATTTCTCTGGCATTGTTTGATGGAGGCCTCAAAGCAAGGTCTATACATTCAAGGATGATAATAAATTATTCTTTAAAAATATTCATTTGTTTTAGGGAGAGAGAGCGAGAGAGAGAGAGCACATGAGCAGAGGGAGGGGCTGAAGGAGAAGCAGGCTCCCACTGAGCAGAAAGTCTGATGCGGGACTCGATCCCAGGACCCTGGGATCATGACCTGAGCCATAGGCAAACACTTAACCGACTGAGCCCCCCAGGAGCCCCAATATTAAAATTATTTTAATTAAATTTTTCCTAGGGTGACAGAAGAATAAGGTATTATTGCAAACCTTTTGAGAAAATTATTTATTTACATTTTATATGTCTCTGGAAGTGGCTGATCCTAACAGTTGTCATTGTTTAGGACCTGCCCACACACCATGGAATGCTTGTCTGTAAGTGCGTATCTCAGCCCATTCCTGTCGGAGCATCTAGAAATGTGAATTCCAGTGTTTCCAAGGGAGTTAAGTATGTGCATAGCTCACATTATGGCATATCATTATTTCCTATGCAGGTGGAGAATTAATTCATAATTAATGATGTAATCAGACAGACTTCAGGGAATGATTCAACAGGCTGTTATTTGGCAAATGCGCAATGACCATAAAGTGCAGTTACCTCATTCGTCCTGTTTGGAGAGTCGCATTGGCATGGGAATTCAGTTTCTTTGAACCTTGAATTTTTTTTTTAATCTTTTTTTTAAAGATTTTTATTTATTTGACAGACAGATCACAAGTAGGCAGAGAGGCAGAGAGAGAGAGAGAGAGGAGGAGGCAGGCTCCCTGCCGAGCAGAGAGCCCAATGTGAGGCTCGATCCCAGGACCCTAGGATCATGACCTGAGCAGAAGGCAGAGGCTTTAACCACTGAGCCACCCAGGCGCCCCAAACCTTGAATGTTTTATTCTCACAACACTTATTTATAGGTTGCCCATAATCTATCTGACATTGACAGAAGACACAATTCTGATTGGGGGACCAATTAGCTATGAAATTGACCAGACAAAGATACACGAGGAAGCACCTATAGGATTGTGCCGCTCAAACTGGGGTTGCTGGTTAGAGCAAGGCTCTTCATAAATTATGTGAGGAGGCTATATCAGGGTCCTAAGCAAAAGGTGGGTGGGGTTTGGAGAGGAAGAGAGAAGAGGCAAGAAGGCAGGGCAGCAGTCCCTGAGTTGTGAAGGCAGAAGTGAGGAAGGAGTGAGGGGTGGGTCGGGGAGACAAGAACAGTGGAGAATGAGCTCTGAAGGGGAGAGAGGGATAACTTGGGAGGTGAGGGTCCAGGCTTGGCCTGCACCATGGGACTGATGGTGACATGGCTGAATGTGTGACTCATGCTGGCTCACTACGGGTCTGAAAGCCTGAGTTCACAGATATGTGCTTTCAGCTCTCTTTAAACACTCGAGGCAGAGAGGAGTGCCAAGTGGCAGAGTAATTTCCCTGGGAGCAGCTGTCAGGATGCTCAGAATCAGGCAATACAGAAAGATGCCCCAAATGCACTGAGCACTCCCATCTGTAAGCCTTTCCGCAAATCATTCTGCTTACCTGGATGGTCCTCCAGGTCTCCTCCCAGACCTGGGCTGTCCAAAATGGGGCTCCTAGCCACATATGGACTTGAAGCGCAGATGTACTGTAAGTGTGAAATACCTACAGGACTTCAAAGACTTAGTGATAGAGAAATGGTATCATCCAAAATTATTTTTATATTTATTACATGTGAAAATGATAAGTTTTGGGTGTATCAATTTAAATAAAATATAGCATTAACATTAGTTCACCTCTTTCTTCTTTCTTTTTCATATGTGTCTCCCTTTGCATACCTGCTGACAGCCTTGTCTTAGAGTTCATGGATACTTCAAGAGGCTGCACAGCATAGGAGCCAAGTTTCCAAGTTCTGGAGCCAGGCTTTTGGAGTTCAGGGACTGGTTTCAGACCTTGTCACTTCATGGCAGGTGCCTGGGGCTGGGTACTTAACTGGGTACTTAGCTGCTGCTGTGCCTGCCTCTTGGGGAAGTGCAAGGCTCAGATGCAGTCTCTGCTGCCTCCTTGAGGCCCTCCCCTGTACCCTGTTGCATAAACCTAGCAGGACGCAGGGCCCTGGCGGGTTGGTAGTGCTGAGCATACTTGGGCTAAAGGTATATAAGTCGTTTCATTAATTCACAGAGATTCTCATGAAGTTGTGCCTGATTCATACCTCATTGCCCTCCTGATCTTTCTGCCAATGCCCTGGCATCATGGAGGAGATGATGGGTCCCTTTCCCACCAGGGCTGCAGAGTCCCACATCATCTGACAAAGTGAATGGGCACACAGTGCCACATCTCATAGATCACAGTGATGCAGTTTTCTTTTAGGGGTTACACAGTGGGGTGATGGGCAACTTCTCCTTGGTTTATAAGTAAACTTATTTTTTATTGACCTACATATAATACATTTGGAAAAATATAAAATTCACAAGTGAACAAATCAGTGAGTTTATAAAAATTTTATAACCTTCATAAAATCAAGAAATAGTTCATGAAAAGCTTTCCAACAGCCCCCTTATTGTCCCTCTCAGACATCTCCCCTCCCCTAAAGATGATGACTGCCTTGCCATTGGTCATCATTTTAGCTTTATGTAAATGCAGTTGCACCCTTGTGTTGGACTTCCTTCATTCAACATTCTGTTTGTGAGATCCATCCATATTGTTATGTTAGCAGTCGTCTGCTCGCTTTCAGTGTTGTATAATATTCCACTTCCATAAATGTATCACAATTGGCTTGTTCATTCTATTGTTAATGTGTATTCAGACTGATTTAGTTTGGGACTATGTGAACTATGCTGTTCTGACTATCCCGCACACTAAGGAGTGGAATTTGGGATTATAGGAAATGTATGTGTACAGTGGCAGAACTTCCAAGGTGTTTACACCAAGTTCCAGTCCCAGTAGCAATGTATGAGAGTTCCAGATGTTCCATATCTTTGCCAATATCTATTCCCCCCATTTATAGGACAAGGAGTGGTTTTAATTGGCATTTCCCAGATGACTACGCTCTTTTTCATATGCTTACTGGCCATTTGGATATCGTACTTGTATAGTTCAAGTCTTTTGCCACTTGTCCCTTCCCCTTAAAATTGTATTTATTTGGGTTATATCTGGGTTGCAAACATTTTTTTCCAGTCCATAGCTTATCTTTTCATGCTCTTAATGGTGTATCTTTAGGAGTAGTTCTTAAATTTAATGAAGTCTAATTAATCTTTTCCTCTAAGAGTTAATGAATTTTGTAATCTGTTTGAAGTATAGCCAGTTTAAAGTTAGGGAATGTCGCCAACACATTCCGCAGTGGGAGAGCCTAAAAGCTAACAAAGACTTGACCTCTAACAATTCTGGAAACCATGTGACAAACCAAACCATTTGTGTTATCCTTCTTTCTACATAGCATTAAGTTCTGTGCCTTGACTCAATTTCTTCACTCCCCCAAACCTCATACCCATATTTTCATGCTGGCTCTGTGATCTTTTCCCCCCTATTTGTCCTTCCATCCCCTGGGGCTACCTTTGTGTTCTATTTCAAAATCTCACCGGGCTCTCCTTTGAATTTAATAGTGAAAAGAATTAATACTACTTACTGAGAGCTTACTGTGTGCTAAGTCCATGTGCTTTCTCGTTTAATGTCATGAAAAATTCATCAGATACCTACTAACACATTTTCAGATGAAAAAAAAAAGTGTTGTTTATGAAGGCTAAGGTCTCTAGCTGGAAATCTACAGAGCCCAGCTTCAGACTGAAGTCCACTTGACCACTGAAGTCCCTGAGACTTCCCATCATGCTTCCCCTCCCAGCCCTTAGGTAGCTTTTTAGACCTGATGAGGCCCCACATCTTTTACCCAGGATAGAAAGACCTATAGAATTGCTAGATAGAATTGCTTTTGACTAAAGAGTCAACTTCTGAGCAGTTCAATAGCCTCCAGTCCAAGGGAACCCCCCTTTCCACTTCAGCCCCAAGGTGGAGGTGAGCCAGCCCTTCTCTTTGCATGCTTCTTTTCCTTCTTACACACCCCATGTTCCTCCCTCTTGCCCCACCTCCTAAAGACTTGTTAGGTCCACTGCAGCTGCTTCCTGCCCAGCCACAGCAGTATGCAGGGTGGGAAGCAAGCCAGTCCAGTGTGTGGCCCCAGGGGTAAAGGCAGAAGGGGTCCTCATGAGTCACACCTCATGGAATATTGAAAACAGAAACTCAGAGAGAGCAGGGAAGGCTCTCTGAGGTGTCTTAGAAAGCCAGCCTGGGGGAAGTGGAGATATCCTTTTAAAATTATTCTTCATTATTGCTCCCTCACGAAAAGAGAAGCAAAGCCTCCAGCCCTGGCTTCCTGCAATCCAGTCTGGACCAAGGAGCATGAATATAAGCTGGAATCTCCTGAAAAAACCGATCTCACATTTGTCCTGTATGTCTTACTTCTATATACTTTTATGCCATGACCTCATCCAATCACTAGGGGGATGCTTGTGAGGTCAAGAAGGCAGGTGTGTGGGGTCCATTTTATAGATGTACAAGATGACCTTTAGGGAGGCTGATATCTTGTCTACATTAGTTCAATAACTAATGAACTACTGTTCAATAACTAATAATAACTGATGTTAAACTAATAACATCAGGCCCAGGACTAGAACTCAAGACTCCATATTTCTAGTCCAATGTTTTTCCACTGGACATTTCTACCTCTGTAGCAGGATTACTAACAATTTTATTTAAGATTTATTTATTTATTTTCAAGAGATACAGAAAGAGAGTGTGTGAACATGGGTAGAGGGGAAGAGAGAGAGGGAGAGAGAATCTTAAGCAGACTTCCACTGAGTGTAGAGCTTGACACAGGGCTCCATCTCACAACCCTGAAATCACAACCTGAGCCAAAAGCAAGAGTAGGCCACTTAATTTACTGTGTGCAATCCAGGTGCCCCAAGGGTGACTAACATTTAAATCAATGCCTCTTGATAAGTCTTTTAGTGCCGGGCATTTTGCTTTAGTTTAAGAGATATGCAGGAACTAAGGTTCTCAGGGAATAGTCAAGATAGGAATAATTCTTTTATTGAAATATAACATATATACAGGAAAGCATACAAATCACAAGTATTCAGCTTAATGGACCAACACAGACTGAGCACAGGCATGAAATAACCACTTAGATCAAGAAATGGAAGAATACTGGCACCCTAGCAGCTCCCTTCAGATCTTGAGTTAGGAGCACTAACAATTGAATATCCTACAGGGGAGATCAAAATTAAGGTGAATAGTTGTAGAAATTAAATTTTCAGATGCTAATAAATGAAGTCAGGATCACTGAAAGGAGGTTTCATGGTGAGGTGATGTGAACAGCTGCCTAGTGCTTGTACCTACTACAGCAAAGTGTTTAGAGTCGGGGGCGGGGAGTCATGGCAGGAAAGGAGCCTCAAGAACAGGGAGGAGGCTGCCTCTCAGCTCCATAGGAGGAGGAAGGGGGCTGGGAAGGGCTGAGCATTCCACGCCCCACTCCCCACTGGGGACTGGGGAGATATCGCAGCCACAGCCCACAACCAAAGAGACCTGGGGAGCTGCTGAGTGCTTCTCAGTTATCTCTGTGGGACCCTCTCAACCTCATTCTCACACTCTCTCTATGAGGTTTACATTTTGGTAAGAAAGGTGAGAAAAATGTGAGGGTCCCCAGATGAAGAGAGGTAAAGAGACTTGTGGCTTTAGCTCAGCTGCCTGGACTGCAGCATTTGAAGGTTCTGCCTGAGATCAAACACAGGATGCGTGAACCACACGTGCTTTCCTTGCCCAATTCAGAGAGAACCTAGGGTGCCTGTGGTTTAACTGGACACTTCCTCAGGAAAGACTCTTGCAACATTTGTAAAGCACGTGATACAGGTGACTAAGAACATAAAACTTAAGGCTTTTTCATGTTTCAGTGACAGCTGCTTATGTAACCTGACAGGGGGGCTCTGTCTATATATGTTATTAATATAAATATTCAAAAGCAGGGGCATCTGGCTGACTGGGTGGCTAGATCATGTGGCTCTTGGTCTCGGGGTTGTGGGCTGATTCCCATGTTGTGTGTAGAGGTTACTTAAAAATAAAGTCTTATTTCATTTATTCTTCTCCTACCCCCTTAACCACCCATGTTGCATCATGGGATTGGGAGAGAGACAAAACATAAGTGACTCTTAATCTCACAAAACAAACTGAGGGTTGCTGGGGGGAGGGGGGTAGGGAGATGGGGGGTGGGGTTATGGACATTGGGGAGGGTATGTGCTATGATGATGCTGTGAAGTGTGTAAACCTGGCGATTCACAGACCTGTACTCCTGGGGATAAAAATATATTATATGTTTATAAAAAATAAAAAATTAAAATTAAAAAAAATAAAATCTTAAAAATAATATTCTAGAGCAGAAACTCTAAAATAGGAAGCTATATAAAACACAAGTGGGTCAGTCACCCCTTCATGACACCCAATCCAGGAAGGAAACAGAAGTCTCTGATCTTGATCTCCTTCCTGTGGACATCCACCCAGACTGATATTTTCCAAGAAGACTCCTTTGGGTCAAGGCAGGAGTCTATTTCATTTATGCCAGAGGCAACAATTATAGGGGTAGGGCTTGGGAATTTAGGAGAGTGGTGTGACGGATGGGCAAATGTGTATGTAGGCTATGATATGGTGTGGTATGTGTGAGTTTGACAGAACTGTGAAGGGGGGACTGGCCTGTTTTTGGTACCTGCCCAGGTGCCTGCCTAACCCCATCACTGCCCTCTTTTTCCCAACCTGTCTCTTTCAAGTCTCTGGAATCACTTCCACTCTACCCTAGACGACATTATTATCACAGGTTTTTTGATATTAATTATTTTTATTAACATATATTATTGGCCCCAGGGGTACAGGTCTGTGAATCATCAGGCTTACACATTTCACAGCACTCACCATATCACATACCCTCCCCAATGTCCATAACCCCCCACCCCCAGCAACCCTTTGTTTTGTGAGATTAACAGTTCTTATGGCTTGTCTCCCTCCCAATCCCAACTTGTTTTATTTTCTCCTTCGCTATCCCCAAGCCCCCTACTCATCCTCTCAAATTCCTCATATCAGGGAGATCATATGATAGTTGTCTTTCTCTGATTGACTCCTTTCACTCAGCATAATATCCTCTAGTTCCATCCACAAATGGATACAAGATCTTGCAAATGGCAAGATTTCATTCTTTTGATGGCTGCATAGGATTATATTGTGTATATATACCCCTTCTTCTTTATCCATTCATCTGTTGATGACATCTAGGTCTTTTTTCCATAGTTTGGCTATTGTGGACATTACTTCTATAAACATTCAGGTGCACATGCCCTTTGGATCACTATGTTTGTAGCTTTAGGGTAAATACCCAGTAGTGCAATTGCTGGGTCATAGGGTAGCTCTATTTTCAACTTTTTGAGGAACCTCCATGCTGTTTTTCAGAGTTGCTGCACCAGCTTGCATTCCCACCAACAGTGTAGGAGGGTTCCCCTTTCTCCGCCTCCTCACCAGCATCTGTCATTTCCTGACTTGTCAATTATAGCCATTCTGACTGGTGTGGGGTGGTATCTCATTGTAGTTTTGATTTGTATTTCCCTGATGCTGAGTAATGTGGAGCATTTTTTCATGTGTCTGTTGGCCATCTGGATGTCTTCTTTGCAGAAATGTTTGTTCATGTCCTCTGCCCATTTCTTGACTGGATTATCTGTTCTTTGGGTATTGAGTTCGATAAGTTCTTTATAGATTTTGGATACTAGCCCCTTATCTGATATGTCATTTGTGAATATCTTCTCCCATTCTGTAAGTTGTCTTTTGATTTTGTTAACTGTTTCCTTTGCTGTGCAAAACCTTTTGATCTTGATGAAGTCCCAGTTGTTCATTTTGCCCTTGTTTCCCTTGCCTTTGGTGATGTTTCCAGGAAGAAGTTGCTGTGGCTGAGGGCAAAGAGGTTGCTGCCTGTGTTCTCCTCAAGGACTTTGATGGATTCTTGTCTCACATTGAGGTCTTTCATCCATTTTGAGTCTATTTTTGTGTATCACTGGGCTTTTTAAAAACATTTCTTATTGGTTTTTTAAAAACCATGGAAAAAATATTTTGCCTTATGAACACACACACACACACTTTTTTTATAATGTTCATGAAATAATATCTGCATATACCACATATTTTACACTTCGACATTTTCTATTTTATTATGTTCTTTCACATAAAAAAATGAACTCCACCCATCAAACTCATTTTCACAACCCATGGCTTTTCATAAAGTATTCATTCATCTTATGCCAAGAAATATATTGATAAGTAAGATCAATTTTTGTCTGGTTTTGCTTTGGTCTTTGATAAGCATTAAGGTTTCACCACTGTGTGAGCCTTTTGAATTTTGCCCATGTTTTCCAGAAGGCTCTCTCAGTGGCCAGAAAGAAGAGAAGAAGTTATATATAGACCCTCAATTTCCTCCTACCCAGGAGAGTGGTCTCTAGGACTCTTGGGTGCTGCTCTGCAAGCAGTGTGAGGGAGAGTTACAGAGCAGTGGTGGGTAGTCTTCCAAAGCACACAGGATCAGATGAGATAGTCCAGTAGGCATGAAATGGAGTAGATTTTTCCAACATTTGAATTCTGAATTACTTTGTCATGTTAATATATACCATAGTAAGTTCTCTGAAACACAGCATCAGTATGGTTTATCACAGCCATTTTTATTTTAACCTTCATTTACTTTAAGAATGAAGAAGGAATTGCAGACTCAAGTTCATGGGTTGCCCATCCTCCTTCTGGGTGGAGAGTGATTCATTACTGGTATGGCTGAGGCTGGTAGATAGAGACTGAATGTGTCTTGAAAAGGGTTAAAACCAATTCATGGGAGGGAAAGTGAGAGCTACAATGAGAAGAGTCATGGCAAAAGCTTAAATAGGGGCATCTGGCTTGCTCAGTCAGAAAAGCATATGACTCTTCATTTTGGGTTGTGAGTTTGAGCCCCACGTTGATGTAGAGATGACTTTAAAAAAAAAAGAAAAAAAAACTAAAATAAGGCTGTAATGGGAGTGCCAAGTGAGAAAGCCAGGAATGCAGTTCAGCTCACAACAATGAAGAATAAACAAGTCCAAACAAGGATATTAAAAGTTGTTAAACATTGACACTAAAATAGTGTCATACATGAAAAAGAAAGAGGAGTATTCCTCTTCAATGGCTCTGGAATGTAAAAATACTCAGGTTTGGGTTTTTTTTTCCTTTCTTCCTTTCTTTTTTTTTTTTTTTCATTTTATTTTATTTTATTTCTTTTCGGTATTCTAAAATTCATTGTTTATGCACCACACCCTGTACTCCATACAATATATATCCTCCATAATACCCACCACCAGGCTCAGCCAAATCCCCAACCCCTTCCCCTCCAAAAACCTCAGTTTGTTTCTCAGAGTCTGCTATCTCTCATGGTTCGTCTCCCCCTCCAATTTCCCCCAATTCACTCTTCCTTTTCTTCTGCTAATATCCTCCATGCTATTTCTTATGCTCCACAAGTAAGTGAAACCATATGGTAATTGACTCTCTTTGCTTGATTTATTTCACTCAGCGTAATCTCTTCCAGTCCTGTCCATATTGATACAAAACTTGGGTATTCATCCATTCTGATGGAGGCATAATACTCCATTGTATATATGGACCATATCTTCTTTATCCATTCGTCTATTGAAGGGCATCTTGGTTCTTTCCATAGTTTGGCAACTGTGGCCATTGCTGCTATGAGCATTGGGGTACAGATGACCCTTATTTTCACTACATCTTTATCTTTGGGGTAAATACCCAGTAGTGCAATCACAGGGTTATAGGGTAGCTCTATTTTTAATTTCTTGAGGAATCTCCACACTGTTTTCCAAAGTGGCTGCACCAACTTGCATTCCCACCAACAGTGTAAGAGGATTCCCCTTTCTCCACATTCTCTCCAACACATGTTGTTTACTGTCTTATTAATTTTGGCCATTCAAACTGGTGTAAGATGGTATCTCAATGTGGTTTTGATTTGAATCTCCCTGATTGCTAATGATGATGAACATTTTTTCATGTGTCTGACACCCATTTGTATATCTTCTTTGGAGAATTGTCTGTTCATGTCTTCAGTCCATTTTTTGACTTATTATCTGTTTTGTGTGTGTTGAGTTTGAGGAGTTCTTTATAGATCTTGGATATCAGTCCTTGGTCTATAGTGTCATTTGTGAATATATTCTCCCATTCCGTGGGTTGCCTCTTTGTTTTGTTGACTGTTTCCTTTGCTGTGCAGAAGCTTTTGATTTTGATGAAGTCCCAAAGTTTATTTTCACTTTTGCTTCCTTTGCTTTTGGAGACATATCTTGAAAGAAGTTGCTGTGGCCAGAGTCCAAGAAATTACTGCCTATGTTCTCCTCTAGGACTTTGATAGATTCCTGCCTCATGCTGAGGTCTTTTATCCATTTCAAGTTTATCTTTGTGTATGGTGTAAGAGAATGGTCGAGTTTCATTCTTCTACACATAGCTGTCCAGTTTTCCCAGCACTATTTATTGAAGAGATTGTCTTTTTTCCACAGCATATTTTTTCCAGCTTTGTTGAAGATTACTTTACCATAGAATTGAGGGTCCATATCTGGGCTCTCTACTCTGTTCCACTGGTCTATGTGTCCGTTTTTGTGCCAATACCATGCTGTCTTGGTGATCACAGCTTTGTAGTAAAGCTTGAAATCAGGTAACGTGATGCCCCCAGTTTTGTTTTCAACATTTCCTGAGCAAATTTGGGGTCTCTTCTGGTTCCATACAAATTTTAGGATTGTTTTTTCCTGCTCTTTGGAGAACACCATGGAATTTTGATCAGAATGGCATTGAAAGTATAGATTGTTCTAGGCAGTAGAGACATTTTAACAATGTTTATTCTTCTGATCCATGAACATGGAATGCTCTTCCCTCTATTTGTGTCTTCTTCTATTTCTTTGATGAGTGTTCTGTAGTTCCTTGAGTACAGATCCTTTATCTCTTTGGTTAGGTTTATTCCCAGGTATCTTATGGTTCTTGGTGTTATAGTAAATGGAATAGATTCTCTAATTTCCCTTTCTGTATTTTCATTGTTAGTGTATAATAAATCAACTGATTTCTGTACATTGATTTTGTATCCTGCTACATTACTGAATTGCTGTATGAGTTCTATAGTTTTGGGGTAGAGTCTTTTGGGTTTTTCATATATAGTATCATGTCATCTGTGAAGAGAGAGTTTGACTTCTTCATTGCAAATTTGAATACCTTTTATTTTTGTTGTCTGATTGTTGTTGCTAGGACTTCTAGTACTATGTTGAACAACAGTGGCAAGAGTGGGCATCCTTGTGTTCCTGATCTCAAAGAGAAGGCTGTCAGCTTTTCCCCATTGAGGATAATATTCTCTGTGCATTATTCATAGATAGATTTTATGAAGTTGAAAAATGTTCCCTCTATTCCTATACTTTGAATCATTTTAATCAAGTATGGATTTTGTATCTTGTCAAATGCTTTTTCTGCATCAATTCAGAGGACCATGTGGTTCTTCTCTCTTCTCTTACTGATTTGTTCTATCACATTGATTGATTTGCAAATGTTGAACCACGCTTGCATCATGGATAAATCCCATCTAGTCATGGTGGATAATCTTTTCAATGTAATGTTGGATCCTATTAGCTAGGATTTTGTTGAGAATTTTAGCATCCATATTCATCAGGGATATTGGTTGGAAATTCTCCTTTTTGGTGGGGTCCTTGCCAGGTTTGGGGATCAGGGTAATGCTGGCTTATTAAAAAGAGTCTGGAAGTTTTCCATCTGTTTCTATTTTTTGAAACAGATTCAGGAGAATAGGTATTACTTCCTCTTTGAATGTTTGGTAGAATTCTCCAGGGAATTCATCAGGTCCTGGGCTCTTGTTTTTTGGGAGGTTTTTGATCACTGCTTCAATCTCGTTACAAGATATTGGTCTATTCAGGTTGTCAATTTCATCCTGATCCTGTTTTGGAAGTTTATAGGTTTCCAGGAATGTATCCATTTCATCTAGGTTGCTTAACTTATTGGCATATAAGTGTTGATAATAATTTCTGATGATTTTTTCTATTTCCTTGGTGTTAGTCATGATCTCTCCCTTTTCATTCATAATTTCATTTATTTGGGTCCTCTCTCTTTTCTTTTGGATTATTTTGGCCAATGGCTTATCAATCTTATAGATTCTTTCTAAAACCAGATTCTAGTTTCGTTGATGTGTTCTACTGTATCTCTAGTTTCTATCTCATTGATCTCTGCTCTAATCTTGATTATTTCCCTTCTTGTGTGTGGAATTGACTTAAATTGTTGTTGATTGTTCAGTTCTTTAAGGTGTAAAGAGAGCTGGTGTATTCTGGATTTTTCTTTTTTCTTTTCTTTTTTTTTTTTTTGAGGGAGGCTTGGATGGCTATGTATTTCCCCCTTAGGACCACCTTTGCTGTATCCCATAGATTCTGGACTGAAGTGTCTTCATTCTCATTGATTACCATGAATTGTTTACGTTCTTCTTTGATTTCCTGGTTGCTCCAAACATTCTTAGGCAGAATGGTCTTTAGCTTCCAAGTGTTTGAATTCCTTCCAAACCTTTTCTTTTGGTTTAGTTCTAGTTTCAAAGTACTGAGGTCCGAGAATATGCAACTAATAATCTCAATCTTTTGGTATTGGTTAATCTTCTTGGTGGATAGACCCTTTAAGAATGATATAGTGTCCTTCTTTATCTCTGACTACAGTCTTCAGTTTAAACTTTAATTTGTCTGACACAAGAATAGCTATTGCAGCTTTCTTTTGAGGCCCATTGGCATGAAAGATGCTTCTCCATCCCTTCACTTTCAGTCTGGGTGTACCCTTAGGTTCTAAATAGGTCTCTTATAGACAACATATGGATGGGTTCTGTTGTTTTTATCCAATCTGCAACCCTGTGCTATTTTACTGGAGTGTTTAGGCCATTCACATTGAGAGTGATTATTGAAAGATACATTTTTATTGACATCATGTTGCCTGTGAAGTCCTTATTTCTATAGATTGTCTCCGTAAATTTCTGTTCTATGACACTCTTGGGTTCTTCCTTCTTTTATAGAATCCCTTTTAATATTTCTTGTAGTGCCGGCTTGGTGGTCACATACTCTTTTAAACCTTGCCAGTCTTGGAAGCTCTTTATCTCTCCATCCATTTTGAACATCAGTCTTCTGGATAAATTACTCTTGGCTGCATGTTCTTCTCATTTAGTGCCCTGAATATGTCTTGCCAGCCATATATGGCTTTCCAGGTTCTGTGGATAGGTCTGACATTATTCTGATGGACCTTCCTCTGTACATAAGGAGTCTCTCTCCTAGCTGCTCTCAAGAGCTCTTGATTCATCAGTCTCACAATCAAGTGTCTCGAGGTCTTTCCAGATTTGTTGATCTTGGGAGGTGATCTTTCTGCCTCTAGGACATGAACGCTGGTTCCATTCCCCAGACTGGGAAAATTTGTTCAGCTATAACTTCTAGTCTTCTTTCTTTCTCCTCCCCCTCAGGGATCCCAATAATCCTGATGTAGGGATGTTTCATGGCATCATTTATTTCCCTAATTCTGTTTTCATGGCTTCTAACTGTTTGTTCCAGGCCTCCTCGTGATCCTTTTTCTTAATCAGTTTGTCCTCTAGATCACTAGTTCTATCTTCTGCCTTGGTTACCCTAGATGTTAGAGAATTTAGATTAGGTTGGATGTCATTGATAGCACTTTTACCTTCTTCCCAGGTGGCTTTCACTTCTGTCCTAATCAATTCCATTAATGGTTTTCTCCAACCTAGCCATTGCCTGAGTAATTGTTACCCTGAATTCTCTTTCTGACATACTGTTTACATCCATACCCAATAGTTCTGATGGAGAGGGCAGTCTCTGAATTTTTTCTCTGTTGGGTGTTCCTCCTCCTAGTCATTTTGGTGAGAGGTGGTTGAGGGGATGTGTAGCTGAATATATCAACTGTGATCCAGGCAAAGTGCACCCTGGAAAGCTTCTAAGCAATTGGAAGTCACCACCAAAAAGAAAGAAAAAAGAAAAAGGAGAGAGACAGAAAAAGAGAGAGAGAGAGAGAAGACCCAGCCAGAATGGGCCCCAAAGGTAAGATTTATAAGGTATACAACAAAACAAAACAAAACAAAACAAACAAACAAACAAAAAGACCAACAAAAGTAAATGACAATAAAAAAAGAACCCAACCAAAATGAACCCCAAGTATAAGATTTATATAATACTAGAACAAAAACAAATACACAGAAACACTGATAGAAGAAAAAGATGGGAAGATGGTTATAAATCCTTGATGTGGGCAAGGAAGTTTATTTTGATTCTTCTTGGGTGTATCTTGATATCTTTGTTAAAGGACTCAACTTTCAGGAACTTTCCAGAACGCTCGGTGAGATGCGGAGGAGTGGCAGCTACCCGAGCTGTGCCCAGCAACGCGCTCCTTCCCTCTCCCTCACATTGGCCTCGGCCCTCTCACCGAGGGGGTTTTGGGGGTCAAACCCAATGCCACCCAAGAAGAACTGAAAAAGGCCTACAGGAAACTGGCCTTGAAGTACCACCCTGATAAGAATCCAAATGAAGGAGAAAAGTTTAAACAGATTTCTCAAGCTTATGAAGTACTCTCTGATGCAAAGAAAAGGGAATTATATGACAAAGGAGGTGAACAGGCAATTAAAGAAGGTGGAGCTGGTGGTGGTTTGGCTCCCCCATGGACATCTTTGATATGTTTTTTGGAGGAGAAGGAAGAATTCAGAGAGAAAGGAGAGGTAAAAATGTTGTGCATCAGCTCTCAGTAACCTTAGAAGATTTATATAATGGTGCAACAAGAAAACAAGCTCTGCAAAAGAATGTGATTTGCGATAAATGTGAAGTCCGAGGTGGTAAGAAAGGAGCAATTGAGTGTTGTCCCAATTGCCGAGGTACTGGAATTCAAATAAGAATTCATCAGATAGGACCCGGAATGGTTCAGCAAATTCAGTCTGTGTGCATGGAGTTCCAGGGCCATGGGGAATGGATCAGTCCTAAAGATAGATGTAAAAGCTGCAATGGAAGGAAGATAGTTCGAGAGAAGAAGATTCTAGAAGTTCATGTTGACAAAGGCATGAAAGATGGCAAGGAGATAACATTCCATGGTGGAGGAGACCAAGAACCAGGACTGGAACCAGGAGATATTATCATTGTTTTAGATCAGAAGGACCATGCTGTTTTTACTCGGCGAGGAGAAGACTTTTTCATGTGTATGGACATAAAGCTGGTTGAAGCACGGTACTGTTTTCAAAAGCCAATATCTACTCTTGACAACAGAGCCATTGTCATCACCACTCATCCAGGTCAAATTGTCAAGCATGGAGATATCAAGTGTGTGCTAAATGAAGGCATGTCAATTTATTGTAGGCCATATGAGAAGGGTTACCTCATCATCGAATTTAAGGTAAACTTTCCTGAGAATGGCTTTCTGTCTCCTAATAAACTCTCTTTGCTGGAAAAACTCCTACCTGAGAGGAAGGAAGTAGAAAAGACTGATGAAATGGACCAGGTAGAACTGGTGGACTTTGATCCAAATCAGGAAAGATGGCACCATTACAATGGGGAAGCATATGAGGATGATGGACATCATCCCAGGGGTGGTGTTTAGTGTCAGACCTCTTAATGGGGCCAGTGAATAACACTGCTGGCATTTTATGTGCAGTAGTGAATGAGCGAAGGACTATAATCATAGCTCACTACTTTATATTGTTTTTGTTTTAATATTCAACTATAGTAGTGTTTTAAAAGTTAAATGAAGAATAAACTCAAATATAAAAGCTCTGGGGGAAAAAAAAAAGGACTCAACTTTCCAGAGATAAAGGGAGATTAAAACTGGTTTATATATAATGGTAGTATTGATTAGAGAAAGAGGATTACCTTGAAGCTTATATCTATATGTATATTAAAAAAATAGAAAAGCAAAAGTAAAACACAGGTATATGTATGAAAAAAGTTCAAGTTAAAAGGTTATTATGGAACATGTTGTGTTGAACCTCTCGTTGTAATAGTACATAGGCTAAAAAAATTTAAAAAGAACAAGAATAGTGAGAACAAGTTAAAAAGAAATGTATCTATGAAATATACAGGGCAATATTAGGGCAATACTGGGAGCTTAATATCTTGTTTTCCCCTGATTTGGGGGTTTTACAGTTTTATGTGGATGCTGTGGTGGTTGTCCTCTTGTTCTTTTGGCTGGCTTTCTTAGGGAGGGGCCTGCCACATACTTTTTAGTCAGTCTTTCTTGGGTTGAGTCCTCCTGCCTCCTATCAAGGGGCTGGGCTCTGTGGAAACTGGTTTTTCAGGCTTTTGTTCTTCAGAGGTTTTTGTTCTTTGGTGACTTTTTGCAGATTTTTGTAGGTTTAGTGGAAAGCAAACTGCACCCAGACCTCCATCTCAGAGAGAAGCCTCGATCTGCTCCCCTCTGGGTGGTTCAGAACACACAGACCACTGAGCAATACAACCTCATGCAGAAAGTGCATGTCCCCAGCCACCGTCTCAGGAGTTGCTCAAAGGGCTCTCTTGTCTCTGCATGCCCGTGCCACTAAAACCGCTAGCGATATTAGTCCAGGGAGCTCACTTCCAGTGGCTGCCTTTGTTGGGACTGCTGTCTGGGGTCCAGACCTCAGGGTTTCTCAGGTTCCCCATGGAGAGATCCCAATCAGAGAGAGTGTACGGAGTTTTGTAAGCCCAAACTGGGAGTGTTCAGACTCCCAGCAGGTCCTAGAGACCACTGGCCAGCACCCACCCACTGGACCTTTCTCAGGCATGGGTGGGGAGCGTGGTTCAGACCCTGGTCACGCAGTGTGTGTGCAGAGTGCAAAAGACTGTGGTTCTACAGAGCATTGGCTGGTGTCCACACCAGACTCTCTCATGCAGGACAGTGGCCAGCACAAGTACAAGCAGCAGAAAGCCAGGGCTCAGGGACGATGGCCTGGAGGCCTCGTTGCACTCTCTCTGGCATGGGTGGTCACCGACGGTGGCCATCCTGGGTCAATGGGCTTAGGCCCATGCCCATGACCTCCCAATTCCACCAGTTGTCCCTTAAGATCTTTTGCTCTTTTTGAGTGCTTTTTACCAGACTCCAAGTTAATGGTGGTTCCCAAGCACAGGGCACTTTCATATTGGGGTATTACTTTCCAATGGGTAGCTTCTGGTGGCTCCCTTCCAGTCCTCTCATTCAAACTCTGCTGCTTTACCTCACCACTGGTGTCTTCTGTCCCTGTAGAGATCCAGAAGTGTATAATCCTACATCTCAGACTGATTTCATCGGTGTTCAGAGTGTTTGGTAGACAACTAGCTCACTGTAGCGGACTAGTTGAAACAGGGTCTCCTACTTCTCCATCATTTGCCCCTCCTTTCTCTCTCTCTCTCTTTCTCTCTCTCTTTCTTTTAGATCAACTTTTATTTATTAAGCATCTGCTCAAATTGAAGGAATTTGCCCATGGTCACACAACTTAGAACTGCAATTATATCCAGATCTTTCTGATCCCAAAGGCTTTTTCACAAAATCCTACCAACACCCCAGATGATTTCCAGTCTAGTGGGAACTGTAGGTAGGGTTTTTTCCTTCCTCCTTTTTTGTGGGTTTTTTTCCCTCATTTTTCCTAGTTTTATCATAAAAAGCAAACTCAATAGACTCTATTTAAAAAAAAAAAGTACGTCCCAATGAATTATTTCTAGTCTCAGATGAAAACAACATTCCAACTATCTCAAACTATTTCACCATTGCTGGTTTATTCTACCTCGAAATATTTCTTCAGATTGGAATGTATTTCATAGCTAAGAAGTGCCTTACTCTAATAACCACCTTCATCTGTTGTAGTGGAGCCATCTTAATTGGCTCAATTCCATTTTCTTTCTTGTCCCTGGTAGGTAAAATACAGCTCAACTTTCTAGCTCTTTTCTTTTTTTTCTTGGATTTACATAAATTTCTCAGTGAATGAAAGTGGCCAGAATAAAAGACTTAATCATAGAAGTTACCAAGTGGTCACTAACAGTGACTGAAGAGTTATGATCTTTGTAAGTTTATGTCCATAGAGAAGCTTTCTCTTTGTCTTAAAACGGCACTATAACAAAGCAAACCTAAGTAAGTTCGGGAAGGGAGAAAACAGAGAAGCCAGGCTTGACCTCAAAACTTACCTTCTTCAGGAAAAAAGAGAGAGAGAGAAGCAAACCATTAGAGGCTCTTACTGATAGAGAACAAACTGGGCTGATGGAAGGAGGGAGGTTGGGGATGGGCTAGATGGTGATGGTCATTTAGGAGGGCATTTGTGATAAGCATGGGTGTTGTATGTAAGTGATGAGTCACTGAATTCTACTCCTGAATAATATTACACTACATGTTAACTGACTAGAATTTTAAAAATTTGAAGAAAAAATAAAATTAAACTTTTCTTTTTAACTGTCATCAACTCAGGGTAATACTTCTTATTACAATCACCTTCACATTTGAATTAAGAAATCATGATTTCATGCTCTTGGGGTCCACAGGTCCTCCAAGAAGACAGTGCGTGCCTGGACTTTTTAAATCTAGCACTCTGAGACAAATTCACTAAAGTGAACATGCAGGAGGAACAAAAAAAAAATGCACTTTAACCGAACATATGAGCGTGATCATTTGGTCAAATGAAACCACTATCTTCCACCTCTCTCTAGTCCTCCTCCAATAGTGTTTGTACTTTATAGCTTGCTTCCCTCCCCCCCCCCGTATGTGCTAGGTTCATCCTCAAGGCACAACAGAGAGAGAAGTAGCACATCCTTATTCCAATCTTTTGCTGAATGATGTTCAGCATCATGAAGTGATAGACAAAAGAGAGCATCCCTTGTGACCTATGGCTTTACTGGTTTTCCCATTGACAACAGAGACTGAAAGCAAAGGACCAGGCAGTCTAAGGAGCACAACTTTTGTGGACTTAATAACCATATCTGAAGGACCATAGCACCTGGAAAATGTCCCAAGAAATCTCAGCATTTGGGAATACTTATTGTCTATTTCATTAAATATCAAAGCTACAGGGTTACATACACAAGAAATGCTGCTGTAGCTGTAGCTGTAGCTATAATGAAGGTATCTAGAGTCCATCCTAAAGGGAAAAGTGGTCAGGGTCTGGGTAAATCTCCCATAGTCTTGTGGTCTTGAGGATAAGCAATTCTAAGTAAAGAAATCTTCAGGAGGCAACTTAGAAGATTTCTGCAGCTTGCAGAATGCCAAAAAAGAATCATAAGGGGGACTGGGAAGAGCATATGGGTACTTAATTTGGGGGGAAGAAATGCATAAGAAGAATTGCTATAAAAGGACCAAAAGCCACGAGGCAGCTTCCCATCTGGTGTAATGCCAGACTGGAGTCCCCACAGTGAACCATTCTTAAATATTATAATCTTCTAGTGGAACTCATGGTCTCAGATAAAATGCAACCAACCAATTAAGCATGGATGTGGATCAGAAGAATTCTTGTCATGACAATAGCAAGAAGAATCAATCAGGACAGCATCCTTCTCTAGGCCTGAAAATGCTATTTTTTTAAAAATTTCTTTTCAGTGTAACAGTATTCATTGTTTTTGCACCACACCCAGTGCTCCATGCAATATGTGCCCTCCATAATAACCACCACCTTGTTCCCCCAACCTCCCACCCCTCACACCTTCAAGACCCTCAGGTTGTTTTTCAGAGTCCATAGTCTCTCATGGTTCACCTCCCCTTCCAATTTCCTTCAATTCCCTTCATCTCTCCATCTCCCCATGTCCTCCATGTTATTTGTTATGCTCCACAAATAAGTGAAACCATATGATAATTGACTCTCTCTGCTTGACTTATTTCACTCAGCATCATCTCTTCCAGTCCCATCCATGTTGCTACAAAAGTTGGGTATTCATCCTTTCTGATGGAGGCATAATACTCCATAGTGTATATGGACCACATCTTCCTTATCCATTCATCTGTTGAAGGGCATCTTGGTTCTTTCCACAGATTGGCGACCGTGGCCATTGCTGCTATAAACATTGGGGTACAGATGGCCCTTCTTTTCACGACATCTGTATCTTTGGGGTCAATACCCAGGAGTGCACTTGCAGGGTCATAGGGAAGCTCTATTTTTAATTTCTTGAGGAATCTCCACACTGTTCTCCAAAGTGGCTGTACCAACTTGCATTCCCACCAACAGTGGAAGAGGGTTCCCCTTTCTCCACATCCTCTCCAACCCATGTTGTTTCCTGTCTTGCTAATTTAAGTTAGAATCTGAATCAAGTCCCTTGTTGACAGTGCTCCATCCTAATTCCTTTCTCTGAAATACCTGCCCTTGCCAGATGCTTTGGCAAGTAGGGCCTTTGATCAGGGCAGACATTTAACCAGTTCTACCAAATTCAAAAAGTATTATTTTACTCTCTTTCCCTTCTCTCTCCTTCCATCCCAACCCACGAATTCTCTCTCTCTCTTCCTAGGAAGCCCAATCTGAAGTGTCCTGGCCTCTGATCTCAATTATAACTCATGCCAACAGAATGGTGGTAAAATTCACTGCTTTGCTCAAGTCTTGCTTTTAAGTTTTACTCTCTTAGAATTATAGAGGGTTGAACTTTTTCTAATGTTTCCTACAAAATTGAAGAATATGCATATATAAAGGTATAAACTGTTATTTCTCCTCTTCTCTTCTCTTCTCTTCTCACACTTTCAGAAGTTGTTGCATTAAGAAAACATTGAAGAGCCTGTGCTTATAAAATGGCACACTCTTGCTGAGCTGAGGTTTCAGAATAATAGAGGAATAATCAACTTCCATAACTGGGGAATGGAATGGAATACCGGGTGGGATTAAAAGCATTTGGCACTTCTTAATTTTTAGATATAATTCATTCAGTGATCTTGATTCCTATAAATTCTTGTGGTTTAGGGTCTTGCTTAGTGAATTACTCCTGAAGTCCACACTGACAGAAAATGTTAGTGAGATAGGGCAATCTCTTAACCAGGAGAAATTATGGAGCCATAGAGGACTAGTACTTGTTTCTAGGGGCTCCTTTGTTAGCTTCATAGGAAAAAAGATTAAGAGTGGTAATTTTTCTATAAGGCTCATTTATTGAGTCCCATCTTTGGATTCTTCATTGCTTTGGGGAGTTATTCACAGTGTTGATCACTTGATATAGCGACAGTTTTTGTTTCTGTTTTTGTTTTTGAGTCCCACATTTATTTTAAAGTGTCTGGCCACAAGAAACAAAGAGAGATGAAATTGGCCCAAGTTCTGATACATACCACATAAAATCTTTTCATAGGGTCAAGTTTGACACATCTTAAGTCTGCTAGCTTCCTGTAATGTCATCTCCGATATTAGAGTTCACACCAAGGGCAAAAGAAATGGTGCCATTTCCTCTAACTATGGGTAGGATTTTAGGAGAGACTTTTTTTGTTGTAGTGGTTATTGAAAATGCTCATATACTGGGGTGCCTGGGTGGCTCAGTGGGTTAAGCCTCTGTCTTCAGCTCAGGTCATGAACTCAAGGTCCTGGGATAGAGCCCCGCATCAGGATCTCCACTCAGCAGGGAGCCTGCTTTTCCCTCTCTCTCTCTGCCTGCCTCTCTGCCTACTTGTGATCTCTGTCAAATAAATAAATAAAATATATTTTTTTAAAATGCTCATATATGCTAAGTGCATTTCCCAAAGGATAATGGCATAATGTCTACTGCTGTGCTTGAACCTCATCAGTGTCCTGGGTTAGTTACTTGTGCACTTGTTAATAGATTAGTTATACATTTTGATGGGCAACAAGATGCCATTTGTTTTTATGTCTCTAAGCTCAATTCTTTTCATGGTAGAAACTCCATAATTGTCTAACTTCAGTCAGATGCTGGTATTCTACTTGGCACTAGCATGTACCAAGCCCAAGATGACTCAAATAAATCTTAAAGAATAGGCTATGGGGGAATCTGTAGTGGGGTGAATGGAGGCCCCTCAAAAAGATATGCCCACGTCTTAATCCTTAGAAGCTGTGAATGTGACTTTACTTGGAAAAGAGGTCTTTGCAAATGTAACTAAGATGAAGATCTTGAGATATCATCCTAGATTATCTGGATGGGTCCCAAGCCTAATAACAGATGTCCTATAAGAGACCCAGAGGTGACAGACACACACAGAGGAGAAGCTGACGTGAAGATGGAGGCAGAGGTTGGGAGTGCTGCTTCTGTAAGTCAGGGAACACCAGTTATTTCTGGCAGCCCCCACAAACTAACAGAGAACCATGGAACTGATTCTGCCTCAGAGTCTCCAGAAGGAACCAAGTCTGCTTACCCTTTGACTGTAGACTTCCAGCAGCTTCCAGAATGTAAGAGAATAAATTTTTATTCCTTTAGGCTGCCAAGTTTGTGATAATTTTTTTTAATCACAGCTACAAGACACTAATACAGGATCTGCAGAAAGTCCAGAGGAAGCAGAGTATTTTTCACAGGTTGAGTATCTGTGTGGAACTGACAATGCTTATTCCATAGTAGGGAATGTGGACAGGCCAAAGGTGGGCAGGCCAGAGTGTTCACCTCAGGAACTGTACTCTACTGCAAAGTTCACTCAATAAGGACTTCCCACTTCAGAGTTCTGGTCCAGCTTTACATTAGGCAATATACTCTTTATTTCTGGACTTTGATTTCCTTGTTACAAACTGGAGGTGCTCTTTCTGTATCCCACATATTTTACAGAAACATCTGGGGTAGGGTGGAGGGCCATGAGTTGGTAGAAGGAATATATATGAGAGAAAATTACTTGAGTGGCACAATTTAAAGCTTGGCTAGTAAAGCAGTGAACAGTATAAGATGTTTAGAATGTGTGGTAGCCTCCCACCACTGGGTTTGTGACTCCTATGCAATTTTGGAGAGGGGAACTTGGTCACTTATTTTCCAGACAGACCCAGACCAAAGCTGATATATTCCATTTATATGAGGAATTAACAGTCTTTAGCTGATGACACAGCTGTGTGAGCTAGAGTGCCTGCAGCTGAGTCAACATAAATTGTAACCAAAAATATTGGAAGCCAGAAAAATGGTCTACCCTGAAAAAACCTCAGTCCCAAGAAAGACCACCTGGGGCCTAGAGCATTCACATGGAAGGTTAGAGTTTCTGCTTGGGCCCCCTGAACTGAGCCATCTTTGATATTCTTCAACTAGCTTGGACCCTAGCAGCTGCTGTTGAAGTGATAGGGATGCTGCAGAGCATCCCCTTACTGGTCCTAAAGGGTGGGGCACAGGACATCCTGGGACAGGTGCAGAAACATGCCCTGGAGAATCCACAGCAGAAGACAACTCCGAATTTTCTTGAGAGACCCATTCTGGCTCTTGTCTGCCAGAGAGTTGTTAACATGAACTGAGCAACACTTCTTCAGTTACTCAGTTTATTCAGAGTCTGTTAACAAAATTTAGATTTCTGAAGGATGCTTTCCACAGAGCACCCACAGCAAATATACAACCGTCCATGAAACAGGCAAAGCTTGTTCCACATACCTCCTCCTAGCACGGGATCTAGCATCTGATAGTTCAGTTGGAATCTTGGTTCTTTATTTACTCACTGTGGGATATTGCTTTTTTAAAGTCCCAGTTTCCTCATTTGTAAAATCATAGCACCTAACATATAGGATTGTTGTAAATATTAAATTCAATAATATAAATGAGTGACTTAGCACTGGAAGTAAAGGCATAAAGCATAATAAATTCTTGAAGAAGTTAGCTTTTTTCTTTTTTTTAAGACTTATTTCTCTGTCCTTTTGTTATTCCTTTTTGGTGTCTTCCTAATTGCTCATTGTCCTCAACTTTTCAACACACAGATTTCTGATATCCCCAAATTTATTTCCTGTAACTAACACCATTGCATGTCTCAGACAAAGAAATAAAATACCTTCTTTTTTTTTTTCCTTTATTTCCTCTAAAGGAGACCTTGTTAAGGCCCTCCCTCCAACTCTTTGGCCCAGATCCTTCCTCTACATGCTAATAGCCCCTTATTGGAAGACCATGCTCAGCCTGGCAGGAGAGACAAACCAAGAATGTCAGTGAGTTAATGACCCTAGGAACTGTCCCGGGCCACTACCAGGTGACAGTGGATAATGCTAATGTCCAAATGTTCCAGTTAAAAGGCAGGGATGAACAGAATAGATTTTAAGACCTACTACATGTTTCCTACAAGAGATACATTTAAAATGTAAAAACACAGGTTAAAAGCAATTTATAATTGAAAAAAAAATGAACCATGCCCACAATAAAGATATGAAGGTTATAGTGACTATATCAGTTCCAGGTAATAAAATAGATGTCAAATCAAAGAGTATTACCAGTAATAAATTACCAGAGACATTTAATAATAATTAAAAGTGCCATTCATCAGAAAGATGTAACAGTCATAAGGATGCATATACCTAATAAGAAAAGCTTAAAATACATGAAGGAAATATTGAAAGAGTAAAAGAGAAATAGATAACACATCATATCCAATTTCAACTCCTTTTCATCAATAATTACTAAGGAGTCTAGAACATAAAAAATTCATAAAAACATGGAAGATCATGAACAACACTATAAACCAACTAAACTTAATTGACATTTGTAAAAAACTGCATACAACTGCAATATACATATTATTTTCAAGTGCACATGGTATATCACCAAGAGAAATTTGAGAAGACCTAAATAAATGAAGAAGCATGCCATGATTATGGGTTAGAAGACCTGGTATCGTTATGATTTCATATCTCCAAATTTGTCAATAAAATACCAATAAAAATTCCAGTAAACTTTTTTGTAGAAACTGGAGAGCTGACTTAAAATTATATATGAAAGTCAAAAGAATTAAAATAATGTAAGCAATTTATAGAAAGAGAGAACAAAGTTGTGAGATTTATACTACTTGATTTCAAGACTTATTGTATATATCTATATGGATATATACACATATACGGATATATGGATATATATGTGGATATATATGTGGATATACACACGTATATATCTATATCTATCTATGTATGTGTGTGTGTGTATACACAACATGTATACAAAAGAGTCTAGAAATAGACCCCACACATACATGATCAATTGCTTTATTACAGAGGTGCTGAGGTGACTTTACAAGAAAAAAAAAATCTGTTCAAAAAGTTGTTGTTGTAGATAATTATGAGAAAAGCTAATAAACATCAACATACTCAAAACTAAATCTGAAATGGATCAAAGGCCTAAGTAGAAAATCAAAATTACAAAATATCCAGAAGAAAGGAAAAAAGTTTCACTACTTTAGGGTGGGCAAAAAGTTCTTAGACTGCAAAGACAGTAAACCATTTTTTTAAATTTATTTATTTTCAGAAAAAATTATTCATTATTTTTTTTCACCACACCCAGTGCTCCATGCAAGCTGTGCTCTCTATAATACCCACCACCTGGTACCCCAACCTCCCACCCCCCCGCCACTTCAAAGTCCTCAGATTGTTATTCAGAGTCCATAGTCTCTCATGGTTCACCTCCCCTTCCAATTTACCCAAATTCCCTTCTCCTCTCTTACGCCCCTTGTCCTCCATGCTATTTGTTATGCTCCACAAATAAGTGAAACCATATGATAATTGACTCTCTCTGCTTGACTTATTTCACTCAGCATCATCTCTTCCAGTCCCGTCCATGTTGCTACAAAAGTTGGGTATTCATCCTTTCTGATGGAGGCATAATACTCCATAGTGTATATGGACCACATCTTCCTTATCCATTCATCCGTTGAAGGGCATCTTGGTTCTTTCCATAGGTTGGCGACTGTGGCCATTGCTGCTATAAACATTGGGGTACAGATGGCCCTTCTTTTCACGACATCTGTGTCTTTGAGGTAAATACCCAGGAGTGCAATGGCAGGGTCATAGGGAAGCTCTATTTTTAACTTCTTGAGGAATCTCCACACTGTTCTCCAAAAAGGCTGCACCAATTTGCATTCCCACCAACAGTGTAAGAGGGTTCCCGTTTCTCCACATCCTCTCCAACACATGTTGTTTCCTGTTTTGTTAATTTTGGCCATTCTAACTGGTGTAAGGTGATATCTCAATGTGGTTTTAATTTGAATCTCCCTGAGGGCTAATGATGATGAACATTTTTTCATGTGTCTGATAGCCATTTGTATGTCTTGATTGGAGAAATGTCTGTTCATATCTTCTGCCCATTTTTTGACGTGTTTGCCTGTTTCGTGTGGGTTGAGTTTGAGGAGTTCATTATAGATCCTGGATATCAACCTTTTGTCTGTACTGTCATTTGCAAATATCTTCTCCCATTCCGTGGGTTGCCTCTTTGTTTTTTTGACTGTTTCCTTTGCTATGCAGAAGCTTTTGATTTTGATGAAGTCCCAAAAGTTTATTTTCGCTTTTGTTTCCTTTGCCTTTGGAGACGTATCTTGAAAGAAGTTGCTGTGGCTGATATCGAAGAGATTACTGCCTATGTTCTCCTCTAGGATTCTGATGGATTCCTGTCTCACATTGAGGTCTTTTATCCATTTTGAGTTTATATTTGTGTACGGTGTAAGAGAATGGTCGCGTTTCATTCTTCTACATACAGCTGTCCAGTTTTCCCAGCACCATTTATTGAAGAGACTGTCTTTTTTCCACTGTATATTTTTTCCTGTTTTGTCGAAGATTAATTGACCATAGAGTAGAGGGTCCATATCTGGGCTCTCTACTCTTTTCCACTGGTCTATGTGTCTGTTTTTATGCCAGTACCATGCTGTCTTGGTGATCACAGCTTTGTAATAAAGCTTGAAATCAGGTAACGTGATGCCGCCAGCTTTATTTTTGTTTTTCAACATTTCCTTAGCGATTCAGGGTCTCTTCTGATTCCATACAAATTTTAGGATTATTTGCTCCAGCTCTTTGAAGAATGCCAGTGGAATTTTGATCGGAATGGCATTAAAAGTATAGATTGCTCTAGATAGTATAGACATTTTAATAATGTTTATTCTTCCAATCCAAGAGTGTGGAACGGTCTTCCATCTTTTTGTGTCTTCTTCAATTTCTTTCATGAGTGTTCTGTAGTTCCTTGAGTACAGATCCTTTACCTCTTTGGTTAGGTTTATTCCCAGGTATCTTATGGTTCTTGGTGCTATAGTAAATGGAATCGATTCTCTAATTTCCCTTTCTGTATTTTCATTGTTAGTGTATAAGAAAGCCACTGATTTCTGCACATTGACTTTGTATCCTGCCACGTTGCTGAATTGCTGTATGAGTTCTAGTAGTTTGGGGGTGGAGTCTTTTGGGTTTTCCATATAAAGAATCATGTCATCTGCGAAGAGAGAGAGTTTGACTTCTTCAAGAATGCTTGGATCAACCAGGAGATCAAAGAAGAACTGAAACAATTCATGGAAACCAATGAGAATGAAGACACTTCGGTCCAAAACCTATGGGATACAGCAAAGGCAGTCCTAAGGGGAAAATACATAGCCATCCAAGCCTCCCTCAAAAAAATTGAAAAATCTAGAACACACCAGCTGTCTCTACACCTTAAAGAAGTGGAGAATCAACAACAAATCAAAGCAACTCCACACATAAGAAGGGAAATCATCAAGATTAGAGCTGAGATCAATGAGGTAGAAACCAGATATACAGTAGAACGTATCAATGAAACTAGAAGCTGGTTTTTTGAAAGAATCAATAAGATCGATAAGCCACTGGCCACACTAATCCAAAAGAAAAGAGAGAAAGCCCAAATTCATAAAATTATGAATGAAAAGGGAGAGATCACAACTAACACCAAGAAGTAGAAACCATTTTTTAAAAATTTATAAAATTGGACCTCATCAAGATTAAAAACATTTGTTCTTCAAAAGGTAGCAAAAAGGCAAGCTACCAAATTGGGTAAAATGTGTACGACACATATCTCTGATAAAGGACATGTTTCCAAAATAAATAATCTGAGCTATTTTTACTCATAAATACTTCTGACACCCACTGTGTGGGATTTTTTCAACACCAACTACCAGTTCTACAATTCTTTGCATACCGATTCTGTGTAATACAATTCAACCCAGAGTTAATGTCAGATTCCCCAGGTTCAAGGGCTCAGTCCCACAAAACTGCCCTAACTCAGATGCCTATCCTAAGTTCCCGGATTAAGCCACTGATTATACACCTCCTCACATTTAATAATCAGATACGATGCCTCACAGTACTCAGGAAAGTGCTTTACTTCGTATTATTGGTTTGTTATAAAACATTCAACTTTGAACAGCCACTTGGAAGAGATGCACAGGGTGAGGCACTGGAGCTGGGGGAAGGGGAGAAATGGAGTTTCCATACCCTCTCCACACATCCCATCCTTGCACCTTCAACGTGTATATCAACCTGGAAGGCCTTCCAAACCCATCCCACTGCTTCGGTTTTTGTTTGTTTGTTTTTGCAATTTAATTTTGAATATGTGAATAAGAAAATATCTGGAACCCAGGAAATTGACTAGGGCACTTTTACTGAGTTCATACATGTTGATAATCATGAACTGCCAATTCAAGCAGTCTCTGACAAGAGCAAGGCAATCATGGCTCAGACCCCTCAAGGTTGAAGGTCTCGGTTACCACACCAAGCAAGCAACTAAGGCCAGACAGATGGCTAAACAAGTGGTGGAGGATAGAGATGATAACTTCCAATTATGGCTTTGGGACCAACTGCACAACTGGAGACTGTTTCTTGCCCCATCAACATTCCTGTTGTCTTTTTACTTTTCTCTTTTGATGTTCTAATGAATCACCACCTTGAAGGATCAGCAACAGGACTGAGTCAACATAACATAGGACCCAAGGGGTTCTGAGGGATGCTGCAGCAGACCCTGTCAGAAGCATCCCATGTTCCCTCAGTGCTCATCAGTCTCTTATGTGCTGACAGCTTTCTTCTTCAAGCCCCTGAAACTCAGATCACTCTTCTCCATACAAGTGGAACACTAATAGTGCTTGGGGGACACAGTGTCCTGGAGCATCCCTCAAGCAATGAGGAACAGCAGTTGGTGAATAAATACCTGACCTCCTTATGCCTTGGTTGAGAAAACTCTAAGATGTGCTTTGTGATGGCCTGGAAGTACCCTGTGGCCCAAGCCCCAGCTGCCACAGTTGTTACTTGCTCATAATCACACCCTCTATTGCTTTTCTCTTTTCCCTGTTTCACTTCCCCATTTCTCTACCCATGATTTCTTTGATCTGATCTCGAATAAATGACTATCCTTTAAATCTTTGTCTCAGCAACTGCTTCTGGGAGAATCCAATTTAAGACATCCTCCTTATCCACTGAAGCTTGTCTGACTGGGTGCCAGCACATCAGTTATTTTATGTTTGTATTGTATGTTATTTAATGTATGTATTGTTACATACATTCTAGCAAAATTGTTTGCAGTTGGTTGATATGCTATTTCTTCCACATCATGGTTCAAGGTTACAGCAGCCCTGAACATAATAAATTAAAGAAATGTGATGTGAAAACGGAAGGCAGTGGGTGACTAAATGGGTGGGGAAGATATTCTGGAATAGGAGGGACTTTCTTCTTCTGTTATGGGTAGGAGTGACCTTGCTATATGGATGGTCACTTCTTAAAACACTTCTCCTTTTTATTTTTAGTCGCCTTTGAGTTCAAATGTGTTAGTACTCTGATTCTGAATGTATTTAGCAATTTCCAGAATCTATTGGAAAAATTGAATTTTCACTAAAAGTCCATGTTCAGGTTCAGAGATATCTTTCCATTATTCTTCTGACGTTCTTTATTTATAAGTAAATGTGTATTTGTACTTCAACTAGAATTCTTTGAAAGCAAGAGTAAAACATTCTTTAGGATCATGCCAATTCTACTGGGTAAAAGAAAAGAGTATGTTTTTAATGGTTAAGAAAAAAAGGGAATATGGAAAATGGCTTTTAGAATTGTATTTACCAGCCAGATTTGCTAGACTGAAATATGCACTATATATGCATTTATGCATAAATAGTGAGGAATGGTATTTGTATAGTGTTTGTTTCATGACAGAATACATGATAGGCTATCCTAATTACTAGTTTTGAAAAACTTAAAGATTTTCCTAGAGTGTTTTTCATTTTTATTTTGATCTTAATCACTTGGGGAATTGGTTTAAATGCAGATCCTTGGGTGCTACTCCAGACTTCGTGAGTCATAATCCCTTCAAGCAAAACCCAGGAATCTACATATTAAGTAGTCAGTCCTAGTGATTCCAGTGTGGAGGACTTCTGGGTTAGACTTTGAGAAACACAACCAGAGATGGGTTCTCAGATAGAACCTGAATAGTACACTTAGGTTGAAATTTAGGTTGAAATCCACAGGGGCCAAGTTTCAAACAGTGTTAACCATGTTGAGGCCGATTAGGGGGAATTTAGATGCCTGAAAAGGATCATGTAGGTATGAGTAGCTGGATCAGCCTTTGGTAAAGGGCACAAATTTTAGGACAAACAGCAGAATAAGATCTGTAAACCTAGACACCAGCTAGCTACAGCGCAGTTATATACTTTGAAAGTCAGAATAATTTTATTTATCAGTATGTTCTTTACTCATGTCCTTATTTCTCCTCCTTGTGATATATCAAAATCTTCTTTAAAGTTACAGTTTGAGGGACACCTGGGTGGCTCAGTCGATTAAGCATCTGACTCTTGGTTTCGGATCGGGTCATGATCGAGCCCTGTGTTGGGCTCTGTGCTCAGCATGGAGTCTGCTTGAGAGTCTCTCTTTCCCTCTCCCTCTGCCCCTTCCCCAGCTTGAGCAGGTGCATGCACACCCCTACTCTCTCTCTCTCACAAATAAATAAATAAAATCTTTAAAAAAAATCAATCAATCAATCAATAAAGGTAGTTTGTGTCTACATTTGGTCTTAAAGGGAAATTTACATACCTTTAGGGATGATGGCTACTTACTTATCTTCTTACCTCTCTTACACTAAATGGTTTTCCTTTCTGCCTAATCATTGAAAGAGCACAGAAGCAGTTTTCCCTATCAGTTACCTGGGTTACTTACTCTAGTAAGTATTTAAAGTTAGTTTTCAGCTGTAATTACTGGACAACTCCAAGTAAATTGATCTAAACAAGGAAATGAATATATCTTTAAGTAGGATGGGCTTCACGAACGGCTATTTTAGTGGTTCAACAATGTCTTCAAACATGAAAATATTTCCCATTTCTTTCTGTGTCAAATGTTTTGTATCAATTTATGATTGGTTTCTCTTGTGTTTCTAAGATGGCTGTAATTAGGAATCAAAGTGACTTGCGCATGTCCTACAGGTGAAAGGGACAGCATCTTTTACAATCATAAAATAAAAGTCCTTTCTTCTGTCTGACTGGGTCCAGATAGGTCACACACTCTAGTCCTGGACCAGTACCGGTTGCAAGGGGGAATCCCATGAGCTAATTGGTTTAAGCCTGCATTCTGGATGTATTACTGACTATGGGGTAGGATTACCATATGTCCCACACTGAGAATGGAGATAGGGTCAGTGTCCCTTAAATAAGAAACTAAAAAGAAAAGAGATGGTGGAGACCTAAAAAATAATTTGCAATCTGTTTGTAGATGATCAGAGAAGAAATGGATACTAAAGAGATAATCTGTGATCCACTAACATATAGAGCTTTCCACTTAAAGGTCACTGTCTCAGCTCAGTATAAGCTTGCTCAACTCAGTCCTCCCAAGTTAAAGTTTGAGAAGCACATCCCAGGACTCACAGGAGGGTCTAGGGAGTCCTTGAGCTTAAATTGCCCTGGGATAGATAGAGTAGCAATATGGTCCACACAATGGCCCTGCAGATAACAAGTCAGCGTTCTGTGACAAGGATATTGTTGTGTCCATCATGCAGCCAACTTAGTGAGGTGTTGATACAGATGGAGAAAACTTCCCTCTGAGGCTCCAGATACTGACTTGCGGATGACTGTCACTTATGTCCACACTGGCTGGTAGATGAAGAACACTATGATTCTTCTTATATTCAAGATAGTTTTCTAATTACTCACCACATAGTTCCCCTTTTCCTCACCCCTTCCATCCTGTTTCCTTTTCCCAGACAATTCTCCCCAACCAGTGACTCCTCTAGTTTTTTGCCCACTGCCCCCAAATGTTATTATTTTCCACAGCTCCGTAGGCTAGACCTTCTATCCATGGAACCCAAAGCTTCGTACTATGTACTTTCCTTTCATGCAATAATCTTCAATGGCTATGAAGTTCAGAGTCAAAATTGCTAACAACTAAACACTACTTTCACTTTCCAGAGCAGGGAGGTTTACTCATTAGACACTTGCCAGGGGTAGGAGAAGTGTTTGCTTTCCCTCTTGGGGTGGAGAGTGATGGGAATGGAGAGAGGGCAGGAAAGTTCACTCTCTCCTGGAATGGATCCAATCATTCCTTTAAAAGACAAACAGAAAAAAGGTAGTGGTGTTTCTGAATTAAAACAAGTTTAAAATTCTCATCCTGCTACCTTGTATTATTATATATTGTGTCTTTGAGGCCTATAATAATTCCTTATAGTTAAGGGAAGAATATTATGGTGCCCTAAGAGCTCCATGAGTCTTGGCTTCTGTTTGCCCTCTGCTTGATGGCATCTGTGTGGGCTGTTGAAATTGAACTTGTGTCAGTGATTCCATTATAAACTTCTCTTTTTTATTAAGTTATCTGGACCCCGGCCACCAAATCTCAGGGGTAGCTTCCACTCAGGAGCAGACTTAATGGTGGAACTTTGTCGCACTGAGCAGCTTGAAAGTCTTTATAGTGTGGCTATGTACTAAGGAGAAAAAGCAGATGTGCTTTTAGAACGTTTTGCCATCTGTTGAGCCGACACTTGAATCTTTAAGTTCTGGAATCTTAACTTGGTGTGCACAGGTCAAAGGCCTAAAGTTTCACATTTGTGTGTCTGCTATTAAGAGGAAAAAAGAATAAATTCTCTCCCTTCCACATTCGACCAGTTCATTTTAGACCACAGAGTTTATTAATATTCAGTAATATGTGTAGGTTTGAACGGGTAAAAATAGCCAAGCTGATTCATTTAGAAATAGGCTTCTGTGAGCTTCTGTGAGCACAAGCTTATTTCCCCCAACACTGCAAGTGTAAAACTGTCTTTGCAGAGAGAAGACCTCTTTCCTACCGATGATCAGCATGAAGGAGGGCAGTCACCATCTCTACTCACTTGTGTTTTTTGTGAAAGGCTGCATCCTTTGGTGCTCTGCCCGTCAGCATCTTTACCCATCCATTTCTTTTTCTGCTGCACTTTACCTTACCCCACAAAATAATAAGACAGATTAAATATCTGTTCAATATCCCTTCTATCAGTAAGAGAAATAGTCTCCTGTAAAAGGTGTTAAATTCTCTGGTTATCCTTAGTGTTGCCCTAATTTGTACACTACAGAGCCTCATGTGGCTATTTAAATTTAAATTCGATACAGCACAATATAGTAGAATACTTCAGTTCTTCAGTTGCAATTAGCCAGATTTCAAGGGCTCAACAGTTGCCTGGGACTAGTGACCACCATAACAGACAACACAAAATATTTCCATCTTTTCAGAAAGTTCTATAAGATAGCACTGGTACAGAGGGTCAGTGGAGTAAAGATGTCAAATGGAAAGCCATTTCTTTCTTTCTTTCCCTTTTTTTTTTCTTCTTTAGAAAGCCATTTCAAATTGTAGTTGGCCTTTTGTAGCAACATGGACGGGACTGGAAGAGATTATGCTGAGTGAAATAAGTCAAGCAGAGAGAGTCAATTATCATATGGTTTCACTTATTTGTGGAGCATAACAAATAACATGGAGGACATGGGGAGTTAGAGAGGAGAATGGAGTTGGGGTAAATTGGAAGAAGAGGTGAACCATGAGAGACTATGGACTCTGAAAAACAATCTGAGGGGTTTGAAGTGGCAGGGGGGTGGGAGGTTGGGGTACCAGGTGGTGGGTATTATAGAGGGCACAGCTTGCATGGAGCACTGGGTGTGGTGAAAAAGTAATGAATAGTGTTTTTCTGAAAATAAATTAATTAATTGAAAAAAAAAAAAAACAAATTGTAGTTGGCTACAGCTATCATTTTTAGGCCAGTTTAAGAATGCCAACTGAGTATAACTAAAAGGATTTTGTTGTTATTGTTGTTGTTTAATAGCTCATGCTTTTCTATCTGTGAAGAACACACTATTGGATAGACAACCAGAGAGTAATGATCTAAAAGTTATACAGTCCTAGGTTTAGTTCAGATATTACCACTCTACCAGCAAAATGCCCTTCTTAATCTCAGAGTGTAGACTCTTTTGTATAAAATGAGACAATTTTTCTGTCTACTGTGCTATTTTCATCACCAATAGGCAGGGATTGTAGTCTTAGATTAACAGTGAGCACAGCAGGTGCTCAATACGTGCTCATTGAGCTAAATGGTGATGTAATCTACATGGATTCCCTTTGTAACTTTAATCTGTTCTTCAGTACATCAGTATGTAACTAGATGGAGGATTTTACTCACCAAAATTTGAGAGAAGTTGCCCTTGTCAGTATGAAACTTGGGGAGAAGATGTCTAGAGAGGATTTTCGAAAGTTTTAAGGAAATTACAACAATTTAGTAAATTTTTGAAAGCCTTCTGAGTCAGAATGATGTGAGTTCAGTGTTTTGGCTGTACCTGGCTTCAAAACAAGAGTAAGCAGGCCTCATTTTACTGGGGTGGCAATCATATGAGAGATCAAAAATAGATAATGAAAATCAGTTTCTTAGGATCCATTAAATTGTAATCATCTTCTCTTTAACCCTTTGTTCCCCACAATGCTCACTACCTCAAAGTCTTTAGTGCAGCCAGAGTTTTGGGAGAGCTTAGAGAGAGCACAACAACCTCTAGAAGCCACTTTTTCTTAATAGGTATCATTTATAAAGCTGCATCTTTTTACAGACATTCACAGAACAAAGTGCTGCAGACCACTGACCAATATACCCACCAAGAGTCAGATTTTTGTCAAGTAGCATCCGAATTAATAGGGAAGAAACAGATGTATGTTTGTTAATAGGGAAGAAATAGATGTATGTGCAGAATTCCAGCTGAAGGAACACAGAAGTCAGGCCGTACTGGCAGCTTGGTGGAATGGTTGGGTTACTCTGGGAAGACTTTCTGGAAAGAAAGACTAAATGTTCAAAACAGATTAGCACCCTGACAGATTGGGAATGGTTGGAGGATCTTTGTGGCCAAAAGACCATGAGGATTATATTGTTTCTTGCGTTTCTCTGTAAAGCCAGAGCCCAGATGTGCTGAGCTCCAAGGGCCAGCTAGCCAGGCACATGGCCCAGTCTCAGCTCTATTTTTACTTCACAGAAGGATGAAAGTCTGCACTCTGCATTCACTCAGCACAGAGGAGCTGGCTTGGTGCTTTGTTGTTCATTGCATGCTATGTTCCTTTAGGTGGTTTCACATATACTCAAATTCATAGGACAGATATTGTGGGCCAATATTCATTTGCATGTTTTTCAAGTTCTATGTGTGACTCAACATCCCAGAGGATGGATTTGAGGTGGTGAAATGGCCCTAGGTATTTCTTTTCCAAGTTTGACCTCTGTATCTTATCTTCTTTGAATTTTAATGAGAGTTGTATATATGTGGAGAGATTTGGGAGATCTTCCCTTTTTTTAGTCTAATATTACTTTTCTATTATCACGATATTCTCAAAATGCACTCTAAAGGAGGTGGAAAATATATTCTTCCAAATGTTGACTTGATGCAGATCCAATGTAAAGAATGAGTTAATATCATTCCAAATCCCTTCATTGTCACTTTTCTTTTTTTCCTTTTTTAGGATAATCACTTAGGATAGTGAATCCAGATATGAGCTCCTTCAAGCTGTCACAAGCTCTTTTGCAGAGAGTGGGTAACATTTCCAGCCCTCCTCCCTTCTATCCTAAGCATGGTACTTCCTTCAGCTCTTTAAGATGCACAGGCTGATGGTGGCCATGGTCACATAAGTGATAAGTCAGTCTTGAATCCTAAGAGTTGCCTCACCCTCCTTTTCTGAAACACATACAAACATGGCTCACTCTGAGAGACCAAATGGTCCAGGCCAAGGACATCAGAGGGGCATGGTGTCCAGAGGCCTAGGTTGAGGTTGCCAGCAACTAGCATGTGTGCTTAGCAAGACTCTTCCCCCCTTTGTTTTCATCAACTACAAAGTGATGGATCTAGATTAAATAATTGATCAGGCTCTGCCAGCTCTACCACTGCTTAAATCCACCAAGCCCGGAGAATATTAAGGCAAATAACAGTAGGGAAGACAGAACTCATAAAAAACTGCATCTGTATGAATGTAAGAAAATTCCAAGCAACAGACTTTAGACTTCTCAGTTGATACTTCTCATCTGGTTTGGAAAGAAGCCGAGAAGTAAAAGATGTAAGAGAACACTTGCTCAAAAGTACTCCTTCTAATGAACTCCTTTTAAAAAATGTCCTAAGTGCTTCTCCAGAAAGAAGAGGTTTATTCTTTCCCATATCTCCTGATTCTAGGAAGTTTCGCTGTTCTCTCTGTTGCTGAATATTTGATAATGTATTTGAGTTATTATATGAGATTATGATTATTATAGAGTTATTTTCAGATATTCTTTTAGTTAAAAACGCTTAGACATTCTTAAATATGATTTTTAAATGCTAATTTTAGATATTTGTGTGTTTGTGTGTATGTGTATCCACAACTTGGAACTTAAAGTGTATATCAACAGGAGAATGAATCCATTTCCCAAAAAAGTGAAATTTCAGAAATTTATCTATTGTATAAATAAAGTCCACCAATATACTTTTTATTCTCCTCCCAAGTTCCACATTGAGTTTCTGTACTTCCTCATCTGCGCATGCCCTTCTTTCCCTCCTCTGCCCCAGCAATGCACGTACCAACAGCTGCTAACCCACTTCTTGGCCTCTGGTCCTCACAGAATTCCTATAGAATCTTAGGTCTTCGTACATAACTTTTCATTTATTCAGTTAATTCAAAGAATATTTTCTATGCCTGATACTTTGTTAAGTAGTGAAGATGCAACAGTAAATAAGAGAGTTCAAGCTGCCCCACAGAACTGTGGGAGAAGTGAACATGAAACCAATAGGAGCAAGTACCTTTTTACAATTCAAGCTACACAGAAGTCAGGGTGTCCCAGGAACACAGACTGGGGAACAAGTAACAAATGGGTGAATGTATGGGAGGAACGTCAGGGAAGAGCTTTCAGAGGTAACGACATTTCCTTAGGCTTAATGGAGGACAAGGAGTTGTTCAGTGAGGATGAAGTAGAGTGGGCATGGGAGTGGGGAGAATGAATGTCCCAAAGTCTCATATCAACAGCAAATTTAGCTCTAGGGCCTCCAGTTTCTAATCTGCATCCGCATCTCTACAAAGACTGTATCTCCTCAAGACACATTACAATCTTTCAGCATAGAGCAATGTTAATTCACATACAGAAAAAGTCCTTCAAGTTAATAGTACTTATCTACAGGGGTTGTATTAGAAATGCTATAATTTCCCCCTTTGTGCCTTTCCATATTTTTCATATTCTCTATAATGATCATATAATACCTTTATAACTTTTAAAATAGTGAAAATTTTTTAAAAAGGATCAATGAGAAAATGATGTGTACATAATGGGGCTGATTTAAAGTAAAAAAACCTCTTTCAAAAAAAATAAAAAAAAAAACAAAAAACCTCTTTCATGTAAGTTGGTTGGCATAATACTTGGGACAGCTGAAGTTCTCAAATGTTTGTTCCCTTTTCTCTTATTTATCTCCTAATTCCCAGTACTGGGCATGGTGCCTAGCATATTGCCTAATAAATATTTGTTGAATGAATCCATAAGCAAAACATCTAGAATTACAGGTTTTGATTATGAGAATGATGACCATAGTAGTTAGCATCTGTAAAAAGACTTCAAAAATGACAAATATTTTAGGGGCAGCAGCTCTTACTCATCCTGACAATGACATGCAATTAAGAAAGCCCAGCTGACCATCTGAGGTCAAACCTTTGAACCTTTGAACTTGCTCTAATTATTCCCTGGTCCTATACCAATGAAGTAACTAAACACAGTCAGCTGTGATATCTGAATAAAACAATTAAATAGGAAGAATAATATCTTTTATGAAAAAACTCCTGATCATAATGTTTGTGTTACAAACTGAAACCTAACAGAATAAACCCTGGTTGGTTGGCTTGCATGTGTTCTACCTGGTGTACTTCCTCTCAGGTTACCAACTACCCAGCAGACACTCTGCTTTCGTGGAAGATGTTCCATCATATTTTTCATAATGGCTGTGGAAAGCCATTAGCAAATCATAATTTCAGGGTTTCATACCAATCATGAAGTGATCACTTGATGATGATATCACATGATGATATCAAGAGTTTGTAGCATGATCAATGAGTTGCTTCACTGTAGAGGAGGAAACTTCAACTTCCTTCTTCCCTTTCTGACTCTTTTCCTCCTACTCTGTGAGAATGACATGAAATCTCACAACATCTCCATGGATTTCTACTATGTTCTACCTGGTGTACTTCCTCTCAGGTTACCAACTACCCAGCAGACACTCCACTTTCATGGAAGATGTTCCATTAAGCTATTCATGACTTCCTCCCACTCTTGTGCTTCTGGATGTCCACATGGAAATGGATGTTTTATCATGATTGGCACACTTCTCTATCTCATCCTACGTCATCTCTCCCAGAGAGATATTTAAAATCGAATGTTTTTAAAGATTTGAACATGCTCACGTGTAGGGTTACTAGCATATGGAGTCCTTATTAACTCCACATCAACTTCTTGTTGAAAGGAGAATAATTCAACATAACAGCTAATATTTAAAAAAAAAAACTCTTCTCCTCAAAACAATATTACGGGTAACAGAAAATTTGCTAACAGTATAGATTTAATTTGGAAATCCCAAAATATCCTGGAAAATGGTCAAATTTTCTCAGTTCTAGAATATGTCAGATTTGTTTTTTGATTATCTATATGGGCACAGAAAATTAAATGTTATGGAAAAACTATATGTAAAATACTTTACTTCAGCAAAGAATCCTACTAGAGTGAAGGCTTGACTTAATGGCTAGGTTGAGTCAATAATGTGGAAATCTGATGTCTAGTCATGGAATTTATGACAGTCCTTAACACTTCTGGGCCTAAATTTTCCCTATATGTAGAAAGGGGAAAAAAAATAATAGCCTCCAGCCAGTCCCAGAGTCTTAATGAAATGTTCTGTAACTTCAGTTTATATTTTTTCCAAAGATTTTATTATTTATTAATTTATTTTTTTACTTATTCATTTAACACAGAGAGAAAGACAGTGAGAGAAGGAATACAATCAGGGGGAGTGAGAGAGGAAGAAGCAGGCTTCCCACTGAGCAGGAAGCCTGATGTGGGGCTTGGTCCCAGGACCCTTAATGACTGACGCTTAATGACTGAGCCACCTAGGTGCCCCTATAGCTTCAATTTAAAGACAAATTTTCGAGGTTTCTTTATCAACATCAGAGTTGATGTTCAAACATATGATTTTAAAGCGAAGTGAAATATTGAAGTTATCTGTTTTCAGATAACTTCAGATAACTTCATAGTTGCTATTGCAAAATATGATTGCTTAGGTGTGCCTGGGTGGCTCAGTAAGTTAAAGCCTCTCACCTTTGGCTCAGGTCATGATCCCAGTGTCCTGGGATCAAGGGCTGCATCTGGCTCTCTGCTGGGCAAGGAGCCTGCCTCCCTTCCTCACAGCCCTCCCCCACTTGCCTCTCTGCCTACTCATGATCTCTGTCTGTCAAATAAATAAATAAAATATTTGAAAAAAAAGAATGATTGTTTAATCTCTAGTTCATGGTTAGAAGTTGATACAAATCTTGCAAACCACACTGAGTTCATTCTAGATGAAATCATGCAGTAATCATGAACTCCTGTATTATCTGTCACTATCTCATGAGTCACTGTACAGCTTTGCTCTAAGATGTACAAGTCTACATGATTTGAGAAGAAAAGATCATTTGGAATGAGGAAAAATGAAATGAAACACAACTGCTATCTTAGACATTGAAAATAGGTCTTCCCAGATTCTTTAAGATATTTTGTATCTTCTTATCCATCTCTTCCATTCTCTCTGGACATTGTCTGTAGAGTGACAAAAGTCCTCCAACCTATGTATTAAAGCTTCCCTTAAGAGAAACTTTAATACATACATAGAGAGAGAGAGAGAGAGAGAGAGAAATCTGTGAGGGAGAGCAAATGAAATGACAGTACCTTGAAGTAACAATTGTTAATTCCAAACTACACTAAGTTTGGCAGGTCATAAGGGGCATCTGTCTGCTATGTAGACAAGAAAACTAGACCAGAAAGGTCAGAACAAAACATGGTCATCTTTTCACTATTTTGGCACTTTGATGAATGAATTGCATTCTCTTTCTTCTCCATGAACTCACGGTTAACACTGAACTCCTCATCTTGACAACTGACCCAAAGAAAATATGAAGCCACTTTCAATTATGGATGGGTCCTTGGGAATCTGCCTTTTCAGGGTCTTCATCTGCCTAAATTCCCCAAGTAGCACAGTGCACTGTAACCAAGGCAAATTTCCTGGGGTTCCCATAATTTTGCCCAGTATAAGTGTCCCCTGCTTTTCAAACATTTGCATTATGCCATTTCGCTTTTATGAAAGACCTACATTTGTACCTGCTTTGCTAACTGAATGAAATCCAAGGAGGTTTATTGTTTTTATAAAAATAGATAAAAAGTGAAAATAGTGTTTAATGTTCATGTGGCAACGAGCCAATACAGGGGCAACGTGTGCCCTGAGCAGTGCCAGTGACCTCATCAAGCTCCTATCCCAGGAACTACACTCAGTGGCTTGAGGCTAAGATAAAGAGCTTTGAACTGTGTGAGCATCTCTGCTTTATCTTGATATTTTATGCATCTGTTGGCAAGTTTTGTCCTAAGGTAACAGAAAAGCCTGAGAGGTTATTTTTTTGGTCTGGGAATGCTCAAAATTTTTTCCTTAAAAAAATGATGGTAATTGCTTCTTTCCTTTATGCCAAGTTTTTCCAGGAACACTATCCTTCCAGATGGGGGTAGGAGGAGCCAGTAGATACCTGAACTGAGGTTGCAGTATGTTCTTTCAAATATTTTTGCTGAGGAGGTGTCATTCTCTTTCTCCAGAAGTGCAGTTCTTGGGACTAATCAGATTAGTGTTTCCAACTACCTGCTCCTTGTTAGGTCAAAAGATTATCAAGAAATGTGTGACTTCTACCTTGGTTTCTTGTGTTTTTCTGTCTTTGAACTTGAGGAAAGTTGACCTTGGATGATCACAAAAATCAACCAACCAACTAAAACCACAGTCCCTGACAGGAAATTCTGCATTTTTCTCAAAGTATGTTAAAAGCATAATTTGGTAAAAACAGTAAAAGGTTATGGATAACTCAGATTTTCAGAGGTAAATATAACAATTAACCTTTGGCCATCACTTCTTGGAAATTTTCAGGAGAAGTAGTTATGCTCCTAAAAGTCTGTATGCTTGCCTTTTATTTTTTCTAACTTACAGAATTTTTGTCAGTTCTGGTCACTGGGTTAAACGTTTTCCTTCCAGGTGTTTACACTGCCTACTATTAGAAAGATAGTGTTTTTCACATTGCGCACTATGTAGTTCCAGGGGTCTGAGAAAGTGTTTTAGGGGCCATTATGGAGTGTGGGGGGTGGGCAAATCCTGAGTGTGTCAGGAACCAAATTACCTTGTTCCTATGACCTGGATATTTGTTTGCTCTCTTGTTCTTTTGTTTTAAACAATGGACCTCTGTGTAAAACTTTGTTTGGAGAGAAGAGTTCTTTGAAAAGAGTTGGAAGATCTCTGAACTGCATATCCAAAAATCTATGTATAGTTTAACATCAACCATGAGATTCTAAGGGATACAATAATAGGGAGTGAAACTAGTGAGATTCTTTTTTTTTCCAATTTATTTATTTTCAGAAAAACAGTATTCATTATTTTTTCACCACACCCAGTGCTCCATGCAATCCGTGCCCTCTATAATACCCACCACCTGATACCCCAACCTCCCACCCCCCCCGCCACTTCAAACCCCTCAGATGGTTTTTCAGAGTCCATAGTCTCTCGTGGTTCACCTCATGGTTTCACTTATTTGTGGAGCATAACAAATAGCATGGAGGACAAGGGGTGTTAGAGAGGAGAAGGGAGTTGGGGTAAATTGGAAGGGGAGGTGAACTAGTGAGATTCTTAATGGATGACTACACAAAGTATAAATCCCTCTTTTCTATGATTAGCTTTAAGAGATTTAAAATTGTTCTGACAAACCGACAAAAAATTTCTTAATGCCACTCTCAATTTCCATACAATCCTGTCCTGATAAGGACTGATAAGAAAAACTCAGCAGTGGTGTGTAAACACACTTTGAATAGTGCTAGGTCAGGAGATTTGAAATTGATGGAGTGGATTTTTCACATTTCTATGCAGATCTGTCCTTGAAACTACAAACATGGCTAAAAATGAACCCCTGAAGAAGAGAGAGAATGGGAAAGGAGAAAAGGTTCTTCATAGTCTATACTTTATTTTATGTAAAGGGATAAAGGGGAAATTTTGTCCAATAGCAGTCATCCCATGCTTTATATAACAGAAATATCCCAACCAAAAAGGTCATATAACTGATTTTTATAAAGTAGATTGTATGCATATTCATCAGAAAACTCAAAAGGATTTAACTGTAGTTCAGATAAAGTTGAAAGATTTTGTTTTCTCCTCTGCAGAATGGGAGGTTATATTAATGTTTGTTCCAATGTTTATGTTTCGTGCTTTTTGCCTTCAAAGCCTACTCCATGCCTGGATATTGTCATGAACCAGAGGAATCTCTCTGGTAGAAGAACTTGGCCTGCCTTTTCTGGTACTTGCTATTACAATTCTTTGCAACAACTCCCACACCTTAGCGCTCATCTTTTTTTTCTTTTCTTCTGTTGTTTAGAATGTCTAGTAGGGCCACTAGTATTGTCATATTTTGGCAGGAGATGCCATTGACTAATGTGTATGGAAAATACTCATGAGTTAGGTCATGCACAATGGGCAGCTTAGTAATTCATGCTTCGGAAGTTCAAAGCTATTTAGACAAAAATGTGTATTTTTGTCTTCTGGTAGTCTTGGTTGCTGAGCAGAAGGTTATAGTCAGCAGGTTTAGAAAATATATTTTTGGAGCTTTCTACAGTTAGTAATGTCAATAGCTCTAGCAGCAATTCTTTGTGAGCTGAAGCTTGTCGCTTAGGACCTGTCCATTTAGAAGTAAAAGCGTATTGGTAGAGGCCACATCCTGCTTTCTTGATAGAGGTATCAACTTCTATCAGATAAAAAAAAATGTTTCTTTCATATTATGTATAAATAGGTGGTGAGAATAATTAGCACTACCATTGGTTTTTTGTTTACTTGTTTTTTCCCACTGCAGCAAGTATTATAATGGTTTTACAGCAAGAGAAGATTTCTGACTCTTTCCTCAGTGTTACATGGAGACACATTTTACAGGTGGGTCAAAGAAGCAAGGATCTTGGGTGGCTCAATCAGTTAAGCATCTGACTCTTGATTTCAGATCAGGTCATGATTTCAGGGTTGTGGGATAAAGCCCTGTGTGGATCCCCATATTGGTCTCTGCACTGGGCATGGAGGCTGCTTAGGATTCTCTCTCTTCCTTTCTAAAAAAAGAGAGAGTGAAAGAGAAAGAGGAAGAACTAGAACAGAATCATAGGCTAGTTTCTTAAATGGCTCTGCACCAGCCCGGCTGAGGTTCCAACAGCATTGATCAGCCCCGTGCTTTGGGTTGCTCGTAGCTAGCATCTGCCCTGATTGGCTGCTGCTTATGTCATTCCAGTTGTTCAGGGTTTTGAATACCAGCTCTGAGTGTGCTCAGTTACCATCTGAGAGCTAAACTGGTAAACCATAACACACAAACAAATGCAATCTTCAGGACAATTTTCACAAACACCCGAAGGAGTTCCCACAAATGTGGACATAAAAGCATCCAAATGCAAGGTGTAGACAGAAGGAAACAGGCCAAGGAATGTGATGGAAACCAAGCATGCCTACATCCAGACAATTATATTTATAAATTGTGGCTAAATGGGAATGAGACGGTGTTTGTCCAGGGACCTAGCTAACAGTCTCACTACAGCTATGTCCCTTTGAAGTTCATGAGGGACATAGGCATGTGAACTTTTCTGTGAACTTTTATCCCACATTCCAATGGGTGGCCTGCTGAACCAGGCTGAGTATGCAGAGACCTCCCTGTGATACATTTAAGGAAGACCTACTTTTCTCATTTTCTTTTGGGCTTAGACCAAAACCTCTGCCTTCTCCACTGTACCATGCTGATAGTAAGGAAAAGCAGTACAAAAGCCTGCCATGGAAAACGGAAGCACAGCCTGCATATTCCTAAGGGCTACAGGACACTGGCCTATCTCAACTGCCCACCCTATGCTGTCTCAGGGCATGTAGGCCCCAGCCAGGAGCTACTTCTGATCATCCCTTGTACCAAGTATGGAGAGGAAAGATGGACTCCCAATAAAGAAAATAATGGGGGAAAGGTACCACACCCTCAGTCTGGTGGCTGAATAAAAGTCTCTCTTGACATGTCCAGATGTGTGTGCACTGGGGTGTGCAAAGTCGGACCAAGAGGAGACGAAACCGGGAGCCTGGAGCTCCCCCTGGAGGCTAATTGTATTTTGCCCTGACTGAAAAAGGAAACTGGTATTAGAAGGCTGATAGCTGGTAAGACATAAAGTAAAAATAAATCAGCAGTATTCTGTATGCGCTATCCAGGAAAGAAAGAGATGCTAAATTTAGAACAGAGCTGCGTAAGTAAAAGGAAGGAAGTGTAGATCCAGAATCCTTTATGAACAGTTCCCAAATCCCAAACATAGAAGAAGGAAACTGTTTTCCGATTATTTAGCAACAAAATGTGATGTGAATTGACATGAAACAATTTCTAGTCTTCATTTATCTCAAGGTCACTATTTTTTTTTTGTTACAGATTTATTCATGTGTTTGATCATGAGATGCTACCCCTAATCCTACTAGGGGTGTTATAATGCACATTACATGAACTGTTTCCTTCTCTAAAATCCTAAAAATTATGAAATCTGAACTATAGCTGGCCCCATCAGCTAAGGGCCTGTGGACCTGAGTATCATAACACTTGATACTCGGTGGAGCTTAACCTCAACTTAGCCACTCACACACCATGTAACATTGAACAAATGATTTACTGGATCTATGGTTTTGTTTTTTTATTAAGATGAGGATATTACTAGTCTAGGTATTAAATGAAGTTATGCGCAGTGTTCATTCAGCACAATGCCTGGAAATGGTAAACATATAATAATATTCATGTTTATTATCTTACTTGATCCAAGGGGGCATACCTCATCTTTCTTTGATTCATAATCACCAAGGAGTCATCTGCCTATCAGCTACCAGACTCCCTCTTACCAGGAAGGTGGAAACTTAGATAATGAATGTGAATTTGGGATCTCTGATGATTTGTTGTACAATAATAATTTTGTTCCCTAAATCCAATCTCAACTTCTTCACTATCTAAAAAAATTAAATAAAATAAAATAAAATAGAAATTAGAGGGATGTCTGGGTGGCTCAGTCGGTTGAACGTCTGCCTTTGGCTCAGGTCATGATTCCAGGGTCCTGGAATCGAGTCCCGCATCAGGCTTCTTGCTCAGTGGGGAGTCTGCTTGTCCCTCTTCCTGTGCCTCTACCTTCTGCTCATGCTCTCTCTTTCCGTCTTTCTCTCTCTCTCACTCTGTGCATCTCAAATAAATAAATAAAATCTTAAAAAAATAGAAATTAGTGATAGACTCACTTCTGAGATATACCTATATGTCTACAACCTTTCTGGTTGCAGGCAGGTTTTAGTTAAAGACACCCAAGAGTCTTTGGTAGTGATGTAGATTAAGACAAAGGAACTGAGAGAATGAATTTAAAAAAAAAATATATATATATATATATATATATACACATATTCCACATATGAGTGAAATCATATGGTATGTCTTTCTCTGACTAAGTTATTTTCACTTAACATTACTCTGGCTCCATCCAAGTTTTTTTTTAACAAATGACAAGATTTCATTCTTTTTGATGGCTGAGTAGTATTCCATTGTGTATATATACCAATCTTCTTTATTCATTCATGAGTTGATGTGTATATTTGGGCTCTTTCTGTAATTCATCTTTGTTGGTAATGCTGTTATAAACATTGGGGTCCCAAAGCAATCTATACATTTAATGCAATTCCTATCAAAATATCACCTGCATTTTTCATAAGAGCTAGAAAAAACAATCCTAAAAATTTGTATAGAACCACAAAAGACCCCAGGTAACCAAAGCAATCTTGAAAAAGAAAAACAAAGCTGGAGGTATCACAATTCTGGACTTCAAACTATATTACAAAGCTATAGTCTTCAAGACAGTGTGGTACTGGCACAAAAACATATACATAGATCAATGGAACAGAATACAAAACCTAAAAATGGACCCACAACTATATGGAGAATTAATTTTTTTGGCTTGAATATTATTATTTAAAAGAGTCTTGACTACTGGTTTGTTTTTGGCTCACAATGTGGCAAAAATCCAATAATCAAGAATAGAATTTTCTAAAATGTTTACATGGAACACAAGCTCTGTGAGAGGTTCTATGAATAAAAGATTTTCCTCAAATTATTTTAAAATAAAACCCTTCTGGGGTGCCTGGGTGGCTCAGTATGTTAAAGCCTCTGCCTTTGGTTCTGGTCATGATCTCAGGGTCCTGGGATCAAGCCCCACATCAGGGCTCTCCGCTCAGCAGGGAGTCTGCTTCCCTTCCTCTCTCTCTGCCTGCCACTCTGCCTACTTGTGATCTCTGTCAAACAAATAAATAAAATCTTTAAAAAATAAATAAAATAAAACCCTTCTTTCAGGGAATATTTATTAACATCCTCAGAATTAGTGTTAGATAGAGTGCCCTTTGGGAAATACTGCTCTAGAGAGTGTCAGCTCTTGGTATGTATTCCAGGAGGCTAATTCTTGGCTACTGTGTGATTCCAAGCATGTTAAAATTTAATTTTTAAAAATAAAATCTTCACTGTCATACAGATCTAAAATGAACACATTAAGATTTAATTTAATTTAATTAATGAAGGAACCAACACAATTTTATTTATTTTTTCAAAAGATTTTATTTATATATTTGACAGACAGAGATCACAAATAGGCAGAGAGGCAGGCAGAAAGAGAGAGAGAGGAGGAAGCCGGCTCTCCACTGAGCAGAGAACCCAATGCAGGGCTCCCAGGACCCTGAGATCACGACCCAAACTAAAGGCAGAGGTTTTAACCCACTGAGCTACCCAGGCGCCCACCAACACAATTTTAAAACTGATTCAAAGGTGATTCTGAAGAACAGATACATATATAGATAATCAGCAGTGCTGAAATAAATTTACTAATTGATGCAGAACTATTTAATATTAATAGAGCAAATGATACGGTTTAGAATTATCTTTTCTATAGGGCAGAAATAAATTATATATTTGTTAGACACAACTTATTCTTATTTCTTTTTTTTAAATTTAATTTAATTTTTTCAGTGTTCCAGGATTCATTGTTTATGCACCACACCTAATGCTCCATGCAATACTCCCTGCCCTCTTTAACATCCACCACCAGGTTCACCTGTCTCCCCACCTCTTCTCCTCTAAAACCCTGTTTGTTTCTCAGCATGGATCTCTTGTGTTTTGTCTCCCCTCCGAATCCCCCCAATTCACTTTTCCTTTCCTTCTAACGTCGTCCATGTTATTCCTTATGTGCCACAAGTAAGTGAAAGTAAGTGATAATTGACTTTCTCTGCTTGACTTATTTCTATAGAAAAGAATTATTTTCATTGCTCTCAGAGTCTTCAGTTTACAGAGTTGTAAGAGACTAGTCAAAGACAAGGAGGACATCCACGTGGAGTCAGTCCCACTACATAGATAACAATGAGTATTCCACTGAAAGAGCACTGTGGTAAGCAGAATGATGTTCTCCTATTCCCATGTCCACGTCCTAATTTCAGAACCTGTGAATATGTTATGTCACATGGAAAAGGGGTGTCAAGATTGCAGATGGAACTGTTTGTTAATCAGATGGCTTTAGCATAACGAAATTGTCCTAAGTTATCCAGGTGGGCCCAAGATAACTACAAGGTCCTTTAAGGTAAAAAAGGGAGTGAAAAGAGTAGGTCATAATCAGATGTTTGAAGATACTGCATTGCTGCTTTTGAAGTTGGAGGAAGGGTGCACCAGCCATGAAATGCAGAGAGCTACCAGAACCTGCAAAAAGGAAGGAAACAGATTCTCCCCTCAGTTTCCTATTAGGAGAAGTATCGAATTTCATAATAAATAAACCCCATAAATGCTTCTTTCAATGCTGACACTTTATTATATGTAATGGTGTGTGATGATACAGATGAGATACTGTAAAAAGAAATAATTCAAAGTACTTGGATTACATTATGAATAATCTGGAAGTTTTGCAGGCTCTTAATAGAAATGGAAGTTCCTTACTTCTGTTTCAAATCAATAAACACCAGTCATACGATAAGGCCTGTTGAACAAGAACCAGTCAAGGGCTGAACCAGGCCTGGTGTTTCATACTTTTGCCCAGACTGGGTACCCACATAGTCCTGTTCTGAATTCAGTACCTTCTGCCTATGACCTGATGGAGTTTTTGTACTAGAGCAAATCCCATATTTCTGGAGCATTTGAGTTTTTCACTGAAGGGGATTTAACTCAGTGTGAAATTTTCAAGAGCTCATTTTGCAAATAGATGAGAAGTTGTCCAAACCATTGCTTGCAGGTTTTCTTCCAACTGGCTTTATGGAGAAGACATGTAGCAGTAGGGTGATCTGTAAATTAGTAGTGATCTGTAAATTAGTAGTGGAATATACCCCTATCATGTCCATTCTCCACCACCAGGAGGTTTATTTGGAAATGACTGCTCTAGATACAAGCTACCCCTAAAATAATGACCCAAAATGCAGATTACTGAATTCAAAGGAAATTCTCTAAGTGCCTGCTCCAACCTCCATCCCCAGGCCTGGGAGGAAACACTGACAAAGAAAAAATTGCTTTAAAATGCAAAGTGTGTGTGTGTGTGTGTGTGTGTGTGTGTTAATGTTAAGAGGGGTGGGGTGGGCTGAGAGAGTTACTAGATAGGTCTCCTTACAAAGGCCAAGGGATAAAACAATACTATTGCCTTAAAAGAATTTTGCTGAGCACAGTCCTAGAATTACAGGGCAGCTAGGCTCAAAAGTGAGCAAAGATTCCCCAACTTGCCACCTCTGATTTATCTTCAAGGTTGGCAGTTGTGAGACTTTGTAATTTCCTTGTGGCTCCAGAGAGCCTTTGATGTTAGCTGGTAGTATCAATTTATTCATTAAATCTGAGAGTTCATCTGGCCAACCAAGGGGACAGAGAGACACCAGGGGATACTCACTGATTTCTGTCTTAGATAAGACAGAAGTGGCTACAGCTTCCGGGAATCAACTGAACTACAGATCTTCTTTGAAAGAGAATGATTGTCAGAGACCAGCCAATTTTTACCTACCTGATCCTGGGTCCAGGCTGTGTTAAACTGGAGAACCTGTGAACAGAAAGTACAGGACAGATATTGAGAAGGTGAGATACTCTTACCCTTTGTTCTCCCCATGGTAGTCAATGCCAAACTGGATTGGAGAAGAAGAAAAAGATGCATTTATATGAACTAGATGGTCTGTGAGGTAATAATTTTGAATTTAACTGAATGAGAGGAAGTTTCTGAAAGTGACGATTAATTTTCAGCCATCATCACAAATAGGAACTTGGAATCGCAAGACTCATGTGAACTTATTAAACAAACTATGTTTCTAAACTCCTGAGTTAGGTGGACAGTTTTAACAAGGAAACACCATACCAGTTTCAACAGGATGGAGAAAGTAATCCAAGAGAGAAGTCAGGAGGAAGAGTTATCCCAAGCAAATGAAAGCAATTGAAGCCAACATCAAGAAGTTGATGTGTAGAAAAAGTGACTCAGAGGAAGGGTTGAGTGAGTCTTCTGAAAAAGTAGCAGCAATTGACTCTCTCCTCAAACCCACCGACTACTGATTGACTGTTTTGCTGATCTCTTTGGGAATTAATTATATAGGAGCCAAAGAAATCTGGAATGTATCACTGGTGATTTTATAGTCCAGAATGCAAGTTGAAGCATTTGGAGAATTTGGACAAGAAAAAAGCCATGGGGGAAGTGAACCATTGGCCACAGAAATGGTTTTAAAGTGTTTTAGATCAGGGCTTCTCATGCCAGAACTTCTGAGCCTTGGCAAAGGATGAAGTGCAGCCCACGATAAAAAAGAAAACTATGTTTGACAGGAGAATTCCTAACCTGTTCCAAAGGGACTTTATCTGAAATATGAACGAGAATGAGAAAAGAAAAAGCATAGATAAAGCTCTAAAAGTTTGGTGATTAACTGACAGGATGTTGGAGGAACCATAATAAAGTGTAAATACCACAGAAGAAAATCAACAAGTGAATTTATGGTCCTGCCTTACTTTGGATTCCAGTGCGTAGAGATTAGGTGCAAACTAATAGAACTTGACACTCAACACAAGGGGGTCAATGCCATTTTGTGAACATCATTATGAAGAGATAAAGGGATGGGGCTTCTGACCAGAATATGTGCTATGGAGAGTGATAAGTCTACTGCTTCAGCTGGTGCAGTCATGCTGGGGAAGAAAGTGGCGGCTCTCAGTCAGATCATATATATTTGTTGAGAACCCAGAAATTTGGATTGTTGGTGTACATCTCAGAGTCTTACACAGGTCCATGAAAATTAATTATAGCTGTTTTGGTGGGGATTGGAGGCAATCAGGGTGTGCACTGGAAGAAAGTAGATAATTAAAATGTGGCAAATGAAAGCATGGAGCATTATGTAACAGTCAGAGCAGAGTGGAAATAGATATAGCAACATGTATAGAACTAAAAATATGGGGCTGAACAAAAACAGTAAGAAACAGGATGAGATACATAACACAATATTAATTATGTATTAAAAATGCACATACATAGAAAAATCATACACATTTTAAAATTAATTTATAAACATTATATTTTAAAATATAATTTGAACATTTGTGCATTTACAAACACACACACATTCATTTAACATGTAAAGTAATTACCTATGTAGGGTGATTGGGGTATGGTGATAAAAAAATTTGAACAGACTTGTATGATAATATGTCATGAACTAATGAGTTCAAATTATAGAGGGTGAAGGGGATGGTGAGGGTGAGAGAGAGAAGACATAGAGAGAGAAGTCTAATAAAACTAACCAGTAGCTTCTCTGCAGAGCAAGGACTGAATACACTTCTAGAGAATCCATGTATATGTTTTCATTCATGACCAGATCTTGTCTTATGTTTTATCCATAACCTGAATTAAGGTGTAAAGGGAAGAATACTCATCAACTTTCTATGACACAAATCTGGGAGACGTTATTACCCAGCTGGGTAATGGAAATCAGGGATAACATCTTGGGGGTAACCAGAGAAACAGTAGACCCCAAGCCTAGTGCTACTGTCTTCCTCTGATGGTGACGTGTAAGATACTTTTGTTAGAGAAAAAGAATCTGATGGCAAGATGCCAGATTTCTAGGGAAAACAGGGCTGCATCCTTGCTTCTATGGACCTTTATTGATTCAGTGTTTACTGTGATGGAAGATGCCCAGGAAGTCAGCTATGGGATCAGTGATGCCCTAACACACCTTTTTTTTTTCTTTTTTCTGGGAAATATAAAGAATTAACATGATATTATTATGATGATTATTAGCTATTTTTCTAAAGCAATTTTTTTTAAGATTTTTAATTTATTTATTTGACAGACAGAGATCACAAGTAGGCAGAGAGGCAGGCAGAGAGAGGAGGAAGCAGGGTCCCTGCCGAGTAGAAAGCCTGATGCAGGGATCGATCCCAGGACACTGGGATCATGACCCGAGCCGAAGGCAGAGGCTTTAACCCACTGAGCCACCCAGGCACCCCAAAACAATATTATTAATAAGCAGGAGTCTCTTATAGTGGGCCTAGTATTATGAAATCTTTGTATCCATTACTTTTAATCCTCTATGATTCTAATCCATTACTTTTAATCCTCTATGATTCTATGAAGCAGGTATTGTTATCATCCAAGGTCATACCATAGACCAGAATTCATACCTGCACTGACTCCACAATCTATTCTTTTAACCATTACACTGTAGGTCATCTGACAATGGGGTTGCATTTTGCTCCAAGGAAAGACAACTTGTAATAATAGTAGATTCCTGATTAAAATGTCCTTTTGGCTTAAAAAAAAAAAAAAAAAAAAAACTCTGATCACTTGCTTTTTTGTATGTTTGAAGGAGAATAAATCTGCTCTCAGTATTCCAGATTAGACAGGACCGGAGTCATGGGATGGTGCCCTGCTTCACATGGCATACCTTCTTTGGCAGTCTGCCTCAGCTCACTGAGGAAGCAGTGTTGGGTCTTGGAAGGAAACGAAGATCCCTGCTTTCAGGTAGAGGGCAGGAAGCTACGTGAGTAATTGCTGGGGATGGGCTTGGCTCTACATAGGATGGGTAATAAAGGCCATGTAAAACCTTTTTGTTTTTCTTTAAGTATGCTGAAATTTCCATTTCATTATAACCCAAAGAATCAAGTGTGATCTTGCCCAGGGAGGGAATACCCTTAATTTTGCTTTCAAACATTGCTTCTTCAGCTCCCTTATTTTTAAAAGCTATGCCACATTTCTTCACTCAGTCAGAAAATTTCAATCCTTCAGTATTTTTTCTCCACCTGCTCTCTCTTCTTTATTCTTCTGTTTTGTTGAGTTGTATCCCTCACTTGCCAATCTAGGAGAGTATTTTGCATATAGCATTTTACGATGAGTATTTGTTGAGTTGGTGTATGTACACATGCAGCTACTTATTAGCTATGGTTACTGATTTGCTTCCTACTAAAAACACCAAGAGAAAAGCCATTCCTTCCGGCTATCAGCTGGTATGATTTTAGAATTCTGTCTGACCTTATTTTCCATTCCCTGAAATGTAACTGAAGAGGTGTTTTGCGAAAGCATAGGAAGGAGTCCTCCTCTTGCTCTGACTTATGCACTGCTCAGAATATCTTACCTTTCCTTTTCCTTCTCTTTCCCCATCTTGTCCTCTTTTCTACATTTACCATATGCTTCTAGTGTTTTTTTTTTCAAAGATAGAGACTTTTCATAAAGTGAATAAAATCATTAACTTCAGTAGGATGTGAGCTATCAATAACTTTAATAAGATACAGGATTTTATATGAGCTTATTAGATACTTTTTTTAATCCAGTGACTTAATTTGGATTTGATTGATTTTCATTGGCACAGAGATGTAATGTGACTGTCTTTTACTTTGGGCAGGGTTTGGGTAGGGTGGAACTAAGTGTGGTTGGGGAGCCAACCTTGGCTTCTGAGTTTGGTTTGGTGCCAGTTGGTGGAAACTTGAGAGTTTCTAGTTCTTTTCAATATGATTACATAGTGAGGAGAAAAATGTCCAAACTAGGCAGCTGAAAAATAATTTCCTTCAAACCATGTAATAAAAACTCAAGAAACATTTTTACTTTATTTGACTGTCATAAAGCAGGGAAAATAAGGGATATTTAAAGATTTGTAATGCACCAACAGGAGCCAACAGCAACTTAGATGATACTTACAAAAGGTATGCATTTTTTTTTACAATGTGGTATGAACTAACATGCTTTTTCATACAAAAATACTAGTACTTTAAGTGGGATGCTAGACAATGACATTTATTAACCAACTTTGCACCATATCTTTACTCTGAGCCAAGATATTCTTTGAAACTGTTAGTAGTAAATGAATGGCAATCTCTACCTACTACCTATTCTTGTATATGGAACTCTGCTATCTGTGACATTTATCCAGATTCTTTACTTGTCCATCTTACAGAAATGTATTTTTGTCTTCCCTGCACTTTGGCCAGACATTTGCAGATGTTCATCTTTTTGGAATATAATTAAGGCTGGACAGCCTCATGGAACATTCTAATTATCCCAGCCTCATACTCACCCTGCACATGCTCAATGTTCTCATGGATCATTGCAAAATGTTGATTGCTTTTTGGTGTTATTAGATGAATATAACCATCCAGGGAATTCATGTATTTATTGTATTCTTACTATACTATATTGTATTACTATTGTATTATAATATTAAATAATAATATCAAAAATATTATAATATTTATTTATGATTAATAATATTATTAATATAATTACATTATTAATATTAAATATAAATAAATATTTATAAATAACAAATAATAATTGTTTATAATTATATTAAAATTAAATTAAATTATTTAAATCTTATTTGACTTTAGTATTATTAAATAAATAATATTTATATTAATAAAAATAAACAAATACTATTATATTATAATAATATAATTATAATGTTATAAATATTATAATAATATTTAATAATGAATCATCTAGTGTTTTATAGTATTATTTTTTATTCTGAGAATCCTATCTAGGGTGAAGAGATTAACCATGAAAAAATTATATTGATGGTATTTTTTTTTGGATGGTATAGTTTTAATCTCCAATACTGTCTAGAATGCTCTGCAAATTTCTGCAAGTTTCTCTGAAGCTTTTGGTATATTTTCTAAGATCTACAGTCCTTAAGCAGATTCCACATTGTTCATCTGGTCTTTCCAGACCTTCTCTTTTTCCTGGGCACATCACTGGATTACGCTTTTTAGCCCACCCCAGGTATGGCCATATGTTGAGTTCTGGTCAAGAGAATCTGGGTAAAAGGAACATGGCCACCTCTAGCCTGGCCTCAAACCTCTGGAGTGATTCTTTAAACCAGTGTTCTCCATTGGGGAGGTTGTGATGCTTACCTCCAGAATTTTTGGTGATGTCTGAAAACATTGTGGGTATGGCAACTGGGAGAATGCTACTGGCGTCTCGTGGGTGGAGCCAGAAATACTGCAAGATACCTTACCATGCACAAAACAGCGAAGAATCATCCATGTCAGTAATGTCGAAGTTACGAAACCCTGTTTTAAGCTTTTTCTTACTCTGTCTCCTGCCTAGATTCAGAAGACCCACCAGAGGATTCAGAGAACCTAAAAGTTGCCCAAGCCTCCAGAGAAAAAGACACTGGCCTTCACTGAACAGTTGGTTGGCTCGTGACTTGAGAAAGGAATAAAGCTTTTATCATGTTATATCACAGAGATATAGAGGCTGTAAAGCTGTTAGAAATTTTCAACTAATATAAACTAAAATCACTAGATGATTTATTATTAAATATAATAAATATATATTATATCCTTAATATAAACTAATAAAAACTAAAATCAAATTGTTTAATCTCTCCTTGACTTAATTTCTCTTACTAGTAAAAAAAAATTATAATAGTATACTTTGTTAGGCTTTGGTGTGGACTGAATGAGTTTGTCTTTGAAAATACTTAGAAGAGTGCCTACCTAATTGGTTAACCATTATATCCATGAAAACCTATTTGTCTTTTGACCCCTTCTTACAAAGGACTCCTCAAAAGTTTGATAATAGCCAAAGTGGGAGCCTAAAGTGAAGATTTCTCTACACTGTAAGCCCTCTCGAGATAAAATTGTTCAATAGAACTTTCTGCAATGATGGAAATGTTCTATGCATGGTCTAGTATGGTAGTCATCAGCTACATGTAGCTACTAGAGATTCAAAATATGGCTAGTATGACTGAGAAACTGAGGTTTAGATTTGATTTAATTTTAATTAATTTAATTGACTTTTGCTACTGTATTGGGCAGTGCAGCTCTAGAATACAAGTTCTATGAGACTGGGAATTGTTTCGACTTGTTCATTGTATCCTCAGTGTTCAGATTACTCCTAAGACATAGCAGCTGCTCAGTTAATATGAATGAATATTAGTCCATGGAGAAGAATATTTTTTAGGGGATCCATGTATTCAGCAAAATTATTACCTGGACTAAACTGTTAATTTGTTCCTCCCCATCTTCATTGAAGAGCTACTTGTGCCGGATGTATGTTATGTCACTGCTATTCTGAATAACCTAGAGTCCCTCATAGAACAATCTGTATACAGAATTAAAACTATATTTACCTTGACTTTATTGCTGCCTCTTGTGCAAGATCCATTTTTCCATAGATTGGTCCTGAGGCCACTGACCTACATTCTTCTCCTGCTGTACCTTGACCTTTCTGAGAGAGAGGCACTGCTTAACATTACTGCAAGAAAACAGAGAGAAGATGGTAACTACTTCCCAGCGTGACCCTTCCTGCTCTAGTCTGAGCAGGGTCTCTAAAATTAGCTAGCCTCATTCAACACCAGTAGAAATCAAGACTATGGTCATTTGTCTACAATTGTCTGTAAGGCAGACAAGAAAGTAACAGGTGCTGAGGTTCCACTCCTGGAAACTGGGGTCCATAAGTCTAATGTGCTCCCAGGGTTGAGACTGCTGATGTAGACCCTTGTTTATAAATATAAATAGACAACCTAGAATCATCCAGCATTTGAAAAAACCAACAGCATGAGGGACATTAAAAACGGAAAAACCAAACACTGAGAAAACAGAAAATTTTAGAAAAATGTAAGATCTTAAAAATATATTCAGTACTATTTAAGAATTCTGAGAGGCCATCACATCTGTAAAATAAACAAAGCTGCTATAAAGAAAAGAAAAGCATTTGCATATAGCATCTAGGTGTCTTTTACATTTTTCCCTCTGGGTAAACACCCCACTTTTTCTACCTTAGGGTTTTTCACCTTATCACTAACATTTCAGGTCATATAATTCCATACAATGTAGGATTTTAGAAGTGTCCCTGACCTCTGTTCACTAGATGCCATTAGGAAGGCCCTGTCCCAGCTGACAACTAGAAGTGTCTCCAGACATCCTTGAATATCACTGGCTTTGACCCTGCACCATGAGAACCACCACTCTATTCCAAGCGAAAGGTAATGGCATTTAAAAAAGAGAATCCCAAAGAGAAGGGCCAATAGTTCATTTCACCAAGAAATCTTGCTCTGGATGAGCTTGTAAGCCTGAATGCTGGAGAGACTAGTTTTGTTTTAAGTTGTATTCCTAAGTTATGTGGTTTTAATACAGACACAGAGACTCTTCCTAATAGTGATAACAAGAATGAACATTTAGTGGCTGTCAGGAACTGAACCAGCATTTTCGCTTGGATTGTCTCATTTAATGTTTAAAACAGCAATCAGCCAATAAATTGGATATTATTACTGGCATTACATGTAGAGGGAAACAGGCACAGAACTGTTAAGAAACGTGTCTAAGTTCAGGCAAATACTAAGTGCTAGATCTCCAGTGAAAGACCAGGTGATCTGCTGCAGCGCACACTTCTGCATTACCTTCCTGAAAGAGTAATTTTAATAGAAAGACTATTTGACCCTGAAGGCTGAAGTGAGATTGAGATAGTTGTTCCTCTCTTTGTTCCTCTAACCACATCAGTACGCCATGGCCTAACCTACTCACGTCTTGGGAAGTCCTTCCTATGGAGGGACAGAAGCGCAGAGGGAAAGCCTAGAGAAGCACCCATCCTTATAACCACCACTGGACCATTTTCCCTTTAAGAAGAGTAGCCAGACATAGATCATCAAAAGCTTATCCAGTGGCATGAAAGCCATGGGAAGAGGGTGGCTTACAGTCTCACAGACTGTATGAACCAAAGTACAGTGTGGTCAAGGAGCTTCCATATCCAAGTTTTGGCTTCTTCACCTGCACTTTAGAAATCGTAAAGATGAAACCTTGCAGAGTTTTAATGTGTAGAACGTATCAAGCAGAGTGTCTGGCATGTAGTAGGTGTTCAATTTAATGGTAGTTATTCTAGTGGTTGAAAGGACTTTCCTCGATAATTTACCTCTGAAATTGGACTCATGGTTCTCTGTACTCTTACTTTGAACCCTGTCTTCAGTTTTGATTCTTTTTGCTGTTTGCTGCTGGCTGTCTCATCTGGCCTACATTCTACGTGTCTGGCCTATCACTCGTCTCTTATGCTCAACCCACCTCTGAGACTTTGTGTCTCAGGTCTTCTTGTTCCCATGTGACCTCTTCATTCAGCCTGCCCTACATTTTTAGTTTTGGTTTGGTGTCAGGCTCCCCAAACCTGTCTAAGGCTGCCTGAAAGCTAGAGCAAGTAGAATCAAAGGAACAGAAAAGAGAAGGTATAAGTAATGCTTACTAAAAGAGTTGAAGAAAAAAATAGCTACAGAATTAGAGAGTCACAAAACGGAAGCAGAAAAACCACAATGCAGAAACAACAGAAGTTGAACAACTTGGTATGAAAGAAAGCCGAAGGTCTTTTCCCTCTGACATCGATGTGGTTTCTGCTCTTAGTGCTCATGTCTTAGTGAGACCTACAGAGGTCAGAGAACTTGCACTGCATAAGAACTCAGCTCAAAAGGAATCCTTTGAAGCATGTTGAGTTTCTGCTGCCAAAGAGCAAACTGCTTGCCTCCTGTGGGCAGGAGCCGACAAAGCCCTGCAGACATGTATTCACAAAGCAAATGCTGGGTCTCCTGGATTTGAAAGTTGCCAGCAACAAATTCTTCCCTCTTTTGTACTAGGCTTCTTGCCAATACCAATAAGCAATTTGGGTTCTTAAAAACAAAAACAAAAAACCACCAGTTTCAGGTTGATCTTGCAATCTTCAACCACCACCTGCAGAACCGAAAACATATTTCCATAGGATACTTCCTCTCCCTCCTCAAAGCTGAAGGCTTTGAAATCCAAGGCTAGGAATGTCCCCTGTGATGGAACATTTCTGGTAAGAAGAAGTCAGGACATGTGCATCAAAAAATGTTGACTATAAGAAAGGAAACTTTAAACCTAGGATGATAAGAGATCAACATACTTCCAGCCCCCACGTGTTCGGAAGCAGACCATTTATTTCACTTAGCTGAAACAAACCCAAATCTGTTTAATTTGTGGTAAATCTTCACAGAAACGAGAAGAAAAGACTCTGGGTTTTATCAGTGCTTATAAAGCAGGTTGCCCCCTCAAGTCCCAAAGTGTAAAGAAGCAGGGCTTCTCCGTCCTTTCTGTTCCCATTATGCCTGTGAGCAAAGAAAACTCCAGAGGGAGAGAGAGAGTAAGAAAGGAATCAGGGGGAAAGAGTGAGGGCAATAAACACATAAGCCTAATTGTCTGCTTGTTGAGCATGGTCTTTTACATCCTACCTGGAATGAGTCACAAGAGAGTTCCAGGCAAAACTTGAGAGAAGCCTTTATGTTTCAACTTCAGTGAGTTCAGCTTAGTGGAACCCTGACACAGCTGGCCCTGAGAGAAAGAAGCACACAGAATTCGCATGTCGTGGACTTGGCCCTTCACCTGTCTTGTGCCCATCCTGGTTCCTGGTTGTGACCATCCTAGACGTTTAGCTACTCTTGGCTCTTATTTTCCAGTTGAGCTCTTAACGCCCAGCATTTCTCTTGACCAGCCCTGAAGGCCTGATACTGCAGCCAACTTCACCTACTCTTAATATTCTTTCCTCTGGCTCTGGAAGTTCCCTTGTGTTGTGAGAGCCAGGGTTTGAGGATCAGGGATTGGTGAGTGGACAAAGCAGGGAAAGACTCATAGCTTTATTCATTCAACAGATATTTATTATCTACCCTGTGCCAAGGGCTAAGACTTCTGTGGTCCATGAGGTAGACACCAACTAGGCTTTAAGGATCTTGCTCTTGGGTTCCAGTAAGACCACACGCAGGTTAACATCTCCTGAGGTTAATGATCCATGCCAAGCACTGTGCAAAGACCTTCATCTTACAAAACACCAACAGAAGCACTGTAAGGAGAAAACTTGTCAGTTCTGTTTTTTAAGTTGGGCCATCAGGGGGTGAGTAAATTGCTTAGGTTCATAAAGCCAGTAATGGATGAAGCTAGGATTTTATCCAAGCTCTAACTCCTTCCCCACTGCCCTTAATTTCCATGCTGCACTCTGCTAGTTGGGAATCACAGATCCTTCACATTGCCACAAATCCATTTGTAGAATTGGACCATGTATTCAGGGAAGTGTCGCAGGGTAACGTGAGTGAGGAGAAGGTGACATAGATGAAGATAATGTGATTGATTGCACATAACTTGAAATCCTGGCTTTGGGATTTAGTGTAGCAGGTGACTAATTACCTTCATTTTTAGTTCTTTTCCAAAGACTGCATAGCTCTGGGGTATGATGAAGGCTCACACACAAAGCTGAACATCTTAATGAGAATATTTTTACATCTTTCTTCCCCTCTGGAGCTAGTAAGCAACCTAAGAGAAGGGGATTTTGAAGAGTATTTAGAATGCTTTGATAACCAGTGAGTTTTCCATCACCATTTGAACCCCAGGGCTGTCCCTTGGATCCTTTTATTTAAAACCAACGAGACTTTGTGAGACCTTATATTTGGCAAGAGATTTATCTCAGATCATAGCATATCCCCTGGCCATTAGTCAGCATTTCTGGGAAACTCTCCATCCATCTGAGTTTGTGATAATCTCCTTGTTTGGTGGAATTGCCAATCAAAACAGCATCACCATCCCTGGTCCAACATGTTTTCCCTAGCATAGTGGAGTCAGTTCCCACTGACTTCACACAGGAGTTTTGGAGGGCTGCAATCACAGTCATCCACATTATACAGGAAACATACCTTCACCTGTGTGGGGAATTCTCTACTGTCAAGAGAACACTGTTTCACAGTAAAGCAAGGACCTAGGCAATTGGTTTCAAAGACACAGCCATTTTATTGTCCTGATCTGCAAAAATAAGCATGGTCTCTTCTGGGACAGTGCCCTTCTAATTCAGCTATTGTCTAAACTCCAAAGCCCTAGACATTTTGTTTGGTTAGTGGTTCAGCAGTGACACAGTTGCTATCAGACACAACTCTGTCTGGTTGGCAGGATAAAGCCCATCTTCACTGGGAAACATGGGATAGTTTCCCTAACATTATTTGAGCCAGGAAAACTCTATAAGAGAATGAAAATGTTAATTTCAGAACTCTAAGTTGTTTTCACCTGCTAAAGAAGCAGGTAGCTGTATCCAATGAAGTTCAGGTGGTAAAAAGATTAAAAATTCTCCAAGGAAATAAATTATAAAGTCTGACAATCTTTCAAATAATCTATCCAAGACATTTTATATCTTACCAACAAATTCTTCCTTTTGAAGGTTTAGCATAATAATAATTGATATTTACATAGTGCTTATTTTAGACCAGGCCCTAGTAGAAGTGCTTTTTAAAAAAATTATATTATATTATATCTTTGAATTCTCATAGCAACTCTATAAAGTGGGTCCTATTTTTACTCCTATTTTAAAAACCAGGCAACCAAGGCACAGAGAGGATCAGTAACTTGCCTGAGTCTTCACAGCGAGTCAGGGCAGAGTCAGGGGTTGAATTCAGACAGCCTAGCTCAGAGGGTTAAAATACTCCAAATGCTTTCATCAGAAAAAAAGAGAGATAGATATCAAAGGCAGATAAAGTGGTTTCTGTCATTTCTTTCCTTTGACTTAGGTGGTCATGCTTGTCTCAGTGACCAAAATCAATCCACACTGTTCTAGCCAGCACTAATACCCCATGGCTCTGGAGTCCACTTCTCTATCCCTTTATTCTTATTACTCCCTCCTTGATCTGACAGCCCACCAGAGTGTGCCAGCTGGTATATGTGGGCTGATTATATTTGAAATGATGCTGGAGAGTATGGCATATGTCCACTCATAAGAAAGCCACTCCACCAGAGTAGAACCCTCGTTGGGATTTCTGGGTGGGTTGGAGCAAATCATTTTCCTTTTAGGTCTGTTACAAGAGCCCACACATCAACTCTGGTTAGACAGTATGTCATTTTCCACAACTCAGCACGTGATTGCCAAACTTCTATTCAAAGGTGACATTTTATGAAACACCAGATGTTCTTTGGTCTCTGACTAAAGTTAAGGGTAAAAACAGCCATGAATCCATAAGAATCAAATAATAATCTCTGAAATTACTGACTAAAAACAGAGTTAACCAGAGGTGCCTGGGTGGCTCAGTCAGTTAAGTATCTGCCTTTGGCTGAGGTCATGATCCCAAGGTCCTGGGATCAAACCTGGCATCCGGCTCCCTGCTACGCTGGTAACCTGCTTCTCCCTCTTCCTCTGCTGAACCCCCTGCTTATGTTCTCTCTCTCTCTTTTTAATAAATAAATAAAATCTTAAAAAAAATAAAGTTGACCAGTTCAACTAGATGATAGTGTCACAGAGTGACGAGAATAGGCTAAAATGGGAAGAGATGTTAGCTAGCTGGACTCAACAAGGTTACAAAACAAGTCTTTGTCATTAGTTTATTTTCTCTTCCATTTTATGACTCCTTTTCCTACAATTTTAATAGTTTCTGTTTTATATTCATTACTTAATATTTTATATCATAGATTCATGGTAATTGTCTCTAGTTCTAGGATCTTTGAGTCTAAGAGTTTGGGCCAATCATCTTTTTTTGTGAATGAAAGGGCTGAGACCAAATCAGGTTAAGGGATTTTCAGGGGCAGTGAGTGAGATGGTTGGAGATGATGCCACCACCAGCTGATGGTGGTGAGAGCTCAGCTTCCCCCAACCAAAATTGGTGCTGGGGCAAAGACAGAGGAGAATAGCAGCAATTTGACCCTGGCTTTATCCCTTATTAAGTCCATGTGGTAGGTTACCCAGTTATGAACACCAGGAGCCATACTGTTGACTTTAGAAGTACAAGTGTGGGACAGGGTGGTACATGGGTGTGTTTGTTACAGAAGGACTACCTCCTGATACCATCTGTATCCTCACAGTATTCAGATCTTCCCTTCGGGTCATTTTTTTACCTAATGCTTTTAGCTGCTGGGATACCTACACTATGTCTTCCTCAGAGACAAGAGAAGATGTAGGGGCTTAAAACCTTCACTGTCTTGATCGTGGGCACAACAGATGATTAATCTTTTCCTTATCATTTTTGTGAAGAACGGCTTATTTTTTTATTCAGAAGCAATTAAGGGATCTAAATGACATCTATAATTGCATAGATCCTGTAATTTTCTTGTTCTATGTAAGAAACAGCCATAAGTGCATGTGTATATTTGTTTATTTGTATTTATAAAACTGAATCTAGGATAGCAGTTTCTGCATCTGGAAAGAAAATAGGATGAGACTGATTTTTAGGTTGCAGAGTTTGAATTAAAGTTATATTGAATTAAATGTTTTTTTGCAACAGTTGAATTTAGTGATAAGCAACAGTCTCTATGTAGTTGTAGAAATTCGTGTTTCTTCAAAGTCCTATTCCACTTTATACCACTCTTTCTGATGTGTAGTGTATACCTAGATATTAATTTCCCTCACTTTATATTTAACATGAAGTTAACTTTAAGGAAATATTTAATTGCATGTTCTTGCTTCATGAATTCAGGGAAGTATTATGGATCAAACATAATCATAACTATGCTGGGTGGCAGCTGCTAAGGAAACACCCTGAAAGAAAAATGGGATTTTTGTTTTTTTTTGTTTGTTTGTTTGTTTGTTTTTTAATTTTTATTATTTTTTTAAAGATCTTATTTATTTGACAGAGAGAGATCAGAAGAAGGCAGGGCAGCAGGCAGAGAGAAGGGGAAGCAGGCTCCCCGCTGAGCAGACAGCCCGATGTGGGTCTCCATCCCAGGACCCTGATATCATGACCTGAGACGAAGGCAGAGGCTTAACCCACTGAGCCACCCAGGTGCCCCTGGGATTTTTTTTTTTTAATCTGTAGCAAATACCATAAGACCCTTAAAAGCTGGATTTAATTTTATTGTTTCCAAGCGGTGAAAACAGAACCTCTAAGAGTTTCTTTGAACTATGATCATGTGACTTGCCAAAGGAGGAACATGCAGACTATTCTTGATATCAATGTATTCTCTTTACCTAGTTTACTTCCCTTCTATTTGTCAAACTTCACTAGCTTAGATTATTTCCTCAGATAAATAACCTAAATGTACTTGCCTCAGCATACTTGAGTGCACTATTCTATGAACTCCTGTATCTAAGATCATCAAATAAGGAAAAAACACCCCCAAACAGCTTCATGAGTTGGCAGAAGCCAGGAAGTATGGCCCTGTTATGGGGGGGAATCTCACCAAGATTTCTTAAGGAAGGGAATGTTTTATTGTTTTAATTTCAACACAGTCAGTGAAGGGGATGTTGGCTGGCTTCCAGATAAGGAAATGAAACCTGTAATGAAAAAAAAAAAAAAAAAACCCACCATCAGAAAAAAAACCACATCTATCCAAACACTCATTTGAATTTTATAAAACAAGTCTAACAAAGTAACCTGGTAAGTTTAAACATTACATTCATATGCACCTAGTGCTCAATATGTCTGGACTGGGGATGCCCTTCAACTCCACCAACCAGAGAAAAAAGGACATTCCTAACTGTATCCCAGCAAAATAATTTGTGGTCTGAGCCAGATGGAAACCCAAATAGGAAAGCTGAGCTCCAACCCTCATAGGCTACATGCTGCCTGCACAAGCCTACTTCACTTCAAAAGAAATTCCAAACAGCCAACAGAAAAACTTGATATCAAGTCCTGAAGGTTATTGCAATAATCTTAACTTAAATCTGGCTTAGTGTGTGTACCTAGATCAGTAAATTTAAAATGATTGAAATCATATGCAATATAGTCTTTGACTCTAATGGAATAAAATTAGAAATCAATAATACTAAGAAATTTGGGAAATTCATAAATATGTGAAAATTAAACAACACACTCATAATTAACCAAAGGACCAAAAAACTACCAGAACTTACTCAAGAAGAAACACAAAATCTGAATAAATCTATAACAAATAAAGAGATTGACTCAGTAATTAAAAACTTCCCAACAAAGAACAGTTCAGGACTTAGATGCCTTCACAAGTGAATTCTACCAAATATTTAAAGAAAAAATAATACCAAACCTTCTCAAACTCTTGCAAAATCTAGAAGAGGAAGGAATACTTCTTAACTCATTCTATAAGGCCAGCATTACCCTAATTCAACAACCAGAGAAAAACATTACAAAAAGAAAAAATGAAAAGAAAACCATAGAACAATATCTCTAATGAATATATATGCAAAAATTCTAAACAAAACGTTACCAATTTGATTCCAACAATATGTTAAAGAAATAATATATTATAACCAAATTATGTTTATCCCATGACTATAGTAGTGGCTTAATATTTGGAAATAAATCAATGTAACTAACTGTAGTAACAAATTAAAAAGAAAAACAAACCATGCTGTAACAATTGCAAAACAAAACAAAACAAACAGAAAATGAAGCTTGAGCCATATCTTATACCATAAAAAAAAAATTAACTGAAAATGGATCATAGACCCAAATGTAAAACCAAGACTATAGAACTTCTAGATAAAACATAGAAGAAAATCCTTGCTAACTTGGATTAGGCAAAATTTATTTTATTCAACACCATAAAAGAAAAAAATATATAAGAAAAGAAAAAAAATTTCTACATAAAAAAATTTTACACCATAAAAGAAAAAAAAATAATTGGACTTAATAAAAATTTAAAATTTTTGTTCTTTGCAAAACACTGTTCTTTGCAAAATGTTTTCATGTCAAGCCACAGGCTTGGATAAAATATTTGCAAAGCACATATCTGAAAAAAGAAAAACAACAACAAACTTGCATCTGGAATATATAAAGAATTCTCAAGCCAATAATATGAAAGCCAACTATCCCATTTTTTAAAAATTGGCAAAATACTTAGACACTTCACTTTAGCAAAGAATATAGATGACAAGTAAGTAAATGGCAAGATTAACTCAATGTTTTTAGTTATTAGGAAAACGCAAATAAAATCGTAATGAAATAACACTATGTACCTATTAGAATGGCTAAAATTAAAAAGGCTGACTATATCAAGTATTGATGAGGATGTATAAGAACTGCTGGTGGGAATGTAAAAATGACATAACTACTTTAGAAAAGAGTTTGGCAGTTTCTTAAAAAGTTAAAAATGAGGCGCCTGGGTGGCTCAGTGGGTTAAAGCCTCTGCTTCGGCTTGGGTCATGATTCCGGAGTCCTGGGATCAAGCCTCACATCAGGCTTTCTGCTCAGCAGGGAGCCTGCTTCCTCCTCTCTCTCTCTCTGCCTGCTTCTCTGCCTACTTGTGATCTCTGTCTGTCAAATAGATAAATAAAATCTTTTTAAAAAAAGTCAGAAATTCAGTGATCAAAAATATGAAAGTTTTAGTATTGTGTCTAAATATCCTTAATCCAAGGTATACTTGGTGAAAGCTTCCTATGAAGTATGCATAATTTTACGTACTTTACATGTATTCATTTGTTTAATACTCACAACATCCCTGTGAGCTAGACAACCCACTATAACATTTTATAGTTTGGGAAACCGAGGCACGGGTAGCCTTAATCCAAGGGTCACTGCTAAAACCAGGATTTAAATCCAGACTGGCTCTAGTATGTTTACTCTTGACCACTGTACTGTATAACCTTTCAGACAAAACTCTCAAATGGCTGTGAATTGAGCTAACTGGCTGGAAATAGAAATATTAGGACAAGAAGGGAGACTTCCAGGGAGCCAAGGAGGAGGGCTGCATGAGGTCCAGACAGAGTGGCCCCAGTCATCCAGATCTGGCTGTATGCCTGTCCTGCAAGGGTCCACCTGGCCTTGTGCATGATACAGGACCACCTAGGTCACAGGGTTTAGCCTACACCTTGATTCCTTCCCTCATTTGTGCCCGTTGATGGTTTCTGCCCTAGGCCAACCTTGAGCTTTCAGAAGAAATGCAACCACACTGAGAAAAGCCAGAATGTTTTTAGTTGTCATGAAGATCTGGGGATTCATGGGAAAGAGTGACACCTCCCAGAGCACAGCATTTATTTAATTCTTTCACATTATGCAACTTATCCAACTTCTGAGTCTCTCTTCTTCCTTCCCTGGCCAGTTTCCCACCCCACCCCCACTTCTATCTACCCTGCAGTGCTTGGTTCCAGCTTCTGTTTTACTTCCCTTCTCCACTTAAAACCTAGTCCCCAGGTTCTACCCTCCCCCCAAGCCTATCAAAGTCATTCTCTGTCAGTTGCTAAGAAGATAAAGTTGTCTCCATATCCTGATCGAAGCTCTTGGCCAACTTCCCAAGGCTGACCTGACTATGTGTTGCTGTTGTGAGCGTGTCTAAAAGAAATGCCTGGAGCACAGGCAAGGACCTTCCTTCCAGATAGAATCTCAGCCCTTGGGTACTGGAGCAAAAGCCCAAACTCCATACAACCCTCAGGAATCTCACTGAGATTTTCTGAGACTGATACCAGACATCTCCTGTTGGCTAGTGGACTTGTTGGGAAGGAGATAAAAGGGCTTGGTTCTGTTCGGGAGGAAATAAAAAGGCCTGGGTAGTTCTCCCCTCTCCAGGAGCTTTGTATAGCTGATCCCACTTGGGCTTGCAAAACAGCTGGCAGTGTGAAGGCAACATTGCCTGAGGTGGCTTTTATAACTCAGGATCTCGGGTCTCCGAGGGTGGGAAAAACAGAAGGAGCATGATCTCAGCCTCCCCACTGATCTGGATTACCCTGCCACCCCCTCTCTGTGATTGCATGTGAGAGAGTAAGGGGTGAGGGGGAGGGAGAGAAAGCAGATGGAGCCTCCCTCCAACAGTGTGCACAGACTGAGGTGTGGGAGCAGAATAAACTCTGTGAAAGCAAGTGAAATCCCCGATGGGACAGTCATGCTATGCCTCTTCTTTGCTGTGTCGCCCCCTCACTCTAGGGATGACTAAGCTGATTCATTCAGGGCACATCCATTTTCAAATGGAGAGGAACAGTTAGGGCTTGAGAGAAGGAGAGAGGCAGGGCTCGATGTCTTCTCCTGTAAGAGCAGAGAGATGTGTGTGCAGGACAGAAGGATCTGTAGCCCTGTCTTCTGATTAGTAATCACAGTGTTTCACACAGGCCTGAACTGTTGTCAACGTGTAAGAAAGGGAGTTGGGGGTTATTTTTACATAATAAATTAGAATTCATGAATATCAGCGCATCTGGAAATCTCACCATCTCATTTTAATAGTTTCCTAACTGGTTTCCCTGTTTACAGTCTGTTTTAAACCCGGCAGCCAGAGGGCACCTTCTACAGTGTAAATCCCATCATGCCATTCCGTTGACTGAATCTGCCCATTATGTCCCATCTCTTTCAGAGCAAAACCCCCAGCCCTAGAAATGCTCTGCAAGACTCTGCATAGCAGGGCAAGGATTTCCTTAGCTCCCTCCTCTTCCTCTTTCTCCTCTCTTCCTCTTCTCCCCACAGACTACACAAATTCAAGTCCTGACTCTGTTCTCTGTGTGTCTTTGGGTGAATAACTTAACTGGTCTGTGTCTCACTTCCTCATCTATAAAATGAAGCTGGTCATCTTATCTTTCTCACTCGATTCTTCTGAGGACAAAAGAAGTTAATATTTTAAAAGCCCTCAAAACAGCCTCACATGTGGTAAGAAGAATCCTGTTGCTCCTCTGGTCCAGCCATTGGGCTTCCTTGCTTTTCTTCAGATAAGTCCCATTTGTACCTGCCTCAGTACCTTTGCAAATGCTGCTTTCCCTGCATGGCTCTGGCTTCCAGAGATACTCACAAGATTTGCCACTCCCCACCTTCCCTACCACCTTCAAGCTTGCTTACCAGTATTTGGGATGAATCAAATTTTAACAATTCAAAACAAAAATGAACCAAAAAGAAGGGGGGAAAAAGCCAGTTCAGAGGAAATGAAATGGGTATTGACTGAATTAGAAATGAAATGGAAGAAAAAGACAGTTATTTCAAAATGAAGATTCTGTTACAAGGTGGCTAAAGGAGAAGAAATTCATATAAGAATTTAACAAGGAGCATTGAAAAAAAACACTGAAAAATAACAAAGACAATTAAAATATGTGGTAATTTTTTTCCAGAAAATCATAAGGACACCTAAAGGTATAAACTATATATGGATCAGTGTTGTCTCGTTTAGGTTTTACTAAACTGTTGTTCTAGATGTTCTGTCTGAGCATCCAAGACCAGCTTGTCACTGTCCTTGGCTATTGAAAACTTTTTGCCATGACTTCCATTCTGCTTCTTCCCCCAGTCCAAGCTGAACCCTGTGGCCTCCCAGGAAGCAGAGGGCCCTCACTCCCTGTGTCTATCCCTGGCTGAGATGCACCATCAGGCTCCCCAGAGTTTCCAAGCAGCAGATTATGCTGGGCTCAGCTCTTCGACCCCCTCTGCATTTTTCTCTCTCCCTCCAATCTCTAGGGTCAGGGTCAGGGTTAAAGTTAGACCCAGGGGCAACCTTTGCTTCTCTGGAGTATCACTGTCTCTCCATTTCTATTTGGCATGCCAGCAATGATTACTTTCATTCATTCATCAACAATATTTATTTTAAGCAATAAGTATCTAGTATTGTCTTTATTTCTAGAGAAAACTGAACAATTTTGTTTTTCTTATTTCCAAAGAACTCTGAACAGTTATAAATGGAAACCACAGTCTGAGTGCCTTAAATTAACATCACCTACTCAGAGACAGTAGAGGATGGAAGGAGGCACTCTCCACATTCCTGCTTTGGTCCCAGGCCACAGAGAGGAGGCTACAGAGAATTGTCTCTTTTAGGCAGTTTGGAAGATTACTTGTATCTCCTGACCCACCCTGCCCTTGGTGATGCCTCTTCTGGGCTCCTTGGCAGCATGGGGGCTTTCTAGGGAAGCCTGGTCCAAACTATAAGAGCAAAAGAGATGTTTTCTTGTGCTCCTGACACAAGCCCCCTTTGCACATTATCCGGAAGGAGTGAGGCTGAGGTCTGGGAGAACCAGAAATACTAGAGTGCATCTAGACATATAGGAGCTGTCAGAAGGGTGCCAGTGAACTTAATATGATTAAAAACTTTCCTAAAATACTAAACAGCTCAGGGTGGGGAAGGGAAACAAAAATAGAGGGAAAAAATGAATCTCCAGACATGTAAAGATTTTGTTTGATGTTCTTGGAATTAGAACTGGAGTTAGAGTAGAGATAGTAGTCACTTTTTCCCACCCCTTCCACCTCTTGCCCCTCACCCCAACACCATAGATTTGTTTTGGGGGAGGGAGGAGGCTTAGGTATCTCAGATGTCCACTAATTTTTTTTTTTCTTTCCAGGAAGCTTGTCTCCTGGTATCATCATCTAAAGGCTCTCTACCTCCTCAAATGAGATCGTTGTTTTGCTAACAAGTTTTGGAGTGGAAAAAAGTCTTGCAGATTTGTTCTAGAATATTGTCATGTTAGTGTTTTCCCTCAACCTGAAACAAAACCAACTTCCCCATTCTGCCATACCCCTCTTTTCTCCTCTCCTTTTCACCAGAAGCAAGGTTCTGTAACCACACTGGGAGGAAGTGAGCTAGTCCAGGGTTCCCACTTCAGCAGAACACTAATGAGCGAGCATGAAATGACTCTGTTCAGGATGCTTGGTGGCATTACCCATTCTCTCTTACCTGTGGCAGAAGGAAGAAGGTCAAAGAAACATGGTGCTGGGGAGAAGGATAAATTAAGAGGCCAAACATAAAGAACATAAAGGGCACTCATGAATGTTCTGTAATTAAAATTTGGGTTTATATATGTATAAGTCCTATAAATACAAATTTTAGGAAAAAAATTCTACATTTGCACATTTTCCCATCTGAAGACCATGTTAATATCATTTCTGTAGCCACATAATATGCTACTTTGCCTAGTTTTCCATTCAACCCTGATATTACTGCAGTCTGAGATTATTTAAAATTTTACCATTTGAGTTTTGACTTTTGAAATTAGATATGTTCGCGAATGTGAAATAAACTGCCTTTTAAAATCCAGAAGTGAGGGATGCCTGTGTGGCTCAGTCAGTTGAGTGGCTAACTCTTGATTTCAGCTCAGGTCATGATGTCAAGATCATGAGACAGAGCCCCCATCAGGCTCCGCATTCAGCGGGGAGTCTACCTGGGATTCTCTCCAGGTAGAGAACAAACTCTCTCCCTCTGCCCCTTCCTCCCCCTACGAAAAATATTAAAGTAAAATAAAATAAAATCCAGAAGTGAATGCCTTTCAGTCTGACACCCACACTGAGCATATCAAGGTTTCTGGGGGCACTTCTGAATATGCTCCCACTCTCATCAGGTTTCACCCCCTGTCACATGGATATACTTGCCCACCTCTGTTCTCACCTGCTGCCCCTGGATGAAGCCTGACTGCTGTTCACAATCTAGGATGTGTTAGTGGTAAGACCACATTCTGAGGGCTGACTGAATGAGATCATGGCATGGCTTTGCCATTTCTTGTCTGTGTGACTTTGGGCAAGTCACTTAGTTTCTCTGTGCACATTGCCTCATCTTTAATATAGGGGGTAATTTAGTCCTTATGTCATAAGGTTATTGTAAAGAATAAAATCATTTTATACGTGTAAAGTAATTAGAACAATGCCTGACAATGTTATGTGAATGTTAGCCATAATTACTCTTCAGTACTTGAGTTCATATTGTCTCTCTGTGAGCTCCTCCTGGGTCATTCCTTTCTGATAATCTGAACCCTTCCTGTTCCTTTTAATCTCAGATAAATCTCCTCTTTCCTATGAAGCCATTGTTAGTACCATGTACTTAATCCATAGCGTATCTGTCTTTATTGTATAATGAATTTTTCCTAATGTACCGTTTATATGCCTCAATTAGACTAAAGTATTTAAGGACAATTTAATGCTCTTATATGAGTTTTTTTTTTATCTCTTATGTCCTGTACAGTCTTTCACCTACATTGATCCTCAAGTAATTTTTGTTACTTGTTCACTGGGACTAGTGAAAACAGTAACAAAGATTTGAAGAGAATATGGCATAAAAAATAAACAAACTCTATTTTGGATGTGCCAGCTCCTATTCTGATACTGAAGAATGCAGAATTTTCATCCTTTCTGAGTTGGAGAGCTGGGATGATCATAGTTCTCTTTGTTGATACCATGTGGGTTTTCTTTGAAATATTATCTCTGAAACCACATAGGAATTTTCGTTTGTCTTCAAATTTATCCAATAAGAAAAAAGATGCTGACATGCATTAGCCAATACCATTCCAGTTTAGCTTTTCTCTCAAAATAGTCTACACATCCCTCTGCAGAAAGTTCTGCCGGGCTTTGGCAGGAGTGTTGCCCACCACTCGTCACCCCCCATGATTATGTAGCAGGGAGGCACTCATCCTGGGCCAGTGTTCCTGCGGCTGGCTTCCTGCTGAGATTCTGGTAGCCAGATGGATGCATGCAGGTAGTGCAGGGAGAGGTCAGAGAGAGAGAGAAGCATGAAGGCGGGCTCATACTTTCTCAGGCTCAGGTGGAAGAGCCTGTCTAGGCTGGCTTAGCTTAAAGGATGTGGGTTTGTCCTGGGGTGAACTTGATGGGAAAAGTTTGCTCTAGTTCTGAACTCAGCTCTTAGAAACTCTTGCCAAATTAATCTCTGCTGAATGAAGAAATGAGTCAGTGAGTGAGGAAGTGGACTTAAGAAAACCAATCTTGGTATAAGCCCTCAAACTGAAAATGTGAAAAAGAGTATGTTGGTCTGTGCAGCTATCCTAGTGGCCCAGGCCATACTTCAATATCCCCTGAGTTCTAGAATAAAATGGCATAAAAAATTATACAATCTTTCCACCCGGGTCTCTAAACCTTATACCATCCTCTCATCCATTTCTAGAGTTGTCTAAGGTGCAAACATGATCATGTGATATTCACACTTTCAGTGGCTTTTTGCCACACTCTGAAAATGTCCAAAGCCCTTGGCCCATCATGCAAAGTGCTCCATGTTTTCCCCTTTGACTTTTTTTGTCATTTTGTCTATTGCTCTTCAATTCAATATTTAAAGCTCCATTTCTTGTCCTTTTTTTTCCAATTTATTTATTTTCAGAAAAACAGTATTCATTATTTTTTCACCACACCCAGTGCTCCATGCAAGCTGTGTCCTCTATAATACCCACCACCTGGTACCCCAACCTCCCACCCCCCCGCCACTTCAAACCCCTCAGATTGTTTTTCAGAGTCCATAGTCTCTCATGGTTCATCTCCCCTTACAATTTACCCAAAAGCACATACCCTCCCCAATGTCCATAACCCTACCCCCCTTCTCCCAACCCCCTTCCCCCCAGCAACCCACAGTGGTGATGCAACATGGGGGCTTAAGTGGGTAGGAGAAGAATCCATGAAACAAGATGGGATAGGGAGGGAGACAAACCATAAGTGACTCTTAATCTCATTTCTTGTCCTTTGACTATGGAAAACTATTTGCTATCCTCCAATGTGTAAGACACTCTCAAACGTCTTCACCTTTTCATAATTTGTTTCTCTGCCAGGCATGTCCACCAGCCTTTTCTCCCCGACTACCATCTACTCATTCTTCAAGGATTAACCCAAGAGTTTCAAGAGTTCCCTCTTGAATGAATCTTTCTCTGATCCCCTTCTAAGTATTTAGGGACTCTCTACATTCTCCCGCAACTTTTACCAATTTCTATTTTAACACATTTTATCTCTTTACACACCTTGACCTACTCAAGGAAAAATATTTCATCGTACACATGAACATAATTCTGGTAGAAAGCTATTGTTGTCCCTAAGTATAATTATGTGATTATAATATAGTATAATGATGATATTATGGGTACTGAAGTTAGTATTGCCTGAGTTTCCATTATAGACACGCCCCATTTTCTGAATTGTGCTGGTTTTGTAAACTCTTTAAGCCTCAATGTCTCCATCTATGAAACAGAGATAATAATCAGCCTCCTGTGAGTATTAAAAAGAAATTTTGACTGTCAGCATCTTATTACAGTGCCCTGAACACAGTGTATATTCAATATTGTAGTACAGACACAAATGAAGATAAAATTTTTGTTTTCTCTGCTTCAGCAAAAAAAGAAGCTAGAAAAGCACTTTGAACTCAGGGAAGCTAACCTTATTTAGAAGGAGGTTGGGGTGAGGGATGTTCCTTAGAATTACTGTGAATGTCTGCCCTCAGAAGGGTAAAGGGATGGAGAAAACGACAGACGAAGACTGTACTGAAGCTGACACCCTGGGCTTAGAAGAAGGAAAAGGAGGATAGGGTTCTGGGTACGAGTAGACGGCTCAGCTAAACCTAACTCTGCGCTCCAGGTCTGACATGCAGTTAGAGTGGGGTGAGTCTGTACAAGGGAGAATCACTGATGTAAAAATGCAGGAATTGAGGGGCGCCTGGTTGGCTCAGTGGGTTAAGCCTCTGCCTTCGGCTCAGATCATGATCCTGGGGTCCTGGGATCAAGCCCCGCATCTGGCTCTCTGCTCAGCAGGGAGCCTGTTTCCCTTCCTCTCTCTCTGCCTGCCCTCTCTGCCTACTTGTGATCTCTCTGTCAAATAAATAAAAATCTTAAAAAAAAAAATGCGGGAATTGAGAACTAGCCCTACAACAGAATGCTGGGCTCAGGTGTCACAGCCAGCTTCTCCTCAGCTCTCAGTGTCTCACTACCCAGAGCTAGTGCAGCCAAGTGGGAGTGCTAGGCTGAAATGTACCTCACAGCCCAAAATACTTTTTTTTTTCTTGAATGAGAGAGAGTGCAAGCCAGGGGAGGGGCAAAGGGAGAGGGAGAGACTCTTAAGAAGGCTCATGCACAGTGCACAGCCCTACATAGGCTTGATCTCACCACCCTGAGATCATGACCTGAGTCAAAATCAAGAGTTCCGTCGGCACTTAACCAGTTAAGCCACCCAGGTGCCCCTCAGGCCAAGATACTACTTTACTGAACAAAAGAGAGTCCCGGTCTTGGATTGACTCCCATTACTGGTAGGTAGAAGGATGGGCTTCCTTATCAGGTCTCTGGATTGAAACTGGATCATATTAGTTGTGTAAGGACACTTAGAAAAGGGATGGGGCCCTCCCATTATGATGTTGCCATTAGTTGTGAAATGAATGGACTCCATAAGGTGGAGCTGATTTTCAGTTCCCTGAGAGTATCCAAAATTGATGGATATACCACAGGCTATGCAGGACAGTCCACTGAAGTGTGGGAAGAAAATATTAGAACTTCTATTTGTAATTTTAAATATATTATAAAAATATATCGTGTTCAGTTTAACATAGAAAAGCCTCACAAAATGAATAAGTAGCATAAAAAAGATTTTTGCAAAAAACCCTCAAATCCCCGAATCTCCACAATACTCCACATCTTAAAGATAATACTAACAGTATAAAAACTAACACATCAGAACTGACACTCTTCTTATTTTTAGTTGTTAGAAGATAAACTGAAGGCATACCAAAAATCTTTAGTTTATTTGAACAGAACTTGATTTGAATCCGGCAGCATCCAATCTAGCAGACAGAAAGGAGCTCTGAAGAGCAATACAAAGTGGAAGACTTTTATAGGGAGAACAGAATAGAAACTAGGAAGTTGTACTGGCAAAAAGAGGATTGGTTATTACAGTTATTTTCCCTCAGGAAATGGTGGGGGTCTATCAGGCAGATGACCGAACTGCAGCTAATCAAGAGATTCCTGATCCACTGGTTTAGATTCCATTCTGGGAGAGCTGAAACTGGAATTAAGTCTCAGTGTACTGATGTAGGGATAAGGATAAGCAACTCCTTTTGGGGTCTGTCTTCTTGTTTTCAACATAGTATAAACTTGTCAACCATGAAATTATATTAAAACGATGATTTAAGGAGATATGACAGTATGCTATATTATAGATATTTATAAATGTAAACTCAATGTCTTCTTTCAAGGTTAAGAAAGTATTTTAACAATGAGTGAGATGATAATTGCTTTTCAAAAGAACCCCATACTCTGAAAAATGCTTTATGAAAATGATGCTTCCATTAACAAGTGATTTTGTTGCTGAAAATGATTTCATCTTATCAGATACTGTTCTTTCTCTACACACCTACAAAATTAGAAAATACTGCTTTCTGAACTATTTTTTAAAGTTGTCCAAAAATGTTTGGTGTTGCTTTAACTCTTTTGCTTAAAATATATAAAAGCACAACACCTTGCAGTTCGTTTGCAAGAATAATTGATATCAGGACAAATGTTAATTTGCTAGTTAATTTCATTTTAGCATAATCTTAATGATTTGACTATCTACTCAATTTCTAGAAAGAAGGAAGAGTGAGCAAAAGTGCCCCCCCACTATCCTTACATTATTAGCTAACTTTTAATGAAGCAAATGGAGTCCATCTCTCAGTTGGAAGATAATTTTGTGTCTACATCAAATAATTTTTTTCCCAACAATTATGAAGCCACATAGGAAGCATGACCATACTGGTTACACTTTTTCTCCCAAATAAGAAATTTGAGCTACAAGTGTGTGAGTATTTTTCTTTCTGGGACTCCTCATTTCTGGTGAATTCGCCTTCAGAAATAAAGAGCTGATCAGCATTCAGTTAAAAGTGAACCCAGGAACTCAGATTCTAGGATTTCCTGTGGGTAAATCACTTAAATGAAAATTATTAAAAGTGACATTTTATTTAATCTTCATGAGAACATCAGAATTTTAATGTACTAAAAATTACAACACACACACCTTTGGAATTAAAAAAAAAGGAAAAATTACACAGATACACTTGACCATGTCTTTTATTTATTAGGGTAACAGGGGCCAACACAGCAGGTAATCCAGAAATTGCTTCAGTTTCTAGGTAAACTACTTCTTGTCCACCTTTTCTCTGTAGCATTATGACTACAGATTGTAGCTCAAATGAACGCCAATTCCTTCTGACTATGGGCTGTCCTGATTACTGCCCCACTCACCTCCAGCTGTCTCCCAGATCCAACATACATTCCAGAAGAGTACTGGGGATGGGAAAGTAAAACATATCAGTTAGGATTAGGTTCATCTGTGAATAAAACAGACCACTTTTCCCCCCTTCCCCCCCCCCACAAAAAGTTACTTAAAAAAGATAGAAGTATCACTCCTTCATGTGAAATAATTTCAGAAAGAGTAAGTCCAGGAATGATGACAACCTCACAATCATCAAGGAACCAATCTTTCTCCAAGGTTCTGCTTCAACATGATTAAGAGGTTGTCCTTGTTCTTGGGGTTCAACATGGCTGCTTGAGCTCCAACCATTGCAGCATGGAGGAAGCATGCAGGATGGAGGAAAGGCAAAGGAGGGCTTTTTAATTAAAGAGAACATCTGAAGTGTCACACAATGCATTTATGTCATATGGCCCCAAATTAATGATGTTGGCAGTCCTAGTTGAAAGGGAGAGTGAACATGTGCATTTTATACTATAATCTAGGCTAAAATATGTATCTCTTATTACTAAAAAAGAGGGGAGTAAATATTAAAAGACAAGCATCAGTATTTGTCATACCCCTATTCCTTTCTTTAATTATTTTAGGTTTTATAAAAACTACAAAGTCCATCTCAATTATATAAACGGGACCTTTTTATACTATGGAGTATTTAATTCCTTTTATTCCATTTCCCATAGAATTTTAAGTTATTGACCCTGAGGCCAAACTCCAGAAGTGTAAATTTCCATATGGCAGTGATCTCTAAATGTGATTCACATCTTTGCTTCCATCCAAAGGTCAATGATTCCCCAAACCATTTTGTTTATTGATCCCACTATTCATCTTTTTATTTACTTATTTGTTTTTAAAGATTTTATTTATATTTCTACTAAAACTTTATATATATATATGTGTGTGTGTGTGTGTTTGTGTGTGTGTGTGTGTGTGTGTAATGGAATATTACCCCCCCATCAAAAATGAAATCTTGCCATTTGTTCTGAAACAGAAGATATATATTTATTCATGGATATGTGGCCTCTATAATCGGGAATTCTTCTGGAAGTTTTGAGAAGAAGGTCTAAGATTTTAGGAAAATATTAAAAATACTAAGAAGATAAGTTAGGAAGTTAGCAATGATGAAGAAGTGGATTTAATAAGTATCAAATGAGAGATGACAGATTTTTTTAAAGATTTTTTATTTATGTATTTGACAGACAGATATCACAAGTAGGCAGAGAGGCAGGCAGAGAGAGAGAGAGAGAGAGAGGAGGAAGCAGCCTCCCCGCTGAGCAGAGAGCCCGATGTGGGGCTCAATCCCAAGACCCTGAGATCATGACCTGAGCCAAAGGCAGAGGCTTTAACTCACTGAGCCACCCAGGTGCCCCAGAGATGGTAGATACTTTAAATAGCTCACAAAATCTTTACAGAAGAACCTGAGATATCAAGATGATTTTTCAAAAATTTGGATTTGGGACAAAAAGAAATTATTTTTAGCCAATACCAAAAGTCAGAAGCTTAACCAACTGTGCTAGCTAGGCGCCCCTACACTAAGAGACTCTTAATGATAGAGAACAAACTGACAGTTGGTGGAGGGAGGCAATGGAGATGAGCTAGATGGATGATGGGTATTAAGGAGGGCACTTGTTGTGATGAGCACTGGGTGTTGTATATAAGTGATGAATCACTGAACTCTACTCCAGAAACCAATCTTGCACTGTATGTTAACTAAGTAAATTTAAAATAATTAATAATTTATTAATCGTTTGGTGCAATTACTTAGAAAACTCTATTTAGAAGGTGTGTTTTTATTGATTAATTTATTTTACAGTTTGCATTTTGGTGTTTCTAACTCCCTTCACAGATGTCTCTTTCAAGGGGGCCTTGGCTGTAAAACTGCCTGGCAACAAATTTGAAGTGAGACCATGAAAACGGTAGGAAGAAGACATGAGATATCTTTCCAATAGTTGTTTTCTTTTAAAAAGTTTGGGTTCTCAAGTAGCCATGAGAACAGAAATTTTTACAAAAGATTCTGTGTGATGTCAGTTTTGGATCACTTTGAGAGTAATGGTTCCATCCATGGATTTTTAGATGTTGCTAATCTGCTATGTTTTTAAAAGATCCATATCACAGTGATAGGAACATGCTGTGGGTAACAAGCAGGGCTCATGGGAATGGTATTAGAGCACAAAACTTTGGCCTTAAGGTCTTTGTTTTGATCCAATGCACTTTGTGAATGACTAACTGCATACCAGTAGTTTGGTAGTTGAGATCTACACAGATATAAAGAAAAACACATTGTCACTAAAGGCACAGTAGATATTAAAAATGCAAATTAGATGATGATTAGATAGATTAGATAGATTAACACAGATTTATAAAGTATTAATAAACTGGACTCCTTAGAAATCATGTTGAAACATGCTACCTTTCAAATAAAGGAGTTTCAGACATGACTTTCTAAATGTATGTTGAGAAAGAGAAGTCAAAGATATATATTGATCTTGCTATAAAAAGAAAACAAACATTTAAAATAATAATAATAATAATAGGCATTATTTAATTCTCATTTTTGCATACACACATTAACCAAATACACCATTTCAAGCCCAATGACTTGACTACTAACCACAGTATGGAAACACTATAAAGAAGACTCAGAAAATTACAAAGTTGAAAGATTCCCTTTTGACTTTAGGCCTGAGGAATATTGTTAAATTAGAAGAAAATCTTTTCCCAAATTTCACATAAAGAAAAAGGAGATTTGGACAATTCAATCATAGATTTTTCTTTTGAAATTCAGAAGATATAAAAATAAACCATTCTTTTTTTTTAGTTAACATATAATGTATTATTTGTTTCAGGGGTACAAGTCTGTGAATCATCAGTCTTACACAATTCACAGCACTCATCATAGCACATACAAGGCACTAACATTTTCCTTTATAAAATAGAGGTAATAATAATGCCTGCCTCATCAGGCTATTCACCTGAGAAGTCCTGGCATGAGGAGATTGCTCAATATAAATTCATTTTCTCTTTTCAAAGACAGTAATTAAAATGTAACTATGAATATTCGTCTGGATCACTTAGGACAAAGTAAATTGTGATGGGAACTTATTTTTTACTTTTAGGTCAAATTTTTTTTATTTCAAAAAAAGCAGAGAACTACAGTAGAGGTAGAGAAATCCTTGGAAAATTATTTCCCTTCCAAGTTCTTCCTTTCCAAGAGTACACCCCCATCTACCTTCACATAACGATACCACTGGACTCTGTAATTGTGACTAATAAACTTACCCACTATTTTACAACTATGATGTCTATAATTAACAGAGATAAATATTTAAGAGTTAAGGTAACCCTTGAAAATGTCTTTCTTCTTCTAGAATTACAGAGCAATTAAATGTAAAAATATAACTAAAGAAAGACTACTTAAAGGCACTTCATAGAAGGCTGATGGTATGAAGGAAAATACATCATATTTATAATCACAAAAACTAGGTTTCCATTTCAGCTGCATCTGTAAGCACTCTGTGCCCCAGAGACTAGATTTCCTTGCCTGTGAAATGGAGATGATACCTGCTGTGAGAATAAAATAGTGTGCATAGAACATTCAGCCTTCTATTTATCTCATAGTATTCACTCCTTCCTTAATTCAGCAATGTTTAATAAATTCTTATATTATGTCTGTCGATGTGCAAGGCACTGGAAATATAGACATGGTTCCTGCTCTTATGGAGCTTATAATATGGTGGAAGAGGCAGCCATTAAGAATGACACAAATCATAGTTTGATAAATAAGTGGAAGTTAATTCTGACTAAAAATTAGTTCTATTTCCCTTCTCCTCATTTATAATAAAGAGAACACTTGTTCTTTGTACTTTCACTTGTAAGAATTAACAGAACTGATGAATGTGAATCCTACTTGGAAATTCTACAGCTTTCTACAAATGTCCATTACTATATTTGCAACAAAACTTGATCATGCAAGGCCCTAGGGCAAGTATGAAGATTAACTGGACACAGGTTCTACCTGCCCCTTCTGGGGGAAGGTAGGACTACTGGGCACTGTGAGCTATAATTCCAGGCAGTACATCCTAAAAAATGTTTTGAGAGAACTTGAGGAAAGTGTTGGGGTCGATTACACGTTAAAACATGTCAACCCCCTAGGGCCTGCCTGGGCCTACTTAGCCATAGTGACTCCATGTTGCCTAGGTAGACATTTTGTTGTCTAGAAAAGTTACTGCTCTTGGTTCCAGGTAACTGTTACTAAAACACAACACATAAAACAAGGTAACTGTTACTAAAACACGCACCTAAAACAAGGCCATTTTATTGTTTAATAAACGCCTCAACAGTTACTAGTATTGGTTCCAGGTAACTGTTACTAAAACACACAGGTAGGAGACATCCAATCAGCCAAAGCCACATATGCAGATGTCTGCGATTGTGCCCTATAAAAACTAGCCTGTAAGACCAAGGGGCGTCGCTCTCTTCGGAGGCGGCCCTGGCCGGTCAGTCTGACTTCTAATGCTTGGCATAGAATAAAGCTTTACATAACTTTCACTTTGTCTCAGCCTCATTTCCCGGGCCGGTCAGTCTAACTTCTAATGCTTGGCATAGAATAAGGCTTTGCGTAACTTTGTCTCAGTCTCGTTCTTTTGATAACGGACCCAACAGAAAGTAATTAGATATTTGGAGGCAGCAAAGATGGGCTTGATTGAGAAGGCTTAGGGAGACTTTAATGGAGCAGGTATATTTGAACTGGCCTTGACAGGAAGCATTTGGATTTGAGGAGATCAGGAAAACAGAATAAGCAAAAGCACAGAAACTGGAGAACAAGGGGCAACAAAGAAACAGTACATGCTGCTTTATGGCTAGACTGAAGAAAGTGTTTTGGAAGTACTTGGCAATTAAGAGTTTTGACAAGTAGTTTGAGATCACAGCATAAAGGACCTTGAATGCCAAGCTATGGAATATGACCTCTATTTTTGACAGCTGCAAGTCATGGAAGGAATTTGAGTAAGACAATAACATGACTGGAGTTGTGAGTCAAGAAAAGTAATCATCCTATAATAGCATGTCAAAAGGAGTGTTACGACTATTGATATAATTTTGCTGAAGGGCCTGGAGAGGAAGATTTTGAAGTCTTATATTTTGTCTTCTTGAAATCCAGGGTCTTGAAGCCATCAGAGTCAGAGTGGTCTAGGGAACTTGAAGTATTCTTATAGTTGTTGGCACTGACACAGGTAGAAAATAGGCTTCCTTTTCCAAAGAGTATGGAACTCATAATATAGATCCAAAGAACATTTTTGTTTGGTGAAAAAAAAGCCCTTTTTGCAACCACATCTCTCATTTGCCTTAGCATGCATCACATTATCTATAATCTCATCTCACAGAAATAGACTAGAGAGACACCAGGAGGTAAAAACAATTGCTCTAAAAACCAAGCTGCGATGACTCACCATTCTAAAAGGTATACACCAGACCCTGTTTCACACCCACTCAGGGCTGTGACTTTAGCATTCAGTAACGGCTGATCAGAGCAGTTTAATGAAATATCCCTGCTTCTGGAATTCCCGTGGGCTGCGGCACAGAACAAGCTGACCCTGACCCTCTCCCTCCACACCCAAGAGCCTCTCAGAGCCAAAACAGCTGTGGGAGATGAGTGGCAGCTGGTCAGCCAATCAACAAACAGCTGGTGGGTTACAGGCTCCATCTGTGACTCTGCAGAGGTGGTGGGGGAAGCCAAGTTGCTCTGCCCAGCTGGGTTCAGAACCTCTTGACTGAAAGAGAATAACAGATGTTCATTTAAAAAGTCCAACTACAAACCTCAAACATAATTTTACTGCACAAATACATGCCAGTGAATATTTGGAGAATAAGAACATTTTTTTGCCAGCCCTCACAGGGCGCTTGGAAGACAGACACAGAGAAAGGTCTACATATTTCTAATCTTTATCACATTTCCATGAAGAACTCCAGAGAATGTGAGACACTGTCTTGGTATGTTCTACAGAGCTTTCAGGGCTTGCACTGGGTCTGTTTAGAGCTGGGGCAAACATGGGACTGGGCTTCTTATTCCCAAGGCAAGGAGAATTGATTAAGTAGGAGCGGGATAGGTAGCTATAGGCTTTGTAGTATTACTTTATATATAAGTTTTCACATTAAATAGACACATTTAGCATGAATTGACCAACATAGAAAAAAATGACACAAAGCCATCTACATAAGCTTTTAAAGAATTCAAAGTTCAAGATTTAAAATTCTCTTTATCCAGATAAGCAACTAGCAACTAGGGTTGTGCCTCATGATGAACAGATTATGTAATAAAGAGAGGCATCCAGAGGTTAAGCCCTTTCTCTCAATGACGAGCAAGAAAGTGGAAATCTCCAAGCCTGGAAAAGATCACCTGAAGGCCTGTTCTCCAGAAGCCTTACCTTGCTGCCTTGGCCCAATGTGTTTATAGCCAATGTGTGAAGTTATGAGTTCTCTAAAGGTCAAGGAAGTTGCCAGAAAGGTCTTAAAAGGTTTTTTTGGCTGGTCTTTGGGCTCTAGTTTGTATTTGTGGCTCTATCTTATCTGAAACTGCCTCCAAAGTCTTTTTAGTTCAATTATGAGAAGGCCTGAACCTCCACTTCCACATCAGGATTTCCTGCTCTCTCCTGGAGGACATTACTCTGTAATGAGGGAAGGAGAATATTGGCTTCGGGTAAACTAGAGGTTTTGGGTATCCAGGACAATATTCCCTAGTCCTTCACTTGAGGTAGAGTTAAATTTACTTTAAGCAGCCAAGTGATACCTGTGAGGATTGTGAGAGTAGAAATGGATTCCAATAGGCACTCAAACTGATGTGCTAGATCCCAAAGCACTAGAGGTAGGTCAGGAGACCAAGATAGGGTTCATGGATTAGAGATCACAGGCAGAGTTGAGACAGACACAGTTCAGGGTAAACACCTGAATCTTTTTTTTTTTTTTAAGATTTTATGTATTTATTCGACAGACAGAGATCACAAGTAGGCAGAGAGGCAGGCAGAGAGAGAGGAGGAAGCAGGCTCCCTGCTGAGCCGAGAGCCCCATGAGGGGCTGGATCCCAGGACCCTGAGATCATGACCTGAGCCGGAGGCAGAGGTTTAACCCACTGAGTCACCCAGGCACCCCATAAACACCTGAATCTTGGTATACTGAATCACCTAAAAAATATCACCCATTGTCACCCACAACTGCATTCAGTGACTGAGGTCCCAGGGCATGCTTCCTGCCTTGTGTTAGTTGTTTTGGGTATAATTGATTAGTGGAATTATCTCAGATTCCTAAAGAAGCTTCTGACACAACAGGCATGGAATTTTTCCTTTTAAATTGACATAACATCTGCTATTTCTACTGTGGTCTTGTGTAGGGTGGGAAAGTTTAAATAACTTCTTAAAAATTATTAATACAGTGCCTCTCATGGTATATGTTTTTTTTCAGGTTGCTTTAAGGACCTCCCTTGGAAAATACACAAAGTCCTTACTTCTCAACAAAAATGTCATTCTGAGAGAAGACCACCAAAACTAATCCATCTCAACAAGTACTAAATGCCATAACAAATAGTTCAAAATTTCTTTGCAACCTTATCTTGAAATCTGAGAGAAAAATATAAAGTTTACTTTATTTTAGGTGTAACATGCAATTGCAAATGTGAGCTACATTCTTAGGATGATGAAAAAATGACTCAGCCCTTGCTTTGGGATAGAGCACAATTTTCCCAACCAAATCTATAACGTGACCCAGCATCCATCACTTCACAGTGGACTTATATAGCACAGTCTCAAAGAGGATCACATTTTTAAGCTTATTCAATGACTTTTCAATGGCTTAACTGATTTTCTGAAAGATCGATTTCCAAATAATTTTCGTGCCCGGTACCAATCATTCTTTTTGCCCTTGTTGATTTTGTCTCCTGCCAGATCCATTGCATGTAACTTTAGCAGTTCTTCACTATTTCTTGTTAGATAAAGATGCTAATTGTTGGGCACAGTTGTCACACAGAGAACTTTCGGGAAATAACTTTGTAAGTAGACAGTCCACTATTTTTGTGTTTTTATGACACTTGCTTCTTTTCTACCTTTTTTCCTTAGATAACAATTCTGATGACAGGTATTTCATTCAATTTTTTTTTTTCTCAAAAGGGAGCCAGGGGGTCACCTGGGTGGCTCAGTGGGTTAAAGCCTCTGCTTTCGGCTCAGGTCATGATCTCAGGGTCCTGGGATCCAGCCCCTCATGGGGCTCTTTGCTCAGCAGGGAGCCTGCTTCCTCCTCTCTCTCTGCCTGCCTCTCTGCCTACTTGTGATCTCTGTCTGTCAAATAAATAAATAAAATCTTTAAAAAAAATAAAAGCGAGCCAAGGAAATTACTTCAAGTCATACACAGTAATTATAGTAACCATAGACTCCAGACTCAAGGCAAACTATTCACCTGGGGTAGCCACTCTCCAAATGTTTGAATTTTCTGTGAGGGAACCTCTATATTAACACTTTCTCCAACAGGATGCTTGCTGTCTCCTCAGGCACCTCGCTTTGCATTTGAACAGCTCTGGTGTTTATAACATTTTCCTTAGAGTAAGCTGAAATCTTATCTAATATTTGGGCATGTAAGAGTACAGCTGTCAGGATGCTGGAAAAAACACAGTGGGGAAAAGGGAGGAAAAAGATCAATAGGGTTATTTTTGCCATGGAGGCAAATTGAGTTTGAATAGTTGGGTGAACATTTAACTGGCTTTACTGCATTTGAAAACACAGAAAAGAAATTGTTCTTTTAAGCATCTGTCAGATTTTCGTGCTCTGAATATCTATAGAAAAAATAGTTTGAAATCTGTCTTTAAGTACTTGTGTATTTTCAATAAACTGCATAAATATTAAACATTTAAACATAATAAAGTATTTGTTTTTCAAAAGAAAAAACTCTAAAAAATAACCTGTGGATTTAAAATCCTTTTTTTCCCCCTCTATGTCCATCTATATTACTTACCGAGTCAGAAATGCTGATAATTTAGACATACTAGCTCACCACGAACAGGTGTACATGTGTCATGTTTTATTGCCTATTTTGAGACAACACTTAAATTAAAATAATTTAAAACTACCATATTTTAAAAATCAAAAGCATTATTTTATTTCTTCTTTTAAACTTTATTCTTTTTTTTTTTTTTGTTAAGGAAATGTTGAAAAAGAAAAACAAGACTGGGGATATCACATTGCCTGATTTCAAGCTTTACTACAAAGTTATGATTACCAAGACGCATGGTACTGGCACAAAAACAGACACATAGACCAGTGGAACAGAGTAGAGAGCCCAGATATGGACCCTCAACTCTATGGTCAAATCATCTTTGACAAAGCAGGAAAAAATATACAGTGGAAAAAATTCTCTTCAATAAATGGTGCTGGGAAAATTGGACAGCTATGCACAGAAGAATGAAACTCGACTATTCTCTTACACAATACACAAAGATAAACTTGAATTGGATAAAAGACCTCAACATGAGGCAGGAATCTATCAAAATCCTAGAGGAGAACAAAGGCAGTAACCTCTTCAACACTGACCACAGCAAATTCTTTTAAGACGTCTCCAAATGCAAAGGAAATAAAAATGAAAATAAACTTTTGGGACTTTATCAAGATCAAAAGCTTCTGCACAGCAAAGGAAACAGTCAACAAAACGAAGAGGCAACCAAAGAATGGGGGAAGATATTTGCAAATGACACTACAGAAATTATTTTATTTCTAAAAATAAAGTTAAAGGCATAATTTTCTTTCCTGCTTTTTTTCTTTTCTTAAGTTTTAAGTTATAGCCAGGTTAATTTAGGTGCAACATGGCAAAAAGAAATGATTTCCATCTTAATCCAAGTTTACACTCAGGAAAACTTTTATAATTACGTTGTTAAAACCCTTAATTAATGGAATCACTGCTCAATCTCCAATGCAACAGCACTGTTCTTTAATTGAAGACGGAAGCTCTGGGGCTCTGCTTTCTCTTCCTACGTGGGGATGTTCACCATTCAGTGGACCCCATAAGATGTGTCTGGGGAGTTTCATAGATCCCTGCATTTTGTGCAGCTCACATTCAAACATCTTCTTCTAAAGACTGTGGACCTGAAGGTCATGCATTTCTCTTGCTTCTCTAGGGTACCTTCACACTCATCTGTTGGTTAAAGTTCAAAACCTTCTTTGCAGGAGGAAATCCCAGGGTCCCAAGCTCCACTCAGGTATTATACTGAGGGCCTACCATCTCATGACCGCTTGCAGCTTGATCCAACTTCACACCATCAGCAGGTTTCCACCATTACTACTAAAATCAGTGCCCATCAGCAGGTTTCCAAGGTTACTGCTAGAATCAGTACCTATTTTTCAGCCCACTTCTAGACCAAGGGAGCCTTGAGTTTTCTCTCTAAAGTTCTTTGCTCACAGTTGAGGAATTTGCAGCAGGAATAAAACATTGATGTTTGAGGAAAATTATAGTGACAACCATTTAGGGGATAGATTAGAAGGATGAGTCTGGTGGCCAGAAGACCAACTGGAAGACATTTGCTGCTGTAGAGGTAAAAGCCAACAGAAGACACAACGTGTGAACACTACTCTGGCTTCTGATTTCACGACAGGTTGGCCCAAAATAGTTAATAGGTGACTCCTCCTCTAGTGTTTAACCATTTCTCTTTGTGTTTGGAGCTTAGCACTTCTGTCTGATCTTTTAGTTCCTTCCCACATCATTCCAGTAAGCTGTCGCCTTAGGCTGGATATTCTTGTGCAGTCACTGTTCCCCTCTGTCCTGATTATCTGAGAGTTAGCACTGTGGTAAGCACATCACATACATAAAAAATAGCCATTTACAGTCCAATCCATAAAGACGGGTCAAATAGTGGTTTCCAGGGACTGAGGAAAGGAAGGCAACAGAGGGAAATCGTTTAATAGGTAGAGTTGCAGTTCGGGAAGATGAAAAAGTTCTGGACATGGATGGTGGTGATGGCCGCAATGGGGATGCACTCATACTGCTCAACTGGATGCTTAAATATCATTAAAATTAAAAAAAATCATTAAAATGTAAATGTTATGCTGTCTATATTTTACCACAATGAACAAAGAAATAAAAGAATGAGAACTTCTGGGGCAAATCAATCCAGAATCTTGCTCTACTTCAAGATACTTTATTTGTGTGAGCTAACAAATTCCCTGTTGTTTTCAGCAGTTAGCTCTGGATTTCCTGTAAGTTGAACCATGAAGCACTCTAATAAAATTATTGTTAGAGAAAAATTTACCCTTTTATATAAAAAATAACCATTCTCATTTTTGGAGATGAAGAAACTGAGAGGTTCAGGGAGATTGACAGCTTGCCCAACCTTGCCCAGCTTCTCACACCATTAGTGAGCACGAACCTCGGATTCCAATCTAAGGCTTGTCCAGCTGAAAATTTTGTGCTGATGAATATATGGAACCTCCAAATATGGGAGCTGGGAACTGCTCCCCAACCAGAAACAGGTTTTTTTTTTTTTTTTTTTTTAAATCTAAGCCCTTTCTCTTGTTTTCGAAGCAGTTACTTACCAACATTTATTTGTACTGACTGAATTTCCTGATAGTTAACGCCAAGACTCCTGCCAAAATCCGTCATCTCAAATTATCTGTAAAGGGGACCACATGCTTTTATTTTCCATGCTTAACTTTTAAATAAAAATAACACTTAAAGCTTTGGAATGTTACCTGTTAACGTATTCAGAATGAATTTTGCTTTGAATTTTTAAACTCTCTTTGAAGACCACATTGTATTTGATCTTTATTCTGGAATTCTTGCAACAGATTTTGGTTAAGAATATTTAAGTTATAACAATATAGTTTTTAAACAGGGATTTCTGGGGTGTGATTACAAACTAATGTGACTTTTTAGAAAAAAGTAGAATCCAAATTCATATCATTGACATCAAAGCAAACATCTCGGGAAACTGTATATAGCGATATTTCAATTATCCATTCACTGAAACACATAAGAAGTACTTATTCTATGTCAGGTGCTCAAGAATCTTTGAAATTCTTTTTTTATATTTCTTCCAAAGCCAGTTAATGAACAATACAGAAAGCTTATTTATGTTTTTACTTGATAGAGAACAAGAAGGAGAACACAGAGGCAGTGGGAGAAGCAGACTCTCTACCAAGCAGGGAGCCTGCTGTGAGACTCAGTCTGAGGACCTAGAGATCATGACTTGAGCTGAAAGCAGATGCTTAACCGACTGAGCCACCCAGGTCCCCCAGAAAACTTATGTCTTTATAGTCATCTATTATTTTGACCACAGCCAGAAATATACAATTTTGTCATCTACTTTATCCAGTTGACTTGTCTTCTAGAGACTTCAGGCTATGACTAAAACCCAACTCCAGCTTCAGAGGCTGAAGAAGTGACAAAGTGGAGGGTATGCTAAGATTCCTCTACAGGTCGCATACAGCTACTCTGGTAAGGCGGGCACTTCGTAATATCTGATCACCCCATCTTAAATAGTACCTTTCTTCCTTCATTTGCTATTACTATTCCCCACGTTGCTTTTCTCTGTAGTGCTTATCTCTCACTGAGAGAATGTGAGTCTCATGAGGGCAGAGACTTTTGTCTGTTGCCATATTTCTGACACCGGAATAAGGCTCAACACACAAAATGTGCTCCATCTTCCGTGGGATTGAAGGAACGAATAAAACGAGGATTTACATTACTTGACACAAATGTTTTGCTTCAATTTCACAATTCCATGACTCAATGCAAGCATAAGATTCCATTTTGATGACTTACAATGCCATGTGCTCTGTTACTATTATGATTATTCAATAAATGGAGATAAAGTGATTGGTTCATTAGCAGTGTAGATTCTTTTCTTCTGTTCTTTCCTACTTTAAGGTGATAAGTCATGGTTGGGTTGTTTTCTGAAACTTTGCTGTCTCTCCTTTTAGCTATATTAGATCAGTACAAATGTCCCATTTTTGTACCATAACTGCATACAGGGTGCTAAGAATGCAAAATAAGTGTAGGGTTACTGAATGTTTTCAGAAGCTTAAAGATGTGCTTGGAAGTACAAAACAATTAGAAGAGTGATGTTCTGCAGAATACCTTCTCAGAGAAAGGAAAACGGTTTGTGCGGGGACTTCTCAGAAAACACTGTGAAAGAGATGGTACAGAGCGTGGACATTGAGAAATGAGCTGAATGTGGGCACATGTGGTTAGGACCTGTAGAGAAAGGGTCAGAGGCAATATGTGATTCAAGCTGTGGAGCAGTGGAAAACAGCACATCCTCTTGCCTTCCTCCTACCACATCAGCTTCTCCTCCTCCACAATCTGGATTCCTCTTCTCATCTTTTAAATATTGTGTTTTAGGCCACAGGACTGTTCCTCTCCATGTGTACTCCTTAAGTGATTTCTTCCAGCCTCATGCATGAAACAGCCTCCCAGATTTATAATTCTGGCCTCAGTCCTCCCTGACAGCCAGAGTCATGTACCAACTGCCAGCTTGACCTCTGTACCAGAGTGTCTAACACAATTTTCAAGCAAGACATTTGTCTGTTTACCAAAAACTAGTATCATCTCTGTCTTTAAAGTATATACCAAAGAGGATGACATTTCCGCACCCATACTCCTGCTAGCAGCCTAATGTAAGCTCCCACATGGTTCATTTGCTCTAGTGCAATGTCTTCCTAACTGGTCTTCCTGCTGCCATTGTCCATTCACCATGTAGTATCCATAGTGATTGCTTCAAATCATGTATCAGTTCTGGCCACCTCCTTGTTTACGATCCTTCAAACGTCACTCGTCCATGACACACTTGTATAACAGAGTCTTCTTCAGTGCCTTGTACCAGCTATTCCCTCCACGTAGAATGTTCTTCCCCTTCCCCAGTACTTGGGTGTATAGCTCTCCCAGCTTCACTTAAGACCATTATCCTTGACATCTGTCTAAGATGTCCATCCTCCCTCCATCGCTTTTTACACCCTTCTCTTTAAAAAAACAATCTCTTCCAAGCACTTATCTGGGTACAGGTGTATTTATTTTTTTATATTCTTATTGTCTGTTTCCTACTATTGGAATATAGTTTTCATGAGGTCAGGGAGTGTTTGTTCATTGCTATATCCCTTGTGACTAGAGCGATGTCTGGCACTCAATACATATCTGTTGAGTGAATGAATTGCCATCTTGTTGGTTAATCCCTGTCTATGTAAGGTAGTATTCTAGCAATGTGATCAAAACCCAGAGGGCAGGCATGGAAACGACAAGTGAAAGATGGGGTAATTCCAGCAGAGAAAGTGCAGAAGACAGAACGAAGATGGGGTGAACTGGGAAAACGAGGATAAAGGACTGTCAGGTAATCAAACACCTCCTGCTGCCCAGATTATCTTGGACTCATGTAGACTTTAGTGGATTCTAGGGCCAATGAAACATACCAAACAGGATTTTCCAGTGCCATGCAGTAGCTGCCATGGGAAGCCTCTTTCTGGGGAAAAGCCTGCTCCAGGGATAAAAGGAGCAGTCTCCAACAGGAGTGGACTCCATGCATATTGGCTGCAGCCATCGTCAGCACTGAATTTTTCATGAGAAAGTTGGCTGTGGAAATATAATTGACAATTGTTCCAGTGGGAACTTCTAAGCGGGAAGAGACTTCCTGGTTCTGTATCATTCCTGATACAAAGTCTGCACTCTTGGCAAAATTTGAGAGAATGGCTTCAGAAAAAAAATGGACCATTGGTCTCTTTTTGGCTATACCCACAGGTGTGCAGAGCAGCATAATTAGAATTTGCCTCTTTAAACCTGATTGATAGGAATCTTTTGCATGCATTGAATGGCCAATGGCTAAGACTTTGAACACAGTACTGTCTATCCCTTGCCAACCTGGAACTAACCCCCACGCAGCAAACTGATAAGCCCACAAATTTAAACTCTTGCACAGATGGAATGACAATCAATACCGATCTAAATTTCAAATCTTTATCATTAAAGATTTAAAATGAGCCATTAAGTTATTTACATAGTTCCTTAATCTCTGCTAGGACAACATCTTTCAATTTGTTCTAATTAGGAGTTCAACATTCTCTTAACTAAGTAACCTTCCACTTGGGGGGAAAAAGTGCCTTTATGCCCTCCTCCCAGCAAATTCTAAAGTAATTAAAAATAAACAAATAAAAAAAGAATATTTATAACTGCTCCCCAAGAGTTTGGGCCATTTTCCTGTCAAATATTTCTTATTTTTATTTATCTTTTTAAATACACACATTTATCAATTTTGGATTAAACATGTGACCCTGTTAACATTCCAGGAACAATTTCAGAGTTTCTTTTTGGGGATTACTCTTTCTCAGAGCTTCTCTGGGCTGACAGCCTCCTGAATTAGCACACCGCTGACTTTCCCCTGGTCCTGTTGTTTATTTCTGTCATTGTTCTGCCCCGTGAATAGTGAGAAAGAGTAGAATTCTTTCTCATGCTGAAGGACGTAATGTGGTCTTCATCCTTAAGACTGAATCTTTGATTAAGGTCTGCAAATGAAAAGGAAAAGCACATAGCAATCCTCAGTGTATAATTCCGTATCTCTGCCAAAAAAAGTGTGATAAAATGGCTCTGCTATTTCCCAGAAGTTTAGTCCCAGGTTGCTGAAGCCTTGGGTCATGTGGGTCTGACCAGTTAGCACACCTCCTTTTGGATGCCTCCTTCCATTTACTCCAACTTCCATCAAATGGCTACTCCCATCCCTGTGTCTCTAATGCCTGTGTCATTCTGTTTTGTGCATTCATTTCCTTTCCTTCCTCAAATCACTGTGCAGCCAGCGTCAGGCAGTTTCAACACAGTGAATTCCCAAGCTAGCATTTCTAAATTCTACTTTCAAATGTTACTCCTTTTACCTTTCTCTGACTTGACATCCATCTCTTCCAAATCTCTCTTCTCCGCTAATGGCTTAATGTCTCTTTTTTAAGTTACAAGGGAAGAAATGGAAAGATCTAAGAGGGAGATTTTTTAATACAGAACTCTTAAATCGTGGACTAGAAATTGAGAATCTTTACAAACCATGATAATGATTTATAGGATTTTCTAAAAAACCCATGCTTCTTAATTGCTCTTATTAAGTAAGTGCTTTATGGACTTCTGAGGTTTCAGGGAAGGCTTTAAGGCATTGAGGTTGGAAAAATTCTGAACAGGCAGAGAGAAACCCCACTTTGCTAGTCTGTCTGAGCAGAGAATGGGGAATGCTGAGAAGACCCGGAGGCGGTGCAGTGGGCTCTCTCCCGCCGATGTGTTTAGCGCGCCATCTAGTGAGGCTCACAGAAGGGAAGAAAGTCTGAGGGCTCCAGGAAGACACAAACAGCTCAAGGTTGGGCTGGCTTCCCCTCTGGGTCAAATTGCCATGGCAAAACTGTTTTCAACTCTACCAGTGCACAGCCGACAAATGTGCACATGGTCAGCAAGTTGGTGGAAGCCATGGGATATTTAAGGAAAAGGATAAAAGATTTTAAGGACCTCTTAAGAAAGGAAAAAAGTACTGTTATACAATTATTCCAGAAAGTGGGACTCTAAAAGTGCTCCTGTTGAACAAACCATTACTACTTCTCTATGAATACTAGAAACACAAAAAAGGAGTTGAAAGAAGAGAAAAAAGAGAAAGCATGGGAAGAAAATGAAAGAAGGGGACAGGAAAGCATAGTGCTTTCTAGGTAGTTTTAAACCTGGACTCAAATTTCAGAGCTTATGATTTGTGTGATGGTAGGCAATTTATTTAAACTTACTAAGCTTCAATATGTTCATCTATAAAATGGATATCATCCCACCTATCTCGTACAGATGATGTGAAGGATAGAGAAAGATATATATGAAAGCACCAAGCCCAGAGATGCATGGGAAAATGCTCAACAAATGGTAGGGTTATTAGTGGGGAAAAGGCAAAAGGAAAAGGGGAGGAAAGAAGTAGGCTCAGTAAAGGATAGCACGGAACACACTATGATGTGAGAAGGGAAATAACATCTACTACTGTCCAACTTAGCCAAAGGCATTATTTATTTGATCAACTGAGCAGATGTATCCCATGAGAGAGGATGTCTTCTCCAACTCTAGCAGACAGAAGTTCTCTGTCTGAAGTCCACCTTTGTTACTATACTCAAAGTGTCAGAAAGAGCTCCATAGGAGTGCCCTTCCTCTTGGCACCCCTTGGTCTCCAAGCTATGGGTTGAAAAGCCTACACTCAACCCCCTAAAGGTCTTTAATTCTGTGCTGGGGTCTTATGTGAAGGAAAGGTAAATGTGGCCAATCAGAGATGGGGCTGGTCAATGGGTAGCAATTAGGAACCAGGTGAGGGTAGCCACTGTCATGGCCTAGCTCGAAGGAGCCTTCTGAAAATCCTGGTTCACCGCTGCTGTAACAATTAATACTGACTGAATGATGCTCTTCAGACACTGGAAGAAATATCTGTATATCCTGAGTCACCTACTGTCACCACCAAAAGCTGATGCCCATGGCAGATCCAGGAGGTGGAGCCACAGAGTTGCCTCAATCTCTTCTTCGGAACTTGATCTGGTGACTTCTAAGGATTGCCTAAAACACTCCAGACTCCTGACATCTCTGGAAAGCACAATCCTGCACTGTTTCCCCATACTCCCTCACACATCCATGGCCTCAAGGAAACTTCTAGCTTACCATCTCTAGCCAGAGCCCAGGGCTGGAGATCGTAATTCTCTTCCCCAGATGTAATGACCAACTACAGTCTCAGGGGAACAGCAGCCATCGCCTGCCATCTCTGACCTTTTCCCAGCTTCCTTCCATGCCAAGGAGAAAACTACGAACAAGAACTCAGTAATATGATCCCCAATTAGCATAAAATAAAAACAACCCAGTCATGTTTTCCATAGGCTTTTCCAACCTCAAACTAAACACATAAAACAGGGAGAAAGAGATAAAATTATACGCACAGAACTATAAATATATATACCATCCGTAGACGTACAGCCAAGCACCCTGACCCAAATGAGTATCTGTCTCTAGGAAAACCAAGCAGCCAGATACAGAAGTCTGAGAATTTTCCCTTCTCGGTGTGCAATGTGAGTCCAGACAGGAAAGGAAAGTATCCTGGTTCCTTGGTATGGAAGGGGTTAAGTCCTCAGCCATCCTATTCTAAAGAGATTTATGATGATGTGTAGTGTTTCAAAACTTTCCCCCACCCCAAAGAACAGCCCTCCCCTTCCCCACCGAGGCCACTCTCAATGTGGCGAAGTGGGAAGGAGGTGGTGTTTTGCTGATCTGTTAAATTCTTAGTGAAGTTTCCTTGATTTCCAGCGGCTGCTGTTGTTTGAGTTTGGTTTGGATCAAAACTGAGGTTGTCCTGGCATTTCTGGGACTGGGTCCAGGAAAGAGGAAGAAGAAAAAGAAGGAGAAGGAAAAGAGGAGGAAAAAAAAAGTGGGGAGAAATAAAGGAGGGGAGAAGCACAGGAAAAGAAGAAAGTCCTTTTTCAACATCACATTCCTGTGTTTTGCCTCAGCCTGGAAAACATATTAATCCCAGGGCTTTCACGCTCGGAAACAAAGGGACTCAGCCAGACTGTGGGGGAAAGGGTGATAAGAAGGATTCTGGAACTCTAAAGAGAGAAAGAGCAAGATTCAAGAATAGCTGGGACTTCACTTTCAGGGGCGCCCTGTGTTGTCGGCACAGGGGACTGCTACGCACAGACACACGCACGCGAGCAGAAACTACAGCCAAATGGAGAGGCAAAGACTCACAAGGACAGCTCCTTTCCCCTCATCCTACTTGTCAAGAAGGTGAAAAGACAGCCAGAGGAAAGAAGAAAGCAGTTCGGCCCTCAGGTCAGGACAGGCTGTGGGTCCGTGGCGCCTTTGGGAGCTGGAGCTGCAGCACACCCCCCTTTGTACTGCTCAGCCGGGCGAAGGAGAAAGAGGCTTGGGAGGAAAAGTATTTCATCTAGGAAACTGTCCTGGGACCACACTTCAGATTGCCTTTTAAACCCTCTGCATTCCATCTCCATGAGCCACAATGTAAGTGTGTAATCCTTTCTGTCTTTGGTGTGTTTGTTTCTTTGTTGCTCCTTTGAAGAAATGAAATGGGAATGTTGTCACAATTAATATGCTCAGTGTGCCTTTTCTCTGGAGCATCAGAGAGCCCGGTGGAAACAGGGCAAGCATGCTGAATGGGGAGCGGACCTGGGTTTCCTACTTAATGTAACTGTCTCTGTTAAGCACTAACAAATTACAGGGGTTTAAAAGCAACAGGATCTCATCCTTTTTTCCATTCCCTGACCTCCTTGCTGCTTCTCTCACCACCCCTTCCCCCACCCTTTGGCCAAGATAGAGAAAAAGAAAATGCCCAGTTCTGTTTGCAATTAAATGATTTTCTTTTTTTTTTTTTTCCTTCTTCTTCTTCTTTTTTTTTCCCCCACTCCCCCGTCCCTTTCTGTCTTTTGACCCTGCTGCCTTTCAAAGTGGATTGCACAATGACATGGAGAATGGGACTCAGTTTCACCATGCTGTTGGCAATGTGGCTGGTGTGTGGATCAGAACCCCACCTCCATGCCATGAATAGAGGGAGCCCTGGAGGGCGGAAAGCACCTCTGGTTTCCCCAGCCAACAGAAGGCCAGCTCGGCTTCTGAGGCACACAGGGAGGTCTCAGGGAATTGAGAGAAGCACTCTGGAAGAACCAAACCTTCCGCCTCTCCAAAGAAGGAGGAGTGTGCCGGTGTTGAGAGTAGCTCCCGCGACAACTGCGCCGCTGGCCCCCCAGCGCATCACTGGGGCCCCAGTGAGACCTAAGCAGAGACCAGTAGCCCCGAGCTCTCCCCGTGACATGATCCGAGATGAGGGGTCCTCCGCTCGCTCAAGAATGTTGCGTTTCCCCTCTGGGTCCAGTTCTCCTAACATCCTCGCCAGCTTTGCGGGGAAGAATAGGGTGTGGGTCATCTCGGCCCCTCACTCCTCCGAGGGCTACTACCGTCTCATGATGAGCCTGCTGAAGGACGACGTGTACTGCGAGCTGGCGGAAAGACACATCCAGCAGATCGTGCTGTTCCACCAGGCAGGCGAGGAAGGAGGCAAAGTGCGGAGGATCACCAGCGAGGGCCGGGTCCTGGAGCAGCCCCTGGACCCCAGCCTCATCCCGAAACTGATGAGCTTCCTGAAGCTGGAGAAGGGGAAGTTCGGCATGGTGCTATTGAAGAAGACGCTGCAGGTTGAGGAGCGCTACCCTTATCCCGTCAGGCTGGAGGCCCTGTATGAGATCATCGACCAAGGCCCCATCCGCAGGATTGAGAAAATCAGGCAGAAGGGTTTTGTCCAAAAATGCAAGGCCTCTGGGGTCGAGGGTCAGGTGGTGGAGGAGGGGAACAATGGTGGAGGGGCAGGAAAGCCGGTGAGCAGTGAGAAGAGAAAGGAGGACCAGAGGAGAGCCCAAGTCCCACCAACCAGAGACACTCGGGTGAAGATGCAGAGAAAGCCAGCCACTACCACGGCCGCCCCTCCCCCGCCTCCTCCAACCCCAAGGGCCACCACCCTGCTTCCTGCTGCAGTCCCAACAGTGACCCGGGCCACCTCTCGGGTAGTAACTGCAGCTGCAAGACTGACCACCACCACGGCCTTTCCCACCACCCAGAGGCCCTGGACTCCCAGGGTGCACCCCTCCTCAGATGCCCACAGGGCCCCGGTGACGGTGGAGGTGGCCCCTGCCAGGGAGCCGGTGGCCTCAGAGAATCTCTACCCTCAGCCCAGGAAGGATCAGCACAGGGAGAGGCTGCAGGCCACCAGGAGGCCTAGCAAGGCCACCAGCTTCGAGAGCTTCACGGCTGCCCCTCCCACCACCGTCTCAGAGCACAGCACAAGGGCGGGCGCCGGACGTTTCCGGGACAACCGCACAGACAGACGGGAGCATGGCCACCAGGACCCAAATGTGGTGCCAGGTCCTCACAAGCCAGCCAAGGGGAAACCTCCCAAAAAGAAAGCCCAGGACAAAATTCTTAGCAATGAGTATGAAAGTAAGTATGACCTCAGCAGGCCTACTGCCTCTCAGCTGGAGGAGGAGTTGCAGGTGGAGAATGTTCCCCCCCAAAAAGCAAAGGAATCGAAAAAGCATGAAAAGCTTGAGAAACCTGAGAAGGAGAAGAAAAAAAAGGTGAAAAATGAGAAAGCAGACAAGTTACTCAAGAGTGAAAAGCAGGTGAAGAAGGAGAAGGCTGAGAAAAAGAGCAGGCAGGAGAAAGAGAAGAGCAAGAAGAAAAAAGCAGGTAAAACAGAGCAGGAGGGGTACCTGAAACCCACCACCAAACACTTCACTCAGAGTCCCAGGAAGTCTGTGACCGATCTGCTGGGGTCCTTTGAAGGCAGACGAAGGCTGCTTGTAAGTAATCTTCTCCCCAGCGTTGTTCTGTGGGCTGAGGTAGGGCATGCTGAAGTTTGCTTTGGTATTTTTCTTAAAATCATGTTGCTGGATGGCAGACTGTGGCTGATTCCGTGCCATGTAAGGGAGATCAGGAGGTTTGTCTAGAAGGGAAGCCAGGCCAGGTGCTTCTTTGGGTTTAGTGCTCTATGAACCTCAGTCCACACAGGTTTGTGACCTAAGGTCCAGACTTAATGGCCAGGAGCTCTTAGACATAAACCCAGGGAAGCACATATGCTCAGCTTCTTCCAAACCTGTCAGTATCCATCCCCTGTCTTTAGCTCTCTTCCAACAGATAGTTCTGGGTAGAGCTCCCTTTTACTAAGTTCAAAGAATAAAAGAAGATCAAAGGAGTTCCTAAAATGGCATGCATTGACTCTTGTCATGACTTAGGAAAAGGACATATCACTTCATGAGCTTAGGAACTAGAACCATGTGTATGGGGAAATGGTAAAATTTCTCCTTTTTCTCCAAATTAATTCTATATCAGGGTGGAAGCCTGAAAGAGGAAAGGAAGAGAGCTGGGGTGGGGAGTGGGTATGACTGGGCATGGGGAAGTGTCCTTGTTGGCGTGACCCTCACCAATGCTTTAAAACGAGGTAGTTGAAATCTTCTTTCCTTAAAGACTGCCTCCCACATCACTGCCCAACTTCCAGTGAGAGGCCAAAAAGACAGCATGGGGAATTGGGCTAATTGTTCCAATTTCCAATGTGCTAGGGAACAGATGTCAATTTCTCCTGAGCCTCTGTCAGAAGTGTCCCTCTGTGAGTGTGTGTGTGCGTGCGTGTATGTGTATGTGTGAAAGGAGACAAACAAACCTTGCTCCCACTTTGCCTGTGTTTCTGAAGCCACTGATACAGAGCAAGTCATAGATCCATCTCAGGAGCTCTCTCTTTTGGCCATTACTAGCCTCCATCCAAAGCATAACTGAAGAATCTAGTCAAGCCAAAGGAAGCCTTTGGACAGAAATAAATTCATCCTAAATGTAAGGGCAGTTCTCATCAGCCATGTAAGAATGGCTTCTTTCTGGGACGCCTGGGTGGCTCAGTTCGTTAGGCGGCTGCCTTCAGCTTGGGTCATGATCCCAGCGTCCTGGGATCGAGTCCCACATCGGGCTCCTTGTTCTGTAGGGAGCCTGCTTCTCCCTCTACCACTCTGCCTGTGCTCTCGCTCGCTCTCTCTCTCTCTCTCTGACAAATAAATAAATAGAATCTTAAAAAAAAAAAAAAAAGAATGGCTTCTTTCCCTCCCCATGTCTCCTTGTGCCCTCTTTTAGGGCCCTTCCAAGATTTCTACCCCTTCTTAATGTTGTCATTTTACTCTAGGCTGTCAAGGAGGAGAAGGTACAGCACAATCACTTCAGAGAAAAAGATCAGTAAATTAATGTCAGGCAATGTGGGTTAAGAAGGATTTTTTTTTCCAATACGTGAGTGAGGAGACACTTCATGCCACTGAGGACAGCATTTGTCCTACTAAAGGCACAGGGTGACTGCACGCTGCATTATTACCACCACCACCATCCACCCTGCCACCCCCCCACCCCCCACCCCACCCCTGCCAAGAGATAGGCACTTTTCTCTCAAGGCATCTTGGGGCTTTTAATTTTTCCAATCTGGTCTAAATTTGGATTAATGATCTGAACAGAGAGGCCCTGATGTCCATTTATCTTTAGTGGTTTCAAAAAGTTTAAATACGCATTTGAAATGTTACTCACAGCAGAGTTCCTAGTGGTGTTTATCGTGGGTAGGGCATATCCCCAAATTCTCTCAGCTGTTTCACAATGGTGCATCTATGCATTAGAACAAAATGTAAGTTTTCATTGATTCTACAGGTTTGTGTGTGTGTATGTGTTGTTATGCATTTTTGGTATATTTCGCTCATTTTTAACCAGAGCTTTAAAGTATATAAATTAGCAGAAGAGAGGCTGTCTGCTAGAGTAGTTTACTTGGTTACTAACCAGCTACTTGGTTATTTTCAGAGTACATAAATCTAAAGGAGAATATTTTAGTCAGAGCCAAAAAAGTCATTCATTTCAGAGGAGAATTCTACCTGGGACTTAAATGTCTGTTACAGACATTAAGGGAACCAACTGCTCTCTTTGAGGTGTGGGCAAGTCTGCACAGTGTGCTCCTCCCGAGGACCCAGGACTTTGTCCAGCCTGCTAAAGCTCATCACCCAACCCTGGTTGTTTAGCCAACAGGGCAGGCAAAGTTCTCTTCATGGGCAGGTTTTTTGCAGGGGGAAAATAATCATGGGTAAAATGTCGGGATTGTAATTGTGCACCCGTCTGGCAAATACTTCCATTGCCCCTGGTTTGTGAGTCCAAAGAAAGAGGTTTTCATACTCTATCCCTGATATTAGTCATGCCTTTCATTTCTCCCCTTTCGTTCAACTCCCTTAGTCAGGGATTTGAAAGCCCAGCTGGGTATTTTCTGCTTTAAACCGTGTCCCTGATCATAAATTTCTAGCAAATGAAAATTCAAACGACAGCCTCTGCTGATGTCATATGAGGCAAACCAGAAACCAACTGAGGTGGCTCATAGCAGCATTGCTCTTTGGAGCTGGTGAGAGAACCAGGTTTGTTATTAGGGAGAAAGTACCAACAGGAGGCTGTTCCATCTCACCATCCCACGTGTGCCCAGTTGATGATCATACAAGAAATGTGTTGTTAGAAGAGCTAATATCTAAAATACGTACTGATTAGAAAAGACAAGATGAAATAAACATGATATAATATCAAAAGATGGAGAGAAAAGGAATCTGTTTCGCCAGGCAGAGGGGAGACTTGGGTTTCTGGGTAAAAGAGCTGGTTGGTGCCATTTATCTTTTTTCCACTTATTTTTCCTATTACACATGCTGTTGTTATTCAGGAAGGGTAGGGAATCAATTAATATTCATTAAGGCTTCTCAGTCTCCGAGCTATAAAAGGAGGTCTGATGAGATACACCTCCAACCGGCCTCAACCGAACCCAGTGTGAGCAAACTGATGTGAGGTTACATTCTAAGAAGTCACACCGGACTTTTAGCTCCTCTTTCCATTTCTCAGTAATCAGCTACAATGTATCATAAACCCCTGGGGCTTTACATGTATTTATATCATTCTTTGGATGTGAAAACATCATGTAACTCCTCCTTAACCCATTTATTTAGAGAAACAATGGTCACCATGGTGAACAGCATCTGAGGGAGCTTCCAAGGAGCTGCAGGTAGAACCAGGTGTCCTATTCTGAGACCAGAGGACAGTCTTTCAAGAGCACATCTTGCAAGGCGCTTTGCCAAAGCTGTGTGGTTTAACTCTCATAACAATCCCATGAGGAAGGACTCATTAACTCTACTGTATAGTCAAGGAAAGAAGCTTAGAGAGTTTGAGAAATTTCCTAAGGTGCGTAGCTAATACATGGCCAAGTCAGAATTAGAACTCAGGTCCCTTTGATTTTAAAATTCATACTCCAGCCACTCCCGCCATTCTGCATCCTATGAGTGTAAGCCTTCAGTGGACATATGCCATAAAGTGAAGGAGAAACTGAGAAACCATCCTGTTAGTTAATCAATTCATATGTTTTAAAATTCACTTTTAACCTTAAATTACTCAGGTAAATGGTAAGGTCTAACAATTGTCAATATTTTGTGCTAAGCAACAGTGTAGAGTTTCCGACCTTATTGCCCAGCTGGGTCTCTGCACCTGAGCCCTCTGGCTTGCCTGGGGGTCAGTCGAGAATAATAGATTGAATCCCAGTTAACCTAACCCCTCAGACTGGTTGGTGTCAGTTTAGAGTTGACAACAGTAAGAATATAGAAACACTGTTTATCATTAAAACATTGGACTATGTGTTGTAGAGCTGAAAAGCCATCATTTTGTACCCTGAGATGTACGTACTTGTCACCTAGCAAGAGGCCTCACACTGTGGAATTACATAGACTCAAGATCAAGTTAAATGCTCTGGACACAATCTCCTGTAATTCAAGTAGCTTCTTCTTTTTTTTTTTTAATTTATTTGACAGAGAGAGGCACAGTGAGAAAGCAAACACAAGCAGGGACAGGGGGAGAGGGAGAAGCAGGCTTCCCACTAATCAGGGAGCCCGATGTGGGGCTCGATCCCAGGACCCTGGGATCATGACCTGAGCTGAAGGCAGAGGCTCAACCCACTGAGCCACCCAGGTGCCCCAAGTAGCTTCTTATTTTTAACACTACCTCAGAAATGTGGATATTGAAACAACAATCTATTTATTTGGTTTAATTTTAGAAAAGTATATAAAGCTCTGCTTTACTAAGGCATACTACTAGCTTGAATGTTATTTTTCAGAAATTTGTAAAAATCTAGTGTTTTGAGCTTAACACAGTGCTTAAAATAAGCTGAGACTTACAATATCTTCCCTTTAGCATCTTCTCATTCTTGTTTTTTCCCTTCACTTATGCAAACTGGCTCCATTATATTCTGAGGATCCTTGTGCCAACATGCCAGTTGGAACAGAAACATAAAATAGAACCACAACACAATTCTGAACCCATGATACATGTCCTGATTTATACCACCAAACTAGAAAGAGGCCAAGTGTCAGACAATAATGTTTAGGAAGAGAGAATTGGACCTGGTTACCATTTTTTTAAGATTTTATTTATTTATTTGACAGAGATAGAGATCACAAGTAGGCAGAGAGGCAGGCAGAAAGAAAGAGGGGGAAGCAGGTTCCCTGCTGAGTGGAGAGCCCGATGCAGGGCTCAATCCCAGGACCCTGGAACCACAACCTGAGCCGAAGGCAGAAGCTTTAACCCACTGAGCCACCCAGGGGCCCCGGACATGGTTACCATTTTAAACACCATTTGAAACACTGTCAAACTTAACAGCGAAGGGGAAGGAGATGTCAGCATACAGGGAAAGAGTGGCTGAAATATGTTCATATGATCAGCCTCTACTACTGTCCCTGATGCTAGCTTGAGCAGCAGATTAAATGCAAGGGGAAAGGGGTCTTTAGCAACTGGTTCTCAGGGGCCATCTAGACATTCTTAAGCAGGGGGACACTACACCTCACCTCTGGCTGAAGTGATCTTTGGAAACTAAGGAACATGGGCCAACATTTGAACAACAATTGAAAGGAGAATGTGACCATTGAGGGCTAGGAAAGATGTTAAGGAAGATGCTGCATTTGAAGACTTCTTACCTGTAGTTAAGGTGGAGGGGAGGGGAGAGCTTTTTGTGTGGAAAGGGTAATAGGGGCCAAGGCAGAGGAAGGAATGAGTCAACTCTTCAGAGGCAACATACCCATATGGCGCTTATGTGCACACAGCCTAACACACACACACACACACATAAAATTTTTTCCCCTTGATTCTCACTCCTATTTTCAGGGAAGTTGTTCCATTATAAAGATGCAAAAGCCAAGGTTCAGAAAGTTAAGTGGCCTTGTTAAGATAGCCAGTGTTGAACTAAGAACAAATACAGTCCCTTCCACTTTAACTACACTCACCCTTTCTCTGTGCCACTCTGCCCAGATTCCTTTCATTTCATAACAGAGACCAGTCTGGCTGCAGGGTGAAGAGGTCATATAAGGGAGGAATAGGAGGAAAGGTTAGCAAGAGAGAGTCTGGGGCCAGGTTGCAGGAGGGAGGACGTGAGTCATGCAAAATAAATGTCACCCCAGGGGTAGGTTAAGGCATCCCTGGGCACAGGTCCTGAGGTGAAAATAAACATCAGGGTTCTTTATTTATTTATGTTGATTCCTGCTGGGTATCTAATGCCCTAGGGCTACTGTGTTCAGAGGTACTGAGAGAAGCTGCCAGGCCCGGAAGGATGAGCTTCTGAATGATTCTATGTTGTCTGAAGTCCCGGTTATTCACAGGAGGGACAAACAGACCAGAGGGAGCTGTGAGGGCTCTTGAAATCCTGTCCTATCATGATGTCCATGGGCTGTAAAGGTCCATGTCCAAGTATGATAAGAATAAAATGGAATCTATGTATGGATTTGAAGTTATAAACGCAGGTAATTATCAGTCATCCAGCATGTGGACAGCTGTGCCCTAGAGACTCCTCGAAGTACATTCTAAATATGGACACATCCTTCATTTAGAGAAGGGAATCCAAAGTCATTACCAGTAAAGCTTACTTTTGTTTCTGGCTGTTTTGTGTTTTCACTTGAACATTCATTTATTTCAAAGTAGTGTGTTTGTGAGCAAAGAATGGCCTGGAAAAAAACCTTAAATATACCAACTGAAAATAAAACTCCAAGGTATGAGCCACTATTAAAACCTGAAGAAATATGTTCAAATGTCATAAAACCAATTGAAAACTAACAAACAAAGCAAAAATACCATCACTGTATCCTTTTATAGCCACCCTAAGTCTTTTTTAAGGCTAAGTATGAATCAATGAATAAGTTTGGGAAAATATTATTTTTCCTCTTCGGGAATTATATTTCTAAAATAAGCATGGTCTACCCACCCTGTCCACCTGAACAGGCATATAAACACAAAATCAAAAATACACAAAATCATGACCACTTAACTAAATATAAATAACAACCTGAGGGGGGAAAAAAGCTACATCCCAGAAAAATCTTTGTTAATGTCCCACTCAAAAGTTATTGAACACATTTTGATTTCCATGAGGGATAGTATTTTGTCTGGTGCAGGGAATTTATAAAAGAGAAAGCCTACAGGCACCAATAAACACATCTCTGACAGAAAAGTATAAATAGCAGTTTCAAGCTGGGAGCAGATTTATTAACCATTTTGATTAAGTGTTTGGAAGGGATTAACGACATGGCAACTTGCCTTCTGAAAAATGCCATGCTAATAGCCCCAAACTTCAGAAATCTTTTATAAGGTTAGATGAGTAAATAGAAAAGTGGCTGACAAATTTGAATATTGTCAGGTTTGAGAAAGGGTACAGAGGCTGGGCTCTAAGCCAAATGATGAGTTCGCAAAGGGTCATGCAGACAACAGTCTAGGGAGCTCTTTAGGGTCAGAGAGCTCAACAAAGACCTGCTCATCATCAGAATGAAATTCCGCATCCTTCCACCTCCAGGGTGAACAGCACCATGACCACCCACTCGTGGGGTGTGGTACATGTTCTAGTCTCTGCTCATGAAAAACCTGGTAAAATTGGAGAGGGCTCAGGAAAAGCCTACAAAAAGAATCAAGGAAGTAGAAAAGCTTTTATATCCAGTTAGATGGAAACATTGAGACATTCCTAGAGCATTCAACAGGAGCCCTACAAACGAAGGGTATCCTCCTTTTATCCAAAATTATAAAATCTGCCTTCCCAGATGTCTCTGGTGACTGTCCCATCTCTTTCTTTTGCTCTGTCTTTTCCTCTTTTTTCCCCAGAAGCCAGGGGTTGGCAGTGAGCTTCAAAGACACACAGGAGCTTGTTGAAAAATGCCAAGCCTAAATTATAGAAAGCTGAACCGAAAGAGCAAAATCCACCCTGTTGGGGGTTCTCCAGTGTCAAAGAGGTCTGCCACAAACCCTGTACAGGCCCAGTGTGGCAATGAATATATTCTGTGTGACAAATCATAGGTCAAAAGGCCATCCTAAAAACTTTCTGCAAGATTGCCTATTAAAGTAGGATTAAGAATGAAACAGAATCTATGTATGGATTTGAAGTTACAAAGAGTATGAAGCTCTCTCAACCCTGTGGGACATGAAACAAAAGAGTGGAAACCACTGAATTCATGAGAGCAGTCCATTAGGATAATAAAGCTCAAAAGGAAGGAAGGGGGATAGCACTTGCTAACAATGACTGCATGTCCATTATTCATGTAACAGCCTTGCAAAGTAAGTATTCCTGTGAAGAGTTCACAAATGAAAAAGCTAGGACACGTGAAGACTAGTACTAAAGATAACTAGTGAGAATAGAAAACTCTAAGGTATCTGGAGCCATTTTAAAAATGGGAGAGGGGGAGGAGCTTTCCAAATGGCTTGTTTGGGCCCTAATTACGATAACTGTCCAATAGAACACTTTAGTTGACTCTCATGTCAGTCACTCCCGGCCCTCTATTTCAAATTATCCCCTTGGACTTTGCCTCTGCGTACAACTATCACTGTGAATTAATATTTGCTTGCCTCCTCCCATCTCTAGCTGGTCACGGCTCCCAAGGCTGAGAACAACATGTACGTGCAGCAGCGAGATGAGTATCTGGAAAGTTTCTGTAAGATGGCCACCAGGAAAATCTCCGTGATCACCATCTTTGGCCCTGTCAACAACAGTACCATGAAAATCGACCACTTCCAGCTAGGTTCTCTTCAACATTTTAATGGCATTATTGTCTTTCTCATACCTAAGGTGGGACCAACTTTATGGGAGAGGTCCGTGGGGCATTAAGAGGGTCATTCAGTTATTTAGAGGGCTCTTTCCTGTGGTGACAAAGGTCAGTTTAACAGCCTATTTATATAACTATTCTGGATGGTTCTGGTGTACGTTTTTGGCACGTTACAATGAAAAAAATATGCAAGCATTCTATGGGTTGAAAGTCAATAAGGCAGAGAAAAATGAGAGAAGAAATACAGTGGTGGGAGAGCCAGAAAGGTATGTAGACAGTTTCCTCTGGCTCCGGAGTCATCTAGCCTGTGAATGGCACCATCTGATCTTCCTGCTGCTTTCACGCTGCAGGGGACTCACTCACAGATGGGGACCTGCCAGACCTTTGAAAGCCCTTGACTCTGGTCTAGCAAGCCTGGGGAGGGCAGAGAAAGGCTGTTCAGCTAAATGAAAAGTCACTGAAAATATGGACGGAACTGCACCCAAGTCCTTTTAGAGAGCCAAAGAATTTGGCTGACTGTAGAGTTTTCACAATTTTTCATATTAATGGTGCGTGTGAGGCCCATGAGGCATACAGCTCAGCGCTGGGCAGCTGCCTAACTCCTTGCAGTTCTCATGGGAATGTTGCAAGACTTACTGTGAGTGGTTTGGTTGCAGAGTCAGAAGCCCCAGATCTGATCCACCCAGTTTCTTCTATAATTATTACATCTCTGGGGCTTTATGTCTTAAAAAAACCCCAAAAAACCCTTTTTCCCTTCATGTATTCTCTACTTTTTAATTTTTTTTATTTTAACTACAACAGAAGTCCTTCATATTTCACATTTGCAGATCCTGCATATTTTTCATAAAATACATTTACTCAGAAAGAATATAAAACATATTTTCCCCATTAGTTAACATTTAACTTCAATACATATAACACATTATCTCACAGATTTTTCTGTCATGTGATCTTGATGTAATAGAATACATAGCAGTCAAAATTATGTCATATAATGCCAATTTGGCTTGGATATTGTCTAGCTTCTAATTCATATTTTTAAAAATTGTGGTAAAGAGGCACTTGGATGGCTCAGATGGGTAAGTGTCTGACACTTGGTCCCAGATCAGGTCTTGTTCTCAGGGTCATGAGTTCAGGCCTCATGCTGGGCTCCACACTGGGTGTGGAGCCTGTTAAGAAAAAGAGAGAGAGAGAGAGAGGAAAAGAAGAGGAAAGAAAAGAAAAGAAAAGAAAAAAGATAAGTTTTCATTTAAAACATGTGATCCCCAATTTTTTTTTTTAAAAAGGGAAAGAGACGGAAATGTGGAGAGGCAGAGGGAAAGGGACAGAGAGAACCCTAAGCAGGCTCCATGCCCAGCACAAAACCTGACACTGAGTTTGATCTCACAACTCTGAAATCATAATCTGAGCTAAAATCAAGAGTAGGATGCCTAACCAACTGAGCCACCCATGTGCTCTGAGCCCTATCTTCTTAACTAATTTTTAAGTGTACAACACAGTATTGGTAACTATAGGCACAGTATTGTATAGCAGGTCTCTAGAACTTATTCAAATATGATGTTTCAGTTATACTTTCTCTATTTTTATTACCTCACCTTTCCCTGAGTTAGCTCCAAAGGAAAATTAATACCATCCTTTCCAATGTCCCACCATAGAACACTGTGGATAGGTGATTGGTTTTGTGGACATCAATCCCTATGCTGCGTCTGTGTTTGGGAGGGAGTACAACAACAAAGCCCTTAACCACCACGACAATAATCATAAAAACAGAAGACAGAAAAGAAGTTCTAGAGTCAGACCAGTTCAAATCCACAGTCCTAACTTATCTGTTGTGTGACTTTGGGCAAGTTGGTTCCTAAACCTCAGCCTAGAAAATAATGAAATCTATTTCACGGGCTATGGTGAAGATTTAGGAAGATAACGCCTATAAATATCTGTCATATAATAAATACTATTATATGATCTGGAGATCGGTGAGCTGTCACAGGGACTAGAGCACCTATGATTAAAAAGAACTTGGAACTGCTTTCTGCTAATGACAGAATGTTGACAGGGAACCCTCACAACTGACCTTCCAGGTCACCAGGTGCATTATGATTCCTGGTAACAAAACCAAAGCCCAGAAGATTAAGACTGCAAAGCCACCTAGTTAGTGTTTAACTGAGATTCAGCCATTTACTTCTAGATTTTTCAAATAGTAGCAAGAGCCGGTGAGCTTAATTACAGTCCAGATGTCTAGAGAGGAAATAGGTATTCAGTCCAGCGCAGAAACTGGTGCTGGCTGGTGATGAAAGGCCTCCCCTGCCAGGTGTTCCCAGTGTCAACTGTGTTGCCCACCAACCCTCACACAAAGAATCCTCATTCCTCATTTCAGAGAAGCTTGGAAAAATCATTATATGTTCTACTTCAGCCTCTATGTGGTCCCAACTGTTAAAAGCATCTGGTGCTGCCTTGGCAAATTTTTAGCATTAATCCTGCTGTTTTTTAGACATCTGGATTGAATATGGGCTGTAGAGGCACCGAGGGATTTTTTCCTGCCCTATTGGAAGTCAGGTGTTGTGCGTTGGGTGTTTGCCTCTCACTGAATGTTAGCTTGGACATCATCTGGGGGGCGGGGCGCGGCTTCATTTTTGATCCTCATTTAATTCCTGGAAGGCCTTTCTCTCCTTGTGTTATGTCCCAGTTTACCCTCCTTATGGGAAAGGCTGTAGAACTTTCAGCCAAGACTGGGATAGAGCCATGGGAAAACAGGAATTGGCGTGCACCATGGACTCAGTGAACCAAACTCTAGCCTTGACCAATTTTCAGCTGGAAATCTATCAGATGGCTTTACTTTCTTTAAAAATAAATCAAGCACTCTCTACTCTTCCAGACTTTTACTGGGCCCTAAAAAGAGAGTTCCACATCCAACTACACTATGGGCTATACTCACCAGCTGGTCTATTTTGCTAAATGTATTTGGACTATAGGTGATGGACCTACAAATACCTAGAAATTTACCTTCAGTTTTCAGTCATTAGCCTAATGAAAGTCACTCATGCCTGAGCAAATTACAATGCAGACTAAGCCCCTGTGGTTTTGCCATCCAAAATAACATTATACAGGAGAGTTTAGAAAGATACAACACACAAAAGCATTCTCAGTTGTTATTGGTACTTAAAATATCAATTGGACAGAAAAATCGGTGTACATATGAAGAGGATGGATTATTGACAAAGAGTGCCAGAGAGAAAGAAGTAGCTGGCTAAAGGCACTTTGCTGGGGCGCCTGTGTGGTTTAGTCGGTTAAGCATCTGCCTTCCGCTCAGGCCATGATCCCAGGGTCCTGGGATTGAGCCTGGCATCAGTAGGGAGTCTGCTTCTCCTTCTCCCTCCCCCTCTGCCTCTCAGCTTTGCTGATACTCTCACTCTCTCTCTCTCATGCTCCCTCTCTCTCAAATAAATTTTTAAAAAATTAATAATAAAGGCACTTTACTGCAGAAGGGAAAGAGAAATATGGGGAAAACACAGGAAGTATGTTCCTCACTTAGAAAGATAAAGAGATAAAAAAAATATTTGACACTGATATCCAATCACCAGCTTTTAAGGGTTAGAACAGATAGGATGTTTTTATGGACAAAAAAAGTTCTTTGAAAACTTCCTTTGAAAGAGGAAGAGTTTGAGTGTATGAAAAGGGGGGTGGAAAGTTGATGGGAATGGGGCTGGAATGTAACAACAGGACAGAAAGTGATTCCATAGTCATACAAGTAAGGAAGTCATGGGTGAGTTTCTAAAATACCTTTTATAGGTGAGAACAACAGATTCCATCTCAGCCTAAATATTCCCTTTCTGTCTCTGATTCTGTTGAAGAGAATTGTTTCTTATGGACAAGCCTCACTGACTCCATAACAATGCAGAAATATCACTTTCCCTGGGGAGCACCTGAAAATTTGACCCTTTGCCCCAACTCTTCCTTTCATCATGGTGACAAAGTCTGGAAGTTGCCTTCTCTAGACTCTGCCACCTTGTGCTGGGAGGCCAGGCTGCGTGAGTGATCAGATTTCCAGATCCTGGCTGGGTGTCCCTCTCTGTTTATTCAGTCTCTGATTATCAATCACTGTGTGCATTCGAAGCTGGCAAGCATGCCCCCACCTTGTTCAGTCATCCCATTTCACTGCCTCCTGCCTCTCAAGTGTATCAGTGTCAAGATCAAGCCCTGATGATCAAGGGGCGAAAAGCACTTGATAAGTCAACCATACGAAACAAGTGCTTGAAGAATGTGATGGAGGGTTAAGCTCTTCCAATGGCAGAAGAAATTTTTTATTTTTGTTTATTATTTTGTTTTTGTTGTTGTCTCTAAGAATTGGCTAGCCTTGGGAGGGGCAGTCTCTCCCCAGTCAGAAAGGGTTTTTAAGATGTCAAAAGATCATAATATATAGAAAATAAAAAATATGATTAATGCCATTATGAGACCTCATACATGAAAACCCAGATTTAGAAAATAAATCTATAGGGTGAGTTTTCTCCTATTACACTTAGACTGGCTGTGTTACAGGCTCACAAAATAAAGGAAGTGCAAGGGTTTGATGGTGGGTTCTCTATAGAGACTCAGAATTGCTCACCTTCTTTACTCTACCCTTCACTACGTTTTTTGTTTTTTTTTTTTTTAATGTGACATCCTTCTTAGGGGAGAGATTTCATGATTATCAAATCTGTACCTAGTGTTTACGTGTGCCAGGCTACAGGATTTAGAAGGTGGCCAAAGTCAGTCCCTATTGATGAAATGCTCATATCTAGTGGGAAGGCAGATGCATAATCACTGGTTGCGATGCAAGGTGATAGGCATGATTGCAGAAACGTGTAGAAAAGTGTTGTGAGTACACAGATGAGGTAGAGACAAGTCGACAGGTAATTTGTTCCCATGTGGACAAGGATAGGAATAGCATTCCAGAAAGAGAAGGCATATTTCTAGAAACCAAAAATAGAGGCTGGAGCATATTTGGAAGAGTTAAGAGATCAGCTAGCTAAGATTGGCTGAATCTAGCAGAAGTGCCCTTGCTGCTAAGTCTAGGATTTGGATTTTATCCTGTCCTTGTTCTCTGTCCTTAGACTGCATAATAATCACCCAGAAAACGTGTTAAAATGCAGATTCCTGGGATGCCTGGGTGACACAGTGTCCGACTCTTGTTGTCCACTGGGGTTGTGATCTCAGTTTCGTGAGATCGAGCTCTGAGTCAGGCTCCAGGCTTAGCGTAGAGTCTGCTTGAGATTTCTTTCCCTTTCCCACTGCCCCTTCTGCTCATGCTCTCTCTCAAATAAATTAATAAATAAATCTTTAAAAGAAATGCAGATTCCTGGGCCTCACCACTAGCCACTCAGATCCAACTGGTCTGGATCCAAGGATTGTAATGTTAACTGGTGCCCCAGGTGATTGTGATGAAAGTAGACAGTGGAACATGCTTTGAAAAACTGCTGGAGGAGATAAACTCCTGAAGCAGCAGAGAAGCTGATGCTGTCCAGGGACATTGGTCAAATGCCTAAACTCAGGTAGGACAGGTGGGAGGAGGAGATATACCATGAATACCAACAGAGGAGAAGCCATCATGGATGGAAGCTTCGAACATAATGCCTGGTACACATTTGGTGATTAATAAGTTGTGGCTGGAGCTGAAATTTTCTGTGGGGTCATTACTGTCTGTAGTCAGACATGGAAGAACAAAGACATGAAGAAATCTACCACTACCTGAAATTGGCCACTGACTTTTGGAATTGAGGTCCTTCAAGGATGGAAAGCCAGGCTGATGCCCTCCTTGCAGGACAGGTTCCCACCAGCATGTAACAGAGTTCACGCTCCCTTCTGTCCCTCTTCAGTCACCTTGGGTCAGGGACAATGTTTGGGATAGACAAATCCCACCAAATGGATCTGGGTCTGGGAATCCATTTAGTGGGATCAAGACCATGTGGACTATTTATAGGATGTGTCCTAAAGAATGTTTGCTTCTAAGCCCTGTGAATGAGGACTGGAGAGCTTTGGCAAAACTTGGATAAATAGAACAAGAAGCTGGCAGATTTATGCTGCATTTCCAGCCCGAAGAGAGCCTTGTGCTCACCCAGTTCCATCTCAGCCCTGACTGAGAATGAATGCAGAGCGTAACAGAGACCTGGGGCAGGGAGGCAGCTGGAGCTGGGAGTTGGCCTCGCCTGTACCTTGCTCAGAATTGGGCCAGAGGGGAGCTCTGGCAGAGAGTTGCGCCCATCCTTGCAGCCACGGTTGATCAGTGCTTTCATTGTTTTTGGTGGGGGGGGGGGCGCAGATGCTCTTCCTTGACACAAACATTCATTTGGGATGTTAGCTATTCTGTAGTCTGGAAATGTAAAGTGTTTTATGTTTGATGTTGCATCAAAACGGTTTCAGAAAATATTTCAGTTGAAAAGAAAAACCAGACCATGAAATTGGTTTCTTGCTATATCCCAGTTAGAGCGAAGTTTGGCTTAAATTTTGGTTATAGGTCCAATCTATCCTTGAGTGGGACATATTTTGGCCAACAAAAGAGAATGCTAGAGAAGAGTGAGGTCATATTATCTGAGGCTTAACCTTCACTCTGTTACTAACTAGTGATGTGAACTTGAGCAAGTTGCTCCCCTCATGGACTCTGTGATAGGTTTATCCTCTGGTAAAAAAAAAACTTGAGACTCTGAGATTTACATGCACAGGGTGAATGGGGAGTATTTTCAGGAATGATGCTTATGAGAGGTGAGGGATACAAGAGAACAGAGAGGGAATTTTAATTGTACTGCCGTCAACTCTTTAGAGTGGTCCCCTTCGAGGCAAGGGGGACATCTTTTAGATCTGAATGTGGGCTGCCCCCTAGTGAGAGTGTGAGTTGGGGCAAAGGCAGCTCTTTTCTAAGGAGAGTGATTTCCAGACAGGGAGTCAGCTCTCTCCACAGTGACCTTGCTTCTGAAGGTGGGATCTGGACCGCAAACCACAGGGTCTGCTTTTGTTCCTGTTTCATATGTTCCCAATATTATTTTTTCTCAATAATGTGACTGGATTGTGCCAGATAATACTTGCACCACTTCTCTATTACCACAATAAGGTTTTGTAATGAAGACCCGCATACTTCAGTGGCATGTAATTATTAAATATTGAGTCACACATCTGTATGGTTCTGCTCATCTGGGTGGGGTTTGGTGGGCCTCAGCGAGACTGCTCCATGTACTTGCAGTCCTGCTGATTTTAGTTGGACTTGATCACTTCACGGGCCAACTGGTGTTGGCTGATCTGGAGTGGCCCTGTCTGGGCTGAGGCCAGGGTAAGTTGGTGTACCTTATCCTTCAGAAGGCTAGTGTGGGTGTTGTTCTCATGGCCATGGTAGAGGCAAGAGCAATCCCAAATGTACAGGCCCAGTTCTATTCTCTGGGTCATTCGTGCTGACATCAGTTAGCATTGACCAAAGCAAGTTGTATAGATGACCTGAGAATCAGGAGGCAGGACAGTTTAACTCATTCACCTTAATGAGGAGCTGCAGTTACTGAGCCAAGAGTCTAAATATGGAGAGGGTGGTGAATAGGGGCCGTCTTTGAAATCTGCTACAACCTCCAACTTCCTTCCATCTCATTATCCATTCAGTGGTTTTTGTAGCTTTCTCTGTTAGGTAGATATAATGGTCTAATTTTGATTCTAATTAAGAACTTGAACTCCAACCAAGTTACTTATCGCTGAATCCAGGGCCCAGCATAGACTTAGCTCAGGGCACTGACAACAAATATTTTGTTGAATGAACAAAAGCAAAAATGACTATATGTTGGGAGTTAAAAATGGGGATCCCTAGGTTCTAGATAAAACTTGGTTTGCCAAGTTTTAAAATAATCAGTTTTTAAAAACATTTTTGAAATCAGTGTTTAATGATTTACCTTATTATTAAGTATAAACTATGTTTCTTGTTAAATTTTTTTAAAAGATTTTATTTATTCATTTATTTGACAGAGATGACAGTAAGCAGAGAGACAGGCAGAGAGAGAAAGTGGGGGAAGCAGGCTCCCTACTGAACAGAGAGCCGGATGCGGGGCTCAATCCCAGAACCCTGGGATCATGAGCTGAGCTGAAGGCAGAGGCTTTAACCCACTGAGCCACCCAGGCACCCCTCCTTGTTAAATTTTAACTACTATAGCCATGTGTGGAATAAACAGTGAACGTTTCCACCTCACCTTTTCCATTTCCTAGAGGCAGCCGTCGTTACCAGCCAGTTGTCCTTCTGGACATTCTCTGGTGTCTATTCCTGTGCAGATGTGTTTTCTTTTGTTTTATTTCCTTTTAACCAAGAATAACATCCACTATGCATTTTCTTCAGCTTTTTTTTTTCCCAATGAGACATATTAAACAAAAACCAACATGAATCTGGCAATTCTTTTTCATCACATTGTAGTTAATTAATGGCAGCAAAAATGTGCATTTAAAAATAGTTTATATGCATGAAGCATGTCATTTTTCATTTTGCAGACAGTGCTTGGTCCTCATATAAGCTATCAGCTCCCATGCCTTTGAATCCGCTCCATAAAGAACTGTCCCAATCTTAGGGAGGAAAATTCGTTCTTTCTCTTTGTGTTTTGATCTTCTTTGGGGGAAATCAAGTTCCTTGTTGGTATACTCTCAGTGATCCTCATCAAATAAATCAAAGTAACAGTTAACTTGTAATCATCCCCTTTTTATCCATAAAAGAGTAATGGTCTATGGTACTCAAGCTTTATAAGCTCTGTATCTGCAAAGCTGAGGTTGTTTTTACTATCATATTACTTATTGGGTAGTAATGCGGATAGTAACTAGTAGAGTCTTTTCACTAATAGATCTATTATCACATATTTGCTAACTTTAATTTTTTTCACATTTTTTAAAGGACGGGGATTATTTTGGAGAGGAAAGTTTTTTATAGGGTTGAGGGAAACACTGGGACGTAAAAGGGGAGGAAGTAGCATTTTCATCTCAGAAATGTGAAAATCATTTCCAGAGACATAGGAGTTGCCATGTTCATACTTCTCATCAACCTAGTGACATCTTCAAGAACCATTTCAAATTATAATAATTTAAAAAATTATAATAATTTATTTTTAGGATTTAATGTTAAAAAATATGTAATGGTTAAAAACTACCATACATTTAGTAGCACTTGGCTGGAAATGGTATTCACTTACAACATTTGTATTATGAAAAGCCCTACATTTCTGGAGTTAAAATGAACCTGTGGCCAGGCTTGAACATAGGGTTATTTTTCTCTATAGCAACAACATAGTTTACTGCTTTCCAAAGCGATTCTCTAATAAAAGTGAAGAAAAGACACAGATTTTAGACTCAACTAAGTAAATAAAACTAAAATAAATTTAAAAACTCCTTGGTGAGGTGGAGTGATGACTCATTCCCAGGGTGGAATTGGCAGTCATCTTCCAGGGATGACTCAGCTGCCTTCACTCTCACTTTGTGCTTTCTGATTCACTACGACCAAGGTAGGCAGAGGTGGGGCTTGATCATCTGTAGAAGACTGACTTTCAAAATTAGTTTATTCATTTATTTCTGTATTTACTTATCCACTTGGGAAACTTATGTTCAAAAAGAATGTTAGTTGAATGTGTGCAATTAATGAAAGCTGTTCTAATTAACTCAGGATGGAGACCGGGAGCCATCACCCATTCGCTTCCCACTTATTTCTGTCTTGTCATATCTATATTTATTCATATTTCATTTGCCTTAAGATAATGAAAAACCCATGCGAGTGGTGGATGATGAGGACTTGGTAGACCAGCATCTCATCGGTGAGCTGAGGAAAGAGTACGGAATGACCTATAATGACTTCTTCATGGTGCTAACAGATGTGGACCTGAGAGTCAAGGTATGGGTTTCTGTTTTAGGTGATACAGTTATATGCCTTTGAATACAACTCGGAATTTTTTTGCCAGTGAATCTATTAGACATATGAATAAGCACAAATTATTTTATAAGTGGGAAGGTTTGGGAAAGGTTCAGATATTCCACATTACCTTATAGAATTTGTGCCTAGAAATGCAGTCTATGGAAAGAGCTTGGTTGGATGGCCTCCTGTGGCCCAGTGGTTTGACTCAGACCAAATTCAGTGTCAAGCATTCATCAGATACTGGTTGAATAGCTATGATTTGCCAGGCTCAAGGGATAAAAGGTGAAGAGTATTTGGCTTCTTCCTTCAGGAAAGCCAGATTGAACATGACCTACTCTGGAAGGACCTGGAAGTTTACCTTCTGATTCAACATGGACAAGATAGCAGAGTTTTATACCTACTTTCTTCCTATGCTTAGGAACAGAAGTTCTGAGGCATGAAAAACTGTGCCATGCAGTAACGATAATAATAATTATAAAAATAGTAGCAAAAATATCTAACTTTATTAAGTGTTTTCCACATGACAGGCACTCACCTCAACCCTTTACAATCCCTATCCCAAACTTCTGAGATAAATAGCAAGTATTACTTTTATTTCCCAGAAGAAAAAGAGAGGCCCAGAGTGGTTAAGTAACTTGCCCAAGTTCACCCAGTTAGCATTGCGCTTCCTACCCATATGGGTGAGCTCCAGATCGCATCTCTGAACTATTCTTGTACACCAGTAGCATACCATGCTACGTGAAAATCATCAGGGAAAAGGTCACCAGGGCTACCCAAATAGCTGATCCATCCTGCAGTATTCTTCTGGATCTGGAGAGCGGTCCATTTATTAATCCATTCCTCACTTGTGTTGCCCCACCTCTAAGGCTGGGCTAGATGGATCCAAAGGTCTCTGACAGCTTTCACATTGTAGTTTACTCAATTCCCGCTGGAGGCATATCTCCAAGGTAGGTCCAGACTTCTCTCTAGTTTACATTGCCTCTGCTCAGCCAGCCCTCAAATCCATCTTAGGTTGCTGTTGGAAGTCCAGACAGCTAGGATCCAAGAAACTGAATGGCATTATCTTGAAGTTGGATTCCAACTTTTTTCTAAGAATACATATACAAACATGACCTAATTTTAAGTGATGCTTGCTCAATAAAACAGTCTCTGGGAATCACAAGGAGAGTATATGTAGATTCCTGATGGTCAAAGAACAGTCCTCCTTATAGTGAAAAATTGCCATTATAGTTCATGTCAGGTGCTCTAAAAGGTTATTCCATTCCCAAGTTGGTTACAGTATTTCTTACCTTCTCTCCAGTTGTGCAGTGAATAGGAATCAGTTTAGTCCCAGAGATAGGGAAGCAAACCTAAGATACATGTAATGAGGAAGGCATGGACCCTTTCCAACAAACATATGCAATTAAGGAATTCTCATAAAAGGTAAGGGATGGTTGTTTCATGGATTCTGAACCTCAAAGCATCAGCAGAGGTACTTTTTTTTTTCTCCCAATTTATTTATTTTCAGAAAAACAGTATTCATTATTTTTTCACCACACCCAGTGCTCCATGCAAGCTGTGCCCTCTATAATACCCACCACCTGGTACCCCAACCTCCCACCCCCCCACCACTTCAAACCCCTCAGACTGTTTTTCAGAGTCCATAGTCTCTCATGGTTCACCTCCCCTTCCAATTTACCCAAATTCCCTACTACTCTCTAACGCCCCTTGTCCTCCATGCTATTGGTTATGCTCCAGCAGAGGTACTTTTGAAGAAGAGAGTTTAGTTTATTAATCAATGTACCCTCCAGGCTCTGATTTCTCCAGTGCTCTCCTGAGTTCTCCCAGGCTCTCTATCCTTCAAACATAGGGAAGAAACACCCTTATACACTATATGCTTTCTATTCTTTCTGAAACAGCAATACTATGAAGTGCCTATATCAATGAAGTCCGTGTTCGATTTGATTGATACATTCCAGTCCCGTATCAAAGAAATGGAAAAGCAGAAGAAGGAGGGCATTGCTTGCAAGGAAGACAAGAAGCAGTCATTGGAGAACTTCCTATCCAGGTATCCCACCTTTGGAGACCCTGAGGAGGCAGGTGGGAAGGGTGCTGGGTGAGCTAATAAAAAGATCAAGGAAACATGAAGTAGACCTGTGTGCAGACCCTCCCTGGTGAAATGTCTGTCTGCTTCATAGCCCCTGGCCACAGGGCTTAGTCTTTTCCTGTTGAAAGTGTTCTGGTCATAATGTTGACTGGGGTCAGCTCCAAGCTTGATTGTTGATTTGGTGGCTTTGGATAGGTCTTTTCTTTCTTTCTGCTCCTCTTGGGGAACAGAGTAGAGAATTCTGACCGGGGAGATTTCATTTATTCCACCAGTGAATTTAGAGGGCTTTGTATACAGCGTTTTTATTTTACATGTTTATTTATTAGGATACTCTGGTTCCAAACAGGATTTGGAACACTCTCCTTGATTTTCTGCTTCTTTCTAACTCTTCAGAATATAAAAACCCCCTCTAGGACAAAAAAGAAGAAATCCTCTTGACCCAGCTCCCTGATTCCCTGAGGAGTAGGGTTTATTGAAAACCATTGTATGAAAATTTCAATAAATACATGGAGAAGATTGTCTTAGAAAATTGCTCTACTTTCTTCCTTCTCCATCACTTCCCTCATGTTGGATAAAAATTCTACTTTTGGGGATCTAGAAGGTGAAAACTGCAGAAATTCCTCCCACAACAAATAAAGGCACAGAAATCTCAGTGTAACATCTCCTCTCCTCACCTCCCACACCTAGTTACACTGTGTGGCCAAGACACTCCAGAAATGGAGCAAGAACTTACTTAGAGACTCATTAACTTGGAAACTGTTAACTTCCTGTGTATTCTCCATTCATGAGTTGGAAAATCAAGAATGCTATGACTAGTAAGTGGATAGATCATCTGAATTCCTCTAGATTCAGGAAGCTTGGGTCTCTTAAAAGAGAACCTCATGATGTGTAAAGAGCATAGGACTTCTTGTTCATCCAAGTTTGGGGCCTGCAATTTACTAGCTATGTTGATTTCTCTATGCTTCTCAATTAACCTGCCTTAAAAATTTCACCCATAAAGGAGAATATTAGCAAGTAGATCTGACTACAGACTACATCCCACGATTGCTGAAAATCACTTTTTTTTTTCCTTTGAGAGAGTGCATGTACTGTAGCCGGGGGAGGGGCAGAGGGAAGGGAGAGAGAAAATCTTAAGCAGGTTTCACACTCAGCAGAAAGCCCAATATGGGGCTCCATCTCATGACCCTGAGATTATGACCTGAGCCAAAATCAACAGTCGGACACCTAACTGAGCCATCCAGGTGCCCCAAGTGACCACTTTTTGTATGCTCACCTCTGTGCCAAGCACTTCATCTTCCTTTCCAACTTTAATCTTTATAAACAACCCTAGGATCTGAATACTGTAACTGTTGCTATGGTGCAGATGCCTCAGTTGAGGCTAATGGAGATTAAGTAACTAACTTTCTGTCAACATTGAGCTAGTGCCAGCCCAAGGACTCAGTGGCCCCAGGAGAATCTGACTCCTAAAGTTCACATTCTTATCTGATACTCCTTTTGAAAATATAATGTGAATTATTTTTAGTCTTGGAGCCAGAAGCCCAGAGTTTAAAGCAAAGGGAGACATCCCTAAAACCACAGGATTTCAGAACTGAAAGGAACTTGAGGTTCTTCCTTCATTCAGATTTTCAGGGCTGTGCAAGCATCTGGACTGAAGACGGAAGGGGCGTGCCTTTATAAGAACTTAAGGTTCAACTCAGTCTTCAGGCCAGTCTCTTGGCTAAGAAAGGACTCTAACACTCCACTGGCAGATGGCTCTTTGTCTAGTGTTGGGGGCACTGAAACATTAGCTTCTGGTCCAGGGTCATCCCTCTCGATGGCACTGACTTACAGGATTGATGAGAAAACCTTTCTGTTACCCTTGAGGTGTTTTTCTTCCTTTTCCTTCCTTCCCCTGCACTCCCCTTCCTTCCCCCCCACCCCTCCCACCTTTCTTCCTTCCCTCCCCCTCTCCATTCCCTCCCTCCCTCCCTACATTCCTTCCTTCCTTCCTTCCTTCCTTTCTTCCTTCCTTCCTTCCACCTTTCTTCTGGCAGACAAGATTCTTAGAAGTTCACTTTTGACTTTCACAATTAGAGTCAAATATATCCAAGTAATAAATTTAAGACCACAGTTCTCTCTTAAACTTTTAAGTTAGGCTTTTAAATCGTATTATTCTATTTATAACCTACCAAACTTTAGCTATCATTTTTAAGGGGCTTTGAATAATGTTTGGTCTTGCTTACAAACGCCATAATTAAACAATTTTATTATTTCAAACAGCCATTTTTACATTTAATATGTATTTTTGAATTGTTTTACATAAACAAACAAAACCTTGCTGAATACTTAAATGATCCAGTAATCTTGTAAATACAGTGAATCCAACGTTTTCTCAGATAGTCCAGTAACTGCACGTGACTTAGAACCACACATCTAAGCCAATCACTCAATTACACATCCTAATTATAGTCTTAGGGTTGTCATTTTATTAAACCATATTCTCTTAAATTTCACAATAACATAAATTATGTATATAAAGACCAGGATCCTTCTTAGAAATATAGATTATCACTATGATTCTTTGAAAACCTTCTCTTCTTAGTTCTAAATTTTCCAGGACTAAAAGATGCTTTCCTGCTGAACCAACCCTGTAAACTCAAGTCGCCTGTCCTCAACAGCAGACAGTTACCACCCAGTTCATTATTGTTATTTATAGCCAAGGATTTGGGCCAGCTGGGAGACCTGCAGCTAGAGACATTCTGAGAGATTTTTCCTACCATCTCCAGGCAGGCTGTCTTTTTATAATTACTGTGTCATAGGTTTCAAACCTTGACAGGAAAAGCTTGACATTATCTCAATTTCAATCACACGCAAATCTTGCAGCATTCATTCTGGCTGATCACACATCCGAATCTGGCCTATCTTTGATTTTTAAGACTTATATGCACATTTTTCATCTAAAACCTTTTGTACTGACCAGGACACTATGATATGTAAATGTATTTTCCTTCGAATGTCAGAGTCTTGTACGTATTCGGTACTATGTCAGGAAAAGGCATCTGCTGCAGATACTCAGAATGGATGAAATTCTAATTTGGATGTCCTATAACTGTGCATGATTTGTGGTCGCAACTCATGCAATCACTGTGCTGATAATTATCATTGATCTTAAAAATCAAAGCGGAATTTTATATTATTACCTAGAGGCATGAGTAGATTCCTGAGTTAGATTCCTGGTATCTCCATGTATTAGCTGTGTGACCTTGGGCTGATGACTTAACTTCTCCATGTTTTAGTTCTTCATTTGCAAAATGTGAATAGTAAGTGTACCTATTCCTAAGATTGTTGTGAAAGGTAAATTCAGTACTAGAGGTAATGATGGGGGATGGGGCATCTGGATGGTTCAGTCCATTAGGCGCCTGCTTTAGCTCAGGTCATGATCCCAGGGTCCTGTGATGGAGCCCCGCATCTGATGCCCTGCTTGGCGGGGAGCCTGCTTCTACATCTCCCTCTGCCATTCCCCCCATTTCTGCTCTCTGGCTCTCTCTACCTCTCTGTCAAATAAATAAATAAAATCTTTAAAAAAAATAAACAACAACAAAAAAAAAGGTAAAGATGGACCATAAGTTAGTGCAAAGTGAGTAATCAACGAATGCTGGCTATTGGTAGTGTTAGGACCAGTTATTCAGCTCCTAGTTAGAAAATTTTGTCATGAAGGGAGAAGTCGGAGGAGATTTAGTAAACACCTCAGGATTGAAACCAGGCAGAGAGAACAGAAAAAAAAATTTTTTTTAAATAGAAGTTCTATAAATAAATGAATATCCAATCGGAATTTTCCTTCACATTTGCTGAGTTGTTGGTGAGTCTACACAGCCTGGTTTCAGCTGACCAGACTCTGAAGCTGGTCTGGTCTTCAGTGACACTCATCTGGTTCAGGCTATAATTATGTTCCTCTGAGACAAAAGCCCCAAAGAGTGGGCAAATGCACACTAATTTGGGAGTGCCAGTTAAGAGAAGCAAACACACATACAGCTCATAGAATTTTTATTTACTGATACGTTAAAGTGACAGGAGAACAATTTGTCCAAAATAAGGATCTGGGCCACATTGACATCTCTTGTTACACTCTGTGGAAGTTATTTCCTTCAGTGTTGCAAGCTGGAGCCTCATATCTTAATGTGAAGGTCCGTGGGAGAAAGAATCATTCCTTAGGGGAAATGACCTTTGCCTGGTTGTGTCTGCGACAGGGAGTCTCAGATCCTGTCCCTGTCTAATCAGGACAGCATCCAGTGGTGCACACCGGTAAACAAGCCAAAATATACCTCACCCAAAATAGCTCCTTCGAGGATACCCTACAGCTCTGTGTGAGGCCAGGAAGGCTGGCCTGGTTTGGATGCTGGCTGGGGGCCGGGTGGGGGCGGGGCAGTGCTGGGCTGGCATGTCTCCTAAGGAAGCAGGGAGGGTACAGGAGACCCATGTTTGTGATCCGACAGCAGTCACTGTTCCCTTTCCCAGGAGGTCTTGGACAGTCTCAGACATTCCTCTCCCCTCCTCCATGCTAAATACATTCATCTCCCTATTCTCAGTGGACATTTTAGTTTTTCTTTCCCTTTGAAGAGAAACAAGCAGAGGAAGCAAATGTAATGTCACAGCAAGCAGTTTTTGGCAAGCCTTGCTACAGGCGCCCATTGAGAGGTTGTATTTCATCAGACTATCATTTTCTCTCATTCACCCAAACCACTATTCCCCCAAGAGGCCATTTTCTTTGGGGTTGAAAACTCTCATGTTCACTGTGGGGCTAGAATGGGCACAGGGAGAGAAGTCGTGAATATAATCAACTGGCTTCCAGCTCAGCGAGGGTACTAACATCCCCCGGTTGTCTGCAGAGAAGGCAGAATGCAAAACCCCTCCCCTCCAGTGAAAGGGGAATTGGAGACAACTCCATACTGTTAGCCCTTAGATGCATACCCTCTCCTTCCTATCTCCTGAGGGACCCTGACTGCATCAACCAAGCACCAGGATCTCTGAGGGTGATAGACTAGAGAAACCATTAGTACCAACTGTTTGATTTACTAGTTTGGCAAATTACTTCTCTTCTCTAAGCTTCATTTTGTCATCCACCAAATGAAGACAATAGGCTGTGTCTTCACTGACCTCTAATGATTTCCGTGTAGATGAATGTGAGCTATGAAATGATACACAAAGGATTAAATCACTTACCATATGGCATTTGGTAGATAAATGTCTGAGGTCTCTTCATAGACAACACCCTCCATCTAGAAGGCCACAGATCAAGCCCCTATCTATATCTATGCCCTCGTGTGGACAACTTACACTGACGGGTTTTAATTTAATTCTTGGGTGTTATGAGCTCTTTGAAGTAAATGCTATTTTTGGTTCAGAGATAAGGAAAAACTGAGACTTGGATGAACTCAGTGACATGCTCAGGGAACCCAAAAAGTTAGCAGTGACAAAACATGAACTCAGGTTATAAGACAAAAGTTTTCTACTACCCTACAGTGTCAGAGCAGAAACAGGTTTACTGTATTACATGCTGAAATCCTAGGCTCAAGGTGTAGCCCCCTTCCACTTTGCAGGAGGGCTCTATAATGTTGGTTTTCTAGTTGGCAGGCTACCTTTTAGAACTTGCATTTGCTGATGGATGACCAAAAAAGATACCTAGGCTTTGTTTTTCCAGGAATCCTCCCTGACTCTTTGAACCACTTCCCCATTTTCCTTCTTCCTGTCACTGTCATCTACTTTAAATTTAGTTCTCTTTTTGTACTCTATTTCTGTCCCTACCTCTGATTCTTGACCCCCTCCAAGCCCTAGTGAACTCTATTAGAACTTGCGTTTTCTTCAGTTCTTCTGATTCCCTCTTTCTGTGGTTACTATATAACATACCATTTTGGCCAGTCTTCATGGCATCTGAGGACCTCATGTCTCCCCAAGTGACCCTACTGGGTGTGGTGGCCAGACTCATGCCTGATGCTTCATGCAAATGCCACCACAGCAGGCAGACCATGAAGTTATAACAGAAAAACTGCAAGAAATGTGGAAAGGAAGTTTAATGGCTTTGCGGAACTATGAGATATTTCTAAGGGCCAGTGTTTTTTATTCTGGGCATAGGCAACCCCAACAGACAAAGTGACTGCTTTCTTACATTAGCCTCTCTTGTTTGAAGCAGTAATCACGGCCTCCTGTTTTTTCCAGGTTCCGATGGAGGAGGCGGTTGCTGGTGATCTCTGCCCCTAATGATGAAGACTGGGCCTATTCACAACAGCTCTCGGCCCTCAGTGGCCAGGCATGCAATTTTGGTGAGTGGGAAGCCTCGTCATCACTGTTTTCCCATACCACCCTCTTCCTGGTCAATTCTAAAATGGAACATAGAAGCTTAGATCATCCAAATATTCCTCAGTCCAGACTGGAGATTCCCAGACACTTACTCAGTTGTATTGAGCATAAAGTTGCTTTCAGACTGGAGCCTTCATCAAATGCAGGGTTTTTTGGGGTTTTTGTTTTGTTTTGTTTTTCCTCAATATTCTCCTCTCTGGGGTTCTTCACTGAAGTGTTTGAAAAAACCTGCTGTTTTACTTTCAGTGATCTGTATTATGTACCCTCTGGTTTATTTGGGGGTTTTGTTGTTGTTGTTGTTGTTTTAAATTTGTCTCAACATTATAAAACTCAGGTATCATCATTTACTTAGGTAATACTTAGCTACAAACACTGGGTCATTCTCCGTAGGTTACATGTCTTCTGCAAAACAGGAATGGCTTTGAGAATTGATATATTAATGGAAGCATACTGTACTATATCGCTATTCCCTTAAAAAGGATTTTGATCTATAATTGGAAAGGAAATACAGCAAGGGGGCACCTGGGTGGCTCAGTGGGTTAAGGCCTCTGCCTTTGAGAGACTATGGACTCTGAAAAACAATCTGAGGCGTTTGAAGTGGCAGGAGGGGGTGCGGTGGGAGGTTGGGGAACCAGGTGGTGGGTATTAGAGAGGGCACAGATTGCATGGAGCACTGGGTGTGGTGAAAAAACAAAGAATACTGTTATGCTGAAAATAAATAAATTTAATTAAAAGAAAAAAAAAGCCTCTGACTTCGGCTCAGGTCATGATCTCAGGGTCCTTGGATCAAGCCCCGCATCAGGCTCTCTGCTGAGCAGGGAGCCTGCTTCCTCCTCTCTCTCTTCCTGCTTCTCTGTGATCTCCGTCTGTCAAATAAATAAATGAAATCTTAAAAAAAAAAAAAGAAAATACAGCAAGATCTGTCAAACAGAATCTTATTTTAGGACAAGTAGGTCAAAGAGAAACATAGTTTATTATTTATTTATTTATTTTTGTAGTGAACTACTCAGTGTTTTAAAAACTAACATTTGCTTTCTTTACCAAAATTATTATCCTAGTGACCTAAAGTATCATTTTGAATAAGGATGCATACAAAGGAAAATGCATAGTACATAGAACTTACTACTAAAATCAGTGGTGAAGCAAGGAGCTAAGGGCAGTTTCAAAACTGGAATTTACAATTGAAATCTCATTTAAAATGTACTTCTACAGAGGAAGAATTTTGACAGTCATTGGTGGGAGGGGGGTATCTAGAAGCCACAGACTTTAAAAATTCCATTTCTAACTGGATTACAGATGAATCAGCATTATTTTGATACTTCTGCTAGGAAGAAGAATCATTTATTAGTTATAAAACCGTGCTCAATTTATCTTAAAAAATGGGGGTATAAGTTTTGTAAAGCATTAACAGAGCCTGGGTCTTTACTATGACTCAGTATCTATAAATTTAAATATATTTTAGTTTTAAGATATAAAATAATAACTCAAAAGAGGTAGACAATGAGCTCATAACAGTAAAAACAACTAGAAAATTCATGAGTATTTAATGTATAGTCTTACTATCAAAGTTAATAAATAATGACTTATATCAATACATAAGGTTGGGTTTTTTTGTATTTTAAGTATATTTTAAACTATTTGTAGCCACCAATGTTGCTAGGTAAGGCAGAAGTTTAGAGCAGTTAGTAGCCCTTCACAATAAGAATGTAAATAAAATCATGGCTTACTTCAGCTGTCTAAAGACAGTTTTGGAACAGTTATTAGGTGATGTTTCATTTAATCTCTGCACACAGAACTTAAATCACATTAGTGCAAGCAAACCCTTTTGCAATATACAGGAAATGTAAACAAGTCTTATTTTCCAGGAATAATTAAATTCATGATCTTCCCTTTTGAAAACATGATTCAACGACATGGAGAACAGAATGCTTCACTTCTCTGGGAGAAGAGCAAAGACCACAAACTTTTTTTTTTTTTTTTTTTGGATAGCCGTTTGCTAGGATTTTAGCCCCTCCTTAAAACAGCCTCAAGCCATGGCAACTGTCAGTTTTCTCCTCTGAACAATAAACTCCATCGATATTCGTATTATTAGTCCCAAGTTATGACCCTGAATAGATTGGCATTTTGTCTTGATATGATATGAAATGATATGATATGAAATCTTGATATGATGAACTGGCAGCCCCCTTGTCCTCCAGTGTTTTTTCTCCTGAATCCCTTGGTGTGCACTTCATCCTCAAAAGAATTCCAACAAGCTACCAAGGCATGACCTTCTCTCCTTTCCTGAAACTTTAGCTGCGGGTGGGAAGCACGCTGTGCTTAAGTGCTTCTCCTTTGAGTCCTCTAAGTAAGTGGTAAAAACCTGCCCTTTACACTGACAAATTTTTGTGCAAGAAAGCTGGAAATATTCCTTTAACAATCACACTGGATAGATTCTGCTTTTTTCTCCAAGAGACAGTTGAATTAGCCCAGTAAACATCATCCACCTAAACTGTTATAACCTCTGGCATGACTTTTTTTCAGCACTCGAATCAGCTCAGATCATCCCAGATATTTAAATGTTCCGACAGCTTCATTTTTGTTTGTTATTTAATAGAACCACAGTTCAAGAGCAAATTCTTTTATTTCCATCTACAAACAGAGCAAAACAAAACAAAAAAAACATATCTGACCCTGTTATTAATCCTAAATCTGAAATTAGGTCTTTTTCAAGGTTTTAAAAGTATTTAATGACTCTTTTAATAGAAAAAAATGGAGTATTTTGCCTAATGAAGTTATGTTCTTTTTAATGTAGAGAATCCTAATTATCAGCTATTGGCCTTTGAAGGTAAAAGATGATTTACCAACGCTATGGTTTTCTTTCTTCTTCCAGGTCTACGCCACATAACCATTCTGAAACTTTTAGGGGTTGGAGAGGAAGTTGGGGGAGTTTTAGAACTATTCCCAATTAATGGTAAAGTCTTGTTCTTTTAAAACATTATGAACTACGGTTACATTAAATTAAATTATATTAAACGGTATGCAAGCAGTGAGGGACCGTTAAGGTGAATGCAGTTCACTGAATTCATCCACCTTGTGTGTGCACATGAGTGTATGTGCACATAAATGGGAAATAGGGTGCAATCATTAATATTGTTTTTAATAGAAAATCATAAGTGGCAGTAAAAGTAACCATTTTCTTAGCTAGAATAATGCTGTTTATCTGCATAGGACTGTATGATTTACGAAGCATTTTTATCTATGCCACCTCATTTAATTCTCACAATAATTTTATGAAGCTCATGGATCGTATCTTACTAATCCCCTTTTAATACATGGGCTCAGTACAGAAAGGCTCAGAGAAGCTGAAATTAGATGACTAGTGACTCGAGTTTTCAGAAAGCAAATCAGTTCTTCCTTGCAAGATCAAGATCTTCACCAGAGATAGTGGCATAAACCCCTTGGCACGGAAAGCTTCAATACCCTCCTCCTCCCCCTCCCCCTTTTCACTGACCATAATAGTTTAAATACATGTATCCACATCTTAGGTAATTGGTATTTTCCCCTTTAAGAAATTTTTTTTGTTATAAGATTTTTGTTCTAAAAAAAACATCAAAAGGAAAGCCAAATTTGCAAAGAAGTAACTAAGCTAATTGGAAATAAACTTAGAAATATCAACAATATAATCTTTGTTCGTGATACAGTTGAAAGAAGTTGATCTTGCCAGAATTAAATTAAAGGACTGGTTTTATATTTTGCAACATTCCTATAAAAAAGACATCACATGTCCCAAAGTTTGACACTAATAATATTGTAAAATATCAGAGACATTTAATTTCTAGTGGAAAAAGTACAGCAACCTTCTTTAATTGGACTCTGAACCAAAAGACTCATGGGTCCTCTCTCTATTCTCATAGTGATTTCTTCTCATTTTGATCTTTGCTCGAGGGCTGACTGTTCAATCCACTAACAACTTTCTAACTCTGTTCTAGGGAGTTCTGTTGTGGAGCGAGAAGACATACCAGCCCATTTGGTGAAAGACATCCGGAACTATTTTCAAGTGAGCCCGGAGTACTTCTCCATGCTTCTTGTTGGAAAAGATGGAAATGTCAAATCCTGGTATCCTTCCCCAATGTGGTCCATGGTGATTGTGTATGATTTAATTGATTCCATGCAACTCCGGAGACAGGAAATGGCCATTCAGCAGTCACTGGGAATGCGCTGCCCAGAAGATGAGTACGCAGGCTACGGTTACCATAGCTACCACCAAGGATACCAGGATGGTTACCAGGATGACTACCGTCATCATGAGAGTTACCACCATGGATACCCTTACTGAACAGAAATGCGTAACTTTAGCCCCAGTCACTTCCCCCCGCAGTTGTTAAAGCCACAAGTGGCCAGCTATGTGAAGGAGTTTTGCCACACTGCCTACATTCCCCGCCTTTTTCTTGATGTGTTCTTTCAAAATTAAATAAATAGCAAACTTTTGCCTACTCATGAGTTGTTATTAAAACCTTAAATCATAAAGATGTTTAAAAGAATGTTCCAGTTCTCTAACTGGAGGGGATCTGGTGCTGAATGGATAATTCCCTCTTCTTATATGATAGATACTATTTGGAATATGAAATTCTATATATTAGTATTTACACCTCTCATTTACTTTTTAAAAAGTATTCATTGGTAAGTAAAACTGATAAAGAAAACTAAAGATCACAGTGCAGATAAACTTCAGGAAACATCTGAACACATATAACAGAGGAAACAGCTTCTTAACACTTTTGGAAATGTCAGTTTAGAAATGATTGAGATGGCTCTGCTTTATATTGTGAGTTTCTTTCACAAAGCTTGATACCATCGGAATCCAGTGGTATTGGCCACCAAGTCAGGAAAAGCACCAAACCCAGCTTTGCTATCATGACCTTTTCCTGCCCTGTTTCTCTTATCTTATTGTCTTTTCAGAGATAGATCAGAGAGCCAGGAAAAGGAATCCCTACATCATCACCAGAATCTGGCACTGCAGCTGGAGATGATACTTTCGGAATTTTGGCAGGTGCCATAAAACTGCTGGCACGGAAAAACGTGACCCTTCACACCTAGCACCTCTCTACTTACTCATTAATAGAACTATTACCATACTGGCATCTTATAAAAGAAAACTATAAAGAAGGAGATTATATCCAAGGGTTCTTTTGTCTTCAGAGGTAAATGTTACGGAGTTACAATGGACAGAAGTGTAGCTGGAGAGCAAAATACAATCTTTATCCCTGAAAAAGAGGATATGGCAATTCAAACTAAATATGCTCCCTTCCTCCCTCCCTCTTTCCCTGCTGTCTTTCCTACTTTTCTTTTTTTCAACAAACAAACAAACAAACACCAAGTAATACTACCAACAAATATCTGTGAACTTGCCCTGGGCAGTCAGTCTGATTCCCAGGCCTTTAGCATCCTAATGGTGCCAGCCTCTATCGATAATGGGGCTGCTTATTTTTTTTGCTCCTCTTATTAATCATTAATTCTCCAAATCATCTTGGTATTGGTTATTAACTCTAACAAGCATAGATATTAATAACTGCATTCAAGCCCCATGTGAACATTAGCTCTTAACTTATCTTAACTATTTGCGTAAATTTGTTTTTATATCCTCTGGACTTTGTTATACATAACTTTATTGTAAAAGTGGAATTTGTACCTCAATAAACTTGAGAAATTCCTTATTTTGCCCTTCGTTCTCCATGAAGACCATTCATTCTTACCTGTTTCATAGACAACTGAGGTCCAGAGAGTTCAAGTGATTTTAGAACATAGTTCCCTTATTGGGTAAATTATGCTCCCGTCCTCACCCCATTCCAACATGAGAAGCTTTCTTCATCTCACTTTTTAGAACAGTCTATACCAGCTGCACAAAGTGCGCTGGTGGGAGAACCAGGATGATGTAATTGCTCTTAGATTACCAAGGTAATGAATAGCTTAAAATCACCAATAAAAAAAATGGATTTTATTACCATTGCTTCTGAAATTATGTAGGGACAATTTCTAAGTAAGAGGCCCAAAGAATCTCAAGTTCAGGAAATATAATAATGAGGGAGTTTCATCTTCCAAGGAAACCAGATAATAGAAAATTTATTTACAGAATAATATGAATAAGATTCTAGCTTCCACAACCAAAGAAAGACAACACTTTTTCATAACACAAGATGACTTTTCACTGGCACTGCAATAATAATTAGCAATGTGTCTGAACTCTCTTTCCTCCTGCGAGTAGAGCCAAGAATCCATGAATCATCATTTGCCGTGCTATAGATAAGCCATAGCTCAGCAAAGGGACTGAGACACATGTAGAGGAAAATACTATTGGTAAATGTCCTCAAATCCTGTAATCTGGAAAAATACAAAGTACAAACAGGGGGATTAAAGAATGAAAAATTGAACAGGAGGATTAGAGAATGAGATCACCTGAATCTTGGTCTTCTGGGAGTCCAGATCGGGTCATTTGTAATCTGGGTATTTTTTGCTCATTGTTTGTTTGTTTTTACATTTTTTTTAAATTTTATTTATTTATTTGACAGACAGAGATCACAAGTAGGCAGAGAGGCAGGCAGAGAGAGAGAGGAGGAAGCAGGCTCCCTGCTGAGCAGAGAGCCTGATGTGGGGCTCAATCCCAGGACCCTGGGATTATGACCTGAGCCGAAGGCAGAGGCTTAACCCACTGAGCCACCCAGGTGCCCCTCGTTGTTTGTTTTTTAATGTTCCTTCCAAACAACAGCAACAAAGAAGACATAGTTTTTGAGAATTATTATGGAATTACAGAATGTAGAAAGAAAACACCCAGGAGAGTGAGGGAAATCTGGAAGACTCTGAGGAGGCCAAAGTTGCTGGTTGTTGCAATTCACTTTCATGAATTTCCAGGAATTGTTTTTCACTGGAGAAATCACAGGGCAGAGAGATCCTTCCACAGAGGCAGAGACAGAAGCAGGCAGTCCAGACAGTGGAATCAGTAGAGGCCAGTTGGTCTCATTTTCTGGAGTAGAGTTAACATTGAAGTTCACACTGTCTCAACTTTTAGAGCCTTGGTGATAAAAACAGCTCAAAACCAGGGGCAGTAATGGCTCGATGAGCACTGATGGATGATCTCAGTGTTCAATAATGTATGGAAATTCTAGAAGAGAAGCCTCTTGAAAAGAACCCCTGTCTGTTTTTCTGCCACCACTAAGTCCCTTTTCCTGCAGGATTGCTTTCCTTGCCTCCTTTTTCCACCTTGGGGGCCCTGTACTTAGTGATTTGGGGGGTGCAGATAGTGGGGTGTGCCTGATGAGTACTCTTAACATCATGACAAAGTGAAGCACAGTTAAATGCTACTTCTCTTCAGTTCTCTCAAAGTTGGTGCAAATGTCCCAATGCCAAACTTTCTCTTGGTTTTGGACATGTTCTTAAGAACTCAGGAACCAAGGTTAGGACAGTGAGAGGCAAAGGGTCAGTTGTCGTGGAATTCAAGGGAGTCATAAAATGGCCACCGGACTTGGGAAAATAGCTGGGCCTCACTCTGCCACAGACCGACCTGTATGACCTGAGATGGGTCATTCTACCTGTGGGACTCAGTGCCTCATCTACAAAATGAGAGAGTAGGAATAGATATCTAAGTTATCGTCTAACTCTATGGTATTTATGACTCTTTCTTGGCCTGTAGGGAGCAGGATGCTAAACTCAGAGGTTTCCTCTAGTTGAACTAATGTTAAATTCATAGAGAACCCAGACTTCACTAAAGCGGATAGAGACTCCCGGGCCCCAGCCCTTTCCCCACTTCCCGTCCACTGCTCTCCATTGCTCCTGCTGAGGTGGAAGAAAAAGACCAGATGCCTGTCCTGTTTGATTAAGAAAAGAAAAAGAAACAGTCCCCTGGGATGATTTACCACTCTCCTGAGACGCCTCCGCATAGATTTTTTATTTATTTTTTTATTTTTTTTCTCCGCATTGATTATACTTCCACATGAAGGGGCCATTTGGCCTTGAGAGACCACGAAAACATCCCGTTCCCATCCCCCATCACCGTAACCATAAAAACTCACCCCTAACCCAGTCAGGTGCTCAGCCTTTGGGAAAGGATCCCGCTGAGCCTGCCGGTGATAGATAATAAAGCTGCATTTTCCCTGATTTTCGTGTGCCGCTTGAGATTCCTCGGTCCCTTCAGATTTTCTGCCACATCATAGTTCAGACTCCAGTTCCAGGTTCCTATGGGAATGGAGAAATGTATTGAATAACTTCTTTCCAGCATGGTGCTCTGTAGCTGGACCCAGTGGGCTCATCACCTCTAACTCAGAAACCCTCATTATCTCCATAGAGCCAGACTGGAGCTTCCAAGGACATTCAGGCTGGCAAAGACTGAGCATCTTTAACACTGATGGAGTCTCTCCAACAAGGCAAAACCTTGCTCTCTAACACAATTTCCTAATGTGGCAACCATAGGCATCACCTCTCTGATATCCTGAAGTTTGGACAAACTGGGCCATCCCTGATCAGACTGAAGAGATCTTAAATAATAGCACATTCCTTCTAGAAAGCAAAAGAGTGATTCCCTATTCCTCTAGTCTATGGGTTGATACCCATAGTGACAGGGTGAAGAGAGAGGGTGATTTTAAGTAGCTAAAACTGACCCTACACAAAATTTTCTTTGGCTTTCCATCTCTTCCACAAGAGCCTTTTCCTTTCTTCTGGCCCTTTCCCCTTTTCCAGCCACTTTCTCATGACCTATTCTGGCTCAGGGATGGCTACAATTGATTAGGCATAACTGATAGGCTAAAGGTGCCATGCTTTCCAAGAATATCTACAATGCAAAGGAAAATCCTTGAAGGAGAGAGGCAGGGAACAAACCACTTCTGGAAGATTGCCAATCCCTAGAAGAAGCCTCACTTTTCAAAAATGTTAGGGAAAGAGTAAATTCCTCTGCAGACCTCACTGTCATGCCATTTGTCTCCTTCAGTCCTCTTTTTTATCTTTAGCTTACTTCTTTGTGATGAGCACTCTTTAGAGAGCCAAAGTAGTGTAGGGTAGGCAGAGGCTGGCATATTCCCAAATTTGGCAAGACCGGATCCCCAACAGCTGGAAGCCTTGTGTATGCAAAGAACCATCTGCTCATTCTGGTTCTTAATCCAAGACACTAGCTTGTAGATTAGACTCAAGTTATATAATGACTCAAACATTCATTGTATTTATACTATTTTCTGTGTAGTCTGCTAGAAACCAGGAATATAAAACCAAAAAAAAAATTTTTTTTCCCCTGCACAGAAGCTCACAGACTAGTAGAGAACAGTCATATGCACCATTCTGAAATACTATGCATGAATAACCAATATTGGGTCCTCATGTGGGGGGTAAGGAGTGCAGAGGGAACCAAGGAGAGATGAGTGGTGATAGTTCTTCAGTCTTTTGGAGCCTAGATTTATAAATTGTTCTTCCTCTCAAGCTCCACATGATGTGAGCAAGTGCCTTATATTGACTCCATGTCACCATGGTCAAGGGCTTTGGATACTCACAGTGCAAGCACTGCTTCTCCTGGGAACTTCTTCCCTCTCCCGCATTTTAGAAGTTGTCTAGATATGAAGTTATCTATAGAAGATGGCAGCATTAATTCATTCGTAAACACCACACATTCCCTGAGATAACCAAAATGAATAAAAAGTAGTGAATTTATAGGCGAAAACTTCATCAAAATCGAAACTAGAGAATGGCTTTACTCTTACAGCATAAACTTTGAGTTATGCATACCTATTTACTATACTGAACTTGGGAAAACATGGCAGGAGGAAAGATAAGGAATACACTTGTAGTCCATTGCCCACGCAAGGGTCAGCTAGCTGTCTGAGAGGCCAAAGATAGGCGACATGGCTGTGTCCTCCTAATGTGCCCCTTCTGACTCACCTAGCTTCCTAATTGGAGGAAGGAGGTTTGGAGGTGAGGGTGTATAAATGGAGAACAGAGCTGGTTTACAGAGAGGCTTAGAAATGCTTCATCTTTATCTCTGGGGAGATAAGGATGTCTGGTTTTTGACCCGCAGCCAAGATTACAGGAGTGGGATTTATGATGTGCTCTTTAAAGTCTGGAACTACTCTGGTAATCCCTAGGGTCAGTTTCTTTAATGATGGTTTCCAACTGGCCTAAGGATTGAATAAATCCAGCTGATTACATGGCCAGCGAAGCATAAAAATCCTGGAAAATCCTGCTTTGAGCTTCCCAAAGTCAAGATTCCTCACACAGATCCTGGCAGTTTAGGCAGGAGACAGTGGAGACAGAGCGGGCTGTATGAACAGATGAGAACCCTGCAGAGCGTAGTCATGAGCTCTCTCTTGGACCACCAATGTCTACGCTCTCCTTTTCTTATTGCACTGTATCCTTGGCCTTTAAATAAAAGTGAGTGTACTCTGTGGAGTCTGGTGAGTCCTTTCAAAGATAGGAACTTGGGAAATCTTTGCAGGGTGGTGTGCGTATGTGTATATGTATGTATGCATGTGTCTATAGATATTTAAGTCCGTATTTGTATACATATATGTGTATATATAAAATATAAAAAATATAGCATTTTATATAGCATAGTAGATGTAAATAGGGTATTAAATATAATATGTAAAATATTATATGATATAGAAGTATATGATATAAAAATTCTAGCATTGAATTTCACAGCTGTAGGGACAATTTATGTGCTACTTTCAAGGTACTTTGCTTAACCTGACTTCTTAACCAAAGCAGGACGTACCACCTACCACAGAGGAATAAGCCAGAACTCAAATGACACCTCCTTCTCACAGATAGGAGACTGTTTGCCCCCGTATTTGTGGATCTGGCCCTAAAAGCAGAAGTTTCAACCAATATAGAAGGAAAGTATCATCTACAAAATTCCCTCATTATAATTTTCTACAGTCCTGGCTTCCTAGAATGCAGGTAAAGAGCGAATTCTACCTATGCCATTTTGTGGCAAATATTTGACTCAGAGTGTTAAACTTAGTTTAAAAATGAGTACACAGAAACCTTAAAGAAAGGACCCATGCAACAGGCATTCAATCACTTAGGCTTAGAAAACAGCTCACCTATAAAAGGAAGAAAAAATACACAAACACACATCCACACACAATAAAATAGCAGCGAAAGAAACATTTAACTTCTTGCAACACTAAATGATAAAAAAGAGATTTCTGATAGTAAAAAAGGGTGACTCAAATATTTTCCAGATAAGATGCTATTTATGTTAAATGAGTATAGAAAGTAATTAAAAAATGTAATTCTTATTTGAGCAATGTGACTAGAAAAAGTGCTGTTAGTAAATAATTGCTAGATGCTAAAAGAAATAAACAACCCAAACCTCAGGGAGTGTATCAGTCAAAAGGCCTTTCAGAAGAGAAAAATCTATTTCGTGGCAGCTTCCAGCTGAGAGATAACTTAGCATTAAAAAGTTATGAATGAGGAAATTATGTCATGAACAAATTAAGCTTAATTAGCTGTGATAATTGGGAATACTAATTGTTGAAACAAAAGGTACAAAACAACAACAACAAAAATTGAATGGGGGCGCCTGCGTGGCTCAGTGGGTTAAGCCTCTGCCTTCAGCTCAGGTCATGATCCCAGAGTCCTGAGATTGAGCCCCACATCAGGTTCTCTGCTCAGCAGGGAGCCTGCTTCCCTTCCTCTCTCTCTTTGCCTGCCTCTCTGCCTGCCTCTCTGCCTGCTTGTGATCCATGTCAAATAAATAAAAAATCTTAAAAAAAAAAATTTGAATGAACTTCCAAATTTCACCATGCCTATGACCTTAATTTCAAAAGGAATCAATCACTATTTTATGCCCCACAAGAGAACACACTGTCAATGAAACATATTACTTTTCATGACTTAGAATTTTTACTTTACATTTCTTTAAAGAGCTCCTAAAGACATATGTACAATTTTCTGGTTACATAAAAAGGGAAACTGAAACTTAAATAAATTAATTAAGCTATTTCTAAAACATCTTCCCATTTTGAGCCTAAAATCTTTTAAGTCACTTTCTGACAGAGAGCTACAGATGTTTGAGGTTTTCCAGAGTTCTCTGGGCCCTTGAAAGAACTGATGATGATGATGTAGGATTTCTTCAGTTTCTCTGTCTCCAGGGTTTTCAAAAACTTTCAAGCTATTGATACCCATTTTGTAAAATGTGATCCTGGCATGTTCCTGATCTTACCAGGAGGTCTCATTGGAAGATTTTTCAGACAACAACCAGGACTCTTAGCCTCTCCTCAAATGGTTTGATTTTTCTTTTTAGGGGGCGCGGGGGGTTGCAGAGGGAGAGAGAGAATCTTAATGAGCTCCACGCCCAGCACAGAGCCCTACACCAGGCTTGCTCTCACAACACTGAGATCATGACCTTAGTTAAAATCAAGTGTTGATACCAAACCGACTGAGCCACCCAGGCACCCGTCTCTTCAAATGGTTTTAAAGTGGCTTGTTGACTGAAACTTTGTCCAGTCACACCAAACGCCTGCACATGCAAGCAAAGACAACTTCATCATTAGGCCACAAGACAGTAGCTATTTTAACCTACCATTGCTTAAGGCATTCCAGTTACAGAGATGGTAATGTGAAAACATAGAGGAGTCTTAGAGTAGACAAAATACCATATAGCAGACCAGGATAAAATTCTCAAGTTTATTAGGAAAAACTGGGTGAAAGGAGTCAATGACTGTATTTTAATTTTTCAAATTGATAAATCTATAAATAAGGTTCTAAATTTGGTTTTTTAAATGTAAAAGTAATTACTGGTGATGAAACAGATTAGAAAGTTAAGTAGAATAAGTGTCAAATATCACAAGGAACTTTCAGACTCAAAATGTCAAACCAATGGTTCAAAATGGTTCAAAATGTCAAACCAATATCAATTTTCTCAAAAAATTTATTGCATATTAAAGGACCACCCAAATGACAAATTATGCAATAAAAATATGCAAACAACAGAAAGAATAAAATCTCATTTTCTAATCAGGTGTATGAAAAGCAGAAATTAACAAAAGTATGAATAAAAGCCTCAATATCACAGTCTTTGACTCAAAACAGATTAGTTAGAAAATAGTGATACCATCATATTTTAAAGTCTTTGGGGATTGGCTTGACTCCAGGAAACATTTCTACTGGTTACAAAAATGTTCATTAACAAACAAGAAAGAAAACAAACGTATTTCAAGTACATAAGATGGGAAAAGAACATAAGACAAATCTTAGAAAAATGGAACACAAAAGGCCAATAAAATAAAAACCAGAAACTGCTTATTAACTTATTTTAAAAGGAATAGAGAAACTGTTCATACACAGCATTAAGAAAATAGAATTATAGTAACAGAAGAAATTAAAATAACTTTGAGAATGATTCAAAAATTCCTTCACAAATAAATTTGAATATCTGGATGATTTTTTAGCAAAATCGAAGTGACAGAGAGGACCCAGAGGAGGACGAGGAATAAGTAGAGAATGTTCTAGGGGGAAAAGGGGACTCAAAAAGTACCAAGCCTTGGTAATTTTATTGGAGAGTTCTTTCAGAACTTTAGGGAACACATAAAGCTGATGTTTTAAAAATCTTTCCCAGGCACCAAGGCCAGTGGGAGTTGGCAGCTTGACCCACACCACATCCGTATGGGATTGTCAGGGACGTGGGCTGATAAATCCCAGCAGGATTAAATGCATTACTAGCAATGTCAGCAAGTTTCAGTCATCTTGGCAGAGACAGGATGGTGCTTAAAGCACATAAAATAGCGAGGGCAAATGTTCTGCAGGTCTGTTAAGGGATTTATTGTGATTTTATTTGAGCAAAACAACACATGCTCACTATATTCGTATTTGAATCAGAAGTTAATTGCTTTTATAGCTGTATTTCTATTCTAATTTGCAAATGTGTTTTGGTTTTCATATAAAAACTATAAGCAAGGAAGTTTGTACTTCATATCATGTTTGATGAGTTTAAATAACAGTGAAGGAGAAAAAGGCCAGCACTGAGATCTGTGAGGAAAACACTTTTTTTTTCTCTTAAAAGAGGAATATTATTCCATTTCATAAAGTCAGCTTTAAGTGTTAGAGAAGGAAAGCCACTGTCTTTCCTTTGAGTTTGGCTTTCTCTGTCTCTTCTCCACAGTGGAGTGGTAAGAGTTGGTGGGAAATATCAGGACTTACTGAAAGGAAAGGAGCCAAGGAGGACCTGAATTGTGTCATGTCAAGCCTGTTGGGCTGTTCGCAAAAGTGCAGGGATTCCCTGCAGCTCCCCAGTCAAGTCCAGCTAGATTAGGCTGCAATGGGACTAACATGCAACAGAACATCCACATGGGGATGGAGAGGCGAGCCTTAGAGCTGTAAACAAAGGAATCTGGCTGGGAGTCTCCTCTGCTTGTGGACCATGAAAACCTACAGAAGCAGGACACAGTTGGCCAAGGATTTGGGATCCTAGGTCTAGGCCATCTTACCCTCTGTAGGCAGCATCCACGTCCTGCTACGCCTCAGGATTAGGCACACTGTGGGACCTAAGTTTGGTCCCGGGGACCATGACAGAGCTGGAATCAGGTCACTGGAGGCCACACTTGTGGTCCAACCAAAGGCTATACAGAAATTATGAAGCTAGCAGATTCACCACATCAGTTGTAGGTCATAACTGCTTAGAAGAGCAGTGAAAAACAGGAAGGGACTCCAGAAATCATTTAGGTCAGCTTCTATACCAATGAAAGAATATCTTCTAAAACATCTTGATGGTACAATCTCGATCTTCAGCGATCGAGAACTCACCACTACTCCCCACCACTCTTCAGGACCTTTTCTACTGTTGAAAAGGATCGTTTATTAGGAGCATCTTGCTTATAAGAATAACCGTCACCCTATTAATTTCACTATAATTTGGTTCTTTAGAGTAGGAAAGACTACTTTTTCCACGTGACAATTACTCTTCTCCCCAGATTATACACTTGGCACCAAGAGCACTTGGGACGATAAGCTATGGTTTCTGGACCTCTCACCTTCCAGTGATTCTCCTTTTAAACCATTAGTGCCCACAAAGTACTACAGTGCATCCACACTGGAACTTCACATCTTAGTTCCATCCTTCTTTATCCTATTAATCGGTCAGTTAATGCAAGTAAAGCTATAATTACAAATAAAGTTGTTGTAAGAAAATCAAGCTCTGTGAACTGGTGAAATCTCCTATTTAATGTAATGTATTTAATGTAGGCAATACCTTTGTCAATGATATTGTTGTAATTTTTTCTATTCCACAAGGTAGGTATATTTATGTATTTTCTAAAAGTGAGGTCTTTATTTTTTTAAGATTTTATTTATTTGACAGAGAGAGAGAGAGAGATCACAAGTAGACGGAGAGGCAGGCGGGGGGGGGGGGGGGGAAGCAGACTCCCCGCTGAGCAGAGAGCCCGATGCAGGGCTCCATCCCAGGACCCTGAGATCATGACCTGAGTCAAATGCAGAGGCTTAACCCACTGAGCCACCCAGATGCCCCGAAGTGAGGTCTTTCTATACCTGATTTCCTTACCTTTAAAATGAATAGCCATAATGACATAATCTCCCTTGTTCACAACATGGAGAGGTACACCTATGATAAGATGAATTCTCAGTTTTGCTATTCTCAGAAGTCAAGATCTATGGAAAAAAAAAAGTTTTACAATTTGTTTGGATTTCTTGCCTCACTTCATTTTTTGAGATGAAAATGAAAAGAACTCCATGTCCCACCTCACATGACAGTGAAAACTCAAGGCACAGGTTTAATAATTATTTTATTTATACATTTTCACCAATTCTTGCCTGCCATATTATTCCAGATATCACAGATGGATTATTCACAGTATTATCACATGTTCATTGCATGAAAATTAGGAGAAAGAAGAGATGTACAGACTGCATGAAAATAACACCTTAAAGTTCACATCTACAGTGTAATGCTCTGTAAACATGCGGGCCTATGAGCTAGGCTTGTCCTATCACCATCCAGCTGCATGACCTTGGGCAAGTCACTTCTGTTTTCTCACTTTTACAGTATCTATCACCTGACTTATCTACCTCACATTCAATTAGCTGCATGCAAAAATATCTCAAAAAATATCATGCACTTGTACTGTCAATATTATTACGGTAGTACTTTATTTATTAAGATGTTTCCTTGTTTCTGAGTAATACCATTCACATTTCAGTGAAAGTCATTTGTTTGCAAAGTGACCCTTTTAAAAGGAACTCTCAGGCATCAGTCTTACTGATAGTCTGTTATGATTCTGAAGCCAATGTCTCAATTCCTAGGTATAGGGTATGACAGTAATATATATAACAAGTTATATAAGTCATAATTAATAACTAATATAATGAAATGGTTCATTGGTTCTCTAAAATCTAATAATCCAAGAGTAATGAGGCCAAACCGAGGAAGGAAAAAATCCACCATGGCTTCTTTAAAGTGATTTAAAATCCAAGTGAGAATTGTGGTAATTGGGAACCAACTTTTATGTAAACTGAAGCTTACTTGTGTAGAAAAACATCAAAAGATAATCACTAAATTCAAATTCCCTACGAATTTCTAAAAATAAAAATTCTAACATTTTGTTTCTGAAAAATTGCTTCTTTGGAAAAACATTTGGTACAAACTACACTGCCCTCAAATCAGTGTTGGTCCAGATGGTAAGATCCTTCCACCAAACTTTTCAGAAAGAGTCACACTGCTTTTTAACTGCAAAGTGAGTATTTCCAGGGCTTCAGAATTCAAGGGACAACCTAGGTGATATTTATAATAATACATACAGGAAGACTTTAGCATGCAGAATGAAATTACATAATTATTAATATATGGCAAACTGATCACTATTTGTGTATTTATAGGGTACAGCCAAAGTGATTATTGCAAGTTTTTTGGAACCTTGGAAGACAAGGAAAATAACTTGGGAATGTGTCTTGTCGACTTACCAAGTACCATTAATGCAGTCTCCATACTATTACTCCCATGTCAGTTCCGTAGAACATTTTAGCCTTTGGGTACTCTAAGCCTTGGATGGAACTGTTTAGGGAATGGTTAGATATATGCAAAGAGTATTATGCTTTAGAAATGTTCTTGTTTATCAAAGTGAAAAGATAAATATGACACATGCTGAAAATGAGAAAATAAGGTTTTTGAGAGCTGCCAGTCATTTGGATACCAATTAGAAAGTATCTTCATCTGACTCAATATCACTTTTTGGTTTGGTAAGTCTTTCCAGTTCTTCCCCATCCTAAAAAGAAATATGAAATCAGTAATTACTTAAAATACTAGGAATGTAGCATTTGTAATGATTACTATTTATTTATTATTATTACTAGTTTATTTCATTAAACCATGACTATAACCTAGTCAAATGAAATTAGATAAATACTTATGTTCTTGGAAAGCTAATTTTAGACACATAATGAGATCACAAAAGATCTACCTGCATCTCAGTACTTGAATTTCAAAACTAACAACCGGAACGCAGTATGGAGCACCCTCTGCTGGTCTTGAAGGGAAATAACTAGTGGTTGGAGAAATAAGTATGAACTAGGCCCTTACCTAAAATTGGTAAATTTTACCTAAAAAGTAAGGCAAACGGTGTTATTGGACCATTGGAAAAGAATACAAGACTTTTGAAACTGTACTCTGGCTGAGGTCAGGGCATTTGGGACCCACCCTTCTAATTTTTTCATCTTAAGAGTCTGTTATGTCACTACTTCAGAGACATTATACTGATGAAAGCTCCACCACGAACTAATAGGCAAGAGATTATTTTCCCAGAGAGTAAAATGTTCATTTTGTGAAGTACTCAATATTTTGTGTGTTCATAAAAACTGTAAATTTATTTCGCCCTTTAAACATATACTTAACTCCTGACTTCAATCTCCAAAAGACCATTATTAATCTGCTAATACCATGACTGACAGATCTTCCTAGAAGAATTATAGGCAACTGGCAGAATACTAGAAGATATTTTTCTCTTACTTATGAAGATCCTTTTGAAAATCACCTTAACAAGATAAGGCCTGCCCTTCTGACACATTGAGGTTCATGAATAACCCAGGGAAAATCAAGGAGGCAGGACTTTCACTTAGATTTAACAAGATGCAACTAATGTCAAAAACCAACTTTTCTTATGGACTAGGAGTCAGGCCTCATGGGTTTAGTATAGTTTTTTTTTTTTAATGTACCATCTATAATCCACTTAGTCTGACTCTGTTTATTCATCTGCCAACCTATAAAGACTGGAGAAGATAACCTGTGGCACATCTCCCAGCTCTGTGGCACTAGAACATTCTAAGATACAACTAACACATAAAGTCCTCAAGACTGTGATTTATACTTTTTCTTGACCCTTACAGCATTCTCACAAGCCCTTGCACACCTAAGTCCAGTGAACGTTTGTTGAATAATTTTTAAAAGTCATAGAAATCCAAAACATCCCTTGAAAAATGAGCAAGTGACCAATTTCTTTTCTTGTATAACCGTGTGCTGAATTCAGGAAGAACAGGAAAAAGGCAGTATCCTGACAAACTTACCCCACTGGAGCGCTCCCAGAGACTGCCGCTTAGATCCCGGACTCTTTCTTGCCTAGGTGTGTACTCCAGACCTGGAGGCTTGCTGGCTTTGTAAATAAATATGGAGAGAAGAACTGAGGGTGCTTCTAAGAAAAACTGCAGGGAGGGCCTGAAGTCAAAGACCAGGACAGACACTGTTGTGATGATGACAGTGGTGACCTGGGCCATCAAGACGTGGAACATGTTATCCAGGAACTTGAGAATAAAAGCCACTGAGAGACCCTGGAATGCAGTCACAAAAATGAGAGCAACTGAAAACACATTGTGGCCATAGAACACCCCGCAGTTCTTAATCTGATCACGGTTACTGCTCTGAAGGCCCAGTGTCAGTCCATTAAAAAGAATGCCAAAGAAATAGAGTTTGCTGTTCTGTATGAAGATGCTTTCAGACAGCTGGCTCCCTTCCTTCAATATCTTTTCATTATAGATATTGGCCATTGAAGAAATAAAACACTGGACTATAATAAGCACATGGCCCAAGCCGAGATGGATGTGACTGAAAACCATGGCTGTGGTGTTCCATTTAGCTTCAGGGAAAGTCCATGCCTTTGCTGTGCAGTTGCCTGTGCTGGGGCACTCACTTCTGAAAAGGAGGCAGGCATTGGATGGGCTGAAGAAGGCATCGTGATGAAATCCATGTCCCGGCAGGTTATGCTGTGAAGTTTCAGTCCCAGCAGTGAGGGCCACAATAGACAAGAACAGAATCAGGAGGGAAGCCCATTGTATCCAGTTTAGATGCCTCCTGTTCAGAGGAAAAACAAGATTTTACTACTGCTCCCCCCCAACTCCTTTCCCACAGCAACTGTTTCTACTGAAAATGCAGATACTTAAGTACTTGGTAGAATAAACTGTGCCTAGTTTTTGCCAGCATTCCCAATTCAAGTTCAAAGGAAACCTGTTGGTGTCTCTGCATCTTAAGTGTGATATTTTTATTCACCTTTGTAATAGATTGTCCCTTAACGCCAGTCATTTCTCATTGTTAAGTTTCCTTTTAACTTTAGATTTAACTAAATATTTTTACCTCCAGAACTGATCAGACCTTTGTAACAATGATTTTTACTTTGCTATGAAGTAAGTATGGCAGAGAGTCTCGACTTGATTTCCTCAATTTGGAGCTTTAGAAATCCATGAATCCTTGCAGTAGGAATCTTCTATATAGGTGAATTCTCGGCCCTGCCCACACCAATCACACAAGACCCTTCAAAGCTGTCAAATTTCAAAGGTGTTCATGACCCAAAAAAAGATTTAAGGAGGGAGCCTGCTCCTAGATCTGTGGCCTAATCATAAAAAATTTTATAGTAAACTACTGTTTGGGACAGTAAGGAAAAAAAAATTTAGTAGTCTCAGTTTATGAAGTCTTAACAATGCTTTATTTCTTTACTTATTTTGCCTAACCACAAACTTGTATGAAAATAGAGCTACTCTATGACCCAGCAATTGCACTAGAGGGTATTTACCCCAAAAATACAAATGTAGTGATCTGAAGGGGCACGTGTTCCCCAATGTTTATAGCAGCAATGTCCATAATAGCCAAACTATGGAAAGAGCCCAGATGTCCATCAACAGATGAATGGATAAAGAAGATGTGGTGTGTATGTAGGTACACACACACACACACAATGGAATACTATGCAGCCATCAAAAACCACAAAATCTTCCCATTTGCAATGATGTGGATGGAACTAGAGGGTATTATGCTAAGTGAAGTAAGTCAATCAGAGAAAGACAATATCACATGATCTCACTGACACAAGGAATTTGAGAAACAAGACAGAGGAATCATAGGGGAAGGGAAGGAAAAATGAAACAAGATAAAACCAGAGAAGGAGACAAACCATAAGAGACTCCTCAACTCAAGAAATAAACTGAGGGATGCTGGAGTGCAGGGGAGTGGGGAGATGGGATGGCTGGGTGATGGACATTGGGAAGGGTATGTGCTATGGTGAGCACTGTGAATTAAGACTGAAATCACAAACGTGTACCCCTGAAACAAATAATACATTACATGTTAATTTAAAAAAAGAGAGTAATATTAAAAAGAAAAGAAGGCATGCTTTATTGTCAATCTATTTTGTGGATTCTTTCAGTTCAACAGACATTTAAATAAGCAGCTACAGTGTACCAGTATACTATGAGCCTGGGAGATAAGACTTGATCTCCATCTCCAACGATTTTACACTTTAATAAGGGAAGAGCCTTGAAACTAAACAATGCAAAACATAATGTGTGACAGGTGATACACAGAACAACTGGGGAAGGAAACCTTGAGTCTGTAAGTGGAGTCAGATATTGTTTCAAAGAATTGTTGTTTGAACAGATATTGTTTTCACTCGAGGTGAAAGATGAAAAATAAACTGACATTTGCCATGTGAAATGGCATTTGCCAATATACCCGGGGAGAGGGAGGAGACTATACAAAGGCAGTAAGAATGTACAATGCTGACTAAGGCGAGGGGCAGCTGATTCAGGTTGGGGTAAATATGGAGATCTGAAGGGGAACAGAATCTTCAAGTTTAAAGATCAATTAGTTAGATGAAGAGGGAACACACATGCACACACGCACACACACACACAGACATATAAACAAATAAAGAAGTGTAAAGCAACAGGTAAGAAATGGAATTTACAAGAACTTTGGAGCATTTACTGGACACCTACTATGGGTCAGTTTCTCTTGTAAGGAAGGAAACAGTGCTCTGAGAGGTTAACAGACTTCCCTAAGGTCACATATTTATGAAAGAGCAAGGAAGGTGGAGAGCCTATGTGACTCAGTCAGTTAAATGGCTGCCTTAGGCTCAGGTTGTGATCTGGTCCTGGGGTCCTGGGATCTGGTCCTGCATCCGGCTCTCTGTGCAGCAGGAGTCTGTTTCTCCCTCTCTGTGCTCTCCCTTTCTCTCTCTCTCAAATGAAATCAAGAAAGAAAGAAAGAGAGAGAGAGAGAAGGAGGGAGGGAGGAAGGGGGGAGGGGAGGGGAAGAAAGGAGAAGGAAAGGAAAAGAGGAGAGGAAAGGATCTGAGCCATGGTTTGAATGTCTTCCTTTTGGACCTATGTGCCTCTTAAGTACAATGTTCAAGTATAATGAATTCCCAAGGTGCATACATAGGAAGAGGTGTCTGATTTCACCAATGCTTCCATAGAGCTTCATTAATTGAAACTGATATGTGCACAGACCAGCCTAGACAGCAGCACACATGTGCACACTATCATGTCTTCTCATGTATGTACTTTAAAATATCCAGATCTAGCACTTAGTTATGACTCTAGCATAGCCCTAAACCACAAAGTCAGAAACTGTGTACTAATCTCATAAATTTCTAAAGGTGTAGATGGTACACAGCAAGTGGTAGAAAGTAAATTGATTGGACTCAGAAAAGACAGATGAAAAGTATATGCCCTATTTATAAAAATCATTATATAACCAATATTGGACATCAAGGCAAATATATATTTTAATTCTATATAATATAATCTATAATTCCTTTAAAAGTTTTCAATCCCAACAGCTATAGTTTTTCCATTTACATTGAGAAAAAAAGAGCCTAATTAAACAAACCCTTAAACAAGTTAATCGGTACCACTGAAAATATTGCTCATTCAAGGTAATGTTCTAGAAGGTAAATGTTATTAAGGGGTTAGGCTGGAAATGGTAGATTTTCAGCAAAGAAAATAAAGCTAAATAAATTATCCCATAAAGTCAGCTGAGGATAGGTGCTCTTATAAATGACTGTGCATGAGTTTGCTTCTCACAGTTTCATGAATACAACAGTAGAAATTCACCTAACTGATCTCTCTACTGCCCCAGTAAACAAATCATTTGGACTGCGGATCAGAGCTGAACGCTTACCGCTAGAAGGACACTCTACCTGAGGGCTTCTGCTTCCAAATGAATTCTTGCTCACAAAGAGTCTCTGTTCCTAACTGTGTGTTTGCCAGGTGACTTCATTATTGTAATTAGATATTTAATGATTACATAAATGACAAATTATGAGCAAAAGAAAAGGGTTGCTTTTTTATGAAAAGTTGAATGCTTTGGAAGATTAATTAAAGGCAAATTATTCAAACTGGGTACAGAGGAGCTAATTATAAGATTAGGAAATAAATAACAAAAATCTATAATAATCTACTTTAAAAGTATTTTTAAGAACTAACTCTACTTTAAGAAACTAAAATCAGAAAGCAAGCATGATGCATAATGAATGTAGCTTCAAGAACAAAGTCAAAAAAAAAAAACTTCTCATCAGCAAATCCCACACATTTCAAAGGAAAGGCCTGAGCTCTTCAAAACACTGGTGAATGGACATTTACACATCTTAAGCTGTTTAAAGTATGGGTTTTTCTTTAAAATGATTCACCACTCTGAGTTTTCCCAGTAACAATGAAGTCCAAATTGCATCAGATTAAAAGCATCTCTACCATACTTTGTGGTAGTAAAACAGAGCAGGACATGAAAATAAAATTAAGCGGAAAGACACAGGACTTAAAAAAAAATTGTACATAAAACATTTTTTAGTTACACAGAAAGTGACCAGTGGCATATTTATAACAGGAAATTATAAAAAAGAATTATCAAGTGAATGATTCTGAAGAAATGCTTGTACCAGTGAGGCGCACTTTTTTTCTTCTAAGACACCCTCATGTGCCAAAAATGTTTTTCACTGATTGTTTTTTTCTCAACAGCTTCCTTTTGAAGATATCAGAGAAATTTATACACATTTTTTAGATAAAAGTGCTAGTTTGGTTATCTTTTGCCCCCAGATCTCTATGTTCAGGTTGAGACTACTTTTCCTAAAATCTAATTAAACAAGATAATACAAATTTGCCAAGCCTTAAGAGCAAACCAGTAAAGCTCTGAGGCATGATGTCTGCCACCAGTTTCCACTGTGGACCAGTGGCTACAGTTCGAAAAACGAATCTACACATTCACATGGGGTTTCTCTAAAACATCCAGTAAGGCATTTGATTGGTGCTATTTTTCTTTTTACCACTTTCAAATACTTCCAACTAATTCTTGCTTTAGTCACTGGACTTTTTTTCTTACCTGTGTAGTTTTATACTCTTTATCTGTATGAGAAAGGTATTTGATGGCTCTGCTAGAATCAAGTATAAGACACAGTTTTAATATTCTAAATGCAGGGGGTTGGGGGGATGGCCTAACAGGGTAATGGACATTAAGGAGAGTACATGATATAATGAGCACTGGGTATTATATACAACTTGAACTCTACCTCTGAAACTAATAATGCACTATATGTTAATTAACTGAATTTAAATTTTAAAAATTCTAAATGTAAAATGAGTTATTTATGGCAAACACATTAAGAATATGTAGTAAGACTCAAGCTGCTACTCCTGGGTCAAAATTTTATTGCTAACGAACGGCAAAAGAACGTTAAATGGTTCACAAAGAGTAGACTGAATACGGAACACCAAACAACATAAGCCACCAATGACAAAAAGATCAAAATAGAACAAAATTGACTTAAAATGTAATAAAAAATACACAATTTAAAAAAAGAAAAATGTAATAAATAATACAGTACTTGGAAGACATTCTCATTAAGACAGTAGTAGATATATTCTTTTAGCAATATTAAGAGTAGCTCCAGTGCTGATTTGTGAATCAGTCAAATTAAAACCCCCTCCAGGAACTAAATTAGTGTCTGCAAAAGCAATACAAACAGTGATTTCATTGTCTGTTTAATTAACCTTGAAGGATTCAAAACAGAGGGATACTAACAACAAAGCAAATACATGTCTAAGAATATTACTGCTCTGATTATTAAGAGGTAAAATTAGTGAAAAGGTTTTTTGGAATTTTAGTTCGTAACATTAGTTATTATTAAAACTAGCAACAGCATAATGTTATAATTAATAGTATTAAAAACAAACATTTTATGTTTACAGTGTAATTAGATTTAGATTTGGTTACACTAAGAGCTAACTTTCTTAATACAAATAGTTAAGTGCTTAAAACTTTTAAGAGGGCCATCTCTGCCCACATGCTAGCTCTCTCTCCACCCCTGACAGGGGCAGTTCACTTTGGGTTGGTCTCTCTGCCTCTAACCCTGCTGCCCCACATGCTCCCTCCCCTCTGGTCAAAGCCACCTAAATGCTGGTAGCTCTGTGCTGTGGGCTGACTCAGCTTGGGATGACTCTACTGATGAAGAGGGACAGTAACTCCTGCCTCCTGGTGTTGTTGTTGTGGGAGTAAGTCTAGTTAGGGGAAAGGCCCTCAGGTTGGCCCTTGGACCAGCCCTTTGCCCTAATGAGTCCTTACTCGGTTATCTTCTCACTGTCCAGCTGAAAGCTTACCTGCCCTGTCCCCTGCAAACCCGTCAGGCCAGCCCTGGCTATGGCCTTTCTGAGTGGTCCCTCAGCTCGACCTCTGCGCCACAGCTCATGCTTTGGAGTAAATTAAAACAGATGAACAAACAAAAATAAAAAAAATACCATACACAATTAAGGGCACAACTAGAGCTATGGGCCAATTCCAAGCCTGGCAATATATATTTTATACATTTTTGCATTCGCAAATTCAATTTTAACTTGATGTAATTTTGACACAATACCTATGTATTGTATTATGTAAGTAGAATACCATGTGTAGCCATAAATGTCATTTCACAGGAAAAAAAAATTTACTTAAAAATAAAAAACTTGTTTTTGAGACCCTTTGTGAGACTCCCTTATCAAATAATGAAACTTTTATTATGTGGCAGGGAAAATTTTATTCCTCTGTGGACATGTACCTCCAATTTTACCCAGAAATCAATATAAAGATATTACTGTTTATATAAAATTTCTCAGAAGCCAATTTTTTATCCTATAAAGTAACTTTTACGTTGATTTTAAAGACTTCAAAACATTTTTGGAATTAGCATTCTTTAACTTGCTAGTTAAATTATTGTCACAACTCATAAACCAAATGAAGAACCTGATACAAAAGCAAATTTCAGTGCACTCTAACTTTTAACCTGGACCAAATGTAATGTTCATGTTCTTTTTCCTCATCTCTCACATGAGCTGTTAAATTGAAGGCTTTCCTCAGGGTAATAGAAAGTCTTTCAAGAACTCCATATAATTAATGTACTGAACCCACCATGGATTCAACAAATATTTACTGAGTGCCTATGTACTAAGCCACTCACCCTGTTGTACACGTAAATTATGAAAGCACATACTATGACATGGCACATTGAGAAATAAGAAATTAAAAGGGGAAGTGAATGCAAAAGAAAAAAGAAAATCACAACAAATATAACAAGAAGTTAATTTTATTTTTATCATCATCAAGTAACAAACTGGAGTTAATACCCAGATCCCATTACACCTTAGAACAGTCTGGTCTTTGCTAGGCAGCAGAGTCTGTTTACTTACAAATGTTTATTTTATTCAAAGATCTTCCTGGAGAAAGGAAACACTGGTGACAGCATTTTTCAAAATTTAAAAATCTATCATTCTTATTAATTGTAATTTTGACTAGATTCCACATGCAAATCCTCTGCCAATCAGAGCTTAAATCATGTACTCGTTTCAAACAGTTTAATAAGGAATTTGCCACTCTTCATCCTCTCAAAACTACAAATAACAAATGCATTAACAATATTTAGGAACTTCTTGGTTCCCTAGTAAAGTACAGAGATTCTGGGGAAAAAAAAAAAGCTCATGAATTCTTTAATTTGGCACTAAAAATTAAAATAAGCGGGTTAATTATCTTTTTTTTTTTTTTTGAGATGCTAAGAAAAATCTTTTCATGTATCTAGTTGCAAAGATTTAGATGGGCCAGCAGTACTGGAGCTGCTTTTTGGATGGGTTAAACAATTTGTCCAAAAAACAAAGGCAGTTAGGAATAAAATCCCGGCCCTGGGATTCAGAGGGCTCAGTGCTCTGGGTATATCATCTGAAATAAGGCTGTGCCATTTTAAAGTATGATATATGCTTTCAGAGCAAGTTACTTACTTCAGCACTATCCTGAATAGAAGAGCTGTTGTTATAATGCTAAAATTTGAGAAGATAACAGCCATGGCCTGGAAAGAAGGAGAAGATAGAGTTACAATCCAAACAAAGTAGTGACCTCAGAAATCTCCCAGCTCACTGGTTCACCTGACAAAAAAAGCTTTTTGGTAAAAAAAACCTGAGGGGTTATTAGGGCAGCTATTTCACTAGAGGATAAAATTCCATTTTTATTGGTTGTTAAATGTATGCAGATATGACCAAATTATTGTATAGGCTTTGAAAACGTGCTTAAATTCAGCAAATGCCTCTGTAAACAATCCGTATATGCAGATCTGGAAATGCTTAGAAACTCTAAATGTTCAGGTCTAGAAATAACAGCTACCTTGCCTATGTAGCATACTGTTTAGCTCTTCAAATGCTTTAGAGACTTTTCACACTATTTCCAGGGGTGGAGGGAAGGCATGTACTGTTAGGCCCCTTTATACAGTAAGAAAATTGAAGTATAGATTTTTAAGCATCTTTACTATTCTAAGAATTCAATCAGTTCTCCTGGCTCAACTGCAGTGACTCAGGACCAGTGATTCAATACCAAACTTGAATTTGACTGTCCTTTCATTTATTCACATTGTTTTCAACACTTAGAAATGTGTTAGCCAGATTTCATAAAAGTCTCTTCTCATGAATTCAGTCATATTCACAGGCAAGAATATTAATCTGAACATGTATATATTTTGGCTCAGAAGGTACGAAACTTCATCATTGCTCCCCATGACTGGATCTCACAATATTAACGACTTTTAAAAACAAATCTTACTTGTTTACTTCACTCTGCTTTTTTCCTTGCTGTCAGTTTAGGATGACTGAACTCCAAGGAGTATTTTTCAGTAGTCTTATATAACCAGCAAACACAGCTAACATGTAGGTGAATTAAAGAAATAAGAATAAATCCAATAAAAACCAATAAAAAATTAATTTAAAAAAATCTAATAGAACAAATGCAAAAATATATTAGTCTTTTTTCTACTGAATTTTTTATGGAAAGCGCTGTTTTAAGGATTTCTCAGTGTCCTCTGGAGACGAATGTTTATGAACCCCTGGTAGGAGAAGAGTAAGAGTTGCTGAGGAAAGTAAATGGCTGGTAAGAGGGAACAGTCAGTGGCTCTGATTAATTACAGTTATGGTGCAGATCCCTAACCAAGCACCTGGCTGCCCTGATAAATTCTGAAACAGCTTTCCATGCAAGAGCACAGAATAAACAAAACACCAGAGCTCTTTGCCCCAAAACTTCCAAGCATCTCTATTTAATTCTTTCCAACTAGACTTGGGGCACAGCAATATACAGAATATGCCATGTGAACTGATTTTGTAATATTTATGGTTGTGCACAATCAGGAAGGAAGAGCAAAGCAATAAACTAGAAGAACAAGGAAGCTGCAATCTTGCTTTCATATGGAGGACAGAGAAAAGGGATATAAGTTTGAAGCTAAGCTCAATAAAATACAATACTATGTACTCATTGATACAAATAATTATGTTCCTGGGTATGAGAATTCTTAGATCTGAAAAACAACCAGGAAGAATGTAAGACAGAACACAAACTAGCATTCAAAACACTTGCTAATGACACGGATGACGCAGCTGAAAGGAATTTCAGGGGATCACCTGGCCCAGGTTCCTGCCAATCTTAGAGTTAGTATGGTAACGTTACTCTATTTCACAGATGGGCAACTGACACAGTAGTTGGGGGTTGCCTAATTAAACAGCTTCTAAATTGTGCAAAAGAATCAAATTCCTGTTTTCTACTTGTTGGTTAAATGATAGGACTAATATGAAAAAAAAAAAAAAAAGATCATACAAAAAATGCATATAGTACATTAAAGCGGGTATAGGAAAGAATAGGGCTCTGAGTATATGATTTTCTGAGTCAGTAATGGAAATCTGTTTGGAGATAGTGAATGCTGAAGTTAACAGAGGTTGGTGACCACAGGATGGCTCAGCAAACAGGCAGACTAAGGTTACAAACAGAGAGATGGCTCCATATTCACTGGCCAGTGAGCAACTCCTGCTAGTCAGCACAGTTTTCTACAGCAATCTTTAAGAGTGAGAGAATGTGGCAGGCAGATTGGTAATTCCATATTCAGATGATTCGGGTCCAATCTCAGGAAAACCACTGGGGGGCAAAGAGAAACTAACACTGACAATGAAAATGATAAAAAATATTAGTTCTGGGATTCATTTCTTTGTATTTTTCCAACGCTATTTTCTATCATATTTACTTACAGGCTGAAGGTAGGAAATGACATAGAAGACGATCAAATTATCCAGGAAATAAAGAAAGGCAGGAATGGACCACTTCATGAAATTAGAGAATTCCTTCCAGGGAGCACATCTCAAGTTTCTACTTTGATGGTCTTCAAAAGAAAGAAAGACAGTAATAAACAAAGGATCTTGATGAGAATGCCTATATTTTTAGACAAACTAAGTTGTATTTGATTACTGATACAATTCTTTGAAAGAGGCTTTATGAACTTGCTTTCATCAGTGACTATTAGCCTTAAGAAATCAAAGGCAATATAGGATTTCAGCATTGTCTCTCTTTCTTCAACCCACCAACCACCATGCCTCATCACTGACAATCAGCAACACCCTTAGGAATACCTAATTCCTGTTAACTTGAAACATCTCAGGATACTCAAGGTTTCTCTTACTATTATGAGACCTAAAGTCGAGAGAGAGAAAGATGTGAGAATACAGAGAAAAAAAATCTAGCATTTATGCTGGGATTATTTTTCCCCCAGGGGGGATCAGAAAAAAAAAAGATACTAGGTGAAAATTTATAATAGGGGAGTAGAGAAAATTAAATTTTACTAATCCTTATATGAGTAATGATCCCATCACCAGATCTCCAAAAACTTAGGAAGGTGCCATAACAAGAGAATGTAAAATAACATGCAAAAAGAGAAAACAATTTAAGTATAAGCCCTGTAAATAATGCATAAATTTCATGAGATTAAGAGATGTATTCCAACAACTAGAAACTCTGCACAAATTGAAACTTTTTAGAATAAAAAGAAATCTTCCTGGAAAAGACCTTTAATACTTTAAATTCTACGCTTACCTCACATGTCATGGCAGATCAAAGAACAAAGCCATAAGGCTCAAGAACTGGGGAACTAAGGTGGAGAATGAATACCTAATACATACAAAGAGCCACAGAAGGCCAGCTGCTTCAGGTGTGAAGAAGGGATGAGTATCTGCTCGATAACTGATGAAGCTGGAAGTCAGAGAAGTTAAAATAATCTGACCCAGAATATAGTCTCCCTGACTCAATCCACTATACCACCTCCCCTGTAGAAAATGGGGACTGTTTTGGCAATGTACTAAGTACCAAATCAGACAGCAGTGATTTAGAAAACCCTGAATTTGAATAAACACTAACTCACTGTGTGACCCAACAAAGGAACAAGTAACAAGGCAGAGTGATGGCCAAGACACAAGGCAAACATGGGCTTGAGCCCTGGCCCTGCCCCCTCCTACCTACCACACATAACGTTTTCTCCTTTGGCCTGTTTCTTCACTTGCAGAACATGGGTAATCATACTTACGTTTGTATATTAGTGTCCTCATATATAAAATTAGTGGGCTAGACTAAATGACATCAAATGTTCTTTCTGGTTCTGAAGTGTTTTGATTCTGTGATTTTTAACAAGTATAGAGTACCACTTCAAGACTCACCTTTCTTTACAACCCAGAATGACACAAGCACGCAGAAAACTAGCTTCACCAACTCTGAGCACACATTCACGGTAGTTGGAAGATAATCATACTTGTTTTCTGAAATGTAACAGACATTTTTTTAACTACAAATTTTGTTCTACATAATGGTTATATACAGTTAATAATTTACAGCTATTTTTAAACTTAAAAGTTGGATTTTAATACTGTTTATATTAAACTTCATCCAGTTGGCTTTGTTCTCTCTTGAATTTTTCAATCTGTTCATTTAATGTTATTAGCTATCCCCACTGCACTCAGTGTTTTATTATTCTTGAGTCTGATAAACAGCCTTCTGATGTTTTCTCTAAGTTGCTGATAAATATGTGGAGGACGTTAAGGCTATCGGCAAAGATGGCTTCAGGATACAGCATTAAAGATGGGCTTCTAGGGCACCTGGGTGGCTCCGTGGGTTGGGCCCCTGCCTTAGGCTCGGGTCATGATCTCAGGGTCCTGGGATCGAGTCCCGCATCGGGCTCTCTGCTCAGCAGGGAGCCTGCTTCCCTCCCTCTCTCTCTGCCTGCCTCTCTGTCTACTTGTGATCTCTCTCTCTCTGTCAAATAAATAAATAAAATCTTTAAAAAAAAAAAAAAAAAAGATGGGCTTCTAAACTGACTGCTAATTAGCACTCAGGGCTTGACTCATCAAAAGCCATAGATTAATCTGGCTGAATTAGGACCCAGCTATGTTTCCTCTTGTGTAACCTGTCTGCTAGAATCAAGGTACACTGTCTGTGATACTCCCTTACAGCATTCCCCTCTGTTTCACATCATGGCACGAACAGAAAACAGTATTTGTTTGGCACTCTGGGATAAATGATACATTGGGGTAAAAGAAGGAAGCTATTAGAGCCAAGAGGCAAGTGCCCAGGGCTCTGGCTACCTCTAGAGCTGGAAGGAAATGTCTGACATAATCCAAACCCACTGACAAGCTGGGAAGATGTATCTTAACTTCTAAATCAACTTAATTAGGAAATGAGGTTAGGTCAGTATGCCTTGGTCTTAGCTGTTACTTCAGCTGTTACCTTAGCTGTTACCTTCCAAATGCTGACAAACAACTTGCTGTACAATTTTGCCAAGGACAAACATAAACCTTATTAGGTCCTATTTGAAGGACTGAATTTTCCCCCCTTTTGAAACATTTGCTTGTTTCCCTTAGTCATTATATGAAAAACCAAAACTGGCCAAGTACAGAAGAAAAATGCCAGCTCAACATTCTTTCTATCCAAAACACCTTTTTGCTTTTTTCTGTGGTTTCCCTTGACCTTCTCAACCTAACCATAGTCAATTCTTTGTTCATCTCAGATCCTGCTGCACTACCTATAAACCCTCATAACAGTACTTATTTCACAGTATTATAGTTACTTCTTCTGTGTAAGTCTTACCTTAGAATGTAAACTTCTTATGAGAAAGGGCCCACATTAGTCATCTTCATATAACTGGCAGGTATTCTGCATTTAATAAATGCTCACCTGACTTACCTGCACTTAATAAATGTTCACCTGACTTTAGTACTTACCTGTTAAACTTTCTCAATCCTTCAAAACCTAATGAAAACTTCTCCTCCCTTTTCTAAGCATAAAGGCTGAAATCACACTTTACTATCTGCTAATGATACTTTGCACTGATCACTATGATACACACAAGCAAACATGCACACCCAAGAACTGGGGAGAGGCCTTTAGATTACAACTCTCAAATTCTTGCCACTGCTCTAGAACTCACTTTGGCTTTTATTTATTTTTAAATTATATTTCTGTCATGGCAAATCCCCAACTGTGACTCAGCATCATATTTGGCCTCCTTGCACTTCCTTTCTGCCCTCACTCATACACCTTATTTACACTACATCCATCCTGACTGGGCTCCCTTTAGTCCAAAGAAAGGGGCCATGATCCCACTATGACCTGTTCTCCCCTTTAAAACTTTCCTTTCTCTTCAGGAACTTTGCTCCAATAAGTATTTTCCTATGTCTTCTATTAACTGGCCTCCTCTCCTTGGCCTGTAAATATGCTCAAACTGTCCCATCCAAAAAAACCAAAATGTAAGATCCTACCCCTGCACCATACTTTCTCCTTCTTTCCCAAAATAGCATCAATATTCATTATCTCCATTTTACCCACTTTCCATTCAGGTCTTATTCCCAAGCAATCTGGTTTCTTATCCTATCATATTATTCAAACTACCTAGTCTCTCAGATTATCAAACATCTTCTAACTACTAATTCCAAAGGGCATGCTTTAATCCCTATCTTATTATAATGATACTATTTCCTTCATCTCCAAATCATTTCCTTTCCTTCTGTAAGTCATGTGCATTCAGTTTCCTTATTTCTCTAATGATTCTTTCTTAACAACTGAGCATCAGCATGGCTCTTAAATGTTGGCATTCCTGGTAGTTCTAGCCTTAGCTCTTATTTTCTCCTTCTGCACGCTCACCCTGAATGAGCCCTCTGCTCTTATGGTTTTGAATGTCAATTTAATATTAATGTCTCCAAATCTGTATTCTGGAACATTTAATGCTCACTAAACATATTCACATAAATAACTACCTCTTATTTATAAATTTAATTGGTATTTCCTTCACATATGTGATGTGCTATGTCCTTGTTCTGCAATATTCTGCAATATTCTGCAGTGAACAAGGACATAGCTCCTGGCCTCATGGAACTGAAACTGAAACTCCATAATCTTTATGAATTCTGTCCATACTGCTTCTTCCTACTAATAGCTTCCATCTGAGCTGAGAGCACGATCAACCTATTTGGCACCCCAAACCAGAAACCTCTGAGCTATACAGTATTTCATGTTCTTTAGTCTCCACATTCAGTACATTCTCTGAGCCCTGTCTTTTCTATGTTTAGAATATTTTCTGAATCTATCCTCTCTTTATTATTACCTCCAAAGTCTTGGTTAGACTTCATCTGTGGCTCGAATTTACAATAACCCCAACTGGCTACTCTGCTTCCAGTCTCTTCCCAAGTCCATCCTCTATCCAGCTACCATAACATTCTCTCTCCTTTTGTTTGTAATTTCTCAGGCATTCCCTATCCTCCAGACTCTCAGACCTAAGAACAAAGTTAAAGTCCCAGCTCCTTAGCATGGCATATGAAGTCCTTAAGTATCTGATCATAACATTTCCCTCTGGTTAAGCACCCCTTGACCCCTCCTCCAAGTCCTTAAACTTTTTGCTCAGTAATTCTTAAGTATGTGTTCTCACAATTCATCCTGCTTTCTTTTTTAATGTGTCTATTCATTTTTATGGATCGCTGCTTCTGTTTTAAACACCCGTGTCCACCAGTCCTCTTATGGATTAAGTTCACCTTATCAGGGAGTGTTCCCTGATCCCTCTGCACTCCGTATGATCCTCTCCCAGAAAGAATATATCACTTCCTAATCTAAACTATCCCTGCATCTTTGGTATAGAACTGCACATATCCAGGGCGCTTGGGTGGCTCAGTGGATTGAAGCCTCTGCCTTTGGCTCAGGTCATGATCCCAGGGTCCTGGGATCGAGCCCCGCATCGGGCCCTCTGCTTGGCCAGGAGCCTGCTTCCCTTCCTGTCTCTCTGACTACTTGTGACCTCTGTCAAATAGATAAATGAAATCTTTCAAAAAAAAAAAAAAAAAAGAACTGCACATATCCTACCATACTGTCATGATCTTGCACACGGACAGCTCTCCTAATAAACCCAGTTTTTTAGAATGTCTATGTTTTACACACTTTGAGCACTGCTACTTAATACTTGGCCTAAGTGCCCAAGAGATAAATGTTAACCAAAGCAAAGACTTATATATACATCGGACTCCACAAGCAAACCATTAAGGGTGGTGATGTCATGACTTTATGCATCCTCAATAACTAGAGAAAGATTGTCAATATAGCTTTGTAGAATTAAACTGTGTATATAAATACAAATTACTACATTAAAACAAACAAACAAACAGAAGAGGCACCTGGGCGGTTCAGTTGGTTAAGTGTCTGACTCTTCATTTCAGCTCAGCTCATGATCTCAGGGTCTTGAGAACAAGCCCTGCATTGGGCTCTGCACCACACATGGAGACCACTTAAGAGTCTCTTTCCCCGCTCTCTGCCTCCTCCCCCACACTGTGCACATACAAGCTCTCTCTCAAAAAAAACAAAAACAAAAAAAACAAAAAAAACACCAAACAAACAAACAAAAAACAAAACAAAACAACCCAGAAGACTTCTTGAGCTAAAAATTTCAAAGCTAATAATCTCTACTCCCACACTAGTATAGTAATTAAGACAGTACCTCACAAATGCGAAGTGACCAAATATATGCTCCTATTTCGAACTAAGTTAAAATTACACATACCGCTACAGACTGAGATATCTGTTGATTAAAGCTACAGTCAGAGGTTATGATCTGTTCTCTAAACGGTTCAACGCTGTACTTCATTAATCCAAATTTCACTCAGCAAAAAAACATTTTTCTTGCTAAGGAATGAAAGGTTACAGAATCAAATTTAAACATATTTTATTGTTTACATGAAGCAGAGTACTTGAAAGTATATGATCTCTATTTTACACACAAGGAGACCAAAGACAGGAGATGTAATGTGTAATTAGCTACAAGTGCTCCATATATTCCGAGGCTTAACTTACCTTCATTGGCTGAATATTTTACCAGCAGGATTCGACTTGAGCTTAAAGCAATGAATATGGTGCCTAGCAGGAATGTATACATGGTTGACAAGGAGCAGAACATGGGATGACCACAGCACTTGCTTTCCATTCCACTGTTTTTTAATTGCCTTAAAGAAAAGAACATATCCGTGAGCAACGCTGAAGGCAGATAAAGCATAGCACAAATACCCTGATTAGTGAAGAACAGAAATTAGGTAGATGTCTGGCTACGGTTATATCAAAACCAAGAAAATTGAGAAGAAGAGAAACTATGCGGAAAAAATTAAAGTCAGAAATTGATAGAAGGGGAAATTCTAGAAGACAGAAAAGGCAGGGGCGGGGCGCCTGGGTGCAGTTCTTAAGCATCTGCCTTCGGCTCAGGTCATGATCCCAAGGTCCTGGGATTCAGTTCTGCATCAGGCTCCCCTGTTTCTCCCTCTCCCACTCCTCTTGCTTGTGTTCCCTCTCTCACTGTCTTTCTCTCTCTCTCTCTCCCTCTCTCTCTGTTAAATAAATAAATAAAATCTTAAAAAAAAAAAAGTCAGAAAAGGTAGTGCCGGATTATAAATGCCGTTTTATAAATTATTATAAATGCTGCCAAAAGCAACTGACATTTTGGGACTGCAGAATTTTGCAAAAAACAATTTAACTTCCATTCCTATTAGCAACTTTGCTCTAGACGAAGAGAATTTCAGATTTCTATTGTTCTCCTCAGTAAGCAGCTCTTTTCTACAAAGTGGGAAAAGGGCTTGCTAGGAAATATTTCGTTACAATAATGAGCCAAGTGGAAATATTCGAAGCAGTGCTGTGAATTTGTACTTGAACCAGTGCTAAAAGGTAAAAGAACCTAGAAATCAATGCCTCTAAGGTCGTCTTTTGATTTGTCGAGGAAACTAAACTCAAGGCTGGGTAACTTCTTCAAAGGCTCCCACCGCAGGGATGGTGCACAGGGCCTGGACATTGGGGACAGGCAGGCTTGAGACGTCAACACGGACAGCCCACCTGCGCGCAAGCGTAGAGGTCAAAGAGGTACCTCCCCTACACGAGGAAGGCAGGTTTCCCTCTACAGTCGGGAGAATAGGGGTGACGGGGGGGGGGGAAAAATCTCCTTGTAACACATGCGCAGTAGGAATCTCGAGCAGCGCGCGCCCTCCCCTCAGACGCACGCGCACTTGTTTGCCAGCTGGGCGAGGTTACCTCTGTCCGTTCGAAGGGTTTTTAGTGGAAGAGCGCACATCCTAGAGCTGAGGCAGTAAAAGTGTAGCTCCGCAGAAGCAGCAGCATTTAGGGTCCATAGTTGGGGAAGCTATAGGAAGGAAAGAGAGGAGAAAAAGCCTCTGCCCCCCAGCCTCCTATTCCGGAACAAAAAGCCCAATAACGTCCCGACTGGGAAAGAGCGAACCTGGTACCCATTGCGCAGGCGCGGTCAGTGTTACGCTTCCGGAAGGAGGGAAGAAGCGGCCTAAGCCCGCCCCAGCGCGCCCTTTCTCGCGTCACGTGTCGGGAGAGTCCTGAGTCACGTGAGGTCCAGGTGGCGGCGGTGGTACGGCGAGAGAGAGAAGGGGAAGCCGGAAGGGGCGCGAGTGAAACCTGGGGGAGACGATAGCTCCCGAGAAGGAGAGGGGTGCGCGTGCGCCCGCCTCTCCCCCTAACTCTCGCCTGGTCCCTGCTGTCCTCTCTTGCGGCCAGGTGACACCTAGGCCCGGTCCGCCACCCACTGCCTGGGTGGCGAGCAGCGCGCGCCCTGCCCTCGCGATTGGCGCCAGCCGCCCCTCCCCCTCGTCCAGTCCGTCCCGTCGCGTCCCGTCGCGTCCCGTCCCTTCGGGTGCCGCCGGCCGGGTGCCGATGCGCGTCGGCTGCAGCGGGGCGTTTTTCTGACTCCCGGTCCCTTGCCCGCTGCCCTTCCCGCCCCGTCGCGGGGCCGGCCGCTTCTCCGGCCCCAGGATGCAGAATGTGATTAACACGGTGAAGGGAAAAGCACTGGAAGTGGCTGAGTACCTGACCCCGGTCCTCAAGGTAAGCCAGGCCGGGCTTGCCAGGGGCTGTCAGGTACACGCTCAACTCCGCAGGGATTGAGGACTCGGCGCCGGGAGGGACACCGTGTTTTCCGGCGGGGAAAAGTGTAGGAAGGTGGTGAGGGAGGGACCCAGAAAAGGGTGCAGCCCCACTGAGGTCTTAGCCAGCTGTTCTCTAGGTGTTCGGGCTCCTCAGGTAAACTTGGAGCGACGTTGTGTGCGCATTGCTGTCGCCACCCGTCAGAACCCGGCGCATCTGGGTACGTCAAGTTGGAAGGTGGTCGGCCTCTAAGTGGATTTCAGAACGTTAAGTCTTAACATTGGAAAGTCTTTTAAACTTTTTAAATGAGGGTTTTGCTTACCTTTTTAAAAACGCAATCAGAATTGGGTACTAAAATGACATGTTACTATTTTCTTTCAAAGTTCATAGAAAGTCTCTTATAAAAATAATTAAAATATTATAATAATTAGGAGTTTGAAATAGTAAGTGGTGACTGAGGTCCCCTCTTAGATTTCAGAGGAACAAGGTGAATGGCAGCATTATCTCTGTCAGTATGGTTGAACCCAGCTAACAGCAAAGCTTCCCTTTCCGAGTTTTTAAAATAGACGAAAAACTATTTGTAAATCCTGGACTTCGTGGCTAATAAGCAATATTATCCTAGATATATTGATGTATTTACTCGTTTGTTTGTTTGTTTTGCTTTGTCAACCATACGGCGTTTTTAAAGTAAAAGTTATAATAGATTAGCTGTTTTAACGGTGACTAATTTTCAGAGATAAACTTCTAGAAGTACATTCAAGTTTTTAGTCATTGTAACTTTTTCCTTTCTGATAAGTGAACAATTAGAATACATGAATAAGGAGTTCTTGCTTAAGTAGAGGTCCTTATCTCAACTGCTACTTCATTCCTTGCTCACTTTTGCTTGAGCCAGTCTGACCTCTTTTTTACTCCATTTAATACTCTGTTGCCCCAGGTTTTTGTATTCGCTGCACCATCTGCCTAAAATGCTCTTTTACAGCCTTCTGGCTTGTTCATTTTAAGGTCACTGCTCAGTAGTCACCTATCAGTGTTTTCTTAACCATCCTATTTATTTATTTGTTTAGGTTTTTTGTTTTGTTTTGTTTTGTTTTTTGTTTGTTTTTTAGTTTTAAAGAGGTGGGAGGAGGGAGGGAGAAAGAAACTCAAGCAGATTCCACACCCAACGTGAAGCCCAGTGCAGGTCTTGATTTCATGATCCTGAGATTAGACCTGAGCTGAAACCAAGAGTTAGACACTTAACCGACTGAGTCACCCAGGCACCCCTATTTTTTTTTTTTTAAGATTATTTATTTTAGAAAGATAGTGCCTATATGTGTGAAGAAGGGGAGCAGAAGGAGAGGAATACAGAGAATCCTTAAGCAGACTCCCCCCTCTGAGCATGAAGCCTGCCTTGCCTTGGGGCTCCATCCCAGGACTCTGAGATCATGACCTGAGCAGAAAGCAAGAGCTGACCACCTAACCAACAAGCCACCCAGGCGCCCCACCGTCCTAATTTAAATAACCATCGTCTCCTCCGCCCCTGACTAGTTTCCTTGCTGCCTCCTTTTTTTTCCTTGTGGTTTTCATTACCATTTGGCTTTCCTCACTCCACTAGAGTTTAAACTCCTTATGAGGACAAGGAGGAGTTTGGTCTGTTTTATCCGCTCTATATCCCCATTACTTCAAATAGCGCCTGGCATATAATGGTTATTTGGTAAATACTTGTTGAATGAATAATCATCAATGAATCCTTCCATTTTTGTAGCCTGTACTACAAAATCTTACATTTAATTTAAAAATTAGAAACATCTGGTAAATAGCATCTTTGCTTTAGAGGAGAGAATATTGTATCAATATCTTAGAGATAATAATGAGAAAGGATTAAATGATTTATGACTTCTAGATTTGGTTTCTAATGTTACTCAATTGAAATGAGATGTTGAAGATGTTGGCTGAATAGTAAGATGTTCCTAAACATTTTTAAAACATTTTTACTGTTCTGTAAAATAAAGATATTTGGTCATTTAAAAAAATCATTGTATGGCTTAATGTTTTTCCAAAGAGCTTTGCTCTGTTAAAGCGATGATCATATTGTAATTATTTTAATGTCAGTTTCTTTCCTTAGACTTGTATATTCTTTGGGGTTAGGTACCAGTGATAGATTCTTTTTTTGTGTGTGCTCTTTTGCCTGGAAGGGTGCCAGGCAAATACTTGCCCACAAATATTTTTAATTTGAAAGTGAAAGAATATAATATGTTGTTCTTTTTGTTTTCTTTAGGAATCAAAGTTTAAGGAAACAGGTGTTATCACCCCAGAAGAGGTGAGTGTTAAAGATTTTCTGAAGCTAATATATTTTATATTTTCCTGGGAGGTTTTTCTTCTTTATAAGAAAACATCTTAAACTTTAATCTTGATTCTTTTGGCTTTATTAGCAATTTAAAAGGGATTTCTACTTCCCATAAGAGGATGTAACTTCCCTCTCAGTTTGCCACTTCTCATATTTCTCTGTAGTTCCTCTTTATTTATAAATGGAGGTGGAAGAGGGAATGGAAAAGATTCTGATGGTCATTTACCCTTCACTCATATTTGTGTTATATTGAGGCTATACAGTGGGCTGTGTGGTGTTTGCTGTTGTCTTTCCTCTGTTTACATCAAACGTGAGTTTTTGTGGTTTTCATTTGTAAACTTTGGCTCATTGCTTGGGTATTAAATTTTCTTTCAGTATTTAGCTTATTTTATTGCTACATACTTAATGCTGATTTTTTTTTCTCACAATTCTTTTACTGTTTCTGCTAACCAACTAATGTTGAATCTGTTTAATGCTGAAACTGATGTCTATTTTATAGGCGAGTTGTGTTTTATTGAACTTTTAACATAGAACTTTGTTTTGAGGAATCATTTCACTTGTTCACCAAAGCTATATAATAAAAGCTTTCTTTTTCCTTTAGGTAGTTTATTCTGTTACCCTTCAAGAAATAAATACTGTTCTAAACATCTTTTTACATTCTGGTTTCCTCAATAGTTATGGCTGCCTCAGACTTACTTTTTAGTCTTAATAAATAGCAAAGAATTTATTTAAGTATCACTTTAACTTTCATAAAATTACCACTCATTGGCAATAGAACTTTACTTACTGTTTTGAAAAAACCATTTTGAATTGGGGCACATTTTATGATCTGGCCGTTGCTGTAAATTCTAAGACCTCAAGCCTAAAAATTAATGGATTTTTCAGTTTTCAATAGTGATGTAATCTCTTGAGTCCCAAATCTTTGTGAATTCTGAGAATGGTTGCTGAATTAATCTGTTATCTAAAAATATCTTTTTTTTTTTTAGTGAAGACACATGGTGGTATAGAAAGAACATAGGAGATCTGCTTTCTAGACCTATTTTTCTTAATTTCTTCTTTTCTGATTTGGGCAAAGCTAAGCTGTGACACAGGCCTCATGTTTTCTTGTCTATAAAATGAGGGGTTTTGTCTAGACATTGTCTAATGTACCTATTCTGCCTTAGGCACAATGAGTTTAATACCTGGAATGCCACATAAAACTAAGTTGTTGTTTTTTTTTTCTTTTTTAAAGATTTTATTTATTTGACAGAGAGATCACAAGTAGGCAGAGAGAGGGAGGAGGCAGGTTCCCCAGCTAGCAGAGAGCCCGATGCAGGATCCCAGGGTCCTGGGATCATGACCTGAGCTGAAGGCAGAGGCTTTAACCCACTGAGCCACCCCAGCACCCCAAAACTAAGTTTTGATATTGTTAACTTTTCTTGCCAAACAGAGGTGTAATTTAGATTTGGCTCTTAAAACTATCTGTAATCAGGAGCAGGGATGGAAGTTTGCTTTTCTTCTTACACTCTTTGGCTTTATCTATGGGAGGATGACTAATGGGTAAATAGATGGTTGACCTTAGAGATGCAAGTCTGTGGTCATTGGATAGACTTATGCTGTTTTAAAACAGCTTCTAACCATAGAATGAATAACACTTAATGTGTATCATTAAGTAGTTTATGAATTTCCTTCTTTTAAAAAAAATGCAAGGCAAAACTAGGTCAGCTGGGTACCCACCTCATATGCTGGATTGAGATAGAGTACAGTTACCGGATTGAGTTAGAATGAGTCCAGAGGACGGAAAACAAGAGATAATTTGCTTTTGATAACAGATAGAGTTGATCTATTTATTTGTTTTCTCTTACTGTTTCTGGGCTTCAGCTCTCTATGTTTTCTTTGGAAGTACTGTGTTTAAAAGAGGTGTAGGCATTATAGAATACAGAATTGCCTGACTAAAATTACTTTAATATACATACGTATGACTTAGGTAGAGTATTAGTAGTAGAATAGCTTGAAGGGTAAAGTTGCTGACCAAAATGTTAATAACTGGTTTTATCTTGGAGTTATTCAGTATTGTATTTAATCACCAAGAGAAAGCTGCTGCAAGTGATACTGAGAATTGAGAAATTTGAGTCTGCCTTATGTTTTGTTTCATTTGAGCATGTGAAGCCTGCAATAATGACCATTGCTAATGAGGGCAGATGTACACATGTACTAATTATCTGCGCAATTCTATGTTCTTTAGAGTTTTTCTTACCTTCTGGTGTTTTGTTATTTTTAAGGAATTTTAATTTATTTTTTAAATAATCTCTACACCCAGCGTGGGACTGAAACTCACAACCCCAAGATATGAGTTAGATGCTCTGCCATCTAAGCTAGCCAGGTGCCCCTATTATTTTTTTAATAGATGCTCCTGGAGGTATTAGGGAATAAAATATTAGAGTCTTGTGACAAGGCAGTATCATTAAAGAATTTTTAAATTTTTAACTCTTTGTTTTGCTTGCATTTTGTTTAATTAAATTCTCCTTTTTTGGTGATGACAAATAGTTCTTGGTAACCACAGAGTTGAAGGTAGCATCTGGTTACAGTGACCTAAAATCCTTAAAACTTAGGGAGGGAGTATTGTTTTCACTTGGGTTTTTTGTCTTTACCTAACTAGTTTAAATAATAATAAGATTCTTTGAAATAAAAGAACAGAAACATTCGGAAAGTTGCTGTTGAGAATATGCTGCTAAATCTTGTTAATGTATCTTCTTGAAAGAAATTACTCTTAGAAAACTTACTTTATAAAATTTTACTCTCAAATGAAAATAGAGTATTATATATAGACATTCTTTTCTGAAACAAACATTGGAAGATTAAAGGTACTGTTTTGTTTTGTTTTTGCTTTGTAATTAACCACAAACAATACATGAATTTAAGTTAGAGCTATTATAAAATAGAATTGGGAAAGTATGTGTGTGTATTGCCCGAATTGGGACACTGCACTTAACCCTTAAGAGACTTTCTTTCATTTTCTGCTCTCAAGAATAAGCAGGATTTCTGTCTTATAAAAATATCAGGTCATGAGAATGGAAATTCTCAGAAAGTTAAACTCTTCCTGAGTCTGTTTTTGATTCCTGAAGAAAAACAAAAACTTGTTCAGTGTTCAACCTGCCCAGAAAGCCTAAGGTGTTAGAGGATTCAGTTTGCTTCCAACTTTTCCCATTGTTTGGCATTACATTTGTTATTCTTGTTAATGTGAAAAAGCTTACAAAATGGGCTTTATCCGTATTTAAAAAAAAAAAAGAGAGAGAGAGAGAGAAAAGTGCACTATGATGTCATAAACTTCTTATATCATAGGCCTATATCCTTTTCTCAAAGATCTCCATTGAGTTTTCAGCCCCTAGCAGGAATCTGTCTTCATCTTATTTATCCATAAAATGGTTTTTCTTGAAATTTAAGTCCTGCACTGTTACTTTTATTCATTTCATGATGTTGTATCCTTTTGGCATTATTTAATCCAATTTAAAAATTAAATTTAAAATCAATAGCACTCAATGTTTTTTTCTTCCAAAATTTAAATTTTACAGATGTAAAAAATTTTGCAGTTTTAATAATAATCAAGAGCCATCACAGTGGTAGAGCAGGTTTGGTGCTGTTTGCATTTATATGATTATTGGGTATCAAGCTTACATGGGATGATCACTTTGGTATTTTATCATCTTATATTCAGTGATGTTAATTTTTCTTTTTCTTTTTTCTTTTATATTCCTTTTAAATCCTGAATAGTTTGTGGCAGCTGGAGATCACTTAGTCCACCACTGTCCAACATGGCAATGGTAAGTAATCTTGAGTCAGGAATATAAGTTAGTAAAATGTATGACATTATAATTGCAGCAGTTTGCAAAATGGATTAGGGCATGAACTTCAGAATGACCAATTTAACTCTGTTCTAGTAGATTTTTCTGTTAAGCAGTTTGACCGTGATACTTAAAATAAAGGCATACTTAAAATAAAATAAAGGCTGACTGACAAATTGGCTGTTATACCTATTTTGATTTACTCTGTTAAAGTAAAAGAGACATTTTTAAAATAAATGCCTTTACTTCCTTTGTTAGTATTCCCTTTCTCTATAGTGTCTAGGTCTGATTTTGTGGTGGATCTTTAAAAAACATTGTTTAAGACCAGCTCATTTTTTTCAAATTAAAATGTCTCCCGAATATTTTTATAACATTAATAAATCCAGATATTTTGCAAAGCCTTAGGATTTTTAGTCATAAGACTTTCTATAAGGTTCAAAGTATGCTCCCATTTTAGAAATTGACTGAAAAGGAAGGTTCATGATACTCATTAAAGTTTGTAACTGGAAATCTGCTTGGTAATAGATTTTTTACATTTTTGGTTTTTTCACTAAATTGTAAAAGTAACGTTAAAAAAAGTAATTTAAGCAAATTACCAGATCTTATGACATATTTTAAGTATTCTGAATAATAAGAGGATGTTTTAAAACAAATGCTGTTTCATTACGTTCAAGAACTTAGGGTAAAACCACCTGACTATGGCTGAGAAAGTGATCCTAGTACTGGCAGAGCTATTTTAATTAGGCTAGAATTGTTTTGGAATTATCATCTTGTTTGGATATAAATAGTTCAACTTGTTATATTCTTTTTTCTTTTCATTATAATTCCCTTAATGACACTTTTTCAGTTGTGGTTGAAAGGTATAGTTTTAATTTGGGAACAGAGGTTCTAAACTTAATGAAGTTAGAACTGATAATGTTTTCCTTCATATTCAGAGCATAAATAGTTAAAACTACTTTAAGCCAAAGTTGGAACTCTCTTTTATCTGTGGCCTATTCTGTTCTCAGTTTTTGTATTTGACTCTTAACCCAAAATAGTTTTATTGCTTTTTATCAATTGTTCTTTATCTTTCAGAACACTGTTTCTTAATGTACCAAGAAAAACCAAAATGTCAGTTTTGTTTATTTTTATGCCCTTGTCTTCCTTAACGTGCATTTCTATTTCATATTTAAAATTGAGTTAATACCATAGCAGCTCTCTGATGATTTAGTAAGGATGATTGATTTTTTTGGATTATAAATTATCTATTAAAATTATATTTGGCTTTATTCTAGTCTATAATTTTTATGTATTTCAAGTCAAATAGGTATATAAAATTAAAAATAATACCTATTTTATAAAAGGAACTAATTTGGGATTTTCTTCAATATAATAAACATTTTCTTCAGATTTCTTTGTGATAGTCCTTATTTGTCTGATTAGTTCAGACATACAATTTATAGTATTGTTACAGAAATATGTTATATGGATAGGATAGTTTCACTTTATGAATTGTGATATTTGAGGTAATATTTAGAGCTCACCTATACCCTACTCCGGTGTCCACACTTCTGGCTAAAATGTAGGGGCCAAAGGAACATTTCATTTTAAACCTGTGCCAGTAACAGGTTATTTCCATGTTATAGTTTCATGTCTACCAAGTGTCATCATGACCGTATTGTATGTTCTTCACTCAGAACTTCAGGCATTGCCATGTCATTATTGATTTTGACACTTGAGAATGGTCTAAAGAAGTCTAGAAGGCTGCTAAGGTAGTAGATCTTTTTCTGGCTTTATCTTGTGCTCAGATCTATGGTTTCAACTTTAGACTGAAGCTTTGATAAGACGGATTTTTGTTCAGATGTTTGTGACAGGTAACACATGCCCCTCGTCTCCGGCCAGTTCCATTAGGTTACCTGCAGAAGAATCTTACAACAAATTCTTAGTAAGATAATCTAGAGTAGTTATGAAAAATCAGAAATGGTGTAGCTGCTTCTGACACACAGAGACTGTAGTGTAAGAGCAGGAGCCGTGGATTCACTTGCTTTTCTATATTCTGGTTTTCTGACCTTGAGCAGTCTGATTTTTTTAAGCTAAAATGGGGACATTAATATTACCTCTTAGGGTTCTGAGGAGTAAATAAGAATAATGCATGTTAGAGTTCTAAGTTGTATACTTAGCAAACACTCAGTGAAAGGGTTTTTTTTTTTTTCTGTTTTCAGTCATATTTTTTAATATTATCATGTTGTGATTCAAAGCATCTTTTTTCTCTTTGTTCCAGTTTTAATCGAGTGGCAGAACAGGGATTTTGCCAGCCACCTACTTTGTTATGTAATGTCCTACAGATATTTTTCTGCCTCCTCTAGATCTGAAGATGAGCAGTACTTGAGAATTAAAAGTCTGAGATTATACTCCCTAGGGAACAATGTTTTCTTTTTGTTTAGAGGCAAACATAATAGTTTCTTAATAGTTCTATATTATTCTGTCTTTTTTGTTTGATATTTAATCTAAATCTCTCTGAGTCTCTTAGTATATTTCACTTAAAATACTATGTTCTTCCATACCCTAACATACATCACTTAACAACATCCTTCTGAAACTAGTCCTAAAACAGTTTTCTCAAGAGTGTGGATTGTGTAATTTTGATATTTACATGTGATATCTTCTGTCTTTGCTTTTTAAAAATAGTTCTTGTATTTTGGTGCTCTTTGCTCTTTTTAAAGGGCTACTGGGGAAGAATTGAAAGTGAAGGCATACCTACCAACAGGCAAACAATTTTTGGTCACCAAAAATGGTAAGAATTATATTGCATATATTAGTAAATTTTACACAGAGTTATATTTTTAAAAAATAACAGAAGAAAGTTAGCTATTTTTTTTTTTAAAGATTTATTTGAGAGAGACAGAGAGGGAGAGAGAACAAAAGAAACAAGAGAGAATCTCCAGCAGACTCCTGCTGAGCAGGGAGCCTGATGTGGGGCCCAATCCCAGGACCCTGAGATCATGACCTGAGCTGAAACCAAGAGTTGGATGCTTAACCAACTGAGCCACTTAGGCACCCAAAACCTTAGTATTTACTGATCTTAATTTATGATTGAGCCCATAGAGAAATTTGGAAATTTGATGGAACTCTGGGTTCTATTGCTAGAGTATTTTTTTCCTTATTTCATTTTTACCTCCTTCCTTTTTGTTGCTACTTTTTGCCAAAAAAAGGTCTAGTTTTAAGATATGGAAAGAATGGAGCCCAGCAAATTTGGAATTTGGAATTGCAGTTGCCTTTTTTTTTTTTTAAGTTGACTTTATAATTATAAACTTTTTAGCTATTTTATTTTTATCTTCTTTAGACGTAAACATTTGTCATGAAAAATGAAACTGATACTATCTTTGACGGCTAAAAGTTCCAAGCTAAAGATTTATTATCCATTGTGTCTTTGAAAGATTGTCTTTAGGAACAAAAAATGTTTTTTAAACTACTAGTTTCTCATTTTATGAAGTTAATTTGAAAACAGCTTGAGAAGGTTATAGTCCCTATCAGATCACATAAAGTGCATTGGTTTTTTTCTAATCTACTACAGAAAGGGAAAATATGTATAACACATCAGTTTTCTTTCCTACAGCATATGTCTTATTAGAATTGATCATTTATTTCCTTCTTGTTTTTTAAAAAAGTCAAGAGGTTAATAGCCATTTCTGGGCTCTACCTTATCATGGTTTTACATTATAATTGTTCAGTTTTAGACTTACGTGAATAATACCTGTTAATTGACACATATACCATATGAAAAACTTGGCTCCAGTATTGTATAAGATGGTAAAATATAGCAGTTCAGTGAATTTTTACATTGACTTATCCATTATAAATGCCTGAAACTTAAATGAATTATGAAATACATTTTAAAACTTACTATAACATTGCAAACTGGAGGTCACCTCTACCACCCCTGAGAATGACAGGTGGTCCCTTCCTGTTTTGAGAGTGAAGCTATTAAAATAAGGTTTTATTATTCATTAGCCTGAAGTTGAACAGTATCATCTCTAGCTGCTATATCATCTGTAGCCTGCTGTTCTTCAGAGACCATCAGGGTAAAGAATACATAGAACATTTCCTTTCTACTTGTGTTCTGACAAAAGCTATTTAGGGAAAGACAAACCTGATCATTAATATGTCTGTGGGCTAAATACAACTTTTTAATCACTTTTATTAGAAGTGAAATATAATATTTCCTTAAAATAGAATAAATTATCTTTTTTCTAATAGATTTATATGAAGCAAATTATGTGCCAGTAACTGTATTTGTCATTTTTTTTGTAGTGCCATGCTACAAGCGGTGCAAACAGATGGAGTATTCAGATGAATTGGAAGCTATCATTGAAGAAGATGATGGTGATGGGGGATGGGTAGATACTTATCATAACACAGGTAAGAGGAGAATAGAATACATATATTAGTTTAAATTGTTTTAAACATTTTCTAATCTTTTATTACAGTGTTGATTTAAAAACAACAAAACAAAGGATAAATAAGGCACAGTTGTCTCAGTAGACTTTTATTTTACCTGAAAGAAGCAGGAAGACAAATTGGAGAAAAAGAAAAAATGCCCTTGGAGTATATACCAAATTTCTCTAGTATTGCAGGAAGACAAGTTGGAAAAAAAGAAAAAATGCCCTTGGAGAATATACCAAATTTCTCTAGTACTGCTACTTTAGTAGCAATTTGAAAATACCTGTATCATTTTCTTTATTTCTAAAATAAGAAGGACAGAATTGCTGAGTATGCATACAGCTTGCTTTAGAATTCCTTATTTACATGTCATTCCATTGCTGAATGATTAGCTTTAGGACAGGAACTATATGTGTTTATTTTACTCAGAGACCTGACATTTTAAAGTAGTTAATAATTATTTGTTGAATGACTGTAAGAGGATTGTAAGGACCACGCTCCTTAGGTAGAGAGTCAATGTTGTATCCTCAATATCTGTCACAGTATCTGGTACAGAAGTTGTTCAGTAAATTTGTGTTAAAAGAATTGACTAAATTCAAGCCTTTTGTAAGTGTATGTTTGCAGAAGTTGTTTGTAAGTCTGAAGATGAATTTTTATTTCAAGTCCTAAAAACCTAGTTTGCCACTATGTTTATATAACTATGTAAATATTCATTAGCATATGCTGCTATGACTATACTAACTTAGCCATACTAACTTAGCTAAACTAACTTAGCTATAGCAGCATATATTAATCTGCATTTACATAGTTATATAAATATATAAAGTACTATGAGTTAATGTCAGTTCATAGTTAAGTATAAGTTAATAGTTAATTTGCATAGTTATATAAATGCCATTATGACTTAACTTTAATGAGGAAAACGTGTCCTGAGTTTAAATTGAGAATACTAAAACGTAAGTTTTCTCCCTCGAAGTCCTAGAAAGTATACCAGAAGTAGTACTAGAACAAGGTTTCTCAGCCTTAGCCCTACTAACATTTTGGGCCACGTGATTCTTTGATGTAGCATTTTCTGTACATTGCAGAATGTTTAGCAGCATCTCTGGGCTTTGCTCACCAGATACCAGTAGTATTCACCCAGTTGTGATAACTCAGAATCCCTCAGACAGTGCCAGATACTCCATGAAGGGCAAAATTGCTGCCATCAGTTGAGACCCACTACAGTAGTCAGAGGGCTAAGTAATTTGCTCAGGAAAAACTACCTTCTGAGGACAGTTTTCCCTCTACTTTTAAAAAAGGACAGTATCATGTGTTTGTGATGATAAAGGCATAGATTCAGGGCTTGGGCTTCTTGATTTGAAATGTGTTTGTTTCTTGATGCTTAGTGTTAATGTCAAGGCCTTGAGAAAATAGTAGATTGAACAATTTTTTTTTAATGATTTCAAAAAATCATCCTATTGCCCCCACTGAGAGACTGGTAGATGGACTTTTTATCTTTTGACCTTTCCGAAATTGTTCAGCTGCTCTGCTTTAGTTTTCCTATGGTGGAAGATATGGGCAGTGGACTAACTAACTAGAACCCTTAGTTATAGCACTGTGTTTCTAGTGTCAAGTAAATGACTTATTCTGATGTCTGGTTGTATTCTGTTTCTTAATCACTAGCTCAAAATCTAGGTGCATATTTACAAAGGCATTCTTTACAGAAATAAGTAGGCGTCAGTGTAATTGGATTGATGAAAATCTATTACAGAAATTCAAGAATTGAAAAATGTTTGCCCTGCTGGAGAGCTATCCTTAGAATTTTAGTTTAAACTATATTGTGATTTGATTAAAACACTGCTTCCAATTAACTTAGAAGGTCATGTGCCTGGTTCCTTATTCACCTCAGTTCTCTTTGCTTCATCCTTTTCATAGGTTTCTTTTATTTCTCTTAGCCCTTGTATTGGTCATGGTTCTCCAGAGACACAGAAAAATTGGATGTGTATATAGATATAGGTATATAGGTATAGATAGATTTATTTTGAGGAATTGGCTTACATGATTGTGGGAGTTAGCAAGAATGCAATTCACAGGATGAACTGACCAGCAGGCTGAAGATCCAGGTGAGGACTGATTGTTTCAACTCAAGTCTGAAGACAGTCTGAAAGCAGAATTCTTTCTTTTTCCTGAGCACCTCAATGTTCCCTTATAAGGCCTTCAGCTGATTGGAGGAGGCCCACCCATGTTATAGAGCGTAACCTACTTTATTCAAAGTCTATGAATTTAAATGTTAAAATCTAAAAAACACCCTGACAGCTACATCCTGACTGGCATTTAACCAAACATTGGGACAGGATAACCTAGGCAAGGTGACATAAAATTAATCATCACAGTACTTGAAAATGTTACTCTCATTAGAGTCATTTGAGCTTTTTTTTCCTTTGCCAATATGTCCTCCTACTCTTAGAAGAGTCTCGTTTAGTCAGATACTATTACATTATTATATTTGGATGGATTGAAGAGGTTTTATTGTTTTTATCTATGTACTGGATTCAGTGAATCATTTGTAATACCAATTCATTGTGCTAAGATTTGGGTTTTATTGTTATGAAATAATCAGATCTATTATTTAGTAATTTATAGAAAAACTATGAAGTAAAAGCTTTATGTTAGAGCTGTGGATTTTGACCTTTTCTATTAGTGAAAGTGAGTTATTCTTTAGGTTGGAGATTTTGAACAGATAAATAAAGGTTTTAGAAGATTAACAAAGGGGCAAAGCTTATTTTGTATGTAGGGTTGTTTTTTGTGGGTTGTTTTTTTTTTTTTTCCCCATTAATGTACTTCATCCTGTTGAATTTCCAAATTAAAAACAGTGACATGGGGATGCCTGGGTGGCTCAGTTGGTTAAGCAGCTGCCTTCAGCTCAGGTCATGATCCCAGCGTCCTGGGATCGAGTCCCACATCAGGCTCCTTGCTCATCAGGGAGCCTGCTCCCTCTGCCTGCCATTCTGTCTGCCTGTGCTCGCTCACTCTCCCTCTCTCTCTGACAAATAAATTTTCAAAAAAGAAAAAAAAAAAACAGTGACATGTATTTTGAGTTAGAAATATTATTTAGCTGAGTTGTGGTGCTCCCATCTGCTTAATGCCACCTTCATTGACACAAGTAGGTTCAAGGTGGTTGCTTAATGAGGAGCAGTGAACAGAATATTAAACTAAAAGTTAGCACATGTGGATTTGAATCCTAATTTCTTCACTAACTATGAGACTCAAGTAAGTTATTTCATCTCTGGAAACTTCGTTTCTTCACAGGGGAAATGATTGATTAATTACCTCAAAAGATAGTGTTGGTAAGGCTGAAATAAGCTATGGAAACAGTAAAATAGAAAACCCCATATAAATGTGATATGGTATTACTACTTCTGGATGTCCTAGATTTCTGAAACAAATTACATTAGTATCCCCTTAAGAAAATTTGATGTGTTTTTGAATAAAAATAAATATGAGTCCTATAGTCTAATGTGTTCACTTTGAGAATGAGTATGTATTGGATAGAGACTCATACTGGGAAAGTAAATGAGGAATAATAAATGAGTGATAGAGTAGAATATAATTCATAGTAAAATATCACAGCTGTTTTTTTTATTTCAATTTAAAAAGTGCTTTTGGTTTTACTCCTTTTAGAGTTCATTTATAAAATGCTACTAACATTGCCTCCTTGTTTCAGAGCAGTTATGAGAATTTAGGTAATTTTAAACATTTATATCTTTCTCGAATCTGGTAAATGAAAGATGTTTACAATTTTATTTGTTTTTTTGAATTTTAAACAGGTATTGCAGGAATAACCGAAGCAGTTAAGGAGATTACATTGGAAAGCAAGGTACTGGTTAATTAGTTACATTTGTAAATTCAGTGACATAATTATTTGTGTGTGTGTGTGTGTGTGTGTGTGTGTGTGTATTCTTATTCAAACTGATTATTTTCAAGCTTTTTAAAATTCCAGTTGATTTTTTCTTCTCTCACTTTCCTATATCAAAACTGCTGTTTCCCAGCACTTATTTTTTTAGCCTTTTGTACAATTAAACAATTTTTTTTGAGATTGTAACTGGTAAAAACTACTAATTTTCACCAACTGGGAAGGCTCCTAGGCTAGTTTAAAAGAAATCGCTTTTTATTTTTAAGTACAAGTACCAAATGTTCTGTAAATGGAGGCTTTTGAGGTTTATGTACTACGGTTTCTTAATTTACTGCTATTTTGAATGGATGATTTTGTTTTTGAAAATTTTAAGGTAAAACTTTAACATCATCCAAAAAATAATGTGTTTTGACTGAGTGGAAGCTAAATCGGTTAGGTTTTATTGTATGGTTTATTACGGGGTGGGGAGTAAAAATCTGTAACTGAGTGAAATTTTTCTCCTTGAAAATTTTCTATTCATACTAGAAAATGATTGCAGTTGTTTTCATATATTTATATTTGTTTGAAGTGATTTGAAAATAATACAAAATGCCTTTACCCTTATCTTTGCTTAATTATTTTGTTAACAGATCTCTTCGAGGATAGAATATTTGGACAGAGTAATTGACTTTTTTTTTGTCCTTATGAAACATTTACTACAAGAGTTACTAGTTTTAGATACTCTCTTTTGTGTGTTTTTGTCATTTGGAACTTTTGGGATTCATAACTGGGTCTTAACAGGAAGTGTTAGAAACTAAAACAAGTGTTTTTCTTTTTTTTTTTTCAATGTACAGTTTTATGCTTGCTAGGGATTAAGTTTCAGTTCATTGGCCTGAAAATTCATCTTTCTGAAATTCTGCTTTTTGGAGAATTTGAACAACTAAAGAGAAGTCTCCAAAATGGCTTTTGCTCCTTCAGAAAATCTTGTTTACTCCAGCCGTTAATTGTATATACTTCAGACTTTGGGAATGATAAATGGCAGAGTGGTGTGGATAGCATTTGTTGATAGGTTTATGGTAATTCAAGAACTTCTTAAAAATGCAATAATGGTTAATATGGTACTTGATATCCCACTTAACATTCTTATATCATACTAAAGGGTGACTGCTTAGAATAATGTACAACTTGAATGTCTTTCCTGTCATTTCCTATTTAATATAAAATTTACATTATTTTTTATAATTTCTTAAAATACTTGTTCAGACCCAAGTATTAATCTTTCTTATTGGTTTCTACTGTATTCTTCTGTTTCAAGTATGCTCACCATAACATCAACATGATTAAAATTTCCTTTAATGATTAGTTTGTTAGATACTGGCTCATCTAATAATTACCCAGATACTATCGTCTATGGTTTCACATTTTGGGTGTGGTAATGATAACATACAACTTAAGTTTCTAGTGGTAAATGGAGTCTTCTCTAAGTAAAATTGTACATTAGGTGAAACTAGTATGCAATTTTTTTTACTTTACTGCATTGACTTCAGATTTTTAGAATAATTGATTTTGTGAAATGATAATTATGTATTAGGCTTGTCTTTGGTATTATTCTTTTATTGTAGTGCAAATATGGCTTAAAAAATGAACTGAAATCTTACAACTAAAGTCTGGTAATTTTATTTAATTAAGCCTAAAGTATTGTTCACAAATTAGCATATGTTTCCCTTATAATAGTTTAACTAATTACTAATAATTTGTAAGTTTAACTTACAAATGTATTGTGATTTACAAATATGTATCTTTTTTCTCCTTTAAATTATGTATGTAAATTATAACTCTGAACCAGTTTCCTAATATTAATGAATTGGTTAAACAAAAATACTGTTTTTTGGAAGTGCAAAAATCATTAAATTGTTAGCTTAGGTGATTCTTGGTGCTTCTATGATATTTTTTATATTTTTCAGTGACAGTACTTAGCACATCACTTTTCATATTTGGTTTATGGGTTTGTCATCTCCACTGGAATAGGAGTTTCTTGACGATAAGAACTGTCTTTACCACTCTTATTTTCTCAGTGGTTTACACAGTTGTGACACATGAGTGTTTGGTGTTTGAACTAATGAACATACTTGAGTGACTTTAAATATAATTTATTTCAAAGGACAGTATAAAACTTCAAGATTGCGCAGCAATATGTGAGGAGGAGGAAGAAGAAGATGAAGGAGAAGCTGCAGATATGGAAGGTATTTATGTTCTAGATTTTCTTTAATCACACTAGAATGTTGATTTTGGAATATTTATAATTGAAGTGGACAAGAATTGTACTCCATTGAGTTCTAGATTTTAACATTAAACAGCCTAGAGAGAATTTTGTTTAGTTTAAATTTAAATTTAGTGCAGAGCAGTCTTGGACTGTTGTACTTTACTTAGGACATAGCCTTGAAAGCATTCTTTCCAGTGGGATACATCCTAGGCATAAATCTTTAATGCAGTTAAAAGTTTGAAGATGCAGATTCTTAAGCTAATTCTTAAAAACTATTTCAGAGCAGAACAAAGTTTGCTCATTTACTGTGTATTTTCTTTTTCTTTTTTTCCTTTTTTTTTTTAACCAAATACATAGAATTTATGGTGAGATAGAAATGTTCTCTAGCATGCAGAAGTGGAAGATGGTGCCAAGTATAGCTGAAGCACCAAAACAGCAAGTAGTGTTTGTGGATGAGGAGGTGACACATAGCCAAATTGCCAGAGTAGCCTTGACTCAAAGTACCTTTTCTTTGTTTGTTTGTTTGTTTGTCAGAGAGGGAGAGAGAATAGAAGCAAGGGGGAGAGGCTGAAGGAAAGGGATAAACAGGCTCCCAGCTGAGCAGGGAGCCTGACTGGGACTTCGGGCTCAGTGAGATCCTAGAAGCCCGGGATCATGACCAGAGCCAAAGGCAGACACTTAACCAACTGAGCCACTTAGGTGCACCTTAAAGTACTTTTAAGTTTTGTTTCTTAAATTACTTTTAAGTTCTCATGAAACCTAGGTATAGATCTGTTCCTGAATTCTAGTAAGAGTTTTATCCTTATTTTTCTTTGAAGAAATAAAATGAATTACTTGTAACCCAAATTGCTCACAGCAACCTCACATACCATCTCTATGATCAACTTCATATCTAAGGCTCCAGTCCAGATCTCCTGAACTTCAGATGTACATGTTTTTATTTTCACTTGCACCTGAATGTCTTATAATTGTCAGCACCACCTTCTTATACAAGTAGTTTCTGGATTCCATCAGTCTGAATTGTGTACAGTTACCTGAGCTGGGGTGAAGGGTAGACAGAATACTATGAGTAAAACATTCTTTTTAGAGTACAAGCTGTGGGACTGCCTTAAATACCTGACAGCTTTTTAGTGTGTTTTGTTACATTTCTCTTGGACAGAGCTAAAGAAAAAAAATTGCTTTATATGGGATTTTGTTTAAAAAACAGTGTTGATGGTATAGCAGGTAATATAACAACAGTTACTTTAACAGGCAATTTTCATTCCCTGTTCAATAAACACTGGGCAGGATAGTTATCTATATATCAGGTACTATTCTTGGTGCTAGAAATAAAAGAGTAGATGTGATCTTATGGAGATTATATTCTAGTTATGAGAGACATAGAAAAAATAATAGATAAGCAATACAGATGCTGTATTAGATGGTTATAAGTGTTAGGGAGAAAAATAAAGGAGGGGAATGGGACAGAAGGTCTTGGGAAAGGATGAGTGTTATTTTAATAGGTTGGTCAAGAAAAACCCAGTTGAGAACATGAGTTTTATGTAAAGCCTGGCAAGAAGTGAGTGAACAAGCTATTTGGATATCTAAGGAATTATGCAAAGGCCCTGAGGTAGGAGCTTGTGTGGTGTATACAAAATACCCATGAGCAGGAGCATCTGGCTGTTTCAGTCTGTAGAGTGTGTGACTCTTGATCTCAGGGTCATAATCTCAGGTTCCAAATTGGGTGTAGAACTTACTTTAAAAAAATAAGTATGCTGTGTTCAGAGAGGAGCAAGCACAGAAGCAGAGAAGTAAGGCATGGAGTCAGCGAGATAACCTTGGGCCCTGGCTTTAATGTAGTGAGATGAGAAGCCATTAGAGGGTTTTTCTAAGTAGAAAATGAACTTAGAATACCATACAACATTTTAACAGAATCACTGTGAATGCTGTATTGAGAACAGATTGAAGAGGTTTAGGGACAATAGTTAGGCTGTTTTGATAATCAAGGCAAGAAATGATAACTTAGGCTCAAGTAGTAATATTGAAAGTGATGAGAAACAAAATTCCGGACATATTTTGAGGGTAGGGTCAAAAGGATTTGCTGCTGAGGGGGAGTAGCATGAGACAGACAGAGTAGTCAAGTGTGACTCTAAGGATATTTGACAGTGTCTGGAAAGATGTCTTAACTGAGATAAGGAAAATTATAGGACTAGAATAGTTTTGGAGGGGGAGTTTGGGAGTTCAGTTTTGGATGTGTACTATTTGCAATGTATGTTAGTCATTCCAGTAGAGCTCTAAGTAAATAAATATCCAAGTGTGTAGCCAATGATAAATTTGGGAATTATTAGCATTTAAAGCCATTGAGACTAGATGAAATCATCAGAGGAGTAAGTGGATAGAGAAAAGACAAGGTCCAGAAACTGAGCCCTTGGCTGCTGTAGAGTTTTAAAAAGCTGAGCTGAGAAAGAACCAAGCATAGAAGATAGTAAAGGAGAAGCCTGTGAGGTGAGAGACACAGCCAGAAAATATAATATTTTAACAGCCAAGGAAAGTGTCAAAGAAGGTGGGGCTAAATCATCCAGATGGCCCTGTGAGATAGCAGTTAAGATGAAAACTGAGAATTTACCCCTGGATCCAGCAACATGGAAGCCTATGATGATTTTAATCAGCACATTTTATGCAATTATGTAAATAGCCTTGTGTATGCGATGGAGTCACTGAGTGTCTGCAGTATCAGGATGCTGTTCGGAATTGCTAATAGACTGTAGCTTGGACCAGGCATTGGCAAACTGACTTTCTCTGGCTGTGTCAGTTAAAGAATCTGCTGCTTTGGAAGTGTAAAATCAGGTCCCTCATACCTTTTCGATACCTTCAGTTAAAAACAAAAGCAAAAGCCCAGGTTTTGAATGATACTCTGAAGTAATACATAACTTGGTTTAGGAAATTTTCTTGAACTTGATTAATCTTTTGTTGCTTTTTAAACAGAATATGAAGAAAGTGGATTGTTGGAAACAGATGAGGTTTGTAAATTGAATTTTTAGTTAACATTTAGTTAACTAAGCTTGGGAATTATTATTCCTAATAGTATTTTGATCTTTCTAATAAACCTTTATTTATATGTTTGTATTGGTTATAGTATATAATGTTATAGTTATAGTATATAATATATAGTTATAGTATATAATGTTTCAGCTTTGGCTTTATGTTCTGTTTGTTTTTTAAAAAAATAGATTGGGTGGGAAAAATATTTTCCTAATTGTCATATTCATACTAATTTTAATGGGTTTAAATTTCTTCCTGTATTGCCAGGCTACCCTAGACACAAGGAAAATAGTAGAAGCTTGTAAAACTAAAACTGATGCTGGAGGTGAAGATGCTATTTTGCAAACAAGAACTTATGACCTTTATATCACTTATGATAAATATTACCAGACACCACGATTATGGTTGTTCGGCTATGATGAGGTAAAAACAGAAAATATATTTTAATGTAAATGTTTCAATTTGTTGGATTTAATTTCTTTATCATTAGGTCTGTAGGTATATATTGTTGCCTTTTAAATTTTAGAAGTCATTTGTTTTACAATTTCATGATTAATACTGAATTTGATTCTTACTTTTAAGCTGTTAATTATTCTGTGTGACAATAACACTACTAAGAATCAAACAAATATTCTGTTAAGTATTTATTGCTTGGTCCCTGAGGGTTACTCCTTCAAAATATAAGGGAAATTGAACTTAATTTATTATATTAAATTTGATGGATATATAAAGCATTTACAGAATCATATTGGCATGTGTTTTTTTTAAGACAGAAAACCGTTTTTTAAATTAATTTATTAATTGAATTAAAGCATAACTAAAATAAAATTAACTTGCTTTAACCATCATTCTTACGACTCTGAATGAGAAGCAAAAAAGTAAAGCGAAATACACCCAAAAGATGAAATAGAAAGTTATAAAATGTTTGACAGCCATGAACTTGTTTTTTTGTGGGATCTTTATTGCATTAGGTGTGGCTGAAGTCACATAGCATTGATGTACAGACTCCTCCACTCTCCTCCCTTCCCTGATATAAATGTATTATAAACTCTCTCCCCAAAAGTCTGGTAATTCTAAATAGTCCGGAAATCTGTATTACAGGTGAGGTGGAGATAAATATATTCTAAACATGAAAATCTAGGTCTAAAATTTTTTAAACAGTGATTTCAAAACATTTTTTTATTGTTTCAGCAAAGGCAGCCTTTAACAGTTGAACACATGTATGAAGACATCAGTCAAGATCATGTGAAGAAAACAGTGACCATTGAAAATCACCCTCATCTCCCACCACCTCCTATGTGTTCAGTTCATCCATGCAGGTATGTATGTGTGTATGTGTGTTGTGTGTACTTCATGGATTTATTACCTGGGAATCCAAAGTGCCCTAACAGAAGAAATGCAGTAAGCAAGTATAGTTCTCTTTTGTCTTTCTTAGAAATGTTCTTATGCTAAAACATAAAAGAAAAAGGAAAAAGTCACCAATTTAAGTAAATTCATTAAGAATTTTTTTGCTCTCTCTGTGTGTTTAATTATAGTATAGATCTTTATGATTTTAGTACTATTTTTAGCTCCGAGAATAATTTAGAAGATGCTTTTTAGATTAAAAAAATACCCATCATTTAGACTTGGTTTGCCCTATCATGATGTAGCCGCCGATGAATGTGGAATATGAAGTTATCTTTGTGTTTTTCTCCATGACCTATTTATCTCTTTTTATTGGTTAGTAAAGGGAGATGTATGCAGAGTTCTCTTTTCCTTTACTTTTCAGTTGAGAGATGTTCAGCCCTACTAAGTCAGGTGCATTTTATAATTTGGGATTTTCTTTTTATCATCGTGTTTTTTCAGGGCCAAATGAGTAAACGGAGCCTGTATGCATGATTTATTCAGTTATTTCTAATGGGTAGCTTTCGCAAAACATTGAGAAATTCTGGTAACAATATTTTTGAGATGAAAAATTTGGTATTCCATTGACTAATTTGATGCAACATTCTAGTTTTTAAAAATTCTTTAATATTTTCTCATTTTTTGCAGCCTCTTGATTCTCAAACTTTATCATATAAAAATCCTTGTTCATTTTTCTAGCTTTTTTTTATGCCAAGAGTTGTTAATATTGCTAACTGAAAAGTAATTCAAGAGTCATTAGTTTAGTTTTATATTATCTAGAAGGTTTTTATTTTACTCTACCCATTCCTTTAGTGGTTTGAGGTTTTAGGACAGTGCTTATCAAAATGAGGCATGTCTCTCTCAGGTATAAATTTTAGTCCAGAAAAGAAAGAAGAGGTTTAACTGGTAATTAATGTTAAACATGTTAATAAATGACTGTTATGCAATGTAATGTAATAGGACAAAAATGCTGGGGGTCTGTAAGGTGAGATTTCAAGTACATTTTAGGCCTTGCCATCAGATTATGTTTTTGGATTCTTGGACCTGATACATTTACTCTTATCTTCTAAGTTGCCTGCCTCTGTCATGAAGTTTATACTCATAAAAGTTGAAGCAGCATTATTTAAGCCAGAATATATCTAAAAGATCATTCTTTTGTGCACTGCCTTTTTCTCAGTTCATATACTTAGGCAATTACTTTGATATCATTTTTCTGTAGCAAAGGAAAGACACTGGTTGACTGTGAAGAGATTTGTGGATTGGGCAAAAACTTCAGATAAACATATTTCTTTATATAAAGACAAAAAATCATTTCTAAATAGAATCAGATGGTGCCTGGGTGGCTCAGTCAGTTAAGCGTCTACGTTCGGGTCAGGTCTACCTTCGTCTCAGGTCATGATCTCAGGGTCCTGGGATCAAACCCTGTGTTAGGCTCCCTGCTCACTGGGAAACTGCTTTTCATCTCCTTCACCGCCCCACCCCATACTTTTTGTGTGCTCTTTGTCTCAATTTTTTTTAAAAAAAGGAAAAGAAAATCAGATAAATTTTATAATATGCATTAGGACAAAGACAAACTATATAAACTTCTTAACTCTAACCAAGATAAATTTTTTTAAAACCCAATTTTGACTTATTCTCTTCTAAATATTTGAATAGTCAAAATGACAGCATTTTAAAAATGTCCTTGTTTTATTGATTAGCTGTCACCATGTAGCTTTTTTGAATTTTCCTGGTCTGATTCTTGTTTGTTTCTTAGAGCAGACAGTCCTTGCTGTGCAATTATACCCTGGCATGATTTCCCTTTCTCTGGCTTTCTGCTGTGCCCCCCCCCCAACTCTTCCCACTCCTTTTACAGGAAATCCAGTGCTGTTGTGTTTTGACTATGATTAGCCTTTAAAAATTTAGCCTGTGTTCCAGTAAAACATTGTATATGACTCTCAACAACCTGACTTGTTAGAAGGAAAATATTTTATAATATAACGTTAAAATTAAATCACTGACACTAATAAGGTAGATTTCTTCACAAACAAAAACTTACTTTTCCTATTTTGATCTAATTGATCTATGCTAATAATATTTATTTGTTCTTTTGCTTTTAGGCATGCTGAGGTGATGAAGAAAATCATTGAGACTGTTGCAGAAGGAGGAGGAGAACTTGGTGTTCATATGTATCCTTACCTATATTTGGTTCCTAGGATTTTTTTTTTCCTCTTTGGGAAATAGTGGTACAGTGTTAGTGCCACAGTACCTATAACTTATTTTAGCCCCTCATAATGGAAGACTTAGTACAAGTCTTTATTTGGGAAATGTTACATTGTGATAGTTCTGCTTTGTTCCGTTGGTTAGCACATGTCCCTGTGTGCACCAGTCAGCTCTGCCTTGTTACAGAGCCTCAGGTCAGTATGTGCTTTTCTAGGCAGCAGCTTGCCAATTCTTTTGTTTGTCCAAGAGGCAATGGCTAAGAGCATTTGAATATAAAACCTTTGCTCTTGATGGAAAAGAAACTCAATGGGCATAATTTATTGATGAAAGAAGAGTAACCTACTAATTTAGAAGATAACATATGAGTATCTTTCCCCTAAGTATATTTCCAATTTAACTGTTAACAAAAAATGTGCTTCCCTCATGTAAAAGTAAACTTAGGTTGTGTCATTCTAAGGTCTCTGAAGCAAAGAATTCAGTTTAACAGATAGGTTAATTAAAAAGTAAAACACACAAAGTGTATTTCAGATATTCTTAAAATACAGTTTTCTCCAGATAAAAGCACCCTTCTCACATCTTACTATGATTTTCCTACTTAGTTCTCTGTGGTTGACAAGAGGAAACTAAGTCAACTGCTGGATACTGAAGTACATATATCTAGTATGGCTTCATCAAAAGAAGCCCAAATCAGTGATTTAGATGCCAAATAATTTGAATTAATTTGGTGCTAGATTGATGTTACATTTGACTGTTCATGCCACTCAGTGTTAGATGTAGACTGTGAGGGGTCACCCCTGTCTTGGAATTACAGATAAACTAAAGAGTTGCTAATAATATTTGACATTGAAAGAAACCAAGAACTTTTGGTCCAAACCAGATTTACTCCTGAAACTGTGTGATGCATAACTTGAGCATTCGTTTCTGTATTGGAGGCTAGGTAGCAACTTGGAAGATACTGTAGCTACAGTGGACTCTTTCTAATAAAATCTTGATTTTTTTTTTCTGTGTTCCACAGTACTTAGAAATATTAAGAATTTAATGTTTATTGGGGGAATTGATGAGTCATTATTAAACACAGAGTCTTCCAAGTTTATGTACATAAACTTAGAATCAGTCCTTACAGATGGTTTCTGCTTTATTTTTTTCTCTTTTGCTTCAGTGCTTTTATATTCTTTACCCTGCCTTATTTTCTTTCTTTTTTTAAATTTTTTAAAAAATTTTACTTTATTTTTTCAGTGTTTCAAGATTCATTGTTTAGAACGTGGTGCTAATAATGCGAAGGTTGCCTTGTTTCTAACATAACCTAGCAGACTAACAGTAAAGGAACCATTTCCCACTTACTTAAATATGAACACCCCTGTCCTTATTTTTATATCAAAATAATTGGGCTCCTGTGAACTCATTAGGAAGTTTCACATTCAATATTAAATGGGAATGGGTCAAGCAGTCTTAAAGTTAAAGAGAACCTCATGTTGAATAGACACAAACTTGCATGAGTGAATTTTTTTAATATACTTGATTTAAGATTTTATCTTACACATTTTTTCTGAGAAATAGGATAACTACATGTTAGTTTAAATTATAGTACCATTTACCAGTATGTTTTCCTTAGCTAAAGACCTTTAGGTATCTTCTAATTTTCTTGAAGTTTGTACAAGCTGTCATTCCAACAATAGAATATGACTACACAAGACACTTCACAATGTAACGGAGAGAGCATAGAATCTATCCTAATTATTGTTTCTGATTTTTAAACAATTAACCCATAGATGTGACCATTGACCATATTCACCAATATGTACAATTTCTCTAATAAAGGGACTTATATGTTTATGCATTAAATAAAAAAAGTTCCACTACCAGACTTATTTGTTTAATAAAAATGAGTGTAAAGAGACTGTTTTTCTTTCTTCTTATCAAAATGTGGTAACAGTGTTTTCTTTAAATAAGAACTCTGGAAATGAAGAAGCATCTCCTACAGGATAAGAGTATTTTTGGTTTGCTCTTATGAGGAGGGCATTAAATGTGTTGTGATAGTGCGAACTAGAACTAAAAAATACTGCACGCTAGACATACCTTCCCTTTCTCTTCCTCTTTGTTCTTTTTATTTTCCGTCTCCTCCCTTCTTCCCCAAGTCTCCTACCTGCTAATAGCTAATACTTATGAAGCACTTACTGTGTGGCAGGAAATGTGCTAATACTTACCTTGTTTCCTGATTGTTTTAGTAAGTTGATACCACCAAAATTACTTTATATTAAAGATTCAGGAATATTTTTCCTCTTGTGATTGCATGGTAGAATATTACCTTTATTTGGGTAATCTGGGTGTAGGAGTTCAGAAAGGCCAAATGCATTCTATTGTGGGACAGCCAAGGAGTAGGGCCATAATGCCCATTAGAACATTCTCTTTATTCATTGCCTCTTGTCCCTGTTCTTTCCAGTCTGCACATAATGGAGTAGCTAACCTTGCCTTTAAGGAACGTTGGTTGTTTTTTTTTTTTCTCTTCTCGTCGTTCAAGAATACTCTCCTTACTTTCAGTGCCCCTTTTCTTTTTTTTCCAATTGTCAGTCAGTTCTTGTATTGCAAGGATGTCTCCATAGTAGAGATAATGACTTGGTAGTGTTAAGGTGCTGTCTGATACGGTGTAATATGGAGATACAAACATAGGCATCATCCTCTAATATACTTCTGGTATCCTGCTTGCTCATAAAGCCAGCAAGCTCTTTTCCTTTCTTAATTTAGTTTTCCAAACTGATTTTACTGATATATTCTATTTTTTAGTACCTTCAGTCTAAATGATATCCATTATTAGATATTATCACATTGTCCACATCTTTTCCCAGTCAAAGCTAACTTATCAAAAGTACAGATAACCTCAAATCTTTTTAAGTTATTAGTCATATTTATCTCAGTCATTACTGGGTAGTATAAAAATTTTGGTGGTCAAACTTTTTTAGTTTCATATGTTTTTTCCAATTGAAATCTTTGTAGGGATTTTAATATGTACAACAAAAATGGATTTCTTAAGGATATAAATGTGTTTTTATAAGTTCATAGGAGTTTTATGACAACAGTGGGTAGTTTTGATGAAATTGAAGTTAGATAATGGATGACAATCTTAAAAGCTTTTGCAACCAGTTTACTTTTTATATTAACTTCTTGGTATTCTATAATGTCTGATTTGTATAAATAGTAGCAAATGGTAATAGTCTTTTTCCTCTTTTTAACTTTTTCTTTTGAAATAATTGTGTATTTACAGAAGTATCACAAGTCCTGTATACCCTTCCTTCAGCTTCCTCTAGTATTAATATTTTACATAACCTTAATATGTTTATCAAAACTATTGAAATTGGGGTGCCTGGGTGGCTCAGTGTGTTAAGCCTCTGCCTTTTGCTCAGGTTATGATCCCAGGGTCCTGGGATTGAGCCTTGGAACTGGCTCTCTGCTCAGCAGGGAGCCTGCTTCCCCCTTTCTCTCTGCCTGCCTCTGCCTGCTTGTCATCTCTCTCTGTCAAATAAATAAATAAAATCTTTAAAAAAAAAAAACTAAGAAATTAACATTGATACCATACTATTAACTAAACTGCGTATTTTATTCACATTCCCTCAGTTTTCCCACTTAATGTGTTTTCTGTTCTGGACCGTTTCTGTCTTTGTCTTTCATGACCTTGATACTTTTGAAGAGTAATGGTCAGAAATTTTGTACAGTGTCTCTCAATTTGGATTTACCTGATGTTTTCTCATGATTGGACTGAGGTTAAAAATTTTGAGGAAAGGGATACCTGGGTGGCTCAGTCGGGTAAGCATCTGCCTTCAGCTCAGGTCACGATCCCAGCATCCTAGTATCAAGTCCCACATCAGGCTTCTTGCTTAGGGGAGCTTGCTTTTCCCTCTGCCTGTTTTTCCCCCTGCTTGTGTACACATTCTCTCTTTCTCTCTGACAAATAAAATCTTCAAAAAAAATTGGGGAAGAATACCACCAGAAGCAGTTGGTTAAGGTGGTGTCTGCTAGGTTTCTTATTTTCAAATTCCAGTTGTTTATTGCTCATAATAAGAATACAACCGATTTTCATATAATGATGTGTTCTGCATCCTTGCCAAATTTATTTTTTTATAGATTATTTTTTTTTCAAAGATTTTATTTATTTACTTGACAGAGATCACAAGTAGAGAGGCAGGCAGAGAGAAAGAGAGGAGGAAGCAGGCTTCCTGCTGAGCAGAGAGCCCGATGCGGGACTTGATCCCAGGACCCTGAGATCATGACCTGAGCCTAAGGCAGAGGCTCAACCCACTGAGGCACCCAAGTACCCGCCAAATTCATTATTAATTCAACATTTAATAATGTTGATAATAAATGTTAATAACATTTAATAATGTTTGTTGCAAGTCCTTTTAGATTTTCTACATAGATAGTCCTCTCTTCTGCAATTATAGTTTTACTCCTTTCTTTCCAATCTGTGTATCTTACATTTTTCTTATCTCATTCATCTGGGTAGGATTTCCAGTAGTGTTGATTAGGAATAATGTGAGTGGGCACTCTTACCTATTACTGATCTTTGGGAGAAAGCACTCAGTTTCTCACCATTAAGTAGGATATTAGTTGTATATGCCCTTTATTAAAAGGTTAAGGCATATTAACCTTTTAACCATGTTAAACCTATATTAACCTTAACCATATTAAAGGGTTAAGGCATCTCACTTCTGTCTCTAGTTTGCTGTGGTTTTATTATAAATCTTTGATTTGGTCGAATTTGTCTTTATCTGTTGAAACAATCATACAGTATTTTGTGTTATGTCTGTATTAGAGGTTACATTGGTTAAGAGAGCCTTGCATTCCTCAGACGAACCATGTATTATTTTTATATACTGCTGGATTCAATTTGCTGAAATTTTATTGATGAATTTTACATCTTGTTTATGAGGTATATTGTCAGTGGTTTTCTTCTTATGTCTTTGATTTTGGTTTATGGTAATGTTAGGCTTAGTATGAGTTGAGAAGTGTTCCTTCTCCATTTTCTTGAAGATACAGTATAGAATTAGAATTTTTCTGTGAAACCATCTGGGCTTGAGAGTTTTTAGAAAATTTTAAATACAGACTCAATTACTTTCTTTATACTTAACTTATTATTTATTCTTGAGTTTGATAGCTTGTATTCTTGAAGGAATTTTGTTCTACAGTGGAGATAGAAGGGAAAGGTCTTGGTGGTGCTTCTGCCCCTTGTGCAGAGCTGTTGTTCCCCTACCCTGGTCTGCACCACAGAGGATACTTCTTAGGGCTCCCGATCTTTCTGTGAGTACCAGGTAGAGTTCATGGAAGAAGAGCCTGTGAGACAATGTGGACTCCCCATAGTATCTTTGGCCCCAAGGGTTCACAGTATTCTGCCATTCTGGAGTCTGCCTTCACGTTTGCCAGCTATATTAACTGTACTACCTCATGTGGGCTTGTGTCACCTCTCCTTTTTCCTGAAGGGAAGACTTTGTATCAGTTGTTTACTTTGCAACCTTAGGTCTCCTATGGAATCACATAAAGTCTTAAGTTGGAAACTAGTTTTGTTCTTTTTTTGCTGCAGGGATAAAAGAAATACTTTTTACAGGTCTCTACATCTTGAGGCAAAAGTCTTTATGTTTTTTAAAATACCAGTTTCAAGATATATTCAGTTAAGCCAAGTGGTGGAATGTTTATTCTGACCTTTGCACATAAATGATTTAACCTGGAAATACATGATAGTGTGAAGATGACTTGAGAGCTCCCAAAGCACTCTGCAAAATTCCGTTGTCTAGAGAATGTACATTATTTTGTAGGATTTGGACTTCTATTTGCAGTAAGGAGAGACAACCAAGCAACTTAAGCCTAGATTCTCCTAAAGTATTAGGTAAGTAAGAAAAATAGGCTTGTTAGAAGGAATTCTATAAGTTGATTTCATAGGTAAAGCTTAATACTTGTTAAGCTACTGGATGGAAAATGCTTTGTGTTTATTATTTATACTCTTTCTACGTTCAAACAAGGGAGCATATTCTTGCAGTAAAAATTATATATATCTGAATTGAGGTAAACCTGGTCTGATGAGAGTATAGAAGTAGGACAAAAATACCTATAGAGGGTGAAATTAAAAACTTTGTAGAAGAAAATGTAGGAAATATATTGTGACCTAGGATGTAGAAGTCTTAAACACCAGCCCTTAACCCTACCCAGCATGATCCAGAATGCAGAAAATAGATGAATTTTACTATATCAAAATTATGGATTTATTTAAAAGAGACAATGCAGACAAACATAATAGACATGGTAGTTTGGACGAGGATATTTATAAAGTATAAAACTGACAGGGGACTCATCTTTTTAGACTATGCAGGGAAATCCTACAAATCAACAACAGAGAACAATCAGGATGTCAGTTAATTTTTTATATAACAAATTACCCCAAAATGTAGTGACTTAATAATAAGCACTTATTATCTCTTACAGTCTGTAGGTTAGAAATTTAGAAGTGACTTAGCCCTGTTTATGGGTCAGGGTCTCATGATGTTGCAGTCAGCATGTTCGCCATGGTTGCAGATATTTGAAGGCTTGACTTCAGGTCCTGGAGGATCCACTTCTAAAACAACTCACTCACTTGCCAGATGACCAGGAAGTTGTGCTAACTGGTAGCTATTTTCTCACCTTGTGACCTCTCCATAAGTTTCCTTGAATGTTTTGACATGACAGCAGGCTTTTCTTGGAGAAAGTCATCTAAGAGAATAAAGCAGAAACCACAGTTTCTTTTATGATCTACTCTGAGAATTTATACACCGTAATTTCCTTAATATCCAGTTGGTTACACAGATCCACCCTATCCAGCCCTATCCTACTCAAAGATGTGAATGCTGTGAAGCAAGAATCATTGTGAGCCATCTTGCAGATTGACTAAGTCCACAGCCAGGAATTCTAATTTAAAAAAAATAAAATAAAATATGTATGAATAGGCAATTTATAGGAGAAAAACCCCAAAGCTAAGAAGTATATTTAAGAAAAACTTACCAGAGAGATGTTAAAAACAAGGTGCTTCGTTATACCCATTTAGTTGGCAAACATTTGGTTGGATAATGACAGGCATTCAAAGACTTGTGAAGATATTGGAACCAACCCTATGACTGCTGGAGTGTAGACCGATATAGCCATTTTAGGAAAGAATCTGGTATTCATCTAATTAAGAATGTCTCACTCCTGTGTGTATAATCCAAGGAATGGATGCAGAAGACTTTATAGGGATGTATTAGACAAACTCAGCTTTCCACCTGTGTTTCTTACGTAGAACACTTCAAGTCACCAAGTGTGAAGAGATTTTTACCCACACCAAGCTGTTTTCTGAGATAATAGTTCAGTATCCTGCAATTTAACTCCATTCTCACTACCTGGAGATAGTAGAGACCCACAGGTTAAGAGCTCAGTCCCACAAACATGTGCCCACCATACTTCAGATCCCAATATCAATCATTGGTCCCCAGGTTATAACTTATGTCTGATTTAGTTACAAAATTAAAATTAATTAATCATATTCAATTAATTTGCAAGAAGGGTTCACAGAACTCACGTTTACTGGTTTATTAAAGGAACAGATGAACAGCCAGATGAAGAGATACATAGGGCAAGGTCTGGGAGGGCCCTGAGCGCAGGAACTTTTGTCCTTGAGTTGGAGTGCCTCACCCTCCCAGTGTGAATGTGTTTGGCCAACTCAAAGCTCTCTGAATCCTTTACTATTGAGATTTTGTGAAGATGTGCTCACACAGCCATGATCAATCAACTCTATTTCTTGTCCATCTCCCTTTCCTGGAGGATGAGGTATGGTACTGAAAATTCCAAACTTCTAATCATGGCTTGGTCTTTCTGGTGACCAGCAGCCAACCAGGAACCGACCCAGAATCACCTCAGTAGAAAAAAAGATGCTCTTAGTGCTCTTATCACTTGGGAATTTCTAGGAGTTTTAGGATCCCTGTTGTCAAGAACTGAGGACAAGGACCAATCTATTATTATTATTTTTAGGGGACAGTTGGGAGGATGCCTTTGCTATATTGTTTGTAGTAACAGGAATTGGAAGCGATCTGGCCATTTTCATTGGTAGGGTTTCAAGGTACTATACTGCAATTAGATAAACATGATCCAACATGGTTCTTAAATACAGTTCTGAATCAAAAAATTGGGTCTCAATTATTTCCTTTGTAGTTTCTGTTGTTTTCCATTTTTATTTGGCTACCTATTAAACATAACAAACTTAACATGTCTAAACCAAAACTCCCAGATTTATATCCACTACCAAACACCAACTACCACAACTGAGCTGCTGCCAATAAAAACCCATTACCTGCTAACAATCTTCCATTTCAGTTAATGTCGTTACTACCAATACAGCTACTAAGCAGAAAATCCTAGGAATCATCTCTCTTCCTTCTGTCCACCCCTACATAGCAACACATGCCGTGTCTCAGTAATAGGTCCTGTCCTCTCTACCTCTACAGTACAGCCTGGTTCCTGGGATTCTTCATATTGAACCAGCAACTCACATAATTCTAATGCAGGAGATTCATGGATCACACTTTGGGAAGCCCTAAGAAATACTTTGTCCTGCTCTTAATTGAGTAAATTTTTCCTTTTTAAAATAATTTTAGGGCTCGAGAGGGAAAAATTAGAAGATATTTATTTGTGCTTTTTAGAATAAAAGTCATTTTCTTGATTTCATTATTAGTGAATCAGCAGGTCTCAAATGACAATACCTTTCCAGATTTATCTCCAATAAGGTCTCAAATGACAATACCTTTCCAGATTTATCTCCAATACAGTTGGTAAGCATGAAAGTTTATATTTAGTAAACAGGAGATAGCTAGGATCTGGGCTCTAGAGTTAGTATTTAATTCCCAGAGCTCTTACTTTAGTTGTGTAAAAACTTAGTTTGCTTGCCTTTGAACCTCCAGGTTCCTCACCTATAAGAATAACATTTTCTAGCCATAGGGTTATTAAGAGGATTGAATAAGATAGTACATGTAAAGCACTTAGCACAGTGCTTGACCTTTAATGCCACTGCTAGTATAATAATGATCACTGTTGCTGCCACTCTAACTTAGCTAGCTTTGAGGTTACAAGTATCGCAGATCCAGCAGAGGGCAGTAGAATAGCACAAGATTTAAATACTACAGCATACTGGGGATGCCAGTTAAAAAAATCACTTCTCCCTCTATTTTTTGTTGTAATGGAGGAAGGAAATGGATGATGTTGGTGAACCTTCAATATGTTTAAGATTCTCCTCCCTCCATTTACTGAAGAACAGCAATGCACCCAGTTTATTTTGGTTATTAACCCTTTATCAGCCATGCGGTTTACAAATATTTTGGGTTTTGTTTTTGTAAGTATTTGCAGTTTCAATCTCCTAACACCTCCCTTGTCCTTCATATCTATCTTTCTATAATGAGGGAAATGGACTAAAATTATTTTTGTCTTATCAAGGTATAAGTGCTCAAACAATGATGTATTTAAAGTATACAAAGTGGGGGCACCTGGGTAGCTTAGTCGACTGTCCAACTGTTGATTTTGGCTCGGGTCTCCATCTCTAGGTGGTGGAATCAGGCTGCATCTGCCTCTGTGCCCAAAGGAATCTGTTTGGGATTCTCTCTTTCCTCTCCCTCTGCCCCTACCCCTACTCATATGCTCACTTGCACTCTCAAATAAAATCTTTTTTAAAAAATATACAAAGTGATGATTTGATATATAAACAAATTGTAAATGGATTCTCACAATTAATACATGCATCACGCTCCATATTTGCCTTTGTGGAAGGTGATGAGAACTCTTAAAATCGACTCTCTTACCTAAATTTCAATTATACAATAAAGCATTAGCAATTATAGTCACCACACAATACATCTTGATACGTTATTTATCTTATAACTGAAAGTTAATATGCCTTTTCACCAATCTCTCCCTATTTCCCCTAGCCCCTGGCAACCACCAATCTATTCAAGTACTATGAGTTTGATTTTTTTTTTTTTAAGATTCCACATATAAGTAATAATGTGTGTTGTCTTCTTTCTGGCTTATTTCACTTGGTGAAATGCCCTCCAGAGTCATCCATGTTGTTCCAAATAACAAGATTTCCTTCTTTTTGAAGGCTGAACAATATTCCGTGTGTCTGTGTGTGTCTTACATTTTCTTCATCCATTCCTCCTACAAAGGACAGGTTGTTTCAATATCTTGACTATGAAAAATAATGCTGCAACGACCATGACAGTACAGATAGCTCCTTGAGATAATGATGTTTCCTTTAGACCATACCCAGAAATTAGATATATGGGTCATATGGTAGTTCTGTTTTTAATTTCCTGAGGAACCTCCGTGTTGTTTTCAATAGTACCTGTACCAGTTTACATTCCTTCCAACAGTGCACAAGGTTCTTTATCTCCACATTCTGATCAATATTTGTTATCTCTTTTTGTAGTAACTGTCATAACAGGTATAAGATGATATTTTATTATTGTTTTGATTTGCATTTCCCTAATGATTAGTGACATTGAGCATCTTTTCATGTACCTGCTAGCCACTTGGATGTCTTATTTGGAAAAAAAAAAAGTCTTTTCAAGTCCTTTGCCCATTTTAAAAAATTGGGATATGTGAGGTTTTTTTGCTATTGAATTAAAGAAGTTCCTCATATAATTTGGATATTAACTCTTTATTGGATATGTGGTTTATAAATATTTTCTCCTATTTCATGGGTTGCCTTTTCCTTTTGCTCATGGTTTTTTGTTTGTTTGTTTGTTTTGTTTTTTTGCTGTACAGAAAGTTTTTAGTTTGACATAGTCCAACCTGCTTATTTTTGCTTTCGTTGCCTTAGCTTTTGGTGTCAAATCCAAAAAAAACATTGCCAGACCAATGTCAAGGACATTACCTACTGTGTTTTCCTCTAGGAGTTGGTTTCAGGTCTTATTACAAGTTTTTAATATATTTTAGTTGACTTTTGTGTATGATATAAGGTAGGGGTCCCAATTTCATTCTTTTGCATGTGTCTATCCAGTTTCCCCAATATCGTTTATTGAAGCAACTCTTTCCACATTGTTTATTCTTGACAGCTTTGTTGAAAATTAATGGACCATGTATGTGTGGGTTTATTTCTGGGCTCTTGATTCTATTCCATTGGTCTGTGTGTTTGATTTTATGCCAATACCATACTATTTTGATTACTATAGTTTTACAGTACAATTTGAAAGTAGGCAATGTGTTGTCTCCAGTTTTGTTCTTGCTCAAGATTGCTTTGGCTATTCATGGTGTTTTTGTACTTCCATATGAATTTCAGAATTGTTTTTTTCTATTTCTGTGAAAAATACTGTTGGAATTTTTATAAGGATTATATTGAAAATGTGGATTGCCTTTGGTAGTATGGACATTTTAACAGTATTCTATCAATCCATAAAAATAGAATATCTTTCCATTTATTTGTGTCATCTTCAATTTCTTTCATCAATATTTTATAGTTTTTGTGGGTACAGATCTTTTACCCCCTCAGTTAAATTTATTCCTAAATACTTTATTGGTTTTGATGCTATTATAAATGGGATTATTTTATTGATTTCTGTTTTGGATAGTACACTGTTAGTATATAGAAGCACAACTAGTTTTTGTGTATTAATTGTATATCCAGAAACTTTACTAAATTTCTTTATTAGTCTAATAGTTTTCTGACAGAGTCTAGGGTTTTCCATATATAATATTATATCTTCAGACAGAGGAAATTTACTTCTTCCTTTACTATTTACATGGCTTTTTTCTTTTTCTTGCCTGATTACTTTGGCCGGACTTCTACTGCTATGTTGAATAGAAGTGGTACCAGTGGGCCTTCTTGAATTGTTCCTGCTCTTAGAGGAAAAACTTTCAGCTTTTTGCCATTGAGTATGATGTTAGCTGTGGGTTTGTCAGAGATGACCTTTATTATGCTGATATGCAGTCCATCTGCACTCAATTTTTATCATAAAAGGGTGTTGAATTCTGTCCAATGCTTTTTCTTCATACAGTGGGGTGTTCACATTATTTTTATCCTTCATTTTATTAATGGGTTGTAACATATTTGTCGATTTACATTTTTTGAACTTTTCATCAATAAATCTCATTTGATCATGGTGTATGATTCCTTCAATGTACTATTAAATTTGGTTTGTTAATATTTTATTGAAGATTTTTGCACTTATGTTCATCACAGATATTGACCTGTAATTTTCTTCTGGTGTCTTTGTTTGGCTTTGATATCAGGATATTGTTGGTCTTGGAAAATGAGTTTGGAAGTGATCCCTCTTTTTTTTATTTTTTAGAAGAATGTGAGGATTGGTATTAACTCTTAAAATGTTTGGTAGAACTTACCAGTGAAGCCAGATAGTTCCTAAACTTTTCTTTATTGGGAGATGTTGGTTACTGATTTCATTTCCTTATTCATCATTAGTCTATTCACATTTTCTATTTCTTCAGGATTCAGTCTTGGGAAATTATATGTTTCCAGTAGTTTATTTCATTTTTTCTAGTTGATCTAATTTGTTAGCACATAACTGGTCATAGTAGTTTCCTATAATTCTTAGTATTTCTGTGTTATCAGTTGTAATGTCTCCTTTCATTTGTAATTTTGAGTTTTCCCCATTTTTTTCCTTAGTGTAGCTATAGATTTTTCTATTTTGTTTATCCTCTTGGTTTCATTGATCTTTATAATTGTCTTTCTAGTCTCTATCTCTTTTCCTGCTCTGACCTTTGTTTTCATTTTCATTTGTCTTGAGATGTTTTTAAATTTTTTTCTGATTTCCTTTTTGTTCAATAGTTGTTCAGGAGTTGCTTATATTTTCATGTATTTGTGAATATTCCTGTTTTCTTGCTGTTCCTGACCTATTTTCATTCCATCATCGAATGTGTACATGAGAAAAATCAGGGAAGGGCATTGTATTAGTCTACTTGGGCTGTCATAACAAAACATTGCACGCTGGGTGGCTTAGGCAACAATTTACTTTCTCGCAGTTCATGATCAAGATAACTGGCAAATTCCGTTTCGTGAGGAGTCTTTTAATGGTTTACAAATAGCTCTCTTCTTGCTGTGTCTTCATATGCCCTTTCCTTTGTGGTGTGCAGGGAGAATGAGAGAGAGAGATTGAGAAATGTCTTCCTCTTCGTTTAAGGGTGTCAGCCCTATTAGATTAAGGCCTCATTGTTACTACTCTTCTTAACCTTGATTGAAAACATCTGTATAAGTCCTGTCTCCAAATATAGTCACATTGGGAGTTAGGGCTTTAACATATGAATTGGGATGAGGAAGGACACAGTTCAGTCCAAATAGGCATTTTTTAGAGATGTAACTCACAACTCCTTTAGCAAATAACAGGAAACAGGTAATTTCTTCACGGAATAAGTGCTAGGGGACATGAATAAAGCAGAAGTTAGTGTCAGTCTGGGGTGTGGAAGGCTTTTGAAGGATGTGAGGCATTCACATTCGTTCATCTGTTTACTTGGGAAAGAATTGTTGGGTACCTACTGTATGCCTAGCACTATGTTTGGCATTAGCATATAAGATGAACAGGATATGATAAACGTCACTGACCATCTCAAGTTGACTGGGGCATGTGGAAGTGCGCACACTGTAGCCTGGAATCCTGAGCTGGTGAATCATGAATCCTGTTGTGTAAACTGGGCCGGTGGTTCAGGTTAAGGTTTTGTCTTAGGTTTCCTGTGGTTTTGATGTGGCATGATTAGAAACAACTAGAGTTAGCTCAGAATAGTTTTGCAGAAAATCTGGCTCCCTGAAGTCCTTCCTGACCAGCCTTCCAGCCTCAAAACATAGCAATACACTTCAAAACATTAGGAGGTGGGGAAGGCTCCCAGAAGAAAATAGCTCCTTCCCACTTAGGCATGAAAGTGAGTATGGCAGAATGATAATTTAGACCATTTCAGTGTCAACGAACATTTAAACACCATATAATCTAGACTTTGTAGAGTAAATGTAATCGTCTTACTCTACAAACAAGGGAATGTAAGCTCAGAGAAGTTGAGAGGCTTGCCTGTTGTCACAGTGCTAATAATAGAACTGGAAATAGCATCCTGTCTTGGTGTCAGTTCCTCAGATATGTTGGTATTTATATTTACCACAATGTAAGTACAGAAATTGAAAGTAAGCTTTCAGAAAATTTCACGGAAGGTTGACATTGCCAAAATATCCAAGCTCTTGATCATTTGTTTTTTTCATGATTGATTCTTACTAATTTTACAGAAGTATTTGTTCTGACAAATTGGAAAGAAAAAACTGGTCTTTCATCACAGGTTGTGAAGACTGCTCTGCAGCGTGCCATCTCTCAAGTAGTGCCTGGTGGAAAGGGTAGGTTGATAGAATCTACATTGGGGGGCAGCCCAAGCTCTGGGAGATTGACATATGCCAGAGAATTTGCACTAGGTCTCTGCCCTACCCTCCATTGATTCCTCTTGCCCTCACCAAATGTCAGCCTCTCCTTAGGGCCTGTCACTGATTCCCTTCTTTTCTTCCTCTGTACTCCCCTTGAGTTCTCATTTATTCCCCACCAGAGTTGCATCATGAGCCTGTCTCAGAAAACTGTTTCCTCCCCAGCACCTTTCTGATTCCAGTTTCTCATTTCAATTGTCCTGCTCCTCCCAGTCAGCATACTTCAAGTTTAGGATGCACAGATTTCTCTCTTCCACAGATTTCTCTCTTCTCCAATCATAGCCCTTTCCAGTCACATAGATTAAGTTATCCTTACCTGCTTCAAGTTCCTCAACTCCTTATCTAATCATTCATCCAAAATCTATTCTGAGTTTTCATTCACAACATTTCTGGCTCCCCCGTCTTCCTTTCCATCCTCACTGCCACCATGGCAGCTCAGTTCTTCAACAACTACGATGGCCTCCTCACTGGTCTCTGCTTCTGCATGCTCTTTCTTTGAACATATCTTTCACGTACCATAAAATGCTCTTTAGCTGGTAGGACTTTATCCCACTTAAAAACTTTCGTGACTCTCTCTCTCTCTCTCTTTTTTTTTTAAGGATTTTATTTATTTACTTGACAGAGACCACAAGTAGGCAGAGAAGAAGGCAGAGAGAGAGAGGAGGAAGAAGGCTCCCTGCTGAGCAGAGAGCCCGATGCCGGGGCTCCATCCCAGGACCCTGAGATCATGACCTGAGCCAAAGGCAGAGGCTTTAACCCACTGAGCCACCCAGGCGCCCCCAGTGACTCTCTTAATAAAAATAAATTCCAAACATTTACACTGATGATGAAAGCCTGTCCAGTTGCCTGGTCCCAATCCATCTGTCCAGACTTGTCTCTCACTCCTCCATCACATACCTTCCCCTCCAGACAACTGGAATTTCCTATTGTGATTTAAGACAGTCCCTGTACTTTCCTATGCTGCATTCCTGTTCCAGTTGCTTTCTCAGGCTAGCCTGATTCTCCCTCATCTCTGCCCATCACATGCCACTTATCCTTTAAAGACCAGCTCAGATGCTACTCTTTTCTCTCACCATTGCCAGACATGATATTCCTGTCTACAAAACTATAGAATTTTGATTGTATCGCCATTGTGGCACTTAATTTCTTACCATTTTACATTATAGTTCTTTGTGTACATGTAAAATCTTTCCTAGATTATCCATTCCATGGGAGCAGAGTTCTGTTTTTTGCATGTAACTGGTACTTTGAATAAACAAATCACATGGATTATAATTAAAACATTAATTTATTTTTATTCTTCACCATTCCTTCAAACTTGATTTAGTAGCAATAAGCCTTCCCTGACGCTGGGTAAAGGTTATTTTGTACATTTCCTGCCCCAGACCCTGAATTAACTGTTTCTCCAACAGGCCCTGGGTTTGAGTTGTTGTTTTTGTTTGCTTTGTTTTGTTTTTAAGTGGGAAATGGTATGTCGAGACCAGAATTCCAGTATTAGAGATTTTCATTGCTGCAGGGTTGGTCACAGATTTTAGGTTTCTTGGGTGGATAAAGTTTAGAAAGATCTCCCTCCTTCCTTTTCTCCCTTCTGTCTTTTCTTCTCCTCCTTCTCCCCACCCTCCTACCTTTCCTTTTTTCTTTTTTTTAGCCAACTATCTCCTAGCTCTGTGTGCATAAACACACACACACACACACAAACACACACTAAGATAAAATATTTAATACCTCCATCCAAAATTTAGGAATGCTAACACAAACTTTGACCTCCATATTACACCTGTATCTCCCTTCTTTCACAAAGACTCGTGATTCTCAGAGACAAAGGAATTGGTAGAATTAGATTATCCTATAAATACATATTTACTTTATCCTATATTACACACATAATAGTCTTAGATGACAGTATTTTGTTTATTTCAGGAAAACTCTTTATGTTTTTAAGTATTTTTTCTCTTGCTTTGTTTTTTTTTCTTCACCAAGGAATTAGATCTTTTTTTGTTTTGTTTTGGGGTTTTTTATTTTAATTCCAGTGTAGTTAACATACAGTGATAAATTATTTTCAGATGTGCAATTTAATGATTCAACAATTCTATACATTACTCAGTGCTCATCGTGGTAAGTGTGCTCTAAATGTCCTTCACTTATTTTACCCATCCCCCTACCCACCTCCTCTCTGGTAACCATCAGTTTGTTCTCTATAATAAAGAGTCTGTTTTTCTGTTTGTCTTTTTTTTTTCCCTTCTGTTTCTTTTGTTTCTTAAATTCCACATATGAGTGAAACCATATGGTATTTGTTTTTCTCTGACCCACTTATTTTTTTTAAAGATTTTATTTATTTATTTGACAGACAGAGATTACAAGTAGGCCAGAAAGGCAGGCAGGGAGAGAGAGGAGGAAGCAGGCTCTCCATGGAGCAGAGAGCCCAATGTGGGGCTCGATCCCAGGACCCTGGGATCATGACCTGAGCTGAAAGCAGAAGCTTTAACCCACTGAGCCACCCAGGCACCCCATGACCCACTTATTTTGCTTAGCATTATACTTTCTAGATCCATCCAGGTTGTTACAAATGGCAAGATTTCATTCATGGCTGAATAATATTATTTCATACACACATACATATATATATATACATACACACCCACATATTCACATATGTATATATATATATATATATATATATATATATATATATACACCCATCTTCTTTATCCATTCATTTATTGGACACGGGCTTCTTCCATAATTTGGCTGTTGTAAATAATGCTGTAATAAACATTGAGATACATATACCATTTCAAATTAGGGTCCTCATATTCTTTGGGTAAATACCCAGTAATGTGATTACTAGAGAATATGGTAGTTATATTTTTAAATTTTTGAGGAACCTCTGTACTGTCTTCCACAGTTGCCGCACTGGTTTCCATTCCTTTGTCTCTTGCTATAGTCTTCGTCTTAGAGCCTATTTTGGGGGCAGCTGAGTGGCTCAGTTGGTTAAGCATCCATCTCTTGATCTCAGCTCAGGTCTTGATCTCAGGGTTGTGAGTTCAAACCCCACACTGGAGCCCAACTTAAATAAGGGAATGAATGAATGAATGAAGTCTATTTTGTTCAATGTAAGTATTGCTACTTCTGACTTTCTTTTCACACTGATTTGCATGAGAAATGTTTATCCCTTCACTTTCAATCTGCAGGTCGTTAGATCTGAAAGGAGTCTCTTGTAGGCAGCATATGGAAGGGTCCTGCTTTTTATATATATTCTGTCACCTTATGACTTTTGATTGGAGCATTTAGTCCATTTACCTTCAAAGTAATTATTGATAGATGTGTATTTGTTGCCATTTTGTTACTGGTTTTATGGTTGTACTAGTAGTTCTCTGTTACATAAGAATTTTCTTTGCCTACTTTCAATTGTGTTATTTTCTTGCAAATCTTTTTACCTATTGATTTCTTTTGAATTTAAAAACTTGTCTCAGCTTCACCTTCTATTTCATCAAGGCATTCTGTTGTGCTAATTGCCTCTTGCGTTCTTGTTAGGTCTTTGTTTTTGAAATATGTTTTGTTATTTTATTTGTAATTATTTTTTGAATTGTCACTTCATTTGAGTTTTTCTGATCTGAATTATGTTGTTCTCTTATGTCTTATATAATTTCTTTTGGCTCTTTTTGAATTTCTTTTGCAAACATGTCTTTCTGTTATGCAACGCTTTCATTGTTTGTGGGGAAGTCTCTTTTCTTATAATTTTGTATGGGATTTGACCTCAGTAATTTTGTTTCTTAATTAGTTTTTCCAAATTTAAAAAAAAAAATGATTCAGAATAGCTCTTCTAACTTCAGAATGCTCTATTTTCTTTCTCTTTTTTATAAAAGTAAAAAATACTGCAGCTTGCTTTTTGAACTCTATTTCCTTTCCCCACCTTTATATGAGCCTTTTTTTTTTTCTTCATCTTTATCATCTCCATCCTACTCTGCTCTGATGTCATTCCTAATAGCTACTACTCAGCATAGGGCCCTGTTGTAGGAGGGAGCATGGGGCCCCATTTTGAGAGTTCATGGGGACTCAACTTCTCTATCCTCTAACAACTGGGCTCCTGTGGTTACCTGCTGATGGAGTGGATACAGCTAACCCAGTTTCAGCTGCTGTTTTCCATTTGGACTGAGTATGCTCCAGTGATTCGGTTCTGTTAGCTTTGTGTGGGTTCTCTTATTCTCATATCCGAGAGATGCCTATTGCATCCCTCTTATTACTCCAAGACAGGGTTGATATCATGTAGATTTATGCCTGTTGGTAGTTTGTCTTCCTCTGTGGAAAAGTTTATTATCTGGGGTTTTGTTTATGTACTTGTTTTGTGTGTGCATGTATGCATATGTTCTGGTAAATGTTATTTATAAATTTTTGGTTTTGCTATATAGTTGAACTATTTGTTTTGGTGTGGGAATTTGGAAGCATTCAAAAATATGCTGCTGCCACGCTCAACTTCCCAAAATGAACTATGAACTCCTGAATCATGAACATAATCTTGAACATAAAATTTTCCAAAATTTTTTCTGTTTCTCTTAATAAATTCCATCCAAAAGGAGGTGGTTCCTTTGATTTTTCAGTTTTCTCCTTTTTTAAAATTATGTTAAAAAAATAGTGACTTGTTTTTGAAATCTGTGTCTTTCCTCCACCTTTATGTGAATATTTTCTTATACATAAACATTATCTTTACATAGATATCCTCTGGTTTTTATCCTCTCTTCCTCCATTTCTGCCTTCCTTTCTCTCACTCTTAAACCAAAACAAAAACTAGTAGAAGGATTGTGCTATCTAGTTATTGACTTATGTCCAAGAAGAATTGCAGCAGATGGTATCTGAGCTTCACCTATATCCCTTGCCCTCACTGCTTTGGTGAATACTGCCCAACTTCCAATTGCCGGCACCTATACTCCTTTGCTTACAGACTTTCCCTGACCATCAGAGTGTGCTTGGTTTACCTGAGCAGCAGGCTAGAAATGCCAGTGCCCATCTTGGGAGCAGTCTTCAACTAATGACTGATGAGAGCAGATGTATATAATAGAAAAATGACCCACTCAAAGATGTCCACATCTCAATCCCCTAATCTACAAATATGTTACCTTACCGGGCAAAAGCTATTCTGTAGGTGTTACTAAATTCATGATCTTTAGAAGGAAGATTATCTTGGCTTATCCATGTGGGTGCAGTCTTATGAGTCCTTAAACTAAAAGAAGGAAGTCACAGTCAGAGAGCAATTTGAAGATGGCTTTAAAATGGAGGAAGGGGACCCCAGCCAAGGGATGCAAGTGGTGTCTAGAAGCTGAAATGGTTCTCCTCTGGAGTCTCCAGGGGCAACCCTGCTGTCATCCTGATTTCGGCCTACTATGTATGACCCATTTTGCACTTCTGACCTTTGGAACTGAAAAATAATAAGTTTGTGTTATTTTAAGCCACTACTTTTTTTTATAGGAGCAATAGGAATCTAATAAGATGGTTAAATGCCCCCAGCTTCTTCAGTCCTTGAGTGGGATGACCCTGAGGCATCTTTCAGTATTGACTTTCAGGGTTCCCAGAGGTGAGGATTAACTACCTTATTCACAGCAGTAACTTGCTAGAAAACAAACCACTTATTAGTTTCCTCCTTTTTCCTGTCTTCTTCACTCCCCTATATTGGGAACACCTCCAAATAAACTGTTTATGCCTGAGTCCTCAAATTGGGTTTTGCTTCAGGAGGACCCCAATCTAAAATGGAACTTGAAATGGTTTTGGTGAGAGACTGATATAGGTACTTGTTCAAATTCTTCAAGTTTGAATCAAAGGAGAAGAGATTTTTTTTTTTTTTATCACAAATTTTCCTCATTTCCTTGGGAAGTGGGGTGAAAGCCTGAAACTCCTCAGGTGGTCACAAAGCATAGTCCCTATCTTTGCTACAGAGCTTTTTGTTTTTGTTTTATTTTTTTTGGACATGATCATTGTGTGGTTCTTGGGTACTTAGTGTAAAACCCTGCATTCTAAGTCTCCAGATCAGATTTCTAGCTTCTCCGCTGCCCACAGGAATATGAATCTGAGGAGGAAGTTTGAGGCAGATACTGCAGATTGGTTCATTCTGCACCAGAGTTTTTCAACCTTGGCACCATTGACATTTTGGCCTGGATAATTCTTTGTTGTGAGTTCTGTCCCGTGCATTGTAGGATGCTGAACAGCATCTCTGGACTCTATCCACTAGATGCTACTATTACCCCCACCCCAGTTGTGACAACCAAAAATGTATCCAGACATTGTCAGATATCCTGAAGGGTCCAAATTAATCCTTGGTGAGAACCATTCCTCTATATAAATCCAACTCCTTTGTATCTTGCCTTCCAGTACTCTGGAGACAGGCAAGCTGAGGGCAGCATTCCCCAGACCCTCTTATAGTTAGGATTCTGTGTGTAACACTTGGAACAGGGAAGTGAACATCACAAAGCAGTGGACACGTGACTTTTCTGACAAGAACCATCATGGATGTATTTGTTTTATTTTGTTTCTAGAACAGTAGTGGGAAGGATCCTGTCTCTGGCTTCACAGGTACTGACTACAGGGGCAGCAGTGTGATTTTGTTATAACAACCCTATTGGATAAATACATAGGTCTTTTTGGTATTTCTTCTCACTACATAACACCTAAGTTGGTTTTCTGAGGCTTCAAGAAATTTGAAATGAATCCTTTTTTGATTAAACTAGCTATAAACAATTCTATTATCTGAAATATAGTCATTTCTATCAGGACAATGGACAGAGAGTGTCACAACCAAACTGTAACTTTGGCTATAAAAAGGAAGTAGGGAAAAAGATTCTGGATTTAGACTGTGTAGACTGGAGAGCTTGTGAACCAAGTTGTACATCAAACAATCCTTGTATGGCAGAAACCATCCTAACTTTGCCTGTAACGTTAACCAAAAAGTTAGGAAAAATTCAAAATATTAGTGTAAGTGTGCTGATTCCTGCTTCTTTCAGCAAAATCCTGCAAGATATGGATCAACTCAAGGTGGAAGTGGAAGGAAATAGCACTTGGCTAAGAGAGGCCATGGGTTTGTGGCCTGCAATCTAAGTAGACTAAACCTTCACTAATTTGGAAACTTGCAGAGTTAAAAAAATTTCACCTGTGACATTTACCCAAGGGAATTGAAAACTTATGTTCACACAAAAATCTGCACAAAGATTCTTATAGCAGCTTAATTCAATATTGTGGAAATTTGGAAGTAGCCAAGATGTCCTTCAGTAGGTGAATGGATACACAAATGGGTATATCCAGATAATGGAATACTGAATGAAATGAGCGGGGTCCCTGGGTAGTTCAGTGGATTAAGTTTCTGCCTTCAGCTCAGGTCATGGTCTCGGGGTCCTCGGATCAAGCCCTGTGTGGGGCTCTCTGCTCAGGGGGGAGCCTGCTTCCTCCTCTCTCTCTCTGCCTGCCTCTCTGCCTACTTGTGATCTCTCTCTCTCTCCCAGTGTCAAATAAATAAATAAAATCTTTAAAAAGAAAAAAAAGAGCTATCATTTCCATTTTTATGCAAAAACATAGAGGAATCTTAAATGCATATTCTATTAAGTGAAAGAGGCCAATCTGAAAGGGCTATGCACTGTAGGTTTCCACCATTTTGTATGGAAAAAAATAAAACTATGGCCATGGTAGCTGCAAGAGGGTGGAGAGGAGAGAGTCAGGGATGAGTAGGCAGAGCACAGTGATTTTTAGGACAATAAACTCAGTCTCCATGATACTATAATGTCATTATACATGTGTCAAAACCCATAGAAAATGCAAAACTGAAGGAATTCTAATATTAACTATGGGCTTTGGTGACAATGGTGTGTCAGGGTTGGTTCATCTATTGTAACAAATGTGCTGCTCTGGTGCAGGATGTTAATGATGGGGGAGGCTGTGCTTGTGGGGGGGAAGGGAATATATTAGAACTCTGTACTTGCTACTCATGGGAAAAGGACCAGTTGATGGAGGTTATGATGCACTTTCTAGATTCCCTTCAGAACTGAAGGACTTATTTCTCAGCTGCCAAGGGTGTTCCTGGCTATGAGTCCTCTGCTGCCAATCTTGTCTTGGATTTTGGTAAGAAATACTTCACCAAAGGACCTTTCCTAGAGATCTCATACCCGGTGATTAGTCAATGAGGGCACATAAAGTCCCTGTCTTTTTAACCAAAATACTCCAAGGGGCTGAACCAATGCCAGACCTCCCTTGGGTGCCTGAGGCCTTTGCTGAGACTGCATCACAGCCTCAGGGCTTCTTCTTCTTCTTAGTCCTACTCTCTTCTCTGGCCCTGTACTCACTGATCTCTGGAGCACTCTCTAATAAATTTCCTGTATCCTAAACTCTGCCTCAGAGCCTGCTTCCCAGGGAACTTAATCTTCAGGGAGTAGGAAGAAACTGCAGAAGGCAGAGGCTGGGGCACTGGATGCATTAAACAAGGAATTTGTCCACTGTGCTAGCAGGGTGTCCTCACAACTGACCTTCATTTTCTTTGCAATTTTTTCTGTGTGTGTGTGTGTCTTTTTCTTATAAACTGAAAAGAAATCAAACTGATGCTTTTGCCCTTGGCTTAAAGTAGCCTCCTACATAATTTGGAGCACTGATGCATCATGGCCTAAAAAAAAATATGCAGAAACATGTTATTTTTATCAAAATGGGCCAAATATTATTCAATTAGAATTATTAGTATCATAGAGTAACTTAACCTATGAATACTATACTTGTTCCTCATTTTGGCAGAGTACTTTAAAAGTGGGACTCCCTTATGTCTTATTATAAGTAACAACTTCACTCAACAATCAAAAATTGCATATGGGAAATTTTAAAGACACTACATGGGAATGTTGGGAACATATAACCTACCTTTCAGGTCATAGGTCATGGAACCATGGGAAACTACATACAAATCTGATGAGGAGGACATGCGTTTTCCAAATGTCTTGACTTGGACAAGGTAGCAAGGTGAAATACTGGTGTTGTCCCTTTCGAAGAAGGGAGTGTGTTCTTCATAGATATTTAGGTGGTCAAAGTGGTGGATGTGGTAGAGACACCTTCAGCCCATCTTTCTCAGTAATGAAACCTAGAAATTTAATTGAGCATTTTTCCTGCCTGGGTAGATCCTATTTACAAGTCTCCTTTGCGGGAAGATGAGATCATATGATTAAATTGGGGTTAGTGTGTTGTAGGTGAAATTGGATTTCCAGAAAGGGTCTCACTCATCCCCATGAGCTGCCTCTTTTGACTTTCTGCCTTCTTCTTTGAGCCCACAAGTCAGATTTGATTACAGGAGCTGAGATCATCCAACTTGGACCATGGACCCAGATGTCAAAGTTAAGAAGTGAAGCAAAAAGACAGAAGGAGACATGGTCACTGAAGAAGGGGGAGCTGAGATGTTTGCCCCATCCTGCTTACCTCTAAACTTCTTTTGCATGTGAACAACAATCTTGTATTTTACTTAAGCTGTCACAATTTTGGATTTTCCCACTAGATATGCTGAACTTAATTCAAACTGATACAGAATTCAAGTGATGTAATCTTAAAGCAATCCTAAAAAATCGTAAAATCCTAAAAATGCTTCCCTTTCCAAGGGAAGATGAAGAATGTGCTGTTTCTTGTCCCCCATAGTTACTGGGTACACTGAGATTCATAGGAGATAATTAGCCCTGGAAATATCACAGCTTTGTAAAGAAATTCCATGAAGTTTCTATAGTGATGCAAGTTTTCTCTTGTATTAGTATAGAATATTTACTAGACATTAAGCAGTTTTATATTTACTGGGAATTTGTGTGATGGAGAACAAAATAATATCACTCATTACTTTTCTATTGCCACTGTAACAACCACAAATTCAGATTTATTCTCTTACAGTTTCAGAGATCAGAAGTCCAAAATGAGTCTTACAAGGTTAAAATCAAGATATCAGCAAAGCCAATTCTTTCTGATGGCTCCAGGGGAGAATCCTTTCCTTGTCTCTTGCAGCTTCTAGAGATGGCTGACATTTCTTGGCTTCCAGTCACATCTTCTCAATCTCTCTTCTGTTGTCACATTGCCTTCTCCTCCATCTCTGACTCCCTTATCTCTCTAAGGATTGTTATAATTACATCAGGCTCAGGGGGATAACCCAGGATAATCTCTCCATCTCAAGATCCTTAAATCTGCAAAGTAACTTTCACCATTTAACATAGCAGAGGGTCCAGGGTTTTAGGTTTTAGGAGGTGGACACTTGGGGAGGCTGTTTTTCAGCCTACCACAGTCACCTACACATTTTGATTTAGAAATCATGCAGGAGAGGCTTTTTCTCATTTAAAAGCAACAGAAATTATTAGATGTGGTTACTTTTAAAAAGGCAAGTTCTATAAGTCAAAAGCTACTATTAAAATGTTAAAAAGCGAAAACAGACCATCTGCCTAAAATATAACAGGCAAGGTGACAAGAGTTTAATACAGTCAATATATGCATTATTAAATTAAAAAATAGTAAAAAAAAAAGCGACTGACTTTAATATCTTGATAATCAAGCAGTTAATTGCACATGAGTGACAACTCACATATGATAAAACATCCCAAAATATGTTCATTCTCATTAAATATGAAACCCCGGAATAAATTAAATGTTGTACTTTAAAAATATGATGATCATAATAAGACATTTCTAATGGTAAGAGTGCAGTTAACCTAGATCTCGATAATCTCGTAACTTGTCTTTAGGAATGTATGATGATTTTTGAAGTTATGTAGCACTACATATAAAGAATACAAAAAAATATAGCTTCAACCCAGTAATTCCACTTTGGCAAAGTCATCCAAAATGCAGCAGAGCAAAAGTGTTCATTTTTATATGAAAAAATTGGAGAAAACTAAATGTCCTATAATAGGAAAATGGCTAAATAGTCTTATAAGATGGCATATTATTCAGCTATTTAAATATATGTTACTAGAGTGTATTTTTTTCTCTAAATCTTTTGGAGAAATGCCCATGATAAGGGCAGAAAGAGCAATCTTGCCAGGCATCTGAGCAGACAGTTAAAAATCTGCATAAGGCTCAGGAGAACGTGCCTCCTCCTGAGCTTTCAAACCATTATGCTGGACAATTTAGAGTTACAGTTGACCCTTGAACAACATGAGTTTGAACTGAGAAGGTCCACTTACTTGTGTTTTGTTTTTCCAGTAAATATATTGGAAAATGTTTTGGGAGATTTGCAACAATTCGAAAAAACTCGCAGATGAGCCACATATTGTAGAACCATCCAAAAAATTAAGAAAAAGTTATGTCATGAATCCATAGCTACTAGTCTAGTTTATTATTTACTACTATAAGATATACACATCTATTACATAAAGTTAAAACTTATCAAAATTCACAAACACTTAACTGGCTGGACATGGCACCAAGCCCTGCTGAGAGAAATGTAAACAAGCATAAAGACATAGTATTACATTGTAACTGGATAAAATATACTGCATTACATACTGTGGTGCTGAACTAACTTCCCAGCCACCTTCTGTTGCTATTGCAGTGAGTGTTGGGAGTATCCACTTAAAGTGCCCTGTGAGGCTAGTCATCTCTGTGTGAACAGTTCCTCACTCCAGCAAATTAATATTGCAGTAAAAACAAATGGTCTCTCCTGGCTCTCAAGATTAATAGTTAAGTTTTGGGAGCATCCAAAGATATATTCAGATTTTCAACTGTGTGGGGGGTTGAAACCCCTAACCCCTATGTTGTTCAAAGGTAAACTATATAGTTATTTGGGTTTATTAACACCAACTCTAATTAATATTAAAGGGATAAACGACCAAAGGTAGTCAATATGAATACTGCACTTTAGGACCAGTTGGTGAATGGCACCTAGTTTACTGCCCAGAGCCCTCAAGTATTCCGTGCTTCTGCCCTAACTTCCTGCAACCCTTCCTTGGGACCTCTCATTCTGGCTGTCCTGATTATTGAGCAACTACAATGACTGGTGCAGTTGGGGCCTCCAGAAAGCTGTCCCAGCTCTGCAACCAGCATTTGATTTGACTGGTACCATACTGGTTATGGAGTGTGTATATATTTCATTTCAGGATAAACTTCTCCCAAATTTATTTCTTTGTACTTACTCCAAAATAAAGCTAACTCCATTGTGTTTTGCTTCAAATTACTGTTTACCTCATCTACATGGGATTTTTTTTCCCCCTCAAAAAGCCGTAAGAATAAGAAGACTCTGCCTCTAAGACAAGTGTGTTTTGCGCAGTGCAGTGCTGAAAAAGCTTTTTGCTTTTGGGGGGTCCAATTCCCCAATGCTCTTAACTACTTTCACTGTTATAGTTGAAAGAATGTGAATTTTCCACATTTCTGTCTCTTTTCTATGCCTGTGTTTTCACTATTTTCTCCATCAATTTGGCTTATCTTTACAGTTTCTCCCAAATTAACTAACTTAATTGTGCTATTTTTGCTAAGTAGCTTTCATGCCTTCCTACCTTGTACAGAATGTGTTAGACTGGCTTCTCCAAATGTGGGCTCCAAAATGGGATGGAAAAATGTAAGGATTAGATTAGGAGAGTTGCCTATGAGAAAAAATGGGGAAGTATGAGAGAAAAATGCATTTGTCAGGATCCTAATTTTGTGCCAGGCACTGTGGTATGTGGTTTCATGTATGCCCACTTCAAATATATAGTATTATTTAAGTCCCTTATTGGATACTTATAACAACCTTTCAGGTAGGTGTTATTATTCCTGCCTTACAGACTAACAGGATTCAAGGAAGTATTAGATTCAAAGTGGGGTAACTTGTCTAAGGTCACACATCTAGTAAATGATAGATCCAGAAGACATTCCAAGTCTGCCAGTAGGAAAGTAAGGGGAGAAGGGCATTCCTGGGCATTCTCTGTACATACATTTTTATTTATTGTTTCTCCAAAGCATCTTTAGTTTTCCAAGTTTTGCAGTTGAGGGTATTTTATATCATGTTTTGGGTCAACCCTATCCACCTCACAGTACCAGACCAATCCTTTCCCTGAAGGGACACTTCAAGGAGTAAAGGGGAAGGGCTCAATACCAAGTTGGTCTCTTTGCCTATCTTGCGGTGTGGGGCCAATGGCTGATCCTTTTCTGTATTTCAGTTTCAGGGAGTATCCCGTCCAGCCGTTTAGCCCTGATGTAACAGCACCACAGCTTTGACCCCTTCCAGTCTTTCGGATGTTTAAAGCGCTTTCCCAGAGCGGGCCCTTCTTTACATCTCTTGCCCTTCTAAGACCTCTAATTCTTTCTGCCCTTAACTTCTGAAGTTTCCCTGCATGGCTGACCCCTCCTTGTGAATTTAGGGGGAATTCAGACCATCTTGAATCTGCTACATTTCTTTGCTAATCAAAGTTCTGTCACCACACTTGTTCAATGTCTCAATCTCTATGCAACAATGATTCCCATTAACAAATAAACATATTCAAATTGTTCTGCTATCATTATTTTTTGGCTTATGAACATAGGGCTTCCTGGTATCCATCTTGTCCAAATTAAAGCCCATCTTTGGTTCAAGAATAATTATAGATGTAATTTACTGATCACTTTGCATTCATTATCTCACATATTTGCCGACATAACAGATAGATGTTATTACCATCTGTGTTCTAGAGAACAGGAAATTGAGATGTGGAATAGATTTGGCTCTCTGGAAGCAGGTATTGGGATAGATTATCAGTCAATACCTGTGAAAGTAAGGAGGCAGAGCACGATTGTGCAGAGGCAGAAGTCAAACTATGATATAGGCCTGACATAACCTTGGCTGACAACCTGGAGCTCTGGGTCAAGTATTGCCCATCAGCATCCCATGGAAACCCCAGATGGTCAGCATGACAAAGCATGACCTTGGATTGGTGAGTCTCAACCTGACCGGTCACTAAAGAAGTTTACCACCTGGAAGCTATCTGCCAACTGCATTCCCCCACAGCCAAGAGCAAATCTGTCCTTGAAGGGTCACCCAAGTGGTACAACTCTATGTCTACTACAGACTAAGAATCCAGGAATTTATTAAAGATTCTACAGCTAATAAACAGCAATGGTTTGGTAGCAAGTCTTTTGTGATGCAAAATCCATGTCTCTTAGCAATTCATACTTGGTTTCCAAATATCCATTCAAATCAGCTATCAGAATCACTTTGGGAGATTTCTTTAAAGCAGGGATATGTGACCTCAATCCTGTGAGATTCTCATTCAATGGACCTAGATAGGATCCGGGACTCTCACCCAGTGCATAAAAAGTGCTCAGACTGATTCTAAAGTACAAGGATATTTGGAAACCATTGCTATCAAGAACATTGATGAGGGGGTGTCTGGGTAGCTCAGTGGGTTAAAGCCTCTCCCTTCAGCTTGGATTATGATCCCGGGGTCCTGAGATCCAGCTCCACGTTGGGCTCTCTCCTCTCTCTGCCTGCCTCTGCCTACTTGTGATCTCTGTCTGTCAAATAAATAAATAAAATCTTTAAAAAAAAAAAAAAAAAAGAACATTGGTGAGGAGAGGACACCAAGCAGAAGAATGGAAAAAGTTTTAAATGCTGGACTACATTTGTGGCAGAAGCTATGAAATGTTAATTGGGATGCTAAAATTTTTAAAACCAAGATTCATCCCTTTGGGCTGATGTTATCTAATATCAGTAGTAAGCTCTCTCTAGGGTCTTGCATCTGTTTTGTGTTTGCTGTTTCTCTGACCACCGCCCCACCCCACCCCACCCCGGCCGCCCTGATGTAAAAATATTGGAGAAAGTACAGCTGCTTCATGGTTCATGAAAGCAACTGAATCTATAAGTGAACTAAAGAATTTGCCCTGTATGTAGCTCCTAAGATGGTTGGAAATGAATTTTAAGAAATCCACGTCTACTTTGCTTTTTGTCTTTCATGATAAAATTGGAGATAGATTCATGTTTTTTTTTTTAAGATTTTATTTATTTATTTGTCAGAGACAGAGGGAGAGAGAGCAAGTGAGCACAGGCAGACAGAGAGGCAGAGGGAGAAGCAGGCTCCCTGCCGAGCAAGGAGCCCTATGTGGGACTCGATCCCAGAACCCTGGGATCATGACCTGAGCCGAAGGCAGCGGCTTAACCACTGCCACCCAGGCGTCCCTAGATTCATGTTTTTAAAAATATTCCTAAAAAACAAAGGAATCACTTTTTCAAATGTAGTAAATTCTTTAAAAATGTAGTTGTAGATTCTTTAAGTTTGCATGTTCTAATGAAAAAGTACAAATTTTTAATCAAGCAATACATGATTATAATGGGACAAGGTTCAGAAAAGAAAGGTAGTTGCTAGATGAGGTAGAAATTTAAAGCAAAATTGACTTGCAGCTGAGCTAACAAACTATGGAGCCAGGCTTCTTTCAAATTTTTTTTTTTTTTTTTTTAATTAGAATGAAGACAGGAGTCAGATTCTGAGGGAAGGTTCTGTCTACAGCCTCTCAGGACTCCAGCTGTGGAGTAATAAAGAGCCAGTCATGCTGATAAAAGTAATTAAATAGATATCTTTAAAAATGCACTAGATGTTACGTAAAGCTTTTTCCAAATTTTATCTCATTCACATCGGCTTTTTTATATGAAAAGAAATCCTTAAAATAGTAGATCAAAAGGTTTTATGCTGAAACAAGCTAAGTGTATATGACTTGTCTCTGATTTGGGACAAATAGCCTGAGATCCATGGCTACGGTTTATGACTTTTGATGTCTGGAACCATTTTAAATGGATAATGAGGCTTGCCTCAGCTGCCACAGGAAGTTTGCATTTTACCTTGAGCACGGGAAAGAAAGTTGTGTAAATGCTGGGTAAATATTTCACAGGATGTTTACTTGGTAAGTAATGGATGTTCTAAGACAGGTATAGTCACTGTATTAAACTGTGGTGGTTGAAATACATGAATATTTCAGTTCCAACACTAAAGACAATTATGGGGTGATTATAGCACTCATTCACTGAGATTTTTTTTTTTTCTTAATTCAATTTTACTTTTTCAGTGTTCCAAGATTCATTGTTTATGCACCAAACCCAGTGCTCCATGCAATACGTGCCCTCCATAATACCCACCAGCAGGCTCACCCAAACCCCACCCCTTCCCTTCCACTGAGCCCTTTAAAATCATTCATCTTGGGGCCTCCAACCATCACACAATGTCTGTCTGAATCAATAAATGCAACGAAACTGTTTTTTTTTAAACTTAGGTACTTGAAACCATTGAAGTTTGGCCTTGGAAGAAAATCCCAGCCTCCAGGAGAAGCTGATTACAAAATCAGCTTTTGTCAATGACCACAGATGTCACAAATATAGATTTCTCATTTGGAACTTCAAATAGGTGAATTTAACTAGCTTATAATTAGAAGCACAGGGGCGCCTGGGTGGCTCAGCCAGTTAAGAGTCTGCTTCGGCTCAGGTCATGATCCCAGAGTCCCAGAATTGAACCCCAGGTTGGGCTTCCTGTTTGGCAGGGGCTCTGCTTCTCCCTCTGCCCCTCACCCACTCATGTTCACTCTCTCTCACTCTTTCTCTCAAACAAATAAAATCTTATATATATGTGCAAGCATGCGTGTGTGTGTGTGTGTGTGTGTGTACATATATACGTATGTATGTAGGTATATATGCATGTATAATTAGAAGCACAGCTAATTTTTACAAGTGGCCTTTGAGAAAACAGTCCCACCTTGAGCCTAGACTATCTGATCTTGAACTTTTCCATTTCTTCCTTTTGTTGCTTCTTTTCTGTTTCATCCATATAATAACCACATGAAGAATGTTGAAAATGAAAGTTTCCTTTAATTGATATTCAAGATCTCATTTAGCTCGGAACTTAGTTATTTAGAGGGAGAAATGTAGCTAATATTAACAATGGTCTTGTTCCATTGATATTTATCTACAGATTAGAGACAACTGCCCTTCCCTCATCTGTTGAGGATGTGCTTCCTGTCACTCATATTCTCCATAACCTCAAATAAATCACTGGTATAATCACAATAAGCATTCTCATCTTGCCATTACATGGTGTTTAGGAAGAAAAAATCTAAAACTTTCTACATAAAAGAAGTTTCATAGTCTGAAGCTATGAAAAGGGGGGAAAGGCATACTTACCATAGGTACTTTTTACCATGAATTCCCTGACCTTAATTTGATTAAAATCTCAACCTAAAGATTGCAACAATATAGATTTCTTTAGAGTTTGATTTTTCATGTTACTCAGCTTTGAATGAGAAAAACCTCAATGTGGGGCAAAAAGGGTGGTAAAGCGGAAGGAGCAGTTAGGGACTGAGCTGCTTTGCAGATCAGTATTTGAAAGTGAACAGCCGATTTGGCAAGAAGCAAAAACCACAGAATAGTGTATCACATCGTCTTTCTGTTCACTTTGTTTCACAAACGATTCAGGTTCTTCCTACTATCTTCTGCCACCTCCTTGCTTTTCTCTACTTACTTCACAGATGTCGCTGAGGTAGGTAACCTGGTCTAATCCTGAAGAATTCAAGGGCAGAAAAGAAGTCTACTTGTGAAGTTTTCTTGTCCCTGGTATGTGCAGGAAATGAAGACATTGCCTGGCATGTTTGGAATTGGGAAATTGTGCTCAGTATTCTTCCTAATCCCACATCTGGGCATCTGGAGTACCAACGGTAAGGCACCAACGTAGATAATCTCTTATTTTATTTCCCAGAGGAGGAGGGAATGTTTTCACTTGCAGTGTTAGTAGGATGTGTACTTTTATGTCAAGCGGATAATGGTGGATGGAACCATGCAGTGAGATTTGCTCACTGAGCACATTCTAGAACATCAACCAAATAAGAGCATGGTTTTCAAGTCATGGCTTGGCTGATTTTCTTTAAAAAAAAATGTTCTGATGGTAAGGAAAGAATTGGGCGGATGTTATAAATAAGATACAAATGTATCACAACTTCTAGCAAAAATGCTCTGGATGCCATCCTGATGATTGAATAGCTTGTTTTTTTGAGACAGAGGCAAGCAGAGTGCTGTCGTGTTCAGCTGGATGGGTGTTGGATAATTGGGGTTGTACCTGTCTCTGTGGCTACTACTGAGTAATGTCACCAAACAGAGTTGCCCTTTTTACCTCAGTGGGGTGTTTGCCTGGAGAACACCATGTAAGCAAATGCTCAGAGATCAAGAATCGGAACATTCTGTCATTGTTCCTATTAGGCTGAAAGAGAATGGTTCCTACTTGGGTGTCATTTGGCGTAGAAAACAGCTTGAGGTCTGCATGATGTGTGGCCCTCTCCACAAAGATTTTATGAGGACAAAAAAGCCATTACTTTCTTCTAGTAAATTCATTTGCTCCCGTACATGGACACAGGGGCCCATATATTGGAAAGGCTATATAGCAGAAGTTTCTGATTTTCTCAGGTCTGATTTCAAATCTCCTGCCTGCTTACCCCCACAAACACACATACTCTTATCAGTTTATGTGCTGTGGTTTTAAATCAGAAAATACAGTGACTGAAATCCTCCTGAATGTCATCGTAAATCCTGGAACTGCTTGGTTTGGAACTTGTCTTCATGATGCTAGGATGGCACACAACTAGGTGCAGAATAAAAATTCCCAGGAACCTAAGCATTTTTTATGTGTGTGAGTAATCTGGTATTATGTTGGTGAGGTGCTTAGATGGCTGACTGGGTTTTTCATTTTCCATCAGACACCTAAAATCACACAGCCGTAACTGGAGTCGTGTATTAAATAGAATTCATACCAGTTTGAAGACCTCCTGTGTGAAATGGAGGAAAAGAATGTTCAGTGCTGGGATGCCTGGGTGGCTCAGTTGGTTAAGTGTCTGCCTTCAGCTGAGGTCATGATCCCAGAATCCTGGGACTGAGCCCCGTGTCGGTGTATGTGGGTGTGGGGGGTGGGGGGCTTAGGACTGGGCTTGTTTACTGGCTCTGCCACTTACTGTGTGACCTTGGTCACGTTTCTTATCCTCTCTTATCCTTAGTCTCCTCATTTGTAAGACAGAGATAATGATTGTACCTAAAATATGGGCCTGTGGTATAAATACAATAATATGGATGAAGTGCCAGGTATAACAGGTCCACATAATAAAAGCTGATAAATGTTAATGGTGTTTTTGCTAATATTATTTTCACCAAGCACCCCCACCCCACAAAATTCCATTAGATGGGAAATAAGTGTTAATATTATCGTTTAAAATGGCTGAGCTTTTAAAGCTAAAAAATGAATAAATAAAATACATAGCCCAATATATTTGACCTCAACTATAGAGAATCAAATTATTTGGAGAATGAAATGGAAAGCCTCAGACAAAGTGCCAACCAGGTCTACTGTAAAGCAGTTGGTAGATTGAAGCATAACTTGCATTAAATTTAAGATATAAGTTGAGATAAATGTTTGGTGAGTATTGTTCTCCCAGACAGAGCTGATGACTCCTTTCCATAAAACCACATTAATTTTAACCTATTCATCTTGGGGATTTCCTGTGGTTTACTAAATTACTGAATACTTTACATTGGCAATGTACATTGTACATTCTTTACATTTACATCTTTAGGTCAGAGAAGAAACAGGGCAGAAAGGGCACCCATCATTTTTTGAAGTTCCTGTTTGATAACACAGTGTCTTTGTCAGGCTTATTGCTATGGCTCTAGTCATTTGTTCCTATTGAAATGTGTACCTTGTGTGCTGGAGGTAGCACTCCTTCTTCTGCCAAATGCCTGTGTATTATTATTACAAACATGCCTGCCACGAAATAGGCATACCTTTTACATAAATGTCTAGGAAAATATTCCGGAGCTAAAGGACTTCTTGGATTAAGGCATGAAAAGATTAACCTGTGTGCTGATAAGAGCCTTGAATTGATTTTTCTAACCCTGAGAAGCTCTTTAATTAATTGTTGCTTCCTCTATCCCACTACCAAAATTTCCTCTGATGTCATTTTGAAGTCAAATTCTGGTTATTTTGATTAGCTGGGCGTTCCTACTTAGTTTTCATTACTTGTGAGTTTCAACTTTAAAGTTCCAAATTGTGGAAGGAAAAATGTTCACAGGCATTCATAATCAGGTTGCCAAATTAAATCAATCTTTTACTGTGTTTCTTGGAAAGGTTAGGATCAGGAACTCGAGATCCAGACTGCCTGGATTACTGTCCCATCTCTGCCACTTACTGTGACTGTAACTTTCTGGTTCTGTTTACTCATCTAAACAATAGGGGACAATGACACTGATCTTATGGGGTTCCTATAGTAAGTGAACTAATTCTATACAACACTCAGAACACATTAATTTTAACCTTTATAGCTTGAGGATTTCCTATGATTTACTTGATGCATCATTAAGTGGTCTGTAACTTTAGCTAATGTTTTTTTTTCTTTTAGTCCAAAATTTAATTAGCTTGATAGTTTCCTTCAAGAAGGATTGAGAGGCTATCTCTCATTTGGGGTTGAGAAAAGTTCTCTATAAATAGTTCTAGATATCATTATCTACAACCATCCACAGTTACCAAGAAATAACAAGGCTCTGGTCATGTGACTTCAGTGATACTGTCTTTGTAAGCTGTTCGACAGAATATGCAGTTTGATTCACTTTTCTAATAGTCACCATTCCATTACCTCAAAATAAGCTCATTCTTATTCACCTATCCTTTCATGGTGATGGCCTCTGATTGACATGCTTACCTCTACGGAAGCAATTACCAAGCACCCGTGCATTCATGTACAGGGGTATCATTCTCGAATGCTCAGAATCTAAACTTATCTAATTTGAGGTACACTTTGAACAGAGTCTGGGAGAGTGTTGGGAACGGTGATCTGGGTCAGTCATAGGGAAACCCCGGGTTTAGCTGGTAGAGCTAACTTCTCTTTTTCTCCTTCCTGTTAGCCATATTTATCTTGTGAACACAACCTGGAACTCAAATATGTCATAAACAGCTCATTGTCCAGAAGCCATTATAAGGCAGGCTGGGGCACTTAAGTCCAAGCTGAGTAGTTGTGGCCCTATTTAATGTTCTTCTACCATTTAGAAGAGAAGAATTAATATTGGGGGACAATTGGCAGCTTCTGCTCACATGAATATTGTTTAGTATCTTCTCTGGCTTTGAAAACTCCGGTGAATCTCCATGTGATCTCTGTGGTAGAGTACATTAAGAAGGGGAGGAAGTACCTGGGAAAGAAGTAGAGGTGGACTTTCTCTGTGTCTTTACAGCAACACAGAACCTATGCTTACCCTGAGCAGCCCAAGTAACCACAAAATCACTGAAGGCAGTATTTAGAAATCCTTATGTTAATTTCTGGTACAATGAAAAAGGCTCTCTTTGATGCTGCTGGCTATGGCTTCTAAGCTATGCTGTAGGCTTTTTCTACGCTGTTCTTCTTCCAGAAGCCATTGTGGTCAGGGTGGAGGTCTTAGCATTTCTGAACTACAGGGTCTTCCAGGAGCAGGCAGTCAAAGTCTTCTGGAGCTGTTGTCTAAATTGTCAATATGAGTCATTGTTCTTAGGGCTCACTAAACTGGCCAAAAACGTTTGCTATTCCACAGAGAGAATTGTAGAATTGGCTAACAAACACTCCACAAGATACTCATTCTTGTCGAATGAAGTGGGCAGAACTCTGCAGAAATGAAATACATGTGAATCCTTTGGCTGGACAGACAAAGTCAGTGACCAGTAGGATAGAACCATAAAGGGACATTTGCCACTTGGTAGAGATGTAATGGAGAAGTACTAAAAAGTAATCTTGGGAAAGTATCCAAAGACAAAGGTATTTTACTTCCCACTTTTGACCAACGCTCGCCTTGCTGGTTAGTATAATTCTTTTTTTAAACTTTTTATTATTATTATTATTATTATTATCTTTTTTTTGAGGGGGTAGGGCAGAGAGAAAGAGAATCTTAAGCAGCTCCATGCCTAGTGCAAAGCCCAACACAAGGCTCAATCTCATGACCCTTAGATCATGACCTGATCCAAAATCGAGAGTCAGATACTTAACTGACTGAGCTACCCAGGCACCCTTTGTTAGTATAATTTTGTAAGATTCCATCTCTCATATATAAAAGCACAATTTTCTATGAGATAAACTGCCTTTTCTGTATCCATTATATTTGTTTGCCCAATCTATATGCCAGTTGTTATGCATCACTGATGACACTTGACTCAGCTGGGAATAACTGCTCTCAGCAGAGGCATTTGGGGCAGAACTTCTGGTCGCCATTTTGTCTCTGCCACCTGCAGGCTTTGCTCAACTACTGCATCACTTCCTTAAATTCATCCTAAGAAAAAATAATACCTGGTATTTTTTTATTGTCTATTACGAGTGAAGCATAATGCTAAGAACTCTTCCTATGTGTTCTCATTTACTTCCACAACTACCCTGGCATATAATTTGCTTTGGAGTTAGCTGGGCCTGGGCTCAAGTCCTGGTCCTAGCTCGGACTCCCACCAGCTGGTTGTCTCAGCAAGTGGCTTAGCTTCTCTAATACTTGGTTTCTCCAGCTTAAAAACTAAGATGATACCTGTAAGTACCTGATAAGATTTTAAGGATTAAAGGAAATGATGTATGTATGGTACCTAAGAGTAAAACACATAATAAGAACTCAAAAATGTTAGTTACGTCCCTATCTTCCTCCCATCAGGAGGATCTAGGGGGGTCTGCAGCACTTGATATTGTGAGGTATTATGTGCTTATAAGCAAGTGACAATGAATGGGAAGCTGTGATTCTGGAGGTGATCCCCCAAATGTGACTTGTGCCACCCATGTGCTGTCTGACCTGATGACTACTGAGGTTCCCTGTGGGTCCTGTCTTTTCATATCTCAAGGAGAGGAAATGGCACAGGTCATTTGTAAGCTTTGCTGACTGTTAGATGAAGCTTTGAAAAATACTAAAATGACTATTTCAAGACAAAACAATTTAAGACATCCCAAACTAGACAAAACCAAGGGATGGCTAAAAGTCTTACATTGCTCAATAAAACTATATGGAAAAGAGAGTCTTCAGATTTTCCCCCAAATAGTCATATCACAGAATGAGAAATCCGAGCCCTAGAAGAAATTGCTTCAGTGTGCTAAATAAATACCATGTGAAAGCAAACTTAAAAAAAGTTTTCACATTCCAATATAGTGAGATTTTTAGGGAGGAAATGGTAATAGAAATGCTTGTGAAAATTCTCTCAATTTTCTCATTTCTTGTTCTTTTAAGCAATGAGAATGAATTTGGATTCATACTATGTACATTCTTGTTGTGAAGTTAATTCTTTTTTTTTAAAGATTATTTATTTATTTATTTGACAGAGATCACAAGTAGGAAGAGAGGCAGGCAGAGAGAGAGAGGAGGAAGCAGGCTCCCTGCTGAGCAGAGAGCCCGATGCGGGACTCGATCCCAGGACCCTGAGATCACGACCTGAGCCGAAGGCAGCGGCTTAACCCACTGAGCCACCCAGGTGCCCTGAAGTTAATTCTTTAATACTTTCCAGTCCCATTTTAGCTAAAGAAACTTTAAGTTAATGTGAGTCTCTCTCTCTCTCTCTCTCTCTCTCTCTCTCTCTCTCCTTATCTCTTTGTGTGCATCTTTACATGTGTATGTTCAGACAGGAAAGAGATGCCTATCCCCTTCTAAAGACCAGTATCAGACAATATCCACAGAGAAGAAGAAAAACCTGAACAATTACTTCATCCATGTCTATGTCTTTGTCAGTGTTACACTGCATGCTGTTTGTCAGATACACGTTATTCTGAGGACTGAGGCTTTCAGTTTTCATTGTACCCCTGAGATCATGGCACTGGGTTTAGCGTAGCTTACCAATGGTCACTCTTTATAGGTATTCCTAGCACTTCCAGGGTTATCTGACTTATGCAGTAGGTTTACCACAGAATTAAAGTGGTAAGTTTAATCCACACTACATAAGGCATTCAATTAGTGGTGTCTGTATGTCCACCAACTTCATCTCATGTCACCACATTTCTGATTTTCCGAGTCTATGCCTGCTAGCTTATGCTGAGAAGCGTGCCACATGGATTTTCTGATGCTGTGCATGTGATTCCTTGAGGTGTCCAGGAACCTTCCAGAACCTCTGATGTGTAATTCCATGGCTGCTGTTGCTGTACGTGAACTGGCCTTGATTTTGTTCAGCCCACTGCCTCAGGCAACCCCTGAACCCATACCAATTTGCAGGGGAACAGGCACTTACTTCCCTTCCCTGGGGGTCATCAGTTCTCCCCCATCGTCCACCACTCTGGCCCTCAAAATTAAGGCAAATTATACCACTGGATTCCTCAGGAGACTTATTTTCCTCCTAAGTCTGAAGACTTCCCTCCTTCTGTAGTCTCCTCACCATGTATCTAAGTTTGAGGGTTTTTTCCTGTGTTTGTCCATCACAGTATCTTCTGACAGAAGATAAAATCCTGCTTCACACCACAGAAAATGATTGATGTATTATATCTTTCATGATCATTGTGGTTTTCAAAAATTATTGATACTTTTTTGTTTAACTCTGTCATAGCTCAAGTCAAGGTCTCACCTGCATTCATTACAGTCGTCCACTTCTTTCAGTAAATGTAATCGGTTTCAACTTTCCATGCATGTGTAAGAATTTTTCAGTGGAGCAAGAGTGAATCTCAGTTGAGATTTTCCTCATGATAACAGTTATACTCAAGGCACATGGTCTTTAAAAATTAGAAATAATTGTACTTTGCATGGGATTCAGAATCACAAAGCTTTTTTTTTTTTTTTTTTTTTTTAAGAGCTAATAGGTTTCACAAATTAGCTACCCTCCCTGGCTCCTGTTGGTATTTACACCTGCACCTTCTTAGCTGGAAGGTACTGGCCCGTGGAGTTTTTGTGGCTGGCATGCCTTTCTGATTGGCTGATCCAGGTATCTGGATGACCACAGAGTATCATTTGTTAAATATTTTGAATACCACCCCTCAGTGGACATAAATCAGACCTTCCCACACTGTATACTTATAAGGTCTAGTTTTTCTTTAGTGGTTATAACTTAACCACTATGGGGTATGTTGAGATGCATGCATTCTTCACCTCAGTGCCCTGTGGGCCACCTTTGTAATAGCTCAGACGTGTCTGCTCTGCTCCCTTAGGGCATAGAAAGCATTAGTCAGAGTTATGAACAGGAAATTTTTCTCTTCCTGAGCTCTCATGGTTCAGTCTCAGGCTAATCTGGGCCTTCTTCCTTTCCTACTAAGCCCAGCTCCTCCTGCAGAGACAAGTACTCTCTCATCGAGAAAGTCCTGGACCTGGTAGGAAGACAGATGCATGAACACATATTTAATTATAAAGAAATGCTGCATGTCACACAGAGCAGCATGGGACCTTCACTGAGTGGGGGATGTCCAATGGACTTGGGTTGCTCGAGGATGGAGACAGAGTGAGTTTACAAAAGGAAGTAAAGGCTAAGTTTCATTTGATGGAGTCTGGACATTTCCTGCAGGCATTGAAGGGTCTCTGAAGGATTTAAGGTACAAAATCCTTCTGTTGGATTTTCATTTTGAGAATGCAAACTGTGATAGTGATATGAAGAATAAATGCAGTGGGGGGAGGGGAACAAGGCCAAGTTTGGAATGTAGAAGACTAGTTGGTGGGCTGTGATAATAATCCACATGGAACAAAAGAAGACCCAAATTAAGGTAGTTTTATGGAAGCAAATTGGCAAGACATTTTGGTTGCTGAATCAACTTAATTTGATGACTGATAGAATGGGGTAGGAAAGAGGAAAGAAACCAAGAGGGCTCCTAGGTTCTGGCCACGTCATAGGTAGGTGATGGTATCATATTGTAATAACAGAAAGTGTACAAGATTTGCCCCGGGGTGGGTTTGGGCTTCCTCTTTGGAGCATTTCCTAACTGACCCAGCCAGAGGGCTCTCTTTCTCTTGGGAATCTGAAAGTTCTGAGGGATTGTATTTTGTTCAGGATTTTTAAAAATAAATAAATAAATAAAACCTGAAAGGAAAATTGAAGACCATTCCCCTTGCACTAGAAACTGCCACATTACTAAGTAGTCATAGGGCGATGTCCACACCTCCGGGTCTGGGCAAGAAGGGGGTACATTATCGCTACAGAATTTTAAAACAAATAAAGCTACTTTTAATTATCACCATGTACTAGGAATTCTGAAAAATATCAGTGATAATATAATAATAATATTATATTATAGGTAATAATATAATAATAATATCCCCTCAAAAATATTTTTAGTCTAAATTATAAATAATTACTATAGGTACTCCTGAGTTTTAATGATATGTATGTACGTTTCCAATTAGCACATTTTTAGTACTTCCCCCTTGAAGAACATTGTATTCTACACGAAAGCTAACTCAGAGAACTTCCAGTTACAGAATTGGCTCTGGGCACGCACACAGATTCATGTGTTCATTTCACATGTTAATTTATAATGTCCAGCATCACCTGCACTTGCTCCAGGCTATTTTGTCTCTGATCCCTATGCCCCTATGTATTCCTTCATTTCAACAGTAGATTTTAAATAAATAACAATACCACAGGGACTCTGGAGCCAAAGAAACAGAATGTGAGCCATTTCATTGCTTTCATTCTGTGCAACCACTTTGGATATTTATTTGTTTAAAATTAAAAAGTGAAACAGTACAAACTGTGCCATGTAGTTTGCTTTCAGGTATAAACTTGAGTTTTGAAGTTTAAAACTTCACGTTTTATCAAATAATATTTGTACAGCTGAAATGTGTTCTCTTTAAAGTGTTGTTTTAAAATTAAAGAATGAGTCAAAATAAAACTTCACATTCGTGGTACAATTTAATAATTGCCTAACTTGTATCTTTTGTAGAATTTCAGTTTTAATAAAATTCCTTTATTAGCTACTGGAAAATTATTTATGAAGACTACTATATCAGACTGTAACTAAGAGATCAAAGTTCACACTGTTTAAATAGTTACAAAACTATTAAATAGACAATTTGGTGCATTTTTCCTTTTTTGATTCTCATAATTTAAAAATACTTTTTAACCTCCATGGTTTTATGTATGAAGTTCAATGAAAGGAAATATTCACTGTCTGTATTTCTTTTCTGGCCATTGTATTGTTCGTTTCCACTCATGATCTCTGAAAACATTTTTCCATATAAAGGAGGAGGTTGTTAGAAATGGTGCACTCTGGGCATCATATAATGCTAGATATGCCCTAGTCACGGAATATGTGTGCTGTAACAGTCATGGCTTTCATAAAGATTTTTTTAAAATGTAAGTCTTCCAGGGCACCTGGATGACTCAGTCAGTTAAGGGTCTGTTTTCAGCTCAGATTAAGATCCTGGAGTCCCAGGATTGAGCCCTGCATCCGGCTCCCTGCTCAGCAGGTAGTCTGCTTCTCCCTCTGCCCCACACCCTTCTCAAGATTTCTCTCCCTCTCAAATAAATAAATCTTAAAAAACAAAACAAAGCAAAAAACTCTTACGTCTCCTAAAACCTCTAGTGACTTAAAAAGGGATACTTCATCATACAAAAGCCAGAGGATGGTAGAAGTTTCATCCTTTTACTGCATGTCTATTTGAATTATTTTTGACATTGAAAATTCCCCACCATTAGCTATGAATGTTTGAGAATAACAACAGGAACAACTACCATTGGTTGATACATTCCATCTAAAAGCAATTGTGTTCCTCACCTCTCTTCAGAAAATGCTTTTTTTTTCTTTTCTTTTCTTTTTATTTATTTTTTTCCAATTTATTTATTTTCAGAAAAACATTATTCATTATTTTTTCACCACACCCAGTGCTCCATGCAAGCCGTGCCCTCTATAATACCCACCACCCGGTACCCCAACCTCCCACCGCCCCCCCCCCTCCACTTCAAACCAGAAAATGCTTTTTTGACAAGACAAACACCTCGGGAACAGCTTTTGATTTCCTGAATATCATGAAATATTCATACAAAATTCAGGACCAGGAGCAAAGGGTCAACATGGCTGTCTGATGGAGAATTAGATTTGTGCCATTCAGCTCTGTGTAGCATGCCTGCGTTACAAACATATGTTTGAGTTTCAGGAAGATGGGACACGTTAATACCCTCTTCGAACAAAGAGCGAGTCCTCTTCATGGTTTTCAACGCTTGTTGGCAAGTCTGCATTCATCCATTCATTCCTTCATTCAAGAAAATTCCCTGTACCAGCCAATGTAACAGCCAGTGATCTTCATCTTGCTGATAAGAATATGCAGGAACCCCAGCGATGTTTTCATAACACCACTGGGAGTCAGTGATGGGGTCAGGACCGTCAGCTGGCTCTCCTCCTCTCCTACCCCTGCTCCGTCCTCTCCCCACGCACATAGCCACACAGGCTGGGACTCGAAGGGATATTCACTTGTGCTGCTAGCACTGGGTAACAGCCCAATGGCTAAATGGAAAGGCAACACAGACCTAGAGCTGGTTTTAACCTGTCAGTCACACAGTGAGGGCGCTGAAGCTGCAGATGCATTTGTGTAGGGGAGTATGGTGAGTGAGAATTTTCCTGTTTTCATCCTGTTTTCCAGAAATTGAGGTCCAGTGAGACCGTGTGGCCATCTCAACATCACACAATATATTAGTATTTGAGAGTATTCGAGCAACTATGTTTGAATGGTTATTCTAGTTTTTAGGTATTTATGTGACTTTTATAAATATCTCAAAAGTATCAGGCTCTGTATTTTCTCATGGTGAGAAAGTGGAGTTTAAACACGGCCCAACTAATGCTTGCTTCATTTATTCTGAACCAACCTGTGGTCTCCGGGTCACTATGTGAGCAACCCATGATCCAAGTGTGTATCAATTCCCTAAAGCTGCCATGAGATTCCTGGCTTCTTTGCCTTTGCCCTTCCCTGTCTTCAGTCTTAAAATATCTCCCCTCTCCCTTTCAGGGCTCTGATTATCAAAAGGTTACTAATTCACTACAGTTCATTAAGCTTCGTAACAATAGTCCCAGCTGAGATTAATCCTCTGCACACCCAAGCAAACTTTGCACCTCTTTATAGTGTTATTTCATTCTCCCATCTGTTAAACATCTTTATTTCCCATTAGAAGGCAAACCCCTTGAAGGAAGACACCTTGTCTTCTTTACTTCTATACCCCCTAACAACTAACATACAAGGACATACAGGGTCCCTTTGAGCCCTGGTTTCAGCTCAGATATATTTGAAGATAAAAAGCATGGTAGATAGTAAATTTATTCTGAGCAAGTGCCTATGTAAATTAATCTCCTCTCATCAGTTAAATGCTAAGCTCCTTGAGGGCAGGAAGGCCTTTTCTACAAACATCTCATCGTTTTCCACAGTGTTGGCACTGAGTTCTAGGCTCCATAAACTCTGACGGACTGGGGCACCTGGGTGGCTCAGTCGGTTAAAGCCTCTGCCTTCGGCTCCGGTCATGATCCCAGGGTCCTGCGGTGCTCTCTGCTCAGCACGGAGCCTGCTTCCTCCTCTCTCTCTCTCTGTCTGCCTCTCTGCCTACTTGTGATGTCTGTCTGTCAAATACATAAATGAAATCTTAAAAAAACAAAAAACAAAAAACACACAACTCTGACTGACTTATCCAGATCCAGGTACATGAAAAGGGAAGTTAGTTAGGAGGCTGAGGTAGTCCATTAACTTCAGGGGGAGGAGGAATGGAGTTCTGGAAATGTGAGTTTCACTTGGCTTTTCTACCTCTGGCTTCTTCCTTTCTTGTTGCAAGTCTAACCACATCCAGGTGTTATATTCTTAGGCACTTCCTGTTGGTAAATTACCTTACCCTTTCTCTTCAAGTTTTTGAAACCTTCATCCTTATAACTTGGCTTTTAGTTTGCTTTCATTTTTATTTTGAATTTTTGGAAGCAACTGAATTAGTAAGTCTAGTAAGCCTTAAAATGATCATGTTTGAGGTTTCAATGTATTTATAAATATATGAATATTCCCAAGTTTCTGAAAGTTCTCCACAGTTCTCAATCTGGTTCCTGGAAACTCACCAGAGGTTGATGAGATGTGAGCAGAAATTATACTGGGAGGTTTTTTTGGAGGTTAGGAAATTGCTAAAAATGAGAATATTTATGCTGGCAAGGGTGTAGAAACAAAGTGGAACATTCAGCTTAGTTGAGCAGTATGTGCAAGGCAGGGCCAAAAGTTCTCATCCACCTCAACATCCGAGTTGCCCTTAGCCTGCTTTGTCCTTTATACGCTAGTTTAAGCTATCCTTTCAGTCATGCTGATGTGAGACAGTACTTCTGTCCAGAAGGACTCTCAGAGATGAATGAAAGAAATTAATGAAGGGGATATATTGGATATATTGCTGAGAGGGTAGTTCAAAACGGGGAAGACAAAGCCAAGGGGGGAAAAAAAAACCATAAGGACATAGGGAAAGGAACTTAAAGAGAAAACACTCTCAAGACTTAGCTCTAATGGAAAAATAAAAAGGTATGAACCACTATCGCATTCTTAACTAAAAGGAATCTGGCTAATTGTAGTTATTTTGTTTTCCCAGCACAGGGATCAGTAGTAGAATATTCTATGATTTATATACACTCATAATGTAACTGACACACAAAAATTGAGTGGTTGTCATAAGTTGATGTCATTTTTTTTTAAAGGTGAACTTTTTTTTTTAAGATTTTATTTATTTATTTGACAGAGAGAGATCACAAGTAGACAGATAGTCAAGCAGAGAGAGAGGGGGAAGCAGGCTCCCTGCTGAGCAGAGAGCCTGATGTGGGACTCGATCCTAGGACACTGAGATCATGACCTGAGCCGAAGGCAGCAGCTTAATCCACTGAGCCACCTAGGGACCCCAGCTGGTGCCATTTTTTCTTGCTCATGTGCATGAGTCTCCAAGGGGACAATATAATCTAACCATTATCCAAGAGTGAAAACTTCCACATAAATATACATTCTAAGTAACTGAAGTTTGCTCCTTTAGAAGCCAAAATGTTTTTTGACGTGACCATTTTTGAAGAAATTCTTTTTAAAACGGGTTGAACTCTTCTTTGTTTCAAAAAATGAATATATTAAGCTGAATATATATGAAATGAATATATTAAGCTGAATATATATAATAAGTTTTGCTGTTGACTCAGTCTTCTCGTTATGAGTATAGTTATTATTCTGTATTATATAACACAATTATGCCCTCTAACCTAATTAGGAAATAATAAGGGAATTATAAGGATTATGTATAAAGTGAGATGAGTTTGGGTTCTTGCGTTATCTATTTTGCTGGTTTAGGGAATACTTCCTCATGTATCTTGGTTCTCAGTTACATCCTAGATATTGATGTTTCCAGGTAAATTCTTTCATGGTAAGTAAAGGGTTACAGAACTTATTCAGTAGTAATAGATAATTTTAAACGTTCTTTTCTCTTGGCTGCAGATTTATATGCAACTGACAATTACTAACAGAAGGTTTATAAAAGATAACAGAAAATCTGTTTCCAGGAAAAAGCTCTCCCTACCAAAACAAAGGGAGACAACTTCTTGTATGTTAGGCCAAAAGGCAGAACTTCCAAAAGAGATGCATCACTGTTCCTTCTCCCCCTTTGGAAGACAAAACACTTATATTATGTCAAAACATCCTATCTTTCAATAATGATCTTGAGTTGCGTGTGTCATACATAGGAAAAGTCAAGGAAAAAATTTGCAGGGCAGCACTAAAGCCTCTGAAAAACAAGTAATAAATTTTTTTTATACCAAGTATAATAGGGAAATAGTTGTCTGCAAAAGTTCCTCTCTCCCCTTATTGGAATATATCAGAGCTAGTAATAAAAAGTGTTATTACTTCTCAAGAAACGATAACAGAGAATGAATTAGAGAGCAATGGACCCTAGTATGAATTTGAGTCTTGATTCCCCTAATTATTAGCATATAACTTTAGGCAAATATTTTACTACCTCTGAAAAATAGCTGTCATAATAATATATTTTTTTTGTTGTAAAGATTAAATGAGTCGGGGACGCCTGGGTGGCGCAGTTGGTTGAACGACTGCCTCCGGCTCAGGGCGTGATCCTGGAGTCCCGGGATCGAGTCCCACATCAGGCTCCCAACTCCATGGGGAGTCTGCTTCGCTCTCTGACCTTCTCCTCGCTCATTCTCTCTCTCACTGTCTCTCTCTCTCAAATAAATTAAAAAAATTAAAAAAAAATTTAAAAAAAAAGATTAAATGAGTCAAAATATTTAGTGGGGTTTTTAAAAGATTTTATTTATTTATTTGAGAAAGAGAGATAGTGAGAACGATAGTATGGAGGAGACAGAGAGAGGGAGAAGCAGGCTCCCTGCTAAGCAAGGAGCCCGAAGTGGAGCTGGATCTCAGGATCCCAGGATCATGACCCAGGCTGAAGGCAGACGCTTAACCGACTAAGCCACCCAACCGTCCCTATTTAATGTGTTTTGAACAGCCTCTGGAATATAGTAAATTATTGACCAGAAACTGTTATTATTATTTGCTACCATTGGAGTAGCTACAAAATAATAAAATAAAATAACATTTTATAAAATTAAAAATATCAGTAATGTTTTGGTAATTGAGGGGATTAACAATTGAGGAATTTTTTTTTTCAGCAAATACTTATTATGTGCCTACTATGTACCACACACTCTGCCAGTAAGGGTTAATAAATTGAAACATGTTATGGGCGGTGGGGGGGGGCACCTGGGTGGCTCAGTTGGTGAAGTGTCTGCCTTCAGCTTAAGTCATGATCCCAGAGTCCTGAGATCAAGCTCCACATTGGGCACCCTGCTTGGTGGGAGTCTGCTTCTCCCTCTCCCTCTGCCTCTCCTCCTGTTTATGTGCTCTCTCTCTCTCTCTCTCTCTCTCTCAATCTCTCTGTCAAATAAATAAATACAATCTTTAAAAAAAAAAAAGAAAAATGTTATTTGAGAAAATTATAAAATCTTTGGCAGGAACTGTTGAATGGCAGATATCTGGTCTTTCTAGAGCATGTTTGATTTTAATTTTGTTTTCATCTTTCAGGTGAAAAATCATGTGAAGAACAACTGTATGTAAAGAGACATTCCATATACACTGTCTCAGCAGGGAAATCATTTGATCTGAAATGCCCTGTGAAATACTGTACTAAGAGACCTGATGTGATCTGGTGCAAACTCGAAGGAAAAAGCTGTTTATCTTTTAGGTATAAACATCATACATACACAAGTTGGGACGAAAAGGAGAATATTTCAGCTTTTATTCTGCATTTTAATCATGTGCTGCCTGATGATACCGGGTCATACCGCTGTTCTGCGAATTTTTCATCTGGACTTGTTGAAAGCCATTCAATTACCATTAATGTGACAGGTAGGTTCTACACATCAAGACTGTCTCATAAAAAAAAAAGACTATCTCCTCAGATTCTGAAGCATTTATGTTAGTAACTGAAGTCATGTAAATCGGAAAGTTGACACACTCCTCAGATTGTCATCTGTGTGAGCAAGTGTGTGTGTAATTTTGGGATGAGGAAGAGAAAAATAGAAAAAAATATATAATAAAAGTTATTGTTCTTGCCTTTAGGGGGTATACCATTTGTTTGATAAATCCAAAGTAGATCACTGAAATATGGAAAAAATTACCAAGTGAATACCGATTGTAGTAGACAGCTCTCTATCCCTTATCCTCTTTTCCTTTTATTTTTTCTTCCACTTACCAGTCCTTTTATTGATAATAAACCTTTGAAGTCACATTTGTGGTGCTCAGACGATTATACATTTGTTAATAATTCATAGTTTGCACAGAGAAGAAACTGCACACAAATAAACCTGACTCCCTGATGAGTACTGAGGATGTTCATAGCTTTAGTTCCCTCCCCACTCTCCCAGAGGCCCTCAATAGGTTCAAAAATTGGGAGAACAGGTTGAGGTTAAGTTGGGCAAAACCAAACTGAAAAAAACATGGAAAGCAAACAGAGAAGAGTAGAGGAAAATAAATGAATATGTTTAATTTATGAAAATTCCACATCATACTCCATGGTAAAAGACTGAAAGCTTTTCCTCTCAGAACAGGAAGAGGAGGGATGCCTGGGTGACTCAGTTGATTAAATGTCTGCCTTTGGCTCTGGTGATGGGTCCCAGGGTCCTGGGATCGAACCCCACATTGGGCTCTCTGCTCAGCAGTGAGCCTCCTTCCCTCTCTCTCTCTCTGCCTGCCTCTCTGCCTACTTGTGATCTCTGTCAAATAAATAAATAAAATCTAAAAAAAAAAAAAAAAGAACAGGAAGAAGGGGAGGCTGTCTGCTTTTGCCACTTCTATTCAACACTGAACTAGAAGTACTAGCCAGAACACTTGGGCAAGAAAAAAGAAATAAAAGGCATCCAAATTGGAAAGGAAGAAATGAAACTATCACTATTCACAGATGACATGATTTTATATATAGAAAATTCTTTAAAATCCACAAAAGATGCTAGAGTTAATAGACGAATTCAACAAGGTTGTATGATCAGCTAAAAAAAATCAGTGGTATCTCTAAACACTAGCAATGAATAATCTGAAAGGAAATTTAAAAAAATAAATTCTATTTATTGTAGTCTCAAAAAGAAAAAAATAAATTTACCTGGGAGGCTTAACACTTATACACTGAACAAAACATGGCTGAAAGAAATTAAAGAAGATGTAAATAAATGGAAAAATATGCCATTCACATTGGAAGACTTAAAATTGTTAAGATAGCAATATTTCCTAGAATAATCTACAGGTAATAATAATAATATAATAATAATAATCTACAGGTTCAATATAATTCCCATCAAAATCCCAACCTTTTTTTTTTTGCATAGATGAAAAGCTGACCCTAAAATTCATGTACAGTTGCAATGACCCAAATAGCCAAAACAAAACAAAACAAAAACCTTGCAAAAGAAGACTAAAGTTGGAGGACTAATACTCCTTCGTTTAAAGATTTTCTACAAAACTACAATAATCAAAACAGTGTAATACTGGCATAAGATAAATATACAGATCAGTAGGAAAGAATTAAGACTCCAGAATAAATACATACATCTTTGGCCAATTGACTTCTTTTTCCTTCCAATATTTTATTTAAATTCAAGTTAGTTACCATATAGTGTAGTATTAGTTTCAGGAATAGAATTTAGTGATTATCACTTACACCTAGTGTAACACAGATACCATCTAGTGGTTATCACAACAAGAAATAAAATGGAGCTTGTTTTGTGGCCCATAAACTGACCTTGAAGATTATTGCAAAAAAAGAAATTTCAAAGAGCTTTTGTGCACCGGAATCTACATGCAGACGTAGGCAGTTACTTCTTCAGTGGACACCGTTCACTTGAATGCATACACTGTGTTTTTAAAAATTTAACTTATTATTTTATATGCACACTTTGGAGTCAGTCTTTAAACTCCCTTAAAGTAGCCCAGTGAAGGAATCCATTTAAATCTCTTTAAAATCCTATAAATTATTTAAGACTTCTGAAAGTAGCCCAGGAAGAGAATGCACAGTAAAGTGTAGAAGGGATTCGTGGCAGAGTTAGAGACTCTGCTTTTGCTAATGTGGGTCAAAGGCAATGCTAATTGCCAGCCACTATCCATGCACAGGCTTATAAACCTCTTTGGAATGGAAGCTGTGTCTTAAACATCTTTGCTTCTCTACAAATAGAAGGCATAGCGTATAACACATGGTAGGTGTTCAATAAATCTTTTTTTATAATTCCTAGATGAATTAAATGATATAATCTGTACAAAGTGCAACAATTGCCTTTAACAATCAGGAGAAGCTTATACTGAATTTTATGGAAAGAATGCTTTCTGGAGAAAATTTCACTATTAATTCACATAATGAGATATTGAATTTTTAAAGAAGTACTAATTTTTAACTGGCAAAACAAATGATAAAAATAAGCCAAGCTTACAATACTTTACTCCCAGGATATTAATTATATGACAAAATACACAATAATAGAATGCTATTAGATTATTTATATGATGTATGTTAATATAATGTATAATAAAATTAAATGAAGTGGCATCGAGTTCACATTCTTTGTAAAATGTGCTTTCTTGTGTAATTCTCTATTCCTTCATAGGAATCAATCCCCTTCCATACAACAGGGAGGAATTTAACCAGTGTCAGGGGCAAGCCAATAACGACTTCTGACATGGAAGCATCCCAGGGATATTATTGTGTCTCTTCTGTCCCATTTTGGGGTCATTCCACAGCCACTACAGATGGTTGCACAGTTTGTAAAGTGCATAAAGTCCAATGTTCTAGGAATCAAGTTGGGGCTAAAATTAGGATCAACAGTCTCTCTCCTTTGGGGAGGAGGGAGCAGCAGAGAAGAAAAGCAAAAGAGGCAACCTCTCCGTCGATCCCATTGCCCTGGGAGGATGTACTTGTTAGAATCATACTGGAGATGAGAGATAAAGATGAAGTGGTGAGAGGGAAAACTACATAGGAGACATGAATGGCCTTTTAATTTTCCCTTTGGAGATTTCTGTTGCCCTAATTTCACACTCTCCTACCTTTCTTATCACTTTATGAATTAATGCTCCTGACCAAGGGAATTCCCCAGGACTTCATTTTGGCGGTCTACTCTTCTCTGTCAGCAACCTTCTGTCTGGGATTGCCTCCCTCCTATAGCTTCATGTGTATCTCTAACCTTCATTATCTTCCTCACAAATATTCCAGTCAGCCTCATGGAGTCCATGTCTGTAGTGCTTCCTATTTTGGTCCATTTCAGGCAAAGATCTTCCCAATACACTTAATTTGCGTAATACATTTCTTCCATCATGCCACTCCTCTATCGAGTCTTTGGCAGAGCATCCTTTGTGCTTTCAAATTTGGCTCCCAGCATTCAAGCCCTACCACAGTCCATCCCCACCTGCCTTTCTGGATTGCTTCTGGACACCACTTTGAGTCTCTGCTCCAGCCCAACAGCCCTATCTACCATCGCATGTCTTCACCATGCTCTTCTCACCATTCACAGGGCACCCATTCATCTGCTTCCACTTACCACAATTCTGCCCTTCCTGCCAAGCCCAACTCACTTCCCACTTCTTAATGAAGCCTTCCAGGGTTCATCCTAGGAGAAGCAATTTCTCTTTTCTAACATATTACATGCCATTTACGCTCTGTGCTTCTCATTTACCAGACATTTCCTTGCACTGTAGTTTAATGTGTGGAAATGTTCTTTATCCCATGAAGAATTAAAAGGTCCTGGGAAGCAGAAACTGTGTCATATTTTTCTGGGTCATCCTTGCTTCCTTCACAAAAGCCAAATGAATTATTTCAGAATTAGCTTTGAACTGGGTATGTATTTTCCTTTCATGAAGGAAAGAGTCAAAGAAAAATTTCCTTTCATGATGAAGGAAAGAGTCAAAGAAAAATTCCTTTTCCTTCTTTACCTGGGAATACTCAGTGAATTGAGTACTGACAGAGAAAAATATACTCTGAAATTATATTTAAGTATGATGCTTTTCATAAAAATAATGTGGAGGCATGATAAAAAAAAATTTCATTTTCTCCCCCTTGAGATTTTATTTTTAGGGACTATTGGGAATTTTCTTGTTCTTGTACCTGACTCTCTTTTTATTTTTATGTTCGAGTTAAAAATTGGCCCATGGGGGGAAAAAAAAAAGAAAAAAAGAATTGGTTCATGTACAAACAGACTGTCAGCTCAGTCAGGGCTTGGATGCTATTGGGAAAGCAGTATTTTCCCAGAATGAAGAAAAATGCTTTGCAAATCAAAGCTCCAAGAGAAAAGTTGACAGAGCTGGGAAACAGTCACTAGAATGTACATTGACCTGTAACTCCAACCTCCTCAACGTGCCCTTGGTCAGTCCCTGATTAGGAACTTCACAAGGGCAGGTCGTCATCTTCTCAGTAGAGAAGTGGGGATGGTATCAGTGGGTGGGAACTGGGAGGCACCATCTGTTTCAGAATGATAGTCAGAATGTCATCAGAAGCAACCTTTCCATGTGAGTCTCCACACTCAACTTGGAGCACCGGCTGAATGAACATCTTGTTTTTCTAAGCTGGAAGCTGTCTTACAGGCTGTATTCTATCCTTATACTTAATGGGGAAGAGGGAATCAAAGCAGACAGACAAAGTTTGTGTTGGATTTACAGTCTTACTTCAAGCCTCAAAATAAACCCAGAGACTTATTTTGTGTCCATGATATTGAGGTGCCCATTTGCAAATTGTGAAAATTCCTTTAAGCTGAGTTACTGGATTCTGTTAGTGCAAATGCAGGAGTCCTCTAGGAGATTAGTTCTGATTTTGGACACAACTGAGTGTTGTTTTTGCAACCAATTTCACTTCTTTATCTTGATTTTCTATTTCAGAATGGACTAGACATAATTCCGAATACCCTTTGATAAGTAAGTATCAAACTAGTCCAATAAAATTAAGGAAATTAGATTATTAGGTGGTCGGAAAAATAATAAGTTGGATTCATCTAACTGAATGGATCTGTTTGTATTAGTTATCTATGTGGGAACTTTCCTCCCTCTTTCTATCTACACCCTTCCCCCAGACAGCTGTGTCTATCATCATTGGTAATGACTTGGCTGCTGTCCTAACCCAAGCAGCAGCTGCAGCATAAACAGCGGCATTTGTTACAAGTCTGAATTACCTAACTACTATTTGCACAGCCTCTGTATTTCCTGTCCACCTTTACCTCAAACCAAGCGCATGCAGAAGCAAGCAGATAATGATGTTAATATATTTAGAAATAAAAATTTCCCACATAAAAAATTTAACATATATACAACATTAATGATGTGTGTTGCCTTCTGATATTTTTCTATTCTGCCGCAATTCATGTTTCTAAGGCTGTTTGTGATCTATTAAATTGTTTCATGTCTCATCAGTGAGTTGCAATCAATCTACCCCAGTCAAACAGAAACTTAATGCATGTCAACATGGGTCATAGCAATGAGCACTGGCTATAGGCCCAACAAAGTGTATTTGGGGATAACAAAGGTATCTTGAGATAAGGAAAGTACTTAGTATTTGGAGATCCCAAAGACTTATGAGACAAAAAAGCCTTTGTGTTAATGGAATTGGAATTTAGTATGAAAAACATGTTGGCTTGAGTCCCAAGGCAACTGACTAGCTATCTGACCTTGGGCAAGTCTTGGAACAATAAAACTTTTATCAAGGCATGAAACTGGATAAAAATAATGGCTTCCTTACTTTCCTTCAGGGCTGAGTGTGAAAGTCAGGTAAGACAGTGTCAAGGAAAAAGCTTGGTGAAGTACTCGCTGAGAGCTGTTATGGGTATTGTTTTAGAGGGGATTAACCCTAGAAGAATAAAAAATTCTTACAAAAGTTGAATTATAACCCAGAACCACCCACACAAGCTCATCAACAAAGCAAGAGGTGGGTGAGAACATTGAGGCACAGGGTTCTTGGGGAAGGCTTCCAGAAGAGAAAGAGAAACATCAGCTGGAAATCTCCTTCATTTAGGTTGTAATGGTGCAGGTGTTACTGATCCTATTATACCTCCAATTTCTTAACTGTCTTTAGCATCGACTCACATTTCAGATACAACCAGTGCCTCAGGATCACCCTCTGCAGAAGTGACAGATGAAAGACAATGGATGCTTTATAGTCTGCTTCCTTTGGGAGCATTGATTCTGCTTATTATCTGTTTCTACCTATTCTGCTGCCTTCGAAGGCATCAAGGTGGGTTCCATCTTCCATCTGCTGCTATGTGCCACACATTTGGGGTTCAGTTATTAGAGCTGATTAATTTTTAGTTGGTTCCTGTTGTTTTCTATCCCAATATTCTGCAAAGAACCATGGATAATGATTTCCTTGAGGACAGCTCATCCTTCCACCAAAAAGACAGATGGACTCATTCAGGTCCCGTCCAGTCATGGTGAGGCACAGTCACACCAACACCGTGCTCCAGGCAGGGATTGTGAAAAGGAGGGCACATGGCTGGGACTTACCCATTCTATTTGTGTCAATCTTAAGTTTATGTGACAAGCTGCTCTTCTGAGCTTTAAAGGTATCGAAAGGGAGGTTGAAATAATCTCTCAGGTCAACATGTCTGATTTGAATTAGTCTCATTCTCTTTTACACAGCCGTACCACATCATGCCAATCACACACACCCTTGTCTAAATGAAGATTAAATAGCCCCAAAGGAAACTCTTATGTCTGCACTTTCTGATGCCATCAAAAACACACGCCTGAACTAAACTGTCACCCAAAAATAAAGCATTTGAAAAATCTGGGTTTGGAGAGGATGGGAGAGATGTGACATCTTAGAAGCAATTCCTTCCTGCTTTTCTAAGAATTCTTCAGAGTCATGAGCAGACAGTCAATCACAGTGAGAGAGAGATGTGTGGAGAATTCTAATGTAACTCTAATCTGAAACACCCCAGCGCTCTCTGTCTTTACCGTTCCCCCTCTTCCATCTCCTCCCACTGTTTGCCACACTGGCAGCCACAGTGTAGCTATAGAAATGAAGCTAGACAGAGCATCCCTTATTTCTGCCACAGAGAAAGCTTTGTCTGGGCAAAAAAAAAAAAAAAAACCCTTCTGGTCTTTTGTGGTAAGGACTTCCGGAGCCCAGAACCTTCCCAGAATACTGAGGGAATCCTCTGTAACCCCAACTTCACTTCTGTAACTCCAAGTTTCTTTCCATGGTCCCTCCCCAGCTTTTACCATCTTTCTTGAGGCTGCTTTAGAAAACATTAGAAAAAGAGGCAGGGATAAATCCTTTGACCTACCACATCTGGAGTGAACTGGGCCATAGGAGATCCTGGCCTCTGTAGGTGAGAGGACAGCAGTGTGTCTGACATCGAGTACCAGATATCCACAGAACAAGGATTTCCAGAGTGTTTAAAGTGAGGTACTTGATCCTGCCCCTTCCTCTGGGATATGCCAGAGGGCTCTCTGGAGTAAGAAGTAAAGAACCAGTGAAAAAAGTGAGCAGCATGAATGCTCGCAAACTGAGGTGTACCTGCCAGCAAACAAACAAGCCAAAACTAGGAGTAACACTGCCACTGGCATGCAAGTTCATGACATGGGTGGGGAGGCAGCCTACCTCTGCCCTAGACACTGAATTTCAACCAGCCAATCAGATTCCAGAACCCATATTCTTCCCACAACCTCAACTTATGGGGAATTGGGGAAGAATTTTGTGTTGTTCTTTTCTCTTCTTGTTTTCTCATTTTTCTTTCTGAATTTCAGCAGAACAAAAGAAGCCTTCTGATATAGCAAGAAGGGACGTTAACCTGGTATGTCCTATGTATCTGTTAAAGCAAATGCAGTCTGTTAACCATGTTCATCTTAATATATTATTTTAAGTTGGGTAAGGCTATGAAACACTCACCCTATGCCAGGAACTGTCTAAATATTCTCTCTATATCTTGACTTGCTTAAAAAAAAAAAGTGTTTATTTTACATTTACATCCAACTGCAGCAAAGATTCTTCAGGATTAACAAGACTTATAATAAGTGGCCTTTGGAAGTGCATGAGTGGCAGTGTAGACCTAAAGTAGAAAAGTCAGAGACTGGATTATATAACTTGACTCTGCTCTTGCCCTGTTATGTAACTTCAGGCTATTCATTTATTCTCACAAAAAATACCTTAAAGTCTTTCTGGAAGGGAGTTGAGAGTTAATGAAAGAATGAACCATAAACTATCTCATAAAATACTGTGTGATTTCTTTCTAGATCACCAGCAGATAGAGAAGGCCAACTGGAAAAGTTACTACTTACACAAACATCTTCCATAATGTGTGTGGGCTCATCAAGGAATAGACCTCCAGACAAAGCCTAGGGCATTCTGGAGGCAGGGCCAAATTTTCCTACAAGTTCTTGAAATATAAACTTGGGTTTTTCTTTTGGGTTCAATGTTGTGTAAATATTGGAACTAAAAAAAAAAAAAAAAACAAAACAAAAAAAACAAGATGAGGCAATACATTTCTGAAAACATTTTATGAAGTTTTTTAGTTAAAAGCAAATAGTCACAAATGAGGTACTACAAAGGAACTTGTGTGTGCATATGCATGTTTCAGGGTGGAAGGGTAGAGGTAAAGATGTAGTAAACCTCTCAAAAGTTCCAGAAATGCCAAAGGCAGATATAGCCAAAATTTTACCTATAATACTAAATGACACTTCACATGCCCCACCAGGTTGCCCACTTTTAATCAAGCCAAATGCATTCAACTTTGTAAACTCATACTAAGTTTTTCGTAAGTGGCAGTAAACAACATTGTGTTGGGTGCTAAGGTTTTGTTTCTTCAAGTAGGAAAATGTACTTAAATGTTTTCTTCCTATAGTGAATACCAATGAACCACATTCTGTTACAAGGAGAACTGAGATCCATGAAACAGTTTACAATGATAATCTAGAGAGTTTAAGTTAAGCCCAGGTTGGTTCAAATGTAGTCATATTTCTTCCTGTGTAGGCTGGACAAATTATTTATGATCTGAAGTTGAATTCAAAAGGGATTGTGTGTGTGTGTTATTATTTGGGAATTTTGTATTAAGATGTCTGTGTCTTTCATAGGAATTCGGAGCTTTGTGTCATTTGAGTTGTCCAACATTTAAGAAAATAAAGTGGTGTCATATTAGATCTTTGAGACTAAAACTTTCTTAGGAAGGGACATGGATTGGAACCAGTGGAATAGAAATCAAGTAGAGAAAGGAACTGCTTAGAACATGGCAGGTACATATAAAAGCCAAGGTTCTCATCTTATTTCACAATGGTCCCTGGAGGGTGAATGTACTTGAATACTAAAAAACACTCAGCTGTGCCTTTTTTAAAAGTCCTTTGTGAACTGTAAAATGCCATACACATAGAGAGTAGAATAGTTGCCTTGGTGTTTGTCATCTCTATCGACCACAGTATGGCGCCCCAGCTTGTGGCATCTATCCGCTTTGCTGAGATGCCACAAGGTACAGCAAGCCACAGACCACCATGTTTTCTTTAACCTCATTCATTTTAACTAAGTTTTCCATGAAAACCAACCATCTTTTGGAAAGAGAGCCAGGTAATTGAGTTGACAGACATATATATTATAAAAGCACAACAGGGATCTTGTTGATATATTGAGGATTTCTGGCTATTTATTAGGTTCTGACAGTTTTCTTCTTCAGTGCTTCTCTGGAGTCTTCACTAGGTTCCTTAGAGTGAAGGCTGGGACACTTTCCAGCTAAGCTAAGAGACTGGGCAGGGTAAAGTGATTCTTGCTCCGTTCAGTCATTCGACCTTAGTGTTATTTTCTAGGCAGCCACCTCATCAAGATGGAAGCAGGATACTCGGCAGCTAATGCTTAGCTTCTTGGGATAGAGCCTGACATGCACCTGTGGTAGAATTCTGACAAGGAGGGATGGGAGATATACTATTTCACGTATAAAATGAAAACGACAAAGGACCTGATAAGGCAGGAAGACTGTCAAAGACTATGGACTTGACACCTTCAAGGAGTTAGGACAAACATCAAGAACATAAATTGACTGACAAAACTGGTATTTAAAAATTGGAAGAGCAACTCTTAGCATTAAAATGGCATCTTTTTTTTTTAAGATTTTTTATTTATTATTTGATAGAGATCACAAGCAGACAGAGAGGCAGGCAGAGAGAGTGAGAGGAGGAAGCAGGCTCCCTGCAGAGCAGAGAGCCTGATGCAGGACTCGATCCCAGGACCCTGAGATCATGACCTGAGCCGAAGGCAGTGGCTTAACCCACTGAGCCACCTTTTACCAGGTCATGTTATCGTATGCTAGAAGTGTTCTGTGACTTCCAAAGTGACTAATAAAAAAAGCACAAAATAACTATTTAGGAGGAACATAATGGTCCTAAGCCTTTCATCTTTCATCAAGTAAGAATCTGCTAAAGATGTGTCAGCAATGAAAGTGAGGAAGAGTAAATTATTTCTGTTGGTATATTGACTCAATGTAGCATATACTCATAGTTTGCTAATTGTATGCACTATCACATCCTTAGGCAGTAGTTAAAACAATCTTTTTTTTTTTTTTTCTTATAGGTTGATATTCCCCAGCCCTTTAGGAGCGAGCAAACTGAAGTGGGAACCAGGCAAAATCCCCAAACACTGCCATCAGAGACTAGTACTTATGATAATGAGCCCTGGTTCAAGGTCCAGGAAGAGTCTGAAGTTTATTCTAACCCATGTCTGGAGGAAAACAAACAGAGCATTGTGTATGCCTCCCTGAACCATTCTGTCACTGGAATAAACCCAAGACAACCAAGGAATGTGAAAGAGGCACCCACAGAATATGCAGCCATATGTGTAAGGAGATAATTCCATCTGGATCTCCAACCAATGATCACTGAATGATCAGCATATCAATGCCATTTTCTGAGCCCAACAAAATATCAGACAGTATACCTTGACCTGAGAAGTTTCACTTCAAGGAGGTTCATGTTGGTGCTTGGGTCTTCAGGGTTCATAGGACAAATGACTAAAATTTCTCCCCCCAAATTACGAGGGAACTTTTTTACAGCATAGTACTGAACAATAGCACAAAAACCCTTCCCTCCAGAAATGAATGGTATTATGAATAGCAGGGTAGCAGAACATTCACACCTAGATACATTTTACCCAATGGACGAAGTTAGTATATTTTTTGGAGGATGAGAGATACATGTAAGCAAGAGAGATCTGTGTTATCTGGATTAGTTCACTATACTCTCTTGGCGAAGAAAGAATGTCCCAGTTTGACTGACTAACCATCAACAAAGCAACAATATTATGTTTATTCCTCGTCATTCTTCCATGATGAGAAATTTTCCTCTGTCCATCTCATACTGGGGTTTCTTACATGTAAAGAAGAAATCATTTTTGACTTGTTATAAGAAAAGAATGGAAAGAAGAAATGGTGCAATGAAGATGTGGAACACACCAGCTAATGTGGTGTAGAGGCTCCCCATCCCTGACAGAAGGTTTTATCTGCCCTGTTACACTGCTAAGTAAACATAGGTAGTAATGGAGTATTAATGTGTGGTTCATTTGTAAACACAGTTGTGACTCAGGGTTTGGGTCACATAGGCTAATGTTTATAAATGTGACATAATGCTGCTAAATTAACATCCTTGGGGGTATCTAAGTAAACATAAAAATCGGTGAAAATAAGTATCATCCAGCAGGTACAGATTGGTAGCTTAAACTGCATTGCGGCTGACCTGATAGCAAATGAAAAGCATAGTTAGTGGAATAGAGAAAAGTCTGGAATATTTAGTTGGTCAGTACAGGTCACCATCCTTTCATTAAGCACATCTGTACGGCTTGATAACAATTCATTTTAAAATACTGTAGTTGCAGTCACTTGACTACAGCAAGAGGCGATGCTTTCAAAGTGTCTGAATTTCCAGAGTACTTGAGTCTAATTATTTCAAAAATAATCTACAACTTTATTCAATAGCTTGAGGCTGTTAGGATTCTCAGATGCTGTTACTAAGTAAGGCAGTACGCCTCATACAAAGTGGACAGCAAAGTTTGGATCCATTTGAACAAATAGTTGAGCTGCTGCACAAATGAATGTGTGTGTGTGTGTGTGTGTAAGGAAGACTAGGTGACTTATAGAAATAGTAAAAAGAGAAACCGACAAAATTGGCATTCCATTTCAGTTTCCTAAAAGGTTCAGAATACTAGAGCAAATGGATCATTAAAGAAAATGTATGAAAATAGAAGTTTGAAATTATGGCAATGAGGGTATGATATCCCATAACATTTTTTATCCCATAAAGATAAAACTGGGATTTTGTGGTGGAGCTTTTCTTCTGTATCAACACTGACATTAAGATTTTGCCCCTTAGGAAGATGTATGCTATGGTGAATGCTGTGAAGTGTGAACCTGATGATTCGCAGACCTGTAACCCTAGGGCTAATAATACATTATACATTAATAAAAAAAATTTTTTTTAAGGATTTTGCCCCTTAAATTGGGATTGTGGGTGTTTCTTTAGAGTCACTGTTATCAAGCCAGTATGATAGCACAGTATCTGGAATTCTGAGCAACGGATCTAGGTAGGCTCTTTCAGCGAAGCTGCATTTTTAGGCAACTACATACAAAAGATATATTAGAATAACTGTTTGCAGTATTCTTAAATATAGAAACAGGAAGTATGGGAGGATACCTTTAGCTGCCCTTATCAGATAAAAACACACAGCTGAACAGTTCCTTCATAATTTCCTTAAATTTAAGCAACAAAAAATTTTCTGTCTATTGTTATATTATTAGCCTGTCTTATAGTAAAGATAATGTTGATAATGATTTCACTTCTACAAATGATTTATTCTTTTTTTTTAAATTTTTTTTCCAATTTATTTATTTTCAGAAAAACAGTATTCATTATTTTTTCACCACACCCAGTGCTCCATGCAAGCTGTGCCCTCTATAATACCCACCACCTGGTACCCCAACCTCCCACCCCCCCGCCACTTCAAACCCCTCAGATTGTTTTTCAGACTATGGACTCTGAAATAGAAATGATTTATTCTTAAATTTGTATCATGCTGCCAAAATTCCAAATCACTTATGTTTTTATTGCTTCTAAATAAAGGGTGTCAGAATTATATATGTATTTCCCACATAAACCTATTCCAGTATATTCACATGGTTTATTTCATTAATAATAAGGTAATGAATAATAAAGTTCCTAAAACTTCTTTGGAATCAATTTAGTATTGGCTTTTGTACTAAAAAAGAAATGTGTGGATATGAAGCAGTAAAGTGATTCTCAAGCCTTATGATACTGAATAACATCCTCAACAACTTGATAAACTGCAGATTACCAACTCCTAGCACTAAGAAATTCTCATTCAGAAGATCCAGAATATATGCTCTACAATCTTCACCATTGAAAGACACCAGATCATTTACTTTAGGTTTCCCAGTGTAGTGGCCATTTTGGTATATGTGGTTTATTTGATCAGTTTTGATCAAATACTAAGGAACATGAGTGCTGGATCATATAGTAAGAGGATGTTCTGTTTTGTAAGAAACTGTCAAAATGCTTTCCAAAGCGGCTGTACCATTCTGCATTCCCATTAGCAATGAATGAGAGTTCCTGTTGCTCACATCCTCATCAGCATTTGGTATTGTCAGTGCTCTGGATTTTGTTCATTTTAATAGGTGTATAGTAATACCTTTGTCTTAGTTTGCAATTTTCTTTAACATATGATATTGGTCATCTTTTTATATTCTTATTTGTTATCCATGTATCTTCTTGGTGAGGTATCTATTCAGATCTTTTACCCCTTTTTTAAAATTGGGTTCTTGTCTGTTTATTGTTGAGTTTTAAGAGTTGTTTGTATGGGACACCTGGGTGGCTCAGTTGGTTAAGCTGCTGCCTTCAGCTCAGGTCATGATGCCAGGGTTCTGGGATCAAGTCCCACATCAGGCTTCTTGCTCAGTGGGGAGCCTGCTTCTCTCTCTTCCTCTGCCTGCCACTCTTCCTGCTTGTGTGCTCTCTCTCTCTTTCTCTCTCTCTCTGACAAATAAATAAAATCTTTTCTTAAAAAGAGTTATTTGTATAGTTTGGATAACAATCTTTTATCAAATATGGTTTGTGAAACAATTTTCTCCCAAGTTTGTCGCTTGTGTTTTCATCTTTTAATGGACATCATTTATAGCACTCATTTGTTATGTTTGCTGCCGTATTAGACTCTGGGCTTCTTATGAGTCAGGATTAGGTTAAATTTCTCTTTAGTTACTTATCCCAGTGCTTGGCACATAGTACAATTAAAAAATGTTTAAAGAATGGATATTGTTTGTGAAACTGGTCATCTAATCTCTTGCTACATAAGGGATGGCCCTCAAATTGGTAGTATGGGCATCCCTGGAGAGATGTCAGAAATGAAGAATTTCAATCTTCACCTACTAAATAAAAACCTACATTTTTTTCACCTACTAAATAAAAACCTACACTTTTTTCACAAGAAACTCAGAGGATTGGTGAAACTTAGCCTTTATGACCCACATCTCCCCACCAGGAGTCAGGTGTGGCAGGAAGCCAAGTCATTCATGACAGACTAATTTGGAAAGTTCTATTTTAGGTAAGAACAGGAAGAGCCTCACCACCCAGCCCAGAAAGTAAAAATGGCATGTGAAAAAGAAAACATTACTACTTTATAGAATGTTTGCCCTGAATTTGAGAACACAGGAACTGAAAATCCTGTGTTAGAAATCAAGTTATAGTTTCAAACTATAACTAACTAACTTCAAAAGCAAGCTAACTAACTTCAAAACTAAGTTCTGGGGATTGATCTTTAAAATCGGGCCCTATTCAGAAGTTAGTTAGGGTAAATGTTCCATAGGAATTGCTTTATCTGCAAACAATCTATGACCACATACTAGGCACTTACTGGTTTGTTAGGTTCTGAAGTGACATGGTTGAGAGAGATTCCATTACTGCTCATCACTAATGCTCATCACTACTTATAGCACAGACGAATGAGGTAAAAACTGAACAAAAAATATAATCTGATAACTGAATTGTTCTCAGGCCTACAAGTCCCTGACCAATTAAAACATAAAGAAGTCAGATTGGGGAAAAGATTAACAGTAATGGTAATGGTAAATTGGTGAGCATGGCTTGGGTCAAACAATAGCATGTTTCCTTCCAGTTCCTCCACTTAAGTCCTGCTTGACTTGGGACTTATTTATAGGAAGAGTTAGGTCTAAAAAGAGAACTCAACCAGCTGTCTGGGAGATGCCAGTGTACCTCAAACTTCCCTAATTGCAAATGAATGAGAGCTAGGGATGTGATGACAGTCTCCTTTGCTTTGAATACAAGGGCTCCTTTCCAAGGTTAATGTGGTTAAAAGAGAGGTTCTGTTCAACTCTCTAGCCAGTTAAATCAATCCTCTTGCTATAAGAAGAAGTCTTCAAGAAGGTAGATCAGCGGAAGAGCCTATTTCAGAAGTTAAAGATGGGAGGCAAGAAATAGAATGATTTTTTTTTCCTAATTTTGGTAAGTAGTTGATGGGTGTTAAGTACCAGAGGAAGTGACAGGGTATGAGCCAAATTTTGGCTGTCATTGTCATCTAAATAGCTTATAGTTAGTTATAAAGTGCTTTCCTGTATATTATTACACAAAGCATTTTATGCACTTTGAGAGCTCAATTGCAACTATTTTCTCTTTATACTTCTTGGTTGGTCAAGATGTGTGTAACTAATATGCTCATATGCCCAAATACTTAATTTTTATTTTAGATGATATCATTCTAAATTTATTCATGTCTTAATCAAAGTCTGACAACTGAAAAATAATTTTATGTGAGGTTAAAAAAAAGAGGAGGGTCAGGATTGGTCGGAATTTCATCTGTTTAGAAAACTCCAACTTTCTCAAGCTACCTTAAAATGGCTAAAATTGGTAGTAACTCTAAACTAGACAATCACAGGTTGAATTGTTTTTCAAACTTCTGGGAATTTGTGTTTTCTTTGAGTGATACTTTATGTAGAGATTGGAAAAGATAGGATATCAAATTTTATTTGAGTGATATTAATATTTAGTATGTGTCTCAAGAAGTGCAAATTAAATAATATTATCATGAATCTCTTAAAGGAAGTAATCCAAGTAAAGATGGATCCATAGTAGAACTATAGCCTATAGGTTGACTGCTATATTAAATTGAGTCTTGTACTCCAGGGCTTTCTACAGTCCATAACCAAGCATTACTAGACAATATTTTACCTCTTATGATTCTTGATGATCTCTTGACAATAATAATGTTTATCCTAACAAACATCTATTATTTATTGAGTGCTTGAGCATTATTCTAAGCATTTTAAATGTATGACTTGCTGAACTTACACAATCACCTATGGAGTAGGTAGTTGTTGTGCTCATTCCACAGATGAGGAAACTGAGGCACATAACAGTCAAATAACATGTCCAAGTTTACAGGGCTAATAAGTGGCAGAATCTGAATGGCAACCTAGCAATCTAATTCCAGATTCCATGTTCTTACTGTAGCATCAACTTGAGGAGCAATGGAGAAGGATTTGGGCTATTCTGGATTCACTCTTTGATGCCTTAGAGCTATCAGCTAAAGCTGACCCAGAAATGTTGGATTAATCCCTGTAACCTCTATGTTACCCTGCATAACCAGGTAATGCTTTCAGTTCCCAGTTATCAGTTCTGGGCTGTTGAGAGAAGAAAGGAATTGTACTGGGCAAGGATCTCAAACTACATTAGAGAGAATTGTACACATGCTGATGTCAAGGACAGATCATAAAATGGTTATCAGGATAAGTACGTAAAGGAGGATACAAAAATGGACAGGTATAATGAAGATGTCAGTAATCCAAATACCAGTGACCAGAGATTAGGCTTCAGGGAGGAATGTACCACAGTGCCTGGCAACGTGAATGGAGTTGGATCTGAGCCCGCTGCATTTGAATGTAGGAGTCTCTAACATTGGTCTTACAGGCTTGGTCCCAGAGTGGGATGGGCTTAAAAACTGAAGATAAAGACAAGTATGCAGACTTGTATGAAATTGAGGAACTAGAGAATTTGGAGGTTGCTGGCAACAGTCATGGAGGCAGATATAGGGCTTGGGCAGACCTGACATTTCTCATCACAGCTCCATTTCCCCTCCCCATTGAGAAACATCAGTGTGTTGGAAAAACCAGTCAGACAAACAGTAATGAAGCCAAGAAAAAAAAAAAAAAAAAAAAAGCCCAAATGCTTAGGAGTAAAATCATCAAACTCCAAAATTTTAGTTAAGGTTAAGTCTCACCGCCCCTGAGTTATAAAAACACCTAGTGGCCTTGGAAATATCGGAAGTTGTTCCATTTGCTAAAACCCACATATCACAAAATGTCTTAGTTTTAATCTCTTTTAGCTGGTAACTCTTTTTAAAATATGCCAACCTTGTAGTATATGATTCTCCAGGAGGCCAGAACAACCTCTGAATTTAAACCATCTGTTGGGTTTCATTGTGTGTAAAATGTACTGTCCTATTCTTCATTGCAAGTATTTCTGATGTCTGAACAGAATCTCAGAAATCTCAAAAATCGTATTAATAGTGGATGCAACATATCTACACACATAGGCACACATACATATACATATACACAGGCACATAAATATAAATATACATACATATGTAATTTTAGTTAAAAAATGAAAACAAAAAATAATTTTATCATTTATTAATTTAATTTATATGGCTACTCCTTGGTGGGGGAAAAGAACAGTGTAGAATAGTCAGGGACAGAAGTGAGACTTCTAGTGAATATACCTTGGTATAGGGTTTTAACTTTGGAATCTTGAAAATTAGTTGCATAGTTAAATAATAACAATACATAAAGAAAAAAATGGCTCCAAATTGAAAACAGACTGAATTATACATCAGGTTGATAACCATGCATATAGAATAATTTTTTTAAGTGACTTGATCGGTGTTTTAACTAGACATTGCTGCAAGAGATTATAAGAACAAAAAGAACCATATAGATATTTTAATCTGCATTCGTTATTTTTCATAGTTATATTGATATTGTTGTTTTAAAGATAATTATGTGGGGGCACCTGGGTGACTCAGTTGATTAGATGACCAACCCTTGATCTCAGCTCAAATCTCGATCTCACGGTTGTGAGTTAAGCCCCATGTTGGGCTCCACAGTGGGCATGAAGCCTACTTAAAATAAATAAATAAATTTATTTATTTATTAAAAATAAATATGTGGATAATACAGAATAAAGAAAATATATAACTATGTTAATATATTTAGAAATAAATCTTTACTTTATAACAAAATTTAACACAATAATAAAATTAAGGATGTTCAAAATCCTGAAATCTAAGTTTTGAGTTGGAAGTCTAAGCATATGTTCATGATTTTTTTCTATTAAAAACTATATACTGACGTAAAACATGAGAAATATGTGGATAAATATAAAACACATTTGAAATCCTATTTTTAATTGCTTTAAAAGATAATTGACTGTTTAAAGAAAAATTATCTGAATTTTATAGAACATGTAGAAGTAAAATATAGGATAGTAACAGCCCAAAGAACAGGCAAGTGGTAAATGGAAGTAAAAAATACAGTTTTATAGGGGCATCTGGATGGCTCAGTCCATTAAGTGTCTGCCTTCGGCTCAGGTCATGTGACCAGAGTCCCGGGATTGAGTCCCACAGAGGGCTCTCTGCTCCTCTGGGAGTCTGCTTCTCCCTCTGACCCTCCCCGCCTCATGCAATCTCTCTCTCAAGTAAATGAATAAAATCTTTAAAAAAAATACAGTATGATAAGGATGCAAATTAAAATCTTTAAAGCAGTCATTAAATATTATAATCACTAAATATTATTATTCAATAAATATTATAGGCAAATATCCAATATAAAAATAGAACATTCAATCCTCAATAGAAGTCCGGTATTTAATGCATGAATTTAAGAGCTGAGCTTCAAAATACACAAAACAAAAACAGGGACTTAGGGCAGCAGGAGACAAATCTACAATTTGAGAACAAATCCTCAGTTGAGAACCCCTGGAATCAACAACAGATCAATGAAATAGAATAGAGAGTTCATACGTAGAGAACAAATGAAGTCCTTGTATATGAAAATAAAGACTAAGGTATCATTAGACCTCCTATATCCCTAGCACTAGGAAGGACATGGTGAGTCTGCTAGTCTGTCAGATTTGGAATGTATTTAATAGACATTGGGGAAACAATTGAATGGTTTGTGAACAAGGCATTACGTCAACCCCTTTGAGAACTGCTATGGTCTGAATATTTGTGTCCTTCAAATTTATATTTGAAAACCTTTAACCATAAAGTAATGATATTAATAAGGTGGGGCTTTTGGAAGGTGATTAGGTCACAGGGGTGGAGCCCTCCTGAATGAGAGTAAGGCTTTATAAGAGAGACTGCCAAGAGATCTACAGCTCTTTCCACTATATGAGGATACAATGGGTAGTCTGCACCCCGAAGACAGCCTTCACCCAACCATGCTGGTGCCCCGATCTTGGACTGCCAGCTTCCAGAACTACGAGAAATCGTTGTTTTTATAAGCCACCCAGTTTATGGCATTTTGTTATACAGCTTGACTACACTAAAACAAGTATGTTTCATGCAAGATAAAATTCTTATCCCCATTTAAATGTACATATTCAACAACAGGAAGTGTTAGACGCCTCTCTCTCTTGGTAAACCATTTAAACAGAGAAGTGAAAATGATCAGTTCAAAGAGTTGTGTTTTGTAAGCCTGAATAGGAAATAAAATCAATCTGATTGACGTATTTGATGTAGGCTGCTCTAGGAGCCTAGCCAGAGCCGCCTTCTCCTGGGCCTCTTCACATTAATATCTATCCGAATGTTCAGCTGAGGATTATAATAGAAGACGGCAATTGATGTGGCAATCCTGGTTAGTACCTCTGCTTTTTTTTTTTTTTTTTTTTAATTTTAAGTTGAACTTTTATAGAAGTAAAACATTCATAAAAGGGGGAAGCGGGAAAGGGGAAGTAAGTGCAAAGATTGTTGAATTTGAATTGAATGAGTTTATGTAATCAACACCCTTTAGACCAAGAGACAGAACATGGCCCACACACCAAAATTTCCCCTAATGCTTCCTCCAAGCAATGCCTCTGCTCCCCAAGGAAGCTATCCTGACTTCTAACACCATGTATTACCTTTAATGGTTTTGAACTTGATATAAATAGAATCATACGATATATAAATTTTAGTTTAATGTCAAGAACTATAAAAAGTCTGAGATTTTTCCTTACTTGCAAGGTGACAAATTACTCTGCTCTTGTTTCACGGGTGCTGTAGGAAAACAGGAGACTCCTGGGCCAGAGAAAAGGATGTTCTCATTCACGGCACAGCAAACAACACGAACATCAGCATATTTGTGTCAGTTCCTCTTGCGCTCAAGTCCCACAAGGATGCTGCAGCTGTGCCCAGGGGGTGCCTGCACAAACAGGGGTTTGCAGGACGGGAACTCAAAACTTGAAGCGGATCTTCTTCCTGGGTAGTAAGCGTGCTTGCCCTTTGCTCCGGAGGCGGACATTATCTCTTTTCCAAAGCTGTTTGCTGTACAAATATCCTGGAATAAAGGATCTGCAGAAAGAATTAGAAAAATCCACTTCTTTTTTTTTTTTTTTAATCAAAACTAGATTATCTCCCATGAGACAAAAAACTCTAGAACATTTCTCTTTGATGGCTCTGTTGACAGAGAAAAAACTCGATGAACTGAGAAAAGAAAAACATCCTAACAAACAAAAATGACTGAAGTGAGGTTAAAGTTTACCTTTTCCCAACTGACATTTTTGGCTCTGCTGTTCTATCGCCACAGGCCCTAGAGCATCAGAAGGTTCCCTAGGTTTTAGGGTCCCAGAGGAATAGGAGGATTATTAGGCTGTGAGGTTTCAGGGATCCAGAGTCAATGTGGGTCTGATTCAGCTTTCAAAGCAGCTGAACCCCAACACCTCACATCACAGCAGGACATTTGCAAGTTGCCTCTCTTTAAAAGTCTGATTAAAAAAAAAAACTTAACTGCAATTATTTAATTGCCTTTACAGCTGCAAAATATAATTCTGATAGAATTATATTTCTTAAAATAGTGTTTTTGAATGTAGATAATTTAAATATAATTCTTGTGAATGTTTCATTTTCATTGGCTCTGCTAATATTAAATAAAATATGTATTATATTTTGATTGAATTAATGAGCCCACTGTTACTTATAATTCTGTTTTTTAAATAACTTTGTTGTTTAAAATGGTTTCTAGGAGCGCTTGAGTGGCTCAGTCTGTTAAAAGTCAGAACTTTGGTTTTGGCTCAGATCATAATCTCAGGGTTGTGAGATCAAGCCCCACTGTCTGGGCAGGGAGTGTGCTTGGGATTTTTTTCCCTCTACCTGTCCCTCTGCCCCTACCCCCGTTAGCACGCACGTGCTCTCCCTCCCTCTCTCTCTCTTTCATAAATAAACAAATTAATTAAATATTTAAAAATAGAATAAAATAAAATGGTTTCTAAATTCTAGTAGTTAATTTTTTTAATAACATAGTACTAAATCTTTAGTTGTACATATTCTATACCATTATAAAGTCCTTAACATTATCATATTATCTCCAATGTAATTCTTTACTAACCAAGCATCAAGAAACCAGTAACTCATTCACACAAGACCCTTCTCCACAATCCTATATGGAAAAGTGGCATTTGGGTTTTTTTTCTTCAGAAACTTCTCATTTAAAATTTCCCATTTTCTATTAACTATGATGTAATCATGGACTAATTACAATCAACTCAGGAGCACACTTAACTATAGTGGCTTTCATTTGATACCTTTAAAATTAGGGTGGGCAAGTGTTGCCAAAGACCTTAAAACAGTTAAATACCTGTATCGAGGCTTTAAGTATTTGTTAGCAGCAGTATTTGCTGTAGGATGTTATTTAACTAATACCTGATGGACACAAGAATTTTATATATAAATTTTATTTAATAATACACATCACACATTATTCATGTTCATATAGAATATACGTATATACTCAAACATATAATACACATACACCCTCATAAATATATACATGCTCATATAATAAGCATGTAGATAATTACAAATTGAAATATTAATATCCTTATATATAAATTTATATTTATAAATTTAGTTACCTGTAACTAGGTTTTTTTCATCTTGTCTACTCTTTAAAGTAGCATTCACAAATTAAAAATAAAAGGCATAATAAAACATGTTTTCCTGACACTTCAGTATTAAAATTTTCACCCCAAATACGACAATTACTTGCTAGCATTTGCTAATCTTAGAGAGCTATATTAGTAATATAATATTGGAGGAGAAGAAAAGGAGAAAAAAAGTAATACAATACTTCCTTTCAATGGCAAGTATTCAGATTTCATCATTAAATCTTCTTTCTATTTGAGTAGTTTGGATTTTTTTTTCAAAAACAATTTAAATGTATATAGATTAAGTTTTTTATTCTGTCACTGTTGCCATAGCACTTAAACTCCTGACATAAAACATAATTTTAAAGAAATGAGTTATATAGTTTCATTGCATCTAAGTACTAAAAATGATATTTTATACCTGTAAACATAAAAAGCTAGTCATGGCCTTTTCATTAGTAATGTTAAGATTTTTCAAATGCCCATCATCTTTAAAATTACCCTTGAGTTTACAAAAGGTCAGAAGGAACCGGCCTCGTGCCCTTTTTGAAGAGGTTTACCACACTGTGCTCAACCACATTCCCTTGGGGTAATATGGTGGTAAATTCTGGGCCAGCCACCAGAATCATATGCTAAAATTTAATTAACAGATTAGGGTTACTAATACTAAGATTATCAACTAATATATTTATAATATATGATGAAAAGACAATTAGTAATGAATCAATAATGAAAAGACATTAATTCTTGCCATTGTTTTCTTAGAGTTTTATTTAATGTTGCTACAGATATATGAATATTCAAAATACTATTCCATCATTTCCAATGGTAGGTATGACTCAACATTTTTTAAAAGATGGAATTATGTTTTATATATAATAAGAAGAACATTTCTAATATATCCTAAAAAATTAAGAATAATTAAATTATAACTAAATTAACATACTATAACATTTATCTGTACATATGAATATGTACATATATATACACCATTTTAGACAGGAAGCTGTCATTTAATATTGCCATTTTTCAGATTTCATTCACATCAATTAATTGTTAAGATTGTATTCTTCTACTTTAGTAGAGCTATGATGCTGTCATGATGCTGTCATCATAAATTTCGTGTCAATTTGACTGGACCACAGGGTACTTAGATATTTGGTCAAATATTCCAGGTGTTTCTGTGGGGGTGGTTTTAGATGCGGTTAACAGTTAAATTGGTAGACTGAGTAAAGCAGGTTGCCCTCCTTATGGGCATGGGCCTCATCCAATCAGTTGAAGTCCCGATCCTCCGTTATGTAGCAGGGAATTCTTCCTAATGGCCTTCTGACTAGAACTGGCTTTACTCCTACCCTCAGATTCAAACTGAAATACTGACTCTTCTTGGGTCAAGGCTGCTAGCCTTCATACTACAACTACCTCTTTGGCTCTCCTGTTTCTTAGGTCTTCAGACTCAGACTGGAGCTGACCCATCAGGTCTCTTGAATCACTAGCCTCCTCACTTGCCTTGCAAATCTGGGACATACCAGCCTCATATTTCTTACCAGTAATTATATGAGTTAATTCCTTATAATAAATCTCTATCTATCTAGATATATATCTTACATACATATATATAAATACATGTAGATATATATCTTACAGTGTCTTATGGTATATATTATATATATTATATGATATATATATGTATATATATGTAAAATCTTATTTGTTCTAGGCCTCTGGAGAACCCTGACTAATTACAACAACCAACATCCAATTAGTTATTTGCAAGATAATGTAGAAGAATAAACTTACAAATAGCATCACTAATACTCATGAAATTTTAGCTATAGTATTAGTTATTGTTGTATTATGACTATGATAATAAAATGAATATACAGAAAAACTACTGTCTGAACATAGACTTGATTAGAATCTACACACTTTATTCCAACAAAAATTTTTCTAGTAGCTATCACCCTCCTGCCCTTTAGCCCAGGAATTGAGTTATTATTACTTGTTTTATTTTCACTTTTTATTTCTACTAATTTGAGTGTTCTGAATATATAATCTACAAATTGTGTTTGTCCTGTCATTTGTTCTTATAATATTAAGAGCTCATTCTTCAGAAGACTTAAATGAATAGTGTAACAAGCAAATAATATGGACTCATTAAATTATGACTCACTTATGCCATCATATCTAATGCATCCCCACACCATTTAAATGAACTTCTCACTAGTTTCATAGAAGCTATAGTGTGGCTTTTCATCTACCAGTGCCAACTTAGAGTGTGTAACATTTTCTTGATAGAGCTTTGCTTACCCTAAACAAATATTTAACATCATTGACTTTAATATCATTCATCTTATAAGCTTTTGTAGCTTGAATTCCAATGTAGGTTTTGCCTTCTTAGTAATAGTGTCAAATATACACAGTCTTTTTTTTTTAATGTTTTATTTATTTATTTGACAGTGAGAGAGAGATCACAAGTAGGCAGAGGCAGGCAGAGAAAGAGAAAGAGAGAGAGAGAGAGAGGCAGGCTCCCCGCTGAGCAGAGAGCCCAATGCGGGGCTTGATCCCATGACCCTTAGATCATGACCTGAGCCAAAGACAGAGGCTTAACCCACTGAGCCCCCAAATATATATAGTCTTATATGCCCAATCTACTAGTCTACTTCAGTGTTAATGATTTTTATATCCATACTCATATTACTAACAATAAAATGATCTGTCAAAGAATTTGTTTCATATTAACTATAGTTTATATAACATCATAATTAGCTTAAATAGCTTTTAATTATTTAAAAATTATTTTAAATAAGGCTACATTTCTCATAGATTTTGACAGTTTTTATCTTCAACTGCCTTGTCAATATTTATAACCCCATTAGTCTAACCTATCAAAAATTTGAAAATAAAATACTTTTATCTCTGTTATGCTATTTATATTACAAATATTTCTAATCATAACCAAAATAGCCATAAGCTTATTTTATATTAAATTCTTCTAGCAATTTAATTTTATTAAGATTAATTACAAGCATCCATAAAACCAGCCAAGGTTGGCCTCCATTCATGATTTCCTTTCTTCATAGAGGATCTAATTGCTGTTATAACATTATTCCCTCCACAGTATAATAGTAAGAGCAGTTTTCCTACTAAATGGATTTTTACCCTATACCAGAAAACAATGCTACCATCCACCATGTCCACCATGACATCATGCCTACTCCCATGGCAATACACTTTCTTGCTCTCTATTCTTTATCACATATTGGCATAAAAATTGTGAATTTCTCAACTTCATGACATTTAGGACTAGTGATACTACAATAAGAATTAGTCACTCATATCTAGCATTTTTATATATATATATATATATATATTTATATATATATATATATAAAAATATACATATTTTTATATATCTGCATCAACTCATTCTTTTTTTATTTTTTTATTATCTCCAATTAACCAACATATGTACATCATTCGTTTTTGATGTATTGTTCAATGATTCATTAGTTGTATATAACACCCAGTGCTCATCACAACATGTGCCCTCTATAATACCCATCACCCACTTACCCTATTTCCCACCACCCTCCCTTCTGAAATTCTCAGTTTGTTTCCCAGAGTCTATAGCCTCTCATGGTTTGGCTGTCTCTTTGATTTCTTCCCCTTCAATTTTCCCTTCCTTCCCCTATAGCTCTTAACATGAAATAAACCCCCCAAATATATTACAATATCTCATCCAAATTTATTATTCCTAATTAACACAGGATACCATAAGCAAAGGTTTGAAGGAAAAAAAAACCCCTAAATCCAAGAATAACATTTAATAAAAATATGAGATAGTTCCTGGATTTTAATAATAGCCAATAATATGAAAAACTATGCTTGTTCTTCCAGAGCTAATAGTGACTAAAATAGTAATTCTAAGAGGAAACAGTGAACAAAATCTCAAATTGTCACTATTCTCAATCATTAACTGCTCCTCAATTGACTCATATGGTCTGTGTAAAATTTTATCCCGAAGAAACATGGATTCTCTTCCAGGGATAGACTTAATACAATACATCTTACAGGATTCTTCCTAAATGTTCTAACAAAACAGTAACAGAATTCTCAGAGTGACATCAACAAAAACAGCATAATGGGTGGTCCTTGGCGCTATTTTCCTTCATAAACAAACCAAATAGCACCTATCCACAGACAAGAATGCTTCTGTGAAAAGCTCAAAACCTGGAGGTAAGACCAAGCTGTCTGTTGAGGAAAAAGAACCTAGAAATGCCATATCAGAAGGGTTAAATGGAGTAGTTTCACTTTGACTACACTGTCCCTTCACCAGGTTGGCCAAATGCCATGGTAAAAGGCATCTCTCTTCTTCAGTGAGGAGCAGAAAGCTGGCTGGTACCCAGCGTCTCCTGGGTTCTGGAATGCTCACTGGACATGCCTCATAGGGAACATTGGAAGAATTGGCAGGGTTAGACATCCTGTGGTCAGCTAGAAATCAAGGAATGGGTGGCGCTCACAGTAATCAGTGTGTGGATCACCACATCCCTGCCGGTGGGTGATCTCATCTGACTAAATCAGTGTCTTGGTAAGAGATATCTGCAGTCCTACAGTATTATTCATGGAGGCAAGAAATAAAAACAATCTGTTTGTCCATAAAAGGTGAGTGGCTGAAGAAAATGTGACCTTCCTTCCTTCCTTCCTTCCTTCTTTCTCTCTTTCTTTTTTCTTTTTTTAATGCCTTGATGGGGAGGGGGTTGGAATTTGGCAGGTGACAGTTCAGGTTAAGGAGAAAAATTACCAAAATTGTGAAGCAAGAGAGCTCTAAGCATGTTCACAGTTCATTATTTATCTGGTTTGGGTGGACTGCTTAATCTAAGAGAAACATTCAATTTCCTAAGTTATCTGATATATATATATATATATATATATATATATATCCTTTAAAAGACCTCCAAACCTCTAAACTAATGCTATCTTCTCAAAATAAACTTTTGGGATGGGAAAAACATTGAAATTATATACCCCAAATTTTTCTGACTGGTTCCCTTGATTAGTGGTGTGTGTGGTAACCTTCATTGTGAGCTTTATCCTATGAATCATACATTCACAGTGTCAGATGAGTTTATGGTTATTCATTCATTGTTGCTTTTCATTGCTATGACCTTAACCTCAGAATTCTTAAAACATAACTCCCCAAATAATTATGTTTGAATCATAGAGGGGGCAAAGCACAGAATATTTTACTTTCCATCTAATTCAGGGAAGGATGTGATTGATGTGTGAAATACACTGAACCAGGAAAACTTAAGAATAAGAATTAAATGGTGACCTGGCAATAAATGCACAAGGTTCAGAATAGGAGAAATTATACTATGAAACATGAGGGAAGGAGCAAAATACTTGGCAGGTTTATAAAGGATTGGGACAATATGATGATTAATGTGTCAATTTGTCTAGGGCATAATATGAAGATTTTTGGGTCAAATATTGTTTTAGAACTTTCTGTGAAGGTATTTTCCAGATGAGATCCATTTTTTTTTAAAGATTTTGTTTATTTATTTGAAAGACAGAGATCACAAGTAGCCAGAGTGGCAGGCAGAAAGAGAGGAGGAAGCCCAGGACCCTGAGATCATGACCTGAACTGAAGACAGAGGCTTAACCCGCTGAGCCACCCAGGTGCCCCAATGAGATCCATATTTAAATCAGTAGACTTTGAGGAAAGCAGATTGCCCTCCATAATTTGAGGGTGGACCTCATCCAATCAGTTGAAGGCCTTGATAGAAAAAGACTGATCTTCCCAGAAGAAGAAGGATTCCACTACCAGATCTCCTTTGGACAAAAACTGCAACATCAATTCTTCCCAGCCTGTCAGCTCACCCTATAGATTTTGGACTTGTCCGCCTTATGTAAAGGTAATCTTTCATTACAAAATGTAAGCTTATTCCTTAAAATCAATCTCTCTCTTTCTCTTTAAATATATATATGTATACATATTTTAAAAATTTTATAAAATTCATAAAATATAAATTATAAATATATATATTTATAGAGAGAGCATAACGTATTATATATATAGAGAGAGAGAGAACATAGCGTAATATATATATATATAGAGAGAGAGAGAGAGAGAACAGAACCAATAAGAGATATATGTGCATACATATGTATATCTCCTATTGGTGCTGTTTTTGTGAAGTGCCCTAATACAGGTAAATTTCCAAAAAGAAATCACTTTGGCATTTTAATAAAGCTTCTGCTGCACCCCCCAAGGAAAAACATAGTTTATTGTTAATAAGGAAAACACTCAATATTACCACTTAATTTCTGAAGCTAAAAGACTTAAATTCCTGATTTTTTTAGGTTCTGTTCAACTATAATGCAGTATCAATAACCTTAAAAACTATTCTGTCATACTCACATATGTAGGTTTACTTTCACTTCTCATTCTTTCAGTCAAAGAGGAAATTAGATATCGTTTAATTTTTCCAAAGAATTTCTTTCTGCTTGAGCTGGGAAATCTCCTGGACTACGTATTTCCTGTCTGTACCCTTTACCCTTTGTGTTTAAGAATCAAGCCGTAATGAGAACTCAGCTTTGGCCTGCTGATCCCGAGGAAGTGAAAGTGGGGTGAGCCAACGCAACTTGTAAACTGAAACTGCCTCCATAAATTATGATGGATGGTTACTGGAAGAGAAGCAATCATTCCCTGAAAACCTGAAAGTACCCGAGAATCCTACACACATATTCCCACAGTAATGATGACTCATGCCAGTGGAACTGTGGACTCTTAGAACATTTCCTCGGTACTCCATTTAGTTCTTCACTTAGCAGCACAAGTATACCGATTTTCAACTGGGAATAAAGTACAAAAATGGGTAAGACACACACTCGACCTTTAAGGAACTTAGAGTCCGAAAGAGAGGAGCAATCTGGAGATACATTAGTGCAAGAGCACTAGGGGTGTATTGATGGAGTTCTTGTAATAAATAACAATGTGTACATTGGAGATCAATTTTCTCATCTTTATATAGAAATAAAGAAACGCTGGCCCCAGATCTTATGCCAAAATTACCTCCTGTGGTGAACATAGCATAATGTATAAATAAGTTGAAGCACTATGTTGTACACCTGAAACTAATGTAACATTGTGTGACAACTATATTCAAAACATTTTTTAAAAATCACCTCTGATTGGGCACCGGTAATGCTTTTTCAAAAAGGAATGCCTGCTAAAAAGCTGCTCTAATTGGTGAGTTCCCATACTTGTTAGTAGGCTTATGCTTACAGAATCTGTCTGCATCCACCTATCTGAGGAGATCCTGAGTGACTCAAAACATACCATCAACTTCCTTCATATTATGTGTGCACCTGTCAGTTCCTCAACCTCGTTTCTAAATGATTTTCCATTTCCTCTTTAATACATTATTAGAGTTATCAAGTCAAGTATGCTTTGAGAAAGAGACGGAATAGGGCATGTATATGGATGGCATTGCAACCCCTCCCAACTGGGTTTCCCAGCAATAACACACATCCCTGAGCTGTTGTAAGTGTGGACTCCTAATGATTCACAGTGCCCTACCGGCCTACTTCCTTAGAAAATTGCCCTTGGATGATGCTAGTCACCATTGTGAGAGACTACCAACTTCCTCACCAGTCTACAGACAATGAGTGACTAGGTGATACTAGGTATGACAGACCAACCCCTGATCTCAAAGGGAACAACTTGGTGGTGCAGTTTATGTTCCAGGCACCCCCACCCCTAGGGATCCAGCCCAGGCTATTTTGTACCTGAGGCCACAACATGATTACCTCTTCCTACTACTCCCTTTTACTTCATACTCTCTCTTATATATTCATTCTGAAGAGTACTCCCTCCATAAAACTTGTTTTACTCATAGCTTTAGCAATATCAGATGTGGTAAAGACAATTTAGAAAGGCTAAAGGGAATTAGTATGTCATTTTAGGTCTTGAGGACTTCTTTTCAGTCTCCATTTAGAAGTCCAGCTGAGCACATTGGCATTCCCATGGGATGAAACCGGTATGCATTTACTGTTTTGGCACAGAAATATTTAAATTTGCTGACATATTGTCATAATTTAATGAGATGAGATTAGACCTGATCACTATTAAGGTGTGAAAACACCTCAGTCCTGACCATCATGAGAAAGGCCCCTTTAGAGGATTCTCAGGAGGCCTAAGGGCTATGGGATCCCTTACAAAAAATGGTGGCTGATAACTGCTGTGAAATTTGAAGGCCCAGCCCAATCTGGGAATTATGTGGACTAGAGCAACTGGCAACATTCCTTAAACTGTGAGAAGTGAGTTATCTCTTGGAGACCCTGCCAATAAACAAGTATATCACAGGCAAGCAGCACTGGCTACTGAGGTTTGGGAAAAAGTCATATTCCTTTCCTAGAAATCTTATTGGACATAATTCACCAAAAAAAAAAAAAAAAAAAGAACTTGAAGGAGAGTTTTGAGCAGAAATAAATGTTAAAAGAACTTACAGAGAGATGCCAGGGTGGCTCAGTCAGCTAAGCATCTGCCTTCGGCTCAGGTCATGATCCCAGGATCCTGGGATCGAGTCTGCATTGGGCTCCTTGCTTGGCAGTGAGCCTGCTTTTCCTTCTGCTTCTGCCCCTCTCCCTGTTCGTGCACATGTGCGCTCTCTCTCTCTCTCTCTCTCTGACAAATAAAGAAATAAATTTTTTAAAAAAGTTACAGAAAGCAATGACACATGTAAGTCTCATTCTATTCTTCAGATGATATTAGCAACCACAATATACACAGAATTGGAGCTTTTGGCAAAAATAAAATATATTGACTCAACGGACACCTCTCAAGTTTTGTGCTTAAAAACTGCCCGTTTGAAAAATAATTGCTATCTTCTTACTTGGCTGAGGTCAAAACTGACCTCACCATAGAAAAGCATCAAGAAATTTGAGGCCAGTAATATGATTCATGTCTTGTAAGGAAGAATAAACACAGAAGACTCTGGCATTAAGTGGAAGTTGTATATCAAGAGCATACCAAAGGGAGACGTCCAGGGATGTCCAGCACATATGGAAGCAAGTTGATTTATTGCCTGTTTAGCACATATGGGAGCAAGCTGAATTATTGCCTATAAGGACAGTGATAAGGCCTATGAGGACTCCCTAGCTTCATTGCTGTCTGAACCTCACGATTTTTATCCCAGCTGAGAAAAGCCCAGGTTTGCTGGCCTTGTTCACTGTTCTCTGACTGAGTTCTCAGATTAAAGGCCACATTGTTGTATGGAAATCAGTAGCACTCTAAAGAGAAAAGAAGGCACAACAAATCTGCACAAAGGGCAGAGTTGAGGGTTGTGTATTTAACACTGGCAGTGGAGTAAATCCCCCATCCTCTGGTATTGGTTTAGATACTTAGAAACTCTGTGGCTATAACCAGGGGCCTTGCTCTATGGTCAGGCAAATGAGGCCTACATGACTGAATGTAAGGAATATCTCTATATGAGGAACTCAGATTTACAATTCCCTGTAGAAATTTAGAGGAAAAACTAAAGCGAATCATGTAGATACTCATCAAAAACTCCAGTTGCTGGCTCAGAAAGGGATTGGGAGAGTTGGCCAGTTTTAGTCATATCCCTAAGTAGAAGTTATCCGGGTGAAATGAACAGGCATAAAGTAGGTCATGCACTGTTGAGTTACGGATGACACAGCCCCTTAGTTACTGCTGACTAATGTGATGAGAAACCACACCTTTGTCTACAAGTAAGAAATCCGTTGAAATGGCTTGACTAAGATTGCTTGAAGGCAAAGGCCTGTGCGTTACCTGGCTAGTAGATTGCATTCTACCGTTACTGGTAGTCTTAGGTGAGGCTACACGTGGTTTGAACTAGACTGGGGACTGTACTATAATGGTTTGCTTATCCTGTAATCTAGAAGTAATCTCAGAGAATACAATTAAGGCTCTGGAAGAGCAAAATATCCATCATTTTGGCTCAGTTGAATATATTTTTTCAGTACCTGTTTTTCTTCTACCAATGTATATAAATGAACAACAAAGAATGATATTGCTATACCACACTTCTCTTCACTCTTGGAGCAGTGGTTCCATTAAAAAAATTGTAATGGTATTCAAAAACCTTGTTTTTCAAAAGCTGTTAAAGAAAAGATTTTAAGGGTTGGATTGTTATTCAATTATTGAATATGACAGGAAGTTAAATGAGGACTCCACTGGATCTATTTCTAGATCTGAAGATGCAAATGATGGGTAGTAGAAGAAAGAGAAGTGGCTATGCACTGACTACATCACCCCTCCTCCAGACTGGCTCTAAGCCATACTGAGAGGGCCCCTTGGGCCTACGCTTTTCCTAGTGGATAAAGGAAGCCCAAGGTGGATATACAGTTCCCCCAAAGTTGTGGGACACTTCCTGGGAACCCCATTCAGATCTCACCTCCTTGAGGATCATTGGGGGAAATCACTGGTGATAAGATAGAGATAGAGAGATAAGATAAGATAATAAGATAAGATAAAATAGAGAGAAGTGGGAACAGGGTTTATAGTAACAGCACTGAGATCTCAGAGGACAGAGTTCCTAGCCAATAACTCTGTCCAGAGCCCAAGCAGTGGTCACAGCTGACCAGGAAGCTTGGTGAGCAGTTCTGCCTAATTTAGGTCTCTAGTCAACAAGCCATGCAAGCAATGAGCCCATTCTATAACCCCAACCTATCAGGAAAGCAGATTGGGAGTCCTGCTCAACTGCTGAGTATGACCTCTAGTGCCACTTGATCTGGAAGCCTGACCAAGGAATCTAAGCAGCTTTAGAGCTCATCCTTCAGCTGTTCTTAGGCAGGGAGCCAGGCCAACAACACTGGCTAACTGTTAAGTATAACCTCTGGTTTCGCATAACCAGGGAGCTTAAACAGTGACCTCAATATCTAAAATATACAAGAAACTCATACAACTCAATAGCAAAAAACCCAGATGTTTTTAAACAACAAACATCCTGAATAGATATTATTACAAAGAAGACATATAAATGTCCAACAGTACACAAAAAGATGCTCAACATCACTAATCATCAGGGAAATGAGAAACAAAAGCACAATGAAATACCACCTCATTCCTGTCAGAATGGCTAGTATAAAAAAGATAAGAGATTACAAGTGCTGACAAGAATGTGGAGAAAAGGAGCCCTCGTGCACTATTGGTAGAAATGTGAATTGGTGCAGCCACTGTGGAAAGAATTATGGAAGTTTCTCAGTGGGTTGAGCCGCTGCCTTCAGCTCAGGTCATGATCTCAGGGTCCTGGGATCGGGTCCCGCGTCGGGCTCTCTGCTCAGCGGGAAGCCTGCTTCCCCCCTCTCTCTCTGCCTGCCTCTCTGCCTACTTGTGATTTCTCTCTGTCAAATAAATAAATAAAATCTTTAAAAAAAAAAAAAAAAACTAGAACTACCCTATGATCCAGCAATTCTACCTCTGGGTATATAGCCAAAGGGAATGAAATCACTATCTTGAAAAGATATATGCATTCCATGTTTGTGGTAGCAATATTTGCAATACCCAAGACGTAGAAACAACCTAAGTGTCCACTAACAAATAAATGGATAAAGAAGATATGATAGATACACACAATGGAATATTATTTAGCCAAAAAGAAGTAACTCCTGCCATTCACAACACTGTGGATGAAACTTGAGGGCATTATGTTAAGTGAAATAAGTCAGACAGAGAATGACAAATACTGATGATCTCATACATTCATGGAATCTAAAAACATCAAACTCATAGAACAGAACAGTTTGGTGGTTGCCAGAAATCAGGGAGTTGAAGAGAATAGGGAAATGGGTGAAAGCAGTCAAAGGGTACAAAGTTCTAGTTATAAGATGATTAAGTTCTGAAGGTAGAATGTATAGCATGGTGACTCTAGATTACAATACTACATATTTGAAAGTTGCAGGAGAATAGATCTTAAAAGTTCTCATGCACACACACAAATTGTAACTATGTTGGGGGCGGTGAATGTATTAACTCACCTTATTGTGGTAGTCATTTTGCAATATATACATATACCACATCATTTCATTGTATACCTTTAATTTACACAATGTTATATGTCAACTATATCTCTATAAAGCTGAGGGAAACAAATTAAGAATCCATGAGCATAACTGTTATTCTCAACAGCTATGTGGATAAACAGTACATCTGCTGAATCAAAAAACTCAGCCATGGAGAGCAGTTTGTGTCAGAAAGGTAATAAATGGAATCAGTCCAAGATCATAGAGGAAGGAAAGGGCACTTGCAAAGGGGTCACAATATTAGAGAAGAATGCAATTATACGATTTCTGTGAAAACATTTCAGAGCAAGGGAATAATATTCTTAGCGTTCTCTCTCTCTCTGTCTTAGAGCTCACACAGGCTTGTATTGGGAGGATTTACTGCATAGATGCTCTTTACTAAAATAGTAAAATTTTTCTGGAAGCCATTCAATAGAATTCCTCATAGCCAGTGGCATGATTAAACACCATGGCCCTTATTCGGTGCAGGGGAGTTAAGGGAACTCAGTTGCCTCTTAAGCTGCGACTGTATTGTTTGTTTGTTTTTGTTTGTTTTTCAAGACTTACTTATTTAATTTAGAGAAAGAACATGAGTGTGGAGGTGAGAAGGGGGAGAGGGAAACTGAGAGGGAGAGAAAGAAAGAAACAGATTCTCTGCTGAATGGAGAATGACACAGGGCTCAAATCCAGGACCCCAAGATCCATGATCTGAGCTGTAATCAAGAGTCAGACACTTAACTGACTGAACTGCCCAGATGCCCCTAAGCTGGGAGTGTTAAGGAAAGGGTGAATTGAACTGTTTGTAGGTTTACCACATTAACAGCATCTTCCACTGGGAATGAGGAAAGGTGGTAAACAGATTTATGTATGTAAAGGGTCATTGTTTCTGTAAAGGAGAAGATGGGCAAGTTAAGGTAGGGTTCTGGAGCTGGGGAGACCAATGAGCAGATGATGAGGCTGAAACTAACCCTATGGTGGTAGATGTGGAGGGTGAGGTCCTAAGTGAGGGGATGGAGGTAGATGTGTCAGAACTTGGTCACCAGACCGGAAGTGTTAGGAAGAAAGGAGTCCCAGGTTCTGGCCAGGGTGATTACCAATGCTAATGGAAGAGAAGATGGATGATGATTCATTTGGTTACTTGTGTCTATCTAATCCCACTTACATTTCACCCTCAGCTTCTTAATGCCTCTTTTGTTTTGGGACCATATGGCCCTACGCTGAAGTTAAATGGGCCTAAAATGTTATGACAAATGTGACGTTTATTATAATCCCAAATCTTAGAACAGTAGTGTCATGGGAATCTATGTGTAGATCTTAGAATTGCAGTGCTCATAGTTACATGGAGAATTCCTGTTTCAAGCTCCCAGGTTCCCAGAAGAACTCTATACAAGCCAAATGAGGTAATTATGAGGAAGATATTTGTAAATGGTAAAATGTCATAGAATGCAGAGGATTATAAAAATCCATTGAGGATAGAATGATATCTAATGGAAGAACACAGAATCTCTGATTCTGATATTTATGAAAATGGAAATGAACTCTCATTTTACTCCATTCAGCAGAGAACGTCATGTACAAAACACTTGTAATTCTTCCTTCCTCACACCTTCCTACAAGAGGTGGGGTGATATATCTAGCTAGTGACTATGTGAGATGAAAATGAACTTTGATTCTGCCCTGCTGCCAACAAGCTCATCAGAATCTGCTCTTCTACTCCTAGTGCTGGGGATCAGGCTGGGCCTTGGGGGGAGAGGCTAACCATGTGAGAGGTTCAGTTTAAGTCTACAGTGAAGTACTAAGAAACTCATTGCGGCTGCGTACTTAAGCTATTACTTCAGTCCTTTTGGTTATAGTATAGAGATATTTTGATCTTTATCAGTCTAGCTGTGAGTCTAACTCTCTAACTGTCCAAATCAACAGGGAAAGGAAGGGGGTTAACTATTGGTAGCACCAGATTCTGACGCTACCCATGACATTCCTCCCCAGAGGAGATTTTCAACGCCTTACCCATCACTTCTTCAAATACAAGTGTTTTCTTCTTTCTAATGTTTCTCTCTTTACTGAGAACCTCTTTTTTTAAAATGCTTTTATTTATTTGAGAGAGAGACAAAATGAGAGAGAGAGACCATGGAATGGTGGAGGGTCAGAGGGAGAAGCAGATTCTCTGTGGAGCAGGGAGCCTGATGTGGGACTCGATCTCAAAATTTATTTATTTGTCAGAGAGGGAGAGAGAGCAAGCGCACAAGCAGGCAGAGGCATAGAGAGAAGCAGGCTCCCTGCCGAGCAAGGAGCCCGATGTGGGACTCAATCCCAGGACCCTGAGATCATGACCTGAGCCAAAGGCAGAGGCTTGACCCACTGAGCCATCCAGGTGTCCCTACAAGGAACTTCTAACAAGAATATCCATTCAATAAGAAATCTAGAAAAACCCTGTTGTCACAGTTGGAAGGGAAAAACGTTTGAGGAAATAATTAGCATTCCAATGTTAATCAATTCAGCACACAGGAGGAATGTCAATTCTGGGTGTTCAAAGTTTCCAGATGTTAGACATGTCTTTATAGGAACTCAATAAATGGATCATATCTAAGCTCCAAAATACATGGATTTTACATTAATGTATCTTAACCATGTGAAGTTGTCTGCATCTGTTCAGAGGCTTACATCATGGTGAATGATGTGTCATGGGGATACTACTACCACAAGTTTTTATCCTGTAAGAAAACAAAATTTAGGAGCATAGGAATTCCTTTTCTCTCCACTCTCACTTTCCATCTAGAAACTCTCAATTTTCTCTACAAATCCTAGGCCCGTTACATTTGGAGAATTGGGTCTATTTTCATAGGAAACAATTTCAAAAATCATAGACTGAGGCAAAAGTGTGGCTTAGCGTCAAAGTCTCTTGGCTGGCTAGTGGCCCTTGGAACTACTTTCATTCCTCCTTCACTGTTTTTTGCCTCCTTCTGGTTTGGAGACCTTGACTAGATTCCTCTGTCTTGCAGTCTCCTCTTTCAAGATGTGGAAAGTGCGTTCTTGTGATCAGGTAGACGTCTGCTCTTCCAGGCTACTGGTGCTGGGTGTCTCTTAAAATCAGCTGGTATGCCACGTTTGTGTCTCTTTTGTGCCTGCCTGAGTGTTAGGGCTTAATGAAGTGAACTGAGTGAGTCATGGTGCAATCAGATTCAACGTTCTGCTAAGCAAGAAAGATCACTAAGATTCAGGCCATGAAATAGAGATCAACATCAGGAAAGTCAGGCCCCTAATTTTTTTTTCACAACGTTTTTTTTGAATTTTCAGATAGAGAAACTGAAAAGATTTTAAGGTTGTCAGCTATGTACCCATTCTCTAGATTCTACCCTTAGCAGCTTAAGATTGTATTTGTTTGGGTCATTTTATTGGGATACAATTCACATAACATAAAGTTCACCATTTGAAAGTGTACAGATAAGTGACTTTTCATGGGTTCCCAAGATTGTGCAACATCTCCATTATCTAATTCAGGAACATTTCCAACACCCCATAAAGGAAACCCCATATGCATTAGCAGTCATTCCCCAGTTCCTAGCGACTATGAATCTATTTCCATCTCTATAGATTTGTCTATTCTGGGCATTTCATATAAGTGGGAACATACAATATGTGGCTTTGCTTGTCTGGCTTCCTCACTTAGCATAGTGTTGTTTTCAAGGGTCATTTATGCTGTAGCATGTATTACTACTGTGCTCCTTTTGTGGCTGAATAATTTTCCATTATTTGGATATACCACATTTTGTTCATGCATTCATCAATTGATAAGTATTTGGGCTATATCTCAATTCATTCAGGCTGTTATAACCAAAAATACCATAGACTGGGTGACCTAACAAACATTTATTTCTTAAATTTCTGGAGGCTGGAAAATTCAGAATTGAAGAACAGCTGATTTGGTGTCTGATGAGCATGTGCTAGTCATAGATGGCTATCTTCTTTCTGGTCCCCACATGGCAGTAGGGCTGAGAGAGCTTCTGGGCTCTTTAATAATTCTGCTTATGGGAGCTTCACTCTCATGCCTAATCATCTCCCAAAGACTCTAGTGCCCAATACCATCACATTGGTGGAGGGGCAGGATTTCAGCATCTGAATTTGGGGGCCACATTGAATCCATGGCAGACAGTTTGTTTCCTCCTTTCCACTAGATGAATAGTGCTAGCTATCAACATTTGTTACCAGCAGTCTTTACTATACTTGCATTACCCCATATTTATCCATCCACTAATCCATTTATTGTACTGATACATTTCAAGGTGAATTCCAGCTAAATACTTTAATTTGCATATCATTAACTAGACACCAATGTTTATTTAGAGTTCTTTATATAAAATTTGTATGCAATTAAGTGTTCAAAGCTCAAAGGTATACTCATCATTTACCAAGTTTTGAAAAATGTCTACATCTAGCTAGCTCAAATGCCTATCAAGATATGAGCATCACCATCACCTCAGAAATTTCCCTCATGGCCTGTCCCAATCAATATGCCCAACTCCCAGAGACAACTGCTATTTTGATTTTTTCCACAATAGATATTATTAAATGATACATACCTGGGTTTAAAAAAGGACTTTCTGTCTAAATGGAGTAATAGAACTCATTTGTTTTTGATGGGTTTAGTGATTTGATTGAGGTATTCCTTATCTTATAATTCACATTTTATTATTTTTATTTTTTAATTTAAATTCAATTAACATGTAGTGAATTATTAGTTTCAGAGGTAGAGTTCAGTGATTCAGCAGTCTTATACCCAGTGTTCATTATATCACATGCCCTCCTTAATGTCTATCAACCAGTTACTATATCTCCCCACTCCATCTCCTCCAGCAACCCTCAGTGTGTTTCCTATAGTTAAGAAGCTCTTATGGTTCATTTCCTTATCTGATTTTGTCTTATTTTTCCCTCTCTTCCCATATGATCCTCTGTTTCATTTTTTAAATTCCACATATGACTGAAATCATATAATTGTCTTTCTCTGATGGACTTATTTAGCTTAGCATAATACTCTCTAGTTCCATACATGTCAGACTGTTTTCCAGAGTGGCTGCACCAGCTTGCATTCCCACCAACAGTGTAAGAATGTTCCCCTTTCTCCTCATCCTTGCCAACATCTGTAGTTCCTTGACTTGTTAATTTTAGCCATTCTGACCTGTGGGAGGTGGTATCTCATTGTGGTTTTGATATGTATTTCCCTGATGCTGAGTGATGTTGAACATTTTTTCATGTGTCTGTTGTCCATATGCATGTCTTCTTTGGAGAAGAGTCCAGGGCTAGATGGCTTCCCAGGGGAATTCTACTAAACATTTAAAAAAGAATTAATACCTAAGGTTCTGGAGCATTTCAAAAAATAGAAATGGGAGGAAAACTTCCAAACTCTTTCTATAAGGCTAGCATTACCTTGATCCCCAAACCAGACAAAGACCTTATCAAAAAGGAGAATTACAGACCAATATCCCTGAAGAACATGGATGCAAAAATTCTCACCAATGTACTAGCCCATAGGATCCAATAGTACATTAAAAGGATTATTCACCAGGGTCAAGTGGGATTTATTACTGGTCTGTAAGGGTGGCTCAATATTCACAAATCAATCAATGTGATACACTACATTAATAAAAGAATCATATGATACTCTCAATAGATGCATAAAAAGCATTTGACAAAGTATATCATCTTGATTAAAACTCTTCATAGTGTAGGGATAGAGGAAGCATACCTCAATATCATAAAAATCATCTATGAAAAATCCACAGTGAATATCATTCTCAATGGGGAAAAACTTAAGAGTTTTCCCCTAAAGTCAGGAACATAGCAGGATGTCCACTATTACCACTGCTGTTCAACATAGTACTAGAAATCCTAGCCTCAGCAATCAGTCAACAAAAAGAAATAAAAGTCATTCAAATTGGCTAAGAAGAAGTCAAACTCTCACTCTTCACAGAAGCCATGATACTTTATGTGGAAAACCAAAACAGCTCTACCCCAAAATCATTGGAACTCATACATGAATCCAGCAACATTACAGGATATAAAATCAATGCACAGAAATCAGTTGCATTTCTATACATTAACAATGAGACAGAAGAAAAAGAAATTAAGGAATTGATCCTATTTACAATTGCACCCAAACCCATAAGATACCTAGGAATAAACCTAACCAAAGAGGTAACATATCTGTATTCTTAAAAACTATATAATACTTATGAAAGAAATTGAGGAAGTCAAAAAGAAATGGAAAAATGTTCCATGGTCATGGATTAAAAAACTAAATATTGTCAAAATGTCTATGCTGTCTAGAGCAATCTGCATATTCAGCGCAATCACTATCAAAATACCATTGACATTTTCACAGAGCTAGAAAAAATAATCCTAAAATTTGTATGGAACCAGAAAGGACCCTTAGTAACCAGAGGAATGTTGGAAAAGAAAATCAAAACTGTTGACATCACAATGCGAGACTTCAAGTTACATTACAAAGTTGTAATCATCAAAGCAGTATGGTACTGACACAAATCAGACACATAGATCAGTGGAACAGAATAGAGAACCCAGGAATGGACCCTCAACTCTAGGGTCAACTAATCTTCAACAAGGCAGGAAAGAATATCTAATGGAAAAAGGACAGTCTCTTCAAAAAATGGTGCTGGGAATATTGGACAGCCACATGTAGAAGAATGAAACTGTACCATTTTCTTATACCATACAAAAAGATAAACTCAAAATAGTTGAAAGAACTAAATGTGAGATATGAATCCATCAAAACCCTAAAGGACAACACAGCCAGCAACCTTTTTGACCTCGGCTTCAGTAACTTCTTGGTAGACACGTCTCCAAAGACAAGGGAAACAAAGGCAAAAATGAACTATTGAGACTTCATCAAGATAAAAAGCTGCACAGCAGAGGAAACATTGGACAAAACCAGAAGAAAATTGACAGAATGGGAGGTATTTTCAAATGACATATCAGATAAAGGGTTAGTATCCAAAATCTATAAAAAACTTGCTGAACTCAGTACCCAAAGAACAAACAATCCAATCAAGAAATGGGTAGAAAATATTTCATATTTTTTACTTAGTTTACCTTAGGTTGCTCCCCTCCCCTTTCCCCCTGCCCTTGTCCTCCCCTTTCCCCTCAACTTATTTCAATGTTTGATATTCTCATTATATTCTGTAAAGTTTAATTTTTTTGTTCCTTGTAATTAGTGTATATTTTTCTAACAGTGTCTAAGCTTAATTAGTAACTCTATTGTTCAACTGGATAAGAAAATGGGTGCATTTAAAAATCTCTCTGCTCTCTTCCTACACCTCCTTATGTACTTTATTATTATCACATGGAAGTTTCTGTTTAGCAAATCAATGTATGTTTACAATAAGTTTTAGTAATTTCTTTGGTTATCATTGCTTCTTGAATTCCACAGTTTCTCCTAGGAATGATCTTTTCCTCAATGATATACTTAAGAAATTCTTACAATAAAAGTTTTGGTCATAAATATTGTGATTTCTTCCATGTATAAAATATTTTAATTTCATCTTCAATTAATATTTAATTTCAATCTTGGCTAAGATTAGAATTCTAGGCTCAAATTTACCATCTTGAAACTTTGAAGATTTTTTTCATGATTATAATGCCCCTAGTGTTACTTATTAGAAGACTGATATCAATTAATTTTTGCCTACTTATAAATAATTTTTTGTTTTTGTCTTGTGGAAGCTTTTAGGGTTTCCCACCTAATTTTTAGTGTTCTGGAATTGTACAATAAGTGATGTAGTCTTTTCTCTTTCTTGAGAGGCCTTTGGTAGGACTTTTGATCTTAGGACTCATGTGTTTCTCAGTTTAGATTAATAATCTTCTATCATTTGTTTAAATATCATCTCTCCTCCATTTGTTCTATCCTTACTTTTAGGAACTACTATGAAATGCTTATTTAAATTCTGGATCTAGGGGCACCTGGGTGGCTCAGTGGGTTAAAGCCTCTGCCTTCGGCTCAGGTCATGATCCCGGGGTCCTGGGATCGGGTCCTGCATCGGGCTCTCTGCTCAGCGGGGAGCCTGCTTCCACCTCTCTTTCTCTCTGCCTGCCTCTCTGCCTACTTGTGATCTCTGTCTGTCAAATAAATAAATAAAATCTTTAAAAAAAAATAAATTCTGGATCTATTCTTTAGCTGTGTGTGCTCTACTCTTCAGACCACCTCTTGCAGCTTTCATTTCAACAACCGTATTTTTTAATTTTCAAGACCTGTAATTTGCTATTTTTTTTACTGTAATAGCTGTTTTCATCTCTCTTGAGTTTTATTATCTTTTTCAAAGTTTTATTTAGCTTGCTCTATTAACTATTTCTCCATGGGAGCTTCTTCCATTCATTGAGCTTGCTCTCTCTCTTTTGTGTTGGCTTCCTCAAATATCTCATTATTCTGGATTATGCACTCTTCTTTGTAGTGGAGATTTTATTTTTGATTATCTGCTTGCAAGTGTTTGTGCCTCCTGCCGGAACACTGTCACACTGGAAGTGTGGGGAAAGACCAGCATGCTGACAGGATGGCACCTCAGTGCCAAATCTTTGAGTGTGGATGCTCACCACTCCTCCTAGGCACTGCAGTCACAGGCACTTTGTCCATTGTCCTTTGTCCATTCTCTCTAACCTAATCTCTCTCACTCCTTCCGTTGTAAACAATCCCTCCCATTGTGTGACCACCCAGCAGGGCAGGGCTAACCAGAACTGTGAGAGTATAAAATGGAAATTTGTTCGATTGCCCTTTGCTTTACTGGGCCTCATAGATACTGCATTTTTTATAAGTCTCCCTCCCCTTGGGCCTCCCTATTCTCTGAGACACACCGTGTTGAAATTAGGCCTATTAACAATGGCCTCTAAGTGTTCAAGTAAAGGAGTCGCATGTCTCTCACTTAAATCAAAAGCTAGAAATGATTACGCTTCATGAGGAAGGCATAATGAAAGCCATGATGGGCTAAAAGCTAAGCTTTTAGTACCAACAGCCATATTGTGAATACAGAAGATGCCTTCTTGAAGGGGACTAAAGTGCTACTACTATAAAAGCACAAATGTTAAGAAAGTGAACTGTTTTGTTGTTGATATGGATAGAAGGTCAAACCAGCCATAACATTCTTTTAAGTCACAAACTAATCCAGAGCAACTAATCCAGAGCCTTCTGTGAAGGCTGAGGGGGTGAGGAGGCTGCCCGAAGAAAAGTATGAAGTTAGCAGAGGTTCATCCATGAGGTTTAAGGTAAGAAAGTATTGCCATGACATAAAAGAGCAAGGAGAAGAAGCAGATGCTGATGAAAAAGCTGCAGCAAGTTATGCAGAAAATCTAGCTCAGATCATTAATAAATATGGCTATACTACAATAGTTTTTCAATGTGGCTGAACCAGCCTTCTATGAGAAGATGTCATCTGGCATTTTCATATCTAGAAAGAAGTCAATGCCCAGCTTCAAAATTTCAAAGGACAAGCTGACTGTCTTGTTAGGGGTTAATGTATCTGGTGACTTGAGTTTGAAACCAGTGCTCATTTACCATTCTGAAAATTCTTTTATTATTTTTTTTTATTTTATTTATTTGAGAAAGATAGAGATCATGAACTATGGGAGGGGCAGAGGGAGTAATAGACTCCCCACTGAGGAAAGATTCCAGTTCAGGGCTCAATCCCAGAAACCCAGAATCATGACCTGAGCCATAGGCAGATGCTTAACCGACTGAGCCACCCAGGTTTCCCCATTCTGAAAACTAGAAGGCCCTTAAGAATTAATGCTAAATCTATTCTGCCTGTGCTCTAGAAGTAGAACAACAAAGCCTCAATGACAACACATTTATTTTTAACCTGAAACTTATAAATTGTGAATATTGTGAATTATGAACATTATGAATATTATAAACATGAATTTGATGAACGTTTTAAGCTCACTGTTGAGACTTACTGCTCACAGAAAAAGATTCCTTTCAAAATATTAGTACTCATTGACAATGCACCTGATCACCCAAGAGCTCTAATGGAAACATACAATGAGATTAATTTTATTTTCATGCCTGCTAGCACAACACTCATTCTGTAGCCCATGGATCAAGGAGTTATTTTGACTTTCTACTCTCATGACTTAATAAATACATTTCATAAGGCTGTAGCTGCCATAGATCGTGATTTCCTCTTATGGAATTGGGCACAGTAAATTGAAAACCTTCTGGGAATGATTCACCATTCTAGATGCCATTAAGAACATTTGTTATTAATGAGAAAAGGACAAAATATCAACATTAACAGGAGTTTGAAAGTAGTTCATTCTAAATCTCATAAATGACTTTGACGGATTCAAGACTCCAGTGGAGAAAGAAACTCTGGATGTGGGGGAAATAACAAGAGAAGTAGAATTAGGAGTGGAGCCTAAAGGTGCAGCTTAATTGCTGTAAACTCCTGATACAGCTTTGATGAAAGAGGATTTGCTTCTTATAAATGAGTAAAGAAAGTGGTTTCTTTAGATAGTATCTACTCCTAGTGAAGATGCTGTGATGATTGTTGAAATGCCAACAAAGGACTTAAAATATTGCATAAACTATTTGCCAAAGTAATGGCAGGTTTGAGAGGAAGCTCTAAGGTGGGTAAAGGCTATCAAATAGCATCACATGCTACAGAGAAATCATTCATGAGAAAAAGAGTCAGTTGATATGGCAAACTTCAATGTCATCCTGTTTTACGAAGTTGCTACAACTACCCCAGTCTTCAGCAGTCACCACCCTGATCAGTCAGCTTCCAAGACCCTCCACTAGCAAAAGGACTATGGTTAGTATTTCTAAGCAATAAAGTATTTTTTTAAAGATTTATTTAGGAGAGAGAGGGAGAGAGAGAGAGCACAAGTGACAGAGGGAGGGGGAGAGAGAATCTTAGGCAAACTCTGCCCTGAGCTTGAAGCCTGACATGGGGCTCAACGGGGGGCTCAACTGGGGACTAGATCTCATGATTCTGAGATCGCAACCTGAGCTGAAACCAAGAGACAGATATTTAACCAACTGCACCACCCACACACCCCAGCAATGAATTATTCTTTAATCAAGATATGTACATTGTTTTTAGATATAATGCTATTTCACACTTGGTAGACTAGTATCGTGTAAACAGAAATTTTCTATGCATGTTTATATGACTCACTTTACTGCAGCATTTGCTTTATTGTGGTGATCTGGAACTGAATACATAATATACCTCAAGATGTGCCTCTGTGTGTGTGTGTGTGTGTGTGTTTATGAATTTAATGGTCTTTAAGATTCATAGTTGATCTATAATCCCAACTGAAAGCAATTGAGGAAAAAGTGGCTGGTGAAGTTTAGGCCATCAGTATTTATTTTTCATAATAGAGAAAGAGGGTGAGAGAGGGTTTTATTTTGCTTTGCTATACACCTTAAAACTATCAAAGATAAAGAGCGCCCTGTTCTTTGTTTTAGTGATAGTCCTTAGCACAGGCTCTGTGAACCCAACAAAGTCAATGAACATTTGTTGGAGGGAAAAATCAAGTGAATGAACAAAGCTCCAAGGAGATTCACATGGGGCCCTTTGGGGCAGGAATTGCATCTGTTTTATCTCAGTATTTCTAGTTTCTACCACAGTATATTCTCAAAAGGTGGTCATAGATATGGATTAAATGTAATTGAGTAGGTCAGTTATTCTTTATCATGGGACATTGGGCTGCTTACAAGAGAGATTCTCTTGTGACAGCTTTCAAGTTGAATCCAATTGTGTCTATCTTTTGTCTTCCCCACAGCTGGACCACACTCATAATGCATGGAAACCAATATATCTGTAGTGTCTGGCAGTTGTGTTTTTATGCATATGGTCTCATTGGATTGTTACAATCACCATGTGAAACAGGAATCCTGGTCTCCATCTTGTAGTTGAGTAAGCAGAAGCTGGAAAGCAGCCAATGGACATAGTCTTTAGGGATAAGTTGAGTGCCACACCTTTTATAAGAAGCTAGTTCTTAAAACACCAGTCTATAGCAGATAGTCAGCAGTGACTTGTTAAAAATTAAAAGCCAAATATTCTTAATTTTAGAATGAGAGTCAGAGAAAAGGAGAGAAATAAGAAAATAAAGATGAACAAAATCAAGTATGATATATAGAGACAAATTTAGATTTATTTTGTTTTTTAAAATTTTTATTTATTTATGTATTTATTTTTATTATGTTTTGTTAGTCACCATACAGTGCTTCATTAGTTTTTGATGTAGTGTTCCATGATTCATTGTTTGCATGTAACACCTGTGCTCACTGCAATACGTGCCCTCCCTAATACCCATGACCGGGCTAATCCATCCCCCACCCTCTTCCTCTCTGAAACCCTCAGCTTGCTTTTCATAGTCCATAGTCTCTAATGGTTCATCTCTCCCTCTGATTTCCCCCCCTTCATTTTTCCTTTCCTTCTCGTAATGTCCTCCATGCTATTCCTTATGTTCCACATGTAAGTGAACCCATATGATAATCGTCTTTCTCTGCTTGACTTATTTTTTTTAAGATTTATTTCTCTTAGAGAAAGGAAGAAAGAGAGTGGGGGGAAGGGCAGAAGGAGAGACTCCTCAAACAGACCCCCCACTAAACACAGAGTCTGACTTTGACCTCACCCCCACGACCCACGAGCTGATGACCTGAGCCAAAACCAAGAATCAGATACTTAACAGACTGAGCCACCCTGGCATCCTTATTTTCTTCTGGTTTTATGTCTAAATCTGATTACATGTACTTCATGGCAAAATCGCTCCAAAATGTTCCTTTGTTACTGACTAGAAATTTTTTTTATTTAAAATTCCTGTGGAAAATGGTTTTATTGTTACTATAATAACTTAATTATGTCCTTGATTACCAGCTCCAGGTGTCAAGGGAAAATATTACTAAAGGGAGCAAAAGTTCTTCTCAGTTTGGTTGAGTTTCCATGACCATCCAATGTAGTGTTTTCCCTCTTTTAGAAATGGTGTACTGAATATGTTGGGGCCACTTCTAGTCTTAACACTGTATCAGAAGTCGAGGGGTTCATAAGGAGTTTGAACTAGACATCAGAGTAACTTCTCTCACATATGTTTAAATACTCAAAATTTGCATGTAGTCATTTCATGACCTAGACTACTGTAACCATACACTGAGTTTAGCTTGGTTGAATGACTAATTTTCACCTTATGAACTACTAGGTTACAAATAATATTTGCTAACACTCTCTATCCACTAGTTGTTTTCTTTGCATGTTCATCAGTTAATTCAGAAAAAATTGAATATTTACTATGTGAGGATACAGTGCTTGAACTAGGGACACAGATGTGAACAAAATAGAGGCCCTTCTTTTAAAGGTTTTGTTGGCTACATGGGAAAAGAGTAGGAATGCCAGATTTAGTAAATAAAAATGCAGGACACCCAGTTAAACTGGAGTTTCAAGGAAGTAACTAAGCACTTAGTATGAATGTGTAGTATGAATGTGTAAAATCTTTTCTGCTCTTGATTGGAAATTCAAGTTTACCCAACAGTTCTATTTTTATCTGACAACCCTAGAAAAGAGATCTGGAAAAAGATAATCGTGATACACAAGAGTATGTGCTAGAACATGGCTAAGTCCAGAGGGTGATAGAAATATGTAGCTCCCTGTTAATTAGGGGTTTTATTTTTAGGTTTTCCATACGTGTTGGGAGAATATGTGACCCTTTTCTGCAATTCGACCAGATCAGTAGATGAACATCCCGGCAAGAAAGTAGACTTTGAGATAAAAATAATGCATTTATGATATAAATATGTGGGGGAAATTTTGCAACCATATTGAGATTGATTGCATTGCAAAACATCAAAAACAGTTCACAGCCATAGAAGAAGTGATTTTCGAGGATGAAGCTTGTTACAAATGTTCCCTTACCGTGTTTCTACATGGCAAGCATGGAGAACAGGCATACCTACCATTCTACAGGAGCAAATTGCTATGGCAGAAACCCTGGCCCTTGACCTTTTAGGGGTTGTATTCAGAGAAGAGGTGTTAAAGCAGCAAGACCAAGTGGACTTATCTAGTCAACCCTTGTCATGCTGCAGCCATGAGAGTGGAGACCAGCTGGTTAAGAGGCACAGTGACCACAGAAACAGGTACTTTTGTATCATTTCCATGCTACCTTTTTTTTCTTTTCCCAGCAGACAATTCATCAATATGACTAAGAGTCACAAAGAGACTCTGAATGACTTTTGCAAAGTATCAAGAGAAACGGAAAAAGGAAAATATAGAGGAGGAGAAGGATGAAAAACTGAGAGCAGGAAAATGAACCTCCTCTGTTTCAAATTAATGAACATTTCAAAAGACAAAAATTAGGTAGTAGTTCTTCTTAGCCTATCTCTTGTCTTTATTTTTAGATACTTAAAATTATGAGGGTTGAGTGAAAAAGGTAACCTTAACTGGTTTTCATTTATTGGAAGGTTTGTCAGGGAACAGAAGAGACCAACTTAGGAACATCTGCAAATATTTTCTTTAAAAGGGGGTAATTTAAAATAAGTGTGTTATTTATATTTTAGACTAATATTTAAAAAAATTAGGAACTACTGTTATCAACTCTATGGAAATTTTGTATGGCTTATTTCTGTATTTAATTTTCTTTTTTTCTCATTTCCTTCAGCTGCAACTGCTTATGTTCTGAACTCTAGAACTGTCTTGACTTTGAAGTGCTTAAAGAATCCTGGGGATCTATGAGAACTCTGATGCCCTTTGATTTTTGTTCATTGTTAGGAAATTTGGTTTTACTTTTGCCTCTCTCTGGTGTTCTGAGCCTCCAGAGAGAATGTGGATTTTCATTTCATTTATTGACGTTGGCATTCAGTAGTAGTTTTCAGTATTATCATTCACCTGTGGGAGTTATGTTCTCTCTCTCTATTTTTTATTATTTCCTCCTATAATAATTTCTGTCAATTTATCATTTAAAAAATTCCTTTTAATCTCTTTTTGGACATCCAGAATTAATTCTCTATTTCTTTCATCTTTCGCTCAGACTTTGTCTTTTTTTTTTTTTTTTTTACTTCTTCTTTCCAAAGATTTCCTAGGTTTTATGGTTTTATCTTTCAACCTTTTCACTGATTCTTTAGTTTGTTTTGTTGGTCAGTCATAGCTGTGATTTCCAAGAGGTCTTTCAAGATAACTGGTTTTCTGTTTTTGCAGGCTCCTATGCTTGTTTTATATAAATAACCTCTCAAACATCCCTAGATACTAACTCGAATGTTACCTGATTTTAAGTTTCTTTTTGTTTTCTTTTGTTTTGTAAGTCACTTCTCTTTGTTCTAACTTAAATAATTAGGGTTTTAGTTTTGTTTTTAACTTGATCTATTTTTTCATGATCCAAACTTCCTCAAAGAGCTGGAGGTGATTTATGGCTCTTGATTGCTTCTAGAATGTAGGTGGAGCTTTTTTACTGTAGTTTTCATACTGTGAAAACAAGATAGCAGGCCAGTTATGTTTCAGGACCCCCCAATGCCCACATGTAGAGATCTTTGCTCTGGAGATATCCAAATACTGATATCCAAATACTCTATGTTAGGTAATCTCAGAAAATGTATTTAATTTCCTTGTGGAAATTAAATTGTCCTTTGTTTTTTGTTTGTTTGTTTGTTTGTTTGTTTGTTTTTGTTTTTAATGAGGTGGGGTGCAAATAACTGGCTTACCAGGAGACTGCATGTGGTTGGGGAAATTAGAGAATGTGGAATGAGCTCAACTGGCCTGGATTTAGAGTTTTAGTCAGACAACTCTGGGTCTGAATTGTGAGACTCTCCAGAGTTCTGCCTCAGGCTTCATGTTACTTTCCTCTCTTCTAGATCCTTCTCTGCTCTATGCCACCTTTTCTCCCTACTGCTTCAACATGCACTTTTATCTTTATTTTTCATCTTTCATTATTTTGTTAGAACTCCATGGTTTTTAACATATGCTCACCTTTTCTCCTTTTTTTATTGCATATTTATAATGTTTCAAGCCACTTTATTATCATTTCAGTGGGACTTCCAGAAGGTAGGAGAGATAAGCCTGCATGGTAAGTCTTCCATCTTGATACAGAAATTATAATTAAAGTTCCCTTAGTCTGTAATGTTTGGAAAATACCAGTATTGTAGTACATGAATACTACATGAATCTATCAGTGACGTCAAAAGATGGGAAGGGTATCATGGTTTGAGACACCAGCTTAATGCAAAGATATTTCAGAGGCATTAACTTACCACCAAGAAACAAATTTTTGAAACTATAGTATGTCAGTATAAAAAAGGGTTTTCTGTCCTGCTTAGCATTGTGAATCTGCAAGTTGTTTCCCTGCCCAGCTGTGTCATCAGACATTCACTCCGTTTTCTCTGTTTTGTTTGCTATGCCTTAATGTTAGGTAGGAAATTACGTTCATGGGATGGTAGCCTCTAAGTACACTTCCAGGAAGGATGAAGGTAATTCAGCATGTCACAAATGATGGGAGAGAGAATTGCTCATTCTTTTATTCATTCTCTCACATAACAAATGCTGAGTGAAAACTATGTTCCAGGCATTTTGTTCTAGGCACTGAGGATATATCACTGAAAAAGACAAAGATCCTCCTTTATGGCTCATTTATGGGGCCAGGTAAGGAGGTGGCAGGAGAGGCATACATTAAAAATAAATAAATAAATGAAAGGAAGAAAAATAACCAGTAGTGAAACTGAGAAGATGAATCAGTACATCGGGCAAAGGGACAGAGAGTGACCAGAGAGCTCCTGTAGATGAGGGGACAGGGATAAGCTTTCTGGAGGGATAGGAATTCTGTCATCTGAATGAAACTCTCTTCAGAGCTGGGGAGGAAGAGCATTTCTAGCAAAGGGATTAGCCTGTGCAAAGGCCCAAGGGTGGCAAAGAGCCTAGCAGTTCTGGATCCAGAGAGACCAGTGTGACAAGGAGATGAGGGGTACTAGCTGACGTCAAAAAGGTAAGTAGGGGCCTGTTCATATAGATTCTTGCAGGTGACAGTCAGAAGTTTATATTTTATTATAAAGGCAACAAGAAAGCATTTGAGTGGAACACTACTGTCCTCACTTTTTTATTTCCACAGAAGAAGGAAATTTCCACTTTATTCCCCCAGAGGAAAGAAGATTGGAATAACAATTCCAGTTTCTCTGACTGAGGCTTATCTAATTGAAGAATTCTAGAGAAGAAATTGAGATCACAATATTGGTTTTCAAAATTCTAGTGGACTGTGTTAAATTTCAGTGCCAAGACACTGATATTCTTTTGGTGTAATACTGAGATTAAAAAAAAAAAACATAAACCAGGGGCGCCTGGGTGGCTCAGTGGGTTAACCCTCTGCATTCGGCTCAGAGTCCTGTGATCAAGCCTGGCATAGGCAATGGGCTCTCTGCTCAGCAGGAAGCCTGCTTTCCCCTCCCCCTCTGCCTCCTCTCTGCCTACTTGTGATCTCTCTCTCTCTCTCTCTCTCTCTCTCTCTCTGTGTCAAATAAATGAATAAAATCTTTAAAAAAAATAAACCATCAACACCTTTATATACTTATATACTACACTTAAAGTGCTTAAGCAGATGTATTTCATTGATTAAAAAGCATTCTTCTATACTTCCAAAAATTCTCATAAACAAAAGCAACAAAAGTCAATTGACAACACAAACTTTTTGCAGACACAATTCTTATTCTAGCTCACAGATTTTCCAAACAAGTGGAATATAAACATGACAAAATTGAAATTGATACAGATACTGAAGAAGAAAAAACCTGAATACACTTTCTTTCAAAACAACAACAAACACTGTAACTTGTTCTTAATGCCATCCTGAAAAAAAAAAAAAAAGATTAAAGCTTTCAAAAAGGTCTCAAGTTTGCAAGCAAGAGGTAGAATTATTTAAAGGTGAATGAGCCAGAGAAAAATATTTAGGGCTAGCTTATAAATATTACTTCATCATTCCCCCAAGTAGTTCAGAAGCAAAAAGAATTTTAATATTTGGAAATGTTTTCACAGAAAATTACTGCATGTAGTTGGTATAAGATCATTGACATGGGATCAACCCTTTTTGTAGATGATCAAATAATATTTAAATACGATGTTTTCATAAATAAATTTTTATGTAGTGTTTAGTGTTTCAAATAATTGCCTTATTATATTTTATCTGATATTATTTTATATAGAATTAAATACATTTAACATTTATATTTTTTATAAAAAATGTAATTTACAGGGGTACCTGAGCAGCTCAGTTTGTTGAGCATCTGGGTCTTGATTTCAGCTAAGGTCCTGGTCTCTTGGGTTGTGGGATCAATACCCTGGGCTCCACGCTCAGTGCAGTCTACTTGGTGATTCTCTTCCTCTGCCCCTCCTCTCTTTCACTCACTCCACCTCTCTCTCTTTCTCTCATAAATACATAAATCTTTAAAAATATATTTACTTATAACATTGTGTAAGGTATACAACCTGTTGACCTGATACATTTGTACATGGCAATGTGACTATCACTTTAGTTTTAGCTATCATCTCTATTAGGTCACACCATTATCATAGTGTGCGTGTGTGGTAAGAACTTCTAAGATCTAGTCTCTTAGCAAGTTTGAAGTATATAATACAGTATTGTTGACCATAATCGCTTGGCTGTGCATTATCTCTTCAGAATTTATTCACTTGCTAGTTGCAAGTTTGTACCCTTAAGCAAAATGACCCCAATTCCTCCAGCCCTGAAGCCCCTAGAAACCTCCATTTTCTACGCTTTTTCTGTGGGTTTGGGTTTTTTGGATACCACATAGAAAAGAAACCGTATATTGTTTGTCTTTGTCTGGGTCATCTCACTAAGCATAATGTCTCTCCAGTCCATCAATGTTGTCACAAGTAACAAGGTTTCCCTCTTTCTCATGGCTGAGTAATATTCCATTGTATGAATATATATATATATATATATACACACACACACACACACACACACACACACACTACATCTTCTATCCATTCATCCATTGACAGACACTTAGGTTGTTTTCGTATCTTGGCTATTGTGAATAATGATATAATAAACATGAGAGTATAGATGCATTTCCAATATACTGTTTTCATTTCCTTTGGGTATACACCCAGAAGTTGCTGGATCATATGGTATATATATACACACATATAGTGTATATACACATATATACACACATATAGATCATATGGTATATATACACACATTTTTTTTTTAGGAGTCTCTATACTGTTTTCCACAATGCCTGCACCAATTTACATTCCAACCAGGTGTGCACAATGGGTACTTTTTCTCCACATCCTTTCTAACACTTGTTAACCTCTTTTCTTTTTGATGATGGCCACTCTAACAGGTGTGAGGTAGTATCTCATTGTGGTTTTGATATGCATTGCACTGATGATTAGTGATGTTGAGCATCTTTTCATCTATCTGTTGACCATTTGGATATCTTCTTTGGATAAATATCTATTCTGTTCCTCTTCCCATTTCATAATTGGATTTTTTGTTATCAGTTTGCATGAATTAGTTATGTCGGATATTAAACTCTTTTCCAATATGCAAATATTATGCAATATTTGCAAATATTTTTCTCATTCTATAGGTGGCCTTTTCTTTTTGTTGGTTGTTTCTTTTGCTGTGCAGAAGCTCTTTGGCTTGATGCAGTCCCACCTATTGATCTTTGCTTTTGGTGTTCTATCTAAAAAATCAAGGCCAGGACCAATATCAAGGATCTTTTTCCATGTTTTGTTTTGCTTTTATTGTATAAGGTCTTATGTTTAAGTTTTTAATCTGCTTCAGGTTAATTTTTGTGAGTTGTGAAAGATAAGGTCCAATTTCATTTTTCTGTATGTAGTTACCCAGTTTTCCCAACATCACTCGTCAAAAAGACAATCCTTTCCCCTTGAGTGTTCTTGGCTGCCTTGTCAAATATTAGTTGACCATAGATGCAAGGTTTATTTCTGGGCTCAAGATTCTTTCCATTTGTGTATGTGTCCATTCTTAATGTCAGTATCCAATTGGTTTAATTACTGCAGCTTTGCAGTATAGTTCGAAGTCAGAAAGTGTGATGCGTCTAGATTGTTCTTTCTCAAGATTGCTTTGACTATTTGGAGTCTGTTGTAGTTCTGTCAGGGTTGCTTTCTATTTCTGTCAAAATTTTCATTGGAATTTTGATAAGGATTGCATTTAATCTGTAGATGGTTTTGGGTAGTGTGGACATCTTATCAATAATAATTCTTTCAACTCAAAATCACAAGCTATCCTTTCAATTGTTTAAGTCCTCTTCAATTCCTTTCATCAAACTCTTATAGTTTTCATTGCACAGATCTTTCACTTCCTTTGTTAAATTCATTTCTAAGTATTTTATTGTTTTCGATGCTATTGTGAATATGGAATAGCTTTCCTTTTCAGGTTTATGTTGTCAGTGTATAGAAACACAACTAATTTCTGTATGTTGATTTTATATCTACAGCCTTACTGAATTCATTGATTAGTTCTAGAAGTATTTTGGTTATCTTTAGAATTTTCTCTATATAAGTTTATATCACCTGCAGGAGCACCTGGGTGCTTCAGTCTAACCATCTGCCCTAGGCACAGGTTATGATCCCGGGGTCCTGCAGTTGAGCCCTGAGTCAAGCTCACTCTCTTTCTGTTCCTCCCTCTGCTCATGCTCTCTCTCTCTCTTAATCTCTCTTACTTGATTTTTCTCTCAAAATTAAAATATTTTTTAAAAAGATTATATCAGGCACAAATAACAATTTTACTTCTTTCTGATCTGGACAGTTTTTATTTCTTTGTCTTGCCTAATTGCTCTTACTAGGACTTCTAGTACTATGTTGAATAAGAGTAGTGAGAGTGGGCACTCTTGTTCTTGATCTTAGTGGAAAATTTTCCATCCTTCCCTGTTGAGTATGATATTTTCTATGGGCTTTTGGTATATGAAATTTACTATTTTAAGGTATATTGTTTCTATATCCAATGTGTCAAAGGTTTGTACAATGAAAGGATGTTGTGTTTTGTCAAATGTTTTTCCTGTGTCTATTGAGATGATCATGTGAGTTTTATCTTTCATTTTATTAATTTGATGTATCACATTTATTGATTTGCATATGTTGAATCATCCTTGTATCCCAGGGATAAATTCTATTTGGTCATGGTATATGATTCTTTGAACATGTTGAATTTAGTTCACTCACATTTTGCTGAGAATTTTTGCATCTATATTCATCAAGAATATTGACCTTTTATTTTCTTATCTTGTAGTATCCTTATTTGGTTTTGTTATCAGAGTAATGTTGGCCCTGTAAATGTTCCCTTTTCTCTAAGTTCTTGGAAGTTTGAGAAAGATTGGCATTAATTCTTTTTTTAATGTTTGGTGGAATTTACCAGAGAAGCCAACTGGCTCTGGGCTTTTCTGTGTTGGGAGGTTTTTAATTACTACTTCAATCTCTTTACTCGTTATCAATCTGTTCAGATTTTCTACTTCTTCATTATTTATCTTGGCAGATATCATTTCTTCTAGGTTGTCAAATTTGTTGACATATAATTGTTCAAAGTAGTTTCTTATGAACCTACATATTTCTCTAGTATCATTTGTAATGACTTTTCTTCATTTCTGATTTCATTTGAGTCTTTTCTCTCTTATTTATGTCTAACTAAACACTTTCAATCAATTTTATTATTAATTATAATATTAAGACTTCTTCAATTATGTTCACTATTTCAAAAAAAAGTCTCTTATTTTTGTCAATCATTTCTACTGTGTTTCTGGTCTCTGTTTCATTTATTTCCACTCTGATTTTTGTTAATTCTTTTCTTTTTTCTTTCTTTCTTTTTTTTTTTTTTTACTATCTTTCTAGTTTCTTAAGGTGTACAGTTAGCTTGTTTATTTGAGATCATTCTATTTTCTCAATAGATGCACTTATTGCTGTAACTTTCTCTCTTTTGCAGCATCCCATAGCTTTTGGAGTATTGTGTTTCCATTTTCACTTGTTTCAAGTTTTTTTAAATTCCTCTTTTTATTTCTTCTTTGACTGATTTGTTGTTTAGGAGTGTGGGGTTTATTTTCCACATGCTTGTAAATTTTCCAGCTTTCCTATTGTTGTTGATTTCCGTTATAGTTTCATATCATGATGGTCAGAAAAGACACTTGGGATTATTTCAATCTTCTTAAATTTGTTAAGAATTGTTTTGTGACAAGGGCGCCTGGGTGGCTCAGTGGGTTAAAGCCTCTGCCTTCAGCTCAGGTCATGATCTCAGGGTCCTGGGATCGAGCCTTGCATCGGGCTCTCTGCTCAGCAAGGATCCTGCTTCCTCCTCTCTCTCTGCCTGCCTCTCTGCCTACTTGGGATCTCTCTCTCTGTCAAATAAATAAATAAAATATATTTAAAAAAAAAAAAAAGAATTGTTTTGTGACATATCATATGATTCATCCTGGAAGATTCATCCTGGAAGATGTTCCATGTGCACTTGAGAAGAATGTGTATTCTTCTGCTGTTGGATAAAATGTTCATAAATGCCTGTTAGGTTCATTTGGTATAATGTATGTTTCAAGTCCAGATTTTCACTCTGGATGATCTATCCATTGCCGAAAGGGGTATTGAAGTTCTCTACTGTTACTGTGCTGTTGTTTGTTTCTTCCTTTAGATATGTTAGTGTTTGCTTAATATATTTAGGAGATCCAATGTTGGATGTGTATCTATTGATTATTATATCTTCCTGATAAGTTGTCCCCTTTATGATTACATAATGACCTTCTTCATCTCCTGTTACTGTTTTTGACTTAAAGATTATTTTGTTTGATTTGTTCTGATTTGTTTGTTATAATTTTTTATATTTGTATTTATATAAATACAGCTGACTCATCTTCCTTTTGGTTTTGGTTTTGGTTTCTACTTCCTTGGAATATCTTTTTCTATTTCCTCACTTTTACCTTTAGAGTAATTATTGATAGGTAAGGATTTACTAATGCCATCTTGTTGCTCTCCCGACTGTTTGATAGTTCCAATGTTTCTTTTTCCTCTCTTTCTGCCTACCTTTGTAAATAGGTGATTTTCTATAATGGTATGCTTTTTTTATCCTTTAAAAATTATTCTGTTAATATCATCTAGTTTTTGCGTTGTGATTATCATGAGGTTCAGATAAAACAGTTGATTTTTAAGCTGATAACAACTTAACTCTAATGGTACATGAGAGCTCCACCTTTTCCCTCCCACCTTGTTTATATTTTTTATCACAAAATGTGGAGGCCAAGAAAACCAAGGCTGTACCCACCTCGAGTCTAGCCCTTACATAAGTACAGCCATCTTGACAAAGCAAAAGCTGGCACCTTACACCTCCTCTCCACCCGCTCCCCTCCCCTCGGTAGTATGTGTGAACAAATAGTTAACTTGCAGAAATCACAATCCTGCAAGACAGGAGTCTCCCTCAGTTTACAAATGTCCCAGTGCTAAATCTCACTAACAAGGACGCTTGATAGGAGGAATGTGACATTCCACCAGGAAACTCCCAACTGTCTTCATGTTAGTGCCTCATTAGAGGGAAAAATGGCTTGATAATAGCCAGGCCTCCAATATCCTGACAATCTTCTTTACTCTGATAGCCCTTCCGAATATCCCCTTTGTCCTCACCCACCTCTGAGTCCACCCCTACTCTGCCTTTAAAAACTCTGACTGTAATCTAGTTCAGGGTCCAAGTTCATACTCCACTGTGTCGGGTATACTTGGGTCCAAGCTTAAGCTTGCTGAGTAAACCCTCATGGGATTACATCAGTGTTGGCTCCTTGGTGGTCTCTCAGATGCAAAAACTTGGGCATAACAAAAATTTACCTCTTTTTATATTGTATATTTATTAACATAGTATAGTAGCTATTGTTAGTTTTAATACTCTTCTTTTAACTTTCATACTTTAGTTAAGTGGTTAACACACCATCCTATTACAGAACACACTTTTCTAAATCTGAGTATATATTTATCTTTACCCGTGTGTTGTATACTTTCTCATGTTTTCATATCACTAGTTAGCATCTTTTCATTTTAGCTTAAGAACTTCTTTCTGCATTTCTTGCAAGGCAGGTATATGGGAATGAACTCCCTCAGCTTTTGTTTATCTGGGGAAGCTTTTATTTCTCCTTCATACCTGAATGATGACTTTGCTAGATACAGTACTCTCGGCTGGTAATTTTCTCCTTTCAGCACTTTGAACATCTAATTCCATTCCCTTTTGGCCTACGGGTTTCTGCTGAGAAATCTGCTTATAGCCTAAGGAGATGGTTCATTTGTAGGTTTTTTTCCTCTAGCTGCTTTTAGGATTTTCTCTTTGTCTTGGATTTTTGACAGTTTCATTATAATGTGACATAGAGAAGGTCTTTTTGCATTAAGATAATAGGGTATCTATTAGCTGCATGAACTTGAATGTTCATGACTTACCTCAGGTTTGGGAAGTTCTTAGTTTTTATTTCTTTAAATAAACTTTCTACCTATTTCTCCCTCTCTTGCCCTTCTGGGGCCCCAATTATTCTAATATTGAATAGAGTCTCAAAGATTTCATAGATTTTCTTTGCTCTTTTTCATTATTTTTTCTTTGTTCTCCTCCAGTTTTATTTCAAAGTCCTTATCCTCTAGTTCATTGATTCTGTCTCCCATTTTGTCTATTCTGCTATAGATGCTACTGCATTTTTCATTCTGTTCACTGAATTTTTTAACTCCAGAAGCTCTATTTGGTTCTTTTTTATGATTGCTGTCCCTTTGTTAAATTTCTCATTTTATTTATGTATTGCTTTCCTTATTTCACTGAATTGTCTGTATGTCTTATAGCTTGTTGAATTTCCTCAAAAGAAGAAAAACTATTTTTTTTAAGATTTTTTATTTTATTTATTTGAGAGAGAGAGACAGTGAGAGAGAGCATGAGCGAGGAGAAGGTCAGAGGGAGAAGCAGACTCCCCATGGAGCTGGGAGCCTGATGTGGGACTCGATCCCGGGACTCCAGGATCACGCCCTGAGCCGGAGGCAGTCGTTTAACCAACTGCGCCACCCAGGCGTCCCAAGAAGAAAAACTATTTTGAGTTATCAGCTAAATCATAAAATTTCATACTTTTGAGTTCCGTTGTTAGAGGAATATTATTATCTTTTGGTGATAATATGTTCTCTTGATTCTTCATGTTTCTTGAAATTTTGCATTGCAGCTTTCACAACTGAAGTAGCAGACACCTTCTCCTATCTTTACTAGTTGCCTTCAGTTGGGATGTACTGCTCTTTGGTCCTGTTATATCTAAATCTGGAGTTTTCCACAATTTTGTATGGATACACCTACTCCACATTTCTTGATTTTTCTCATGACAAAATTCTTAAGCTTTTAGGTCTTCTGTGGTTATTACCAAAAACAAAAACAAAATGAAACAAAAACAAAACAAAACAAAACGAAAACCCTCTCTTTTGTTTTCCAGCAGGTGGTGCTACAGTTCAAGTTTGTGGTTCCCCCCTTGTCCAAAGACCCCGGCCTGGTTTCCTGAAAGCATTCTGTTTACTGGGGTCACCACCATATTTGCGAGTGTGCAGAGGATCTGCTTACAGAGTGGGGAGAGATATGGGTTTGACACTTGGAGTGTTGAGTGGACTGCAAGCTGCCAGAGGCCCTTTAGGTGAGGCTCTCTCAAAAACCTGTGAGCAGACTTTTTCAGTAGTCCTGGGAGAAGTCCCTTTAATGTGCCCTTTGATATTCTTATATGTTTCTTTCCAAATCTCCTCCTTTCCCCCCAGTCACAGAGGTCCTGCATCAGTACTATGAGTGCTGCCGGAGAGAAATGGGTTTCTCCAATGTCCCACACAGCCAGGCACCTACTCTCCTATCTTTCTCCCTTGTGGAGAAGTTACCACTGACTAGTGGTTCAGTCCTATCCTGTGTAGCCTTTGTGAGAGGAGTGGCACTGGCAGAGTTTTTCTTAGTCTCTTTAAGGCATCCAAACTCATATTTTTCTTTTGCTCCATTGTGCTGTAATCTTTGCTTGGGAAGACTGAACTTCTCCAATCTCTTTCTTGTCCATGGAGTTCAAGAAATATTTAATAAGTAGAACTTTTTAGACTTGTTAACAGATTGGACTGGGGGACCAAGTAAGAAGGAGGTATCAATGGTAATATCCAGGACTTGAATGGCTGCAAAGGAATTCCTTTAATTGAAGATTCTGATGGAGGGGAAGTATTTGGGGTATCACTTCAGGTTTAGACATGTTGAATAAATAAGCACAATACTGGAGAAAAAAAATATAAGGCCAGTATTAAGGGATTTGTTCCATTATTTCCAAATTTCAGAGTTTTATTTCAAAACCTGATCAGAATTCACAAAAAATTTTTAAAAGCTTAATATGTAATGCATTTCAAATGTAAAAATGTATACACATTACACAATATCAAATAAAATGTGAACTTGTGTTAAATATGCCTTATCATTCTAATGTAAATTATTAGTCTTGAAAGTTCTTCCACTTCCTTCAACACCAATCCTTTAGCCCCAGAACATCTTTGGAAATTTGCCTCTGATGAAGGGGATCCCCTTGTGCATCAGCATTGTCTTGTGCCTACCTCTTAGAGCTCTTTTCTCTGATCTTATATTGCAAGAATTTTACTTGTCTTCTTTCAGCTCAAAATCTAAAACTTCTTCCTTACAGGAGTGATTCTCCTACATCAGATGACCCTCTCAGTCTTTACTCCATATTTTTTCTTTAGTGGGGATGGGGTAGGGAGAGCAAAAGGAGGGTAGAGGAGTGAGTAAGGGGATACTGGAACTGTGTAGTCAAGAGGGCCTGGTAGGATTTGCTGTAGAGATGTTCAAGATAGGGGCAAGAGGAAGGAAGTAGAGGATTTGTCTGAAGAAAATCTACTCTCTTCTTTTCTTCAGCCTTCTATTAGTTTTCACTGTTTGAGACATTTGGAAATCCTATTGGGTCTTTGGATCACAGTTTCTAAATTAACATTTCTTTTTTCTGTTTCAATGGAAATCTGAATCTAGTGTCAATGGACTTCTTTCAGTAAATGAACAAAAATAGATTCTGAGCAATCCCTCTTAGTAAGAATTCCAGGTCAATATGTGAACAAGAGTGGAACAGAAAGAAGTTACCCTTTATTGATATCAATAGCATCATTATTCATTGGGTTTTCCATGAGCCTTTGTACATTTTTCTTTTGAGAAGTAACTCAATGAATTAAATAAAGAAACTACACAGAATCAATGAGGACACAGAGATTACAAAATATTTCTTGGATACAGAGATAACATTTTAATGTGAGATCCAAAGGAAGATTTAAAAAAAAATGCTATCCAAACATGGAGAAAACACAGATCAGTGAAAGAGAGAGAGAAAAAAAGAGGAAGACAGACAGACAGAATGTGACCTTATACGAATCACATGTATTTTCCAGACACCTTACTTGATATCCAGAGATTGCCCAGGCATAAGAGTGGATTGTCTTCAAAATGTTCCTTTGTGTTCTTTTGCTTAGGTGTTAGAACAATGTTGTTAGGCTAGAAGTGACCTCAAGCATCAGTAATAACCAGTTTCTCCATGGAAACACCCATGGGGGAATGCTGTCAACACGCATGCTACACCACCCTGCCATGACACCTGAGTTGGCACATCTTTAGTCTTTCACTTAATAAAGCATATTAAAATGCAGGTTAATGAGAATGACATAAAACAGAACAGCAGTTCTCAGCCAAGGGTGGATTCATCTTCTCGGGACATTTGTCAATGTCCAAAGACATTTTTGATTGTCACAACTGCAGGGAGTGGGAGTACTACTGACATTTAGTGGGAAGAGGCCAGGGGTGTTGCTAAGCATTCTATAATACTGAGGACAGCCCCCACAACAAAGAATTATCCATTCTGAAATGTCAGTGGTGGTGAGGTTGAGAAAGCATGGCACAGAATGTCACCTGGGTATTTGTTAGAGTTAAAAATCACCCAGACTTAATGAAGCAAGAAACTGAAGGTGGGCCCCAGCAATTATGGCTTAAGAAGTCTTCTAGGTGATTCTTAGTGATTCTCAAGTCTGAGAACTATTGGTAGAGTGGTAACCTTGAATGGACTCTAATTTTTAAGTGAAGTTTGCCAACCTCACTGCTTTGTTATATTCAATTTAACCAAATAATTATTTTTTAAATACTTCACAATGTAAAGGGATTGTGATTGAGAGTAGCTGTTCAGCCTTACTTTTCAGAGAGGAGTGGTCCAGCTCATAGCTTCAGGTAATAGCAATACACTGAAAAAAATGAGAAAGGGAATTTTCTGATGACTGGACATCCTGTTGATGATGCTATGCTTAGTGTAAGGCAATCGGTCATACTTAGGTGTGATGTCAGCAATTTCCTGAAGTGCTTAATTTGAATTTTTTAATAATGAAAAATGTCATAAAAGGTTGGTTAATCAGAGTATGTCACATAGACAGACTGATGTGGTGACATCAATATAACCTATCCAGGAAGAATAAAGGATCAGTCTGAAGATTAAACCTGAAGGACTTTGCAGACCTTTATGTTGGACATGGAGTATATATTAATGATGAAATGGTAAGACTTTCGGTGAAGATAAAGGAAAATATGGGAATCCTTCCAAAAGTAAACAAAACACACACTACTCGAAGTGTGACCTATGGATCAACAGTGTTGTACTCATTTGGGAGCTGTTAGCAGTGCAGAATCTCGGGCCCCAGTGCAGACTCACTGAATCATAACCTGTAAGCCCCGCATTCTGGTAAGTTCTCCAGGTGATTTATGGGCACATTAGTTTGAGAAGCTCCATACTCAAATAACTCAAGAAAAATGTCTGTAAGAAGTAATTCGTCTCCTTACAATTTTTACTTTCGATATGTGATAGAAATGTCATTATGAGTTCCATTGTTAATAACACTTGAATGGACAAGGAAACTACATTCAGTAACTTCAATCTTTGACTTCCTTGGAAAAAAAGCATCCATTTCTCAAAGACCAGAAAATTTCCCAACCAGGTTTCCCCTATTGCCAATATTGGGTAACATTTTGTTGCCATTGTCCAGGCAGAAAACAGAAGGAAGGCCACATTGGTGACATGATTTTCCTTCCTTCCTTTCATTATTCCTCTCAACCTCCCATCACCAATGCATAGTTCATTCATTCATTCTTTCATTCATTCAACAAACATTTATAAAGTATCGAATATGGGCCAGGCTCTTTTCTAAGTGCTGGGAATCCTAGAATTAAAAATACAACTTGTGTCCATATTTGAGGGCACAATTTCCAACATTTAAACTATAGAGAAGAGAGAAATAACAAGTCCTTACTTACTTGTTTTCAAGCGTCAAGTGAATTTGACACAAGTTTAGACATTAAATAAATGAAGCAAGGGACAGTTCTGTAGTCTGATGTTGCTTGATCAGCTTGGGCGCGCGTTATAAAAATAGTTCCTCCTCTATAATTCTTAATTTAGCACTTCTTTTCCTTTTCTTAATCTTTGGAAAGGAAGAACAATAAAAGACCAAGAACAAAACCATAGGAAGAGGCCTAAAATAAAGGATTTTTCTGTTTGGGTTCCACAATCAAGTCTGTTTGCCCTGGATTAAGTCACTCTTTTTTTCCATCATTCAGTCACTGAGTTAGGATGTCTCTCCCCACACGAAAGTGAAAGAAAAGGCAGTTTAATTTGGTCATCTATCTGATGGTCACACTGGAAAGAGCACTGTCCTGACTTTGCTACTAACTGGTTTTGAGACACTGAGTCAGTCCAGTCTCATCTGTGAACATCAGTGTCTTAATATCTAAAGTGATCATTAATAAAATTCATGAAAACACTTTGATATAAAGACATCATTAATCATGGAAAAAAATAACTATTGCCTTCCTCGGCCTTGCATTGTAACAGAATTAACACTCGCCCTGGGTTACCATTAGGGAATAAGGAAGTGAGCTGTAGGAGAAGGGATTCTAAATCAGAGTGGTTTCTGTGAAACACACACACTGCATTTGTTTACAGAATCCACCCCCCCCTCGCCAACACTCAGACTGACTTCTGCCTAATCCTAGCTGGAATTCCCAATACCCTTTTACAAATCTCTTGAAAATATTTGCTCATCTGACTTTACCATCAGATGACGAACAGGTAGTTATTACTTGTAAGTCCAGTTTTGAGGTATTGTCAAACAAAGGAGGCTACTCACACTCAACCTGTTAAATTCTCTTGTAAAAATTGCCTATTATATCAGTGAATGTAGATGATCTACTAGGATGAAAAAGCAAAATTTAGAAGTAGACATTCTCTTTTAGGTAAGCAAAATAAAGCCTCTTTATTTATGATAACTGCCTCATAATGCGTATATAAATAAGCAAAAAAATTATTTTTACAGGGGTGATCAAAAGTGCACATATAAAAAGAGACATTCTTCTATCTTTATCATTAAAACTCAAGTTTTATTTGTTTTTCTCCCTGAATGTGTTTAATGTGGGAAACAAAGGCAAAAAAAAATGAAATTCCCTTACTACTTACAGCCCTTTGGCAAGTCCTTGAAATAGGCAGAGGGACATTCCCCTAAGCAGTCAGCTGCCTTCAGGTAAATACTAAGGGCAAAAGGCATTCTTCGCCCAACCACCAGGATCCTGTAAGTCTACTTGAACACACAAAAATTCCTTTGGAAACTCTCTTTATCTCTAGCCCCCAAGATACATGTTGGCAATCATGCCTTAAGCGTATGTTCCCCTGATATATATCTGAAGGGTCTCATGACTAGGGTTTTATTAGACAGTACTAAATGACCTTTTCCTCACAATAGCTAGCTCCCTCAAGGTCCTGCAAAACTTACTTCCAAAATTCCTTAGAGACTTTTGATATTATTAACCCCCTCCCAACTTGAAAGTATATAATCAGTCACTCTTCATGATCCCTGTATAGCGCTTTCTGCCCACAGTTCCTGTCCCTGCGCTTTATAAAACCACCTTTTTGCACAAAGACATTTCAAGAATTCTTTCTTGACCATCGGCTCTGAACACCAATATCTTTCCTAGATCATCCTCTTATTCTTATGCTAAGATTTGATTGATTGGCCCTTTAAGAGAGATTGTTCTTAGAATTTACCTCCCCTTTTTGCCCCATTTTTTTTTCCTATCACAAAAAATATTATCATACATAACACAGCAGTTTCTGTGTCCTCAACTTCTCTTTCTTCATTCCTGGCCTGTCAGAACTGCTGTTCCTGATTCTTATTTATGCCTGGAAGAGTTTCCCTCTCCACTATTTTAAAATTCTCTTTCTCTAAAGAAACTCTATTTTAATCCCATTTATACCTTCTAGAGTAACAAACGCAAGTATAATGAGATACATAGAAATAACAGTAATTAACAAACTTCATTTAAATATTACATATATAATACTATATATTAAATATTATATATATAATACTTGTTTGTACACATTGGATTTTCCTATTATTTTTCATAATAAACAAAAAAAACCTGTAGTTTGGTACTAAATTTGTATTTATTCATTCATTCATTTGTTCATTCATTCTAGGAATAATAATTAGAAAACTGCTATATACAAGTCACTGGGCTTCAGCAGTTCAAAATGGGGAAAAGCCTGAAGTGGCAAGTCTATATTACTTGCTGAAGTATTCATAGTGCACCATGATATAAAAGAAAATGGAATTGCTTCAATATGATTTTTCCCCCAAGAAATTTGTGCTTGCTGCTTCTCTCAAAATAGTAGTTAGACACAGATCTGTACCCTTGGGGCTAATAATACATTATATGTTAATAAGAAAAATGTAAAAATTTAAAAAATAGTGGTAAGAAATAACTCTCTGGGTTAATTTTAAAAATTACTTTCTGAAGTATTGGTTCTTATGTCACTGATTATTCCTATCAGGAATCTTTCATCTTTCTTCATACAGATATGATATTTAACTTATAAATCTCCATCCTGTGTGATTCACTATTTCCGCTCAATAACTTGAGTGACTCTGATACAATTGCATTGCTTTAATAAGGGCCTCAATCAAGAATATTACTATTAAACTCTTAGGAACAGATTCTCATAAATGCATGTTCTTTATCTCCAAAATATGGCAAGCTCCAAGTTTTTTTTTTTTTTTAAGAGACACTAAAACATACTTGAGATGACTCTTAACTGCTGAATTGATGACATCAATTTCCCTACTTTTTTATTTTGCTATCATTGTATCTTTCACAGTATTTGTTTTTCTTGTAGGTTTTGGCAATTCTCTTACCATGTTACACTGCTAATAAAATAAAAATAAATTTTGAGTTGCTCAAGTAGTATGATTTTTTTTAAAAAGTCAGTTGCTCATCTTGGATATGTCCTTCAATATTATTATTAAAGTTAATATGTAGAAGGACAAAAATAACTACAATTTAGCATTTGTACGGTGTTATTTCTTTGTAGAATTATAATAATATTTTCTTAGAGTTCAAGAAGATCTAAGTTCAATATTCTCTCCAAAGCAGACTTTTTTTCTGTGTGTAATAAAATAATTTTTGATTTGGAAGCTAGGGAGAAAACAGGATAAGTTGATTTTTCTTAAATAAAAAAAATGCGGTATCTTTATATCTGAGCTTTTAGTTTGAGATTCATTTCACTATATTCTTAATCACACATGTATGGTAAGTAAGGTCATATTTTATTATTCAAATCAAAACCAGAGTAAGCCATCATGTAGATCTGCCCTTCATGACAATAAGCTTCTCTTCTCTTTTGTAGTCATCTTTTTTATGGCAATCCCAAATGCCCAGAGGCATTTACACATATTCATCATATTCACATAAAGAAGCACTTCACCTTTAAGCTGGAGTGTGTCAAACCTGCTTCCATAAACTCCCTCTGTTGGGTCATGCTTTATAGCTTAAAGTGAAGTTCATTTCCAAAGAAAGTATTCCCTCACTCATGCTGCCCCAGCTACGATGCAATGAGGCCATGTATAGGAGATACTTTGGATTGGTTCTCTTTTCCCACTGGTACTGATATTCCTCTGGGAAATCTTTAGATAAAAGATTTTTGACTCTGAGGAACACTGGGCTGTTGCTATCACTGCTGTTCTTTAAGCAGTTTGTTTCCGTTCATTTCCATGCGGCCGCCCTATGCCAAGATCTTCTTGAGGCAGAAGTGTGACACCCTACCTACTGCTCCCACAGAGCCAGAAAGTTGCACGCATTGTTTCTTGCCAACCGGTTTGTCCTGCAGTAGTTTCCCAAGGTAGACATTAGAAGAAAAGAAAAGAAAACAAGAAAACTCACCCTTCCCTGGGAGTTACACCCAGTGACTTTTATATGGCACGATTGGCCTGGGTTTTAAGGAGTATGTTCTTTCAACACGCTTGTGTGAATTAGAAACATGCTAGGTTCTTCCTTCCCAGGCATTCTCCCATAACATTGTGTTTAAAATACTGTAGTACACATTTGTATTTGTTGGGCAAATATGTCATTACTTGAATTTTTCAGCTTACTATACCATTGACAGAAGCTTAACTATTCATACCACAGACTAATAGATGAGGTATAAATAAACACAAATAAGACAACCAGTTGAGCTGATAATAAATTCTTGAAATTGCAGAGCATGCGTTCAGGACATACAACTTTCTAAGTGTCAGCTCAGGGATAATAAACCTTTAAAATAACAGTGACAGTCAAGAACACAATTTTCCTATGTAGCCCTGCATCCCTCTTCATAATGAAAACTGCATGCTACCAAGTCAATCTGGCAGCACCCAGAACTTGTTTAAACTAACTATTAAAGGTTTGTGAGAGTACAAATGATACCCAACTACAACCACAAGGCAGAAGCTGAATCTAGTACTGTCTGACAACCATGAAAGATTTATTCTCTACCTGGCTCCAGGATATTCCCATGCCAGTATCTCTTGCTTGGATCCACTAAAAACTTTCCTTTTTTCAGGGTTTAATAAACTTGAGAGACTAGAAGGCCTGTCAAGAAGTAGAAAGAAAACAGAGTCCAGAGTCCAAGATAGCAGAGGAGTAGGAGACCTAAATTTTGTCTGGTCTCGGGAATTGAGCTAAGTATCTATCCAACCATTCTGAACACCTGCAAACTCAACTGGAGATCAAAGAAAAGAATAGCTGCAACTCTATGAAGAGAAAAGTGACCACTTTCTGCAAAGTAGGAGGTGCAGAGGGAAGTGAATCTGAGGTTATATATGGAAGAGAGACCACAGGAGGAGGCAGCCTTTGTCAGTCAGCTACTGGCAAGTGATAGAGGAGTGGAACACAAAATCAGAACTTTTAGAAGTCTTCTCCAGTGAAAGATGTCCCTCTGGTGGCTATGTGGGGGGTGGAACCCCCACTGGCACAGTGTGGTCTCAGAATCCTCAGGGTCACAGGAAGACTGGGGGTACCTGAGTGTGGCAGAGTTCCCAGGCATCAGAGCAGAGAAGCCAGCTGCAAAGAGTGAGTGGAGGAGTGGGCTCTCAGCTAGAGGTTGCCATAAACTGTCATCTGTGGCCAGTAGGGCCACTGCTCTTTGAGCAGGGAAAGACAAGCGACAGAGCAGGGGAGACTCCCCTTCCTCCACCAGGAGAAGCAGTGCAGGAGTGCACTGCAGGAATCTGCTGGGTCTGGAGATCCCAAACAGGACTGTGTGCCAGAGATAGAAATGCTCAGTTACAAGCCAGGTGATCATGGAGTGTGGCTGGAGGGGGGGATGCAAGAGTGATTGACACTAGATCTTGAGTGTATTTTGATTTGTTAGAAGAAACTGCATCCCAAAAGTTTAAAGAAATAAAAACATGTACATACAAAAAATAAGGTTAAATCAATGAAGTGGTAGAATATGACTGAGAAAACGAAAATTAAAAAGGATTTTAAAAAGGGATCTAGTGTATTTCTCTGTTCTATTCACCTGCCTGATCATATTCTCTTTTTTTCTTTACTTTTTCTTCTTTCCTTTTTCAACCAACTTCTTATCAATTCTTTTTTAAAACCTTTTTTGATTTTCATTTTTACAGTCATAGTCTATCCCTTTAATGTATTTAACCTCACTTTTGTGTCAACTAATCTTCGACAAAGCAGGAAAGAATGTCCAATGTAAAAAAGACAGTCTCTTGGTGTTGGGAAAATTGGATAGCCATATGCAGAAAAATGAGACTGGATAATTTCCTTACACTATACACAAAATAAACTCAAAATGGATGAAAAACCTAAAAGTGGGACAGGAACCCATCAAAATCCTTGAGGAGAACACAGGCAGCAATCTCCTTCACCTCTGCCACAGCAATTTCTTGCTAGACATGTCACCAAAGGTAAGGGAAACAAAGGCAAAAAATGACTATTGGGACATCATCAAGATAAAAAACTTTTGCACAACAAGGAAAACAGTCAATGAAACCAAAGAGAACTGACTGAATGGGAGAAGATATTTGCAAATGACATATCAGATAAAGGGTTAGTTTCCAAAATTTATAAAGAACTTATCGAACTCAACACCCAAAGAACAAATAATCCAATCAAGAAGTGGGCAGAAGACCTGAACAGACATTTTGGTAAAGAAGACATCTAAATGGCCAACAGACATATAGAAAAATGCTCAACATCACTTGGCATCATGGAAACACAAATGAAAACCACAGTGAGATACCACCACCTCACACCAGTCAGAATGGCTTAAATTAACAAGTCAGGTAATGATAAATGTCAGTGAGGATGCAGAGAAAGGGGAAACCTCCTACACTCTTGGTGGGAATGCAAACTGGTGCAGTGACTCTGGAAAACAGTATGGCGTTTCCTCAAATTCGAAAATTTAGCTACCCTATGACCCAGCAATTGCACTACTGGGTATTTACCCCAAAGATACAAATGTAGTGATCTGAAGGGGCATGTGCACCCAACTGTTTATAGCAGAAATCTCCACAATAGCCAAACTGTGGAAAGAGCCAGATGTCCACCAACAGATGAATGGATAAAGAAGATGTGGAATATATATACAATGGAATATTTTACACCATCAAAAATTGAGATCTTGCCATTTACAATGACATGGATGGAACTAGAGGGTATTATGTTAAATGAAATAAGTCAATCAGAGAAAGACAATTATCACATAATCTCAATGATATGTGGAATTTGAGAAACAAGGAAGAGGATCATAGGAGAAGAGAGGAAAAAAATGAAATAAGACAAAACCAGAGAGAGAGACAAACCATAAAAGACTCCTAATCTCAGGACACTGAGGGTTTCTGCAGGGTAGGGAGGTGGGAGGGATGCAGTGGCTGGGTAATGGACATTGGGGGATGTTATGTGCTATGGTGAGTGCTGTGAATTGTGTAAGACTGCTGATTCACAGACTTGTACCCTTGAAGAAAATAATACATTATATGTTCATAATTTTAAAAGTACAAAGAAGGAAAAGAAAGACAACAAACATTATGCTCTGCTATGCTTTCTCATTTAACCCTGGATAACAATGCAAAGAATTATTCCCAGATGAGTACATGTGGCTGAAAAGTGATAAACTATGATCATATAGTCTATTGCAGATCTTGGATTTGCACTGAATCTGACTCCAAAACTCATCCTGCTATTATACTATTGCTAAGAGGTCTCTTTTAATACACTTTCTTGGATTAAAAATCCAAATATTATTTTTAACCTGTATCATTTAAATCACAAATAGTATGAATGCCATAAATGCTAAAACACTAGCAAGTCATAATGCAACCTCAAATAAAGTACCCATTAAGGGGTACTAAAGTATTTAAAAGTTCTTTTACATACTTATCTCTTGAATATATCTTGGCAGTATGAGATTAATATTTTTATGTCATCTCTTTTTAAAAAATGGACAAGCCCAGGTTTAGAGAGGAAACAGACTTGTGGGGGGTAGCACAGCAATGTTTGTGACAGATTGTAAACCTGTGTCTTCTGGGTTCAAGTCCAGAATAGCTGCATTATTCTGCTCTTTTCAGAGTGCTTTCCTGAGGAAACATCTGTAGCTTTGTCTTCCTCGGGGCAGACAGTCTAGAGAAGGACAACAAAGAGCGTGCATGGTTTTTCAGTTATGTTTGACAGCTGTTTCCCTACCCTAACGATTTCAAGAGTTGCAATGACTTTATTCACTGAGAAGTTCAAACACAGTCAAACTGTTTGCACTGTGGGTGCAAGAACCTTTCTACTATCTGGAGAGCCTAACTGTTGGCAAAATCCAGTCTTGCTGACTGCCATCTCTGCCAAAGGAGAGAAGGCTTTCTGTTCATATAGCCACACATATGGGAGTTCTTCCTCTGCTTGGGTAACATTTTCTCTTGATTTTCTTACAACATTTTTGATGTCCAAATTCCTTTCCTTAGCAAGTAGGGACCTGAGGGCTTTGCTCTTGGCTGGGGTTCTGGAAGTTTGCACTGAACTTGATAATAACATGAAGCTTCACAGAGATATAAATTATAGAGCAAAGGGAAAGCTAGAGTCCAGAATCTTGAGAAAAGTGAAGATGGGAGTCAAGTAGTCCAAATACAGAAATTTTTCTAAAGGGCAAAGGAATGAGTCATGGTAGAAAACCAGTTCTAAGGCCAAGATGCCAGGTCCAAGATGAGAATAAGGCAAGGGCTAGCCTAGACAAGCTTACAAGGACTGAGCATGAGGAGTTTTATTAAAGCATCCTAGATAGATGATCTTTTTTTTTTTTTTTTGAGTCAAGGAGCATAAACTTTGTTCTAATCTCTTTATTCTTCACTTAAAAATCTCAGTTCCAAGTGAGATAAAGGAAAAGGCAGTCTCAAGAGCTTCAAGTCAGGCCTTGAGAAATGGAAATTTATCTTGGTCTCAAAGGGCATTTGGGAACATATAAGAATACTAGCAAGACTTACACTTTAAAATATTGATTTTCGTGAATCATGAATTAATATTTCAGTGCCACAAAAGAAGTTTCCTGTCTTCCTAGCATTCTATTTCTTACTACTTAGTACTTGAGTTCAAGTTTGACACTGAGCCTACAACTCCCTATTCTTATTAAATCATTTATTTGAATTTACCTCCCCTGAATTCTCCAGGCATCTGAGAATGCAGCTCCCACTCTAGAGGCATAAACAAACTTTATTTTCATTCTTTTCCTCCCTCCCTCTTTCTTTTTAGGAATCTCAATTCCAGAGCCTCAAAACTTCAATTGATCCAAAAGTAATTCTCCTTCCAGGACTTATGGGGAACCTACTTTGTTCTTGGTACCCTTACCATGTGGTTTAATTAAAGAACTATTAAACAGCTCTACAAACATTAAATAACATGATATAGATCATGTAATGAGGCATTACATGATTAATTTTCAAATGTGCATCCGAAGTGAGGAGAGTGAGGTTAGAAATGATTTTTTTTTAAGATTTTGTTTATTATTTGACACAGAGAGAGAGACAGTGAGAGAGGGAACACAAGCAGGAAGAGTGGGAGAGGGAGAAGCAGGCTCCCCGTGGAGCAAGGAGCCGGATGTGGGGCTGGATCTCAGGACCCTGGGATCATGACCTGAGCCGAAGGCAGGCGTTTAATGACAGAGCCACCCAGGTGCCCTAGAAATGATTTTTTTAAGGACGAATATAGAGAATGCTTTTCTTTTTGAAACTTGAGCAAACCTAAAATTACATTGTTTGGGAGCATGAAAGTCTATTCCTTGCATAAATGATATGGTTCATTATATTTAATATATATACTTGTCTTATTGAAAAAATAAAGAGTCCACTTACTCTTATCCCCTTATCTAAAACAAAACAAAACAAAACAAAACAAAAAGTTAGGAGAAAACAGGAGTCAAAAGCTTAGAAAAAAATGATCTGAGTTTTTCTCTTTTTATCCCTAGGTCTTTACATGTCTAGTGACTGGTCAATGGAAGCATAGAGATGGATTCTGGGGAAATTTCCTGGAGGATTTTGAAGGATGGGAAAGATTTGCATAAGTGGAGCGGAAGTGGAGGGTCAGTTCACCTTAGTCAGAAAAGTGTACATATGAGCACAAACACAGTAATATGAAAGGTTGTAACAGAGACTTTTGAGGCAGAGATGGGCAGAAGTACAAGCTTGAGGTGCTAAGGATCTTATTTTCTCCTTAAAAGTACTCTAATCTAGCTGAAAAGTGAGTATGATATGTTTTTTCCTTTTAATAAATTGTCTCCAATGCAAACATATTTATCAATTTATTCAACAAATATTTATAAAGTACCTTCCCTCATATGACAAATATATAGGCTATGTTCTCAACAAAGACAAGTACAAAGAAGTCATTTACATATAACTGTAATTAGCATATTTCATAAACTAAAAATTTGAACACAGAACTGCCTCTGAAAATCCAGGGAACATGGATAGTAATTTTAACAAATATGTAGGTATAGGCGAGGACAAGGAGGATCCATTTCCTTTGGGGAGGAACAAAGGTGCAAAAGCCTTGCCCATAGGTGAGATGGAAAGAAACTTAAGACTGACAATATGGCACAAGGAATACGCTATGGGAATCATCTCATCTTAAATTAAGAACACCATCATAGGATGCCAAGTAAAACACAAGCACCTGTCTTATAATAGAAGAAATGTTTACTGAATAAATGAGTAAATGAATCAGACATTGGGACAGGTGTCTTTATTTGGCAGTAAATATAATGCTTGATGGCACAATAAACAGGCTTGTGGTTCCCATATATTATTTATTATTTCCAAAGGCAATCAAGAAGAAAACAAAATTTTAATAATTTAGAAAAACAAATAAATACTAAGATTGCCCTCCTTTGAGTTTAAACAATGTCAGTAGTTGACAATGATCTATTTCTTAAACTTCGTGGGTTTACATTGCATGTTTATTATATTACCCTATATTCCTTATAAATCCTTTCTTAATAAACACACACACACACAGACACACCCCCACAGAGACTCACTGTGAGTGAGTTAATAACACCGTGAGTGTTATTTTCTATTCAAATTTATAACAGCTTAAAAAATACTTTTAAAAATAGAATTTATGGGGTGCCTGGGTGGCTCAGTTGGTTAAGCATCTGCCTTTGGCTCAGGACATAATCCTAGGGTCCTGGGATAGAGCCCTGCCTGGGTCTCCTTGCTCACTGAGGAGTCTACTTTTTTCTCTCTCCCTGTGCCACTCCCCCTGCTGTTCTCTTTCTTTCTCTTTCCCTCTCTCTCTCTGTCAAATAAATAAATGAAAATAGAATTTACCTAAAATGATACTTAATGGTGAAAAACTGGAACTTTCCTGCTAAGATCAAGAACAAAGCAAGAACGTACCCTCTCATCACCCCTTTTTTAACATTGTACTAAATAATAAGACAAGTAAAGGAGACAAAATGTATACAGATTGAAAGAGAAGGAACAAAACTATCTTTGTTCGCAGATAACACAAATATCTTGTAGAAAATCTGATAGAATTGAAAAACCTGAAAAAAGAAATGATTGTAACAAGATTACAGGGTTCAAGATTAATGTACCAAAGTCAATCACTTTTGTATATACCAACAATGAACAAATGAAATTTGAAATTCAGAAAACAATAACATTTATATCACTACCCGCCACAAAATAAAGTACTTAGGTATAAATGTAACAAAATATGTGTAAGATTTACATGAGAAAAACTACAAAATTTTTATAAAAGAGATCAAAGAATTAAATGGGGAGATACCATATGGCCAGACAATAATGAGTCCAGATGGTAGTTATTCTTGACTCAATCTATAGATTCAATATATTCCAATCAAAATTTCACCAAATTATTTTGCGGGTATCAGCGAACTGATTCCAAAGTTTATGTTAATTGGCAAAAGACCGAGAATAGCCAACACAATGTTGAAGGAGAAGAACAAAGTCAGAAGATCAACACTATCCTTTTCACACTTGCTATAAAGTTATAGTAATCAATATCGTGTGGTATTAGAGAAAAAGAAGACAAAGAGATCAATGAAACAGAATAGAGAGCCCAGAAATTGATCCCCAAAATACAGTCAACTGATTTCTGACAAAGGAGCAAAGACAAAACAATGAAGCAAAGATAGTCTTTTAGACAACTGATGGAGGAAGAACTTTCATTATGTCCACACGTAACAAAATGAATTTAAACACAAACCTTACACCCTCCATAAAAATGAACTCAAAATGGATCATAGACCTAAACGTGTGAAGTGCAAAACTGTAAAAATCCAAGAAGATAACATAGGAGAAAAATACAGGTGACCTTGAGTACGGTGATGACTTTTTTTTTTTCATTTTTGACAAGAAGTTTATTTAAACAAGACACTTCCCTTGAAGCAAAAACCATCTAGGATTCATTTCTTTTACAGTAATTTATACCTGTTTAAAGAGAGTTTGCCTGACAAGTAACAACTATATACAAAAAAAGTTATAAAATTGTCCTTGGTTTTACAATGATAAATGAAAGACATTAAAATTCCCCAATTGAACAAGGTGTGCAAGGAACTTTTTTTTTTTTAAGATTTTATTTATTTATTTGACAGAGAGAAATCACAAGTAGATGGAGAGGCAGGCAGAGAGAGAGAGAGGGAAGCAGGCTCCTGCTGAGCAGAGAGCCCGACATGGGACTCGATCCCAGGACCCTGAGATCATGACCTGAGCCGAAGGCAGCGGCTTAACCCACTGAGCCACCCAGGCGCCCCAAGGTGTGCAAGGAACTTTATGTTGTTCTTTTTTTGTGAAACAGTGAGAGTAATATAACTTATGAGATATAAAGACAGGAGCTGAATATCACAAACGGAGAAAGAGGGTGTTTTCACAGAACCAGTATTTTTCCCTATTTCTTGTCAATTTGATGCCAATTAAAACATACCACTGGTCATTTAGCTAAAAAAAAAAAATGCAGTGTGCTTCTGCACATACACCATTATGTTATATGCAGTAAAGGAATGAGGAATGGGAAAATGAAAGAATCGAGAAAAACTACTATAGCATTCAGGATGTGGTGGATGCAAATTGCAGTTTTTGAACTGACAATGTCCTCTTTGGTCTAAAGGAACAGAGTTTTGAAGTACCACATTCCATTTTTAGTAAATACCTCCTGTCTGCTGCTGCAACACATCACATCAATTTTATCTTCATCCTCCATCTCTAACTGTGCAGGAGTGTCTGTTTCATTGATTGTCTGCTCATCAAATCGGAATCAGCCTCATTGACAAGCTGTTATTCACAATACGCTTTCATTAGTTTACTAAGTATTGTGAGCCTGCCTCTTCATCTTAAATAGTACTTCAGAATCATCCTGCTCCACCACCCTCAAATTAATATGGTCGTTGTTCTCAGTCCTGACTCCTTCCTTGGACTTTTTATTGGCCTTGGTGAGCCCCAGAGACGACTCAGCTGCCACTCCACAAAAGAGGTGCCAGGTCCACACTGAATGAGCACACAGCAGGACCGGAGCAGCTGAAGAGAAGCAGCTTGTGATGTCTCTTCAGATACAACACCAAAGGCACAATCCACTACAGAAATAGTTGATAAGCTGGTCTTTATTGGAGTTAAAAACTTCTCCTCTTCATAGGACACAGTCAAGAGAATGAAAGGACAAGCCACAGACTTGGAGAAAATGTTTACAAAATACATATATGATAAAGGACTTATCTAAAATACACAAAGAATGGGGCACCTGGGTGACTCAGTGGGTTAAAGCCTCTGCCTTTGGCTCAGGTCATGATCCCAGGGTCCTGGGATTGAGCCTTATAAAATTGTCCAGCGGGGAGCCTGTTTCCCCCTCTTTCTCTCTGCCTGCCTCTCTGCCTACTTGTGATCTCTGTCTGTCAAATAAAAAAATAAATAAAATAAAATACATAAAGAACTCTTAAACCTCAAGAATACGAATATTAATAACCTAATTTTCAAAAGACTAAAGACTTGAACAGACACCTCACCGAAGAAGATATACTAGTGACAAATAAGCACCTGTATAAGCAATAATGAGCTACTACTACACATTTATTAGAATGGGGGAGACCCCAAATGCTGTTAAGATATGGGGCAATAGGAACTCTCATTCATTTCTGGTGAGAATATAAAATGATACAGCCACTTTGGAAGACATTTTGGCAATTTCTTACAAAACTAAACATACTCTTAACTATATGATCTAGGGATTCCACTTCTTAGTATTTACCCAAAGGAGCTGAAAACTTATGTCCACATAAAAACTTCCGGGGGGTGGGCACCACATGGCTCAGTCATTAAGCATCTGTCTTCGGCTCAGGTCATGATCCCAGGATTCTGGGATCCAGCCCCGCAACAGGCTCCCTGCTCAGGGGGGAAACCTGCTTCTCCCTCTCCCACACCCCCTGCTTGTATTCCTTCTCTCACTTTGTCTCTCTGTCAAACAAATAAATTCTTAAAAAAAAAAAAACTTGCATGGGGATGATCACAGGAGCTTTGTTTACAATTGCCAGAACTCGGAGGTCATGACGTCCTTGGTGAATGGAAAAAGAAACTGTAGTCCGTCTAGACAATGGACTGTCGTGCAGTGGTTTTTTGCTTTGTTTCGTTTTGTTTTGTTTTTTAAAAAAAAAGCGATCATGCCATGGGAAGAAACACAGAAGAAACTTAAATGCATGTCACTAAGTAAAAGAAGTAGTAAAAGGCAACATACGGTATGATTCCCACTATGTGATATTTTGGGAAAAAACAAAATTATGAAAAAAGTAAAGGATCAATGATTGCCAGAGTTTGTGGAGGGGGGGTGGGCAAGAAGGGATGAAGGGAGTACACAGGATTTTTAGGGTGTAAATCTATTCTATATGTATTATAAGGGTAAATACATGTCATTACACATTTGTTGAAACCCAGAGAATGTATAACACTGAGTGAACCCTAATGTATGGTATGAACTTTGGGTGACAATGATGTATGACAATGATGTTGGGTGACAATGTACCACTCTACATTGGACAAATGTACCACTCTACATAGGTTGAGAGTGAAAGAGGCTGTATGGGGAAGGAAGATAAGGGCTATAGGGGAACCTCAGACCTCAATTTTCCTGTGAACCTCAAACTAAAGTCTACGTTATTTATTTTATTTCTTTTCAGTGTTCCAAATCACACACACAACTACAAAGGAAGTAGTCTACTAAAAACAGAATTAAACATTTATAGAATCTGAAGTGCCTCTAAGAAATCTTCAGTCATCTAAAATAGTTTGAAACCCACCAAGTGACACTTTTCTTCATTTTATAACTAATAACAACATAGCAAAAAATCACAATATATTTACTATATTGGCAGGGTGCCTGGGTGGCTCAGCGGGTTAAAGCCTCTGCCTTCAGCTGAGGTCATGATCCCAGGGTCCTGGGATCGAGCCCCATATCGGGTTCTCTGCTCAGCAGGGAGCCTGCTTCCCCCTGCCTTTCCACCTACTTGTGATCTCTGTCTGTCAAATAAATAAACAAAATCTTTAAAAAAAATTTACTATATTACAATATATGTAATATAGACAGGTTAACAATACAGTTCACACTTCTCAAGGAACTTTACTAAATGTTTGCAAACATTATCTTCTTTGTTTTTTACTGTAGCCTTATGAGCTGAGTATTATCTTAACTCACTTTATGTAGATGTACAGGAAAGATCTGTGAGTTACTTGAGGTCACAGAACTAGTAAATGGAAGAACCGTGTCAACCCAAAAGTGTCCCTTGTCAAGCTGGCCCTCTTTTTGAAAACATGTTCCATAGGGCTAATAAGATTGAAACTAGCAGAAAGTTTAAAGCTTGTTTTTCAGAGAACTGTTTCTCTCTAATCATCCATTGTGTCTTTTCAGACCCTACTAACAAATCCACTAGCTGGCTCTGCAGAAGCCTGGACTCAAGGTCAACTGATATGGTTTCAGCCTATGAAGAAGGCCCTTTCTGAGATAATGAGCCTAAGACCCCATCCAATTTATATGGGCTTTCAGAGCATAGCCCCTTCTACTTGTCCTAAACTAACCTCTTGATTTCAAGGGCTGAATTTTGCCACATTCTGATGATATTAAGTCTCTACCCCAAAGTTAACACGGGATGCATGTTACATGTGCTCATTCAATGTGCAGGTTCCACTTTCCTCATGAATATTCATAAGTTTCCCTGCCCTTTTCATCAACATGTATGTAACCTCAACTCCTAAGGATCATTTAAATTTGTTCTCTCCCTGTTCAGGGAGGCAGATTTATGGCTTGTCCCCCTGATTTTTTTCCTTGTTTTGGCTGCCTCTTCAAATAAGCTGTTTCCTTCTCGCAAGTCTGATGTCTCAGTGATGGGATCTGTTGCACATCAGGCAGATGGACTTGGATTTGATTACACTTTATTCTAGTCTTTTATTCTGTGGGGTTGAGCAGCACTTAGAACAACCCATATGAGAAGAAGGGGGTGGGGGGAAGACTGAGTACACATAGTCCATCTGTCCCTTTAAAGGACTTTGCTTCATGAGATTTCCAGAAAGCTGTCTGACAGGTGCTGGCTGGGCCTCTTCTGTTTGGAGAGCAGAGAACAAATCTGGTACTGCCCAAAAGGGCCCTATCTGCCTCTTGGGTGAACGAAACTAGAAAGCGCTGAAGAGGCCATTGAAAGAATACCCTCAGGGCGCCTGGGTGGTTCAGTGGGTTAAGCCTCTGCCTTCAGCTCAGGTCATGGTCTCGGGGTCCTGGGATCGAGCCCCGCATCGGGCTCCCTTAGCAGGGAGCCTGCTTCCCCCTCTTTCTCTGCCTGCCTCTCTGCCTACTTGTGATCTCTCTCTGTCAAATAAATAAATAAAATCTTAAAAAAAAAAAAAAAAGAAAGAATATCCTCATATTTCCTTTTCTCCACTCAGGTACCCACAGATGTTCTCTGAGATGCTGTTCTGTGAAGACGCTGTTCTCGACGCTGGAAGTCTAGGAGTGGATAAAACAGGAAAGGGTCATATTTGTTCGCAAATGCCAATGAAGGCCTGGAGTTGAGAATGCAGATGCATGGAAGCAGCCAAAGCTGCCTGTGGCTGAACCCTAGTGAACCTGGGGAAAGGCTCTGTAGGAGTGGTCAGGCAGGAGGAGCAGTCCTGGTAGCCTGGGAGGGCCAGCCACAGGGCAGAAGTCTTGTTCACATTTTATTCCACTCACATGTTTCCTCCTGCTCTGCTTTCGGCTTCCTCCCATTGATGCCTGTGTGTTGACCTCAAGGCAGATGGAGACCCTGTGGCTACCTGGGGGTGAGGCTTGACTGGTACCATACCTGTCAGGAAAGCGTATTAGGTTAAAAAGAGAGAGGAGTGGAAGATACAATGGAGCTCTGTTTCTTGAGCCACAGAGCTGGCACCAGGTTCTGTTGAAGGAGGCACAATTCGAAGCCTTATTTCCAATTTATGCTGCCCACCAAGGTCTCTTCATGGAGAAGAGTTCTGGAAGAAGACAGTTAGATTCATTTTTACCATACCAAGTATGTGTACAATGCTTTAGAAGTGGGAGGCTTTTTGGAGAGCTGTGTTTAGCTGCCTCTTGGATAGTTTTCCAAATAAGGAGTTTTGGCATCTAACTCCCTAGGGGTTCCTGGTTCATCCTTTATTTCCGGTAAGACTGAAATTCTGTGTTCCCTCACACTGTCATTCCTCTCTCTTGCTCAGGCTTTCACTGTCCTGGCTAACTTTTTCAGATTCCTCATTTCCAGGCTCAGAGTCACTTTCATCAGAAAGATTTCTGATGAAATCTTCCATCAGAAACCATCCCAGGCTGACATCAGTTGGGCTTTTTTTTTTTTTTTTAAATCTCATAGAGGCTTTTGTGTACTGAAAACAATACTTACAGTAGTCTGTGTTACCGCTGACATTCAATAGCCTACAGTTATAATTTGAAAAACATACTTTCTCCAAGCTTTTAAATATAATAACAAAAATCTAGTAAATTTAGAATTTTTAGTTTGAAATTAGATGAAGCTTGTATTTATTGTTAGGTTAGTTTTTACATTTGGCAAACAAAATTTGCTTAATCCTTTAGATACTACATGTAAAAGTATTTTATATTTGAATGTATATAATTCAAAAAATGTATATATAAATATGATAATTCTAATGTTCTTACGTATTTAAACACATCTATAGACCTGGTTACTTGCATTCCCATAAACACTCATATAATGGATTTCCTCAAGAATCTCAAGCACTTAAGAAAGCAGATATACGGGGCGCCTGGGTGGCTCAGTGGGTTAAGCCGCTGCCTTCGGCTCAGGTCATGATCTCGGGGTCCTGGGATCGAGTCCCGCATCGGGCTCTCTGCTCAGCAGGGAGCCTGCTTCCCTCTCTCTCTCTCTCTCTGCCTGCCTCTCCGTCTACTTGTGATTTCTCTCTGTCAAATAAATAAATAAAATCTTTAAAAAAAAAAAAAAGAAAGCAGATATACAAACCACATAAACATACCTTCCTAAACATATAAACAACTTTAATAAGGCTGAAAATAAAACATATACATCTATATATAATTCTCTTTAGCATTTCAGATCTTAAAACGAAACTTACCAAAGCAATCTTGAGAAAGAGGAATAAAGCTGGAAGTATCACAGTCCCAGAGCTCAAGATATACAACAAAGTGAGAATAATCAAAACAGTATTGTACTGAAAAAAAAAAAAAAACAGTATTGTACTGGCACAAAAATACACATAGATCAATGAAACAGAATAAAAAGCCCATGCTTGTATGGTCAATTAATCTCTGACAAAGGACACAAGAATATACAACAGGAAAAAGACAGTTTCTTCAACAAATAGTGTTGGGAAAACTAGACAGCAAGATGCAAAATAATAAAACTGAATCACTTTCTCATATGAAACACAGAAATAAACTCAAAATGGATAAAATACCTAAATAAGAGACCTGAAACCATAAAATCCCTAAAACAAAACATAAGCAGTAATGTCTTGGACATCAGCCTTAGCAACATATTTATGGATATGTCCCCTGAGTTGAGAGAAATAAAAATACAAATAAACTATTGGGACTACACCAAAATAAGAAGCTTTTGAACAGCAAAGGAAACCAACAACAAAACAAAAAGGTAGCCTAGAGAATGAGAAAATATATTTGCAAATGATATATCTAGTAAGGGATCCTAAAAGGTAGCCTAGAGAATGAGAAAATCCAAAAAGGTAGCCTAGAGAATGAGAAAATATTTTTGCAAATGATATATCCAGTAAGGGGTTAATATCCAAAACACATATTTTAAAAACTTATAAAACTCAACACACACAAAAAAATAGTAAGATTCAAAAATGGACAGAGGACCTGAACAGACATTTTTCCAAAGAAGACATACAAAGACATACAAAAAAAAATACAAAGACATTCCAATAGACATAGGAAAAGATTCTCAACATCACTCATCATCAGGGAAATGAAAACCAAAACTGCAGAAAGATACCACTTTGCACCAGCCACAATGACTAGCAATAACAAGAAACAACAAGTATTAGAGAGGATGTGGAGAAAAGGAAAAACTTGTGTATTGTTGGTGGGAATGTAAACTTGTGCAACCACTATGGGCTAGAGGTTCCTCAAAAACTGAAAAATGAAAATACTGTATGACCCAATAGTTCCACTACTGGGTATTTACCCAGAAAAAGCAAAAACACTAATTTGAAAAGATATATGCACCCCTATGTTAATTGTACCATTATTTTTAATAGCCAAGATACAGAAGCAACCCAGCTGTCCATCAATATGTGAATGGGTAATGCACATGTGGTATTTATATAAATGGAATATTACTCAGTCACAAAAAAGAATGAGGTCTTGCCCTTTGCAACAATGTGGATGGACCTACAGGGTATTATGCTAAATGGAACAATTCCGACAGAAGAAGACAAATAGCATATAATTTCACTTATCTGTGCAATTTAAGAAACAAAACAAATGGGGGGAGGCAAAAACAAATGGGGGATGGCTCAATCAGTTAAGCATCTGACCCTTGATTTCAGCTCAGGTCATGATTTCAGAGTTGTATGATGAAGCCCTGCATCAGGCTGTGCACTGGGTGTGGAGCCCTCTTAAAATTCTCCCTCTTCCTCTGCTCTTCCCCTACCCTCCCTGGGGCTATAAACAAACACACAAACAAACGAATGAACAATAAAAGGCAAACAGAGTCTTAATTACAGAGAATGAACTGGTGGTTGCCAGAGGGAAGGTGTGTGGGGGGATGGAAGAAAGAGAAAGGAAATGAAGAGGTACAAAGTTCCAGTTCTAAAATAAATAAGTCACAGAGATGGAAAAGTACAGCATAGGGAATATAGTCAGTAATACTGTAATAATGTAATAGTGGCAGATAGTGACTATAGTTATGATTGTGGTGAGCATTGAGTAATGCACAGACTTGTCAAATCAACATGTTGTACACTTGAAACCAATGCAACATGGTATATCAATTATACCTCAATAATAATTTTTTTATCTTTTTTTAAATTTATTTTCAGCATAACAGTATTCATTGTTTTTGTACCACACCCAGTGCTCTATGCAATCCGTGCCCTCTCCAATACCCACCACCTGGTTCCCCCAACCTCCCACCCCCTGCCCCTTCAAAACCCTCAGATTATTTTTCAGAGTCCATAGTCTCTCATGGTTCACCTCCCCTTCCAATTTCCTCCGACTCCCTTCTCCTCTCTATCTCCCCATGTCCTCCATGCTATTTGTTATGCTCCACAAATAAGTGAAACCATATGATAATTGACTCTCTCTGCTTGACTTATTTCACTCAGCATCATCTCTACCAGTCCCATCCAGTTGCTACAAAAGTTGGGTATTCATCCTTTCTGATGGAGGCATGATACTCCATAGTGTATATCGACCACATCTTCCTTCGTCCTTCCATTTGTTCATTGAAGGGCATCTTGGTTCTTTCCACAGTTTGGTGACCGTGGCCATTTTTAAGAAGAATTTTAAAAACCCCTAAACTCATAAATTTAGGAAATCAGGTACTATGTACCGAACTGCATGTAAAGGGGTAAAAATGACTAAGCCTGACAAATACTTCAGTTAAAATAATTTGTTTACTATGTTAGTTTCTCTCAAATGTCTTTAATATAAAGAATATACAAAGCAGTAAAATTATTTTTAAACTTGCTATATTTGCATAAACATAAATTTATATGAAAAAAGCATCGTATCTATTTTTTCCTTATCTCTGTGTTCGTGTGTGTGTGTGTGTGTGTGTGTGTGTGTAGTATCAGGTTTATTAAATAATTAAAGTTATTTAATTAACAAAGTGGAACAAAACCTTTATTTCAGAAGCAGCACAATAGCTAAGATTATGCACTTGGAGTTATTGGTCAGAGATTTGACACCAATGCTATTGATTTGGGGTTCTTTGTCAGTGGTCAAGGAATTATAAAACTTATAAAAAATTATGAAACTTATAAGATGTGAACCAATACAAAGCACACCCCAAAAAGAGTCAGCTCAGGTGTATAGGGTAAGGCTCTTTTCAGGGGCTCTGCTCTGTCACTGGAGAACCTTCTTGTATATCAATTCGGTGGATCACTTAATTTGCCTTCTTTCCAGTTTCATTCTTACCCAAATTTTCATCATATTTGCTTGCAACAGTTTATCACTTGATTTGGATAGACAAATACTGTAACATACACCAGATTTTTATCTCTTTGCCTCCTGTTTGGAATAAATACAACTGTGCAAGATTGTATCTTCTATTGCATTAGCAATCACCATTATTTCAGCTTGGCAATGCAGCAAGACAGACATAAATGAACTAAAGTTCACTGCAACCATAAGTATTAGCTTCCTAGAAATTGCCATTACAGAGTCTCACAAACTGGGCTGCTTATTGTATCACAGTTCTAAAGGCTAGAAGTCCCAAATCGAGGTGTCAGCAGAGCCATACTCTCTCTGACACCTGCAGGAAAGAGCCCTTCTTTGCCTCTTCCTAGCTTCCGGTGATTTCCTGGCCATCTCTGGTATTCCCTGACTTGTAGCTGCATCTGTCCGTGTTCATGTGGTGTTTTTCCTGTGTCTCTGTCTCTCCACATGGCATCCTTTTTATAAAGACACCAGTCATTGGAATAGAGGTCCAGCCAGTTCTAGCATGACTACAGCTTAACTAATTATATCTGCAATGACTTCATCTCAAAATAAGTTCATATTCTGAGGAACTGGGTGTTAAGACTTTAATGGGGTCTTTTTCAAGGACATGATGGAATCCATAAGCCATGGAAGAATTACTATATTGAGGATCTTGGTCATATTAAGTGGAATTTCTCAACTGTGGCGCGATTGAAAGTTGGGACTGGAAAATGCTTTGCTTCAGAGGGCTGTCTTGTGCACTGTAGAATGTTTAGATGCATCTCTAGCTTCTACCTGCTAGGTCCCAATAGCAACTTCTTCGCATACAGCTGTGACAACCATACATGTCCCCAGACATTTCCAAGTGTCTCCTGGGGTTGGGGTTGGTAGTAAAAATTGCCTTCTATTGAGAACAACAGATAAGAGAGAGAGAGAGAGAACATGAGCAGGGGGCCGGAGGGAGAGGGAGAAGCAGGCTCCTCATTAAGCAGGGAGCCTGACACGGAGCTCATTCCCAGGACCCTGGGATCATGACCTGTGCTGAAGGTAGATGCTTAACTGACTGAGCCATTCAGGGGCCCCCAAACTTCCAGTTATACAATAGAGAAATCACAGCATAAAGTACAGCATAAAGAATGTAGTCAATGACATTGTAATAAGGTTATATGGTGACTACGCTTATTGTGGCAGGCATTGAGTAATACAGAGTTGTTGAATCAGTATGTTGTACCCCTGAAACTAATGTAATATGGTATAAAAAGTATATTTCAATCCATCCATCAATGTAAAAAAAAAAAGAAAGAAAGAATTCCAGAGAACAGAGGTAAAGGATTTCTGGAGTTGGGACTTGGTGGGAGGCAGAGTCAGTAAAGGGGACCATGGCAAATAGAGTGAGTACTTTCCTAGGAGTCACTCCTGGAATTCTTGCAGGGACTGACATAAAGAGGGATAAAGACATGTCATGAAATGATGACAAAGATAGTGTATTTGAGAAATGTTGGCAAGGTCTTACGAGGTGTATGCAAAACTTTGGGATTCCCTCTTGATCTCTAAAGGTGGATTTTTCAGTATCATTTCTCCCAAGTCTCTGACTGGCAGCTCTCAGGAAAGCTTCTACTTCTGCGGAAAGTTGTTTCGATAACAAGATAGAGAAAAAAGATCTTAGACTTTGGAACCTGCTCTCCTCAGTTTGTACTGCAGCTCTGCTACTAAGGAAGAGGGGTGACTTTTGTCCTTTTCATTAATGTCAGCCACCATGTGTTTGTCTGTTAGCATTAAACAGCACCTCCCTTCCTCCCGCCCGCCGAAGGTTATTGTGCCTATAAATCACCTGTGCATGGGAGAATCTCAACACATTATCTGAAATTTCCTAGGGGGAAGGATATCTGTGTTGTTCAAAAATGGACAGGCACACTAGGATCTTTGGCCAAAAAATCACCAAAATATATGCTAAAATATCTGCTGAATTATGCAGATGTTAATTATGCAGTCATGCTTTAATTCAACATTTGTCACATTTTCAGTTAACCCACAAGAAGTTCATCTTCTGTTGTGACCCAGAATTCAGACTCATGAGCGTTTCATAAATCAATAGTAGGCCTATTACATGTAATGCATTCTAACAATTTCCCTTTTCCCCCTATTGTTTCAAGTAGAAACAACGTTTAAGTTAATTTCATGATCCCAGATTTGAAGCAACTTTAATGTACTCTTCAAACATTTATTGAGCACCTTCTATGTGCCTGGTTCTGATGGTCACAGGGAATACTTAGAAAAATAAAATAAGATTTTGTTCCACAGGATACTGAAAAAAAACAAGTACTACATTAAGCACTAAAATATAAATCTGTAAAAGAGCCATAGAGTCTTAGCCTAGAAAACCTGAGAACATTCTTCTAGAAGAGAGGTTACTTAAATTCTGCCTTGAAGGGGAAGCAGGATTTGATTAGACAAGGAAAAAAATAGACTGTGAAGATGTATATTCTATTCCAAATGGTTGTTTCTTGGGCAGAGCTGTGTTACAGGGCTAGGATTACGTAAATAACACTTTACCACTTTTCCAAGTCTTGGAATTGTGGGAGAAATACTTTGTTTATGTAGAATTATTTTGATGTGGCTACCTAATCATAGCCCCACAAGCAATCTTCCAAACAGAAGCACAGGAGACTATAGACTTGACCAAAGAAATGAAAAATTCAAGAGCATTCTGGAAATATACAGTAGGATATGCCAGGAGAGACACACACTGAGCTGGTGAGATCCAATCTGCCCAGCTAGCATCATTCACCATTTTGACTTTGGTGGAGCCTGTGGCAAAGTCTGTTCCTCTACAGATGTGGAAAACATCAGATGAATCCCCTTCAGGGATATGGCTGCACAGATAGAGAGCTCTGCCAGTATTCCCAAATCAATTTGCCAGGCATTGTCAACATTGTCTTCTTCCGGCCCTGGAAACAAATCTTCCTGTTTGGATCTAACTCTATTATTTTTAACCCAACCAGGGATAATAGACAAGGATGTAAGTAAAATATGGGGATTTCTGAGAAGTGATTCCAGAAAACTGTCATCAGAAATATGTAAATCTGAGGAAATAAAAACACAACGGAGTTTTAAAAGACACCCAATTCCAGTCACTAAACCCTTTCCTTCCGACTCTTCAACCGCTAAGCCACGATTCCACTTGCCAGAGGTCTATGATTTCATAACTCAACCTCTTGCACTCTTCAACAATGCCAATAATTATTGCAATTTTGTTACTTTCCCGGAACTTGTTCTGTTCTATTTTCCGGATCAATGTATTATTTTCCTTGTTACTATACCTTTCCTGGTTACTAACCTCTCTGACCCTAACAGATCACCACAAATTTGGTGGCTTTAAACAGCAGAAACTTCTTCTTTCCCAGTTTTGGAAGCTAGAAGTCCAAAATCAAGGTTGTCCACATGACTCACCCCTTCTGAAGGCTCTACGGGCAATCAGTTCTTTCCCTTGTCTGGTTTTTGATGGCTCCAGCATTCCTTGACTTGATGTCACAACACTCCAGTCTCTATTTCCATGGTCACTCTGCTTTTTCCCTCTTCTATGTATGTCATATGTCATTGGATTTAGGGCATCCTATGATAATCCAGGATGATCTCATCTCAAGGTCATTATTTTATAGGACATCTGCATAGACCTATTTTCCAGATAAGATCACATTCAGGGTGCCTGGGTGGCTCAGAGAGTTAAGCCTCTGCCTTCGGTTCAGGTCATGACTGCAGGGTCCTGGGATCGAGCCCCGCATCAGCCTCTCTGCTCAGCAGGGAGCCTGCCTCCCCTCTCTCTCTGTCTCTCTCTCTGCCTCTCTCTCTGTCTACTTATGATCTCTGTCAGTCAAATAAATAAATAAGATCTTTAAAAAAAATCACATTCTGAGGTTTTAGGGATTCAGGTGTGGACCTCATTACCCCACAAAAGAATGAAATGAACGGTTTAGAAACACCAAAGGCTGAAATGCTGAAATGGTAGCTTTTCATAGGGTAGTTGTCCCTGGCAAAAGAGCGAAGTACTCAATGAGTGTTAGCTGTTTTAATTATCATTACTGTATAGTACTTTGGCATTTTCAATGTGTGACCAGTGACTCATTTGATATAATCATTATAATCCCATAGTCAGGTAGGTATTAGGTCAGGGGACCCAAATTTGGCAATAGTTGCCTCATATTATTGCCATACTATTTTAAGGATTAATTTTTATTTGCCCTTCCTCTTCTCCAAACTGATTTGAAACTGTTTCAAAATACATATATTTAACACTATATCAAATACTAATTATGTACTATACAGTGACTAACTGAACATAATAAAAAAAATACATACACTTAAAAAGTCATAAATTGAGACGATCAGAACCAAATAAAAGGTTGGTATTCAGTTCCATTAACTGGTTGTCATAGTTGGGTCTTACAAAAAATCTTAACTGGTTTTTCTGGATGACAGGATAATGGGTTAATTTTTGATGCCTCTCTTTCCCTTGTTTTCAGTTCTTGCATACTTTACAACTTTTCTATGATAACCATTTATTATTTATCATTTTTATAAAGATTTTATTTATTTATTTGACAGATCACAAGTAGGCAGAGAGGCAGGCGGGGCGGGGCGGTGGAGAAGCAGGCTCCCCGCTAAGCAGAGAGCCTGATTCAGGACTCGATTCCAGGACCCTGGGATCATGACCTGAGCCGAAGGCAGAGAGGCTTAACCCACTGAGCCACCCAGGCGCCCTTATCATTTTTATAACTGGAAAGTAACTGCTTAACTGGACCTGGCCTTCTTGTTAGTCAAGGCAAGAAGGGAAAATCAGTCATTTAGTTAATAAGAATCAGAGAGGAGGTAGTAGGTCAGTTCCTCCAGGAAAGTACCAGTTTTCCTAGCACTGGCTTTTTACTTGAAGCTCTAAGCAGTAGAATGTACTCTGACCTCAGCATATTTCTTAACAAAGGCACTGACTGTGCCCACAAATGCTTCTTGCAGCATTGTTCCAAACCAGCAGAAGTTCTAAGTGATCCTATAATGGGCTAAGATCATGTGGCCCAAGAATAGGTGCTCATTAAATGGACCATGTGTCCTTAGTCATTTACTCTGGAAGACTGCTGTGAAATGAGCACTCGAGTGAGTAGAAAGGCATGGGTCCTGGGTCTGGTTCATCGGCACTGGGTTTGAAAGTGTGCCCATAGCTGGCTGTAATAGCTTAGAGTATCTGAGGATGAGAAATAAAATACGTGTTTACGTTTTACAATATTCACATTGTATTTTCATTGATAAAGATCTCAAGTAAGGAATTCAAAGTTGTTGACTGAAGAAAGATTTTATTTGGAAACCACACGAAAAGGCAGCAGAGATGAATAGATCGTGAAAAGAGAGGAGAGAATTTTCTCACTTAGATGAAAGGCCACCCTCAAGCAGCTGGTTAGGAACCAAGTTGGAGCTCAGTTCTTTGTTTCAAATTTCAGATTATGAGATTTTCAGACATACACAAAACAAGACGGGAGAGTGTAATGAACCTCCGTTTCGACACTGATCAACACATCAGTGTCACATTGCCTATCATCCATACTCAAGATATCCTATCCTTACATATGCAATCCAAGTATAAATGGAATTATAATAAGCACATTTCTAAATTTTATTTCATATTCATAACATTACTTCATGATATTTCATGTTCTTAAATACATGAAGATAGGTTAATTTGCCTGTCAAATCTCTCTAGGAAAAGATTTTATTAATGCCTCCCTCTGCGACGATCTCTCAGGACCCAGGACGGTGGGCAGCTGGAACAGTACTTGATAAATGCTATCGGCTGCGAGATGTGTGGTGAACATCACAAACCCAATGGCAGAAAGATGCATGTGAGATGGTAAAGAAGAAATGTTGGGGCGCCTGGGTGGCTCAGTGGGTTAAAGCTTCTGCCTTTGGCTCAGGTCATAATCCCAGAGTCCTGGGATCGAGCCCCGTATCACGCTCCTTGCTCAACGGAGAGCTTGCTTCCCTTCCTCTCTCTCTGCCGGCTTCTCTGCCTACTTGTGATCTTTCTCTCTGTCAAATAAATAAATAAAATCTTAAAAAAAAAAAAAGAAAGAAAGAAAGAAAGGTCATGTCGCTGTAATATTTATATGGCCAAAAAATGATTACATACTTAGTTGTTCTAAAAACTAGTCACCACAGACTTCATCTAATGACCCCATTGCCTCTCATCCACTGCTTTGTTCAATAAACCAAGCCACACATGAGCTCCAAACTCGTGAAATCATTTGTTTTCTTTCTATTCATCTTTTGCCCCTGTTGAAATGTTCTCTGATGTGTTTAGGTTTTGAAACTTGATGAGAGTGAATGGAAATTCGTTCAAGTCTGGCTTTGTTAAGTGTTCACTTCGTAAGTGATTCTTGGTTTTCTTTGTTTCTCTTTTTAACCTGAGAAAAACTTTCCCCTCCCTACCCAAGAATGTGCCCCCCTCCACTGTGGTCAAGATCCAAGGCAAAAAATAATCTTGCTGAAACAGTCAAAACTACGCTAGCCGAGGAAAGAATTCTCCAGAATTTCACCGCATGTAGTATGTATCAGACCAGATGTTTACCTGTTCACTCTGAGAGAAGCTGGAAGTACATCAAAAACCAGTAATGGAACAGCTTTGAACCTCATGCAGAGGGAGGAGTTCAGGAAAATTTGGGGTTCCCCTAGAGACCCGACCTCCTCCTAAGCTATATTTAAACTTAGGAAATGTTTTTTCTTGGCTGAGTCAGTACCCTGAACCAGCTTCTATCAGGCTGCAGAAGGGTCTGTCTGGGCTACACTGGGAATTTCTATCGCCTGTTTCTTTTGTCTCTCCTGGTAAAGAAATGAGGCCTGTGTAGTTTCGGGGAGTCACCTGCCATCTCTGGGCCTCAGTTTCCCCATTTGAAATTACTTCTAATGCTGACTTGCTGTGATTCCTACTCAGTCTCTTACAAAGAGACTCATAGGGTGTTGTGTCCCTTGGCATATGGCAGGAAGTTTTCAACCTCCCAAGAAGCATACGCCCATCAGCTCTTGAGACATCATGTCTCAAACTGTTGTTGTCTTTGGTTTATACAAGATGGTGGCTTCTGATGACATTTTGGGGATAGAACCTGGTCAAATCAGATATAATCGAAAGCACCTTGACAGGCCTGGAGTTCCCTTGGGGAATACGTTCCATCCTTCCAAGGGATTTGTAAATTAAAGTTAGCTCTCAGATGAAGAAGAAAGAAGCATCGTCTCTCCCCGGACAGTTCCAGCCACGTCTAGGCAGCTACAGAACTGGCTTGGCTTCTCAGAAACCCATGGGGACAGACAGAAAGGGGGAATAAAATTCCAGACTATCTTTAAGCTATATGAGTCCTCTGGAACCTTTCCAGTTCTGGCAAGGCCCTTGGGTCACGACATAGTATGAGATCTGCTGAAGCAACATTAAGTCTAAGGAGAGAATACAGGGATGTCCATTTTGGTGTCCTCTTTAAGGAGGGCTCTCTGCCATCTCTGATGGCAGGTCATGGCTCTTAATACTATAGAACAAGATGGTGGAACTCTAGTCAGGAGGCCCATGCTGCCTTCCAACCACCACTGCTGCCACCTCCTCTGGTTTATATTCCAGAAAGTTCTTTTGTTCTCACTGTTTAACAAAGAAGAATGACATAAAGGTCCCCTGCATTCCTTGTTCAATTGGAGAATTTTAATACTTTCCATGTACCATTGTAAAACCAAGGACAATTTTATAACTTTTTGTATATAGTTGTTACCTGTAGGGCAATCTCTGTAAGCAGGGACAAATGACTCTAAAGGAAATGAATCCTAGCCGGTTTTCCCCTTAAGTCAAGAGTCTTGTCATTTAAATAAACTTCTTGTTAAAGGAAAAAGGGAAAAACAGAAAGCCAACGCTAAGGAGAAAGGACTTTAACCTTTGTGTGTTTTATTCTCTTTCAGGACAAGGGAAGGCCAAGTTTCGTCCCAGACGGCACACTGGGCATCTGCTTCTGTTGGAGACAAGCCCAGCCCAATTTTTCTCTGCCCAGCAAGAGGACAGCCCCCACTGCCAGCAGGCCCCATCCTCTTCAGCCCCACATCCATTTCTGGACAAGGGTGGGACTGGCTGGGGGTGAGGAGGGATTGAAGAACAACTGAGGACATGAGGCCCTCGCTGTTATCAGTGGGAATTTTGAGCAAACGGGGCAGACATGTGTCAGCACTTGGGTGCACTGAGAGACACAGCCCTTCTTATTTGAGCCCTTATAGCCACTCCGCAAGACAAAGTACATGCTCAATTAATAACCAAGGAAACATAAATTCAGAGAGATGAAGTGCCTGGCCCAAGACCACACGCTAATGAGTGCCAGGAGTGGAGTTGACCACCCCTTTTGGCTCGACATTATCCTTGTCCCTATGCCTCATGATCACAATTTCTAAAAGACCTTTTCCTGCAGTCTAGGTCAATCACACGTTCCACAATCCAGGAAGGATGTTTCAGTGCATCTGAACTTTGTGTGTTTTATTCTCTTTCAGGAACTTTGTGTGTTTTATTCTCTTTCAGGACAAGGGAAGGCCATGTCCTCCTTCCCATGATGTATTACCATAACACGAAATTGTTCAAAAAATATTTCTTGGCCATCTGTACTAGGTGCTAGGAAAAAAATCAAGCAAGCAACAGATAAAAATCTCTGCTTACTATCTAATGGGAGAAGACACATAACACATGAAAAAAGAAAGCATGGCATATGCTAGGTGGTGGTGCGTGCAACAGAGAAAAATAAAGCCGGAGAAGGAGAGTATTTGTTGGGGGAAATGGCTTATGTGGTTATCTTCAGAAAGAACATTCCAGGCAAAGAAAAGAGTAGGTGCCAAGACCCTGGGGTGGAAGCATGTCTGAAGATGAAGAAATCCGAGGAGGCTAGAGTGGCTGGCAGAACATGACCGGGAGAAAAGGGAGCAGCTGATTTCAGAGAGGGAGCAAGGGGCCCAACCGTGGAGAGCCTTATAGCCCACGTAAAGACTTCAGCTTCTACTCTAAATGAAATGGGAGGCGCGCATCAAAAGAAATGAAATCTTGCCATTTGTGACGACGTGGATGGAACTAGAGGGTATCATGCTTAGCGAAATAAGTCAATCGGAGAAAGACAACTATCATATGATCTCCCTGATATGAGGAAGTGGAAATGCAACATGGTGGGTTAAGGGGGTAGGAGAAGAATAGATGGGATTGGGAGGGAGACAAACCATAAGTGACTCTTAATCTCACAGAACAAACTGAGGTTGCTGGGGGGAGAGGGGTTGGGAAAAGGGGGGTGGGGTTATGGACATTGGGGAGGGTGTGTGCTATGGTGAGTGCTGTGAAGTGTGTAAACCTGGCGATTCACAGACCTATACCCCTGGGGATAAAAATATATGTTTATAAAAAATAAAAATAAATAAATTTAAATTTAAAAAAAATGGGAGGGGCGCCTGGGTGGCTCAGTTGGTTAAAGCCTCTGCCTTTGGCTCTGGTCATGATCCCAGGGTCCTGGGACCGAGCCCCATATCGGGCTCTCTGCTCAGCAGGGAGCCTGCTTCCCCCTCTCTCTCTCTGCCTGCCTCTCTGCCTACTGTGACCTCCATCTGTCAAATAAATAAATAAAATCTTTTAAAAAATAAATAAATAAATATGGGAAACATTGCAACATTTTGTGTAGAATGACATGATTTGTATTGCCTCACATTTTAAAACAGTTACGAGAATAGACTGAGCAGGGGAGAAAAAAGCAGGGAGACGAAAAAGAAAGCTACGACAACAGTCTCAGAAAAAGACAGGGATGGTTTGGGCCAGAGAGTAGGATTGAGGGGAGGAGCTGGATTCTGAAAGCGCGGACAGAACAGTGTGGGCTGAATCACGGGATGAGCGCAGAGGTCAGAGGTCTGAGAGCGCCCTGGGTAGGAAGCCTGGGGTTCTCAGCTGGAGTTTCAGCCCCTCTCAGGTTTAGTGTTACCTGAGGAAAGTCACTCAAGGGCTTAGGACCTCATTTTTCACACAGAAAAATGGGCCTTGACACGTTCCTGATTGCACGATGCTCAAATGAATGTGATGCCTGTGCAGAAGTTCGCTTGCTTAGGAATGAATCGCAGCTCTGGGTGACCTTGTACGCTCGTCAGCCTGAGCAACTGTGGCAGGGGGACTGATGACGAATCTGGAATACCTTGGGAGCAAATATAAAACCCCCAAACCAGAAAACATTACGATTGTGAGGAATTCATTTAGGGAGTTTGTCTATTTATTTATTTATTTGATTCTTTTTTTTTTTTTTTTTTAATTAACATATACTGTATTATTTGTTTCAGGGGTACAGGTCTGTGATTCATCAGTCTTACACAATTCACAGTACTCACCATAGCACCTACCCCGTTTATTTAAAAAACTCAGCAATGGTTTCTTTTTGCGAGTGTTTTTTGTTTGTTTGTTTTTTTCTTTTAATTTTATTTATTTATTTTTAGAGGGAGCACCGCTCATGAATGGTTGGGGGGGATGCAGAGGGAGCGGGAGAGAAGCAGATTCCCCACTGAGCATGGAGCCCCCCCACCGAGATCTCAACCTGCACCTAAATTAGGAGTCCCACGCTTAACCCATTGAGCCACCCAGGTTGCCCCTAGGGAGCTTTATTTTTAAAGTTAGATCTCTTTCTTAGAAGGCTAAGAATAACCATAGAAGAAAGTTTGTTTGTATAAAAAGAAAACTGTTTTAACCAAAGCTTTATGATCTCTAGTTACAATATGGATTTTGTACTCTTAAACTTATATTTATAAAATGTTGCCTGGTGGGTGATTAATAAATTTTTACACACTCCCCCAAATTCTCATCTTCAGTTTTAGTTTTATTTAAGCACAAAGGCTTCTTTTGATTTCCCCTGTCTCTGAGGCAGGTTTATCACCACCTTGGAATTTTTCTAAATTTTTACCAGCAACAGAAATATGTGATTGAATTATTCTAAGTGACTCGAATGTTTACAACTTTCCCAGTCCTACATAAACATGCAAAGCCCAAGCTGCCTCTTTCCAATTCACAAATTTAGAACAAGCACCCTTCGCTGGAACATTCAGAATAAGCATGGAGGAGTTGATGAGCTCCTCCCAGGGGTCAGGGGGCAGGAGTCACAGGGCAAGAAATGTGTTTCCCATGCATCTGCTTTCTTGGACAGAGTTCCGGTCACTCCTTCCTCCTTCTGCCTTCACTGGCTATGACCCTCCTAGGTCTTGTCCATCACAACCTATTACTCTAAGTCCAACTCTCTCAATATCCTCCAAGGTAACTGATAAGTCATTTCATAAGCCAATTTAGTTGAATTACAAGTGTACCTTCTTTTATCACACCGCACAGACACCGTGTTTTACCCATTGCAGGTTTGTGGCAACCCTGCCTCAAGCAAGTCTAACGGTGACATTTATCCAAAAGCATTTGCTCAGTGTACGTCTCTGTGCCACATGTTGGTAATTCTTGCAACTTTCCAAAATTTTTCATTACTATTCTATTTTTTAGGTGGTCTGTGATCAGTGGCTTTGATTTGCTGAAAGTTCAAATGATGGTTAGCATTTTTAGCAATAAAGTATTTTTTTAAAGATTTTATTCTTATTTATTTGACAGATAGGGGTCACAGGTAGGCAGAGAGGCAGGCAGAGAGAGAGGGGAAAGCAGGCTCCCTACTGAGCAGAGAGCCCGATGCGGGGCTCAATCCCAGGACTCTGAGATCATAACCTGAGCCGAAGGCAGAGGCTTAACTCGCTGAGCCTCCCAGGTGCCCCAGCAATAAAGTATTTTTAAAGTAAGGTGTGCACATAGTTTCCTTTAGACATAACATTAATGTACCCTTAACAGACTGCAATATACTGTCAACATTAACTTTTATATGCACTGGTAAGCCAAGAAAAGCAAATATTGTGATATTTGCTTTTTTGCAGAGATCTGGAACCAAACCCACATCTCTGAGGTATTCCTGTATTAGTGATGAAGAAGGATTAGCCCTAGGGCTCTCTGCATTAAGTTATGATGAAATAATGGAATGCTTAGGCGTTATAAATATATCTGTTTAATAAAGAGTTTCTTTGGGAAAGACATGAAATCTTCACAAAAGGTGGTCTCCTCCTTTGCATACTCTTTAAACAAGCAGTCTTTACTATTGTCCATCAGACCATTTCAGGGGGTCCACAAAAGCCGAAACCTGGCATCATCACACCGCTACATCATTTGCCTTTTTCATGCTCATTCTCCCATAGTCGTGATGTGGAACTTCCCAGAAACTATGGGATGTGTAATGCTGATGTCATTCTGATGGCTAATAGAATGCACGCATGTATATTTTTGTTTTTAAAATTTATAAGCACGAATTTCAAATGTGGTAAGTATCAGCAAACACTTCTCTTTACAAGAAAGCTCTTGAGGATCCTCAGTAATGTTTTTAAAAACATTCTAAATTTTTGAGAATTGCTGCTTTAGTTATCCTGCCTGATCTGACAGTTGAGATACAGGGCAGGGTGGTAGCTCCAATTAAATTCAGAACTGTAGCAAGCTAATCAGTTTGCAAAGTTGATATCTAAAAACAAAACCAAAAGAGCATATACGAGGAAGTGCTCTCAAATTGATGAGGTCACATCCAAAGGACACAGTTATCAACTTGATGGAGCTTCCACTGGCTAGATCAGGATTTGTGATCTATCTGATTTGTGACTTTGTGATGAATCAGAAACGTTACTGGCATCTTCTAGTGGGTAAGAGAGGGGAGGGAAGGGTTTCACACACGGAGGGAAAATCTAAAGATTATCATTAATGTCCACATTTTCCAAAAGAGTGTCATGAACAAAACACTTAGATTTGATACTTTTAATCATCCAGTATCTTAATACAAATATAAGAAATAATACAGAATTAAATAACGTATGAAAAGCTTACTAAATATACAAATACCCAATTCAATAGTGAAAACAACATATACTTTAGTTCTTAGGTCACTGAGCAGAGACAAGAAAGCAAAGGGCACTGCAAATGTCACTAATTTGGTCTTGTGATTTTTAAGAGTTCAAAAATGTTCCACTAGTTAGAACAATATATTTAGAAAAAAGGGATTTGTAAACCCATATGCACCTTCTCTACTGTTGTGAGAAGTTAACGCATGGGAAAAGAAGCCAGGAAAGAGAAGCAATTGAATTGACTTTGAATTGAATTTGAAACTTCCTAAATGGCTGTTTTTATTTTATCATATATTTCCTTTTGAATTCACAATGATTGGTATACAACTGGATTCTGTTATAAGTCAAATGGGAAAGGAATTTTTTTTTTTTTAAATGTGAGCTGCTGGGCTAACAATACTTATTCTTCTATACAAGTAGATAAGCAAAGTTAAGGTTGCCAATGTTACTTTGCAGTGAATTCAGTCTCATATTCATTGTGCTGAACATCAGTCACAGAAGGACATGAAGGACAGCAGTGAAATCAAGGGTTCTGGAAAAATCACTTACTAACAGAGCAGTGAGCAGGTAGAGAAATACCACCACCACATGAGGAGGAAACACACTTGTGGACCTAAGAACAATATGGAAGAGATCGAACAGCAACAGAAAGGTGGAAGGTCATCTCAGAAAAGTTCTTTGGTCCTTAACACCTTCCCATGTTCTCCTTTCTCTTCTTCATTTCTTGATTCCTTTTTTCCCTGGAATTACATCAGTTTTTAGAGCAGAATGGCAAACTATCTCATCCAACTTCCTAATTTTCTAGATGCAAGTGTGGATGCTCATTGAGATAAAGTAATGAACAGAGGGTTGCCCTCCGTTGGAGCCAGAGTCAGCCTCTGAGTTGTGGCTACTGATTCAAATCCAGTCTCCATTCAATAGCACAATACTTCATTGCTTCACAAAATCAAGTCCTACAACAGACTTGAGAGGTAAAACGACTTCCTTTTAGAACTCCCACAACCACTGGGTAGCTTAGATGGCAGTAGAAAATCTTGAAATTCTTAGGTCTTTTACCCCTACCTCTTCTGCTCTTTCTGTCCCTCAGAGAACCATCCTTTTCCTCCTGAGTCAGATTCAAGTAGACCAGGGCGTAACTTTTCAGGGTTCTGTGTGATTCCTCTAAGGTTCTGGATAAAAGAAAGATCAAGATATTAACTTCAAACATTTATAATGTCTATCCTAACATATTTGAAGAAGGATCAGTAAGAATAGAATACACCTGTGCATATTTCATTGGCAAAGATAAGGACATTTCTGACCCAATGTGATGTGGGGAGACCATGACTCTTTCCAAGGGACATAAGTAATTCTAAGAAATAATGTTTTGCAGAATCACTTAGGACTATTAGGACTAAAAGTTTAAAAAAAAAAAAAAGAAAGAAAGTTAAAAAAAAGTTAAAAAAAAAAAAAGAAAGTCAAAGAATTGCAAATAATCGACATGTATTTTACTTATAAGACCTTGAGCTTTGTTCTCTGGATACTAACTCTTGGGACATTGGACTGGAAATGGTCACAAAGTAGACCTTCCAGGGGTTTTTCCTGGGCTACCAGGTTTCCAGCACCTAAACTGAAAAGGCATGAAAAGATCTGGGATTTTATCTTGGTGCTACCTCTCATTCTTTGTGTAATCTTAAGTAAATAAGTACAGTTTTCTTTACCAGAAACTCGAATATTTAAAACCTGCCAAAAATTCCAGTGTCTGCTGTCTGTGGTAAAAAACAAAACAGCGTGGGCAAGAATGTCGAGACTGAAGGTACTGCTAGCGAGTAACTCTGTCAACCGGTCATGACGTTTTGATATGATGGATGGCTTCCGCCCCTTTTCAAGGGTAAACTCTTGTAGAAAAATATGTTGGAATGCAAGATTTCTCTCAGCATTTTTGACCTAAGCAGTTCAATAAAGATTGCCTCACATTTTTCTCATTAAAACACCTCATTTCTTCTGCTTGGAGCCATGAGGAAACTGGAGCAGGATGTTGGCTACCATTCATGCAGCCTGCCTCAGGGAGACAGACATAAGTACAGTTTTTATACAATGCAAAGATTCTTATTATTTTAGAAGCAAATACTCTTTGTATTGTCCTAACTGGTCACTAATTTCATTATATTGTTCACTGGGCATTTCTGTTATTTGATATAGTACTTGAAGAAAAAGTGAAATTTGGCATATGCACTTCATAAGAATGTCTAAATTTTCTATTGTTTGCCAATTCTGCCTCGGCTCAAACAAACAAAAGAAAACTAGTACTCAAGACAAAAATTTCAAAGACCGAGGTGATTATCTGTCTATTAAGATCTACCCCAAAGTGAGGTTAGTTTCTGGGAAGCATGTAATCATTGCTGGGTTGACTAATGAGAAATAAAAGGTTATTCTCAAGCCCAAATTTAATTTCATTGTAGTATATGTGGAAGGGGCAAATTTATGACATCAACATGGCTTTAGTAGCAAGAACTGTTATAAAATGGGAGAAAATTTCCCTAGGAAATTTTATTTTATTTTTTCACTTTCTATTTTAGTAATAAAGCACTGGATTCACAAAAGAGAAAGAAAAGAGGATGTTCTTTGAAAACATTTCAACCTATTATCTTACTGCTGTAGTCTCACTGGAAGTAACTGCAGTGATCCCTTCAGGAATGCTACAAAGAGAAAAATGCCTCTAAGTCATCATACCTTCCTCCAGAGTGCACCTTTACTGGTAAAAAGAATACCATTCTTTTTGGCATTAAAGAGGATCTCAAGAAAAAGAGAGTCTACTTTTTCTACAAAAATAACCTCATCATTAGAGATCATGCCTCTATCCCAAAACTATGCATCTGCTTGTGCTTTGTGTGCAAAGAAGTGATTTTGATCTAATATAGACTTTGCTATTGCCGTACTTCCTTATTTAACAGAGTCAAACCTTACTTAACTAGATTCATCTTACCACTGAGCAGCTTCCTAGAGAGGATTCTTTTCTACTCACATTCAGTGAGTTTAAGAATTAATTCATCCCTCATCTCCTCTTTCTCTCTGCATGAACCTTGAACACAAGCACCCACATGCTCACACACATTCAGTTCCCCCTTTTCACTTCTTTATCTTTAAACACATCACCATTGTTCCAGTCACTGGGTTCAGGAACTGAGTGTCATCTTTGACTGATGATGTTTCCCTGCCCATCCAAAAGCACAAAAGCATTAGGTATTTAGGAGGATGGAAAGAAAAAGAGAAGAAAAAAAAAAAGAAAACCCAAAGTAAGGGCAAGGCAAGAGAAGCAAATGTAGTAGGTCCATTCGCTTTTGTCACAAATTGATAGTCAGAATTTTTTTTCAAGATTTTATTTATTTATTTGACAGAGAGAGATCACAAGTAGGCAGAGAGCCAGGCAGAGAGAGAGGGAGAAGCAGGCTCGCTGCTGAGCAGAGAGCCCGACACAGGGCTCGATCCCAGGACCCTGGGATCACGACCCGAGCTGAAGGCAGAAGCTTTAACCCACTGAACCACCCAGGTGCCCTGATAATCAGAATTTTTAAAAGAAATTTAAAGTGTCAACATCTTCTATGGTTTTCTTCTCTTTCTCCCAACTTTTTGTATAACTTCAGTTTTGGTCTTGAGTGTTTAAGTCTCCAGCATAATTGACACTTAGTTTTACTAGCTATTTAAGTAAATGGGACCAAATGATCTGACTGTTAAAATATTTGAAACCAGCAAAAAAATTCAGTCACCCAAAATGTGACACAGAACATTTAACGTAGTTAACTGATTTGGTCATATGTCATGAAGGCATCATCCGTAAACGGCAATCCCAGTGCTTGCAAGCTTCTACAGATGTTCAGGTGTTTATTTTCATAAATGAGAAAAAGTTTGGAAACAAAGTTAAGTTTACTCCCCTTGTTTCAGGAACTGGAAAAAAACATTGAACAATAGTGTTTTCCAGAAAACCCAAGACCTACTTAATGAACAAAGGACCATGATTTTGCAAGTGCCCCATTCTAGTGGAATTTACCTTGGGCTTAAATGATTGTATTATAAGATTCTTGTCCAACAGGGACTTTTTAAGATGAATTTGAACACTTCATACTTCTTTCCTCACACTTTCCAAAAGAATATAGCAGTAACAGCAAACAAGGGCTAAAATACATGCAACCCAATAGTGCCTTTCAAGTCAGGACTCCAGGACATCAGAGCTGGAAGAACATTCTGGCAGAGGTCAGCTGACCAAGCCAGGGTTCTAGCCTTAAGCCTGTTGTTAACTAGCTGTGTGATCTTAGGGAAGGAAGTCAATTTCCCTCTCTTCTGCCTTTGACATTCTGCAGAGCACTAATGAATTCTATGGGCCTATGTTTATATGCATAAAATTATCTGATCTGTAATCTCCTTTTCCCACAGAACAGTTTCTTTTATCTACTTTTGCAAAGGGGTCATTGACACTGAAGATGTGTTGCTATTCTTATAAAATCACAAGGATTAATCTGGTAGTTTACATAAGGCAAAATTAAGTGTCTGAAAAACCTACAACATGAGCTTATGATTTAACTTTTGAAAAAAACAACAGTTTAGGGCGCCTGGATGGCTCAGTCGTTAAGCGTCTGCCTTCCACTCAGGTTGTGATACCGGGTTCCTGGGATGGAGCCCCACATCGGGCTCCCTGCTCGGCAGGAAACCTGCTTTTCCTCTCCCACTCCCCTTGCTCGTGTTCCTGCTCTCACTGTTTCTCTCTTGCTGTCAAATAAATAAATAAAATCTTTAAAAAAAAAAGTTTCTCAGACCAAAAAATTAAAAAAAAAAAAAAAAAAAACCAACAGTTTTTTCCTTCCCTATCTTTCAGTCATCTGAGATGGAAAAAACTACCTTATCAGCCTTTCAACCCTTGGAAATCCCCATCACACATACCATAAACTGAAGCTTTGCATTACATTTAATAACTTACGCACCACCTGCCGAAAACAAACAAACAAAAAAATATTTCTCTCTCTCTAGCTGACTCCTCTTGTTTTATAGCATCTCATTTTATAATATCTCCCAAGATTTTAGACTCAGCTTTTATGAGGTACTGAAGTTAAAATAAGAAAAAGAGGGCGCCTGGGTGGCTCAGTAGGTTAAAGCCTCTGCCTTTGGCTCAGGTCATGATCCCACGATCCTGGGATCGAGCCCCGCATCAGGTTGTCTGCTCAGCAGGGAGCCTGCTTCCTCCTCTCTCTCTGCCTGCCTCTCTGCCTACTTGTGATCTCTGTCTGTCAAATAAATAAATAAAATCTTCAAAAATAAATAAATAAAATAAAATAAGAAAAAGAGAATTGAAAACCTCACTTTGAGAATCTATCCATCCATCCATCTGTCCATCCACCCATCCATCCAACGATCCTATGATTCATTCACTTTCTTAATGAAAGTTTATTGAGCACTTAATATACATAAGACATTGTGAGAGCTGTTGTAGGGACAGAGAAAAATTTATAGTCTATAAGGATAGAATGACATGACCTAGTTATAAGTCTAGGTCACCTGTATGCTGCCTCTAGTGTTTGACACATAGTTAGAGTATAACAGAGAAAATACTACTTAATTAGTGAGTATACTGGAAAATTTCAGAGTCTCTTACAAGAAGTAGCTGGCCTGAGGAGCGCTGTAAAAGGAAAAGAGATTATCTCTCCCATTAACTGGCAGAAGAATACAGCATGGGTACTGAGACTTTTTTCCTCTGGTGTTGCTATCAGCTGACTCTTCAGTGATCAGACAAATATTTTCCACATTTGCTCTCAACAACCCTTACTCTTAACTTACAAATAATTAGCTATTAAATGATCTTAGCAAACGAAATCTGAAATATCCAGTTTAATGTCCAACTGCATGAAAATGAACCCCAAAGTCTTCTAAAACACCAGCAACAACAAGCAGAACACATGGTTGCCAACCTTTATTTACATCTTCCTGTGCCCCCCACAGTGCTATTAAAAAATCATTTGTTTCCTTCTTTGTACTTCCTGTGATAACTTACCTCAGTCTTGGTTCCGATGACGTTTCCAGTATAATAATATAGAGATTAAAACCAGGAGAATTACCAAGGAAACAATGCTTAACAAGAGCGGAACTGAAAACCAAAAGCCTATAGATGGTAAAGGGAGAGAAAGAAGAAACAAAGTCATAAGCAGAAACTATTGAGGCAAAAAGTGGTCAAGCAATCGTGAAGTTTTTCCTAAAGTGGAGCTTTCAATGAAAATTATCTTCAAATATATACCTATTGAGGTCTCCATTCATGTTTTCATATTATTTCAATAACATTAAGTTAATAATAATCTAACCACATATTTCCTGTGGTTACTATCCCCTAAGAGCTTTGAATGTATTATTTCATTTAATCCTCAAAACAACGCAAGAGTTAGGTATTATTATCATCATCTCACATATAAAAACAAGAACAACAACAGAACAAAAACTGCGGCTCAGAGAAGCTAAATAAGCCCGCAAATCAGCCTAGTAAGGGGGAGAACCAAAGCTTGGCCAGAGGTCACAGCCCATTAAAATAATGTATTTACTGAAGAAGTTGCAGAAAATACAGAGAAATATAAAGGAAAAAAAATCATGAATTTCATGATTCCAACCCCAAGAGTGACTCATCTCAATGTTTTTATTGTATCTCTTCTCATCTATGTCTTTGTTATTAATTCTCTTTCCAAAGGCTCCTCAATGTCACTCCACAATACTACAGCAGGGAAAGAGCTTCCTGATTCCATAGTTCCTAGCGTCTTCCCCATCCTTCTGTAGGGGATTTGTCACATTACCTAATTCAATTGAACCTGTTCAGACAGAGATGCATCTAACTTCCATAGTTACAATGCATGATAAATGCTTGAAGCATGGATGACTTTGAGTAAATGTTTGTGGAGTAAACAAATGTTACACAAATGACGTATAAACATAAATAACGTAAGTCAGTTTTGGCATTCTTGGACAAGACATGTTCCTTTTCAGCTTCTTGTTCTTCAGAACAAGAAATTCTTCAGAAATTTACCCTCTGCCTTGGCTGAAAATGAAGATATCTTTACAAATGTCCAGATCTAAGACCACAAATCTTTTGCCCAAATTTACTTAAATGTTGACATTTTGATTAGTCTGTTTTTTTCAAGGACCCCAAAATGACTACCAAAAATGCTCCCCAGAGGCCACCACATCCATAAGGCAGACAGGGGAAAGTTTTTCCAAGCTTTAGTGCTTAAAATGCTCCCTGAAAGGGGCGCCTGAGTGACTCAGATGATTAAGCATCTGCCTTCGGCTCAGGTCACGATCCCAGCGTCCTGGGATGGAGCCCCACACCATGCTCCCTGCTCAGTGGGGAGTCTGCTTCTCCCTTTCCTTCTCCCTCTCCACCTGCTCATGCTCTTTCTGTCTTTATCTCTCTGTCTCAAATGAATAAATAAAATCTTCAAAAAAAAAATTTTCCTTGAAGAAAAAAGCATCAGTACCTTTGTAGGAAGCTTATGACTGGTGCTTCAAAGCCACACAGAGAAAGAAAATTGTGGCTATTACCAAAGTGCCTAAAACTGCCACTTCTTTAATCTCCCACCCACAAGCCTTCCTTCTCGCGTCCATGAGGTCCAGAGCGAGAAGCTTAGAGAGAAACACAAGAAAGCAAAAAAGGGTCTTGTCAGGAGGCAGTTTGTTTCAAAGGGGTGAGGAAAACATTCTCAGATTGACCCCTTTCTTAAAAGATCTGTGGCCTTCCACAGTGTAAATGATGCAGAGCCCTCCTCCTAGATGTCACCTCTTCCAGGAAATCTTCCTGATCACTCTAGACCGAGCTGATCTAGAAATCTTCCTGATCCCCACTCAGTCCTCCCAGGGTGAACCGGAGTGCACCGCAGCTTTCCAACTGAAGCATTTCACATAGTTTTATCATTGCCCACTGGATATTCCCAGTAGAATTGAAACTTTCTGAGCAAAGAGACAAAGTCCTGCTTACTGTCATGTTTCAACAGTCCCAAACCTGGCAACCAACAGATGTTAGTGGCATGGGGAAAGAAAAAAAAAAAAATGCACAGATAGATCTCAGCAAATGCATGTGGCATGTGGGCAACATACCACAGTTACCAAAGTAAAACTGGCTCTACTCGTTTCCTCAACTCTCTTTGTCTTTCCCCACTCACTCCATTCTCTCCCTTATGAACTCCTTGGCTAAGCGGCCAAGAGGCTCTGTAGAACATTCACCACTTGCCAGTTGTATGGACACAGATCCACCCACAGCCTTCTCTTACCTTTATCCACAGTTTGCGTGACGCTGGTCACGTTCCCCAGGTGAAGCACCTGGCAGACCACCTCCTTCCCCACCTGACTCTTGGGGTCTTTGACCTGGAGGACGCTCGTGACAGATGTGGTCCCATTGGGATGGGAGAGAACCTCAGTACTGTTGTCAATCCCTGACCCAGACACCTTCCAGGAGATCACAGGGGCTGGGCGGGCATTGGCGGAGCAAGTGATATTCAGGTGGTCTTCGAAGAATTTATAGTGAAGGAACACTGTGGGCTGTACTGGGACAAAAAAAAAAAAAAAAGAATAGAAAAAAGAAAGAAAGATGGTCTGCCATCAGTTAAGCACCACATTCTCTTCAGAGGATAGAAGAAGATCTTTACAGAAAGACACTGGGGGCTCAAGAGGTGAGATGTGGCACACCTGACCCAAACTGGGGCTCCTCAGTTCATTCTGTGTCTAATCCTCCAGCCGGCAGGATAGAAACTGGCCTAGGACAAACCTGGAGCATGAAAAATCCTCTCTGCGGTTTGTCTGTAGGGGAATTAGCTGAAGGGGTGGAGGGGATCTTCTTTCCCACATAGTCCAGACCCTAATTATTCTGTTCTCCTTTTCCATAGGCAATGCAGCATCTCTGGCTTCTTCTGGGTGTCCCTCTCACAGTCTGACAGAGGTCACCTGTCAGCACTGCCAAAGAGGGAGGCTGACCTCTCAGAAGCCCCAGGGCGGTTTCAGACCTGAGAGCCCACAGAGGGGCTGCTGCTTAGAGATGGCTTTTCTCTGCTTGGAGCTGGAGCAGGGAATGATATGTGTGGAGGAGACTTGGAAAGTCCCTGCTTGGAGTATCTACAGAAAATGTAAATTGGAAATTCACTGCTGATAACAAGAAAATCGCAGAATGACAGTTGAAAGGACCTTGGAGAACACCTGATGGAGTTAAGAGAAAATGACTAGCTTACAAGAAAAGCATATTATGTTAGTCCAGCTTTTACCCTGTTCCTTTTCCAAAAGTCCCTTGACCCATGAATTCATTTTCATTGTGTACTTTGAATACACAGTTTATCTCAGCTGAGCAAACACAGGATGGCTTTCCTGTGGTTGCTCTGGAGCCTACAAGATAATTAAAGGCCAGTAGCTAAAGGAAAGCCTGGTCTGTGTTTAGAGGTTCAAGAGGTGGGGGAGGGGGGTGGCAGTGGGCTGGAGGAATGGGGCCAGAGGACTGTGGCTTCTTCCAAAGAATACTCAGATTACTAAAGTCAATGGGCAGTAGGGGAAGACAGATAAAATTGAAGGAAGAGGAGTGTGGCTGACATGGTGAGACATGGTGAGACTGGGTGGCAGGGTTTTCTGGAGCATCAAAGGAAGCTCCAGACGGAAGCTATAGGGTGTGGCTGGAAAGGATCGGTGTGGAAAAGAACAGGGTTACTATCCGCAAGACGCAGGGGAGTGTAGTTTTCCAGTAACAAAACAAACAAACAACAACAACAAAAACTATATATATAAAAGTTTATAAGTGAAGAAGGATAGAAAATAGATGATAAAAAAAAGAAGAAAGAAGAAAAGAAAAAGTAACGGAAATGAAAAAAATGACAAAAGAAGGAAAAGAAGAACAGTGAGGACCGAGGGAGGGAAGGAAGCAGGGAGGGAGGGAAGGAGGAAGGAAGGAAGGAAGGAGGAAAAAAGAATAGGAAAGAAGGAGGGAAGATTGGAGGGAGGGTGCAGAGGGGAAAAGGGAGACAAAGAGACAAAGAGAGAAAGAAAACAAAAGAAATAGAGTCAAGAAGAAAACCTGGCATAAGATCATGCAGAGAGTACTCATTATAGGCGAAATAAGTGAAAGAAACATTTTTTTTTTTTTTTTGCTGTTGCCATACCTCCCCCCTTGCATTCATTTACTTTTCCTCCTCTTACTCCGTGTCCAATATTCTTGGTGTGCTCAGACTCTCACTTTAACATTCCTGATAACCCTGTCTGAACTTCTCTTTTCCCTTCTAAAACTACGTCCAAGTGTGCCATGCTCCAAAGTTACCCGTACTGCTACTTCTCAATTCTTGATCTCAACTAGGTGTCAGTTAAAAGGAAAAGAATTATGTCAAACTAAGCCTCTTGGGTTTAAAAGAGTGCTTGTTATCCAGTTAAATACCTAGTCGACATCAGGTATGAAGGGTCTCTGTGGAATGTCCCCTTACCAAACCCGAGAGAATGTGCTGGAACAAAATGAGAGGGACCACAATGACTGGCTCTGGGGAGGCCCAGTCTGGCTCTGTCCTTAGATCCAAAACTGTTAGAGCTTTAACGACCCTACAGGTGATTGATTACGTACTTACTGTGCAGAGAGATAAACTCTGGTTCAGAGAGTGGATGGGATGCTCCCAGGGTCACATGACTGTTAATGGCAAAGCCAGGTCTGAATCATATCACTACTTATGAAGAACCCGTTATCCCCACCATGGTCCTTGATTTACACTTGCTGACAACACCATTCCTCAGAGCAAAGATAACTCCAGCCAGAGATTCAGGGTAGCCCCGTGAGCTTTCCAAATAACAATAACCACAGTTATAGCAGACATGAAAGGCTAAGCGTCTTCTCATGAAACTTTCTGAGGTTAGCACCCTGAAAAACTAGGCACTACCACCATGTCCCGAACATTCTTGAAAATAACATTTCTAGCCAGAGACCATGTATTCCCAGAGATTCTCACCAGAGAGGGTGAGGCAGGCTATTCCTGAGATCTTCCCAGAACCAAAAGTATTGAAGAGGCACTTGTAACACCCTTCATCCTCCAGGGTGGTATTCCAGAACGTGATGGTTGAGTTCTTGAGTTCCAGCTCGGTGATGTTTATCTTGTCCTTATAGGCGGGCTGGACCACAACCCCATGGTTCTTGCTGAAGGTGACCATGTTTTCTGGGCTAACAGGCTTGATTTTCTGCCATGTCACAATCAAGACTTCCTCAGAATTTTGCAGAGAGCATCTTAAGGAAGCAGGTGTGTTCAGTGGCCTTTTTTCATTTTGGGTCACCACTTTTATCATGGAATCATAAAAGAACATTTATATTTTAAAAGTTAATACATAAAAATACACATTTTTTCTGATTAAAAAAATGCATGTTCAAAGTTAAACATAGAAAAGATAGATAAAAATGCAAAGAAAATATTTACCTACATCCCTGATATTGCTAGAGAAATATAAGTTCAAATATGTTTACTCAATCTTTCAAAGTAACAGAGTAAAAAAACAGAAAGCAATTTCTGTCACTGTTTCTCATGACAGAAATGCCTCAATGAATCCCTGTAAGCTCAAAGTATGAAAATGAGGTTGGAAATGAAATTTGCCAGAGAGAATGGAAGCACCACCAAGAATGTTCATGCCTAGAAGTACAGAAGCAAGGAAGGGCCAATGGACAATTGGCAAAGTGATCCGTTTAAGTGAAGAAGATGTAGCTACCCTATACATTCCACATGCACGCCCTACAAAGAAGGGGCAGCAACAGCAGGGTCTGCCTCCAGGAAGCAGTGGTGAATATAGGAACCTAAGGTAGAAAAATATACCAGACGGTGTTTCAGAAGGCTATATAGTACCAGAAGGCTTTGACAAACAAATAATGATCTATGCATTCCCACATTTTTACTTAATGCCATGCAGAATATAAGGTATGACAGTAACTTCTTCCCCTTACAGTGCTGGCTACTCATATTGATATGATAGATGATTCAGAGGGAAATCTTCATATAATAATAACTAGGCAGACATCTGAGAAAGCTGACACAATGAAAGAAGAAGAAACACTACAAACCCAGGAACTCAAATGAATAATAAATCAATAAACACTTTGACATGAATAAATGTGATATCTTAAATGTAAAAAGAAGCCAGCATTGTAAATAGTAGAAATCAGAATTGTAGAAAATGACAAATGCAAAATCTTAACGATTTGGCTGACTTAGCAGAACGGACATCACTAAAGGGTAAACTAGCTAAGTAGGAAACACAGGTCATGGGATTATTCCAGAATGTGGCCCAGAGGAATAAAGATATGGAAAAAATTGAGAAAAATTCAAAGACCCAGAATGTTTCGGCATCAGAACTTTGAGACTTACTAGAAGGGAAAAGGAAGAATGGGAGACAAAAACACTGTGAGGGACAAAAATGCATTCTCCAAAATGATAAAAGAAGCTTTATGTTGGGGCGCCTGCTTGGCCCAGTCGGTTAAGCATCCAACTTTTTATTTCAGCTCATGTCATGATCTCAGGGTCATGGGATTGAGCTCCAGGTCAGGCCCTGCACTCAGCAAGAACTCTGCTTGAGATTCTCTCTCTCTCTCCCCCTCTTACCACCCACATTCTCTCTCTCTCTTTCTCTCAAATAAATAAAATAAATCCTTAAACAAACACACAAACCTTTCTGTGCCTAACAACGTAAATGAAACATATAAAAAACCATAGAACTGAAAAGAAAAATTTTAAATCTACAAAAATAATTTTCCATAGTTTTCTCAGAATTTTCACTTCCATAAATTAAAAAATATAGATAAAACAAAAAAGTCAAATATAAGGATGAAAAGTTTTGAAGTGAATATTTATATATAAATCATTACATATAAAAATGATATGTGTATGTATATATGTATGTATTTATAAACTTTTACCCAAAGAGAACACACAATCTTTACAAACATTCCCCCAAACTGAACTTGAAACAGGATGCAAAAAAAAGCTCCTACCCTATCATCTTGCACACTGATCACAATGCAATAAACAAGAAATTTACATACTTCTTTCAACTCTAATTACACCAGAAATCATAGCAAGACTAATCAATTGCCATAACTAACAAGGAGACTAGAATGTATTAAAATCCATAGAAATTGATAAAGCCATATTCAGAAGGAAATATTTAATCTTAACTTCACTAGGAAATAAGAGAGATTGAAAAATGAGTACACACATTTATCCAAACATCCCAGGCCCCCAAAAGATTAAAAACAAGTGAATTAATATGGATAAAAGCACAAATTAATGAAATGGTAGACAACATGTAGACTTAATAAAAAAACACCAAAATCTGTTTGTTTGTTTTTTTAAATGAGTAACAGAGAGAACATGTTGGCTACCATAATTAGCAAAAAAAAAAAAAAAAAGAAGAAGAAGCACTATCCTCTCAGTGGCCCTTCAAAAATGTTAAGGTAAGGATGACAAGGTAGGTATAGCAACAGACACAAATTGGAACCCAGGAGTACTGTAGAAGTATTGTTTTAGGGATGTACACTCTTGGTAGATGTGAAAACTTCTGGAGGCTATACCTGTTGTTGGGGTTTTCTGAAAGTTTGTTGAGATTTTGCAGAGAAGAGATTTGAAGAAATTGCTGCTTTTAGAATGGAGAGTAGAAGAGAAACCCAAGTTAGAGTTTCAACCTCTTAGGTGATTTTTGTATTTAACTATGGAAGAAATAATTTAATGGAAAGTCTACAGTTCTTTGATGCTTCTATGGAATGCCATTTAAAGCCCTCTGGTCCATTGGTAAAGCCTGTGCTATGGATGGTGAGAAGCCTGCCCTGTCTCCAACTGTGAAGGCTGATTAGAAAGCAACAGCACGTGGAAGGTGACAGAAGGTCAGCAAGGTGAGGGGATGCTTTCCCATGGAACAGAGGAGAAAGGTCTGGCACAAGTAGGGAACTCAACGAATAAGTGGAGAGCACAGGCATATGCTTTATATAGACTTTATATAGACTGTGAACCTATGTAATAATTTCATTATTTTCCACAGTCTTCTGCAAAGGAGGGGTATGCCCAGTTTAAAGGCTTACTACCAGATTACCTTCTACGAAGGGTATATTCATTCAGACTCCCAAAGTGTTTCCATATCTTTATAAACATAGGAAATTATATTTAAATAACATTTAGAACTCATTTGTTTTGATAGGTGAAAAACATCTTAATTTAGAAAGAATTTCTTCACGTCTGGTTTTATCCTTAGAAACAGTTTCTACATATTCAAAGTCTTTTTCCATTTCGAAACCAAAAATGTGGAAAGCAGAAACACTCCCATTCCTCCAAGCAAATTACATGTTTAAATAATTCATGCAGACAAACGAACTAGCACAGCACAAACAACACTAGCCAGATGTCTCTCCTCCAGAAATTGTGCTCCCTGGACCCCATGCAGGGGAACTGGGTATCTTTTTACCTTTCGCCCTGCATGGCATCACTGCTGCAAAGAACCAAATCAATCTGTAGGCAGACAGGCGACAGAAGGACCTCCTGAACACCTGAAGACAGAAAGCAAAGCAAAGACATGGGCATTTGCATGTGGACAAAAAGCTAAGGAAGCTTCAATCCCATGGCCACCTCAGGGAATGCTGGAGCTAACATTTTAACCACCAGATAACATTGGTTTTGTGGATGCAGAACCAGAGACTACAGATGGAAGAAATAAAAGAGTGTGCTCAGCAGCAATATGGCTCCTGCATTATGGCAACCCCTAGCACTTTGAAGCCTCGCTCTCAAAACCACCACTGTCAAGAGCAAGGTCTCAAAGATGTAGGATGGGCGGGGAAAACAGACTGCCGGAGATACACACAAAAAACACAGAGATGACACACGCTGGACAGCATCCATTTCCCAAATAATCCACATCCGTTAATATCAAAGACGGTAACTCAGGGGTTGGAACCACTTTTCAGAAAGATACGACTGCCTTGAAGTTTGCTGACGATGTCCCTGAAAATACTACAAGTTTTAGATGAACCGTACCTTTTAAAAAATAGTAATATCCAGAGGCACCTGAGGGGCATAATTGGTTAAGTGTCCAACTCTTGGTTTTGGCTCAGCTCGTGATCTCCAGGTCCCTGGATCAAACCTCACTACCAGCTCTGCATTCAGGGCAGAATCTGCTTGAGATGCTCTCTCCCTCCCCCTCTCTCTCTGTCTCTCCCATTTGTGGGCATGTGCTGTCTCTCAAATAAATAAATAAATCTTAAAAAACAACAAAAAAGTAGAGTCTTTGGTTTTTTTTTTTTCTTCATTGTTTTGTTTTCATCTGTCCAGGCAGAAATCTTTGGCATTTTTACATGATGACATTTAATTGAATGTTATTCTGGGTATCATTTTATTATAAAATGAGAGGGTGGGATGTAGACAGATGAACTTCTTTCTACAGTAGCCCCATGGATTCTTTCACTTGATCTACATGTGTGTGTTCATAAGGGTACAGGCGAGAAATGTCATTTTCCCCCTACATTCTTCTATACTAGAGATGTGTAAGAAATCTCGGTTTCTCTGTATTTATCTTTACCTGAATTTCGTTGCTATTTCATGTTGCCATTCCAACTAGAGGTAGAGACTTCCTTGCAGTCAGTATCACATCGTCTCTGTCAATTCATGCCCCTGCCACCCCCGCGCTTCACTACTGTCCCAATCTTTGGCATTGCACCTCCATTCCTGTAGGCTCACACAATGCCTAGTCATGGGACAGAGCTACTAGTCCTTTGTCACAATCTATCTACATTAGCATTAGCATTAGCATAGCATTCTCTAAGATGGATGGGTTGCCCTTTGGTCATCATGGTCATCAAGATTTGTGCAATTAAGCCTTGTGCTTAGAAAGTGCCTTCTCTCATTCTCTTTCATTCTCCAGATTCCATGCCCCTGGGTTCTCCCTATATGGGGCAAAGGGAAATTCTGTAGGCTCTCTGCCTGGACTCCCATGGATCTTACCATCTCTGTTTTACTCTTGCCTTGTCGCTATGAGGAGACTGGTCTCTTTCCATAGTTTGCCCCAGATAAGCAAGGCACAGGTGTTCTCTGTTCTTAGATTTCAGCACCTCCCTGTAAGTTCTAGTTACCACGCTCCTGAACTCCCTCCCCACTCACAGGGATCAGGTACAAACCTGCCTTTTCAGAACACAAGCTTGTGTCAGGCCCTCTTTGCTCTCCCAGCCTAGAAATACAAACCCTAGGGTCAGGAATGCTGGTTCTCCCATCCCCTGCGTTCTTCCCATCTGGAAAAACGTATGTCCTTGGTTTTCCAATGTTGACGCTTTTAAAACTCAAATGCTTAGGCTCTTGCTGTCTCAACACCTTCGCTTCCAAAACTTAAGTCTTCTTTGGCACTCTACTTCCACACCATTTTTTTTTTTTTTAACCGTATGCCTCTCCCACACATGAAAACCCAAATTCTAGCAAAGAGGATGAGGAATACAGAATGGATTGGCTCTCAGAGTGAAAATCTGTGTTTTAGGATAAGACAAAAAGTCGACACACACCACAGTGTGTGAGATGGGAGCCAAGAATGTTGAAGAAGGGAAAAAACAATTATTGAGGTAAGGGAATTAGAAGGAAAGCCTTGTTATTAAATATATACATAATTATTCTAGCTGACTGACGAGTTGGGGTTAACACAAATACCAGATGTGTGAGCCAGGACAAATGACTTTACCTCCCCAAAATGCAGTCAAAAATAACAGCACCAACCCTTCTGTTAAAAAGACTAAGCAAGTTAACACATGCAATGCTCCCAGAATAGTGACTGATAGGAGTAAGCACTAAATAAAACTGTAGTCATTACATTGGGTTACTATGAGAATTAAACATGTAAACGACTAATACAGTGCCTAAGGTAGAGTAAATCCAAAAACATGTTTGATAACTTAAAAAAAAAAAAATCCACTAATCAAATCACACACAGAGGGTACAAAATGAAAATGGACAAATCCTGGGGCGCCTGGGTGGCTCAGTGGGTTAAAGCCTCTGCCTTCGGCTGGGGTCATGATCCCAGGGTCCTGGGATCGAGCCCCACATCGGGCTCTCTGCTCAGCAGGGAGCCTGCTTCCACCTCTCTCTCTGTCTGCCTCTCTGCCTCCTTGTGATTTCTGTCTGTCAAATAAATAAATAAATCTTTAAAAAAAAAAAAAAAAGAAAAAGAAAATGGACAAATCCACTTCTACCCCTTGCCAAGAGGGCCAGGGTTCCCAGAGACCTGTCTTACCTGACAGCTTCCCTCTGGCAGACAACTGCTCCTATCCATGCCTCTTTCCCCTGAGTTTCTAGGTGTAGATCTGCTCCCACCACGTGTAGTTGCATGGACTTGTGAAAATTAACCTCTCTGTTTGTTTTCTTATTTGCAAAATCACATAACAATTCCTCCTCTGAAGGATGGTTGTGAAGATCAGCAATATCCAGTGCGCGGAGTAAACACGCGCTCCCAGGCCACCATTCTCCTTTGTTAAGATACTGAAATGACTGGCCGTGCGGTCTTGCCAATAAACCATATATAGAAAAAAAAAAAAAAAATACCTTGAGGTATTACTTGTATTTGGATTTTAATTTTGTATTGTTACTATTCTTTTCAATTATCCCAGTGTAAATAAAAATCCGCTCATTCAGATCCGGAATAAACAAAATGTCTGTCTCTCTTGGATACTCTGGGGTTTAACCCTGATTTATCTGGCCCTTTCTGCCTCACAAGGCGAAGGACCGAAGGATGGAGAAAAGAGGTCGGTGCATCCAGGAGGGAGAGAGCTCTCCGGCAGAGAGCGAGCCCTGAATCCCGCAGCGCCCACCCCAGCTTTGTGTGCCAACACGGAGCCAAAGCAGCCATCCCTTTCTTGGGACAGAGCACAGCAGGGTGTGCTTTCCTGCGTCCGAGCCGGAGCCTGGGAGCCCAGCCGCCAGCCTGCCCAGAGGACCCGCCGGCCGCCCGCGCGCGCCTCCCGGCCCAGTTCCCCTCGGAGGACCGCCGTGATCTCGAGAGAAGCGTCTCCGTCGCCGAAGCCCCCGACTGGCAGCATCCTTCCTGGACAACTGGCACTGAGTACCGGGACTCCAGGACCAGCCTGGGAACCACCCTCCTCGAGGCGAAGTCCTCTTCTCCGCAAGGCTAAGCGTCGCGGGGAGAGCGCCGGCACCGAGGCCAGCCCCGAACCAGTCCCGGGCCAGCCGCAGCAGGACGCGCGGACCCCGCCGCCGTCCCCGGGGCCGGCGCGACATCCCCCGCCCTGCGCCCTGGTTCCACGCCCGGCCCCGCTCACCGGCTTCCCCATCGCCGCTCCGGGCCGCGCGCGATTGCCGGCTTCAGCTGGAAAGCCCGGGGGATCTGACCGCGGCGCGCGGAGCGTCTCTGGCTCAGGGAGGCGGGCCAGTCTCCGCCCTATACGAGCCTCCGAACACCCCCCACCCTCCACTTCAGGGGGAAAGTTTCCAGTTAAATCCCCCACCTTTAAAACGTTTAAAGTTCTCGAGGGTACGGTTGGTGAAAGTGAGAAAGCTCTGTGGGGTGGGGGATACACTTTTTCCATTTTAATTTCAAGGACAGAAGGAAAACGGGGGAAGTGAGGAGTCATCCGTTGGGCTTTAGCACTCAGGACCGGCAACGGGCAATGTCAAGCAGGTGTGAAATAACAGGAGGTGGTGAAACCGAAAAAGAACAAAGGCTTTTCTTGGGGGCTCTTGGAGTTACAGTTCAGAGAGCACGGGTTGCGGGAAAAGCGCTGTGCTCTGGGGGGAAAGGCAAGCGGTTATATGAAAAAGAAGGAAGGGGTGATTCCATGATGCAGATAAAGAAAATAAGAGGGAAAGGGGCTAATTTGTCCCTGACCAGTGGAGCCATTCTGGTAACTATGGCTTTATTGCCGCTGTCAAATTAAACCTTCTCTACTATGTATTTACTACATTTGCTGTCTTCATATGACCTGAATGCCGGTTGTTGTGTTGAAATTTAACTGTTTGTAAAACTATTGTCCCTTCTGGCTCTGTTCAGAGTTCATTAGTTGGAAAGGAAAATGGAGCTTCAAGATGGGTTCTTCTCACGTCCAGAAATATAATACAATTCCACACAGGCATGTCAGAAATGAAGATTTTGAGAAATGTTACTCAGTTTCTCCAGATGTCACCTATGAAAAATTTTTTAAAAAATGTTTTAAGGCCGAATTTAACCAATAGACACTTTTTAAAAAATGCACATTTATTTTTATCCAGAATCAAATTCTGTATTCAAACTGTAATGATCTCTTCTTTCAGAGTGACTGGTTGGTTGGTTGGTTGGTTGTCTTCTTACTGGCAGGGATTTCCTTCCACTTGCTTTGATGAGAAGGATTCTTTTTTTATTTTAACAAGTTCCAGAGTTCTTGGCTCTTAGAGAAAGAGAGAGAGAGAGAGAGGGAAACAGATCTATGAATTATTTATTTTCTGAAACCTTCCTGTTTTCCTACAACCACCCTCTAACAAGGTACTAGGAAAGAGCTTTTATTTGAGGATCCATGGGCCTGTAAATCCGAGGGCTGTAATATGAGCTTTCCAGACAAACGTAATCAAAAGGATTAATGATTCGTGGGCAGCCACACAGGATACATAAAAGAAAATCAACTTATAGGCATAGTATAGTGACATTAAGAAGATCAAATTAAGAAAATCAAGGAGATGGACACTGGGGAGGGTATGTGCTATGGTGAGTGCTGTGAATTGTATAAGACTGATGATTCATAGAACTGTACCCTTGAAATAAGTAATACATTATATGTTATATATGTATATATATAAAAGAAAATCAAGGAGCAAAGTCTAAAAAACTTCAACAATGAAGAGAGATGCACAAAGGACAGAGGATCAAAGTGACATTAAATGTCATAAGGCTGTGACTGGTGCAAGAAGACAAGGAGTTAATTTTCATATTGAAGAAAAATAACTTTGAATTCCACGTCATCTTTTATGAACATTGCTTCACAGTATATTTATTTTTTTTAGACTTTTTTCATCAAAGGTATCATTTGTAGAGGAGCACGCAAATATCACAAGCACGCAACTTCAAGTGTCATAGGGTAAACCTACTCACAAAGCCAGAAGCACATCAACAACTGCACATTCCCAGCTCTCCAGAGCTTGTCAGTACCAACCCTCCCACTCTCACTAACCTACCTTTAACCTCCTAGACTAGGCTTGCCTGCTGGTACACATCCTATCAATGGCATCAGAGACTCAAACTGCTCTGTGGGGAGCCTGCTTCACTCTCTGCCTGCCACTCTGCCTGCTTGTGCTCTCTCTCTGACAAATAAAATCTTAAAAAAAAGGGGGGGGGTTTCTAGAAATTAATTGAGCAAACCTATGGCAAAAAATTACAAAGAAAATTGGGGTACCTGGATGGCTCAGTCTGTGACGTGTCTGACTCTTGATTTTGGCTCTGATCATGATCTGAGGGTTGTGAAATTGAGGTCTTCATAGGGCTCTGCACTGATCGTGGAGCCTGCTTAAGATTTTCTCTCTCCCTCTCCCTTTGACCCTCCCCGACCTCTAAAAAACTACTAAGAAAATTAGAAAAAAAAAGAAACAATATAGAATGATATATGAGAAGTAGAACAGACATAACAAATAGAAAAAATAAGACAATGTTATGAACATTCATATCAAATTTGAAAACACAAAAACACAAATTTGAAAATGACAAGCTGGTCATACAAATTTAAAGACTGACATTTTAACAATATTACGTCTTCAAATATATTACTGAGATATTGTTCCATTTGCTGTGTCTTCTCTAATTTCCTTCATTAATTTTTTTAAGTTATTTGTTTTTAGTAATCTCTACACCCACCTTGAGCTCAAACCCAGCTGACCCAGCCAGGTGCCCTTAATTAATGCTTCGCATCAGTATGCAGTCATTCACCTCCTTTGTTAGGTTTGTTCCTAAGCATTTTACTCCTTTTGGTATTATTGTAAACGGAATTGTTTTTCCAAATTCCTTTTCAGACAGTTCATTGTGAGTGTATAGAAACACAACTGATTTTTGTGGGTTGATTTTATACTCTGCAACTTTACTGAAATTGCTTATTTGTTTTAAAAGTTTCTTATGGAGTCTTTGGGATTATCTACATATAAGATCATGGCATCAGCAAACAGGAACAGTTTAGGTCTTCCTTACTGATTTCTATGCCTTTTTTTTTTTTCCTCCCTTAATTACTCTGGCTAAGACTTCCAATATTATGTTAAACAAAAGTGACCAGAGTGAACATTCACGCTGTTTTCCTGATCATTGAGGTCAAGCTTACAGTGTTTTTCCATTGAGTGGGTTGTTAGCTATGGGTTTTTAATACATGACATTTATTATGATGAGATACCTTCCTTCTTTCTATACCTAGTTTCTCCAAAGTTTTTATCATGCAAGTGTTTAGAATTTTTTTCAAATCCTTTTTCTTCATGTGATGAGATGATCATGTGATTTTTAGTCTTTATTGTGGTTAATACAGTGTAGCATGTTCATTAATTTTCAGATACTGAATTATCCTTGCATCCCAGGGATAAATCCTACTTGGTCATCCTGTATGAGCCTATTAATATGCTGTTAGATTCAGTCTGCCAGTGTTTTGTGGAAGATTTTTACACTTATATTTTTCAGAATATTGGCTGGAAGCTGTTTTTCTTGTGACATCTTTGGCTGTGATGTCGAGGTAGTGAAAGGCTTCAAAAAATTAGTCTGGAAGTATTCATCCGCTTCAATTTTTCTGAAGGAGTTTGAGAAACACTGGCATTAATTCTTGTTTAAATGTTTGGTGGAATTCAGTGGTGAAGCTATACAGTCCTTGCCTTTCCTCTGTTCAAAGTTTTTTGATTTCTGATTTACTCTCCATACGAGTTATAGGTCTACTCAGACTTTTTACTTTATGACTTAATCATGGGAGGTTAGATGTTTCTAGGAATTTATCCATTTCTTCTAGGTTACCCAGGTTGTTAGTGTGTAATTTTTCATAATAGGATCTTATTACCCTTTTTATTTATAGGACATTGGTTTTCTTTCATTTCTGATTTTATTTGAGTCTTCACTCATTTTCTTAGTTTGGCTAATGGTTTATCAACTTTGTTTATCTTTTCAAAAACCAACCTTCTGTTTTGTTCATTTTTTCTACTATTTTTCTTTTTTTCTAATTCATGTATTTCTGCTCAAATCTTTGTTACTTCCTTTTGCTAACTTTGAGATCAGTTTTTTCTTCTTTTTCTAGCTCCTTAAGGAATAGAGTTGGGTTTCTTATGCAATCCCTATCAAAATTCCCATAGCATTTTTTGACAGAAATTTTAAAAGACACACAATTCTATAATTCACATGGGACATAAAAAACCATGAATAGTTAAATCAATCTTGAGAAAGAAGAATGAAGCTGGAGGCATCACGCTTCCTGGTTTCAGAAGTACGAAGAGGCACCTGGGTGGTTCAGTGGGTTAAAGCCTCTGCCTTCAGCTCAGGTCATGATCCCAGGCTCTCTGCTCAGCAGGGAGCCTACTTCCCTTCCTTTCTCTCTGCCTGCCTCTCCACCTACTTGTAATCTCTGTCAAATAAATAAATTAAATCTTAAAAAATAAATAAATAAAAGAATATAGTACTAAGCTACAGTAATCAAAACAGTGCAGAATTGGTATAATGACAGACATATGGACCTTGGGAATAGATTAGAGAATTCAGGAATAAATCCACACATTTGTGGTCAACCACTTTTTACAAGGGAGTCAAGAACACACAATGGAGATAGGATCATCTCTTGAATAAATGATGTTGGGAAAACTAAAGATCTACATTCAAAAGCATGAAAGTGGGCCCTTCCTTTACAACATCAGAAAAATCAACTCAAAATAGATTAAAGGCTTAAATGTAAAACCTGAAACCATAAAGCTCCTAGAAAACATGGAGAAAGGTTTCATGCAGGTGATTTTGGCAATGATTTCATGGCTATGACAAAAGTACAGACAACAAAAACGCAAATAGACAAATGGGACGATATGAAGCTAAAAAGCGACTGCATGGCAAAGGAACAACAGACTGAAAGGCAGCTATAGAATGGGTGGAAGTTCTTTTAGGAGTCCTTAGAAAACAGAAAATTCATCACAAGAATGCAAATATTGGTTTCTCACTGTTATTAATGCCTCTAAGACTATAACCTATTTGCACATACTTGATCCTTGAAACAGGAAACTATTATTCAGATACACCGGTAAGTAGTTCCAGGATAGGCAACAGCTTTTGGTGGCTTTCAGGGTTCATTCTCCACATGACTCTTAAAGGTCTTGACTCAAGCCCGAAATGTTTGTGGTCCTCCAGTCCCTTGCAGACGGTTTATTGCCCTGAGCCTCTGCATCTTAACTTCTCTCAACTTGGAGTTACATCATTTGGCTTAATGAGTTTCTAAAACAAGTTTTCATTTTATTTAGGGCATGTTTCCAGGTATGTTTTTAAATTAATCAGTGTGAGTGATAAAAGATAATTTGACCTCTGGAAGAAAGTTTCCAAACCATTTACCTGATAAGAGATTAATCTCCAAGGGGAACCCTCCTACACTGCTGGTGCAGCCACTCTGGAAAACAGTATGGAGTTTCCTCAAAAAGTTGAAAGTAGAGCTACCCCATGACCCAGCAATCGCACTACTGGGTATTTACCCCAAAGACACAAATGTAGTGATCTGAAGGGGCACATGCACCCCAATGTTTATAGCAGCAATGTCCACAATAGCCAAACCATGGAAAGAACCTAGATGTCCATCAACAGATGAATGGATAAAGAAGATGTGGTGTATATCTACAATGGAATACTATGCAGCCATCAAAAAAAGAAACCTTGCCATTTGCAACAACATGGATGGAACTAGAGGGTATTATGCTAAACGAATAAGTCAACCAGAGAAGGACAATTATCATATGATCTCTCTGATACATGGAACTTAAGAAACAAGACAGAGGATCATAGGGGAAGAAAGGAAAAAAACAGGGCGCCTGGGTGGCTCAGTGTGTTAAGCCTCTGCCTTCGGCTCAGGTCATGATCTCAGGGTCCTGGGATCGAGTCCCGCATTGGGCTCTCTGCTCAGCAGGGAGCCTGCTTCCTCCTCTCTCTCTGCCTGCCTCTCTGCCTACTTGTGATCTCTCTCTGTCAAATAAATAAATAAAATCTTTGAAGAAAGGAAAAAAACAAACAAACAAACAAAAACGAAACAAGATGAAACCAAAGAGAGAGAGACAAACCATAAGAGACTCTTAATCTCAGGAAACAAACTGAGGGTTGCTGGAGGGGAGACGGGTGGAGGGATGGGGTAACTGGGTGATAGACATCGGGAAGGGCATGTGTTGTAATGAGCACTGGTATTATATAAGACTGATGAATCACAGACCTGTACCCCTGAAACAAATAATACATTAAATATTAATTAATTGAATCTAAATTTTTTTTTAAAAAAAGGCTAGTTAGTGGCAGAATTAAGACTCCGTTGAGTGGGTTGGGGGGTAAGAAAGGTTAATCTCTAAAGCATATAAAGAACTCCTGAAATTCAACAGCGAGAAAACTAATAACAAACTAAAAAATAGGCTAAAAATTTGAACAGATACTTCTCCAAAGAAGATATAAATTGCTAACAGGCATGTGAAGAAGTACTCAGTGTCATTAATCATCAAGGAAATGCAAATCAATACCACAATGAGATATGACCTGACACATGCCAGGGTGGCTGTTATTAAGAAAACAGGACAGGGAAGTGGGGGAAGATTTCAGAATAGGAGGATTCTGAGTTCACATCCTCCCGCTGACACACCCAGGCAACAGTTACAGGTGAAGCAGCTCACTCTGAAAACAACTCGAGACTGGTAGAATAGACTTTTCACAGATAGGACATAAATGGAAGTCCCATTGAAAAGGGTAGGAAGGGGAGAGATGCAGCCATGAACCAAACTTCCAGCAGGGTGACCTATAAGCAGTAGGGATATCACAGGTGCAGAGTCCTCCTTGAGGACCAAGGGGATCAAGGCCCACATCAGGCACCCCGGGCTCTGATACGGGGAAGGGAGGATGAAACCTCATAACGATGTGCGAAACAAAGGCAAAAGAAATGAGCTTAAGTTAAAATTGTCTTACAGCTTGCAGCTCACTGATAGATATCTGAAACGTGCAAAACGTGACCTTCCTCAAGGAGATCCTGGCTGCCTTAGAGACAATGTTTATTTTATTTTATTTTATAATTAACATATCATATTATTTGTGTCAGGGGTACAGGTCTGTGATATCATCAGTCTTACACAACACCCACCATAACACATACCTTCCCCAATGTCCACTCCCCAGCCACCCCTTCTCACCACCCCTCTCCCCTCCAGCAATCCTCAGGTTTTGTTTTCTAAGATTAAGAGTCCCATGGTTTGTCTCCCTCTCTGGTTTAGTCTTGTTTCATTTTTTTCCTCTCTTCCCCCATGGTCCTCGACCTTGTTTCTTAAATTCTGTGTATCAGTGAGACCATTTAAAAGTAACCATATCTTGGGTGCCTGGGTGGCTCAGTGGGTTAAGCCACTGCCTTCGGCTCAGGTCATGATCTCAGGGTCCTGGAATCGAGTCCCGCATCGGGCTCTCTGCTCAGCAGGGAGCCTGCTTCCCTTCCTCTCTCTCTGCCTGCTTCTCTGCCTACTTGTGATCTCTCTCTGTCAAATAAATAAATAAAATCTTAAAAAAAAAAAAAAAAGTAACCATATCTTGGCAGCAACAGGCCCTTCAAGGTCCTGAAAGCCTTGCTTCCAGATTCCTTGGAGACTTGTGCTATCCCTAACTCCCATGAATTACGAAGTATGCAATCAGTCACTGCTCACGATCCCCGTTTAGCTCTTTCTGTCCACAGGTCCTGTCCGTGAATAGGGAAGGGATGAAGGTGTAGGCTGAGGAAATAGGAGGCCCTTGACCTTCCTGACTAGGCTTCACAGCTATTGCTGGCAAGTGGAGACTCTGAGACAGAGCAGAACAAGAGATAAGGGAGCATGCCAAGACAGCCCAAGAATCTCAAGGCCACAAGCTTCCCGGTCAGTCCTTAATAAAAGACCGCCACTAACAGCCCTCATTTGGCAACCCATTCGGGACCCCTCTCACTCTAGAGAGCTTTTTCTTTCCTTTCTGCTCTCACCTTCACTTAGTAAACTTTCACTTCACTTTACCCTTTTGTGTCCAAGAGATTTTCTTCCACTCCTGAAACACTAACATCTGGCTTTGGAAATCAGTAGGACTTAACTCCAGGAGCTTTGAAAATTGGTGGGGCTTAATTTGGGGAGAGCCAGAATATAAGATACAGGAAAACAGGATATAAAAATGGAGACTCTTAAGGGGGCGGCACACCATGTCACTCCGAGACCCAGCACAGGAGCAGCAAGTTGAAAAGCACCTGGGTTATCTACGAAGGAGATTCATGGACTAATTTTAGCATGTCTGTGAATTGCTATTGTTAATTGATATATATTCATATAGATAGATAGATATCAATCACATCTTCTTTTTCCATATATATCCATATATATATATATATATATTTCTCCCGTGTGTGTGTGTATATATATATATATATATATTTGTCCTGTCCTATCTTTTTTATCCATATATATATATCCCATATATATACATATCTCCCATATATATATATATATACACATATATATATATAATTTGTCCTATTTATGAATATAAGCAAAAAAATATTCCCAGAATGGTTTAACACTAGATATCTCTCAATGTTGTTTATCATATTAATGGACTACTATGGAAAATTCATATGACTATGGTAACAGATACAAAATTACTTAAGTTCAACAATCTATATATGATAAAATGACAGAAAAATATATATGATAAAATGACAGAAAATAAATACTTTCTAAACTCAATAATATGCTTAATAGCCAAACACTGCAGTAAATATTACATTTAGTGAAGTTTAAAACAGTCTTTAATTGCAGAAAAGCAAGACAAAGGTAACTGGTGTTATTTAACATTAAAAAAGTTATAAAGATTAGAAAGAAAGAAGCAAAAATGTTATTGAGTGCATAAGAGATGATTATCTAAATGGAAAACTTTTAGATAAACAGAAAAACTATTAAGTAATGAAGAGTTTACCAAAGTTTCCAAATTAATCTAAAAAATTAACCTAAAAAATCCTAACAAGTTAACCTAAAAAATCCAGAGCTGTTCCTAAATCACTAATAACCAGCTAGGAAATTTCGCTAAAAAATTAAAATATCATTCATCATAGTGAACAAATTAAAAGTACCAAGGAATTAATTTAGCAAACACAAAACCTACAGAGAGAAAATTTTAAAACTTTCCTAAAAGGCATTCAGAAAGACTTGAATAAATAGATAGCATATTTATGGATGAACTAAATTATATTGTACAGATAACAATGCTCTCTAAATTAAATTAATCCGTCAATTCAATATAAGACTAACCAAAACTCCAGCTATATATTTTAAATGAAATAAACTTATTTCATGATGTGCATGTGTGTGTATGTATCCCTGAATGGGATGTATCTTTAAAAAACACAAAAAAGGGATCCCTCCCGGGGCGCCTGGGTGGCTCAGTGGGTTAAGCCGCTGCCTTCGGCTCAGGTCATGATCTCAGGGTCCTGGGATCGAGTCCCGCATCGGGCTCTCTGCTCAGCAGGGAGCCTGCTTCCTCCTCTCTCTCTGCCTGCCTCTCTGCCCACTTGTAATCTCTCTCTGTCAAATAAATAAATAAAATCTTTAAAAAAAAAAAAAGGGATCCCTCCCTACCACATTTTAACATAAGACCATAATAAAAAATTATATGCAATCATGAAGAAACAGAAAAATTAAACCATGCAACAACTCTCTACTTGAGAGAGCTAAAAACAGAGCTCATCAATAAGGAAAAGGACAGATAGTATATAAATGATGTTGGGAAACCTGGCTCACTATATGATGAAAATTAACAATATATGTCATTCCTACATTATGTACAAAGGTTAAAATACTTAAATATGAAATAGAAAAACATGAAGCTAATAAATGCGATTATATTTCTGTGAACTTACACAAATGATGACTTCTTAAATAGGTCCCTAAACTCAAACTGTTAGGTGAAAAATTGATGGATTTAACAACATCAAAGCTTAAATATTTCTGTTCTTTCGATGATATAACTGAGAAATTTAGTAGAGTGGTACCAAATAAGGAGAAGTAATCACTGCCTAGTACATAAAAAATCTAGAATATTCTGCAAATACAGACAACCAACCAGAAATTACATGAAGATATAGATAAGAACCTCACAGAAAGGGAAACCTGAATGGGAAAGAAGTACACAAAGACATGCTCGTATTTAATAACACTCAGGAAAAAAAAAAACCCCAAAACAAAATCAAAGCAGTCATTCAACTGGTGGTGTTGGTTGGAAGGGTCCGAATTAGGGGACAAATAGAAATATTGTTCTTCAATCATCATATGCTCTCCCTGATATGAGGAATTTGAGAGGCAAAGTGGTGGGTTTGGGGGTAAGGAAGGGAAAAAATGAAACAAGATAGGATCGGGAGGGAGACAAACTATAAGAGACTCTTAATTTCACAAAACAAACTGAGGGTTGCCGGGGGTTGGAGAAGTAGGGAGAAGGTGGTTGGGTTATGGACATTGGGGAGGGTATGTGCCATGGTGAGTGCTGGGAAGTGTGTAAGCCTGACAATTCACAGACTTGTACCCCTGGGGCTAATAATACATTATATGTTAATTTTTTAAAAAAGTAAAAAAAAAAAAAAAGAAAAGAAATATTGTCCTTAATATTAATACAATTTCACATGAACCTACTAGTTCATGAAACGGGATTATATAAACAAATCTGTTTCCATTTATTTTTCAAATGATAATTAGTTCTACCAAATGGATGATTTAATATGATGATTTAATAAGTTAAGTCTTAAATTTGAATTATGCACAATGACAGCAAAAGTCACACACCTACCAATTACAAGATTACAGGAAAATCTTGGTTGATTAAAGATTCCACATCAGGCTGGCTCTGCTGGGGTGTAGTTTCAAGAGCATTCTCTGACCTATAGGTAGGATGACATTGATAAGTCGGTAAGACAAGACAGCCCAAACACTCCCCCTAATGGCAATAGATTGCAAAAGTATTCTATGAATAAAAATTGGGAGATTGAGATCTCTTTAGAGATTGATCAAAATGTTTTCAGTGTTTAATTCAGCATAAAAATACTCCATTAACAGAATTTGAAGGTTATTTCTACCCTGTAATAGTCAGAGTCATAACTTACGATTTGTCCTGTTGAAGAATATACCCAATACCCACTACACTCCCAAATGTGTACCTCTCATCTGCTTTGTAAATTCCAGGTTCATATATAATTGACATATTCTCTTGGATTCAAATAAGCATTTAAAAATTAACATGTTCAAAATAGAACTCTTGATCCTCCCTAAAAATGTGTTATTCCTCTAATTTTTCCCCATTTATAAAAGGTTTCTTCAATCTTTGTCAAAATGTTTAGAATCATCAAGATAATTTCTCCCTTTTCCCCTTCGCCCACATCTATCCAGGTGCAAATCTTGTCATCCTAAACCTCTCCCTAATTCCTTAGTTCCAAGGGCTACCACCCTAGTCCAGACCACTGTTGACTGCCAACTTGACTATGGCAATCACCTCTTTAAAAACCTTCTTTCATTCATTCTGGAGCTCTAAGAGACTTTGTCCACGTTCCAGTGACAGAGGTCTTTTTATAGTGTCAATCAGATCCTTCTACCCCCTTGTTTTAAATACTTCAGTAGTTTGGTATTGTAAGTAGCAAAAATCCCAAATGCCTTTCAAGGCCTAAGGGCCTTAGCTGTTCTAAAGCCCATCTCTATTTCTAAATCATTGTTCTATGCACACTTACCTCATTTTGTCCTGGGACACACCAAGCTCATTCCCACCTTGGTACCTACAATAACTCCTCCTTTTTGTCTGGAATACTCTTCTATGAGAATGTCACTCACAACTCTTTTCTTATCCAGGTCCCAATTTTAACGTCAACTCCTCAGAGCAACCACTCAGTATAAACTAGTCCCATAGTCTCTTTCAATTACATCATTCTGCCTTATTTTCTAAATAGTGTATAGCCAGTGTTCTCTTGCTTCCTTTTAACTTTTCATTGACTACCTCTCCCTATTAAGACATACTCTTCTAAAATTTTTGTTTATTTGTGTCTCTATTGCCCTCACAGAGAATAATGCATAGTAGTTTGGACACTCAAGAGGTATCTGTTGAATAAATAAATATATACTTTATTACGTAAGTCCTATAAAGTGAGACTACTTGCATCTTACTGTGGCTTTGTGAGGTAGATTATCTCTTGCTTCCAATCTCAGCCTTCTTCACCACTCAGTGGATCCCCTCCCACCAGGGGTCTGAAGTTCATATGCTCTCTCCTTCAAAATCTGTTCTAAAGGAAGAATCTTAGGCTCAATTCACCAGAAATGACTAACAGCCTACTTTTATAACAATCCCAAGTACGGTGTCATTTGAACAAGAATAAACTCTTGACTGCCAGAATTACTAAGTAAATAGAAAAGAGTTTTGCATCATCATTCTTTCCACGATAACTTTTGCCAAAGCCCTTGAAATGTCCTTTCTTCATATTTAAAACTAGCCCCTCTTTGACCTATCTTCCCTGACATAGACAGGTAGAATGCAACTTACTTTTTCTTTCTCCAAACAAGATAGATAACAATCGACAAAAAACATAACAGAAGTATGGGTAGACCAATGATACGCAACCAAGTATAAGGAGAATGAGAAGTACCTGAAAGACACAAACCAGAAACATGTTCTTTGGGACTATACTCTCCATACATTATACTGCCATTTTGGCACTTTAAATCTGCCAATGATCTTTTGATTTGCCATTGTTTTGTTGACATTCAAATTGATACTATGAGATTATTGGCCATATTCAATTTTATAAAAGAATATGCTAATGTGTATTCAAATTGAAAACAGACAATATCTAATACCATTTGATGACACTCATGAAAAAGGAAAAAAGACAAAACCACCCAACAAAAACCACTTCAACAAAACCACTTCAACAAAAGAAAATGTTTAAGAAAAATACAATGTAGTCACATTGAAATACTATTCAGTTACTAAAATGGGACTTTCAAAGAATCTGCAAAAGCCTCAGAAAATAAATTTTTTAATGATAATAATTAGTATTTAAGATTAATGTGTTAAGTGATGTGATAAGCATCTTTTAAGGGTGACTTACATCAACTGAGTACGATTATTAGGTATAGATGGGGAAACAAAGGCTCTGAGACATTAAGAAAATTGTCCAAAGATAGATAGTGATTAAGTGGCAAAATTGGGAAGCAATTCTGTTCTGTCTGATTTTAGAGCCTGCAGTCTTATGAAAAGAAATTACGAAATTTTAAATACCAACACTTTATGATAGCTATTTTGACCATGGTGCTCCTAAATTGTATTCCAAGCCACTTTTCTATGTAGCCTTTTGAATATAATTTATATTTTCTATTTTAATTAAGTTTAACCAAAGGTCATCATGATTATCATGATTCTTAAAATATAAGAATATCTAAGAATTCTTAGCTAATTCTTAGAGATAAAAATGAATCTATACACTATGTGATGGACCTCAAGAAAATTTGTACTTACATTAAATGGCATGAATTATTGTACATTTTGTATTCGTAGGTCTGCTTCTGGTATATTTCGGGGTCCTTTTTCTGATTGAGATCATTTTTCTGTTCATTGTTACCTCTTATTTCTATTTAATTTGCTGCTTTCAATTTTTCATTACCATTGAAGAGAAATTCTTGCTACTAATTACTTCTTCGTTGATACTATTAGGAAAATCCATGTGAGAAATTTTGTGTGATTTATTTTTGACTATTCAGATATCACTTTGTTTCGGTTTTTATTTTTAACTATTTTTTTTATACTTTAGCTCATTCAAAATGGGTGAAGGAGGCTGAATGGGCCTAGATTATGAACGGAGCCCTGAAGTAAGCAATAATAAACCATGGGAATAAAGTCTCTATAGAAGAACTCAATAGAATTAGGGGTTTATATCCCTAAAATTTGTTACAAAGCTAAGCAAGGAGGAATTCTCTTCTAAATTGATAAGTTACTCCTTTGCAGACAATTGAAGCTCAGTGAGAAGTGAAATTAATATAATAATCCAGCTAATAGATCGATGGGAGGTACTTGTGGTATTCGATGGACATACTCCAATCTCATGACTTGGGGAAACTTTCAGGAAAAAAAAGAGCTGATTAAACTCAGCTTCAAGAAATACACATAACAAAATATTTACCTCTACTCCTTCCTATGATTTCCTTAAAATTATAGTAAGAAAAATAAAATGTTTAAATGAAAAACAACAAACAGAAGAGTGATCTTCATTGGCAAGAAATTTCAACAAATTTCCAAAAGGTGTAAAGTGGAGAGAGGAATGGCTTATGAAGGTGCAGGATGAGAGAAGCTACAGGCTCGTATATGCAAAAAACTGTTTACATCTGGCAGAGAGAGCCCTGCAGAACCTGGTGAGCATTTGTACTCAGATGGCAAAAGGAGGAGGAGTGGATCACAGAATGAAACTTAGAGTCGAAAGTACCCATTTATGTATCTGAAAATAGAATTCTGGAGAGGCAGGTGTGCTTAATGTGCAGCCAAAAAAGAAAAAAAAAAGAGAGAGAGAGAGAGAGAAAGAAAGAAAAGGTAAGAAAAGAAAGAGAGAGAGAGAGAGAAGAAGAAGGGGCAGTTAAGTAATTTAATGAATATTCCGGAAATAAATACAGTACAGAGTCAGAGGCCCAGAGTACAGCCCTCCACATTCTGGCTTCTAGAGTCTCCTGGCTAACTGTCGAAAGCGGCAGCCTGCTTTCTGCAAACAAAAGTCATTCTTTACAAGATACAATTAGCCAAATAAAGATTCTATAATCCTCCTCCAGTCAGGGCTCACCAGACTTTGAATAAAATCTGTAATCAAAGTAAGAAAGACTGAGTAAAAGAAACGTAAAATTAAAATGATGGGGAGCACCTGACTGGCTTACTCAGTAGAGCATGTAGACACTTAATCTCAGGATTGTGAGTTCAAGTCCCACATTAGGCATAGATCAAATTTAAATACATACATAAGTCAAGCAGAGAGAGTCAATTATCATATGGTTTCACTTATTTGTGGAGCATAACAAATAGCATGGAGGACAAGGGGCATTATAGAGGAGAAGGGAATTTGGGTAAATTGGAAGGGGAGGTGAACCATGAGAGACTATGGACTCTGAAAAACAATCTGAGGGGTTTGAAGTGGTGGGGGGGTGGGAGGTTGGGGTACCAGGTGGTGGGTATTATAGAGGGCACGGCTTGCATGGAGCACTGGGTATGGTGAAAAAATAATGAATACTGTTTTTCTGAAAATAAATAAATTGGAAAAATAAATAAATAAATAAATAAATAATTTTAAAAAATACATACATACATACATACATACATATGGTAGTGGGTCGGGGGAGAGTGGAAGAGATAATTTTAAAAACAGAGGATATTATAATACTTCTAAATTATTATTCCCAGATAGATTTGACAAGATATTATTTTCATATAGCAGGAAAAATTGGATATGAAAAAATAAATCAATTATAAAATTAATCTTAAGTTGTAAAAGCAATTCAAAAATATAAACCTGACTGTCAAAAGAAGGAAAAAATGAATTAAGGTGTTCAAAGATAATTTTTTTAAATCTCCCTGATACTATGAAGAAAAGAAAAAGAGACATATTTTTTCAAAGAAGAAAATAAAGTTCAATTGAAATGTTTTAATGTCCACTTATTGAGGTTTATAAAAAGAGAATAAGTTAAGTGAATAGGTGGAAAATTCTCAAAGAAATAAGAAAATATTCAGAGTTGAAGGATTTGAGTCTCCCAATTGTGTGAGCTGATTAAATGCCAATAACATTGAAGTATTAAAAATAAGATAAAATACCCTAAAAATAGCACTAGGACGTTTCAGAACTCTAGATAAAGAGAAGATACTGTATTATCAGAGAGAAGATACAGTAATATTTACTATTATGATTATCTGATTGACATTTGACTTCTCAGCAGTAACAATGGGTGATCAAAGATAATGGAGGAGTACTCTATAAGATCTGAGGACAGAAAGATGGTTAAACTAAATTCATGTAACAAGCAACCTATCAATCACATGAAACAGTAGTCATTTTTTTGTGCTTTATTTAGGTTAGTCCACAGTGTGTTTAATTCACAAACTAATGAGATATCCTAGGTTTAAATGAGGTTATGGTTAACGCATCTGGACTATGTACTAAGCAACTTATTCCAATATTCCCATAGCTGGTTATGCAGAAAAACTGTTAAACTTCCAAAAGATACGATGTCTCCTTCATTCATTCAAACTTTATGATTCAGTTTCATTGATGACTAGTGATGCTTTTTGGTTCTTGGATGATTATAACGAATTATGGAGAGATCCTCACCATTTTCCTGAGTCTACACATTTTCCAAAAGTGATTAAAAACATTAACCCACAGACTCAAGAAGCTTAAGAAAATACAAGCAAGATAAATACAAAGAATGTGACACCAAAACACTAACAATAAAACTAACCTAAAATAAATACAAGGAAAAAGTCTTAAAAGCAGCCAGGGTGAAGAGGAGATACATTCCTTTCAAAGGACAACCCATAAAACTGATATATACTTTTTCAAATGAAATAATGAAAGTCAGAAGCTAGTAAAATACCATTGTCAAAGTGATGAAAAAAATAACTATCAAAACTGAAATTTAAAAATCCTATAAAAATGTACCTCAAAAGTTAAACATTTTGTGACCAAAAATATTAAAAGAATTGGCCATCTATACATCTTCACTAAGGAAAAAACTAGAGAGAATTCTTTAGGCAAAAGATAAGTAAAACTTTGAACATAGACAAAGAAATAAAAAACAACAGAAAGGATAAATCTAAAAGAATACTACTATGAATAACAGGAAAAAACAGTAATATATTTTGGCATTTAAATATATATAAAGAATTAAAATGAATAAGACATACACCTGAAACTAATATAACATTGTGTGTCAACTATATTCAAACAAACAAAAATTTAAATAAATAAGTTAAATGAAATGCACAAAATGACAACATCGAGTGGAAATTCATATAAGCTTATTGTATTACCTGAAAAATAATAAAAATAATAAATTATTAGTCAAGAGATGTAAGTTGCAGTCTCCAAGTGAACCACTTAAACTACACAGAATATATAGTTAACAAATTAGTGGAGGAGGTAAATGAAACAAAAATAAATAACCCAAAAAAATTCAGGAAGAGAGAGAAAGGGACATAAAACAGGTCAAATAATAGAAAACAATAGTAAGATGGTATATGAAAACTCCAATATACCAGTATTTACACTAAATATATAGAGAAAAAATGCTTCAGTGTCAAAAGATTAGGTGAAATATAAAAACAATTTTTTAAATTCTATAGGAAATTATATAAATGCAGAAACATAAATATATTTAAATTATTACTTAAATTTTTAAGGAAAACCATACTTTGTTTAACTATGGCTTTGAAACAAAGGGTACAATTGACAGAGCTTGGCTGGAAGATAGGCAAGGAAAAATTGGCAGCTAAGAGACTTCCTATGGTGGATGACACCAAAGTAAATTTTACCACACTGTTGAAGGTTGTAGAGGTAATCACCAAAAGAACTCTATTGGGAAGAAAAGAACTATATTGGGAAGAGGAAAAGTTGAAGGCGGTGTAAGTGAACCTGCTCTTCACTGACTGTGGCAGAAATTCAATGGAAAGCAGTTAAGGTAGATGAATTAAAAATTTGCCATTTAAGAACAAAGATTAGGCAGAACTGGGGTAGAGAAAGTTTTCATTACTTCATTCACTTAAGCATGCTCATGTATCACAATGACTTAACATTTCTAAAAGTAGACAACTACACATGCACTTCTGATATGAATTTTTAAAACATTTCCCCTTGTTGATTATTACTTCTACTTACATTCCTGTTTGACTGACAAAGGAACAATCTTCTCTTCATTCCTTAGAGGATGATCCATGCGCACAGTCAGATATTGGAGACCTAGGGACCTCACAGTCTCCAAGGAGATGTTGCACATTTTAGTGATAGTCACTGTGCCATTTGGATTCTGAGCAAGGTATTCCTCAGGTGGATTAATCAAGACTTGTGATGGGAAAAGAGATATCTGAGGAACAGGTTTTCCCACAGCTGAGTAAATAAATCTAAGAAAATCTTCAGAGTCAAGATTGGACTGGAGTTCAGTTTTTAATCCAGATAGAGCTGAGACAAAAAAGGAGACAGAAAATTAAATATAAAAAAATGCTAAAGATAGACTTCCCCAAATATTTATATGATGACAAAATGTTGAAACATGTCCCTTTCAGGAACCTCTCCTCATATTTTGCAAAACCTCTCAATTCCATCTCTTGCACCCACCATCCTCCAATTGAAGAGAAATGCTTCATATCTCCACTTTCATTCAACCTTTAAATTACCTTATATAAACCTCCAGTACTTTAAATTTACAGCAAAATAATGAGGAGACACTCTGATACTATCACTATTCTTTCAACATTTTGTTAATTCTTATTGTCTGTCTTCTTTCCTCTTCCATTTTCTCCACTCTTTTTCTTTTCCTCTCCTTCCCAGTGAAAATTCTTTTTTTAAAGGATTATTTATTTTTTATATATTGACAGAGAGAGAGAGAGATCACAAGTAGGCAGAGAGTCAGGCAGAGAGAGAGAAGCAGGCTCCCTGCTGAGCAGAGAGCCCAATGCAGGGCTTGATCCCAGGACCCTGAGATCATGACCTGCGCAGAAGGTAGAGGCTTAACCCACTAAGCCACCCAGGCGCCTCCCCCCCCCCCAGTAAAAATTCTGATGCCATCCATGAACTTTACCCACCAGATTAAAATCAGTGCAGTGTAAAAAGTTAGATGAGAGGTCAGAAGACCTAAATGTTATGCCTGGTCCTGTACTGTGTGAAAATGGAAAATCATATAACTATCATTGGTTTCCATTTTTTTTCTTCTGTATAACAAAAGCATGGGTGGCCTCTATTATAATCTTTCCTTCTCTGACATTCTTTCTCTGGACCTTAACCTTGAAAGACCACATCCTCAAAATTTTGACTCTACACAAAACATTTACATACCTATAATGGTAAGGCAGATTTGTCCCCCATGGCTGCCATGTGGGAACACATTAAATAGACATTTGTAGCAAGCTTCATCTTCAAATGTTACTTCACGGATAGTTATGAATGAGGAATTGGGTTCGATGACCTCACAGTGCAGTCGATCTCTGTATGGTGGAAGAATCGTTTCTCCATATACACTGCTATATGTGCCAATATTTTGTGGCAAAGAACCTTGAATCTTCTGCCAGGTAATTTGCACAATATCTGCTGGAGTTGTTAAATTGCAGAAGATGGTCACATTTTCTCCAAATACAGCTGTTTCATTATTTTTGTATTTTATTCTGTGTGGGGAATCTGAAAATAAAACTCAGTATGAATTAGGAGAAATGTTCTTTCATACTACCTTGGACTTACCCCTATCATAGCACTTATCTCTCTGTTTTATAATTATCTTTTTATATGTGTCTCTTTCCCACTAGAAAATAAACTTTCTTATCTTCTTCACCGCTGATAAGTGGTTTCTAAAAGTGTCTCTGGCATATACTACCTAATCAATAAATATTTATTGAGTACAAAAATTGAAACATAAATTGATCAACACAAGTAATGCTAATTTTGATGAATTTCTGGAGGTTGAATATGAATTAGCTTGAGGGTAATAAACTCCTCAGGACTCCAATCTTAGAGAGGACCTAAAATTCTATCAGTATCACCAGCATGAACCCCTCCAGGTTCTTACAGTGAAGAGCCAAGAAAAATCACCTCATATCTTTCGCAAAGGAAGGGGGAAGTAACCACATTGAAATAAGCCCAGGCCATTTTCTATTTATTTATTTATTTATTTATTTATTTTTGTGATTTTTTTTCCAATTTATTTATTTTCAGAAAAACATTATTATTTTTTCACCACACCCAGTGCTCCATGCAAGCTGTGCCCTCTATAATACCCACCACCTGGTACCCCAACCTCCTACCCCTCCGCCACTTCAAACCCCTCAGATTGTTTTTCAGAGTCCATAGTCTCTCATGGTTCACCTCCCCTTCCAATTTACCCAAAAGCACATACCCTCCCCAATGTCCACAACCCTACCCCCCTTCTCCCAACCCCCCTCCCCCCAGCAACCCACAGTTTGTTTCGTGAGATTAAGAGTCACTTATGGTTTGTCTCCCTCCCTATCCCATCTTGTTTCATGGATTCTTCTCCTACCCACTTAAGCCCCCATGTTGCATCACCACTTCCTCATATCAGGGAGATCATATGATAGTTGTCTTTCTCCGCTTGACTTATTTCGCTAAGCATGATATGCTCTAGTTCCATCCATGTTGTCGCAAATGGCAAGATTTCGTTTCTTTTGATGGCTGCATAGTATTCCATTGTGTATATATACCACATCTTCTTGATCCATTCATCTGTTGATGGACATCTAGGTTCTTTCCATAGTTTGGCTATTGTGGACATTGCTGCTATAAACATTCGGGTGCACGTGCCCCTTTGGATCACTACGTTTGTATCTTTAGGGTAAATTCCCAGTAGTGCAATTGCTGGGTCATAGGGCAGTTCTATTTTCAACATTTTGAGGAACCTCCATGCTGTTTTCCAGAGTGGTTGCACCAGCTTGCATTCCCACCAACAGTGTAGGAGGGTTCCCCTTTCTCCGCATCCTCGCCAGCATCTGTCATTTCCTGACTTGTTGATTTTAGCCATTCTGACTGGTGTGAGGTGATATCTCATTGTGGTTTTGATTTGTATTTCCCTGATGCTGAGTGATATGGAGCACTTTTTCATGTGTCTGTTGGCCATCTGGATGTCTTCTTTGTAGAAACGTCTGTTCATGTCCTCTGCCCATTTCTTGATTGCATTATTTGTTCTTTGGGTGTTGAGTTTGTTAAGTTCTTTATAGATTTTGGACACTAGTCCTTTATCTGATATGTCATTTGCAAATATCTTCTCCCATTCTGTCAGTTGTATTTTGATTTTGTTAACTGTTTCCTTTGCTGTGCAAAAGCTTTTGATCTTGATGAAATCCCAAAAGTTCATTTTTGCCTTTGCTTCCCTTGCCTTTGGCGATATTCCTAGGAAGATGTTGCTGCGGCTGAGGTCGAAGAGGTTGCTGCCTGTGTTCTCCTCAAGGATTTTGATGGATTCCTTTCTCACATTGAGGTCCTTAATCCATTTTGAGTCTATTTTTGTGTGTGGTGTAAGGAAATGGTCCAATTTCATTTTTCTGCACGTGGCTGTCCAATTTTCCCAACACCATTTATTAAAGAGGCTGTCTTTTTTCCATTGGACATTCTTTCCTGCTTTGTCAAAGATTAGTTGACCATAGAGTTGAGGGTCTATTTCTGGGCTCTCTATTCTGTTCCATTGGTCTATGTGTCTGTTTTTGTGCCAGTACCATGCTGTCTTGATGATGACAGCTTTGTAATAAAGCTTGAAGTCCGGAATTGTGATGCCACCAACTTTGGCTTTCTTTTTCAATATCCCTTTGGCTATTCGAGGTCTTTTCTGGTTCCATATAAATTTTAAAATTATTTGTTCCATTTCTTTGAAAAAGATGGATGGTATTTTGAAAGGAATTGCATTAAATGTGTAGATTGCTTTAGGTAGCATAGACATTTTCACAATATTTGTTCTTCCAATCCAGGAGCATGGAACATTTTTCCATTTCTTTGTGTCTTCCTCAATTTCTTTCATGAGTACTTTATAGTTTTCTGAGTATAGATTCTTAGCCTCTTTGGTTAGGTTTATTCCTAGGTATCTTATGGTTTGGGGTGCAATTGTAAATGGGATTGACTCCTTAATTTCTCTTTCTTCTGTCTTGTTGTTGGTGTAGAGAAATGCAACTGATTTCTGTGCATTGATCTTATATCCTGACACTTTACTGAATTCCTGTACAAGTTCTATCAGTTTTGGAGTGGAGTCTTTTGGGTTTTCCACATAGAGTATCATATCATCTGCAAAGAGTGATAATTTGACTTCTTCTTTGCCGATTTGGATGCCTTTAATTTCCTTTTGTTGTCTGATTGCTGAGGCTAGGACTTCTAGTACTATGTTGAATAGCAGTGGTGATAATGGACATCCACAGAGACCTGGCAGGCCAGAAAGAGCTGGCATGATATTTTCAGAGCACTAAACGAGAAAAACATGCAGCCAAGAATACTATATCCAGCTAGGCTATCATTGAAAATAGAAGGAGAGATTAAAAGGTTCCAGGACAAACAAAAACTGAAAGAATTTGCAAACACCAAACCAGCTCTACAGGAAATACTGAAAGGGGTCCTCTAAGCAAAGAGAGAGCCTACAAGTGGTAGATCAGAAAGGAACAGAGACAATATACAGTAACAGTCACCTTATAGGCAATACAATGGCACTAAAATCATATCTCTCAATAGTTACCCTGAATGTTAATGGGCTAAATGCCCCAATCAAAAGACACAGGGTATTAATATGGATAAAAAAACAAAATCCGGGGCACCTGGGTGGCTCAGTGGGTTAAGCCGCTGCCTTCAGCTCAGGTCATGATCTCAGGGTCCTTGGATCGAGTCCCACATCGGGCTCTCTGCTCAGCAGGGAGCCTGCTTCCCTCTCTCTCTCTCTGCCTGCCTCTCCGTCTACTTGTGATTTCTCTCTGTCAAATAAATAAATAAAATCTTAAAAAAAAAAAAAAAAAACCCATCTATATGTTGCCTCCAAGAGACTCATTTTAAACCCGAAGACACCTCCAGACTTAAAGTGAGGGGGTGGAAAAGAATTCACCATGCTAATGGACATCAGAAAAAAGCAGGAGTGGCAATCCTTATATCAGATCAATTAGATTTTAAGCCAAAGACTATAATAAGAGATGAGGAAGGACACTATATCATACTCAAAGGGTCTGTCCAACAAGAAGATCTAACAATTTTAAATATCTATGCCCCCAACGTGGGAGCAGCCAACTATATAAACCAATTAATAACAAAATCAAAGAAACACATCAACAATAATACAATAATAGTAGGGGACTTTAACACTCCCCTCACTGAAATGGACAGATCATCCAACCATTTTCTATTTAAAGGAAAAAACCGTACTCTCCAGAGAAAAGGCTTTACAGGATCCTTATCTTACGCAGGTAGAAGGACAAGGACCATACTCTGGTTCCCTTTAGCTTTCCTATCTTACCTAAGGTGGGGAAGGAGGAATAAAAAAGTAAGAAAACTTGTGATGGCCACAGCCAAGAATCAGAGGCCAACAAAAGAGTAAAATTTGAACATAAGATTTTAAAATACTTCCCTCCCCAACTCTTCATTATCACATCAACAGAGATCTAATATAGTGACAATGGATTACAGCTGATATGGTTGCAAGTCTCGGACTTTTATTAACAAGGAGATCTTAGAAAAATTCAAAATCAGCAGAAGAGACAGAAACAAACAAACAAACAAAAAAAACAATACATGAATTTGAAACCCTTAAGCATAGACTTATTTAAAGAGTAAACACAACCCAACTCCTTGCCAGATTAACATAAAACCCATGCTAAAGCTCTACTTACTTTGGTTCTTTTTTTTTTTTTTTTAAGATTTTATTTATTTATTTGTCAGAGAGAGAGAGCACACAAACAGGCTGAGTGGCAGGCAGAGGCAGAGTGAGAAGCAGACTCCCTGCTGAGCAAGGAGCCAGATGTAGGACTCGATTCCAGGATCTTGGGATCATGACCTGAACTAAAGGCAGTGGCTTAACCAACTGAGTCACCCAGCCATCCCCTTATCTTGGATCTTATTATCTGATATATCATGTCTGGATTTCAACAAAAAAAGTATGTAAGTCATGCTGAAAACCATAAATAAAAACAAATTGAAGAGACAAAACAAGTGTCTTAGACTCTTTTGTCTATGGACAAAACAAGTCCATAGACTCTCATGGAAAAGTTGATACATGCAAGAATGCATGGATAATGTAAACAGGAATATTGACACTTTAAAAAGAATTAAAAATAAAATGCTAAAGATATTACAAGAAAATAAAACTATGGACCAATATCTCTTATGAACATAAATTCAAAAGTCCTAAATAAAATATTAGCAAATTGAATCCAATAAAGTATCAAAAAAATATGCTCCGTGGTCAAGTGAGATTCATCCCAGGTATGCAAGGCTAGTTCAACATTTGAAAATCAAGTAATGTAATTTATTTAAACCACAAACTAAAACAGAACATATTTAATGATCATATCAATAGATTCAGAAAAGCATTTGATAAAATCCATCACCAACACATAATAAAACTTAGTAAACTAGGAAAAGATGGGAACTTCTTTTACTTGACAAAGAATATCTACACAAACTTACACCTAGCAAAACTTGAAACTTCCCCACTAAAGAATAGGAGTAAGGCAAGGATGTCCCTTATTACTACTCCTTTCCAATATCATACTTTAAACCTCTTCCTAATTCAAGAAGGCAAGAAAAGGAAATAAAATGTATGCAAATTGAAAAGGAAGGTATTAAACTGTCTTTGTTCACAGATGATATCATCATCTATGTAGAAAATCAGAAAGAATCAACAAAAGAAACTCCTAGAACTAATAAGCAATTATAGGGGGCACCTGGGTGGCTCAGTGGGTTAAAGCCTCTGCCTTCAGCTCAGGTCATGATCTCAGGGTCCTGGGATTGAGCCCCACATCAGGCTCTCTGCTCAGCAGGGAGCCTGCTTCCTCCTCTCTCTGCCTGCTTCTCTGCCTACCTGTGATCTCTGCCTGTCAAATAAATAAATAAAATCTTTTTTAAAAAAGCAATTTTAGCAAAGCTGTAATATTACAAGGTGATTTTACAAAAGTCAGTCACTTTCCTGTATATTAACAATGAACAAGTGGAATTTAAAATTAAAAACACAATACCATTTACATGATAAGCAACCCAAATGAATTACTTAGGTATAAATCTAACAATGCATACAAGGTCTATATAAATGAAATTATAAAACTGTAATGAACAAATCAAGGAAGAATTAACTAAATGAGGAACATTCCATGTTCATGGATAGGAAGACCCAATGTTAAAGTTCGTATAGAGAAGTAAGACCCAGAATAATTAACATAACATGAAAGGAGAAGAACAGAGTTGAAGAACTGATACTACTTAACTTCAAAATTTATTCTAAAACTACAGTAATCAATACAGCTCAGAATTGGCAAAAGAGCAGATAAAGAGATCAATGGAACAGAATAGATTCCAGATATGGATGCACATACACAATGTTAACTGATCTTTGACAACAGTGCAAAGAAATTCAATGGAGAAAGGATAGTCTTTTTAACAAAGGATGATGCTGGAACAATTGAGTATCTGATTATTTTCCCAGGGTTGCCATAATAAATTACCACAAACTTCATGGCTTAAACAATTTATTTTCTCACAGATCTAGAGGTCAGAAGTCCTAAATCAAGGTGTTTTGGACTCTTTAACCCAACCCAGGGTGATTTCCTCCTGAGATCCTTACCTTAATTTTATGTAGAAAGACTGAATTTCTAAATGAGATCACATTCTGACATTTCAGATAGATAAGTGGAGGGGGGAGGCAGGAAGGCACACTATTCAATCTACTACAATATCCATATGTTAAAAAAAATTAAACAGATCCCTAACTAACAAAAGTTAATTGAACATGGATTATAGACCTAAATTAAAAATGTAAAAGCTCGGGCAACCATGGCGGGTCAAGAGGATCCGGTGCAGCGGGAGATTCACCAGGACTGGGCGAACCGAGAATACATTGAAGTCATCACCAGCAGCATCAAGAAAATCGCGGACTTTCTCAATTCATTCGATATGTCTTGTCGTTCAAGACTTGCAACACTAAACGAGAAATTGACAGCCCTTGAACGGAGAATAGAGTACACTGAAGCACGGGTGACAAAAGATGAGACCCTCACCTAGAGCTACACCATGCTGCTGCTGGGAAGTTGCTTCATGGAACGCAGGCCGAAGTGGGAAAGGCCCCAGCAGCCTCAGCTCCTTCCTCTCTCCTTAAAGAGCAACAGGGCTTATTCTTGTTTTTGGTTTTTATTTATTTATTTATTTTTTTTTCAAAAGTGTGGCCTTTGGGTTCTGCCATGTACGTCGGTGTGTGATGTGGCATGTGGGAAGACATGGAACCAACCATGGAACCAGGGAAGCTCTTGGAACCAACATTAGGCATTTTATCTTTGAAGTAACATTTTGTAGAACTATCCGTCAATGTATGAGGTGCTCAGAGCCAGACACCTGGGACTCTGTTAAGGTCCTCCCCACCTCTCTTTCTCTCAGACTTTCCTTACAGCTCTCATTGCTTCTGCATTGATTCTGGAAACAGTCTTTGTCTCCTTTTCACCTTTGGTGGGGTTTGGGAGGCAGTCCTGGCCCAGACACTTATGCCTTGGCAAGGTGGCCGCCAGATAATGTTGTTGTTAACCCACCAGTTTCTTGTCCTTTTGGGGAGGTAAAGATCAGGCCCCCACTTGGCTTGAAGGGACATGTTCAGAATTTTCTTTCTGTCACTTGGGGTATCTTTGCCTCTCATATTTCCCTAATAAACTCCTCAACTTAAAAAAAAAATGTAAAAGCTCAAAACTTAGAAGAAAATGTAAGACAAAATTTAAGTGACGTTGGGTTTGGTAAGGTCTTATTAGATATAATACCAGAAGTATGATCCATGAATGAAAAAAAATTGCTAAGTTGGACTTTATTATAATTAAAGACTTTTGGGGCACCTGGGTGGCTCAGTGTGTTAATGTCTCTGACTTCAGCTCAGGTCATGATCCCAAGGTCCTGGGATAGAGCCCCGCATAGGGCTCTCTGCTCAGCGGGGAGTCTGCTTCCCCCTTCTCTCTCTGCCTGCCTCTCTGCCTACTTGTGATCTCTCTCTCTCTGTCAAATAAATAGAAAATCTTTAAAAAACATTTAATTAAAGACTTTTGCTTTGTGAAAGACAACATAAGGAGAATATAAAGACAAGCCACAGACTGCAAGGAAGTGTTTGTAAAACACATATCTGATAAAGGACTTTGTCATAGATCATTCAGGCTGCTATAACATGGACTGGGTAGGTTATAAACAACAGAAATGTTTTCTCACAGTTCTGGAGGCTGGCCGTCCAAGATCAGGGTGCCATCATGGTTGTGTAAGGGCTCTTTTCTGGATCATAGAACTCTTATTGTGTCATCATATGGTATTAAGGAACTAGGAAATTCTGTGGATTTTTTTTTTTTAATAATCTAATTCCAGTCATGAAGGTTCTGCCCTCCTGACCTGCTCACTTCCCAAAGGCTCCACCTACTTATACCATAACGTAAAGGGTAAAAATTTCAGCATATGAATTTTGAGGGGACATATACATTCAGGCCATAGCACACTTGCATACAAAATATACATTAAAAAAAGAAAAAGAAAGAAATCAAGCAACCTAATTTAAAAAATAGGAAAAAATCTAAATGAACACCTCACCAAAGAAGATGTATAAATGGCAAATAAGCACATGAAAAGACACATGAAATCTCTTGTTGTTAGAAAATTGCAAATTCAAACAATAATGAGATTCCACTATATGTGTATTAGACTGGGAAGGGGAAGAAAAAAACAATACTAAATATTGGTGAGGATGTGGAGAGGCAAGAACTCTTGTTCATTTCCAATTCTAATGCAAAGTGGTAGAGCTACTTGGCAAGACAGTTGGGCAGTTTCTTACAAAACTAAACATACTCTTACCAGGAGATCCAGCAAGTGTACTCGTAGGTATTTACCCAAATGATTTGAAAACTTATATTCACATAAAAACCTACTTGAACATGTTTATAGCCTCCTATTCATAATCACCAAAAATATAAAGCAACAAGATGACTTCAATAGGTGAATGAGTAAACTATGATTCATCTATACAATAGAATATTATTCAGCCACGAAAAGAAATGAGCTAACAAACTGCGCGCGCGCACACACACACACACACACACACACGTGCATGCACACCATGGATAAATCTTAAATGCATATTGCTAAGTGAATGAAAATAAACTAAGAAGCCTACACACTGTGTGATTCCAAGAGCATGTCATCTTGGAAAAGATAAAACTATAGAGACAGTGAAACGATCAGTGGAGACCAGGGGTTTGGAGTAGGGAGAAGAGTTGAATAAGTGAGACACAGGGTATTTTTTAGGACAATGAAACTATTCTGTATGATACTATAATGGTTGATATATGATGTTATGTACTTGTCAAAAGATATAGAGACTTATAGCACATACATTGAACTTTAATGTATTCAATTAAAAAATTATTTAAGAGACCGGGGATGCCAAGGATTGCAGACTGAAACCTGAAAATCTAACTATATTATAAATGTATCTTATATGGATATGAGTTAATAATATGTACATTTGATACAATGTAATTAAAATGGCATTTTACCTCTGTGTTCTTCCTCCCCCAAATCCATAACGGGAAGTCTAGTCATGAGAAAAAGATCAGACACATTCTGATAAAGGGTAATTCTACAAAATACTTCACCAGGTCCCCGAAAACAGTCAAGGTGATCAAAAACAAGGAAATTCTGAGGTAACTGTCATAGTTAAGAGGACCCTAAAGAGTCATGATGAATAAATGTAATGTGGTGTCAGGTGGGCTCCTTAAAGAAAAAGTTAAAAGTCAAGGAATACAAATAAACTGTGGATTTTAGTTATGAAAAATATATCAAATTTAATTTATTAATTATAGCAAACATACTATACTAATGTAAAACATTAATAATAGGGACAACTGGGTAAAAGATATAGGGAAACACTGTACTATTTTCTCAGTTTTTCTGTAAGCCTAAAACAGTTTTAAAAAATAAAATATTTTAAAGAAATCAATTCTATTTCTATATATCTTCAATAAGCAAATGGGAAAAAATTAAAAATGCCATTTACAATAGCCTCCCTATCTAGGTAAAAAGAAAGTAATAAATAGGGAAAAATCCACTGAATGATATATAAGACCTCTTTACTGAAATCTAAAAAATAAGTCTGGGAAAAAAATGAAGTAGACTTATATAAGTGGAAAGATAAAAAAGCAGGTTTTTGTTTTGTTTTGTTTTTTGTTTTTTGTTTTTTTTTTAAATTCTGGATCTAACAAGCAGATTCTAAAAAAGCCAAGGCAATAAACTGGAGACTTACTATCCAGGTATAAAGCTAAAGTGATACAATGTCATAATTATTCAAGGATAAGGAAACAGATGAAATACAATTAAATAGAGTCAGAAATGGTCCCACAAGTACATGGTTACCCGATATATATGACAAATGGAACAGAGAGTGCATAGGTGTGGGGAAAAAGATTATCTTTCTAATAAATGATGTAAGTTAGATATCAATGTGGAAAAAATTATATATTGACTCCCATCTAAGACTAGAGAAAAAATTCCATTTCAAATGCTTCAAATAGAATACCACCTCAAAAATAAAGTATTATAGAACATCTGCTTGGCTAGAGTAGCCAACGATTCCTTAAGAAGGGCACACATCAACAGTTATTTGATATGTTATTCCTTTTTTAGGAATATGACATGATAAAAAAAATCAGAAGTGGAAGATTGGTCTACTTTAATATTTAATAACTGCAGTCTATCAAATGATAATAATGATAAAAATGATAAATTTTCATAAGTAAAAAGAGAACACATAGAGTAAGAGAAGATGTTTGCGATGCATATATATGACTAAGGACTTGGGTTCTACAAATCAATAAGATGAGGACAGACAACTCAATAGAAAGTTGAGCAAGATTTATGAATTGCACATCATAAAAGAGAATGCCTAAGTGACCAATAAACATATTTAAGATGCTCAACTTCTTTAGTCATCAAACATACACAAATTAAAATCCAGACTACACATGCACCAGAATGACTAACATCATAGACAAACAATATCAAATTTGGTGAAGATATAGAGAAAATACAATTCATACACACTTTGATGGGAGTGTAAACTGAAAAACCCTTTGGCCTGACAGTCGATGGTACTGTAACAGCATTGTTACTTGTACTGATACTGGTGACAGACAGTAGCACACTTGTGATGAACATCATATAACACATAGAATGACTGAATCACCGTGTTCTACACATGAAACTAAGGTAGGATTGTGTATCAACTATACTTCAATAAAAAAAAAAAGCTGAACATAGACATATCCTATGATCAAAAAAATCTATTCCTAGATATATCTCTAATAGAAATGTATATAATATGTTCTTCAAAACATATGTACAAAATGTTCATAGAAATACTATTTGTAATAGTCAAAAGAAAAAATTATCCAAATGCAAATAACAGAATTGATAAATAAATTATGGTATTTATACAATGGAACATAATACAATAATGAAATTTAATAAACTACTTTCATCTATTTTCTACTTTTACATTCAACAATATGGATAAAACTCGCCAATATGTTGTTGAGCCAAAGAGACTAAATACAAGTGAATAAACGCTTAATGATTACATTTACAACAGAAAAAAATGTATCTATGGGGTAAGAAATTTGAAAAGTAGCGTTCTTAGGAAATTAAAGAAACGGGGCACGAATAAGAGTTTAGGATGCTATTAACATTTTGTTCCTGATCTATAAAAGATATGTTGGTATAATCATGAAAATTAATCAGACTGCATACTTATGTTTGTACACTTTCCTATATGCCTATCTTACTTAAATGCAAAGGTTAAAAAAAAAAAGCATATACCTCATCTGCTTCATATTGTGAACACTTACCTCATCTTGTGTTCTGTTTTGCATCCACTTCCCTATTACATTCAAATTATAAACAAAAAATTTTTTCAAATATTTTTCAAAAATTCATTATGTACATAGCATTGGAGAATATTTAAATGAATAGAGCGTGCTTGTTGTACAAATAGTATTTCATTAGCGAACAAAAGACCCATGATGATGTCTTAACCTCTGCTAATTTCAAGAAGTATGGTTTTAAAGCAATCGTTTACTTTTCTAAGCCTCAGGTTTTTCATCTGCAAAATGGCCTTAGTGATACCTGACTTACAGGGTATTGTGAGCATTGAAAAGAATGTGTAGATATAATGACAGTTGTAAATCACCAAAACATTTCAGTGATCATGGGTGTGTAGACCCTGCACCCAAAGAAAGACCCATTACAGGTTTCCCTTGCTATCTGAAAATAGCGTGTTCCTATGAAACCTTTCATAAACCCAAAATGTTTCCAGTGTAGAATATTCCCTGCTTTCTGAAAGTTGCAGTTACATTATTTTGCTTTTACAAAGGACCTACATTAGTACAGGAGGGCCTTTTTGTAAAAGTGAAAGTCCTCCTCAATTTTTTTTTTTTTTTTTTTTTGGTTAGCAACAACAGGTAGTAATGTAGGTCATTAATAAAAGCAAAACGATGTAATATGAATCTTCAGAAAGTCGGGTATACCTGTAATACCTAATGAAAGTCTAAATGGTAACAAATAAGCTTTCACTATTTCTGTAACAATTTCTAAAATTGTGCTTGCCACATCTCTTTATCATTATTTGTCCACATGCTCATCTTCCCCATTAGATTCTGAGTTACCTGATGTCAGAACCACCCTTCTCCATTTTGTATTTTAAATGCTCAAGGAAGTTAAGAAGAAGTAAAACTCAGGCATACTCACTTCCTCTTCCTGTCATGCTGCTTTTGTCCTCAGCATGTGTCCCTCCCATTCAACTTTTGATTAAATTATCTAATTGAATTCAATGCTACTTCTCCCAGGAAAAACTCCTTCACTAGAAGCAATCATGATTTATTTTCTCAACTAAATTCCTGCAAAACATTAGTGACTGCCCTTACCATGAACCCAACAGGTTTTAGATGGAATTGAATTACATATCTTTATTCAAATAATTTTAAATGACTAGAAAATATCAGGACTTGAATATTTATTACATCTGTAATGTTGCAGGAGTACCTTAGTTTGTAATGATAAGCAAACTCACAAAGGAAACAATGACCAGATTTAACAACATAAAATTGAAAAACCTCTTGGGGACCAAAACAAGTCAAATTCAAACTTAACACAAATGGGCTACAAGAAATACTGCAAAATTAATGAACTCACTAATTTAGGTACCTAGCTAGTTAACTAGCTAACTGACTTGCAAAAGACCCATTTCCTTCCAGCAGATTTGTGGCCATTCTAATATGAGCTACTTGGGCTCACTGCAGAAACAATGATTACCTTTCTTTCATTCTCTGTTTACCAAGTCACTGTGTCAAATATGCTCAATTTATAGTGTTTGCTAGTTACCAACAACCTGAATAACTACATGGTTAACATGCAGACTCAAACATAATGCTCTGCTCCTGTAACTTTACAAAAGTGGAAAGACCACCCTGGTATTTATTTGCCATTGATTTCTGGCCACAATGCATTTGCAAGATAAAGTGAAGAGTTACCTGATCCTTGTACCCAGATGGGAAGCATGAGGAGATGGAGGATGAAATGGAGTGGAAAGCCCATGAAATTTATAAAATCTTCAGTAACACGTGCAGTACTTTATTCTCTAGCTGGACTTTAGCTCTGAAACGGCAGTTCTCTTCAATTTTTCCCTGAGCTCTTGTTACTAGTTAACCATTGACAGAAACACAAAAACCGAAAAGCTCTCTGATCTTGCAGCATTTGTGGACTTCCTTGTCTGCTTAGCCTCCAATTTGCTGCAATCTCAAGTTTATACATGCGATTTTCTTCAACATTATGTGCTTGTTGCTCTGTAGCTGTAGCAGATTCATACACAGGTTCTGAAAACTTACTGCCAACTTGCAAGAAAATTTAATTAGCTCTTCTTTTGACAGTGTTACTAACTCTGCCCAGTCTTTCATGTCCTGTTAAGTATGTACATAATAACATGCAAACTAGTTTATCCACAATGAGTGAGATCAAGTGAAAAGACTGCTCTTGCCAGAGGTTTGCTGTGTTTCTAAAAATCACTCCTTTTGGCATCTAAATCCCCATGATCATCACATCAAACTGAAATAGGAAATTAAAAATATAAGTTTTCTGTATTGCTTTCAAATTAAATACTATTTATGTATTAAAATTCTAAAAAGAACAGGCACAGATTACTTTCATCTTTCTATAAGCTCCTCCCTGGCATGGTACTTTAAATAGAAGGAAAGTATTCTTTGCTTAGTGTTTTTGTTTGTGTTTTTCTCTTTTAAATTCCAACAGTCACTTACTTGCCTATTGGCATTTTACTTACACAAGCCCAGACAAGATTCCCCAGAATGGCTTCCTCTTCCTGGGATTGTGGAAAAGCAGTGCTCATTCACTACCAGTTCATAGCACACTTTAACAATGAACATTTGAAAGTAAGGATTTTTTCCCTCCTGCACTTCTGTTATTGTTGGGTTTCATTCAGTTCAATGTATTTTTAATTTCCTTTGAGACTTCAAAAAAAAAAAAAAAAAAGGATTTATTTATTTATTTGAGCAGGGAGGGGTGGTGGGAGAGAGAGAGAAATCCTCAAACAGACTCCCCACTGAGCATGGAGCCAGACAGGAGGCTGCATCCCAGGACCATGAGATCATGAACTGAGCCAAAATCAAGAGTTAGAGGCTTAGCTGACTGAGCCACCCTAGGACCCCCAGGTCTTTTTTTTGATTCATGTATAATAAAGGGTTTTTTCTTTTAATGTTTTCTGTGGTTGGGGGGTATTTTTGTTCTTTTTCTTTTCTTTTTTTAAAAATTGTATTTATTTCTTAGACAGACAGAGTGCGCAAGAGAGCACAAGGAGAGGAAGCAACAGGTAAGGGAGAGGAAGAAGCAGACTCCCCGCTGAGCAGGGAGCCAGATGTGGGACTGGATCCCTGGACCCTGGGATCATGACCTGAGCCAAAGGCAGCCGCCCAGCCAACCAAGCCACCAAGGTTCCCCTCTGTTATTTTTTTATTACTGCTTTTTGTTTGATTCCATGTGGTCAGGGAATATACTCTCTCCTGCTGAGGTTTTTTTATGGTCCAGGATATGGTTGATCTTGGTATACATTCCATAGGTGCTTGGAAAAAACCCATGCACTTTGCTCTTGTAAGGTGGCATGTTCTATAAATACTCATTAGATCTTGTTGGTTGATGGCTTTGTTGAATTCTTCTATGTACTTCCTGATTTTCTGTCTAGTTGTTCCATCAATTTTTGAGAGAGAGGAGGTTGAAGTCTCTAACTATAATTGTGGATTTGTCTAGTTCTCCTTTCAGGTCTATCTAAAGACACGTTTTGGATTGTTATATCTCCTTAGTATATTGACCATCATTTTACCTGTATGTGCTTTCCCTTTCTGTCCCTGGTGAGTTTTGTTTGTTTGTTTAAAGATTTTATTTATTTATTTGACAGACAGAGATCACAAGTAGGCAGAGAGGCAGGCAGAGAGAGAGGGTGAAGCAGGCTCCCCACTGAGCAGAGAGCCCGATGCAGGGCTCAATTCCAGGACCCTGAGATCATGACCCTAGCAGAAGGCAGAGACTTAACCCAATGAGCCACCCAGGCACCACTCTTTGTTGTTTTGTTGTTGTTGTTATTGTTCTGAAACATATCAAATACAGCCGATCCTGCTTTCTCTTAACTATTTTGCATGTTATATCTTTTTCCATAATTTTATTCTAACCTACCTCTATTTCTTATATTTCTATAATTGAAGTGAGTCTTCTTGGAGGGCAGCATATAGATTAGTCATATTTTTGTTTGTTTTTTATCTCTTCTACCGATCTCAATCCTTTAATTGGTGTTTATCATTTACATTTAATGTAATTTATATTTTGTTTTTCTTTAAAGATTTTATTTATTTATTTGACAGAGATCACAAGTAGGCGGAGAGGCAGGCAGAGAGAGAAGAGGAAGCAGGCTCCCCGCTGAGCAGGGAGCCTGATGCTGGGCTTAATCCCAGGACCCTGGGATCATGACCTGAGCCAAAGGCAGAGGCTTTAACCCACTGAGCCACCTTGTAGGATACTTGAACACTTTGTATAATTCCATTTTAATTTATCTATGGTATTTTAAGTGTGTCTTCTTAAAGCTTTCTTAATAGTTATCCTAAATATTATATTACATATGTACAATGTAATACATAAGCGAAGATTTGTGTATATATGCATGTGTGTATACCTAATCACTGTTTACAGGTGTCAACACTTCTGCAGTCATAGGGAAGTATAGAAAGCTTACCATCCTTTACATTTACACTCCTTTACCCTTTACATTCCTTTACCCTTTCTATTTATAATATAATCATTTTACACATTACCTTTATATATTTTACATTTATTAGTGTTACAATTTTGTTTCAACCATCAAACATAATTCAGAAAACTCTAAAGGAGAAAAAGTCTTTTGTATTTACCCACAAGTTTGCTTACCATATTCTTTCTTACTTGCTGATGTTCCAAGATTCCTTATTTTATTATATTCTTTTCTGCTTAGAGAACTTCCTGTAGCCATTCTTTTAGGGGTAGAGCTATTGGTGACAAATTCAGTTTTCCTTCATCTGCCAATGTCTTGATTTCTCTTATATGTAAAGAATATTTTCCCAGATACAAATAAAGAGTTTGTATGTTCATTTTTCTCAGTACTTGAAAATGTTGTGAACTCCACAGTTTATAATAAGAAATCTGCTACCATTTGACTGATTTTCCCACTATAAGTAATTTATCACTTCTCTGTAACTGCTTTCAAGACTTTTTTTTTTTTTTTCATCTTTAGTTTTCTGAAGTTTAACTTCTGTCTTGAGATAGATTTATTTGGATTTATCTTGTTTGGAGTTAACTCTTCTTCTTGACCCTGTAGGTCTGCATTTTTCCAAATTTGTGAAACTTTCAATCATTATTTCGTTGAATACTTTTTCTGTTCCATTCTCTCATTCTGTCTCCTTCTAGAATTCTGAAGACCCAAATATTAGATCTTTTTGTTTTAGTCCCACATGTTCCTGAAGTTGTGTTTTTTTTCTTTCAGTCAATTTTTTTTTGTGTTTTTCCGAATTGGTCATTTCTATTGTTCTCTCTTCAATTATTTTTTTCCCCCTGTCTTCTCCATTCTGCTATTGAGCCCATAAGTTGCTCTTTTTTTTTTTTTTAAAGATTTTATTTATTTATTTGAGAGAGAGAGACAGTGAGAGAGAGCATGAGCGAGGAGAAGGTCAGAGAGCGAAGCAGACTCCCCATGGAGCTGGGAGCCTGATGTGGGACTCGATCCCGGGACTCCAGGATCACGCCCTGAGCCGAAGGCAGTCGTCCAACCAACTGAGCCACCCAGGCGTCCCCATAAGTTGCTTTTTAAGTTTTACATTTATTTTATTTATTTTTTAAATTTCCATTTGGCTTTTCTTTATAACAGCTTTTGTTTTTCTGTAACTTTTTATTTCTTTGCCCAGAGTTTCTATTTTTTTCATCTGTCTCAATTGTGTTATAATTATTCACTGAAGTATTTTTATAATGGTTATGTTAAATTCTTTTCTGGTAATGCTAACATTTGAATCATGTTGGATTTGGTATCTGTTTATTGTCTGCTTTTTAAGTTGGAATCCATTTTTAGTCTTGGAGCACAATGGATAATTTTTAATTGACATCTGAACATTGTGCATATTTTAAGATTCTGGGCCATATTTAAATCCAGTGTTTTAGCAGTCCTCCTCTAATACTGCTCTAGCAAAAGTAAGGACACTATCTTGTTACTGGCAGGTCAGGATGAAAGCGAAAATTCTATACTCAGTCTTCATTGACACAGAGGTAGGGGAACTCAGTGTCTCCATTGCTAAGAAGTGGTAATGGGGCACATCTCTTCTTACTGCTTTTGCATGGCCTCCACTTACACTGTGAGAGGTAAAACCTTTTTATATCTGGATGATAGTGAATGTCCAAACTTTCTATTTGTTGTCTTCTGGCATCACCCGAATGAGGAGGGCAAGGGTAATTTGTTCCAGTGGGAGTAGAAGTCCAAGCTCCAATATGGTCTCCACTGAATCACAGGGCCTGAGGTCCTTCTTTACTGCAAGGTGGGAACAAAAGTCCTAGTTCCCACTAGACCTTTTCTGATGCCACCCTTTTTGGTAGATATGGGAGTTGGGGCAGGGTTCTGGCACCTTGTAAAGTTTGGCACAGGTCAAGTGTAGGCTTCCCACTCAGCTCTTGCTGATGTGTGTATTTGTCTGTATATGAGAGAGGGGATGGTTCACTTTTTCCTGTTGAGTTTGGCTGGAGTAAAGCAGTTATTGGTCAACATTTTCTCTCTTGTTAGACTGCCCCACTCCTGGGCATTTGTCTAAAGAGAACAGGCTTTTTGTGAGGTCTTTAAAAAATCTGTACTTACTGGCATTTCCAGGTTTCCAGCTTCTCCAGTACCCCATCTAAGATAATAAAGGCAAAAAGAAAACCCAAAGAACTCATCTCAGTCAGTTATTCAGCTCTCAGGTACCTATCCGGGACTCCTTCCCCTCATCTTTAAGAGTTTTCTCATGTTTGTTTTATATATAATGTCCAGGGCTTTTAGCTGTACTTACTGCAAGAGATAGGAAAAAGTATAGAGACTTCACCTTCCAGAAATGGAAGTCTCACATAATTAAATTTTTAACAACAGGTAACACACTTAAACAGGCACTTCATAAACAATTCAAGTAGTCAATATATACATGAAAAGATAAGTGCTCAACGTTCATTAGTTAGATGAAAATTAAATATATAAATACAATAATACCGAACACCCAACAGGATAACTAACATTTTTTTCTAAAGATTTTATTTATTTATTTGACAGAGATCACAAGTAGGCAGAGAGGCAGGCAGAGAGAGGGGTGGGGGAAGCAGGCTCCTTGATGAGCAGAGAGCCCAATGCCGGGCTTGATCCTAGGCCCCTGAGATCATGACCTGAGCTGAAGGCAGAGGCTTAACCCACTGAGCCAACCAGGTGCCCTAACTAACATTTTTTAAAAGATTGTCAATGCCAAGTTTTGGCAAGATTCATGAGAGTTTAAATTGACATAATCATTTTAGCTGTATCTACTACGGTTGTATTTTGCATGCCCTTTAACTCACTGATTAAATCCTAGATATATACACCCAAGAGAAATGAATTAATATGCCCATCAAAATAAATATACAAAAAAGGGGCACCCTGGGGGCTCAGTCAGTTAAGTATCTGCCTCTGGCTCAAGGTCCTGGGATCAAGCCTCAAGTGGGGCTTTCTGTTCAGCGGGGAGTCTGCTTCTCTCTCTGCCTGCCACTACCCCTGCTTGTGCTCTCTCTCTGTCAAAATAAAATAAATAAAATCTTTAAAAAAAGAAAGGAATATACAAAAATGTAACAGAAGCCTTATTTGTGGTGGCCAAAACTAAAATCAATTCAAATGGTATCAACTCTAGAAAGGGTAAGTAAATTATAGTAATCTTCATAGAATTAGATGCTACACAGCAATAAAAAAAGAAAGAATAAAACTATGTCATGGATGAATCTCAAAATTATAATGAGTAGAAGAAGTCAGGGACAAAAGAACATATATTATTTGGTACCATTTATAAGAAATGTTAAGACTAGGCAAAATATTCAAGGATAATAGAAATCCAAATAAGGTAATTCTGGGAGAGGGATACTGACTGGAAAGAGGTACAAGAAATAGTCTGCATTTTTGAAAATACTCTATGGGTATTCTATAGGCTGTATTTTCGCAGGTTGATATATATAAAAAATAATTGAGTTGGAAACCTAATACATTTATGTGTACATGTGTGTACATGTTTCTGCTAAGACTTAACAAAAAATGTTTAAAGATTTTCTTCCATTTCACTTTATAATACATTTTAATGGCCATGCACTGGATATCCTTGGAATCCACAATCATTGACCTTTTGAGATCTTTTTTCTTTTTTTTAAACCACACCTTCCTCAGCTCCCTGGTCTTTCTATGTTAATTTCCATTGTATTTACTATTTACAATTCAACTTCCTAAAGAAGACAGTCTTCTACTTGTCTATCAAGACCCATATTGCTCCAATGCTCACTACATATCACAGTATTTCACAAAACTCTGTTTTTATGTAAGCTTAGTTTATCTATCAAAATCTGCTAAGACATTACCTCATCTACGCCAATCTGTAATTCTCCAAAAAAGTTCATTACTTCCTTACATGAATAATTGTTGGTTTGCAAATTCAGGAGCTTCCCATGTGAACCCTGAAACTGGCCCCTGTATTTGAAGAGCAAGGAAAGATTGAGGAAAGAGGCCAAGACTCCAGAGTGATAAGTGACAAGTTTAATAAGCAAGGGAACTTACTTATAAGGCTTGTTTTAGGCAACAGCAAGATGGGTAGATCTCTGCACCCACCCGCTAGAGTCCTAAAAATTTATATAGACGCCTTACCTGAGTTCTGTTACACATACTGTTCAAATAGTCTCAACATACATTGCTTTCTTAAGGCTCTGCTCTTAAAAATGGGCCGCCTTGTGGGAACAGTGGACAGAATATATAGTCCAAGGACAGGGGACAGTGGGAGAAGACTGGGTCCAGCTTAAGGGTCAGCCAGTGGCCACATCCTCTCAATGACCTACTCCATCAATGACCAGCTTTTGGTCATAACTGCTTTTATTATGCACACTGATGGGGGTGGGAGGCAGGAGGGAGTACAGAGGCCAGACTTTGCTTTAGCTCCAGGTCTCCAGGCAGAATTCCTGAGGCATATAGATTACAGTAGTCCTACAGCTCCCTCAAAGACTTCCTTTAAAGTTTTATCACTATTGTTTTACTCTCGTTAGTGCTACTTTCCTCTGATAACAATAACCATGACCCCTCCCCAAGATATATATTAGCAATAATCTTTCAAACATATAGTGCACTGATGTACATTTGAAGTGTCTCATAACTAATGTTTTACTAGACAAAAATAAAAGCAACCTTATCTTAACAAATAGCTAGTTCTCCAAGGTCTTGGAGACCTTGCTTTTAACATGCACCAATTCCTTAGACTTACGCTCTCCCTAACCCCCACTAACTAAAAAGTATACAGTCACATCTTGCAATTCAGTGCAGCTCTTTCTGCCCATGGGTCCTGTCACCCAGCTATAATAAAAGCACCTTTTTTTGCACAAAAAAGTTTCAAAAAATTCTTTTTTGACAGTTCACTGGTAGCCCCCATCACATACTATACTATTGATAACTGTCTTCATCATTATCTCTGTATTCTTGAAGGCTCCATGTATACAGAAATAACACAGATGAGGTAATTTTTATTTTGCCTGAGACCCACATTTCTTCACTAAACTCAACAATTCAACCAGTTCCTGCCTGTCTTATTAAGGCTCAAATCCAGTTTCCTTTAGAGAAACTTCTTTCACCTCAGTCAAAAGTGATCATGACCTTGCTTTTACTGAATGACGGTAGTACACTGGCTATGCCACTCTTGTGGCATTTACTATGCACTGAAATAATTCTGAAGGGACAAGGTTGAACATGTTTTTTAAAAAATTCATTAATAATTAAAAGTAAATGGGTTTTAATATTATCAAGGAAGAGTAATTCTCTCTGCCCTTCGAGGACCTTCTAGCCAGACTGAGAATCAGATTGACATGAGACAGATCAGCAGAGAAAATCAAACTTAATTTCTAGGTATAGGGAATCCTTGCAGACATGGATATTCCAAAGACAGTCAGGCAAAATGAGGTATAAATGTCATCCTGAACTAAGGAGAAAGGGGTAAGGATGTGGGCTTCAAAGGGAAGGAAAGCAATTCCCAGGAATGTGAAAAAGAGTAAATCTTAGATAAACAAATGTTTGCTGGGCCATTTAGAAAAAAACGGGACATAGAGGACTTGGATCAAATAGACCTTGGTAGGTTCCTCCCTTTCTACCACACTTAGGTCCTATTATGATGTTAAATATGGTGATTGCTCTTTACTTGGAGGTCTTCTAAATTTTTATATGCCTTTGAGGGAGAGCTAAAGAGCTGAATTACCTGAGTTTTTATTGCCTTTTTTTTCTTTTTAAAGATTTTACGTATTTATTTGAGAGAGAGCAAGAAGGAGAGAGAGAGAGCAAGAGCAGGGGAGAGAGGCAGGGGGGAGGGAGATGTGGACTCCTCGCTGAGCAGGGAGCCCCAGGACACAGATGACCCTGGGATCATGACCTGAGTCAAAGGCAGATGCTTAACCAAATGAGCCACCTCAGTGCCCTTTGATTGCTTTTGAACTCAAAATATCTCCATGCCAAAGTGACCCATTTGGGGATGACCTGCCTTTGGTCCCTACAATATTATTAAACTTCTTCACCATAGAAGGTGGAATTCACTCAAAAATGATAGAAGGAATCACAGATAAAAAAGCATCAATAGGTTTTAATATAAAAAATTTAAATTTAATAATGGTGAGTTTTTAAAGAACATAATTAAAATTTAAAAAGGCAAGTAAGAGATAAGAGGAAATCACTCACAGTAGATATTATAGAAAAAGATCATGACCAATTTTTTAATTTTCTGCTGAATTCCACCCAAATAAATCAGAGAAAATAAAGGGGGAAACACAGTTCCTCTTCCCTGTAGTTATTGGAGTAGAATTAAGTGGGCCTGGAGAAAGAGATGAAACACAAAGAATGGAAAATAAATATTTTAAAAATCTTTAAAAATAAATGTTTATATCTTTCTCATGAGTATAGATATAGTGATTACTTCATCTGCTAATCTAATCCTAGCTCGAATAGAAGATAACTTGCATGTCTCTCAGAAACAATGTTGATTTTCATGTCATTAAAACATTATGTGCACTTTATCACTTTTGAAAGCCTTTCTTAGTTTCCTTGACTGACCATCCCCCAAATGGATTTACAGTGTTATGTGAAAATAATTTTCTTTGCGAAGTCTATTACCTAATGGCCACTATGAGACCACTTAAGAAGTCTGTAAAAGGGTCTCTGCAGGCCAGGTGGATAATTTAGTCAGCCATTCTCCAGCATTTACTTCTATCTTCGATGGATTTGCCTTTCACTTCCCCACTCTAACACCCCTCTTCTCTGCACAAACCTTTTCGGAGGCATCAAAATAACTTCACAAAGGCTTTGTGTGAGTAAAATTATAAAGAGGTATCACATATACCAAATAAGTATCTAGATTTCAAAATCATTACAAAATGTTTCCTAAAATACTTTATGATGAGACTAGAAATATAAAAATTGACTTTACGGTAATATCACTACGTAATTTCAATTAAAATGTCCTTTGTAAGGTTTATTTAGGAAATAGAAATGAGTGTCTCATTATTCCTAACAACTTCTCCACATAAATGTTCCAGAAGTGAAAGTCCTCCTGGCCTGTTTATTCTTCTCCATGTCGCACATAGCCATTCTCTCTCTCTTTTTTCTAATCCAGTAACCAGCCTCCTCATATTTCAAAATCTCTACCTCCCTGTCTTACCCAGGAAATCCACTTCTAGAATTCTAGGAAAAGAGAGTCCATCAGCTCTTTGCCAGAAATCCATTGTTCCAAAACTTTGAATTAACATAGCCATAAAATTCTTGGGGTTCTTTTTCACCCTTATTTATCTATTTATTATTTTTTAAAAATAAACATGGTCTTAAGTCGTCCACGGTTGCCTTGGTAGTAAAGGGGCAGTGGTGCTGAGCAGCATCTTCTGGTGTATTTCATCAGCCAATCAGGTCAGGAGTTATGGACCTGAAGCCAATGGGTGCAGACCAGGGGCGGGGCTTGGAGCAAGTAACCGCCAGAGAGGTTGCAGTTGATTGTGGCGGTTCTGGGGTGAAAAGAAGAGCTAGTCTCCACTTCTCACTACCCCAGGATACTCTTTCTGAGACTCTGGACGGTGAGCCCCTCCTGCAGTTTTCCCTTCAGGAAGTTGCCCTTCCCCTTTGGTATTTTGCTCCCTCAGCCTTTCCTTGGAGAGGAGGAAATGCTCCCACAGTATTCCAGCTACCCCTTCAGCCAGCCATTCCCTCCAAGAGTTTCCACCTTCCCTGTAGCATCCAAATCAAGGCAAAGGAGCCTCTCATTTGGACTTGCTGCGCCTTAACCGCTGTCCCTCCCCCATGATTCTTCCTATATCATCCCTTCCAAACTATCTGGTTTATAGGTTTGTTACCTTTGCCTTGCTGAGGCACGGAGAGGAAAGCACGCTGATGTCCAGGTCAGTCTCCTCAGGTGCATGGAGCTGAGCCCCGAGCGACGAAGGGCTCCTTGGGAGTGAAGAGGCATTAGGAGGGCGACAGACCGTCCATGTCAGTCAGAGTCATGAGTAAGGGCTGCGGTGTGGTGTGGCAGGACTCCGGTGGTGGGTCTGTCATAAACCTTGAGGCCAGAGTTTGCCCCTTGTGAAGATTACTGGGATGCCACTGTGCCTTTCTCAGGATGCTTTTGTCTGCGAATTCCTGAAAAATGTGGTGATTAGAAGGAAAAAAAAGACTTCCCATTTTCAGGGACAGGGAATTAGTCTTACTTCCACTTTTCCATGACAGAGAGAATTTCTTAAGGCCGACTGACTGTTGAGAGGCAAGCTACATGCCCTTTCTGAGAGAGCAGTCATTAATTTACTCCATGCATAGTGTGTGAAATGGAGGCATTATCGAAGCTATTGAAAAATTAATGTAGGAAACCTCTATGGTAATTTCAAGACGAATGAATACTTTTCTCTTAATGAGACACAGACTCATAAACTTCTCCAAAGTTGTCAAAAGTCAGCTGAACCTTGAGAAGAGTTTCAATTACATTGAAAATCTGTTTAGTCTCACTGCTCTTTCTTTACCCATAGCTTTTAAACTATTAAACTAGAGTAATATTAGCATTTACATGCTAACTTAAAATGAGATCATTTAGTTGGTTGAGAGGTTTAACAAGAGAATTTGGCGTAGAGGTTGGAAAAGCCAGATTGAGTGTTTGCCATGTATTTACAGCCAGATAGTGAAATCCTGTTGAACTTGATCATCTGTATCCCTGAGTTTCAAGGTTAATGAAGACAGAGTAATTTTATTCTTTTCTGAAAGGAGTCGATTAGGATTAAATATATAAATACTTTTTAAAAGTTTTCATATAAACAATTTTAGAAATGAGGAAAATGCTTATGGGAACATGTCTCCCTACTTTTAGTTTGGAAAATAAACTCCTTAATTGTATTAAATTCTGCAAGCATGTAAGAATGTGTAACTGTGTTGCAGAAAATACTTTTCCTTTTTTGGTCAAGCCTCTTTGCTCCAGGATGTTTAATTTTGGAATAGCAGTGGGCAAGTTAATAGGTGACATTGACATTATTTTCCTAAATAGTTTGGCATTTAACTAAAAGCAGTATCATTAAACTATCACAGTGTTGTTTCCTAAAGGCACGGACTTCTCTCAGGGTGGGGCTTCGGAAAAATGGCTGCTCATTAGAATCACTGGGAAGCTTCTGAAGTTCCCAATACCCAGGTTAGACCTCAGACCCATTAGATTACCCTCTGGGAGTGCCACCCATACATCTGTACTTTTTTTTTTTTAAGATCCTATTTTTAAGTAATTTCTACATCCAACATGAGGCTGAAATTTACAACTGAGACCAAGAGTCCCATGCCCTACCCACAGAGCCAGCCAGGCAACCCTACCTCTGTATTTTTAAAACTCTAAGTTATTCCAGTGTGGCACCAAGGTTGAGAATCTCTGTCTTAGGGGGATAGCCAAACTTGCTCTTGTTCCATCAGAGCTATATGGCTATCAAGATATCTGGGTCTATCTTCCGCTCTTGACATGTTAAAGTAAAATTAAGGAATTTAGAAATCATTCGAGGAAAAACAAAAACCAGGCAAACACAAAAGAACCCCCTGACATCAGGGAACTGGTCTAACACTCAAAGCTAGGTATCCCTCAGTGTCACGACCAGTGGGCCTGCTGCTCATACATGGGCCATATTATTCCCCTGTTGGACACAATCTCATAGAACATCAACATTATGAAATCACTCTAAACCTTAAAAGTGGAACAGAAAGTCACCAGGCAACCCGTAGATACCAAACAACCCCTCTCTTGGCTAAAATGAGTGACTTCTGCTTCTTTACCTGTGACGGCTTTATCCTTGTTCTAGTCTGCCCTCCCTATAGATAAGATACCCAGCCACAGAATTATCCTTGCTTCCTGATGGCACCGATCTATATAGCAAACTCTTATTTTTCTGGACCTTCTCCAGAATCACCCAGCCAGAGCCCAGATGCCCAATAATTTCAACATCCTGTTACTGAGACAGACCACAGTTCGCCAGGGAACTTACTGGAACAAATGATGAACCCAACTGAAAACTTCAGATGTGTTTCTGATGTTGTTTGAATCATGGAACACTACATCAAAAACTAATGATGTATGATGACTAACATAACACAATTTTTAAAAAAAGTTAAAGTTTTAAAAAATAAAAAATAAAATTGCTAAACATTGAAAAAAGAAAGAAAGAAATTATTTGAGACTAAAAATGGAGGAATTTTGCCTTTGAATTGGGTGAATCCCAGTGGTTGCTGACTTTGACTACACATTAAAATTGCTGATGAAGCCCAGGCTGCAAGTCAGACTGATTGAAACAGAAATCTCTGGGGTTAGGACCCAGGCATCAGTATCATTATAACACCACAGGTGATGCCAAATAAATAAAATAGACAGAGAGAGATAAGTTTCACAGATAGGGACCTATACACATAGGAAGACTGAGGACAACAGCCATTGAAGGAAGAGTCTTTCACCCCGTAAGCTGCAGCCCATCAGCCCTTTGTTAACGGGCAGTCTGACCACAGTGGGCACTTTTACATTGGTGCTAATATGATACAACCTTTATAAATGGTGTTTACGAGGCTCTTTGATGCTACTGATAGAACACTGAGTAGAAAGCAGTATAAAGTATATTAGTGTAAAGATGAGCCCAACAGTGTAAATAATACACACAAGAACCATGAGATGGCAGGACTGTGGTTGATTTTTTCCCCCTGTTTTTGGCAATGTTTGTTTACATATTTATTTCAGAAGTGTTCAGTAAACATGTATTCATTTAATTTTCTCTTTAAAAATATTATTTTTATAATTAGAAAAGGGTATATAATAACATAAAGTATTTAAAATTTAAAAAGACATTGAGCTTTGAAACTTAAAAAGACATTTCTGGATTAGGAAAGGAAGTTTGGTAAAAATGAACTAATTTAGCATGGCAGCCAGATAAGATGCTAATAGAGGACACTAGAAAATGTTAAGTCACTATTAGGAGATAGAATTGGAAGAATTCTCTGCATGAATTTTAAGACCCTGATATAAAACACTCCTTAGCATGGGAAGCAGATGAGATTACAGACTGTAATTATCACTTATTTTCTCAAACGAATACACATCCCAGGACACATCGTGGCCCGTGTTCCTCTTCCATGAAGCAACAGTGAGATAGAACATGTTACAACTCCCCTGTTTTAAATCCTTTTGGTTTCAACATTTTTCTTATGTTCTTGATTAATATACAAAAGTTAGAGAAAACCTGGCTCATTGCTCCTAACTGAGATAAAAGAATGCTAAGATGGAATATCACCATGGTCTATTAGCTCCTGTCTGGAGAGAGCAGCAAAAGAGATCAGAATATTCTGACCGTATCCATTTTTTTTCCCCATTTGGAATAGCTGCCAGACATGCTTCCAGAGGCTCAGATAAGCTGAGGGCCAACCCTTCAGTTGTCCATCCCCAGAACTAAGTAATCTACACTAGTCTGTGGTCCCAGTAACTGGTTAGATGAAAGCTCCTTTCACACCATTGGGTAGATGCATGGTGAGTAACAGCAGAGGAGTACTTGACATTGTACGTGAATGCAGGGTGACACTGGCTAGTCTCTATCACTTGGGGTTGTACTTTTTATACCTCATTCAAACTGTAAGCATCATAGAAGGCAGAGGCTTCCCAAAATTTGGTGGGCCCTAAGATATCTCCAGAAATAACTAAGGAGAAATGTGAGCTTCTTTCTTCTTCTTCTTCTTCTTCTTTTTTAAGAAATGTACTAGAATTCCAGAAGAAGGCAAATTTTACAATCCTGTGATCCTGTGAGCGTTTTGCTGAGTCTTAAGAGTTGAACTCAAAAGGTCTGTGAGAAACAGCAGAATGGATTTGAATTCTAGTCTGTCTAATTCCACTCTTACCAGTGGACTTTCCAACACGTGGCAGGAATTTTTCTCAAGTACAATTATGACTGCTTCTGAAGATGTCCCTAAAATCATTCTAATACTGTCCTTGGTCTGCACAGTTGGAGGTAGGTATAACTCTCTTTATGTGAGTTTATTCTATGGCTATATCTTGTAAATGTCACCATATAGAACTGGGGAAAGTAGCAGTAATAGAAAATTAGAATTTTGTTCCTAAATTACATACTTTTAACCCAAGATTATCAATCAAATGAATCCAATGATAATCCGCCCCTGAAAAGAGATATGTAGAGTCTAGTTCATATTATTTATCATCTTTTGGATTCAAAGTATTCACACTTTTTATTTGGTAGGTCATGATTAGATTTAAATGATGGGAAAATCAAAGCATATGAGCCAAAAATTAAGAGATGGGGTATTTTGATTGTTATCTGTGAGATCACAAACTATAGTTTCATTCATATATTAAAACTAGTTGTGTACTACTTTCTTCACTTGAGCAAAGAATTTTCAAAATGGGAGGGAGTCTTCTGAGTGGATCGGTTATCTTTTAACCACTTGGAAGTGTTTCCCATAGGTTTTGTTCAAATAATAAATTATGCCCCCTTCTATGAGAAGAATACTATAAAAATCAAAAGAAAACACTTTTTTTCATTCTTTGATTAAAACTTATATTACAAAGAGGCATAAAACATTAAACTGAAGGAAATGCTGTGATATTGCTTATTGTACTTTGATAACAATTCATTATAGGCTTTCTAATGTGTAGCAGGCAACGAGTAATATAGGAAGCTAGCTTTTCTCACTGGGCAAATTCTTACAGCTGGTTCCTCATTGTTAGTTTGGGAATCAACCAGGAGATTTCATTAAAGTTTAGTTATTTATTAACCTCTTATTGCAAGATTGCTAAAGAAACTAATATCTGATATATAGCATGTACAAAACATTGCTATAAATATTTTAGTAATAACCCAAGAACCAATGACTGCTAGCAATATTTACTAAAGATACTGAGGAAACTAGATACTTCATAGAAGAGGTAAATACAGAATCCAGCAGATTAAGAATTATACCAATTCAATGTGCTTAAGTATGAAAAAAGGTTTCAATTACAGGAATTAAGTAAGTGAAAAGTGGAACAGTATTTCATTGTCCTCAGTATTAAGAAAACATATCAAATTAAAGTTCCATAAATGTGATATTTCACTGCCTTTCAGTAAATATGTATTTTTTTGCAGCGTTTTTGAATCTACACTTAAAAGACTTTCCAGTTCCTTTCCCTGTGATATTATTTTTAATTGGATGCAGTTTTGAAATATTAAGTTTTACATCTGTGCAGGTGTGTATAGTAAATAGGAGTATTTTGTAGTATATCTCAAATTCATACAAATACAAAAAATGGCTTAAGGAAATTTGCAAAAATACTTGCCAATTCACTGCTCTGCCAGTCTGTGGATGCTTGTGATATGGATGACGTCAGACCAGATGCATGAAAAAAGGAACCAAGAGTGACAGAGCTGAGATTCAGCTACATATAGTCAAACAGAGCCTCCATCTGTAAGGAGTTGGTCACCTCAAAGAATAAGTTCACATACACCTACTGAGAGTATGAGCAGCTAATGACAGTTTAAGCAGAATCCAAAAACTTAGATGAGAATTGCCTCTTCTCTTTAAAGATTTTACTTATTCATTTGTCAGGGAGAGAGAGCTCACAAGCAGGGGGAGCTGCACGCAGAAGGAGTAGCAGACTCCCTGCTGAGCAAGGAGCCTTTATGTGGAACTAGATCCTAGGACCCTGGGATCATGGTTTGAGCCAAAGGCAAATGCTTAACCAACTGAGCTACTCAGGCATCCCAAGAATTGGCTAATAAGATAGAAGCCCAGAGACTCTGAGCGGCTGGTACAGGACTCTAGTTGCAAGAGAATTCTGACATTGAACCAATCTATTGCCTCAGTTAGGAACGCTTTACAGGGTTCCCATTAGAATAGAGGCTAAGTCTTATGTGTGTGTCTTACAAGATCTCAAGAAACAGGGGTGCCTGGGTGGCTTAGTGGGTTAAAGCCTCTGCCTTCGGCTCTGGTCATGATCCCAGGGTTCTGGGATCGAGCCCCCCCACATCGGGCTCTCTGCTCAACGGGAGCCTGCTTCCTCCTCTCTCTCTCTCTCTCTGCCTATTTGTGATCTCTGTCTGTCAAATAAATAAATAAAACCTTAAAAAAAGAAAAAGATCTCAAGAAACAGAAGCTGAACCTCTTACCTGGAGTTGGAAGTGAGAGGAAGGCAAACCACAGATGTGGTCAAGGCAGCTACGATGTTATAAATAGTTGAGAATAGCTGGAGTCAGGTAGAGAAGAGAGACTCTCTTTACTATAGGGGATGTAGAATGCATCATTGACACATTAAATAGGTCTCTAGCCCCAGGCAGGCAACAAATTTTTTTCTATAAAAGGCCATATTGTAAATATTTTAGGTTATCCAAGCCACATGAGCTTTGTCACAATAACTCAACTCTGGTTCAAAAGCGACCCTAGGCAAAATGTAGGTGAGAAGCATGGCTGTGTTCTAACAGGAATTTATTTTACAAAAACAAGCATTGAGTCAGATGTGGCCCCGGGCCATAGTTCTCCACTTACTCTAGTCAGTCAGAGTGTGAATGAGAACATGCATGAGGCCTTCCCAAACAAATGTAACCAGTGATATTAATGAAAAACATATTATGAAAAACATGTATCCATATAAGAACCAGATTATTACTTCATTTGTCATCAATAGGTTTTGTAACCATACAATTTTGACTTCTATGCAATTCTAAGTACTTCTATCACCTTTTCTATTTGTCAATAACTTTTTAAAAGAAGAGAACAGAGATCAAGAACTGTGCAGGGTCTAAGATTTTACTCTATTTGCTAATAATAAGTTAGCGTGCCACAGTTCATGATCGTGGCAAAAGACACAGGACACTTGGGCCTAAGGAAAGGACTTTATTGCTCATGGCAAGGGCAGAAACTGGAGTATCAGCATCTTCTTGTTCCATGAGCCCCAATACCCACAGGGAGAAAAAAAGAGCCCGATGAAACCTGCATACATGACGGATTGCATTATAGGAGAAGAAACCCGAATTTAGAGAACTTGAATATTTCATGATGGGCAGTAAGCTCTCCTGACCTCTTGCCCTGGACGGACACACTGTTCTTATTACACTGTACAGCATAGTATGCCAGTTCTTTGCTCTCAAGGAGGGCACGTGGCTCTGGCTTCCAATGCTGTAAGACATACAAATACTTTTGAAAGTTAGTCTGGAAGAAAAGCAATCAGTGCCTCCACTCCTAAGACGTGGAGAAATACAAGAGAGTCATGGAGACTCATCCCTCCCAAAGCAAAGATACCACCTAACACAGCAGGAAATCTGTGTTTCCTTAATGAACAGAATGTTGAGTGGATGCCCATAACGGGATTTACAAATATCAACTAAATAATTTGTGATAAACACCATTAATTAGTTATTTCATTAACAACATTAACTTCCCAGTTTTTATCCCTGCTACTCTCCCACACCCATCTTCTGTGTAAGCCATGGTTAATTATTTGTAGTTTCTGAAATTTAATATGATTGCTTGCTCCTTTGTGGATGGTTGTGCGTGATAATCCATCCACCTGAAACCTGTCTCCCTCTTGTATGCCTGAAGACCTCCTTCATTTTTCTCTTGTACCCACCATCAATGTACTTTCTATACCTGTTGTTTAAAAAACAAAATAGGCATGGGGATAATGCGATGGAAAATTATGAAAATCTGGAGTGCCTGGGTGGCACAGTCAGTTAGGTGTCTGACTCTTGGTTTCGGTTCAAGTCATGATCTCAGCGTGGTAAGATCGAGCCCTGCATGGGGCTTAAGTCTTAAGACTCTCTCTCCCTCCCCCACTCCACTTTCCCCTCTCTCTAAAATAATAAATAAGTTTTTTTTTAAAAAAGAAAGAAAATGATGAAAAGCAGTACAGTCAAGATTTGAACACCTATTCCCTGTGATATATCTTTTTCTCTTTTGCTAGAGATAGGAGTGCCTGGCTTGTAATCTATGCTAATAGAAGGATGGATAAATGAGATAATGACATTTTTTTATATTATTAGGTCCAAATATATGCAGATGCCATACAATGGATGAGTCCAAAAATCTTTTTTGATCTATTTACCCCAATAATTATCTTTAATGTTGCCTTTGACATGGATGTTTACATAGTGCAGAAGTTATTTTGGCAGGTAAGACATTCTCTTTTGTGATAATATCATTCACTCATGACCTACTCTATGTTGTCTATGTTCAAATTTTTAAAAAATTTTGCTCTAAATTAGAAAATAAAGAAGACAAGGAAAAAATATAAGGTATGGGAGAAATAAATTCAGCTTTGTATTTTAGTGAATAAACCATATCTGAGCAATTGTCCAGTGTTTTTGAAAGCTCAGGGGAAAAAAACCTATGGAGAAAAAAAGTTATTCTGAAAATCTGTCTGGCAGAGTATAATGCCAGTTATGATTTTAATTCCAAGATGCTATTAAAAAGCTTTTACAAAATATATTTGGTCCAGTTTTTTACTGTTTTTCATAAAAGCTGTGTTTTAAATATCCACCATCTGAAACTTCCATACTCACATGAACAAAAATGGAGGATACTCACAGAAACAGCTCTAACTCTAATTCAACAACTATTATGATTTTTTTCTCATCAGGTGATATTTGAACCCCATCAAGGAAAGACCTTTGGAAAAAAAATAACTCCAAATCTTAAGCAGGATATAGATTTCATTCAAAGTAATTAAAATAGCTTTGTAAATATAAGGCCATTACCTAAACTACATTAGAAACCAAACTATTAAAATAACTTACTTTATTTTGAGTCCAAGCAAATGGGAGTTCCGACAAATGACCAAAGGAAAAAAAGAAAGAAAGAAAGAAAAGAAAAGAAATTGAACAGAATATAGATATAAAAGTCCTTTGGGCTGGATTTGGGTGATCTCTGCTGAACTGTCTCCTGCAACTCTGTACAACTCTTGGGTCAGCCGAGGTGGGATGAGCTGGATGGCCCCATGCATGGTAGTTACCTTTAGAGTTGGCTGTAGGCAGTGGGTGTCACTACCATGATCTAGAAGGTTATTCCAGATTTCTTGCCATGATGATTGCAGAGTCTCAGACATCAACAGAAGAGAGCAACTTCCAATTTGCCAATGCTTTTTAGGTTGTACCCTCATCGTGTTTGTTCCTTTTAGCCAAAGCAAAGAATGACATGACTAACCACATAAGTGCTGGAGATAACTTTTCAGTGGTGTGAATTCAGGGAACAGAATTACTGCAACCACTTTTACAAACAATATGCTTTGTGACTTATCGGGGTGTTGACAGCTATTTGGTGGGAGTACAAGGATTCGGGTCTCCTGACCCTCAGTCTTCTTATCTCAGAGCCTCATTTTAATCTTTCCTTAGAACAGGAGTTAGTTGTACAACTCTCCAGATGATGAAAACCTTGCCATGAGAACCCAGCCACTCTAGAGGTCAACATGTAGGAGGCATTGATTTTCTCACACCTTTCTAATGCTGTCACCAAGGTTCATCCACCAAAGACTCCCTCTCAGGAGATCCTGGGCTCGACAGGGCCATATAAACAATCCATCATTATTCTGCCACTTCTAAGATTCAGGAAGAGATGTATGATTAGATGACTTAACCAAATCACTTTGCACTAGCACCCCAGCCTCCTGAACTAGAGTCTATTCCCCAATTCATCATGCATGACTTCATACAAACGAAGAACAAAATAATCAGAAAGAAGACAGCTTTTAAGATTTTAGTTCTTCTGAATTCTTTTTTTTTTTTTTTTTAACTATCTTTGGTTTTGCCTCTCTAGAGCCTACACAATGCCTCATTGCTAGCAGGTGGTGAATAAACATGTAATAAAAGAATGAGAGCCTGTAATTTTTCATTAGAGAAAGGCATGACTTTCCTGATGTAGCAAAAACTGAGACAGGAAACTGGGGGTGTCATTTGATTTTACATCTCTGGAGAACTGTCTTAAATGGGATTGATTAGTACACTATTGGTGGCTATGTTTGTTGGCAAACCCTTCTGGAAGGCAGTTTGGCAATCTCTATGGAAAACCTTAAAATGGTGAATGTCCTTAGTATTCCTTATTGAAATTCTGAAGAAATAATTAAGGATGTATGATAAAGTTTAGTCACAAGACTCCTATAGGTACATATACATATATATATATTGCTATTTTTTATTTAATATTGGTAGTAAGAGCATTTGTCAATATCATTATGAAATATTTATAATTTTTCTTTTTTTTATTTTTAAATTGAGATATAATGGAAATACGACATTATATTACTTTGAGGTATACAATGTAATGATTTGGTAGTTGTATGGATTTTGAAATGACCATCAAAGTAAGTCTAATTAACATCCATCACCACATAATTACAAAATTTTTTTTTTAATTTGTTGCTAAATTCTTAGCAACTTTTAAATATACAGTATAGTATTATTAACCGAAGTGACCATGCTATACATTACATCTCCATGATTTATTTAGAACTAGGAATTTGTACCTTTTGACCCCCTTCACTTCTCTAGGTCCTGTTCCGATCCCTCATTGCCTAGCAGATGGTGAATAAACATCTAATAATGTTTCACCCTTTTCACCAACTTCCTGCCCCTCCCCTACTTCTGGCAATTGCCAATCTATTCTCTGTATCTATGAAATCAGTTTATTTTTTTTTTAAGATTCCACATATATGTAAGATAATACCATATTTCCCTTTTTCTATCTGACTTATTTCACGAAGCATAATGCCTTCAAGTTTCATCCATGTTGTCGCAGAAGACAAAAATTCCTTCTCTTTTATAGTTGGATAGTATTCTATTATATATATAATACATATTCTTTATCAACTCCATCTATCAATGGACACTTCGTTGCTTCCATGTCTTATTACTGTATATATTATTGTAAGTAAAGTAAATGGTGTAAATTTACCTTACTGTATTTAAATAATGCTGCAGTGACCATGGGGACGCATTTCTGAATTTTTTTTTGTGGTTTGTTTTGTTGTTGTCGTTATGTTAGTCTTATAGATAGCTTCAGGCACATCACATTTTCTAAGTCCCTTTGGGAATGAAATCTTGCTACATACCTGCCACTGGTGTAGTAAGAGGAAGCAGAAGGCAAGAGTAGGAAGGCAGAAGACCAGGTTCCAATTGTAGAATAACAGGAATTTTCTTCCCATCTTTCTAGAGTCCTCTGCCATTTCTCTGCATTCCTTCTATTATCTTATTTTCTTCTTTTCCTCTTTTGTGACTTCTTTCAAACTTGTGCTCTATCTTTCTATGTTGATAGCCTATGTTTCATCTCTCTGCATAGTTAAGTGTGTATATATGCTTGATATATTGTATGTGCGCATACACCTTTACACATACATATGTATATTCAGTGGCCTTGCCAAGAAAATTAAAGTTTCCTTTTAATGACAGGATGATATTTCCTATAACTGGTATGTTATAGGTCCTAAGAATCTCATTGCAATATTTGCCTCTTATTTCCAGAGTTGCAAGCAGATGTTTATTAAATAAGGTTGATAATCTACTTTTAAAAATAGGATACAAAGGCAATCTGATTTTTCTATCTGCAAAATTTTTTTGCAGGTACTTTTAATTACAATTCCTGGCTTTGTGATGAATTACATATTAATTCTTTGGTATCTGGCATCTGTGGATAAATTACTTTTGGAAACCATACCATGGTTATTATTTTCAACTATCCTTGTGAGTTCAGATCCCATGCTGACAGCAATTGCTATAAGAGATCTTGGTAGGTATATTTTTTATTTTCCTACATTTAAAATATTATGTTCTGTGTTTAATGTATCTAGCTTTAAGATATTTCATTCAATGTAGATTTTCACTATGTGAAATAGGATTCTGGAACACTGGGGATTAAACATGGAAATTCAGGTTAGTGATCCTTAGAAAAAAATGAAATGCCAGTAATGGGGGGAGGAGTCAAGATGGTGGAGAAGTAGCAGGCTGAGACTACATCAGGTAGCAGGAAATCAGCTAGATAGATTATCTAAAGATTGCAGACACCTACAAATCCAACGGGAGATCGAAGAGAAGAACAACAATTCTAGAAACAGAAAATCAACCACTTTCTGAAAGGTACGACCTGTGGAAAAGTGAATCCAAAGCGACGAGAAGATAGACTGCAGGGGGAAGGGCTGGCTCCCGGCAAGTGGTGGAGCAACGGAGCACTAAATCAGGACTTTTAAAAGTCTGTTCCGCTGAGGGACATCACTCCAGAGGCTAAATCCTGGTAAAGCCCATGCGGGGTCAGCGTGGTCTCAGGTCCTGCAGGGTCACAGAAGGATTGGGGGTGTCTGAGTGTCTCAGAGCTTGCAGGTATTAGAACGGGGAAGCCGGCTACAGAGACAGAGCCAAGGAGTGAGCTCTCAGCTCGGGGTTACCTTGAACCAGTTGCAGGCTCAGTGAGCTCGGAGCGCAGCCAGAGGTCAGGGAGACGGGAGGGATTGGGCGCTGTTCTCTGAGGGCGCACTGAGGAGTGGGGCCCCAGGCTCTTGACTCCTCCGGGCCAGAGACTGGGAGGCCGGCATTTTCATTCCCGTCCTCTGGAACAATACGGAAAGCATTCAGGGAACAAATGCTCCTGAAAGCCAACCCGAGCGGATTACTCAGCCCGGCCCCTGGTAAGGGTGGTGCAATTCTGCCTGGGGCAAAGACACTTGAGAATCACTACAACAGGCCCCTCCCCCAGAAGATCAACCGGAAATCCAGCCAGGACCAAGTTCACCTACCAAGGAGTGTGGTTTCAATACCAAGGAGAGCAGTAGAATTCCAGACGAGGAGAAAGCAAAGCACGGAACTCATGACTTTCTCCCCATGATTCTTTAGTCTTGCAGTTGATTTAATTTTTTTCTATGTTTTTTCTTCTGCTGCTAAATTTTTTAAAATTTTTACCCTTTTCTATAACATTTTTAATGGTTTATCTAATATATATTTTTTCTTTTTTATGTTTTTTCTTTATTCATTTTCTTTTTTTAATTGTTTCTTTTTTTTTTTTCTGAACCTCTTTTTATCCCCTTTCTCCCCCCATGATTTGGGATCTCTTCTGATTTGGTTAAAGTGTGTTTTCCTGGGGTCTTTGCCACCCTTTTAGTATTTTACTTGTTCCTTTATATACTCTTATCTGGACAAAATGACAAGGTGGAAAAATTCACCACAAAAAAAAGAACAAGAGGCAGTACCGAAGGCTAGGGACCTAATCAATACAGACATTGGTAATATGTCAGATCTAGAGTTCAGAATGATGATTCTCAAGGTTCTAGCCAGCTCGAAAAAGGCATGGAAGATATTAGAGAAACCCTCTTGGGAGATATAAAAGCCCTTTCTGGAGAAATAAAAGAACTAAAATCTAACTAAGTTGAAATGTAAAAAGCTATTAATGAGGTGCAATCAAAACTGGAGGCTCTCAGTGCTAGGATAAATGAGGGAGAAGAAAGAATTAGCAATATAAAAAAACAAATGACAGAGAATAAAGAAGCTGAGCAAAAGAGGGACAAACAGCTACTGTCCCATGAGGGGAGAATTCAAGAGATAAGTGACACCATAAGACGAAACAACATTAGAATAATTGGGATTCCAGAAGAAGATGAAAGAGAGAGGGGAGCAGAAGGTATATTGGAGAGAATTATTGTAGAGAATCTCCCTAATACGGCAAAGGGAACAAGCATCAAAATCCAGGAGGTGCAGAGAACCCCCCTCAAAATCAACAAGAATAGGTCCACACCCTGTCACCTAATAGTAAAATTTACAAGTCTTAGTGACAAAGAGAAAATCCTGAAAGCAGCCCGGGACAAGAAGTCTGTAATATACAATGGTAAAAATATTAGATTGGCAGCAGACTTATCACCAGAGACCTGGCAGGCCAGAAAGAGGTATTCAGATATATGATATATTCAGAGCACTAAACGAGAAAAACATGCAGCCAAGAATACTATATCCAGCTAGGCTATCATTGAAAATAGAAGGAGAGATAAAAAGCTTCCAGGACAAACAAAAACTGAAAGAATTTGCAAACACCAAACCAGCTCTACAGAAAATATTGAAAGGGGTCTTCTAAGCAAAGAGAGAGCCTAAAATTAGTAGATCAAAAAGGAACAGAAACAATTTATAGTAACAGTTACCTTACAGGCAATACAATCGCACTAAATTCATATCTCTCAGTAGCTACCCTGAATGTTAATGGGCTAAATGCCCCAATCAAAAGACACAGGGTATTAATATGGATAAAAAAGCAAACCCATCTATATGTTGCCTACAAGAAACTCATTTTAGACCCAAAGACACCTCCAGATTTAAAGTGAGGGAGTGGAAAACAATTTACCATGCTAATGGATATCAGAAGAAAGCAGGGGTAGCAATCCTTATATCAGATCAATTAGATTTTAAGCCAAAGACTATAATAAGAGATGAGGAAGAACACTATATCATACTCAAAGGATCTGTCCAACAAGAAGATCTAACAATTTTAAATATCTATGCCCCTAATTGGGAGCAGCTGACTATATAAGCCAGTTAATAACAAAATCAAAGAAACAAATCAACAATAATACGATAATAGTAGGGGACTTTAACACTCCCCTCACTGAAATGGACAGATCATCCAAGCAAAAGATCAACAAGGAAATAAAGGCCTTAAATGACACACTGGATCAGATAGATATCACAGATATATTCAGAACATTTCATCCCAAAGCAATGGAATACACATTCTTCTCTAGTGCACATGGAACATTCTACAGAATAGATCACAACCTGGGTCCTAAATCAGGTATCAGAAGATTGAGATCATTCCCTGCATATTTTCAGACCACAATGCTCTGAAGCTAGAACTCAATCACAAGAGGAAATTTGGGAAGAATCCAAATACATGGAGACTAAGCAACATCCTTCTAAAAAATGAATGGGTCAACCAGCATATTAAAGAAGAATTGAAAAAATTCATGGAAACAAATGATAATGAAAACACAACGGTGCAAAATCTGTGGGACAGAGCAAAGGCAGTCCTGAGAGGAAAATATATAGCAGTACAAGCCTTTCTCAAGAAACAAGAAAGGTCTCAAGTACACGACTTAACCCTACACCTAAAGGAGCTAGAGAAAGAAAAAGAAAGAAACCCTAAACCCAGGAGGAGAAGAGAAATCATAAAGATTAGAGCAAAAATCAATGAAATAGAAACCAAAAAAAAAAAAAAAACAATAAAGCAAATCAACGAAACGAGGAGCTAGTTCTTTGAAAGAATTAATCAGATTGATAAACCCCTGGCCAGACTTATCGAAAAGGAAAGAGAAAGGACCCAAATAAATAAAATCATGAATGAAAGAGGAGAGATCACAACTAACACCAAAGAAATACAGACAATTATAAGAACATACTATGAGTAACTCTACGCCAACAAATTTGACAATCTGGAAGAAATGGATGCATTTCTAGAGACATATAAACTACCACAACTGAACCAGGAAGAAATAGAAGACCTGAACAGACCCATAACCAGTAAGGAGATTGAAACAGTCATCAAAAATCTCCAAACAAACAAAAGCCCAGGGCCAGATGGCTTCCCAGGAGAATTCTACTAAACATTTAAAGAAGAACTAATTCCTATTCTCCTGAAACTGTTCCAAAAAATAGAAATGGAAGGAAAACTTCCAAACTCATTTTATGAGGCCAGCATCACCTTCATCTCAAAACCAGACAAGGATCCCATCAAAAAAGAGAACTACAGACCAACATCCTTGATGAACACAGATGCGAAAATTCTCACCAAAATACTAGCCAATAAGATTCAATAGTACATTAAAAGGATTATTCACTACGACCAAGTGGGATTTATTCCAGGGCTGCAGGATTGGTTCAACATCTGCAAATCAATCAGTGGGATACAGCACATTAATAAGAGAAGAACAAGAACCATATGATACTCTCAATGGATGCTGAAAAAGCATTTGACAAAGTGCAGCATCCCTTCCTGATCAAAACTCTTCAAAGTGTAGGGATAGAGGGCACATACTTCAATATTATCAAAGCCATCTGTGAAAAACCCACCGCAAATATCATTCTCAATGGAGAAAAACTGAAAGCTTTTCTGCTAAGGTCAGGAACATGGCAGGGATGTCCATTATCACCACTGCTATTCAACATAGTACTAGAAGTCCTAGCCTCAGCAATCAGACAACAAAAGGAAATTAAAGGCATCCAAATCGGCAAAGAAGAAGTCAAATTATCCCTCTTTGCAGATGATATGATACTCTATGTGGAAAACCCAAAAGACTCCACTCCAAAACTGATAGAACTTGTACAGGAAAGTGTCAGGATATAAAATCAATGAACAGAAATCAGTTGCATTTTTCTACACCAACAACAAGACAGAAGAAAGAGAAATTAAGGAGTCAATCCCATTTACAATTGCACCCAAAACTATAAGATACCTAGGAAAAAACCTAACCAAAGAGGCTAAGAATCTATACTCAGAAAACTGTGAAGTACTCATGAAAGAAATTGAGAAAAACACAAAGAAATGGAAAAATGTTCCATGCTCCTGGATTGGAAGAACAAATATTGTGAAAATGTCTATGCTACCTAAAGCAATCTACACATTGAATGCAATTCCTTTAAAAATACCACCCATTTTTTTCAAAGAAATGGAACAAATAATTCTAAAATTTATATGGAACCAGAAAAGATCTTGAATAGCCAAAGGAATATTGGAAAAGAAAGCCAAAGTTGGTGGGATCACAATTCCAGACTTCAAGCTCTATTACAAAGCTGTCATCATCAAGACAGCATGGTACTGGCACAAAAACAGACACATAGATCAATGGAACAGAATAGAGAGCCCAGAAATAGACCCTCAACTCTATGGTCAACTAATTTTTGACAAAGCAGGAAAGAATGTCCAATGGAAAAATTGTTGGGAAAATTGGACAGGCACATGCAGAAAAATGAAATTGGACCATTTCCTTACACCACACATGAAAATAGACTCAAAATGGATGAAGGACCTCAGTGTGAGAAAGGAATCCATCAAAATCCTTGAGGAGAGCACAAGCAGTGACCTCTTCGACCTCAGCCGCAGCAACATCTTCCTAGGAACATCGCCAAAGGCAAGGGAAGCAAGGGCAAAAATGAACTATTGGGATTTCATCAAGATCAAAAGCTTTTGCACAGCAAAGGAAACAGTTAACAAAACCAAAAGACAACTGACAGAATGGGAGAAGATATTTGCAAATGACATATCAGATAAAAGGCTAGTGTCCAAAATCTATAAAGAACTTAGCAAACTCAACACCCAAAGAACAAATAATCCAATCAAGAAATGGGCAGAAGACATGAACAGACACTTCTGCAAAGAAGACATCCAGATGGCCAACAGACACATGAAAAAGTGCTCCACATCACTTGGCATCAGGGAAATACAAATCAAAACCACAATGAGATTATCACCTCACTCCAGTTAGAATGGCTAAAATTAACAAGTCAGGAAACAACAGATGTTGGCAAGGATGTGGAGAAAGGGGACTGCTCCTACACTGTTGGTGGGAATGCAAGCTAGTGCAACCACTCTGGAAAACAGCATGGAGGTTCCTCAAAATGTTGAAAATAGAACTACCCTATGACCCAGCAATTGCACTACTGGATATTTACCCTAAAGATACAAATGTAGTGATCTGAAGGGGCACGTGCACCTGAATGTTTATAGCAGCAATGTCCACAATAGCCAAACTATGGAAAGAACCTAGATGTCCATCAACAGATGAATGGATAAAGAAGATGTGGTATATATACATAATGGAATACTATGCAGCCATCAAAAGAAATGAAATCTTGCCATTTGCTACAATGTGGATGGAACTAGAGGGTATCATGCTTAGCGAAATAAGTCAAGCGGAGAAAGACAACTATCATATGATCTCCCTGATATGAGGAAGTGAAGATGCAACATGGGGGGTTAAGGGGGTAGGAGAAGAATAAATGAAACAAGATGGGATTGGGAGGGAGAGAAACCATAAGTGACTCTTAACCTCACAAAACAAACTGAGGGTTGCTGGAGGGAGGGGGTTTTGGAGAGGGGGGTAAGGTTATGGACATTGGGGAGGGTATGTGCTATGGTGAGTGCTGTGAAGTGTGTAAACATGGCGATTCACAGACTTGTACCCCTGGGGATAAAAATATATTATATATTTATAAAAAATTAAAAATTTAAAAAAAAGAAATGCCAGTAATGGATTTACTTAGCATATATATATCTCACCCAATTGTGGGATAAAATGGGATTATTTGTAATCCTTGACTTTATACATCCTTCTATCTTGAGTCAACATTTCCAGGAACAAATAATTTACAGCACACTGTGGTGACATTTCTATTGCCTAATACCCCTGTTCCTTTGACAATACTGTCCTTAGGATAATGCCATTTGTTTAAAAAAAAATTGCTTTTAGAGTCATCATCACCATTAGGAACAAAACACTTGAAAAGTCAAAAATAATAAAATCACTAATCCTAGTGTTTTCAGTGTGTACTATTTAAGAAGAAATAAATCTATATTTAAAAATAAAATACCAAGTTAACATAACCCCCCAACAGACACAAATCTAAGAACCTCATCCAAGAAAAACCATTACTGTATTTGCTTTCCTCCAGTCACTTTTTAGTAACAAGAATTACAACATTGTTTTGAAATATAATTTCTTTCTTTATTTAAGATTTTATTTATTTATTTGACAGAGAGAGAGATCACAAGTAGACAGGCAGGTAGAGAGAGAGGGGGAAGCAGGCTCCCTCCTGAGCAGAGGGCTCGATCTATTTCACCCCTGAAATAGAATTTAATATGGCATGTGTGTATGTGCACACACAAACATACACACACAAACGCATGCACACACACTTTTCATTTTATGTCCAGTTACAGGGGAAAAGCTACTGGAGGCAAGTAGAAATAAAATAGAGGAGACACATCAATGTACCTCTATGAATAAAGGCAAGCCAACTCTTCAAAACAGAGATTAAGCTTGTGAAGTAAGACTCTGGAAAAAGGAAGTGTCAACATCTGTCACCCAACCCTGCCTCTATGGGGACTCTATCTGTGCCAGCCCTTTCTCTACTCGAAAGATTTGGTTGGGGTGCCTGGGTGGCTCAGTCCTTAAACTTCTGTCTTCAGCTCACGTCATGATCCCAGGGTCCTGGGATTAAGCCTGCATCGGGCTCCCTGCTCTGCAGGAAGCCTGCTTCTCCCTCTCCCACTACCCCTCTCTTACTGTGTCTCTCTCTGTCAAATAAACAAACAAAACTTAAAAAAAAAAAAAAGATATGGTAAAGTTCTGTGCTACCTGAGAGCATTACATTCTTAACTTTATAATCTTGTAATCTAGTTAGTATTCCTCTGATTTCCTGACCTGTCATTGTTGAATTTAAATAATTTATTTGTGGGGCGACTGGGTGGCTCAGTGGGTTAAGCCTCTGCCTTCAGCTCAGGTCGTGGTATCAGGGTCCTGGGATTGAGGCCCGCATTGGACTCTCTGCTCGGCAGGGAGCCTGCTTCCCACCCCCTCTGCGTGCCTCTCTGATTGCTTGTGATCTCTGTCTGTCAAATAAATAAATAAAATCTTAAAAAAAATTTTATTTGTGGGGGCATCTCAGGGGCACAGTCAGCTAAGCACCCAGGTCTTGGTTTTTATTCTGGTCCTGGTCTCAGTGTTGTAAGATTGAGCCCAGTGCTCAGCATGGAGTCATGATCTCTCTCTCTATCTTCCTCTGCCCTTCTCCCTGCCCTCACATATACATGTTCTCTCTCTCTCTCTCTCTCTCTCTCTCTCATATAAATAAGTAAATCTAATGATTTCTTTGGGTTGACTTGCAAAGTTATGCTCATACATTTTAGTCATCTTGCCATGACTTTTGGAATTTTGTATTTCTCTTCATTTTGTGTATTTAAAAAAATAAGAATGAACAATAAAATATTTTTCTTTTGGTAACATTTTTTGCCTGAGTGTTCAAAGCAAGATTTTTATATTTGTTTTATTTTACTTTCATACACACACAATGTCTGCCCACACTTCTGAGTACATGAGTATATTCACGTTGTCTTTTGATGTTAGTTGATTCCTCTTAGGCCCCCATGTCAGTTGTTCATTTTTGAATATTTACATCTTGTTGTAGTTCATTTTCCAAATTGGAATATTTCTATAACAGTACCAATTATGTTTTTCTCAGTAAGGAATAACTCTGAGTTTCAACAATTGAGTAAGAAAAAGCACAGTGGCTTAAAAACAGCGGTTATTATTTCTCATGAGCCTACCAGTTATGAAGGCATGGCTGGGCTCTGCTGATCTTGGCTGGGCTTGCCAATGAACCTTCAGTCCGAGAGAGGGTCATTTGGGGGCTAAGTGATCTAGGATGGCCTCAACTGGGAAGATCTACCGTTCTTCTTCATATCACCCACAATCTTCCAGTAGTGCAACCAGCGAACACTAGCATGATGGTGGCAGAGATGCAAGAGATAGGAAACAAAAATGTGTCTTAAGCCTCTATTTGCATCATGTCTCATAACAAAACAGCCTGGATGTCTTAGGTGAGAGAGACTGCAATTTTACAGCAAAGGGCATGAATGCATACAGAGGTGAAGAACTGGACCATTAAGGCACTTGAGCTTCCACAGGAGCAGAATGCCTTGACTTCTTTTCTCTTACAAAAGCATACTTACTGTGTTAGGTTGTGATCATAAAGTGGTTGGATGATGTAAGAACTTTTCCTTCCTCTGGACGTCTAAAGAATCATTAAAATGCTCAAAGTTATATTTTTGCCACTACCAGCATATTTAATAGAGAAAAATGATAATTGATAGATATCTAAACTAGCTTCATAAATGGAGGGAAATTAGAATGGGAGTACCTCATATCCAGGTGCTCTCCATTTCATAGAGCTTGGTTTCTAAAATCTTCAAAAGAAATGTATAGGAAAGTCAGACAGTTTCTAATCATAGAGAGATTATCTTGACCATTGCCTTAATACTTGTTATGAATTTCCTTTATCCCTCCACCATTGTTTTTTGCCTTAAATACATGATATTAGTTAAGTCATCAAATTTTAAAAAATAGTGAATTTCATGTTCTGATCTGGGCTTTAAAACAAGGAATGACAGCTTTAGCTGATCATCTTTCTTACATAAACTGCGGTCAACCACAATTAGTTTGGTTCCTAATTACAGAGTCCAGACTTACAGATGATACATAATTAAATTTGTCTGAAGGGAGTTTTCAAGCATGACTAAGGTTTATTTAAGTATATAGGCAAAGTATGTGGTATAAATCTATAGCTTAGAATATAGTCCTATTTGATGATAAAATTTTATTCTTTAATATTGATGATATTCCTACCTTAAGCAAAATATTTTCTCTTCCGTAGGTCTTTCTAGAAGCCTCATCAATTTAATTAATGGAGGAAGTCTGATGACTGCTATAATGTCTTTGATTGTGTTTACTAGTATTGAGGATATTAATGTAAGCCTGAAAACGAAGGTGAACCATTCTTTAGGTAAGGACTTTTTTTTCTTCTAAATTTCTTAAAATCAGAATCCTATATTTTCTAAAAAGCTGATGTGGGTTTTATAATATCTTATAATAAGTTATGCTTGTACAAATATACTTGTATTAGTATAGTGATCTACCCTTTACAAAGCACTACCACAACTCCCTTATTTAACATTCATTGTGGTTTTAGTTGAGACTGGGTTGGGACTTTCATGAGAATGCTTATAAGGGCAACAGTCCACAGACCTAGGCTGAGACAGAATGCTTGACCAGAATGAGAAATGTTGTTTTGTAAGTGTTGAAAAGGAACTCAGAAGATAAGCCAGGTAATGCATCTGCCAGTGGTGAGAGGATGCAGTGGTTGCCCTCCCCTTCACTGGAGTTGTCTCCCCACAGGCAACATCAAAAGCTGTCAGCTCAGGGACCAAGTGGAGGGTCATCTCCAGAGCATGAGAGCAGTGCTTGTCAAGAGAGAGATTACGACGTGTTCATGAGCTCGTTTGCCCATTCAGATAGCCCTGGACATAACTATCTTTTTTTTTTTTTTAAGATTTTATTTATGTATTTGACAGAGAGAGACCACAAGCAGTCAGAGAGGCAGGCAGAGAAAGAGAGGAAGGGAAGCAGGCTCCCCGCCGAGCAGAGAGCCCTATGCGGGACTCGATCCCAGGACCCTGGGATCACAACCCGAGCCGAAGGCAGAGGCCCAACCCACCGAGCCACCCAGTTACTTTGTCATATATCTGTGTGTGTGTGTGTGTGTGTATACTATATGATATATGCACACTATGATGAATGATTATAAAATATACAGATGAGTAATTAGCACTCAAGACAAGAAATATAATGTCACCAGGAGTCCCAGAAGCATTTTAAGTCCCCCTACCTGATTAAAACCCCTTACCCTCCTCCTGTAACAGTTGTTCTCAAAGTATAGTCACTGCACTGGACAGGGTGGTGAGAGAGTGTGTCTATAGGACCCTTTAAGGATGTCCACGAAGTTAATATTTTCAAAATAATATTAAGAGTTATTTACCTTTTTTTTTTTTTTTTACTGTGTTGCCATTTGCACTGATTTTAGAAAAGTAATGATTATAGACTTCTTGAGAAAACTGTTGACATATGCTAGTCCACTCTCTGGATGTCTTTTGTGCTCTAAAGCCTTATGAAGCATTATCTTATTTCACCTTCCTATTCTCTTGAAAAAAGCACATTTAGGAAGAGCTTCCAGACCACATTCTAGTATAGCAAAGTGGTCTGTATGATGCCAAATGATAAGTTATATTGAAGTAAGAGCTTTCCACTATCCCCAGCAATTAAGCATATCTCAAATTACTTTTGTAACCACTCAAGAAGAGGAAGTTTTAGCTAGATGTTGCTTTCCCTGTCCTTGGAGAGTACTTCATTGTTGGGCAGCCAGGAATCTTGTTTATGTCTATTCTGACCCATCTATGCCTCACATATTTATAATCAATGCCTAAAACTAAGAATTAAAGACTGTTCTTTCCCAAGAACACCATTCTGGGGATCATCACTCCTCTCATGTCTTCCTCAAGAGAGCTGGTCTAAATGGTGGAGAGTTACCCTACTTCAACATAAGGAGAGCTCACCTTCAAGCTTGCTCTGTATTCAATTAGTTTACCCAGGCCATGGCTGCTTGGAACATCTGTGGTGAACCTAGAACCCTAGTTTACTACAAGAAGGTACACCCTCTTTAAGTGCCTCATATATTTCATCTGTGGTGCGTGAGGAAGTCAAACTACCACATACATTCAACCTCTTCCAAAATCCATATTATGTCTCTCAGAGGGCTTTCACCACAAAACTTCCTGAAGATGATGAAGGTAAACAACATAAAGATGTCTATATTCAGAAGCCTCTTAAAAACTCAAGGACCACTCTCTCAGAAAACCAAAAAATACAAAGAGGTATAGTCATGGGTGCTGGTTGGACAGATCCACGCCCAGCCTCCAAACCTGATCCACTATTCTACTAGGCTCCATTTAAGATAGTAATGATTGTCTACAGAATTTCAGGGAACCTTATCAGAGTTGATACCTATAATCTAATCAAGAGAACCTTCTTGATATTCACTGGCAAGCAACCAATAAAAAAGGGGAGTGGTTACTGATATGTAAATTCATTCATTCATTCATTAATAAACAATTGTTTATTGATATGTACTCGCTGATAGTTCCCATTCTAGGTCTCATGCTTCAACCATGAACACAATAGTCCTTGCTTTCACAGAGCTTGCTTCATAATTTTTGATAAAATTAATGGAAAAGAATTTTGTGTTTAAGTTTCAGAGGAGTAAAAACCATAAATAATCATTCTATCTTAATAATAATAGTAACAACTACAATAATAAAAACTCTGCTGAAGGATGAAGAGTGAACTTATTTCCTTAGCCATGAGGGATTTCTCTGAATTTTTAATAGATTTGAAAGAAAAATTTCCTTTAAAAAAAAGATACTTAATAAGATTTACTGATATTTCATTTATATCAACTGACATAATAGTGAATCAGTAATTTTCATAATAATTATTATTTTTAAAACCCAGGTAATTATTTAAATAATGTTGCTCCATCTTTGAAGTTAGCACATAATCCACAAAGGGGAAAACTAAGAGGAGTTATTATACTCATATTTCTGTCCTTCCTAGCTTGCATGTTAGGAGTTTAAAACTATTGTAAGAAATAATGGATTTACTTTTTTCAGACATAATAATTCCATTTAATAAACATTTTACTGATTAAAAACTATTTTTCTTTTTTCTTTTTCTTTTCTTTTCTTTTCTTTTTTAAGATTTTTATTTATTTGACAGAGAGAGACACACCTAGAAGGAACACAAGCAGGGGGAGCAGGAGAGGGAGAAGCAGGCTTCACGCTGAGCATGACCCTGGGATCATGACCTGAGCTGACGGCAGCTGCTTAACGACTGAGTCACCCAAGCGCCCTATTTTTCTTTTTTATAAAAAGAAAGCAACTTTCAAATGGGTCTTCTAACTCCAGTTCCCTACCTCCTTCTGAAATCAGAGTCTACCTACGATCTGTTTCAGTTGCAGGTGGTACTAGATTACCCAAATTATCCTTATGGCTTATCTCCATGCCTAGAACAGGTGTGACCTAGAGAAACCAGTTGGTTTGATCAGCCAAAACAATACAGAAGATTCACTCCACTGGGACCCAGAAAAGGCATCCCTTTTTCTGTATTTCCTATATGTACCTTGATAGATATAGAATATAAGTTCCCAGAGCTTGGGGATTTTCTACTTTTTATTCAACCATATCTCCAAAGTTTATTGCATAGTATGGCACTGAATACATGTGTATTTCTTTTCCTTTCTTTCTTTCTTTCTTTTTTTTTTTTTTAATGGCTTAAAACAACAGAAATGTATTCTCTCACAGTTCTTTTTTTTTTTTTAATTTTCATTTAATTTTTCAATTTCTTTTCAGTGTTCCAGAATTCATTGTTTCTGCACCACACCCAGTGTATTTCTTAAAGGACACTGAAAGGAGCTCTTAAACGAAACTGACTGAATTTTGCTAACTTGTTACAGCTTTCAGCATTTGAATGGAAACTGTTTCAATTTAGGAATAAGAAAATACCATAAATACCAATGGCGATAAGCTATTGTTAAAGATAAGGACAAAAAGAAAAGATGACCCAGAGTATCACTTAAATTTAAGGTCAAGTAAGTTCTAGTAACTCTTTTCTGTTTACTCCCTTTTCTTACAGTCTTTGAGATCCTTCTTGAAATTTGGTCTTATTTTCTAGCAAGTTTCTTGCTTGGAATTCTATGTTCAAAACTGATTCAGCTGTGGATACCTACTGTTTTTGGAGATGATGTCTATCACATAAGCCTCTGCGTCTCAATCCTGCACCTCATCTTTTTTATTTGTAAGTCTGAGGCCTAAAATGACAGAAAAATGCAAAACAGAGATTTGGGAAAATGCATACCAGGCAAAGTTTGTAAAAAAATAAAAACAAAAACAAATTCAACTTATCTATGAGGAATATTTTTGTTAAAATAACCTATCACAAGAGATAAAAATATTAATTTCTATACAACAGAAATCAATGTCTCAAAATATGTCAAACAAATACCATAATAAAAGACAAAAGAATTTGACAAAATCATAATTACAATGAGATACTTGAGCATGCCTTTCTCAGATAATTTCATAAGCAGTTAGACAAAAAATAATGATGGCTATAAAAAGATATAAGTAAAAAAATAATTATTTGGTTTACAGAATATAAGGTTTTATTTCCTCAAACAGAAGGCATATCCTATACACATACCCAGAGAAAATTTACAGAAATGAACTAGACTTGAAGAGCATTTTAATAAAATTTGAAACAGTGTTCAATAACAATGCATTCACAATTACATTTAGTGTATTTACTATTTTACTATATTTACTATAATTACATTACTTATATTTGCTATAATGCATTTACTAATTACAAAAGGAAGGTCTTTATTAATCATTCTAGTAGCCTGAAATTAAATATACTTTTCTTGATAAATTTTAGATGAAAAGGAAATCAAAATAGAAGTTACAGATCAAGACTAAATATTAGAAAAATCTGTTAATGTTAATGCATTTGTCACCCCCTCCTCCTCACGGAAGTATGGCAGATATTAATAATTCACCCTATTATTGTTCTCTGATGCAGCCCCAGAATGTCATTCAACCCATCTCTTCAAGACAGCCCTGTAAATGACTTGGAGTTAGCATGTGCAGGAAATAATAGCTAGTTACTTAGTTACCAACTTATACAATGTCCTTCCTTTTACAGATAGGAGGGAGCCAATATTGCCTAGTTGCATATCCATGATTTCTCTAGAAGCTTTTGCTAAGACAATAGAAAGAAAAAGAAAGACAGAAAGAAAGAAACAAAGAAAAGAAGGAAGAAAGAGAGAGGAAAGAAGGGAGGAAGGAAGGAAGGAGAGAAATGAATGGATTTATACATAATTTTGAAGGAGGAAATGATTACATTAATGACAGCATTTTCGATTAAATAGAAAATCCAAATGTATTAACTAATAAACCAAGCCCAAAAATCTTTTTAAAAGTTTGATATATGATAAATATACAAAAAAATAGTGTCCTTATAAGCCAGCAGTAGCTTGTTAGAAAATATAATAAAAATTTGATTCTCTTTACATTGGCAAAATATTACAAAATATAAACGAATAAACTGAACAAGAAGTTTGAGCCTAAACATGGAAAACTATAAAAGCTTATGAGAAATACAAGATTTGAATAAATTAAGACAGAGAAAATCTTTTTAGAAATGCTAGAGTAACAAGATTCATTATTTTTGTGTCTGATGAAGGAAAGGCAGAATATAGAAGCTTGAGGCTTCCTAACTAATCAGTAGATTAAAGCCCGTTATAATCAAGTGAGTTTACATAATCAAGTTAAGGAATTAATAGATACCAAGAGAATGGTCAGTAAAGATACATTCATTGCATACTACTTTAATTATGGATACCTAAACTTCTACAAGAAATATATTCTAGCAAATAGATTTCCTCTAACATTATTTAGTAAGTGAACATGGTTTCAAGATTCAGGGTTATACTTCCCAAAATCATTTTAAAGTTTTAGAGTTAAAATGTTTAAAAGAAAACTTCTGAAACAGAATTTCATGAAAATGAGGTACAGGGTAAATATAAATCTAATGTAAAAGGACTTTCACTCTGACCTGGCTTAATGTTTATTTTATTAGTATCTTCAAGGTACCCACCATAAATATTTTCCAAGTTTTACTACTACCTAATAAATGACTATGACTTGTCTAGTGCTTGATCTCCTCAAAGTGCCTATGTCCTCTACTTTATAATTCAAAATGCCTCTATTTTATAATTCAAAGCTAACTAAACAAAGTGTTAGTTTCTGGCTTAGGTACCATTCCTAGCCAGGATTAAAATAAAGAATATAAAACTTGTAATTTTCCAACTCTGGAAGGGAAGACTCAGTAGTATAAGGGTACTAACTTTATAAAATTAAACTGTATCACAATCTGAATCAAACAATGATAGAAATTGGAAGAGGGGTTAAATTTTACTAAACAATTTAAAATATTATCTGGAAATACTTATTGTGAGAACAGACAAGATAACTTTAAGAAAAGTGAAGAACTTTCTCTATTAGGTAGGTATTAAACCTTTAGCAAGTCACCAGTAATTAAAATACAACTGTTGTAACAAAGTACTATACAGCCAAAGTATAAAGTACTGTAAGCCAAAAAATGGAGGGACAAAAAACTGACCCAAATACGCCTGGTAATTGATAAACATGGCAATATGATAAAATTGGCATACCTTAATATTCTTTACTATTAAGACAAAAATTGTAATGCTTATTAACTAGAAAAATGTCTGCTAAACAATAAGTGAAAAAATAAACTCATTATGGAACTCTATTACTGTATAATCTCATTATAGTTTTTTTTTAATATGTGACTTTGTGTGCATGAATGTCATATATATGCCACCATGAGTATTGATTGGGTGTTCCACTTCTCTTAAAGATCTTAATCCAATTATCTTAAATTCCCAATTCTATACCAATGAGCACCCGAAGATTTCCTCATGAGTCCTGAAAATTTCTAGAGTTTAGTGCCACATGATTTCTGTTACTTCTTTTTAAATATACAGAAGTTTTTGGTTCTTTGTAAATTTTACTGAAGATGGGGACAAAGGGGCTCATAAAGGAAGTTACATTATGTAATTCATGTATCTATGAGATCTGATAGCTCCCTTTAATTCTTCACTTTTCCATGTTTCCTGCTTAATTCTCACATCTGTGTCCATTATAGAAATTCAGCATGTATCCTTTAATGCTTAAAGTTGCCCTTTGGATGGAACCAGGAAGAAATAAAAAACCTGAACAGACCCATAACCAGTTAGGAGATTGAAACAGTCATCAAAAATCTCCCAACAAACAAGAGACCAGGGCCAGACGTCTTCCCAGGGAACTTCTAGCAAACATTTAAAGAAGAATTAATACCTATTCTCCTGAAACTGTTCCAAAAAATAGAAATGGAAGTAAAACACCCAAACTCATTTATGAGATCACCATTACCTTGATTCCCAAACCAGAAAAAGATCCCTTCAAAAAGGAGAATTACAGATCAATATCCTTGGTGAACACAGATGCAAAAATTCTCACCAAAGTACTAGCCAATAGAATCCAACAGTACATTAAAAGGATTATTCACCATGACAAAGTGGGATTTATTCTAGGGCTGCAAGTTTGATTTAACATCCATAAATCAATGTGGTACAATACATTAATAAAAGAAAGAACAGGAAACATATGACATTCTCAATAGATGCAGAAAAAGCATTTGACAAAGTATAGCATCATTTCTTGATCAAAACTCTTCTCAGTGCAGGGATAGAGGGTACATACCTCAATATCACCAAAGCCATCTATGAAAAATCCACAGCGAATATTATTCTCAATGGAGAATAACAGAACTTTTCCCCTAAGGTCACACAGCACAGATGCCCACTATCACCACTGCTATTCAACATAGTATTAGGAGTCCTAGCCTCAGCAATCAGACAATAAAAAGAAATAAAAGATGGCAAAAAAGAAGTCAAACTCTCACTCTTTGCAGATGATATGATACTTTATGTGGAAAACCCAAAAGACTCCACTCCAGAACTGCTAGAATTCATATAAGAATTCAGTAAAGTGTCAGGATATAAAATCAATGCACAGAAATCAGTTGCATTTCTACAAACAGCAAGACAGAAGAAAGAGATATTAAGGAGACTACCCATTTACAATTGCTCCCAAAACCATAAGATACCTATGAATAAATTAACCAAAGAGGGAAAGAATCAGTACTCAGAAAACTATAAAGTACTTATGAAAGAAATTGAGAAAGACACAAAGAAAGGAAAAACGTTCCATGCTAATGGACTGGAAGAACAAATATTGTGAAAATGTCTATGCTGCCTAAAGCAGTGTACACATTTGACACAATCCCTATCAAAATACCATCAAGTTTTTTTCAAAGAAATGGAAAAACTAATCCTAAAATTTATATGGAACCAGAAAAGACCCTGAATACTTAGAGGAATATTGAAAAGGACACCAAAGTCAGTGGCATCACAATTCTGGACTTCAAGCTCTATTACAAAGGTGTAGTCATAAAGACAGCTTGGTACTGGCACAAAAACAGACACATAGATCAATGGAACAAAACAGAGAGCCTAGAAATGGCCCCTCAACTCTATGGTCAACTAATCTTTGACAAAGCAGGAAAGAATGTCCAATGGAAAAAAGACAGTCTCTTCAACAAATGGTGTTGGGAAGATTGGACAGCCACATGCAGAAGAATCAAACTGGACCATTTCCTTACACCACACACAAAAATACACTCAAAATGAAAGAAAGACCTCAATGTGAGACAGGAGTCCATCAGAATCCTTGAGGAGAACACAGGCAGCAACCTCTTTGACCTCAGCTATAGCAACTTCTTCCTAGAAACATCACCAAAGGCAAGGGAAGCAAGGGCAAAAGTGAACTACCGGGACTTCATCAAGATCAAAGAAAAGCACAGCAAAGGAAACAGTCAACAAAACCAAAAGATAACTGACGGAATGGGAGAAGATATTTGCAAACGACATATCAGATAAAAGGCTAGTATCCAAAATCTGTAAAGAACTCAACACTCAAAGAACAAATAATCCAATCAAGAAATGGGCGGAAGACATGAACAGACATTTCTGCAAAGAAGACATCCAGATGGCCACCAGATACATGAAAAAGTGTTCCACATCACTCAGCATCAAGGAAATACAAATGAAAACCACAGTGAGATACCACCTCACACCAGTCAGAATGGCTAAAATTAACAAGTCAGGTAATGGCAGTTGTTGGGAAGGATGTGGAGAGAGAGGAACCCTCCTACACTGCTGGTGGGAATGCAAGCTGGTGCAGCCACTCTGGAAAACAGTATGGAGGTTCCTCAAAAAGTTGAAAATAGAGCTACCCTACTACCCAGCAATCACACTACTGGGTGTTTGCCCTAAAGATACAAATGTAGCGATCCAAAGAGACACGGGCACCCAAATGTTTATAGCAGTAATGTCCACAGTAGCCAAACTATGGAAAGAACCTAGATGTCCATCAATAGATGAATGGATAAAGAAGATGTGTTATATATATATACAATGGAATACTATGCAGCCATCAAAAGAAATGAAGTCTTGCTATTTGCAACAACGTGGATGGAACTAGAGGGTATTATGCTAAGCAAAATAAGTCAATCAGAGAAAGACAATTATATGATCTCTCTGATATGAGGGGTTTGAGAGGCAGAATAGAGGGGTCATGGGGGGGAAGGGAGGGAAAAAATGAAACATGATGGGACTGGGGATGGAGAAAAACCATAAGAGACTCTTAATCTCAGGAAACAAGCTAAGGGTTGCTGGGGGGTGGGGGGTTAGGGTTAGGGGGTTAGGTTATGGACATTGGAAAAGGCTGTGGTGTGTGCTATGAAATGTGTATGTCTGATGACTCACAGACCTGTACTCCTGGGGAAAATAATACATTATATGTTAAATAAATAAATATAACTTTAAAAAAAAAGCTGCCCTTTGGATCTCATTCTCTGTTCTCAACTAACTTACTAACTTATTTCTTCTAAACAAAAATAGTCCTCTCCATTTTAGAGATACTAATGCAAATTTTCTTTAAAATTATAATTATCTTCCATGACTTACAATGGAGTTATATCTCAATAAACCACTGTAAGTTGAAAAGATCATTAAGTCAAAAATGCATTTAGTAGGGGTGCCTGGGTGCTCAGTGGGTTAAGCCTCTGCCTTCGGCTCAGGTCATGAACTCAGGGCCCTAGAATTGAGGCCCACATTGGGCTCTGTGCTCAGTGGGGAGCCTGCTTCTCTCACTCTCTCTGCCTGCCTCTCTGCCTACTTGTAATCTCTCTCTCTGTCAAATAAATAAATAAATTTTTTTAAAAATCTTTTAAAAAATGCATTTAGTACACCTCACCTACCAAACATCATAGCTTAGCCCAGTCTACCTTAAACATGCTCAGAATACTTACATTAGCCCACAGTTGGGCAAATTATGTCATACAAAGCCTATTTTATGAAAAGGTTGGATATCTTGTGTAATTTAATGAGTGCTGTACTGAAAGTGAAAAGCTGAACAGTCGTGTGGGTGCAGATTGGCTGTTGACTCTCATGATGGCCTGCCTGACTGGAACCTGCGGCTTGCTGCCACTGCCCAGCATCATGAGAGAGGCTCTTGCCACAAATTGCTAGCCTGAGAAAAGATCAATACTCAAAATTGGAAGTATTGTATCTACTGGATGCACACTGCTTTTGCACTATTGTAAAGCTGAAAAGTCACAAGTCGAAACTTTGTAAATTGGGGATGGTCTGTACTTGAAGTCTTGGTAGTTGAATTATGGATCCCCTTTTTTTAATTGCTATGCTGTACCATATTATTTGAATTTTTACAGTGGTAATATACTACATTCATAAGCAAGGGGTAATATAATTCTAATACCACTACTTTTAAGAATATTCCAATTTTTTATGCTTTTCAGTCCAGCACAGTAAATGTGCCAAAACAGTATTAAGCTGGGGAAGTATATCCATCCATATGAGGTTTCTACTGGGTCAACTCCCTTAGTCCTACCACAAAATCGGATCATTTCTATCTCCCATTGTCTCCTAAGAAGAAAGCATATGAAGTGGGCTCGTTCATAAAAAACTCACTGGCTCACTTCCATTTCATTCCTCTGGAGCCCTCTGAAAAAATGAGACCTGTAGAGGGTGCTCAAACCAGAGTGGGGCACATGAGAAATTTTGTGAGCTTCATATTGTTGGCAGTGACCTGAAGCCAAAGCAGTGCAAGGAGGTTCCGTATAGACTTGACATCACAGTTGGGTGGGAATCTGAGAAGGAAGAGGACGAGGTGGTGGTTACAATCTGTAATATAATCCAGTTGAAACCAAGTAGGGCAGTCTTTCTATAAAGTTATTATACTATCGAGATATCTGATATTTTCATCTTGGGCAAAATTTGTGCCACTGTTGATGTTAAATTAATACTTTATATTTATTTCTTTTAAAAATAGGTGAGCTAGTTGGAATGTCTGGAATATTTACCCTGGCTATTATGGGACTTTTTTTGAATTCTACAAGTTTTAAACCAGGAGTTGAAGCGCTTCTTCTCGAGTGAGTAGATGGTATATTTTCACTTTGTTTCATGCATTAGAAGCTATAATATTGTAATAGCAACTCTATCTACATCTACATTAGTCAAAGTAAGATATGGACTCCAAAACCACCTGACGAAAAACTTTTACTAAAAATTCTATTTGCCTGTGTCTTCTAATCCTCTAATTTTAGGCAAAATTTGTAAACTTACCTTGAGTTCATGTTAGCTCTGTTTTCCTACTAATTCTCTCAAGTGTCTGACAGTCTACTCAGGAATTTCTAGTAAAATTTACTAGACAGGGCCAGGATTAAGGTAAGGCATGTGAGGCACTCATTCTAGCATAAAATTTAAGAAGGTGCCAAAAAACTCAGTAACAAAGATAAATAATATTTTAGTGCACTATTTTTTTGAAAATTGGAATTAATGCAAAAAATCCATGTTTGTGAAAATACAAAACTTTTAAATTAAGATGGAAGCAATATTACTGATTAATTCCTTTTGCCTCAGGCTCCAAGATGGTTCAGCATGGTGTTACTACTAGAATAGAAACCCAATATTTTAAGGACAATGAAGAGATGGCCTGCAAAGCACATTAAAAGATTAAGCTAGAGCATCTGAAAAGGATTGGCCATAGTATAAAAGAAAATATGGCCAAATGTACAAATGTATAAACTGTGCCCTGCTCAAGGGCATCCAGTTTAGGGGTGATTGGAATTTGCACCAGTGTAGAAGAAGGATGTTGTTTTTTGTGATGCTCCAATACATAGGCTGAGAACTGGACCTAAATCACACAATGGCAACAAATGTTAACAGAGACTCTGAACATAATCAGTGATTTTAGAGTTTTGGAAAATATAGAAAATAGAATAAGATTGAAAGTATAGAACCTTATAGAATTTTGAAGCACCTACTAACACCTCGTGTCAATTACAATGAAAGCCAATTGTATCAGCAGCTAGGCAGAATTACTTGCCACAATTAATTGCTGGAGGAAGAATTAAAAATATTATGTGTTTCAACTCTGCCTTTGGGAAGTGATTCCGAAGACTCCTTTCACCTTTCTGCTCTAACTGAAACCTGGGTCTCCTGTGAAGACATTACTTTACTTGCATTCCTTAAAACTTGTGTTTTTTTCCCTCACATCCCTGGTACTACTGAGCCTAGAGTTGTGGTAGGTGATCTCTCTGTATCTCAAAGTCATTTCTAGATCATTCTTTATCATTCTTCCCTAGAAAAACCCAGTTTTGAAGTTCATGCCATCAGATTCCACCATCTGCCACCCTCTTGGTCGAGTTACATCTAGAGCCCCGAATCACACTCTCCGTTTCATGAAAATGTTGGCTCCCTCTCACTGTGGCTGTCTGCGGCCCCATTTCTCTATCACTGTTCCTAGTGACGTCAATCAGTATCCACACAGTCGATCCTTCTACTCCACCTTTCAGCTCCTGGACTTCCTCTCCTCCTGTGGGCATGTTTCCCACCTTGCTTAAGCCACCCACTAAAAGACCACTCCATAATCTCAATTTCAAGAATCTTATTGTCTTAAAACATGACATGTGTCAGCTCCTACTCTCCAAGATGGTAGAAATCTAGGATAACAAAGGTAAATTCTCCTGAAGCCTACAGTAATCTGCAGCAGGTCCTTGCTACTCTCTCAGAGAAGAAGTCCATCATCTCCCGTGTTTTAGGCTTACAGCCTCTGGGACCCCGATTCGAACAATTCTGCAATCACGCTGAGACAACACAGAGTCAATCCCATGATCTTTTCGGATCCTCACTGGCCTCACTTCCTCCTTACCCAGATCATTTCTTTTGTTTAAAACTGTCTGATAGGGGCGCCTGGGTGGCTCAGTGAGTTAAAGCCTCTGCCTTCAGCTCAGGTCATGATCCCAGGGTCCTGGGATGGAGCCCTGCATCTGGCTCTCTGCTTAGCGGGATGCCTGCTTCCTCCTCTCTCTCTGCCTGCCTCTCTGCCTACTTGTGATCTCTGTCTGTCAAATAAATAAACAAAATCTTGAAAAAAAAAACAAACTGTCTGATAACTTCTATTCTGGCTACAGGTCAAAGCTGTTTTAAGGCAAACAAACAGAGACCGAGGTCCCCCTCATTTCCACCACTCTCGCCCTCACTGAACTCCCCCAGCCACTCTGATCACTCTGCTGTTCCTCAGACGGGTCCAGCATGCTGTTTGTGCTGCTTCTGTCCTTGAGTTTCTGTTCCTGAAATGCTCTTCCCCTGTATGCTGGCAGAGTAGACGCCCCCCTTCTTTCATGCTTCCATTTATACTTCACCTTCCTAGAAAGAAATTCCCAAAATAGAAACTACTTCCTTGCCAGGCTGCAGGATCTTTTATTCCTGACAAGTTGACACCCCAGCAACATTCTGTCCATAAGGTCATGTCATTTCTCTAGGCTAGTGGCTGTCCAATGTCAGGCAATAAACATAATACAGTTGTCTGGATCTGTTGAACCAAAACCATGACTGCATCAGACATCTGGTTTTTTAAAAATTTTTCTAAAATTCTCCCCTCATGACACTTAGATACAGACAGGGTTGTAACCTTTTGCTACATAAAAGATACACAAAAACACTACATATGTAAAAATACACAACAGTATTGGGATACTCATATCATCAAATAAAAGAGAAGGTTTTTTTTTTTTTTTAAGTCAGAAACACTTTTCAATGTGCCTGAATTGTTACAAACACACACGTGCACACACCCATGCACAAGGTCATGCACAAGTCCACGAGATGGGTTGGAGCTTGGTTGTTCAGTTCAAATCTACTTTGAATTTGATAGACTGGTTCCTTAAAGAATCTGGTTTCCTCCTCATCAGATTTCTCCCATTAGTTTCTACCACATATGAAAGGGTCTTGACAGCTCCTCTAGATTTGTTGCCTAGTTGATTTGATTGCATTTTATGCTCACTTAATGAGACTGTTATATTCGGTATTCAGCAGCATTTTTCCACAATGTTAAGAAAATTTTTCAATTATGCGCTTGTTAAATGAAAAGAAAAGTATGATGGTAGTTCACATTCACCACTCACCTGGCTGAATTATCCTACTCAATTAATGCTCACAAAGGATTTCATTAATTGTATGGGTAGGTGGGTATAATGCTTTGAGGGATTTTATTTTATTTTCTTGGTACCTATGCACATGGTGCAACAATTGGATTTGCTTTTGATAGTGAAATCAAAAGAAGGATAAAAATTACACAATCATCATAAAATATATCTTAGTGTGTTTCCCTCTGAGTTAACATTGGATGCAGCATTTAAATCCAGAAGCTAACAGAATTAAAAGCATGGCCATGCATATGTAAGAAAGGGATGACAATTCATAGCCTACAGTAATTAGCCTAAGTGCGGCCACATAAACACTATTTTGAAGTATTTGACTTAGTATTTCCTAGGCTAGAATGTTTTATATGCAGTGTTTCCCTGATAAGGCCTAGGTATTTGTGCCTCTTAAATACTGCTTGGAACTGAAAATTTGTATTACTGCAACAGAGAGTTATTTTTAGTATTGGATCTGGTATTTGGCAAGTCCATTTTTCTAGAGAAGGGACAATCATTCTTTTTAAGGGTTTCAGGGATTGAAAACCCTAGTAGCATATGGTTAAACCAAGCCACCGTCATCTCATGAAAGTGGTATTTGTGTGCCCTTTTAATCTTCTCAATTTATTTTGTTATTAATGTTAATATGGTGACATTTGCAGGAATATATAGGAAGATAATAAAAAGTAAATTTTAAAAATAGCCTCCTATGGTGCCAACACCAAAACATGACAAATACTGGTAACTGAGTGTCCTTTACCAAATTGCTTTGCCTGTAGCAGATGAGAACATGCACTTCAGAGTGATGTAGAGTTTTCCTGGGCTCTTAGGCACTTTAAAATGTACATACATTCACAAATCCCAAAAGGAGAAATATACAGAGGGCATTCATTTGAATAAAGGATTAATTCACATCTTCTAAGTGCTCACTAGATTTTAGGGTAAGCCTTAATTCTATCACTATATAAAGCAGATTCGCAGTTCAGTAATCCTTTTAAAGATAATTTTAGCTCTTCCTAATGATACAAGGAGTTCACAACGGGGATTTTCAAGCCACATGAACCACGGCACCTGAGTGAACCAAAACATGTTTTCAGAATCAATCCCAAAAGAAAGACTAATTTACATATAGTTTACTTGCCTTACTGCTCCTTTCTCCCAGTTAAATTATAAGCCCTTTGTGTATAGGTAATGCCTTATTCATCTTTATTTTCTTGATTAGGCCTAGCACAATGTTTCACATGAATAAGCCTTGTGATAAATGTGTTAGATTACTTACCTGTAATTAACTACATTCAACTTTTTTGAAAATGCAGATTCTGGAATTGTCTATCATTTGTTGCTTTACTTATGGTGTTTACCTTCGTTGGACTTCTAATTCCTGCACATACCTATTTATACATATCATTTTCTGACATATATTATTCATTAAATATCTATTTCACACTTATTGTTTTAAGGTAAGAATGTCATTTGAATTTTTCTATTTATAGGACACTGAATAAGCCCAAAGATATTTTTTAAAATAAAAATGTGTCATTCCTTAGAATGAAAATGAAGAATTCCCTCTTAAACTTACCAAAGAATCATTAGCAAATTACTGTTTTAGTGGGGGGTTTTCGTTCAACTTCTAACTGCATGTCAAAGTAATCTAAGAACTCTATAATTTTTTTTTAATTAGAAGAAAAAAAATCTTTCGTAATTTTACTACCCAGGGGAAACTGCTGTTAACATTTGGTATGTTTCATCCAGTGTTATTTTTTCCTATGAGGTTTCACAAAGTTCAGCATCAATCATAAATAAAAATTTTATGTTGCTTTTGTTTGCTTAATATTGTACAACAAATAATTTCCTTCTGATTAATTTATAGTTACAGATTTTTAAAAATCATTAGAAAGTCCTCCTTGTAAATGTCCTTTTCGCCTAAATAATTTTTGTAGTCCCCTTTTCAGTGGTAAAAGGCAGGAAAAAGTCTGCCCATGTTAGTGAAAAGGATATGATATAGAGGAGGAAAAACCACCATGACTACACTCTCCAGGTTCTATCCCTTGTGTTGCTAGGGTTCTGCCTCCATCTAGGAAAACTAAGTAGGAGTCGACAGCAGTTGGCTAGTGCCAACTAAATGGAAATTACTACCAAATTATCAGATACAATTGGTGTGAAATGTAGGAGATATGTGATTAAAAGAAAAAACTAGAAACAAATCTGCCAGTATTGGATAAATTCAGCAAGGTTAAAAATCTACAAAGAACAAAGAAAGGGAAGACATTTTCCCCTTCAGTTCTTATTCGTTAGACTTTTTTTATTTTGGGGGGAGTGGGGAGAATCCAGGATAGAATAGATTCACAAAACATCTCTAACTTTTTCTTTTCTACCCCAAGAAATGTGGAATTACCCTACTACAAACTTCATAGAAAGAACAAAAAGAATAATGCCATCCTCTTGGCATCTCTCTCAATGAAATGCCCTTCTGCCTTTTTTCGGCGCCATGGTGTGTGAAAAGTTGGTTCCTTTGTCTGAGAGTCGGCCATTCCACAGGGAATAGACCGGAATAGAGTAGAATGAAATGGGGGAAAAAAAATGTCTATGGCAAGAATAACTTTTTAAAATCTCTTTTGTGTTTTAGACTTCTGGTCTTTCTAATAATGAGCCCTGTTTTGTCTCGACTTGGCCATGGGTTCAGCTGGCGCTGGGCATTCATAATGGTCTGGAGTGAAATGAAAGGAACGCCTAATATAAACATGGCTCTTCTGCTTGCCTACTCTGAACTTTCTCTTGGCTCTGAGAGGGAAAAATCTCAAGTAAAGATAAATGAATTTTTTTATTTGAGCATTTTACAAATATTGTTTCTGTGTACTAAAATACATTTTCGTGGAGCGGTAGCTCAATCCCACTTGGATGACGGGAGTGGTTTAGCTGTGCTGGCAAGATTGGGGAGAGGAAAAACAACTGGCAATTTTCCTCTTCCTGGGGAACATTCTGGCTTAGGGATTCCCTAAACCCCTTCCTCAACGCTACAATCATGTTTTTCATTACAAGAGCAATAAAAGCCATAAAATAAGATAAGAGAGGTAAACACACCTTCCCTACTCTTATCTTTCTAACATCTGATTGGATGATTTGGGTTTATCTTTTCATTCAATTTTTTTTCTTTAAGATTTTATGTATTTATTTAAAAGAGAGAGAAAGAGCATGAGTGAGAGAGCACAAGCAAGGGGAGCACAAGCAGGGGGAGTGGCAGAGGGAAAGTGAGAAGCAAACTCCCCACTGAGCAAGGAGCCTGATGCAGAACTCCATTCCAGGACCCGGGGATCATGACCTGAGCCAAAGGCAGACACTTAGCCATCTGAGCCACCCAGGCACCCCTTTTCATTACACTTTTAAAATAAGTTTATTATGGGGACACCTGGGTGGCTCAGATGGTTAAGCATCTGCCTTCAGCTCAGGGCATGATCCCAGGGTCCTAGAATGGAGCCCCCACATCTGTGTCAGGCTCCTTGCTCAGCTGGGAGCCTGCCTCTCCTTCTGTCTGTGCTTCTGCTCTCCGTGCTTGTGTGTGCTCGCTTTCTCTGTTTCTCCCCCTGCCAAATAGATAAATACAATCTTAAAAAAAAAAAAAAAAGTTAAAGGAGTTAAAACTTATAAATAATTTTAAAATGGTACCTGATAAGGGTGCCTGAGTGGCTTGATCAGTTATGCCTCCAAATCTAAATGGTTTTGGCTCATGTCATGATCATGAGATAGAACCCTGCATTGCACTCCAGATTTTCTCTCTCGCTCTCCCTCCATCCTTTCCCCCGTCAAATAAATAAATGAATAAATATTTTTTTTAAAGATTTTATTTATTTATTTGACAGAGCGAGATCACAAGCAGGCAGAGAGGCAGGCAGAGAGAGAGGAGGAAGCAGGCTCCCTGCTGAGCAGAGAGCCCGATGCGGGCCTCGATCCCAGGACCCTGAGATCATGACCCGAGCTGAAGGCAGCGGCTTAACCCACTGAGCCACCCAGGCGCCCAAATGAATAAATATTTTTAAAAATAGTACCTGATACAGAATATGTACTCAGGGGCACAAAGGCCAACAACCTTGTGTAAATAACAGTGCCTGGGTTTGTCTCCTGTGTAATTGGACAATACTGGTATATACTTCATAGAATGGTAGTGAGGATTAAATAAGTTTGATATATTGTGCCCTACACTTACTATACAGACATTAGCTCATATTTCTATTGAAATAATATAACTTAGAGGTCCTCAACTTTGCATGTGTGTTAGAATGCTTCCGGAAGCTTTAGCAAATTACTGATGCCTGTGGAATTCTGGCTCTGGCCATAATGAATAATGGATGTCAGGTCTTTTTCCTATACTAAACTGGATATATATAGCTATTAAATTGGTTAAATATATGATGCACCCAATATATGAAGGCCCAAGAAGTACAGCAATGGAATTTAGGGACAAGCATTTTTTTCCCCCAATGTCTCTGTAAGTGCATGTTTACTTGTCAAACCACGTGTCCTGCCTGAGTCTTGATTTGGTTCCAAAAACATGGATAAAATACATGCAGGGAGACAGATAATCCCCAGAGTACTTTCATCATGCCTGACTTTCAAATTCTCTCCCTACTATGAGCATTTATTGACCTAGTAAAATCTAGTTTAATTTTCATTGGTAAATATAGAATATGCTATAAGAAATTATCATGAATATTTACTTTGTATTTTTCTTTCTATTATAGGTATTATTTCATGGAGTGTCAGTATGCTTAATTACCTTGATTGTCAATAGATTTATTTTGCCAATGGCAGTCAGTAAACTAGGTAAGCCCTAGTAATTACTAATTACTAGGTAAACTCTACTAATTACTAAGTAACCCCTTGTAATTACTATTAATGAAGAGATAAACATTCTAAAAATGCTAAAGAATTGCTATTAATGAGGAAAGAATCCACATAAATGAAAATCAGGTGTCTAATAGAAGAAGAAATTGGCTCTCTATATAAAAGCATATGAATAGGGGATCCTGGGTAGCTCTGTTGGATAAGCATCTGCCTTTGGCTCAGGTCATGATCCCAGGGTCCTGGGACAGAGTTCTGCATTGGGATCCATGCTCAGTGGGGAGTGAGCTTCTCCCCCTCCTCCCCGCTCGTGCTCTCTCTCACTATCTCTGTCTCTCTCAAATACACAAATAAAAAAAATTTTTTAAAAAGCATATAAACAGATTAGGCCAATAAGCTAGTAAATTTAAAAAAGATTACTTATTTGCATTAGTCTAGTTTAAATAAAATAATACAATAAGTTTTTTCAATTATTCAACAAACTTTTATTGAAAACTTCTTATATGCCAGGCACTATTCTAACTGATAATGATGCATTATGAAGACAGACAGAATTTCTGTGTCAGTGGAGCTTACACTGGAGAAAAAAGAAACAGACAGCAAGTCAAATGAGGCAGGACCAGAGAGTCACGTGCACAACAACGTAAACAAATTACACATTACATAAGATAGAAAATACAATGGGTGCTAGGTTCCTGAGGAAGCTAGAAGCTGAGTATATTCAAGGAAAGAGGGTTTGACCCTTTGAGTACAAGCAGATAATGGAGAATGTCCAGATGGGAGAGGTAGGAAGGGGTTAAGTAATGAAGGGCCTCGGATTTTAAGATTTTATTCTAAGGACAAGACGAATTCCTTGGCCAGTTTTAAGCAAGTGTAATTATATGTTAACTCTAGTTCTGTGGATAAATGATTGAAGAGCAGAGAAGCAAAAATAGCAGCTGTAGGAGACAATTGCATTAAGCGGTTATGCCTGTTTTCATCTTCTATTTTTTTAATTATTTTTTAAAAATTTATTAACATATAATGTATTGTTTGCTTCAGGGGTACAGGTCTGTGAATCACCAGTCCTGCACAATTCACAGTGCTCACCATAGCACACACCCTCCCCAATGTCCATAACCCAGCCACCCTATTTCTCTGACCCGCCTCCCCTCCAGCAACCCTCACCGACTATTTTCTAACAAGGGAAGAGTGGAGATCTAGAGAGGTAAAAGTTCCTGCCCAAGGTCATGCAACAAGAAAACAGCAACTGAGGAACTAGAAACAAGCAGCCCTGATGCTTTCAATCCATTATACTCCCAACTGCTCTATCGCCCTTTCCGTTACACAGAGCTTTCACCTTCATGCCGTTTGTAATCAATCTGAGACGCCATCTTTACTGATGGCATCGCATTACCCAAACTGTCCGCCTGCCTTGTATTTGCAACCAAAACCTTTTTTCTTTTTAAAATTCTCTGAGCCTTAACATAGTAAATTGGGAAAACAAGATCAAAGAAGGGAAGTTTTGGCAAAGAGTATCACATGTTCTACTTAATAGCTAAATAAACTTAAAATTCTTACTGAGGAGCACCTATTTATTTGCACTGAGAGCAGTGAACATTTGCTCACGAACATTATTGCTTTCCAAGGAAGCTTCTGTGGCTCATTAAAAGGACTTTGTATCTGATAGGAAGAGTCCTTCAAACCTTAATGAGGTCTGAAGACAAATATATATCATATACACTTACCATATACATATACACGATATTACATTTAGGTAGTATAAATACACATATCTATATTATATGTATATGTACATGTATATATGTACATATCTATATTGATGCCTCCTACATATGTATCTCCTGCATATTTGTATATCTACCTATGTTCTGTGTATTTGTAAGTATGTACATATATATGGGATATGTATGTCAGGGATGTATATGTAGGTAGTATAGTTATACGTATACACAGATACATATCTCCTACATGTATATCTCATATATATATATATATATATCCCCTATATATGTAGGTGTCATCTATTCTGTGTGCACATACATATGATACTATTATAGGAAATCGGTTTGCATGGTCATGGAAGCTGAGAAGTCCCAAGATCTGTAGTCCAAAGGTCTGAGAACCTGGAAAGTCAATTAGTTTAAGTTCCTGCCCAAATGCAGAGGCAGGAGACGACTGCTGTCCCAAATCAAAGACTGTGAGGCAGAGTACATTTTCTTTTGTTCTATTCAGGACTCCAGTGGTTTAGATGAGGTTTGCTGGCAGTGAGGGGGCAATCTGCTTTACCCATTCTACAATTTAAATGCTATTCTATCCAGAAACACCTTCACCAACACACCTAGAATAATACTACCAAATATCTGGGGATCCTTATCCCAGTCAAGTACTACACATAAAAATAATCATTACACCTCTGTTCTTCTGTCTTCTCATCTAACAAACTGGGAAAAGGTAAGGTAATCAAAGACTTAATACATTCAATGTACTATGAAGTGTTTTCTTAGCATATAGTAAGCTCTCAATAAATATTAACTATTACTGTTATTATTATGTACCTCAGCTTTTTTGAGGAGTGTGAAAGTCAAAAAGCTTGAAATTGTTAATGTTTCCATCATGAACAATTTATGTTGAGTTTAACTTAAATTAAAAATAGTTGGTGGCAGTAGGAACAAAAGGAAACTATACAATCCCTGTCAAAATGGTGGTATCCCTGTTATTGATAAAACATACTCTTCATACCAAAGGTCTTCGTGATGTCACATCAACAAAATATAAATCACTTTATTGTACATTTCAACACTTCCAAGAGCTAACCAAATCTGCAGCCTCTGCACTCAAATTTGACAAAGATCTTGCCAATGCAGATTGGAATATGGTTGAAAAGGCAATTATACTTCAAAACCCATATGCGGTAAGCAAGTCATACCTTTTCTTTACTCCTTCAAAGTAGATATAATTACCTTAAGTCTTAATTTTATTGTTACCTGTAACTGACAGAGAGGTTGTATTGGTAACCCACTGTCATAATAGTAAGAAGGGAATCTTAGTGTTGTAAGTTCAAAAGAAGTAACAGTGCTTTGGAGCTCCCTAGGAAAGATGCCATAAAGGAGGAGAGTGAGCCAGAGAAAATGGCTAGTGTTTTATTAGATGGACAGTAGACAGGTGCCCTTGTCCAGCATTTATTTAACATTTGTTTACACTACTATATGTGCCAATTACTTGCTAGCCCTCATGATTAATATTGTTTTTTGATATCAAATAGCATTCAAAGCCAGTATCATTAGGCTTTAGGTGTGGGTGAGATGTCACCTCCTGCTTCTGAGATAGGCTTTAGAATCTCTGTGGTCAGACTTCTTAATCATTGAAGGGTATGTAACTCCCCAGTCGGTCCTGGTTGTCATAAGGAGAAATAATAAAAGTTGTTCTGGAATCTTCTCAGTGCTACTGCTGCTGCTTTGCTATCTCCTATGTTACATCCAGTTTTCAGTGCAGTGTTTCAATGCATACTGTATGATGCAGTTGTTGCAGTGTTTTTGATGAGTCTTACAATATGAGGAGCCAACTTCTAGGAGTGTAGACATAAGATAATTGGTTTCTATAAAGTAGGATTCTGCAAAATGCATTTCATATCCACTAACCAGTGCTGGAAGCGCCCCCTAGGGACCAAGCCCTCTGCCTGTAGGAATACTGCCGGGATTTCTGGATACTACAAGTACCAAGTCAAATCCAATTATTTCTATAGTAGCTCCCAATTTCTGGTTGTGGACTTTTACTAATCTGATTGCATGAGACTCTTCTAAAAAGCTTATTAAAATATGGCTTTATTTCCCAGCCCCACTCAGGAGATTCTAATAATCCAGATGGTCTGAGGTGGGTCTCAGGAATATGTGTTTTCATTCCTTTTACCCAGCTGATTCTAGTGCAAAGTCAAGGCTGAGGCCCCCCACTCTGATACTTGGTCTGTTTAGGAAGGCAGATAATCAAACATGGGGGATATTATGGTGTTATGGGTAGAGCACTGGCCTTGGACTCAGAAAATCTGGGTTCATAACCTGGCTTTCTCACTTAATAAATAGCTTTGTGATCTTGAGCAATTCTTCAGTTTTCTCTGAGCTTCAGCTTTTCTCTGCTATAAAATGAAGTTATCCATAATCCCCATCTCCCAATGCTAAGTTCATTTTCTACTCTACCTTAAGTGATTAGGTTAAGGCAGTGATTGTCAAACTTTAGCAGCCGCAAGAATCTGGAATGCTTTGTAAAAACACAGATTGCTGCCCTTTTCCCCAGACTTCCTGATTTAGCAGGTCTGCAATGGGGTCTGGGAATGTTCATTTCTAACAATTTCCACGTGACGCTGAGGCTGCTCAGAGTCCAGACTTCCAGAACCATTGGTTTAAAATGGGATCATATATATGGTAGCTTTTATAAAATGTCAATAATGCCATGTAAATGTAAAAACAGGATATAATGTCTTTCCTCCAAAAGTGGCAATTATTTTACTTTCTAGATAACTGTGAAATGATGAGGAAACTCATCTGAACTCTTCTTCTATATTTAACAGGTTTTCTATAATTTTTTGAACCAAATTTTTAGGTGAATTGTTTGAGGGTTATGCTAAACAATATCTTAATATTCATGTATTTGGGGTTTTTTTGTTTTTATTTCTGTTTCACTTAGTTGAACCAAGGAGAACAAACAGAACATCAAAAGGTGACGTGTCTAAACTGTAAGGGGTTAAACGAGACCCTTAACGTTGAAGCAACGGAGCTGGCCAACAGGCGTCTCTTGTCGGCACAAATAGTCAGTACTTGATCATACACTTTCAAAATGATATTTGGGCCTAAAATTATCCTGAGAACTTTGTCCTTCGCTAAAGACATCTGTTTTTGTTTTGTTTTATTTTGTTTTGTTTTGTTTTTTAAGCCATCTTGGCTATGCTTACCTGCATAGCTTAAGAGATTGTTACAAAGGCAAAGGAAAGTTTGGTGCTATCTTGGGAATCCATTTGACTGAAAAAGAAAGAAAAGGGAAATAGATTCATCCAAATTAGCCTAAGTAAAAGGTGATTTATTAAGAGGATTTGGGAATTTCACAGATCCCAAGGCAGGAATTACAGGGGAACTGAATCTTCAGGTGTGTTATGCAACCATTTCCACACCACCCATCTCTGGCTCTACACCAGCTTTTCATGAACAATACCAATTCTGCTAATAGCTTTAGGTAGAGAGTACTTTTCAGATCAAATCTTGGATAAAGGTTAGAGAAATTCTGTGGCACAGCAGCATCCTAGACTCTGTGGAAAACTGCTAATAGGCTAGTTACCATTTACTATCCAGGTCAGGATCTTAACTCATTGCCGTGACTCATGCTCTCAAAATGTTCATGGTGGGCCTTCACCACTGCCTATGGACTCTCATGCAAGTCTCAGCTATTCCAGCCATACAGAATTCCCAGCATTCTACCTGTTCATTCTCACTTGGAAAATGGAAGGTCTATAGGGTACAATTGTTCTCTCTTCAGCATTAGTCCTAGCAGAGAGGCTGACTCTCAAAGACAGCTTTTCCAAGGACCTAAATAATTTCTTTAAGCAACTGAGGCAGTGCCATGACGTATGAACTTATGCCCACATAGTGCTTTGTTCCGCCAGCAGATTTTATATCATATCTTTGAGTCATCTCCAGATTTTTTATTTATTTCAGGAAAATGCAGTATTCAGGAACCCTCCAAATCAATACAGAAGAATCCATTTTAAGTTTTGCTTTCGTTAATAATGTGACTCAGAGCTTATTCTTTTTAGTCTCTTTTCTCCCCATCTGTAAAATAGGAAAATGCTAACTGCAAGAACTCTTAGATTTTTTTCCACTTCAGATATCCTATGTTTTCAGGAATATACATTCATGTATTTTTTTTTTATTTCTTGCCCTAAATGTTCATTTTCTATCATTATATCTTTGTTGATTTTGTGCTATGTATCGGGTCTTACCCAGGAAATCCTATTTTTTAAAGTAGGTTGGATCTTTCTGTTCTGTTCTCCAGCTCTTTATCTCATCTCGCATCTTTTTTGGACTTCTTTGTTCTGGCCAATCTTCATGTTTACCTTGGTTTGTTAGTTTGGTTTCTGCAATCTCAATTCTAATGCTTACTGTTCCAACCATAATATTAATCAGTCTATTAACAATTTTCAAAGCTGTGAGAGCTTTTATTTAAATCTCAGCCAGTTATTATTAACTGGAGCGATACCCTCACTACTGTTGTACATTAGAAGAGGAAGCACAGTATGATAAGACAGTGTGGTAAAGGAGAGGCAACATCCCCAACCAGAAGACAAAGGGGAGACAGGCTTTAAATTCAGAGAAAACTGAGTTTCTAATGTGATCTTGGGAAAAACCCTTAATCCTCTGAGTCTCAGCTTTCTCATCTATGAAATACAGATTAGAATATCTTCCCCATAAATTTCTTGCAAGAATTAAATAATTCTATGCAAAATATATATAAATCAGTTAATTTCATAGTATGGTAGGTCACCCAATAAATGGCAGTTACTTTAAAGTATCAACCATTCTCTAAATTCTTCTTACATTTTGGTATGGATGATCAATTAAGAATTAACATTTTTCTAGTGTCTGTTTTGTCATTTGTGCTGCTAAGCTTTCATGAGTTCTACACTACTTTCAGCTTCCTTATTTTTCAACAGACTATGGTGTTTCCCTGCAAGGATATTGATAATATGCTAATCTCACATTATTTTATAAGTATTTTAACTAAGTTTAAGAAGAAGAACGTTACTCTGTTGAGCTCCTGTGTTACAGAAAAATGACCTTTGTTACCTCATTCTTTTTTTTTTTTTCAAGATTTTATTTATTTATTTGATATAAAGAGAGATCACAAGTAGACAGAGAGGCAGGCAGAGATAGAGGGCAAAGCAGGCTCCCTGCTAAGCAGAGAGCCCAATACAGGACTCGATCCCAGGACCCTAAGATCATGACCCGAACCAAAGGCAGAGGCTTAACCCACTGAGCCACCCAGACACTCTTGTTGCCTCATTCTTAAAAAAATATATGTTTATAAAAAATTTAAAAAATTATTAAAAAAAAAAAAAAAAAAACCTAGTTTCATTCTGGGGCACCAGGGTGGCTCAGTCAGGTAAGCCTGTGCCTTTGGCCTACATCAGGCTCCCTGCTCCACGGGGAGTCTGCTTCTCTGCCTCTGCCCCTCCCCACTACTTATTCATTCTCTCTCTCTCGCTCGCTCACTAATAAAGAAATAAGATCTTTTTAAAATATTAGTTATATCCCATTCTGGTATCCCTCAAGAGCAAAACTGCATTTTAATATCCATAAATGATGGTGCAGATGTGTTCTATGGAAGCAAAAGTCTTTACTTATACATTCCAATTCAGGAAGCTGGTCTGTGCAATGATTTTGGACAGTGTTCAGCACACTGAGGCCGGGCCAGTGTTGGACGGGAGGGCTTCTCCAGCATCAGAGTTAGTGCCAGAAGCAAAGTGGGTCTCAGTATATGGATCAAGTGAACAAATGACTGCTTTCTGCACCACAGCAGCAGTCCATTTAATGCTTATAATAGACTAGAGAAAACAGTTGCGTTGTCAAAATATTTGGAAAAATGAAATCAAAATTATAAACCAGGGTTCCCCACAAGAGCAGTTCTCAGAGTCTTTAAATTTCTAATGTACATCATAAACTGTTAAGATGGGGATACACTAGCAGCAGGAAGTTCCCAAAGTTATTTGGCGACAGAACGCCACTAATTTTTGAAAGCCTAATTAACATCTAGGGGGAACTTAGTTTCCTGAAGAACCAGTTTGGTTTTACCCAAAGCTCAGATGAGCCTTCCGCACTGATGCAAGGTCTGGACTGCCTAGAAACGTTCTTTTTATAGAGATAGTAGATTACTTAGGGATTTTTTACTTCTTTCTCACAGACTACCTTTCCATAAAGGAAACACTAAGTTATTGTTGTTGTTATTGTTATTGTCATCGTCACTGTCATTGTCATGTTATTGTCATCCATGCTCTATCATAATCTTCCCCTTTTTTTTAGGCGAGCTACCAAAGACAATACAGGAATGAGACTCTGTCCCAGAGTGCAGTCCAGGTGCTGGTCGGTGCCGCGGGAAGCTTTGGAGAGAAGAAGGGAGAGTAAGTACACTGGCAAGAGAAAGTTTCCATCCTAAGCCCCTGCATTTAGGAAACGATGCAAGTGAGTTTGCTTGCTCTTTCTGGTAACCTGGGATCATCTGGTAACACGTGTGCAAGCCACGGCCTGCTCTGCACCCCCAAATCAGGCCAAATCACTTCCTTTCGGTTTCCCAGCTTGCTCTCCTTATTCAGACTCCTGCACTTTTGAATGTGTTGCTGTTGCTAGCTGAGACGCTCTTCCCTTCCTCCTTTTGCCCCCAAAGCTGAGCTGTGGTAGAACACTCTTCCTCTTAGACTGCTTGAATGCCTCACTAAGTTCAAAGACTCTGTTAATTCCTCCAAACACATCGGTGCATATTCTCTCTTAATACCCAGCATAGTTTTGTAATAGCTTCTTTTGCTGTAAGCCTCTGTACTACACGGCAAGTTCCTTGAAATCCACTTGTTAACCTCCGATCCCCTTGGAAGGATGAAGGGTATATATGATGGGGCTAAGAGGAGAGTTAAACTGCTCTGCAGTTAACAACGATAGCCCCCCAAAGCCCAGACATAACATAACTTCTTCTTCTAAACCATGCTCCTTGGTCCCCTGGGTGGCTCAGTTAGTTAAGTATCTGCCTTCAGCTCAGGTCATGGTTCCTTGGTCCTGACATGGAGCCCACATCAGGGTCCCCGCTGAGCAGGGACTCGGCTTCTCCCTCTGCCTGCTGCTCACCCTGCTTGCGCTTTCTCTGTTTCTCTGTCTCTCTGTCTCTCTGTCTGTCTGTCTCTCTCTCTCTCGTGTGCGCACACACTCTGGCAAATAAATAAAATCTTAAAAAAAAATAAAATAAAATAGGGATGCCTGGGTGGTTCAGTCAGTTAAGCCGCTGCCTTTGGCTCAGGTCATGATCCCAGGGTTCTGTGATCAAGTCCTGCATCAGGCTCCTTGCTCGGCAAGGGGACTGCTTCTCTCTCCGCCTCTGCCTGCCTCTCTGCCTGCTTGTGTGCTCTCTCTCTCTCTCTGACAAACAAATAAATAAATAAAATCTTTAAAAAGAAAAATAAAAAATAAAATAAACCACACTCCTAGCATTGAAGACACCAAAATTCCCTGCTCGAATGGTCCCAAAGCTCACTCATCTGGTCTTCTTGGGCCTTTCCCTTGGGCCGTTATCTCGAGGGCAGACGGGGCCTTTGGTGCGCCTACGCTGAAAGCTAAGAGCAGCGTCAGCCGGGTGTCCACTCCCCAGTGCTGGCTTGTGGCTCAGAGAGCGATACAGCCCCGTGTGGGAAGAGAAGCAGCTGGACGCCGGAGCGCAGTCTCATTAAAGTTGGGAGTACAGATTTCAAAGAGTGAAAGAGATTGCATTTCAAGCCTAGCCATACAAATCCTTATGACATACTTGTCAAGGAAGTAAGATAAAATACATCTGGCTTAATATTTTGTTTTCTTGATGAATGAGGCATAAGAACAAGGGCCTCCGTTTGCCCCCAACTCTAGGCCATTCAGATGCTTACAGGAAGGAGACGGGGACAGAGGGCTGGCCAAATGAACACTTAGAAACAGTGTGACGCACACTTTAAAGAAGACAGACACACAGTGGACAGCGAGAGTTTTTAAAATGGATGAATAAATAACATGCTGAAAAGCATTATCACTGCATTGTTCAGGAGAAGTTAATATTTAAAAAAAAAAAAAAAGCAGTATAGAGCAAGTCAACCCATTGCCTTGATTTTTCCTCTTTAACTCCAGGAAGGCAGAAGCAATGTATGCCTAGGAAGACCCAGAATCAGGAGAAGGGAGTTAAAGGGTTGAAAGGATGCCTATTAGATAACAAAGGCACATTTTAGAATATATTACTTTTTAGTGATTCATAAATGAGATAAATATTATATACGAATATGTGCAAAGGTATATGGCAGGCGCTGTGGGGAGTATCAACATTAGTGGAATGGTGGTCCAATCTCCAGAGAAGTAACTCTTAATTACACTTAGAGTCAGTACTTGCCTTGCAGTTGACTTTGCCATTTGCTGCTCATTCCAGCAACGCCGCATGCGTCGGAGTGTCCTGTGGCAAGAAAACAAGTCTAAGGAGAGAAAGAGTTGGGGGATTTAAACAGGGGCACCAGGATCTATGCTAACTGCCTGTGTAATTGCCTGAGAAAGAATTCTTTGAATAGAGAGCTTTTATTTATTAGGTACTGTGCCAAGCACAGTTTTAAACACGTTGCATGTATTACCAATCTAAAGTTATAAAAATCCTGTGAGATAAGTGTCAGTATTATCTTCATTTTGCTGATGAGAAAGGTGAGGAGAAAAGAGATGAAACGATTTACCCACAGCCACTTAACTGATAATTACAGAGCTCCCCTTGGAAGCTTCAGCTGCCTCACTATCCAATTGAAGAGATCACAGTCATCTTCCTAAAAAAGCAAGGAATCTGATGACAAAAGATAGGAATTCAGGAGCCTGAATTGCTCATACCACAGAATTTTAGGATTTATAGAAACTTAAGAAATGACCAGATCTTAGTTGAGACATTAATTCCTTCAAGAAGGTTTCCTGATTCCCCAACACTAAATACCAGCCCCCCACTTGATGGATTCAGACTGCCCTATTGTTTATGATCTCCACAGCAACACCCACTACAATTTAATGCAATTGTTATTTGCCTGTTTCGTTCCTCTAGTCTGCTGGATCCTTGAGGGCAGTGATCTGTTTTTGTTTATGGCTTCTCTACAGCTTTTAGGAAGAATAATACATTCAATAAATATTTTTAAAATTAGGAACGAATCAAGCCCTATATACATTTGTGATTTTCCATGTGGTTACCATATCATTCATTCTATTGAGTCACAGAGAATTGAATGACTTCCTTCTTTTCAATTACATCTGTATTCCCATAGCAGAGAAATTGTTCAAATTTCAGAGTAAGAACAGTATAATAAATAGGAAGGACAAGGTCCACCTTTGAATTTAAGTCACCAATACCCTTCCATTAAGCCATATTTTAAAGTAAGGCCTCAGACCCAAGGACAAAGCCCTATTGCCCTTCTGATGAAGATAACAAAAACGAAGGTATTTCGCTAAACAAGACCAGATCATAGCACGTAGATATGAGCTACCTTGTTAGAAAAGTCATCAGAAACCTAGAGACAGTAGGATATGTGCTACCAAACTGTCTTTGGGGTTTTAGGACCACTGACTTCTCCAAGTAATCATTAACTCTTTACTCACCACTTGTATTTTCTCCATTAATTCCCCTAACTACCTGTCCAGAAGTTGAAATCAATCAAAGAGGTAAGAGGATTATGAGATGGGTTGGATGCCTCAAATATACTTTCTTATTTAATTATTCCCAACTGGCATGGATATTTTCAGTCTATTTTGTAGAGCAAACATTTTAATGAGGTAATTTCACGAGATAATGGGGGCCCCATCATGAAAACTGGATCTATTTGAATCACATTATTCTTTTCTTCCCTGAAACTTGACCTATTTTAAACCATGTATCTCTCTTTAATGAGTGAGCCCCAGAATCTAAATTCATAATTATATATCTACTTGTATCTACAACTTTGTGACTTGGACCTATGCTCATGAAAGTGTCCTATTTCTAGTTATCAATGGACAAATTCATCTTCTTGCTGTCTGACATTACTGCATTAAATCTAGTCCCCAAATTTTAAAGCAGGTTTAGTGATTACTTCTTTTTTTCCCAGATATATGAGTCCTGAGGCAATAAAGAATTATTCTGAAAGCAAAAAACTTCTTGCCTTTATTAGAAAATTATTGCTCAATTGGGTGTATAACACTAAAAAGGAAAAAGGGATCCCATCAAGGTAAGTGATTTTGAACCTTACTAGAACTGTTATTATACTGACCTTAAATTCCCTTTCTACTTTTTAAATTTATATCCTGGGAGCTCCTGGATGGCTCAGTTGATAAAGCATTTGAAACTAGATCTCAGGGTTGTATGTTGAATCTCCACAGAAAATTTAAGAAACAAATTCATATCCTGAATATATTGGAAAATATTTGGGGTAGTTTATAATCAAATTACTTACATACACACAAAAAGTTACTTGAAGGAAAAAAAAGATAGTATAATAACTTTTCTCTTATTACTGAAGTAAATTTCATATAACAAGATTAACCATTTCTAAGTTATCATTCCATGTTATTTAGTACATTCACAATGTTGGGCAAACATCATCTGTCAAAATCCAAAAAATTTTTATTGCCTCCAATATAAAACCAGCACTCATTAAGCAGTCACTCCCCATTCTCCCTGCACACACCCCCACCAGCTCCTGCATCGCACTAGTCTGCTTTGTCTCTATGAATTTACATGTCCTGAATGTTTCATATAACTAGAATCATCGAACACATAGTCTTTTGTTTCTGGCTTCTCTCACTCCCCATAATGTTTTCATCTACATGGTAGAATGTATCAGTAACATAAGCTTCATCCACTTTGTAGCAGGTATCAAGACTTTATTCCTTCTTAAGGCTGAATAATAGTTCATTGTACAGATACATCATATGTTGTTTACCCATTCATCAGCTGATGGACATTTGGGTTGTTTTCATCTTTTGGCTACCGAGAACAGTGTTGTTAAGAACATTCATGTAAAAGTATTTGAGTACCTGCTTTCCACTTCTTGGGTATGCACCAAAGAGTGAAATTATTGGATTGTAAAATAATTTTATGTTTAACTTATCCCAAGGAACCACCAAATTGTTTTCCACAGAAGTTAGATAATTTTGAAATCAGGAAATATAAGTTTATCAACTTTCTTTTTCAAGATTGGTGTAACAATGTAGGTAATTCCATATAAATGTAATTACATATAAATTTTAGGATTTGCTTAATTTTGAAAAAAAAATGTCATTGAGTCTTTCATGGGTATTACATTGAATCTGCAGTATTGTCATCCTAATATTATTAAGCTTTCCAATTCATGAACATGAGGTGACTTTTCCTTTACTTAGATCTTCCTTTATTTCTTTCAGGAATGTCTTATAGTTCTTAGCATACAAGTCTTTGATTAAAGTTAATCCTATTTTTTCTTTCTTTTTAAGATTTTTATTTATTTATTTGACAGAGAGTTAGAGAACACAAGTAGACAGAGCAGCAAGCAGAGGGAGAGGGAGAAGCAGGCTCTCCCCTGAGCAGGGAGCCTGATGCAGGGCTCAATCCCAGGACTCTGAGTGGAAGGCAGTTGCTTAACCAACTGAGCCACACAGGAACCACTTCTTTTGCTTTTTTGATGCTATTATAAATGACACTGTTTTCTTTATTTCATTTTAAGATTGTTCATTCCTAGTGTATGATTTCTGTATATTGACTTTGTATTCTGTGAAACTTCACTGAATTCATTGATTAGCTCTCCTGTTTTTTGTGAATTTGTTGGGATTCTTTCTGTAGAAAATCATGTCATCTATGAATAGAGATAATTTTACTTGCTTCTTTCCAATTTGGATGCCTACTGTTTCTTTTCTTAGATTCAAGAGGAGGAAATATAGACCGTTCTTCTCAATAAAAGTATCAATTATGTAGCATCTTTAATCTACCACACTCAATAAATACAAGAAAGAGATTGTCATATTATAGGGTTTTTTAAAGCCTTCAATACTGACTAAAGCTATAACTTTTTAAGTAATTCTTTTTGTTGATGCAACTTAATGAAAGGGTGATTTTAAAAACTCCCCATAAGCTATCTCTGAATATCACTCATCTCAAAGTGATTAGTGCAGATCCTGGTGCCATATGGCTTGGTTTAGAATCTCTGTCTCTGTCATTTATTATCTGAATGAGCATTTCAGTTTTCAGTCCTCAGTCCTTCAGTCCTCAGTATATATATATATACATATATATATGTATATATATATATGACCTGTGACAAAGTAACTGATGCATAATGGGCACCAAAATATGCAAGTTGGGTTCTCCTCTGTTTCCTCATGGAACTGTGGGAAAGAATACATGAATAGTATGTGTAGAAGTGCCTAGACCAGGGATTAGCACTGGGTAAGCACTTAACAAATGTGAGCATTTATTACTAAGTGCTGAATTCCAATAATAGAAGTATTACTGAAATGTTGAAATTGAGAAGTGACAGAATCACAAACAGAAAAAATCAGTCACCAAAAGAAACTGAATAGGAAAACACAAATAATTCTTAAAATTAAAAATTCAACTTAAATTATTCATACCTAAATAAGTCAATAATAGTTTATCTATTTTGAGGGGATACAGCTAGAGCTACAGAAAGAAGAATAAACACCTAGCATTAATTGGGTTTCCGTATCAGGGTCAGGGCTCTGAAAGAAAAAGATCAAGAACCTGAGATCTAAAGTGGTAACACTTGGGTAGATAAATCTGAAGATCTTGAACCCTCACAATTCCCAAGAATACCGTAGCCTGGCAGAAGGCAGCCACCTCTTTCTTGCTAGAGGATAATAGCCTCCTATCCCCTTCAAATGCTACAAAGACATCACAAGATAAAGCTTGTCTTTGTTTCAAGGTTATTCTCTACCACCTCTCACTGTTTCCAAGGTAATTACCCATATCAGATCTCAACACAGCTAGAGGAGGAAATACAGTGCTTTCTTGAGGAGACAATTTATCTACTGAGGGAATTACAGGGCCTGAGTAATACAAGCAAATACTGGTAGACATATAATGGAATGGATCTTGAGGGTATTTATGTTGTAAATAAGACCAGATTAGGGAAAATTTATTGGCATGATGGTCTTATCCATGATTCAAGGTTCAACATTCTGTTAAGGACACTTGGAACCAGTACAGTTAATCTCTTGGGATTGTTCTTTGAAGCTTGACCAGGCCAATAACCTACAATAAGTGAAGTATGGATGATAAAAACTGGAATATTTACAAAAATTATTATAAGAGAATGAAGGACCCATCCCTTTGCCCCCCTGGGAAGGACCAGAGGATGTTTACTTTCACAAGGCAACACTGTGAAACTCAGTGATAGATGCCCTCGGCCAGACGTGGTTGACAGTCGTTGAGGTTGCCAAGGAACTAGTCTTACTAGTATCGAAAGGATTTGGGAATGGCAGAAGACAGATGGCAGCACTCAAATGTCAAAAGCAAGGCGGGCATATTTATTTTGTGAACAGCAAACCTGGAATAGCAGTCAGAGTACCTTGGCCTGGGTATGGGTAAGATAATTTGTGTCAAATGACAATGTAGACAAATAGTAAACTACATTTTATTTGACTTTTCTAAAAATAGAGAACTGGTCAGCAAAGGGGTGAGGTCAACTACTGCAAAGGAAGATAATGATTCCCCACCCTTTCCTTATACCTAAGTCAGTTCTCAGAACCAGAGCCTTTGAAAAAGGTCTGTAATAACATCACAAACACATAGGATAAATATTCCCTCAATCTTTTCTCAGATGGACCTTTAGTCACTTTACTTAAAAAATTACTTTTAAGTAGGAAAAAAGAGAATACTGAGACTTTTAAAAAGACTTTGGAGGGAATATAAATAAGCAAACAAACAAACAAAAGACCAGAGGCTTGAAATGCTATCACAGTTCTCAAATTAGAGAGGAAGCTTTTAGGTTAAGTCTCTGACCCAGTCTGCTTCATAGTAATCCAGCAAGTCCACTGTGTGGTTATTTCTCTAAATCTCCAAGTGTATACATGGGATGAATATAGTCAGTGTGTAGCTGAACATTCACATTGTCTTGCTGACCTATAGAATAAGAATATTATGGCAGGAAGGTCCAAGTGACCAGGTGGAACACTGGCCAAAATAGTCGTAAGAAGTAATATAGTATTCCAGGCATAAAGAAATTAACACCAACCTTAAAGATTTAAAGGAATTGAGAATAATCCCCACCATACCCCTTTCGATTCATCTATATGGCATAAACAAGTCAAATTACAGTCACTTATAAATTTAAGCAAAAGGTAACATCAACTTTATCCTTTCATCTTTTGAAGGGCATCTTGGCTCTTTCCACGTTTTGGTTATTGTGGACATTGCTGCTAGGAACATTGAGGTGCATATGGCCCTTCTTTTTACTACATCTGCATCATTGGGGTAAAAATCATGGAACACTACATCAAAAAAGAGAAGGGAGTTGAGGAAAATTGGAAGGGGAGGTGAACCATGAGAGACATGGACTCTGAAAAACAATCTGAGGATTTTGAAGGGGCCAGGGGTGGGAGGTTGGGGGAACCAGCTGGTGGTTATTAGAGAGGGCACAGATTGCATGGAGCACTGGGTGTGGTGCAAAAACAATGAATAATGTTACGCTGAAAAGAAAAAAAAAAAACTAATGATGTACTGTATGGTGACTAACATAATACAATTTTTAAAAAGTCAAAAAAAAAAAAGGAAACATATAAATAAATAAATAAATAAATGTCTGGTAGGAAAGAAAAAGGTAACATCAAGTGCAATGCTGTGGCAGATACGACTTTATTGCTGAAAGAAATCAGGAAAAGCAGTCTGTATTATAGTTTAAGATAGGAGGCCCCTGAACTTAAATCCTTTCATCAACATACCAAATCCACAGACACATATGGACCACTTCCCTCTCAAAAAAAGCCAGAAAGTAGCTGAGTGATTCTTACACATCAGGCTAATGAGAAAATACCTACACTGAAACAAGTCATAAAGGCTGAGACACACTGTCAGCATAAAACTAACTCTCTGGCATTGAGGCATGCGATCAGAAGGCAACTCGTGGTTCCCAGCTTCTCCATGAGAAGTAAAGGGTTTGGACCCAACATCTAGTGCCCCAACTTTTGAGACTTCCACTTGAGAGATGGGCCCCCAAAACATCCTCTCTGAGAGATAACTGGGCTTATGTCCACAAGATCCGAAGACTAGAATAGACCATGAAACAGTTCTTAATGAGCTTGCAAGGACAGTCTCTCCCGGAAATGAACTTGTGCAAGAGTTTGGCACCCTGGTTTTTGTGGTTGTCATCCAGAGGACACCCCCTATTAGTAACAGAAAAACATATGAAAGTATAAATCTCACTGGTAAAGATAAATATATGATAAAATTCAGACCACTCTAATACTGTAACAATGGTGGATAAATTGCATAAAAATCTAGCATAAAGTTTAAAAGTCAAAAGTATTAAAAAATAGCTACAATAATGGATACACAAGACAAAAATGGGTAAATTTAAATTATGACTGTCAACAAACTGGGTAAAGAAGTGGTATACCTCATCAAAGGCCATAGTTGGCAATCACACAGCTAAATTCATATTCAACAGTGAAAAGCTGAAGGCTGAAAGCTTTTTCTCTAAGATCAGGAGCAAGATAAGGAGGCCCACTCTCATAATTTTTATTAAACTTAGTATTGGAAGTTCTAGCCAGAGTAATTAGGCAAGAAAAAAAAGTCATCCAAATCAGAAAGAAATGAGTAAAACTAACATCTTTTGCAGATGTCATGATATATACAGAAAACTCTAAGAACTCCACAAAAAAAAATGTTAGAACTAATAAACAAATTCAGTAAAGTTACAGCATGCAAAATCAATATATAAATATCAGTAGCATTTCTATACACTAATAACAAAAAGGAATTAAGGAAATCCCATTTATAACTGTATTAAAATGAATAAAATACTTGGGAATAAATTTAACCAAGAAGGCAAAAGACCTGAACACTGATTACTGTAAGACATTGATGAAAGAAATTAAAGAAGATACAAATAAATGGAAAGATATCTTATGCTCATGAATTGGAAGAATTAATCTTGTTAAGATTGCCATACTACTCAAAACAATCTATAGATTCAATGTAATCCTTACCAAAATTCCAATTAACATTTTTTACAAAAGTTTCAAAAAATACTAATGTTCGTATGGAATCACAAAAGATCCTAAATCGCCAAAATGATCTTGAGGGGGAAAAAAAAGAATAAAAATGGAGGTATCACAATTCTTGATTTTAAACTATATTAAAAAGCCATAGGGATGCCTGGGTGGCTCAGTTGGTTAAGCCTCTGCCTTCGGCTCAGGTCATGATCCCAGCGTACTGGGATCAAGTCCCACATCAGGCTCCTTGCTTGGCAGGGAGCCAGCTTCTCCTTCTGCCTTTGCCTGCTACTCTGTCTGCCTGTGGCTGCTCTCTCTTTCTTTCTCTCTCTGACAAATAAATAAATAAAATCTTCTAAAAATAAATAAGTAAATAATTTTTAAAAATTTTTTAAAAGCTGTAATAAACAAATAGTATGGTATTGGCATAAAAACAGACACATAGATCAACGGGACAGAATAGAGAGCCCAGGAATAAACCCATGAGTATATAATAAATTAATTTATGACAAAGGAGCTAATGATATACAGTGGGTAAAGGATAGTCTCTTCAGTAAAATGATGTTGAGAAAACTGGACAGCCACATGCAAAATAATGAAACTAGACCACTGTCTTACATCATAAACAAAAATCAATTTGAAATGGAGTAAAGTAAGACCTGAAACTGTAAAACCCACAGAAGAAAACATGGGAGATGAACTCCATGATAGCATTTTTGCAATTCCATATTGAGTGAAATCATATGGCATTTCTCTTTCTCTGACTGACTTATTTCGCTTAGCAGAATACACTCTAGCTCCATCCATGTCATTGCAAATGGCAAGATATCATTCTTTTTGATGGCTGAGTAATATTCCATGATTTCCATGATTGTGTGTGTGTGAATACACACATGTACCACATCTTCTTTATCAGCTAATGGACTATGGGCTCATTTCATAGTTTGGCTATTGTTGATAATGGTGTTACAAGCACTGGTGTGGATATGTCCCTTCAAATCTCTATTTTTGTATCTTTTGGGAAAGTTTCTAGTAGTGCAATTGTTGGATGATAGGGTAGTTCTATTTTTAACTTTCTGAGGAAACCTCTTACTGTTTTCCTGAGTGACTACACCTGTTTGCATTTCCATCAACAGTTTAAGAGGCTTCTCCTTTCTCCGAATCCTGCATCCTTGCCAATTTCTATTGTTTCCTGAGTTGTTAGTTTTAGCCAATCTGACCATTATGAGGTATATCTTATTGTGGGTTTTGATTTGTATCTCCCTGACAATGAGTGATGTTAAGCATCTTTTAGTATGTCTATTAGCCATCTGATATCTTCTTTGGAAAAATATCTTTTCATATCTTCTGCCCATTTCTTTTTTTAAATATGTATGTGATCAATTTTTTAATTTAATTTTATTTTTCCAGTGTTCTAAGATTCATTGTTTATGCACCACATCCAGTGCTCCATGCAGTATGTGCCCTCCTTAATACCCACTACCAGGCCCACTCATCCTCCCGTTCCCATCCCCTCCAAAACCCTCAGTTTGTTTCTCAGAGTCCACAGTTTCTCATACTTCACCTCCCCCTCCAATTTACCCAATTCACTTTCCCTTTCCTTCTCCTCATGTCCTCCATGTTATTCCTTGTGCTCCACAAGTAAGTGAAACCATATGATAACTGACTCTCTCTGCTTGACTTATTTCATTCAGCATAATCTCCTCCAGTCCTGTCCACATTGGTACAAAAGTTGGATATTCTGCCTATTTCTTAACTGGATTATTAATTTTGGGGGTGTTGAGTTTGATAAGATCTTTATAGATTTTGGATATTAACCCTTCAACAGATATATCATTTGCAAATGACATAGCTCCCATTCTGTAGGCTGTCTTTTAGTTTTATTGACTGTTTCCTTTGCTGTGCAGAATTTTTATTGTGATGAAGTACCAATAGTTCATTTTTGCTTTTGTTCCCTTGTCTCCAGAGATGTGTCTGCAGCCCAGGTCACAGAAGTTGCTGCCTATGTTCTCCTCTAGGATTTTGATGATTTCCTGTCTTCACATTTAGGAGTTATTGATTTGATTTAATATTTGATTTAAATATTTTGATAAAATGTGGATTCATACTGTTTCATTACCACACATCCTGGGACTTTTATTTTTTTACAGATTCTATGCCTCAACAAGGAAAGATGCTCATGATACGTTGTTAACAAAAAGAAAAAAAGTTTAGAATGATATGTATGATAAAATTTTTGTGTTTACAGATAATGATTACATAAGAAAAAAGATTGGTCTAATATTCAAACTGTTAATAGTAATCATGTCTGGCAGGTGGAAGGAATTCCCTTTATTATTATTTTTTAATATTTCTAATTTGAATTATCCCATCTCATGACCAAAGTATTTCTATTAAATCTAAAAATGGATGAGAGTTGAGGAAGATGGGGGAAAAAAGAGGGGAAACAAGCCTCAAGACATCCAGCAGAGGAGGAAATTAAAAGTATAATATCTGAAGGGAGATGCCAGAAAGTGTTAGGTAGTGATTGCTCCTACCCAGAACTAAGCTGGGCTGTGTACTATAGATGATTAGAACAGAACTGAACTGAAAGTCATTCAGTGTAATTATTTTATTAGATAAAACTCTTTATTTTTTGTAGACATTGCATTCTTCGTTTATGCCATAAAATTGTATTTATGGATGAATTTGAGTATATTGGATATCTTGTGACACTAATGAATATGTTTCCTATTATAATTTCTTGGATACCTAACTTAAGTGAGATCTATGACCAGGAATTAAGATACTCTAACTACTCTTTTCTTGCATTTTATATCGTGGAGTCCCTATTTAAGGTAATCCAAAATTGTGGTATGTGTGTATCTGTGTATGTGTGAATATGTTATATGTCTCACAGAGAGATTCTGTAACTTCCTTTCCAACACTAACTACACAGAATTTTCTAAAGGAGTGTATGAAATTCTTTCTCACGTCCCAAAATTTAATTTTTAAAGGTAAATTTTTAAGGCAACTCAATAGAAAACATCCATATTTTAAGAACTGATTTTGTATTTGTAAACATAAATTTTTAAATGGTGTGTGTCAAAGGGAGTTTCAAAGGTATTGATAGTGTTCATAAATTTAGCAGGATAGTGTTCATTTTAATTTTTTTTAATACTAGATAGAGATAGGTAGAGTGATAGATATCCCTTCATGCCTGAAAAACATTCATGATTTGATTTTTAAATCTAATATAAAGGTAGTTGTAAAATGAAGAAAGGGTCAACAAACTGATAATAATATTGATAATAGTATTGTGTTATATAGACCAAAAAGTGAAAACTGAGAATATGAGTATATAGCATTATAGACAAAAACAAGGGAAAAGCTAGAAGCAAAACCATTGCATGCACAAGGGACATCACTCCCAGTGACTAGTGCTTGGGATAGATTGGTCAGCATGGATATTAGAGAGATGTTAGATGTTAGATGTCAGATGTGGAGGGTATGGAAAACGAGACATGGACATAAAGAATAAAGAGCTTCATAAGCCATGCTATCTCTTTCACTTCTGGCATCATCTGGCATCATCTACCATTTATAGTCTAATAACTTCTAAATTCACATTTCCAGCTCAGATCTTACCAAGAACCTCAGATCATATAGAAACTGATGACTGGATCTCTCCAACAAAATGCTATACAAACATCTCAAACAGCACATTCTAAAAAATTTATCTTCTCTAAACCTACTTTTCTTTCAGAATTCCACCGAAAACCCACAATCATCTTTAATACTTCCCACTCTCTTAGCTATGCTTTAATATTTAACCATTTGAATTTTAAATTAATATGCTTCCTTACTAGTATTTCAGACAAGTAATCTTAAGGTAGATCAGAAAAGAATCTAACTAGTGATGTTTCAGTTATTGTGGAAAATATTACAGTAAAAGCAAAAACAAGATAATGTATTTTTTTTTTAATCAACAGATGGCTGCAATGAGGAAAGAATATTTTTTACAGGCCTGGAACCTATTTGAGTTAGCAATTACATCCGTTGGCATCATAGATATAATTCTTATTGAGACAAATTCAATTACTTATACTCTTGATTTTATTCTAACAGTAATCTTTATAAAAATTGTTCGATTTCTTCGCCTACTACGTATTTTGAAGGTAAAGAACTATTAAATCATTCAATTTCAAATTTCTACTGACTGCTTCATGAAATGTGGACTAAGATCAGTTTAGTAGTTTTATGATTTCCACTTTTTATTGAGATGATGTTTATATTTTAAATTTTATAACCCTTCCACAAATTAAATTTTATAACATATTATTTTATGAATATCCAAATTGTATGTGCAATTTATTTAGTACATGAAAGTATAGAAATACTCAGTATAGCTTTTTCTTTGAATAGAGAACACATAAAAAATTCCATAGTAATGTAAGTATAAATTAACCCCAAAGTAATGTTTATTTTTATAGATACCTGGTATAAAACCTGGAAATCAACAAAACAACCATGCACACCATTCATAGTGACAAAGCAAATAGTATAAATTCATACATATTAAGAAGCCAAAAATTATGCATTTCATGTTTTTTTTCCCAATTTATTTATTTTCAGAAAAACAGTATTCATTATTTTTTCACCACACCCAGTGCTCCATGCAAGCTGTGCCCTCTATAAAACCCACCACCTGGTACCCCAACCTCCCACCCCCCCCGCCACTTCAAACCCCTCAGACTGTTTTTCATGTTTCATAAATTCATAGTAACATAAAATCACAGCATCAAAAATAACCTTATTTGTCTAATCATCTTTCTATAACAAGCATGATATTATTTATTATCTATACAATTATTTCAATGACATGGGACTCACTCCATCACAAGGCATGTGAAGTATATATATGGAGCAAGGATACATCCCCTCTCTTTCACTGGCTCGCTCTATTCATACAGAAACAAGACACATGCACATTTAAGCACTGTGAGAGGAACAAACCTAAGGGAAACGCGGTTCATCTAGAGATAAAACTAACAGATTAGAATCTGTACATTTAGAGCTTTCTTAATATGCTTAAAAAATACTTTTGCTAAGGTCTAAAAGGATGCAACTAGTAGCTTTTCCCATTTTAGTGTTAAATAAGACTGCAAGTAATGCTAGTGTGCAATTTGACCTAAGGAAGACAAGCAAAGCGTATTCCAGGGACTAGTTAATTCTTTCTGATTGGAGGATATACGGGGTCTACCAAATATTTTAAGTGAAGAAACTGGTAAGCCACCTAAGGAAATTTTGTTTAGGTATTGAGGAAATTCTGAACCCTTAACTTATATCAAATGATAGGCCCTGGAACATGAGGACAAATTAGACACACTCTAGAGAATTTGTAGAAGGAAAATGACCTGTCATCTAGATGCTCCAATGTTACATTGTAAGGTAAGTGCAAAACAGAGTATGTACAAAATGCTAACACGATTTTTTAAAAAGATGTCTTTTATTAGGTGATGCTTAAACTGAATATTGAAGGATGAGCATAAATTAGTGCTTTGAGGATTAATGGCAGTTGGTCGGCGGGGAGAGTATGAAGAATATGGAGCATAGACAGGAAAACACGGGAAACAGGGAAACAGCCGACTATGGGAAAGTTAAAGGACTGCAGAGTGGTAACAGATAATCTAGAAAGTTAAACCTCAGCAAAGAAACAATGAGAAATTAATGGTGGGGTCAAACAAGGAGTATAGTTGTGGTGGGTTCTAACTCCCAAATAAACCTTCTGGTAAGAAGGTTAGTAGAAGATTTCACAGGTAAAAGTGGCAGTACTTTATACACATTTATGACAAGCCCAGATTAATTGCATTGTTTTCCAAGAATTTAAACCAGTTGGAAGTAGTATTCAATGCTCTATAGGGGACATAAGTAAAGAGTAAATTCATAACTTCACATAGGTGTCCAGCACTATTAATTATAGGGAAATCACTCTGGTCATGAAGTTATAAAATTGCCATGAATAAAATAACCTTGACAGGTTACTATAGTTACTGTTGAAAACATGTTATTTCTTAATATTTTATACTTTAGTTAAACTAATCAATATATAACTAACTAAATGTGTACAATTTATAGTAAATGGTAGTTCCATTTTTTCCAGCTCATAACCCCAAAGTTGCTGCAAATAATAGATCAAAAGATGAGTCACCAGCTGTCCTTGAAATATGCTATACTAAAAGGATATGTCCAAGGTGAAGAAGATATAATGACTATAATTGATCAGATTTCAAGTTCTAAGCAGGTTAAACAGGTGAGAAAAACTTTCATTAGTAAGGTAAGGGTTTATTCCTCCAATCTCTCAGTTGCCCCCACCCATTATGTCCTCTGTCTATATATGTAGATGTGGTCTTTGACACAATTTGCTAAGTAATTTGTGTAAAAACTTAAACTAGTCTACATATGTATTATTCAGAAGCTGAATATGTCTGTTACTGAATTGTCTGTGCCACAGTAGCAAATCACGAGGCTTTTGCAAGCCACCTTTTGGGGCACATGAAACATATGTGCAGTGGTCATTAGCTCCCTCCTGATGCAAATTCCAGGCTCTGTCAACAACAGGTGCACTAAATAGGAAATATTGGAAGATGAGATGTAATGGTAATGTTAAGCAAAGGGAGACTCCTCATAATTCCTAAAGGCTCCCTTCCTCTCTCCCTGCCTGATTTTCCCACAGTAAAAGAAGCAAATGAGGGAGATCTGCCAAGGGAAAAAGTAAGAATAGCTCATAGAAGGAAACCTTGTCTAATTTCTTTAAACCTTGTCTAATTTCTTCATTACACAGAGAAAGAACAACAACAACAAAAAAAGCCAAGAGAGGTTGAATGATTATGCTCAGTCACATGGCTAGTAAACAGCCTAGAGAATTCTAGGGCCTAAGTTCTGGATTTTCACTTTTTTTTTTTTTAACTGTTTACATTATTTTTTTTCTTTTTCTTTTTTTTTCCAATTTATTTATTTTCAGAAAAACAGTATTCATTATTTTTTCACCACACCCAGTGCTCCATGCAAGCCGTGCCCTCTATAATACCCACCACCTGGTACCCCAACCTCCCACCCCCCCGCCACTTCAAACCCCTCAGACTGTTTTTCAGAGTCCATAGTCTCTCATGGTTCACCTCCCCTTCCAATTTACCCAAATTCCCTACTCCTCTCTAACGCCCCTTGTCCTCCATGCTATTTTTGTTATTTTCACTTTTTTGACTGAGGTGATTGTTCTCACAAGTTTGCCAACTATGTGAAATACTTACCTTTCAAGGCAATGAGGAACATGTGAATGTCAAGTAATATACCCAAAGCTCTGTAGTTGAGAAAACAGAACATGTGTTATGTAGTAGAACACAAAAAGCAGTATCTTTCCTTTCTTCACCACCTGTAATTTTAAAACACTTTTCCTAAATTTTGTTACCTGCTCTTACCTGGAAACAGATATTTAGTACTGGAATTTGAGGATACACAGTAGGAAAAACAAGAGGAACTGAATCTCTGAGATGTCCAGCTTTAGTGCTCATTTTTGTTCTAACAGAGTTTGGCCAAACCTTCTACCTAATTTAAGACTGAACGCTTTCCCTGAGGCCCCAAAGTTGAAGAGGAAAGCATCAACCGTGCTTGTGTTTTTCAGAATCAATAGTACCCTAAAGCAGGTTACTTTAAGGAAAAAGAAAAAAATATGATTTGCCTTTGGGGTTCTCAAAATCAACCTGGTAATGCCACTTTTTATTCTTTTCACCAACTTGCTGGAGAAGCATAAAATTTATTGCACAAAGTTTAATTCTCATCCCTGAAAATTTCCCCATTACATGTTTTCTTTAAAGTTATTAGTTAAGTTAAAAAAAATTCATCAGTTGCAAATGTAAAGATATTTTATAACAGTTTTTTCTCCAGGGGGATAAATCTTCTTTTATTTGGTAGATGTTATTAAGGAGGATAATGAAGAATACAGCACATGCTATGAAAGAGCTGGGTATGTACCCTTCACCCTAAAGATTAAGCACAACCATCCCTTATTATCATTACTTCAGAGAGGCAATTATTTTGATAAGTAAACTAATATTTGAGGAAACCTATTTATTACTAATAATAAAGTATATAACTTCAACAATATTATACCTTTGGTTTGGATGGGTTTCATGTAATATTACCTCTCCACACTTGTTTTTCCTGCCTTACACCTCAATAAAGACCTTTCAATTTCTTATTAAACACATTAACATTGCATGTTTATACATACTATTAATCACCTTATAAATTCTGTTTTCTTCCAAACCAAAAGTACACACACCATCCCGAGCAATACAAGGAAAAAAAGTTATTTTTCCCCCTTCACTTGCCACAGAGTTACCATCTGAGGATTTAGGATTTACAAGCTGAAATCAGAAAAGAGTCTCACAGATCTCTGATACGACTGCTGGGAGCCTCCATGCCTAAATATGGCAATAGCTTCTTCTCTGAGTCATGCCATGTAATGCTCCTAGTACAGGGTAAATCCTGGGAGTGGGACAGACACACTCCTATACCATAGAGTTCATGTGGGAGGGGAAGAGGGTTTGGTACCAGGTAGTGGGCAAGAAAATGACACAGCAAATCTGAGAATTGACCAAGACTTGAGAGATTTTGCATGGCAGATAGTTGTCAAGTGAGACAAGAAGCCAACACAAAGGAAAAGCCAAAGTGTAGAATCTTAAGTGAAAGCAACTCTCATGGGCATTCAGGAATCCAGATAAGACAGGCAGAAGAGCATAGATGAGTCCTCTAGATGCTCAGGAATGCTGGGTGGACAATAACCAAAGATGGATGAGAAGACTTAATCAGAAGCCATACCTAAGGCACTGTTTGAAGTCTAAAATCATAGTCCAAACAGAATAGAAAAGTAGAACATAAACTCCAGACCTAGGGCCCAGGGGAGCCTTTCAATATCCTATACAGGTATATCAGTATAATTGTTAATCCTAGGACTAGGGTTGTCTGTCCTTCCTCATGGGCTTAGCTCTAAGCAGACAAGAAAATAGCAAGCAGAACTCTGCAGCCACTAGTGAATTATGACTGATTGCAGACACCTCATCAGGAAGATATACATTTATCTGTGTTGAGGGTTGTATTCCATGGATTTAGAGTGGGAACACTAGCTTATTGTCCACATGAAATTTTTAAATAATATTCTTATTTTATCTGAAAATTTATTTTTCAGGCTACTTAGAGTATGATCACCCAGAAATCGCTGTTACTATGAAAACAAAGGAGGAGATAAATGTCATGCTCAATTTGGCTAGAGAAATTGTTAAGGTTTTTAGGTCAAAAGGTATTATTCATAAAATTGAAGGCTCTGAAATTAATAAGGTAAGGTAGTATATTTTTAAAGCAAATATACTTACTTGATATATAGTTGTTCACGATCTTCAAACCTACTTCTGATTTTCTAATATAGGCCATCTCTGAGATAGGAATATCTCTAACTTAAAATAATTGCCTAACGAAAAACACCTACCATAGAGCATTTCCTTCCTGATCTCCAATGCTCAATTTCTTATTCCCTTTCTTGGCACAGTGAGAGACCATTCCTTTCTATGCTTTTCTCCCAAACCATTGGTATGATAAAACTATTTATCATCCTAGACTACAGTAGAAATCAGTATCTTTCTAGGAACTATCTATGCCACTGAAATAACTTTTTCAATAGACTCCCATAATTTATAAGAGCATTCAATTATATGACAAAAATTCACTACATTTTCTTTCAGTTATTTAAATGGTACCATGACATATAAAAAAAAATAGAGGGTCACAACTAATTCTGTAAGTACAAAATTTACTCTCCAGATTGGGAATGGTATGAGAAAAAAACCAAAAGCTATTATGCTTGTGAATATATATACAAAACTTTTAAACATAATGGTAGCTAATTTAATCTGGTGGTATATTAAAAGTTTAGTATATTATGACTAAGAATCTTTTAGCTCTCAAAATAGCTATATAACTTATTAAGAGTTTAAAAAATTTAAGAAAAAGAAAAAAAATTGACAAAATTTATTACTCAAAATATTTTTAAAAATTCTCATGAGGCTAATAAGAGAAGTAGAATCCTTAACTGAATAAAGAGTTTCTATTTAACATTTAAAAGAAACATTGTATTAAATGGTAAAACATAAGTATTACAACTAAAGTCAGGACCAAAAGGAAAATCAACAGTGCCTCTCCAAATATTGAGTGCCTTGCTGGAAGTCTTAGCCAGGTGAAGAAAAGAAAGAAAGGAAATTGAGAGATAAAATTTTTGGAAAGATGAAAAAGATGAAAAAGAATCATATATTGATTCTTTAAAATCCTAGGAAAATAAACTAAAATATGTAGGATTAATAAGGTAAATCATAGGGTATTCAGAAATAATACTGACATTCAAAATTTTTCCTCAACTAAAGAAAAATATTCTATTCACTGTATTGATTAAAAACTCTAAATCCTTAAGTGTGAACCTAACATAAAATATATAATATCTATGTGGCAAGAACTGAAAGGCATATTTGAGCAGGCAGAAAGATCAGTCATCCTAAAGATGAAACAATGGAAATTATCCTATTTGAGGAACAGAAATAAAAAGGTTGGTGAAAAGTGACAAAATCTAAGGGACCAGTGAGAGCCAATCAAGTGGACCAACATGTGCACTGTGGAAATTCCACGAAGTGAGAGACAGAGAAGTAATGGAAGAAGTAATGGCTGAAAACTTCCCAACTTAGATGAAATACATAAATATTAATATCCAAGAAGTTCAATAAATTCCAAGTAGGATGACCTGAAAGAGACCCACACCAAGACACATTATAATCAGACAAAAGAAAATTTCGAAATCATCAATAAAGAAGTAATTCATCCCATATAAACAATCCTTAATAAGATTATTATCAGATTTCTTATCAGATACTTTGGAGACCAGAAGGAAGTTAACTGATGTATTTGAAATGCTAAAAGAGAAAATAATCTATCAACCAAAAATCCTATATCCAACAAAACTGTCCTGCAGAAATGAAAAAGAAATTAAGACAGTCCCAGATAAACAAAAGTGAAGGGAGTTTATTGCCACTAGAACTGAAAGAAATGATAAAAGGAGTCATGCACATTGAGTAGACACCTCACAACAGAGGATATTCAAATAACTGACACATAACAAAAGGTACTAAATTTCATTGTCATAAACTTAACACAAATTAAAACCAAGTGAAATACCAATACACAACCATCAGAACACTTAATTTGTTTTTAAAGATTTTATTTATTTGACAGACAGAAATTACAAGTAGGCAGAGAGGCCGGCAGAGAGAGAGGAGGAAGCAGGCTCCCCGCTGAGCAGAGAGCCAGATGTGGAGCTCGATCCCAGGACCCTGGGATCATGACCCGAGCCGAAGGCAGAGGCTTTAATACACTGAGCCACCAAAGCACCCCAGAATACTTAATTTTTTTTAACTGACAATTTTAGCTATAGGCAATGACGTGGAACTGGAATATTAGAGTAAGAGTGTAGTTTAACATAATCACTTTGGAATTGTTAGGCAGAATCTACTAAATGTAAAAATATACATATAACCTAGCAGTTATATTACAGAACCATATATCCACAGAAATGTATACATATGTACAGCAAACAAATACAGCAGCATTACAAAAGGCCAAAGCTGGCACACTCCAAATGTTGATCAAAAGTAGACAAAACTGTGGTATATCCGGATAACAAAATCCTCTACAACAATGAAAATGACAGGAATAAACTTCGGCTCCCTCTAATATTAGAGATGAATATCAGAAACATACTACTGAACAAATGAAACCAGACACAAACAAGTACATACTTTTTGATTTTATGCAGATAAATCTCAAAACCAAACAAAGTTAAACTCTGACAAAAGAGGTTATCTTTAGATAGATGAAATGACTAGAAGAGAATATAAGGATTTTAGGTGTAGTAAATGTTTTATTTCTTAATCTGGGTGCTGGTTACCAAGATCTTTTTACATTGTAAGTGTTCTTTGAGTGGATATTTATAATCTGTGCACTTTTTGTTTATGTGCTATAATTCAGTTTTTTAAAAAGTTTACTTTAAATATTTAATCTATGACTTCAGAATGATGATAACAGAAAAATGCTATCAGTGGGGAGAAGTTGAAGGTTTCCATAGAAGAATAAAAATCTCAGAAGAGTACCAAGTCATAATTTTGTAAGCATTCTGTGAACACCAGTTTTGTTCATCTTCTTTCTTAAATTTTGTGGTTTTAGTTAATAATGGCCAAAAAAAGAGAGATACTTGATTTCCTACCTATTATCAAGCCCCTTACTATTGAAGAAGCACTCTACCATATTCCATGGCTAGACAAAGACAAAGACCATATACAGTTCATTCGGGTAATATTTTTATTTTCTAGTAATACCATCTATAATGTGCCAACAAATGATTTTTTTAATAAATACTGTGATACTCTCCAGCTTAAAACTCCATGCATAAACATCGCATCTGAAGTTATAAAGATCTATGGATATCCACCTTCATCTCTTTGATATTCATAATTCCTATTTTCTCTTACAAATTTATCACTAACACAATAAGTTGGATCTTACTGACTGATATTTTAAAATGTAAGAACTTTTATTAAGATGTAAACCTCAACATCCCCAACCACTGCTAATATAGTGTTTATGTCCTATATATTTGGTGATATGTTTAAGGAAAGAGCCAGAGTTGTAACATTTGACTGTGGAAATGATATATTTGAAGAAGGTGATGAGCCCAAAGGAATTTATATAATAATATCAGGTATGATAAAGGTAAGTCAGATTTATTCAAAAATGCACTTGTGAACATTAGTTAAAAATTTGATAAAATTAAGAATTCATAGTTTTCCATGTTAAGAACTGCATTGTTCCTCTTTTAGGACAACAGCCACCATTCACTTTTCTTGTTCAAACACAATGGTTAACATTACCTATCCCCTTTTATTTTATTTATTTGAGAGAGGGAGAGAAAATGAGAGAGAGGGAGCATGAGAGAAGAGAGGTCAGAGGGAGAAGCAGACTCCCTGCTGAGCAGAGAGCCCAACATGGGACTGGATCCTGGGACTCCAAGATCATGACCTGAAGCGAAAGCAGTCACTTATCCAACTGAGCCACCCAAGTGCCCCTACTTACCACCTTTTAAGCGTTACTTTCCCATAGATAACAAGAAACCATCCAAAGGATCATCCTTAAGATGCAATATTTTAAGTTGTTTTCATCTTATGTTTATCTGAACTGGGCATTTAGCCATTTTAAGGCAGGTATAAGTTGGCTGAGTAGAAGGAATCAGAAAGATTTCAGTATCTAAGAATACTTTTGCTAATTTAATAAATTCACTTTAAAAGGCACAAGTAAGAAGCATCCTCAAAATCATATTTACATATTAAAATTGTTAAAACCAAAGGAAAAAAATAAAAAATTAGAAAGTTTTGGTAATTAACTGGCATTTTTTTTCCCTCTTTCTTCATTCCTCAACAGCTTCAAAGATCAAAACCTGGTTTCGGAATTGACCAAATGTTCTGGGAGTCAGAGGAGGAAGATTATCAGCTAATGTACACAGACTTTGTGATCAGTGGGGAAATAATAGGAGAGCTAAACTGTTTAACTAATAAGCCCATGATGTATTCTGCTACCTGCAAAACCGTAGTGGAGGTCAGAAAACATCACCTTTTTGCCTATTGCTATAACTTATTAAATATCTAGTATCAAATACCAAGGTTATTTCTGTACTTAGCATATATTTACAGTCTAGTAACATTTTTTTTAAAAATAGGAATAGTAAAGGAATAAAATTTGCTACCAAATTATACTTATCCAGTATCTTGTCCTGGCAAAATGGCTTGCAAAATTAACCTACCATAATGAAAGTTTTAACCAGAAAAACTGATTAAATGAGGACTCTCATGGGGAAACTAGAGGACATATTTTAGTTATCAATACTATAATTTGGGAGTTAAGGAAGTGTAAAAGTCAGAGAACTAACATTTATTAATAAAGAAATTGAGCAAAGTGGATGGAAGTTTTCCCAGGCACAATGAGGACAAAATTCTCAAAGCAACAGGGGCTATCACTGGCCTAATTTAAACTCAAAAAGAAAAATGATTGCAAACAACTGAAGCCCATGATATACAAAAATCCATAAGTTGATGATGATACCAAAATTTGTTTAGTTTCCAATAAGAGTGTTGGGATATGAACTTATTATTCTAAAAATGGATTATTTTTTTTTAAATCGAAGGCATTCAACATTTATCCTGCCTTTCCTCTCTGAATTCTTTCAAGGTAACCAAAAAAAAAAGAGAGAGAGAGAGAGAGAAGAAGAAGAATTCTAGCTAACAAATGTAGAAACAGAGAATTATCACTAGCCCTCAGGGAGATTCAAATTAAAACCACATTGAGATATCACCTTACACCAGTTAGAATGGCCAAAATTAACAAAACAGGAAACAACATGTATTGGAGACGATGTGGAGAAAGGGGAACCCTCTTCCACTGTTGGTGGGAATGCAAGTTGGTGCAGCCTCTTTGGAGAACAGTGTGGAGATTCCTCAAGAAATTAAAAATAGAACTTCCCTATGACCCTGCCATTGCACTCCTGGGTATCTTTACACCCAAAGATACAGATGTTGTGAAAAGAAGGGCCATGTGTACCCCAATGTTTATAGCAGCAATGGCCACAGTCGCCAAACTATGGAAAGAACCAAGATGCCCTTCAATGGACGAATGGATAAGGAAGATGTGGTCCATATACACTATGGAGTATTATGCCTCCATCAGAAAGGATGAATACCCTACTTTTGTAGCAACATGGACGGGACTGGAAGAGATTATGCTGAGTGAAATAAGTCAAGCAGAGAGAGTCAACTATCGTATGGTTTCACTTATTTGTGGAGCATAACAAATATCATGGAGGACAAGGGGTGTTAGAGAGGAGAAGGGAGTTGGGGTAGATTGGAAGGGGAGGTGACTCATGAGAGACTATGGACTCTGAAAAACAATCTGAGGAGTTTGAAGTGGCGGAGGGGTGGGAGGTTGGGGTACCAGGTGGTGGGTATTATAGAGAGCACAGATTGCATGGAGCACTGGGTGTGGTGAAAAAATGAATACTGTTTTTCTGAAAATAAATAAATTAATTTAATTTTAAAAATACCCTCTTGTATTTCCCATGATATTGTATAATAAAGATAAGAAGCTGTTTAAAAACTAAAAAAAAAAAAAAAAGAAAGAAAGAAACAGAGAATTAAAGTATCTTCATTTTGCCATCTCAATGAAGTAATGGATCTAGGCAACAGACATCAACTGATGCTAGAACTACTGGGTGAAATGTTAATGGGAAACTTTATAATGAAAGGACCAGGCTAGGCTGGCACCACCTAGAAAACAATCATGGCATTACTAAAAGTGGGAAAGCTGGGCCTTGTCCACCTCTAGAGATGATGCTGCAAAGCTGGCTCTTTGAAAAAAATCAACAAAATTGGTAAACCTTCTGCCAAATTCATCAAAATAAGAAAGAGAGAGAGATGATTCAAATCAACAAAAATCAATCGCTTCTCGGCCTTTTGGCTAAGATCAAGTGCAAATCAACAAAATCAAAAATGAAAGAGGAGAAATAATTGACACCGGAGAAATACAAAGGATTGTAAGAGAATATTATGAAAAATTATATGCCAACCAATTGGACAACCTAGAAGAAATGAATAAATTCCTAGAAACATGTAACTTCCCAAAGCTGAATCAGGAAGAAATAGAAAATTTGAACAGATCAATTACCAGCAATGAAATTGAACAAAAAATAAAAAAACTCCAACAAAGAGAAGTCCAGGACCAGATGGCCTCACAGGTGAATTCAACCAGACATTTAAAGGAGAGTTAGTACTTATTCTTCTCAAAATATTCCAAAATCAAAGAGGAAGGAAAGCTTCCAAATTCATTCTATGAGGTCCGCATTACCTTGATACCAAAACCAGATAAAGACACTACAATAAAGACAACTATAGGCCAATATCTCTGATGAACATCAAGTTACCTACTCATAGATGCAAAAATCCTCAACAACATATTAGCAAACTGAATCCAACAATACATTAAAAAAAAAAAAGTTCACCACTATTGAATAACTTTTATTCCCAGGATGCAAGGGTAATTCAACATTTATAAATCGATTAACGTGACACATCACATGAATAAGAGAAAGAATAAGAACCATATGAGCATTTCAGTAGATGCAGAAAAAGCATTTGACAAAGTACAAGACCCATTCATAATAAGAGAGCTCAACAAAGTAGGTGTAGAGGGCACATGCCTCAAGAAAATAAAGGCCATATATTAAAAACCCACAGCTAACGTCAGACTCAAAGGTGAAAAGCTGAGAGCCTTCCCCCTAAGGTCAGGAACAAAACAAGGATGTCCACTCTTACTGCTTTTATTCAACATATATTGCAAGCCCTACCCACAGCAATCAGACAAGAAAAAGAAAAAAAAAAACTCATCTAAATTGGTAAGGAAGAAGTAAAAAGAAGTAAAACTTTCACTCTTTGACATGATACTATATATAAAAAAACTCTACAGGCCATCAAAAAAAAATTCTAGAACTGATAAATGAATTTAGTAAGTTTGCAGGATACAAGACCAATGTATAGAAACCCATTGCATCTCTATACACTAATAATGAAACAGCAGAAGGAAATTAAGAAAGTAATCCCATTTCCAGCTGTACCACAAATAATAAAATACCTAGGAATAAAATTAACCAAGAAGGTGAAAGATCTGTACTCTGGAAACTATAAAATCTTGATTAAAGAAATTAAGATGTCTCATGCTCATAGGTTGGAAAAACAAGTATTGTTAAAAGTGTCTGTATTATCCAAAGTAGTCTACAGATTTAATGTAATCCTTATCAAAATACTAACAGCATTTTTCACAGAACTAGACGAAACAATCCTAAAATATGTACAGAACCATAAAAGAAAGTGAAAGCAATCTTGAAAAACAAAGCTGTGGGTATCATAATTAAGGATTTCACATTATATTACAAAGCTATACTAATCAAAACAGTATGGGACAAAAATAGAAACGTAAATCAATGGAACAGAATAGAAAATCCAAAAATAAACCCACAATAATATGGCCAATTAATCTTTGACAAAGTAGGCAAGAATATGCAATGGAAAAAAGACAGTCTCTTCAACAAATGATGTTGGGAAAACAGGGTGGTTACATGCAAAGAAGTGAAAATGGATTACTTTTTTACACCACACACAAAAATAAACTCAAAATGGATTAAGGACCTAAATGGAAGACCTGAAGCTATAAAAATCTTAGAGTAGGTGTGCTTGACTGACTATTAATCAGTAGCATGTGACTCTTCGGACCATAATTTAAGCCCCACATTGTGCATAGAGTTTGCCTAATAAATAAATGAATAAAAAATGAAAATCCTGGAATGGAGAACAGGTGATAATTTCTCTGACACTGGACATAACAACTTCTTTCTAGTTATGTCTCCTGAGGCAAGGGAAACAAAAACAAATATGAACTATTGGAACTACATCGAAATAAAAAGCTTCTGCACAACAAAGGAAACAACCAACAGGACTAAAAGACAACCGACTGAATGGGAGAAGTTATTAGCAAATGGTATATTTGGTAAAAGATTAGTATCCAAAATATATATAAGAACTTATACAACTCAACACAAAAAAATAATAACAATAATAATCTAGTTTAAAAATGGGCAGAAGACATTAGGGAAATACAAATTAAAACCACAGTTAGAAACCACCTCACACCAATCAGAATGGCTAAAATTAACAAGTCAGGAAACAACAGATGCTGGCGAGGATGCAGAGAAATGGGAACCCTCATACACTGTTGGTGGGAATCTAAGCTAGTGCAACCACTCTGGAAAACAGCATGGAGGTTCCTCAAAATGTTGAAAATAGAGCTACCCTATGACCCAGCAATTGCACTACTGGGTATTTACCCTAAAGATACAAACGTAGTGATCCGAAGAGGCACGTGCACCCGAATATTTATAGCAGTAATGTCCACAATAGCCAAACTATGGAAAGATCCTAACTGTCCATCAACATATGAATGGATACAGAAGATGTGGTATATATATACAATGGAATATGATGCAACCATTAAAAGAAACGAAATCTTGCCATTTGCAATGACGTGGATGAAACTAGAGGGTATTATGCTAAGCAAAATAAGAGACAATTATATGATATGAGGAGTTTGAGAGGCAGAATAGAGGGGTCGTGGGGGGAAGGGAGGGAAAAAATGAAACAATATGGCACTGGGGAAGGAGAAAAACCATAAGAGACTCTTATCTCACCAAAAAACTGAGGGTTGCTGGGGAGTGGGAGTGGGGAGGGATACAGTGGCTGGGTTACGGACATTGGGGAGGGTACATGCTATAGTGAGTGCTGTGAATTGTGTAAGCCTGATGATTCACAGACCTGTGCCCCTGAAGCAAATAATACATTTTATGTTAATTTAAAAAATGGGCAGAAGACATAAACACATTTCTCCAAAGAAGACTTACAAATGGCCAGCAGACACATGAAAAGATGCTCATAGTCACTTATCAGAGAAACACGAATCAAAACCACAATAAGATGTCACCTCACACCCATCAGAATGGCTAAAATAAAAAACTCGATAAACAATTGTTCGCAAGGATGTGAAGGAAAAGGGACCCTCATGCACTATTGATAGGAATGTAAACTGGTGCAGTTACTACCGAAAACAGAATGGAGGCTCTTCAAAAAATTAATAGAACTCCCCTAAGATCCAGTAATCACACTAGTGGGTATTTACTCAAAGAATTTGAAGGGATATATGTATCTCTATGTTTATGGCATCATTATTTAAAATAACCAAATTACGGAAGCAGCCTTAAGTGTCCGTCAATAGAAGGATAGATAAAGAAAATATTGTGCATATATATATATACAATGGAATCTTATTTGGCCATAAAAAAGAATGAAATCTTGCCATTTGCAACAACATGGATGGATCTAGAGAGTATAATGCTAAGCAAAATAAGTCAGAGAAAGACAAATACTATATGATTTCACTTAAATGTGGAATTTAAGAAGCAAAACAAATGAACAAAGGAAAAAAGAGACAAACCAAAAACAAACTCTTAACTATAGAGAATAAACAGATGGGTACCAGAGGAAAGGGGGGATCAGGGGATGGGTGAAAAAGGTGAAGAGAATTAAGAGTACACTTATCTTGATGAGCACTGGAGTACTATATGGAATTATTGAATCACTATATCATACACCTGAAATTAATGTAACACTATGAGTCAACTACACTGGAATTAAATTTTAAAAAGAATAATGTTAGATGACCTTTATTGTCTGACTTGAAGTCTTATTATAAATCTATTGTAACCAACACCAAATGGTATTAGCTTAAGATAATATAGATCAGTAGAACAGGGAAGAGAATTCAGAAATAGATTCACATATACACAATCAAATGATCTTTAACGATAATGGTATTCTCAACAAGTGATCCTGAAAATTCCAAATATCTGAGTGGAAGCTCTGAGCCTCAGTCCCATATATTATGCACAAAAATTGACTTGGAATGGTGATAGACCGTAAAAGGAAATATTGATAAATTAAATGTAACTAGAATTAAAATCTTCTTTTTGAAAAGACACCGCAAAGAACATGGAAAAAGCAACACAGACCATGGGGTGGAAGCTTTTCACAATACCTCTATCTGAAAAATTACTTGACAATAGAATCTACAAAGAATTCTTAGAGCTCAAAAAGATGACAAAACATCAAATTAAAAATTAGGCAAAGGATTTGTGAAACATTTCACAAAAGAATATGCAAATGCCCATGAAGCCCATGAAGAAGATGCTTGATATCATTAGCTCTCGGAGAAATGCAGATTAAAATCATGATGCAGTATCACCACATACCTACTGCATTGGCTAAAAACAAAAATAATTAACAAGTATTGGCAAGGATGTGAAATAACTGAAATCCCCATCATGGCTAATGAGAGTGTAAAATGTTACAATGCTTCCAAAAGCAGATTGGCAATTTTCTTATAAAGTTAAGTACTCAATTAGCATATTACCCAGCAACTGCACTCACACATACTTACCCATGAAAAATAAAATTCAATATACACAACATCTTGTATATTTGTAGTAGCTTATTCCTTATAGCCAATAGTCTGCTCATTGTTAGCACTGGCATCTTATTGTTATCTAAAAGGTTTGCTCCCCTAAAATAATGCATTTTTAGAAATATTTATATCTTTAGTTTGAAAGTTTCCATGATTTTTAATATGTTGTTTTCTACTTTTTCAGAAACTGTAAGAATAGTAATGTTTCATTGGAGCACGTAACCTTTTATTATTTAATTTATGAAAAGATACACAAATATTTACTACTACACACATTTTATTAGGTGTCCAGGGAACACCATGAATCTTACATAATTTAAATTCTTAGCTTTAATGTTATATGTAAATAAGAAAACCTTATATCCTTAAACTATGGTATACAGAATGAAATATTACATTTATATCCTCCATTTTTCAGTTGTGTTTTATTCCTATAAAACACTTGTATGAAGCTTTTGAACAATGCTGTCCTCACATCGAGTATAAAATGTGGCTAAAACTTGGACTTTCAATTGCTGCCAAAAAAATGAGGGAACATTTATCTTATGAGGTAAGAGGTGTTTATATATAAACTCATCCTCAGACTGAATGGAATTGTATTAAAACGCTGTTATCAATTAACTATTTAGGAATTGATATTAAACATATATAGTAGACTATGAAATCGTGTTTTCCTTTTAGGACTGGAACTACAAGATGCAGTTAAAACTCCGTAATGTTTCTGTAAAAGATATTCCAAAGAACACCAAAACTGGTATCTATGATGAAACTGTGACTTACGTCATCCTCATCCATGGAGCTGTGGAAGACTGTCAATCACGAAAAGCTTATAAGGCACCTTCCTTAATTCCTATAACATGCTGTCAGGTATAGAAATGTTGATTCATGCCTTCCAGTCAATATGACATATGTCCAGACAATGTATGAACATTAGAAAAATTGTCACTTTTCCACCTTCCCATCCTCTCTGTTTCCTCTATCACTCCATAAACACACACACCACACACACTCAGTTCACTGGTTGCTTTGGCCCTTGGTAGCCCAAACACGAAGATATCCTGTTCAGTGTCAATGAAGCAGACTGAGCTGTACATTTTGGCTGTGGTTAGATTTTGGTGCTATAGTACATAGCAAGAGAGGGCCTGTTAAGTTCATTTACACATTGCAGAAAGACCACTTACTCTGGAGTGTGTCAACAGTACTCTAGGAAAGTTCTGACAGACCCATGCTGAACTGAGTATCAGTGGTATTTGCTCAGCTACTTTGAAAGTGAATGTAAGATGAAGGACTTGCTGAGTTTTCCTGGCAATCAGAATGAGAAGTTGTGCATGTGCAGAAAGGAAGAAGGCAGACTGTGTGTGTGTGCGTGTGTGTGTCAGGATAGAGAAAAAAAGCACTTGTCAGGAGGAATCAGGGGACATACAAAATGTATCTAAAGAAAGTAAATTGAAAGACCTCAAGTCAATTAAATTAGGCATATATTTTTAAAGCAATGAGTATATGGCGGAAACCGTGCTAGATGCTAAAGTGATCAAAACAAATGAGATTTGCAACTTACGCTCAGAAGAGCTCTCAACCAAGTGAAAAGAAACACATATAGGTTAATGAAACATGTACAACTATGATAGAAGTACTTTAGAAGTAGGTTTGGATCAGGAGAAAAACATGAGGTGGGGATAAGAGGAATCCAAAGATGAGAAATAGACATAAGAAAAATTTTCTGAACAGATGCCACCAGTACCAATGTGATAGACCCACTGAGAGGAAGGGAGACATTACTATTAACTATGGTGCGGCCTACCACTCTATTCCTGAATACATAATAACAAAGTTCTCCTGTGGGTGCTGACCAGCAATGTAGATGACCAAGCAAGAGATCCTCAAGGCAACCTAAAACCTACAAAACTCTAGTCTACCCTTGTAGGCAGAAAGCCCTGTTACTCTAGATGTGGGTACCAATGTGATTCAAAACATATCAAAAACAACCACAGGTTGAAGGATTTCTTGAAGTCTACTGTTTTAAACTTTCTTTTGCCACATTGATAATCTCTCTGGGTGATAGCTTAAAGGATCTTTAATAATGAACTCATAATGATTTTTCTCATTTGTAAAACAAATGAGCAAAGCATTTAAAAATCAATGGAAGTACATGGGATGTTGACTTTGAAAAAACCAACATAGTCCGGTATTTTAAGATATCTATCTCATAGAGACATGTTTACTTTTTATCCCGGATATTTAGAGAGGTCCTGAGAGAATTTACCAGAGAAAGATTTAATTATATGATATGTACTCAGAAATTAACTTATAGTCTGTCAAACTTCAGGTACAAGGCACTGAAGATTTTACAAAGGTAATGATTGTTCAAACTTTGGTTGATTTGAAAAAATTCAGATGGAACACCAGAAAATATGTACCTTCACGTAAAGCGTCTCTTCCAGTATCAGGTGAGTTAGATTTCTTTGAGTAATTGTGACATTAATTTCCATTTATAAAATTTTATATATTTATAAAATAGGCATATATGTATTTGGAAACTATTGAATACATTCTACCTAGAGTATTGGAAAAGCATTTTAATTGCCATATTTGAGATCTGATGGGGGAATCCAGATTGACAATATCCATGTTATAGTAAAAATTATTCTATACTTCATCTATAAGAATAAACATGCATAATTATCAAAATACTATGGGAAAAATTGTTAATGGGGGAATTTTTATTTTTTAAGATTTTATTTATTTATTTTAGAGAGAGCACAGTGGGTGGGGTGGGGTGGGGAGCAGGAGAGGTGGGAGAGAGAAAATCTCAGACTCCCCACGGAGAGCAGAGCCCAGCTCAAGGCTCAATCTTACCACCTCCTGAGATCATGACCTGAGCTGAAACAAAGATTCAGACGTTCAATTGACTGAACCACCCAAGCCCCCCAATGAGACCATTTTTAGCTCTTCCCTCAAATTACCATATTTTATATAGCAGTAATAATGGAAATACTGTGGTAGTGTCTGACTCTTCCAATTACCCACAGCCTGGCATTCATTCTCAACACACCTTAACATCAACGTATTTGGGGATGATGGGACAATAGATCATTTCTCTCTCTACAAACTTCCTGCACATTTGTTACATAATCTTTACAATAGAAGACTTTTAAGCCTTTTTTAAAAAAATATGACCCTTCTTCCCACCAATTGAGACTACCACCAATTTCAGATCAGAGGCCCTGAGTGTGAATGACTTGAACCTGGTCTAATGTGACAGTTGAACTAATAGAAACAGTGCTTTGTTCCAGTGCTTGAACTAACACAGTCTTTCTTGAACCAGCAAGCAAACTCTATAAAGAAGACCTTCAATTTGATACAAATATTGAGGTAAATTTAAAGCAGTCTTTTTAAAAGTTTTATTTTGGGGGAAAGAGAGTCTGGAATGTATAAAAATTATCAGTGTGTTTCTCTTAAAATGAAGGAATTTACCTGCTAATCATTTTGTAAATATCGATATGAACACTGTCTGTCTTAGTCCAGGGTAAGTAGAAATTGTATTTATATTCTTGGGTAAATATCAGAAAAATGACCAAGAAAAACAAAGGTCAGAAGATACCAGAATATTTATTTTGAATCACATGAGCCACATGCACTATTGAGTACCTAGTTGAGTAGCTAGTCACTAGGGTTGTCATGTACATGAGCCCCTCCCACTTCTCTGCCCTGGGCTGAAATTTTGACTGGTCTGAAGCCTTCATTGCTACCTCAACTATGCATCTGAGATCTTCCAACCGGAGGCAGTTTGCTCAACTATTCACGAAGCCTGTCACAAAGCAGGAGCTCAGTGATGACTGTACTAATCTAATCTGCCCCAGGCTAACCCAGAAAAAAAACATAAATATTGGTTCATTTCATAGTCCCCTGTGAACTTGGACAGGTCACTTAAGGATCTTAGAATCTTCAAAACCCTGGGCCAACTTGGCAACAAGATCCCAAGTTCTGAAACATTACAGATCCCTGGAATTGAAAGTGGGGCACAGAGAAATAGGATGGGAAATACCTCACTACCTCTACACCAGCTTGCTTGTAGACTGAATCCTGGGGAGATCCAGACAAGGTAGAGAATTTATTTGTAATTCTAGTTTGTGCCAAGCGGGTCATATTACTCCAAGGGATGTTGATTAGAATACCCAGAATCTGAGAGCTATCTTCTACAAATACACAATCCAAAAAATTGTGTATTTGGTTGTTAAAAATATGTTTCACATCAAGTCCATTTGCTCTATTAGCACTAGGCATAAAATTCTGAGAACACAAGTTCCTTTTCCCCTGAATCTCTCAACAAGTGTATGTTGCAGGGAAGGTGGTTACAGGTTCTGGGGAGAAAGTTGAAGGCCGATTCTCTCATGTCTGTCTGATCTTCAAGAGGCCAACACTTTTCTTTAATATCCAATTCCCATCCAGCATAAAAGCAAGAGGTTCACCTCCTCCCTAAACATTTTGGAGTCTTTCTGGGGAAGCTGTTCCTTAAACTTCCCTGGTTGTTCCTTGTTGCCTGGCACTACTGACCCAATAACATACAGGCTGAGAGTATTTGCTCTGACGTGAGACTCCTGGTTTCCTTCCTGGTTCCATCACTTCTTAGCCATGTGACCTTGGACAGATTTCTTAACCTCTTTAAGCAACCACAAAACAGAGACAAGAATCATACTTAGCTTGTATAGTGCTGCCGTGCAGATTAAAGAAATGGAAAGTACACTGCAAAGTGTTTGGCACATAACAAGCAATCCATACACGTAATTTCTATTATTTTCTGCTAACCCCTTCCTCACATTGTGAACTACTTCTCCAAATTTCTTGTGCTCTCCAGATACTTATTTTTTTTTAAATACAGATATAGATACCTCCTCTAATTCTCCCAAACACAGTTGCTGTTGAAGACTAGGAAGTAACAAAAGTAAATTACAATTTCAAAAATGAGGAAGATGAGGAGAACATTTAAGATAAAATATTAGATGGTTCCTGGGGCCACTGGGTAGCCTATCTTTCTCCTTAGCCTGGGAAGGCTGCCAAGCTTTTAAGAGTCAGCTTAATAGAGTATTTTAAATAATGAGGGAGCAGGGAAGCTAATGCTCTCCCTGTACATATTCCCCGAAGTGCTGCTTTTTCAAAATTAAAGAAAACCTGATGGCATGAGGTTGTTAAGATAGAGAAAGTAGTGTGGAAGTAAAGGTCCGTTAAATGGTAGAAGCGTCAACTACTGAGCCTATATAATATATAATAACTGTCAAATTGTGTTATTTAGTAAATGCTTTTTCTTCTTGATGTTAGATCCTGGCTCTGTTTCCAGGCCAGCTCCCTTCATGCTCCCCCAACCCCTCCTCCCACCAACACCCCAGAACTGTAGCTTTACCTTCACATAGCAAAAAGGCCCGTTGCCACATCCATCAGCTCTTTACAAAGTGTTTTGGTCCCCAGGATGGGAATAAAAACAGTGCTGCTGTTGTAGAAGTCCTCATCCTCAGTCCCTTGCTCCATAGACCAGATTTGACACAGCCCTGCTTTATAACTCTAACCCATTATAATAGTCTTAGAATTTGACTCCTGCTATCTCAACTTCTAGATTCAACAGCCTACAGGATTCCTTGATAGTATTAAGGAGGAAATGGGCATCTATCCGGTCACCTAGAATGAGACTCAGTGAAAATCTGGTAAGCTGCCTCAGTTTCCTCAACATGATCTGGATCACACCCGTTCCTGGAAATTCAGGCTGAAGCCAAAAGTTCAGGTCCCCTTTGGTGTGACAGTGTGAATTATACCCCTTTCCACTAGCCATTATGTGCTATATAATCACTTCCACTAACCCACTGATTCTTCTAATGACACTATCTCTGAATTCTAATTTGGAAAACTCTAAAATAAGATTCCTTTATTGAGATTTCTGAAATCAACTTCTGGCTTCCTCTCTTTATTCTGCTACTTAATTCCACGTGCAGCATACTCATTTTTTAGGCTGCCCTGCACCGTGGAAGATATAAACAAGTAACAAAGATATAAACAGGTGATAAGTGATGACTTCAATTCCCTAGAGCTTCTGTTCTAGTTAAGGAGGCAAAACAGATCAGAAGGCAGTGCAATAGCCATTTGAGACATACTGTGGATCATGCCAACTAAAACTAAAGGAATTCAATACAGAAACAACTGCTGGTGAACATAAACAAAGTCTTGGTGGAGAAGGGAAGAGGATGTTTGGAGTAGGGGACACAAGAGACCAAGACTTTTGGGAAACAATGAATAGACCAGTCTACCTTCGGTTGCTCAAAATGTAGCGTCAATGGAGAAGTGAGTGTGGGAGGGGAGGTGCACACTTTATATGACTGTGTTAAATAAAGCATATCTCTGGGTTTAAAAATGACCTCCTGATAAATCTTTGTGTCTCCATTTAGAAAATGTTAACTCTTGCAGGCTACTTCCTATGACAAAGACCAAATTTAAAAATAGAGCCAAAGGGTAACCATACACTATGAAAAAGTATTTTTAGGAGTTACTTGTAATACAATCAATATCTTCATGTGGGGATAAAGATGTATACAAAATGATAAGGAAGACACTATGATTCCAATAAGCAAATTTAAAAAACAGCCAGTTCAGGAGAAAGACAATACCCAGAAAAGGGAGAAAATAAGAAGCACCAAGTTAAACAACAATGAAGTATTAACACTAACTTTTTAAAATTAACAATATTTACTCCATGATAAGATCTGTTTCCTTTGAAATAGCTGAAAATGGCATGATACTTGTTTTCTTATATTTTGCCGGTAGTTGAGTAAAAGGAATTTGAAGTAAAAGTTATAAAAATGTTAGGTGCCTCGTTAGCGCAGTAGGTAGCGCGTCAGTCTCATAAAAATGTTCATATACTTTGACTTCATGAATTTGCTTCCGAGAATCAACCCAAAAAGAGTAACCCAAAGTAATAAAGTAGATATAGGCACAAACTGTCCAGTGCACCACCAATTCTAATGGCAAAACATTAAAAAGAGTCCAGGTATGTGCTATGGTGAGTGCTGTGAATTGTGTAAGACTGATGAATCACAGACCTGTACCCCTGAAACAAATAATACATTTAATGTTAATAATAAAAAAGGGAGCAAAAAAATAAAAAAGAGTCCAATAGTAAGAAAGTATATAATTTCACTATAGACCATCCTTTAGAGGAAATCCACAACCATTAAAAAGATTGGTTGTATAGTCCAATGTAAAATATAAAAATGAATGCAAATCCATACATACAACTTTCTTAACATGAAAAGAGGTCTGGGGCACCTGGGTGGTTTAGTCAGTTAAGCATCTGCCTTTTGCTCAGTCCTGGGATCAGATCGAGCCCCACACCAGTCTATTTGTTCAGCAGGGAGTCTGCTTCTCCCTCTTCCTCTGCCCCCCCCCGCTTGTGCTCTCTCCCTCTCTCTCAAATAAATAAGTGAAATCTTTTTAAAAAGAGAGAGAGAGGCCAGAAAAGATAATCCCAAATGATTCAACCAGATATTAGAAAAGTAAGAGTAGGGACAGGTGTGTTTACTCTTATCATATGGTTTTATTGCTCTTGTAATAAAAAAAAATGATTGTAAAACTCTTAAGCATTATTCAAATAGAAATACTCTGAAAGTTGTCTGTTCCTTTCTGCCCTTCTTTACACTCAGCAATCCCTGTGCATTGAAAAGGAGAGGTAGCTACCAGAGCTGAGACCTCATTGGTGTTTCCCACGGTGGAACATACTTCTCCTCTAAACTACCCCTGTCCCATTTATCAGGCTCCAGGGGCTCTCAAACTCTGACCTCCAGTTTAAATCACACCACCACTACTTTGGGAAAAATGACTAACTCACACTTACCCACTCGACATCCTTTCTTGTCCTCAGCAATAATGACCAGGAGGTATTTCCTGTGGGAATTAAACTGACCCTCTAGTGCATCCTGTTCGAGGTTGTAAGTCAATGTTGAAAGATTCCAAAGCTCTTTTGCATTTGTTTTTTTTTCCCCCTCCCTACTTCTGTTAGGAATGGTTGACAACACTGTTCTGAAGACTGACGCCCATACAGGATCTGCTGTCAGGGGACACCTCCTGTTTCTGAAACACATTCCCCTGCATCCAAAGGGAACAACCTCAAGCCGGACCCCGTATGGTTGATCCTGGTGCCACAAGGAAAGATGTTTGGACATTGCAACCATTCCATCTAAAATATATTTTTTGGAACATTTTCTTGATCGAAAATATCTTTTATGTTAAATATCTGAAACATCTCAGAAAATCAAAGAGTAAGTTTTCATTTTAGAGCCAGAAAATTAGCTTAGGCTACCTAGGATAGTTTGCATACTGCTCTTAGAGCAAAAATGGTTTGATTCACTTCATGAAAATGTATTAAAATGTAGTTTAAATGTTGATCTTAAACCAAGTATTGACTTTTGTCCTTCATTGTACTTCACGCACCTTGGAAACACTCAGTGAATAAAGTAGTAAAGAATGGAAACTAATTGACACTTAAACAATGTATCTCAGTGTCCATTTTAGTCATTAACCCATTACAACAATAAGCCCAATGCCTGGCACATCATTTTTCTTTTTAGGGAGAGAGAGAGAGAAAGAGAGAGAGTGAGCTGGGGCAGGGAGAGAGAGAAAGAATCCCAAGCAGGTTCCACACTCAGCATGAAGCCCAGCATGGTGCTTGATTTCACAACCCTGAGATGATGACCCCACATGTGACCCTGGCACATCATTTTTTAAAATAGTCTTAACCTGGGACGCACCTGGGTGGCTCAGTTGGTTAAACATCCAACTCTTTTTTTTTTTTTTTTTAAGATTTCATTTATTTATTAAGAGACAGAGCATGCAGAGAGAGAAAGAGAGCATGGCAGGGGGAGGAGGAGGGAGAGGGAGACTCCCCACTGAGCAGGGCAGTAACTTCATCAACTGAGCCACCCAGGTGCTCCAAGCATCCAACTCTTGACTTCAGCTCAGGTCATGATCTTGTGGTTATGGGATTGAGACCTACACTGGGCTCAGCGCTCAGCAGGGAGCCTGCTTGAGATTTTTCTCTCTCCTCTCTCTCTCTCTCTGCCCCCTCCCCCTGCTCGCTCTCTCGCTCTCTTTTCCTCTCTCTCTCAAATAAATAGATAAATCTTTGAAAAAAAAAAAAAAACAGTCAGAACCAGTTAAGAGTTACTGCATGCTTTCTATATGCTAGGTGTCTGACAAATGCTATGTACTAAAGACTTATTTAATCTTCACAACAACCATATAAGGCAGGTGCTCTTATTTCCAATTTACAAATGTGTAAACTCAAGGAGTGTGAGTAATTTGCCAAATATCTCACTACTGGTAATAGGCAGAGCAGAGATTTGGAAACGAGCCTGGGACTAGCTATTATACCATACATCTCTCCAGTATGGTAAGTCCTAATAAATATCTGAATAATTAATAAAAATTTAAATATCTGTCTTCAGGTACACACTTCCATCTGGAGATTAGAAATCTGAATACTAAATCTTATCCTCTGTAACTGTTGTAAGCATATTTTCAGAAGCCAGGTGTAGAGCTTCCATTCACAAAAGGTCCTTGCAGAGAAGACAATTTGGTTTGTTTATATTGGGAAAGTCAAATCAAACTACTATCACCTCGGGCACCTGGGTGGCTCAGTGGGTTAAGCCGCTGCGTTCGGCTCAGGCCATGATCTCAGGGTCCTGGGATCAAGGCCCACATCGGGCTCCCTGCTCAGCGGGGAGCTTGCTTCCCCGCCGCCTGCCTCTCTGTCTACTTGTGATCTCTCTCTGTCAAATAAATAAATAAAATCTTTTAAAAAAAAAAAAAAACTACTATCACCTCTCTCCAAAACTGAACTCAATGGGTTTTTTATTCCAATGATAATTGACTAGCAGCTATTTTAGTGTTTGAGGGAACCCCATTAATGAGTACCTTTTTCTCCTGAGGGCCGAACCAAATGAAAATTAAAATGAATGTTTGAGGCAGTTAGAGATTAAACCCCACCCCCCAACACACACACACTCATGCACACGCCTTTATTAGTGACTGAACTGACGTAAAGAACATGGTTGCCTTCTGACCCACAAAACTGGATGTACTGATCATCCAATGTATTGACCATTGTAGGCTTTTATCACTAAGCTTACTGCATAGCTGAGAACAACAGACAATGCAAGATTTGTAAAGTCAAATTCACTCTCTCAAGAAATCATGAACAAAGGGCTGAACAAAGACTGTCCAGATTCAGCTTCCAAATTCATCAACCTGATAAGCCACTCCACCTTGGCAGAATGAATGAGGTGGACAAGCCATGAGCGTAGGGGTAAGGGAGAGTAAAGCCCTCAATCCCAAACAAGACACCAGGTGGGGAAAGGCCTCTCCACCAACAGCTTGTCATTGACAGCGAGTCGGGTAGGCACGGGACTCTCTTCTGAGCGTTTTGCCCTCATTAGCCCAGGCAATCATCACAGGAACTTTAGGAAGTGGGTGCTATCACAGCCTCATTTTACAGAGGAAATAGTGAGACTTAGGGAATTCAGATAAAGTACCCAAAGCCACATCTAGATGAAATGATATTGGGACTCAAATCCTCTGAGCACATTCAATATAATTTGTGAAATAAAGTCCCTAGGCTTTATTTTGGAAATCTAAAGCATCGGAGAAGAGGATAGACTCCACAAATACTGACCATGATCAGGGTCTTACCAGGTCTGTGTTCTGGAGTATAATCATTTTCAAGTGGGGAAAGAACCCTGAACAAGGTACTGAGATAATAAGTAATCCCAGCACCAGGCATGGTATATACCCATACACCCCCATCAGCAGGAGCTGAGTGGTTGTGTTCTCTCATCTGAAAGAATGCAATACATGGACATTGGCCTGAGGAGAATGCTTAGAGCTCACTTCCATTTGACTCCTCAGAGGAAACCCACTTATTTGCTTAGGGAGCCCAGAACATCTGCTTTTAAAATTTTTAGCTAAAAGGTTTCCTTGGTCCTTTGATTCTCAGATTTCTTTTTAATATAGCTTTTAGCTTTTATGGTGCTTAAACCCAGTTTGTATTGTTGCCCTAAATGCTTAACTTAATCATCTAGGTTCTACATTAGTTTTACTCATGAGAAACCAGAAACACTGCAAATGAAGGAACATTCTTCCCAAGGGTCATTCATGCTCAAACAGTGACAAGGAGTACTATATCCTTCACCTCCCATTAGATTCATAAGAGCCCTCTCAGTGAGCTCAACAAATCTCCATTTTGTTGCCAAAGAGTGCTCTTACCATTAAAAATAACTCCCTGTGTTATTATGGTTCCTGGAAAGTCAGCAGAGCTATATATGAAAATCCCTCTCCAGAAAGCAAAATCCCATCCCAAAAGTTCACTTAAGAAGGTACTGAAACTCTGCTGCTACCTCCTGTTTCAAAACAAATACATATTAGTGGGGAATATCAGCAATGAATAGCCACAGTTTCAAACACATAACTAACTCCCTGATATTACTCATACTCTGCACCACAAAGTAAGCAGTTGGAAAATTACCCTCAATGAGGAATCTCAGTAATATCACGCCATGAAGTCTTCACCCTCTCCGTAAGACCTCCGGGAAGGAAGCGGAATAGGGAAATCTTAACTAAGCTATTAGTTTCATGACTGTACAAGAACTCTTAAATAAACCAGTTTTTTTTTTCCTACCATAAAATGATCCATGAGGATTTTCCTTTCACATAAACATCTCTCCCAGTTCCCTTTACTAGCCACAGGAGTCTACAAAGGAGTAAGCTAGAGCCATACCTCTCCCATCCGATTCTTTGAGACTGAAGAAGATCAAAGAATCACTTATTTGAAAGGCCTCTAACCTGCCTTAGCGGCTAAGTCAGCCAGGTGTTGCACAGGATGTAAGGTGGCTTAGTCTGTTAAGTGTCTGCCTTCAGCTCAAGTCATAATCCAAGCCCCATATCGGGCTCCTTACTCAGTGGAGAGTCTGCTTCTCTCCCTTCCTCTTCCTTGCTCCTGTTTGCTCGCTCGCTCGCTCTCTCTCTCTCTCAGAAAACAAACAAAACAAAACAAAATACAGAATTGGGAAGCACTCTAAAACATGCAAGTATGTTTCAGTCTTTCCAGACACACGAGAGATAATAGACCAGAGTTCAAAGCTAAGTTCATCTTTCCACAAGTATTTATTGAATAGGGCAACGAATAGACAGAAAAGGTCCACATTCTTTTTAAACTCAGATTCTAGCTCTCTTACTTATTATGGTGTGTCCTTAAGGAAGTCACTTGTCTTGTATGAGCCTGGGTGTCCTCATCTCTAAAATGGAGGAAATAGTATTTATCCCATAGAATTCTTGCATAAAAAAATGAGAAATCATATCTAAACATATCTAAAACTTTTAAACGGTGCATGGGTTATATAAGAAGCTCTCAACAAATAGTTATTTTAATATTAGCCTATGATCTTGAGATACAGCAAAACAGTCTTTACATTGGTCATCAATTCTCTGCAGTAATGCCAAAAGGAAAGTAAATTTAAAGATTTCAACTCAACCTTCCACTGATTTCACCATCATCTGTTTACAAAGATCCAGACTTCTATTTCCACTTCAATTCCTATAGTTTCTCATGTATTAGGCACTGGGGTCAGCACTAAAGATAAAAAGGATGGTCTGATTCAAAGATTTGTTATTTTGGCTTCTTTTTGTGGATATGTGTGCTGCTCTACTTCCATTTGTGAAGTGGAGGTAGATTATTGAGTCCAGAGTCATTTGCACAGCAATAAACGTGTGTATTATCCATTCCTGTTCTTCCCGGCTCCCTCACACAATCATAGGAAATTTTCATGATGGGAAGATAACACTTCTGCTCAGCTCAGCTTCTCCATCTAGTGGCCTGAGGAAAGGTGACATTTGAAGGTCAAGGAGTGATCTTATCCCCAGCAATGGTAAATTGATTTCTAACCCTCACCCCTGTGGCATTGACCCTTTGGCTTTGCTCAACATTGGAACTAATTAAGCCACCCATGGGGCAGTGTCCAGACTGTTTGCACAAACTATTGCACCCAGAGTCTGGAATATCTTAATTCATACAGATGAGGAGTCAGCAATAGTCCTACTCACTGACTAAATGTCCTTGACCATTTTGTTTTCCCCATGATGCGAAGAAATTATGGTTCCCTTCTGCTGACCCATAGGTTGTGTGAAAGGTACGAAGCCATTGAGGAGGGGCACCTGGGTGGCTTAGTGGGATAAGCCTCTGCCTTTGGCTCAGGTCATGATCTCGGGGTCCTGGGATCAAGCCCTGCATCGGGCTCTCTGCTCAGCGGGAGCCTGCTTCCCCCTCTCTCTCTGCCTGCCTCTTTGCCTACTTGTGATCTCTCTCTATGTCAAATAAATAAAATCTTTAAAAAAAAAAAAAAGAAGAAGAAGAAGAAGTCATTGAGGAGAGGGACTTTTAGATTGAATTTTTTTCCCCAATTTTTCCTGAAGGTAATGGGAATGAGAAAGGTTAGTTATAAGTTATAACAATTTGTCAAGACTAATTCATTTTCTCTCTCTCCCTCTCTAACACACACACATACACACACTACTTTCTTCATACACAAAATGGCGGACCATTGGCTGTTACCACAGATTTCTGACACACAGAAAAGAAGGCTTTGGATAACTTGGAGACATTCCCTAAAATGTACTGTAGTTGGCCAGCCTGGAAAAGAAAGTGGTTTTGTCAGAGGAGAATGGGAGAAACAGATTAATGCAGCCCTGGATCTCTTAGACCTATATTCAGTGGACACCCCTAATTTTAAATATATGCTTTGTTAAGAATTTTCTTTCTTAACTTCACTGCTTCACCTAATTGGCTGAGGAAAGGGTTTCTTGAACTTTATGTATTCCACAGGTAAGAAAATCTGCTGCCCTATTTTTCCTAGAGTTAATTACCTGAAGGATTAACGAAAACATTGAATGGAGGTAACACTGGAGAAATATAATAAAAAACAAAATCTCCAGCCATCCCAGAAAAATCTTTCCATAAAAGTAGAATAAAAAGAAAACAGCTTTATTATTCAATAAGCATTGAACCAGAATGGGCAGTAGGCCACAAGTGATTCAGTGGAATCTTGCCCTTTTTATATAACCAAGCAGATACAACTCATTGTATACATTCTCTCAAGACAAACAGTGACTAGTCCTCAAATAAGATTTGACTGTCCCACTTGCCACACTTAATTCATCCTAAATGCATCTGGTAACGTATTTGCTGATTGTTCGTAAAAGAGAACATTTCCTCTTTTCAGCTGGAAGTAGGTTTGCGGTCTGGAGTCAGTTTCTGGCTGAATTTCTGCAGCTATTCCCCAAGGTGGATGTGGGGGGACTGGGAGGTCCGACACTTTCCTAATTGATGGTTACATTTCCAAGAGATAGCTCCCAGATCCTGGAGGAAACATTCCTGGGTTGCTGATTCAACCTTTACCAAGATTTCCTTCCCTTTCAAAGACAGAAAGAACTTACAAGTTTTCTTGAATAAAAGAGAGGGGAGAAGGCCTCCACCCTCATTTTGAGCAGAGAAAATAAAACTTATCTTTTAATTTGTATTTGCCCTTAGAGTACCAAAATGTTAGAAATACTCATGTATTTTGCCTTGAGCATCCAGTGGCCCTAGATTGGCACTGCCCCCCTTCCTTTACAGCTCCTCCTCAGGCACTGTGGTCTCTCTGCCCATTGGTAGTCAAGTCCTCCTGGAAATGCTCCAAGCCTGGGGAATAGCTACAAGGGCGGCCACAGAACTTGTACCCTTCCATGCTGCTCCTGACTTTGGCAAGTGTGGCCTCTGCATTACTCAAGGAAAAGCAAGAAATCAGCTTGCATTTGGTTTTATCTCATTTCAAGGAGCCCCATGAGGACAAGCGTGGATCTGCTTTGCTCCACGTTGAACCCGCAATGCCTAGCATACAGTAGGTGCTCAACATATACTTGTTAAAGAAATGAAGAAACAAATGGGTGACCAAACTGGAACTGGCCATCAAATAAAAGGATAATACAAAAAATCCATGGTTCCTGTCCCCAAGTTCATTTCTTTGTTTTTTTATCTTCTTTTTTTTCTCCCACTGAGAAATAATTTACATACAGTAAAATGCACCCTTTTTGGTGTACAGCTATTCAGATTGTGAGACACACATACAGTCATGTTGCCACAACCACAAGACACAAAAGAACAGAAAAATTCCCTCCTGCCCCTTGAAGGTCAATCCTTCCCCTGCCCCTCGTTCCTGGCCACTGCTGATTATTTTCTGTCCCTGCTATTTTGCCTTGTGTTGAAGGTCGTAAAAGGTAGCCTTTAAGTTTGGCTTTTTTCCCTTAGTGTGACCATTTGAGATTCATCTGCGTTGTTGCATAGATCTGTAGTCCATTCCTTTCTATTATCCGTCAGTCTTGTAGGGATGCGTCAGTTTGTCTAGCCGTTCAGCCCTTGAAAATCATGTGGGTTATTTCCAGGGTTTGAGGAGTGATTCTGAGTAAAGCCGCTGTTGCATGCAAGTTTCTAGAGATCTTGGGTTTTATTTTACTTGGGTTAATGTCTAGGAGTGGGACCGCTAGGTTGTATGATGAAGCTTTCTTTGGTTACCGTTATGAGAAACTACCATGTTGTACTTCAAAGAGGCTCAACCACTTTGGATTCCCATCAGCAGTGCGTGCAGCAAGCCCTGCGCTCCTCACCAGCATTTGGTATCTTCAGTTTTTCTGTTGTATTTCAATGTTAGCCGTTCTAATAGGTGTAAATGAGGAAACCACAGACCCACAATGGCTTTTTTAGGCTAAGTCACCAAGTGGGGACTTAAGACCCAACTAACTGCAGTTTCAATCTCCTCCAGAAACGTAAGTCTTAACTGGTGAGTCAGGAATTTCCTCATCAACATCGGTGATCTCATGGGTCCTCTCCGTTTTCAAAAAGAAGAAGAGGTAATCACCTAGTAAGATCCCCTGTCCTTGTCCCTCTAAGGGAAAGTGACCTTGCCTGGAATGATTCTTTCTTTTCTTTTGCTAATAACGTTCCTGCCCCACCCTCCTACAAAAACCTTCCATTTCCTACCCTGCTCAGAGCGTTTTTCTGCTTGCTAGATGGGATGCTGCCCAATTCATGAATCACTTATAAAGCCAATTTAACTCTTCAAATTTACTTGATTGACCTGTTTTTTAGCAAAAGTGTAAAAGTGCTGCATTGTGGTTTGATTTACATTTCCTAATGATTATGATATTGAGCATGTTTTTATGTGTGTATTTGCCATCTGTATATTTTCTCTGGTATGTTCAAATATTTTGAACATATTTGAAATATGTTCAAATATTTTGAAACGTATGTTCAAATATTTTGGCCATACTGTTATTGGCTATTTTCTTACTGAGTTTTGAAAGCTCTTTATATGTTTCAGATTAAATCTTTTTATCAGTTATATGTTTTGTTGATAATTTCTATGGGTCATTGGGTTGACTTTTCTTTGAATCTTTTCTTGTTTTATTTTATTTATTTTTTTTAAAGATCTTATTTATTTATTTATTTGACAGGTAGAGATCACAAGTAGGCAGAGAGGCAGGCAGAGAGAGAGAGAGGGAAACAGGCTCCCCACTGAGCAGAGAGCCCAATGTGGGGCTCGATCCCAGGACCCTGAGATCATGACCTGAGCCAAAGGCAGCAGCTTAACCCACTGAGACACCCAGGCGCCCTCTTTTCTTGTTTTAAAAGAAAATTCTCCCTCCGAACTTTTCCAAGACTAGAAAGTGGTTTAATAAATTTAGGAATCCTAAGTGAAAAACACCCATGGCCAGCCTGTAATTGCAGATGGGGCTTCCCCAGAAGCTCAACACTCTCCTTGACCAGCTGCTTCTGGGTAGTCGGGCCAGTAGCCTGGTTCCCTCAGAAGTTAGGAAGGAAATTTTTTCCTCTGTTCTGGTTGACCTAAAAATTAAATTGACATGAAACACATTAACAGGAGAAAAACAAAAGCTTAATAACATGTATACCTCCTCAATCTAATGGGGAGACTCAGGGAAACTGAGCAACTCCCCCAAAGGGCTGAAGCCACCACTTTAAATGTCATCTTCATTCAGCATAATCTCTTCCAGTCCCGTCCATGTTGCTACAAAAGTTGGGTATTCATCCTTTCTGATGGAGGCATAATACTACATAGTGTATATGGACCACATCTTCCTTCTCCATTCGTCCGTTGAAGGGCATCTTGATTCTTTCCACATTTTGGTGACCGTGGCCATTGCTGCTATAAACATTGGGGTACAGATGGTCCTTCTTTTCACTACATCTGTATCTTTGGGGTAAATACCCAGTAGTGCAATTGTAGGGTCATAGGGAAACTCCATTTTTAATTTCTTGAGGAATCTCCACACTGTTCTCCAAAGTGGCTGCACCAACTTGCATTCCTACCAACAGTGTAAGAGGGTTCCCCTTTCTCCACATCCTCTCCAACACATGTTGTTTCCTGTCTTGCTAATTTTGGCCATTCTAAGTGGTGTAAGGTGATATCTCAATGTGGTTTTAATTTGAATCTCCCTGATGGCTAGTGATGATGAACATTTTTGCTTGTCTGATAGCCATTTGTATGGCTTCATTGGAGAAGTGTCTATTGAGGGAAATTGGAAGGGGAGGTGAACCATGAGAGACTATGGACTCTGAAAAACAATCTGAGGGTTTTGAAGGGGCGGGGGTGGGAGGTCGGGGTACCAGGTGGTGGGTATTAGGGAGGGCACGGATTACATGGAGCACTGGTGTGGTGCAAAAACAATGAGTACTGTTACGCTGAAAATAAATTTTAAAAAATTAAAAAAAAAAAACACAAACTGGGAAATACCAGGAGAGGACACAGATAGTGGTTTCAAATTTTGTTAAATTAGAACAGGATGTTCTCTTATGAACATTTGTAGTCTATTGTAAAAGGTAAAAACATGAGCAATTTTTGTATGTATGAAAGAAATAAGTACTAATAAAAACGAATGTTAGTTGATTAAAAAATTAAATAAATAAATAAATAAATAAATATCTTCAGTTAAAGACAAAAGATGTTGGGGCTGGAGGGTCTGTTGTGGGAGGAAAAAGCAGAGTAAACAAGGGTCATGCTATTAGGCCAATTTAATTGCCTTCTGTCTTACAACCTTTTCTGGAGACTTAGAGTTCCCTCTTCCTGATAGCCTTACACGTGGAGATTTCCCTTGTCAACGAAAAAGTCTCTTAAAGCAGGGTAATTTCTATTTGATTTTCAGACCTTGTTTTATATCTGAAGTTTCTTTAAAGAAGCCAACTTAAAATAATCAATATGCCGAAGAGGCATATCTCGGGGCCGCAACAATTGTTCCCCTTTAGGGGCTCTGACATTTTAGGAAGTTGTGCACGCGTGAGTGCTTGCCTGCACCTCTGACTCTCCTCCCCCTGGGGTCCTCCTCCTGCTGCAGGGAGGTACTCTTCTTCTTTCAGCTCTCAGCACCAGTGGCCAGAGCAACACGCGGTAAGTCAAGAGCTGACCCCATTAGAGCGCCAGGCTGGCTGAGGGGAAGTCACCCGGGAGAACGGAGAGAATGGGCAACGCTCCGCTGGGGGAAAACAGGTGAGTCCAGACTCTCCAGAGGAAGGCAGGGGAGATGGGACAGAGCATTGCAGCCAGAAAGAGAAAAAGAAGTCCTTGGGTGAGGGGAGGCAACTGAGTAAAGAACTGAAAAAAATTAAGTTCCTACTGATGGCCATACACTAAGTTCAACTCCTTATAGAACTGGCCTTCTCCCCAGAATCAGAGTGAGCCAGCAGCTGGTGGAGAACTCCTAAAAGGCAGAAGGACCTTCTCAAGGGAGGTCAATCCAGTAAACTCTGACTTCAGAAAGGAACACTTTCCGGGGGCTGGTGGGGCCCTGGGGCTGGGCGCAGGGAGGTCTCCTGAGTTCCTAATGCCTGTAGGGAGCTGAAAGACATCACTACTCTTTTAATTACTATTTTAGTTCAAAATAAATAACAAGCTTCTGCCCACAGTGAGGCCTCTTCCTGTATACATTCCCTGCGAAGGGTAAGCAAAGTTCATTAAAATCGGTCAAGAATTTGTCTTTTTCTAGAACTCAGTTTCCAAATTTTAAGAGGAAATGCTAATACAATGCCTATCTTGGCAGTTTCTCGTGTGTGTGATGCTAGCACAGTGCCTTACATTAAGGTTCAATAATAATAAGCTATCATTTTGGGGGACCATCATCTTCATTAACATCAAAGCAGTCATTATAAAAATTAGTACCATCCAAAACAAGAGACTCCCTGGTGAGCTGGTCTAGAGAGGATGAACTCAATGGGACAGGGAGAGGGAAAGATTTTTAAGGATTACATTCGGCATTCCAAGGCTCAGTTCCTGCCACTGGGAGCAAAGATACAGCACTCAAAATGCCACCTGCATGCTGAGTGAAATAAGTCAAGCAGAGAGAGTCAATTATCATATGGTTTCACTTATTTGTGGAGCATAACAAATAGCATGGAGGACAAGGGCCATTAGAGAGGAGTAGGGAATTTGGGTAAATTGGAAGGGGAGGTGAACCATGAGAGACTATGGACTCTGAAAAACAATCTGAGGGGTTTGAAGTGGCGGGGGGGTGGGAGGTTGGGGTACCAGGTGGTGGGTATTATAGAGGGCACGGCTTGCATGGAGCACTGGGTGTGGTGAAAAAATAATGAATACTGTTTTTCTGAAAATAAATAAATTGGAAAAAAATATAAAATAAAATAAAAAATAAATAAATAAATAAATAAATAAATAAAAAGGGGGAAAAAAAATGCCACCTGCCAAAAGGAGGCTTGGTGAGCCCATGGGATGTGTCCTGCCCCTCCCTGAAACCCAGTGTTTCCTAAAACTCCTCCTTGGTTCCTCACAGGCCTTGAGCCATCTGCAGCTAGGGCATGTCATCAGCTTATAAATCCTTATTCTCATATCTATGTGTGACTTCCTTAAACGTAGAGACTGTTTCTTAGTCATCTTTGAATTCCTGTTTCTTGGCATTATTTCTAACAAGCAGTAGGCACTCAAAAAAGAGTTTGATGAATGATTGGAAATGTGCAGAAATCACTGCCTTGAAAAGAAAAATTAAACAAAATACAGGTATAACGTGACTGAGAAAGTCATGATTTTTTGACATTTGTAGGATTTTTTTTTCCTTTTTAGAATTTTAGTATGCAGGTGAAGGATTAGGACATCAATACATGTTAGTTGTAGAAACATTGAAAAATACATAAAGTATAAATAAAATGGTAAATCACAGTTATAACTATTGACAACATTAGATACATTTTCCTTATTTTTTTAAAATATTTTATTTATTAGAGAGAGACACAGCAAGAGAGGAAACACAAGCAGGGGGAGTGGGAGAGGGAGAGGGAGAAACAGGCTTTCCAGCGGAGCAGGGAGCCTGATGCAGGGCTCGATCCCAGGACCCTGGGATCATGACCTGAGCCAAAGGCAGACACCCAACGGACTGAGTCACCCAGGTGCCCCAGTAATATTTAATGTTTAGTTTCTTTTTCTCTGTATTCTCAAATCCCCACAAGTGAGAAAAATGGTTATCAGAAACCCAACCTGAGCAAGGAACAGATTTATTTTATCTAGTCCTTTCTTCTCCTCTTATCCCATGTTCTTTGTCTTAGTGCTGTGAAAAATGATGACTTACACGAGACAGGCAGTACCCTTCACCATCCCTGTGCACCATCCCAAAGACTGCACCAGTGGCTAGGCCTCTCCATTCACGGATAGTCTTGTGATCATCATGAGCAATCCCAGCCATGTGGGAACAAATGATTTAGGACCAGTTGTGTGTGGAGGTTGTCGGAGAATGTTGGTGGGCTGTTGCCATGGCAATGGAGGGACCATCAGATAAAAGGTTGCCATGTTTATTAAAGAGAAGATGTGAACAGATCTGAGAGGAACAGGTGGAAGCTGAGGTGACACACAAATGGAAGAAATGACAAAAGTTGGAAAAATTGGGAACTGAGGGAGGAAGCCTGAAAAGGAAGAACTTAGCTCATTCCTGATTATGTTGGATTTTAGGAGGCAGCAGAACACTCAAGAAATACCCTGGGCTCCAAAAAACCAAAGCTTCAGAGAGAGGACACCCAGGTGAGAACAATTCCAACAAAACTTCTCCCGGCCTTTGCCTATTTAGAGTAAAGTCTGTCAGATCCTAGACTTCACATACACCACAATGGAACATGCTGCTTTGTCCAGCAGCAGTTGTAATTACAGTAAATGTGAAGACAAGACAAAAGACAAAAACACTTTGAACCTTGGACAGGAGAGGTGCCATTTTGCTAGGAGCCTAGTGTAACCCCCAGCAACCAGAAATAAGAGTGCTAGTTCCTGCTATCTCTGTTCATTTAGTTCAAGTATCTTTGCGCTCCAGCTCCATCCTGACCGTTCCTTTTTAAACTCTATGTTTCTATTTCTGAGGTGATCACATCTCCCACATCATCATGATCATTGAAAGGTTTATGGAGAGAGACTCTTGCAATTACCCTGATGCTGTTAAACCAAGACCTCCTCATTAATCCTTTCTGACTAGTCCCTTTGAGTGCCAGGGAATCAGTAGACTATGGAACTAGGGTCTTACAGTCCAAGAATTCCCAAGAGTGGCAAAGGCTGGGTGTTCTGTGGCCTATAGAATTATTTTCCTTTTTCCCATGGTTTCAGGAGAAACTCTTGAAAGAATATCAATTAAATTAAAAAGCAACCACTGAGCCAAAGTTTGTCTCAGGAGTTGGGGACACAGAGATCCCCCAACATGGTACATGTCTTCAGGGCAAGCAAAGGATCATATATTTGGGGGACATCCCTAGACATGTGTGAACGCATACAATGCAAATGATGAAAGAGACCAGAGCGGTCATGGGCCTTATAACAAGGGAGAGACTGGGTGGACTACAGGGCCAGGGAAGCTTTGCATTAAGAGAGAAGAACCTGGAATTGCTATCATAGAGATGCATCTGGTATCCCGCAGAATGCACCCCAAACCAAATCATCCGAGTTGAAATGCAAGAGTACGGGGCAAAAAAATTGCATGGAACAAATAACCAGCTTAAAAACAGTTTTTGCCTGAATTTAATTTTACGTGACCCTTACAATGTGGGAAGCCATGTAAGCATCCTTATTTTATGACAAAGAAACTGTGGCTCAAGTTTTCCAGAGATCCTGGTCCAATTAGTAATTCAAAATTGGCTATCTGTTTTCATCACCTGACTCTCCTTAGAGAATCCAGTTTCTTAGCACTAACGAGGTTCAGTGGTTTCCTTGTGTTTCTTTAGCCACAGTTAGGTAGAAACTATAGTTTCTACCTAAAGCAGCACGAAGAGGAGCCATGCCTTTCAGTCCTCAAACTCTGGGAGTACAGGGAGCCCCTGTAGCTATCAGAACACTCCACCATGCCAGGGCCTATGACCTCTCCTTCAGAGCTCTTTGCAAGGGAACCCCCTGGGAAGCTCACTGGGAGGGATATTTCTGGGTGGTATTTTCACAGATGCTTTTACATAGTGTTATGGGGACATGGAAGGCTTTCACATTCAACTATGACTCAAGTTCAGAAAGATGCCCGGCATGATAGACCTCAGCTTGGATGCCTGACCGCAGAAAGATCGGACCTTTTCTGCCTGCCACAAAAGAGATCCCAAGTCCTGTTAATTTTCCTGCCCCTTGGGTCAAAGAGGCAGATATGATGACCTGAGTCAGTTAGAGTTGCTCTGTCCTCGGCTACTTGTTCATTTATCAAGGACTTATTGAAAATAGATTTACCAGACACTCTGGCACAAGCTGGTGATCTTTGCCGGAGTTGAACAAGTAAGTCTATAGGGTCCCTAACTTTATGAAGCTCTAGTGTAGGATGTGAACAAATGAATTCCATCCTGCACTAGAACAGAAAGTTCCTTCCCCCATTAGGAGTTGATAAGCAACGTCTTCACATTTCCTAAGGGGCAGTTAATGTCCTAGGAGGAAGGAGTCATTGTAGCATGATAGATGTGTCCAAGTCCTCTAGAATAAATGCCGTCTTTGGGGTTGTGGGGAGAAAAAAGGTTTTTCACAGAACCGGCAAAAGGAAGGGAGTCCCCCTACTCAAGCTGTAGAAACCAGCATGGTGATTTGTGTCATCTCTTGGTTATTTCAGATGCTGCGGCTGCGTTGCCCAAGGGTGTTTCTGCCTTCCATGGTGAGTGAGAATCGTTTTCAAGAGTTATTTCCCTAAGCGTGGTTTCAATGTGGTATTTACTGTAAATCACCTGTAACTGCCCAATGTCTGTGGCCACAGGGGAAGCCTGTGACTCCCCAGACGCTCATCTGAGAGTCAGTCAGGGAAGTGATAATTGGAGCCTGGTGAGAAACAGGAACAATAGTCTTGACGGTGGTCCTTGAACCAGAAAGCCTCAGAAGCAAGGATGAAATTGGCTCCAGTGGAGAGAAGGGACCATTTCCTCACAGGGCAAGGGCCAGACACCATGTATGGAAGCGCACGGTTCTGTCCCTTGCACAGAGAACTCACAGCCGGGGTGATCATTCAAGTCATCTACCACAGTGGGAAAGCGTTGAGAGTGAAAGACATGCTAAAAATAGTTCAGGGTCCCGAAGTGACTGGTAAGGACATTAACTAGACTCCCTAAGCCAAGCAAGACCTATGGTCATGCTGCTTGGCGCACATGTCATTGTCTCCTGAGGTGATAATGAGCTTCCTTTATATCTAGACTGTGTTCCTCTGGAGGACTCATCTCTACAGAATAGTTACCCCTGTGCTCACATGGGCTGTGTTTGCTTGCTTGCTTGCTTGCTTGGAGATCAGAGATGGGGCTTGGGGTTGGAATTGGAAATAACCTTGACTCCTTATGTCACATGATATAAAAGAAATTGATATTTTGTTAGAAAAAAATCCCCCCCAAATAGTTACCAATGATGTCACCATTGGTTCTCCATTTATAAATCAATTCCACCTCAGCCCAGAAAGGGGAGAAGGGAGGACACACACACACACACACACACACACAGGTGGAGATTTCTACCTGTCTTATCTTTCATATTTTCTTTTATCCATCTTCATTTTCCTTGATGCTAAAGGAGGTATGACTAACAAATGGAAGTGTTAAAGATAAAGTTTTAGAGTTCAGTGTCATTTTCTCGGAGAGTTTCAGAATATTGAAACCACCAATTTTCCTTCCTTTTCTTTTTTCAGGAAAAAAGGACATATTTGTAAAGCAAAGCCAGATTCCTCAGAGGAGAGTAAGTCATAGCTTTCTCATCTTTTCTACTTTGGACAGACTTACATTTCCACACTGTCCCTTCTCTGAGCTTCGCAAGCTCCTTGGACATCCTTCCAGTGTCATACTTACACATGAATCTGTGTCACTCATCCAGTTGCTTTTCTCTCTCTCCACGGGACTGTGAGCTCATCAAAGCAGGAACTGGCTACTGATCTCCGTGTCCCTCCCTAACGTCTGGAGGCCAGAGGAGTGAACTGGAAACAGTAACTGGAAAGGTGGAGGGGCGCAGAGAGCAACGGGGAGGGGCAGGCTCTTGTGGGCAAGCTTAAGATTGGGGTTTTTGTCTTGAAAACTGCAGAAGTATTGAGGGCCTTTAAACAAGGGGCCAGTATGATGTCCTTTGCATGGAAAGATGCTGCGTGGGTTGCTGTGTAGAGAACACGCTGGACTCGTGCGTGGCAAGAGTGGATGCTGGAAGATCACTTAGGAAGTGAGGCGGTGGTCTCTGGAGACAGAATAGTACTGCAGCTAGGAAGGACTTCGAGAAGGGGAGGGTGCTGAATAGCAACACATGTAAGAAAGAGAGAAAGGAAGTATAGGCGAGGACAGCCCACTGTGTTTGTAAAGAAGAAAAGGGATGGAGTTTTGCCTCTGCCTTCCTGGGTCTAAAGAGCAGAGCCTAATTCATTCACTCTGAGTCTTGCAAACTAGCTCTGTCAAGTGTGGGAGTGAATAATCCGGCCCTCCCACCCCTAACATCTCCTCCGGGAATCGGGAATCGTGGATCCCGATCCCGTGGATCTCCATCAGAGCAAAACATGGTTGAAAGAAAACCTTTAGGGAGGCCTGGCTGGCTCAGTATGTTAAGTGTTTGCCTTCAGCTCAGGTCATGATCCCAGAGTCCTGGGATGGAGCTCCACATCGGCTGCCCAGTGCGGAGTCTGCTTCTCCCTCTCCCTTTGCCTCTCTCTCCAGCTTGTACTACTATATCTGAAAGAAAGAGAGAAAGAAAGAAAGAAAGAAAGAAAGAAAGAAAGAAAGAAAAGAGATAGAGGAAGGAAAGAAGGAAGGAAGGAAGGAAGGAAGGAAGGAAGGAAGGAAGGAAGGAAAGAGAAGAAGGAAGAAAGACATCTAATGGTAAATCTCACAGACGTTCCTTATAGTGATAGTCAGGGACGTCAGAGATGGCCATGGGAATTTATGGAGATGTGAGAATCTGGGATGTCAGTCCTTGGGGAAGGTAAACCCGTAATATAATAAACTAGAGGGCCTGCAGGGGCACACCCACCTCCTGTGTGGGAGGGCATCCTGGGACTTCCATATGAAAGCTTACGTTGGCTTATTGAGTTGGTGTGTTTGTGAGGGTTTAGTGAGTGTGTCCGTTTGTGACTTTGCTGAGAGACTAGAGCCAGTTGCTTTTAAATAAACTGGCTTTTGAAAAACTGGCCTGCTTTTGTGTGTGTGTGCTAGCAAATTCAGGATTGGGATTGCTCAATTTAAGAGTTTCGTTCCCTTGAGCTTTTCCTGAGCACTGGCCCACCATTCCTACCATCCCCTGTCGCCTGCAGTAGACACACAGTCCTCTTTTGCACTATGGATCCTTGGGGGTCCTTGTGTACTGCCTATGCTAGTCTGTGAGCCCCTCGAGGAGAAGAACTGTTTCTGACTTTTCTTTGTCTCCACAGTGCCTGGTACAGGGTAGATGTGCAATGAATTTTGCAGGAGGGAGGGAGGGGTGAGGGGATGGAGGGAAGTGTGGTTTCTTTTCCAAAGCCCCACCAAATGTGTCTCCCTCCACTCAGACTCTCAGCCTGCACAGCTCTGCTGTTTCTTTAGATGGTCCTGTCACTCCCCAGGGATGTGTCACAGGTCATGATAACCTGCTCCACTGCTGTTTGGGTCTCCGACTGCTCCTATCCTAGAGTCCAACCCTCCCCCCCACTCTCCACCCTCTCTCCTCAAATCTCCCCATGACCTGAAATTGATTGTATTTTCTTTCTCCAGATGAAGGAATGTCATCTGCTCCCATGCAGGTAATGCAAACATCTCTGAGCCTTTTTCTGAGATGCCGGTGGCAATGCAGATACCCCAGATGGCAGAAGTTGGGCTCCAAGACTCCTTCAAACCTCGATATGAAAGAAGGACCTTAGATGCCAGTGCTTGTTAGCCCAGGGCCCTGTACGGGGCCTGGTGCCAGTGGCATCAGCCACCTCTGTTGTACATCTTACTGAAAGGAGCTAATACATATGGAGTCTTTTGTTGATGCTAGGCAGTGTGCTGGGAGCTTTGCCTGTAGTGGCTAATGTCACTGTTACAGCAACCCTGTCAGACTGGAACTATTATTTCTCCTGTAGTACAAATGAGAAAACTGAAAGATTAAGTGATATTCTCCCCCAACTCAGACAGCTGACAAGAAGTCAGGGACATGATTCAAAAACCAAGTCCCAGTTCCAGATCCAGACTCTCCCTCTTGTACTTTGCTTCTTTGCTTTTTATCTTCTGAGATTCCATTGCCTGGGAGCTTCTTTTGAGGGCTCCCTTTTTGAATAGTGCCAAAATCTCTAGAATAAGTGGTTAAATATCATAAGAAGTCATCTTAAGGTGACCTCAGATTATTCTCTTATATAAGAATGGGCTGCCCTCAGGACCTGAGACTTGGGAATTATATGTATGACTGGGGATAGTCAGGGGTCACTCTGGAACATGGACCAGAGAGGACATGTGTGGGTAGGCTGAATACTCTGGACAGCATGAGCTCTCTGGATGTCTGGGCTAGAGGCTGGGGTAGGGGCAGTCATTTAGGAAAAACAGCGAGGGGGTGGAGGAGAGATGGTCATGGAAGACAAACTTTGGCCAGGGTTGGGGCTGTGTTGAGCCTGGAGCATACAAAGGGAATGGCACGAGGCCCACACTTGATTGGATTCTTCTTTGACCAGCAGGACAATGATGACCAGAACTCCTCGGAGGATCTCTGCTACACCCTCATTAGTCACAGCGTCCTTGGGAGAAGGCCATCAGGGATCTCTGCCGAGAGGTGCTATGAGAATGTTTCCCCTAAGACCGAGAAACCCAGGAATTACTTGAGAGAAACGGAGACTTCGTATGCACTTCTCCGGGTGAATTCCTCTCCAAGCAATTTGTCTTCCCCAGAAGATGAATATGAACTTACCTAGTAGAATCTCCTTCCATGCCCTGCAACAGCCACATCTACCTCTGCTACCTTCGAAGGCTCAGGTTTCCTATTTATAATGAAATATTTGGACCAGCACTTGTCTAATAGCAATAAATAAAAACCAGGGGTGCAGGGCTCTGATTGAGGCAGGTGTAGGGTCTAGTCTTTCAGGCTTACCCCCACTCCACACACACAACGGCCTTTGCTACAGGGGTCTCTGCAGAATCTGATTTGCCAACTACAGGACCTCTTAGATCCAGCTCAATATTCATCATCCAAAGACCAACCATCTATCCTGAACACCACTCTTTGAGAACAGAGTGGCCATCTTTGATTCCAAGTGGCTTTGGAAATGGGCTGCTTTGCTCAGTGGCAGATGGGGGGAGGGGCGGTGGGTAGGGTTGGGGGGAGTTCTTGGTGCTCTACAACTTTGAACATCACAAAGGCAGACCTTTCTCCATAAAATGTCCACATGATTGTCTCCTAGAATCACAAGGAAGCTTTATCTATTATACTAAGTGTGCCAAGAGGGGGGTCCACTGGTTCCACCATGTTCGAAGGCCCAACCCCTCACTCTGAGCCTTCCAGGTGGGCACCTGTGTGTTCCTCTCACCCTGTGCCACTTTGCCATGTCCTTTGCATCATGTTCTTTGACTTGTTGACCCTCGTGGCTTTGTTGGTTTTGTGAGTGGAATCAGTAAGTTCTACATTAGGTTTTTATATCATTTTTCATATAATTTTAATCTATATTTTTAAATTTTGTATTTCTCTCTAGAAATCTTAACAAGAAAATCATAGCATTAGAGAATGGTAGCATAGAAAGACCTGTGGAGACACTCTAATCCCACTATCCTTCTTGCTCAGAGAGAAGTAGCACAATGTACATTGCAAGTTATTGACAGAACCTTATTCAGAGCCTGATTTCCTGTCTTCCAATTCAGCACTCTTCCAACATACTACATAGAAGAGGCTAACTCAACTGTATGGTATATGTCTGGATGAACTAACATGTCATGTATAAAATTTGGGGGAAAAATGTCCACATGGGGAAAGTAACACCCCCACACCTCCACACCATACCCCTTCTCAAATTAGCTTTTCTCCATATGTTCTGATTATTTTTCCCAATGTTTTCTTCATTGTTCCTAGAATTCCATCTATCCCCTAAAACAGGGATCAGCAAACTGTGATCCACAGGCTAAATCTGACCTACTGTCTTTCTTTGTATAAATAAAATGTTATTGGAACACAGCCAGTCTTATTCACTTACACTGCATACATGTTCATACTGACGATGGCTGCTCAGCCACAGAAGAGTTAAGTAGTTGTGACACACACTGGAGGCCCTGCAAAGCCAAAAATCTATATATATTTTTTGCCCTCTTCAGAAAAAAAAAAAAATTAGGCACCCAGGCCTAAACAATGATACTTGGAGATAACGATAACAGAAATGTGTTTGAGTATTGCAACTCTTAAGAGCTGGTACCAATAAACTGGCAGGAAAATATTAAACCACAAACGATATGAATGAGACCAAGAATAATCAGCAAATTAGACTATTTCTATCCTTTATTTACACCTGTGTTCTCCACTTCCTGTTTTATTTAACCCGTGGTGATTGTCTTAATTTTAAGGATGTTAAAATAGTAGAGGTTTGTTGACAAAGTGGTAGATAACATTATGTGTTTACTGTTTTGTCCCCAAAGGCACCTAACATTAAATAACTGTTATTTAAAATGCACTAAATGCCAGCGAGGAGAAATGTGGTGACAAGAGGTTGGATGAGTCCACACGTGTTTGCTGAGACTTCAGGCAGTCGATGATCTTCAGCTAAGAGCCAGTCATATCTGGGTATCTTGTCCTCTGCCAACGTCCCATTTTCAGCCATGGAACCCGGTGGAACCCTAACCTTCACCCTTGGCCAGAATTCACTTAGGGGAAAGAGTGTGGACACGAGAGTCAGCCTGTGAGTGATTCCAATCCTGGCTCTATCCCTTCCTCCCTCTGTGACCTTGAGCATATAAATTGAAGGTTAGGCTTTATCACGGGCAAACGGGAGGGTGGCATCTAGTGTATGTAATTCCTTTACCGCGGACCTTGAATAAATGATATCAAGGAGCAAAGAGAAACAAACACTTTCGCGACGCGTGGAGGAAAACGTGTTGACGGGCGTGATGACCAGGGTCATCCAGCGATCTTCAGTGGGTTAGAAATGGCACCACTGGGTTTTAGACTGGACTTTTTCATTTGGACATTGAACCCTTGCTGGAGTTGACTGGTTTAAATACTTTTAGTACAATATAAGTTATACTAGTTTGAGTCTTCGCCTGTGAAAATATTACTTGTCCCAAATAGTATAGGCCTCTTTCCTGCAATGTATTAAATATAAATGCTTAGCCAGGGGCATTTGTTCTTATAATGAAAGCCAGAGAGCTGAGGGAAGGGAATGATTTTCGAGCAGGAGAACCCTTCTGGAGTGCTCTGTCTGCATATAATGCTAATCCTGTTTTCCAAACACTTCAGGATTTTGGTGAAAGCCCTGTAACCCTCTTCACAGAAAATGCACATTCACACACACTCACACACACAGTATTTTACACAATTTCTAGTGGTCGGGGATGCCGCCCATCTGTGGAAGAATTCCTGGGTTCCTTTTTTTTTTTTTTCTTTAAAGACTTTATTTTTTTTAATTTTTTATTTGACAGACAGAGATCACAAGCAGGCAGAGAGGCAAGCGGGAGGCGGGGGGAGGGGGGCGCAGGCTCCCTGCTGAGCAGACAGCAGGATGTGGGGGCTCCATCCCAGGACCCTGAGATCATGATCCAAGCTGAAGGCAGAGGCTTAACCCACTGAGCCATCCAGGCACCGCATAATTCCTGGGTTCTTGATAAGAAATGGAGGCTGAGGATTTAAACTGCTCCCTTGGGACATAGATAGAATCAGGAAACTCCCCTCCCCCATTCTCTCCTTACACCTGTACACAGCCAGTTCACAGAGGCACACTTCATGCGGCAACGGCAGGCTTTGTGGTTTCCGTTTTACCTTCATAGTAGCATCTATAAATAATCCCTTAGCCTATGCATAAATTCCTATTCAGAACAGAAGAGAAGTACAAGAAAAGGGCAAAGCTAGGTCAGAACAATCTACCAATGATAACAAATAAATTCAAATGCTGACATTTTTAGGACAACCTTGGGTGACAGGTGCTTCAAATATTCTCAGGAATGGAATGGAAGGGCATAGGCAGAACAGGGCAAGATATCACAGGAGCCTTCAGACAAAAGGAGATTCTGTTTACATGTATCTGACTCTGTCCTATTTCCAGCCAGCCTCTTGTGTTCAGAAAGCACCTGGAAAGTCCCCGGATCTGAGCGTACCTCAGTTCTGCCATCTGTTAAATGGCTGAGTGTAAGTTCTTCCCACTTTCCCGCTTTTGTAAGGCACTTGGGGGGAGCCCTGCGTGATCATTATTATCCAGGGAGCCTTCTACAGTCTGATGATGACATCTCTTAACTCATCCCTTTTCCTCTCACCACCTGTGCTCTTTGTGGATGGAGTCAAGCCTGACCTGAATATGACCCTAGGGTGCCTACCAAAGTCAGAGGCCATTGATGGTATGAGTTTGCCTAGTGGGCTAGACATTGCTCCCCAAGACTGTGGAACTCTAGACTCATCGTTTCACTTCTCCAGACCTCAGTTTCCTAATATGAGATGAGGGGACTGCTTGTGGACACCACTGCCAGTGACGCAGGAACAATGTGAAGGAGCCTATTGTAAGGCAAGGGACCACAGTGGGAGCAGGGAAGGGAAGACATCCAGAGACTTCTCTCATGTTTCTCAGTACTGATGAGACTCTGAATGGGGCAGGGATCCATGCAGAGCCCACAACTAAAAGGGAAAAGAGTGACTCAGTCGGTTAAGCATCCAACTCTTGATATCAGCTCAGACCTTGATCTCAGGGTCATGAAATCAAGCTCCACATTGAGCTCCACATTGAGCTCCACATTGGGCTCCACACTGGGCATGGAGCCTATTTAAAAATAAAAATAAATAAACGAATGTATGAATGAGAAAAGAAAGAACATGACATTATCCTAATCAGACCCAAGTGTAAAGGAAAGCAAATCTATTTATTCCAACCCCACCACGGCTTCAGGCTCAGCTGTGTCGTCCTTCCTAGGCAAGGCCTTCTCCAATGAAAGGACACTGACCACTCTCTTCTCTGACTACCCACACCCCCACAGTCTGTCTCCATGTTTACACCAGGCTGTTTTTTCCTGCTGTTTCCTATCTGCACAGTCCCATTGCCTAACGAGACCAGCAGCTTTTCTTTTCTTAAGATTTTATTTATTTGACAGAGAGAGAGTACAAGTATGCCGAGCAGCAGGCAGAGGGAGAGGGAGAAGCAGACTCCCCGCTGAGCAGAGAGCCGGATTCGGGGCTCAATCCCAGGACCCTGGGATCATGACCTGAGCCAAAGGCAGACACTCAACCGACGGAGCCACCCAGGAAGCCCTTCTTTTCTTATTATTGTCCTCCCCTTCACCATTTTTCCTGGACTCGTTGCAAAACACATCCTTAAAATGATCTATAGAGCTAAGTTAAATTGAAAAGTAGAAAAGAATTGGATGCATGGACAGAATTTCTCTGGCAATGACAGAAGTGGCACATTCCACTATTCTGACTGTACCCCTTCTGCCTGAATCTAACGGACTTCCAGAAAAGACCAGTGTCTCTTCTCAAATCCTTCAGTGATATCACAGAGAGCTGCTGAGACCTCATGATGCAGGAGGCGTTATGCTCATCATGAAAACGTATGATGACCAGTAAACTCATCTCCTACAGCAGAACAGTGTAGACATGAACACTGTTTTTTTTCAGACACCTCAAAAGGCTTTAGGCACAAAGTTACAAAGTTCAGCTCTTCCCACAGCACCAGAGCCAGAGTCAAACCTATGGAAAGTCTTCATATGACTTGCAAGGGGTCAAGATAGTTGCGTTTTAGTGCTTTCCAAAGGAGAAGGGAAAAGACCACTGTCCTGGCACTTCCTTCCAGCCCTAGCCCTTCAGACACTTGGGCCTGCCAGGAAAGTGCCCTGGAAGGAAGCAGAGGGGAGGAAGGGAAGACAGGGGTGGGAGGGCGCTCCCTGCTCTCCCTGCAGCAGAGGAGGACCTAGTCCACTCCAGCCCCTCCAGCTCAGTCTTACTCAGAAGGGGAAAATGCCCTCCAGGAAATGAAAAATCAGTTCCAGCACCATGCCCTGCAAGAAAATGCCAGCCCCCATCACGCCGCAGAGACTCCACACCATGAAATCAATGTGACTGTGACCATGCCCGCACAAAAAATAATTTATTGTAAATAGTTTTAAATCCTTCCCTGTGAAAGTTATTCATTACATTCTAAAAAGTACACACACACTATGATTTATATTGGACACATAAAAAATAAAGAGGAAGACAGGAAATGCACCTATTTGGCTAGTTTGAGGAACCGGCCTCAAAATGAGACACCAGGTTACAAAAAACATATCCTCTAGTTAAATAAGAAAGCAAATTCACATTATCCAGAGTCCTGGTTCACAAAAAGACCAGGGCAAATCTAGCCTGAGACTCACGCTTGGACAAGTCCCCATCCACGGCAGCCCCTCATACGGACGTCCACCTACGACCCGTTTAACTGAGATCCTGGGGCTAAGAATCTCTTGTGATAGGACCACCACACTCTCCCCTGGAAAATTCCCAGCAAAACAATTTTCCCAACGAAACAAATCCTCGGTTTCTTCATGTTAGGCCATTCTGTGTCTGCAGATGATCAATACAGTTGCTAACATTGTAGCCCCTCCTGTTAACAAATTGGCATCAAGCCTCCAACAGGTTATTTCAAACAGAGAGCTGCTCTTCCTGTTTCAAACCCTCTTCAATAGGATACACATCCAATGCCTGAAGACAATGAGTTTTAGAAGAAGCCTAGTCACATGAGACAAGAAAAAGCCAGGCACCAGCGTGCACGTGGTTAGCAGCCTTAACAATCCTCTGATGAAGTCTAGAAACTCTTAAAGGTCAAACCATCCCCAAGGACAGCAGTGTGTCCAAAACTCAAAACACACAGGGACCCACGTTTCCAAAGGCAGTGTTCAAGAGTCACCAGAGCAATGAGGTGATGAGAAGTAAGAAACACACACCATATTTCTGTAGCCACATGTGACCCAGTAATATTGGATGATGTGCCTGAGGCTGGTTTGCTAAGACAGGCAGCTCCAGTTTATGGAATTAGACACAGAACTTCGCTGCTTTGTTGGGTAAAGTGCCCTCCTCACAGTCTTGCTCAGAGGTAGATCCAATACCACAATGGGAGTGGGAGGAGGACTTCATCGAGAGATTGGCTCAGTTGTCCCTCACCTCCTGCCTGCCCACTCTTTCCACCAGCACGGGTTGGGGGATCCTGCCTGAAAGGTCACCTTCGCCCTAAAGAGAAAGTGTGCACCTGTGGGTGGAGGCAACTGGCAGTGACCCCGCACTGCAAGGCCCACCCACCTTCCCCGTCACCCCCAACCAAACCGGCTTCCTGCCTTTGCCAAGACTAGACCCCGCGAGGGGAGCTCACAGAGCTAGACACAGAGCCCAGACTTCAGAAATGCAGAGTCAGGAGAAAAAGGATGGTCTCCACCCGTCCAGGCATTGCCAGGCCTTCTGTGGTAATTTTCAGGATCTTCTCTGGAAAACAATGTGAATTCTCTCTTCCTCAAACTCAGTGGAGCACTGCCTTTGGACACACACCAACATCCTCCCTTCATTCTGAAAAGAGAAGACAGACAAATGGAAGTCACTAATTTTTTAAAATCATGATTATTTTAAAGATTTATTCTTTCATTTTATTTCATTGGGTTTCAATATAAACTATTCTGCAAAATTGAAGTGCCTGTAAATTCCTAACAGAGTTAATTTTCTTTTCAGTCAATATATAAACATACATGCACACCTCTGAATGCTTTTCAGAAAGCAAATAACACAATGGTCATTTGTTTTGGCATAATTCATGATAAATAACATTTTGATGAGGTCTGTTGGGTGCCGAGGACATTTAATATTCAGTCCTCCTTCATAATCTCACTACTAACATCTAAATTTTCAGTTTGTTAAAACATACACAGTAGCTTCTGAGAAAGTCTGCTGAGGGAAATGGTGTGGACCTGGCCTGACTGAGGAGAAGACATCTGTGCAAGGACCTAGGGACACCACACAGACAGCCCATGCTCTACCACAGGGTCCTCGTGGTTGACATTATGGGCTGGATAATTCTGCGTAATAGAGAGCTGTCCTGTGCTTCGTACAATGTGCAGAAGCCTCCTTGCTCTCCACCCACAAAATGCTAGCATCTCACGTACACACCCAGGCTTGAGGACTACAAATGTCTCCAGATGTTGCCAAATACCCCAGGGGCGCGGTGGGGGTGCAAAACTGCCCCACTTGGAAAGTAGTGGTCCTTGGCTAAATGTTCCAAGTTTCCTGGAGAATCTATAAACAACCCAAATCATTTTCCCTGATACCAAGCAGTCCTTTCAAGAACAGAACACAAGAGGAACATGGGTTCCTCTACCAGCAGGCAGCTCATCGGTTCACCACAAAAATGTGCAGGCAAGTTTCACTGCTCTCTCCGCCTACAAGTTCTTCTCCTCTTTTCTCTCACACAAATCTGGTGTTTGCCTTAGTTTCTCATTTAGCCTACAAGCTGACTCCTTCCCATATGAGAACACAGCACAAAATAACGAACTCAGGTCAAGATGTTTAAAATAACTCATGCTGCCATCTTAAATTTGTAAAACAGAGCTCCCCTCCTCATTCCTGGGCCTCCAAACATCCATGAGGTGAAGCAGCACAAAAAAAAAAAAACAGGGGAAGATGGTGGTGAGATCTAGTCCAACAATTCCCTGAACATTGAGGGCTTCATGCTGCATTAAATTAGTCTGACAAAGGGAGACAATTGTTGCATCATCTCACGGGTGGACTCGAGAAAAAACAAACTCCTAGAAAAAGAGATTGGACTGGTTGTGGGGCAGGGGGTGGGGGAGCTGGGTGAAGGTAGTCAAAAGGCACACACTTCCAGTTATAACATAAATAAGTTCTGTGGATGTAGTGTACAAAGTGATGGCTGGCGTTACCATTGCTGTTTGGTACAGCTGAAAGTTGCTAAGAGTCAATCCTAAAAGTTCTCAGTATGTGGAAAATTTTTTAATTTCTTAAGTCATTGCTCTTCCATTATCAACAACAGCCAAACTATGGAGAGTCTAAATGCCTATCGATGGATGAATGGACAAAAATGATGTGCTATATACAATGGAATATTATGTGGCCATGAAAAAGAATGCAATCTTGCCATTTGTAATGACATGGATGGAGCTAGAGGGTATTAGGCCAAGTGAAATAAGTCAGTCAGAGAAAGACAAATATCATATGATCTCACTCATATGTGGAATTTAAGAAAAAAAAACCAGTTGAACAGATGGGAAGGAGAAAAAAGAGAGGGAAGCAAACCATAAGAGACTCTTAATGACAGAGAACAAACTGAGGGTTGATGGAGGGAGGTAGGGGGATGGACTAGATGGGTGATGGGTCTTCAGGAGGGCACTTGTGATGATAAGCACTGGGTATTGTATGTCAGTGATGAGTCATTGATTCTACTCCTGCCACAAAGATTGACCAGTTAACCAACTAGAATTTAAATTAAAAAAAAAAAAAAAAAGAATCATTGTTCTTTGAAAAACTGGAATATTATCTCTGTAGAAAACTACCTGCCAGGCTCACCACTAATTGCCCAGATGACCACGGTGTGGCGTAAGGGTGGTTACTGGAGGGGGAGGTTAACCCTCAGGCCCACACTGCATATGAACATGGAAGACTGGCCTAAGGGTCTCACTGGGCCCCTCCCAGGATCCTCCACCTCTCCTGTCTATCCCTGCCTGAGTGTATCCCCTCCCTTGGCCTGCCTGCCTTTTCTAGGTCTCTCTTCTTCCTTCCACATTTCCCAAACGGTGACAGTGTCCTCTTCCATTTGACTGATACTCATAGTCCTGAAATTACCAAATGGCTCAAATATTTCACAAGCATGTTCTAGAAAGTGGACATCGGGTCATAGAAACACTCTCTCCCCCGAAGCAGAAATGTCTCAGAGGAACAGTAAAACCTCCTATTTAGCTCTCGGATACATTCATGGGGCCCGATGCCGCGTCAGGGCCTGGGCAAATGTCTCCAGGGCCATCTGCTCAAGGTCTTCTCAAGGTCGTCTTGAGCTCTCCCTGGGTTCACAGGCCACCTGCCTTTCTGAACCCCATAATCTTATCAACTTTTTCTCACCATCCTCCTCTACCTTCCTCACCTACATTTGGAAAAAGCTGGTAACCACCGTAGGACAGAGGGGGCTCAGAAAATCAAGACCAGTCACAACATAGCAGCTGCCACCACACCCAGCTCAGGCAGAAGCACCTCCCCTCTCTCACCTCTTTACACAGGAGGGGGTCGAAGGGCTCGCTTGCTTTCTTTTCTTCTTTCTTTTTCTCTCTGGCCTTCCTTCCTTCCTTCTTTCCTTCCTTCCTCCCTCAACCCCTCCCTCTTTCTTTCCTTCTTATCTTTTCTTTCTTCCTAAAATTCCTGTAAGGGGAGGTATAACCTCTTCACTTTACAGATATATGCCCTCCATCTGACCCACAGGCGCGATTTATTTAATTGATCTGTGAGGAAAAAAATTAATTCCCAGCAAACTAAGATTGGGCCTTCTGAACATCATCCTTTCTATCTAGTTGGGAAAAATAAAGGTTTCAGAACTGCTTTATATAACTCTTTGCCTTCTTAGACAAGGATTAGCCTACTTTCACTTCCCATCATAAATAAGTGTCACTGTAACAAACTCCTTCTTCACATGATGTGGTAACTGGGGTGTTTCCAGTCTCTCAGGTCTATCTTCCGATGTGAGGCCGGCTGGCACTGTGCCTGTTGCTAACCCATCCCCTGATTGGTCTTTTTCATTCATTCAACTAGCATTTACTACTACTAGTGTAAGAAGAGCATTTCTGCTGGATCATGGAGGAATATCAGAGACGGTTGGCATCAGCGGCGGCTGACATGCCTCTCCCAGCGAGGAATCAGGGTGAGGCACGAGGCCAGACACCCGGCCAAAGTTCTCGTGCAGATGCAAGGGAGGCACCTGTCTGAAGCTTGTCACCAGGTTTTGCGTGAAGTCTTAAAAGTTCTCAGATTCTAACAAGCAGGGTGTCCTCCAGGCTTATTATATGATGTGCCAATTTTCTCATTGCTCTCTTGGTTTCAAAAGTAGGTGGGTGACTTTATGATACCTTTCTAAAGAAAGAGGCTGCTTTGCCTGGTTCTGCCCTCTACTAATGTAATAGACTCAGTGGCCTTCAACATAAAAAAAGATGGGTTCCCCATGTTGGGATCATAATTTGTTTCAAATTCAATACTTACTTCTCTTGTGAAACCATGACATTTCCATGGAGCTTACAAATGATATTGCCAAGCTTCAAATGTGGGTGAACAGCAACAAGGAAACATTTAGTCATCCTCATCTTTACAATTTAATTGTTTTTTTTCCCCCCCGCAAACACTCTGTCGGCTTGTGGAGGGCAGGGGCTGTGTGACCTCTACAGAGAGCAAATCTCACCAGCGCAGGCAGCAAACCCCACCCAGCTGCCCTCAGTCTGGCTCACGTGCTAACACCACAACCCACTGTCCTGACTTCCCCCACTTACCATAGAGCAAGAGGGATGCTGGGTCCAGTCCCAAAGTCTCACAGCCAGACACTCCCTGATCATGCAGATTCTGTAGTAAAACGCCCCGCACCAACTCCTTATTCATCCTGTACTTCATAAAATCGTCATCTTCCGAAGGAACCCCAAATTGCAGGTTGAAGGCTACCGTGGCATTTTCACCGCTGAAAGGCACGCCAAACAGAGAAGCCACAAAGATCAACAGAATCCCACTGTAACTCAGGAAATGGACTTATGTGGGACCATATTTGTAGTTCCTCGTGTTCTTTCAGGACAAAATAACAAAGCGTACACTGTTCTAGGAGAAGCTTCCTCTGTAGTTTCCTCACAGAAAGTTGAGGTGGCCCTAACTTCTTCCTTCCACCTAAAACGCAGCCTCAAGGAGTCCACCAGAAGAGGCCACTGAAGGGACAGTCACGACCCAGCTATTGTCCCAATTTTAGTATATGTGCTGCCGAAGCAAGCACACGACCCAGCTATTGTCAAGGAAGATCCAAGGCTGGCCCACCACTGGCCCCAATGTCAGCCTTTTACTCTCCCCCACTCCCCTTCCCCAGGGCAGGAAAGCCTATTGTCCTCTATATTCCCTGCTCCTCTCCCTGCCCAGACAAGCGACCATCAGAGCTGTTGGGTTCAACCAGTTCACTCCTTAACCTATAAAATGTTTAAGGCAGGACACAGCCCTCACTGCAACCCGCTCCTTGGAGAACTCCTGAACTCCCACAGACCTTCCTGTGTAGCAGCAGCAAATCAGATCCCCCTGGTTTGTCTCTAGAGTGAGAAACTTGTTCTGTCCCATTTCCACCTTCCAAGCCTCTCTGTTTTGCAACTCTCAATAAAGGGACCTAAGGAAAAGGAGTTTTCATCTTCCCAGAACATATTTTTCATTTCCAAAATAAAAATAATCATAGGGCTATCCTCAGTTAATTAGCAGCTTATGCTGTTTTTTAAATGCTAGCTCAGCATTTAGGTGTTTCAAAGCTATCCTGTTACTTTGGTTCAAGGAGGCCCAGATCAAAAGCCAGCAATAAAATAATTAAGAAGTGACCACATCTGACATTCCCCCTGAAGTGGTTTTTTAAAGACTGGACACACTCCCAGAAGCCAGAATCAGGCCGCTGTTCCTGCTAAGGACAGGGAACGAGCTCCCTCTTGTGGCCGGAGGTCACATAGGCCAATATTCTGGTCAATGGGGGGCCGACAGTCCCTTTGAGCTCTGCGACAGCCAAGCCCTTTGTCAAACCCTGCCTTTCCAATGAACAATATACCACCAAGACTCTGGAGAGACTCTCGGATTACGGTTGCATCCACAAGGAGGCTGGAAATGTAGGTTCACACTGTTAGCCGGCTACCCAAGTTTTCAGGTGTCCTCATTTGTTCCCTGTGCTCCACCTTCCATTTATGGCTGCCCATGGTCGCCGTCTAAACGTGCAGCCACCCTGTACTTCCACAGGTGGGTGGCCAAGGGCTCAGGTTGCCCTATGGAAATGACCGGAGGCTGACTTCCAGAAGACAGGTCAGAAGGTGAAAGACAGGCCTGCCCTGCCTAACCCAGTCCCGCTAGCCCAACCTAATGCCACTGTGTCTGGTCACCCACCGAGGGAGTTCACATTACGGCTAGATTTTGAGGGGAAAGAGGGGATTTTCAAGAAAACAGAGAACCCAACAGGCTTTGCCTCGGCCGCCCACCATTAGAGTGGGCCGGGCAGCTGATGAACCAATGGGCATTTTGACAGGTTCCTGTAGTGAGATGGCTGAGGCAGAACGGGAGGTCCATATGCCCTGGGGACACAATCCCAGCTGCGAGGGGTCTGGCTGTCTCCTGCCCTCTAGCGGCAGCACATTTTGCGGGGGCAATGGCTTTTGCTTCTCAACTCAACATTGTTAAAACTCTACCTGCACCTCTTAACATGAAACAAAATCCTTCCTGGACAGAGCTTCCTCTATCCCAAATTCTAAAACCCTTGGATTTTTCTTTCAAATAACTTTTAAAAACAAATTCTCTAACATTAAGTCCTCAGCTTTCTAGCCATGTTTGACTCAATTTTCGGAGGTTTTCTCCCCCAATGTCAATCCCAACCCATTATGCAATCCCACCTCCCCTGGACCCATAATATGGGGCTGGATTCTTGGAAATACCCTTCTGGTTGAACGTCTTCCCTTTATCAGCTCTGTCTTGAAATTGCGCATTGGGGCAAGTACACCGAGGAAACTGTGTTGGGCTTTTTTTTTATTGGCAATTTAATACCAGTAATTTGTGATTAAAATGAGCAGTGTCAGAGACATTACCATAAGGGAACATGCACAGTGGGGGGGTCCATAAAATGGATGAAGAGTGTTGTTGCCAAGGCAACCCGCCATTGTAGGCAGTTTCAGACTTCAGGGCCCTTTCAGTCCCATCCCACTGTGCTACTGCCTGCTTTCCATGCTTCCTCTCTCAGATATATAAAGATCATGGTCTGGCAAATGTATAGTTTGGGAGGAGGGATTTCAATCCAATACTATCTTTGATGGACACAGTTAAAAGGTATTTTAGGAATAACAGATAATAAAGCTTTGTCATGTAAATCTTGTCCTAACAGTACAAAAAGACAATCAAATGACTCCTCAACACGTATACACCTTTGATCTAAGTTCTATAGACAGAGACAAAAACATTTAAGATTAAGAGATGTAAAAAGAAAAATCATATGCATATGTATAAGCTACACATATTTAGTATATAAAGTCTGGGTGGTAAATACACATATAAAAAAAATCACACCAAACCATTGATGGCAGTCCATTCATTCAGTAGAAGGGAGTGAAACGTATTCTGTGTATGGAATTGACTGGAACATCCAGCATCCAGGGGTAATAGGCTGGGGCAGAAGGGAGAAGGTAGACTTTTCCTGTACGCATGTCTTTACATTTTTAATTTTATACAAGGAGCATGGACTCCTGTATTATGCTCCTCAAAAGCAAAAGCTAGTGTATGAATTATATCATTTACAGCACATCACGATCTGAGAACTGTTTTGTTTTGTTTTGTTTTGTTTTCAAGCAAACTCCATGTCCAGCATAGAGTCCAATGTGGGGCTTGAACTCATGATGTAGAAATCAAGATAAAGGAGACCTAAGCTGAGATGAAGAGTCAGATGCCTAACTGACAGAGCCACGCAGCCACTCTCTGAGATCTCTTTCTAGTCCTACCCCTAGCTTACCTGAGCATCTGCTGTGAAACAGGAATGGTTTACCTGGTACTGGCTTCTCCTCTCTTCCTTGTGACCTTGTTGCGACATTTGATTAATCTGGGCTTCACTCTGCTCCTTTGTAAAATCAGGGAGTGGAGCTATTGAGTGTCCAAAGACCCTTCCAAAGCCAACAATCTGTGATTCTATCATCAGATCCTTCTGTGCTCTGAGACTCAAAAGTCCTTCTAGATAAACGGTGATGGGGGTCGCGTCCCAGGGAAAGAGATCAACACAGAAGGCTCCACACTCTTACCTGAAGTCCGTCATTTCCACTGAAGTAAAACAATGGCTCAGCGATGGGGATGACGCGTACACATGGGTCAGCTAAAACAAACAGCAACGCATTAAACAACCACACGCATCACAGATGGATTATCTTGCATATCACGTGACAAAGCAAAACCATTCATAGAGAGAGATTCCAAGCTAGCTCAGAATTCACTTATTCAGAAGCTCTGAATGGAGAAATAGGAAGGTGTGGGTCTTACCTATCCCAACGAAAACTCAACATTCATTTAAAAGAACCTCATTTCTAAGGAGCAGGTGAGCAGGCTGAAAGTTTCGACATCTCTCACATGTCGTGTGGACACCTGCAGCCTTTGTGGTGAGCATGGTCACCATAAACCTTGGAGCCCCCACAGACTCCGAGGACCCTGGGAAGGAGACAACACTGAAGTAGCTTGGAAAGCAGCACAACAGGCTCCTCAGGACCTGGCCCTTCACCAGACAAGGGCTTGTTCTCTCCTTTCTCGTGAAGCTTCTCGTAGGGAGACATGGCCATGGAAGCCCCAGGTGTGGCACCTTCCCCAATGAAGGGACCAAGGGGGGCTGGCCTGTAATTGTAGAGTTCTTATTTTATGCATCAGATTGTGCAGGCACACACTAAAAATGACACCTGTGTACCCAGGTTTCACACCCACATGTTCTACCGTAGTTAGTGCAGCCTTCTACCCCAAGAAACAAAGCAAAACTAAAGCTACTCCTACACACTATTTTTCCTCATTTTTCTCCCCCCTCCCTGGCACTAGCCATGGTCCTGAAGTTGGTACATATCATTTTCATGCAGGTTTTTATAAATGTAATACCCCCTCGTGTAACCACAACAACTCATAGTTTGTGTTTTTATTCAAATAAAAGGTGCCATATTCTGCATTCTTCTGTGGCTTGCTCTTTTTTTTTTTTCACCCAAAATTACATTTGATAGTTGCTCACAACAGTACGTCGAGACGGAGGTCATTCAGGCTGACTCCTAACTACTGCAGAGATCCTATGAAATGATTACACCAACTTTTCCATTCCCCTACTCTGGTGATGTGCAGCATTTGCAATTTTCTCTTATCAAAAACTATGTCCAAGTCATCTTCCGGGAACATTTCTGTGCCTCTCTTCTGATACTGTGACAGTTTCTCTTGAGTATGTGCAGACAAATGGGATCGCTGGGTCCAAGTGTGGGTGCATCTCCAATCCACCTAAATCTTGCCAAATTGTTACCTCAGCACTTGACAGTGTTCCATTTCCCACAGCCTTGCTGGCACTTCGTGTTGCCAGATTTTTAAAAAACTACTGCCAATTTAAGGAGTATAAAATTGTTTTACATTGTTTCAATTTGCATTATTATTAAGTGGGATTGAGTATCCTTTCAGATGTGTTGATGAACTCCTTTGGGATTTTTCACCTTTGATTTGCCTCTTGGTTTCCTGTCTTTCTCTCAGGTTGTCTGCTCCTTGGTATCTGTATTTTCCGTATCTGAAGTGTTTGGTGTTATATTCTGGACACCAGCTGCTCTTCTGTTACCGGTCTCTTCTTGTCTTTGATTAGCCTTTTCCTCACCTTTCGGAGGTGGGAATCCTAGCCTGGTAGGACTTGAGGACAAGTAGTTGAATGTACTTACATTGCACTTTTGTGAAACTAGCATTTGAAGGTTAAATGCCTTGGTCTTCTGCACACAGCTTCTAGCATAAATAAGGAGGACTGCTCTTGGATTTGACTACACTCTCTGCCAGGGACCCAGCTCTGGGGCTGGAGTGAGCCCACTGCCAGGCTGACTCCTGCCTCGGCTGCAGTCAGTCAGCCTTAAAGGTGTTTTGGAAGGTTCAGTGGCCTCCAGTGGCACGCTGGTGCTGAGGTGAGTGGCCCAGCTGCACCCATGACGGCTCAGTGCCCTCTCACCCCAATGAGTAGCAAGCAGCAGACACACCCCAAAAAGCAGTGCCTGAGGGCACCTATGCTCATTTTGTTTCCCACCCAATTCCAAACAGAATCTCAAGGAGCTTCCATTGCCACAGTACACTCCCACTGAATTCACCTGGTGACAATTCAGTCCCTTCAAGGTGGAGCAGAGGGGCTCAGAGGACCTACAGTAACTACGCTTTCAATCTTGTATTTTTGCTGTAATCCTTATAAGAACCTGACATAAGAGGCATTACCACCCCTTCCCTTCTTACTAATAAAGAAAGCAGCATGCGGAAAGTGTATGAAACCTGCTCAAGGTCACTCTGCTCATAAGGAATTCAGTCCTGGGGGTTATAGACACTAAAGCCCACTTTCTTTACATTGGAGGATGAAGTGAGAAGGAAAGTGCCCTGAATATCAAAGAAGAAAGAAGCAGAAAGTGGTAAGAACTTTAGGGAAAAAAATGACTGAGTCATCTTATAGTTTTTGAGTCCCCGAGAAAAGAATCCTGCTAGAGGCGATGCAGGAATAAGAAAGTGGCTCTCACAGGTCTGCTGAGAACATCGGGGAGGAGGAGGAGGAGGACGTTATAGATGGGATTTATTTTCCCAAGCACTTCCCTGCATACACAAACATACACACACATACATACACACACGCACACATATACACGTACACACATACGTACATACATACGTACGTGTACATACATACGTACATGTGTGTATATGCACACAGATATATACATACATACATTTGCATACATAAACAAATGTGTTATGGCAGGGGTGATGTCCTTCTAACCCTCTCTATTCCCATTCTCCTCTCCTTCTTCTTTAACCTTTAGGGTCTAGTATTGTTTTGCACATAGTCCTAGTCTCTCAGAAAAAAAAAAAATTTTTAAGCTAAAATTTAACATTAAGAGCCGGAATGACAAACCAGATCACTTTCAGTGTCCACTCTGATTCTTTTCAGTGACACAGTCCCCTGGTGTCTTTGAGACATGTCCACATTCCTGGGAACAGCTAACCACACTACTATGCGTCCAAAGACATGAAAAGGGGGTCTTCTCACCCCTAGCTCTGGAGTCCTACGCCGTGCCTACAAGGCTGGATGCACACTGAGCTAGGCACCCATTGAGTTGACTACCGGAGTAGGGCAGAGTGGCTAATTTGAGACCATATCTTCCCGGCGTTAGCAAAGGAGTGATTGTTAACGCCTCCATCAAGCACATGGGCCAGGGTAACACAATCCGCAGCTAACCTAACCGACTGGTTTAGCAGAGCAAGTGCCCCAGTGGGAAGAGAACACTGGCAGTGGAATAAGGGAAGGGCTAGGAAAACTCTTTAGAAGAGAGGTGGGGTGGGGGTGGCGTGAGCCTGGTGGTGGGTATTAAGGAGGGCACGTATTGCATGGAGCACTGGGTGTGGTGCATAAACAATGAATTTTGGAACACTGGAAAAGAAATAAAATAAAATAAATTTTAAAAACAACAAAATACAATGGGAAGGGTATGTGCTATGGTGAGTGCTGTGAAGTGTGTAAACCTGGCAATTCACAGACCTGTACCCCTGGGGCTAATAATACATTATATGTTAATTTAAAAAAATTAAAAATTTAAAACAAAACAAAGGATTTCACACTTAACTATTAAAAAAAAAGAAAGGCAAGACAGTAATGCAAAAGCGAGGACATATGTTCCATCATCCACTCCCATTTACCTTCCATATCGAGAAATTCTAGAAGTTGGCCTGAGTGAATGAAAGAAAGGGGCTGTTGACCCGACAGTAAGACTAATATCCCTAAGTTCTCACTTCTGTTTCTGAACATATTTGGTTGGGATCCCAGAGGGCAGAATCTTTGTCCCCTCTCTGGGCCTTAACTTTTATAATCTGTAAACTAGACCATTCTTTAAAAAAAAAAAAAAAATGTTGTACACAGTTCTTTATACGCATCCCAAAGGTACCTGTGGATATACAGGGAAAGTGTAGCGATTTCCATTTATCAGAGAAGGAAGCAGCTCGAACAGGCCTGTGCACTGGCCTCAGGAATCATGCCACGCCTTGTTCCTTTGCCACTCCACACCGATGAGCTAAAAATACCTACAGGATCTGCTCCTGTCAGGCTCTGAGCAAGAGATATGGCTCTACAGTGAATGATTAACCTCCACTCCCCTTTGACTTAAAAAATTCAGTCTGGAACACGTGACATGTGTGGATGTTGAATCATCTCATTTCTGCTCAGCAAATGCAAAACCCTGGGATGAAAAAAGCAATCAAGAGGGAAAAGGCAAGAGGTTATTCACTCAGCAACCTGCTCTGGAAGCAGGTGAAAGAAAAAAAGGAAAAGGGGCTCACAGGTAAGATTTAAACACGGAAAAGAAGGAGGAAGAAACGCCCAATAATCATCCCAGAACACAAACCCCTGTGACCAAAGCAGCAATCAAATAACACGCCTCTGGGTGTCCAGACACTAACTCCAGGGTGACCGAGATGGACTTGACTCCTGGCGAAGCTTTCATAGGAATCAGATGGAAACCAGAAGGTGACTCACACCAGTCCACCTGTCAGCTGCAGAGAAGGCTGTAAGAGATGGCAGGCTGGTCTTGCTTAGACCCTTACCAAATACTTTTCTGGGTCTGGCTGTGAACCCAACCAGCCCTCATGCAGAGACTGCATGCCCTCATCTTGCACCAAGGGCATTGTCCTACATTTCCTGCTCTAAGAATGAAGCCACCATCTACCCATTCACCTACCAGGAGCCTGGAGTCGTATTCTCCTGCATCCCCACATGCAATCAGCCATAAAGTCCCCTTGAGTGAGAAGACCTCTTAAATCTCGCTGGAATCTTCCTTATTCACCCTGCCACTGCCCTGGGTCAAAGCCCCTCATCTATCACTGGGACTACTGCTGTACCTTCTAACTAAGCTCTCAGCCTCCAGTGTTTCTCCACGACCACCAGCAAGAGCTAACGTGAACAGCTGACCATGTCAACAAGATGAAAACGTTTCAGTGCCTGACCAAAGAGTAGGAAAACCTTCATGCCTCACCCCCAAAAGGACCCACCGCATAGTAGGCAAGAGGCAACTGGACACTGCAGGACAGATCCCCTAGTATTACCAAGAACACTCCTACCTCATATTTTAAGACTCATCCTGAGTATCACCTCCTGCAAGACGCCCTCCAAGCTTCCAGCCACACCTCAGGTAGTGTAGATGACCCTCCTTTGAGCTTGCAAAATATTCTGTATGCTTCTCCTCTAGAGAAGTAGATAGGAGAACATATCCCACTGTCTAGAACTGTCTATCTATCGACATCCTCTCCTGCCACTGAGCCCCACTGATGGCCCAGACTCTGTGACTGTGGTTTTCTGGCACAACACCAGTCCCCCATGACATGACAGGTCGAATCAAACTTAAGACCAGAGTGAGGAGACCCAGAACTGTCCTCCAGGACGCATTTTGCTGGAGGGCAGGGCTCCTTTCTGATACTTGGCACCCCAGAAAATCCATTTCTAAGCATCAGTTTCTGCCAAAATGCAGACAAAGAATCCAAGCCTGAAGTTACTTACGTAATCATTCGAAGAGCCCACATTCTACTGTTAAGAACTCTGTAAACAATGCTTACGATATAATTACCCTCTCCATGAGCAGGTGAGGCCATTCCTCCTCAGCAGTGCACTCCTCTGGAATCTTGAACACGACCAAGAAGGTTTTATTCGATGATAACTCAAGTATTTCATTTTCATCTTCATCAATGTAAGTTACTAAAGGGCGGAGGGAGACAAAAAGTAAAAGTAAAGTAAACACATGCTTAAAATAACGATTTGTTCCACTGGCTTCTAAAAATGACACTGAACATTCATCACGGATAAAGACTAGACACAGGAAGCAAAGACACGCAGAAATGTTCTATCTTTTTGGAGATACCACATAAAGACAGGAGCCGGCCTCCATTATGATAAAACTTGTTCGTTTTATACCATAAGAGCTCCCAGATTCCACTGAATACCAGTGGGAAGGAGTGGGAAGAACGTGAATTTCTTGGTTGAATGGAACCTGCAGCCTTAGCTACGTCCACAGGTATCTGTCAAGGCAGGCGCTGGGCTAGGCTCCAGGAGCGAACAATGGGTGACGGGGGCCAGGGACTGGGAGCAAGGAACTTCAGTGAATCACCCCAGTTGCAGGCTATCAAAGACCCTGAGGAGGAAGAGACATCATGGATCAGAACCAAATGGGGACGTGGGGACTAGACATAAGCACGTGAGCCATGTCCAGACATCTCCTGGAGGACGGAGGATGGGCAGGGAAGCCACCACTCTGTCCCACAGGAGAGAAAAGTTGACACACTCTTTTCTTTTCTTTTTTTTTTTTTTTAACACTCTCTATTTATAGAAGGGAAACCAAGCTGCGCTCAGAGCCCTAGGGCCGGAGGGCCTTGCATTCCTGGCAGCGTGAGTTCTGCGTGGCTGCTGGTGCTCTAATGATGGTGAGCTAATTGATTTTTAAGCAGTTAAAGCTAAAGAAAAAACACACAAGGCCAGGAGCCAGGAGCTAGAAGCTGGCACCCGTGGTAGCAGCACTGCTCCCCTGGCTCTCCGGTGGCCTCCCCACCAGGCCCGCACAGGAACCACCTCTCCAGCCCTGAGAAAGGCGTGGGTGGCCGAACCAGGAGCTCACCTTGCCCATAGCCTTGACTCTCAGATCTCATGCTTCAGACAGAACACAAGCAGCCTCTCTGGCTGGACTTAGAAAAGGCCCTCGGTGTTTGATAGAAAGGCAGATGAAAAGCACTAAGAATCCTAGTACTTATTCCCTGGGAAGTATGAGGAGAAAGGGAACGTGCAGAACAGAATTCCCAGAGCCTGAGATGACCAGTTCAGAGGGGCCGGCTCAAGGCTGGACCCCGGCTGGCCTATGGGAGCCTGGATCTGGGGAGGGTTCCCTCCATGAGGGCATGGAGGGCATGGTACCTGTTGGGACCTCCTGTTGGTACAAACAATGTAGCTTACGCTGATCACCGTGCCTTCCGGGGATCTGGAATTGTAGCATGTGTCGGGCAGAGGCTGCCTCCTGGACCAACCCAGGAAAACCCTGGGCCCTTAGCCTCTGAGGAGCTTCCCCGGTAGACAACACTTCTCACGTGTTGTTACATCTCATTGCTGTGACAGTTAAGGGGGTCCTCAAGTTTGTGCCTGGTTTCCTCTAGATTTTGCTTTATTTCATTTTGCTATGATAAATCACAAGTGATGGGATTTGACGTGGGGTCCAGGAGCAATTGGTCAAGAAAGAATTCTTGATACTTCTTCGGTGTACAAAGGGTGGTTTTATTAAAGCAGGGGGACAGGACCCAGGTGCCCTGGGGTTGTGAGGAGCAATTCACAAGATACTTTTAAGTTGGGAGGGGTAGAGACAAAGGAAGCTTCCAAAAGGATTTTCATACGTCAAAGAGGACTTCAGCGATCCTGGAGGCCTATCAGGCTTAGGTGTTTTTTGCTTGTTTTGTTTTGTTTTGTTTTGTTTTGTTTTGGTTTCCTCTAGAAAGGCATTAACTTAAAGACACTTGGGAGTTCCTGGAGGGGTGTCTTGCTCTGCCTTGAGTCAAGTATTTGTCAACAGGCTGCAAGTTTGAAGGAATTTAATTTTATCTACATTTCCTTTTGCCTTTGTTCCCCACATCAATAATCATCTCTATGACAATATGCTGAGTCCCATGAATTCACCCAGCAATTCACTGCATCTAGGAGGGATCCTGAGCACCTCAAACACAGGGAATTATCCCCTGCACCCTTATTTGTTGTAAGTCGTGATATTACTTCCTCTGACAATAAGTTATGTCTTCATAGCTGAAACCTTGCCAAGTACAGGAAATTGTAGCAAAACAAGAAAAAAAATACTATTAATCCTTTAATCAACAAGTTTCCCTCACATTTTATGTTAAATATTTTAAGCCTTGGGGTGCCTGGGTGGCCCAATCGGTCAAGTGTCTGCTTTCTGCTCGGGCCGTGATCCCAGGGTCCTGGAACCCATGGGTAAGGAGTGAGCAGGAGGTAAGACCCAAATGCAGACCTCTGTTCCTAGAAGTCTGCCAATGCAAAAATAGAAAAAGAATAAACATTTCTAAAATGTCGTAGCAAGATTCTGATGGAAGAAGGTTTTGAAGGACAAACAATGCTAGCACATTTCAAGAGGCCCAAGTTGAGAAAAGCCTGAGGATGCTTAGTGAGATGTGGACAGATTTGATGGTCCATGGGTCAGGAGAAGCTGGGGAGGCTCCTGTGGAGAGCACAGGTGAAGACATTGGTCCTGGGAAGGTGGAGAAACCTATGAGAGTGGAGGGCAAGAGAAACAGGGGACAACACAATGAAATTTCAAGGACCAGGGCCTACATATTTGCTACTAAGTTCCTGTCCCCAAAAACCTTGCTAGTTTACAACTTGCGAATGCTGTCTGCTGAGGATTTTCCCATGAGTCACCCTACACTAGGAGCATTGCCTTGTGCAACACGTCTGCCTGCCAACGAGCTGTGACAGTACAGCTCTTCCACCCAAGGCAAAGACAAAACAACCTATTCAACATATGGCACTTCTAACGTCCCTGCTTACATCTCAGGACCACAGCATTCCTACTCACGGAAACACCTGTATGGAAAGACAGTAAAGAAGTCAGGCAGAAAGCTGTAATGTTGGAGAATATCACATAAGCGTCCTTAGAGTGCTAAATCTGATCACCTTTAAGTTCCATCTCTAAATATCCACCTACTTGTCACCCTTTGGCTTGCATAATACTTAAAATTCTTTGCTCCATCCAACAAGACTTTCATTAGTAGCATGTTAACTCGAGTCCCTCTCTTCCCCTGGCTGGGGTAACTCAGTGAGAAAAGCAGAACCCCTGAAGATGCTTAATTGATCTTCTAAATTGTCCAGAAAGAAGATGACTTTGAGAGAGAATGAAAGAGAAAGGAAAGCTCTTTTACCATTTATTTACATCAAGGAATTTATGCTTCTTTAGGGAAAAGAAGAGACTCCATCATTATCTTTTCCCTGAAGTATGGAGACAAAACCAAGCCTCCAGACCCAACAGGATTCCCTGGGCTCTGTTCCCCAGATTGACCACTTTAAAATGATTTTATTGTCTGCCATGTGTGTAAACAGCCCCGGCTCCATGCCTGGAGCTCAGCCACGATCCTGGACTTGCCATCACCTGAACGGCATGTCAAGGGCAAAGTGACGGGAGACCCGCCCCAGATGCAGGCAAATAAAGTCTGTACAGTCTGTAGAAAATTAACAGTAATAAAACAGACACAGCTGACAGTAGTTCTTAACAATATCAGTGACAAGATACACCTCCGTGCTGAACACCCCACCCTGGGTACCCCACTGTCCCCTCCTCAATGCATTACCCCTTCTACGCTGGGACCTGTTGATTGTCCACATCTGTGTGCACTCCAGCTCCACAGTTATTAACATCTCTGCCTCTGAGCCTCGATCTGCTTGTTACAGAGCCTGAGGAGCTGGCGGGGTGGCGGGCGGGGTGGGATGACAGAGGAAAAAGGGCGAAGGTAGCTCCTGAGGAACCTAGCTTCTTAACAAAGCCAGCCCTAGATGCAGCCTTTGACTCTGTCAACCTTGCACTTTTCCAGACAGCAGTGTTTTCCCCCACAGTGCCCAGAAGTTCTGTGAATTCGGTTCCTATCTCCGGCTTGGCCATGAGGCAATGCCCAATTACTGCACATGCTCATCCCACAGCTTCCTACAGAGCCGCTCTGGGTGAGGAGCCCTGTCCCTGCCCCTTTCACCCAAGGCACTTCCCCCATCCCACACTGCCCAGACCCCTGAGGGCTGAGGTGCCAAATGAAATCAAAGTATTTCTCAGATTCAAAAAATATGAAAGTGTGCAAATCTCTGTACAGATTTAACATTTGAAAATACAATTTTTTAGTTATTTATTTGAGAGAGACAGTGAATGAGAGAGAGAGAGAGTAGGAGTGTGGGGAGAGGGAGAGGGTGAAGCAGACTCCCCACTGAGCAGGTAGCCCAACATGGGGCTCGATCTCAGGCCCCTGGGATCATGACTGGGACTGAAGGCACATGCTTAACTGACTGAGCCACCCAGGTGCCCCTGAAAATACAATTTTACAACAACATTGAAAGTGAAGTTTGCACTATAAGCCTTACAGAGAGTTCTTCCCTGAATATTTTCCAATGAACTCTCATGTCCCTTGAGAAACAACGGAAGGAGAGTGAATCCCTTCCTCTACAGATTGCTGTTGGGCAGCTGAAGAGGTCAGATGATTTTTGAGAATGGAAGACAGCTCTTGGGTCTTGAGCTTTCGAATCCCTAACATTAAACCAACTGGATCTGCTGCATGCTCCACTGTTCTAGGCTCCAGAGGCCAACTGACAAATCAGCCAATGTTCAGGAGAGCACCACCTAATTGTGATGGGACAAGTTTGCGTGGCTCAACTTCAGTTTCAACATCCACGTGTGGGAGTTGATGGGAAGAGAGAGTATGAAAGCTCACACTAAAACTCCTACCCTCTGCGCGTCGGAGGAGGTGCAGCACCTCTTATCAACGTCTTCCTAACTCGAAACCAGCCTGTGGCCTCCATGGATCCCCGTCCCACCTCAACTATACCCGAAGTAATTAAGCAAATAAGGCGCCTGCCTGAAAAACTCACATGCTGGCGGTTGGCATATACTATCAAATTTCCCTGTTCTTTCAGGGACTTGAGACAAGAGAGGAAGAGGCTGGGAGAAGGAACAGGAAGTGAAGAGAAAATGTAGTTTCTGAAGAAAACTCCCAGGACCCCTTCTGGAGAGACTCTGGGACTCCTCATCCAAGACTGGGTTTATTAAGAAGAATCTGACTCAACCCAAATCCATGAAGAGACCAGGTCGCCCTCAAGAGTATCCCAACTCCAGAAGAAAAACCCTACCCCTGCAATAATTCTAATTACAAATAAAAACAATTTCTTTTTTCTTGTTTTAAAACTGAAATGACTGCCCACTGGAGGGTGCTCTATTTATGTATCATGAAAACCTTCATATCAATAATCATGGAAAATTTAAAAAGCTTTAGAATGGCATGGAGGGCTGTATCATGCAGTCATTTAAAAAAAAAAAAAAAAAGTGCCACAAATAACTTTTACCGGATTGGCAAATGGTCTCAATCAATATAGCCTTAAAAATCCTAAAGGTAGGGGCGCCTGGGTGGCTCAGTGGGTTAAAGCCTCTGCCTTCAGCTCAGGTCATGATCCCAGGGTCCTGGGATCAAGCCCCACATCGGGCTCTCTGCTCAGCGGGGAGCCTGTTTCCCCAGCTCTCTCTCTGCCTGCCTCTCTGCCTACTTGTGATCTGTCTGTCAAATAAATAAATAAAATCTTTAAAAATCCTAAAGGTAGGCTCCAAAATGATTAAAAAACAATGATCGGGGTGCCTGCATGGTTCAGTCAGTTAAGCATCCGACTCTTGATTTCAGCTCAGGTCATGATGGCAGGGTGCTGAGATCGAGCACCACAAAGGGTTCCACACTGGGCATGGAGCCTGCTTAGGATTCTCGCTCCCTCTCCCTCTGCTTCTCCACCCACCCACCTTGGCACATGGTCATGTTCTCTCTCTCTAAAAAAAATAAATAAATAAAATTATATATATCATATATATATATATATATATACACACACACACATACACATATATATATAAAAAATAAAATACAATCACATCTCAAATTATTTTTAAAATGCAAGTAAGAAAAAGAAGAAAGTATAGTGAAATATTAATAATTTGCATGTGTTTTATGGGTAACTGAACACATATTATTTTTAAATTCATAATAAATAATAAAAATAAGGGCACCTGGGTGGCTCAGTCAGTTAAGTGTCTGCCTTTGGCTCAAGTCACCATCCTAGGGTCCTGGGATCAAGCCCAGCTTTGGGCTCCCTGCTCTGCGGAGAACTTGCTTCTCCCTCTCCCTCTGCTGCTCCCTTTGCTTGTGCTCGTTCTCACTCTCTCCCTCAAATAAATAAGATTTTTTTAAAAACTTTTTTATTTTAAAAAATAAATAGGAAATAAAATAATATATGTAAATTACATAGTTAGCACCATGTATGGTTTTGGTCTGTAAACACATACAACACAAATATAATAGTTATTTCCAAAATAAGTTAAAGTAATGACAGCATATAGAGACATGATTCTACAAAGTTTTTAAGACGTTTTCAAATGAGCTATTCATTATTCATCATTATAATAATGTACTGGGTATATCAGATGAAGTGCAATAATTATTTTACAAAACAAATGATAAAAAATTTCAACTAAACAGGTGTAGAGAAACATAAAATATAAATTAGTGTCTAGGGGCGCCTGGGTGGCTCAGCGGGTTAAAGCCTCTGCCTTTGGCTCGGGTCATGGTCCCAGAGTCCTGGGATCGAGTCCCACATCGGGCTCTCTGCTCAGCAAGGAGCATGCTTCCTCCTCTCTCTCTCTGCCTGCCTCTCTGCCTACTTGTGATCTCTGTCTGTCAAATAAATAAATAAAATCTTTAAAAAAATAAATTAGTGTCTAAGTAAGTTAAGTTAAGAAATTTTCAGGTCTGGTCGGCAGAGTTTAAAGTAAAACACTGGTCTCCATACTTCAGTCAGAACTTACTAAACAAAGAAATTAAATAAAACAAAGAACCACAGGATAGCTACCATCCGCACAACAATCCCAAGCCCGTTTTCAATTCATATTATAAGTAATGAAATAGCAATGAGCACATCTTCCATACCAATGGAAGTCCGACACAAGCATTAAACAAGTTTTTAAAATGCATCAACTTAGTCCTGTTTAAATCCTCTTACCTCCAATAAGACATAAGCTTATGATGATGACTATAATAAGACCTAGGAAAACAGAGGCGATGACCATCCACAGTTTGCACTTTCCAATCAATTTCTTATTACAGGAACTCCAAGGGTTCTCCTCCTTCTCCTGGAAAGCAGAGGGATACTGTGAGGCAGTCACTGGTTTCCAGAAGCACTTCTGTACTCTCGTGAAGGCAGCAGGATCCTGCCCTCTCCAGGCCACACTTCACAGAGTCAGGTTTACAAAGAGGCAGAATGGAACCTCACAAGAAGGAGGGGGGGGCACCTGGGTGGCTCAGTGGGTTAAAGCATCTGCCTTTGGCGCGGGTCATGATCTCAGGGTCCTGGGATCCAGCCCTGCATCAGGCTCTCTGCTCAGCGGGGAACCTGCTTCCCCTCTCCCTCTCTCTGCCTGCCTCTCTGCCTACTTGTGATCTCTGTCTGTCAAATAAATAAATAAAATCTTTAAAAAAAAAAGAAGTTGGCAGTGTGGGGGGGTGCGGTTCCTGGGTGGCTCAGGTGGTCGACTCAGGTAATGGTCTCAGGGTCCTGGGATCAAGCCCTGCATTGGGCTCTCTCTCTCATAAATAAATTAAAAAAAAAAAAATTTTTTTTTAAGTGAGGGGGAAATACCCTAGGGGCTCTGCGGTGGGGAGGTGGGGGCAAAGCAAGACTTTGGAGGATGGACAGAGAAAAGCAGATGGACAGAGCAACCTCAATGCTGAGTCATAACCAGGCTGGCCAAGAGAATCCTCTGCCCGCGTGGGTTCCAGAAGGAAGTCATGGTCCTAAAGATTAGACAGTGAAAGGTCGGAGCATCCTTGGGAGGGTTTTCAGTGCCGCCAGAGCAGTCTGCACTTAACTGGGTGTGTGCTGGGGAACTGTGAAAGGTTCTGGAGCACAAGAGCTGAGTTGAAGATGAAGAGAAAAACGATGTGTGGTTTAGATGGGCATGCCAAGGACAAGCAAAGAGACTACTGCTGTGCCCTGTGCTATGTAATTAGGGTCTGGGAAGGGAAATGAAAGGAAGGATGGGAACGACACCAGGAAGCAGGCTGCAGTGGGTGTAGTGAGGCCACAACTTGGTCGCTCGGTTGGTCGCTGACACCATTTCCTTTAAGTCAAATGGTCCTGCAAGGGAGGCACTAGCCCGTCTCCAAGATGCTGTCAGAGAGAGCAGGCAGGACGGATGCCTGCTGCGGCTCACGGCAAAGCTGGCACCTGCTGTCCACAGCTCCCCCAACCCCCACCCCGCGTCACAGCGCAGAGCTCCAGGCTATGAGCGTGCCTGGCTGTCGTGGGGTGTCTCCACTGGGGGCCACCCCCGTCCCCTGCCCCTACAGGCTTCTGGGACTCTGTCCTTGCTTCCCACAGAGCCGTCAGGGAATTCTCACACAGAGACCATGGATTCCAATGCGGGAACAAGTGTGGTTCTGTACCCGCATTCCCTTCCTATGCCTAAGGGCAATGACTGCCTCATTCAGCAAGTTCCAGAAGCTCCCTAGTCCCAACATCTTTAACTGTAAAAGTAATAGATCCAGCTCCCAGGGCTGTTATAAAGACTAGAGATTTGGGGCATGAAGCACTTGCTACACAAATGTTAGGCACCCCACACATGGGAGCCATCGTTCTCCAGGCCCACAGAGCAGCGCCTGGTCGACTTTCTCTCCCTCATGCTTGTGGTGATGGCCACCAGAGAAGGAAATCGTTCACTTCAGGACGACAGTTCAGATGGGCTCAGTGAGAGGTTCCCAAGCCTGGCAGCATGTCCAAATCAGCTAAGGAGAAATTTAAACCGCGCACACCTAGTTCCTCCGTAGACATGGGAGACCAGGTTGTAGCGGAGGTGGGGGTAGGCCCCAGCCAGCATGTAATTTTTTTTTTTATTATTCATTTGTCTCTCATTTGAGAGACAGAGAGAGAGCATGAGTTGGGGGGAAGGAGAGCAGGGACAGAGGGTGAGGGAGAAAGAGACTGGACATGGGGCTCGATCCCAGAGCCCCGAGATCATGACCTAAGCTGAAGGCAGATGCCTAACTGACCTAGCCACCCAGGTGTTCCCCCACTCCACTAAACCCCCCTCCCCAGTGTGTAATTTTGAGCCACCCCGAGTGAATCAGTTGCTTTATTAGGGTTGAGACCTGTTCTGAAGCCTTGTCACTCTCTCCAGGAGCCAGATCAGATCTCTCCTCTTGCTGAGACCTCCCTGCCATGTCAATCATGGAGAGATCCTCCAGAACATGAGCTGTCCACACAGCTCATTTGTCCCTGCTTTGTCTGGTTTCAAATATAAACAGATACCAGCCTATCTTCCAAGGTAAACTGAAACCAGAGAGAAGGAGGGGCGTCTCTTAAACTTCCTCATTCTTTTATCCCATGTTTGTGCCTCAGTCAGGTATTAGGCTCTTAATACCCTGTAGAAGGTTCTAGAACTGTTAAGAAGGTACTTGGAAAAATTCTAGAGTAGAGGTCACACTTTGGAGACCCTGAATATATACTTTACACTGGCTCTTCTGGTCGGGTGTGAGGGGAGCAGTAAAAGAAACATCTGCACAGAAGAAAATGCTTTTGAGCTACGTGTGTTTCTGGAGTCCAAGGACAGAGCCATCTCTCACCCCAACTGAAGACTGAAAACTCCAAAGCCACCAAAACCAAGGGCTCAGTAAAGCACATGGAAAGTCCCAGGACAAGGAATCTTCAGCTTCTCAGGGGACAGAAAGAGATCTTCCCACTTACAGAGTTCCTGAGAACAAAATGACTTCATGCCATTTTCAAACCTGATACAAGAAGCAGTCGGGACCATAAGATCGGTACAAAATGAAAGGGGCTGGAGTCTCAGATGAGCCGCAAAACAAGGGTCAGTGAATTTGGCCTCTTGTGCCTTCACTTATGATTTCCCTTAGAAATAATAAATTAGGACCCTGGTGCTATGAAGAGACCATTACTCTGACTTCCTAGGGAGAGTTACCTCATAAGCACACAGCCCTCGCCTGTAGGAAAAGTCTCTTCCTGTCCAGCCCAAAGCTGACAACATACAGCCAGGCCCCTTCATTGTCTCCCATCAGACCTAGGGGAGAGACACTATCCTGTGCAAAATTAACCTTCACAGAATTTAAGTCATTGTGAAATAGTCTACCAGCTTCCTCTCAACCCAAGAATAAATTAACAGTGCTTCTCCGCTCCTTGCACATTAGAATCAACCAAGAAATTTGTATTTTTTAGAGGTTTTCCCAGAAGATTCCACTGTGCCCTGAATGGAAAGAGCCTCTGATACAGTAGGTATATGCCACCTGTGCTGAGACTCCCCTAAAAACCCAGGACACAGGACACACTGCCTCCTTCACCAGCACCTTCTTTCTCTCAGGCCCAAATTCCAGGTCACGGGGAGCAGCCACAGACAGGTTTTTCTACGAGGTGCTTTCCAGAGATTTTTGCAAACTGCATCTTAATAGTCTATGATTGCATTATATGGCTGGAGAATTTTCGTGGCTTTCCTCTGAACAGGCCCCCAGATAATCGCATCCCCCTTCAGATAAGGACCCAAATACATGACCTAAGGCCCTGCACAATGGCAGGACTCACTCTCTCTCTCTCTCTCTCTCTCTCTCTCGTAAATACAGAAAGCTTTTCTTCCCTTTGGCTCTCCTAGAAGCAGATATTATATACATCTGGAAAATTTTTTCTTAGCACGTAGGAAAATCTGTACTTTGTCATCTCATTGCAGGATTTAATCCACTTGTCCACCCACAGAAAATCCAGCTGCTGCCTGATCTAAATTCTGAAAAATGCATAGCAATGGGGCTAATTTCCCTCAAGCACCCGGCCTAGAACAAGCAAGGGAAAGAAGTTTTTTCTACTGCCTTTGTAGACTCGCCCACATCCGCCCTTCCAACTAGGAAGTCAGCCATGAGGTGGGGTGTCCTCTTCCCAACAGTCTCAAACTGGGCCTGGAGCCTGCTTGAGATTCTCTCTCCCCTTCTCTCTCTGCCCCTCCCCCTGCTGCTTGCAGGTGCGCGTGTTCTCTCTCGCTGTCAAGAAATAACTAAATAAATAAATAAATCTTTTTAAAAAATAAAATATACCTCAACTTATTCTATGTAACCAAAGAGAATGATTAATACACTTGGATGAAAATGCTCTTAGCATTTGTTTTGTTTTGTTTTGTTTATGCTCTTAGCATTAAATGAGGGTGTTTCTCTCTCTCTCTCTCTTTTTAAATGTTTCCTGTTCAAATATTTGAATGCCCTCCAAGTGCTCACATACCCTTTACTTTCAGGCCATTCTGTCACTCCCCATAATTTTTCTATTTGGTGACCTACAAAGCTAATTTATAAGGAAGTCCAGGCTATCAGTGTAGAGCTGGCTGACGAGGAAATAATTAGAACACGAAAGAGCCGTCTCTCCTGGGCAGGTACTAAACAATTATAAAATACTGATGCCCTACATGCGTGTGGCATGTTTTTCTACTCATCTGTTTTCAGAAAGGCATTCCCAGGCCTCCCAGAGAAGCTCGGTTAACCACATTAACTACCATTTGACTGCAGACCTTAGCACCTTGCCACAAGGTACACTTTCTAGTGGTGAAACTGTCACCAAAACTCCTATGTCTAGATTCAGTCCCAGAAGTCACTGGTATGTCCTGGGTCTATCTAACATGAAGCAAGTATTCTCCGATCCACTCTGAGATCCTGCCTTGGAGGACTGACACAGCCAGCCCACAGAGAACAGACCATCTTCCTCCAACCTTCATTTTTCTGTGGTGTTCATCTCTCACTCAAACATGAAGTCCCAAATCACTCTCCAAAGTACCTATAGGTCCTTAGAAGAGCAAACTTTACAGTGTTTCCAGGAATCGATCCCAAAGCAAAAGCAATGCTTTTCCCTTTTGTTGTCCTTGCTTATCCCTGAAATCAACAGGCCAAGAGTCAAAGGGGTGGAAGTGGAGAAGTGGGACCTAGAAAAGTCAAGTTGGAGCCATATATATATATATATATATATATATATATATGGAGAGCTCCAAGCACCCTGTAAACCTCAAGCCAGCACTAGGGGTTAATCAGAAGGTAGATGGCTGTGAATTCAAAGTCTCTGCTGTTTTACAACCATTTAATGAGAATGAATAATGTTCCCATCTCTGCCAGAGCTGGACCAGAAAAGAGCTCAGCCTAAGCACCACCATGACTTCCTTTAGAGATTGAGAGGAAGGAAAACGAAAGAGGCATCGTGTAGTTCTTTGGGACAAAAACTTTGAAATTACTTCCCATCAACGGAGCAGAGCAAATTCACTCGCCTCTCCCGGTCTCTTTTCCTACCAAATCAAAAGGCCTGATCAGTAAAGGAAGGACAGAAAGTGTGTGTGTGTGAGTGTGTGTGTGTGTGTGTGTGTGTGTCTGAGAATGTGAAGCGGGACAGGGGATGATGGGCTTTGGGTGAGGTTTAGCGGGGGACGGTGGCAGGTGGTTGGAAGTGGCAAGGCAGCAAAGCTAAGGCAAGGAGATTCTGAAGAAAGAGCGACGACTCCATCTATCACTCTAGTTCTTCCTCCCTTCTTGAAACAGAAAAAAAACTTCATTTAAAGTTACAGAACTTATGAAAACCACCTCTATCCCCAGGGATTTGCTCTGAAGAGGGGAGCCGCACACCTCCACGTCAGGGTTCCTCCAGTTCCTTGGAGGTCAGAGGGATAGAGGGGTCTCAGGGGCTCTGGCGGGCTCAGGCGGACGCGCGCTCCCGCGGACGCGCACTCCCACGTCCGCTCCATTCCGAAGATTCCAGGACGCGCCAGCGCTCTGCGTCCGCGACGCCCGGAGAGTTGGCTGGAACCCCGCAACTCTGAGGGTGCCAGGCCCGGGCCCTGGCCGGCAGCCCGGCTCGGAGTCCGCTCTCGGACACCGCCCGCCGCGGGGCCAAGCAGGCCTTACCTGGGCTGGGCAGGGCTCCTCCACCGAAAGAGGGATGACCTGGACGGTTCCATTGAGAGGCTTCTGCTCGTCCGGCTGCCCTCTTCCGAGCGCCAGGAGCTCCAGGTCTTCCCGCGGCGACGGGGATCTGGCTCCTTCCATAGACAGGCAGAGGAGCGCTGAGCGGCCCGCGGGCAGCAGGGCGCACACACGCAAGGGTGCGGAGTGCAGAGTGGACTCCCGAGCGGCTCGCTCTCCGCCCCCCGCGGGCGCGGCGCGGCCGACCTCGGGCGGCGGGCGGGGCGGGGCGGCGCTGGCGCTGGGGAGGCGCCCCAGGCCCCTGCGGGGTAGAGCCGCCGCGCCTACTGTGGGCTCGCGAGCGGAGCAGAGGAGGGCTGTTTTTCTGGTTTGTTCAGGGCGCTGCCGGCGCGGCCTTTCCCACTTCGCGCAGATCCGGAGCAGAAGCGGAGCCGAGGGCCCGGCCGGGTGGCGGCTGTGGCCGGGATGGGCCCGGCAGCGCGGTGCCCGCGGAGGAAAGTGGACGTTCCGCCTCCAGGAGCCACCTGCTGCCACGGCTTGCCTGGCTTTCTCTGCCTAGCAGAAGTTCATTCATTTCATCAGCAAGGAACTCCGAGGCATCTCCTGCGTGCCAGGCATCGTGCGAGGTTCCGAGCGGGTGGAAAATAAATGACGCCTTCCCTGTAGGAGTCCAGAGTCAGGCAAAGAGACGGGATGGGGTGCAGAGCAAAGGATGGGGTGGTGGAGGGAAGGGCAGGCTCTGGACCCAGGCTGCCCAGGCGGATCCCCTTTCACACGGTGCCTACAGGGAGACCCTGGGCTTCATCCTTCCTGCCAGCTTTCTTGTCTGTAAAGTTGGCAGCGTGTTAGTGCCTACATAATGGAGCTGTTGCCGGGATTAAAAGAGCTGATGTCAGTAAAGTCCTCGGAACAGTGCCTACCAACATGTAGAAAACATTCACAAATGTTTATTATCATCTGCCTTTGAGAAGACGAGTCACAGACACCCCTCACCCCCAACAACACACATACACGCACACACACAACCCGAGGGACAGGCATAGGCACTCACACACAAAGCATAGTTCAGAACTTCTGCTCTGGGGAGCCTGAAATAAGATTTGCTAAGCACTGTTTGCGTTGATCCTCTCGAGGTTCTGTTCTGAGCTGGCTTGCCCCCAACACAGGGATTGAGACCAGTGTGAGGCCCCAACAGGATGCATATAAATAAGTTTCACTTCAGAAGATGCTGACTTGAGTCCCAAAGTCTGGCATCCTTGATACCTACTGTTCAGCTGCTTCGTAAATATTGGATATCTAGTTGTCTCTTGCCTGGAACGGGATCATCTGGTCATCTAGGCTCTATCTGGCAGCCTTCAGGGTGCCTGGGCAGTTGGGTTCATTGAGCCTCTGACTCTTGCTTTTGGCTCAGGTCATGATCTCCGGGTACTGGGATCCAGCCATCCTTGGGCTCTATGCTCAGCATGGAGTCTGCTGGAGATTCTCTCCTTCTGCCTCTCCTCCTCCCTCCTCCTCTACCCCTGTACCTCCCCGGAGCTCGTGCTCTCTAATAAATAAATAAAATCTTTTTTAAAAAAGAATTGGAGCCTTCAAAGGGGGCCCTCCCAGTAGTATCTAGGGCGAGAGGACTGCAGCCCAGCAAGGAGGAAACAGACGGGAATAAATACTCTGACCTCGCTCTCTACCTGCCACTCTCCTTTCCGTGACCCCCTTTGGGAACTGGTGATAGAAGTTGGGGATCGGCCTCTTAGAGCTCACAGAAGAAAATGAATATAGGGTGCAAAGAGAAAGGAAGCCTGCACCTTTCTGCACCTTTCCCTACTGACATCTTGTCTTCTTTCCCACTCATAGGACACCCCTCTTTTCTGATCAGATTCCTTTTCCGTGCTAGCCCTCACCTCTCCCATTCTATTGCCACCCCCACTTCTTTGTATATGATGTCCCCTCTGCTAACAATGCTTTTCCTACCCATTTTCTGCATAGACCGTTCCCACTCATCTTTAGCTTCTAGCCAAGATATACTTTTCCCACAAAACCTTCCGTGACTTGCCTCCTCCACCAGAAGTTATTCACAGTCTCTTCTGAGACCAATACACATTGTACCTGGGCTAAATGCATCCGATTCAGGCCAATTTAGTTCAACAAATTGTACTGAGTGCTTGCTCTGTGTGTCACACATTCCTCTGGGTGCTTGAGACATGTCTAAAGAGATAGCTAAATAAAAGTCATGGCCATTGTGAGGCTTATATTTAATGAGGGGAAATAAGCTTAAACAACGTTTCTAAAATATTTGAAATGCCTTGTGTTATGGAAAAAAAACAAAGCAGAGGATGGGAGTCTGGAGTGTCTAGTGGTGAAGGTTAGGGAAAGAGGAGGGGGGATTACAAATAGGGCAATCACGTCAGGCCCCATCGAGAAGGTGGAATAAACAGGACATGGGGACACAACGTTCACCGCGGCAACTGTAGTTTAGAACATGTGTTGCATATTTGAAAGTTGCTCAGAGAGTAGATCTTAAAAGTTCTCATGGGGAGAGGGAAAATAACCTATAACTGTGTAGGGAAAGACATGAACTAGACTTACTGTGATGATCATTCACACAAATATAGAATCATCATCTTGTACACCTGAAACTAATATCATGTTAAATGCCAATTATCCCTTCAGTTTTTAATGGGCAGTTGGAACAAAGAGTTAAAGTTGGTAAGGACAGTAGCTGTGTTGTGTCAAAAGAAGAGGGACATTCAGGATGAGGACCGTAAAGTGGGGTCCGTTTGACTCTTACTGTCCGAGAATCAGTAAAGCAGCCTGAAGAGCTAACACAAAGGATCAGCAGTAATTTTTTTTGTTTTTTGTCTAAGCTCGTTGAGGTACCTGTGAAGTCCCAGTGCTTAGCTCCGCGTGGAGCACGGTGTCCTATATAAATATCGGTTAGTTGGAATAATAAAATTATATTCTCAGCAACAATGGTGTGTTAGGCCCAGGGCCCGAGACCCTGGCTAGAATCACCAAGACCTCTCAAACCCGGATCCCCAACCTTATCCAAGACCCATACAACCTTTCCCACAGTTCCCTGGTTTGACTGCAGGAGCTCAGTCTCAATGGGAGAGTCCCTCCCTGTGTTGGATGAATCGCAGCTGTCTTCCAAACTCTGTTTCTCCTCGAATAGATGCTTAAAATCTTCTTCACCCTCCAGAGGATCAAAAAACTACTGTTAATGGTCACAAACACACTCTACACCAGATCTCCTAACGCTTCTGAGTAGTGGGGAGCAGGGTTTATGTAATCTCTAAACTAGATTAGGATGCGTTTCTAGAATTACATAAACCTATCCCTTGCACACTGTTGGCAACTCTATGGTAATATAGGTTTTGAAGACAAACAGATTTAGGGCTCATCACTGTATGTTCTTGAGCAAGTTGTTTAATATCTGTGAGCTACTGCTTCTTTTTAAAGAGAGAGCAAGAGAGAGAAATAGAGAGTGTGCACACAGCAGGGCGGGGTGGGAGCCAGAAAGAGAGGGAGAGAGAGAATCTTAATTCTCAACATGGGGCTCGATCTCACCACCTGAACTCATGACCTGACTGAAATGGAGTTGGAATCTTAACCCACTGAGCCTCCCAGGAACCCCAAGCTTCGTTTCTCATTATAAAATGATTCCTACCCAGGAATTTTATTGTTAAAGACAATTAAATGAAGTAATTAGAGTAAAGCACTTAATCCTATGCCTGACAAATAGCAGGGTCTCAGTAAATGTTCCCTTACTTTCTGTGACTGTAATCATCTTTGTAACTAATAGCTACCCACCCCCAACCCTTAGCAGCCAACAATATTCCTTGACTCAATAGATTTTCTTTTTATATTGATTTGTGTTCCTGTCCTGTTGCATTTTTTTGATCACTGACACTAGCTGACACCTCCTAAGATTACCTGAACTACTTAAATTCTTACTTGCAACCTGTTTCTGATTTCTGATAACTGCAAATTTCTTAATCTCCAGAGAGCTGATCTAGAATGTAGGTAAGTGTCCCAATCTCTTCCTGAGGACTTTTTCATCCTGCCAGTCAGTCTGACTCTAAACTAAGGATTCAGAATGAGTAAGAAAGTAATGTTTCTCCCTTCAGGTAGAAACAAATTTAGATTAAACAATTGTTGATGGAAGTTGAAGATTTTAGGACGAGAAAACAAATTCTATACAGATTTGTTTTGCCATTTCTTTAAAATCTCTTTCTATAGGGGTAGCTTTTTAAAGGGTATCGTTCTTTCATAAAGTTGTTCAAACATGTTTTTTAAAGTATATGGTTCTTGCACAAATAGTTCTTTTTAATACAATTTCAAGTTATTGACTCAATTGCTTTAGTTTCCTTAAGGAGTAAAATGTATATAACATTAAAAAATTAAAACCTCTTTGTTGCCAAGACTTGATGACCAGTATAAGATTTTCAATTTTGCTTTTCTTGTCATAGTACTTGCTCTTTTTCTGTCTCCCTCCTTTGAGAGCAAATAATTTCCCAAATGATTATTGTATAAACCAAAAAATAAAGTAACATCATCTAAGTGACATCACCAAAGCACCAACGGATCTCATTACCTTCAAAGAGGCCTGTACTTCTGGAAAGCACAACAATATGTATCCATATATTGTCAGGTGACAAGCACTTCTACTCTAAACATAGGCAACTGGGTCAGCCTCTCAGACGAATCAAGCAGAAAACAGTTGAGGAAGGGTTGGTTTGTAATGTTGCATTCTGCAGATTTGAAGACACTGTGAAGGAGGGCAATATTTCCCAGTAGTCTGGCACATAAAAATGTTCCAGTCTTGGTTTAAGGAGGCCATTCCAGTCTATGAACTAAACCAGTTCTTTGGATTTGCCTCTATCCACACTTTTACAAGAATGAAGTATATAGTTCCATGTCATCCTGGCATCTAGGCATAATATAGCTAGATAAACTAGGTTGGTGTTTCTGAACCTTTTCCCCACCCCTGCACTGCTGAGGAACATGATATACTCACATTTGTGCAACCAAGTGTGTAGAATGGTAGCATGTATGTGTGGTTTGGAAAAATTCCCTGCGATGAATCTGATTGATAGATCATGCTACCCCTCCTCCATCTCCTAACTGAGATCACAAACTTATTCAAGGTGTTGGTGATGTTTTTAAATAGTAAATCTCCTTAGAATTGACCATGAATAAAAGGTACAATTCAGAGATGTCTGGATGGCTCAGTCGATTAAGTGTCTGCCTCCAGCTCAGGTCATGGGCTCAGGGTCCTGGGACTGATTCCCACATTTGGCTCCCAGCTAAGCAGAGTCTGCTTCTCCTTCTGCCTGCCGTGCCCCCTGGTTGCAAGCGCTCTCTCTCTCTCTCTCTCTCTGTCTCTGGCAAATAAATAAAATCTTAAAAAAAAATTATTCACGTTGTACCTAGGTCATAGCAATCCCAGGCAAAATAAACCTGGTTTTTAAGAACTGTCAACCTAATTTGTTCTTCTATACAGTGAATTTAGTAGCTAAGTCCCACTTTGTGAATTAAGGGGTGCATTTGGCACTCTGAATTGTACTATGCTATAGCTGGCTTATTGAATCCTTAGGGACCCATTCAGAAAGTTATCATTAAAATGTTGTCTTTTGGTGGGAGGTTGGGAGAACCAGGTGGTGGGTATTAGAGAGGGCACAGATTGCATGGAGCACTGGGTGTGGTGCAAAAACAATGAATACTGTTACGCTGAAAAGAAATAAAAAATTTTAAAAAGAATGTTGTCTTTTACCTGATGGAAACAATCTTTTGGCAGATTAAAATATATTCTCTGAACTGGGAATCGTTCACTATTTCAGGGACATTAAATCCATATTTCAGTTTTTCTGTCTGATCCAGAGAATGACCCCTTTTGCTCTCTTTCTCTCCTTTTACTGTTCCATTAAGATCCTCTGAAACCCCACAAAAACCATTTTCATTATTCTGGATCCTACTTAAAAATAGCATTATTACTTCTTTGACTTTGTCCCAGAGAAAACAAATAATATCATTCTTCTCCTTCCTGCTGTTTTCAACTAGTCAGTGGTATTGTTAAGTGAGGCCTCTGTTCATGGAAAGCCTATTCCACGATTGAATATGAAACCTTCTAAATCAAGATCAAATAAATCAATAACTATGATGTTTTGAGCATGTACTACAGGTTTACAACTATGCCAGGTATTATAATGCCCTGAAAATAGAAGTAAGTCTAAGCCATCACAGTTTTATTAAAAAAACAAGAAACAAAACCAGAAGCCAAATGATAATATTTCTGAAAAATTTGACCTTCAAAACAACCATCTAAAAATTCCCTTCTCGGGACGCCTGGGTGGCTCAGTTGGTTGGACGACTGCCTTCGGCTCAGGGCGTGATCCTGCAGTCCCGGGATCGAGTCCCACATCAGGCTCCCAGCTCCATGCGGAGTCTGCTTCTCCCTCTGACCTTCTCCTCGCTCATGCTCTCTCTCACTGTCTCTCTCTCTCAAATAAATAAATAAAAAAAAATCTTTAAAAAAAAAATAAAATAAAATAAAAATTCCCTTCTCATTCAACTGATGAACAGGATTATCACAATTCCTTAAATCCCATGTAAGTGCTTTCAGTCGAACTACCATGATGCTTCATTCCATGATTTTAGTGCAGATAGTTGATTGTCATCCTGGCATCCTGAAATAGCCAAGTGAGTTAGGTTGTCTGTTTTGTTGTTTAGTTGATGGTTTCTCTGTACACAATATTACCCTTTGCCATGGCTGAAGAAAGTCTGTTATTATGTAGTTAGACAAAATTCGATTGGAAACCAATAATATAGGTACTTCCTTTGTCAATAACTGAGATTGGGTTCATTTGCATTTATAAAAGCGACATTTGGTGCATTTACTTTTATTATAACACTGAAATCAGGCATTTTTTAAAATTTATTTTTTATTTTCAGCATAACAGTATTCATTATTTTTGCACCACACCCAGTGCTCCATGCAATCTGTGCCCTCTATAATACCCACCACCTGGTACCCCGACCTCCCACCCCCCGCCCCTTCAAAACCCTCAGATTGTTTTTCAGAGTCCATAGTCTCTCATGGTTCACCTCCCCTTCCAATTTCCCCCAACTCCCTTTGAAATCAGGCATTTTTAATGGAATTTTTTACTTTAATAAATTAGATTTGACTAAATCCTTATAAATATCTCTACCTTGAATAGAAACATAAAGAATGGATTCCTGAGCATCTTACCCATTTTTTACCTTATTTAAGAGTCTTGATTCATGACACTAGGTTTTCCTCCATTTCTGAATCAATGGCCCCTTGATGTTTAAGAAGGAATACAACTCTAGCCTTGAGGCAATTTTTATGGAATAAAATACATATTAATCTCTCTATCTTTCGATAAGTACCAAATGTAAGCAATCTGAAATTTACAGAAGAAAAAAAATTGGGTTTCCTTTTAGGGTTAATTGCTGCTTTTTTTTTTTTTTTTTTAAAGATTCGATCCCAGAAATCATAGTCAAAACTCCAACTTGTACTTTTACAAAAGAGAAGGGACATATTTATGAATCCAGGAAACAAAATTTGACACTCTTGTGTAAACACCAGGAAAGTTTGGTCTTCCGCATCCATGTCCCCAGCTAACGATGCCAGTCAAAATCCATTTTCCATCACTTTTTCTTCGACAAGATAAAGGTCCACCCGAATCTCCCTACACAAGAAGATAATGTAAGTAGGAAGTATCTTTCTCTCATGACCATCAATTTTGTCATTAATGTGTTTAATGGATTGTATCAAAACTCTCATTCTGGAAAGTTTTCACTTGGCCAATTATTAGGTAGTTTGGAGAAGGGTCAGGAAATAATATGAAACTTCTAATGTCATTTGAGAATTATTCTTCCCAAAGTCAAAAGGCTGCATTTATCACAAGAAATGTAATTTCTTAGTCCAAGAGTATCTTCACAATATTCTTATAGGGGAAACAACTTTCACACACCCCAAATGAAGAAAAAAACTCAATAGTAGTGGAGGTAGCCAAAGCAGTAAGAGTAATGATAATAACTGCTAACATTTGTTGAGTGTGAGCTGTCTGCCAACCTCTGTTTGGGGATCATTTAGCCCTGACAGCAACCTCAGGAACCAGGGTTATCTTGAAAAGTTGACCTCTGCCTTGGGGCCATGCAAATTCAGTGGTTGGCTTTGGATTCTGACAAAGAACAATGAAGAATGACACCCTGAGGAAACCCCCATGGCTTGCTGGCCCACAGCTGTCAAGGACAGATCACCCTCATTTGAGAGTTCCTTCTGATATCTCAACTCCAAAAAACAAAGATGAAAATAATTCAAAGTGTACACATAATTCCTACAGTATCTATCCTTTAAATTATAACATCTGGGCTTCATTTTTCAAGATTTGGAAGACAGGTAAACCTGCAACTTAGCTAGAGGCAAAGATAAAAAAGCATTCTGAATTTGCCCCCGAGTCCCACCCCCCAGTTCCAACCCTGCTTAACTGAATTCTGGCTGCTGAGAAACTGGGCTCTTTTTATTTTAATTATTGCCACACCAGCTCTACTAAGTCTAAGTTGACCTGTAAACTCTGATGGCTAGGTGGAACAGGACTATACGACTGCCTAGCCTCAGGAAGCAGCCAAAACTTAGCAGTTTTAGTATTAGACAGATAAGGGTTCACATTCCAGCTCAGGTATTTATTTACTAGCTGTGTGATCTTGGGTAATTTGCTTACCCTCTCTGTGTCCAGTTTCCTCTTCCATAAAATCGTCGTGAAAGAAAGACTTAAATGAATTTATGTAAAGGATCTAGTGCTTGCCACAAAATAGGAGTTCAGAAGATAAAATCCATTATTACAATAAGATGAGTATTTGTGGCATAGTGGCTAAGATTTAGAGAGATGTGGGAACAGCTCCCACTGCCCTCTTCAGCCTCAAAAGCATCTGTTCACCTTTTGGCAATCATATAGCTATCTGCATAGATTAAAATCTGAGACTTGGAAACATATCCATGAAGATGAACTCCAACTTGACCCCTGTCAGGAGGCCTAACCAGAGGCATAGGAATGAGTGTCCTCTGTCGCCTCTCCCACTCCTCTTTCCCTTTCCCCAGCCTATGCATCAAAGGAGCAAGTAAATAAAACCCTGGTATTTCAGTAGAGAAATGGCTGCTAACCATCCTAAGACACTGTGTGTGTGTGTGTGTGTGTATGAGAGAGAGAGAGAGAGAAACAGAGAGAGAGAGAGACTGCTTTGTTTTTTAGTTCTTGGTCACAAGAAAATAAATCATGGCAGAATGATAAATCCAAATCTCATTTTCTAAATGAGGAAAATACATGGGAAGCAGAAAATTGAGTTTTAAAGACCTAATTATTTAATCGCCTTTCCCTGATCTTAGGCAATTAGATTATAATTAGTCTCTGAAGTAAGGGAAATACCTGTCCTAGTTCTTTCCCAGTGTTGTGCAAGCTACACATGAAAGCACGTATGGAAAGCATGGCATCTTGGCAAAGGAAAGGTGTGATGACTTACCCGGCAGGCATCTCTCTTGCCTGACAGGACCCCTGCGCACAACATCCGCGAAGTGATGATCCCATAGGTGGAAACGCAGAGGGTTTGGTCAATGAGCTCTACCTCTGCTTGCTGCAAAACAGGGGAGCCTTTATTGTCTGGAAAACACATGGGAAGTGGAAATCAGGGTAATGATTACACTTATTCGGGGCGCCGTCAGACCACCTACTCACATTATCTCCTCATCCTCAGAACAATTTTTTATGGAAATTCTTTTATAATCCCCCTTTTGCTGATGAAGAAATAGAGGCTGAGGAGATTAGAGGGAGTGTCCGACCTGACGGCAAGTAATAGAGCAGGACTCACACCCAAGGTCTGACTCTATCTCCGGCTGAGCCACACTCCCTCATTACGTACTTCCTGTTTCCGGTAGGACTGTGAATCCCAAGAGTCACTAATACTGGTTGCGAGGCCTACCTTTTAAATGGAGCAGCATAATCAGATATAGGAGAGAGAACTGGAAACCATAAAGACATAACAGTTTTGTTATACCCTTTTCACTTCCTTTTTATCCTGCCTGGCTAAAATGATTCCGAAAAGTAAGTACACTCACACTCATGCTTAGAAAGAGATGTCCCATGATAAGCTGGTTGAATCAACTCTTCCCTCCTGTGATCTAAGATAATGTCATGAAAGTCCTGAGCACAGTCCTGATAGGTTATGGGGATTAGAGCCGTGAGCCGCTCTTTGTCATTAGAGTTCTGAGATCCCAGCAGGCCCCTGGGACATTAACTCACACGCCAGCAGTGAGCCCTGGAGAAGCTGCCCGCAAGGAACGTTTAGAGAGGGTCAAAAGGAGGGCAAGGGTAAGAGTCAAAGTTGGCAGAAAATGCATCCGTCCTTAAACCCTTGGAAATGGCTGCCTGGGAATCTGAGATGTGGGGGAGACGAAGGAAAAGCGTCAGCCCTGGGGTGGTGCTCACAAAGCTGTGGCTTCTTCCCCTCACTGCATATTCAGAATCAACCTTTAATCCTAGACCGTGAAACATCTTGATGGAGCAGATGTGGGGACATCAGGACGTCCCTACCACTCTGACCTTTGTGAATAATGATAGAGATGCCAGCTAGGGTGAAGGGATTGTACAGAGGTATCCCCTCTGAGCGGTCCAGTTCTAGGCTGATGTACCCTCAGGCCTGAATTTGCACTCTGGGGAGCTAAGGACAGGCTGGCTTTCAGCCCTGACTCTCATCTACCTGGCAAGTTGCCCTTGTGATGGACAGATCTGCACAAACCTCCAGATAGTTGCCTCTGACTTGACATAATAGGGTTTGTTGTGGGGAGGAGTGGTGTGGGTGTCCTCTTCTTTAAGAAAAGGAATCCCTTCTTTGGGTGAAAGGGAACCTGAAGAGTAAAGAGGAACTCTCTTCTGTAGTGGAAAACCTAGCAAAATTTGGAAAAGGCCCATACCGTCTCTCCAATCTTGCCCTATTCAGAACCGTCCCTCCCTGCCACCCCTGATGTGGTGGGTCTTGCTTCTTTTGGGGGCAAAGGAAGAACGTCATAAAATAGAAATAATTAACACTGCCTCCATTCTACTTCTTAGAATTATCAGGAAGCTCAAATGAGAACATATACAAAAAACCCCTATGAGCCCCAAAGCACTACATCAATGCAAGTTAGTATTATCCAGAGGGGGAGGGCATGACCGTTCACTCGTTCACACACCTGCTTCGTGCCTTCGCCCCCAGCCGGTCACCCAGCACTTCTCCCCACCGTGCACTTTCTGGCCAGCAGGAGGGATGCATATTGGCTGAATGAGCTGTTTCAGGGTCTCAGGCCAGGCTGTACTGAGCTGTAGCAGAGCAATGTCATAGTCAAAGGTCTGACTGTTATAGTACTCATGGACCACAATTCTCTTCACTGGGGAGATGAACTTGGCATTCCCCTGCACGTACATCCCGAGGTGAGCAGTCCATGGCGTGGGGTCTGACAACCTGGCAGAAAAGGAAGGAAGCATGAAGTCAGTGGCCAGGGTTTGAAGAACCATCCAGGATTTGGACACAAGCCCTCTGCAGCCTGACAAGGGCTGAGGGAAGGAGGCCTCCCTTCCAGTTCTATTCTAGTCCCTGGCTCTGTCCGCGGACATGGCGAAAAACACAACTTTTCCCAGCCTCCCTGTCTCCTCATAAACAGAGTTGAAGGAAGGTATAGTAGGGGTGGTGCATGGTAGCCATGTTCCAGAAAAGTCCCTCTGCCATCCTAAAGAACTGCTGGAAATTCTGTTGCCCCTGCTATCTCATGAACCACACGCAGGTCAAGAATGTGACTAGAATTAATTTGTTACATTCTTCCTATTCATGCTGACATAGGCATCTGATGGGGACAGACAGGGCTGGTAAGACAGTGATCTGGGAGTCCTTTTGCCTAATTCAAATAATATGAATTCAAGAGAGTTTAGAAATCAAAGTGCAATAAGGAGGAATTGGATGAAATTCCTTCCTGTCATCCATCTACCAGAAGCCTGAAAGATCATGGCTACAACTGCTCAAGCATGACCATTCACAAGGACCCCACTCTTTGCCAGCCCTTCCAGAACTCTACTTCTGACCTTTGTGGCCTTGCGCAAATTTATTGAGGGCCTTGTGGTCTCCATGTGAGGTGTCCATCTCCACCTGCACAGCAGCCTTGTTCTAGTGGGATGAAGAGATTGTTCCAGCGGGGTGAAGAGATTGCGAAAGCTTTGCAAGAAAAATAAGGACAGAGTTCAAAGAGTGTGGCCCCGAATCTGCTGGCCTGACATCTCATGGTTGGCATCGGGGACCTTGGGGAGTATTAAGGTTAACATATTACTTGGAACAGTGTCATAGTATAAAAGACCAATGATCGAAGACAAGTATAGCCATTTTAGTCATGAACGTGAATTCTGTAAGTTCCACAAGAAGCACATAGTTCAATTATATAAAACCCTTAGAGGTTTTATATTAAATTATTATTTTATTTTTACTTTATTTTTATTTCATTTATTTTTATTTATTTATTTTATATTTTATTTATACTTTATTTTATTTTTTACATCATTAAATTATTATTTTATTCAAATATTAAAAACCCTTGGAATTTCCTAAATGAATAGAGCCACAAAGCTGTCTTTTATTATGTTGTTATGTTAATGTTGACTTTTGGACCCCACCTAAGGCCGGGGAGCTGGTGGCCAGGAGAACCAACTATCTAATTGGAGGGTTACAACTTTCAGTCCCACTCAATGACCTCTGAGGAGGAGAGAGGGGCTGGAGGTTGAATCTACTGCCAATGCCAATGATTTAATCAATCTTGCCTGTGTAATGAACCCTCCATAAAGACCCAAAAGGATAGGGGTCTGGAGAGGGCATGATAGATTCTCACCCTTTCCCCAAACCTTGTCCTGTGTATCTCGTCCCTCTGGTTGTTCCTGAGTTACACCCTTTTACAATAAACCAGTGATCTAGAAAGTAAACCACTTTTCTGAGTTCTATGAACTGCTCTAGCAAATTTACTAAACCCTAAGAAGAGATGGTTAGAACCTCTATAGCTGTTGAGCCAGAAGAATAGCGACAACCTGGACTTAGAATAGGTGTCTGAGGTGGGGAGGAGGGAAATGTTTCCTAGGTCTGAGCCCTCTACCTGTTTAATCTGATGCTATCTGCAAGCAGACAGGGTCAGAATTGAGTTAAATTGCAAGACACTAGACTGGCGTCAAAGAATTAGTTGCCTGATAATGTGGGAGCCCCCCACCCCTGCCAACCACCACTTTGGAAATTACCCTTCCTCTCCAAATAGAAGTCCAGTGCCTGTTCTACACACACACACACACACACACACACACACACACACACACACACACGCCATTTGAACTGCTCGAATGTCCCCAGCGGGCAGCTTCCTTCCACAGCTTGAGGGCAGATGCAGGGTCTGGGATCAGAGAGTGTGCCCTCTTAGACTAAGAAGTGAGATGCCCTACCTGTTTCCGTGGAAACAGTGGGCCGCAGAAAGAAGCCACTCCCTGGAGATGACCGAGGCTGCGCAGTAGGCCGAGCCGACAAAGTGGAGGCTGACTTGCCACGGCCAACCCCCTTCCTGTGTGTCGCTGCCCCCAATGATGCGGTGGAGGGCGGAGGAGCCCCTGCTGCAGCCTTCGGAGAAAGGAAGGGCCATGTGACTTAAAAGCAGACCAGGCGGGGGGCGGGGTGGGGGGGGAGCAGACTTGGAAGAAAAACTGGAAATTAAATCAGGTTTCAAGCTGCACTGGGAACTGAGGCACCAGGCAGGCAATTGGAAACCTCTTGGAAAACGCACCCCCAGACCACTTCCTCCGGAGAACAGGTGGGACACAGAGTCTCTGGACAATAAAGCACATTGATTCAAGGCCTCATTAGCAACAGCTGCGTGATAGGAACAGTAGCCTTGGGGCTTAGATGATTGGGGAGGAAAAGATTAGTTCCAATCGCGAGAGAAGCAAGTGCGTCTTTGCGCGCTGATTTGAGAGAAAGACAAATGAAAACCTATTAAGACAAAGTAGTTACCAGAACCATTATTTTCCAGTTATGTTTTGATAACGATGCGTAAATACCCTGCTGCCTAGGAGCCAGTTAGAGACCACAAGCTAACATATGGCAGATTATGGTTTTCAGGGGTAGCCAAAGAAAGCAGCAGCGCTTGGCATTGATTCTAACACAAGGCTTAAGTCACAGTCATCCACTGTGTTCCAGTTTCAGTTTCTTTTCTCGGGGACTTTTTATTTAGGAGCCTCTCCCTTGATTAGAGTTACCAGAAAGTGGAAGTTCTCATTATAAGCACCTGAGGCTTTAATGCTAGCTGTCGAGAAAGCAGAGAGGATCCCCTCCAGAGGTTTTTATTCTGAGAAACCATTTCAGACGCAGTTCGCCAATATTTACTATTCTTCCCAGGACCCCAACTTTTGCCAGGGGGATTGACCCCAAGAAGGGAATGAAAATGAACAACTGGAACGCGAGGAGGGAGTACAGGGAGTCGGAAGGAGAGTATTTCTACTCACTGCAGCCTTCTTCGTCGCTTCCATCTGGGCAGTCCACGGTCCCATCACACTGTGCGTTTTGTTTCCTAAAGCAAATATCATTGCCGCATTTAAAAGTCCTGTGGCTACAGGGAATGCCTAAAAATGAACAAAAGAGGGTAGAGTTTTTCCTGCCCAGAAACAGACTTGAGGGAATGACACTCAACTCCGTCCTCCAAGGATGGGGTTGCCCGGGCATCGGTATTTGCCGCTCTAGGCAACATGGCAGAGGGCAATGAAGTGAGCCCACGGTGACCAGCCCCCTGACCCCAGCAGAGCCATTGGAAGCCAGGCGGGCAGGCAGACCACTTGTTGAGAATCAATCCCATGGCCCCTCCTTTCTTCTTCCAGAGATGCAAAGCGGTTGGCCTTACTGGTTTCTTTAGGCCGTGGCCTATTGATTATTTTGTCATGCTCTCCAAGAAAATTTTGAGCAAAGGTCAATACCATATCCAGTCCTTTCACAGCATTATGGGGGAAAAGGGTTTGGGAATCCCAGCACATTTGTTCACAGCTCTAATGGTGTGTGTTTCTGCAGGGGCTAGAAGAGAACATGCCCATAACGGTATCTGGCAGGTCCCACTAGATCACGTCCTCAGCATCCTTTACTCTCCAGCGGCATTAAAAGCAAATAAGCAACAAAAATCTTCCAGTATTCACACGGCACACACGCACATGCGTGCACACACACACACGCTCAACACACACACTCAACTCAAACAGTGACCAACTGTCCCATTTTGCCTGGGCCCAGAAGGAACCCAGGGAACTGGGATTTTCAGTGCTGAAACTGGGTAAGTCTTGGCAACACCGGGACACATCGGTTGTCCTACCCCCCACCCCAGGGGTATTCAGTTCCCACTTAACGGAGTACACAGGAAAAAGGTAGAGCACAGAGGACTCTCCCTCACTCTGAGTGCAGTTCTGCTCATCCTGGCCATCCTCACAGTCCCTGAAGCCGTCACAGACCAGAGGGCTGGGCTGTCTTAAGGAACTGGCATTACAGGCGGGCTTAGGAGTCACTGGAAGGAAAACAGACAGAAAGCTCATGAGCCTGAGTCATCACCGGCCTTTGAGAACCAGCAGTGCCCTTCTAATGGTGCACATGGCTAAGATGACTTCCATAAAATACAAAGTGTCTTTTCCTCCAACCTGACACCTGCCAGAGAAAAGCAGAGGTTGAAACTTTGCTGTAATCCCTAGTACTCCGAGTTGGTCAGATCTGGTTTTTGCTTTTGCCAAAACACATTCAACTCTGGCAATTTGTGTACTTAATTACAACTAAATGCATCCCGAGATGTTCTTTTAAGGAAAAGAAAAATCATAAGTTGTTATCTAAATTGAACTTGTCTGGTGTGCCTGGGTGACTCAGTCAGTTCAGCTCTAACTCTTGATTTCCGCTCAGGTCACTGTCTCAGGGTGTGGAACTTGGTTAAGATTCTCTCTCTCTCTCTCTCAAAAAAAAAAAAAAATCAAATAACTAAATATATAAAATTGAACTTGTCTGCCTTCCTAAACAAAGTGGGAGTGGCCTTAACTTGAGGATTTCTTATTCATTTTTTTTTTTTTAAATCTCAGGGCCCTAACTACATAGTAGGTGCTCATTAAAGTTTTGTTGAATAGATTAACAGCTATGAGATCTTGAAGGACAATAGGCTTGTCATCTGTGTATAAGGAAAACTGTCTTTTAAATGATTTGTCCTGGGTGATCCATTTCCTGAATTAAGAAACACCATTGTAAATTATCACAAGTTTTCTTCTTTGGAATATTTTCATGAATTGCCTTTGGACAAGGGACAGGCACACTTATATTACTTATATTAGCAAGCACTCTTGGAAGATATGATTCCTTTGATATTTCTGGTTTTGTGAAAAGTGATCATTTTTTGTTATTTGCTCTTGTGTTTTCAGTGGCATCTCTTATTAGGGGCCAGAGGTAACAAGAGAGGACATGACTGCCCTGAAATGTTCATTGAGGCTTCTGGGTGTACCTAGCTGACTCCTAGGGAATATTTTCCAAAATGGCACAATGAGAAATAATGATCACCAAAAACAGCCCTTTTTCTTTTTTTCTTTCTTTTTTTTTTTTTAAGATTTTATTTATTTGACAGAGAGATCACAAGCAGGCAGAGAGGCAGAGAGAGAGAGGGAAGCAGGCTCTCTGCTGAGCAGAGAGCCCGATGCGGGGCTCGATCCCAGGACCCTGAGATCATGACCTGAGCAGAAGGCAGAGGCTTAACCCACTGAGCCACCCAGGCACCCCAGCCCTTTTTATACAATAACAATAATCATAGCAGGGAATGATAATAATGTAAAAAAACACCAGCAACCTTGCTCACTATATAATGGCCAGCATTTATTTTCTTCAGCAACAGAAAACCCTATAGATTGAGAGGGTCACTGAGCCCTAAGTTAAGAGAGTTTTACTTTGTTTTGTCAAAATAAATAAATAAATAAATAAATAAAGGTGTAAAGCCACAGGTTGTTTTTCAGGAATATAAGTTTTTCATAGTTATATTAACTGTACTTTTTCTCCAAGAATATGAAAGGAATTAAATAACTTCACCATCACAATTGTATTTGAATGAAAGTCTGGATCTTTAGGAGAAAGCATTGCCGATGGTGTCATATGGTCTGATGAACCATCCCCTCCATATGACTCCCTAAAACTGGAGGTAGATTCAGGAATGATGTGTAAATAGTAATGAAAACCCAAGAGAGAGAATTGCTGTCCAAAATAGGAATTTCCAATACCCTGCCCCTTCGTCATTGCAAGTGTGACACTGTTGCAAACTATTCAGGCAATAATAGCAATAACAGTAATTCTCTCCTTCCCAACACCTGTGCTCCATGAATGAATGGGCTGAAAGTGGTGACTTCTCTGTTAGTTGAAGATTGTGGTTCATTGAATTACTGGCCTCAGATCCTCACTCCCTGTGGGACTGCTATACACTATTATACACCTCCACTCTTGCATGACCCCAAAGTGTGTGTGATAAGCTTCCTGCCCCTGGACTGTAGTCTTAGCTCTAGGATTCGCTTTGAGTGATGGAATATGATGTAAGTGATGGTGTGCTGGCTCCAAGCCCAGAACTTAAGAGGAACACTGTGGTTTTGCTCACCCCTCCTTTGCTACTACCACTGCCATGGCCAGCCCACTGGTTCAATGAGAAAAGGAGCGACCCAACCTGGAAAGAACCAAACTTAAGAGGACCTACTGCTTAAAGCAGAAGGACCCAGCTGAGGCCAGCCTAGATCAGTCCTATCTCAAACAACTCACAGGTGCATGGTCTAGAATACATGATTATTGTCAGTCACTGAGTTTTGGGTAACTTGTTATGCAGCAATAGCTAACAGCTACAAAGACCCAGGATATACATCAGCAGCAACGATGGCCCTGAGAAGTTACTTGTTCCTAAGAAAGCCACAGAAGAATTAAAATACTCACCACAGAAAAGCTCGTCGCTTTCATCAAAGCAGTCATTTACTCCATCACATCGCTGGGCTTGAGGGACACACAAGCCAGAGGAGCATCGAAAAGATCCAATGGGACAGGCTAGAGACAATAAAACACGAGAAGTCTTGGGTGAGTCCCTAAAAGTCGTCAGACCACATGAACAAAGAATGATGAAGTATTAGGTGGTTAAGGAATTGGCCATGTAGAGACAGTAATTCTACAGTTTCTCCATCAAATCAAGCTATAGGTGACAACTGAAAGACAAAACAAGTGACTTTAGGAGAGCAGAGAAAGTAAACTAACCCACCAGAGGCTCTGAGGGGACACTGGCTCCAGATCACAGGTATAGTCAAACTTCCACTATCTCCATCTTTCACTCAGCAGTCTGGCTTCGTTACTGACTTGGAGAAAGTGAAAGCTGGAATATGCTTTAGAGAGTCCAGCAGTCTTGGGATGCAGTCTTTAGACTCCCAAGGGAATTACAAGTGGCCTCCTGGTGTCTCTGAATCCTATATTATATGATCACAGGCACTGTTCTAAGGACTCTGTGCTTTTAAGTCCATTTTCAAGTGATCACTGTCCCCAAATACATTAGTAACCACTGATCTTTGACACTTGGACCTAGAGAGATTAGTGACTGGCCTCAAAACTCAGGACTCCTGCCTTCTACCTCCCAGTCCGCTTCAACTGGCTACTCATGAAAGATCCATCTTCTACTTGATCTTGAATTATAAGTCCTGGATTTAAAGCTAAATATATTAGAAATAATAAATCCTTTGTTGCTATCATCTGAATGTTAGTGGGCCCCACTAATTCTTATGTTGAAATCCTAGTGCCCAATGTGATGGTACTAGGAAGAAGGGCCTTAGGAAGGGAATTAGGTGATGAAGGCAGAGGCCCCATGAATAAGATCAATGTCCTTATAAAAGAGGCCCCACAGAGCTCCCTCAGCCTCCTCCACCATGTGAGAATAGAAGTCTGCGACCCAGAGAGAGCCCTCACCTGACCATGCTGGCCTCCCAATCTCCGACATCCAGCCTCTAGAACTATGAGAAATAAGTTTCTGTTCTTTATAAGCTACCCAGTCTGGAGTACTCTGTTAGAGTAGCTGGACAGACTAAGATACTCCCCTTGTGCAAAAGAATGGGGGAAAATGCATGGTCTGGCCAACCCCTATCTCCCTGGCACACAACGGAGAGGGTAGGTTTGTAGAAAATATTCATGTTTGAAAAAACAATTGAAAATAAGACGACTCACTATTTACCTGTTATTCTTGCTGGAAATTGTAATATTCTGATATTCAGAAGTATGATAGCCCAGATCCAGAAGCAAGTATATTGGCAAAGAAGGAAGGTTCTAAATGAGCTTTCTCTCAAGTCTTATCCTCATGGAGTGGTTAACCCTTACTTTTCCCCTTTTAAAATGGGCCAAGAGTTTCCTGAGTCAATATCTAGTCGCTCCGGCTCTAAAGACTTCCCCCAAACACTGCTGACTACCTCCTGGCCATTGTCCCTGTGATTCTCAGTGTGGAGAGTAACATTTTGAGGCCTGCTGTTTGAACTCTCCTTGACCAACCAACTCTCCCTATGGGTCATGGGCTGAAGTGAATCACAATAGTTGTCTTCTGATCCATTAAATATTCATATAAATATCATATGTTCAAAGACTTAAGAGTAGCAGGGACAATAAATCAAGAAATGGGTCTGTCCCATATAGCATAAGAATAACATAAGAAACAATTTCTCAATTGTAACAGAGAATTATGTCATTTCTTCTACAATTTAAATGATAGTAGTAATAAATACATAAGTTTGTCTTATTGATTATGTATTTTGTTTATATTATGTGTATTTATAATATATTCATTTACACATTAGTAGTAACTAAGCAGAAATAAATCTGTTTTTATTCCTTAATTTCTTAAGTTTATTGAGTTTAGTTTAGTTTAATTTATAAATTTATTAAGTTTAGAGTTACGAAGTATGAGGCTCTGTTTAACCATTTATTCGAGTTTTCTAAAAAGCGAATTCCAGGCTTACGTTGACTAATGTTGTAACTTCCATATTCCACCAGAAGCGGCTGGTCGGAAAGCCTTGAACTGCACTGCAGCTGAATGCGAGCGAGCGGACTAGGCACACGGAAAATCGTCTGGTGATCCATGTACGAGCCACAGTACCTAAGGAGGCGAGAGTCAGGGAAGAAGTGTGGATGAGGCTCTGTCCACGCATCCCCATTGACAGTGAGCACACAGACACTTTGGCACTTTGGGCTTTGTAAGCAAAGATGCTCACCTCAGAGCTAACGGTAGTTTTCCAACGTATGCTTAAATGGCTGAGTAACTTCTGTCGCCTCAGTTTTCTACTCTGCTAAATACAACAGAAGTACTCTTGACTGTTATCTAGGGTTCTCCTCACCAATACTTGTAATCAGAAGAAATATGGGTCCTCTCTTTCTTTCTGTGTAAATAACCATATAACAAGAAATACCTACTTTTGCCCACAAACCTCGCCATGGAGCAGAGTGGAATCCTGTATAAGGATTTCCATATTTCATCCTGAGCTCAGGATGAAAATATGGAAAGAACCCAGCAATAGTTAAAGTAAAACACAATGATATTTTTTTTCCAAATGAAATCAAAAACCGATGTGCACTTTGGGGCTTGTCCTTGGTAGAATTTCAAAATAACAATGTCTGCCCGCAATATTTCTTCACCTTGATTTTTCTTACTTCTTGTACCTATGAGCAGATGCCCCTCCTGTTAGTAATTCTTACGATATGAGTACTGTGGTTAGTAGAACATGAAATATTACTGTGCTCTCTGGGGGCCCGTGGTAAGTTAGGTCTCTGCCCTGTGTTGGCGAAGCTCTTCCCAGAGTGAAACCTGCAGTCTCAAAGGGAAACAGCAAGCACATGGGCTGAGGAGGGACAACCTCCACTGGAATCTGTGAATGCCAATCACTTCTCACCCCCAAGGCCCTTGAGCTAGAGTTTAGAGGGGAACAGTAAGGCAGGGGGGCATAGTGGTGGCTAATGAAACTAAAATTTAAAAAAAAAAAAAAAAAGGTGAGAAATTAGAGAAACCAGCAAGAGTTGGTTTACAGATACAGACACATGACAGGTAAGAAAACCGAGAAGTCGGAGCGCCTGGGTGGCTCAGTGGGTTAAGCCTCTGCCTTTGGCTCAGGTCATGATCGCAGGGTCCTGGGATGGAGCCCTGCATGGGGCTCTCTGCTCAGCAGGGAGCCTGCTTCCCTGCTCTCTCTGCCCACCTTTCTGCCTACTTGTGACCTCTCTCTCTCTCTCTGTGTCAAATAAATAAATAAAATCTTTAAAAAAAAAAAAAAAAAGAAGAAAGAAAGAAAGATAGAAAAGAAAACCGAGAATATAAATAGGTGAAGTGAAGAGTTCAAGTTCATAGTTGTGAGAAAGTAGAAGAAGGATTAGGACTCAAGTCTGTTGGTACTAAGCCCTAGAACTTTCTAGGGCACCAACAGCTTTCCTGTCAGGAACTTTGCTCTGCAGAACTTCCTAGGAAGGACATCCATTCCTTCAGGGCTTATAGGCTGCCTTCTAGCTGCTCTGAGTTCACACACCCCATCTTCATCTTCTCTGAACTCATGAGCACCAGGCTTCCTTGTGCCAGCATTACCTTTTCCTACTTCCCCATTATGCCTTTACGCAGCTTTTCAGCAAGGTATCAGAAATTAGTTCAGTTAGATTCTTTCCTTTTTAGATGAAAATAACTGGTAATGGAAAGGGCTGGCATTTTAAATCCTAAGGGCACAACTAGCATCAAAAGAATCTGATAGGATTTCTCCCAGCCAGCAAGACAGAGGGAAGAGCTGGCCCTTTGGAAATAGTATTTAGGGCAGAGAGCTCTTCTGGTATTGATTTCTTGGGAGAAGATCTTGTTCATACTTCGGCAGGAACACTCCGTGGGTGGTGGGGGTTGTTACTTAGGGCAAAAAAGAAATAGTATCATATTTTACAAAAGAATTGTAAAGATTTGTTTTCTGGACCTCTAATGAAATACCAGAATGCAATATTCTTAAAACTTGAAGAGGAAGCACATTCCATAGTATTTACCCATCCAATGTCATTTCCAAAGCAATTTTTTTAATACAGTTGAGACATGATGTTATAGTCATTTCAAGTACAAAAAATAGTGATTCAACAACTCTATCCAAAACAATCATATTAATTATAATAATGGTTAATATTTTTTTGGTATGTAGTATGCATTATTTAATTGAATGCTTAGCAAAAAAAAAATCCCTCCTTATCTCATTTACAGACTGAAAATCAAAGAGATTAAATTATTTGTCCTGGTTAATACAGCTACTGAATGACAGAGCTAGAATTTGAACCCAGGTATTCTGCCTCCTACATAATAGACCCTGATTCAAAAGTACTCCCAAAAGAAGTACAATCCACGTCTTAATAATGGATCCAAGGATGCTCATAAATCAGGTAGGATTTATCCCAGTGAAGACAGAACCAATGACCACTTTAGCTCGCAATCCGAGAGCTTAAAGGAAATGAAAGAAGGTCGTTCAGGAAAATCATTTAGAAAAGGAAAGCCTCATTCATGGATTAACAATGAGCACAAAATTAGCAGGTAAATCCCTTAGGCTAACTTCACAAAAAATAATCTTACCTCAAAGTAAACTTCGAAGCTATTCTGCTATAAAGACAGGACATTCTATACTTTTTTAAAAAGATTTTATTTATTTACTTGACAGAGATCACAAGCAGGCAGAGAGAGAGAGAGAGAGGAAAGCAGGCTCCCTGCCTAGCAGAGAGCCCGATGCGGAACTTGATCCCAGGACCGAGATCACGACCTGAGCCAAAGGCAGAGGCTTAACCCACTGAGCCACCCAGATGCCCAGGACATTCTATATTTTTTATTACAAGATCTATTACAACTTCAGAAGCAAATAAAAAATAAAAACCACTACAGGACAAATGAAAGGCAAGAGTGACGAGCTCCTCGGTCAGTACAGGAAGCTCAGTCATCTAGATTTCTCTCATCAACCTCAACCCACGTCACAGCCTCAGGATACAGCCAGGCCAGTGTAGCCTCTCCTCCTGCAAAGAACTGGCTAAAGGTTTCTACCTTTCCTATCACCAAGATTCCTATTTACTATTTCCTCCAGGGCTGCATGGTTTGAAAGTCTTCATCTTCCAAGCTATTTTTTGTAAAATGTATAGTATATACACCCATAGCCCAGCAGCAAGGAGCAATGAGCCAAGGACTTGGGAGTCATAAGACATGGATTTGAATCCTGGCTTAATCACATATGACTGAGTGACCTTGAGCAAGTTCTTAGCCTCTATATCCTTCTATTTCCATATCTGTAAGTAGTAAACTGTAAACTCTTTGGGAACAAGGAATCCAAGGCTTTGAACTTCTGGGTCAGGCCTTTCATCAGATTCCTTACATCCAGAACCCACTTACATGTGCTCATTAATTTCCCACCATCCATGGTCACAGCCTTTCGCACTCTTCTTGGTTATTGAATAGTTATGGAATTTCAGTGCTATGCCAAGGGTTGAGAGCGAAGTCTGTGAAAAACATAAGTAAGAAAAATGTTTCAGTTGAAGGACACATTTCAGGCTGATTCCTCATTCAGAGCTCATTCCCTTGACTTGCTGTTCTCGGGGCATTTTATTCTCTGTGCCCTATGGCTTTTGGTGGGGTAGACCCAACTCCCCTCCCCCAACAAACTGGAATGAGGAGAGCATAATAGAGAGGGTGGCCCGTTCCCAGGGAGCCGCTGTTAGGTCCCAGTTTCAGTGAGCTGGGTGACTTGGGACACATTAGATTATCCCTAGGTATCGGTTTCCTCCTTGTAAATGAGCTTGAAAACACCCCTTTGTTAATGAGTGCACACAGTTTCCTCCTTTGCTGACAATAACAACATAGTTTATTTAAAGCACTACTCAGATTATTTAAATAAAGGAGAAATGAATCAGAGTCCTCTTCATATCCAACCTGGGTATTCCTGAAGGCAGCCACTGAGTCACTCCTAGGTCTGCTCAGACAGGATCAAACAAGAAAAGAGGCTGCCTGTACAGCACCTATGTGAGAGCATGTGTGTGCACGTGCGCGCGCACACACACACACACACACACACAGAGCTGACCTTTTGACAACATTGTATGACATACACATACATTATGTTTGTGATGTCATGATTTTAGGGTTTTTTTTTTAAAGATTTTATTTATTTATTTGACAGACAGAGATCACAAGTAGACAGAGAGGCAGACAGAGAGAGAAGGGGAAGCAGGCTCCCCGCTGAGCAGAGAGCCCTATAAAGAGGGGGACCCTGAGATCATGACCTAAGCCTAAGGCAGAGGCTTAACCCACTGAGCCACCCAGCACCCCACAAATTTAATTTTAATTTTCACTTTGTCCCAGAAATTATTTAGAGAGAGTTTACACACCTCCTGGGAGTGGAATTTTTGTTCACCCGCTCTCAAGCTTTCTAATTCTATACTAATTAGATAAGAGATTATTCATTGCGTGTATGGCTTTTTAATGTTTTTATTTATTAAGGATTTTGATATGATTGGATATGTGAATCCTCCAAGATCATTTGAAAGAGAAGGGTAATGTATGTGTGTGTGGTATACTATCCCTCATTGCTGTAGTTATTGTCCCCACTACCTGTGTCAGGAACCAACGGAAAGGAACTAAAATCCCTCAGTTAAGCATTGTCCATTTCTCGTTGTATTTCCTATAGATTTTGATTTATGAGTATTAATGGCATGTCCTTTGGTACATAAATAATTATCAAAACCTTCACGTGGTTCACCCTCTTTATCATCATAGATCACCTTTCATTTCTCACCCAGTGTTGTTGCCCTAGTGTTGATTTCCACTTTGTTGAGTGCTAAGGTTCTGATCCCAGCTTTCTTTTTGTTTATGTCTGGTATGATATTGCCCATCCTTTTACTTTCAGCTTTAGTAAATCACTTTTTATGCTGCCATCTTTTGTAAATAATATACAATTAAGTTATAATTATAGTTTTAAGTTCTTGAATCAATTTGTGATTCAATACTGTTGTCTTTTTGTTTAAGAGATGGATTTTACCCATTGATTTTTTTATTGCTCTGATATTTGGTTTTTTTAGAGATGTCATCAAATTTGATGTTACAATTTCTTAGTTGTGTGTATGTAATTCTTTCTAACATGGACTTAAATACAGCAGCCCTCCTCTCTCAACCTGTCTTCGAGAGGGAATGAATCAGGTTACTTATGTCCCTCATTTAAACATCACAACAACTCTGTTAGGAAGGTAGTATGAGTCCAATTTTATAGAAGAAATCAAAACTAACCAAAAATAAGTGACATGCCCAACGTTACTCTGCATTTCCCTGAAGGCCACGTGGTGGCCATAGTGTGTCATGACACCTGGAAATGGACAGTGAGGGCTCAAGAGGAACCAGACTTGGTAAAAACCAAGGGTTCCTGAGGGCACAGAGTGACTTTTTCCCCAGTCTTGTTATCTAACTTTTACTTCACATTTAAAAAAAAAAAAATGCCAAAGGATAGTGAACGTCTTGAGTGATCACTGTAATTTTATAGCTTAAGGACATATTCCAATGCAGTTCTCCTTAGGAAGCTTATGTAGGCATTTTCACTGTGTTCCATCATTCCAAAGTAAAACAGATTTAAGTGCATCACTGCCCGCCCAATCTACACAGCCCCAATTAAGTTCCTTTGCACACCAGATTCTACTGACACAGATTCACACACAAATCTACATTTGTGGCCAGATTGGCCAAGAGGCACTACTGATATTAACCAGCGTGACCAGTGGGGTCAGGAGGTGCAGGTCCACAAAGCATTGTGAAGTGTTTTGTTCAACAAATGAACAAAAATGGAAAACCACTACGTATGCTCTTTCCTTCTATGTCCTGTATTCTCTGTTCCCACTGCCCAACCCGTGCCTTTGCTTTGGGAACTTTTACCAAGTAAGAGGGAGGATTTATCCTGATCTGGACCTGCTCTGTTGAAATATTTCTCTAGTCAGTGGTAGCAACAGGATGCAGGACAAGTTTTATGCATGTCCCTTCTCAAGCACGAGTGGTTATGTTTATACAGCTCAATCCATCTCCAATGGGCACTGGAAACTTCGGTGTTTCATGTTTGCTGGGGAAGCAAGGAAGACCCATTTCCAAAGTGATAATGAGGAGGGGAATTGACATGGCCCACAGTAATCTCGCTTGCATCGTTTCCACCTAAATTGGTGGGTGCTAAGCTGATGGCATCAGTGATAAAAAAAAAAAAAATCCAAAACCCCACTCTATGTTTCTCTTCTGAGATCACATACCAAAATATGTTAGTTGGAAAACAAAAAGAAGGAAGAAAGAGGGAGGTAAATATTCAACTAAGTATCGTTACGAAACATAGGGAAACTGAGCATCTTTAGGAACCGGGAAAAGGAGGGGGGATGTGGGATTTGCTCATAGAGAGCAGCTTGATTCCTTTGAATGCTGCCTGGGTCACTTTCTATTTGAGTAGCCTCTGGCCAATGGCCTGCCCCAGCTCTATTTCCCCGCTTATAAAATGTGACAAGTTTCTCTCCTATATCACAGGCATGCTTTAAGAGCAAATAAAAATGTGTGTCCAAAACAAACAGGTAACATGGTCTAAGCCTCAGTGCTCTTTTACACTTTTTCTTGTTTCACCACACTTCTTCCCCTGCAGTCTGTAAACTCCAAGAGAGCAAGGACTTTACCCTATGGTTATGCACCTGAAACTGACATTCTGTAAACATTTGTTTATTCTTGGGAGAAAAACCACAGGGACTTCAAGTTGGAGCGGGAGTTAATCCTTCTCAGATAAATGAGACCATAAAAACTCAGCTGAAAGGGAGTCTGCAAAAGGGATTGATATTTGGAAATCAGACTAGGCACTAAGAAAGACTAAAGATGATAGAAATCAACTCTTGTGTATAAAAGGTTTTATCATGCCTTGAGCTGATATTTTTTATCACTTAAGTCATTCTTCTCAGATGTTTGTAATAAGTTCAAAGCTACTTTACAGGTCACCTTTTTTTTTTTTTTTTAAGATTTTATTTATTTATTTGACAGAAAGAGACACAGCAAGAGAGGGAACACAAGCAAGGGTACTGGGAGAGAGAGAAGCAAGCTTCCAGTCAGCAGGGAGCCCAATAGCGGCTTGATCCCAGGACTCTGGGATCATGACCTGAGCCTTAGGCAGACGCTTAACGACTGAGCCACTCAGGCGCCCAGACCTACAGGTGATAATTTTTTTAACATAATTTCCATTTGCAGAAATATGCTATCACGCAATTTTAGGTGGCTGTTCAAAGCTATCTGAGAAAAGGACAGCTTTATTTAACATCCACACTGAGGGGGACCAACCTTGACCTCTGGGAAATGCTGTGTCACCAAAGTCTGTCCCCAATATTTCCAGTCTGTCTCCCATCTCCCATCCTCTCTCCCTCAGTGGTGTGCTTTTTTGCTTTATAAAGAGTTCTTTTTACTCAGCTTTTCTAACCCTTGACCCCTAGTGAAACAAAATCTGATATTCTTTTTTACATCCTGACTAGAACAATGTTTAGGGATCTTCACATTAGGTCTTATGGGTTACCATGGAATCGATGTTTATTTTACCTCAAAGGAACTTCAAACATTTGACAGAACTTCAGGGAAGGGGTCAATCTTGTTCTGGCTGTCATAGAGAAGATATACTTGCTTTTTGGAGAGATAGAAGAGACAGATTTGATGTCTCTCTTTTTCCTTCCCCAACTCATGAGTGACCTGAGGCACTGAGATTCTGCTGCCCTGAGGCATTAAGAACAGGTGGTGGGCAAGAGTCCAGAAGCTTTGGGTTTTAATTATTTTGGAAATGTTTTCAACCTTGATGAAAAAAAATAATTTAAGGATGTATGCCATCAGGAAATGAAACTAAGTACACATATGAGTATAATAAAATTATTAAAAATATTTAACTCTTGGGGTGCCCAGGTGGCTCAGTTGGTTGAGCGACTGCCTTCGGCTCAGGTCATGATCCTGGAGTCCCAGGATAGAGTCCCGCATCGGGCTCCTTACTCGGAGGGGAGTCTGCTCCTGCTGACCTCTCTCCTCTCATGCTCTGTCTCTCTCTCTCTCAAATAAATAAATAAAATCTTTTTAAAAATAAAAAATAAAATATTTAACTCTTTGTGTACAAACAACACAGGCAGCAAACATGCTCCTGCCTCAGGGCCTTTGCCTCAGCTGTTCCCTTTGGCTGCAACACTGTGATTCTAGGGATGCATAGGGTTAGTTCCCTCATGTCTCTCAGGTTTCTGTGCAAATGCCAGCTTGTCGGTAAGGTTTCCCCTGGCCTTGCTATTTAAGGTAACAAATTCCTCACATCCTAGCCTTTATACTCCAGACTGCCCACTCAGCTCCAGAGCCTCCTTCCCTGGTTTGTTCTTCTCCATAGCATTGTAACGCCATGTACCATACTCTACATATATTTGTTCATTTGTCATCTGTCTCCGCCTCTTATATGGTTAAGCCCCATGAGAGCAGAGCTCTCGTGCGTGTGCGTCAGATATCATGGATCCCAGTGTCTAGAATACAGCCAGACACATAGTGGGCATTTAATAATAGCATGTTGAATTAATGCAAACACTAAACTTCTTGTCACTTACATCTAATTGCTATGCCTCACAAAAATCATTTTATACATACATGCTGAAAGAGCCTTGCCCTACATCCCTCCACAGGACACTACAGTTGGAGAAAGAAGAACAGTTATAGACTAAAATTTTAAAGAAAAATAAAAAGAAGGAACTCTGTTAGGGACCAGACAGAGATGTACATATTTTATATAAATTTACAAAATTTGGTTTGCTTATATAACTGAAATATATGTTGCCTAATTCAATGTATTCTTTCTTTATTATTCTTATGGTGATGCTGATAGTGAAATAATTAAAAATTAATAAGTGAGCTCTATCATATTAAAATAAAAAACTGTTTGATCCCATAACAGTATCTTTGCATTTTTTAATACAGATGAACAAAATAACAATTGGAAAAATAAGTCCGTCGGCAAAGAACAGTTAATTTATGGGCAGATAGTTGAAATTACAAGGACCTTTCATGTTCTAGGAAATGTATTTGATTAAGGCTTAAATATTAAAAAATTAACTCACATTCTTTTTGTAGTAAAAATAAAGGTAATTAAAAATAGATTCCTAAACATAAGATAACAATATTTTTCTAAAGTAGTGGTAAAACTAGGCTACCTGAAATTTCCAGGTACACTTGCATTTCGGAGGATAGTAGCTTGGGTAATATGGACTTGAAATTTTCCCTTCAAAGCCAGTGATTTCTTTGACCAATACTGTGTTTTCACACTCTGAAAAAAATATCCAGTAACACACAATGATTTGCAGTTGTGAGATTATGGGAAATGCATTGCATACATTTCTTTAACTACAAAAACACACTCCTTGATCATCAAATTTACATACTTTTTGAAACTTAAACCAGTTTTTCCGAAAAGAAACAGCACCCTATAGATATATAGCTAAACTTCTTATTTAAATTCTATATTTCTTTTCAATCACATTTTGACTACAGATCTATAGGATGCTATTACTCTCTTTAAAAACATAGCTCAAATAAATTTTTAAAGCTTCTAAGCCTATTTGTTCTCATTAGTGTATATTTGTTGTTGAAGAAAAATACTCAGTTTACATAACATGTTGTTCTGTTTAAATAAAACAATCTAAACATCTATTTTTACTGTAGGGGCATCCTTCTGCTAAAATGTAATTTCCTTTATCTATTTTGTTTGCTGTTTTCCCTATCACCTGGAATCATTCCTAGCATATAGTACATGCTCAATAAATGTTTGTTCACAAATTCCACTGCAATACTTCTGAGCTAATCGTATTTTTAATCTTTGGAGTTAGAGATAATTTTCAACTCAACAAAATCTCAAATAGCTTGTTCAATTTGGCTCGATAAGTCAACTTTGTATTTAGTTTTGTAATAATTTGACCAAACAAACCTATCAAAATAAGCCACTGCCTTAAAATGTAGGTGGACTTATGAAGCTCTGACCATCTAACTTAATTAAGCCAGCTCCACTGCCCTCCTCACCCATCTCTCATTCTGATCCTTTGACCTTGTCAGGGCTCATAAAGAAGTTACAAAAAGACTAGACTTTCAGGGATGCCTGGGTGGCTCAGTTGGTTAAGTGGCTACCTTTGGTTCAGGTCATGATCCTAGTGTCCTGGGATCAAGTCCCATATTGGGCTCCTTGCTCGGCAGGGAGCCTGCTTCTTCCTCTGCCTCTGTCTGCCTGTGCCTGCTCTCTTGCTCTCTCGCGCTCTCTCTCTCTCTCTCTCTCTTACAAATAAAAAAATGAAATCTTAAAAAAAAAAAAAGAAGACTAGACTTTCAGTGAAGGCTAACTTTTGTTTTGTTTTACTTCGCCAACCCAAGTCAAAAAGAGAGGAGGGAAAGGAAGCTAGGTCACTTTTTGCTCGCTCTCTGACCTAGGAAAACCCATCAAATCTCTGGGGTTTACTTCCGGTGCACTTTCTAGGATGGCATTCACACGTATTGCTATCAACGAGAATTCACGGAAGACAGCCACTGTAGTGTGCTAGGTACTGCACTGTTATCACTGAGCTGCGAATGCGCCCTTCTCTGGGGCTGTGACGGGGACTTTCCAGCAGCTTGTCCTTTGCCACCTGGCTTCCTGCCAGGCCCTGCCCATAGGGGGCGCTGCAGGAACACTAGAACCCCGGAGGAGGAAGAATGGGGCTTCCTGCGGTTCTGTTTCCTCTTCCCGGGAAAGTCCCCCGAGCAATCCTCCTTCCTTCCCTTTTCCCCCCTCATTCTTTCCCACTTTCCCCCCACTATCTCCCGCCCCCCCTCCGCGCCCTACACTTTCTTCCTGTAGCAGAGTTGAACCCTGTTAGCAGTTTTCCCAACTTGCGTTTTATTGCATCTTCCTCAGACATACAGCCCAGGCTGTCTGGCAACCCCTCCTCGAAGGTCTGGGTCCCAGGTCCGTGAACACCTGCCCCTGAATTCTGAGACACTGGCTCCAGCTGAGCAGCAACCCCCCCACCTCCCCTACGCCAGGGGTCTGAGTTTCAGTCCACAGACCCCCTCCACATTATAAATTGTCAGTGTTGTCACCGATTTCCTTTGTGCCCCCTAGAACTACAGGGGGTAGTTGCTTCCTACAAGTATTACACCCAGAACACCTTAGGTTTTCTTTCTGCCTTTTGAGTGACCTAGCTGACACCTCCATGCCGAGTTAACAGTTGTTCACATCAATGTTCGCAGTTTAAATAATAGAATCTCTCTCCTCTGAGTGGACCCTGAGTCAAGGTCCCTGACTAATAGGATTGGTTTTACAACACAGCCTCAGGAGAGATAAGACTGGACTATGATAACAGATATTTTTCAAGGTGACTTTTTTTCAATTAAGAAAGACTTACGTTCTTCTGGAATGACCTCGAAAAATGCCCGGATTCCTGATAGACTCTGTATCTGAGGAGACTTAAACGACACCAGCATGAGATTATTTGTGGAGACGAAGGACATTAACGTTCTTGTGGGTTCACAAATTCTGAAACCAGACAACAAAACAAAAGTCCATGAGTAATAACAGGTTATTGAGCAGTGAGCCTCCTCCTACCATTCCACCCATCTCCCTGCCCATCCACACAGTTCTTGTTAGGCACACTCCACCAGCCAGATCTTCAGCGGCCACAGGGCACGACAGAGGGGAGGTGATAAAGATACAGAAACTTTTGCAGGGTAACTATCAGAGAATCCTCCTGGATGGCTGTCACTGGACCCCCCTGGAGATGTAGCAAGGCATAGGCAACTACTGAAATGGCTACGGTCCTGAGTTCTGGCCTCAAGAAAACTGGGTTCAAAACTCAGCTCCATCACTTAACTGGCTGAAAGAGCCTGAGCAGTCAAGGAACTAATCTTCAAAGATGCCAGCTCCCCGATGATGAAAGGGTGGTAGTACCAAGAGTCTATTCCTCACAGCACTGGGGTGAGGATTAAGTGTGATAATAGCAAAGTATGTCTGGAAGGATGAAAAAAAATAACTGAGGAATCAGAGCCAGTGACCAACTTGTGTTTCATGGTAACCATTACATACTGTTGACATCTCTAGTAATGCATATTCATCACCAAAATATACATACGTAGAACACAGTTGCACACATATATAAGCACTATTAAAAATAATAATTCATGTGTCTTTTTAGCATAGTAACAAATACTAAATTTTTAATAAATTATAACTATCATTATTAAATCATCAAGATAATACTTAATAAGCACTCACAAAAAGATGTCTGCTAGTAAGTAAAAAATATTAGGGTATGTATATATATGTGTGTGTGTAATTACGTATATATATAGGAATGAAAATATTTGTGCAAAAACATAACAGACAGTTGTTGTAGGTAATGAGATTGTGAAATATTGATCTTGTTTTTCCCTGTTCACTTTCACAATGAACACAGTCTTATCTTTATAATAAGGGAGAAATTTTAATTGCTTTACTAATGGTATGCAATCATCAGAAGATTTATTCTCACACGCTAATGAAACAGTAGATTTCATTGCGGTTGCAATAAAAGTAAAATTAAACAGAAGAGTCAGCTAGATTTCAGAAATATTGGCTGACCTTCCTGCTATACTGATTTTGACCCTTGTATGCAGCAAGTAAACAGCGAACCTTGTGTCCCATAGGCTCTGGCTCATCCAGGGGATACTAAATAAGGCATGGGTCAGTTCTTTGATCTCATGAGTGCACACAAAAATTGTTTTAAAAGTCTAAGGGAAACAAGATACAGCCCAAGAGAGACACTGTAAAAAAGTCTTTACTTGCCAGAGTACCTATACAAGATGGTGCTCCGGATTGGCAAGAGGGAGTCATAAATGGTCAGGGAGTCAGTAACACAGTTGTCAGCTTCAATCTGGACGGACTCTATTGAGAGACGAATCAGATAGCCCACGATGGCCACCAGCTTGAAGTGACACATCAGCCTCCCTGAGGTTGCAGAAATCTCCACAGGGTAGCGGAGAGACAGATGATCTGCATAGAAGTACTGAGAGCAGCCTTTGTCTGTGGAGACAGCACTTGGTTTTGTTTTAGGAACTTTTAAAAAAAAAATTTTTTTTTAAAGATTTTATTTGTCAGAGAGAATAAGAGAGAGAGAGAATGAGAGCAAGCAGGAGCCAGCAGGCAGAGGGAGAAGCAGGCTCCCAGCGGAGCAAGGAGTTCGATGTGGGTCTCGATCCCAGCAGCCTGGGATCATGACCTGAGTGGAAGGCAGGCATAGACGTTTAACTGAGTGAGCCCCCCAGGTGTCCCAGGAATGACTTTTCTAGATATCTTTATAAAGAGTAAGGACCAAAGAGTTCATATGAAGGACGTCTGCTGTTTTTGACAGCCTGGAATCTGCTCCCCTCTCTTCTGGTAACAGCACCAAGACTTCACTTTGAGAAACTACCCCTACCCTGCCTGTATGGTTTGGTTGGGGTTAAACTCACCTCTACAACCAGAGATGGGCACATGACCCAGACTGGCCAATCAGTAAAAGAAGCTTGTTCATGAATGGGCAGGCCAGCCAATCTGAGGCACTAAGTTCAGCCCCAGAACTTCTGAAAAAATTCTGGAAATTTGTGTGGGCTTTTTTTTTTTTTTCTACTATTGTTGCTACTGGTAAATTCTAAGCTAGGATCTACTGGTTGCCATTCATGACACTGAGTTAGAAGAATACACTCGAAGCTTCCACAGGGAAAAGCAAGGATGCAGAGTTCTGATGATATTTTATTTTGCAACCTGGCCCCAAACATGCCTGAAGACAGCACATTCCATGTATGTCCCAGTTATAAAGCCAATCATGTTTCTTCTGGGATTAAGCCAGTTCAAGTGTATTTCTGTCACAGGCAACTGAAAGAGCATTACCAAATACCATCATTTGAAAAAGAAAAGTACAGCCAAAAAGGATACTGCTTTGGAGACAGCGTAAGAGAAACTGCATGTCATACTTTACCAGATCCTATGGTTGAAGAATAATCTGACCGAAGCCCAGCTGCATTGAAAAAACATGGGGAAGAGAGACTGTCAGTTCCAGTATTCCATTTGGTTGGAATTTGGCTTAGTGAAAATTCCTTTCAGTCCAGCAAATCATCATTTCTGGGATTTGCTTTAAAATGATCCAGGAGGGTAGGGGAAGTTGTCTGTGTATTTCAAGAGCAAGTGGGACAGCCGTGAGTTCATAGTTGTTAAAGCTGAATAAAGGGTACATGAGAGTTCATGGCACTATGCTCTTTACTCTTCTTGATGCTTGAAATTGTCCATAGTGACACATTTTAAATATCTTTAAGGGTAAAAAGCAACCAAAGAAATATAATAATAATTAGTCCTAGATCTGAAGTAGTATTCGTGGTGCAGACTTTTCCACTAGAGATATTTCATTCATTCATTACTTACCGGACACATACTACTACATTACATGCCTGGCATATGGAGATACATATATAAAATTTAATATGATTAATATGACTTTAATAAGATTTTAATTTACATTTTAATGATTTGATATGATTTAAATCAAGAAAGAAAGCGTAGTTTTGGGGTCACACAATTAAAGTATTTTACTGGCAAATCAAACTATGAAGTTTGCATTTTGGCAGAGCTACTCAACAAGCCATTGTGGAACACTGGGCAGCACTCTGTAGCACAGTTGTAGTTCTGTCTGGACAAGGGAAAAGACAAGATAAGCTTCAGCAAAATTCTCTCTTCTTCAGGACTCGGAGACTTACTTTGAAGATTCATGAATTAAATATAGGGCAGGGCCACTTGAACAAATTCAATCTCACATATATTTTGAACCCACTTCTATTGCCCAATCATTGTATATAGCATTTAGTAATTTCCTTTATCAACATCCTCAGCTAATCCTCTTTCACTGGGATTGTGGAAAGAATACTTCATTATAATATTGAATGTGTTTAATGGCAGTTTCAGGAGTGCTGCAGGAAGGAATGCATGAAGGAGAATTACCCAACAATCACCATTTAGTACCACAGAGTCCATGTCAACAGCCAGGCCCTGCAAGCTCCCCACAGAGGTTCGGTTTATGATGCTTGTCTGGATGGAGTCCTTCAAAATGGCAGCCACACAGTCCTCACAGAAGATATGGCCCTTGGCATTTGGCATGACAAACACAATCCAAAAGTGGACAAGGAGGCCACCTTTGTTGTTGCCACTATAGGGGAAAAAAAAAAAAAAAAGAAGAATATTCAGGTATATGTCTTAGGAAGTGGACTCTCATAGAAAGCCAGTGACGCAACTGAATGATTCAAGGTAAGTCAGTGAGGACATCCTTCAACTTCTAAAATTTCTTCTTTAAGAAGTCACTGATTCCTATTGTGGGAACTGGGAAGGGAAAGCATCATAGTATGTGTCTTGCTGTGTCAGGTTTTCATCTAGAATCATTTGTGTATAGTTGCATTTCCCTGGAAAATACACTATTTTTATGGATATCAGAGATTCACTACTATTACAAATAAAAGCAACTATGATTTTTGACACTTTACCATGTCCAGACACAGTGCTAAATTCTGCTTTATCCCACTTAATCTTATGAGTAAAGTCCTATTATTGCAGTTTTACAGAAAAGGAAGTCAAGATCAACTACAACTGAAAATCATATGGCTAGTAAGTAGCAAATCCTGGAATCCAGTCCAACTTGGTTTTCAGCCAAACCCTGGAGCAAGAGCTCTAAGTGCACAAATGCTGTCATGTTTTATGAAAAACAAACCTTAAGTGTTCTATGGTAAATAATGCAAGAAAGAGAAAGTAAACAAACTGTTCTACTCCCAGACTTCTTAATGTCTTTGGTATGCCAAAGCAAATTGTGAGTCTCAGCAGATATGCAGGAAGTGGGGGGACATGGCACACAGTTTGAGAAATAAGTTTTAATAAAACAAATCAATTAAAAATTCATAAAATTTTTAATTTTATTTATGAATTTAAAATTCATAAAAATTTTGACACAAATTATTTGACCATGAGATCCTTTATTTCCTCAGAAATTCTCCAGTGATCAGTTTTTTGCTGAACATATTTTGAAAAATCCTGCACTGTGTTTTGATTTTACCCCCACCCAATGGTAGCCATGTTTGTGGCCCTTGTGCCCAGGAGCGTTAATATGGAGGGGCCCAGGACCCCAGCTGTGGGGAGAGGACAGGCTTTAGCAGATGCAGAGAAAAACTCAGCATGACAGCAGGGGAGAGTTGGGTCGCCAGTTGTGGTAAAACGAGTTAACCCAAAGCCGCCCCCAGGAAGTTACTGGAGAATGGTCATAGCTGAGCTCTTCCACAGCCTTGAGAGGAATTTGCAGAAGTAAACACAGACGTCCCAAAGCAAGGGACATACATTACCTGACATCTGCAACGACAGACTGCTTGTAAAATTTAGAGAAGGCAGATGTTGTATAAACCAGGTTTACCTAAAAAAGAAAAAAACGAGGTTTCTGAAGTCTTTCACATTGGCTTCTCATGGTACCTAGCATGCTGTGGGTCCAAACAGCTAGCCGGGAGAAAAGCAGGGCTCTGGCTGAAGCCTCAAGAGCTGAGTTACTTACTGTCCCTGTGCTCTCTATGAAGAATAATCAGTTACCTTCGTTCATTCACTGCTGTCTTGAAACACCCTAATTAAGCTTAGCTTCTGTATTCTGCCTAATCCAAAGGTTAATTATCCCTTCAATTAATAGTCAAACTCCTTTAAGTACATTTTCAAAGTACTTGACCTAACCTCTTTTCTAGCAATGCCATCTAGAAAATGTATATTCTTAAGGACACGTTGCCGTCCGAGCCACTAGGGGGCAGGCCGTGCCTTCCGCTGGGTCGGGGCTCTCGGGAAACAACCCAGCCCTTTTACAACGCCGGAGTCGGAGCCAGAAGAGAGCTACTTCAATTTACCTTCTGGGCCCTTCCTTAGCATTTCTAACGCCAGAACGAGTCTCTGCGAAATCTCCTGCTCCTGTGTTCCCCTTCCTACCTAATGGCAAAGTCACCCACCTAAGTGTGAGGCTTAAATTCACTGTGCAGCACGGAACGTGTTATCGAAAACCGCTGAGCCCCCCTTTGTGTTTCTTCTTTTTCTTTTTCTTTTTCTCTTTCTCTTTCTCTCTTTTCTCTCTCTTTTTCTTTTTCTTTCTCTTTTCCTCCCTCCCTCGCTTCCTTCCCTCCCTCCTTCCTTCAGAATCTTTGGACTAATTCAAGGAATAAGTGATACACAGTAAAGGTGAAAGCTTTAGCTACCTAGTCCGTGTGGGGGTGGCCTTCAGGAAACAGGAGTCACCTGCCGCTGTTTTCGCTTGCCCTCTCGCACACACAGCCTTTCCCCAGTCTACAGGGCAGGGCGCCTATCCTGGCAGTAGGGGCGCCCCTGTGTAGGGCACCCTCTCCATTACTGTGCAGATACAAATTGGCAGCAGCTTTCTGGTGGGTAATGTATATCAAGAACCGTGAATAGATTATTTTATACACTTTTAGGGGATCCGTTAAGGAGGTAATCACAGATATACACAATCTACGGAGCAGTTTCGTGTAGCATTACCCATAGGAGCAATAGACAGCTTGAATATCCAATAGGAAGGGATTGACTCTGCCCTTTACAACGAGGTGGGTGGAACTAGAGGGTCGAGGGTATGACGCTAAGCGAAGCAAGTCAGTCAGAGAACACAAATACCATATGACTTCACTCCTATGTGGAATTTAAGATACAAAACATAAACATAAGGGAAGGAAAAATAAAATCAGAGAGGAAGGCAAACCGCAAAAGACTCTTAATTGTAGGAAACAAAGTGAGGATTGCCGGAGAGGAGGGGGGTGGGGGGATGGGGTAACTGGGGGATGAACATTAAGGAGGCATTTGATGTAATGAGCCCTGATGAGTCACTAAATTCTACCCCTGAAACTAATAATACCCTATATGTTAACCAAATTGAATTTAAATTAAAAAAAAATTTAAAGGGATTGGCTAACTTGGTAGCTATTAAAACTTACATTTTTTAAAGAATGTACTTGCATAGAAACATGTAATCTAATGTTGAGGAAAAATTCAGATTATAAATCTGAACATCTACTAATATTCCAATATTGTGCTGTCCTATATGTCTCTGTGGCCCAGAATAAAAAGGGCTCTATCTTTGCAGATGATGTTAAAGAAAATTTTATTGTTCCTTTTTGTAATTTTCTGAATTTTGTAATTTTTTATGGTTAAATACATATTAGATCTATAAAGAGAGTTTTTATTTTGTTTTTTTTTTAAAGTAAAGAGATTCCAGTGTATTGAGGTTGATATAAATGTGTACAGCTCCTAGAATTAAGCAGTATGATTATAGCTTTAGTTCTGGAAGGCATTTTAAAGATCAACTGATCCAATTCCTTTATTTTACAGATGAGAAAAACTGGAGCTCAGAGAGCTCTTGCTTTCACTTTCAGCAATAAATAAAATACATGAGTAAACAAATTAAATTAAATTAATTAACAATTCTATCAAATAAGCAATTACAGCCAAGATGAGCTAAATTCCACATTCCCTCTGACTACTTCCTTGATCCTCCCTGCTCACCTGGGAGCACGGTCACCTTGTGACCCCTCCACCCCAAACCCTCACCCCCTGACCCCACTCTCCCCAGCTTCCCACAAAACCCTCCCTCCCTCCACCCCCCCAACACCCTCCATCATCTCACCACTTGCTGCACAGTCTGTGCCACTGACAGAAACTCCCTGGACTCTTTCTGTCGGTATTCAGGAAGAAACTCAATGTTGGTGATGCGAAACATCCCAACAAAATAAAAAGCATCTCTGCTTTCTGTCTTACCTGTAAGACAGGAGAGAAAGCGGGTAAGGGACTCTTCCCTCTGTGTGGCAGTGAAGCACTGTCTGATTTATGTCAGCATCAAGGTCCTCAAATGGTTTGTGTCATTTATTTACTTATTTTAAAGATTGCATTTATGTATTTGTCAGAGAGAGTGGGCAAGCACAAGCAGGTGAAGCTGTAGGCAGACAGAGAAGCAGGCCCAATGTGAGACTCGATCCCAGGACCCTGGGATCATGACCTGAGCTGAAGGCAGCTGCTTAACCCACTGAGCCACCCAGGCATCCCTGTTCAAATGGTTTTATTGGACAGCTACATATGTTCCTGGCTCATAGCCTGGGAAGGCTCTAAATGAAGTTAATAACAACACTTCCGTTAACAGTAGATCACCATTTCTCTTAGGATAGTCTGTTCTCTCTACTGACTCCTGGTAAATACTTCTGAGCAAGACTAAAAGGTAAAAGATAGAACTTGTTGACTTTATACACATGCTAGAGTCACTAAGGGACCGAAAAGAGCATATGCAGTTTCCATGGATCCTGAGTCTGAAGACAGTAAGGAGGTAAGAAATGTCTACTCTGAGGTCAAGTGAGCATAGTGGGGGAGAAGGGAAAGGCCCTCCGGCTGATGGTCACTGAGCTCCTGGGGGCTCATCCTTATCTGACCTGTGAGGTTGATACGCAGGATGCTGGGCGAGTCTTCAGCTCTGTGCAATACATGGAGAATTCATTCTTCCTCTGAGCCACAAAGCCTGGTTCTCGGCCCAGTGTCAGGTCACTCGTGCTTAAAATACTCTGCCCGGTGAGGACCATGGGATTTGGTGTCAGGTCTGCCCAGAAACCACTGATGACATGACATGAGCAAGAACACTGCTGTGTCTGACTTGCCTTAGAGCACCTGACTATAGCTTGGGGAATTGTTGCAGGGGCGGGGGGACGGGATTAGGGGCTCTTCTTTCTGCCTTTCGTTTTTGTTACCACAGTTCTTACTCCTCGGTGGTACCCTTCGCCTGGCTCCCGTGGCCATGGTACATTTCTCCCCTTTGATGTCTGTCCCACTATATCCATAACTTCTGTCTGTATGTCTGTCCTTTAAGAGTAAGAGTAACTTCTTTTTGTCCCTCAGCGTCTTTCATAGCTCTGAAGCTCAATAAATGTGTGAGGGAAGAGAGAGAGAGAAGAGCGGTAGAGGAAGAAAGGGAGAAATTTTCTCTGCTAGTGTAATGCCCAACATTGAATTAGGCTGAATTAGGAAGAAGGGGCACCTAGGGGAGTGACAGGAAGCCACCCCCTTCGTGTGAGCCATCCAGGGTCACAGTAGCCCCATAGGGGGAGTGAGGCTGTGTAGGTGTGGGGGAGGGGCACATTGGCAGAAGGCCTGAGCTGATGGGCTAGATTTGTTTGTTCAAGCTATGTGACCTTGGATGGATCCCCTTGACTCACTACCCTCCCAAATAAAACAATGTTTGTTTTCATTTCTGATTTTCAAGGAACTGCTTCTTAGATTTTTGTTGTCGTTGTTACAGACTCTAAAATTTGAGTGAAAGCCATGCCTTCTATCTAGAAGCTCACACAGTCTTCCTGCATCAGTAAATACTCAAGGGTCCGGATAACAACAACCCAAGTGAGATCCATTTACCCTCGAACTAGATTACGTTTACCCAGCTCTTCAGTTCAGCCCAACGTACAACAATCTGCATGGTCACAATATTGTTGTTTGTTGAACAGTTCTCGATTGTTCATACCCTTTGATTATACTGCTCCGTCTTCCTGAAACGTCCTTCTCTGATTTTTCACACAGACAACAGACTGCTTCTACACAGTGATGTTTCAAATCTTTACAGAAAGATGCTAAGGCAATTCAAATTTATCAGTGGAGGGACGGCAGAGAACCGATGGGAAATAAGTTGGTTTGTTCTGGGTTGGGATTGTGTTTTGTGTTTCTTTTAATTGCCTGTTTACTTGACTTCCTTCCCTAGTCTTCAAGCTCCTTCAAGATACAGATTCTGTCTGCTCTCCAGCTCTGCACCCATGCCAATCACAGGACGCAGCTCACAGTGGGCATATCAAATTATGAAAGAAATAAATTTTGAACCACCAGTTCATGAAGCCTTCCCTGGACCCTATTCCTGGGCAGATTAGATGCCTCTCTTCTGTGATTACAAAGTAATTGCTTCAGCAAAAAAAATAAGATATTAAAAAAAAATTAAAAATCAACTTGCATTCCCCTCTCCAGCACTGAACTGAGTTTTCTGAAAATGGAAAATGTGCCTGTGAGCTTTCTGAAGGTAGGAGATATATCTTGGTATGTCTGATGTCTTACATTGTGCCTTGCAAATTGTAAGTAATCTGTTTGTGTGTGTGTATATATACATACATATGTGTATATATATATGTATACACACACACACACATATATATCGTGAACTGTTTAATACAATATTCATTCATCCTTTGCCTATAAATCCTGCCTCACAACCAATTTTTAATATCTTTGAGAGTACACGTATCTTGTATCAAACATATTAACATGTACGGGTTGGAAGTTGAGCGTCAGCCACCAAATGCTATAGGGAAGGAGTGGCCTGAGTAAGTACTCTTTAAGAAGAAGCTTAGAACTCCTGTCCAAGGGACACCTGGGTGACTCAGTGGGTTAAAGCCTCTGACTTCGGCTCAGGTCATGATCTCAGGGTCCTGGGATTGAGCCCCACATCCAGCTCTCTGTTCAGCAGGGAGCCTGCTCCCCCCTCTCTCTCTGCCTGCCTCTCTGCCTACTTGTGATCTCTGTCAAAAAAATAAATAAAATTTAATAAAAACAAAAACTCCTGTCCAAAAGGATCAGTCAGATAGACCAAAGCATAACCAATCAGCTTGACAAAAGCATAAACACAGCGGAGAGAAAGATGCATGAGTAAAAGGAAGCTCAGGAGCTGGAAATGTGAGGTTGCCTAGAAACCAGCAGTGGGTGGGATGAGGAAATGAAACAACTGAGAATCCCATTCACTTCTTAAAGCTAACAATGCATTTACATTTCTGAACTTACCCAAAGCTCCTGAGCTCCTCCGCAGCTCTTGTCGTCCTATCCCCCATCCCTGCTCCTCCTGCCCTCCCGTGGCAAGAAAGCAGTGGTGGTAAAAGAAGGAATGGGAAGGACAATTCTGCTTTCTTCCTCCCTAAATCCTCCACAGTTTGGGGAGTGGCTACCGGTCAGAGAACTTGGCAAATTCTCTCAGACATACCCCAGGCAGCTGGGGCACGCAGTGCGGATGCTGATACCACAGGACAAAGCCTAGCCCCAGAAGAACACAGATTTTCACTCACTGATGTAGAGCCACAGAAGTGTCCAGGCTATGACTGCGAGGAGGAAGAGAAATACTGTGAAGACAATGATTTTGTTTTGGACATTCCAGAAGGGAGCTTTCTTCTTGGATGGCTTCTTGGGTTTGGCTTTGCTGATGGGTTTTCGAGGTGCTCGTCTACCTGGCAGCTTCCCGTGGACACTGACCACCTGAACTGAGATATTGGATATCTAAAAAAAAGAGAGAGAGAGAAAGAGAGAGAGAGAGAATTAAAAAAAAGAGAGAGAAGAGAAGAAAGAAAAGATTTTTTTTTTTTTAATTTGACAGACAGATCACAAGTAGGCAGAGAGGCAGGCAGAGAGAGAGAGAGGAGGAGGAGGCAGGCTCCCTGCTGAGCAGAGAGACCAATGTGGGGCTCGATCCCAGGACCCTGGGATCATGACCTGAGCCGAAGGCAGAGGCTTTAACCACTGAGCCACTCAGGCGCCCCGAGAAGAAAGAAAAGAAAGGAAAAAAAGGAAAAAAAGAAAAGAAAGGGTGAGAAGAGAAGAGAAGAGAAGTGAAGAGAAAAAAGACAGTCTAGAACTCATGTGGACTGGAGTCACCCAGTCAGGAGAATCTTAGTGCTAAAAGGCCTCAAAATATCAGTGTACATCATCAATACAAATGTAAAAATGACTTCCATTAAATCATGTAATTGAGAAAAATCAGACATTATATGAACCCCAGTGAATTATTCATTGTCTGAATCCTAGATCCTCTCCTCAAACTCTCCAGTTCCACTAAGTAGATGCTATAGAGGATGGACCTGAATTCCCTGGAGGGTGGCCCAGAGGACCCGAAGGTCAGGAGGTCAGGAGTCTAGGAGGGTCCTCTCCTGTGCACACAGCTCACTGTGGGAATAGGTGGGTGTTTCACGTGTTTGTATTATGTTGCCTTTCTCCCACCATCAATTTCTTTTGTCTGAGGCAGGAGTGAAAATAAGAATATAAGTGAGTGCCTTATAGAAACAAATTGATTTCTCACTCATGGCTTCCTGACTGGGTGTTCGAGGAAAAAAAGCTGACATTCCAGTTTTCATGCAAGGCTGTGGAATAAGAACCAGGGCCTCCTGTGTGTACATAAGACAGCCAGTGTGCTGGTCAGGGACTCAGCATCTCAATGGCAAACGAAAGAATTATTTAAAAATAAAGAATAAAATAGAAGACTCGGAAAATTATTGGTTTTAGCATAGGGATCTGCGAAGTATCCCGTGCAAGAGGAAAAAATGCATTATTTAATTGTTTCCCTCCTCTTTTTTTTTTTCTCCTCTACCCTCTGTCATCTGATGCTGTGAATTCTTTAATAATGTATGCAAGAGTTTAGCTTCTTTGAAGGAGAGATTTATACATGTCAGGGTAACTAAACTCCAGTGATGAAATAACTTTTAACCACACATTCCTTTAAAGGCAACAATCTAGCACACCAGTTCCAAAGAGATCATCTCTCTTTTGAGTGCTCTTAAAGAGTTCTCTCATTCTCTTATACTCTCCCTCACTCTTCCATTCAAAGTCCATGTCTTTAATCCTACCAGTTAATGGGATAATATGTGGCCAAGTATATTCTGAATTATTCATGGCCCCCTCATTCTCTTTGCCAAACACCCTTGTCCACCCCTGGAGTGAAATGTAGCTTATATCCCTCCCGGTGAAACTGAACTAGACCAGGCTTCGTTGAATGGGATGTCCTGCAAGCTTGAGGCTGGTGTTTCTCCAGAGAATAACCTTCTCTTGCAGGACGAGCTATGGTGCCAAATTATTTTCACATATTTGCCCAAAGAAGTCAAAAAGGGAAACGCACAGAAATGCTGGCGCGGGTAGGACTGACAAGGCCAAGGTTGGGTCCTTCGGGGAAGGAACACATTATAGGCCGTTTCAGTTAGCACTGATTAAATTTTAAAATGGAATTTGTATAGAGATCAGTACAATTTCCCTGGAGTTTTAGAAAAACAGTTGCAAATCAATTGCCAAGTACAGCACTTTGAAACAAGCTCACATCGGTCAAAATCCATTAAGTACTGTTAGAAGATCAAGTATGTTATTATTGCTGGCTTGATTTGTATAAAGTCACACAGTCTCATTTTACTAACCAGGTCGCCAATAAATGGCATTCAAGCAAGAGAGAAGGCTTCCCATGCTGTACTTACGCTCACATCCGCAGGTTTGGATGAAAAGTCAGTGTTTTCTTTGTCCATTGTTAGGTTTTCCCTGTGTGAGCACAGTGGGGTCTCAAAGCTAGTTTTTATCCTCTCACATTCTCTCTTGAGAATGGGTGGCTGCGTTCAAGCTAGCTTTCAGAGGGAAGGAATCAATTTACCTCCACCCGTCCAGTTCAGAAACTGAAGCTCCCTCATTACTATATAGTGAGTGTTAAAGGGACCTCGCACCCCAACTTGGCACCCCAAACCATAGGATTCTTGACATAACTCCTTACCAGTCAAGCCCTCAGAGCAGAGCCTCAAAGCAAGATCGTCTCAGGGACACTTGCAACAATCTGAAAATATTTACAAGTCTTTAAAATATTGCCTCTCAGTTTTAAAATTAATAAGAGATGAAAAGTTAAATCAAATTTTTTTAAAAAATTTTTTACCGGTATCTTCTAAAGAATTTACTAAGAGATCCAACTTATCATCCCCCAGTCCTGCTCTTTAGAAATCTTCACAGCCCCATTTCTCCTGCTTGGATCCTGGAAGGTTCCAGAAGCCTCGCTCTCTGACTCTGCTCGTGACTGTGCAGCTACAGGCTCTGAAAATCCCCGTTCAAGGGGAATTTTTCTTTTTTTCTCCCTGGTCTTGCAGTCCTCTGTCAACATGGGCCTTTTCTGGAGAGAAGGCCCTGCCCTCATCTCCCTCATTCCTGCCCACACCAGCCTGAATTAGGTTCAAGGGTGGGAAGTGGGGAATCAAGAGGGGCGCTGTCCTTAGCAGGCAGGGGAGGAAAAGGCCAGGCTTGCTCACATGTTTCATAGCTCGTCCCTGTGACACACAAAAAGGCTTTCCTGTGAGCACAAAGCATCAATGGAAAGCGGATCAATGGCCCTTTAGATGAGAAGCACTGCTATGGACCCAATCTCCGGCCTCACTCAAGGGTCGTTTGTAAGAAAGCACACGAGAAACTGCCGACGGAAAGTGGGTCAAATGTTAGTCAGGTGAGGACAGAATGACACACAAACTATGTCATGTACTAATTCATTTCCTGGCTTTGCAATTTATTAATAACACTGATGAAATAACTAATAATGCTTTAGGCTTTATAAGATGGGGAAATCCAAAAATAGAGCTCTGTTTAATTGCCCCTCTTTTCTGTATTATTTCCCTTATTTCTAGAACTACTCCTTCCACCTGTGTAAGTAAGCTCCATGTCCTCAGCAGTGGCCACTGACAAAGACTCTCTCTTTGAAAGTCAGCCCTGAGACAGGCTCCTCTGAGCCCTCTTGTTGACGAGGCCTCATCCCTTGGCCCTATCCTCAGTCTACCCAGCCCAGCTGTAGCAAGAACGCTGCTGTGAGTTTAGTGAGAATTCCCTCTGCCCCACAACCTTGACATCTGATCACCCTTGATACCCGATCAAGGTCCTCATCCCCCACCCTTGACATGTAAATCCTTGGCCTGCCTTCAGTGAGAATCTCCCTACTCTTGATGTCTTCTCAGTGATTTTCCACCCACTGGCCCCTTACTCTGCTCACTAACCACAAATCCCCCGCTGTCTTTGCTGTGTCTGGAGTTGGCCTATGTCCTGTCCTACAGTCTCTGTCCCTCTTGCAATGGCCCTGAATAAAATCTGTCTTCGGAGCCTTTCCCTGGGTGTCCAGCTGCTCTATTTCTCTTTGACCTCGCCATGACTGGGAAAAGATGGAAAATCACAGGAGGCTACGCTACAAGCAGAAAGCCAACCAACGTCTGCTTTATAGTATTACCGTATACCAGCATTTCTAAACAATGTCTAAATAATAAATACTCCTCCCTGAAAAAAGCTCTGACTGGGATAAGTTTGAAACAATTGCCGCCTGTTACTACAAATGAGTTTTAAAAATACGTATATACAAGCTTCAAATGAGCTCATTTTGATTCTCATCTTTCAGTAAATAATGAATGACATGTGGACGTTAACTGAGAGACTCCCATGTACAGCTGGTCTCAAAGTCAAGACTCTGTGACACATGCTTCTTTCAGGAGTAAGTTTCTAACGGTCTGGATGCATTTGAATTTACTAGGCACAGAGTCCTGGGTCTCCGACAAACCCTATGGAGCTGCATATTCCTGCCTTTAAAGCATTTGTACAGTAAAAAGGTATAGCATAAGCAACAAGAGTACCATGACAAAGATGAAGAAATGTAACTTCAATATTTCATTTCTGTTACCATGTGACCATTGGGAGTACATTTACATTGCAAATTTAAAAGAGGCATACAAGGGCGCCTGGGTGGCTCAGTCAGTTGGGTGTCTGCCTTCGGTTCAGGTCATGATCCTGGAGTCTTGGGATCGAGCCCCAAGTCAGGCTCTCTGTTCAGTGGGAATCTGCTTCTCCCTCTTCCTGCTGCTTCCTTAGTTGTACTCTCTCTCTGTCTCTCTGTCAACTAAATAAATAAATAAAATCTTTTAAAAAATAATAAAACGGGCATATAGGGTGTAAACTGCAAAGTGTAAAAATTTGTATATAATATTTTGTATGTGATACTTATTGACTTTATTTTTTACTATCATAATTATGCATACAAAAGTGAGTACAATTTTTCAGTTTTTTCTGGTTATTATTATTCGTGTTATTTTGTGATTATTACTGTAATGATTTTCATTGTATAAGAGAAAAGATTATTAAAAAACGATCCACTCTAGATGGAGAGCTATACAATAAAGCAAGTCTAGCCAATGTTAATGGTTTACTCCAGGTGTGTGTGTATATGTATTTACAGTACTGAATTTTTTCTGTTGTATGTTTGAAGTTTTTCTTGATCAAATGTTGGGGGTGGTGTGGAATTATCATTTTTGGGGTTAAAGACTCTAGAAAAGCCACTGGTTTTGAAAGACGATGAAGAAAGCTGGGATGCAAGATCAAGTCTGGGCGACTGAACCTCCATCTGTCTCCCTGTTGCCTTTACTGGCACAGAAGTTCTGCTGCCGAGCCCCTTCCTTCAGTTCCAGAGCACATGATCAAATCACAACGCCAGACAGAGGTTGGTGCTTCTTATCCTAAGCCGTGTGAAAGTGAAAAGGTTTCTATCCCCTTCCTGGGAACAGAAGTCCCTGTGCTACGTGCTGACAGGCTAAGGAGATAGTGTGCAGTGACCTGGATTGAAGGAGAAACACTTCTCCGCTGGATTCAGCAGTGGTCCTTGGGAGCCCACGACTGACCCAACACATCAATTCAATGCACGCAAATATTTTTAAAGTGTCAACCTTCTATCAAATGGCAAGCCTGGTGCCTCTGAGGGTCTGAAGGTAGGGCCAAGTCATCCATCTAACCTGAGAAAGGTTCTGAGCCCCTGGCATAGAAGGCAAGTAGCAGGTGCCACCTCCATCCTTGCGCTCAATTCAGTAAAAACATAGAGTTGGGCTGAAGAGCACTTGAATAAACTAGACCAGAAGTGATCTACAATTCAGCCCTAACCAGATACACCTAGAGGGCTCAGACTGACCCACGTTGGTAAAAAGCATTGGTACAGAAAGCGATCCCTGTTTTGACTTGGTTGAACATCTGGTTCCCTGTAGGTGCTGAATCGGCTCAGCGCTTGATGAAGGAATGAATCTGCCCCAGCTAAAAAGTATTGACTTTGGAAATTATGCAAAGATCACTAGATTATAAAGGGATACTTTGTTTGAAACCCACTTTATAACTCAGATTAATCAGATTGAAAGGCTAGGATTGGGGAAATGACAGAAGTGATAAAACATGAAAACAATATATGATAGACTGAACTAAAACAGAGAAACCAAAATGAACGCAGGAAGGCTTGGAGAAAAAGGAAGAACAAAAACAAGAGGAGGAGAAAACAAAAAGACAAGAGCAACGAAATCATTTTAAAGGTGTATCCCCTGGCATGACCGGGCCTGGAGAACATCTCTCTTCGTAGCAGAGTCAAGCCTTACACCATTCCGCAAAGTAACATTTCCCCACCAATTTCCTTTGTCACACTGTGCAGCACTCTGAACTCCAGCGTGTCCTACCAGCTTTCCCAGAGGCTATGTGCATGTTCTGGAATCTGAAATAAATCCCATTCAACTACTTGCTCATTATCCTAAATCATTCCCAATTAGAAGCCCCGATGGCCTTGATGTAATTTACAAATGGCAAACAAAGAAGTATCTCAGCATATGGTCGGGTCATTTCTGTCAAAGATCAGAGGCTTGGGAGCACAGCTAACATCCAAATAAACACATTAGTGATGTGGTAAAGCAACAATCTTACCCTCCACTAGCCCCTAACACAAGAGAGCCTTCTGATTTTCATAGCCTGAGATTTCCAAATTGAATTAGGCCTTTTCTCCTAAAAAACAGTTTGGCTTTCCAACATTTCCTGTCCTAATCGGGGAAAGTTATAGAGCGCGGAAGCAGGTGTTTCTCCCCTTCTTTTTGCAATTACAAACCTGCTGTAGGTTTCATTCCAGCCCATACATAACTGTGTGTGGTTTCTGTCACAGTGGTTGCTAAATTCTTTTTTACTCATTTCCACTGGTATCTCTATTTGATTAAGGTTTACCTAAAGCCTCAAGGGATCTCAGAGAGGGGTTTATTCATCAGTGTATCTCCTGGGCTGTCCCACTGTGCCTGATCTCACTTTAGAGTTCTAAAACATGGTTGGCAATGATGTACTACATGGTGTCTAACAGAACATTAAAAAAAAAAAGTCACCAATTTTCAGAGTTAGGTCACATTTGCTTTATCTCTTTTTTATATGAACATATAACTTTTTTCTGAAACATTAAAAATAATGAATTAGTTAGTTAATTAATTAATTTTAAAAATATGGTTGGTGGCACCTGGTTGGCTTAGTTGGTTGGGCATTTGCCTTTGGCTCAGGTCATGATCCCAGGGTCCTGGGATTGAGTCCCGTCTCAGGTTCCCTGCTCTGCAGGGGGGTGGGCGGGGGCTGCGTCTCTCTCTCCGTCTGCCCCTTTCTCTGCTTGTGTTCTCTCTCTCTCTCTGTGTCAAATAAATTTTAAAAAATCTTTAAAAAATAAAGCATGGTTGGGGATATTCTTGGACCTAGCATCAAGAGGCAAGAGGTTCCAACAGAGTTTTATTGTCTTTCCCCAACAGGCTAAGTGCCTCTGACTTTTTGAGGACGATTGTTGCCATCCTCTCCCTTTCCCGTCAAGCATAAAGGGCATATGAGTGGATGTCTCTGCTAAGTGATCATTTGCTACATCAATGTGCTCCAGTGGACCAGAAAGTGGTATCTTTGCACTTCTTTCACAAGGTGAATGTTACCAGAGGTCCTTGACAGCGCCAAATGCCAGTTATCCGCAGCTGTCAGGTGCCTCAGTACAGGTGCCTCAGCCTCACTGCAGAAATTAGCGTCTTACCAAACCAGGAGAGGCTGGACTCTGTCACCTGGGCTGGTATCAGGCGGTAATCCAGAGCCGTGAGGCAGGGCTGCGCCAGTAGGGGGCGCCAGTGCCTGACTCTCCCAGTGATGAACTCAGGTGGGCTGAGGCAGTCTCCCTTCTTAGAAAAAGCCCAAGGGCAGCATGAGACTTGACATATAGTAAGCGCTCAGAAAATCTTGGCTAATGTGTTAACTAATTAGTAATTAAGAACATCTACTAATTCTCATGGATTAAGGAATACAACATTGTCAAAGACCTAGTTTCCCTAGAATTATTTCTTTTTGCCACAAAGGGCTGGGTGTATTACAGACTAGTTTGCTTCTCAAAAATAAAATATTCTGCCCCAGCAGAGAGCCTCACTCACCTTAGTCTAATCCTGGCCTTAATTAAACAATTCCAAAGAAAAGGGAAAATCTACGTAACATTGATATAGCTTTGCAGGAATAATCCTAATGAAGAGTTAGTTGTATGTTCAATGCTCACATGTAAGACAAGCTATATTAAGTATTGGTTGCTTCTCTATACACCAGAGCACTCTGAATTCAGGAAGAAATTAAACACATCTTTTGAGCTGGGTCCAGAAAATTGTACATATTTGTGTTTTCCTGAATTACAGCTGTGAGTACCTACTCTGGAAAGATTAAATGCTGGTTGAACGCAGGGGGCGGCCAAGTCTTCACCTGTGTATCTCCCAGAGCCCTGCAGTGTGTCTCAAATGTGGAAAGCAGCTTAGTATAATGGAATTCATAAAACTCTGGAATCATCATATTCAGAGTTCCAATTTCTAGTTTCCCCATAACTAGCTATGAGAACTTGGCAGTCCTTCACATCCTCTGATCCTCACTTTTCTTATCTGGAAAACTATGTAAACACTCCCCTTGCAGGATTGTTATAGGCATTTGAAGAGATGAATTATACAGAGTGCCTGACACTTAGTAGGTGCTCAATAAATACCTTTCAAATGAAGTTCCCTTACCTCATTATTTTTTTCCTTCAGTTGTTTTGAAACAGGATTTCTTCTCAGGCAGACTTTCTCATTTTGCAATCTCTGGGAGCCAAACTCATTCCATCATAAGACTGATGCAGTGTTCTCCCAAAGAATTATTGATCCAAGAATGTGGAACCAGCATGGATCTTTAATTTTATCCGACAGAAGGCAATTCAATATCTGTTTCATTAAAATAAAGGTCAATAGAGCAATAATCGCTCTAAACCCAGTTGAACCATAGTGAAATTTACCCTTGCTCTTCAAAATAGCTTTGCATTCTCTGCTCAGGGCCATAAAAGTTGACATATTTATTTTGTGAGTATATAATAGGCTGATAGCCACATCAGATCTTTGATTTTGCTGAATGACAAATTAACCACCTTTTGCTTTGGTCCTCTTGCCCAAGACATTCAAGTTGAATTCTAGAAGTAATGATTACTGTTCTGGTCTGATATTTTGCCTTAATTATTATTTTTTTTAACCAGTTGACTCTTCTGTCTTACCAACCCTGCATACGTCAGAGTCAGTAACAAGCATGAACAGCTCATGGATTTAATGTGCTCTTTGGCAGAGATGAACAATGTTGCGATTTGGGATTAAGACCCAGCAATCTTAAAACTCTTTTGCAGCTGCTCAGGAAGAACACCAGGTTCCACTAACATCTTAATTCGCAGATGGTGTCTTTCAGGACATTCGTGCACGTATTTTTTAAGTGATAATGCTGATGAGAGCATAGGGAAATGGCCAAACTTATCCTTCTTCGGGGGAGATAGTGACCTGAAGCTTACTCCTCATTCACGTACCATGAGGGCATTACCAAACTCATGTGAAAGATGACCTTGACTCTGCATCATTCAAGAGGCTGACTGAATGGGGACAGTTAGCTTTCAAACCATCCAGGCGAACCAGGCATATAAAACCACTTGCAAGAATGTTGTGCGCATTTCTGCCAGTATTGCTACCAGAAGTTACTCTGTGCTTCTTGTTACCATAGCAGTGAAAGATTCATAGTCAACAGAATTATTTTCATTTTAATGACTGGTGAGATGAGCAGTTTTGAGGCGACAGCAATTACATTTATTATCAACAATAATGCAGCAATCTATTATGTCATTAAAGCTTTCTGTAAAGGATAACTAAAAAGACAGCACGCATAGAAATAAAAGCACAAAACAAAAACAAGACTTTATGAAAATTGAGCTTCGCATTTCCTCTGACATAAGACCAGCCTCAGTCGCTGTTGTTGGTGGGAGGGGTAATCGAAAAAGCAGACAGCTCTGGCCTAGTCTGTCTGCCTGGAGTCAGACATTTTCTGAAGTCATCTTTCTGTGTCTGACATATTAGACAACCAGAAATGGGACATATGGTCACACTACAAGCAGGCACAACACTGCAGATGTCACTAGCCATTAGTAAATCTTTTTATTTCCAGGATCACCAGGAGACTTGATCTTGGCTCCTGGGTTGAAACTGATGTGTGAAGCCAAGAACTCCTTGTCTGGATCCAGTGGTGGACTTGAAACCATCACCAAGGAAAGTTCTACAGATTCCACATCAAAGGGAACTCTAACAAAGCTGACCGAATTAGTCTTTTGAAAAATAACTTGAGAACAAACAATTTTGATGCCTTCTTTTAGGATCCAGACCTTTAGCTCAGTCTCCTGGAGGTCTAAGATGGAATAAGGCTCTGAGGTGGTGTGTACTCACCATGACCCTGTTCAAGGACACCCAGCAAGGCTTTGTCTGGAAATGCAAGCCCATTCCTCATTATTTTAACTCTGTGGGGTGCCGGCAGATTGGGGCAAATGATAAGGAAGCCCACACATTCCCAGGATGGCACAAGGCAGAGGTTCCTGGGTTCAGTCTCCTCTGGCAAACATTCCCAGGCCAGCTCAGCCCAGAGAATTTTCCTTCAGAGAGGCCAAGTAAACATGGCTCTCATTTGGCCCTTAAACAAGCAATGGATACAAGGAGCTGCAGAGTGATTCTGTTTGTTCAACTGGACTACAAAGTCATCCAATTAAAAGCCATGGTCGTATTTCATTATCTCCCTAATTTGTTATACAATTCCATAAATATATTAGGGACTCAGTAAATTCTTGTTGATTGATGGCAGGAATGGTTTTCTAGTCATTTCCATACCTTCAGCACATAGGTGGCTTTTGCTAATTCCCAGGACAGTTTCTGAATACATAAATGAAGGAAAAGAATAGAATGCTACGTTAAGACATGACTTAATAAAGCTTAGGAAGAATTAGGATTAAGAAATGCTAAGTAATAAAAATGAACGAGTACTTCTCTGGAAGCTTCTAAAGAAGCTTCTAAAGATTAATTAGCCAAATGATGAAGGAGAAGTCATTTCACTTTTGGTCTCTAGTATTACTATACATAAAACTCAGGGCTTGGAATAGGTGATCTCTCTATGATTTTAGAAGAGGTAAAGGCAAGGAATGGACCATTTCAAGTTTCTACCCAGGGCTAGCCAGGGATAGGTCCTCAGAAAGCCCATGCCCCAGTTAAAATATTTTAAAAAGGGGCACCTGGGTGGCTCAGTGGGTTAAGCCTCTGCCTTCAGCTCGGGTCATGATCTCAGGATCCTGGAATCTAGCCCCACATTGGGCTCTCTGCTCAGCAGGGAGCCTGCTTCCCTCCCCCACCCCCACCTGCCTCTGCCTACTTGTGATCTCTTTCTCTGTCAAATAAATAAATAAAACATTTTTTTAAAAGAAGTTCTCTTAAAAAGAGAGAAAAAGGTTCATTCTAACAGATTTTTAAAATTCACTGCTAGAGTTTGTTAGATATTATTTTATATAGAATATCTCTATATTTCCTCCGAACAGGACACTTTCCTCTTCTTTCTCCTTTCCTGGATTGTTATAAATAAGCTTTTTCTTTAAGGAGGGCACGTATTGCATGGAGCACTGGGTGTGGTGCATAAACAATGAATCTTGGAACACTGAAAAAATAAAATTAAAGAAAAAGAAAGAAAGAAAGAAAAAGAAAGAAAGAACTTTTTTCTCTCTCTGTTGTTTAGTCCTGGTTTTCTCATTAACTTCTCCTCATTTCAAATATCAAATAGTATTTTCCTGGTAAGATATTTTTCTAATTGAAATACTTAATGCAATTATGTTTTCAGGTGGTCTTTGTTAAATCTTTTTGCTCCATTTTTGGGCTTAAAAAATTAGTTGCTATGTAGAAAATTACATGTTCAATGTTTTCTTTTTTCCCTTCAGCTCCTCGAAAATATCACTTACGTCTCCAGGTTACTGTTGAGAAGTTCAATGTTGATATGATATTCCCCCTCTATATGTAATGGGCTTTTACTTTTTAAAACCTTTGAGAGTTTTGTATTTATTCTTAGTGGTCATACATTTTACTATAATGTTTCCCACTGAGGACTCCTATCATTTATTTTTGATATCTTTGTCTTTTAAAACTGAGTCTTTAAGTGCCCCCCCTTTTTTTTAAATTTCCAGAAAATTCTCAAAAACATTTCTTAAGAGTTTTCCTCACCTATATTGATCTTTTTCCTTTCCTTCTAAGATTCCAATTACATGATTTTTACCCATATCACTTAACTTCTTCTGTGTTTACCATTTATTTGTGCCTATCTTTTTTAGAATGCCTTGTTTTGATATTCCAACTTATTAGCTTGTTCATTTTATCCAGTCTGCTCTCAATCTTTATTTCACTTTTTTTTAAAGATTATGTTTATTTGTAGAGAGCAAGTTCATGCACAGGAGCAGGGGGTGGGGAGGGGTGCCGGCAGGTAGGGCAGAAGAAGAGGGAGAAGCAGACTCCCCACTGAGCAGGGGGCCTGGCATGACTTGGGCTGGAACCCAGGACCTGGAGAGCAAGACCTGAGCCAAAAGCAGCCGTTTAACAGATGGAGCCACCCAGGCGCCCCACTATTTCATTTATTTTTTTCTGTTCTATATCCCCAGTTGATTTTTCTTCATGATGGGATATTGCTTCATGTTTCCAATATTTTCGCTTATCATTTTTAGTATACTTATTAGACTACTTTTAAATGATTCTTCTGTCTGGTCCATGGATTCTGCTTCTTGGGGTAACAGTGATCAGGTGTGTCTTTTGATGGCAGCTGGTACTTTGGTTCCTCAGGAGTCTTCCGGATGCTGCCTGTGAGCTCACATTGCCCTTAAGTACATTGCTACCTTGATTACAAACACAAAGTTAGGAAAGGGGGAAAATGCCTCAGGCCTCAGGCCCCAGTTTGGATTGCTTCCAGGGACTCTCAGGAGCTGGAAATACTGTGTTGAGGCAGGTGGTCTTTGGAATTACAAACTGGGCTCTGTTAACTCCTACCCCTCCAGTCCACCTCCTCCCCCTAGGCCTCAATTTTTGTCAACAGCCTCAACTCCAGGCTGTCATCATGCAAAGAGACTCAGAGGTGGGAGCCTGAGGCCGCTGGGGCGCTCACGCGGAGAGGAGGAAATGCCTGAAAGTCCAGTCAGTGTTACCCCGGGCTCCTCACTCACTGCCCAAGATTTGGTAGGCTACTTCGTTCCGGCTCTGAGCTGATTTCTGTTGTTTTCCTGCCTCTACGTGTCTCTGGCACAGCGGCGGTAGACCAGGGTGGTATGGGGAACCGAACAGGCAAAGCCTGGCAGCCCCCTTGTAAACCTATGTCCCACGCTCCCACTCTCAATCCCAGACAGGGATCTGACCACCTTCCATCTCTCTCCAGGAATTCCCTCCCAGTTTTATTTCAGTTTTTTGGTTTTCATCAACCTTCCTCTCTTGCTTTTGTGGCGACTTCGAGGTAAGTGTTCAGTTGCCATGTTCATGTGATGTCTTTCCAGAAACAGAAAACTCACCAGTGGCTATTAGAGTCAACAGGGCTCCTACAGGACACATTAGCCCCTTTAGGAGACTCAGGCTCATTTCCTTTACTGATTCTTGTTTTTTTTTTGTTTTGATAATATTTAAAGTCTTTAAAAATCTTATGCTGAATCCTAATATATAAAATAGATAAGATGTAGCTGCCTCCTCATGGGGATCCCATAGCAATCTCTATGGAAGCCTAGAACTGCAGAGAACACAGTTTGAAAGCCACACCCCAAACCATTAGAGGGTGACAATATCTACAGCTTCGTTTGTTTTTGTCTTTCCTTGTTGATTAACAATGCATTATATGGGTATGACACCTTATTTCTTTTCTTACTAAATGCATGACTTCTTTTCTTGCTTCTGCTGGTAAGAAAGAATAAGATTAAGTTGGATGGTCCCAAGGCTTATTAGCCTTCTTAATTTTTATATGGCTGACAGAATCTGTAGAACCTATCACATCTTAGCTAAAGCTCAGCCTTAGGCAATATCCAACAGTTTTGGGGATTTAGATCCTCTAAATGAGTGTAAGGGAACAATCAACACAGGCCTCTAACTCCTGGCTTCTGAAGACACTGTATCAGTGTGGGCATCAGAGCCACGGTCTCGCTGCTGCGGGAAGATTATTGGTTGGGAAGTGACAACTGCTCTTTCCTTCAACAATCACCCATCCATTTGATAAAACCACCCATCCAGCAAATACTTCGTGGGCATCCATATGCGAGCCCCTTAAAAAATTGGGGTTTGGGTTCGCTCATTCCCGTGTCCCCCCCTCCCCTCGCAAACTTCCCATCCCCCTACTCCCCTCCCTCAGCCCCTCCCCCACCCGCTGCTCAGATTCTAGCATCTTAAGCACAAGATAGGAAATTTGACCCAGGGGATCAAAGAGCTTGTTCTTGGACTCATGGCTGTAGACTGACAGAGTGGGGAACACTATCCCTAAACGCCCTAGACGTCTACTGCCATTGCCAAGATAAAAACACAACCTTCTTAGGGCTTCCTCAAAGCTCCCACCTAACGGCTTCGACTCCATCCCATCCTGCGGGCCCCGTGAGCGAATGAAAGCCAGCCCCGCCTGCCGAGACGCTGCCCCGAAGAACAAAGTTTACGTTTGAAGCCACAAGACTAATTTGTTTATTAGGTGTGTTCTAGTAAGTTGAGGAGGAGGCATTTTTTGGCAAATAAATAAATAAATAATCAGACAAAAGGCGACTTTGGGGCCAAGGAGGAGCTCAGGAAGAGGAGGCGGAGTCTTTGCATAGTTCTACATGAACGCAAGGTGGCAGCAGTGGGCAACGCGGGTTTGCAGCTGAAATGCGGCACTTGCAAAAACCAGAACAGGAGGCTTCGAGAAAGAGGAGAAGGTCAGAAGGTGACTAACTATTTCTTTATCACAGAGACTGTGGTGTGGAACATTCGTCCTCTCTCCTGGGAGGCTGGAGGCGGCATCTTACATGATCTGCCTGGGCATCCCGTAGCCGGTCATGCCTGCCTGGGAGGCTCCCTTGTTGCTGCCCATCTGCAGGCCAATTACGTTCTGTCCCTGGCGAAGCTGCTCCTCTGAAAATCCTCTCCGATTCTGCTGAGCTTTCCTGGGCAGAGGAAGTGAGGGGAATCAGGTCATTCTGACAGTCTTCAAACCCTTTCCAGGATATGCAGTTACAATGGCCCGGGTTTGGGGTGGCGGGGGGTCTGTCTGTCACTGGCTAGAACACAAGATCACCAAATAGAATAGTAAGCCTTGTACTGACTACAGTACTGATAGCAACTATGCTCCTACCCCGGGCTATGGTCCTGCCCTGGGCTATAGTCCTACCCTGGGCTGTGTTCCTACCCTGGCCGTGGTCCTATCATGAGCTACGTGCCTACTCCAAGTATGCTGCATGATACATGAGCTCTCTATTCCTTAGAACCCAGATGATCTTTTAGAATGTGCATGAAAGAATTAGGGGTACCTCTTTGAAGACTTCACTCTCAGATAACTTTCCTGTCACCCACTCTCTCACAGTTACCTCAAGCCCTTGTGCAAATTACCAACAGCCCTTCTTACAAAGCAGGTCATTAATCCCAATCCACCTTTCCCTGTGTCGGTCCAAGTATTCATGCTCCCGTTTTAGAGCCACAGGATCTAGGAGTCAAGGAGGAAATGCTTCGTACTCTTCACCAGAGGTCAGCAAGCTTCAGTAAAGAGCCAGATAGTAGGTAATTTTGGTTTTGTGGGTCATACAAACCATGGTATGTCACTAACAAAGTGGGGACTAAAACCAGAGATTCCACTGGCCAGTATCTAGGAGGTTTTTGACCAGATTCATTTAAACTTTTACTTTTTTATAACTGTCTAGAAGAAGAAGGAGGGAGTAGGGAAAAGAAGGGTCAGTTATCTTCTACAAAGTGCTCTTTTGTCCTCATCACGCACTGAGCTACTGGGTTGAGTAGCTCAGTAGGTTGCGTTATGTTCGCTTGCTTCCCCCCACCCCTGAAAATAGCAACAGCTGCAAAATAAATCCTTTACTGACATAGCCACATAAGACGTTATCCAGACCAGGCCACCCTTGAAAGTGAAAGTGACCATTATCAATAAGCTCACTGGGACAACAGGCACAAACCAGGACACATTCTCCCTTCATTGAGAGCAAGAATAAATGATAAATAATAGATAAATAGATAAATGAGTTGACTTGGGGCTTCTTAGATCATAATAAAACCAAGTTCAGAGCTCAAGCCCTCTCTGAGAAAAGCCAGCCAGTCCTACTCGGCCTCTTGAGAAAGAGCATGGCCCAAGCCCAAGGGTCCCAGTATCTAGCAGGAAACACTCAACTAAGTCTGCCCTGGGTGGGCTGTTGGCCTCATGGCAGCATAGGTCTTTCCTCACTCTCAGGAATCAGCTGGGGGACCAGGAGTGCCTGCCCCTAAGGACTTTATGTCATAACAATCTCTGAGGCTTCAGATGCTCTCTCTGGTAGGATCTTCCTCTGCTGGGGGTCAGTGGGGTACAAAGAGGCAGGAAGTGATACTCACCTGTGAAACCAGGATGGCTCTCCCCGATAACAGCCATCATCCTTGGTGACCGCGACGCTGCCGAGAGCCATCAGGGTCCTCTGCACGGCTGCCATGTCCTTCCCTGCAAGCCAACAGAGAAATGAAGGCCAAGCCTGTGTCAGGGCTGAGGAATCTGGAAGGATGGGGCTGGACCTCTGGAAAGGAAGTTCTGATAGGAGGCTGTAGGCGATCCCATCCCAGGGAGGGGGATAGCAAACACTTCTCCAAGCCCTGAAGATAACTGTAGCAGAACATCCCAGGAGGGATCAAAAAAATCACCTTCCTGCTCTCTGTGTGACTTGCCCAGTTTCTCATCCTTTCACAGTTGCCATATGAGTAAAACATTCCAAACTCCTCTCTGTTCCGGTACAGGGAGGTCCCTGCCCTAGGCAGAGGCCCTCGCCTCTGTGGGTTCTAGAGGCTGTGGCAAGGGAAAAGCCTGTGGCTAGGCTTGCGAGCTGGTCCAAAGAAGAGGATTTTCCTCAGGACTGAAAGGGGGTGCGGGGAGGAAACTAGAAAGAAGTTGTTTTGGATGACTTAAATGCGCCAAACCCCACGTGGCTCCTCTCTTTCACCTTCTCTGGGTTAACCGGGTCTAAAGTCACCCACGTGCCTCCCATGGAGTACTCACTTGGCTCGGGCTTGAGACGCGCACACGAAGGAAAGCCAAGCAACACAGAAAGCACTCGATGTGACACAACCGAGAGGCCCTTTACTTTGTGCAGCCTGGAAGGAGCTCAATGGAGATGATACATAGCTGGCTTGTGGGGCATGTGTGTGTGTGTGTGTATGTGTGTGTGTGAGAGAGAGAGAGATGTGGGTGTGTTGTCCCCCTTCACACAGTGGGAGAAGGAATACGGTTACCTGAGGAGCCCAGTGGCCCTGAACCCACAGAGAAGGCCACTGGCCCTATAAGTCAGCCTGTTCCTCCCGTCTTTCCACCTTTCCTCCCTTCCAGCTGACTGCCAGGCCCTGGACTGGGAAAGATGCTACCGTGCAGTCAGCGCCGACTGAGAACCAGATCTGTGGAGTGTGGAGAGCAAAGCTCAAGGCACAGGGTTAGTTAGAAAGGAGAGCAGCGTTCAGCAGGGCAGGTAGGGGGGCGGGTCAAGCTATGAAAGTTAATGGCAAGTGTCGGAGCATCTGGGTGGCTCATTGGATTAAGCCTCTGCCTTCGGCTCAGGTCATGATCTCAGGGTCCTGGGATTGATCCCCGCAGCAGGCTCCCTGCTCAGCAGGGAGCCTGCTTCCCCTCTCTGTCTGCCTTTCTGCCTACTTGTGATCTCTCTCTCTCCCTCTGTCAAATAAATAAAATCCCTTTTTTAAAATTTGACACGGAGAGAGAGAGATCACAAGCAGGCAGAGAGGCAGACAGAGAGGGGGGGAGGAAGTAGGCTCTCTGCTAAGCAGAGATGTGGGACTCGATTCCGGGACCCTGAGATCATGACCTGAGCTGAAGGCAGAGGCTTAACCCACTGAGCCACCCAGGCACCCCAAATAAATAAAATCTTTAAAAGAAAAGAAATAACGAAATACTAGAAGGCCCTCCTTGGGAGCCCCTGGGGGGGCTCAGTTTGTGAAGCCTTTGATGTTCAGTCTTGGCTCAGGTCGAGATCTCAGGCTCCATGCTTAGGGGGGAGTCTGCTTGAGATCCACTCCCTCTGCTCCCTCCTCCATTCATGCACTCACTCCCTCTCACTCTCAAATAAATAAATCTTTAAAAAAAAAAAAAAAGGCCCACTTTGCACTGAGTGAACCATCTGTGGTCTTCCCAGCCGGGCTGCTGCAGCTCGTTCACCAGGGAATACAGAATTACAGGGGAGAGGCAGACGGAGAGCAAGACCGGAGTAAAACTCTCATGAAACAAACCATTAAGGCCCACAGAGGAGGCTCCATTCAGGATGTCCATCTATTCCATGAGGAGAGAGAGACAGCAGATCCTCCTTCCCTCACTTTTCGTCTCCACCCCATTAACCTTAACCGCAGGGTGATTTCCGGGATTCTGAGGCCGGGGCGGTTGGCAGACAGCTGCCGGAGACAGAGCTGTCAGAGGAGAGCCCCCGGGTGCAAGGAGCGGCTCGGGATGGGGGTAGGGGTGGGGGAGGTGAGGTCAGAGTGTGTGGCAGCAGATGGGCGGAGGAGGGCACGGGGAATAGTGAGACACGAGAGCAAGCCCGGAGGTGGTTATGAGAGTGACTTCTCTCCACAGATAAAAAGCTTTTCTCTAGTCATCACTGTGTAATGCGATCCTTTTTTTTTTTTTTTTTTTGACTAGAGCTGTAGCGATAATATTCTGAAGCATCACTCTGAAAAGAGATAGGGAGAGGGTCTGCTTTTTAAATAGCGAGCCAGTGAAGCGAGCCTAGAACAATGATTAAACACAGGGAGATTCAGGAAGGTTAGTTCCTGAATCACTTAGCTCGGCTCTGTACAAGGAGCACATAGGATGTCTGTTCCTGCTGGATGGAAAGAGCAGGTCTGCTGAGCCCTGGAGCTGGGGCACTGTGCAGCCTGACACCTAGCAAGTCAGCCACAGATACGACCCCGCGGCCACGGGCACAGCAGTGAGCTGTGTTAGTCCACACACCCAGCCCCCTTCCCGAGTCACTAGCTGGTGTGCATACCGCATGGACCCAGGCAGGAAAGAGGGAAAAATGTTGGGGGCAACGGTAAGACATCCAGTAACCCACCCACCCTCACCCTGGAGAGTGGAAGAGGGAGCAACGACATAAATGGAGGCAGAAGAAGCTAGAGAAGGAGTTCCGCATTTGACAGGGACACGTTGGAGAAGTTTTCCTTTTTTTTTTTTAGTTTGACAGACAGAGATCACAAGTAGGCAGAGAGGCAGGCAGAGAAGGAGAGGGGGAAGCAGGCTCCCCACTGAACAGAGAGTCCGATGTGGGGCTCAATCCCAGGACCCTGAGATCATGACCTGAGCCAAAGGCAGAGGCTTTAACCCACTGAGCCACCCAGGTGCACTGGAGAAGTTTTTCTCAAGAAAGTTCCCAAAGAGAGAGATTTGCTATAAATTCAAGGCTAGACACTTTATTATACATGACATCAACCCAATGGAATTGATATTATTGCCTCCGGTGTAGGGATGGGAAACCTAATTCAGGGAGGTTAGTGAACATGCCCAGTCACTCAGCAAGTAAACCAGAGCCTGACTCTGGCTCAGGTATCAGAATGCAAAGTCCGCAAACAGTCCACCAGGCCACCATCTCCCATGGGTCCCCATCACAGGCTGGTTGGGGTGCCACGTTCCTCGGTGATCAGAGATGATCTGAAGGGGTGGCAGTGGCTGCTTCAGTGCCAAGGCTAGAGGGAATGCACAGGGGGACAAAACTGGGTCACAGTTCTTGGTCCCCATTAGCGCAAGGGTACCGACCCTTGGTAAAGTCTTTCAGTGTTTTTGTCTGGAACAATTTCTCCAGGTCTCAACTCAAATAAGGTTATAGCAAGAGGAAGAGTTGGCAGGGGTAGAGTCCCCCATCAGCGTGCTAGTCAAGTTCCTCATTGCCAAGATTCTAAGTAACACTATGAACAGAAATTTGCCTCTCTACCTTGTCTAGCTGGCTTTCCTGACGTGTCTGGTTGGCTTTCTAACAGATGTTCCTTATGAGGAGCTCCAGCATTCTCGAATTGGTGGAATGGCCCGAGGGTCTTTTTCTAGCCTCCTGCCTCTTATCAGTTCAGAATTCCAGATCCCATGCTGCTGGAGAGAGGGGGCCATTTGCAAAGACTTTCTGTAACTTGGGGTCACATACTCAATGTCTAGAGGAACAACAAGGTCAAGGAGCATCTGTGAATCTTGTCACCACCTGCCTAGAACATGATACTTCAGGAGTTTTTCCAAGCCTCTTGGACTACTTATGAGATGCTGTGGGGGAGATCTCCTCAAAAATATGAATTTTGACATCACTCCCCTGAGAGATGGGAAATTCGGCAGGCGTGGGGTGGAAGCTCTGGAATTTCATATTCTTAATCATCTCCCTAGGCATTGTATACCATCGGGTAAGTTTGAGAAACATGATGACTCTCAAACTAGACTGTTCTTAACAGTTCAGATTCTAGAGCGATCTCCTGGGATGATTCTGATACAGCCAGATGGATAGGCACCCCTGCCCTGGCACTTTGGTTTTCCGTTTTTTTTTTTTTTAAAGATATTATTTTTTATTTATTTGACAGAGAGAGGGAGAGAGAGATCACAAGTAGGCAGAGAGACAGGCAGAGTGAGAGGAGAAGTAGGCTCCCTGCTGAGCAGAGAGCCTAACGCCGGACTCGATCCCAGGACCCTGAGATCATGACCTGAGCTTGAAGGCAGAGGCTTAACCCACTAAGCCACCCAGGCGCCCTAGTTTTCTGGTTTTTTAAAAACATCGTCATATCTGGCCCATGGTAAGTTACTACATAACATTCCTTAAGCAATAACTCCTCCCTTCAGAGCTATCTTCCACAAAATCAAATGGTAAAGTCAATAATTAGAAGGGTTCTGATCGAAGTCGGGAGCCAGCTCAGAATCCTGGCACCATGCAATCTCTTTGCTCCCTGAGAGCTACCAAAGATATTTGGCAAGACAACTTGAAAACCACTGCTAAAGGCTTTTATTCCAAGAAAAAAAAGAACAGTCTTGAAAGTGCTGTGGATTTTCTAGATGCTGAGTCCTTGGTGGTGACCTAAAAATGAGACCACTGGTCATTCATTAAAAGGGGAAGTGACACAGGGAGTAGGAGGCACCAGGTCCACGAACAGCTCAGTGTTTTGATGGGGCAACGAGGACTCTTCTAGCCTCCTCTTATGGAAGGGGCTGATATGAGAGTTGGAACTGTGGAAAATGAGACAGCGGTGCGGCACAGTAGCCTCCCTCAACTCAGCTGGCCAGCCTTTCCTCAGAGAGTGTCCCCATCTGGGTGTGCCCTTTCTCCTGTGTTTCCCCAGGTGTGGTCTTGCCCTCCTGACTATGAAATGATAACCTCTGAGGGCCAGGGCCAAGGGTGCTATATTGTCCGGTCCCTGCCCACCCCCAACTGGGATTTTTTTTTTTTTTTAACCCAGTGTGGGGCTTGAACTCGAGACCCTGAGATAAAGACCTGAGCTGAGATCAAGAGTTGGATGCTGGGGCACCTGGGTAGCTCAGTGGTTAAACCCTCTGCCTTCGGCTCAGGTCATGATCTCAGGGTCCTAGGATCAAGTCCCACATCGGGCTCAAGCCTGCTTCCCCCTCTCTCTCTCTGCCTGCCTCTCTGCCGATTTGTGATCTTTGTCTGTCAAATAAATAAATAAAATCTTAAAAAAAAAAAAGAGTTGGATGCTTAACTGAACCACCCAGGCATCCCATCACCAGGGATACTTAAACAAAGATTTTTTCTCTCTTGAATTTTGTTTATTACTTTCATGATATCTTATGTATGTCTTTGGGAAAAAAAATAATTGGAAGGGTGAAAGAGAAATAAAAAAGACCAGACAAAGGTCATTTGGGAGGGTGAAATCAGACTGGACATTCTACTTTCAATACTGAAAGGTTTTTGTTTTTTTTTTTTTTTTTAAGATTTTATTTATTTATTTGACAGAGAGAGATCACAAGTAGGCAGAGAGGCAGGCAGAGAGAGAGAGGAGGAAGCAGGCTCCCTGCTGAGCAGAGAGCCCGATGCGGGACTCGATCCCAGGACCCTGAGATCATGACCTGAGCTGAAGGCAGCAGCTTAACCCACTGAGCCACCCAGGCGCCCCAATACTGAAAGTTTTTTTACAGTTTATAGTCCAAACTCTTTGCTTCAGAGCTACTTCCATTTTTTTTTCTTTCTTTTTTTTTTTTTTAATTTTGTTATTCCTGGAATACTGACCTTTTTCATCTTTCTGGAACCATTTTATTTCCCTGAGTAATAACTTAGGCATGACCCCAGTTCTCTACTCAAGGTAGAGGTCAAAGGAGAAATGTCAGAGAACGAATGGGCCTGCTCTGTGAGTTTTATAAATTTTTGTTGCTTGCCTTCCTGGGGACACTCTGTCAGGCGGTGGTTCTCAAAGTGGGGTTCCCAGGCCAGCAGAAATAGCATCACCTATGAATTGGTATGAAATCCAAATTCCTAGGTCTTTTTTATTTTTATTTTTTTTTTCCAAATTCCTAGGTCTTACCCCAGATTTAATACCTCAGAAATTCTGGGGCTGTGTTTTCCTAAGCCTGCGAGGTGATTCTGATGGGCCCTGGAGGCTGGGAACCACTGCTGAAGGAAAACCCTGCCAAACAGGATCACGAGCAGCGCTTGTGGGAGCGGCGCTGGCGGCTGTTCCGACGGAAAAGGAAGCTGCTCGCAACAGGCATGTGGGATGACTCGGGTCACTACAGGTACCTCACAAGATCCCAAAATGTCTCTCAAGTTGGGTGAAATCTCATAGCTCTTGCTGTGAAGGAATGACACACATAGCAGCACCTCCCCGGGGACTATACGTAGACATTCCAGGCAGTCCTACCCCCAATATACACCACACTCCTCCCTAACTCCTTGTTAGCATGGAAGGGGAACAGGGAGCCAGGGCAGAACCACACGTCCAGGACCCTTGTCAGTAGGACGGCTGAGAAAAGTCATCAGATCTTTGAGTCTTGCCTGCTCCGGCATCCTAGAATTCTCCCTGCCTAAGGCTTGCTCGCCGTGTGGTGATGCCAAGAAACCGAAAGGTTAGTTGCTGGTGGGCTTTTAATAGGGGAAGGAAGCCAACATGTATTGGGTGTCTATTAGCCAGGCATTGTGCTAGGCATTTTACACAGTTAGTCCTTACAAGAAGACACTAGACCTACTTACAGAGAAGGAAACTGAGACTCTCAGAAGCTAAGCACTTGAACAAGTTGACAAACCTGGGATGTAGAAGTAGTTTCAACCATCTGCCTGACTCCAAACTCATGTTCTTTCCACCAAGATCTCTGGGGTCTTGGAGCACCTGGGTGGCTCAGTGGGTTAAAGCCTCTGCCTTCGGCTCAGGTCATGATCCCAGGGTCCTGGGACTGAGCCCCGCATTGGGCTCTCTGCTCAGCAAGGAGCCTGCTTTCCTCTCTCTCTCTGCCTGCCTCTCTGCCTACTTGTGATCTCTGTCTGTCAGAAAAATAAATAAAATCTTTAAAAAAAAAAAAAAAAGATCTCTGGGGTCTGGAATTGGCAAAGCCACATACTGCATGGAAAGACATCAGGAGGGTAATAATGACCATGAGATGGAAAAAAGACAAAAAGGAGACGTGCAAAGCCAGCTCCTCCGTGATGGAGAATGGCCGATGCAGTGAAGACACCACCGATGACAGAGAGAAAATGTCATCCAGGCAACCCCACCAGCTTCTGCCTGAAACCATTCCCGAACCATCTGTTCCAAGACAGAACATGCCCCTTTCTAGCCTTGCTCCTCCCGCCCTCATTGTCCATTTCTCCTACAAAAGAACAGGCCAATGACAACAGTATTTTCTTTCTTTTTTTTTTAAAGATTTTTTTTTTTTTTAATTTGACAGAGAGATCACCAGTAGGCAGAGAGGCAGGCAGAGAGAGGGAAGCAGGCTCCCCACTAAGCAGAGAGCCTGATGCGGGGCTCGATCCCAGGACCCCGGGATCATGACCTGAGCTGAAGGCAGAGGCTTTAACCCACTGAGCCACCCAGGCACCCTGACAACAGTCGTTTTCACACTGCCACCATACATTATGTTCAACGATCACCAGCCACTACGCTAAGTAATTTGTAATGCATCACCCCATTCCAAACTCATGTCAACCCTGTGAAATGGACACTATTACCCCATTTTACAGCTGAGAAAGTCGAAGCTTGGAACAGTTCACTGAGAGGTGGTGGAGTTGAGATGTGAATGAGGCAGTCTAATTTCTGACTCAGAAATCTGTATTCTACCAGCTTCCAGGGTAAGTTTCCTTTGAGTCTTTCTGACTAGCACATTCCCTAGCTCTCACATGTTCTCTCTCATTCTCTCTCTATCTCTATCTCTCTCACACACCTCCTTTTCCTGCTCCTCCCTTTTCTCCTTCTCACTTTCCCTCCACAGGAAAGACACTGACGTTGCTCTCCTGAGTCATGGGCAGTTGAGACACCCCTTCCGGGTGCCCGTGACAAATCCGGAACCTGCCAGGCATTGACCTTCCATCATCTAAGAGAACGACTTCTCCCGTCCTCTAAGCGGCCCTCAGCCCTCGCTTCTTTCCCAGCCCTGAAAGGGATGGTTCACCCCCAGCTTCCTCCCAGGGGAACCTTAGTAGCTTTGTCTCTAATATCCCTGTGCTTGGGTTGTTTTCTGGGCCATTCAGCCTTGGGTTCCTTTTCAAAGCCCTGAACCTTTTATTCTGGTAGCTCCCAAGTCCATTTCAAACATTCGACTGTGCCTCTAAAAGGGGTTTCAGGACAATGGGTCCATCCGGGGCCCCTGCCTCTCTAAAAAACAGAACCCCAAATGAGAAGGCACTTGGCAAGCCTGGGCTCCTGCGGCTTTATTCATTTACAACATCAGAGCCCCACGGAGTCACTGGGTGGCCAAGTGCAACAGACGGGGAGCAGGAGGCAGAGGAGGAAAAGAAGTCCCCAGGCGAAGAGGGCTGGACTGGTGGCAGCCACAGCCACCACAGCCACAGGGCATGGAATCAGGGGTGAATAGCAATAAACTGAAAACCACCAGCAGAATGCTGGGAAAATGTGGCAGGGAGCTAAGCAAACGGCTAATTCAATAGCTGTATATATAAACACGCACACCCTCGTAGGCACGCAGACATATGCCAGCCCTCCGGTTGCTCCTCCCCAAACATGAGCCACAGCGGGCTCAAGCAGAAAGGACCCAGTCTCATCCCTCGGTCCACTCTGCTGTCCGACGGGTCTCACCCTGGCTTTTCTCGAGGCAGCTCTGCCCCTCCCTTCTCTGCCCGGAGCCACCTGCCTCGCCACCCCTCGCCCAATGGTACGGTAACCAGCCCTGGCCTGAGCCTCTGTCAGTGATCCTGAACATCCCCTATAATGCTTAGGACTCTTCCTGAACCTCAGTCCTCAGTGCCCCATGGAGGGGGCTGCCGAAGGCCATTTGGACACCCCTAAGCATCCACTTTCCTATTGTCAGCCATGCCTACCTACATACCAGGTCAGCCACAACACCTCAGAGGGAGTCCCCTTCTTTGCCTCTTGAGGCCCACACATTTTCCCCCCAGGGATGAGACTCCTCAGTGTCTGCCTCATCTCCTGTTCTCTAGCAGCATTAACCTGGCCTGGAGGCCGCCCGTCCACTACCCTACCTTCGGCTGCCACAGTCTGTCTCCCTCTTGCTTCTTGGCCTCCCTTTCCCTTCAGAAGTATGAACATACATAGCTGGGGCAGGCAGTGTAGACCTCCCCCTGCTCTGTAATCAGGGATCCAGTGTTCCCTCAAACCCTTCTCGTCACTGCCAGCCCCTCCTGGAGGTAAAGTTTCCCTGCGTGGTCTTGGATAAACGTGCAAAGGCAAGTAAGACAGCCTCAGTCACGTAAAGACAGTAAAGCACACTTGGGGTCCCCGTCTCTTACAGACCTCCCACTTTCTTCCTCTTCCTACACACTTTCTGTACCTGGGGGGCTCACTCTTCTATTCACAAGAACTGCCTAGTGCGGGGGCTCCATCCTTCTGTCCCACAGACCCCTGACTTCACCCCCTCATGTCCGTCTTCCTCAATCACTGCTGGGACTCAACAACCTGCTCCTGGTGCAGGTGAAGGAGACAGAGACGGTCAGAGCATGGCACGGCTTGCGGGTTGAGGCCCTATCCTCCCAGCACCAGAGAGACCAGCTTTGAGTCCCCGCTCTGCTGCTAGTTCCTGGCCATATGGTGGAACAAGTAATTACAGGCAAGCTTCAGCATCGTCTTCTAGGAAATGGGAAAATTAACAACACCCCATAGAATTCTAGGAGGACTGATTGGCAATACACAGTAAAGGCCTTGCACCTGCCTCCTGCATGGGAATCCGTCCACAGGCACCACTCTCTCTATTGCTGGGAAAATCATCCTCATTTTGATCTAAAGAGCAGAAACCAAGCCTCACCTGTGACATCCATGAGGATGTGGAGGTGAGCATTCCCAAAGTCCTACGCCAGTCCCAAAGGACCGGATATCTGAGTTCCTCCATAATGGCAAACACAGGTAACCTGACGGGAGTCTTGGGATTCTAATAACTGGATTGTGAAAGACACAGGAAATACCACTGCACTGGGAGTCCTATGGGTAGAACCACTGATAACACCTAGGGCCAGCGAGCACGAGGCTCTGTATCTCCAGAGCCTGGCTGGCTTCGCATGGGACAGTTGCACGGAGGGGCACACACATTTGGGCTCAAGGGGGACACGAGGCCCTATAACCATGGGTCTCAAATTCTCAGACACTGTCTCCAGTCACAACATTTTCCCTGATAACGGTGGTTGTTTAAATATGTCCAGAAATGGGATTTGATTTTTATTCCTCGTAAGACTCCTTCAGTCAAGTCACAAATGTGAAAGAAAGAATCATGTGTCACACTTCCTGAGCGGAATACATATCTGGAAGGTGAGTCCCCAAGCCCTCTGACAACAGTTTAGTAAAAGGTCGGGGTGCTCTTGCTTTCTCAGATTGAATGACACAACTGCGCCTGGCGGCTTTGTCTGGAAGCCCTGCCGCTGGTGAGTCAGAAGCATGCTTACCACCCCCCTTCTCTTCCAGGAGCTACCATTTGTTCTGCAAGAGTACGTTGTGGGAGGGGTCACGGGAACAAACGACATCCATGTAACCATCTTAGCTTCCTCTCAGCAGAGGCCTTCGTTTCCACCCTAGTTTGCTGAGGTCCCTGCCATGTCCTCCGGGTGTGTGTTCCCTCAGAGGAGGGGACTCTTTTCAATAGATCATCACAATTTTTAGTATATGTGCTGCCGAAGCGAGCACTCAATAGATCATCACAAAGGGGTAGGCTAACAGTGCCCCTGGGTCCCTGCAGCAGATAACCCCACCCCCCCATGCTCCCTGCCACAGGGGCACACACAGGCCTAGGGAAGAACACTGGGAGCAGGTTTCACAAAGAGAAGGACAAAGTGGGGGGGGGGACAATCCCAAAGGCCCAAGGGCTGTTTACCTTCCCACAGATCCACCGTCTGAAAAATGTCCGTGGTCCTGACGCCGTAGATCTCTGCAGCTTTTAGGAACTGGGAGATTTGCTCCATCTGCTTAAAAGCCATCTTTGACTCAGAGATCTTGGGAATGGGCTCCTGTCCTGGTGGGTATAGACTGTTTATCAGCTTGCACAGGACCTGAAAGGAGAAAGGGGAGACAAAATCAGGGTTTCCTTTTGTACGTATCCCATCACCGACGCAAGTGAATCCAGGCCCTACAGGGCGCAGCTTAGAGGTTTGGGCTGGAGCAAGTCTTGCGCCCTAGGAAGGCACTGGCTCAGGGATGGGTGGCCGAGTTCCCACGCCAAATCCCAAAGACCCAGGCGGCCTCACTCCCTGAGCTGCTCCAGACTCTAGCAGGTCCTGCAGCCTAGGAATCCCCTTCCCTCCTGGCTCCTCCCCTCCTTCCTTTGGGGGAGGGAAAGAATGTTTACAAATAGGGAAAAATGTGTGGTGATGAGACGTGATTGCAGACTTTCAAGGGAGAGAGGGGAGGTCAAATAATAGAATCTAATACTATGTCTTCTATCAAAAGGCAGATCAGAATCAGGCTTCAATAATTCATCCCGTATGTGCCAACGATGTATAAAATAACCGAACCAGGTACCATCCTCCTAGTTACCCCTAACCCAAGTCCTGGGCAACCCGGCAGAAGCGGGGAGCAGCTGTTACATAACAGTAAATCACAGCCTGCAGGGAAAAGCGGGGCTTGTGGGAATCAGCACTTCCCAGCCCCCAAACACACCAGAGCCTCTGATCAGAAAAGCAGTTTTCAAATAAGGATTCCCTTCAGTTTCTCGAGAACCCATGCATTCAACAGACATTCGGGAACCCCAGGCAGCAGGGCTCCCAGGCAGAAGGGAAGGATGGGAAGGTGTTTAGTCTCCCTGACCCCTTCCTTTGTTGTACTTTGTAACTAACCCATTTCCTGGGCGGGGAGGGGAAATAACCCTCCAAGAGCTGAGGGACCGAAAAGCTGGAGACAGGGAAGGGAAATCCTTATCTCTATTCCCACTGGAAAAAGCAAAAAGGCTTCTAATTTGGCAACAACTCCAAAGGAAGCTGCCCTGTATCCGGTGGGCGCAGAATCCTCTAAGCCAGCTGGGGGACCTGCGCGGGAGCCCAGCTCCTCAACCCTGAGGAATAAAGGCATGCCCGTGCCCACCCCGGGAGACACAGAGACTGGCAGCCGCAGCCCCTCCCGCAGCCTCGCCTTGGAAGAGAAAGCCCTGGAGGGCTATCCCAGCCCACTGCCCCGGCAAGCCAGACCGCTGCGGCCTTACCGTCCCGTCCATTAACCATTGCTGAAAATGGGCCCGGCCGGGGGGCGGGTGCTCTATGTCCTCGGCGCACTGCAGGATGATCCAGTCCACCAGCTTGTTCTCCAGGTCCGCGTCGTACTTCTGCTCGATCTTCTCCTGCACCTCTCGGCTTAAGCCGTAGCTCGGGCCCCGGTTAGCCATCTCTGGAAGACAAGAGAGGACACGCGCGGCATCCACACAATAGCAGCGGCGGCCCCGGGCTCCCTGCGAGCGGGGCTGGGACGTGCGGGGCTGGGCGGTGTGGCCCAGCGGCAGTGGGAGCGGGCAGAAAAGCCGGGCGGGGTTTAAATCGAGGAGCCAATGAAGCCGCTGGGGTTTCACCTACCGACGCGAAAGAACAGCGCAGCCACGCGCCGGTGACTCTAGAATAAAGCCCCTGCTGGTCCAGGGGCGCCGGAACGCCCCTGTCGGTCCCGCCTATCGATGGGACGAGTCGAGATGAGATGAGATGAGATGAGATGAGATGAGATGAGATGATGCGCTCGGACTCACAGTCTAGGCCGAGCCCCCCCGGCAGCCGCGGGATGGGGGGCGGGGGGGCGCTGGGTGGTGGTCGTGACTCCCCCTCTCCAGAAGCGCTTTGCAGAGGCAGAGACCCTGGGATGGGAGAGAGCAGGTCATTAACAGGCAGGAAGGCAGGCCGCCTGGACGTTCAGCGTCTGCTGCTGCGTGGCGCCTGGAAGAAGGGGGCACTGATTCGATTTTCTCCTGGCTGAGGAGGGTCAGGCCCGGGCCGTTGCTAAGAGCCGTGCAAAAAGCCCCGGCCCTCTCCTGTGTCACTCAAGCCCGCCCGCCTCCCTCCCGCTGAGAGCCGCACAATTCTTTCCCTTCCTCTGGGGGAGACGGGGCCGATTGTCTACACCGACCAGCACACAGCTGCGGGGGCCTGGGGCCTGGGGGAGGGTCCATTCTGTCAGCTGTCCATCTGTCGGGAGTTGCCAAACCACTTTCCCTGTACCCTGAGGTAACAGTTGTCGGGCTGGACGGGAGGGAGGGGCGGAGAGCCGCAACCATTCACTTGTGAAGCTGCCAGCCAGATTCCATCCAGAAACTTCCATCCTCGTGCAAAACTGTGGTGTCTCAGTTTGACTTATCCAAAGAATGCACCTTTTTAATGCTATTTTTAACCGAAAGATACTAGGAGCATGTTTCATCAATTAAACAGAGCTCAATGTCAATGTGCTAGGAGTGAAAGGTGTTGATAGAGTGTGAGCATTTCATCTGTCTATTGTAGTTAAGGACCTGGCAGGCCCCACTGGCATGCTACCCCCCGCCCCCCCGCCCCGGGGACTGAGTATTGGGTCAAACAAGACCTCAGGACAAATCAACTTGGACCCGGGTTGGCCTGAAAGAAAAAAAAATTTTTTTAAGATTTTATTTATTTGGCAAACAGAGATCACAAGTAGGCAGAGAGGCAGGCAGAGAGAGGGAGCAGAGAACCCAATGCGGGGCTCAATCCCAGGACCCTGAGATCATGACCTGAGCCGAAGGCAGAGGCTTAACCCACTGAGCCACCCAGGCGCCCCTGAAACTTTTATAACTGACAAAGAGCTGGGCAATCAGATTTCCTAGACTGTAAAGCACTTGGCAGGTAAGGTCTCATTGGCGTTGTGTAGGTATCTGGGTACTTTTCATGAGAAAATCACCCCAAAATATGTTCTTTTGGTTCGTTCAGCAAATATTTTTTGAGTGCTTAATTGTGCCAAGTACTGCACTGGAGAGGAATCAAATAGAGCTCTTTTCCCTGGAACGGTTTGCTCAGTTGACTCAGGCGTATTAGAGAAAGCAATTCTGGTACATGCAAAGATAATCTCGGTCCCTGTGCAAAACTGGTTAGAAGCTCGGCAGGGAATGACTCCTTAAATAATACAGGTATTGAGAGAATTCTCCTGCCGGCTGGGGCCTGGACTAGTGGAAATGCAATCACTTGGTAGACATGTGGGCAGTCTGCCTGGGAGAAGACTTCGTGGTCAGCAGCTGAAGGCGTAGAGAGAGAACTCGGAGACACACAGGGTTGTAAGAGAACCTGCTTTTAGAAGAGCACTGGGTTTAGCAAAAAGGCACGGAAAGGATGGACTAATGCAGATCTTGGTGCTGCATGGAATCTTCAGTTGAAGAAGCTCTGAAGACAACAGAAGTGTCTCTGTAGACTTGGGGGTTGGGGAAGAGTTTAGAGTGGGAAATTTTCAGCGGAATTTCGGGAGTCACTGAGTTGTGTCTTGGGTGGAAGCAGTGAGGTCAATTCCAACTTGCCACTAAAGGAACAGAGGCCCAAACAGAAGGCACGTCACTTTCTCTGTGGCTGGAATTGCTTGAAGGAAGAGGTTGGTTTGTTATATAAAACTAGAAATAATTCTAAAAGATGTACATGTACAGTTACCTTCTTTCCTCTTCTTCCTTCTTCCCTTTCTTCCTCTCTTTCCTTCTTTTTTCTTTCCTCCCTTCCTTCCTTCCTCCCTCCTTCCCTCCTTCCTTTCCTTCTCCTTCTCCTTCTCTTCTTTTCTCTTTCCTTCCAGGTAATTTGTACCCAAAGATTTCCTTCCATCGTGACAAAACAGATGAGGGTGCTTTAAGCAAATGATCGAGCTCATAGTTCTGGAGAGGATACAGTGGCAAAGAATGGAGTTAGGTTAGAAGTGTCCCGCAATCTACCAAAAGTCTTTAGAAAAAAAAAAAAAAAGTTTGATCCCTGAGGGAAATAGACTCAGCTCTACATTTACTGAGGTCTACTAGGGTTAGAATTAATTTTCTCGACAGCTTTTTAAAAGGGCCTATGTATCTGAGTACAAAAATGCATGGGACATGGCAACTAGGTCTAGCGGCAAAGTTAAACTTGCAAACAATAAATGCCAGCAAGGTGTCATGCTAAAAATATGCACAAGGTACTGAGGTACAGTGATAGCTAGAAGAAGGGGGTAGGGATTGGGGAACAGGTTTCTAAACGAGATGACTTTAAGCCTCAAAAGATGAGTGGGTGTTTATCAGGTGAAAGGGGTAAGTTGTTACCAGGTGGATGGGGTGAAGCGGGAGGGGTTGGGAACGTCAGGAACATGGCAGGCAAAGGCAGCTTCATTAGGCAGGTGAAAATGTTCCAGTATCAACAGAGCCTAGGATCAAAGAGAAGAGACATACAGGAAGAAAACTAAGGCGTGGCTGTCATGGAGGCTCTAGACCATAAAGGAGTCTGCTTTCAAGGGCCCATGGTTAAATTTTCAGGAGTTGGGAAACCCAGTTGTCACTTAGCCATTATAAGCAATTAAATTATTTAAACTTAATTACAAATGTTAAATACTCAAAATAGATTACTTCCTAATTTATTTTGCTACGTTTTACTATTACATGTACTTTTGAGATTATTATTATGTTTGCTGTCTCTTTAAGGAGTATTTACTGTATAATGGTGTGTTCCTAGCCATTTCTGCCCAGCTTGGTTGAGTTCAGTGACATCACCATGATAGCTTCAAACCAGTCATTAAAGAAATATTTATGCCATGGATGTTGGCAAATTTATAAATCAGGGTGCTTTTATTTATTTTTTCTGGAAAGCTGGCTGTTCAATATTTACTGGCTTTGCCTGCCACTGGACTTATGCAAAAGAATTCTGAGTTGTTTTATTAGGGAAAGAGAATCATCCTATTGATGTGTGTGAAGGAAAAGGAGATGATTGGAGTGCCTCCATATTTGACTGGTATAACGGGTTAATGGTGCCATTTATTGTAAGGGGACTCATATGGGAGGTACATATGGGGAAAGGTAACAGAGTTTGTACTTCCTACATCTGGGAGGCCCATGATCCATCCCAGTTCATTAGATAGCTCGTTTAATGGGTCTGGAGCTCAAGAGGAAAGTCTGGAATGGAGGAATGGACTTGAATCACCTGCATGCAAGGAGCTGTTAAAGCTAGGAATGTGGCGGGGCACCTGGGTGGCTCAGTTGGTTAAGCCCCTGATATCGGCTGAGGTCATGATCTCAGTCAGGGTTGCGAGATCAGGCTCTGCACTCAGCAGGGTGTCTGCTTGAGATCCTCTCTCTCCCTCTGCCCCTCAAAAAACTAGCAGCATCAGTGTGGTTGTTTAGGGTAAGTAGTGAGAGAAGAAGGCCAAGGTTAGAATTCCCCAGAACGTTAATGTTAATGCAGTGGGTAAGGAGGAGAGGTGAGCAAAGAGCTATCAGGGCATGGTCAGAGTGCCTGCGGGGCGAGCGTGTCAAAACAAAGCTCTTGACCTCAGGGAGATTGGTACATACATGGGAATAGTAAAGCACTTAGATTCTTTTTTTTTTTCTTTTCTTTTTTAAAAATATTTTATTAATTTTTTGAGAGAGAGAACAGCATGAGAGAGAGAGAGCATGAGCTGGGGAGGGGATGAGGGAGAAGCAGACTCCCCTCTGTGCAGGGAGCCCGATGCGGGACTCGATCCCAGGACCCTGGGATCATGACCTAAGCGGAAAGTACACACTTAACCAACTGAGCCACCCAGGTGCCCTGTAAAGCACTTAAGTTCTATCAAAAAGAGAACAGAATGCTGTTCTTGAGAGCGCAGAGGATCCGATGACAAACCAGTTAGAAACAGAGGGGTGGGAACAAGTTGGGAAAGGCTTTCACTGGGCAACTGACACTTGACCTTTTTATTTCTTTTTTCAGTAGAAGAGAGTTTTTCTGTCAGCAAAACCCTGAAAGCCCAAGAAAAGGGAGAGTCCAAATGTTTGGAAGGATAGTTTCCTCAAAAGACACAATTGGTTAAAAAAGAAGAATTGCTTGCATTTTACTAGGTATATTCTCTAAATGTACAAAAGCATCCATTTTTTTAAAAAAATCAAAAGAACCATGCATTCCATGTGATTACGTCTCTAAATTAAAAATGACTAGATGTGTATTTAAACGGATCTTTAAAAGGTGTATCTAAATTCCATCCATCTACTTCTTTCCTTCAGAAAATAAGAGTTTCTTAGTTGTTTGGGTTTTATTTTATCAGTTTCAAATTTAATGAAAATTAGGTGTTTTCCCTTTCGGCACTGACCCATTCTGTGGCTGGTCGTATTCCCCTTGCGAGCTCCTTGCTTTGTAAAGCTCAGCCTTGCCCCAGGCTCTTTCCCTCCTCTTCTCCACACAGAACTTTCTATTGGCTGCTCAGAGAACAGCATACTGTTTAGATTTGTGTCTGGAGATGCCTCTAAGCTCAGCAGATGCAGCAAAAGCAAATTTATTCTGTGGCCTCACTTAGGTTTCCTTACCATTGGTGTCTGCCTTCTCTCTCTCCATTGCACGTGCTGAGGTTGTTCAGAAGGCTCATGTCGCTGTTAAAATAATGCAGGGGTTCCAGAGGATAAGGCACTCAGGGGCTGCTGCTTGTTCAAGCGTTTTCCGTGTCACTGGATACATGGCATGGAGTGGTTTTAGGAAAAAAAAAAAAGAAAAGAAAAAAGAGGGCTTTAGGAGAAAACACTGGGGAAAAATTCCCACTAGAGTAATTAACAATGCACTAGAAACATCTCATTGATACAAATACAAAATCATTTGGAATTTGGAATTTGTGATGTTACCCTCTGCAAAGCTATATGAGATTTCAAAATGGCTTTTCCAGGGACATCTGGGTGGCTCAGATAGCTGGGTGTCTGCCTTCAGCTTGGGTCATGATCTCCAGGTCCTGGGATCGAGTCCTGCATCGGGCTCGTAGCTCCGTGAGAAGTCTGCTTCTCCCTCTCCCTCTGCTTGTGCTCTTTTTCTCCAATGAATAAAATATTTTTAAAATAAACATAAGTAAAACAGCTTTTCCTATTTTCAGATAGTGAAGGTTTCTCCTCTTCCCCTTTGCTAACCTTCGAACGTTTGAAATGATGCCACACAACTAACCTTCTTCCAGTTTAGCATCTTGAAGAGAAGGTGCTTTGAAAGCCCTGCCGGCTTCCTTGCTGCTTTTTCTTCCTAAACCCCGCAAATTATGTCCACCAGTTTCTCACCAGACTGTGCTCAGTGCATTGTAAGTGAAAAGATAGTGACTCCTGTGTGTGTCATTGTTCTAAAGGTACTGTACTTACTGAATCCTTATGCTTTATTACCTAGCTTTATGTCATTTTACAGCTGACAAAACTTCAAAGAGGTTAAGTAAATTGCTCAATTACAGGGTTTGTAAATGGTGAGCTAGGAGTTTAAACCCACACCGCATTGTCTGTCCCTAACCTGAATGCACATTGCCTCTACAGGTATGCTACAAATCTCTAATCGCCATTTATTACATTTTATTACGAGTTTAGCTCCAGAGAAGTCCCACGGGCAGGGCCACTTTCTCTTGGTCTTTTGAATCCTTGTGACTAGCAGTGTCTGGGCGGAGCAGGCCCTGGAATGCCCACCCTACTATCCGCTATCAACCCCCGCTGTCTCTAGGCACCAGGACACATGCACGACTTGTGTATTTGAGTGCTCCTGTTCAGTATAAAAGGGAACTCATAGATTGCAGTCCTGTAAGGCATTAACCTTTTTAGTATCTGAGTCAGGGACCACCTGTAGGTTCGATAACTTGTTAGGACTCACAGAACTCAGCACCTACTTCTCCTCAGAGCTACGACTTCTTAGTGAAAGGGTACACAGTAAAATATGCAAGGAAAAAGACGTAGGAAGCGATGTCTGGAGAAATGAGGCAGAAGCTTCAAGAATTCTGTCCCAGTGATCATGCCACATGAGGTGAAATTCCCCCAGTAAGGTTGTGACGATACAGGTGAAATGTGGTCCACCAGGCCAGTCCCGAGTAGTGGGAGCTGGCCACTTAGGCAGCCTCTGCCTGCCACTTACAACTGCAGACTCCCAGAGGGAAAGGTGTTCAGCACAAACACTACTGTTCATGCAGTATAGACAGTTTAGGCAGAGTGAGCCACTTTTATCCGTTCTGGGAATGGTGGAAACCTGCAAAAGCCAAGTTCCCAGATGCAACCATGGGCTCACCTACAAGCTGGTCATTCTGAGGCTAAGCAGTCGGGCCTGCTGTTAGCTTTCTTTGGCACGGGAACTTTATCCCAACGATTTTCTCTGTGTCATGTTGTCGATTTGTTTTGCCTTGACACCAACTCAGTAATATCAAGGCTCACTACTGCACAAGCTCATTTTAGTTCTTAAAAACACCTATGTAATAATTGCATTTTGTATTTTCTTACTATCTCTACACTTCAAAGCCCTCTGACAAGGATAGTAGTCACTTGGCTATTTGTACTTAAGGCACATATTAACAGAAAAGGAATGTTTCTGCAAGCAGGCAATAATATATAAAGATTAATTACCTCTTTAGAATATACTACATCATTAAGATCACATCCCCCCATTTAAATGACATACAAGCCAACATTTAAAAGCGATATATTTCCTTTATATTACTGTAAAGTTTTGAGCCTTTAAAAAAGGTTAACTTTAAGTTCAAATATAATATGCAGAATATAATATATAAAGTGGTATCCTTACTTTTTGAACTTTATTATGCTTCAGGATTTTTTCATTTCAGATTTATTTTAATAAAGACTGTCCTATATTTTGTGAAATGCATTTTAAAATCAGAAGCAACTTTACAAATCTCTGTATATGACCAACACCAAAAAGAGACAAAAAATTCCAGCTTTATTAACAATTCTAAGTAGACAAGAATACAACAAATTAAGAGCTGTCCCGATTTAACATAAGCATTTAGCAGGTAAACATCTCTTGAACAAAAAAGTAGGAAATATTTTAAAGAAAAAAAAACCATGCAACATGGATAGATCTAGAGGGTATTAAATTAAGTGAAATAAAACAGAGAAAGACAAAATATGGTATGATTTCACTTATATGTGGAACCTACAAAGCAAAACAAACAAAGCAGAAACAGACCCACATACACAGAGAACTGGTGGTTGTCAGAGGGAGGGGGTGGGTGGGTGAACAAAAATAAGTGAAGAGGAGTGGGAGCTACAGGCTTCCAGCTACAGAATGAGTAACCACTGGGATGAAAGGTACCGCACAGGGAACAGAGTCAACAGTATTGTAATAGCGCCGTATTGTACAGACAATAGCTACATTTGTGGTGAGAGCAGAGTAACATATGTCGAATCACTATGTGATTCGACATAACACTGGTGTGTCAACAATACTTCAATTTAAAAAATCAAGGATTGAAGGAAGGAGAAAATTTTCCAAACAGCAGCTTGTACTTTCTTCACGATCTGTACCATTTGTATCCTACATCATTGAATAAATACTCATGTGATATTTACAAAGTAGAGACAAGAGGAAAAAACCCAAATATTGGGATCTTTCATTTGTTATACCTCTTCCAAGCTTCTGGATCCGTTAGTTTACATACCAACTAAAAATGTGATTCTAGTTAACTACAGTTGAAAGCTTATCAATTAAATCATCAATAGTGTAAACAAGGAGTTGAATATCTGCTTTTTCCTTCATTCGGTGATCACTATGCTTTCGGAGGATGACATCTACATCTGTACTGACCACTCGGTCAGCAACCTGTATGGATGTATGCCAAGGTATGATGTCATCTTTCATGCCATGGAGCAGTCGTACCGGGCAGTTCACAGGGATAGGGCTATGTAACAAGCAGTGGTGTTCGGCTTCCTTAATGAAACTGTACTGAAGGTGATAAACTCCGTCTTCACTGTACCTTGATGGCATGGCCCACACGCCTTTCGTCTCTATTTCCTTTTTGACCTATTGGGAAAAAAGAGGAAAATAAATGTATGCAACTCTAACACATGCAGTAGTCTTAAAACAGTCTAAGGAAAGCAGACCCAGAGGAAAAGGAAAAAAAAGAGGTAAAAATGTAATAATGATAATTATCAATAATTAAATACTGTGCAAGGTACTCTGACGGCACTTTACACACAGTACCTCATGAGATCCTGATAAAAGTTATTATTGCATTTTTACAAAAGAGGGTATTGGGAGTCTACAGAGATTAAATTTCATGTTTAAAACTGAAAGGTAACAACTGTCATGGCTAGGATTCACACTTAGATTTCACTTTATCAGGTAACATCTTAAATCAGGTGCTGCTTCATCCCAAATGAAAGGGAAAATGAAGGGGAGAAAAAAATAATTTCTTGGAATAAGTTCAGGCATCATTCATAATATATAAAACTAATTCTTAGGAATAACAACTGTTCAGATTTCAAAAGTACAAAACTGAGTGTCTATATGTGAAGTTAGTAAAATGGGGAGGGGATAAGGGAAGAAAAGAATCAAGCCTAAAACTAAAAATGAAAAATTCGATAGTAGTTACTCTGGCATAATCAAACATAGAATTTCAGGCGGGGAGTGTCTGGGTGGTTCAGCTGGTTGGGCATCTGCCTTTGGCTCAGGTCATCTCAGGATCTTGGGGTCAAGCCCCATGAGCCCCAACAGGGGACTCACAGCTCAGTGGGGAGTCTGCTTTTCTCTCTCCCTGTCTCTCCCCCTGCTTGTGTGCTCTCTCTCTCTTACACTGTCAAATGAATAAATAAATCTTAAAAAAAAAAAAAAAAAAAAAGAATTTCAGGCTAAATGTTACCAAAAAAAAAAAAAAAAAAAAAAGAGGCACTTTTGCCTTCCAGAGTCCTAGAGAATGAGATAAAAAAATGTGTTGTGTTGTTTTGGAAGACAATGAAGTCTTCCAAATACTTCCTGAAAACTGAACAAGGAAATCATTTCCACGCTTACTCTCTTAAAATGAAACACTGGGTATCTTTTGATTCTTGAAGCATTTTTTTTACTTATTAGATTATAATTTGCCTTACTTTTTAGATTATAGTTTGTCTTACTTTTTGGATTATAATTTGTCTTTACAATTTTTCTTTTTCTTTTTTTTAAGATTTGATTTATTTATTTGAGATAGAGATGGAGCAGGAGCAGAGGGAGGGGCAGAGGGAGAAGGGCGAAACAGGCTTCCCAATGAGCAGGGAGCCACAAGCAGGGCTCAATCCCAGGACCCTGGGATCATGACCTCGCTGAAGGCAGACACTTAACAGACTAAGCCACCCAGGCACCCCTTAAACAATTTTTCCAATTAAAGTAATGTACACACATTATAGAAAACATGGGGAATACAGAAATTATAAAAAAGAGTAATCGCACATAATCCCACCTCTTAGATACAACACCCATGAATATTCTGGCTCATTTCCTTCCAATATTTTTCTCCATGTATTTGGTTTTATACATGTAATATGTAAAACGGATATCTATCACACATTCATACAGAGTTTTCTACATTGCTTTACTTCTACATAATATCTGGGTTTTAAAAAATTCTATGAAGTTTTCAAAGGTTGCACAGTAGTCCATTATACTGGATCTAAGCTAATTAAATATGCCCACACTACTGGGTACTTCTTTTTTTTATTTCATATTTTTTAATTTTTTCCTTTATTTTTTTAATTTTAAAAATATTAAAAAAATACAAACCCTCGTGTTGAGGGCTGACTTCAATAGACTGTAGCGAGGGAGCTGCTCTGCTATGTATGAAACCCCGAACTGCTGGGTACTTTTATGAACATCTTGAGCACAAAGATTTATCTGTATATAGTAACTTATTTGGAGAGATTATATTTAACTAATATATCAAGATATAAATATTTTTATGGCTCTTGCAACCAGATCATATTAAGGGCATTTCTGACTAGAAAAATTGGTGGACATCTTATCAAAAATAAGGAAAAATAAAAGGAAAGAAAAACCAAATATAATATATTGAAAATTTTTGTATTTAAATTTTCAGTGACGATATGGTTTTTCCATATTTAAAATACATTAATTTACTGCAAATATGAAAGGAAAACAAGAATTTAAACAGTAAAATACGTACGCTATAATCTGTTATGTATTTAGGCATTTTAATGTATTCTTTAAAATTCCAAAATGATTTAGTGATGTGAAAAAGCTGTGTATCTGAAAGCTATACTCTTAACCATGTCTTCAAATGATTTGAAATTAATAAAATTTAAAAAACTGTGAGACACATGAGTCTATATTAATAATCAAGGTATTTTTAAAAAAAGATTTTATTTATTTATTTGCAGGCAGAGAGGCAGGCAGAGAGAGAGAGGTGGAAGCAGGCTCCCTGCTGAGCAGAGAGTGCGATGCGGGCCTCGATCCCAGGACCCTGGGATCACGACTTGAGCCAAAGGCAGAGGCTTTAACCCACTGAGCCTCCCAGGAGCCCCATCAAGGCATCTTCTTCATGAAAACATGGGAACTGAATATTTAAGGCAAAAACTGATATTCAGGGGCACCTGGGTGGCTCTGTGGGTTAAAGCCTTTGGCTCGGGTCTTGATCCCAGGGTCCTGGGATCGAGCCTCACATCGGGCTCTCTGCTCAGTGGGGAGCCTGCCTTCTCTTCTCTCTCTGCCTACTTGTGATCTCTGTCAAATAAATAAATAAAATATTTTTTAAAAAATTGATATTCAGTAATCCTCAAGGTACTCAGGATAATTCCTAAATTTCTAATTTCAGTAATTAGAACTCAGTTTCACTGGTTATTAGATGAAGTGGGAACCATGGTAATTACTAAGACATAATTAAGAACAGCAGCATTTTAAGTATCCCTGCCCCCATCAAGCTGTTATCTGCCACTGAATTGAATGAATACTGTCCAAAGAACAAACTTCACTTTACAGAATGTTATATGTACTGAACCCTCAAACACAAAAAGTTCAGAATAGCAAAAAACATCATTAACCGAAGAAAACGTACAATATAGATTAAGTTCTAGAGCTAGAAGAAACCACATCAAGGCGATGTGGTTGCGAAGCTTATATTTGAAACAGCTGTGCTGTTGTCTGATGGCCTCAAGAGTTCAAAGAAGGAGACACTGTTAGAGTCTGTTCCTACCCAATAAGCAATGTTGAGAGTTAACACTGCCTGGGCTAAAGATGATAGTAACAATCACCACTTTTGCTGCCTTGCCATTGTTAGAGGTAACTGCTTCTGTGAAGAAGAGATAGCGGTCTTAGTGCCCCTGCTCTTCCCTTACACATGCTTTTAAATTAACATGCTCCTATTAACAACCATTTGCTGGTCTGATTCAGGATTAGCAAAGACATGCCCTGATTTGCAGGCCACAGATCTTCTCAGTCACTTAGGTGGTATTTACCATATACTCCCCGAGTGATGTGGATACATACACATAAAAAGAAATATACAAAGATCCTGTCATTTACTGTAACAACAACAACAAAATTATTTAATCACCTCCTCCTCAATCTGCTATGTTCTTGAAATAATTTCCTAGCAGGAGAACCACTATTTAACTGAGTTAAAGGACGGGGTAAAGGGTTCAAAGTTTATATGCAGAAAGATGCAATGGTAGAATTTAGCAGAATGAGGACACTGAGCAACTATGCATGCATGAGAAACAACTAAGATAGCAAAAATAATAATAATAATTTTCCCCCCAGAAATATAAGCACAAGGTAGACCTGCTCTGTAATCTTAGCCCTCAGAGGAAATGACATAAAACCACATTTGCAGACAATGCCATTTTTTCCAGAAGCTGAGAAGAATGTGGACTGAGAAATAAGCTCAGAACTGTATAATCTATGGCACTGGTATGCACCAGTGCAGAACGAGGCAAACGTCAATAAACTCTACTATTCAACACTACATGTGCTTCTTCCCTCCTCCATGTGCTCATCTGCTCTCTAGCGCAGTGGTTCTCCAACTTCAGGGGACTAAAGCAGACCACTGGCCACAAGGGGAAGCTTGGGAATGTGCATCTATAGCAAGCTGTCAGGTGAAACTGAGGCTGCTGGCCTTGGGACAACATTATCTGAACCAACACACAACTGGTTTTCTTTTTTTTTCTGTGCCTCAATCCTACCAGGATCATAGTCCACAGGGACATTTAGATCCTTAGGGAAAAGACAGGCAAAGAGAACTCAACTGATTACAAAAGAGTAACAAAATATACACAAATAAACAGCCTTGACCCACGATTTCTTTACCCCTGCAGACAAGTGAAGTGTTTAAACATATGTCCAATAATGAAGCATAACAAGTACATTACCTTCATTCATTTCAGAAACCTCATTTCAACCATGATTTGCTGAAAGGCATGCTAATAATGAAAAGCAATTTTTTTTAAAAGTGAGAATTAGTCGTAGAAAAGAATGCCAACTAAGTGTCCAAGCCAGGAATGGCAAATCTCATCTTCTGTGTGCTAATTCTGATCGACTGATAGTGTGTACTTGCAGAGCTCTGCTGGGAAAGGTTCTGAGGCTGCTTTCACACTTAAAAAAATAGTTTCAGGAACTGATGACCCAAGTCTAACAAGATCGTAAGTACTATTTCCCATATGCCACAAAGTAAGAATAAGAGGTACAAAAAGAGATCACAATGTATGATAAGTAAACGTGATTTATAAAGAAAATGTTGCTAAAAAAAGAATTTAAGTGTGATTTCATTAACATGATTCAAATATTCAGCAGGATGATTTGAAGAGGCTGTGAAAAAAAGGGAACCTTGAACAAGAGACCAATTAGTTAAAGAAGGTAGAGATTGTACACAAAAAGGCAGCTAAGGCAAAAAGATGAGCCAGCAAAGGAAGTCAAAGGACAGATGACACGTGAACAAATATTCAGAGAGGGAGCAGGAGAATGACAGGAGGTTGCTTGTGACTTACCTCAACAGGAAGCTGATTGAACTGTGTCACTAGGCCATCTACAGCTGTTGCTACACCAATAAGGGCAACGACTCTTTGTGGCCTTGCGATTGCAGCATGAAACATAAGCCATCCTCCAAGGCTAGATCCAACTAGTATCTAAAAATAAAAATTTATAGTTTTAAAGAGGGATTTTTCTTTTCTGTAAGTGGACTGAGTAACTTATGTATGTACTTTTGTCTTCTACATCCATTAGCTCCCAGACTTTTAATATTTGGCACAAAGCAGAATTAAAATTATGACTGCAATGAAAAGTAAAATGCTTACTTACATTTTATGAGAAAGTAAAAATGACAGAACAAATTTAAATCAAATACCAAAACTTATGGTTAAATATTTAAACTATTAAATTTTCATAGCTAAATAAACAGTTAAAAAATCATGAGGTGGGACGCCTGGGTGGCTCAGTTGGTTGGACGACTGCCTTCGGCTCAGGGCGTGATCCTGGAGTCCCGGGATCGAGTCCCACATCAGGCTCCCAGCTCCATGCGGAGTCTGCTTCTCCCTCTGACCTTCTCCTCACTCATGCTCTCTCTCACTGTCTCTCTCTCTCAAATAAATAAATAAAATCTTTAAAAAAAAAAAAAAAAAAATCATGAGGTTAGTCAATAATCATATTTAACAAAAACAGTCACCTGTGGTCCTTCAGCTAAGTCATCAATTATAGAAAGAACATCTTTTCTCCATCTTCCCACTGTGCATTCTTCTAAGTTGCCATCCGAATTTCCAACTCCTGAGTAATCAAACCTAGAAAAAGGGAAAACAAATCTACATCTAAATATCTATTTATATGTTTGTTTCTCTGATTTTTGAGGGGAAGACAGTAAATTTACCATTATTACAAAGCTTAAAATATATTAAAATGAAACACTGAGGTCAATCTGTATTTCAGCAGATCCTACCAGCATAACCTTCAAATATCACCTCCAGCCACTAACTCTCTCTCCCTCACCACCACCAGCTGCGGCTCCCTGTCACTATCTTCCTCCGACTGGACCAGTGTGACAGTCTCCGCTTAGGTCTCCTGCAGCCCTTTCCTACCCTCGTAGTCTCTTCCCCATGTAGTCGTCAGTGATCCTTTTAAAACAAAAATCATGTCTTGCACAAACCCTCTGATAGCTTTCCGTAATTTTTAAATAAAATATAAAGTCCATACCATAAACTAGCCTCTGACTACCTCTCTGATTGTTTCATCCTGTTCCCTCCCTCCCAACTGTTAACTTCACTCGGCTTCCTGAAGTTGATGGAATACACCACCCACGTTTGTGCCTCAGGAGTTTTACATCAGCTTCTCTCTCTACACTTCCAGAGAGCCAGTTTGCTTGCTCCCTCACCTCCTTCAGGCCTCCTGCTCCAATGTTACATCCCCAGCGATGCCTTCTGTGACCAACTCAATCCAAAACTGTGCTTCTTTCATCATTCTCGAATTCCATCCCCTGCTTTATTTTCTTCATGGCATATTCTGCTACTTGACATAAAAAAAAATCTATGTGTTTGTGGTCTGTCTCCAACACTAGAATGGAAGCACCATATGGGCCCAGACTATTTTGCTCCCCACACTGCTTTCTTGGTGCCTAGATCAGAACCTTGCAAATGGTATATGCTTAGTATTTACTAAATTAATGAAAGGAAGGAGGCAAATCAAATTTATGAACACCAACTCATCCCATTAGTTTGCGTCTCCTTCCAACTTTCGAGGTCTTCAGGCTCGAAGTCTGTGTGATCTGTGCATTTTACCTCACCTTCAAGGCACAATTCAACAGATCATGAAGTATCATACCACACCTGCAGGTTGCCTTTAACCCCAGTCCCTGGGGGAAACCTTCCTTCCTCACCCAAACTCTCACTCAATGTTTAAGTCAAGGCACTTTCCTCTGAAGCACTTTCTTTGACACACATGCCCTGCTTACTACCATCAGTCATTTCCTTTGTATGTACTCCCTCAACACTTTTCATACTATGTTGTAATCAAGTTTCAAATGTTGTCTGACTACGCTGTCAGTTCTTCAAGAGCAGACTGTTTTATTCCTTTTTTTTTTTTTTTAAAGATTTTATTTATTTATTTATTTGACAGAGGGAGATCACAAGTAGGCAGAGAGGCAGGCAGAGAGAGAGAGGGGGAAACAGGCTCCCTGAGAGCCTGATGCAGGACTCGATCCCAGGACCCCGGGATCATGACCTGAGCCGAAGGCAGGGGCTTAACCCACTGAGCCACCCAGGGGTCCCCAGACTGTTTTATTCTAATCTGTTTTTTCCCCAGGGTACAGAACACTGCTTCCTCCTGTATCATTCTCTCTCACTCTCTCTCCTTTCTTCTCATTCATCTCTTTCTCTGCAATTTGCTAAGACCAATATTATGCTGCAAACCTGGCCTATCACAGTAGCCTCCTGTCTCTATGACTAGTCTCTTTCCGAATGGATCCACTTTATACCTGTCAGGTTTCTTCTGCGACATGATATTGACATGGCATAAACTTCAGTGGTTCCCTGTGACATACAACATAAACATTTAGCACGTTAGCTTGTTTTTATAGACCACTAGCTTCTGGTCATGTCGGACTGACCTTTTATCATTTCATCAGAGGCCACTACTGCCTTGGCCAAACTAAACAACTTGCTGTTACTCAACTGGCTCCTGCTCTTTGTCCCGTTTCATGCCTCCTACTATTCCCTTCACCTGGAATACCTTCTCCTTTCACTTGCACAGCTCATATGCTTTTAGAGCTTAGTCCAAATGAATCTTTTTTTGCTGGAAAAACTTCCCAGAAAAGCTGAAGAAAAAATCTCTACCTAATGAAACTTCTACAGAATTCACTTTTAGCAGTCACAATCAATTTCTTATAACCTACTCTAAAAGACAGTTTGTGTGTGTAGTGTGCCTCATCATTGCTGCGAGACTGTCAGATCCTCGTAGGGAACACCCTTCTTGGTTTGTCTCTGCATTCAGAGGCAAGGCATGTAATAAACCTCATACACTTGAGTATCACAACACATACTAAATAAATAAAAGTGGAAGATAAAAGTGAAAAGAATCACTTTATTCAAATTTGAAGCATTTTGTTTACTCTTCAAATCTGGTGAAAACTAATCCTAGTATTTTCAGTGTACGTGTAAGAATATATATGTGATAAATACAACATTTTCTTAGGGATTTATAAGTCATGGAGAAAGACGAAATAAACATTTTCTTTAGGTATAGAGTGAAATGATTTGGGACCCATGGGAATTGTGTAACAAGGGCACTGCTAAAGTCTCAATCACAGTTACTACTTCTCACAATCCAGGGGACATGGCAGTGACCCAGGAGAAGAGGAAAGACACTGGCCAATCCTCCTTTTCCCTCCCCTGCTGGGCAATAAGGCATCTCTACTTGCTGCATCTTTTACAGCTGCCTTCCAAATATGCATTGCTGCTTTGGGCTCGGGTCATGATCCCAAGGTCCTAGGATAGAGCCCTGTGTTAGGCTCCTTACTCAGCAGGGAGCCTGCTTCTCCCTCTCCCTCTGCCTGCTACTCTGCCTGCTTATGCTCTCTCTGCCAAATAAACAAATAAAATTAAAACAAACAAAAAACTAACCTAATATGCATTGCAGATGCAGAATATATGTAGAGTCCCTCCAAAGACGTTAAGGCAAACATTCAGTGATACTAAAAGGTATGGGTAAAAAATGCAGTTCAGGGACGCCTGGGTGGCTCAGTTGGTTGGACGACTGCCTTCGGCTCGGGTCGTGATCCTGGGGTCCCGGGATCGAGTCCCACATCGGGCTCCCAGCTCCATGGGGAGTCTGCTTCTCCCTCTGACCTTCTCCTCGCCCATGCTCTTTCTCACTGTCTCTCTCTCAAATAAATAAATAAAATCTTTAAAAAAAAAAAAAATGCAGTTCACTCTTGCTGAACCCTAATAAAGGGACGAAGATAATTTAAACATATTCAGCTGTTTAGGGCTTTAAGACACAGCAACACACCACTGTACAATAGACACAACTATTTTTTTGTTCAAGAACGAAGATCTTAAATAAGAGCTTTAAAAAAAGGCGGGGGGGGGGCGCCTGGGTGGCTCAGTGGGTTAAGCCGCTGCCTTCGGCTCACGTCATGATCTTAGGGTCCTGGGATCGAGTCCCACATCGGGCTCTCTGCTCAGCAGGGAGCCTGCTTCCTCCTCTCTCTCTCTCTGCCTGCCTCTCTGCCTACTTGTGATCTCTCTCTGTCAAATAAATAAATAAAATCTTTAAAAAAAAAAAAAAAAGGCGGGGGTGGTGGTGCGCCTGGGTGGCTCAGTGGGTTAAAGCCTCTGCCTTCAGCTCAGGTCATGATCCCAGGGTTCTGGGATTGAGCCCCGCATTGGGCTCTCTGCTCAGCGGCGAGCCTGCTTTCTCCTCTCGCCTTCTCTGCTTACTTGTGATCTCTGTCTGTCAAATACATAAATAAGATCTTTAAAAAAAAAGAACCAAGATCTTACAGCCAAAAACACAACAAAATAAACTAAGAAACTAGAATACACATAAAAGATAAAATCTCCAATAACAAGCTAACATGCAATCAACAGTTAATAGTGATTAGATTGCAATGAAGTTTGATAAAAGCTAATAAAAAGGAATTTGGTTAAATTAAAACTTTGTGGTGGGACGCCTGGGTGGCTCAGTTGGTTAAGCCACTGCCTTCGGCTCAGGTCATGATCCCAAGGTCCTGGAATCGAGTCCCACATCAGGCTCTCTGCCCAGCAAGGAGCCTGCTTCTCTCTCCGGCTCTGCCTGCCACTCTACCTGCTTGTGCTCTCAATCTCTCTGACAAATAAATAAATAAAATCTTGGAAAAAAAATATTTTTAAAAATTAAAACTTTGTGGTAAAGGGCTATAATTTTATAAGATTTATAAAGATATATTTAGTTGATTTTTTAATACAGTACTACTTAATGGTCTGTGCACATTATAATTCAATCATGTTTATTTACTTTAAAAATGTATTTCAAATGTATCCAAAATGCAGAAAACCCAGAGATATCATGTCTTATAGGGAGACAGGGACTGATTACAGAGCTCATAGTCTCAATTTAAATTCAACAGCCAGTAAAATGACAATTTCTTTTTTTAAAATTTTTACTTTATTTTTTGTAGAGATTTATTTTATTTATTGGACGGACAGAGATCACAAGTAGGCAGAGAGGCAGGCAGAGAGAGAGGGAAGCAGGCTCCCCGCTGAGCACAGAGCCCAATGTGGGGCTCGATCTCGGGACTCTGAGGCCATAACCTGAGCCGAAGGCAGAGGCTTAACTCACTGAGCCACCGAGATGCCCCCAAATGACAATTTCTTGATTCAGATTCTTTTGGGGACAAAAAAGAATGATGGCAATTTTTCTGATATTATCATGTTTTGACCCAGGTAGTACTCCTTCCTGTATAGCTCTTCCTTCTTACCCATGTCTAAAATATCCTTCAGTGTGCCTTTATAAAGTATTTTTTACCCACTTCAATCCTCAGTTTTCTTTCACTTTGTACAATTAAGTACACTATTCTTTTGACACAATCACATTCTGATGAGTATTTCTGCTTTGTTTCTCTTAAGTATTTTATCTTGTGTTTCCCCCACCTAATCGTTAAGAACAACAGCCATGTTTTAGAAATCATTGTGTGTTTTACAGCTCCCAGCAATAGTGTTAGAAAAGACAGATACTTGGAAAAGACAGTCCAGACTTCAGAATAATAGTTAAGTCAGAACAGATTTTTGGAAGTTCTGAGCATGAAAATAAAAACCACTCAGTTAATATGATAAAAGAAGTAACACTAAATCCGTATAATTGACATAATCTCAGCTAATATACTGAATAAAATCTAAAAGTTTTTTAGTTTTAAAAATTTATTTATTATCTTATTTCTGAAAGATGTATTTTCTAGACCCACTGGCCGAATTTTAGTTAAACTACTAACAATTTAGATGAATACATTTTTAGGCTGTTAGTGATAAAAAGGATTCAGTAATTATCTTCAGTTCAACCTGCCCCTTTTTTATGATGAAGAAAACAGTTCCAGGGATACTGAGCTGACTCATCTTGTCACAGTTATTGCTGGAACTGATTCTAATACCTGTACTTATTGAACCCAGGCTGTGTTCTTTCTACTAAACAATACTATTTTTTCTGGCAAATCAGGCCCTATATAAATGATCGTTAAGGTAAACAAACCCAGTAACAACAATGCAAACACATTCTTTTACTAAAATAATTATCAGTATGAAATATTAGGAACTGTGAAATCAAATTTTTGTTAAACAACATATATCCTCTCTATTAATCCTTCTACATAATCAGACTACAGGAGTGAGAAAACTCATCGGAAATGTGAACTATACAATACTAATTTTATCTTTTTTTTTTTTTTAAAGATTTTATTTTATTTTATTTATTTGAGAGAGAGAGACAGTGAGAGAGAGCATGAGCGAGGAGAAGGTCAGAGGGAGAAGCAGACTCCCCATGGAGCTGGGAGCCCGATGTGGGACTCGATCCCGGGACTCCAGGATCACGCCCTGAGCCGGAGGCAGTCGTTTAACCAACTGCGCCACCCAGGCGTCCCTACAATACTAATTTTAGAATACCTTCATTTATTTACTTTTTTTATAGGGGCATGGAACACCAATGAAAATACTAAGCCAGAGAAATAAATTTTGGAATTACAGACCACACTTAAAACCAACGGAACGAATGGGCTCAATATGAAGAGGACAGGAAATGAGAACTTAAAATATCCCAGGTGAGAGACATGAAAAATATACAATATTCTTAAATTCATACATTTTTTAAATACATAATTTAAAAGTAGAGTTACAAAGAATGGCCAAATAAAAGCCTTTATGTCCCCAATGGAAAACCACAATATAATTATGACATTACAAGAAAGGCAACTACTATTACTGGTTTGTTGTCATGTTAGATTATTATATCCAGAGTTTAGTTACTACTAGTTTCCTTTCCTGCCAGCGTTGTCAGTGTGGCACAAAAACCATTTTAAAAAAGGTCTTTTAAAGGTTTCATTTATGATAACCCTAAATCACCAGGTTAAAGTTTATAGACCATTAAAATAAGTTAATTCATAAAAGCACTGGCATTTGCTTTAATTGGTTAAAGCAAAAATAATTCTCTGTTGCCATGCTAAATGGTAGTAGTATTTTCTCTGAAATACGTTGTTCCTACCTTATATAGGCGTGACCTAGAGATTTGCAAAACTCTTCAATCGCCAATGCTTTTGTACCGTTCATATTAGAAACATAGCCAGGGATGAAGATAACTCCTGGACTTTTGCCTTTTAGCTTCTTATAAGCCAGGTTTGGAAGGTCTGGTCGACTAAGGAAAGAGACTGATGTCTTTTGTCTGCAAGCTAAACAAAGTACACAAAACATAAACTACAGTTCACAAATACCATTCTGGAAAACCATATACAATTGGCCCATGAGCAACATGAGGGTTGGGGTGCTAACTCCCCATGAGTCGAAAATTCACGTGTACTTCTGACTCCCCAAAAACATAACTACTAATAGCCTACTATTGATTGGAGGCCTTACTGATAACATAAACAGTTAATTAACACATATTTTGTATGTCGTATATATTACGTATCATATTCTTACAACAAAGTAGGCTAGGGAAAAGAAAATGTTCAGAAAATCATATAGAAAATATATTTACAGTAGTGCACTGTATTTATTGAAAAAAAAAATCAATGTATAAGTGGACCTTTGCAGTCAAACCCCTTTTGTTCAAGGGGAAACTATATTTTCAATCTTATCTTTGTCAAATTGATGTCAAAACTACTTCCACTTAAGAGGAAAAACAAAGACTTGAGGTACTAAAATCACAAGCCTATGCATGGTTATTTTCAGAACTCGTATCAAAATCAGTGCCTTTGAGCAAGGTCCAATCCTGATTCTTTCAAAATACGAAATGAGGAGGATATTTCAAGGCAATAAAAGATAAAGACTTGTAAAAAATGTTTTCCTGTTGCTGCTGTATAATCTCTCCTAAATAGTATCAACGTTCAGATTTATCTACACTAGTTTTAGCCTTTTCTTGTATGATTTTCTTTTGAATTTTGTCTATGTTTGAGGAGTTTCACATCCTCTACTGCTTGGTATAGAGAGGAAGAAACAACTCTGGTCTGCCCTTGAGAAATTGTTCCAAAGGTGGGGGTGCTGGTATGCTACTTTTACCACTGGCTCCCTTGCCACCCACAAAATCATGGGCCATGGTTAACAGCCAAGCATGACTCTCTATTACCTGAGGTGGCTTCAATGAGCAGTTTCTTTACAAGTAACCTTGAATAATTTGTAATAGTACCATTTTTGGAAAAAGATTTCTTATAGGGTTCTGCAATCACTGCATGTTTTATTTGTTGGTCTGGCTTTTTGTGAATGCTACACAGATCTTCATGCAATTTAAGTACAACAGTACAACTGGCAAACTTTACAAAGTTACTCATTGTTTCATCGTTTTTGAAGATTTTTCCCACCATAAAATCTGTACTTGCTCTTAAAAAAAAAAGTAAAAAGATATTTAAAGAACATTAAGTCATTTACAATCCTCCTTCCAAAGAAATTAGGTTAATGGGGCACTGGGTTAAGCATCCAACTCTTTGATTTCGGCCCAGGTCATGACCTTGGGTGTGAGATGGAGCTCAGCATCTGGCTCTGTGATGAGCCTAGAGTCTGCTTGGGATTCTCTCCCTCCCTCCCCGCCCTCACATATGTGCACACACGCACACACACACACAGACACACACTCACATTCGTGGTTTCTCTTTCAGTAAATAAATAAATCTAAAAAAAAATAGGTTTGTGTATTTCCTTACAGTCTTTTTCTGGACCAACAAAATCTCCTGCATTAAATGAAGTCTTCCTCTCCTTTACTGTGGCCAATGAAAATATCTTGGCCCCCACCATGTGAGTTAATAAAAGCTCCCTTCATTTTGGATTTGAGACTGATTTTTTTAAGTAGGCTCTGTGCCCCAAGTGGGGCTTAAACACACAAACCTGAGATTAAGAGTTCTACACTCTATCAACTGAGCCATTCAGGCAGCCCAAGAAGTTGAATTTTAAAAACTGAATTAAAGCCCTAACACTATCCCTATTACATACTAGTGTGTTTCAAAGTTTCCGAGTATAGTGAAATATGCCAAATTTAAAACTTTTAGTGAAAACCAGGGCTAACAGGGGCCAGTTATGTTAGCTGGTAGACTGTATTTGCAAAAATGTCAACTTCCCATTTCCTTCTGGCGCTCAAAAATATCCCTTTACCTTCTTGATATTACTGCCCCAAACAGGAATTTCTTCCAGAGACAATTACAATTTACTTCATTTTGGTGAGTTGTAAGTGGACAGGTTCATAATATGACACCCATAAATGATCTTATTATACTACAAGGATTAGCTCAAAGCCTGAAGCTAAGTCCTTAATGGAGAGTATTACAATCTAGTTAATGAACTGACATACTGTACACTTCGCTGGAGGAATTTATATACAAGCCTTTAGGTTGTATCCAATTAAATGTAAGTTACACTGATTATACACACTTAAAAATTTTAACTAAAACTAAGGGTGTCAGCAATGACGTCTCTATTGCAAGCACAGCGCACCCGGCAGCTTCTATGGCAAAGGTGTAAACAACACAACCGGAGAATAAAAAGACAAAATTCAGAAAGACAGACTACATATACTGAGGGTAGGGTGGTACGGTGAACAATCAAATACAAGATAAAGAAAATACTCAGATGCTCTCATTTTTGGTCCAAATTCTAGTTTCCTTTTTTGAGTAATGATTACGGTTTTCACTGAGCTGGGAATATCGAAAAGGCAAAATCAGAAATTAGGCTGGATGACCGAATCTACACTTTTGCAACAACAAAAAAGTTCATATCGTAAATTCCCTCTAGTGAAGCAAAGGCAGGTCTAAGCATCCTAACAGAGTCAAGATTTGTAAACCCCTTAGACCTGAAAAGAAAAGACAGAAAAAGCAACTAATAAACGCACATCTTAATATTTCCCGGTGCTGGCGCTTAACGCGGGGAGACAGGCAGGGTAGCATCCTGAAACTGCAAAGCGGAAACGGCAGCAAGGGCCGGGGCTGGGCAGGATACCCAGGGCCAAGAAGAGGTCCTCCTACTACCTCCACTAGAATTGCTGAAAGTGCCTAAAACAAGGATACTAAGAATGGGGAATTAACATTTTTAAATAGGGCGCCAAAAACGCACTAGACAGGAACGGACTAAACCTGATGTTCGAAAGAACGCGTACTTTTCCCGCCTTTCGGCCACTAACCTGGGAGCCACCGTGGCGTCCCCTCGAGCTTCCTTTTGAATAATGCGGTGAAGCCACGGTGGAAGCCGAAGACGGCCGCTTTGCTCCACCTCCGACAAGGTACCCAGGCGCCCAGAGACGCCATGCCGGCTCCGGCCATCTTCCCAGAGGGCCCTGAGCACCGAGCTGACCTACAGAGTCGCTCAGCGCACAATAACCAGGCTGCGCATGCGCCACCGGCCGGAAGCCCGGAGTTGCTAAAGAGCGCCCCGGGAGAGTTTCAACAGAGAGCGCACATGCGCAGAGCGTCGTCCCGCTGGCCCTCCCCTCACTATTGGACAGCTGATTCTCTCCGGCTGTTTTTGCCATTGATGGCCCGGAATGTTTTGATTGACCTCAGTAGGTGACTTTTTTAATGAGCAGATAGATATTCTGTGGCTGAGGGTGCGGAGAGAATCCGTATCCAACGTTCCTAGATAGGAAACCGTCTGATCATCCCGAGGACACTGGGGAGCGGAAGCATAAAATGCTAGCTAGGCTGCTTGCATTATAAATCGCTCTCCCGCCATGATAGTTTTAAGCCATACCTAAACTGAAATGCTTCCAAGATCTGACCTTAATCCTGCTTGCAGAAATACCTAGAGCGGACTTGTCCACCGCTCCTTCGATTTTGCTTAAGCTCTTTGGATGCCTGGTAGTTTTTATTTTTGTTTTTAATTATTCCGTTCCCTGCCTCGTGTTATGTGCAAAAATAAATCCCAGTAGATAAACGATCTCAACGGAAAAATAAAATTGAGAGGATTTAAGTACAGAGAATATTTTATAGTTTGGGGATAGAAGGGACTCTCTTAAGCAAGATATGAAACTAAATTCACTTAAAAATGTATATGAATTTCAACTTTTTGAATGGCAAAAGTCATCTTGAGTCAAATGGGAGTCTAGAAAAACTGATTTTACAGAACAGGTAACAGAACGTTAATACTTCTATTCAGACTGCTCCTAGAAAAAAACGGGAAAAAAATCTATAATCTCAATAGAGTTAGTCGATGTCTGTGAATAGGCAGTTCATACGTGAAGATATTCAACTTCACTAATTGAAAAAATAACGTTACTTTTCTCACACATCAGATTTGCAAAAATTAAAAAGAGCAACTATTGGCAAGGACGCTGGGAAACTGGCACTCGCGTAGGGTTGGTAGGGGGGTCAGCTGCTACACTCTCTGTCAGGTAATCTCGCCACATCTTTTAGGATTTATAAAATATGCATCATTTTCAGTGCCCTTGACCCAGTGGCCCCACTTTGCGACTCTCCTGTAGAAAACAACACTAGTTCATAAGGCGGTATGTTATCTGCTAAATAAAAGATTTTATTTATTTATTCGACAGAGAGAGATCACAAGTAGGCAGAGAGGCAGGCAGAGAGAGAGAGGAGGAAGTAGGCTCCCTGCCAAGCAGAGAGCCCAATGTGGGACTCGATCCCAGGACCCTGAGATCATGACCTGAGCCGAAGGCAGCGGCTTAACCCACTGAGCCACCCAGGCGCCCCTTATCTGCTAAATTTTTATCTGCACCAGTTTTAGAAGGAAGCAGAAGAAAAAAATGGAGTAGTCAATAATAGAAAAATGGTTGAATAGTCATTCAATGGGCATAGGGGTTTCTGAATTTTAGCTCTGGGACCCTTCCAATTAATCCTGGGGGTGACGAGCGTCATTACGTAAGATCTTCTTTTTTTCTACTTCAGGTTACTGTGGTTGGTGTAATACTTAAGTAAAGCCACTTTATATGTTGGTCATAAATTTTGGAGCAATGATTGGTCCTAGAGTTAGAGGCAAAGTTGGATACAGTGAATCAGTCTATCTTTGGTTTGTCTTGAGAACCTGTCTTATTGGAACATACTGAAAAACTTGGTTAAATAAAAATTTAAATACTTTCTTGAGTGGTATAGTGCCAGAAATAGATATTAAGGAGGGCTGCTTGATTTCAGGTTGTACTCCAAAAGCTGGTAAGCTATTTCGCCAATTCTCCATTAGACCTGTTGTAAACTACAAAGGAATTAAATCAGTAAGATAATACACAATGCACATCACTTCACTATCGCTTGTATCTTAATAATCAACATTTCTCACTGTTTTTTTTTATAATTGCAAATATTCTCAATCATTCCTTATTCTCTCCCTTTATTTTTGCAAATCTTGTATTTTATGTGCAGCAAAATGAAAAAAAAAAACTGACTTGTTTCCTTAATGGGAAAAGCACTGTACATGGACTGTTTTCTTTATGCACCCTTATCAGTATAACAAATCAGGAAAACTTGTGACTAGGTCAAGTGAAGATGTTTTTACCCACAGTGATGAGCTTGAAGTAAACTAATCTGTTTCCATACCCACTGTCAATGTTGCATTCCTTAACAGGAGTTATTGATAGGACATATTGTACAGGGCCATTTCTCTCTCTGAAATCTGTTGCCTTAGCCCAGGGAGACAAATGAGTCACTATCAAGTAAATCCCTTAATTCACATCTGCATGATTTTTTCCCTGCTGGAAAAGTAGGCACAGTCCTTACAATCCCCAGTAATAACTGCATCTCTGTAAAAAGACAGTAAGATGTCAGATTTGTCAGGGGTTATCTCACTTTGTTAGCAGCAGGAATGTGACCAGAGAGACTCAGAATTATTTCGATTTATAAAACTACAAATCATTATGTGAACACACAACTTTTGTGGAGATTCACAATTGACTTTTGCTGATTAATCCACCCCCTGTCATGTCACCAACAGGTAACTGCCTCATGAGAGATGAGTTTATTTTCAAATGTGGAATCTGGTCAACATTTTAATCCATACTCAACATATTTTAACACACGTTTTAAAAGGTTTACTACATCATGCAAGATATAATGCTGATTCGAACATCTTTATAATCCTAAAGTACAGTACAGACAAGTTATATCTTTACATTGACCAACAAAATGTTAACAATTGCATTTCACTCTTTTAATCATTATGGGGTTTGGGGAGATTCTCTGAAAAAAACACATTATAAAAATGTCTTTTGCAATCATGACCTTGTCCTCCACTGTTCAAGTAAAATCATGTGTCATCCAGTTGCAAAATCTTATTATTGGCAACATGTATGCAAACTGCAAAGTTTTAAGAATTGTACCCCATCAGGCCTGACAAAGATTTTATGGACACTTTCAATCTAATTATTTTACCTGTACTAGTAAGCAAAGCCACCATTTTCTACTTCTGCTCATTTGCCAATTTTTTGGAAACAGTACGTTCATACTTGCAATACATACAACATGATAAACCAGGATAAAGTCATTTGAAAAAATGTTATAAAATAGACTTGCCTGAAGTCATTTCATCCAACAAAAATTAATTTAACTCTAAAAAACAAAGGCTAAATGTAAAGAAATACATAATGAAATAGTACATTACAAAGAACATTAAGTTGAAGTTCATTTTTCTTTTTATAGAACTATGCTACTTCAGTAAATAAGTATTTTAATTGGTCTGTTCTTTGGTGAAAACAGAGGTCTGATTCATGGTTATATCACGTGAGGCTGCAATCAACAGCTGTGTTCCACAAAAAAGAGGAAACAGGCAATCTAAAGGAAATCAGCTGCTGGCTACCTTTATTCTCAGCACTGGGGATGGAGAAATTTTCAGCAAACCATGAAATAGTCTCCTTATCTTAAATTGCTCAAAGTGACAGAATGTCTGTTTAATAAGGCGGCTTCCGTCTAAAACACACAGCTTTTTGTTTTTTCTTCTTTTACAAAAAGTGACTTGCTCTATATGTACAATAGCTTATACCAGTGGTAACTCTTCAGAGTCAACTTTCTAGACAGTTGATGGCATCAAAGTACCATTTGAAAATGAAGAGTAACACTAAATGCGATTCATCACCTGGAACTACCACTATTAAAGAGAAGTCATATCAAGTCTTTGGTTTAGGTGCAGTACTTAATAATTAGGGCAAAACTCCTCCTAAAAATATATTCCCTTCCAAACCCTTATTTGCTTCTATTTATAAAATAACCTCCAGCAAAATGCTTTTTAAAAAAACGGTTGATAAGCAATAATGTCACTAGCAGTAACTGGGGTGCTACAATAATTTCGTATTTCTAGGTACACACATTTTGTAAACCGTTCCATTTATTTCACCAAAGTAAACAATTGGCAAGAAGAGTTTATAAGAAACGTTCCTATAAGTGACGCTATTTATCAAAATAGTGGTATTTTTTTTTTTTTCTCTCATAGGTGCTTCAATCCTTTTGCTACTTATCATCCCGCTTTGGATGTAAACCCCTTTTCTTCTCTTTTATAAATGACTTCCTGTTAATATAAAAGGAGTTCTGAGTATACACAGCGAGAGGGATGCGTGCACCGGGTCCTGCCTTCTGGGATGGAACATGGCTTCGTTCTCGTAGATTACTGCAGTCTGCCCTGCCGTGGGCGGTGCCGCCCGGGCCCTACAACAGGAAGTGCGTGTATCCTTCCGCGCCGGTGACGATCACATCCATCCAGATCCGCATGGCTTCCGGCGACGGCGCGACCATGTAGTAGATTCTGTCGTGCGTCTTGACGCTGAAGGTGAGTAGTGGGTTGGGGCTCTAAAGTCAGAGAAGGAAAAGGAAGGTAAAACAAACACCGTGAAATCACCTCAAGTGACCCAGACATAGGGGATGGTTTCTTCCTCTTTAGAAGTTCTAAATGTACGAACTCCCCATTGGTGTTACTGTTGTTCTGGTAGAACCTGGGGCCCCACCTGCAGCACTTTCTGGAGGTCGGGTGTGTTTCCAGACTTTCTGCACAGGAGATCTCACACAGAGAGCTCGTCAGGCAGGCCTTTCAGCAGCCACGCTGTAGGCGGAGCTCGAGCCGGTACCTATTTGATAGTGGGTGCTCCATAAATGACAGCTCTTCTTCTTAGCCTGCTAAGAATCTTCCTTACAAGCAAGTAGTAGCTCCTTCTTAGACCCTCACCAAAAGTCACTTCACAAGGTCTTCTAAACGAATACGACCAATTGTCTCACTTCACCATGACTTCTTCCTCCCTCAAAAGATCAGCTGTATTAATTACTTCTGTGTTCGCTTTTCTAGAACCGTAATTATTATATCAATCAGTTATGTCAGAACAACAAATCTAAATTGTATGGGGTTCAAAAAACATCTTTTCTCCCAACTTAATTATGCATTCAAAGGACAGAAATCTGAAAAATCAGTGTTTACCTTATTAGCGTTCTTGAGGTGATCATAATACACTTCTTCAATGGCTTGGAAGTATATCACTCCTTTTAATTTAGTTTCATGCTTGTCTGCAATAATAGTGTTAAAATACTTTATCACCACGGAATGACTGGAAACATTATAATTTCAGTATAATTATTACAATACTGATCCAATTTTTAAATTACCTAAGATTAATTTGGATAATTTAGGTGAAGGCATTAGCCCATTTCTATACTGAATAAAACCATGAAAAAAAGGAAAACTCAGCCCAAACCTCAGAGACTAATTGACTTTGCTCAAGGCTTTCCAGCAAATCTTCAGTCAAAAGACAACCCAGAGCTCCTGACAGTCAAATTAGCACACAAATTATAACCACCACTGTCACAGATACAAATGATCTCCTCACATTCTCCAGACCAGTGGTTGTCCCGGAGACATTAGTATGTAGAGCTGTTGTAATGAAACCTGTAAGAAGGGTATTTTTGGACATCATTTAAAATAATAGACTACTTATATTCCTTTCCTATGAATTTCTTATCCAGCATGCTTTTTCTCCTGTTCCTGAAAGAGCTTCTTGTCCGTAATTTAATGTCCTTTCAATGCATTTTCCAAGCGATTTCTAAGATTTCATCAAATTTGCCATAAAAACCAAACCAAACAAAAACAACCAAGCAGGGGTGCCTGGATTGCTCAATGGGTTAAGCCTCTGCCTTCAGCTCAGGTTATGATCTTGGGATCCTGGGATCGAGCCCCGCATCAGGCTCTCTGCTCAACTGGGAGCCTGCTTCCCCCTCTCTCTCTGCCTACCTCTCTGCCTACTTGTGATCTCTCTCTCTCTCTCTCTCTTCTGTGTCAAATAAATAAATAAAATCTTTAAAAAAATAAAAACAAAAACAAAAACCAACCGACCAAACAGCAACCAAACAGGATCCCTCTGGGATCTAATAAATTCTTGAACTATTTTGTAAGATCATAAATGCATGTGAGCATACTAAAGAATTTTAAAAGCATGGATGGGGTTGCAAAGAAAGAGACTCTGTCATATGCTGCTGGTGGAAATGCAAATAAGAAAGCTTTGGGAAGGCAGTTTGGGAAAACAAACTGATTAAAAATGCATATAATCCTCTCACTCAGCAATTCCACTCCTCAAGCTTTATTGTATCAGAGCTACTCATGCACAAGCACATGGATTTGTGTTCGTTATGGCAGAAGACTGCAAAAAATCTGCTTGAATTTAACAAGGGACTGATTCAATTAGAGACCAGCCATACAGTGAAATCCACACAGCCACTGAAATTCAAGACTAGGTCTGTGTGTGCTTATTAGAGAAAAATCTTGAAATACTGTTATGTGAACAATGTTCTGAACAAAGTGAATAATTGGCCCCAACTGTATAAAAAAAGAAAGAACACATAGAATACATAGATATAGTGAAACATATATGCGAATGGAGAAAAGGTCAGAATGTTTGTGATGTGAAAGGGACTTTCATTATGTAGACTTCTATTTTTAAGAATTTTATTCATGAATGTCTTTTTTTCAACAACAAAAAGCTAGTCTGAAAAACAATAGCCCTGAGAAGTTCAGTGGAAAATAAAAAGCTGTTAAAGTACATTTAACTCAATATTTCCCTGACTTATTTGACCTTATTTGACCATGGACCATATTTGTATGTTTGTTTTACCCTTTCTCAGAAAACACTGTTTTAATTCATACCACGTTCATTGGGTTTCCATCAGTTTCTGTTAAAGAGGCAGAGTGTCTCTCAGGTATTCATGGGGAAGGATTCTGTAATATTAATGGGAACGCAGCAATACTTTATTTTCTGAAAACAGATGTTAAATAAAATCTGGAGATGAAAGTAAATCTTACCAATGTTTCAAGGAGGCAGAAAACTGGGGAATGAAATTTTTGTTTGTAGGGCACTTCTTATATGGGAAAGAGCTTAAAAAACACTGACCTCACAAGGACAGGGTGAACTAAGAGAATCAATAATGCTATTATAAACTAACACGAGAAAGCTGTTCATTCAGTTTCCACAACATTATCCCATCAATTTACAGATATATTCTGTGGGTCTCAGTTTTCTTTAGAGACTTTTCTAAGGGTACTGAGTTAATATGGAGGCCTGGGGGCATGATCACCCAGGGACTTAAAACAGTGTCAACACTCGTGGTGACAGCTCCGTCACAAACACAGAGCCCATCTACCTCAGCGGGAGCTGAAGGGGTACGGCCCCTGGGGGGTCCAGTCCAGCCTGAACTGCCATCTCTATGGCTTTCTGTGGACTGATCTATTCCTGCAGTTGGTGATGTTTGGGGAGACTGGGGATGAGGGGAGCAGACAAGATAATGATGGCTATAAACAGAGCCAAACGAACAGCATTTGTCAAACTAGGACTCCCTGGCCAGTTATATAATACGTGAATATTAAAAACCTGAATGAGGGGTGCCTGGGTGGCTCAGTCGGTTAAGTGTCTGCCTTCAGCTCAAGTCGGGATCCAGGGGTCCTGGAATCGAGCCCTGCATGGGGCTGCCAACTCAGCAGGGAGTCTGCTTCTCCTTCTCCCTCGCCCCTGCTTGTGCTCTGTCTCTTGCACTCTCTCTCAAATAAATAAATAAAATCTTAAAAAAAAATAAAATAAAGACCTGAACAAAATGTAATTTTCGCCTGTATTATGTATTACAGTTCTGAGTAATCATTCATATACGGAAACAGTTTTGGTCCTTAAAACAAAACAAAACAAAACAAAACAAAATGAAAACTGATCATCAAGAAGTTTGAATGTGGAAAAATGCATTTACATAGTCAGAAGGAGCACAGGTTCTGACACGGGTCAGAAGGAAGGGGAACTGAACAACTGAGCAGGCTGCCAAAGGAAGGAAAGAGAAGAGAAGCAGAGAAGAGTGAAGCTGTTTTGTCTGAAGTTGCTAATTAAAATTTTACTTTTGGGGTGCCTGGGTGGCTCAGTGGGTTAAGCCGCTGCCTTCGGCTCAGGTCATGATCTCAGGGTCCTGGGATCGAGTCCCGCATGGGGCTCTCTGCTCAGCAGGGAGCCTGCTTCCTCCTCTCTCTCTCTCTGCCTGCCTCTCTGCCTACTTGTAATCTCTCTCTGTCAAATAAATAAATAAAATCTTTAAAAAAAAATTTTACTTTTGGAAAATTCTGGGTGAGATTGTCTGTGGAGACTAGCACAGTGCCAAGTTTTGTTTGTGGATTTTGCCGACGCTAAATTGGGATTTCTCCTTCAACTAGCATCTTTTCTGTTGTACTAACTGAAGAGAACATCTCTGGATTCTTAATAAACCCGACATCAGAAAGCCCAAGAGAGGCAAGCAGGGAACCCCTGAGTGTTGGGCCACCTGCTTCAGACCACTAGCTGCTGGATTAACTGGAGCCCCACCAAAGTGCTCCCAAAGGTATGCACCCCTACCCCTCCTCACCCCAATTCTGGGGCCCCACAAGCCGTGTTCCCCCTCTTTCACATGGCTTCTTGGTCATTTGCACTTCTCTATAAATGTATCCTGACCTCACACCACAGATGAAGGGACTGGGCCATTTTTTCTTATTTATGACACCAGTGTAACAATTTCTGACTGCTCATAAATGGTGATACCTTCATCCCACAGAGAAGGGTCTCTTCATGATCTCTGGCTTGATACTACTTTTCTTCAATTGTTGAAGAGAGCAGAACGTGACCTGGACTCAACAATGGATGTGTTTCCTATGTGACCTGGGAGACTTCTTAATAAGAACCTCAGTTACATCCATATTCCTGTATTTTTCAAAGATTCAGTAGGGCAGTTTTCTCATAATCCATCATTTAAAGAATCCAAAAAGAATTCAGTCACTTAGTAAATACTTACAGTCATTGTTCGCTGATGAGCTTTACCCTCTGCTTCAATAACCACTCTAGTCTATAAACTCTAGCTGAGTGACTGTCAGCCAAGGCTGCTTAATTGTGTGTGACTTAAATAGGGCAGATGACCATAAATAAATAAACAGAAACCTTTTTTTCTGGCCTCCTGGTTTAAAAGCCAATATGTTGGTCTAAAAAGGAAAATTCCATTTACTACTTATTTGGACTTCAGCTTATTTCAGATCTGGAAGAGATGAATTCACTTTTTTTTTTTTTAAGATTTTATTTATTTATTTGACAGAGAGAGAGGGAACACAAGCAGGGAGAGTGGGAGAGGGAGAAGCAGGCTTCCTGCTGGGCAGGGAGCCCAATGCAGGACTCGATCCCAGCACCCGGGATCAAGACCAGAGCTGAAGGCAGACGCTTAACTGACTGAGCCACCCAGGCACCTCACGAATTCACCCTTTTAAAATAATATGTAGTTTTTATTATTTCTAGAGAGGAAACTCATATCAGGGGGACTATCCTGAATATAAATATAAATATAAATAATACATACCCGCAAAGCCAAGATTGCTATTAATTCTATCACTTACCAATCAACCCATCCAGCCTGATGTTTATTACCTTTGCTCTTTAACAGAGAGTTCCTGATTTGACTATATCACTTAGCATTTTCTTTTAATCACTCACCTGCATAATAAGAGAAAGTGCGCTTGTTCCGATCAAAAACAAACCATCGTTTTTTCCAAGTTTTAATTTTTCCACCCATTTTGATAAGGAATCCTCGGCAGGTCTTCTCTGTGATTGACACATGATAACAGGTATCGATATTGTGGCCAGCAGTCTCTACGTGGCTTCGCAAATCAAAGTCTTCTTTCCGGACAGGCAGATAGCGCGTCAGAGGTCGAGCCTGGAAGAGAAAACTATGTCAAATATAGCTAAATATTTGTTGCGTTTCAGGCCACAGATGTTTAGGTGTGGACATGAACTGAAAAGCTTAAGTGTTAAAATGTCCACATGATTAAAGGAACTTGAGATAAAGATTAGAGTTTTTAAAAGTGCATAGTGTTTTAAGAAGGATGCTACAATATGTGGGGGTGGGAGGTGGATAAACTCAGGGGAATAGATTCAACTCCTTGAAATGGACAGACGAGGGACACCTGAGTGGCTCAGTGGGTTAAGCCTCTGCCTTCGGCTCAGGTCATGATCTCAGGGTCCTTGGATCGAGCCCTGCATCGGGCTCTCTGCTTGACAGGGAGCCTGCTTCGTCCCCTCTCTCTGCCTGCCTCTCTGCCTACTTGTGATCTCTGTCTGTCAAATAAACTCTTTAAAAAAAAAAAAAAAAGAAAGAAATGGACAGACGAGAAAATGGGAAAATGCCATTAACCTTAGCTTTGTAGGAGGTACTTAAAAACAGGGACTCCTATGAAGCATGTAGTTCCCTTGGCTGCTTCCTCCAGATGAGGACTCCTTTCCTGTGAAGTTCCCTGAACCTCTCCCAATATAACCTAACATCAGTTCTTCAATATTCTCAAACACGACCTGATGGGTGAACATTATTTAGTACTCCCCCCCCCCACCCTACCTTCTGCAAGATCTCCCAAAACATGTCAACTCACACATACTTCCTGACAGAAATCAAAGGCAGAGATTTTGGTTTTGAAAAGTGAAGCTAAAATAAGGTAAGCAGTAGAATCAAAGCCGTACTTGATGAGCTGTGCAATGAGCGAATAAGAACAAGAGCTACATAGATGCTTTTTATTTTACTATGGTTGGAGGAAAGGATCATCTAATCCAGGAAGCTTATATCGCCAAGGGTCATGTTTCTAAGATGGTGTTTCATTTATTCTGTTAAATAACCCTGCCCCTCTGCCCTGGGGAAAATGACCTAAATATATACTCAGAGGCAAACCTTATCATTAGGATTAAAATAGAATTATGCTTTCTGGTTTGGCTTCAAATAATAGGCAGGCATGGATGACCTTCTCTGCGAATCATAATTTGCAGAGGATCAACATAATGAAATAAAATGGAACATGTTTTCCTCTGTACTTTTCCTTCAATATTTTGCCTTTGATTCTGTGGTGTTTGACTTCAGACAGCTGTCACAGACATTGATGCTTCAAAACACACAGTCTTGAAGAGAGTCAGTCTCTCACTGCTGTGTTACCACACTGCCAGCAACTATAAAGAATAGGGGAAGTGGCACCTTTTATGAAGCCTAGTAAACCTTGGCAAAATGGATTTTAACTTTATATTAAAGGGCGCTGGATGAAATTTCATTTTAGTTCCTCAGCAAACATATATTATGTAGGCAGCTTTAGTGACAGAGATTCAAACTCTAAGATAAGCCAGAGAGGAAGTTAAAGGAAATGCGTGGTTTTCCTGAGTTTTGTTTGAGTTCAGTGACCTTGCACACATGTGTGGACGGCTGTAGCAAAGGGACATGTGTGACAATACAGTGGTTAGAAAACCAAAACAAAACAAAAAACCCACTAATACTACCAAGAAATTGGGTTGGTAAAATTGTTATTTGTTCTGGAGTGTTTGCTTCCAAAAATGGCTTACTAGACCCTCTTCTTTTCCTCAGCCAACGGTTCAGTTTGGGTGTTCTATTTGTTTTCAGTGGTAAGTCAAACTTTGTTTTTCAAAGCTGCTTAGAAAAAAACATGCTTCTTTTAAATATACTGCATAGAAGGGGTAGAAGAAAAATGCCTCTCCCATAAAAATGTACCACGCATGACTAGAGAAATGTGCCATTTGGTTAGTAGATGCCAATGAGTTTTGAGATAAACATACATTTTTTGGTCTCTGAACCCCCATCTGTCTCTTATCAGTCACATGTCAAGGGCTGCTGGCAGCAAGGGGTCTGGAAAGGTATCCTGAGGAGCATGAGCGTCTTCTGCAGAATGACCACCAGGGGGCGACCTATTCTAAGCCATCCAGATGGTCTCACCAACCTGTGCCCTCTGTTTCTCCCTTATTTTTACTTCCTTTTCAATTAACTTCTGCCGCTGGCTAGTTTCTTCCTGCAATCGCTTTTCCAGAAGTTCTCGGCGTCGTTTTTCTTCTTCCAGAGCTCGTTTCTTGGCTTCCATTTCCCGTTCCTAAATATCATCATGCAGAACAAAATTAAGACATGTTGGTTACCCTTTAACAATTCCAACTAATGGAAAAGAAAATTCTCACTAGATAATTGCTGGTTGTATAGCCTGGGTGCTTCAATAGACCTCCTAGACTAAAATCACCTCTCTCACATAGTTTTCAAAATCCTCTCACACAGAAAGGCAGCCGTCACATTTAATCAACAATTGAATATTAGGTGAAAATCCCACTTGTGGTATTCAGTCATTTCATACAGACGACCACCGCTCTCCCAATTTTAATAAAAAGGATCACAAATTGTCACCCAACACTAATCGAGGCATTTAGCCCTCCTTTCGAAGGTCGTCTTTTTTTTTTTCCAATTTATTTATTTTCAGAAAAACAGTATTCATTATTTTTTCACCACACCCAGTGGTCCATGCAATCCGTGCCCTCTATAATACCCACCACCTGGTACCCCAACCTCCCACCCCCCCGCCACTTCAAACCCCTCAGATTGTTTTTCAGAGTCCATAGTCTCTCGTGGTTCACCTCCCCTTCCAATTTACCCCAACTCCCTTCTCCTTCCTCTCTAATACCCCTTGTCCTCCATGCTATTTGTTATGCTCCACAAATAAGTGAAACCATATGATAATTGACTCTCTCTGCTTGACGAAGGCCACTTTCAAAGACCATCAGTCCTGGTCCTTCCAGTTCCTTTGTTGCTCTGCGGCTTCCTGGCTTAAGGTCAGTGGCAGAGGAAGCTCAGAGGGAAGTCAGAAAAGGAAAGGAGGGGCCCTTTAAGGCAGGATGCAAAGGCATTTGGGGGATTCCTAAGGAAGTTCAGATTCTGGCTTGAAGTACAGTCACAATAACTTGGGATTTTAAATATTATAATAGCACAGTTCACACAAGCTGGCAAGGAAGGGAGAGTCCATAAAGATATGACATTCCTCCTTGTTCCTTGGCAGGCAAACAAAGTGGCCATCAAAGGGAAAATGCAATACAAAGCACTCATTTCAGTCGACGCTGACACTCTACGTATTTTAAATCACAAAAAGTTGTGGTGCAGTAAGGAGCCTTAGAAATCTTCTCTACCACCGTTACTTTTCAGATTTAAAAAAAAAAAAAAAATGAGACCAACAGGGTTGAGTGATTACTCTCAAGATTATATTGCTTCTCAAGACCCAAGGACAGTTTCCTGTCACGTGCAGGAGGAGGAACCGCTGCATCACGGACCTCTTGCGTAAAGATAGTACTCCTACCCTGGACTCAAGCAGCCGGGTCTTCTCTGCGTGAGCCTGCTTCAAAAGTCTCTCCATTTCTTCTATCCTGGCAATATTTGACGTGCTGGCACTGAAGAGAACACAAAGGCCTTGTAAGAATGTTGCTTGAGATTGAGGTCTCTTGACACACATACACATACGCGCACACGCACACACATGCACAGCTTCCTGGAAGGTGCGTGACACGATCTGAGGTCATTTAAAGGATGTTATTTGGCAAAGTCATTGGCCTGAGTGGGCCAGTCAATTCAGCTCTGAAAACTGTAGGTACCATTGATTTACCTCAGTTTAGGAGACAAACTATAGGCAAGAAAGATAATACCAAAGTAGAGTGCTTTACTCATAAATAAACAACCCCCAACTAAATCTAACGAAGTGTGTTTTCAAGATGCTTTTTCCAGAGTCTAAAAATTACAGACCATGGGAGGGTTTCCTTGTTTCTTTAATTGTTCAGAGATACCAGGCCAATAAGACAATCACCGAAGTTCTACAGACATGACACCTATGGTGTGAAGTCACTTTATTTGGCTTGGAAGTGTGTCCCCAGCTGCTTTTTTGCTATGCCTCTATACACGTGGACATTTTAGGGGGTGCCTGGTTGGCTCAGTTAGGAGAGAATGTGACTCTTGATCTCCAGGTTATGGGTTTGAGCCCCACATTGTATGTAGAGGTTACTTTTAAAAATACACACACACACACGGGGCGCCTGGGTGGCTCAGTGGTTAAAGCCTCTGCCTTTGGTTCAGGTCATGATCTCAGGATCCTTAAAAAAAAAAAAAGGGGGCGCCTGGATGGTTCAGTGGGTTAAAGCCTCTGCCTTCAGCTCAGGTCATGATCTCAGGGTCCTGGGATCGAGCCCCACATCGGGCTCTCTGCTCAGCAGGGAGCCTTCCTCCTCCTCCTCTCTCTCTGCCTGCCTCTCTGCCTACTTGTGATCTCTGTCAAATAAATAAATAAAATATTTAAAAAAAAAAAATCCTGGGATTGAGCCCCACATCGGGCTCTCTACTCAGCGCAGAGCCTGCTTCCCCCCCTCTCTCTGCCTCCTTCTCTGCCTACTTGTGATCTCTGTCTGCCAAATAAATAAATAAATCTTAAAAAAAAAATACACACACACACACACACACAGGGACTTTTCTTTCTTACATAATGATGCCAATTAAAAAAAAACACACACACACATACAAAAACCTCTGAAAGTTGCAACAGAAGGGTGGCGGCAGTTTTGTCAATAATACTCATCCACCATACTGATGAGGGAACTCCAGAGCCTCAAAAGAAATGCATCTTGAGAAGGAAGATGAGTGAAGGAAAAAACCAAAAGGAATAAAGGCTGTAAGAACAGTTAGGGTAAATAAAGAGAAAGAAAAAAATGTGGAAGTGATTAGCACTAACCAAAAATGTTATTTTTCTCTTACATTTCATTTGAGTGTTTTAGAAAAAAAGGCATGACCTAGGTCAAAACTTCCTTACTCTGATGTCCCAGCCATAGAGAACCAATGTTGTTTCCTATGTGTGTAGATTTGTGTAGCCATTTAATAAATGCTTGTTTTCTAGACTCTCTTGGGGACAGAGATGCTTTTGTTCCTGTATCTTCCATCGCCTGGCACACAGTAGGGATTCATGCCAGATGCATTTACATAAAAATAAATTTTTATGAAAATGAAAAGGATAATGCTTAGTATAGTCTCCCCATATGATACTGTTGAACAACTCAAATCTAGAATGTTTCAAACACAGGGCTAAATTCCTTTACCGAGATAAATGACCACAGTAACACAGTACATATGGTTTATCTTAAAATCAGTAGCAGCAGTTTTACAGTAGCTTCATTCCTAACTGCCAAAATTTGGAAGCAACCAAGATATCCTTCAGCAGGTAAATGAATAAACTGTAGTACTTCCAGACAATGGAATATTATTTAGCATTAAAAAGAAATGAGCTATCAAGCCATGGAGAGACATGAAGGAAGCTTAAATGCATATTGCCAAGTGACCGAAGACAATCTGCAAAGGCTAAATACTGTTTGACTCCAACTTGATGACATTCTGGAAAAGTCAAAACCATGGAGACAGTAAAAAAGATTAGTGGTGGCCAGTGGTTTGAAGTGGGGTGGGCTGTGGGGGGGGATGGGGAGGATGAATCTGCAGAGTACAGAGGATTTTCAGGGCAATGAAAACCCTCCCTATGACACTATAATGGTCGATATATGATGTTACATATTTGTGCAAACCCACAGAATGCATAACATCAAAAGTGAACCCAGTTGTAAACTATGGACTTTGGGTGATAATAACGTGTCAATATAGGTTCATCAATTGTAACAAATGCACCACTCTGGTGGGGGATGTTGATAATGGAGGAGGCTGTGCGTGTGTGGGGACAGGGGGTATAAGGAAACTCTCTGTACCTTCTTTTCAATTTTGCTGTGAACCTAAAGCCACTCTAAAAAATTGTCTTTTAGAAAAATTGCATCCATCCAGGAAAGGGACAGCCTTAGGACTGCTGTGTCCTTAGAAGCTTAACTAATATCTCTGTACTTTGCAGGGTTACATTGGGTCCATTTTTAGCTGGGCGTGTTCTCCTGATAAAGAGAGAACAGTTCATTTCCATGAACTGTTGGGGGAGGTACAAAGGGTAAGTTCTGTTCTTTTCAACCAGTAAGAATTAAAAAATCTTTAATATTTGTACAGGAATGTGTATCTTCTTTATCAAGAACAATCAAGGTCATAGATGTTAAGTGGCACACTTCATCAGCTCAGCTAAGAGAGCCAAAGACAAACATCAGGCCCTGTAATCACACAGTATCGTGTTTATATTCGATTGTGTTGTCTGTGACATCAGGTGTCTATGTCTTATGTCTTATTGATTTGGAAATAAACAATTTAATTTCACTAAGTCTCAGGTCTTAAAAACTCACCAATAGTCTAACCCCCATCTGTCCTTTAGTTCTTTCTAGAACATACTCATCTTTTCATCTAGTTTGTGCCTGAACGTTATTAGTTACGGAAAAACTTTCTGTATCCCTTCTTTCATTGTTTGGACAACATTGTTAGAATGTTGATAAGTTGAGTCAAAATCTATCTTCCTATAACTTCCATTTATTGGCCTAAGTATGACCTTGAGCTCCTTGAAACCTATCCAGAGGAATGGGTTGGAAATAACTTGGTTAGAAACAAATATTTTCAGTCCATGGTCTTCCATAAATCTGCAATTTGGGCATATCCTGGGGGTAAGTTTTCAAATAGTTATATGTCTTTAAATCTTTTTGTTCATTTTTTAGAATTTTTCAGGGTGTTTTCCATTTATCTTATAATATTTATAGTTAATTTTCTGCCAATTATATTCAGTTTGCTTATTTGGCGCTATTTCCATAAATGTCTTAACTTTTGCTCCAAAGGAACTCAATTTTCTGAAAACACTTGATACATGAAAACAATGATACATGTTAACACTTAACCACCTGAGTGTTCATAACCTGTGGAATCCTAAATTCACCTACTTTTTAAAGCTACATTTTATATACTTTAAAGCTTCTTTGGTTATTTGGTTAAAAAAAGACTTTGTATTCACAGATACCTACTTATTCTCTACAGCCCCACTTTTGCTATTTTTGATGTTAATATTTCCTTGACAGATAAACCACTTTTATTTAGCAAAACTCCTGCTGCTCTGTGACACTCTATCACTGCCATCTTTACTTTTCTGTCCCATTAGGGTTGTGCCTGCACTGAAAAGGAAAGGCTGCTGCAATGGGAATGCAGGGAAAAGTCTAGACTGGTCATACCATAGGATCAGTGGCAGATACCAATGTCAGCAAGTGAAATACTGAGCACTTGCCATGCAGAAGGAGAGTCTGATGTCCCTGAAGATAAGCTTGATACTGCATTACCTAGAACACAACACTCATCTTTGTTTTCTCAAGTGCATCCACATTATAGGAGGAATCATGTTTCTTTCCATTGTTCCAACTTCTGACCTTCGTAAGGGCAGGCACACATTTCTGATCTTGCATGTGACTGCCGTAAGGATGCTGGTGATACTGAGTCATCAGGCCATTAACGATATAAAGATGACTCGTTTGGCGACTTCTCCTACTCAGTCATGTTCTGCTGTTTTATCAACTGAAGGTTTTTTTGTGTATCTGGCCAACTTTGGTAAAAACCATATTCATAAAGAAAAACAAAACTTTGACCAAGGGTAAAGGAATCTAAATAGCAGATATAAGATTTTTAGGGCTTTTTAGAATATTCACTTCATAGGCAAAGGTTAAAACAGAAACAAATTTAAGAAGAAAAGCAAAGAACAATGGCATACAAAAAATAAGCAAAGCAAAATAGAACAAAACTAATGGGGGCTAAATAAAATTCTCCACAAAGACACATAAAACTTTTCCAAGACGGCCATCAGTGCACCAGTATTGCCACTACCTGGAGCTGGGGGCACGTGGGTGGCTCAGTTGGTTAAGCCACTGCCTTTGGCCTGGGTCATGATTCAGAGTCCTGGGACTGAGCCCCACATCTCGTGGGGAATCCCTGCTTGGCAGGGAGTCTGCTTCTCCCTCTCTCTCTGCTCCTGCTCCTACCTCTGCTCCTTTTCTCTCTCTCTCAAATAAATAAATAAAATCTTAAAAAAAAAAAAGAAGAAGAAGAAGAGCCAGTATCCCAGAATATTTCTTTTCAATTAATCTTCTCAAGTATTTTTTCAGCTTCAACAAATTATTACTCCTCATAAAATATCTAGCCTTCCTCTGTCCAGTAGCTCCTTGAATATTACAAGAACATAACAAGCCCTCCGACCCTTCCTAACCATTTCTCACATGGTCTGACACATCTGGTCCCTTTGGCGCTTGGCTGCCTCTCACCGCCCCCCCCCCAATCACTTTGGTTTTCTGCATCTCTTCTCAAAGAACGCCCTAGAATAAAATGCAGACACTGTGTGTTGACTATCTAGGGTAAAAAGCAGAATACAAACTTTTGCCTAAAGTGAAGAAATCTGAAGCATCTCAAATTCAGATGAAAGCATCCCTTAGAGCCAAGTTCGGCCACAGACTGCCCTCAAATCCATGCCCAGTCTTGTGCCCTGCCCCACATGCACAGTGCTGGCATTTAAGCTACAATGAAGGATCAAGTTCCCCCAACATTTTCTCCAAGTATGAGGGCAAGGTCAGGGCTTGGCAAATTAGTAATAGCAATTGTGATAATAACATATCATTGTAGGTGGTGAGCAGAACACTGCACGGTCTAGGCCAAGTCAGTAATTTCAGCAGAAGAGAGGTTTTATGCAGAATGGGCTCCCCGCTGCCGTTTTTCTATGACCCAGGATCTGTTTTCTTAGCTTTTTGTTTGTTTAGGGTGTAAGTCATGATGCTGAAAAAGCAAACATACGGTCTGACTCAAGTAACTTTCTAGTAGACACAAAAATGATGTCTCAACAAAAAGCAAAGGGCCAATGTACCCACAGCTCTGAGTAATTCTGTAATTCTACAAATGGCTTCTTGTGACGTAATAAACCACAAGACCAGGCTTCTGTCATTAGAATTTCAGCATGGAATTGCCTCTTTAACATACATATCATTTCAGGGTATTTTAATACATAGCTTTAGCAAATCTCACCAAGAGAAGATGTGTTAGTCTCTTTTTCCTCTTGCTACCTGACTTTAAGAAGTTCTTACTAAGGATGTGTTGTCATAATATAAATTCCAAACATTAGTTTCTGATTATCCATTTGCCTGATGTTTATCATATTATTTCCCATCATAACAGTGGATACAAGCTTACCTTAGGATAGCATGAATTTTTTTTTTTTTAAAGATTTTATTTATTTATTCAACAGAGAGACAACGAGAGAGAGAGAGAGAGCACAAGCAGGGGGAGTGGGATAAGGAGAAGCAGGCTTCCCATAGAGCAGGAAGCCCGACACGGGACTTGATCTCAGAACCTTGGGATCATGACCTGAGCAGAAGGGAGACGCTTAATGGCTGAGCCACGCAGGCACCCCAGGATAGCATGAATTTTTTAAAAGTAGATGGTGATACAGAAGCCAAATGTTTGTTTCCCTCCATCTCCCTTTTATACTAAGCCTTTGACAGGTATCTCTACTTTGGCTTTGACTTTTTTTTTGACATTCAGAGGGTCAGACAGCCGAATGAAATACATACTATTGGTAATTTCTGGCTGTGGTGACTGGGTATCTGTGATGGCTAGCACTGCCAGGGCAGGTCTGCGTGAACTAAGGATACAAACTGACCGTGGTCCTGGGTAACCACCTGCCAGGAGGGCTCCACGGTGATGCTGTTCTCTTCTCTCGGTGTATTTAGCAGAACCATTCTCATTCTCTACCTCTGGGAACCATTTTAAGAAAAACCAACAGGGCAAGCAAATAAAAATAAATTCAGTTCTTGCCCTGTCACAGTGCTTAAGTGTGCAGATTCGAAGTTGTAATGCTTGGTAATTATAATCAAAGCGGATCCTTTTTGGGTAATTTCCTGTACCCATTGTTGCACTGCTGCTGCTCCCTGCCACTAAATATGAGAGGTGTAGAGTGATCATTTGAAGGGATGAATATTTACTTTCCATTTTTGGAGGGGAGGAAGAGGCAGAGAGTGGAAAAATGCCAAGACAGGCAAATGCTTAGAGTGTATTTCTCTACTAAAGACGGCTCAGAAATAGATATAATGGGGCACCTGGGTGGCTCAGTCGGTTTGGCATCTGACTCTTGGTTTTGGCTCAGGTCATGATCTTGAGGTTGTGGGATCGAGCCCCACGTCAGGCTTGGCGCTCAGTGTGGAGTCTGCTTGAGATTCTTCCTCCCTGCCCTTCTGCCCCTCCCTGCATGCTTTCTCAAATACACAAACAAAATCTTAAAAACACAGGTAAATAAAGGGTTAAGCTATCAGGAGTTCAACAAAGAAGTATTGGTACAAAATGTTCACAATTATTTGGGAAGAGGGGTAATAGTCAACTGTTTCCAAAATATCAACCAAGTACCAAATGCCACCGAAACATGGGTGTCCCTCTGATGTTGGGAATCTGGGCTCTCGCCTTTTTTTTTTTTTTAAGATTTTATTTATTTATTTGACAGAGATCACAAGTAGGCAGAGAGACAGACAGTGGGGAGGGGGAAGTAGGCTCCCTGCTGAGCAGAGAGCCCTATGTGGGGCTCGATCTCAGCACCCTGAGATCATGATCTGAGCCGAAGGCAGAGGCTTAACCCACTGAGCCACCCAGGCACCCTGGGTTCTTGCTCTTTTTTTTTTTTTTTTTTTGGGTTCTTGCTCTTAATGCCCACTTTTATTCCTCTTGTCACCAAGCTACCATAGTTGCTGGGTGGCTGAGTTTGTTTGTGTCTTGTTATACAGAAAGCACCACATCTGGTCAGTTTACTGTCATTTATGAATAATTGCTCAATATTCTAGGCTTTCTGTTCTGAACACATACTGACCTGGCTTGGACAAGTGCAGGACAGCGGGTGTCACCAGAGCATCCCCAGTGCCAGCTGGTTTGATGTCCACCCCTTCTACATGCTCAAGTGTCTCCCCCAATGTAGTCACGTGAAAATTTTTAAAAAGTGAGCTATTGCATCTTTTGATATTGAATAACATGAAACACTAATCCTTCTAACCTGAAATAATAATGGCAGCTCCCAAAAAGCTTTACTCTTTTTTTTTTTTTTTAAGATTTACTTATTTATTTTTAGGCAGGGAAAGAGAATCTCAAGCAGACTCCCCTACTGAGCATGGAGCTGATGGGAGGGCTTGATCTCACAACCTGGAGATCATGACCACAGCTAAAACCAAGAGCCAGATGCTTAACCGACTGAGTCCCCCAAAGCCCTATTCTTTATCATTACATAATCTCCTCTTTCAATTTAGGTCATTCCCATGTGACAAGCAACAATACAATTCTTATTGTTGCTTTAATATTTTTCCCCAGAGACTCCTTTCCTTCTCTGATAAGGTATATCCAATAATATTAATGTTTTACCCATTAATGCCAAAAGAAAATACACTGTATACTTTATTTACCACAGAATGAAACATCTGCCTTCTTCTCCTTTTCCCCAACCCTTAACATTTTCTGGCTATAGTGTCTGGTTACAGTTAAGTCTCATATTCACTTCATTTATGAAACATGAAATAACCCAAAGCTAAGTACATTTTGTTGATATTACTTTCCCTCCCTCTCTGTCATTCTCTTCTTATAGGTGAGGGGAGAGCAAATTATTCAAATAAAGAACTAAATTATATTTACAGGATGGTAATTTTCCATCAAAATGTTTAAAAATTAATCATTGCCTTGTATTCAAGAAACAACCCCTCCATTTTACAGATTAGCAAGTAAATCAGGACGAAGAACCCTCTGTGATCTGCTTCAAGGAGCATGATCATTGCCCAAGGAGTACAAGCACTCCTGCTTCCAGCCTGCGGCTTCAGTCCAACAGAGGGAAGTTCGTTAATGGCAATGACCCAACTAGAAGTTTGCATTTGGAACACCTAAGTGCTCAATTAACATTTACTGAATATTGGATGTTTCTTAGGTTGAAATCATAGTATTAGTATTCGCAGAATGAATGAATGAAGAAGCCTATAAATCAATGAGTGAACAATTCAGCCAATTAAAATAGACCAAACAAAAATTTTAAAAATAACAAAATTGAAAATATGGCCATTTTACTGTATCCTGAGGTATTTACTCAGAAAACACTTACTGAATACCTACCATCTGCTAAGATCTCTGCTGGGTATAGAAATCAAAAGATAATCAGCCAGCCTCCTTGACATTGAGGAATTCACCAATTAATTACTGAAGAGAAAATTTTATACTGCCATGTGATCAGTGATATAATAGAAAAAAGAGTCAAGTGCAGTGGAAACACAGAAGGAAAAGGCCCTAAAGGAGAGCTTTTCCTGCGTTTCCAACCTAAGTTTAAGCCTAACGGATAAGGAAAGTCTCTCCAGGCTCAGACGGGAGCAGAGGGATGGGGATGGTAAAGATATTTACAATGTCAGACACTACTGGTGCTCAGTAAGTATGGAACTGAGTGAATACACAAATGGAAGGATAAATTGATGGTAGACAGCGTCATGCTGGTAAATCAGCTCTCTGGAGGGAAATGAAAACCTTGACATATAGCAAATGTCCATTTATGTGGAGTATATACTCCCACCATGGTCAATTTCAAACTACCAACATGACATCACTGATCACACACAGGTGAAAATATGCACATCTGGCACTTGCCAGCTAGCATGACCCTACGCCAGCCCACTGTTGACTCTAGAGCACTCCATTAGTATTCGTGGAATGAATGAAGGAGCCTGTAAATCAATGAGTGAAAAAACTACTTGATTCCAGGCCTGGGACCAATATGGTCAAAGGCACAGTGATTTGAGTATTTATAATCCTCTCAATTAATAAGAAGCCCTGTGAGGCATGTCAGGAGGAGAGAGTGAATGGCAAGTTGGGATGGATCCAGAATGCAGGTTCTAGGACGTGACTTTACTCAAAGGGGAGTAGTTTTTGGAGGGGCAGAGTACTAGGACCAGATCTATATTTTAGATGTGCTTTTAGCCCCAATTCCATAAGACCATCTTTGCTTGCCTCAAAGTATGAATACGAATGTGAATGATTAAATCCTTACCAAAATTTTAATATGTGGAACAGTTCTAAACCCTTCCTCTTAATGAAGCAGACATGTAAGAAATCCTTCGAAGCTCTTACTATACTGTCGGATTTCTTTATTCAATCAAAAGGAGTCATAATGAGTCTTGGAGTCAACCAACAGAGGCAAGTAAATTTTGAAGCACAGTATACACGTGAACTCAAATGTAAAGAAAGAGAGTAAAGGAGAAAAACGGATTATATGATGTCTGACTGGTTAAGTCACACAGGATACAAGGAAATTACTTTCAAAGGCTGCCATGACACTCAACCCTCTTCCGCCCCATAGACTATGTCTCAGAAATCTGGGCTTGTACATACATGTTGTTCCACACTGATGCTTTACTTTATGAGACCAGCAGGTGCTTTTCTAAACTGGAAGCCCCAACAATGAATACATCTTACCTAGAGATATTGTCAGGTGAGCAGGCAGAGATGCTGGTTTCCATGCTGTCGGAGCTGTCTAGGCTCAGCGTGTCAAAGGCCTGGTCCTTGTAACTGTGGTCGGGGTAGTGGAAACTGTTCAAGTAGACATTTGATTCAGAGGCTGTGCGGTTGTAAAAGTCAGAAGATTTCTGCCTTTGTCCTTCACTCATCTGTTGGTGATTATACCCTAAGGAAAGAGCCATAAATATGTTAGTATGCCTCATCTTCTAGTCTCAGATCTTCTGAGACTCAAACCAGCAACCCAAAACATCTGCGTACAAAACTTGGACTTTGGTCTAATTTGTTTTGAAGCCAAGAAGATCAAAGACACAGCATCATGCTCAGTGCAAGCGAGGTGGTCTTGGGCGTGATCTTTTCCGTCAGTGGATCATCTCACATTCTCCTTTGCCATTCCCACATCTCAGCGCAACTGAGAATATAACCACACACACACACACACACAAACAGGCAAACCAAACCAGAACAGAAACACAATGAAAGGCCCTGTATCTTCTAAAAGTAGCTGGGTTCAAGGGAAGCCAGATGACTCCTGGTGACAAGCAATAGTGTGGTCTTAGGACAGTCACTTCCTCAATGGTATTCAAATTTATGGAACAATCCATCTGGTCATAAAACAGCAGGCGGACCATCGAGGTATAGGATTTAAGAAACTTGTATCTCTCTCATATTACCACTAACACTTTTAATCTGGTAAAAATCCAAACTGCACATTTTTCTTACTCTTTTTTTCAATTTTCCTTGCCTGCTCATTATTTAAAACATCCACAGCCAATGATTTACAACAATTCTCCCAATTGGCACACCTCTCCTAATTACCATATACAGAGCTCTCTTGTTTTTCTGCCTTTGCAGTCAGCCCTCAGCCAGCTAGTGCTGGCTAACCATAGGACAATGTAGAACTCACATCAAGAGCAGCCAAAGTGCTCTCAGTCCCAGGCTTTCTTCTTACCTTGGTACTTGCTCAACTGGCCTGTTAGATCACTGGCTTTACTTCGTGTTGTTGCTCTGGCTTGCTTGCTAGTGGCTGATTTGGGGCAATGAAAGTTAAATTATTCTTCCTTTCTCTATGTACCATACAGGCAGGACGCAGACACTGAAGTGATAAACCAATTCCTCAACGCATTAAAAACATGTTTCTCTAGCCAACAGTAGGTTGCCACCCCTTTCTCCCTCATCAAATTTACTACCAGATCCATTAAGAGTTAATGATTGGACCATTTGAATTTTGCCTCTTTCCTTGCGCTCTCCCTGCCCTTACTGAGGCTTTTAATTGGTAATGAAAAATGTCAAAAAAGCAGAAGCCACATCCGTGAGGATTTAACAAAGCATCGGATACATTTCTGTAAAATGATTTTAGTTCCATAGGGAGTTTGCCTGGAGTCGTTTTAAATATCAAAGTGCAAATATGTTAGTTCAGATGAGGGCGTTTCTGGGGAAATAACCTTCCTTAATATAAGTTGTAATTAGATATTACAAATACACACACAAGAGCCACATATCAGTCAGCAAAGGGAAGATGCAACACAAGACAGCACAGCACGACACTACGGATAGAAGGCCATCAGTCATAGTGATTAACGTGGGGAGCAGTAAGTGAAGCCGGTGCATTCATAAGCGTGGAGCCTGTGCCTTAAAAAAAAAAAAAAAAAAATCATTACTCAGATATTTACCTTTGATACTTGAATTTTTGGAATTACTAATCGCTCCTTTTAAATTGTTTCCAGTTATTATGAAAAGGAGAGGGACAAAAACAAACAAACAAACAAACAAAAAACAATACCAGAAATTATTTGAAAAAGTCACGCATGTTATCTTTCCTAATGCTTTCAAAAAAGCCTTACTGGCAAAGAAAACGTGGACGCTGGCACTGACATCATGGAAGCCACTTTCTAGCAGTTGTACGAAAACCAATTCCCTAAAAGACAGTCACGGAATTGAAAACATACGAGAATTATCTCCTTGGCACTGACATGAGGAAAGGTGAATCCCTATGATGCCACAAACACCCTCTTGGAGGAGCAGAGAAGATGGTGGGTCCTGATCCTCGGATCACCCACTATTTCTTTTTCCTCCAAAAGTATTGCAAATAAGAAAATGAACTTATGATCCTCAGGTGAAGAAAGAGCACACTAAAATGACTCAAAGATGTCAGATGTGGGCACAAGGGCCAGCTGTGTGGCTATGTGCAGCACACTAAGGGTTGTGAATACAAATCCTCCAGGTGGCCCCATTATTCATCGGAGTTGGGCTCTATGTTTGAGAGAACCTTCCACCCTTCTGGCGGTAGGATGAGCGAGTGCCTTAGATTTAAGTGAAGTAATGTGCTAATGATGAGCATGTATTTCCTGGCACAGGAATTTTGTTTCCAGGGTGAGTGGAAATGTTCTACCTCACGGACAGGATCATTTCTCCCACCTGGCAACCCTCTACTAATAATCACAGTGAATTCAGCGACCACCTGGCTTACTTAGCCTCCTCCCTCCTGAACTTCAAAAAATTCAGTTACTTCTGTAATCACAAATAAAGGCCTGGACCTCTTCCCTGTGATTCTGGAATTGCACCTGTATGATTCCAAAGAGCTGGCTTTGGGACCCAGGCTCTGGCCTGCTTGTCCGAAGGTACAGAGACTTTTAATGGAGGAAACATCCCAGGAGAGCAACAGAACCAAATGAGGACCCCTGGTGGGAGGTCCAAGAAGTGCTCGTGCAGCTAGGTAAACCCAAAACAGGGGCAAGCTATCCCGGGGAGGGGGACCCACGTGTCCTGATCACCACATGATCCCCATTTATTTAGTATGGGGAGGTCATGAACTAAAGAGCTGCTGAATCAATCCATCTTCTCATCCATAAATTCCAGTTTCGGCGGTGGCTAAATAAGGAAGTGGAATGTCTACTATCTGGGGTGGGGGTGGGGGTGGGGGGCGAAGTTAAGTGCACTGGGAAAAATGAGACTTTCCCAAACCCTGAGACTACTTGGTTGTTTTTGTTTTTGTTTTTAAATTATGTAGCAAGAATAACATTCAGCAGTGGGACAGCAACTAGAAAGCAAAGAAGGCCTTGTAAAGGCTCTACATCCTGTCTACCCAGGCAGAAATAGCCACTGGAGGGAAGTTATAAGGTTTATAATGGGAGAGCTGACAGTGTCTGAGGCTTGGCTCTCAGCAGAGCCCATGCAAGGAACCCAAACCAACTCAAGTCTCGTCACTGTCCAAGAGAGCCAGGAGAGAGGACGTTCAAGGCCAATTTCTCATTCCTATTCACGCCTATCTATGAATTCTGGCTAATTACACCTGAAAACTCCTTTGTGACTTAACTATTGTGCCACTGTGGGATATACAGTGTTGCCAATATCTTCCAAATGTGTGTTGTTTCCTTCTTCTTTTTTTTTTTTTAAAGGAGGGTGGAGCAGAGGGAGAGGGAGAGAATCTAAGCAGATTCCAAGCCCTGTGCAAGCCCAACACGGAGCTTGATCCAACAACCCTGGGATCATGACCTGAGTCGACGTCAAGAGCTGGACACTTAACTGACTGAGCCACCCAGGCGCCCGTGTCGTATACTTTAAATAGTTATTTGGGCTTAGTAGAGAAAATGAGATGAATTAAGTGGGTTTAAGAGGATAAAATTAATCTGTCTTTCTGACAAATTAGCCTAGTGTAGCTCACCTGCTGAGAAATTCATTCTTCCTAACCATAGTCCACAGCCAGGAGATGAAGGTACAGGATGAGTCAGGAGTCACAGACGAAGAAGGGGGAAGACAGAAAAAGGGAGAAAGAGACAAGATCAAAAAGGATGACGGGGGACCAGAAAAACAGACACTTTCAACATGCCATCCTCGGCAGTGTTAGTCACAACACCAGATTAACAAGGCAAAATGGATGTTCACACTTCCAGATTCCATCTTAGTTTACAGAGGAACCTGGGAAGTTAAAAAATAATAATAAGTTTCAGATACATGCATACGGTTAGTCAACAACGTTTGGAATGAAACATCTTTCACACATATTCGCCAACCAGAAAACAAGGAGAATAAAAATGAGATCATAGTGATAAAACAGTTCTTTTTCCTCGGCAGACAGCAGCACATAGTTTTTAAGAGCTAGGATTTATCAAATGCCATTCAGTTATTCAAAGCACAGTCCCTCAAATTTTCTATAACCAGGGAGTCCTCTGACACCCTGCATCTCTGCCACCCTGTCCCAGTCATAAGCATCTCATTTATGCAAGCCAGTCACGCAAACTGGTCTTCACTCCTCCAGGTCGGTGTTCTACAATGGGCATAAATGGAATAAATAAGTAGGAGCGTCCTAAATCCTTCCCTCCTCCCTTGTAGCGGGCCTTATTTATACCTGCCCTTTAGAAAGGAGAAGCCTCCTGTTTTACACTTAGCCTACATACTTGACAATGCCCACTCTGATCTTTATCTAGATTCTGAGTCTTGCAAAACAATGCCCCCCCACCCCGCCGTTTCCTGCAGGGTCTGACCTTGTAATAAAAACAAAGGGGCTCCAGCAGCTGCCCCTCTGAGTGAACAGCAGCTGCCCTCAGGATTGGGTTTCTAGCAAACGTGCAGCAATTTTTCTCTATTATATAAAATGTATGATCCTTTGGCTAAAAATGCACTATTTTACAGTTTCAAATTCGATCATTTCTTAAAGATGACTTAACAATGACCTTTCACTAGTTGCTGAAAACAAAAAAACACCAAGCGAGGAGGAGGTTTGTCATACCTTTCTTGGACTTTCCTGCGTTTAACAGAAAACAAAAGGACAAAGATTTCATTCATTTGAGAGCTTACAAAGGAACATTTCACAAGTGGTACAAAAGCCAATAAGCATTACAACTTTAAGAGCTGAGCTCCTGGGCTCTGCTTTAAACTCTGCCCTCAGAGATCTTTTTTTCTAGGAAAACAGTGCTGATGGAAGGAGGGCTGTTACTTACACCATTGTTCTTGATGTATCCATTATGAACAAGCAGCAAAAAAAAAAAAAAATAGTTCACTTATGTTAATTGTGTAACTCCCCCCCAAATGGTAAGATCTATTACATCTGAGTTAATGAAAACACGTTGGGTCCAGTTTTTTCCAAACCATGGACTTTTACTTGCCTTTGCCATTTTAGTGAAGCCAAAACTGTGTTAGTGAAACAATTCTAAATGCAATAACGATTCATCCCTCCTGGGGATGGGCCACCTGTAGGGGCTTAGGAGAAAATTCTGCCAATTTTCCGGTCTATTGTGGCTCTGAGAACTGCACTCCCTGCCCCTCTTCCTCTGGCTTCACAAGACACATCACCTCTGCTGGGACCAACACACACAGGATGGTTCTCGATTTCCTCAGAAGTTGCCCCATCAGCACCACATGAAATTCTTGAAGAAGAAGCCCGCTGGAGAGCTGTGGCAGGAAAGAATGCAGCCGCAGTCTTCCCAGATACACAAAAGGAAAGCACATCGGTGAAGGACCAGAGCAGAAAGATAGCTGAAAGTCAATGGATTTTGCGGAGTTCATCCTTAATGGGGCCTTAATCGAATTGGCTCACATTTCCTCTATGAACCCAGCATGGGGATTCCCATTCTTGGTTGGGCAAAAGGAGATTAGAAAAATAAAGATCAAGCATCCTTTGGTTTCACCAAAATTCTCATTAAGAATCCTCTTACACAATAATCTTAATAGCTCTTGAATTCGCAAATCTCTCTGGTTAGTATGAAGGTCTGGTTTTTATTACTCCTTAAGAAATAACTTTTGACATAAAATGTGGTCTTGTGGCCAATCCAAGCTCTGATGTCTTCAGCCAGTGGAAAAAAACCCATTGAAAAAGTCTATAAATATCACAGAAAAATGCTTTAACAGAAAATGGACTTGACCCACAAGTGAACAATGATAAATGAGAGCCAAAATATCAAGACTCACTTATGTTTATTATTTATAAATCGTAAGAGATATCTTAACTTTAAAAATCATAAGAGATATTTTAGCTTAAGAAATTATAGCAAAGAAAATAAAAGTGAAGTTCAATCAACTGTATTTGATTCACATGTTAACACTGTAAACCATTCATGCATTTTATAAACCTCTCTTACAAACACTATAGCTCTATGAACTCTTAAACCATATCTGGTGATGATTCAAAAACCTCATTCAATTGAGAGAGAGCTATATATATGCATATATATATATATAAAACATACACACATATAAACATTTTATATACACAAATCCATATATAATATATATACATAACCTACATGTATATATATATTTCTTTTTTTTTTCTTTTGGCGAGAAACCTGTGTTTATCACCTGGTACCACTGGCAGAAGGGCTGAGCAGTCAGAACTGAATTCCAGCCTGGTTGGAGGGAAGGGTTTCAATTCCACCAATGTGTGAATGCATTTAGAGCCCAAATGGCCACCACTCCATCGGCAGCCCCCTTTAGATCCTGGGCATTCCCCCATTACGGCATGTACCACATTTCATTTAAATCATCTTTTTTTTTTTTTTAAAGATTTTATTTATTTATTTGAGATAAAGCAAGAGAGAGAGAGAGAGTATGAGAGGGGGAGAGGGAGAGGGGGAAGCAGACTCCCCGCCAAGCACGGAGCCTGACGTGGGGCTCGATCCCAGGACCCTGGGACCATGACCTGAGCTGAAGGCAGATACTTAATGACTGAACCTCTCAGGATTCCTTAAATCATCTATTATGTATCTTTCTTCCTCACTAGAGTATAAGCATGTCAGGGGGTGAGGACTGTGTCATTTATTTGCGTTCTTGGTCTCTAGCACCACATCTGGTCAAAAGTTGGGGCCCATATAAACTATTGACCTAAATGACTGTGTTGACACAACTTGAATCCTCTCGATGAGAAGCTCACCTCTGGAAATCATTATAGTAACTTCTCCGAGCGGCACAAAGACTATTCGACAACTCCATTACAAATGCAGTGTATTATTTCTAAGAAATAAAAGATGCCCAGGATCTAAGTCTACCCTAAACCTAACAACCACATAGAAGAAAGGCTCAGACCCCATGAAAAGCCCAATGGGAATGTGGTCCTGGGCCACTAGTGTGTCCTCTCAATGACTCTTTAGCATATGTCGCAACAGAATAGTGGCCCAGCCCACAGACCAGATAAGTGGCTTCATTAAGCCACTGGCGATCTCTCTGGATCTCCACCACCTCTCTTTTCTTTCTACAGAATGGGAAGGTTAGTCATTCTCGAGGAGCCTTCCTGGTTTGGCAATTCAACTGAATTGAGGAAGTGCAGTGGGTATGTTTAAAAGGTGCCTGCCATATGTATAATAGGAAAAGTTACCTTAGTACAACAATAAGGCGACAGAGATCCTTCCCCAAGGAAGACTTGTTAAGGATAAAACCGAGGATTTTGGTTGTCCCCTCTCTAATGATCCCCATCCCTGTTCTTACCCACAGACACAATGTGTGATTTAATAGGTACGTACCTCTGAGCGTCCTCCGAGAGTCTGAGTCTTTGGTCATGGTTGCCAGCGAGTGAGGGAGGACGCTGCCACAGCTGTTGCTCTGTCCCAGGGGCAGGTGAGCCTGTGAGAACCGGGAGGAGACACTTCAGGCAAACTGCCCGCCACAGGGTCCTTCAGGACAGGTCCACATCCCTGCCTACAAAACTCCAGGGTAAGCCCAGTAGGCAGGGATGGTAGGAAGGAGGAACGAAGGCGTCCCTGTAATTCACACTAAGTGGCAAAGGCCAGTCATGGACCCTTCTAAGGAGCCCCACTGCGGGCTCAACGTTACAGCAATCTCTGCAGGGGAAGCAGTTCCAAAAATGAAGACAGATGGGGCAACACTGTCCAAAATCACCTTAAAGGACAGCTCAGTTCTTCATGCACAAGGAGCTGGGGGCAGGTGCAGGGACAGGAATGCAGGCACATCATGCACAAGGAAGAGAAGAGGTCTACTTGCTACAAGTGTACCAATGTCCTGCTCCCCCTCAACAATGGAGAAACCTACTCAATATTGTACTCTTTCGAAATAGAAAATCTTAGTGTGCTATATACTAGGGACCCCAGTTTATGAAATAGATTCAAACAAAGTTACTCTGATCGAAGGCAAGGGAAAGGCCCCAAAGCCTGGCTTACTCAGAACCTCTTTCTCATCTGCCCTTCCCCCTCTTTCTGCAGTGACCCCCCCCCCCACACGTCAGCAAAATAGGAGTGAGGACTCCAGTGTCACACCACGGGGGTTCATTGTCCCGCTTCACTGCTAACCAGCTGAGGGCGCTTGGGCTAGTCGCTTAGTCTCTTCACACCTCAGTTTGTCCATACCTACAATGCGGATAATACAGAGTACTTTGGCTGAAGAGTGCTGCCAGATTTTAAAATGAAACAATCCATATAAAGGGCTTAGTGCAGGGTCAGGTTCACAGAAATGCTCTCAGTAAATATTTGTGGCTATTATTCCTGGAATCCAGAGTTAATATCCTCCAATTTCCGGATCTGGGAGGCAGTCATGGGGAATCTGTCATGTAAATGCACGCTCTCCACTACTTGTGTGATGGTAGAAAATACCCAGGCCTCCACGTTCTTTGGTCCCGGACGTACAATTCAGTACGTCCTCTGAGTAGGATAGAAAATGCAATATAGTTCTCTGTCTGCCCAACAAGCAAACTTAATGGTTTATTATTTGGCATTTTATTTAAGAGCCTTTGCAATGTTGGCCAACATGAGGACAAGAAGACTCACTGAATGCAAAGCCCATGGTTCACCCCACATCCTACCTTTGGGGCGGTGCTTCTCCCCATAGTAGCACTGCTGAAATGTGGGGATATGGAAGGTGTGGTTTTCTTTCGAGGCAAAGTGTCACTCAGATAGAGGCCTTCTTTATGCTGTTTTTTCCTTTCTTCCAGACTTCTAAAATGCTTTAAATGCAAATGTAAAGCAGAATAGCAAAACTTGACTAATTGAAAGAGGTCACTGAAGAAATTAAGAAGTATGCATTTACAAAGGAGTTTTGGAATTTTAATGCAGAATTTTAAAAAAAATAAACTTATACTTGTGTTCACTAACAGACTAGGGCTAGCATTTGGTAAGATACATAGACACTGGAAGAATTTATTACTGAACCAAGAAACTTAAAAAAAAAAAAAATCCACCTTTCACTTTCATAGTTAGTTCCTGCAGCCTTGGGGCCTCAGGACAACTTACAAATTATTATGATGGTCGCCATGTGGATGGCGGAACAGCCAGTGGACAAAGCAAGTAAGCAGTTTCTCCCCTTGTCTTTCTGGACAGTTCTGTGTGATGGCACAGATCCCAGTGTGAGGAGAACAAGGAAGGGAGAAGATGGAGAGAAAGAGCGAGCGAACAGGGAAGTTGTTTTAAAGTCGGAATAATATTTTAATTACATATAAACACTTCAAATCCATATAATGCTTCCATATAAGGCATTCTTCTAGGTTATTCTTTCATTTAAAAAAAAAGCTTAGTCAAGAAACCCCTACACTAATCCCTCATATTTAAAAACCCTTCTGTTGACCATTTCTTTCTTTCTTTTTTTTTTTTTCCAGATTCCTAAGGCAAAATTTTTGCCAACTTGAAATTTATCCAAATTTTTTTGGGTCTCCCCCCAAAATGTCTTGAGTAGTAAAGTTATTTCCTAAGTAAAGGTTCTTGGGGTTTGATCATTTTTATACTAAGCTCAGGCTGTTGAAATACATAAGAATTAATGCAAATCTGAGTTACCAAATTTATGATCAATCTTTAAACACGACAATCATGAAATACACCTGCATTTTAACTTTATATTAGCTACTTACACTAGTTACTATTTATTAACCTAAAAGTAGCGAGGAGATACAGTCCTTTAACAACAGGTAAAAGGCAATAAACGTAACTTTGAGAAATGTAATGGCTGGGCCCAGCAAAGAGGGCTCATCTAATTATCTAGGACTATGACTCCTTAGCATCTTCTGGGGCCAAATTCATATAGAAATCTGATGATAGTTGAAAGGTACCCTCAAAAGAGACTTTTTGAATACCTATGCATGATTATATACTAGATGTACTAAAAGAAGGGTGGCATTCATAATGAACTTTTTAAAAATAGGTGATCAATAAAAACTTCTATGAGCCAAATGCATTACTTGTGGTGTGACCTTGGACAAGCTATTTACCTCTGCTAAGTAAGCCTCAGTTCCCTCAATGTCAATAAGGAGATCGATTCTTATTTCACAGGATCATTAGAAGGAAGAAAGGAGATATTTAGTTGTAAAGTGTTTAGTGAATTATGACCCATAGCGAGGGCATGATGTCATTATGATTTCGGTAACATGTAAGAAAAATATTTTGTGCTGACACAGCAACTTTTTATAGCATGGATTTAATGGAAATAATTATTAGCATTTGAAAACTACCTGAGACAAGTTACACTATTTTGGCTGAATGGGAACTGAAGTGTAAGGATATAAAACATATCTAGCTTCAACATATCAAAAGTCAAGAGAGGACAGTCAAGGGGTCAAAGTTTAGGACAATCCTAACACCCCTAAAAAATACTAAAGTTCCTTAAAAAAAGCATAAGAGCAAAAACCAACCAAATAAAAGAAAGCCCAGCAAAGAAATGGGTACTTGTCTCTTTAACAAAATACCTTTGGAAAAGTGGAAGGAAAGATTCCACGTCAGTGACTGCTGTCAAGGTCAAAGTCTCAGACTCTGAACACCAGTGCCTAGTTACCTGTTGTTCCTGCTGCTGCCGCTGCCTTCTGTGTTTCTTAGCTGGTAGAGGAGGAGGTGTGTCATTTAATGGGAAAGGATCGACAGACGGAGCCAGGACTTCGGGCCAAGGGGCTGATGGAGGTTGAGTGACAGGATGAGGAGAGAGGGTGGAAGGAAACATAAATCCAGAACAGACAGGTGATCTTTGCTTTATAGGAGAAAGAAAAAGTATGTATGTGTCCATATGAAATGAAAGAATAAGACAAAGAAATGAAATCGATTATCTCCTTATTCTGTTTTCTTGTATTTTAATCAAGAAGTCACAAATGGTGGGCAGGATCTTTCAATTTAGGTTTTTGTTAAAATTCTGCTTTGGGAACAACTTGGAACAGGTAGAAGATACTTTAATTTACTATTCTTTGCCCCTCCCCAGATGTTTTAAAAAGGCATAACATTAAAAAAAAAAAAATCCATTCCCACTAACACAAGAGAAAACAAAATCAAACTGGAAAAATGATTCAAGCAAACAATTTGAGAAAGGCTTTTCAGTTTCTAGGAAAACAAGGTTGGGTCAGAGGGCTACGATCTAGATTTTATTATTTTGAACTTAATTCTCCTGGTACTCCACTCTGCACCATATATTTCATAATTTCCAGTATGAAGAGTCACAAAACAGTGCCCCAGGTGGGTATGTTTTTCAAACTCAGCATCACTCTGGCCCTCTGGTCAACCAGATGTATATGCTCACACACACCTTCATTTTCAGGTAACCATGGGTTAATCTCTGACATGAGGAAAGCAGTGAACGAATGAAATGTCATGCCAACACACCTCTTTATTTTGTGGCTGGCTCACCAGCACAGCTGTGGTAGGCCCAGTGGCAACAGCGTCAGCGTCAGCGGGGAACTGAGTGGAAGGGGACAGATTCGTGGAATTGACACATGGCTCATTAATTTCATTTACACTGATATAGCCCTAAAAGGAGGAATTCAGAAGTTAAACACGAAGAAAGCAAAAGCTGAGGCATGCAAGAGTATTAATGCTCCCAGTACAATGGAGTTAGCTTTGAGCGGCACAGCCAAGTATCTGTGGAACGACCAAATGTTGCATTAAGGGAATCATCAGCAATTAAAATGGATTTATGATGCTTAATCTTGAAAAGTGATATCACAAGCATTACACCTAATTTTGGGGGCGTGAAGTCAAGATGATTAAATTATATATAAACAATCTAAAACCTTCAATTTTAGATTTTCTAGAGGTAACAGCATTCATTCTGTTGATTGAATAAGGGTGTCACTATACAACATTTAAAATAACCACACACACGCACAAATCTGAGATATAAAATTTACAATGCAATCTCTCATTCCATAATTCAAGAACCTTTTCCACAAATCTTTATTTTTAGATTTTCCTCTTTTCTTCTGTTTTTACAAGTTACAGTGTGAGTAAAAGTGGGCTGAAGTCTTCAGGTTTTTGTACAGAGAAATTTTATAAATACTAATTTATTTGTAATGCAATCTAGCTTTTAGGTCTCCTCTTGAGCCTTCCCCAGCAAGATAAATGTGTACACGTGCACGCGCGTGCACACACACACACACACACACACAACCTGCAAGAGAGTTGCAGCTCAAGGCTATTTCAATTCAAGGCAGCTTCCCCAACCCTCCAGCTCTACCCCAGGACACAGAATTGCCCATGACAATGATTCAGTTTTGGCTTCAGCTTCAATAAAACACCCATGAATCAAAACCTGCAAGATTCAAAACTCTCAAATTTATATTTGAGGAAAAGGCACTTGTAAATTTTCACGGAAAGTATTTGTACAGACCAATCGTAATTTTCACCATATCAACAAAACAGTGGGAAAAGTAGAAGAAAGAGTATAGAATAATATTTCTCTTTTAAAGGTAAAATTGAGTTAAGTTTAGCACTTGGGATCCTCTATTAGCCCATCAACCCTTTAAAAGAGTGGCTCCGGGGTAGGCAAGATATCATTATGCTGGTGAAGCAAGAATTTCAGGCTGGAAAGCAAGGTTTTTACTGATTTATAATTATGGCAAAGTGGGGAAAGCTAAAGTTGACTATAAATTGTAGGTTTCAAAATGCTGCTGAATACAGTCTTGAACTTCATGGCAATAGATACCATGTAAAGTTTCAGAAGATTAAATTGAAGAAAGGAAGTTGACAACTGGATTGTTAAATTTCCTTTTGTCTTTGGTAATGAATGGGAATGAAGAGAAATGACTTTCAGTTATGCTTTTGCTCAGTTGACAGCATGGTGTTTCAAAACAAAGATTTGATTCTTTGTATGTCATAGACCGTATAACCTGATTTATTGCTTCAAACATGTATGCCATTTGTCAAAAGTGGCACTTGTTTGAAAGAGTTAGATATAAATTAATCACTCCTTAAAAAAAAAAAAGAGAGAGAGAGAGAAGGGTGAAAGAATGAGTGAGAGAGAGAGAGGGGGGGGGAAGAAAGGAAGAAATTCAAAGCATCTCGTGAGCCAAGTCGGCTTGGTCCATGAAAGAGAACACAGTCACCCAACGAACAGAAGAGCTGGAGACATACAAATAGTCAAAAACCAAACGGGCTTTTGGCATCAGGAAGTCTGCACAGAGAAAGAACTCATTAGCAGAAAAGGGAAGATTATTTTCTTGTACCAAGAGGTAAAAAGATGCTAGAGTTTATCTAATTCACTCGGATGCCACAGTCCTTCAAACTCAATAGGTCCAGCGTCAACCCATGTATCTTCCCTCTTAAGCCTATGCTGTCCCCAGTCTTCACTACCTCAGGAAAAGGTCCTTCCTGTTCAGCTCATGACTCAAACTGGAAAAATGACCTCATTCCTAATACCTCCCTTGATTTACTTCAATCTTACATCCAATCTATCAGCAAGAACTGTCAACTCTGCCTCCAAAATATGTCTGCATCTGACTATTTCCCTCCATCTCTCTGCCATTGCATGAAGGCAAGAGAGGAGCATCTCCAGCCTTCACTACTGCAATCCCCTCCCTCCCAGCTCCCCTGCTTTTCCTCTCACTCCTCATAAACTGGGCCAGTGGCCCAGAGGGATGCTTAACAAATGGATATCAAATAATATCACCTCCCTGCTTAAAATCTCTCACTCAAGGACTGCCCAGCCACATATGATAAACCATATTTCTTTAACACACCTTGTAAGACCTGGTCCCTGCCCACCCCACCGATGTTCCCTTCTTCCGCTCCACTCCATCCACTATGAACCTGTGTCTACCGAATCTGTGAGTTCCATCTTCTGAATAATGGAGAGAAACTATGAAACTGAATCATCTAATAAAGCTCTTTCACAAAATGCTTCCGAGATCCACATTATTCATACTTCTGTGATGAGCTCTACTTCAGACACCTATACTAACACACAAAATACTTCCTATGTAGGAAGTCTTAACTTTGCTATTGTTTAAAAAGATATTTAGAAATAAAGGGTTTGGGTTTTTGTTGTTGTTGTTGTTGTTATTACACACATTTTTATGCAGCAGCAAGCTTTTTCTTTAGCTTTTTGAAAAAACCAAATATATAGATAATGACTTTTAGTTGGGACAGATGATAACTACACTTGTGTGCGCAGGTAACATAGAAACTTGCTGAATCACGATGTTGTACACCTACAACTAATGTCGCATGTGTGTCAACTATACTAAAAAAAAAAAACAACAACTATTTTCTTTCCCAGTCAGGGTTATGACTTTCCAAATTAGATTTAAAATATTCTTCCGTTGTAGCAGCATATCTCCATAAAAAAAAGTATTTCAGAAAGATGGATGTTTGGGAGCAAGAATGTGTGGAGCTTAATGCAAATGGGATTTTCTAAGTTAGGGGGGGAAAGAGCACAAACAACACTGGGGGGAAAAGAGAGAAAAGAAAGGCACCAGGCTATCTTATCAAATGTGCAGAGACATTTTCATTTGCTGTCAGATTCAGGAGAAGGAGAAGTAACATAAGAAAGAGGAGGAACTGAAGAAGGGCACTGCAGAGAAGAAGAGAATTTAAGTCCTAATTTTGGTTTGGATCTTAACTTGTCTGAAGCCCCAAGTTAACCCACAATGTCGCTGTCAAGCGTGGTTTGCACACACACACACAAACACACACAGTGCACCTGCACTAAACACAAAGATAATCTGTGAAATCCTCAAAGCATAAATAAAAGGCAGGAAAACCATTAAGCATTGATGCTATCCAAGTCACTCAAGTTAATGTTTTCCTATTTAGTTAATCATCTAAAACAGAGGCACAGCTCTTGATCTCTAAGGTGATAGAAGGGGACATGGAAAATCACATCTTACCTCTTTCAGAGTACTGGGGTTGACAGGAAACCCTTTCCCCCCAGAGAGGCTGGAGTATTTCTTTTCCAAATTACAAAGATTTTCCTTTTCCTGAAGGAACACGAAAATCTATTAAGCTTGGCCAATCTTAGATTTCCCTGATGACTAATGATGTTGAGTATTTTATCATGTGTCTTACTGGCTCCTCATATATCTTCTTTTGTGAAGAGTTTGTATTCAATTCTTTGGACTGTTTTTTAAAAAATTTATTTATTGAGTGTTTATTGATCGTTATTGAACTGGAGGAGTTTTTAATATAGTCTGCATATAAGTCCTTTATCATTTTCTCTTTTAAGAAAACTTTGCTCACCACAAGGTCAGAGAAGTGCATGTGCAATCCTGCATTTCCTTCTAGAAAGTTTATCACTTTAATTTTTCTGCTTCAGTCTACAATCTGCCTTGAATTAATTTATATGTGTGGTGTAAGGACAGAGGCATTAGGATTCATTTGTTCATTTGTTTGAATGTTTACCCAGTTGATACAGCACAGCTTGTTGGAAAGACTTTCTTTTTCCTGGATTATCTTGGAGCCCTTTGTGTAAAAAAAAAAAAGAATCAGTAGATGGTATATTTGTAGGTTTATTTCTGGACTTTGTTTGGTTCCATTGATCTATGTGTCTAGCTACATGTCAGCACCACATCATTTTAAATACTATAGCTTTAGAGGCAACTTTGAAATCAAATAGTATAAATCTTCCAACTTGGTTCTTGTTCAAAGTTATTTTGGCTACTCTATGCCCTTGGCATTTTCATACAGAGTTGATTCTCATTTCTTGTAATTCTTATGCTCTGAAGCATTACCGTGAACACTGAATTAGTAAACACTGAACCCTTGTTCCTACAGGAAATACAGAGATGGATTACTGTGTGCTTCCTCAAAAAAATCTCATCAACTGATCAATCTGTAACTTTGCTTTATGTGTGTTTCTGTTTAAAGATACCGTATTTGATATACAATTGATTAAACACGAACTTGTAGCTAAAAGCACTGTAATTTATGCCTGAATGAAACTTATTTAAGACACACATTTTCTCCATGAGGCACATTGCAACTTTCCCGCCCTTAGGAACACTAGACAGTATGTTAGCACTATGCTGGGGAGGCATTTTAAATAGTTTAATCAACCAAAAAAGTACAAGCAATGTGAAAACACAGCACAAAATAATCCACAAAAAGGACTCTTATTTACTCCGTGAGAGTTGAAACAGGAAGGCAGAGTGTTGCTTTGTTCAACCTCAGCAGGGAATTTGTATGCTGCGGGACTCAAAATTTTGCCGCTCTGCACACATCCATCAGTGAACTGTACGACAAGTATGATTGGGGGGCTGCAAGTGAACTTTAGTGAGCAGGCAAATTTACAAATACAGACTCCTTGAAAAATGCAGATCAGCTACAGATTTGAAGCATCCATGTGTCCATTTCTACAAAAAACTCAGCTGGGATTTTTATTGAGACTGAGACATAGCTACAGATCAATCTGGGAAAATACAAATCTTCATAATTAGCACAATTTTTTGAACAGAATTATATTTTATGTGTTTTAATGAGGAAGTTCTATTTTTATGATGGTGATCACCCATTCTAAAAAATCTATCACTATGAGATTCCCCCACCTCCTTTTTGCTAAAACTTCAGAACTACTTAAATCCTACTTATTACACTATCTGAATTAAGCTGTGCCTTTGAATAGCATGTGCAAAAAGTGGAGTGGATATTAATGGAAGAAGAGCTCGTCCCCAGAGCAGGAGACAGGGATGAAAAACCATAAAACCATTCTGAGATTTCTGGTGTCAAAGAAGCAGGAGGGGAGTTGGCAGGGATTTGTGTGGGCTACACAGGTGCACCTTGAGTGGACTCATACTTTATGTGAAGGACCAATTTTCTTTCCCTTCTCAACCTGAAAATAGTTAAATGGCTAAGTTGAGACTATTCCAGCTACATATCTGGTAGTGGGGAAACATGGTCTAGCCTCATTCTTTACTCCCTCATTCTTTCTCCTGTACCCCATTCTGGGTACATCTCTTATTTTCAGGATCCCAAAGCATCACATCCTAGGCAGTGGCCTGCATACAAGGTTCAGCGCTGAGACCAGCCGATCAACTTTAATTAACTTTTGGTGTCTTAGATCTTAGACTATGTCAGAAAATCAGATTGGGCAAAGGAAACCCTTTCTGTGCAGTCACATTAGGCCTTGGGAGATGGGATCACAGTCCCCTTGGTGAGGATGGTCTTGCCCCCATTGCTGGGGCTACCTAGCCAATGAAGCCAAACGAAACCCAATGGAGCCATTGCCAGGTGGGGACCCAAAGGCAAATAATTAGAGTTTGACACCACAGCAGCTGGGCCAAATTGTCAGCAGCAAAAAAAGCAGAATATGTTCTACCTGTTTGAAAAAAAATCTGTTTTTTCAAAAGAAGAAAATCTGAAAACGTACATATTTTTCATGGTTTGAACTTCCACACCATGGAAAAATCATGAGGAAAACATCCTTACTTATTTTATGAATTAATTGTTCACAGAGCATCAGCTTACTAATGTGGAGGATTATATAAAAATGTATATTAAAAAGCCTTTTTAAAAATTATAATCCACTATTCATTATCAAAAGGCACTTGCTTTGAAGGAAGGAGCTTCCCCCAAGCTGGAACCTGAGTTTTATTGCAACCAGCGCTAAAAAAGGAAATACTTACTCTCTGTAACATCATTATTAAATTATTCTTTTCTTTCACAAAATGATCTTGTTCTCTCTGAGCCTGCTGGACAATGTGATTGGCTTGCTTTTTCAATGCAGAAATTTTTTCCTGGAGGAAAAAAGATGATCATATACAGACGCCCGTTAGACATTCAATGGTTTGCCAGTATATCCTGGAAAAGGGAAAAGTGTTTACAGCTGCATCAGCAATGAGGACATTTTTGCTGGTGGTAGGCAGTGATTCTTATCTAGAGACTGTGAAGTAGTCTCTTTGACCTGCCAAGTTGAAGGCTATTCTTTACCTAAGGCCAATCCAGTTCACGTGGTTTAAAATCTATTTGAAGAATGCAGAAGTCAACAGGAAATCTTGTTTTAGACTTGGGAGATGCCTCATGGGAAAAATAACAATGTAAGTTCTTATTTAAGCTGAGAGCTTAAAAAGCCACCTTCTTCATCTCCCTTCCCCTCAGTTCTACTGGTTTAGTATAGAGCGGCTGGGATGTGATTCTAAATTTTGGAACAAGAGCTGAATTCTGAGGCGGGACATCAAGGAGAAGGAGGCGGGCAGAGCCAATGATGTGTGTGGCGTCTGGCAGGGCTATTTCTAATGGTAATAAGCTATCAGCCAACTTTGGGAACTATGAGCAGTGAAAACCGAAAATGCCAAAATAGACTTTGTTCGCAGAACTATTCTAAATCTAGTTACTGTGATTGCAAACGCAAGAACCTTAAAACAAATATCTGAATTTCTGATTTTTCTCTCCTTTGGTTTTCCCATAAATGAAAAAAAAATCAGGTATTATAAATCAATGGCATCTACAGCATTAAGTGACAGCAACTAACACATGTTGGTGTACCCAGCTTGGAGCACTATTTGGTATGTAGATGGCAGACTCCATAATCTGTCAGATGTGACATGTGGGGAAACACACCGGGATATTTGGATATAAAGACAGGTAGACAGAGAGCTACATTAATGATGATTCCTGTCAGGGAGTGAGGGGCAAATGTGGGTTTCTCACACTGAATGACACCTGGCAAAATTACCTTTCGAGTCACGATGTTCCGCTGATACTCAGCTACTTCACGTAGGAGCTGTTGGGTCAGGTTCTCCTTCTCCTCATCCAGACGGCTCTCACGCTCAAGCTGCTGGAATTCCAGGTCTTCAAAGTGTTTGCTCTCCACGTCCAACAGGTCGGCATCCTTTGGAGAAAGGGGAATGAAAACAAGACATACCAGAATGGCTGTAGCCATCTTAACATAAAGAAAACAAATATTAAAAGCAGACAGTCCATTCATCAAAATCAAAAGCTTCTGCACAGCAAAGGAAACAGTCATGAAAACAAAGAGGCAACCCATGGAATGGGAGAAGATATTTGCAAATGACAGTACAGACAAAAGGTTGATATCCAGGGTCTATAAAGAACTCCTCAAACTCAACACACACAAAACAGATAACTGTATCAAAAAATGGGCAGAAGATATGAACAGACATTTCTCCAATGAAGACATACAAATGGCTATCAGACACATGAGAAAATGTTCATCATCGCTAGCCATCAGGGAGATTCAAATTAAAACCACATTGAGATACCACCTTACACCAGTTAGAATGGCCAAAATGAGCAAGACAGGAAACAACATGTGTTGGAGGGGATGTGGAGAAAGGGGAACCCTCTTACATTTTTGGTGGGAATGCAAGTTGGTGCAGGCACTTTGGAAAACAGTGTGGAGATTCCTCAAGAAATTAAAAATAGAGCTTCCCTATGACCCTGCAATTGCACTAGTGGGTATTTACCCCAAAGATACACATGTAATGAAAAGAAGGGCCATCTGTAGCCCAACATTTATAGCAGCAATGGCTGTGGTCGCCAAACTGTGGGAAGAACCAAGATGCCCTTCAACGGATGAATGGATAAGGAAGATGTGGTCCATATACACTATGGAGTATTATGCCTCCATCAGAAAGGATGAATACCCAACTTTTGTAGCAACATGGATGGGACTGGAAGAGATTATGCTGAGTGAAATAAGTCAAGCAGAGAGAGTCAGTTACATGGTTTCACTTATTGGTGGAGCATAACAAATAGCATGGAGGACATGGGGAGTTAGACAGGAGAAGGGAGTTGGGGGAAATTGGAAGGGGAGGTGAACCATGAGAGACTATGGGCTCTGAAAAACAATCTGAGGGGTTTGAAGCGGCGGTGGTGTGGGAGGTTGGGGGAACCAGGTGGTGGGTATTATAGAGGGCACGGCTTGCATGGAGCACTGGGTGTGGTGAAAAAATAATGAATACTGTTTTTCTGAAAATAAATAAATTGGAAGAAAATTAACATACATAAAAAAATTAATAGGCCTATTCAAAAAAATAATGAATACTGTTATGCTGAAAATTAAAAAAAAAAAAAAGCAAACAGTCCAAAATATCTTTCTAATTACTAAGCTGACCAGGGCTGGACCATGATAGTCCAGTCTTTTGGAGTTAAATCCTGGAGCAGTGACCATGAGAATGGAATTGAAAGGGACTAGGGGTGGGGCAGGGAGAGAAGCACTGGTTGGACCATCAGTTTGAGACTGTTTTGTGAAGGTAGGACTTCTTGCTTGAAATCTACTAGGAGGTTATAAATGGATCCTGAAGTATAAAAAGAATTTGGTAAATAACTAAACATCTGTCCACCAAGGGTGTGACATGGTCCCTTGAGAAAGCTCCCATTTTCCAAAATTTTCAAATGAAAGGAGATTTTAGTATAGAAATAAAATTCAGGGGCGCCTGGGTGGCTCAGTGGGTTAAGCCACTGCCTTCGGCTCAGGTCATGATCTCGGGGTCCTGGGATCGAGTCCCGCATCGGGCTCTCTGCTCAGCAGGGAGCCTGCTTCCTCCTCCTTCTCTCTCTACCTGCCTCTCTGCCTACTTGTGATCTCTCTCTGTCAAATAAATAAATAAAATCTTTAAAAAAAAAAAAAGAAATAAAATTCAAGATTCCAAAGTTACTGACTACAAAAAAAAAAAAAAGACTCAAAATCTGGCACACATAGAGATTAGATCTATATGATGTATATATAGACATGCATGCTTCAATAATTTTGTTGAAGGGAGAAGTCATTGAAAACATTTGGTGGTTGGTATTCTTACACTGGGCTTCTGTGAATCCCTGAACATTGTTTACAAAGATTTTTACCGGAAGGGTGGAAGCACAGCATTGATCAGGCACAAAGAAGGTCTCTAAAGGTTAAGTACTACTACTCTGGGAATAATCTTGAGGGCATTTAAGAAAGACCAGAAATCATAAAACTCAGATGGTTATCAGATAGGCATTTCCTAACCTATGCAATGTCTGAAGACAGAAGTGAATCCCTATCTGTGCAGAGACTGGCACATGTTGTGTTAACAATTCTTTAATCTACATTTAAAAAAAAACACTGTCTTAATTTTGGGGCTTTGACTAAACCATAAATAAGGTATAGAAGATTTTTTTAAAATATATTATTTGTAAATAATCTATGGCCAAAAAGAAACAGCTGGGCTGAGCTAGCTGGTTTGTAACTCTGCATAGGCAAAATAGCCAGGACGTGGCTTTTTTTTTTGTTTTTTTCACTTAAAACATCAGAAAGAGTTGGATAAATAAATATGATAAATTATATTTATATCAGTTTTTAAACATACCACCCCCCTCTTTTGGTTTTTATGTGAATGATAAATTAGGTCTTTTAATCAAATGGAATAATATATTTCTGTCTTCTGGAATGAATTTTATTTGGGGGATGATTCACAGAAGGTTGATCAACTACCATGTAATTACAAGCGGCACTATAGCAACAAGATTATTATGTCAACACAGTGGATTCTTAAAAGTTAAGAGCAAGAAAAACAATTTGAAAAACATATTCAGCATTTTTGAGCACTCTTTTTTTTTTTTTTTACAGTTTAATTGGCTAAACAGAAAGCGGTCTTGGTTTCAGGTTATTGGTGGACATTCAAGTTTATCAGACATTTCATGCCTATAACTTCTAAAGGAATGAATGAATTTGACCCAAATCTAGTCACTACTGAAGTAATTGAGAGATAACTCGAGCATTATATCTTGAAACAAAATCCCTGCAGTCTTGAAACAATACATCAGTGGACATACTTACTCACGCAGTCATTCATAGTCAAGTTTTTATCTAAAAACTTTCTTTTAAGTCTTTCAATTAAGCTTGGTTTGTGGCTAAAGATTATTGAGAGAAATAGTTTCATAAACTTTTTTTTTTTTAGTTTATAACTAATCTTTACTCAAAGTGGGTATGAGTCTCACAGTATGCCGACTACGGTAGTCCCGAAGTCCGTCGCTCACTCCACATCTGGTTAATAGACACCAGGTGTTATCTTAACCATGTGAAGGTCACAGAGCCACTAATTTGTTTGCAGTAAATATTTAAACTGTTGCATGAAAATAATACACACTGGGTAGGAAAGTTGAAAATTAAAGCTAAGCTTAGCACTCAGATTCTGCGGATACCATCATCTGATCAAGTTGTCCAAACAATTAGAATGTGTGTATATAAACTTACACTGTAAAAGAAAAACTGGGGAGGGGAAAAGGCTTTGCAAAGATTTTAGATAAGAATAAGAATTCAGGGCATGGAATTTGGGGGCAGGAGTCATTGAATTTAGCATACAGTAATATATACAGGAAGCTCAAAGTCAAGGGCAGGACTAGTTGAATGAAAATTTTAACTACGCTTCACTTGCTAAAAGGAACATTACAAATCTCTGCTGGATGGCAATCTCAAAGGCCAGGCACCAAAGGACATAAACAGCTGTACTCAAGAAAATTCAGTGCAATTCCTTCTTTTTTTCCAATAACTGTTTTGAGAATTTCTATGGCAGAAGTTTACATGTAGTCCATCATGCATTTTGCCTTGTTTTGTTTGTTTTTTTGCTTAGCAGAGGGACAGAAGAAGAGAGCAGATGTGGTATAGCAGGAGAGATTCTCAAGACAGCTCAAGGCCAACTTTGAAAACAAATTTAAGTGGGGCTTGGGGTTTGTTCACCTTTCTCCATCTTATGCCTTATAGTCAAACACTTTAACTGCACAGTTTTGGAATTTGGAAAAAGAGAATGGAAATCATTCCTGCAACCTTCTCATTTTATATATGAGCACTGAGACCCACAGAAGTTGAAGGATTTACCCAAGATTAAAGGATAAACTGATTGTAGAACTAATGAGAAAATAGGTCTTCTAATTGTTGATGTCACCAAACATGTATATTTATAGAATATGCATATATTACATATATATATATATATATATATATATATATATATATATAAAATCAAGAGACTGAAATCAACCATTCAGTGAGTAAATTACCAAAAGCACAAGAAAACAGTTCTAGCCAGGTGTCTCCTCCATTTACTAGTGGAACTCATTCTGGCAAAAAAAAAAAAAAAAAAATCATTTAACTCCTGCTTTCTTTTCCACAATGCTTGCATCCCAGGGAACTTTGGGACTGGTGAATCCACCTCACTACATGCAACTACTCAGATGAAAGCTGTATTCTGACTCCAAAGCAGGGGACTAGAAGTAAGAAGCCCGTTCATAAAGCTATCGTGTTGTGCATAAAAAAATCATTCATTCCATAACTTCAGCTTAAGTACTTGGGATAACACATTTAAGAAGATGATGTTCTTCCTCTTCATTTATTTTTTCTTTTGTATGACTTGCCACCTAATGAAGTTTGTGGTAATAAAATCACCTTTACTGCATCTAGTTTAAATGCCTTTGGGAAAGCTTCGTAGGGAAGCAGCATTCTGAAGGTTTGCAAATCTGAAGGGAAATGAGCTGTGGTAACACAGGGAGTTCCTAGTATGAACGGACTTCTCATGAAGTAAGTGGACTTTTTAACAATTAAGCAGTGGGATCAGTGGAAAGTTACTCTGGTCATCATTCCTGCAAAATTAGTGGACCTCTTAATACAGGTGAACAGAAGCTACCACAAGCCAGTTATCTCTCCCGAGGAAAGAGATTTATGATAAGAATTTTATACTCTGCTCAGGGAGGAAGAAGATAAGGGTCTTTGCCTTGAAATAGTGGAAGAGACTGTCTATATCACTTCCTGTCCTCTTCTGGACATCCTTAGAATGTACATACATTTAGAGTTATCCTGCTGAGGCTAGATTAAGCAAACAGACAATATTTATATCAATCCAAGTCTCAAATATTAGTAGAATTTATCAATTTTTATTTGCAGTGGTGTTTATAAAGAGTCCAAGCAATATTTGGATAACTAGAGGCAGAGAAGAACAAAATATGTAAGTTGTTGCTGACTCTAGATAAAGTAGAAGGACCACTGTGTAAAATCATTAGTAACGAGGAGAGCTGAAAACCAGTGAACCAACATAAAAAGCTGTTTCCCAATCTCTTTGGTGAACTGGCATAAACACAAAATACAAGCAAAAATAATTTTATAAATACTAATGTTTTCCCAGTTATTTTCACCGCACGATTTCTAGAGAATTATGACATTGAGGGACAGGAAATTTTCTCTTCTTACAGCAAGTTCAACTGTATACACTAAAAGGAGTAAAGAGGAAGAAGCATTGTTGGGACTTTTTTGATCCAACATAGTAAGAAAGTTACTGTTTGTTAAAATAGTAAAATCATTAAGCTGTAGGTTGACCTGCCTGCCTTTGGTACTGTTTATGCTTTCAGCCTCTGTAATACACTGAAAAGTTTTAAATGTAATTTTCATAACCTAATGCTACTCTAAGGTATCATGTTTTTATATTAAAGGCCATCTTAAACATTTCCAAGGGTGGGGCTACCTCAGCTGGTGTTTCCACTTGCTGACTCCCAAGAAGGTCTTGACAGAATAGCATGAAAGAAACTAGCCTTCTTTTCTAATCACATGGAATCATGAGCTGTTAGTCACTTAGCACAAATTACTATGACATGACTCTTGGAGATCCAAGACTGCTCCCCAGCTTTATTTGGGCTGCTGTTCAGAGCAAACAACCCAATCGTTAAGAGGCTCTGAAATATTATGTGGTCTGGCCAGTGTTTGTGAAACTCTCCACCTCGAAGCCTCATTTCAGCAGATAACCAGCATGGCCATGTTAAGCACAGCCAACTTCAATGATCAGAAAATAACCCGATAAAACCCACCACAAAGTCCACGTTGCATTAAGCTTCAAAAAATGAGGAAGCTCTCCTGAGAAGATGCGGAGGACATGGCCCTGCATCTTGGGTCTTGGTGTTTGCTGTGGCGTGCTAAGAAGTTCAATGTCACCAAGAGGCAGAAAGAAAAAGAAACACAATGAGTGGTGATGGGAAGCAAATCAGAGACAAGGATCGTTTGGGGACCCAAGTGGAAAATCAGGCGGAGACAGGTAAGAACAAACAAACAAAAAAACAACAACAAAAAAAACAACGTCCCAAGGGCAAACAGTACTCACGATGCAGCAGAGAATGCAGGAAAAGATGCCAGCTGATTTAAATGCTACAATCTCAGTGTCAGTTATATGTCACAAAGAACGACTCTCTTTTGTTACAAAGAATGACTCCAGAACTATTTTTTTCCATTATAAATTAGTGAAGGATTCTAACAAGGAATTGTCTGAATAGCATAAAGTAATATATACCATCAGCATGCATATTTCTATTTAAAAAGTATCTAATGACCAGAACTTATGCAAATTTATACTGTGTGAAGTAGGAAGTCATAGGTAAGTGGAACTTCATTGAAAAAAAACACCGAAAAACAAAAAAACAACTGGCGCATTCCTGTTTACTACTGACCCTCTTCAGTTGTTGTTGTAATTGTTCCCTCATGGACTCAGGACAATTGTCCAGCTGGGTCTTCTGCTCGGAGTAAAGCTCCTGAAGCCTCTCTAGTTTTTCCCTTTCAGCATCAAGCTTTACCTTCTCCTGAAGTTCAGAAATCAGAAAATAGAAGAATAGAAATTACCTTCACACCCAAAGCAGGCATTAGTGAACATTTCCCAAGGATAACACCAACACACACACACACACACACACACACACTCTCACACAAACATACACACACGCCCGCACTATATCCTATGCATGTAGAAACATATCTAGTTAGTGACTAAAATAAGGGGGAAGTGGAAGTAAAGACAAGGGGGCTCCATTTCTGTATTCTTTTCTGTATTCTTAAAACACGGTCCACATCACTGGGTACTGACAATGACTGACTGACTTCCTTCCTTCCTGCCACCATGTTTAAAGTGGAAGAAGCTGGTCAATGGTCAACAAAGGACAAAAGAAATGCCAACCAAATTTATAAGATAGCCTTACAAAGAGTCCGTTGGCAGAGACCAAGGCAAAGGAAAGCCGGCATTTACCTCAAGTATAGTCGTGGTCCAATTTGCTCACGGCATTTGTTAAGCAAGCTTTGCAAATTACTGTAATTTTATTTTCAGACCAGAAGCATGCCAGGTATACAAGTCGACACCCTGGTCACCTGAAACAGGTCTAGCTATCTGGCAAACTTCAAAGCTTAAGCAATTAGAAAATCTGATTCTAAGGCTGAGAGAGCAGGGAAGGAGGCAAGCCTGACAAAGAAGCGAAGGGAGGCATATCACGCAGTTTGGATACACCGACACATGACATTTACTGTGGAGATGAAGACTTCTCTACATTCACAGATATAAAAAAACACTTGAAACATGGACTGTGGAAAAAAGGAGAGAACACCCAGGTGTCAGAAAATAGAAGAGAAACGTGGAGATAACACTAAATCCTTCCCTAGTCACACAGTCCAGAGGGATGCTGGACATGCTCTGGGGTCCACCAGGCAAATCCTATAATAGTGATTACATGGCCTTCCATGTCACCTTTTAAATTGAGAAAAAATACTCCAACCTGTTTAGTGCCTGTCTTCCCAACCTGGGTGCCCTTTATGATGTTCTAAAGCCTTGAAGCAAATTTTAGACCTGATTCTCCCCTGTTATAACTCTGTCAGCCTACACAGAAGCTCTTCGTGAGGGATGCCAGGTGGCTCAGTTAGCTAAGCGTCTGCCTTCGGCTCAGGTCATGATCCCAGGGACTTGGAGTCAGGCTCCCTGCCCAATGGGGAGTCTGCTACTTCTCCCTCTTCCACTCTCCCTGTTCATTCTCTCTCTTACTCTCTCTTAAATGAATAAATAAAATCATTAAAAAAAAAAAAAAGCACTTCATGAAGCACTACCATGATTTGGCCCTCATTAAGCACAGTGACCACCCCCTTACTCTCCTTGCCTTATTCACCCTAACTGCAGACAGCAATAAAACTGGCCTCTAAGCTTGATCAGAGAAGGATTTTTTTTTTTAAGGATGCAGCTCTCAAACAGTCCCATAAAATTATACTGACTATAATTTCTTCATCCAAATGGCCATGATTTCCCATGTAAACAAATCTTTAGATTCTTTATAAAAGAGGCTATGGTTTAAATGGAAAACTATAGGACATAAATAGCTATACCAGTTCACTTAGGTGTCCATTTTTGGCAGAAAATTTCTAAATGTCAAGGGCCGTTTAGAAATGCGTATTCAGTTTTTGTTTGTTTTAAATATTTTATTTATTTATTTGACAAAGAAAGAGAGACAGCGAGAGAGGAACATAAATAGGGGAGAGTGGCGGGGGGAGGGAATGGGAGAGGGAAAAGCAGGCTTCCAGCTGAGCAGAGAGCCCAGTGAGGGACTCGATCCCAGGACCCTGGGATGATGACCCAAGCTGAAGGCAGAGGCTTAACAACTGAGCCACCAGGTGTCCCACGTATTTAGGTTTAGAAGTGCAGTTTTTAACCCTCAAAATGATTAAATACGGAAGTGATAAAACTGAGAATCCTACTTCATCTATCAATTTTAAAATGTTTCTGCAGGGGGCGCCTGATGGCTCAGTGGGTTAAAGCCTCTGCCTTCGGCTCAGGTCATGATCCCAGCCCCACATCCAGGTCTCTGCTCAGCAGGAAGCCTGCTTCCTCCTCTCTCTCTGCCTGCCTCTCTGCCTGCCTCTCTGCCTACTTGTCATCTCTGTCTGTCAAATAAATAAATAAAATCTTAAAAAAAAAATGTTTCTGCAGGGGTCCCTGGGTGGCTCAGATGGGTTAAGTGTCTGCCTTCAGCTCTGGTCTTCATCTCCAGGTCCTGGGATCAAGTCCCTATCCCCTGAGTCCTCGGGCTGCCTGCTCACTGGGGAGTCTGCTTGCTTCTCCCTCTGCCTCTCCCCTCTGCTCGTGCCTTCTCTCCCTCTCTCTCTCAGATGAATAAATAAAATCTCTAAAAAAAAAGTAAAAAATAAAATGTTTCTGCAACTGAAACTTTTGCAGACTATTCAGAAAGTTTCCTCCATCTTTTCTGGCACGTGTACACCCTGTGCAACCCCCCAGTGCAGGAGGTAGAGAGGGGCAATGGCTTGGAACATAGAGTGAAGGATCATCACATGTTCATTCACAGGAAAGCTGAATCTTCAAGGACCAGTCAGATTTAGCCTTTAGTTTCAGAATGAATCATTTTTCCCTTTAATACAGCCAGCAATATAGAACACCAGTCGTCCTTTGGATAAAAAAAGGTGTTATTTCTTCTGTGTGTGGATCAAAGATTGCCCTATTTACACAGCAAAAGAATTTTATCCAAAAGAGTTCTATTTGTAGATACTGTATCACTGGATTTTGCACCAATTCTAGTTCCAAAAAGAAAGTTAAAAAAGAGAAACAAAGAAAGCAAAAAAGCAAGAAAGAAACCTATCCAATCCCCTTAAATACCAAATGTGCAAAACTGTAAAATTTAAAGTTATATTTGACAGAGCACATTGATAGGATATTTGATTATATGGAAAGGCACTGGCCTGAAACCCAGGTCTCAAATCTGAAGAAATAACCAAACTAGGCCTCTGCGCTCCCCATTTTGTATTACTACTAATAAGCACAGATAACGAAGAAAAAGTACCTTATGTTTACATAGCACCTTCATTCTGAGGTGCTCAAAATGTTTTGCAAGTCCATACAAGGGGGCAGTGAGAAGACTAATGCAAGAGGGCACCACCAGAACCTTCTGCTTCTCTGGTTTACAGGTAATGCTATGAGCAAGACTTGGGTCTCAGAGCAAAAGCTTAGTGGGGCCAAAGCGAGGGCAAAGGAAGGGAAGGGCAAGGATGAAAGGACCAGTAGCAGGTGGGCCTGGCCATCAATCATGGAGGACCAGAGACGTGATATCACGCCCATGTCAGTCAGTTGGCCAACTCAAGCCAGAAAGAATTTAATATTCCTACTTTCTATTTATTGCCCAGAAAGTTTTCAAAGGAAAATTAGCTCTAGGCAACTAGTTAATTAGACCTGAAAATATCACCTTCTACGGTGAAGACAAGTATATGGACAAATTAGATAGCATTTCAGGGTTCAGGGATTCTCGCTTTGACATGCAAAATATGAAAACTGGCTGTTACTTCCTTTCCCCAGATTTAAACTGGTACACTTGCCTATTACAATTCTTACAGGCTCAACAATTTCTAAATTCTAAAAAAGAATTCTAAATTCTAAAAAATTTCTAAATTTCTAAATTCTCAAAAACAATTTCTAAAGGCCAAGTTGGCAGAGAGCTTAACTTTTTTTTTTTTTAGGATTCATGAATCTGTTTTCAAGAAACAAGTACATTTAAGTGAGTTGTAATGAACTTTAAATTAAATAAAATTTAAATTAAATTTTCAATAAATTTATTAAATTTTAATGAGCAAATTTAATAAATTTGTATTAAGTTGAACAGATTTAAGTTTACTGAAAAAAATCAGATGACAAGGAATTGGAAAACCCAGATGCACAAGGGGGCATTTGTAAAACCAGGCACAGAATGTGATTCACCGGAGATGTGGCTGTGTCTGTTCGCACTGCTCTTGCACGGATTTGTCATTATGTACTGGCAAAAGCCATGTGGGTCACAAATTCATTGCCAGATTCTGCCCTTTCTTTATGTTTAAGACTGATGTTCCTAAAGTGTATATATGACCAACAGTAATTATTCACAGCAAATTAAAGCAGAAATCAGTATATAAAATCGGGCTTCTATACACTTGAGTTGTTTATTCACTCACCCAGGGACTATAAGTAGAGAAAAGAGGGAGCCTGGATTGTCTAGGTTGCTCAGTTGGTTAAGTATCTGCCTTTAGCTCAGCTCATGATCCCAAGACCCTGCGATTGAGCCCCACATTGAGGCCTCTGCTTAGTGGGAGGCTGCTTCTCCCTCTCCCTCTGCTCACTTTCTCTATCAAATAAATAATAAATAAAATCTTAAGAAGAAAGAAAGAAAGGAAGAAAAGAGGACCATACTCATGAAGTATGGTCCAGTTAGCTCTGTGGTTCTTAGTCTGGACTGCACATTAGACAAATCTGGGTGAACTTTAAAATATACTATTTTCCAAGTCTCCATGCAGTCAGACATTCAGGAGCAAAATAGGGTATGAGCATTTAAAAAAATCCCTTCATGTTCTCTCATATATAGCCAGGTTGGGAACCCCTGAATGAGCTACCCAGAATGATGTGGAGAGGCAAAGGCAATTAACAACAATTCGAGTTTTTTAAATGAAGACATGGGACATTAATACACAAGGCACCAAAGAGTGCTCTTCAAATATTTGGCTTAATGGCTTTACTTCACAGTACAAAAGGCCCTTTTACAAGTGACACTCCAATTGTACAAATTTTTATATTCAGATTAAATGCCTGAAGTAAACCAGACAAAAACTGTACCATGAGATTCCAATATCCAATGGACGTTCAGAGAGGAAGGCATTTCAAGCTCAGATGCAAAATGACTGTCTTCTAGTCAGACAGACGATCAGGAGTGTGGGTGAGTTTACCTTAACTAACTTGAACTTGTACACAAGAATTACCAATAATCTTTAATGAACTTAATGATCCAAAGCTCATCATGGGACCACTTTGCTGGCAATGTGGTTAGAAGACAGTAACAAGTTTCTCTCTTTTGAATTGTATTCTTGAAAGAAGAAGTTGAAATTTAACTTGTTGGCTCTATTTGAATTTCAATATTACACAAAAAATTCCTGAATCCCAGTGAAGACATAATTTTACCACATCTAAGTAATATTTGGTAAGCAGATGGTTCAAGATTACTCTGAAAAGATGCTTACTTTATTAGCTTGTGAGGCTGCCAGATAAAACAGAGAACACTCCATTAGCTTAGAATTTCAGATGAATGACAAATTATCTTTTAATATAAGTATGTCCCAAATAATGCTTAGGGCACAATTACACCAAACATTTTTCTCTGTTTATCTGAAATTCAAATGTACCTGAGCATCCTATATAAATATTTTATTATATATAAATATGAATATATATATATATATATATATAGGATGGGATGTATACAGGTTATTTATTTACTTATTTATTTGTTAAATCTGCTAACTCAGTTAGCTTAATAAAGATTTTCTTAAAACTTAAGGTCCATCTTTGTAATTCCCAAACATTTAGCACACGATCCAGCACATGCTAAGTATGTGGGTATGTTTCGTGAAACACTGGGTCAGGTTTGGAGTTGATGCAGTGATGTGTTTAAATTCATTCAGTACCTAAGCCAGCATTTCTAAGAGCAGTCGATCCAAAGTCCTTTCCATATACCCTGAGATTACTCTTCCTTCTAGTTCCTAAACCCTGTGGTTTGGGAGGTAGGCATCCTCATGGGTTCAGAGATTAGGCTATTGTTTTAGGTCCAAAAATCACTTATCTGAAATTCTTAAGACCAGATGTGTTCCAGATTTCAGAACATTCTCAATTTTATAGAAGTAATGCAGTTCATATAGCATACATTAAAAGGCATTTCTAGTAAGGTTTGGGCCAGTACCTAAAACCAAACACATTTCTATTTCTGCAACTACTTATGAATATTTACACAGGTGTGAATATCAGTCTAAGTCAGGTTTCGTAACCAACTAAATTTTGGTGCCAATCTTACAAAATGATTCCCCCCTCCCCCCAAAAGACCTTTTCAGATTTTAGAACTGCAGAGAAAAGAATATGGACCCATGTCAATGGATGCTGGAAAGCTGAGAACTCATTCTCTACATGCCTCTATAGAGGCACATCCTTATACTTCTTTCAGCAGATTGTTTTTTCCTTTAGCTTTGACATTTTAATTACACAATTGATGGGTTAATTTAGTGTGGAAAAAACTGGACAATCAGAACACTAGGGATTTCTATAATCAAACAACCACCAGAAAAAAGAACCCTAATCTGGAATCCTGTTGACTGAGTCCCCAAATCCCAAGATACTCTTCCACTTCCTCCAGCTAACTTTGAAATATAAGAAAGAGGCACGGGAAGGGCTGGGTCCCTTCTGAACACCGCCTGTGACTTGGCAAATTTCTGCACTCCAGAAGCATTAACACTCTGCTAAGGAATTCTGGGGCAGGCTCTCTCTCTTCCCCTGGCTCTAAAAGATGGGTGGAGCGGAAGTAACAGGTACCTTGGCAAGATAATAATGTGGGAATAAAATGTAGCCATTTTAGATACAATGATACATGCTTCCAGTAGGAGAATTTGTCAAATAACTTAAGATTTCTCTGTGGCAGGAGTTATATGGCGTGGAGTGATTTAAGCTTCAATTCACACCTTTAAGCCTGTTTAATTATAAACAAGGCCAGGATGGCAACAAAATATCATAATCTGTCTGTGTGAGGACAGATCCTAAAACAAAGAGTGGCTGAGCTTTATTTATGATGAACGTCTGGGTAACAGAAAGACTCTGAGACAAGACTACGGACACAGAGCTCTTTCCTTAACCATTTTACTGAATTTCAGGACAACTGACTATGGATTTTTGTATGCCAAAGAAGCAGAGATGAGACATAGATAATCATCATAGAGGAAATGGAAATTCCTTTATAATAAAGTAAAGGAAATTGGGAAAATATTTTTCGTCTGGAATTCTTACTGCAGTCAGAACGAGGCAAAGACAGAAGGAAAACTGACCTGAACAAATGGAGGTGTGCCTGCTCTGCTGTGGCCTCGGCTGGGCTTGGCCGTGGGCTCAGGGACAGCAAAAGGGAAGTCAAATCCACAACCAGGCCTCTGCCAGCAAGGGGCTTCATGATCCTGGTGGCTTCTCTGCTCTGTTGCCAAGCTCATTAGACTGAATCAGTTCACTGGGGCAGAGGTTAACAATTCTCTCTCCTTTTACTAGCCCCAAGAAAACACTATGGCCTCTATGCTGTTTCATCAAATAAATATCCTTTCTGGACTTACATTCGAGTCAGATACTTATATTTGTTCAGAATTTATCTATGTTCATAAAGACTCTATTTGTGATGAGGCTACCGTCTGAGCACTTAGCCCAGAGCCACATGGAAATGGGCTTCTTGATGTTTGTGACGGTGGAACCCATAAAGGCAGAGAAGAGTCAGCTCAGGGAGCCACCGCAAAAATGTTCAATAAATATATAATTGATTACATTGTCTATATTTTCTGTTGTCTATATTTTCGACTGTTTATATTTTAGATGGTAACGTATAATAAATAAGTCATCTATAACATTCAGGTTCCCCTCTGTATCTGAAAGTGGAGCGCTCCTAAGCTGAAACGGTATAAAGCAAAGAAGCAATTACCAGTAATTTACATGGAAAAAATGTTAATCTTTCCCAGACCCCCAAAATAACTTCTCTTCGGCTTTTCTGATACCTTAGGACACATCTTGCTCTTCTAACAGATACACCAAGTAAATGCAGATAAAGCACAGATGTCCACAGACACAGCTGGAAGCTGTGGGGGCTGGATGCAGAGATGCTGCTGTAGTTCCCAGTCAGGGGGCTAGGTGGCGCCACTCTGGCTGCTGGGGGTGTGAGGGCGCACTCCCGGCAGCACAGGCGCTGAAGGCTTTACACACGCTGAACGCTAGGGTCACGTCTCGCCGCCATTTTGCATAAAAGCGGAAATCCTCTTCGGATTTCTCTCAGCGAAAACAGGTGCTAACGGAGAGGTCTTTGGTAAGTGAGAAGCGTCGTAACGTGAACTTTCAAAAAAGTGAGTGACCGGTATATTAATTTATTACCAACTATCTAAAACAGAATGACAGTCCCCAAATCATTTAAGAGAAATACTACCAAGGACCGGCCTCGAGTGCCAAGGGAAAGATGCCGATCCTTTCACACCAGTATTTGAAATCTGAGGTGTCAGTAAGCCTTCCTCCTACGGCTCCAGGCCTTGTCTCCAAAACAGTAGGGCCAGGCTGACAGGACGTGCTACCGACATCTGAGGCGGAGCTTGCCCGGCAGGGATATCTTTCCAGGTTTTGGTTTTCTCATTCCAGTTTCCGACAGCAGCAACAGGTGTGTGGAAAAGGAAACGAGATCCCAAAGGGCAGAGGCCACTTCCTCCTTCTGTCTTGCACTCCCGCGGGGCTGGCCGCGTGACGGCGAGCCCACTGGCATGTGCACTGAAGCACACCATCCCAGATGGCCTGAGCTTGGCAGCGCGGAGCTCTCGCACAGGTGTCTGGCTCCGTGTTTCTGCTAAGGGCTTGCTGTTAGCAGGAGATCTAAGGACAGTATTGCCGAAGCATGCTGGGAGGTATGCTGGCCCGGGCTATGAGCCGGTAAACAATGGTGAGCACTGTCTGTCTCTATTTCACATGCCAGAGTGGGAAATCCATTCCTAAGAAGCCCCAAACACACGTAAAGTAGGAAATGCGATTTGTATGGGGACTCAAAGAACAACAGGGTGAACATAATCAAGATTGGAAGGGTCTGAAAGGGCTTTTTTGGAGAGCTAACAATGAACCTAAGCCCGGAAAGATAGACCAGACAAGATATGGAATACGGAAAAGGAATTCCAGGCATGGGAAATCGGTCTGCAAGGAAACAGACCTGGTAGGAGGTGGGGGACTCTTTAACAAATAGAAAGAAGGTCAGCACGCGCATGGTGTGAAGGAGGGGGGAGTGATGAAGGCCCACGAAACAAGTATATAAAATTTATATAAAATATGGTGGAACACAGATCAGAGTGATAGGATCTACTTTATGTATTTTTAAAAATCACTCTGGCTGCTGTGAAGAGAATGAACTGAAGGGAGGCAAGTAGAAATGGAAGGAAAGAAGAGATTCTGATGGTTTAGAAGAGAAGGCTGTTAGTGGAGATGCAGAGAAGCTGAAATCATTGAGAACTCTTAATGTGAGGGTGATGTCAATGTATACCCTAACAGCTGCATGAGTCGGTCCTTTACTTCAAGCCCCCCATGTCCCCTCTCCTATGCAGAGCCTCTGCCAAGCTTACCAGAACAATAATAGGAAGGATGGAGGGGGCCTCCTTTCTTGTTTCTATCCATATCCCTGGAGATCCACCTCTCCTTTAGAGCCACAGAATATAACACGACTTTCCCTGGGAGGTGGGATTAAGCATTGAAACCACTTGCTTCACTTTTGTGTCTCATGCTAATGATGGAGACAAACAGAATTTTCAGGCCATGACATGTGTGGGCTACACAAAGATTAATAACTACATGGATAAGGAAGGCAGAAAGTCTCATAAAGAACATGATACCCATTCTTCTGTCTCACAAGTTTACCAGTAGGACATAAAAATAAATACTAATAAGCACCCCAAACAAAGACATCTCATGGTTCCCACAGTTTCTTGCTGTTACCAGTGCAGAATCTTGGAAAACCAGAAGCGTCCTTTACTGCAGATCTAGACAATCAATCCTTTGACTTGGTTTTGGGCTTTTAAAGAAAAATATACCAACTACCCAAATGGATTCTTTACTATTTCAAAGTCTGGAGCTAGAAGAATATACAAAAAACTTAATTTGAAAAAGCTGGGTAGTTAATCTCGACAAGCAGGCAAGCAAGAAATTGATGTGTAGCTGTTAGTCTGACATCAATTTCTGACAATATAACTTTGAGCTCATTCTCTGGCACCAAGATCAAATGCCCTTATTTATAGGTCTCAAACAAAGAAGAGCCTAAAAAGGAAGCTGCATTCAGCAAAAATCCTTTCCACATATTACCCATCAGAACTTACTCAAACTGATTTTTTTCCCTTTTTCTCAACTTAGTGGAGAAGATAGTGAGCAAGGAAGAAATATGTTCAAGTTCGTTTGCGTTTTCCCTCCAAAACTGGAATTTCATTTTTTTAGGCTTAGTTTAGCTGTAACTAACTCAAAGTGTGAGAGAAAAGTAAAATATTTCCCAGAGGAAATAAACAAATAAACAGATAAAAACCCAACTACAACCCTGAATTCTAAAAGCTGCAAGTAATTTTTCCCACTTGCCGTAATAGGTATCAACTAATATTTAGGCTGTGGCCTGAAATGTATGAGTGAGACCTTTTCCAAGGTAAGTGTCAACCGTGTTTCCACCTGACAGTGTGTGAGGATTGCCTGACAACTCCAGTGCATTTGCCAAAGAGTAGTGCCCTTGCACTGAAGACAATGATAAGTCAGGACAAGGGCAATGAATGGTTCCCATTCAAATTCTTAATAAATAGAGAAATGAAAAAAGAAAAAAGGCAACAGCAGTTGAATGTGCTTAAGTCATCCCCATGGGATACAAGTGATTAAGAATAAACTTCTTATGCTAAAATAAATCTTTAAAAAACACAACACAATCAGAAGAGCAGAAAACCTGTTGGAAAAAAGCGATTCACTCATCTCAAGTAGGTTAAGAGGTCAGAAATATCAACTTGAAAGTTCTATGGGCTCTAGTCCCTTAGCATCCATGGCTCAAACCCTGACAGTTCTTTGTGAAGAACTTACCTCATCTTAAGACTTTCCCCTAGTACCACTGTTTCCAGGAACATGACACACAAATCCTAAACCATGGGAATTCATACAACATTTAGATTTGACCAAATGGAACCACCATATTGCCCCTAAAAATTGCAATCAAATATACTTTTCTCTTACCTTGGTCTTTTCACCAACGATGTTCTTTTCCAGTTCTGCTATTTTCCGATTTAGATGATCCAAAATTTCCTTCTCTTTCATGAGTTCAGTTGTTTCGGATTTCTGTTCTCCATCCAAAAGAGCACATTCCATATCCAACTGAGGACATAAAACAAAGCCCAGAGGTGTTTCACCTTCAGTGAGATTCTCAATTGCCCACTTTAGAGGTGCATTTTTAACAGCCACAAATTTCAAAAAGTACTATGGTATCAGCCAGACTGTAGGCTCTAGAGAACACTCCAGAGAGTTTAGGTGAGACTCAGAATTCCTATATAAGAAAGCTGGACAGCCTGCACTATATTTACTAAGAAATCTACCTATCATTTAATTTTTCTACTATAACTCCTTTTCTGCTAACTTCTCAATAATATTTTGCCTATTTGCTCACATTCAGACTCAAGCACAAACTATCTTGGGAGCAGCTGTGTCTGTCTTTGTCCACAGAGCTTGGGAAGTGAAAATTACACCCAGCCCAGCATGCAAGCGATGCATTCTTAGCAATGACAGCAGGAGGGACGTCCAGGGTCTGTGGATAAAATGACAGGTGAGCAGTCCCCTTCCACTTATAGCTGTCTACATCATCTGTGAGTATATACATGGTAGGCAGAATCATTTGCTCCATCTCACTCCATGGAGTTAGTATGAAAACGGTCCATTTCTCTTATTATATAATAGACTATGTGTCTGTCTCCTCTCTGGTTTGCAAACCTCTAGAAAGCTGGGTCTATGTTTTCTTTACATATAAAACCCCCTATATTCTGACATGATGTCCAGCTCATAGTAAGCATACTCAGGAAATGTTTGTTGGATTTGAACACGGACACCTAAATATATGGGACCTCAATTGACAGATCTGTAGCAAGTCAGAGAGCATACACTAGTTGAGACAAAACTGGCTATACCCAAAGTACATCAAAAAAGTCTCATCTGGGGTGGCTGGGTGGCTCAGTCATTAAGCATTTGCCTTCGGCTCCGGTCGTGATCCCAGGATCCTGGCATCGAACCCCACATCAGGTTCCCTCCTCCATGGGAAGCCTGATCTCCCTCTCCCACTCCCCCTGCTCATGTTCCTTCTCTCTCTCTATCTCTGTCAAATAAATAAATGAAATCTTTAAAAAAAAAAAAAGTCTCATCTGACTTAAGAAAAAAAAAAGACAAGGAAAAAACTTTTTTAAAAAAGGTATTTTTACCCTAACATGGACCTACTGAAAGAAAATACTAACTCATGTTGATTTCTATGTATTCTGCTTCCAAAGCTATGCCTTAATAGGCAGTAATATTTTTAAGCTAAAGGAAAGTGAGAAAAAAGAGAGGGGTAAAACACCAACTCCTGTTTTATACCTCTCTGGAAGATTCATCCATCTGGTCATTGATATCTTTGATTTTTTGTTCAAGTTCCTCGAGGTTATTCATTATTGCTATCCGGGTCTCTTCCATTGCAGCCAACTCCTGAATCCTTTGTTCTTCGTTTATACCCTCAGGGGTCTGCAATTAATCAACACAGAAAAGGGCTATTCACACTTTAATTCCAGAATCGCCCAATTTACACACCAGTAGGAAGTCTGGGGTTTCACAGTCTCAGTGCCTCTTTGGATTCTAAAAGCATCCTTGTGATTGTTCTGTTGCAATTCTGCATTTTCCCACAAATCCTCAGCAGTGAAGGTCTTAAATTACCTCATACAAACCAAATTAAATTCACCCATTCATATTCTTTTGAAGTTGAAATAACTAAGTTGGTACAGATGAGGAAGTCGGGATCCATTGAGATTGTAGTGACATATCTTAAGGTCATAGAGAAAAGTTTGGCACAGCAAGGAACTAGAATCTAGACAAGACTTTTGACATCTTCCTCGGGGATATCTTGGACATGATGCTACCTTCACTCCAAGCTCCATATTCTCTCCCATCTCCAAGTAAGCACTGCTCCTACAACAGTTTCCCGAATCTCTAGCTGTATCCTGGGCCCCACCACTAGTGTTATCTGTGAATGGGCATTCATGCTTATTTGTCTCCTTTCCAACACATGGTGGAAAAGCAAGGGCACGATACACTTGGCCGCTCTTACCTCAGTGTTCCTTGAAGTGAATGACCAGGATAATACAGGCCTTATTACTTTGGTGATTCCCAAAATCACTGAAAACTATACACTTAATATGACATTAATTCATGTTTCAGTTCTTGTGTTCACACATTACAATCTTTATCCTATGGCACCTTTTTCTTATATAATGTTTAAGACACTAACTGGGCCAGTGGGCTTCTCTGACACAAAATATAACACTGGTCACTTCACAGAAAAGAACTTGAGTTCCTTGGCAAGGAATGAGAAAGTCAGGAAAAAAACTGAGTAAGAGAGGACATACTTATACCCCTGAACAGAGTGATGACAGGTGCCCAGGGAAGAAAGGAGCACTTGGGATCATATACATGCAAACTGGGATGGCCTATTGTTGAAAATCGCCTCTTTCAGCCATCTCAGGTAGTTATCCTAGATACCAGCGATCAGTCTTTCTCTAAGTCCGGGGATGCTGGGGTAGAGGTACACCACTTACTCAATTTTTATCTCTTTTTGAAAAAGAAATAATTTTTCTGCATTAGTAAGTCAGCCATGAAACAATTTCACAATTGGACATTAAACACAGCAGCCTCAATAAGTAAATTATTGAAGATTACTCATTAGTCAGTGCCAAGAATATTCATATTAACCAAAGAAATAATTAACATTTGGTATACCACATGAAATTCATTTGATGTGTTTAATGATCTTGAAAATAACTTCAAGAAGAGAGCCAGCATGTGGTCTTCCTTATTCACAGTCTTTATTCTTTTCCCATTTTCACTGCCCCTTAATGAGATCAAACAATTGAGATGTCACAGTATCTCAGGGTGATTAGCAAAGGTACACAGGCCTTCCACGCTTTGACATTTAGACTCCTAATTGCCATCTTAAACGCAGTGTCTTGCCAATTAATAAAACAACCGCTGACCTTTTTATCACAATGAATCTCATTGTCTTAGTACTCAGGTGGCTGTTTTAGGGTATGAGGAAGGCCCGTAACAGTGAATGGCATTCCAAAATCACTGACGAGTAATCCTAGCAGGAAAGGCCCAAGAAGGCCAGTATCCTGTTGGGTGAACATTTCATATTGGGTTTCAGCTGCCAGCATGGTTTAAAAATATCTCTCACTGGTGGAAGTCAAGCATTAAGAGCAAACAAAAGCTGAGCAATCTCCATACCCTAAGCTTTCTAAGCAAGTGGCGGGTGAAGAAAGGTGACAGTGGCGATTATAAACGTCTAACTCCAAGTTTCTAAACAACTGACCACAATGGGCACTGTAGATAATAGACCACTTGAAAGGCTGTTTATAACCATCAGTGCTATCTAGGAAATGGTCGTTCATTTTTGTTACTTATAAAAAGTAAAATCTTCAAAAGGCATTCCAAAACTGAATGGTTGGTGATGGAATGGGATGAGCGTACTGTTTACACACATAGGAGCATTCCCAAATACTCCATCTATGAGGTAACCCGATCTCCACAGACAAAGGGGAGGGACGGTAGAAATGAGACACTTTGTTTCTGCTCCCCCCCCACACACAAATCTCCTTAGAAACTCCTTGCACCCAGAGGAAGGTGCAAGTGTTAGGATTGTCCACTGTAGACAGAATGATTACTCAACAAGAGAAGAGGGAAAAAATTCTCAAAGAAAAGAACTTTTTTTTTTCTCAAATAACAATATGAGGTGATGGATGTTAGCTAACCTTAGCTAAACTAGCTAACTAGTTAGCTAAACTAAGCGTGGCAATCATTTCACGATATTTGTAAGTCATGTCACAAGGCTGTACACAAAACACACAAGTGCTGTACGTTTGACTTATATCCTAACACTACAGGAAAAAAGAACAGTGAGCTACTCTCAGCTTTCACCTCAGGTGCCAGAAGACAGGTTCACAAAAGCCAATTAAAATGAGCGTATTCCGGGGTGCCTGGGTGGCTCAGTCAGTTAAGCATCTGACTCAGTTGGGGTTCAGGTCATGATCTCAGGATTGTGAGATCGAGCCTGGCGGCAGGCTCCACGCTCAGTGGGGAGTCTGCTTGAGAGTCTCTTTCTCCCTCTCCCTCTGCTCCTCCCCCTTTGCTCTCACTTTTTCTCTCTAAAATAAGCAAATCTTTAAATATTAAATTAAATTAAATGTGCATATTTCTAAGGTCATCTGTATCTTTATGTGTTAGCTAAAACTAAGCTCCAGAACAGTAAGTCTCAGGTTTCCTAAATATCATCAAAATCTTTGTTTCCTTAAATCAATGGATCTGTCATATTCTTCTCCTCTGCATTTGGTCCTTAGATCGATTAATAACAAACACTGTCCTTTGCTAAGTAAATGAGTTAGTGAGCAGATTACTAAGAAGAAAAGCATCTAAAACAAATGCTCATTTAATAAAACACTCTTCTATCTGCTGTCCTGGGATGACATATATCTTTCTCTGAAAAGTCATACAGGCAAACCTCCGTCCTTGGAACTCATCCCCTCCCTCACTCCCTGCCTAAGCTGCTGCGAGGTAACCAGAGGCGCCTTTGTTATTTCCTGTCTCTAAAGGATGCACAGTCTTACATGTCTGGCCACAACGGAGGTTGCTTGAAGCTTTAGAGGCGTCCTTTTCCACAAAAGCATATTTGGGCAATCAAAAACATCTGCCATGATCTGCCCATTCACACACCAGCAGCTATCATGTCCTAGCTCTCTTCAGCAGTAAGAGAGGACATCCTGTCTCCCTAAAGATGGTCCTTAGAGAGAGACACACAGCTTACTGTTTTACCAAAGTCTTGCAGCTGTCCATGTTGGAAGACATTTAAATGAAAAGACAGACAAGACTTCAGAGGAAGCCTAAGGGCTGATGAAAACAGCTCAAGCTTTCAAAAGGTGGGTCATTTACTTTGCTGAATACAACCAACTTTTGATTCTGCCCCCCATCCTAGTTTCTAACAGTTGCAACTTTCTGGCAATGGAGACAGATGTCTTACTCGGAAGTACTTTCCACTGAGAATGAGTAAGGTCGTTGTGGTCATTAGGAGAAAGAAGGACTGAACCTTTTCAAGGTTAGCTGATGCTGGGAGAACTCAGAAGGTTAGTCCAGGATGGACTCCTGATGAGGAACACTGAGTAAAAAAGTCAAAACAAACACACATACTCCTCCTGAATAATACTCCAGGTGATAAACTACTTCCACAATTTTGCACATGATAAATGTCTTTCTCTTAATCAGTTTGTGTCATTCTCTTACAACAAAAATTTAACTGATAAATTTTTTTTTGTTTTTCATTCTTTGGCTATAATTGCCAAGAATCTCAGAATTGAACTTAGTGGTCTGAGTTACTTACTTAATTAATTAATCCTGTTTACTTAAATAAATTCTTGTGATTATGGCATCTGTTTTTTCCTCCTGATTACTATTTTTGGTGTGTTAATTTTATTCCAATAAAGCTTATATCTTCTTGTCACTCTCTTAAATCCTTTCTAGAAAAGAAGTAGAATTTATTTTAATTTCATAGAAAAAAGATTTTCGGTACACTTAGGTAGCTAGTCAGTTAAGCGTCTTACTCTTGATTTTGGCTCAGATAATGACCTTGGGGTCATGAGATCAAGCCGCAGGTTGGGCTCTGCACTGGGCATGGAGCCTGCTTAAGATTCCTCGCTCTCTCTCCCTCTGCCCTCTCTTTGCACACTTGCACACACTCTCTGTCTCTCTCTCTCTTAAAAAAAAAAAAGAAAAGAAAAAGAAAAGAAGAATCTTAACCTGTGTGAAAAAAGTTACACCAAAAGATTTTCCTCTAATTCCATTTAAGAAATCCTCAAATTTGGAAGACCTTTTGAAATCAATATACAACTAGAAAACTAAGTAATAATGACTACATATGAATCTTAAACACTTATACATCTAAAAAATATCATAAGTACACATATTTACTTAAGTGTAAGTGTTTAAGACCACTCATGATAAAAGACTAATTTCCTTACAAATAACTCTAATGACTTAGTAAAAACAAGGTAAGAAATTTTTAAAAAATGGGTGAAGAACATGAGTAAGTGGGTCAAAACACAAATTAACAATCAAAAATAAGAAAAGATGTCTAACTTTATGCATAATTAAGGGCAAGCAAATTAGACACCAATTAATTTAGTATATTGAAAAATTTTGAAAATGTGCAGCCTTGGCAAGGGTATGGAGAACAAGGCGTGCTCACAAACTGTTGGTGGAAGTGTCACCTGGAAATATGCAGCCTTTCGAGAGTATCATTTGGAAGTACTAATTAAAATGAATAACATAGGGGCGCCTGGGTGGCTCAGTGGGTTAAAGCCTCTGCCTTTGGCTCAGGTCGTGATCCCAGGGTCCTGGGATTGAGCCCCGAGTTGGGCTCTCTGCTCAGCAGGAAGCCTGCTTCCCTTCCTCTCTCTCTGCCTGCCTCTCTGCCTACCTGTGATCTCTGTCTGTCAAATAAATCAATAAAGTCTTAAAGAAATAAAAAATAACTAAAATGCATAACATACAACTCATTGATCCAGCCATTCCAATTTTAGTAAGTGAACTTGAAGATATATTTGCACGATATTCACTACATATCCATTTTATTAGTAAAAAAAAGCTAGAAACAATTTAAATGGTATTTCCAAACAATAGAATACTAGTCAGCTATTGAAAAGAATGAGCCAGAGCTGTGTGTACTAAAATGCAAAAATATGCAAGACATTGAGTGAGTCAAGGAAAACCGGCAGAACACTGTATGTTTGCATCTGTGCGTCCATGCCTGTGGCCGTAATATGCACAGAAATATGAAGAAGGCAGGTAAGACACTTTGGTGTTTATTTCTCAGGTGTACAAGTGGGAGGGGACAGGGAAAAGAGAAACTTCCTTCTTTGGAGTTTTCTGTATTGCTACAATTCTTACGGTGCACACTTGTTACTTAAGAGTAAGCGCCCTAATTTGCTGCACCTCATTTAGCTAATTACCTCTTAAACTGAAGCTTCACTGAAAACATTTTGGGAAACAAGTTCGACAAAGCCTTCCATCTCTGGGCCAAAGCAGAAGCAGAGCCCCAGGCCCTAAATCCTGATCTTTTTGCTCTGTCGCCTTTACCTTGGGTAGGATACTAAGATAAGCAGACTCGCTGGATGTTTTCAGGAAGGCAGGCGTGAGGTCCCTGAGCAGCTCATCATTCCTGATGCTCCTGGGGGAAAGGAAGCCGGCACCACTCTGCCCAACGCTCCCGAAGACCGCCGAGTCGGCATCGTGGAGAGAGCCTTTCGGGTGGCACCTGTACCTGGCGTCAGGGCTCACCACGGCTTCCTCAAACACAGACTCCTCGTCAGACAGCTGCAGCTTCTCAAGCTCCTTGTTGATCTTCTGCACGTCGGCTACAGTGGTGCCGGTGGACAAGTGACTGTCAGGCTTCGTGTATTCAGCACAGAGACTGAGGATCGTCTCCAGGCGCTGTCTCTCCTAGAACACAGAAGAGGGGATGGTCAGAGAGTTTGTGACAATGCAGACAATCACAAAGAAAAAGATCGAAGAGGCTGGGACCACTGGCGATTTCATCCCACAGGTAAACCCACAGTCAGTGGGCTGATGATGAGTTTCCATCATCCTGGATGAATGTGTTTAAGGATCCAGGTGAAACCCTGGGGGGAAAATGCCTGATTTTCTTCCCAAACTCATTCGGGCTATCCCCTCTCCCTAGATGTCCCAGTGTGGATCCTCCCACGTAGCAGCCCCAGGTAAGCCTTTTCTTGATTTATTAGTCCTCTGGACACTTCAAAGTTTTTTTTTTTTTTTTTTAAATCTCCTTTTTAAAAAATGTTCACTCCCCCTTCCTTCTCTACCACTCTACCTCCAACATATCTGGCTCTTTCATCCCTATCGATTTAACACTTGTGCTTAAAGTTACTTCTCTAGCATCCTAGAGAAATAGATACACACACACAAAAATACTACTTAAAGAATCTTCTAATTTAAAAGAATTTTTTTCTTGAATTTTTTTCAAATTTTTTCTTGACATTCCTCAAATTTTTCAGTACTTTTCTTATGTCTTGTCATGAGATAAAGGTCTTTTCTACCAATTTCTCACATGGGTAATTAAAACTATAAAGAATTAGAAATATTGCATAAAAATGAAAAACTTTTCATGTCACGTCCAGATAGAAAGACAGCAATGTATTTCAGATTCTGAGATCATTTTGATTCAATTTAACTGGAACATAAAATGATAGTTCATTTGCTTAAAAAAAATATATAGGCCATTGATGTCTATAATGGTACCATTTCTTCACCAAGCTCCCCATACAAAACAAGTGGATATTTATGGTTTTGACTTAAAGTAAATTCTCTATATATTTTTGAGCAATAGGATATAATTTATGAAGTGTTTATCATAAATCTCGACAGCACTGTTTGGGGTGAGGAACCTTAACATCTCTGCCTCTCACATTAATTCCAAGGCCAAAGTGAAAAGAAAATAAGATAACGACAACAAAAATCTGTTGTGATTACATCTACCACATTGGGAAAAATTCAAAAGCCTTCCGTAGAAAAAACATTTTCTAAGCTGGTTACCAGTAACAAAGTAGAGAATTTTTAAATAGGACCAGGCTGCTGTTTGCAATTTCTAATTGCAGCTAATTTGTAAAGACAAAATTCTGAAGGTACTCAGTTCTTTAGCAGTCGAAGGACTGACTATCCAATAGCAAAGTTAAATAGAAACAGAGCAACATAATGTCTTGGTTTCCATTAGATACACTAATTTAATGCCAAGACAGAAGTCATTTAAGTTGCAGCTGACTTTTCTCTGTCCTCTAAAGCTTGCCCACTTCACCCCTGCTAAAGCAATAGCTTGATCAAAAGGACTATCACACTGGCTCCTATGAGCCCCGACCTCCCATTCACTGCCTGAACTTGTGGCCTCCCGCTGCAGCTCCGTCCTCATGGCCTCGTCGCAGGGCAGGCACTCATCCCACGCGCTTCTGCACCCTGTCCATCCAGGAGCCCCGGGCTTATTTATCTCTGCAGCTGCTGCCAGCTGCCAAGCCCTACCCACCTCAGCTTTATGGGGAGGGAGTAAGCGGGGGGGGGGGGGGGGGCGGGGGCACAGCATTCACTGCTTTATTTTAAATTTCTCTAAGGAGGGAAGGAAGTTTACATGGGAATATGCAAAAACCACCTGCAAGGGCATACTTAAGGAGGGGACAGGAACAGATGCTGTATTTTACCCCTTCTCAACAGCATCTGCACGAAACGCTAATGCTAATCTCCAAAGGAAAGTTCTCTTTCTGCCATTTAGGTGACTTAAGTTGAAGCATCTAAAAACTCCGTCTTTACTGACGACCTTTATAGATCGCAGTGTGTACACATTAGCCTGGACAGTAATTATGATGTGGGATTATCTGAAAGTTGTCAATTCCCCACTTACCAGGACTTCAAAACCACGGAAGGCACTTCTGCCTCGCCTGTAATACATAGCAAAATTCCTCCCACATCTCTTTCCCAAAATAGTTTCTGCTGCCGCCAGTGCTCTTGCTTAATTCCACAGGGAATAAATGATCCCAGCGTTAAGATGAATGCTATTTCAGACAGTGAAACGCAGTATTCAAAGGCTTGTGCACAGGAAGTGTGGTTTACTGGTATGTGCTTCTCTCTATTCTTATCACCCCATTCACAGCCAATCTGTCCAGGCTTGAATCACACACACACACACACACACAGCACTGCCGCCTGTGAGTCTCAGAGAAATCCAGGCTGCGCTGAGACACACACTGAGCTGCACCGAAGAAAAATAAACTGATGTCAAGAAGTACGTCAGAAGAAAGTCTGCAAGGCATTTCAGAAAGCACTATATGCAGCCTTTTAAGGAAAACCCTGTACGGACGTACTCTCATAAAATCACTCTCCCCCGAGCCCTTTTCACTCTGGAGTCTTGTTCTTTCCCATCCATCACTCCAATATTCTCCCCTTTGGGAGAGCCTAAAACCAGGGCACCTATTCCACACCAGCAGACCTTTGAGAACCAAACAGGGCACTATGAATAGTTATGCTGGGACGTCAAGCTCCAACAGGGACCGAGATGGATGGCCGCCCACCTAAAACCCAGCTTTATCTGGCATTTCACCTGGAGACCTGCCAAGTTGGGAGGGCCACCCACTTGAAGGTCTTCAATTCCTGCCCACCTCTCCCAGCCAGCATTCTGCAGCGCATTCTTTTGAAAAGGCCTAGGCATCTAAATGGCATGAAACATGGGTGCTATGACTTTGAAAAGTAGGTCATTTGAATCAAATTATTTTAAATACATTTCTTAATCTCCCTCTCTGTTTTCCCTTTCCTCCTCTCCATATACCACATATATAGAAGAAAGATTTGAAGGGGACACAGGATCTTAAAATAGATACCGTTAGAAAATGGTGTGCGGTTCTTTCCCCCAGCAATTAAAAAAAAAAGAAAAGAAAAGAAAGCAAGCAAGCTGCGGACTGAGTGTGTTTTGATCTCAGAGCTTTCTTTCTTTTTCTGAGGAATGTGTCTGGCAGTGCCTCTCTCTACAGCCCTCGGTCAGAGACCTCTCCCATCTCCCAGCCCCATCCATCCCCTCGTAACCAACAGCAGCCAGTCCGGGCCACAGGACTGGAAATGTAGTACAGAGGTAAACCACATAGAAAACAGTTGCCTGATACCCACAAAGGCAGTATGAATCTTTGTTGAACTCCTTGTGTTAAAATTAACTATGTTGGGTCACTCGTTAACATAAAAGCAAAGGTCAACTTTTAATGGCTAGAAATAATTTAGTTGAAAGAAGGTATTTTTTCTCAAGAGGACCTGTTGTAACTGCTAAGTATGACTTTACTTCTCTCTCCTGTCAATCCTCGTGATTTAACATCTCCATAATCGCCAGTTCATCAAAGATCTATTAAGTTATTCTCAGGCTGTTACTGTGCTGGAGACACAAGGACAGAAAAAGACAGCATTTCTACCCTTACTTCTTTAGCGGAAGGCATAAAGAGTTAGTCAAAGACAAGAAAACCAATAATTCACAGATAAGAAAGTAGTGGACAAAAATTACAGAAGGACAAATCTGAGTTGAGACCCTGGGATAAATATGAGTCTGTGTGGCCTGCTGGCCAGTGCGGTGGGCTGGGCAAGTCTCTAAAGGAACTGTATAAGCCCAGGCATAGAGCGTGGACTAAAGAGCATGCTTGTGATCAGCAACTGCCGTGTGGCTGCAAAGACAGGGTTCTGTGGATGAAGAGGGACGAAGTACACGCAGAGAAGTGGGTCAACTCTCTGTCTCTGTATACCAGGACTTAAAGCGATCCCAACAACCCTAAATAAAGAACCAGCAAGAGTCAGAGAACCTGGTCTAAAAGTGGATGGCAGGGGCGCCTGGGTGGCTCAGCGGGTTAAGCCTCTGCCTTCGGCTCAGGTCATGATCCCAGGGCCCTGGGATCAAGCCCCGCATCGGGCTCCCCGCTGAGCGGGGAGCCTGCTTCTTCCTCTTTCTCTGCTGCCTGACTCCCTTGCCTACTTGTGATCTCTGTCTGTCAAATAAGTAAATAAAATCTTAAAAAAATAAAAATAAAAAAATAAAAGTGGATGGCAGAATGAGATGGAGCCAACAGCATGGTAAGCAGAATTTCTAAGACTCCACAAGTGAATTCTGATGTCTCATTTAGGTAGGAAAATGAGGGGGGAAAACAGAGTAATGGTTAAGAGTCTTTTATGTGAGTCTTTTTCTTTTTAGAGATAAACCCCTTGGGGTAGTAACTAGGGCTATGATGATCAGTTCTTGTCTTTTTGGACACAGGGTAAAACAGTTTTTCAGTCTCCTACCCCTAAACTTGATGTAAGTGTCAAACTTGCATTGGCCAATGACACATGAGAAGCAATGTGTGTCCCTTCTGCCTGGACGGCCAACACATGATCCATTAACTGTCTTGCTTTGCCATTGCAGAGTGACACTCAAGATGGTGCTGGCTCCCTGAGCCTTGACCTCGAGCAAGGAAATAGGGAGCAGAGGCCTCATTCAACCCATGCTGGCCATGGAGAGGGGAGGAGAAAGAGATCGATGCTGTTTAAGCCTGAGATAATTTTTTTCTTTTGTTTTCTCCACAGAAACCCATTATGATTGATAAGCCTTGCTTAAGCTCAAGCAGGTAACAGGCCCAAAGTTTGGAGACAAGAGCCTCAGAGATCCTACTAAAGGCAGCTCATTTATTTACCGTGTAATAAAGAATTTGGCTTTGCCCAAAGGGAGGTCTGGCTTTCACTGTTGGACTGTGGGCTTCTGGAAGGTAATCTAAGTCATACCTGATTGGATTATCTTTGTTTAGGACACAGTGGGGCACTCCTGATAATCAGTCTCAGGGGGAGGGCTGGCCACTCCAGAAGTGGTCAACCTAGAGATGAGATTAACCAAGTGGACAACCAATCAGTCGTGCCTACATGATGACATCTCCATAAACACTCCGGACACTGAAGCTTAGGAGGTCTTCCTCCGCTGCCCACACTCCATGGATACTATCACACACCAGTGTAGGTAGCATACCACATCCTGACTCCACAGGGAGAGGGCAGCAGAAGCTTTACGGAACCTCCTGACTCCGTCCTCTGCTTCTCTTCTCTTGGGTAATCTTCATCTGAGCCCTTCCCTATAACAAATAATAATCCTAACTACAACAGCTTTCAGTGGGTTCTGTAAGTCTTTCTAGTGAATTCATGAACTTGTGGATGGTTCCCAGGAACTCCCTGAACTTGTGCTTGGTATCAGAAGAGAGGACGGTTGTATATGCAGACAGCGCCCTTTCACTTTGTAACTGGGCTTCATGTTTATCCAAACATTGCCCTAGTATTATTTTTATCAGTTTAGGACAACTAAAGATAGAAATATGTATTTCTATATACATAAGAAACTATGTATATGTAAGTAAGGAGTTTTTATTTTTTTTTTTGGTTTTACAAATTATCTTCATCAGTGTCAGTGTAATGTCTAGCTAAGAACATTTTATCTTCCAGTCTACCTGGGAAGTCTACCTTCAGACTTGTGGTCTGGGCAGCGCTTCATTCTGCTGTCCACTGTTTAAAAAGCATGTATGTATGTGCCCCATCAGAGGGTTACTCTGGAAAGAGGTCCATCTGACAAATGAAAGAGCAATGGCTTATGTGACGTATCTGTTCTGGAGGCAAGTTCAAGTCATCTGAAGACTTACTAAATAATGTGACAGCCATGAACTGATCAGCAAGCATTTGCTACGCGAAGATTACTAGGAGGATTTTGCATCAACTATACCTATTCTGGCTCCATGATAACGGAAAACCAGATGCTGAGGAAAAGTAAGGCATATGCAGGTAACTAGGACACCGCTTACCACTCAGTGATTTTTCAGTACTCATTTCTCAAATATAGTCAATACATCCCAATACACAAAAGCACTGCCTAAGGAGATCAAGTTCGTTCTGTGCAATGCCCCAAGCTTCCCTCCTCTACCTCTTTTGAAATATCTGGTCCTCCTTTCTTCATGGTACCACAGTGGCTAAGAGCCGGAACTCTGGAGCCTCAATGCTGTTTCTGTAGCTACTTGTGAGGCTCTGGGCAAGTCATTTAGCTTCCGTGGATCTTAGTTCTCATGCATAAAGCAGGGAATTACTAGAGCATCTATCTTGTAGGGTGCCATGGGGATTTAAAACACAAACACACACACACAAGCTTCTTGAACACAGTATACGCAATATGTTAGCACAGGCATCTAAGGAGAGTCCCTCAGTCTTCCCAAGGTAAAGCCCTCTACCTGCCTCACTGAGTCTATATGCCCTCCCATTATCCTTATGGTTTTGTTTCACCAATTTTCCCTCCCCCACACACTTATTTCCTCTCTCAAATCCTTTGCCTCTGTCTGCAAATGCACTCAAGTCCTCTCCTTCTCCTACCGCCCCAGACAATAAATTATCGTCATGACATTACCCAGCAGATTTACTATTCCGCTTCCTTACTTCCCTTCACACCTCCACACATTTCCCAATCTCAAAGAAGTCACCAAAGCTCAGCATTTCACTTCCACCATTCCCAGCCCTTTGCAATCTAGAACAGTGTATCCTGCCTTTGTGCAGACTAGACACTCTGTAAGAGAAGGGACACCTCCCACTTCTCCAGGAAAATTACAAGTACAGTGAGCAGAAAGAAGAAGCGCTTTGAAATAATGGTATCAGGATTCTGCAAAGAAATCTCAGTGCTTCTCTCTGTAACCATGTATTGTAAGGATCTGTGGATAAATCAATTTCTTTTTCTCATACGGAACCACTGGGTTTTCAGAGCAGAGTCTGTGTCTAAGTTTGATAAAGTGGGAAAAACAAAGATTTGGATTTGAAGTTCTGGAACGTACCAGACCTATAACACAGAAGTTCTTATCAGGTTCAACCCTCTGAGTTTCTATAACCTGGTCTGTAAAACGGAGACGATAAGGTCAGCACCTGCCCTAGGCTTCTTGGGAGGAATCAATAAAGGAGTGTGTATGAGAATGTTTAAAGTCTAAGTTGGTTTCTGTCACAAGGCAGGTGCTCAGTGTTTGTTATCAATGATTAGAGATACTTTCCATAAAAAATTGGAAGTGAAATTGATAGCTGTCTTGTGGGTCCTGGAGAATCATCACTAATACAGGAAGGAGTCCCCCCCTTATGGGAGGGGGATATGTTCCAAGACCCTCAGTGTGTACATGAGACCACGGATAGTACTAAACCCTATATACACGATGGTTTTTTCTATGTGTACATACATAAACATAGTAAAGTTGAATGCATTAAAGTAGGCACAGTAAGAGATTAACAACAATAAGCAATAATAAAATAGAATAGCATAACAATATATTGTGATAAAATTATGGATGTGGTCTCTCTCTCTTTCTCTCTCAAAGTACCTTATTGTACTGTACCCACCTTTTTTATGATGAAGTGAGATGATAAAATGCTTACATGATGCGATGAAGTGAGGTAAATGGCATAGGTATGGTGCCTAACGTTAGGCTATTACTGACCTCCTCATGGTGGGTCAGAAGAAGGATTATCTGCTTCTAGACCGAGGCTGACAGCAGGTAACTGAAACCAGGAAAAGCAAACTGCAAAGAAGGGGGAACTACTGTATTAGTTAACAAGCAAACCTAATAGCTGAATCCAACTGTTCTCAGGGAAAGGCAATACAGGAAAAATATCTGATGCAGCCAAATGTCTCCCTGAAAAATTCACAGATCTGTGAGGCTCTTTGGCCAGTCTGAAGGAGAGAAAAATCCTCTACTGCCCCAAATTCCCTCCCCGGGGGGGTGAATCACATGCCTGAACTTCTGACAACAAAGCTCTGCCCAGTTGCCATAGCAACCCAGGGAGGAAGAGATCTTTTCAGTCTCTCTGTGCCCTTTGGTCATTCTAGCCCCACCATCACAAAGCAACATATATTCCCCATAGCACAATAAGTCCAGCAGAGTAACTTCTAGAAGTAACTACCCCCGCCAAATCCATGCTCCTCTCCAATGCACACAATTCATACTTGACATAAAACCCAGATTTCTATTTCACATTTTCTCTGACTCTACCTTACACTCCCGAGGTTCCTGCCCTATGAGCACACGCATCATTCAAATACCTGAGGAACTTATCATATCCTGTCTTTGCTCATACTCAGACAAAGAAACTCAGCTCTTTTAATCTCATTTCATAAATCAACCCCTCACACTCCAGATTTTTTTTTTAATTGCTATTACTCACTAGTGTGTCAACATCTCCCTTAAAGCTACTTGTCCTTACTGCAGTCCTTACCCACTGTCATTTTCTGTGTCCCTATTTTAGGAGCTTGTAATTAAGAAATATATATGTACAAAATTAGTATATACTATTTTATGTTATCAATACACTTACTAAATAGATGATTATTAACATATCTAATAATTTAATAATATGAACTATGTTATATAAGGATATAAATTATATATATATATTATATATATATACATGCTGGGGTAATGTTGATTTTTATTTTCATTTACATTGAACATGTCCTAAAATACTATCACCTGACTTAATTGATCCTGTTACTTTTTAGACTAGGAATGTTTGCTTCAACTCGCTTTTTCCACTGGCAGTTATTTCTTGCATTTGTGAGCAGATGCAAGTGAATCTCTCACTACAATAACCATCTAACTTAGATCTGCTGTATTTTTGTCCTTTTCCTAAGGCTTTTTTGCATCATTTTGCCATTTAAAATCAACTGACAGACATACAAATGATGAAAAATTTTGCTTGAATAAGATATCAGGGTTGAGCTGAACTATTCTTAAAATATTAATAGATAGCGCTTCAAAGAAAGTGCTGATTATGAATGACTCCATAACATTGTTGCCTCAGCTCAGATAACTGAAGGGGGGAAATCATGCACTTCTCTCTACAACCGAAAAGCACTGGCTACAAACAAAGGAAATTCATGTGATCAGTATACTCATAATTTCCTCATAGCGTCTAAAGAAGTAGCCAATTATTTTTCCTTGTACATAGTGTGTCAGAAGAAAATCTACAAGGTTCCTAGATCCCTTCAGTTTAAAAAATTTGTGCTTTTGCTACAAATCATTAAGGAAAACACAACAAAAGTCTAAAATATTGCTGTTCATTTGCAATTTCACCCTGGCTTAACCGAGTTCTGTAATCTGTTTATTTGTTTGTTTCCCCTGAAGGATCATGGTTTATAAAATGCAATCCACTGAAATACCTTTAGAATTTTATGTAATATTTAATTTTTTCAATCCACAACTAAATCTCCACATTGGAAAATCTAACCTAAAAAAATTAAGGAACACTCTATGCACAAAGAAGTTGGTAGAGTAAAAAAGTAGGAAAGTCTAACATATAAAACACAAAGCCAAAAACAGGTGGACTGTTAAGTTTTGTAAATGCAACTACTTATGAGAGATATATTACATGGAAAATACTGTGTTCTAAGATTTATAAAAGCATGCTACAGTTCTATATAGAAAAAGGCAAAATAATGGTACTCCTAGGTGGCTCAGTCAGTGTCTACCTTCGGCTCACGTCATGGTCCCGGAGTCCTGGGATCGAGCCGCACAGCAAGCCCTGCATAGCAGCTTCTCACTTTTCCCTCTCCTTCTGCCTCTCTCCCGGGCTTGTACTCTCTCTTTGAAATAAATAAAATCTGGGGCTCCTGGGTGGCTCAGTGGGTTAAAGCCTCTGCCTTCAGCTCAGGTCATGATCTCAGGGTCCTGGGATCAAGCCCCACATCTGGCTCTCTGCTCAGCAGGGAGCCTGCTTCCTCCTCTCTCTCTCTCTCTCTGCCTGCCTCTCTGCCTACTTGTGATCTCTCTCTCTGTCAAATAAATAAATAAAATCTTTAAAAAAAAAAAAAGAAAATCTTTTAAAAATGCAAAATAAACAGTGACAAGTCTTCTTTCTCTACTTGAGATGTTAAGAAAGTAACTACATTTTCCTTGCTTCCAGAACAACTTTTAAAATTGCAATCTCTGCCTACCATGATTTAGGCCTTGGTCTTCATGATCTAATGGGAAAGACAGACTTTCAATATTCTGGCTCTCTTATTCTGTCATCAAAATGAAAGACTAATACGTGTCTGAGAAACTTATTCTTTTTCTATTTAGGCATTTTATTGTCTTTTTTCAAAATCCAAATTACAATCCCAGAACTGGGATATGGTCTTAGCAATTTTGAATGAGAAACTTCAATTTTTCCAAACCAAAATTCTTCAGCAGAACATGCCCCCATATACAGATTTCCCCCTTGAGATCAATTAGACTTCACCAGAGCAAAGTTCTTGGCTGTTCTGAACTTTAAAAACTAATCTCCCTGACTCCTGCTTCTGGGGAGATGAGGTAGAGGTATTTTTCCCTATTCCTTCCACTGAGTGTAACTGAGAACCTTGGACACATTTTGTATAAGACAAACAGAAGACCAAAAGATGAAGAAAAGGCAGCAGATCAACTGGGCACATAGGGACCCAGAAATGAGTTCCCTGAGATTTCCTTTACTTCATACATCCCGGACTTGAGCTGGAGAGAAGAAATGACATGGAACATCCCAGTTCAATCTCCAAAGACTTATGCAGCAAGGAAGAAGCCAAACTCAATCAAGTATATGATTACATGTATGTAACATTCCTATGATAATAAAATTATAGCTCTGGAGAACAGACGAGCAGATGGCAGGGGTTAAGGAGCTGCTAAGAGTAGGAGGAAAAGTGGGGGAGGCTACAGAAGGCCTGCAGGGGGGAGTTTGGGGTGTTGTATCTGCTCTGTATCTTGACTGCATCAATGTTAATATACCAGCTGTGATAGGAAAACTATAGTTTCGCAAGATGTTAGCACTGGAGGAAATTGGATAAGGGGTACACAGACTCTCTCTGAATTATTTCTTACAACTGCATGTAAATCCACAATTACCTCAAAATAAAAAAAAAGATTAACTTTTCTGCAAGGAACTTCCAGTAAGTCCTAATCCGCACATTCAAATGGCTGACAAAATCCTTCCAATGAAAAAGTGACGCATGTTTCTATTCTAATATGTGTTCTATAATTTTTCTTAAAAACTAATCACAAACTTTCAAAGTATTCTTCAGAGCAGATATCCCATAAGCTTTTCTAGAACCAGAGAAGAAAAATTCACCTTACAATGAGCCAGCACAGTCACTAGATCTACTAGTGGATGAAAAAAATGTTTTCAAAGGTCGCTGAATTAATGGCTTTTAATTTAGATAATTTAACAACCAATATGGGGATCATTTTTCTACGAAGAAGCGCGAGTCATTCCCCATTACCCTGTCTGTATTGATATACTATATTTTCAATTTCCATCTTATTTGTACCTTTTCCTGTGAATTTTATTTCTGAGCTTTATTTCTTTTTATTCATGAGCCTTCCTGCCTCAATTTATCATCTTAAGAAAAAAAGGAGACTCGCTCCCTGGCTGACAGGGCAGCTGCTTCTTCATCCAAGGTGTTTTCTAGATTTTTGTGCTGAGCCCAGAACACTAAACTGCTTGAGGATTCACAGCACACGTCCCTCAATTCTGAGCAGGAATCTTTAAATATGTGGCACCATCAAGAGGCAATAGCTTGTACTGCCACTGTAACAAGGACCAATGGTTGGCTCCCGCGTGTAGAGAAACCTGCTTTTAATAGCGACAGTCACAGACTAGTATAGCAAAGAATTATATGGAGACATTGGCTCTGTGTTTCTCCAATGCGGGGTCACTAGATTATTGCTAAATGCTACTTTTTTCCCTCGTTCCCATCACTCCTCCATGTACCTACTGATCCAACTGATGGAGAAGAAAAAGATGTGAAAACTGTTTTTAGTCTCAGTTAGCTGAGGACAGTTGATACTCTTAATTTGCTAATGATTAATTCCTTCAATATTTACTAGACAATTACATACATGTGACAATTGGCCACTTAAAATACACAGAGAGAACGTCTGCAGTTTATTTTCTGATGACCCAAAGTGATCTAACCGGACAGTAGTCTACTTCATACTTCTCACTACTTAGAGATTTAGTCTTATTTTATTAGAAATGAAGAAAGTCTGTGTACAGAATGGACAGTTGATTTACACAGGTAGAGAGCATCACCATTCTAAGCTTGTACTGTCTAATATAGCATAATTATTTTCACTATTTCATCAAGTTTCCTTTTTTAAGGAAGATTTTTTTTATTTATTTGAGACAGAGAGAGTGAGAGAGAGCATGCATGTGAGTGTGCGGGAGGAGCAGAGGGAGAAGCAGGCTCTCCGCTGAGCAGGGAGCCTGATACAGGGCTCCATCCCAGGGCTCCGGGATCACGACTTGAGCCGAAGGCAGACGCTTAACCAACCGAACCACCCAGGTGCCCCTCCAAAAGTTTTCTGAACATAAGAAAATTTAAAATTGCACATCTGGCTCACAATGATGGCTCCCATTATATTTCTGAGCTAGAGCACTGACCATCCAGGTAAAGGCATCAAGGTGAAAGGTGCAGAATGGCAGAGAACTGACAGACTGAAATATTAGAGCCAAGGCTTCACCAAAATGAGTCAGTTGAGGGCTTACGCTAACTCTGAAGATTAAATAAACTAATGTAACAATAGACATTCTGAGTCAGAATATAGAAAGTGAGTCATAATTTCTAAATATCCCTTTAAAAAGTCTAAGCCACCAAGTTAATTTGGTCAGTAAACCAACCTCTCACCCTCCTGGAGTTTAACTGAACCACTCCCCACTAGTGCAACCATTTTTTGAAAATTACAACTCTGGGACGCCTGGGCGGCTCAGTGGATTAAGCCTCTGCCTTCAGCTCAGGTCACGATCCCAAGATCCTGGGATGAGGCCTCGTAGGGCTCTCTGCTCAGCAGGGCGCCTGCTTCCCCGCCCCACCCCCCTCCCCGCCCCCACCTCTGCCTGCCTCTCTGCCTACTTGTGATCTCTCTCTGTCAAATAAATAAATAAAATCTTAAAAAAAAAAAAATTACAATTCTGCCAGGATGTAGCAGGGGGAAGGGCCACACCAGGAAGAGATCCCTTCCAAGTTTGTGAGACTGGAGAACAAAATAATTTTCAATACTTCAGCTTGCCTTCACATTTCAAACACATTCTTCTCAGGGGAAAAAAAAAAAAAGATTAATATTATGGCTAGGTCGCAAAAGATTAATATTATGGCTAGGTCGCATAAGACGTTCTCTTAACGTTGCCATTCTGCCTCCAACCAAGAAACCCTGTCAAATTCACAATGCAAAAAAAAAGTCTGAATGCCCAAAATGTCTTTGGGGTCAGGAATCACAGGGAAGTACAGGTAGCCAGAATCCCGGCAAGAAAGCAAGGCATACTTTTGGTTAGAGTGACCTTCACCTGACAAGGCTCACACTTCTTGGGCTCCCAAATGGTTTTTCCTAATTATAAAATTAAATAGCACCAACTTGTTTACTCTGTCATTTTTAAAATGGTATCTGCATCTTATCATTTTAAGATTAGTGAACATATACATTTATTTTATAGAATGCTGTAATTCCTTAAATACCCACCACTATACTGATATTTACTTTTAGAAACATAGGTCTCTGGGCTGCTCATCAGTACACAAGCAAGACTCTGGGTCCTGCAACCTTGGCCCCGTTTAACCCTGGAGAGCACCAGTTCTTACAAAGAATGCAAAGAAATTTGCAAAATAGAGGAAACCATCTAATTTTCACCTTTTCATTTTTAACTGCATATTGGAAGGGAATTGCCCCACTTCTGGAAGCAAAAGAACACATTTGTGCTCAGATATTTGCATTCTTTTTCATTGAGCTTCATGGTTACCTGGAACCAAGTGCACAAACTTAAGTCTGGGATATTTGAGAACAAGGGGAGAAGCTTCAACCACAGAACAAGGAAAGCCAGAATGAATGTCATTAATGGGTATCAAAAACATTCATTTACTCTTTTCAAAAACAGGTGTACAATGCTTCTCGCACTCTCATCAATGGCTAGGAGGTGGATATACAGCAGAGAAGAAGATCAACACAGTCCCAGCCTCGTGCAATCCAGAAGTCTTCAGCTGTAAAGAGCTTTCAGAGAAGCTACTGGAACAAAATGTCTTCCAAACAGCACAGAACTGCTGACCCAGACATTTCATCTATTCCAATAACAATACCATGGGAATATTAACATCTTCCTTGAAAGAAAGCCAACCTTATCTTCAGAATGGTAGAGCGTGTAGAAAGTTAGAAACCTGGGGCTTCAGGAGATGGGCATCACATTACAACGCATTTGAAAAATAAATGGCAAGTGTGGTCCCACATAGTTCCATATGGCGACAATGCTGTTTATTGAGGCACCACAGAAGACTGCCATCAGCCAGAAAGAAAATATTGGATTGCTACAGTGCAATTTGTGGGGAACCACTGGTTCTCCACGATAGCACACAGATGCTTTTGGCATTGTAACCAAATGAAGATTCTTACAGCACCCAAGTTTGCTATAGAGTTTTTTCATTTTCCCCCCTGTCTTTTTAAAATGTCTTTTCCCTAGACTTTAAGATGCACTAGATGCCATCCTTATGTCGATATTACTGGGAGGGAGGCAAATGAGAGGACTAACAGAATACCCTGTCTACTGTACAATTATTCCTCTAGCCTCTAGAAAACCGAGTGTGTCATAGAATCAGCATCCTAGCCTTCTGGAGACAGCTCAACCATTCATGTCCTCCACTTGGAAAATAGCTGTAACCATCACAGACCAGCCCAGAAGGAGGTCATGGGGTCTATGGACTGGAGTACATACATTTCATGCGCACAGAGCCCTCTCAAGACCTCACTTGGACCTGGTAACTCTTAGTTTGGAATATTTTTAAACAAGGCTTGATATCTGGTTTCAAAAATCAAAAAATGAAAGAAAAGGCTGGCATAATGACGAAGGCAAGAACTGGCAGCTGAGAGCAAGAAAGAAGGAATAAAATTTATGAAAAATCAAACATCTCAAATAGCACAGCAGTTGGAGGCCACTTAATGTAGACTCCAATTGGATTATTATACTTCATAAATAGGTCCTTGGAGATTCATAATTAGGGTTCAATCTTTAAGACTCAATATAATTACCTTGAATTTTCAAATAGAGATTGAACAAGTGAAAAACAACAACAAAAAAAATCCAGATGAAACACTAGTATAATCACAGCTTAGCTAAAAGTACTATAGAAATTATGCTCAGTGAACCAACCTTACTTTGCTCAGTTTCCTCACTACTGAGTTAAATAAATCTTTGGCATCTATTCATTTCATATTTGTGTAAGAGTTCTGTTTCTTTTTTTGAAAATTATGCTTTGACATTTTGGAGGTGCCTGTGAAGTGTCCAAGTACACTCGTCTTGTGGAGTCAATTAAATTGCATTTTTCAAGAAATAGATCCCATGGGCTGGAAATCCAGGCACAGCTTCTCTTGGATCCTGGAGTAAATCCCAGATGGCAGGAGAACTTTACCTTCACTGACTTGCTCTTTTCTGCAGTTTTTGCTTTCCTGGCTGTGCTTTGCTTCTGTTTCTTATTTTTGACCAAGTTTGACCTGAGTTTTAGTTTGCACGCAAACCAATAGTTATCTCCACTGGTGGCAGTCACGAGTGGGGATCTGGTTTTATGGTCTGGCCACTTGTGATCTGCAGGTAGAACTGAAATTCAACCTTGCTCAGGTGAAAGATGACTGAGCATTTGTATTTGTTCTTGTTTTAATTGGTTGGTTATTTCGTTTTCCGTGAGTTCAAATCAGGACACTATTTTGTGCCCAGTGGAACAGTGAGCAGTCTCTTGAGATATGGAACAAGTAAATTTTATGTTCCAGTATTTACTTTTGATCTGCAGCTGAAGCTATAGAACCAAATTTTAAGTTTTTCATCTGAGGCTCTGTACCTCAGGGGGGGAAAAAAATCACTGTGTAAGAGTGAAGTATTTTCCTACTTCTTAAGGATAATAATAAACTAAAATAAAGAACCTCTGTTCTGATTGCTTTAGAGACTAATCAGCGTCTAGATAAATCTAACATTTCCAAAATTCTAAGAAAATGCAATGAAATTCTAATAATTAAGATATGTTCGCATTTTAAGAAAAAGAACTGTCTCATCAAAAAATGCTGATTTCAGAAGCATTTTTTTCCTTAGAAAGCAAGTTTATGTGATCAAAGCAAACTCTTGTACAAGTCAGACAGATCTGACACCCTGGTTTAAAAATCAGCTGTATGTTTTTTCCTTATTTTATCAACATATGGTACAGTAAATATGTAATTTCCTATTTTTTTAGAGTTATTCATTTAAGAGAAAGAGAAAGAGAGAGCATGAGTAGGGGAGAGACAGAGGAGAAGGAGACAATCCCAAGCAGACTCCACACTGAGCACAGAGCCCAATTGTGTGGCTCGATCCCAGGACCCTAAGATCATGACCTGAGCTGAAACCAAGAGTCAATCCTCAACCGACGGAGCCACCCAGGCTCTCCTATAATTTCATACTTAAAATAAGTTTGGATTTATTTTATCACAAAGGGATTAGTTTACCTGAATTTTGTAAATGTCTTATAATATTAGTTTGCTGAAAAGATAAGCTAAGATCACTTCCATATAATGTTTAAGGTGAAGAAAAATATAAAAGTTGTGCTCAACTAAACTGAATTATAATTGTGACACACCTTTTCATATCAATGGTAATTATGTTCTGTGATGTGTCAGTTGAAGCATAATTTCCAATATCTTCAAGTTAGATACTTTTTTTCTTAAAGTATCTGGTTGTTCCAGAATTGACAAAAGACCAGAAGAACAAAAGATGGTGAAAATTTAAAAATTGTAGGTTTGCACAAAGGGAGCTTTATTTGACTTGGTTTATAATACTTGAAATAGTAAGCTATAAAAATGTAATAAAATGTTAAAATTATGGCAAAGCTTGCACACTTTGATGGGTTTATTAATAAAGTAATTTTTAAAAATGTAATGCATGACAAATACCTTATAAACATAAAGCTAAAATGCAGTTACCTATATTGAAATGACAGAATGATCTTGGAGAAATCAGCCTATGCTTACAAAAGGTAATAAAAGGTTATTTTTCTACATAACCTGCCCAGGAAAGCAGAGAGATTTTGAATCTCACAGGAGAAACTTTTGTGTTATATCCCTAAATATTTCAAATGGAAGTTCCTCATTTCCTAATGATTTAAGATTGCTTGTTTATTATAAAATGTTGTTGCTTTATTCAGTAGACAAACTGCAAATATTCATTTTTCTCATGCATCCACAATCCTATATTAGTCACGTAATGAAATCTTCTCTAATTTATATTTGATTTTGCCTTCCCAAAATCGGACCTTAAATTCAGGGGAAAAAAATTTTTCCAAGTTATCTTTTATACATGATCCATCCTTAAGTTTTCCCACTTTTCCCTGGGCAAGCACCAGATTTGTTCCTTAACCTTACAAAAAGAATGTCAGAAATAATTAGGTTTGCTATGCCCTTATTTGTGAATAGCTCAATACCATCAAAAATAGCATAGGAAGATCTGTCAAATGAAATGAGAAGCTCAGCCTTCCCTAGGCTAATTTTGTAAGGGTAAAATATTATAATACAAACAATGTTCAGAGATGGCATACTTCACAGAGAGGTCCTGGGTGTCTGTGAATGCCTTCATGCTCTGTGATTCGTTCTCACCCTCTGGGGAAACACTGGTTAAATAAGACCAATGTCCTACGCACCGACAGAGGATTTTACCTCTCCTTCTTGCTGATTACTCTTTATGAGCTTAACCACAGATGAACCACAGACACTTACCCTTACCCTCACCAAGTGATCTCTGCTTTCCTCTCATGGTTGCTTACACACTCTGCGGCTAGTTACAGACTAGAATGTGACTTAAACAGAGTCTCAGAGCCTGGTAGATAGACCTTTACCAGATACTCTCTTCAATCTCGAGATTTCAGAAACAGACTTGTGAGTAAATGCTTCTGAGTTCTTAGCTGACACTGCATAGGCAAGCAGGAAACAGTACAAGGTGGTTAAACCGGGACTTCTTTTAGTCCACAAATAGATGACTTCATGAAATCAAGCTGATGACCCAAGATGCAAAGGAATAAGAATTCTATAGAACTCATCGAACTGATCCTGGAAATCTAATTTCCATATGTCTCATGGAAAATCATTGGCATTGTGTGTAATATTCTACTGTCTAAATGGGGAACATCTTTAGCATTCATCTCCATCTATCTCTAACCCTCAATTTAGTTGACTCTGATTCTGTAAACTAAAGGAAACATTCTTTCAAGGGTAGCTTCTTCTCCTTGGTCCCTCAGAATTCAGGAAGAAATATTTTTCCTAACTCACTTATTATTATTATTATTATTTTAGGTTTGGTTTTTTTTTTAAGATTTTATTTATTTATTTGCCAGAGAGGGACAGCATGCGCACAAGCAGAGGAAGTGGCAGGCAGTGGGAGAAGCAGACTCCCTGCTGAGCAGGGAGCCCAATATGGGGCTGGATCCCAAAACCCTGGGATCACTTCCCGAGCTGAAGGTAGAAGCTTAACTGAATGAGCCACCCAGGTGTCCCAGTCACTTTATTTTTTAAAAGCAATAACATTACTTGCATGGGCCAATAAGAATCTCTCTACCTTTTTACTGGGATGTCATTAGACAAACGGACTAAGCAACAGGGGCCAAAACCAAAGTGTCATATTTAAAAATAAGCCTCATTTCATTGAATATCATAAAGCCCATTATGAAGCAAAAAAGGGATCTAACTTTACATTTGGAGGCAATATCCATAAAATTCTCCCAAGAAATTGAACCAAGACCTAGTTTGTGACTTACAAGGCCCTGACTTGACAGGCAGTAAGGAAGGTCACTTCCTGGATTGTCAGGAACCTTCGTAGATTTGGGGAAACTGGAGGAACGAGAAATTCGCCAACAATTAAAAGTGCTAAAGATGAAAACTGGAGGTGATTTTCGAGGTTGGTCGTTTCCTGTCCTTGGAACAGAAGAGGAAATAATAGCATCTCAGAAAGATCACTGGAGTGAGGGAAGCCACTGAAATGCTCTCCTGGATTCCTTAATAAATTATCCAATAGAGCTGAACTTTCTGGCTTCCCTAAGAGTAGTTGCTCAGGGATGAAGGGTACAGCCTAGGGGACAGAGTCAATGGCACAGCTTTGTAAGGTGACAGAAGGAAGCCACACTTGCAGTGAGCTTAGCCTAAGGTATAGATGTGCAGAATCACTATGTTGTACGCCGGAAACTAACTTACCTAATGTAACTCTGTGTGTCAATTATACTATAATAATAATTTTTTAAAAAGTAAGAGTTGTTCATCACACTACAGAGCCAGATTTGCTATGCTGCATTCAAGAAGGCTTATTCATATGCTAATTAAAACTTCTCCTGAACTGTCAATGAATCAAGCCCAAATACAATGCCTTTTTGTGACCATGAAAAATCTCTGGAAGATTATTTACGATCACAAAGGAAACTGTCCTACTGGAGCACCATCTAACAGAGCCACCCAAGGAATGCAGAATTTTGTAAGGGTATGCACGTTCGTTGGCATTCACTATTACTGGTTAGGCTATATGCAAGGATCGATACTGACTTATCAACATCTATGAGGGACACAAATGATTCTTTGTGAAAAATTCCAAACAGTTTTTGTCCTGGATAGAGGCAAACGGTTTCTGCCCATTCGAATCCAAAGGTTACAATTTTGTTATCCTGTAGGGCATTACTCAGCTTGGTATGTGATTCAGAAATCTTACTCCAGCATACTTTCTTTTAGCAATGAAAATCCTTTTGATACTCTTATACTTTTGTAAATCAGCTTTATCAACCCCTGTTGCATCCCTCTTTAAGGAACAGCTCAGCATTAATGAATTAAAGTAAACTCTCACCCTGGTCGTCCTAAGAAACACATAGGCAAAAAAGTCTACGCTTAAAAGAAAAGAGTAAGAACGCAGCAGTTTGCCCTCATTCATGAATGGGACTCTCAAGAGATAGTATCCCCCTTTCTTACTGTTTTCAGTATTTCCCACAGTCAGCAAAAATCCATTTTCAACAGAAAAAGACGACTCAAAAAACTTCCCTGGATGTGTACTTGGGTGTCACTGCATGGACTAGGAGACACTGCAGAAGGGAATAGGGTGGGGGGGAAGGTACGTGTATGTGTACAGAGCAGGAAAAAGGCTGAGCAACATTTAGCTGACCTTTCAATTTTCTAGACCACTTGCTCTACAGAAAAGGTTACTGCCTAATTCCTAAACAGTCGTGATTTCCCCAATTACTCCTATCAGACCATGCCATATCAATTTGATGGCATCCGTAATACAAATCAGTGTTTACTCACTGTCTTAAAGAAAAGTCTGTAAGACTTATAAGAAATTCAGTAAAATTCACAACCACTCGGTTAGGTTTATCAGGAATCTACGCGTGAGAGGACTTCCCAGAGCCACGTAATCTAACACTAGGTACAGGCAGGCCTTCAAACGCCCCCACGTGACCAGCCATAGGGACTGAGAAAGGGAAGGACAGCAGAATTCTAGAAAGGCAAAGCAGTGGCTGGGGCACGTGGAGCTCCTACAGGCCTCCAAGTGTGTCTCCAAGAAGCTGCTCAAGGGAAGAGTGAGGTCAAGTCGGATGAGGATTACCAGTCGCTCCATCTCCTGCTCCCTGAGTCTCTCCTCCCTCTGCCGCCGGTGATAGTCCATCAGGTCATCGCGGCCGGAAATGGAGCTGATGCTGCTTTTCCTCTCCCGGAGGATGGGCTGGGGAGTTCCTGAGGCCTGTCGGAGGCTCTCCAGGTCGGCGTCATCAAACTCGACAGACCCACAGAAGTTCCTCCTGGCGGCGAACGTGTCCCCGGGAGGAAACGAGTGCCCCGGGCCGGACCCGGAGTAGGGAGCCCTGTCAAGGTCATCAGAGGTGCAGGAGGAGGTGGAGGCCAGAAGCATCTTCCGAGCCACTCGAGGACTGGCAGGGACGCTGAGGGTGGAACTGACATAAGGATGCCCCTCCGATGCGGAGGGTTTATAGGGTAAAGCCCCTGAGCTCAAAGAAGAAAAATTCAGGTAATTGTCGTTGTCTATGATGCTATGAGGTAGATCCTTTTCCCCCAGTTTTGTTCGTTTGGAATTGCCCAGAGAGTTTCTGGGAGGCAAACTGAGAGGCGTCAGCTGGTTGTCGGTGGCCCTGTGTAACCTGGGGAGAGAGCGGCTATAGGCTCCCATGTGACTCAGGCTGCTGCCCGAATACTTCCTGGTTCTTAAACCGATGTTTTCAGACGCCGGCTCCTTGTGTCGGCTCAGCTTGGGCTGAAGGGTCAGGTTGTCCTGGATGCTCATTTTCCTGGCTTGCTTTGGGCTTGAAGGCATGCTTGCTGCCCCCGATCTGCTGATGGGAGAGGGGCCAGTGTCGCTCAGGGAACTTCCATTCCACATGGTCAGGAGTGAGCCGGACACCTTTCGGCCTTCCAGCCCCCCGAGAAAGTAGACATTGTCATGGGATTTATTCCTTAAGCTGTATTTGGAATAGGGAGGCTTCTCTGCCAGCCTCAAGGACCTTTCGCTGTCCCGGCCAGTATAATGATCAAAGTCCGCTCTCCCAAGTGGGTACCCACTGAGGGAGGGGGAAGTGCTGAGGAGAGGGGTGGGCGGTTTCACGGAAATACTTTTGTCAGTTCCATCACAGGAGAACTGCCTGCTTCCCTGGATTTTGGCTAGTGAGGGGCTGCTCCTGACATTGGATCCCAGAGGGGAAGGGCTTCTCTTAGCAGCCACAGGTTGTGAGAGGGTTAAGTAAGAGCCCGAATAGTCTCCATTGGCTTTAAACCTTAGGCTGGAGGAATATTTCTTCGGGCTCAGGCTCTCCATCATGTTTGGGGAATTGTCCTCGAGGGAATTTGCCACAAAGCTGGCCTCTAAGCTACCATTCTGTAAATCGAGCGGCTTCTGCTTGTGGCTGTGCTCCGCCATGATCTTGTCGGAATCTGTAAAGGGGGAAAAAAAGAAAGTTTTACTTAGCAAAGAAGATTGAAAAAGACCAAGTACTTGTCAGCCTACATCTGAACAAACAGCCTTGCCGTCTGATGTAATTAACAAACATGACGTAATCAACAAACACAAACCCTGTGTTAGTAATAAATCTCATTAAACTACTGTAAAATGAAGAACCATAAAGAACACTGATCTGGAGCGGGGGCGGCGGGGTGCACCTGAGTGACTCTGTCAGTTAAGCCTCTGCCTTTGGCTCAGGACATGATCCCAGGGTCCTAGGATCAAGCCCCATGTAGCGCTCTCTGCTCAGTGGGGAGTCTGTTCCTCCCTCTCATTCTGCCACTGCCCCTGCTTGTGCTCTTTTTAATCTTAAGAAAAAAAAAAAAGAACACTGATCTGGGATGCTTTTTGTACAAAAGAAAAATAACTCGAGAGGCCATCGATGATAGTTGAGAAGAATAAATGCCTAACAAAGTACAGGTGAGGTTCTTCCATAAACAAGACAATGTCCTGTTAGTGTCCTGGTCCTCGATGGACCACCTGCTTCCTGAGCAGCAACCAAATACCCAGCGTGGTGATGCAACGCACCCTCCTTTGGAAGTCTGCTAGAATCATGAACTGCTCAGAAGTACAGTCCTGCAGAGACAAAATTCACATTCTGGCACACAAAGAAAGTTTCACGTTACATACTGATCAGTAACATGAGGGTCAGAAGATGACCCTTTAAAGGGGTTGTGAGAGTCAGGTTCTCAATAAAGATGTCATAAAGTTCATGCATCCATCAGAAGAAGGCAGGTAATCGAGGAAACAGAGAAAACATTTGCCAAAACTATTGCCATGTCAAGGTCAGGAGGCAGGACTTAAAACCTGAAACTGAAGTATTCTTCAAGTTCCAGGTCCCCTAAATGAATCATGCTCATCCTTGATCTCACACTCTCGTCTCTTGTGGAAACACTTTTATCTCTTTAGCCCACCCACTCTTTAGCCCACCCATTCTTCATGGCTCAGATTCGAATTCTATCCTCCATGCTTACAGTTTCTTTAAAAATGTATGCACCCGGAAGAGTATTTTTGGACTCCAGTTTGAATTGCATTAACTTAAAAAACTAAAGTTTTAGGTTATGAAAACATACTTTAAATACAAATTATCAAATAAATAAATAAATAAATAAAAATTAAATACAAATTATCACTGCAAATGAGAAGGTTTGTGTTTGTACCTGATAAAAATATGTATTCTGCAGATTATCATCAAAGCAAAGACACAGTTTTGAACACTCTCATTGAACTCGGGCTCTGCTGAGATCGTCCAACACCTCAGGCTCCTCAGACACTCTGTATTACAACTCTGGTCTCTGTATCAGCAGAGTCGCTCATGGTGAGTAACCAATTTTATAATGTGCTTGTTTCCATAACGACGCCACAAATTCAAGGAAGAGGGGTAAGTGTAGTGCTTCCATCTCATCTCCAACCTCTCCTGACTCCCATGGACCCACTGGTGAGACAATCAATGAACACTAGCTTTCAATTTCTGTCACAGCCTTCCCCCCACGTCCTAGCCAGAGATCAGGGACTTTGCCTTCCTTGTTCAGCTTTGCAGACTTCCTCGGCAGATTCACGCAGTAGAGCAGGGAATGGCTTCCTACCCAGGCTGGGACCAAGTGACAGTCTGGGTGCTTAAATCCTAGATGGGCTAAGTACTGATCAACTTGTAAAGCTCAGCTTCCTCCAATAAGCTCTGCTTGGGGTTCTCTACCCTCCAGCCCAAATTCCTGCCTTGAGGGATTAAAACCATTATTATCTTTTGGAGCAGCCTTAAAAAAAAAAAAAAAAAAAATTGAGATTCTCCTTTAGAACTGCCTCCCAGATGGAATCTGGTCTTACAATCTGGCCTTTGTCAGATCTTTCAGTCTTCAGGGTCAGTGCCATCTCTGCTCCCAAGCCAAATATCCCTTTCAGCAATTGCCTATGACCACCAGCTATGACCTTGAGAGCAACACAAGCCTGGTTTTAGACACACCTCCCTCTGTCCCCTCGGAGGACTGAAACCAAGATGACCTCCAGTCATGCTCCCCTCTGTTCTCACCGTACTTCTTTCCGCTTGGTCGGCCATGCTGAAATTTCAGCAAACCTTGGCCAATTCCCTCAAGTTAAATATTTTCTAATTGAAGAAACAAGGAAAAGAGGGGGCCATGAAGACATTACAGTGCTATTTATTATGGGGAGGGGAATAACCCAAATATTTATTTTATTTTATTTCAGCTTTATTGAGGTATGACTGACAGATAAAACTGTAAGATATTTAGAATGGACACTATGGTGATTTAATGTACATTATGTTATGAATGGCGTCTCACCATCTGGCTAGTTAACACATCCATCACTTCACAAACACGTATGTGTGTCTGTGCGTGTGTGAGAGAGAGAGAGAGAACGTTCAAGTTGTAAATGAGTTGGCACAGACTTTCAGCTACAAGATGGGTATCTGAGGATCTAGTGCAAAACATGGTGACGACACTGTAGTCGAAAACATTGTTACATCACTGAAATTTGCTAAGAAAGTAGAACTTAAATGTACTCAGAAATACTTCACTTTTAAGTCGATTAGGTTCTCATTTTTCTGAAGCGCTTATCCAATTGTTGAGCCAGATATTAACTCTTCTAAAAAAGCTTCTTGGTCAGACTAACTTAATATGTAAATATTTGATGACTTTAACATTTTCCCCAGCTCTTCTTCTTAATGACTCAGGCATAGCGTTAAATCATTCAAATGTACCCATTCCATACTCTAAGCATCTGAAAAACTAGAAAATCAAGCACAATGCCTTTCCTAATATGAGTAAAGTGAACAGAGTGGTTATAAGACAATTCTCAGAAGTCTGCTGAACATAGCTTGTAAAGTAATATTAGCATCCTCATCTTCTAAAAAATGTAGTTAACATACTGGGTATTTACCCCAAAGATACAGATGTAGTGAGAAGAAGGGCCATCTGTACCCCAATGTTTATAGCAGCAATGGCCATGGTCGCCAAACTGTGGGAAGAACCAAGATGCCCTTCAATGGACGAATGGATAAGGAAGATGTGGTCCATATATACTACAGAGTATTATGCCTCCATCACAAAGGATGAATATCCAACTTTTGTAGCAACATGGACGGGACTGGACGAGATTATGCTGAGTGAAATAAGTCAAGCAGAGAGAGTCAATTATCATATGGTTTCACTTATTTGTGGAGCATGACAAATAGCATGGAGGACAAGGGGAGATGGAGAGGAGAAGGGAGTTGAGGGAAATTGGAAGGGGAGGTGAACCATGAGAGACTATGGACTCTGAAAAACAACCTGAGGGTTTTGAAGGGGCGGGGGATGGCAGGTTGGGGGAGCCAGGTGGTGGGTACTAAGGAGGGCACATATTGCATGGAACACTGGGTGTGGTGCAAAAACAATGAATACTGTTATGCGGAAAAAATATATAAATTAATTTTTAAAAATGTAGTTAACAGTACATATATTTGAAGTGGTTCTGCTTACTGTGCGGAAAAATCTAAAATCCCAGCACAAAGTTCTAAGTATTTCATTCATTCAATGGTTCTCAGGTGCCCACCATGTATCAGATATTGACTTAGGTATTAGTGGCACTGGCAAACATTCCTGTTCTCCTTTTCTCAGAAACAAAGAGGTGTTGCTCTTGCTCCCAGGGTCATAGTCGTGTATGGCTATGTTTCCTGCTTTGATCAAGACACTATGAGAGAAAGTGACATGTCAGTTGCAAGCTGAAACATGAAGGGCTGGGGCATGATTCACTCTTTCCACCCCCTTGCCAAGATGCCTAGCATGCATCCAAGTTTATCCAGACTTTATTAGCCTATCCCCCTCAATGAGGACACCGTGAAACAGGACCCTTGCCAACCCAAGGCTGTCTTAAGCCACTGAGATTTGGGGGTTGTTAGGTACTACGAGGGTGTTAATCTTCCTTAAGTTCTTACCATAAACTAGGCTTTCAGCTGGCCACTGGGAAGTATGTGGTCATAGACCACTTTCCGCCTTTACACAGTTTATGATCCAAAGAGAAAGACACTCGTAAGAACAAATGATTGCCATACAGGGTGACACATGCCTTTACAGAAAACTGACTGATGCACTGGTAAAGGATAAAAAACCAGTGAGAGTGGGGAGTCTATGGAAAACATGGTGGAAAGAAATGACAACAAAGTTTAGTCCCCTGAAGGAAAGGGAATCTGATGAGTACTCTCTGATGGTAGCATAGGACCACTTCTACACCTAAAATTCCGTGTTTTTAAGGGTATAAAAACTCCCAAGCCCATCAGAGGTTATGCTACTTGTACATGCAGCAAATATCCCGTCTCCGACAGAATTAATAACAAAAATTGTGTAAGGAAAAAGATACGGTTATTTTCTATATTATGCTCCTTTTTGAAAAAAAAAAGTCTAGTACATAACTCTGCTAAGATGAACTATATTTAATAATGATGCATTTCTCTCTCATAGTAATTTAAATCGTTACCCCTCTCCACCACCATGTATGATATGACCTCAAGGGTCCCAGCCATTGGCCTAGTCTCAGAGTGGTTTAAATCGGAAAGCAACCTTCCAACCATTTAGGATATTTTAGACAAGGCTACAAAAGGAAATCCATGAGATATTAGAATAGACAAGAAGAGAATTAAAGTCAGTTAGTGGGGAGACTTTGGTTTTTAAGATAATGTATACAAAATGGGAAACAGAGCTAAGTTAGAAGAATTCCCACAATGTGCAGAGACAGCAATCCTGAAAGCAAGTCAGAGCACATGTGATTAAGTAGACGTCAAAAATTAAACAGCGAGCCCAAACACTGCATTTTAAATATTTACTCTGTGAACGGCACAAAGCTGAAGGGTTTAACACCTCATGTCAAAAATGGATGTTTAAAGGTTTAATTTTCTTAAAGAGTATAGTTTTTCTGTTTTCTCCGAATAAAACTGGTCAGGTCACTATTATAAAGTAAATAAATTCTATTTTGGTATGGGAAACAAAAAGCTTAATTTTTGATTCAGCCATCTAAGATGATGATGTCATTTCAGATGATAAACTATGTTACTATATTTGAACTTGTTTACAGTTGCAAATGCTACTTAATAACCCAAATAAAATACTAACAAATTCTCTTCCCTCTTCATTTGGGGAAATAAAACCAGAGAATACCAAACTACTACAGACTTCTCACTGAATTATAGGGTGCTAACCCTTGATACCCCTCACCTCCTCACACAAGCTTTCCTCAAACAGTTTGGTTGGCCCAACAAAATGTAATACCAAAATACTGCAACACAGTAGTTCCTGAAAAAATCAGCTTTATAGACTCTGGGAAAGAGGCAAGCAGGACATTTGCAAATAAGAAACCATATTTGAGAAACATGCAACATTTCTCCCCCATACATACATACTTGTAGGGGAAAGTCAAGCATGATGTGGATGGAAGAATGTTCCAGAGAGTATTTGAAGGGATATTCATGTTTGATACCCTAGTTTTTCAATTCAATCTCACTGGGTCTGTTAAGGTTATGTAAACATTTGGCTGTACATGTAAAAATTTATCACCAAATACAAATACAGAACTGACTCATTTTCCTGAAGTTTGGTTTACCTGCCCTAGCTGAGTGCATCTGTATACTTGTCTCAACTTGGTGTCTTCTAATTCCACCAATCAATTCAACTCAAAAGGTAAAGAAGCAGCTGGTGCCCTTTCTGAGCCTGGGAGTGACAATCATGGCATGACACCTTTCTCCTTCGCTACTTCCGGAGTATTCTCTTCATTGCAAGTGAGATCACATAAGTGGAAGTTTAGAAATGGGGAAAGCACAGGAGGACGGAGAACGGTATCCAGCACGTCCTTTGAAGGAGGATGAAAGCGTGAGCCAGGAGGGGAGAGGCCGGAGGGTAGAGAACCCAGTTGGGAGAGTTTGGGTTTAATGAATTCCCTGGAAATGAGGGAAGGATTGTTGGGACAGGAACACTGCAAACAGAATGCATCAGAGACCACAGCTGAGTAAGAACTAGGATGGTGGCAGGTAAAAGGAAGGTGTTGTCAAAGTGGCAAACGAGAGGGAGGGCAAGGCGGAGAGAGATCTGCATTAACATGTGTAAAAGGGGAGGCAGGTGAGGAAGACTCATTTTTCCAGCCTGGCTTCTGGGTCTACCCTGATGTGTTTATTTTGGGTTTCCTAAACATCTTATGCAAACAAAAAGAAGTCTTAGGGGAATTATAAAATGACTGCGTTGTTACTATAGAAGCAAGAGTCCTGAGGGCTTTAGAAACTGTGTCTATTACATGCATATCCACAGAATGGGCGTGGAGAAGGGGAGAAGGCATCTGGTGCCCGTCTGAGAGAAAAGACAACACCGGGAAGTCTAAACAGGAAAGAAGTTAATGTGTGTTAAAACATTTGGGCTTACTTTCCAATCCATAAATTTAATCCCCCCAGAGCTCCTATTATTTTATCACCTGAAATGTACATCAGCTCACTGTCAATTAGAAAATGCCAGAAGTCATGAAGAGATCTCCGGAAGATTGCACAGAAACTCACAGCACTTTTTCCCTAGAGAAGAAAATTACGTGAAAAACTAATCGTGTTGGTAAGTTTCTTGGTAGCTCCTTTCCTCTCTGACACACAGTTCTGGCATCTGTTTTGAAACAAGGGTTCTCCAGCACCCTTTACACTCAGTAAAAATACAGTGAAGCTGACCCCGTTGAAACTGTGTCACCAGCGGTGAATTTGTGGCCCTGCAATGGCCAGTGCTGGAGGGATCTAGGTTTCAAGAGACTGAAAACACACCCGGAAAGGTAAGTTTTAAGAAACAAACAAATTAACATAAAATGTGTGTTGTGTTGCATTGCACTGCCTTGCATTGTGTTGTGTTAAGGGAGAAGGACTTACAGTCTGGTCCATATAAATGCAGTTATCCAGAAACCCAAAACAGTTTGGAGGGGTCCTTAACTATAGGATGCATTACTTGTCGTCTGACGCTGTCATGCACAGACACTTCTTAGGGTCACCCAGGACGGCAGGGATTCATCAGTGGGGGACTGGCAGAGCAGGGTAGACCATGGGAGAGTGGAGACTGTTTCATATAGCTGGGAAGAGGTGAGGATGCAGATTATGGAAGCAAACTCAGAAAAAAATAATAACCCTCCAAGATCAGGAAGGTATCGATGAAAATTTCTACCTTATTAAAAAGTTTGAGTCTCCACTGTGCCCTACACAGGCCCGTGGAGATTGGGGGCTGGCTCAGGGCACCTCTGCTGTCACAGACCATGGCTGACGCTGGTGTTCAAAGCTCTCCCAGAACACTGGTGGTCTAGGGGCTGGTCTCTTTCAGCGCTGATGTTTACAATATGGCGAGGTTATAAATAAAGCAAGCACTGATGACATGTAATTGAATTCAGACACCAGCGTAGAGCAGTCCCTCAGAAGCAGTGCCATTCTTTACAGGAATTCTAGGGAGGAGGGGTATTCCTGCCGCAGCAGATGGGGCTGGAGGGGGAGCTTTGCGAGGATGAAAAGGGAAAACCGGGAAATCTATTTCAGCCTCAAACTCCAAGCTTAAGAATGGAGAACAATGGATACAAAACCTCCCTCTTTTTCCACTAATCTCAACAAGAAAACATGATGTGTGGGGTGGGAGGGGGGGCAGTGGCTAACGAGAAGCTTCAGGAACAAGCACTTCCTTCTCTGGCCATATTCTTTTTTTTTTTTTTTTAAGATTTTATTTATTTATTTGACAGAGAGAGATCACAAGTAGGCAGAGAGGCAGGCAGAGAGAGAGAGGGAAGCAGACTCCCCGCCAAGCAGAGAGCCCGATGTGGGACTCGATCCCAGGACCCTGAGATCATGACCTGAGCCGAAGGCAGCGGCTTAACCACTGAGCCACCCAGGTGCCCCTCTAGCCATATTCTTATTTCAGGGCTCCGAAAGCAGCCATTTCCCCACGTCCCCCATCCTGTGTTATCCAAACACCATCCTCATTGAAATCAGTCCTCTCCGCTCTCCCTTTCGCAAACATACCCTCCTTTTGAACAAATATTTCCTTTCATCGCTTCTCGGCCTCCTCCATCTCTGCAAACAAGCCTCACCTCTCCACTCAGCCCTACACCCACGGGCAAACACCTCCTCCCGCAAACATCCCCAGACCCTGTCTGCTCCACAGATCGCCCTCCACACACAGTGTCCGCGAGCATCCCGAAATCATCATCTCTGCACTCATCTCCTCATCCACCACTCCCTTCATCCCACGTCCTAAACTCTGCTCCTTTAAACTCTTGCTCCTCACTCAAGCTTTTCTATACCAGTGCAGAGAAGAAAAACACTTCTAGTAGTAGACCGAGTACCCTTCTTGTTCTTTTTGCAAATAAACGGAGCAGCCAGTAGATTCCCACTCCTCTCCCCTTGCACCATGTTCTTTGTCATTTAAAGATCTGCCTATTTCGGGGCACCTGGGTGGCTCAGTAGGCTAAGCATCTGCCTTGGGCTCAGGTCATGATCCCAGAGTTGTGGGATCAAGTTCCACATTGGCCTCCCTGCTCAGCCGGGAGTTTGATTCTCCCTCTGACCCTTACCCCACTCTTGTGCTCTCTCTTGCTCTCCCTCTCAGATAAATAGATAAACTCTAAAAAAAAAAAGGAAAAAAAAATGGTCTTCCTATTTGAACGAAATCATTATTACCCATTAGACACACACACATGGGTTGATAATCTCAAAGGAGGATATTTTCATTTTCCTGTAAGATCCAAGGGGGGGAAAAAAAAAAGCAGTCCCACAAGAATTAATGTATTTTGAATGGCAGAGTAAGGAGGCTCTTTTGTCTCTGCAGATGGAACCCATTCACAGGTGGCTGTAAATCTTAACCGCGGGCAGTTATGCACCCACACCCTCACAGACAAGCATGACACAGACATGCCCACGGCAGCAGGAAACACACGAAGGCTCGCCAGGACGGCCAGGGGAGGCTCCCCAGAACTGAGACAACTCAGGGCCCTCTTGCAACTGGCTGGCCGGCAGGGGGACCCACAGCCGGGCCAGGGAGAGAGGTGAGGACCATGGAATGGCTGACATGACTTCTCAGGACACCGATCACACAGTTTCTCTCTTGGTACACTTTGGTTTTGCTTTTGAAGTGTGGCTACATTATATTCTTGAGTCACCTAAGTAGTCAGGGAAACCATTAAAGAAAGATCAGAAGCATCAAATACTCCTGGAGGGAGGACCGAGCACAGATGGGAGTGGTGAGCGATGAGGGGTAATGAGGACATTTAACGCAGCTGGAAGGAGTGAGGACAGAAAGTTATAAGGAGTTCCAGCTCCTTCCTATCACAATAAAGGAGGCTAACCCCACGTCACCGATCCCTTCTGTCATCTCTCGCTGTACTGAAGTTTAAGCTCTGTCCAAAAAAGAACTCCATACGGTATTCCAAGATTCTTAAAAGTAATCACAACCTACAGCAATAGCCCTACTTTAAATGAGGATCTTTATCTCCTGTACCAGAGGCTATTTTGTGGAAGTCCAGAGGGTTATATGGGAATAAAGATCTTAGAGGACTGCAGTGAAGAGTTTTAGTAAAACATCAAGTAGGCGGATTTAAATAAAAATTTGTGCGAGTCCCTTCAATGAGACTTCTTGGTATGAACTTTGAAATATTCCTTAGAATCTCCAAGGAATTCGGCAGCACATTTCCTGTGACGGCTCTCTCCAGCCGGTGAGGAAGGCAGGCAGGAGGGAGGCCACAAAGCACAAACACCCTCAAAACACAGATGGGCCATTCAGATTCTTTTCCCACCCACAAAATCCCTGACTCGTACCTAAATCCTCAAGATGTGACGTTTATCGGTTAGATTCACATCAGTGTTCATGCCGTTATTAAAGTAGCTTTAGCAATATTTTAAAAAAGAGACAATATTAATGCAATAAACATTTACATACATATATTATAAATTCAGTTCAACACAGTGACGTGGTAGGAAAGGTCTCTAATGAAAAACACGCTGTCTCTGATTACAGAAAACACAAGGCCGAGGAAATATAATAACCACCACAGAGATGCTATCACTTAAATCTAGAATATGGGAAAGGCTACAAAACAACAACAACACATCCCAGTATCTTCAACCAGCATATGGCAAAGGAAAAAAAAAAAGAACAAGAACGAGAGGGAGCTGTTCTGGATTAAAGGAGACTTGGGAGACATACCAATTAAATGTAATGCATAGGCCTTATTTGGATCTTGTTTTGAACAGTCCAATTATTAAAAAAATTTTATGAGACAAAAAAAATCTGGACGGTGACTAGAAAATAGATGATATTGTAAATGCTATTTTTTTAGGTGTACTAATGATATAGTTATTTTTTAAAAAGCCCTAATCTCTTCGAGTTATTTTAAATTATTTATGAACGAAATAGTATAGTGTTTAAAATTTGCTTTATAACAATCCATGTTTTGGGGGAAGAAGGTCTACAGATGAAGCAAGGTTAGGATCACATATGGAAGGTACGTGAGATTTCACTGTATTATTCTGTTAACTTTTGTGTAAGCTTAAAATTTTCCATAAGAAAATATTTAAAAGGTAAGATGTATGCATTTTGAAAATCAATATGAATAAAAATATATGAACATATATTGACTTAAAAATAACACTGGTTCACTTTACAAAGCATCATGGGGTCCTATCAGTGGCTTCTACCTAATTTTTTTTAAGTATGAAATATTAACCCTCTATCATATTGAAGCTCTTAAAATTAGCTCTTAAAAGCTAATTTTTTTAAACACATGGGGTAAATTTGAAAAAAAAATGCATTGTACAGATTCCAAGGGTCAGGCGGTTACATTCAGAATGCTTGCTAGATAACGCTAGGTGCAGTAACTAAATTTCACCACTAAGTGTGCCCAAAGAAGAACCATCTCTTCAGAAAGTTAAAATGTAGAAGTATTCACAAAAACTGCCAACCTTGCTGTATCTTGAAGAATGTGAGCCCCAAAAAAACTTTAACACACACACACACACACACACACACACAAGCCTTATTACAGATTTGTGCTAAGAGAGACTGACAAGCTTTATAGATAAATTAGGTTCCTCCCTCTTTGAAAGTGAGAGAGTTAGAAGAAATTTAGACTCATATTTTTCAGAGTTCTTTATAGAATCCTAAAACGGTTTCAGGTCAGGATGAAGATTCCTGAAGTTTCCCCTCCCCCCAAATCCAATGTTTCCAGATGTTTCTTTTTTCTGATCGTTGGTATAATTCATCCCTGGGTTGAATGATTCTGACTATAAACCTGGAAGAGTCCTCCTCTGTTATGTTATCACCATAGTGAAGATAAAACCAGAGAAGTGGGGGGACTCGGGAAATAGCTAAACTGGGGGTCGTGTGAGTGTGCGCGCGCACGTGCGCGTGCACGCACAGCTTACTTCAGATTCACGTCCCAAAGTAAGGGGTCCTCCAGGAAAAAGCATCCTTCAACTCAAGGCCAATTCCAAGCAAGAAAGATGTTGACCTTAGGATCATATTGGGATAAAGATGCTCTCTCTTGATCCTGAAACCACCATTAGGGACTTGAACCGGAAGCTGAGAGTCTAAGGGACCAAACTTTGATCTTTTTACCACCCTGTCCACATTCCAGTCTACTGATCAAAATGCAATCTCTTGAGAGTCATCTTTTAATCTTCCAAAGTAACGTTCCCTAAATCCCCAAACACTACATTCCCCATTCTCTTACCCAAAATTTATGAACTGGGAATAGAGCTTAAGTAGGCTTAGGAGAGATGAAACAAACACAAGGTAACCACATCTTCCAAAGTCGTGTTTTTCCCTTCAACTCAAAAACTGAGCAGATGGATTTCAAAAATGCCGTAAAGTAAACAAAATGAAATGGTCATGACACCATCTCCTCATTACTTAATGGTTGATTACGCAGAGTGGGTATTATAAGACACTGCTTTATTATAATAATAAATAAAGACCAGTTATTGCTTGGGAGGGAAAGAGAAAGGCCTTGAACCAGCAGAGATCCATAATCAACTAACTAAATTCAATTTAATCAATGCTGTTGTTTATAACTGTGACCGAAAGACCTAATAAAGGAAATGGTTTCATTAGGATGTTATTTTTTTTGTAATGACCAATTTAGTACAGAGAACACTGGACAGGCTGCCAGGGGCATGAGTCAGGAGACCCGTCCTAGTCCCGGTTCTGCCAAAATCTCCAGCAGAAGCAGGAGCCGGAGCAAGTCACTTTGCCTGTCTTCACCTTATCTTAGCAGAGGCTTCCCATATTTAAAATGGTAAGGGCGACCTGGGTGTTCTTCCTGCTCCAGCTTTCTAGATTCAGGGAGATGCTGGTTCAGTAACACAGGAGTGCCAGTTCTACAACGCAGGAAATGGAAATGACCACAGAACAGAAACATGTTTTAGTGATAAGGTGGCAGCGACCTAACTGGGAAAAGCTTGCCCCCACGCTGTTGCCCATGACATTCCAAGGGCATGGTACATTGTTTCAGCATAACATAGTGGGAAAAAGGCCCAGTCAGAGCTATGTTAATGCAATATCATAAGGGTATTTGATTCAGCATGATGTATAAGAAATACTTGCTCTGCATTCCCATAGCTTGCCATTTCCTTAAAAAATCTTAAGCTGTTTTCAAAAACCTACTTCTACGATGACGTAAGCAGCGTGGCAGCCAGACATCAGTTCCCAGTCTCCCCTGAGTATCTATTGGCTCTGAAGCACTATTCATGCTGGGTCTGAACTGGTCGAAAGAACACAGGAGCAGGCTTTCCTTCGCTTTAACTGTCCTTGCTTTAGTACTACAGTGGTCAAGAAATACATCTAAGAAAAATCTTGTTGGGGCGCCTGGGTGGCTCAGTGGGTTAAGAAAAATCTTGTAACCTTTAGCCTTTTGCTATTCCATATGGTAATTCCACAATCAATGAGAAGTCACACACAATGTGCAAACCAAATATTCCAAGATGATCAACACTAATTTCCGCAGAACTCCAGAATTAGCAGCAAGTCTTAGAAAAGGCCGACCCTGCTTGAGGTAATGATATTAAATATTGGCATGCACCAACTTTTCCTTTCCCTTAATTTGTAAAGACAAAAAGCAGTTTGTCTAATAAATCAACTTCTACACACTAACCAAAACGTGTCTTATAAAAAAAAACTCTCAAAAACTTTTCCATGTGACTTAGCTTGCACTCTAGATCTTATCTGTTTCTTTGTATAGCAAGCTTCTCCAATCCCTGATTTTCCTGTCACATCTCATAAAATGATTTTTAAACCTGGGTTTCTTTTCTATTATTGACCATTAGCTGCTACAGCTATAGTCACATGTCAGAAACATCCCTAAATATCATGAAAACAACTGTGTGTAAATTAACCCCTAGAAGATTCAAATCCTGTGTGATGGAGACAAGTTCTTGTCTGTTTATCCTGAAGGGATCTGACAACCTGAGCTAACATATTTGGTCTCATTCACTTTCAAAAGACGAGTCATGTTACTCAAATGCCAATAAATATTTCCAAGCAACAGTTATTTAAAACAAAACAAAACAAAATAAAAAACAAAGTCAACTCACATCTTCTCCTCCCATCGTCTGAAAAAATAAAATAAAATAAAAAAGGGGGATCATGGGAGGGGCTGCTACTGTTCTTTATTGTGGCACCTGCAGGCAGCAGACCCCTTAAAAAGTCCTCACTTTCAAATCATTTCTAAATATTCTACTGTGTGCTTGGCCTTGAGGTGCACCCACTGGCTCGCTGTTGAAATAAGAACAACTTACTTCAGCACAGTTCAGAATTCCCACCTCTCCCAAGAAAGGCATATGAAAAAAAGTTTTCTCTAATGCCCAAACCTCTGAAACTAGAGCATTATTAACTACTACGGCAGGATCACTTAGCACACAGAACTAGAATCCGTAATCACAAGCCTAATGACTAAACATCGAAATGTAAATGTTAGCATACAAATGTTTGTCACTGATCAGGCCATATGGACACGGCTCTTCTGATACTTCAAAGCTCACTGAGATAACCCCTTTATACAAGCAGCCATTCACAAATGCCCTCCTTTTTAAACTCTCCTAGGAAATTGACAATAGTTTTTATGCTATTATCTTGTTCTTCCCCATTAGGTAAACAGATGGAGTGGTAGAGACGGGGGTATAAGAAAGCACAATGGCACAGGAGTTAGATTTGACTTGCAGGTCCTGCACTATTCAGGCAAGTTGAGTGCATCATGGGCAAAGGAGTCGGAGAAGAGGATTTCTTTTTATTTCCAGGATTCTTTTGTCTCACTTGCCCAAAGGATAGCCGAGCTCCTAACCCAAGCCCTGTGCAATCACAGTTATCATAGATAGCCATTCATCATGTGAATTTCCCCCCAAATTGCCCCCATGTGTGCTCATTTCCTTATATACCAGGTGTCTTTTTAAACCCCATACTCAGGAGGCCGCTCTCATTTCCCTTTTGTCCAAGACAACTCTATCCATTTATGTACTCTACTCTTAACCCATAAGGCAGGGAGGGACTGAAAATCTCAAATGTTCTGTTTTGTACCTGGATTCAAAAGCAGCATCTGCTGTGTTTGTGAAACCATCTGTTGCCCACTTTGCTGCGGGAAGGACGGTGCAGGCATCAGATGTGGAGTGTCACAGGTCACACAACGGAATGATCTCCTTCTTCGGGCCAGCACACCCAGAGATCTGATGCACTGCCTCCATGGCTGACGCTACTCTTCTCCAGTCAAGGGTTTATTTATTTCCTCATGGAGAATGGTACCTCTAAACTCCAAACTCTCACGACAGGTCAGGTCCAGGATTGAGTTTTTTGGTCTGTTTGTTTGTTTATTACAGTGGCTTGAATATCAATTTCTAAATTCTCTAATTCTGGGTTATACCTAGAACTACATCTGCCACAAACTCACTTGAGACCTTATGAGTCACTAATCTCTGGACATCTCTGTTTTCACATCTATAAAATAAGAAGGTTGAACTTGGTGATCTCTGAGGCTCCCTTGTGCCCCAACACTCCCAAATTCTGTGATTTTTAAACGAACTCCAAGTTGTCTGTGAACACAAGTTCCTTCACATCTTTGGTATACTGAGGCTCTTAATGCCAAGGGTGAAAGAATCTGGTGCTGACGAAAAGGCTTCTATGACATGGTCTCTTTGTGTTTAACTAGAACACAGTTGGTTTCCTGAAGAGCCAAAGTAGACTAAGATCCTTAATCTTATTAACATATGCCCACGAGGTAATGAGGTAGTATTTTAGAGTATTATTCTAGAGCAGTTCTCTAGATTTGGGAGCTGAAGAATTCTTTGGGTGTGTTCTGTGTACTGTAGCATATTACACAGCAGCTGAGGCCTCTACCCACCAGATGCAGCCCAGCTGGCAAGCGGGGATGTTCCCTACCTCCAGCTGGAACAGCCAAAAAAAGTTTCCATACATTGGCCAATTTCCCCTGCCTGGGGGTCGGGGGAGGGCGTGCAAAATCTCCCCTCATCCTCAATAGAGAACCATGACTGTAATGCGTATCGGGGCTTGAAAACAAGGCACATCACTCAAAAGTTGTTTTTGTTTCACATGGGTGATACATTGTTAATAAGTCAAGCACACCAAGACCTAACAGTGAGATTTTTAAAGCACATGTATTACACTTGAAAGAAGTACAAAGCTCCGCCTTTACAAATCATTCATAGTAGGCCTCCCTGCAAAGGGTTGAGAACTAGCACACAAAGTCATAACCTCATCTGCGCCTTTTCACAGGATCTTTCCCAGTATGCTCCAGAATCAACTCTTGGCTTACAGACTTCAAAACAGCACTTTGAAGAGAAGGAAAACCAAGGGTTTGCTTTGATCAGTTTGGCTTTTTCTTTCCTCTCTTGTGCAAAAGCCAGTAAATAAGATGTTTCTGAAAAGGTTGCTAATGAGTTCTGGCTTTGGTCTAGATTCTTGAAGATAGGGGTTAGCAAACTCTTAGCTCAATTTCCCAAGTATCTTTCCTCCACCACTTCAAACAGAGACACCCCCTACGGTCAGTCCTCTGCCCAAAGAACAGCAGCTACCAGCTTCGTGAGACAGACTGAAGGCTGCAAACTGCAATCATTACTCCTCTTAACCAAACATCTCATTTTCCCACTGGTGAGAAAGGCTGAGATTTGCAAACCTCTGGGTCTCAGAAGGTGAAGGCTACGCTAGTCGAAGGAAACACCCATTTTAAACGTTTTCAGGACTTTACAGAGTTTCTTAAGTACATACAGCGTTTGTACTTCAAAATGTCTGTACATTAAAAATATAAGGTGAAAAAGAAACACTTTTAAAGGACTAAGTGCAGGGTATGAAAAGGGAAACGTGAATAGACACAACTGTTACTTTTCAAAGAACTCAGCTCTTTATTCAAACAAATATTTACACAATTGAGGGCAGTGGTACCAGGGATATAGCCATTCTGTTAAAATAGTGGGCAACTCTAGAGGTTTATTTATCCCAAATCCAACTACTCTGTTGCTATCCTACCAGGAAGCAAGAATTCAAGTGTACTCAGGGCAAACGTTTAACCCTCTGAAACTGGACTTCATTTGGATCTCTCCCAGCTGAACTCCGATAATGTCTGAATCTCAGGGACGGATCTCAAACACCTCAATTAAGCCAAACTAGGATGCTTCAAGTTACACTCCAATACTTGAAAGAAAGTATCTGCAACTTACACATTTCTAGAATGAAGGGAAATATGGCTGACAAAAAAACTTATACTGAAAGGAATCCACATTTGTGCACCTCCTCTCCGAGTTCCACTCCCAGGCGCGTTTGGCAGTGACTAGTCTTGCATTCTAGAACTCTTGAGAGCTACTTCAGAGCTGCACAAGGAAGACTTCTAGGGATCAGGGCAGGGCCAGCCAAGAGTATTTCCAGCCCCTGGCAAGTCTACCAACTTAAAAGGCTGCAGGCAGAGTTCCTTCTTTTACATAAGAAAGGTAGATGCACAGGCTTTGGAAGCCGGCTGGACTTCAGAAGCTCTAGCAAACAGGACACCTCTACCCTGGAAGGGACAGCCTGTCAGCCTTTTAATTTCCTGGCGGTGGCGGGAGTTAGCCAGGTCCTCGGCGCTTCAATAAGTGATGACTGCTAGTGCTAAGTTACTGAAAGCACCAGCAAACATTTCAGCTGCGCCTCAGCCCTGCCCGACGCGGGCTGAAACGGGGGTTCAGAAAATTCCCCAACGCTTGCAGCCTCTTCTCTTGGGGTACAGAGACCGCCATATCACAAACTTTGGGGGATCCAAAGCCAAGTCGGAATTGAGGTTCTGCGCGGCTCAAACTTGTGAGCCGCACTCTTGAAACAGTGGAATCACAGAAGGGCAGCTAGCCAGATATTTGGGGGTAGGAAGGGGTCGTTTCCGAATCCCGCGCCCCACACCATCCAGCAGCAGACCTTCTTTTTCCTCCGCGCACCGCGACAAAGCAGCTTTCCACCGCAGATCTCAATCCCTCTCTCGTCGGTCATTCCAGAGTTCTGGGCAAAAGTTGCCTCCGGTCCCCCCAGATCCCGCCCGTTCCTTACAATCGCTTTGTGAGAGTTTCCCCTATCCCGACACTCCCTCCCCAGGATGCTCGCCAGTAGGGTCCAGTCACCTGCCTGGGTTCAGGCCCCCCAAAGCTGCTCGGCCAGGTTTCCGCTAACCCCAGTCCGGGCTTTTGTCCCCAGAGCCTGCAAGAGAAGCAAAGCAACTCCGCGTCCCCGGCACCCACTCACCGTCTCATCTTTCCTCGAGCTGCGGCTCTCCACCGGCCCCGTCGCCCTCTCGCCTGGCCCCCGGCCCCTGCCCTCCCTCCGGCCCCCGGCCCCCGGCCCCCGACCCCCGATATCCGGCCCCGTGCCGGGCCCCGACGCAGCTCCAGCCGCAACCGTCCGGCCACTCCGGACTCGCCGTGCGCAGTCAGCGCGCCCCTCCTGGGCCCCGGCGGCCACTGCCTCCTCTCCGCCCCCAACCCTTCGCCGCGCAACCGGCGGCGACCAACTCGGCGCGGGGGAGGCAGCGCCCCCCGGGGAGCGGCCCGGACGCCCGCAGCCGGCGCGCCCCACCCCTCCCGGCCCGCCGCCTCCCCCTCCTCACCTGGCGCGTCGGCACTGCCGGGTGTCGGCGGCCAGGGCGGGAAGGCGCGCTCGGTGCGCCGCGGCACCCTGTGCGGTCCCCCTCCCGCGCGGTGGTGAGCTCCGCGCTCCACGGTTCTGTGCCCCGGCCCCTGCGCAACCACCGCGCCGGGCACCCAGCGAAATGGGGCAGTAAGTCACCGAGCCGCCCAGCTCACGGCGGTTTACAGTTAGGGCTTTTACTACCGCTGGAGGAGCCCGACTGTTCGCCCCAGCACCCCGCGCCAGTCCTCAAAGCCGCCTTTACAGCAGCGCACTGGAGACGTTTGTGGCAGGCTTTCCTGTTCCTTTTCTTTTTTCCCCTTCCCTTCGCTTCCTTTCCTTTCCTTTTCTTTTTTCGTTTCGTTCCTTTCTTCTTCTTTCTTTTTCTTTTTTCTTTTTTTTTTTTTTACGGTCTGGAAGAAGGGCGGGAGGTTACACGTCCTCCGGTGATGATTTCCTCACCCGCTGTGGAGTTTCTACTGGGAAACTCCAGGTGGCCACGCCTCACCTGCTCCCGACAGCTCGCCCGGGGGCAGGTACCTGACGCGTCAGAAAAGCAGCTTCGTAAAATCTGTGGGGCACGGCCTCAGCGAAAGGCTGAGGATTTGGAACTAACTCATTCTAACTTCCCTTCGGTCATTTTTTGAAAGTTTCTCTGTTTTCCAAAGTTTTTTGGTTGTTTTTGTTTTGTTTTGTTTTTTGAGTTGCTGCAACCAGTGAAAAGAAGGCTGGTGTGAACGTCCTCCAAAGGATGCTTCCGAGGAAGGCAACGAAGCAGACCCAGGGCAGTCCGCAGTGCATCTGGGCACGCGGGAATGTGAGCCTCTGCCAAATTCTGAGCCCGTCTCTGGGGTTACGAAGATGAAGGCCCTCAGCCTTCAAGGAAGCCTCAGCAGCAGGGAAGAGAGTACCATGAACTGTGGACTTTTAAACATATGCTCAGTATGGCTGCTTTAGCTCCCAGTGACATTTTCTTCATCTACAAGTGTAGTAATAATGATACTGATGTTGGAAGTCGGATAATAAGCTTTTGGATAATGTAGGCAAGGGATCTGTCACCGTAAGTGGCCTAGTAGTCATTCAACAAATGGCTTATTTCATGGAATTTTCATTCATGCAGGTGAAAGCCTGGTTTCTAATTTCGGGGAGAAGCTCATCTATGAACTGCTTGCTGTTTTATAGGACTTTTTTTTTTTCTTTCCTCTCCTGGCTCTCTGCTGCACAGAAACATACAGGGGTCAATCCAACCCGTAAGTGCTCTAGCAGATCTCTCTTCTCTCACATCATCAGTTTTCTCCCTTTATTGGCTCATCTCCTTCAACATAAAATCATGCTATGTGTCCCATCTTAAAAACAAAACACTCCCTCTTGCATCCACTTCCCCCACCAGCCACTTGTCTTTTTTTTTTTTTTTTTTAGTTCGGCTACTGCAAAATGCCTTTTAAAAAATGTTGAGAAAAGCTGTCTCCAGGTTCTGCCCTCTCATTACTCCAGTCAGGCTTTGCTTTGCCCATGTCACCAGTCCTCTTCTTATGGAGATCAAAGTCCTGAGTCAAAAGTCTCTCAGTCTTTACCCAACTTGAGCTATCAGTTGATAGCTGATCATTTTCTCCTCCTGGAAATGAGTTTGGCGTCCACCACATCTTATTTTCATGGTTTTGTTCCTAACCTTTGCTCCTTGTCAGTCTCCCTTGCTGGTCTCTTTTCTTCTCCCAGCTCTGAGCAGTGGAGTGAGTACCCGGGGTTCAGACTTTGGTTCCCTTGTCTATCCACACTCACTCCCATGGTGAGTTCATCCTGTTTGTGGCAGTAATTACCACCTGTATGGTAATGACTCTGAAATCTTACCTCCGGCTGGGCCATCTCCCCTGAACTTCAGGCTTCAGGCAAGGCCCACTTGGATGCTTACGGGGCTCCTCCCACTTAACATTCCCAAACTTGAAATCCTGAAATTCCTCCCTCCACCTCCCAGACCCTTTGGGGGTCCTGTCCCAAGTGAAGTCTGACTCATATCAGGCCTAAAACCTTGGTGTTATCCTTGACCTTTCTATTTCTCTTGCATTTCAAATCCAATCCATCAGGAAATCCTTTTAGCTCTACTTTCACAATGAGTCCAAAATTCAACTCCTTACCACCTCCACTCTTATCATCGCCCAGATGTAATCTACCATCATGTCTTCACTTTGATTACCCTCACCCTGTTTCCACTTTTGCCCGCCCTGTGGGTTCTCCTCCACACAGCGGCCAGAGCAATTCCTTTAAACATTATGGCAACTCGTATCACCCCATCCTCAAAACCCTCAGTGACAACAAAAGCCAGAGTTCCTAGAATGACCCAGAAGGACAACACATGATCTGCCCTTCTCTGACTTCAGCTCCTACTTCCCCCACCTCACTCACTTAGCTCCTGCCACCAGGGCCTCCTCAGTATTCCTAGACTGGTTTCCTGGACAGGTATACTTCCATCTCAGGGCCTTTATGCTGGCCTCTCTGCCTGGATTTGTCCCCTCCCCCAGCCCCCGTGCTCCCTCACTCCCTCACTTCCTTCAAGACCCTGTTCAAATGTCACCATGTGCCTCAGGCCGACCCTGACTACTCTAATTAAAATTAAACATGTGTTCTTCATACCAGTAAGCTTTCTTCATTCTTTTATTGACAGAGTTTTTACCTTTTATAATATTATAAAATGTACTTTTAGAATTATTTTTATTGTCTGACTCTCCTCACTAGAGTGTAAATTCTGTGCAGGCAGGGATTTCTGTCTGTTCTCTCCAGTGACACATCCCCAGTGGCATTAAAAACATTAAAAAATGTTGAGAAAAGCTGTCTTGAATGATGCCTGAATGATGCCTGGCTTGTAGTATAAATGATGGCTTTGACCCAGAGCACTATGGTTGCAACATTTTCTTGCCCAGAATGATGCCACTCAACCAGACAGACATTTTAGAGACAAGTTGTTCCCCCGCAAAGGGTCTGAAGAGTATGTCTACCAACACAGCACACCTAGAATGACAGTATTTAACAACATGCGTGTCTGAGAAAAAATAGCTAACGTTCACTCAGAGCAACAATTGCTGTATATACTAAGTGCTCTCCCAAATATATTACAATGTTAGTTTATTCCTCTAACAACCCTGTCAGGTAAGTACTATTATTACTAACAACCCTCTGAGGTAAGTACTATTACTACTCCCATTTTATGACTGAAAAAAATGAGGCACAGAGGAGTTAATGGTCACTCAGTTAATAAGTTTGGGTGGAATCGGAATTTTCACAGAGGCAGGATGGTGTTAGGGTCCATACTCTTAAATACTCCCCTCTGTCTCTTGTTTGGGTAGGATGATATGTCAGAGGAAGCTTCTGGATAAAGATTAATTCATAATCACCGGGCAAAAAAAAGTGATCCTCATCGGCCTCTTCTCACTGCCTTGTTTTATTTGTTGACATTTTGGTCTCTTTGACTTCAGCCAAGCTCCTTAAAGGCAAGAGGGATCATTGTATTCATATTTGTGTGAACCATACTCCAAGACTCAATACTACTCAACACTTGATACTCACTTGGAAGGGGCTCAAAGACGATTCATTCAATATGACTTTTTATAAAGTGACTAAAGCCACCAACGCTTCTCACTTCTGCTGCATTGGTGTGATTTTCAGTAGCTGGCATAATGCCACAAGGGCCTGGAGATGAAGAGGTCCCCACGAAGCCACAAAGCTTAAACAACATGTTAAATGCAGACCTCAGGCATCTTCAAATGTGGAGAAGGTACTCAAAATGTAACACTGGTTATTATGTAATAAGTATTATTACCAGAATTTCTTTTTAGTTATGATGATATTTAAAGAGAAAAAAAAAAGAGCTCTTTCCTTTCACTTTTTCCATTTCCTCGGTTCTTTACAACAAAGTCCCCTCTTTAATCCCAGGCCAGAGCCACACCTCACTCTCTCTCTCTGCCTTTTCCTATTGTCCACTAGGATACTGGGTTGTAAACTACCCCCTTCTCTAGGACCTGTAGTGGATACCATACCCAATCTTACTTTGCTATATCCTCCCCTCACATAGGAAAAGGAGAAATGTTGCACAAAGTTATATTATAAGTTACTTATGGATCATTCCATTTGGACTTAATTTTGCTATGGTACCCTCTCATTAACAAAGACCAGTTGGACTTGATTAACTCGTGTCCTGAATCTGCACATCTCTTCGTCTCTCTGTAGTGATAGCTTAACACATGTTTGTAGCTATTAGCTTGGGCCATCCCCAACCCCAGTCCAATTATTTGTACTGATGTTCTCTTTAATAACATGCCTATATAAAGAACCAAGACGTTTTTATTTGCAGAGTGCAGTGGAAAGATCACTGAATGGGAGTCAGACAGACCTGGGTTTAAACCCTGACTCAGCCCTGTTGGAATGTGTTATTTACTTTTATTGAAAAACAAATTTCTTTCCTGAAAAAATGAGACTAATAACACCCAACTCATATTTTAATGAATGAATGTGCTAAGGGCACCATGCTTTTGACAGGAGACAGCTAGCACACAGGGAGCATTTGAAAGTATAGGGTTTTTTTCTTTTTTAAAAAATAAAAGTGCTTTATATTCAAGGTATATAACATGATTATTTGATGGTCATACAGATAGTGAAAGGATTACTACAGGTAAACTAACAAACACATCTTTTCACATAGCTACCTTATTTGTGAGGGGGTAAGAACACCGGAAATCTACCCTTTTATCAATTGTCCAATATTCAATACAGTACTATTAACTATAGTCAGCCTGCTACACCTGAGATCTCCAGACTTATTTATACTTTAACTTTAACTCCATACTCTTTGACCAACATCTCCCCACGTTCCCCACCTCCCTGTCTCTGGTTATCTCTTTTCTGCTCTCTGCTTCTCTGTAATCAGCTCTTTGTAGATTCCACATATAAGTGAGATAATGCAGGTTTTTTTCTTTCTGTGTCTGGTGTATTTCGCTCAGCATAAAGTCCTGACCAAAAGAGAAATTTCCAATCCAATTTACCTTCTCTTGTGGAACTGTTGTCAATGACATTAAGCCTTTCGTTTGTACTATCCTATGTAAGTCGGGTTCCCCACCATAAACCCATTTTAGAGTTTAGTACTAGGATACATTTTCTCTCTCTTAAAAAGTCCATGTTCTTTCATTTCTTAGAAAAGGTATTTCATCTATTTTCACAGTGGATTTGCATTCGTCGTTAAGGAGAACTATGTAACGCATGTTTCCCTTTGTATCCTGGTTGCCAGGAAGCTCAAAGTCATTAAATGATTATATCATGGAAATAAAGATTTTGTTTCCTACTACTTTTTTTTTTTTTACATCTTTGATGTATTTTTATTCCAATAACCTTACTGGATATTTGGACTTTACTCTGTGTTCTCAAATATGTTTTTAAATATATGAAGTATACACAACACATTGGCTCTTCAAATTAATGCCATAAAATTAACCAAAGCTAAGGTGGGAATTTATCCCTGTGTACACGGCTTTATGTTCAAACTATTAAGATTGCTTCTCCACTTATGAGAGTAATCTAAATACACGTGGACCATCTCATTAATTTCTGCATCAGATGTTCTCTTTCAGCCCCGTCTCCAACCTTGTCTGTGAGTTTGTACTGGAATCAGGCAGGAAAAGGATGCTGGGTGTGTGTGTGTGTGTGAGAGAGAGAGAGAGAGACAGACAGAGAGAAAGAGAGGGATTTTAGATTAACCTATCCCAGCAGTGTTTATCAGGCCCTTTTTCTAATCACTCAAAGAGCCTGAATTGGTCGACTTTTCCTGCATGACAACCTTGGGTTTTCTTTGTAGCTTATCTGCCCATCACAGAGAACAGCAGTACCCTTATGAACGCCACTCCTGCGTAATGCAGGGAGCTTAGCCTGTCTGCCTCTCCCCTTTGTGTTCCCTTTCATCTGACACTCACCATTTCACCAGTTATCTCATTCCTTGACTTCAGATTCCTTCATGACATGCTAGGCTATGGTATGCTATATAATATGATAGGACAGGATATAGTGTACTTCTCTGGAGCCTGTTGGGTAGGGATAAGGGCTCAGATTGATGTGTTGGATCTAGACAAACCTTGCTGCTCTAGAGACTTCTGCCAACTCAGAGCAGCAGACGGGATTCAGCACATGAGGAACGTTAAACACGAAGGCAAATTTACTAAGCATCTACTGTGTTCCACATGATATGCCTGGATGAGTGGAAGATAGAGCTAAAATAAATCATTTATTATGTGGCTCTAGATAAGGAGTTTACTGCCAAGCAGGGAACTGTAACATGGTAACATACAATAAAACATACTGTAAAAAAGTGATACAAGTGGGTTCAGGGAAGGGTTTCTCTCTACCCAGTGAGTCTATCAAGGAAGACAACACATGTGATCTTTCTATGGAGAAAGGCCCCTTCAAGACAGAAGAGAGAGCATTAACAAAGCAGCCCAGGCAGACTAGAGAAGCAGGGCATCCCACACGGATGGAAGCGTGAGAGACGACACGGGGGAGTTGGGGCCAGCTATGGGGGGGAGGGGAAGAATAGGGCTTTGAATTTTAGATTTCATGTCTAATACCATTTTAATTAGGTCATTTCCTTGCTCTAAACTTGCACTGGCTCCTCCTCGCTGGACAAATACAGGAAGAGCCGGCGGCTGTGTAGGAAGTGGACACTGATTATATGGGGCTGGATGAAAGAGAAAGATGAGCTCCAGCCACAGAGTTTGAAGACTCCAGTAAAGCCATAGGATTCTCTTTCCTCATATGTTAAGCAAAGCTGTCAATCCAAGTCAAGGCTGCGCAGTCACATATTCACTAAGGGCTCAGTCAAGACACCAAATCACTCTGTCCACTCCTGACTGCCATTCTTTTCCTCGGGTTAGGATGATTCCATAGTTACAGATCAAAAGAGGCTCACAGAAATGAGCACAGAACAGGTACCTTTGGGCTGCTGGGCCAAGTGTTGGACTGGAAATTCAATGCTTTAATATTCCAGGGAACCAGTTGCGTCACCGGGGGCTACTCACTTGACCTTTTTTGTAATGTTTCACATTATGGGGATAATTGCACTGTTTCTCTTGGGGGGAGTTGTTAAGAGAGCTAATGAAAACATTTGTGTTTAGAACTCAACGCTGGCTAGAGATTGAGTGTCAGTACTCAGGAAGTTGTATGTGGTTGTTTGAGGCATTTCGTTCTAAGATACAGACAGCCATGTTTATGACTAACACAGTTCTTCTAGAGTCATTTGAATTTCTGGCTTTTGCCAAGAACCAAGTTTACATGAGTTACAGTTATGCCTAAAGAAGATGGTATTCCTTTGCTCTTTCTCAAACAGGAGCCAAAAGAAACTCTATTTAAAAGGTCTTTCTCTGATTGTTCAAGAGGTTGATTCCTGATACTGGTCTTGTATTTATAAGATTGACATAAGAATCTCCAGAACTTGAACATGAGTTGATGAATATATTGTGCCCTTAATAAGTAATATTACAGCTCATTTTATAAAAGTCTTATCAACCCCGTACAGTACAAGAGAAAACTTACATACATTGAAATGAATTTGCCAGTCGAGAAGGCAAATGTCGATACTTTCAAAGGGGACATTTCTCTCCCCCTATCCCAAGCCTGCTGGCAGAACAGTAGCTCTTCCTCTGTTTCCTCTACAAAAAAGCCTGGATAAAGTTTGAGGATCCCCAAAAGCAGGAGTGCTGGTGGGGGGAAATCACCTAAGTGCTCCCCATTCCTCTTGTCCATTAACACTGATAGGCAATGTCATCAAGACAAACCCTGATGTGATTTACTGTTTTCCTATTACACACACTAGTTTTTTCCCCCCATCCCATCTGGCTTGTGAAGTTCATCAAAGTGACTATCCAGGTGGAAAATTCCTTACACAGTCAATTTTGAAGGATCTATATGGATGGAGAGCAACATTACCCCTAATTAATAACTCATTGATAATTAGATCTCAAAAGAAAGTTTTAGCTCTAATGAGCTATTAGCATTTCAGGTTAAATTCTCTAGGACTCCATAAATAGTTGAATGCTTTGATTCTATTGGAAATATCAACCTCTCTTTTTCTATTCCAGCTGTCACAGTCCTTAGTACGAGAAAGAAGAGGGTTGAGGGGTACACAGGAAGGAAGGTGGTGATCACATACTGTACACCTTTACAGGAAGTCCCTTGGGCACAGCAGACCCGGTGTCCCCAAATCATCATTTCCTTATTCCATGCACATCCCTCAACCCTCCTCCTTTTTATAGTTCATAATTAAATGAAAAGTCACCCCTTACATTCAGTCATCCAATCCCCCCAGTCTGGAAAATGTCTTCAGTCTTATTTCCCCAACCCCTGTTACTAATCCATTGCCAAACCAGATCATCTTTACCTCTTAAATGTCTATCAGTAGATCTCTTTTCTCCATTCCCTTTGCCTTCATTGATCTCCTGGTATTCTTAACTTCACTCCTAGAGAAGGAGCCCAGGAGCAAGCCCGGGGCATAGGGAAGATATGATTTCATTGGACCTGAAGCTAGAGAGACAGTGATGAGTGGTTGGCAAGGCTCACCCAAGGCAATGGAAGATGGAAAGAGTCTAAAGGGAAAGCTAAGATCCACAGTTCAGAAAGAGAGGAAGTATCAAATCCAAGACCCTTTGTATTTGGGCAGGAGAAGGGATGAGGTTATGGGGCTATCGCTGAGGGATTACTCAGTATTTGAAGTTTGCACTTAGGGCAGGAACATCATGGCCCAGTGGGACAGGTGTAGGCAGACATTGGAATTGTAAGCTCCCAAATCAAGCCTCCAGTCTCAAGAGCACTCACCTAAAATTCATAATTATTTTATTTGTCCTTTTTCCCACTAGGTCCCCACTAGAATCCCAAGCTTTGAAATCAGGGATTCCTCCACGTGAATCACCATTATACAACCTGGGCTTTCCATAGTATTTCAGACATGGTAGACACATCAGGTACTTATTGAGAACAGCATGAACTGGTATTGAATACTGAAAATCTAATCTCATCACCTCAGTGCTTAAGAATTCCTTAGTGACTCCATCAAGATATTAGGCTAAAATAAATCCAGAGCCCTCAGCTTCTCGTTAAGCAAATAAACAGAAAACAAACCATTTGGTTAGGTCAGGTTATTTTCCTAGCGGGTAGCTTACCATTTCCTACCCCCCAGCCTGCAGAGAGGGCTGCTTTCAATCTCAGTACACTACTTGTGGCTTTTTGCATGCGTCATACTCATTCTTTCTTAATAAGCAGCAATAGTTCAGGAAACACACTTTCCAGAAAGCTTTTCCCAACTCTATCCCTGGCCTTGGTCAAGTAAGAAGGCAGTGATGGTTAATTTTGTGCCAGCTTTGCTAGGCTATGGTGCCAGGTTGTTTGGTCAAAAACCAGTCTAGATGTCGCTATGAAGATTTTTTTTTTGGGGGGGGGGACTATGATTAACATTTAAATCAGTAGACTTTGAGTAAAGCAATTGCCGTCTATAATGTGATTAGGTCTCATACAATTGTAGAGAATTTAAGAGCAAAGATTGAGGTTTCCCAAGAAAGAAGAAATTCTCCTCAAGGCTATAGCATAGAAATGTTGCCTGGATTTCCAGCCTGTGACCAGCCCTACAGACCTGCTAAGCTTCACAACAGTAGGCGACAATTCTGTAAAATCAATCCATCAATCTCTCCCCACCCCACCCATATATATGTATATATGTGTATATATACAGAGAGAGATTGTGGTTCTTTGGAGAACCTAGACTGATACAGAAACTTTCTACTTTACCTCCTATGTGTAGGACTTTGCAGAATGAGTCAATGAAAAATTAAATCTAACATGAAATCACCCTCCCTTCACAGAAGAGGACTTGGGAGTGCAGACATAATCAGCTCATGGTAGGGAAACACTAGTGAGGTGAACTGACACGTGGTCCCCAGCATATCCCTCAGTCGCCCTTTCCATGTCCTGGCCCATGACTTGATCATCTGAGGCAGAATCAAAAATAGTGAGGAAAATAGACATTTTTTGAGTCCCTTCATTCTGTTTTGAATATGGGGGAATACATTACAAAGATTTCAACAGCCACTACCAGCCCTGTGATGGGAATGGCTGCATGGGACCTCTGCCCTCCTGGAAGGAGGCAGCAAAATCCGCTGCTCCTCTAAGAGAGCCTAAAAGACGGGACACCTTTCTCTGTGCATCCCGTCTCAGCCTTTTCTGTGTTGGCTTTAATTTTTGATTGACCAAGGAGTCACTGAAAAAGACCTCTCCACACCAGCTACTTTGGCCTGCTTGTCATTCTAACCTCTGGTCTAAACAGACCTCAACATGTCTTCAGTGAGGTAAGTAAGCACAGGGCTGAAGCTCTAGGCAAGGATTGCCAGCCCACAGAGATTTTTCTTGTGCTTGCTAGACTCTTGAATTTATGCTGGAAAATGCCAGATCAGTCCTAGTAGGTATGACAGAGAGTAGGTACTGGTGAATATTTATCGACAATCTCCATCAATGAAGTGCACACTGAGAGTTCTTACCAGTAGCCACTTTGTCAGCTCCCTCCTGCTCAGGCTCCTCTCTCTGGGTATTGTCTTCCTCCATCAGGAACTTCTGCTGAATCTCAGAAGAGAAACTGGGATCAATGCCGACCTGTACTTGGTGAGAAAAGAAAAGTACCATGACTTGGAAGTCAAGGCAACCTCTGAAAACTGAAGGTCAACAGAGCTAACATATGGGGAACATGAGTGGCTGTTGAATTTGAAAAACAGACATCCTGGATCATCTTCTAATCCCACTGCAGGCTACCCTTTAGAATGACAGATTTAAACCCCATCACCAGCAACAGCACACTTTGACAGTGGGGGGATGAGGGAGGGCTCCTGGGTGGCTCAGTTGTCAGTTGGTTAGGTGTCTGCCTTCAGCACAGGTCATGATCTCAGGATCCAGGGATAGAGCCCCCGTCAGGTTCCCTGTTCAGCAGGAAGTCTGTTTCTCCTTCTCCCTCTGCCCCTCCCCCTGCTCATGCACTTTCTCTCTCTCTCTCTCTCTCATTCTCAGTCTTTCTCAAATAAATAAATAAAATCCTTAAAACACACACACACACACACACACACACACCCCTTTGGGTAGAATTGCTACAGATTTAAAAAAACAGATGCCAGCAAACAAGCATGGCCAATATTTAGACAGAATAGTCAGTTTCTCAACATAGTTGTCCCAGCTTGGGTTTTGTTGTTTCTTATTTTCTATTTTTCATCCCATGCTTTGCCAACCATCCTATTAGGTACTTAGTCTTTTTTTTTTTTTTAAAGATTTTATTTATTTATTTGACAGAGAGAGAGATTACAAGTAGGCAGAGAGGCAGGCAGAGAGAGAGAGGAGGAAGCAGGCTCCCTGCTGAGCAGAGAGCCCGATGTGGGGCTCGATCCCAGGACCCTGAGATCATGACCTGAGCCGAAGGCAGAGGCTTTAACCCACTGGGAGCCACCCAGGCACCCAGGCACCCAGGTACTTAGTCTTTATTATTTCTTTTAACTTTTACAAAAATCTCATATTATAGAGAAGGGAACCAATGTCTTTGTTCTTAAGAGCTCCCCAAGGAGCTCTTGACTTTAAGTCATGTCTTTCTCAACTCTCATGAGTCCAATTTTCTCTGCAGACTCAGAGGTGCCCCAGGAGGTGGATCCCACCGTCATGTAAAGGATTCAATTTATTGTGCACCTGCTATGCCAAATATTTCTCATCTAATTTTCACAGTGGCTCTAAGACTAAGTTTTATCATTCCCATTTCACAGATGAGAGACCTAAGGCTTAGGACAAATAAAAGAGTTATTAAAAGTCAATAATGCGTGTTACTTTGTAAGGTAACAGCCCTCAGCTACTATTAAGATGCTGAAAGAGTATTGGGTTTTGTTTAAATTATTCTTGGTATATTAAGGAGGATGGATTTTAAGAACTAGAGGCAGAAAGACCAGTTAGAGGTCTATGCAATATTTCTAGGAAGAGACATTAAGAAACTAAAGTGGGGCATTTGTTTAAGATAACAAGGTTCAGACTGTGATATACATATAGTTCTAGAAATAGGCATAGGCATAGAGATAGATATAGATATATTATCAGCACAAGATAACTCAAGATGATTTATTGGTACTGGAAGAAAGGTATGGGAGAGTATGGTGTGATTTTGGTAGCTGATAGATGATGATGCCATTATCTAAGAATGGAAATACTGGAAGTGGAGCAGATGTAGAGTGAGGAAGGGAATTCAATTTTGGATGTGTTGATTTGGAACATGTCAGTAAAGCATCCAGGCAAAGTGCAGGGTAGAGATCATGGCTAGAGGTGGAAATTTGGAGGGTCAGATCATGAGAAGCTTTGCTTCTTCTCAAAATAGTCAAGTTAAGTTGGCTCATTTGTTGAGAGAAAATAAAGAGGGAAATGGTAAAGATCTAGAAGGGAGGGAGATGAAGTGATGAGCAAGGTTGTGGGAGAGAGAGTAAGGACTGTGTCAAGAACCCAGCTGGAGGATTGGCCTTGACTAGAAGAAGTGCTCCTCCTTTCAACAGAGTTCATAGAGGAAAGGTGATGAGGACAATGCCTACATAGATCAATGACCCTGGCCAGAAACATTAAAAGTTGAGGATTTTTACATGATGAGGGCCTCATGATTATCAGGGAAGTACAAGACCAAGTCTCCCATGGAGAGTCCATCAGCTTGAACATTTTCGTAGGAGATAAATGCTGAAACATAGTTTTCCAAAGTTATATTAAAAAGAAGCCTGGGGGCATCTGGGTGGCTCAGAGGGTTGGGGCCTCTGCCTTCGGCTCAGGTCATGATCTCCGGGTCCTGGGATCGAGCTCCGCATCAGGCTCTCTGCTCCGCAGAGAGCCTGCTTCCTCCTCTCTCTCTGCCTGCCTCTCTGCCTAGTTGTGATCTCTCTCTGTCAAATAAATAAAATATTTTAAAAAAAGCTTGAAAAACTTTGTGCCACAAATAATGCCATCAAGAAAGGGGAAAACAACCCACAGAATGGTAGAGAATATCTGCAAATCATACATCTGATAAGGAACATGTAATCTGGAATGTCAAAGGATTCTTAAAAATCAAAATGGTCACAGGATCTGAATTTCTCCAGAAAAGATATACAAATAGCCACTAAGCAGATGAAAAGATGCTGAACATCATTAATCATTAGGGAAAAACATGTCAATACCACAATGGGATACCACTTTCCACCCATGGGGGTGGCTTTAATAAAAAGACAGATAATAACAAGTGTTGGACAGGATACATGCAAGGAGCTTCTGGAAAAACAAAATGCCACTTTGGAAAACAATGTGGCAGTTCCTCAAATGATTAAACATGGAGCTGCCGTAAGTTCCAACAATTCTGCTTAAAAGGGTATACCCAAAAGAAATGAAAACATACATTCACACATGACTTGCATACCAATGTCTGTATCACTATTATTCATAAGAAACAAAAAGCAGAAACAACCCACATGTCCTCCAACAGGTGAATGGATAAATGAAATGTGGTAGATCTGTATAGTGGGATATTACTTGGCAATAAAAAAGAAAGGATGCTCCAACACAGACAAACCTTGAAAATATTATGCTGAGTGAAAAAATCCAGTCACAAAAGACCACATCTTATATGATATGATTCTATTTGTATAGAATGTCCAGAACAGGCAAGTCTATAAAGACAGAAAGTAGACTGGAGCTGGCTCTGGGGGAAAGGTTGGGGAGGAATAGGAAGTGACTGATAATGGGTATAAAGTTTCTTTTGGGGGTTAACGGAAATGTTCTAAAATTAGATTGTGGAACATTCTGCGAATACATTTAAAAAACCATTGAAGTCTATACTTTAAATGGATGAATTGTATGGTATAGGAATTCAATCTCAGTAATTTGTTTAAAAAAAAAAAGAAGTTCTGGGTCTGAGGAAAGGACTATGGACAGAGGCAGGAGCTAAGGAACACCTCTGAAGACCAGATAATGATAATAATAGCCATTACGTCTGAGGATTCATAAGCCAAGTATCGTGCTAAGGGTTTCACTTACATTATCTCTTTTAATCTTTGCCACAAACACACATATATATTAGGTACTTTTCCATTATTTTGCAGACAATACAATTGAAGTTCAGAAAAATGTAAGGAACTTGTTCAAGGTTAATAGCAAGAAAGAAACAGAGACAAAATATATAGACCTAGAGGGATGCCTGGGTGGCTCAGCTGGTTAAGCACCTGCCTTCGGCTTGGGCCCAGGTAGTGATCTCAGGGTCGTGGGATAGAGTCCTGCATTGGGTTTCTTCTTCAGCAGGGAGCTTGCTTCTCCCTCTGCCTGCTGCTCTCCCTGCTTGTGCTCTCTCTCTCTCTCTGACAAATGAATAAAATCTTAAAAAAAAAAAAAAAAAAGGTCTTGGGTGTCTGGGTAGCTCAGTGGGTTAAGCCTCTGCCTTTAGCTCAGGTCATGATCTCAGGGTCCTGGGATAGAGTCCTATATCAGTCTCTCTGCTCAGCAGGGAGCCAGCTTCCCCCCGCCCTCTCTCTGCCTGCCTCTCTGCCTACTTGTGATCTCTGTCAAATAAAAAAAAATATATTGAGAGAGCCACATGGTCCTCTCAATTGATGCAGAAAAAGCATTTGACAAAATCCAGCATTTGTTCCTGATTAAAATGCTTCAAAGTATAGGGTTAGAGGGAACATTCCTGAACTTCATAAAATCTATCTATGAAAGACCCACAGCAAATATCATCCTCAATGGGAAAAAGCTTGCAGCCTTCCCGCTGAGATCAGAAACAAGACAAGGATGCCCACTCTCACCACTCTTGTTCAACATAGTATTAGAAGTCCTAGCAACAGCAATCAAACAACAAAGAGAAATAAAAGGTATCCAAATTGGCAGTGAAGAAGTCAAACTCTCTCTCTTCACAGATGACATGATTCTTTAGAAGGAAAACCCCCAAAGACTCCACCCCCAAACTACTAGAACTCATACAGCAATTCAGTACCATGGCATGATACAAAGTCAATGTACAGAAATCAGTGGCTTTCTTATACACTAACAAGGAAAATACAGAAAGGGAAATTAGAGAATCGATTCCATTTACTATAGCACCAAGAACCATAAGATACCTGGGAATAAACCTAACCAAAGAGGTAAAGGATCTATACTCAAGGAACTACAGAACACTCATGAAAGAAATTGAAGAAGACACAAAAAGATGGAAGACCATTCCATGCTCTTGGATCGGAAGAATAAACATTGTTAAAATGTCTATACTGCCTAGAGCAATCTATCCTTTTAATGCCATTCCAATCAAAATTCCACTGGTATTCTTCAAAGAGCTGGAGCAAATAATCCTAAAATTTTTATGGAATCAGAAGAGACCCTGAATTGCTAAGGAAATGTTGAAAAACAAAAATAAAACTGGCGACATCACGTTACCTGATTTCAAGCTTTACTACAAAGCTGTAATCACCAAGACAGCATGGTACTGGCATAAAAACAGACACATAAACCAGTGGAACAGAGTAGAGAGCCCTGATATGGACCCTCAACTCTATGGTCAAATATGCTTAAAAGGGTATACCCAAAAGAAATGAAAACATACATTCACACATGAGGTTACATAGGTAGTAACCTCTTCGATATCAGCCACAGCAACTTCTTTCAAGATATGTCTCCAAAGGCAAAGGAAACAAAAGCAAAAATGAACTTTTGGGACTTCATCAAGATCAAAAGCTTCTGCACAGCAAAGGAAACAGTCAGCAAAACAAAGAGGCAACCCACAGAATGGGAGAAGATATTTTCAAATGACAGTACAGACTAAAGGTTGGTATCCAGAATCTATAAAGAACTCCTCAAACTCAACACACACAAAACAGATAATCATATCAAAAAATGGGCAGAAGATATGAACAGGCACTTCTCCAATGAAGACATACAAATGGCTATCAGACACATGAAAAAATGTTCATCATCACTAGCCATCAGGGAGATTCAAATTAAAACCACATTGAGATTACTGCCTATGTTCTCCTCTAAGATTCTGATGGATTCCTGTCTCACATTGAGGTCTTTTATCCATTTTGAGTTGATCTTTGTGTACGGTGTAAGAGCATGGTCGAGTTTCATTCTTCTACTTATAGCTGTCCAGTTTTCCCAGCACCATTTATTGAAGAGACTGTCTTTTTTCCACTGAACATTTTTTCCTGTTTTGTCGAAGATTATTTGACCATAGAGTTGAGGGTCCATATCAGGGCTCTCTACTCTGTTCCACTGGTCTATGTGTCTGTTTTTATGCCAGTACCATGCTGTCTTGGTGATCACAGCTTTGTAATAAAGCTTGAAATCAGGTAAGGTGATGCCGCCAGCTTTATTTTTGTTTTTCAACATTTCCTTAGCAATTCAGGGTCTCTTCTGATTCCATACAAATTTTAGGATTATTTGCTCCAGCTCTTTGAAGAATGCCGGTGGAATTTTGATCGGAATGGCACTAAAAGTATAGATTGCTCTAGGCAGTATAGACATTTTAACAATGTTTATTCTTCCGATCCAAGAGCATGGAATGGTCTTCCATCTTTTTGTGTCTTCTTCAATTTCTTTCATGCGTGTTCTATAGTTCCTCAAGGACAGATCCTTTACCTCTTTAGATAGGTTTATTCCAAGGTATCTTATGGTTCTTGGTGCTATAGTAAATGGAATCGATTCTCTAATTTCCCTTTCTGTATTTTCATTGTTAGTGTATAAGAAAGCCACTGATTTCTGCACATTGACTTTGTATCCTGCCACGTTGCTGAATTGCTGTATGAGTTCTAGTAGTTTGGGGGTGGAGTCTTTTGGGTTTTCCATATAAAGAATCATGTCATCTGCAAAGAGAGAGAGTTTGACTTCTTCATTACCAATTTGGATACCTTTTATTTCTCTCTGTTGTCTGATTGCTGTTGCTAGGACTTCTAATACTATGTTGAACAAGAGTGGTGAAAGTGGGCATCCTTGTCTTGTTCCTGATCTCAACGGGAAGGCTGCAAGCTTTTTCCCATTGAGGATGATATTTGCTGTGGGTCTTTCATAGATAGATTTGATGAGGCTCAGGAAGGTTCCCTCTATCCCTATACTTTGGAGCGTTTTAATCAGGAACGGATGTTGGATTTTGTCAAATGCTTTTTCTGCATCAATTGAGAGGACCATGTGGTTCTTCTCTCTTCTCATATTAATTTGTTGTATCACATTGATTGATTTGTGAATGTTGAACCATCCTTGTAGCCCAGGGATGAATCCCACCTGATCATGTTGGATAATCTTTTTGATATCAGCCACAGCAACTTCTTTCAAGATACGTCTCCAAAGACAAAGGAAACAAAAGCGAAAATAAACTTCTGGGACTTCATCAAAATCAAAAGCTTCTGCACAGCAAAGGAAACAGTCAAAAAAACAAAGAGGCAACCCACGGAATGGGAGAAGATATTTGCAAATGACAGTACAGACAAAAGATTGATATCCAGGATCTATAATGAACTCCTCAAACTCAACCCACATGAAACAGACAAACACATCAAAAAATGGGCAGAAGATATGAACAGACACTTCTCCAATCAAGACATAGAAATGGCTATCAGACACATGAAAAAATGCTCATCATCATTAGCCCTCAGGGAGATTCAAATTAAAACCACATTGAGATATCACCTTACACCAGTTAGAATGGCCAAAATTAACAAAACAGGAAACAACATGTGTTGGAGAGGATGTGGAGAAAGGGGAACCCTCTTACACTGTTGGTGGGAATGCAAGTTGGTGCAGCCTCTTTGGAGAACAATGTGGAGATTCCTCAAGAAATTAAAAATAGAGCTTCCCTATGACCCTGCAATTGCACTCCTGGGTATTTACCCCAAAGATACAGATGTCGTGAAAAGAAGGGCCATCTGTACCCCAATGTTTATAGCAGCAATGGCCACAGTCGCCAAACTATGGAAAGAACCAAGATGCCCTTCAACGGATGAATGGATAAGGAAGATGTGGTCCATATACACTATGGAGTATTATGCCTCCATCAGAAAGGATGAATACCCAACTTTTGTAGCAACATGGACGGGACTGGAAGAGATTATGCTGAGTGAAATAAGTCAAGCAGAGAAAGTCAATTATCATATGGTTTCACTTATTTGTGGAGCATGACAAATAGCATGGAGGACAAGGGGCATTAGAGAGGAGTAGGGAATTTGGGTGAATTGGAAGGGGAGGTGAACCATGAGAGACTATGGACTCTGAAAAACAGTCTGAGGGGTTTGAAGTGGCGGGGGGGGTGGGAGGTTGGGGTACCAGGTGGTGGGTATTATAGAGGGCATGGCTTGCATGGAGCACTGGGTGTGGTGAAAAAATAATGAATACTGTTTTTCTGAAAATAAATAAATTGGAAAAAAAAAAAAGGTAAGATGGAAAAAAAAAAAAAAAGAAATGAGAATTGCCACTACCAGGGCTGAGGTATCACACTCTTAGTGTATTTTGTGGACTTAAATAAACATTTTTTGATGTTAAAAAAAAAAACCACATTGAGATACCATCTTACACCAGTTAGAATGGCCAAAATTAGCAAGACAGGAAACAACATGTGTTGGAGAGGATGTGGAGAAAGGGGAACCCTCTTGCACTGTTGGTGGGAATGCAGGTTGGTGCAGCCACTTTGGAGAACAGTGCGGAGATTCCTCAAGAAATTAAAAATAGAGCTTCCCTATGACCCTGCAATTGCACTCCTGGGTATTTACCCCAAAGATACAGATGTAGTGAGAAGAAGGGCCATCTGTACCCCAATGTTTATAGCAGCAATGGCCATGGTCGCCAAACTGTGGAAAAAACCAAGATGCCCTTCAACGGATGAATGGATAAGAAGATGTGGTCCATATACACTATGGAGTATTATGCCTCCATCAGAAAGGACGAATACCCAACTTTTGTAGCAACATGGACGGGACTGGAAGAGATTATGCTGAGTGAAATAAGTCAAGCAGAGAAAGTCAATTATCATATGGTTTCACTTATTTGTGGAGCATGACAAATAGCATGGAGGACAAGGGGAGATGGAGAGGAGAAGGGAGTTGAGGGAAATTGGAAGGGGAGGTGAACCATGAGAGACTATGGACTCTGAAAAACAACCTAAGGGTCTTGAAGGAGCGGGGGGGTGGGAGGTTGGGGGAACAAGGTGGGGGGTATTAGGGAGGGCACGTATTGCATGGAGCACTGGGTGTGGGGCAGAAACAATGAATACTGTTAAGCTGGAGAGAAATTAAAAATGAAAATAAAAATAAAAATAAAATAATTTTTAAAAAGGTCTTAATATATCTATATCTATATCTTTATCTATATCTATATGTATCTAGGTCTGTGTCAGTCTGGAGCTTCTTTTTAAAATCCCTGTTCTATGCTGTTTCCAACAAAACTTGCCATTCCCCTCAGCTTCAACTTTCTAGGTTCAGCACAAATGCCTTTAGGCCAACCTCTTCTCCCCTGGCACTCCCACAGCACCTTGTGGGAGCACTCCACCAATCTGAGAGTAGTAGACAGTGTTTTCATTTCTGCCATCCACACCAAGTGTTGTAAAATAAATGTGTCAGTAAGGAAGAGTTGTAGAATAAACATATCCATAAATTAGGTCTGTCCTAACCTTGTTCGCACTCAGGAGTCTTAGGAGCAGGACCACTACGTTGGACCGAGTGGTTTCCTGAGGTGTGGAACACTGAGAGGTAAAGGAGCCAAGAGAGAATGTGTCTCTCCATTCCCCTCTACTCTGAGAGGTTGTGAGTGAGAAGAAAAGAACAGAAGCTAATCTCAACTCTTAGGGAAACAGTGCTCTTACCTACTTGCCTTTCAAGATGCTTCTCTCAGGTTTTGAGATCTTGATGCTACCTCTCAACTTTCCTCACCGATTTTACTGCTGATATAGCTAAAGTAGTTCTTGGCATGAGGTAAAGGCTGAAGAAATTGTATCTTGTTTTTCCACTCCTTTCACTGTCCTCCCTCCTGTACCCGCTTGGCACTCTTCAAGTCTTAACTATTCACATACAGAGCTCTAGTGTAGAACAGGGTAACTGGAAAAGCAAACAAAACACACTCATCTAGTTCAATCTTTTCTGTGCTGGGCAATCGCAGCAAAATGCTGGGAACCATTGAAACAAGGACCCTGAGTGTCTCCTGAGGAAACTACGGTATCTCTTCACATATATTCCAGCACTGCTTTCTTTATAATGTGAGAAGAGCAGGAGAAAAATACTTATGATAAAATATCTCAATGCTTATGTGGGCTGCCACTGCGCCAGACATCGTGCTGAAGTTTTCACAGACATCATGTAGTCCTCACCTAATTTATTGGGGGTGGGTTTGTCATCTGACACGTGAGAGAATAGAAGGTAGAAGAGAAGGATGAACTATTCCAAGGTCAAAAAGTCAGTCAGCGGAGGGGGCCGGCAAACATCTAAAGGTCTGTGGGACTCCGAAGAAGGGTCTCTCCATCTCTCCGTTGCCCCCACCTCCCACAATCTTTCTTCTAAAAAATACGTATTTTATTTCCTTATTTAACAGAGAGAGAAAGTGAGAGAGAGAGCACAAGCACAGGAAGCAGTGGAAAGAGAGGGAAAAGCAGGCTTCCCACTGAGCAGGGAGCCCAATGTGGGGCTCAATCCCAGGATCCCAGGATCATGACCTGAGTCGAAGGCAGATGCTTAACTGACTGAGACACCTAGGTACCCCTTCAATAACCTTTCTGTTGTCACCAGGCTCCCTCTCATGGAGACTGCTCTACTAAGAACAGTGGAGGAACATGACTCTAATATGCAAATACTTTTGCAAGCAATCATCCAATGTCAATGCAAAAAATATGGATTAAGTATTTGAAAACAATATCCAACACCACATTAAGAAAATACATGCCATGACCAAGTGAGGTTTATTTCATAAATGCAAGGATGATTCAGTATTAGGAAATCTAGTAATATAAACAGCAAATCAGTAGATGTAAGAGGAATAAGTATGTGATCATCCTCTGTATAAAAAAAAAAGCTTTTGACAAAACTTTCTGATAAAAAACACTCAAGAAAATAAGATTCGAAGCATATTTCCTAAACAGAATACCTCAGTCCTAAAATCAGCATTGTACATAATGAGGAAATACTAGAGACACTTCCACTAAGATTAGGAAAGAGTCAAGAATGCTTACTAGGTCTACTGATCTTACTATCTCTACCGCTACTGCTGAACATTGTTCTAGAGGTCTTAGCCAGTACAATTTAAAAGGGAAGAACAATAGGAGGTACAGGAATGGGAAAAGAAGTGAAACTATTTTCAGATGATATGATAGTTTACTCAGAGAACCTGAGAAAATCAGAGAGCTTGAGACAATCAACAATAAACTAACACAAACAACAAAATAAATGTTAATTCATTAGTGCCTATTTTAGTTTTGCTAGTTTTAGAATAACTTCAAGCTTCAGAAAAGCTGCAAGAACACAAAGGGTGTTTTTGCTGATTTTTCCTGGAACCATTTGTATTAAGTTTTGAACATGGTGCCCATCACATAACCCATCAAACAAGGACATTTGTTAGAGACTCGTGATATCAGGATTAACATCAAGAAATTATCATTGACACTAGCATTGAATTTACAAACTCCTTTCAAGTTTAATTGCTTGTCCCAACAGTATTCTTTGTTGGAGCTAAACTAGGACCATGTATTGCATTTAGTGGTTTTATCTTTTTAGGTTTTTTTTCCCCAGTCTGGAAAATTGTAGCGCAGGCTGCCTTTCATAGACTGATTCACCCTCACTCCCATCCCCTCGGTGCCAGGGGCGTTGGAAAAGGCCAGAACTGACCACAACCAAAACCCATCCTGCCGGACATATAAAATGAACAGTTGCTTTAGTGTGTAGAGAGAAGCGTGGAAGTGATCCACACTTTTATCTTCTTTTATTTTTCCCATAAAAGTTTTAAAGTAGGCTGTAAAAGTGGAAATAGAGTAAGCCATTCACGCTTAGCTGAGTTCTTCCTTGATGCAATGTTCACAGGAAAAGATTGTCTTCTTTCCAAAATGGTTCTAGGACAATCTCTCTTAGGTTAGATTTAATAATACATCTCTTAGGTTGTGTATTCTCAGGTCTGATTGGTTTCCAGGTAAATCTCAGGTAAGGAGGCTTTTCTTAGATTACATTTGAAATAGGCCCACAGAGAATACAATTGTTCCCATTGTGTTAGATATGAGTTCTAGGCAAGTTAAAACAAAACAAAACAAAACATTTGAATCTAACTTTGTTTCAAAGTTCTGTTGGAAATTCTTGGAAATCTGTTAGATCACCACTAATCCCATGGAATGATAATTCAAATTTCTTTACATGTAGAGCATACAGCTACGTTTCCATAATTATATTTTTCTGATATCAAATCATTAGCTTTCATCAATTATCTAAAGGCTTTTGAAAGCATAACAGGTATATAGGTAACCATAAAGCTGTGTTTGTTTGAAGAATCTTTGTCCTTGTTAATTTACCCAGATATGTTATTGGATATTCCTTATTTTTTGGGTCCAGACAATTGCTTGAGCCAGTGTCAATGATCACGGGGAAAGCTCCCAGGTTTGTTTGTTTGTTTGTTTGTTTGTTTTTTTAACAGAGTGAAGAGACTCTTTTTTTTTTTTTAAGATTTTATTTATTTATTTGACATACAGAGATCACAAGTAGGCAGAGAAGCAGGCAGAAAGAGAGGAGGAAGCAGGCTCCCTGCTGAGCAGAGACCTGGATGTGGGGCTCGATCCCAGGACCCTGGGATCATGACCTGAGATGAAGGCAGAGACTTTAACCCACTAAGCCACCCAGGTGCCCCAGTTCCCAGGTTTTTATAGCAAATTCTAGATTTCCTTGAGTGCCTGGGATCCATACTTTTCAAAGCTACCTCAGTGAAAGTATTTTTGAATGTTGATATTCTATTATCTCATCTCCTTGGTGGCAGAATAACACCTCCTAACACCCACTTTTTTTTTTTTTTTTTTGCTAACTTTTTTTGTGGGAGCTATTTTTTCTCAGAACAGGTTGGAAGGAAAGGGAGGGATTATGGATTATGCGAAGGGCAAAATTCCTCTTCCTAGTTGTCTGCAGACAAGGCCACCCCACGGAACTTTAAAAAATACAGATTCCTTAATACCAGCCCAGACTTTCTAATCAGAATCTGTAGAGGTGGATCCAGTAAAATTTATTCTTTTAAAATTTTTTAAAAAGATTTTTAAGTTTATTTTAGAGAGAGAGTGCATGCTCATAGGTGGGAAGGGTAGAGGGAGAGGGAGAGAAAGTTTTAAGCAGGGCTCCATCTCATGACTCTGAGATCAAGATCTGAGCCAAAAACAAGAGTTGGAATGAGCAGAGAGCCCGACGCGGGACTTGATCCCAGGACCCTGAGATCATGACCTGAGCCGAAGGCAGCGGCTTAACCCACTGAGCCACCCAGGAGCCCACCCAGGAGCCCACCCCTTTTCATTAACAAAATCAGCAGCTCTGATGTATGGCAACTTGGCAATGCATGTAACTGTAACTGCATCTCACCTAAGAGAGATTGTCCTGGAACCACTTTGGAAAGGAGACGAATTTTTCCTCTGAACATTTATCAGGACTGTTATATAAGGGTTTCTAAGGCCTTTATGCTGAGTATTATTCTCTGGCTCTTCCTGTGCTCATTCCTAAACATCAGATGTTAAAAAAATAACAATAGTTATTAAAATTAGTATGCCCTGGTGGGCACCTGGGTGGCTCAGTCTGTGAAGCATCTGCCTTGTGCTCAGGTCATGATCCTGGTGTCCTGGGATCAAGTCCCGAGTTGGCGGTGGGGGGTAGGGTGGGGGGGGCGGGGAGTCCCTGCTCAGCAGGGAGTGTGCTTCTCTCTCTCTCTCCCTCTGCCCTTCCCCACCACTCATTCTCTCTCTCAAATAAAAAATTAAATTTTTTTAAAAAATTAGTATGCATTAACTGCTTCATATGTGCTAAGCTCTGTCCCAAGTACTTTGCAGGCATTATATCATTTAATCCATAACCCTATGGTGTAGGTTTTATTATTGTAACAATGTCATAACAGGACACCAAGGTACAGAGAGATTAAGTAGCTAAATCTAAGAAAATACACCGTTAGTTAAGTAGTGAAGCCTGTATTACAGATGTTAAATCCAGGTGTTCAGACTCTGAGCCTACAGAATCAAGCACATGTTATTTTGCTTGCCCATGAGTCATTGGTTTTCCACTACCTGTTCCTTCTCTACAGCCTCATTCTGCCAAAGCTTCACCTTGTCCGTGGCTTTCTGAGCCCTTCCACCAACTCTTGTTCTCTTCTCTGGACCACAGACCCTCTTTACCAATTGCTTGCCGGACATCTCAGTGGGGAGCAATCACTGGAACCTCAAACTCAACATATTTCTAATAGAATCTCATCTTTCCCCCTCCAAACTTACCCCCCACCCCGCTTTGGGTTTCCTCTTTCTAGTCATTTACATATTACTTCCTATGACACTTATTACGTGTCTGTTACTGCCCTTTTGGGAATATGTGTAAAAGTGGGTTCCTACTCCTCGTTTCTATAACCCCATAACTTCAGTGAACACATGCTTCCTCATGCCCCTCCTCCTCTTTCTTTGTTATGTTCTTCCAGATTAATCTGCAGCAGCTATTTTATTCTCTAAATTGTTCTTAAGCTATATTTGCTTGAACGGGAATTTGGTTGTCCTGAATTATTTTCCTATGACAGATCATTGGCACATCTCTAGGTGGTGTGGCATATTGTGTTCTATGGGTGGTCACATAAACATACATGCAATGTGACACATTGTTGTGGCATAGCACTGACAGTCCTTCCTCAGGAGACGGGGCTCCACTACTTCTTTTCTTAGATCTGGGGGAGCTGCAGTGAAAGTGATATGACATGCTTTCAGTGGCTGAATCCTAACAGGCAAAACAACTTCTGCCTGGCCCTTTGGGGTGCTTGTGCATGGAACCAAAGAAAGGGGAAAGATTACATAGAGTTGAGATGTGAAGGTGTTCCAGGCTATGGTCTTCACTGAGGACCCTGCTGATAGCCAGCACCAACTCTCAGACTGGGGAGTGGACAAGGTTTCCTATGATTCCCATCCTGGTCTCCAAGCCACCACAGCCAAAGCTGAGTGCTGAGAAGGGCAGAAACAAGGACTCTCCTCTGAGCTTTACTTAAGTTGCAGATGTGTGAGCCATGTACATGTTGTCATTGTTTTAAGTCATTGAATTTTGGGGTGGCTTATTAGATAGCAACAGACACGTGGGATAGGTGTCCATGTTTGTTTAAACCTGCTATTGCCAGAAGGAAGGTCACATAGCACAAAGCATATTTGGAGTGGAGGAACCATGATTAAGGGTCAACCATGTGCCATTATTATTTTTTTAATATTTTTTTAAATTAAATTTATTTATTTGATAGACAGAGATCACAAGTAGGCAGAGAGGCAGGCAGAGAGAGAGGAAGGGAAGCAGACTCCCCGCTGAGCAGAGACCCCCAACGCGGGGCTCGATCCCAGCACCCCGGGATCACGACCCGAGCCGAAGGCAGAGGCTCCAACCCACTGAGCCACCCAGGCGTCCCATGTGCCATTATTTTTAAAATTTCCATCCTCTCTAGCATCTAATAGAGTGTTTTACATTACATATTACACAAATATTTATTGAATTGAACTGAAGTATGTTGTAGTAGGAAGAACATACATCTTCTTGTCAGATAGACTAAATTTCAAAGCACAGTTCTTGATGCTACCATTCTAATTTTTAAATAGGAGAAATAAGGGTAAAATGAGAAAGACTGAAGCTTGGCTATGAAGGATCTTGCATGCATGATTAAGATTCATTTTTTAGGTAATGGAAACCTGTGGAAGGTTCTAAAGATAAGATAGGCATAAGGCAATTTTTGAGAAGATTAATATGACTGTCATGTGTGGAATGAGAGGCCAGGTAAACAAAGACCTGTTAGGAAACTAAAGTCAGTGTCCAAGCATGTTAGGATCTACCCAGTACCTAAAAAATGTAACCAGGAGATTCAGGTCAGGATTAAATGGCAGGATGATATTATAAAAGATGTTTCTATAGATTTTTGAGTTGGAGCCAAAAATAAGAAGATTAGTATAAGGGAGAAGAGAAGTCAAAAACTGATCCAAAAACTGGGCAAGAATTTATTAAAAGTTATTTACACAGGATACCCTATGTGTGCTATAGCCTTCTCACTTCTGAAAAATCTGCCTTATAAAGACAAGAGAGCAAAGTACTCACAGCCACATGTCCCGCGATATTTACTACAGTCTCCTTTGTGACAGCATAATGGTAAAAAACCAAAATAACCATCAATGAGGTCATGGGTAAGTGTGGTATGTCTATACAGTGGAGTAATATGAGCATTAAGTAACTTGAAATAAACTGACCTGAATAAGTTTTAAGTGAAAACAGCATGTTATAAACATACATGTGCATGTGTGTGTGTGTATGTGTGAGTGTGTGTGTGTGTGTGTAATGTCATCTGATTTTTGTTAAAAGCAGAAGAAAAGCCCAGTGTCAGAAAAGAAAAACACTAAAATTAATGCTACAATGCTGTTTTCGTTTGGAAACTGGAAATTTTGGAAAGGTGTGGGGGCAAAGTGGTCTTTAAAATAAATTCTCTGAAAAACTTGTGTAATTTTACCTTTTGGAGTTCTTTGTTTTTTTTTTTTTCTTTAATAAAAGCATAACAAGCTCTTTTAAGTTCACAAATTTAATACCATTACAAGCAAATGGCGCTCTTGACAGAAACAGTAAAGTCTGAAAGGATGATTAGGTTTGGGGCAGATGATGACTCAGTGTACGTTAATGTATATAGGGTATAAAGGGTTCTGCTATTGCCAGAAGGAGGGTCACATAGCACAAAGCATATTTGGAGTGGAGGAACCATGATTAAGGGATGGTGATTTGGGATGGTGACTGTTGGCAGCATGGATGGTGTGTCAGGGCAGGCCTTCTAGATTCCAGTTCTGGAAGGGCCAGTCAGGAAATATGGCCCATCTGGGTAGAGTGTACAGCTGAGATGGCAGGGTCAGAGGAAAGTACCACAGATCTTTTCTACCTCTGCTGTCCCAGGGTTGGAGGGAATAACTCTTGTTGACCCAGCCCATTCACCCAAGAATAGTTTTTCACACAAGAAAAACTCTTGTCATCTATGTGATTCTGTAGTAATTAATTCTGGGCGTTCCAACCTACCATGAATGTTGGTAGATAAGGCAACATCCTATTGGTGAAACTTGTCTTCATGAATGTATCTATCACCATCTTGAACTTATTTACATTTATAACCTGGGCTTTATCTAGAGCTACATTTATGTCTATATTTATATTTTTATTCAGTGCATCTATGAGATCTATAGATCTGTCTAAAACATGGACAAATAGTGATGTTCTGCCTGCATAGTCTCATATGAAATAAGCGGCATTTATTCGAATTTGTCTTGAACAATACTGGGTATTGGGACATATTAAATACAGGGTAAACAAACTATAAAAATGGATTTCACACAGGGTATTATAGGGGTATGTTATAGAGCTAAAGTTCTATCACAGGATTACTGATATTTTCTCCGGACAAATTTAAATTGATGACTCTAAGAAAATTTTTCCAAATGGGCTTCTTCTATCTTATTGACCCTAGAAAAGCGCTTATCACAGCTTCTAGGAAGATCTCATTTCCCTGCATCGCTTCAAAATGCTTTGGGCAGAAGAGATACTGTGTATTTTACTAAGTGAATATTATCTCCAAAGCCCACTAATGAATTTTTTTAATACATGAAAAGTTTCTTTTAAAGTCTGTTCAATATTTAATACACATTGCCTTGGATAAGTATTAAATAATACATTTGAACATTTTAAAATGCATATGCAAAGTTATCTACATAAGTCTCCACAATATTTGTAATCCTACTGTCATCAGGTTCCTTTTATGTGTCCTGTCCCTGATAGATTCTGAACAGACACAAGGACAATAAAAACCATGTAATGATGCCTTCCTTTTTCTTTACAAAGCAAGCAGAAAGTCATGGGAGTGTTTTAATCGCCCAAGATCTCACAGCCCTTCATGCTGACAATGACACTCTCAGACCCTGGGATGTGTTGACTCTGTTTGCTATTTTCTTTATTCATGATATTTAGAAATAAGTGATTTATACACACCCAAGGAGGGTGTGTATGTATATACAATATATACCTATATTTTAAATCACTGTTATGAATTTATATGCTATCTCATAAGTTAATAGAAAAAAATACAGCATTTCAAGTAAAGAGTTGCCAGTTTCTTTCTTTCTCAAACAGAAAGGCCAGACCTGGTTTCCCTACATGTCCTCAGGCAGTGTACGCTGCCAAGCTATTCTAGAGCAAAAATCATGACTTCCTGCTCCTGCTGTTGATCTAGTAGATGTACAGGAATGAGAGGAAGAAGAAAGGCTGCTTTTCAGAAATCAGGACCAGTGCTGAGGATATGGAGGCTTTATGTGCCTCCACATTCTAGTAGCTTTCTGTACATTGTTTAGCATTCTTGGGGGAAGAAAATTACATTTTCTTCATGTAATGAAGATTTCTCCATACTCGCTTGGCTCCATAATGGTTTTTTAAAAGTTGAAGTTGGGAAAAGCCCCTGAACCTGAATCTGTTAGGAATTGGAATCAATTCCGTTTCTTTTGAATCATTCTTCCGTTTGGTGATGAGAGGATGTAAGACAAGAGGAGGGAAAAACGACACAAAACAGAATTGTGAGTTTAAGATCTAGTGAAATCAAGTGAGTAACCTTTGAGGATCCAGTTACATAAAAAACAAATAGAATTCTTAGAAAGGTGAGAAGTCAAGATTTTTTTGAGTTCAAACAAGAGAATAATGCAAGATGCCAGAATACAGGATAGGACAGGAGTAAGTAAGATGCCTTCCTTCAGGGAGATGGAACTATTCATCCACTAATCTGAGTTGTTTTTCAGCAGTTGTGCTGGCTGTCAACAACCTTTGTGCACACTTTCACCCTGTTCCTCCCTTTGCCAATGGCGGGTCTTCCCAAGATGGTGCGAGGTGAACAGAAAGAGAGAAGATAAATGACTCTGGTGGTTGCCAAGAACTTTATCGTTAATATCTTGGCTTTAATTAATGCTGGTGATAAGAGAAGAGAAACGTCTTAAATTTTGGATGCACAGTCATTTAAACTGCTCAAAGTCACTAGAAAAAGGATTGCAAATATTTGTCTGTTTATTTTGCTCTCATAATTGAGTTCCCTTTTCTCTACTTGAGAGAAACAAACCCACTGGATGCTAAGTGGATCGTAATTTCCACAGGATCACTGTGGTGTACACATCTTTATATTTTACTGTGCTTGGTACTTGGCTGCGTGTCAGCAAATATTTGCTAGGTTTCATTAAATTGATTGAATAAGGGGCGCCTGGGTGGCTTAGTGGGTTAAAGCCTCTGCCTTTGGCTCAGGTCATGATCCCAGGGTCCTGGGATTGAGCCCCGCATTGGTCTCTCTGCTCAGCAGGGAGCCTGCTTCCTCCTCTCTCTCTGCCTGCCTCTCTGCCTACTTGTGATCTCTGTCTGTCAAATAAATAAATAAAATCTTCTTTAAAAAATTGATTGAATAAAAGACAAAGTGTACTCTTTTAGAAGCCCAAACAATTTTCAAATCTTGGTAAATTTATCAACATACGTCATTCCATCTGCGTTCATAGGTCAACTGGAAAGGAGGAATTAGAGGGGGAAGTCAAAAGATAATCCACTGACCCATATGTAATTTGGAGGTATCTTTGTAATCCACTCTTCCTGTCCCTCGTGGGAAATATCGCCAGCGTATAAATCAGTCAGTTCCCGTGGGGCCGTCCGGGAAGGGAGCAGAGAGCAACATCCCCGGGCTCCATGTTTACCAGCCCAAGTGACATCAGCTGCTGTCAACCTCTGGACCTCCCTCTCCCACTTCACTCACTGACCCAGAGGAGAAGGGGCAACTCTCCCACTAGTGCGTTTGGGAAATAAACTGCTCTGGATAGTGCTTGGAAGCCAGCTGACCTTAAGAATTACACATGCCTGGGCGCCTGGGTGGCTCAGTGGGTTAAGCTGCTGCCTTCGGCTCAGGTCATGATCTCAGGGTCCTGGGATCGAGTCCCGCGTCGGGCTCTCTGCTCAGCAGGGAGCCTGCTTCCCTCTCTCTCTCTCTGCCTGCCTCTCCATCTACTTGTGATTTCTCTCTGTCAAATAAATAAATAAAATCTTTAAAAAAAAAAAAAAAAAAAAAAAAAAAAAAGAATTACACATGCCCAGTCTGCCTCTTCACACTCTCCATCATGGAGAGGCAAGTCCTCTAGCGGGGAGCAGTGTGGCCGCTGGTGGGTAAGTCTCTCCAACTGTGGAGTTCATTTTTTGAAGTCTGCTCTTGTCATGTCCTGAAGCCACACCCTCCCCTAACAGCTTTATCAGTAATGAAGATGACATTTTATCTCCTGCCAGACTTCCACCTCTACCTTTCCATTGTTTTCAAAGTTGCTCGGGAGAAGAATGTCATATTCTGGCTGCCTTCCAGCCCTACGAGGGTACTTTTTGCATCTGGTTATTGTATGCATTTCATGGATGCACTCACCCTGCCATCCCTTTGCAAATAGTTACTGAGCCCTAAAATATGCCAAGTATTACATATGGTAAACCCTGGTACCCTACCCCGAAGGACCTCACTGTATAGTGTTCTTATAAAGCAATTTGACAAATGGGTGAGCTTCCCAAGAGGCCGTTGCCTCTTGAGACTCCCGTTGGAGTCTCAGCTGAGTTGCTCAGTTTTTTTGTGTGTTTTCTTAACTGAGTTGTAATGAAGTAGGATTTGGTCAGGAGGTGGCCAGGTCTGGTCTACCTGATCACAACTGGAGCTAAAGGGGTGAGCAGGGGCTCGGTTCCTAGAGACCCTCCTCAGACACCATCGTACAGACCCTGGACTCTGCCTCACAGCTCCCAAACCACTGCGGTAGACCTCAGAGGGGTGATCAGATGGTTAGGTTTCAGTTCTCAACAAATCACCTTGGTAGCTTGGAGGACCGACCCAAGGAAGGCAAGCCTGAGCAGACCAGTTTGCCAATTGTTGTAGGTGAGAAATTATAGAGTGTGGTTTAGCAGCACTTCTGTTTAATTTTTTTCTCTTCCCCCCGCCCCTTTTTTCCCTTGGCAATCTTGACATTTTATAGCATGAGCAGTAAGGAAAAAATTCCCACCTCTGGTGATGACGAAGATGATGATGACGAAGACAAAACAGATGCTGAGCTCTTGCTATAAAGAGCCATGAGGTGAAAATGCTTATGTGCATTTGCTCACATCATAGTCCCGAAAAAGGCATGATATAGATAGTATTATTCTTTTCCATTTTACCTCTGAGAAAACTAAAGTTTACCAGGTTAGAATAACTTTCTAACCTTTCTAGGGTACCCAGCTAGTAAGCAGCCGACCTGGGACTTAAACTCCAGCCCAAGTCCAGTTTCTGTTCTGATAACTCTGAGCTTTATAAAAAGCTTCATAGCACTCTACCGAGCGCTTTCTTACACATGTCTCACTTGGCTCTACCGAGATTTCTCCAGATTCTCAGGTCAACTTTAAATTCACTCTAAAGAGAGTGGTTTATTCTCATTTAATAGAATACATGCACATGAAAATGTTTGTGATCTATTTTGAGGTCACCAACTATATGGTTCATTATTTGTACATGCATAATGAATTTAATGCTCTCTTGGCCAAATTTTAATGGTCAAATTTTAATAGTCAAATGTCTTCATCTTACCATCCAACAGATACACACTGAATGAATTTTAATGTTTACTTTAAATAAATATTCTGTAAAATATAATTAAAAATATAACAAGATAAAAGAAATAAAATAGGAGAGGTGATTTCTGGGTTGTGGGTTTTTTTTTTTGTTTTTGTTTTTGTTTTTGTTTTTGCCATAGATTATTCATTCGGGATTCAACAACCACTGACTAAGCACTTGGTGTGTGTTATGCACTATTTTTTTTAAGCATATGTAAGATCGCTTCTCGGTCTTTTGGCTAAGATCAAGTGTAAGCATATGGAAGATAATAGCCAATAACCTCATTAGGTTTGCTGAATCACGTAAAGCCTAACTTAGCATCATTGTACAGAGGACCTCAATATCTGCTTTCCGAACAAAGAAAGCAAAGGAATGAACTGTACAGGTCAAAACATCCAATAGATTAATTTAATTAAATCATTATATTACCTTAAATTTACTAGTTTTCCTCCTTGAAAATCTTTAGATTCGATTTTTATCCCCAAGCAAATAAGGTAGAGAAGACTGAGTTGTTTTATATTCATTTGGCATTAGCTTACATAAATAAGATAGATATTTATTTATCCAGGGCTGTGAGTGCTTCACCGTTTGTGTTAGCGTTACTTACTCCAAACATTCTAGGTTTAAACAGAAACCCCAAAGTGTCATAAAGAACAGCTTGTCATTCTCAGTGAAAGGACTTGTGCTTGTTACAAGTGAAGAAACTACTGATAAAGAGTGATTCCAAACCACCCAGCAAGTCCTGACTGGAAATTATATACATTATATACATACACACACTGGGAAATTATAGATATATAGACCTGGTTTGCTCCCAGAGATAGGCTGTCTCTCTCAGAGGGTTCTGGTTCATCAAGCTTCGCTCCCCGCCCCCACCCTCACCCCCTCACCACACAGGACCACACCTTGCTGGGCAGAACTGCCAAAAGAATGTGGGATGGCAGAGTTCCTTTCTGGGCTAATGGGCCCAAATTATGGCATCACTGTTAGGCTTTAAGGATTTCTCCCTTGTCCTAATGTTATTATGTTTTCTTGTGTCCTGAGTCTACCTATTTGAGAGAAAATGTAGGATCCAGTTGTTGATTGCCAAGATTTTTCTGTGCTTAGGGGAAGAAAGGAAAAAATGATTTCAGAAAATTACATTTTCTAGAACAATTAGGGAGCATGTGGGTAAATTTATCTCCAATGTGCCAGGTTTATCCCTTCAAATAACTGGATAATTCCAGCAAATACCATATTGAAACAGTTTCACCTAACTGGTATATTTTTGAGGGTTTATTTAAAAGACTATCCAAAGGGTTCCTAGATAGCTCAATGTGTTAATTGGTCTACTTTTGATTTCAGCTCTGGTAATGATCTCAAAGTTCTGGGATTTAGCCCTGGGTCGGGCTTCTCACTCACTGGGGAGTTGGCTTCAGGATTCTCTCTTTCCCTCTGCTCCTCCTCCCACTTGTGCGTGCTCTCTCTCTCTCTCTCAAATATATAAATAAATCTTTAAGAAAGACTATATGACAAGACAATCCAATATTTAATGTTATATTATATTATTATTAGTTATAATAAACATACTAAAAAGAGATGACAAAATTTAATTCAAAGATGATCCAGAATTTATTCCAGAGAATTCTTTCCTAATTCAAGCTTCTTAAAACAACCAAAGAGAAACTAATTGATTGTACTTCAATCCCCCTTTCCTTTTTTCAGCTCCCTTGTAGTCTAATGATTTAAGTGAGCTAAAATTCGAGAACATTCAAGTGAAAAACTGTTACAATAATGTAGTGCCTAGGGGGTTTATTTAAAAGTAAGTGTGGTTTAGTGTGTCTTTCCAGTGGAAGATGTCTATTCATCTTACTCCACTTCAAGCATTTCCCAGTCCACTTGGCTTTATTAAGAGCTCAAAAACATGAGAATCTTTTGAAACTAATAACTTAATGTCTCCCTATAGATCTCTCCTTTTGGTGGTATAAGGATCTTCATAGATCACCAAGGCAGAAGTATACCAACACGAAGTTCGGAAGCTGGATCCAGCTCTTTAGAGAAAATCTGAACCTTTTATGTTTGTTAAATTGTTCTACACTGATTCATATTTGTGACAATTGCCTAGATTATGGAAATTTGTGGGCTTAAGCAAGTCTTTTCCTTTTTTTTTTTTTTAAGATTTTATTTATTTGACAGACAGAGATCACAACTAGGCAGAGAGGCAGGCAGAGAGAGAGGAAGGGAAGCAGGATCCCTGCTGAGCAGAGAGACCAATGCGGGGCTCGATCCCAGGACCCTGGGATCATGACCTGAGCCGAAGGCAGAGGCTTTAACCCACTGAGCCACCCAGGTGCCCGCAAGTCTTTTCCTTTTTAGTATTTCTGTTTTCTCACCTATGTGTTAATGATAATGTTGAAGCTTAAAAAGAAAAAAAAATAACCTTCTTCTGGGGAGTACACCATGCATTAGCCTTTCTGTGAATTTAAAATTAAAGTTTTTTTTAATAGTGTTATGTTAGTCATTAGTTTTTGATGTAGCATTCCAGGATTCATTGTTTGTGTATAACACGCAGTGCTTCATGCAATCCGTCCCTCCTTAATAGCCATCACCAGTTCATCCTTCCCCTCACCCCTGCCTTCTAAAACGCTCAGTTTATTTCCCAGAGCCCATAGTCTCTCACGGTTGGTCTCCCAGCAACTTCTTTCAAGACATGTCTCCAAAGGCAGGGGAAACAAAAGCGAAAATGAACTTTTGGGACTTCATTAAGATCAAAAGCTTTTGCATGGCAAAGGAAAGAGTCAACAAAACAGAGGCAACCCACAGAATGGGAGAAGGTATTTGCAAATGTCACTACAGAAAAGGGCTGATATACAAGATCTGTAAAGAACTCCTCAACCTCTACACCCAAAAAACAGATAAGTCAAAAAACAGGAAGTAGACATGAGCAGATGTTTCTCCAAAGACGTCCAGATGGCTAACAGACACATGAAAAAGTGTTCATCATCATTAGCCATCAGGGAGATTCAAATCAAAACCACATTGAGATTCCACCTTACACCAGTTAGAATGGCCAAAATCGACAAAGTAATTAAATGTTAAGTAAGATGAGGCTATCAAGAAATAGTATAGAAAGGTAAAGTGTCTGTAAGTAGTAATATAAGGAACAATTTTTCCTGGTTTCAAGAACACCCAGGCAGAATTATTAATGCATCTATGACTGAAAAAGCGAAATGGATCTGTGGCTTTTTCCCCACATGGTAACTATTCTAAAATGTTTGATATAGTTTGTATGTCTTAGGATACTGTCAATCACATACCCATCAAACTGGTTTAAACAGTACAGAAAGTCACTGACTCATGCATCCAGACATCAAGGTCTCACTGTGTTTCAGTTGGAGGAGCCGGCGATGTCTCATTGCTGGGCTCTGCCGAACACAAGCTTTCTCTGAAAGAAGGTTTTCCTCATAACTACAAGACAGCTGCCTGCAGTCAAGCTCACAGGTTTCCCTTCCATTTCCAGGGTAAAGGAGACTGACTTTCTGAGGAGCCCCTGAAGACAAGGAAGCTTTTTTTCTGGAAGACTCTAGCAGAAACTTTTTGAGTCCCATCAGTCGGATTTGGGTCATATGCCCACTCCAGAACCAATATCAGGAGAAAATTATGGGATAAACTTTTGAGCTCTCAGGTCACTGAGGGACATGGGCTGTGTCAGGAAGGGATGGACACTGAAACCTTATCACAGTTCTATAGGAAAGGGAGAAAAGACAGTGAATGCTGAAGGTCACCAGTAATGTCCACCCCAGAGCTCCTGAGAGGATATGGGTATACAGGAAGTAGAAAAACCATCATGACCATTAATATACAGTAAGAAGCTACCAAATGGATCAGATAAAATATCTATTTATAAGAAGTCCTGTCTCTGGTTCCCGGGGATCACGAGGGCATGTGATGATCCTTCCATGTGCTTGAGACTTAGAATTGTAAAGACAAAGAGACAGTCAGCAGCCAGCAGCCTAGACCAGAAACAGCCCTCTTTCCAGACAAGATCACGGTCTGAGGTACTAGGGTTTAGAATTTCAAATATCTTTTGGGGGCACACAATTTTCAACCCTTAACAGGTTGTCACATGAAAGTAAAAGTGCTACAGGTTAGACAGTCCTGAAATTAAGCTTTGTTCCCACAAGGCAGAGACAGACTAAAAAATTCCCATTCACCCCAGGAGGCGTGGTAAAAATTCGCTGAAAGTCACCAAGTGAGGGCAAAGTGGCTCTGGTTTTGGGAGTTGGAGAACCAAACATCTGAGGTGGGACCCATTAAGGAAGAACGGTCAGACCTCAGGTGGGATACACAGCACCCCTGAGGCAGGGCTGAGTCACCAGGAGAAATTCCTGGGTCCAGATGAGCTGAGACGACAGACCATAAATTATGAAGTACACCAGCTGTGGCTTTCAGTGGCAGATGCCAATGGAACAGTCCGCCTAGGGAAGAGCTGAGATCACCCACTCAAGAAGGGACCAGCAAAGATCCAGGCAGCACAAGATATAGGTCCTAGAATTGTGTCTCCTCTCAACAACCTAGAGCTACATGTCCTCCCTCAGATGCCATCCTGGAGGCTGATTGGGGGAGGAAATGGGGTCTGAAGGACTAAACATTTTTGGGAGTCATCCAAGCTGAAATAAAGTCACTGCAAGAGAAAAATAGGTTGAAGACTATTGGGTTGAACTAATTGTCCACACCATCCCCCGCCACCCCTTCCTCCCACACACACATGCACACATCCACGCGTGCACGCACACACCACTACCCAGAAGAAAGGAGGCTGGTGAAGAACATCAGGCCCAGTTACAGAGAAATCAAGAAGACACCTCTTCTCTACATCCCTTAATGATAAGTGAACCCAGCATATATTCTCCATTTTGTAATGACTGGGTCATTCTAAAGATCTGAAGGATGTTAATGCACACGGATGGTGATTCTAAGTTCGTCCCCAATTTAAGTTTGCTGTGAATGCATCTGTCTCCAGGCAGGTGTAAGTAAACAGGTCTTTGCTAGGTTTATGAAAGCCCGATGGACTTGGGTCCATGTGCGCCCAAGGGCTAGTGAAAGAAATTTAGGCACATTCTACTCCACAGTTCTAGATGGCAAAGCGAGTGGTTACTTGACAGGGGACTCACAAGATTTGTGGTTACTTGCCTTAACTTCTTATTATCCGCAGACACAGGATCCTACGACTCATTCAACAATAACCACCTTTTCTGTGACTCTCATGATGTGATGAGGCTGTATGTGGAATTTCTGAGTTGAGTTGATTCACATGACGTATTAATTGGGAAGTCTCTGGGAGCATAATAACAAGCATTTTCTCAGGCAGAGTAGCCCAGGCTACAGATGGGCTACCCATTGCAGAACACATATTCCATATCTCAGCTCTCATCCGTGGCACTGCTAGAATTGCAGCTCTCATTCAATGAAGAATTCTGGATACCTTGTCTTCCTCCTGGCTCCTGAGGCCACTGGGCTGCAGGTGAGTCCGGATGTCGTGCTGCTTGAGCACCCCAGCATCCCAGGGGATCCCACGTGTCCCTAATACCGCTGTGGCTGCTTCCTCAGCCACTTGCCCTGGGCATCAGCTCGGAGGCTCCTCCAGGAAAGCCAATGCTTGGTGTCTTAGAGCCTGTTCTTTCTTCCCAGACTATTCATTACATAATCTGTCACTTTTCTTAACCAGATATATTATAATTATGTGGTTATTTGTTTTTCTCCAGGACTACAGAGTGAGAGCTTCAGGGTCAGGGACTGTGCCTTCCTCTCCTTATTTGAACTATGTCTGGTATGTACTATGTGGTCAGTAAGGAAAGGAAAGGATAACGAAAGAAGAAGAGTTTTGGTGACATTTGGTACTGATCCCTGTCACCGATTTGGGCCAAGGAGGGATGAGAGGAGTGAGAAAGCTCAAACCCTCCATGTAAGTCCTCAGGCTTTCTCTTCTGCAACTTGCCAGTCTTGCCTAGAATTCATAGGAGAAGGTTTTGTGCCTTGACCTTTGGGTCCGTCTCACTGAATTTTCACTGCGGTGGAATAAATTGTCCTTCTTTAAGGGGGAGTGAGAAAATTCCAGAAGTTTGAGGTGGTCTGGAGAGCACACAAAGGGATTTTCCGTTCTGGGGGTCAGAGCTACTTTGTATGTTCAGTGAAAGTTCAAGAGTTTCGTGGACACTCCTGGAGTTGAGAGGAGACTGAGGGGTGTCTCTCCTACGTGTGCCTTCCCTTTTTCACAAAGGTAACAGCTGCTGGAATCCCAACAGAGCAAGTTGTTTTCAGGGAGCCTTAGGCAGGTCATTCAAGCTTTCTGAGTTTTATCTTTAAGTTGGGAAAAATGACTCTTACTGTCTTGTATTTAGAACTAGAAATAACAGGGGCACCTGGGTGGCTTAGTGGGCTAAAGCCTCTGCCTTCAGCTCGGGTCATGATCCCGGGGTCCTGGGATTGAGCCCTACATTGAGCTCTCTGCTAGGCGGGGAGCCTTCTTCCCTCTCTCTCTCTGCCTGCCTCTCTGCCTACTTGTGATCTCTGTCTGTCAAATAAATAAATAAAATCTTAAAAAAAAAAAAAGAACTAGAAATAACATATGCATAAGGTGCCCGGAAGTATTTGGCATACATAACTGGTGTTTAGTCCATACTACTATTATTATTGTATTTAATATTCCTACTTTGCATCCTGCAAATTTTTCATCTCTTTTCCTCTTCGGTTAGTCTATATGGAACAGATGACAGAGCCCCTGTGACTTCTAATCTGAGTCTCTATAAAGTACAATACATTTTATTTGGATTCTTAGAATGCTTAGTGATTCAGATTAATTCTATAGATAGGAAACAAGTATCTCTTTCACTTTGCATATATAAAGAAACTTTATATTTAAAAACTTCAAATTTGTACCATTTAAACCATATGTATATAAAATGGGGGAGATTCTTTTCATGCCCACCTGCCTGGATACAAAGGACAAAAGAAATAGAGAAAAATACCATGAGACACTTAATACCTAACTTTACAACCTAAGATTGTGGTTTCAGAAAATGGACTGGAAAGGTCATCAGTATAGTTATAAGTAACCTGGCCTGATTTTATTTATGGGGCTTGATATATCACTCCTATTTGCCAAACACAGGATTTCCTGACAACTGAAACTCGAAGTCTTTTTATGGAATGTGATCATGCCCAGCAAAGCAGTTTACCCCATGGAAGTTGTATGTCTTTTCAGCACTGACATTTTTGCCTGCCAGCAGTCTGGGATGGAAATGAAACCTATAGTTTCTGACCAGCAGACAGCCTTCTGGGCTTCCCCTAGCTTACCGATATTTTCCTACATGGAGCAGCAGATGATATGTTTAAATACAACTTTAAAAATATAATAGCACTTGGCAAACAAGATCTTTTTAGTATCACTTCTGCTGTTGTACCAAAGAACAGATTCGTGGTCGTGGAGCCTGTGATGGCTAATCCTTTGTCAACTTGGCTAGACGATGGAATCCAGATATTTGGTCAAACACAGCTCTGGAAGTTGATGTGAGAGTGTTTTTTAGATGAGATTGACATTTAAATGGATAGATTTTGAGTAAAGCAGCTTACCCTCCATGAGTTAGGTGATCTTGTCCAATCAGTTAGAGGCCTTAAGAGAGAAAAAGGAGATATTTCCCCTTTCCCACCCCCCAAAAAGGGGGAAATCTGCCAACAGATTGCCTTCCAGCTGGAAGGGTAACATCAGTTCTTCCTGGGTCTCCAGGCTGCTGATTTTGAACTTGCCAGCCTCCATAATCACATGAGCCAGTTCCTTAAAATAAATAATATATTTTCATTTTTTATGATAAAATCAATCATATATATTTAAGTCAAGCCCTCCTTGAGGACCCACCAGCCAGCCCTGAGCTGGAGGCCTGGCCGCTGCTGGAGGCTAGTGGCTACTCCTTTGTAGCACTCTGCTCCTTTAGCTGATGAAAAGGACATCCCTCACACTGGCACTGGGGCTTCTCACCCAGTGCCTTGGGTCTTAGGAGAACTGAGTCTTGTCTGGCCCAGAAAAGGCATGTGTGATCCATCAAGCTGGTAGAATATCTATTTCTTTGTGTCCTATCTTGGAAGAGTTTCTGAAGGCAAACCTGATTCATCTCAGAGTCACACTAGAAACTCAGATTCTTTGGGGACCCTAGCATAGGACCTGTATGAGACCTAAAAGGAGACTTCCCTGGAGGTCTCCAGAGAGGGAGAACTTCAGACGTTTTCTTAGAGCTAACTCTGGTTCTGGAGTTGCATTCTTACCCCTAGCACATTTTGGCTGCTGAGGTTTGAAGGCAGAATTGTGCCTGACTCTGGAATTTGTTCTAGTGTTATGCTGCTGTCTTAATCCAAAAGTGAGTTGCTATCCTGACAATTCTTAGTGTCAGTAAACGACAGTACCACCCTTGTATTTGAGCAAAGAGACTGTTCCACTGGGTCCCCTACTTTGGAGAGTCCCATTCTGGCTATGCCTCCCTGGCCCTGCCTTTCTGGATTTCTTCTTCTTCTCTCCTCTTCTTAAACACAAAGTGGGTACTCCAGATCTGGGAATGCTATGTCCAAGATCTCTATTTATAGGCTGTGTAGATCTGCCTTTCGACGACATGTTCTATCCAAGTCTGAGAGGTGGTCATGGGGCAACTATTTATAGGTAATGGTTGAATCTGTGGGCTACTGTGAAACACAACACAGGGTTAAATGGATCTGGGATTGAAAAGAGAAGTGTCTCAGACTGGGCCAGGGTTTGCTTTCCCTGCATCGCTATATTTTAGAGTAGAATTCTAAGGGATCTAGAATCCTGTTTTCCAGGTAGTTATGAAAGTATTTTTTATTAAGTTTGGAAGATAAAACACATTTATTTAACTATTGTTAGCTTTGTTTTTAACTTTTAAATATTTACACATAGAATATTTATTTGTGCTCTTGACTATCTATGTCAGTCATTACAGCAGTGAAGGAATTTTGTGACTCAAATAAGATTCAGACTAGCTGACCGCCAATTCCCCTGCCAACGCTGATTCCACATGTAGTAGTTAGTGGCAGAAGAATGTGGTCAGACTCTCTCTAGAGAGCTCAAGAATAACAAAGAGGAACAACCTCAAGCCACTACGGCAAGGATGGTTTGACCTAAGTCCAAGTTTCCTTCGGTAGAAACTTCTATTGGACACTGCTTTTCTTCAAAGCTATGACCACTAAAGCCTAAGAGCCATATCATACCATGCCAGATGTGGTTTGTAAATGAGGTCTGACAGCTCTCACCAACCTAGCTTGGTTTCCAGCCTAATAATTTATTTGATAAACATGAAAGTATGTTGAGATTTAAATTCACAGACCCCATTGAGGTTTGTTTATCTTTGGGGTACACATTTAAAAGAAAACCAGAGTGAGCCATGATATAACATGGGGATCTCTTCTAAAGGATAAACAACATCAGGGTTGAGAAAATAAGGGTTTTATTTCCTGAAAGGAAGTACAGTAGATCTGTAGTGAATGTACTAATTATATTTCTAAGGCAGCCACTTTGGGTTTTTTGGACATTTTAGGCAGCTTCTCAAAATTCCCTATTATATAAATTTTCTAGAAAAGAAACAAACAAACAAACAAACTAGATTTTGAAATGAAGCTCTCCTGTCCTCAGTGTCCCTAGGGGGGAAACAATTTCCTGGGCTATCTCAGGCTATGCTGTACATTAAAGATGGAGACAGGCCTCCCACATCAGCTGATTAGACATGAATGAGATTAAGTGACCTTGAATTCAGATGGGTTATGGGTTTTCTTTCTTTCTTTTTTTCTCTTTCTTTTTTAAAAGATTATGATACAGAAAAATTTGTTAGAATTCTGTGTCTCTGAAGTTAAGATTTATCATTGTGAACTAGGATGGATATGTACACTGGGAAGAGAGATTGAAATAAAATAAAATTAAAATTAAATTAAATTAAATTACCTAGGATGGTAACCAGAATTCAATATATATAGGAATGATTATGGCACAGCATGTAGCAAATGTCAGAATTTCCTCAGGATTCTGCCAGTCTGGACTGGTCTCCATTGACTGTGGAGAATGATATAAGGGAGCTTCCCTTTGGAACCTCACCACTGAGTCCCCATGTAGTACTAGCAAAACTCCAGGGAGCAAGCTACTGCTAAGAGAAGTTTGATCTTTCAAAATCCATCTTCAACAGTGACAGGGTCTGACATTGAGAAAACATGCCAACCGTGGTCCAATCAGACTCTCAGAGAGTGGAAGCAGGACTAATCCACTTGGGGTAAAGTCACTTCATAGAGTTCTTGGATAATGGGGTTAAGTAGGAGACTTGAGAGTAAATCTCAGTAGGAGAAACTGGAATCAGTACTACTAACCCTTTTGGGGAAGACGATAAATTAAGCAACAACAACAATGACAACAAAAATCTACCTAATCAGGGGCACCTGGGTGGCTCAGTCGGTTAGGCGGCTGCCTTCAGCTCGGGTCGTGATCCCAGCGTCCTGGGATCGAGTCCCGTATCGGGCTCCTTGCTCGACGGGGAGCCTGTTTCTCCCTCTGCCTCTGCTGCCGCTCTGCCTGCCTGTGCTCGCTCGCTCTCTCTCTCTGGCAAATAAATAAAATCTTTAAAAAAAAAAATCTACGTAATCATATTTCATGAACGTACAGGCATACCTTGCTTTATTGTGTTTTGCTTTCTTGTGCTTTGTAGAGATTACATTTTATACAAATCAGAGGTTTGTGGCGACCCCACATCAAGCAAGTCTATTGGTGCCATTTTCCCTAAAGCATTTGCTCACTTTGTGTCTCTGTCTCACGTTTTGGTACTTCTCACAATACTTCAGACTTTTTCATTATTTCAACATTTGTTATGGTGATTACAATGAGAAGTGATTATAGCTCCCTGAAAACTCAGTTGATGGTTCACATTTTTTAGCAATACAACATTTTTAAATTAAGGTCTATACATTTTCTTTTATACATGATGCTATCGTACACTTAATAGACCAGAGTGTAGTATAAACAAACTTTTATATGTACTGGGAAACTAAAAAATGAATTTGACTCGCTTTGTTGCAATATTTGCTTTATTGCAGTGGTCTGGAACTGGAACACTATCTCCATGGTATGCCTGTACTTGAAATAAATTTAGGAAGTCGATTGCATCATTGATTCAACATACAGCCTCCCAGAGGATCTCATTCTCTGGGTCTCCAAGGCCAGCCTAGCTCCATTTGCAAGACCACCAAATTTCTCTCTGATACTTTACTGAGTAAAAACACAAACACACATGCAATTAATTTTTTTTATTTCCTTTCAAGAAAGAACGGCTTCCCAAAACCCATTTCTGACTCAGCTTATATTTAACAGAAACCACGTTTTACCAAAGGCTTTCATGCAAGAGATCAATCTTGCACATAAACAGGACTATATAAAAATGAGAAAAACATTACTGATAAAAACAAGATGTCATAGTGCATCAAATAAGAAATAAAGGCCTAATAGTCTATAGAATTTAGTTTGTTGTGTGCTTACAAACCTTAATAATCTATCACCAGCCTATCTTCTCCTGCCAAGAGACACACTACCAGTAAAGTGTACAAAATTCACTATCCTTTCTACTCACTCTGAATACATTCTTTTTTTTTTTTTAAAGATTTTATTTATTTATTTGACAGAGTGAGATCACAAGTAGACAGAGAGGCAGGCAGAGAGAGAGAGAGGAAAGCAGGCTCTCCGCTCAGCAGAGAGCCCCATGTGGGACTCGATCCCAGGACCCTGGGATCATGACCTGAGCCGAAGGCAGCGGCCTAACCCACTGAGCCACCCAGGCCACCCCCATTCTTACAACTCAGTCAGCTAAGCACTGTTATTATTCGTGTGTCTAGAAATCTGAGAAGACAAGGTCCCCAGTGATATTTTGAGCCTATTTTTATATGCTGGGCTACCTCCACCTGGAATAAGCATGGTCTTAAATATAATTGGCCATGAGATAAAAGCCTGGAAATGTACAATATAAATGCCAGCAGATCTGGGAAGAGAACTGTGGTCAAGAGACCCAAATTGCTCTTTAGCTTAATTTGAAGAGTAAAGAATTTAAAGATGGGGATTGTAAAGGGTATACATGTGGCCTCCTCAGAAAGTAAGTTTTCTAATGATTACTTCTATGACAAAAAACTGATGAAGAACAGAAGCTATGCCAATTTTAAATTTAAAAAGGAATAATAAGACTGTATTTGACACTTTCTATGTGTTGGGCATTGTGCTTAATTTAGAAATATACATATACTTAAATATAACAATGTGTCTATGCACATATGAAAGAATACATACATACATGTGTGGTTCATAGTTCATACTGGCATTCCCAGTATATATAAGTGGTGAAACCAGCCCATGCCCTCAATCAATAAACAACTCTTGAGCTTTGCTATTTTGCATATAGTCCCAGGAGGAAAAGGCAGTTTTATCTCTCACATCCCACCCCCTTGTATTTATAAGATAATTGGCCTATCTTATCTCATGTGTAAGAAATGTTAAATGAACTGCTCCACTTTTACATAAAATGATATGAAACGTAACTGTATCATACTTATCGTCATGGGTTCCAATATGAAAATCTGTTTTATAATTTTATTCTAAGAACCGCTCTCCACCTGCTTTAAGTTATTTTCCAAAATTTCAGTCATTCATTTGCACTCTTCATGATTTTTGCCTACTATATATTAACAAGACCATTAATTTTTTCCTTGCATCAACTCGCTGTTTAATATTTAAATTCACAAAAGCAAAGTTTATATCACTACTATAATATAAATAGAAGGAAGCCATAAAAAGACACAGAAAATTCTATGACCTACTCCATTCTGGTTAAATATTGCATCTCAAGAAAGCAATAACCCAAAACCTACTTTCTTTATTTAAAAAGGCAAGTTGGAAGTGTCAGTGTAGCGGGGGAAAACGCAGTGCCCCTGGGACTTACCCTTGACGGAATCAGAAAGATAGAAAGGGAATTGAAAAGAACCTCACTTTATGACTGATGGCGATCTCGTGCTCCATGAGTGCCCCATGAGTGCCCCATTCAAAGTCTTCTCTCCCCCTGTCCAGAGCAAGTCCTTTACCTGTTGGGAATCACTGATGTGAGCCTCTTGCTTATTAACTTGGTGACTCAGTGATTTAGGCTATAAACTTATCACAAATTACCACAGTTAGACTTGGCTAAGTACCAATCCTTGCATTAGGTTTTTCAAAGGGCAAAACAGGTTTATAGATGAGCTGGTTGGGGCATTTTTCAGGCAATGGTAAAAGCGGCACATGCACTCTAATTTGAAAGGTGGTGAAGCAGAGGCCTGCTCTAAAAGCCCCAGGCACTCTCTTCTACCCACGCAGATGCTGCTCCTGGTTTAAGGCCAGGGTTCTTGAGCTTTATGTGCCTAAGAATCCTCTGAGGAGTTTGTTACAGTGTGAATTCCCAACTTCACCTCCACAGAGTTGTCTTGGGAAGGTCTAGAGTGAGATACCCAATGATTCTGACCCAGGAGAAGGGAAAAGAAGGTTCCAGTTTGGGAATTGGTGGCAGGAGGGAGTCAGATGGTGGGGATGGAGTTCTGAGTGTAGGACAAGGGGATGCCTCAGGGGAAGAAACAGCAACTCAGAGGCAGAATCCTACACAAATAAGTGAACTCCCTAAGTTTTCTCCTGCTGGAGTGAGAAGGAAGGCCCCAAGAAATGTCTCCGTGGACTCATGTGTGAATGTACACCAACCTGTAAAGCTTTCAGAACTCAAAATGTTCAGGACAAAGTAAGAATTGATACTCTACTGAGCTCTAAAGGGAAACACAGATTGATGTTGGAATAAAAGCATTGTGCTTAGTGAGAGGGTCATCACGTTATGCTGAAGTATTTGTACTTCTGAGAAGTTTACCATAAATTGCAATGAAAAATGACATCTCTGAGTTTGGTACTTTACGTACTTGAGCCTCACATCCTTCCTGAAAGGCAGGCGGTATAATTCGGGTTTTACAGAGAAGGAAACTGAGATTCAGAGAGTGTAAGTAACTTGTCCGAAGTTATGTGTCTGCCTCTCTTTATAATTATTTTAGATAATGTTTTCCTAGTGATTGACTTGTATTTAGGTAGCTGTTTGAATAACCAGTTCCAGTTTTGTTGGAAGAAGCATCACCAGGCAGGGAAAGCAGGCTTAGCTCCGCTTTCCCCCATCTCAGTCATATGGACGAAGGGGTTTAGTTCAACAATGCCCTCCATGGGGTGGATGCTCATTTACTCTGGAGGGGATTTAAAAAGCATAAAAGTTGATGAATGAGTCTTACCAACAAAATGAGCAGACATCCCAGTACCGTAATGTCCCTTTTAGCAACAATGTCTCTAAACTATGGTTCAGTCTCCCCCACTTCTGAAACCAGTTACCCCGAAGCCTGACCCATATGAGGATTCCCTCCCCCCACCCCACACGTTCACTGAGCACTCTGGTGTGCTGTTCCGGTCTGAGTCGCAGATGCTTTGACCTCCTTACTCTTCCAGCCAGCTCTCACCTCTCTTCCTGGCAGGTTAATGTGTGTGTTTGTCATCATTCACTCGCTCACATTTTCACTCATGTATGTTCCAGACTAGGTCAGATGGTGGGGATATCACAGCGAAGCCCATTTCTGTCCTTTGGGAGTTTAGAGCCCAACATAGACCAAGGGCACAGGTGGAGGTGTAAGGGAGTTGAAGCTGGGACCTGAACTATGAATAGAGAAAGTTAGCCAGACCAGGGGAAGGTGTGTAGGAGGAGAATGTTCCTTGCAGACAACAATGGCATGGGTAAGGTGTCTGTGAGCGAATGCGTAATGTGCAATTTTAGCCACCGTCACGATTTTCAGCACCGCCAATATAACGACAAGTTCCAAAAGCCCATTTCCAGCTCATATGTCTTTCTTCATGTTTAAATGTTGAAAGATTCCGTAGGAAGCTTTGCTTATACATGACTCTTTCTCTAAAATAGGAGGACCCTTGGAACACTAGGTAGTTGTAGAGTGAGTTGAGAGGAACTGGATGTAAAGGTAAGTGGCAAAGGTAAGTTTTGCCCCAGTCAACATTGTTGAATGGGATTTCACAGCAGGTGTATGTACCATGACGGATTTCATTTCCTGGACCATCCATTCTCACCCTCAAACACCTCCTGTCATAGAATTTATGATTGATCGTAGACTTTGGAGTATGCCTGTTTATGTTCTTTGCTTTCCCTTCTGCTTCATATATGGTCCCATAGACAGAAGCGGGTCAGTCTCCTCCTTGGTTTCCAACCTCTGCTTACTTTTCACCAAGTTTTGATCTTATCTTGTGATCTTAGTATATTCAGACCTTCCATATTTTAGCAAGTTCTCAGGCACTTTCCATTTCATTTAAGGATCATGAAGCTATGTTTTCCTAATACATCTCAGCTTTTAGAGAAAACCTAGATATGGGCGAAGTCTTGTATAAACCACCCTTCCCTCACTCGAGGTTGTGGATCAGAAATGAACATGGATTGGGTCAGAACTCCTAATTCCTTTATCATTTTGGCTAGTGGTTCTTTACTTTTTAAAAAAACTATCATATGATCTCCCTGATATGAGGAAGTGGAGATGCAACATGGGGGGTTTGGGGGCTAGGAAGAGAATAAATGAAACAAGATGGGATCGGGAGGGAGACAAACCATAAGTGACTCTTAATCTCACAAAACAAACTGAGGGTTGCTGGGGGGAGGGGGGTGGGGAGAAGGGGAGTGGGGTTATGGACATTGGGGAGGGTATGTGCTATGGTGAGTGCTGTGAAGTGTGTAAACCTGGCGATTCACAGACCTGTACCCCTGGAGCTAATAATACATTATATGTTTATAAAAAATAAAAATGTTTTAAATAAATAAATAAATAAAATTTTTAAAATGACATTATTATAACAAAAAACTAGTATCATTTGAAAGCAAGGCAATGTTATTAATGTCAGCTACATTAAAACCTGTGAGCCAAAGTTCTGTTATGTGTCACAATGGGAGATGGTAACTGTTAGAGAATCGAGAAAGATAATTTAGCATGTAAATCCAACTTTCTCCTGGCTGTGATGAGATGTCATTTTGTGCAGAGTTGTTTGTCCTTTGTTACCCCAAACCAGATTCTCACTTGATTGTGCATTCCACCTTTGGGGAAACACTGGTCTAGGACATGTCCTCACAGCTGAGCTGCAGTTGGCTGTGTTTAAAGTACACTTATATTCACTTCTGGCTGCCACTTGGTGGGAGCCTAATTAAGCTCTCCCTCTGAGAAAAGTATGGAACATTTAAAAAAAAAATTATAGGTTTATAAATAGATCATCTAAAAATAATACAGGGAAAGCACAGCAATGTTATGAATGTCAACTACGGGAGTAGGGTTGCCATACTATGTTACATTAGTTTCAGGTACACAACACAGTGATTTGATAATTCTACATTACATTGGTCGCCATCCGTCACCAAACATCATCATCATACTCTTGTCTAGATTTCCTATGATGTACTTTTCATCTCTGTGACTTATTTATTTTATAACTGGAATTTGGTACCTTTTAATCCCTTTCACCTATTTTGCCCATCCCCCCTATTTTGCCCATGCCACCCTCTGCCCTCTGGCAACCACCAGTTTGTTCTCCATATTTATGAATCTGTTTTTGTTTAAAATATGGAACACTTTTGAATGAAATACACAGAATAAAAAGCAGCCCCTTCAGTGGATGGAGAGTAGAACAGGCATGTGTGGGGGTTTGCCAGGGACAGACCTGGTTTAGGGACCCTTTTTATTAGCAACTGTGTCCCAGTTTGGATGACAAATTATATATCCACCCTAATTAAGTAGCTTAAATATCACACTCACAAAATGAATCATGGGCTTCAGAACACATTACTTCTTTATTCAGCTCAATAGCTAATGGCAAAGAAGAGAAAGTCTATACCAGGTTGGGCCTCAAATGTGCTTTGTAGTTTTTCCAACTGCTTTGTAGTTATTAGCCATTTCTGGCCCTTTTCCACCTTCCTTGTCTTTAGTTATTCTTCCCACATTTTTGTATAATTTACAACTTTGTGTACCATTCTATGTTTCAGACTTTCAATCAAAATATTTACATTCTGGTAGAAGGCAAAAAGTCATAAAAACACAAAGCCTGATAGATTGGCTTGAGCCTTACATCATTAATTTTTTCCCTCTCACTTAATTATTTTACATTGGGTAAAGGTTAACTGAAGACCAAAAGGAAAGGAAACCCAAACATATTGAAAATGCCACTTCCTTTTCTTCCTTTCAATAATTTCTGAGCTGCCCAAACACCAAAGAATGTATTGTTCACTTTTTAAGTACTTGAATGGAAACTTTCCATTCAGCAGGGGTTCTTTCCCTCAGATCTGCTAGAATTCACGGTTACATACTAAAGCACTCTGCTAGGTTTAAGAGGATTGAAGACTTGGTGTCTCCTTCCCAGAAGCTCTCAGTCTGATGAGGGGTATTTACCGATATAAGCAGCACAAACCATGTGACAAGGCTATTGGAGAAGCATCCTGTCAGTCTTTGTAATATCTTCCTGGCAAAATCTCCTTTGTAGTGTCCCATTACTTCATTCTGGACTATGGGCTGTGCATGCCCAATCATTCTCCCTCTCTCTAAGCTTTTGAAACAAGATTTAAAAATAAACAGAATGTGTAAAAAAATTAATTTGTCTGATTCCGAGCTTTATTCTTTGACCTTCTCTTCAAAAAGTCAAAGGCAAGTGGTATTTGATGGAGCCCCAATCTGAATCCTTCCCAGAGGGCCCTATCTCTATGAAGTTGCTTGAAACAGTGCAGGTGAAACCAGGCAGGAAGTATTTGTCTCAGGATGACCCACACTAAATGAACTCATATTGTAAGCCTGGAGATGGCCTCCGAGAGTCAATGAGGCCAACTGAGAATGTCCTAATGATGTCGTTATTCCTCCCTCCTTCATTGGTCCTTTCCAACGTTCAGCAGCTACATTATTTTTTTTTCCAATACTTTTTAAAAATTTAAATCCACGTAATTAACATATAGTATATTTTTAGTTTCCAAGTAGAATTCAGTGACTCATAAGTCTTATTTAATACCCGGTGCTCATTATTACATCACATGCCCTCCTTAACGCCCATCACCCACTTAACCTTTCCTCCCTCCCACCTCCCCTCCAGCAACCCACAGTTTGTTTCCTATGGTTAAGAGTCTCCTATGGTTTGTCTCCCTCTCTGATTTCATCTTGTTTTATTTTTCCCTCCCTTCCCCTATATTCTTCTGTTTTGTTTGTTAAATTCCACGTATGAGTGAAATCATGTGATAATTGTCTTTCTTGTGTTGACTTATTTCGCTTAGCATAATATCCTCTAGTTCCATCCACCATCGTTGCAAATGGCAAGATTTCATCTTTTTGGATGGCTGAGTAATATTCCATTGTGTGTGTGTGTGTGTGTGTGTGTGGACATTTTAAGCAGTTACATCGTGGATATGAAAAAATTAGTTCCCTGGTCCTTCCACTGGATCACTTTGTAAGAACTTTAGACCACTAAAACACCATGTATTTATGCTGTCCTCCCTCATTCCCCTTCCAGAGCACTGTCCTTACAAAGTATTAACTTTTGTGTTTGCTATAATTTTTCATAAAGACAGAATCCATGTATACTATCTCTCTCTACAAGAAAACCATCTCAAGTTCCATTCAGACCAACTGAAAACAAATAGTGATCACAGAGAGATGCCCAGGATATACAGATGAGATTCTGAGTAGAATATCCTTGAAGAGAATATAATGATTACAATAAATCTATCTGGCCTTAAACACATTAACCTTGGAAAGGTTAACCTTGGGAATGGACAATAAGGAGGCCTTGGTTTCTTATTTGAGTACTGGCATTCGGGTTCTGAGACTTCACAGGGATACTGTTGGCAGCAGGTGAGAAGGAAGAGGGGAGAGTGCTAAAGGAATATTCCAAGTACCTCACCTTGGGGCATTGTTCTGAACATAAAAACGAAAAGTGGAAAATCACTAGCCTACTTAGGATGAAGGTCACAAAAATAAACACGAGCAGGCATTGTTATTTTTTCTCTTTCCCAGACTTGATCCCATTGACATGGTCAAAATGTGCTTAGTTAGGAGGAAGCAAAAGATACTTGTGTTTAATAATTTTGCTGCATACTGAAGATCTAGAATGTAGGCCTAATATCACACTACTCAGAGGCAACTGAGAAACAGAATTAGAGAGTCTGAAAGGCAGAAGGACTTTAAAGATTGTCAGTGTTTCTCAGTGTGCATGCACACGTGTCCAAGTGTGCAGGGACTTCCTGTATCACAATCATCAGGTTGCAGGTAAAGGAAGGTATTCCTGAGTCTTGCCACAGAGCAACCAAATTGGAATCTGGGGGGAACTCCCATTCAGAAAACCTACGTTTTAAAGATTTTATATATTTGTTTGTTCGTTTGTTTGTTTGTTTAGAGTGTGAGGGAGGGAGGGGCAAAGGGAGAGGGAGAAAGAGAATCTTAAACAGACTCCACACTCAGGGCGGAGCCTGATGGAGGGGTGGGGGTGGGGCTCTCACGACGCAGAGATCACAACCTGAACCCAAATCGAGAGTCGGAGGCTTAATGACTGAGCCACCCAGGCATTCCCAAGAAAACCTACATTTTAAATAAGCTGCCCAGCTAATTCTTACATACATTCAACCTTGAGACTCGCCGGCCTAACGCACCCTTCGTTTACTGATGAGGAAACTGGGTCACTTCTCCTGCAAGGCTGGCTGGTGGCCAAATACAGTTGAGAGTAGCGAACTCAGGACCCCAGTCCAACACATTTTCTTTATGATTTGATGAGGAAATGTGAACTTTCCTATAGCAATGACTACATCCTGTTTGCAAAGCTTCCAGTTTTTAGGTACTTTGATTTTATCAGCAAAGTGCTGAAGGGTGTAGATTCTTTCAAGAGGCTTTACCTTGCAAGACCAGTTGCTCCAACCCTCCGAGAAATACCCTGATGACTCAAGATGAGACACCCTCCGGCTGAGTCTCTTCACGCAGCCAGGGTCATGTTTGGCTCCACTGTGTTCCATGGTAACCAGGAGGTGCAGCTGCTCTCACAGATTTTCCTGTGTGATAGCAAAGATGTTTCTCCTGGTTCTCCTGGGGGTTCCATGGGGCATGTACTTGAGACTTTTGCCCAGTCTGGCAGCTCCTTGAAATCTCCTGTGTTTTCTCAGAGAACTGGTTTGGTGTCCAAGCAGCTGTCGGCTCCTATACAGACTGGATGCACTTTCCAATCTCATCTTCCATTTATTTATTCAGTTTCTCATTTATTTTTATATGCTATACTGGCCATCTTAGTAAACTTTATTTTGGACAAAGAGTTCTATTGTCACAAATTAGGCTTTTGTAAAATGTTGTTTTAAAGAACTGAAACGGTCTTCTGTATTTGGGGATTTTCTAGGTGGGTTGCTGGGTCACTGCTATGGAGTGAATTTTGTCCCCGTTCCCCACCCCCCAAATGCATATGTTGAAGCTTTAACCGCCAATCTGACTATATTTGGAGATGGCCCTTTTAGAGGTAATTGAGGTCATCCTGGAGGAATCCTAATCTGAAGGATTGGTGGCCTTGTAAGAGGAGAGGATTCCGGGAGGCCTGGGTGGCTCAGTCAGTTAAGCGTCTGCCTTCAGCTCAAGGTCATGATCCCAGGGTCCTAGGATGGAGCCCACATCTGAGTCCTTGCTCAATGGGGAGCCTGCTTCTCCCCGCTGCTTGCCCTCCTCCTGCTTATGCTCTTTCTCTCTCTCTCTCTGAGACAAATAAATAAATAAAATAAAATAAAATAAAATAAAATAAAATAAAATAATTGGATCAATCTAGGAAAGATCCAAAACAGATTGTCACTTAAAAAAGAAAAGAAAAGGAGGATGCCCATCCCCTCCAAACACACACACTGAGGACGGGCGACATGAACACCGAGCCAGACGGTGGGATGTCTGCAAGGCAAGAAGAGGGCTCTCTCGAGGAACAGGCATCATGGGGCCCTGACACCAGATTTCCTGGCCTCCAGAGCCATGAGGAATATGTTTCTGTTGCGTAAGCCACCTCGTCTGTGGTGGTGTGCTATGGCAGCACTAGCAGACTGAGAGTCAGGAAGAGAGGGCTGGGTTTTAGGAAGTGCATGAACACACAGTAGTCTGGCCCAGACAGACCCCTCCTGGGACACGTATTTCCAGGCTCAGATTCTCTCTTTGCTTAGTGTGCTTGCCCTTCGTTTGAATAAGTTTCCATTTGGCTTGTTGGCTTCTAGCTTCTGTCAGATAGCCTCAGGGCGGTGGGACCATGGTACATCCCCCAGGGGGAGGGATCAGCAAAGACACGCTGTCCTGAGTCCTGTTTCAGTATATTCCTTTTTTTCAAGCCTTAACAAATTTTTTAAGTGTACAAAAAATATTGTTAACTATAATCACCGTGTTATACAGCAGGTCTCTAGAACTTACTTGTCTTACATAATTAAAACGTTGTAACTTATCTTGTATTTTAAGAGTATCTAACCTCTTGGGTTTGTACACTCTCTGGGGTTATGTCATGACTACTGTCCTTAAATCTCTACAAGTTATTAAGACAATGAGCTTAAGTTGACTCTTACTTCAGATAAGTTATTTCGTTGACTTACATTTCCTCCAACCTCAGCACCGTTGGAAAGCAGACATTCTATATGACTGGCAGGCCTGCCAGACCATGTCTTAGAAATGAGGACAGGGATCTTTCTTTCTGGGACAAAGTCCCGACCTACAGTTATAAACTGGCATTAAAGAAAGAGAATCTGTCTTAGGAAACTAGGGAGCTGGTGAGTATATAGGTTTCTGTGGAGAAAAGAGGAAGAAATCAGGTTTGTGAGGCTAGGAAATGGCCCACTGCCAGATTATGGGTTAGGCTCTCAGGAATTACTGACATGCCATGAAACCACAGGCCTGGAGACGGCATTCTCATAAGGGAAGAGGTTGAGCATAAGGTCACCAAAGGCAGAGGAAAATATTTATTTTACTATTTAGAGTTGTTTTCCTTTCTTTAAACAAAGTCTCCTTCACTTCCATAGCAGGAGATTTCTTCTGGTACTTCTGATTTATGTGGATTTATTAGTGATTTTCTCAGCAAGCTGTGGCATCACACAAAAGCTCCTCCTAACCATTCTACCAGGTGATTATTGTCTCCTCTGCAAAGCCATAGACCAGTTAGCAAATCATTCAAGGTTCTGTCATTACCTTATCTGTAAAGAACAGTAATTTATTAATGTAGCTTCTCCTGGATTATAGCTGTCAGTTCCTTCTGGAAATTATAGACCAAACCATTGCCTTTCTTGGCAATTGCAATTTCTTTCTTGGAAATGCAATTTAAATATACTGCTTGAAGATCAAATATATCATTGATGTGTATGAGTTAACGGCTTCAACAGAAATCTAAACCCCCATTGCTGAGTCGTGTAGTGTTGGTAATAGAATTGTAAATGGGACCCTAAATAAAGAATGTGCTCGTTGTTATATTAGTTATGACAATTACAACCATCAGATCATAGTAACTGGAAAATACCTTAGAGTTCAGAGAATGAACTCCAATAATTTCATAAATTAAATATTTTAGGACCAGAGATGGCAAAAGACTTTTCTAAGCCTCCTGCGTCTTAAAGGGCTTTTAAATTAGAGCAACAGTCCAAGCAGGTTTTGTCTCCTTGACATTGTTACTTATGTGAGATGCACTTACTGCTTATATATGTCTTTAAATGATCCCGTTCTGAGAAGGAATGAAAGTAGGTAACCACATAGCATGTGGAGGGGGAGGATGGCCTCCTTTTTCTAAGTGGAAATAGCTGATGTCATTCATGCAAAGTCCTCACATCTGATGGCACAGACATCCAGTGCTATTGAGAAAATGTGAAAAGACCATCTATGGATGGAATATGTGGGTGGGACAGGCAGACTCTGTGGTTTGCTTCATACAAAGGTGTCAGAAGTACTATGCTCCAAAAATACTTTGATTCACAATTTTGAACTCATTCCCCAAAACCCAGGAAACGAATCAAAGTTAGTTTGACTGTAGTTTTTCCACTATGGCTATATGTTAACATTGCCAGGGGAATCTTTAAAATCCTCCATGCCCAGACAGTGTCTCAGAGCAATGAAATCAGGGTTTCTGGGCTGGGGTCCAGGCACTGGTAATTTTTAATACTCCCCAGGTGACTCTATTGTGCAGCCAGGACTGAGAACTATCGAGTTAGGCATAAAAAAAAAAGATTAATCATAAATGTTCTTCCTATGAAGGAAATAAAGCAGTGTTTCAGTTAACTGTATTTAGCAAATTATCCCCAATTTTGCTGGCACTGTCTTTGGTCTGTGGGGTTCATTTTTCTTTCAAAATTTAAATAAATCAATGTTTAAACCCTGCTCTTCAATTACTAACGTGTATTACTTTCCCTCCCCTATATCCTCTGTCTCAAGATGGAAAGTGCTCTAAGTGATTTTCCAGTCAACAATAACTGTCATTTATGAAGTCCCTAATACTTGTCTAGCCCTGTTTTATCCATCTCATGCATTTAATTTATTCCTCAAACAGAGCTATGCATTAGATATCATCATCCTCATTTTAAGGGAGAGCTTGACTTCAGGAAGTTGCGTTGGTTGCCTCGCCTACACAGCCAAAGGTGACAGCAGACCTGGGCCCCTGAAGCCTGTGATTCTCTCTTCTGGTGTCCCGCATTCTGGCGATAGCATGCTGTCCTGGTAAAGTTCTAGACTGAGGATTAGCAAATGTGTCCCCTTGTCCAGGATCTGCTACTAACATGTGATCTCAGATAAGTCCTATACTCACCGGACTTGAATTTCATCATCTTAAGGAAAAAAGAGAGGAAAAAACAAATAAGAGAACACAAAAAAGAAACCAGTCACAGAAGACTACATTCTGTGTCATACAAAATTTCATTTTATAAAATTTCTAGAAAAGGCAGAAGTGTGAAGACAGAGCGTACGTAATCTGTAGGCTGTTGGAAGTTGGGGAGGGGACTGACAGGGAAAGAGGCACCATGGAACTTTCTGGGGCGACAAGGGTGTTCTTAACTGCATGTGGTGATGGCTGTGTAATGGTAGCTCTTTACTGAAAGTCATCACACGAGACGTTTGCAACAGGGAAATTTCATGGTGTGTGAATTACATCTCAATATAGCTGTAAAAATCGTACCAAGGCGTGTTAAGCAAAATGACTGCTGGAACGATTCTATAAATACTATTTGTGGTGGTTCCACCACAGGTGACAGTCATCGCTGCATCTTTATCAACACTTTTTTTTTTTAAGATTTTTTTTTAATTTATTCACTTGACAGAGAGAGATCACAAGTAGGCAGACAGGCAGGCAGAGAGAGAGCGGGAAAGCAGGATCCTTGCTGAGCAGAGAGCCCAATGCAGGGCTTGATCCCAGGACCCTGGGATCAGGACCTGAGCTGAAGGCAGAGGCTTAACCCACTGAGCCACTCAGGCGCTCCTGGCCTGCTTTTTTAATGCACACATTTTAAGTTGGTAATTCTCAACAAATGTATACATCTAGAAAACTGTCACTACAATCAAGATATAGGACATTTCTATTGCTCAAAAGTTCCCTTGTGTCCTTCTCAGTCAACCCCCTTCCCACTGCCCTGGCCCCAGGCATGGAGAACTGCTTTCTGTCATGATAGATTAGATTCATCTTCACGAGAGTTCCAGAAAAATGGAATCAGACAGTATGTACTCTTTTGTGTCTGGCTTCTTTCACTAGCATGTTGTCTCCCAGATTCATCTAGGTTGTTGCATTTGTCAGTAATTGGTTCTTTTTTTTTTTTTTTTAAGATTTTATTTATTTATTTGACAGAGAGAGATCACAAGCAGGCAGAGAGGCAGGCAGAGAGAGAGAGAGAGAAGGAAGCAGGCTCCCGGCTGAGCAGAGAGCCCAATGTGGGGCTCGATCCCAGGACCCCAGGATCATGACCTGAGCCGAAGGTAGCAGCTTAACCCACTGAGCCACCCAGGCGCCCCAGTAATTGGTTCTTTTTATTGCTGAGTGGTATTAGACTGAGTGGATATATCGTAGTTTGTTCTTGGCTATTATGAATAAAGGCATTATAAACATTTGTGTACAAATATTTTGTGGACTTATATTTTCATTTCTCTTGGGCAAATGCTTATACGTAGGAGTGGATTTGTTGGAGAACACAGCAACTATATATTTAATTGCTATGAAAACTCTGTTTCTAGAGTGGCCATCTCATCTTGATTTCGACCAACAGTGCATGAGAGTTTCAATTGTTTCACAACCTCCCTGACACTTACTGTTTTATGACTGTTATTTTTTATATTATTGACTTTACTTTGACCCAAAGTTGGCATTGTTCTTTAATTTATAACAATAGGGTTTTTTCCAGTGTAATTTGTTATTACAAAATTTTGAGTTTTTCTTGGCGTGCCTGGGTGGCTCAGACGGTTAAGCATATACCTTCAGCTCAGGTCATGATCCCAGAGTCCTGGGATGGAGCTCCACATTGGGCTCCCTGCTCAGTGGGGAGCCTGCTTCTCCCTCTGCCTCTGGCCCCCATTTCCCCCTCAACTTGTGCTTTCTCTCTTGCTCATTCTCTCTAAAATAAGTAAATAAAATCTTTATTAAAAACAACTTTGATCTTGCCATTTGCAACGACATGGATGGAACTAGAAGGTATTATGCTTAGCGAAGTAAGTCAACTGGAGAAAGACAACTATCATATGATCTCCCTGATATGAGGAAGTGGAGAAGCAACACGGGGGGTTTGGGGGGTAGGAAAAGAATAAACGAAACAAGATGGGATCGGGAGGGAGACAAACCGTAAGAGACTTAATCTCACAAAACAAACTCAGGGTTGCGGGGGTCGGGGGGAGGTTAGCGGGGTGGGAGGAGAGGGTGGTGGGGTTACAGACATTGGGGAGGGTATGTGTTATGGTGAGTGCTGTAAAGTCTGTAAACCTGGCGATTCACAGACCTGTACCCCTGGGGCTAATAATATATTATATATTCATTTAAAAAAATTTTTGAGTTTTTCTGGAAACAGTAGGAAATATGACCCTACTTTTCAGAAGCTCAGTGTGCAAATTAAGTCTTACTGGTTGTCCTCAGAGTTATTTAAAATTTTAAATAAATATTGCAGTTTAGCAATGTTCTTTTATAGAAATTTCAGTTGTATGCACTAAGATGAAAGTGGCACCAGCTGTGATAATTAGTCAGAAATAAAAGGGTTTTTGTTTGTTTTGTTTTGTTTTTGTGAATAAAAGTTTTAATTGAGCAAAGTGTGGATCTCCTCATAAAGCAGAGTAGGAACCACTTCGTCATTTGATGTGGGACTGGGTTTTGGAGGTTTGGACCCATTACCTGCCACTCATGCTGCTGAGAGCTGTCATGATGTCCTTTGAATCAGGAAAGGCAGACACATAAGGGGGTAAGGGACACATGTCACTTAATTCTCCTGTCCAGCCTTCTTCCTTTATTTTGACATGTTCGCCTAGACCTTGTTGGCTCATCATAGGAAATAAAAAGTATGTTAAAACTGGCCCAACTTTTTTCTACCTTGGAAAGTAATGGACGACAATAGGAAGAGTGTTCTGAAGGGGAATCTGATAAGGTCTTCCTCCACAGGCTCTAAAAAAAAAATCTCATCAATTCTTCTAAGCTTTTACAGATAGATAGTATAAGACATAGATTGTGCATTTCCAATGAGGCAAGCTCTTCCCTAAGGGTTGAAAGTTGGTTCTTGGCAGGGGGTGGGGAGTAAAAGAACTTTACTCTTTTTATGTGCAAAACACGTATATACATAACAGTACATAATCAGGTAGGATAGTGTATCTGTGGTATTCCATTTCCTGAGGAAGAGGATGGTTATGAAAAATGTCCAGAAGGCTCTGTAGTGCTGTCTTAATGAGCAAAAGGTTTAGAGACACTGGAACAGACGGAGGACAAGAAAGGACAGGTAAAGAGTTTCAGGGGACTGATGAAGCCAAATTTGGCCTGGGATTGATCCCCAGAACCTTTTTCCCTCAAAGTACTGCTTGGCCTGAAGTCATTAGCTTTGAAACAGAAGGCAGAACTTAAGGTTTGTTAAGAAATACTTGTAAACTGAAAATTTTTGTTCTTTATCTCATTTTCTTTAAAAGGGATACTTGCAAGAAAAATATTGACATTTCCTTTTTCTTCTTTTTAATAGATGAGGATATGACGGTTCAGTGAGATGGACACTTTCTCAAGTCCTACAAAGAATACACTGCAGAGCTGAGATAAAAACCTGAGTTTTATTTCAAAGCTCAGAATTTCTTCTGCCTTATTTGATGGCTACTGCTTGCTTGTTGGTGGGAACCATCCTGAATTCCCGGAAAATGGAGGCAAGTGCCTGAGTCAGGAAGTGATGGGTTCTTACAGTTCAGATTCCGGGATGACTAACAGGAGCGGGGGGAAGAGTCACTGAGGTGTGTCAGGAGCTCTGTGTGGGTGTGGGTGGGGGAGGTGACACTCAAGGGAGGGGACAGTCCTCAGGGAGGCTCCAACCGCCCGGAGCTAACAGGAATCTGAGAGGCTTGGCTAGAGCAGAACCAATCTCAGGATTGCAGAGGAGCCATTAGTCACAATCTTACATTCCATTCCTTATTGGTCGGTGAGGGAGACGCATTCTGATCCAGACCAAAAGCTGAATAACCATATGAGTTTTGGCGAGTTGCCTGTTCTCTCGGCTTCACAGCAAGAAGTGGACCTTTTGTTGTCCGTGTTCTCCTGTACTACAAACCAGGTAATGCATGCATCAAGCAGTAACCCCTGATTTCAAAACTAAGAGCAGTGGCCATATAAGCACAATGAGCATTTAGACAACATTTCTGCTTTTATGCCTCCTAATTAGTATAAACTTTTTGTATAAAATCTCCCACGCACATTTAGAGTGAAATCCTTAATCTCTTTGGTGCTACCTAATATTGTATATCTGCTTTATTTCATATTTCTGCTTTTCCTTTCCTTTTCCAGTGACAGGTTGCCATTTTAACTATGATTAATCTATCCTTTGGGAACAGTACTTTAACCTTTGACTTTTCTCAGGAGGACAAAAACCACATGTCCGCATCACCCACCTCCCTTATACTTCATCCCAACATCTGGGCAAAATAAAAATGAAGTGCAAGAAAGATGACTTGATTCCCTTGGTACGGAAGAAGACAGGCTAATAAGCCCAGAGGCAGTGGATGGAGGTTTTAGAGCTATGTTCATTTCCTTTTCTTCAAAAACTACACATGATGATCGTCTCATTCGGCTGTGACAAAAAAATGTATGTACAAAATAGAGGAAACCTTAGGAGACTTTCCTATCACCCACAAACCATGAGAAGCTAGGACTGTTGTTATTTTATTATTAACCAAATGACAAGGCTTACCATCTGTCCTGAAGGACAAACACCGAGCATTTCATAAGAGGTTATAGGTCATCTTACTCTATGCTAGTCTGGAAATAAAACAGACTTGAAAAACAGGAAATAAATATTCTAAAGCATCATGGGATACAGCAGAGACACCAGAGGGCTATTGCTAGCTCTTCTGGATTCTCAAGGAAGACCTGAGGTACAAGGTCTACTTGAGTGGTATCTAGGAAAAGAGAGAAAATGAGGAATCTCTTGGAAGGTGTTCTGCCATTGCTTTTTCTCTCTTTCACTTTATATGATGACCTTGGCCGGCCAGAGCCTTGGGAGGCAGAGTGCAGTGACCCCTGGGTTAACACTTTGGTCCAGAGGGTTTCCTGTATGGAAGCATAGTGATCTATGGAGCTTTTTTTTTTTTTTTAAGATTTTATTTATTCATTTGACAGAAAGAAAGAGATCACAAGTAGGCAGAGAGGCAGGCAAAGAGAGAGGGGGGAAGCAAGCTCCCTGCTGAGCAGAGAGCCCAATGTGGGGCTCGATCCCAGGATCCTGAGACCATGACCTGAGCTGAAGGCAGAGGCTTAACCCACTGAGCCACTCAGGTGCCCCTGATCTACGTAGCTTTTGATAGAGGTGGCGGCACTCTGCAGACTTTGGGGTGGGGAGCTTGGGAGAGAGGGAAAGCCCTAGCTAGAAGCCAAAAGTCAAAGTGTTATATTAGTAAAGAATTTAAACTTCTAATCTGGGTTTATTTATTTTAAAAAGGTGTTAAAATTGAAGTAGCATTCATGTCCCTTTTTAAAGTGTACAATTCAGGGGCACCTGGGTGGCGCAGTCAGCTGAGTGCGGGACTCTTGACTTCAGCTCAGGTCATGAGCTCTCTGTCATTGGGCTCCCTGTTCAGCGGGGAGTCTGCTTGAGATTCTCTTTCTCCCTCTGCCCCTCCCCACTATGCACTCCCTCTGTCCCTCTCTCTCTCTCCCTCTAAAAATAAATCTTCAACAAAAATCAAATGTACAAGTCAATGGTTTTTAATATATTTACAGATTAGGCAACCATCAATGCTTTCTAGTTCCAAAACTTTCTAATCACCTAAAAAAAAAAACCCCCAAATATGCATACCCATCTGCAGTAACTTCTCATTCCTCTCTCTTCTCAGACCCTGGCAACCACTGATCTGCTTTCTGCCTTAACAGATTTGCCTGTTCTGGACATCCCATAGAGATGGAATCATATGTGTGGCCTTCTGTGTTTGGCTTCTGTCACTTTGCAGAATGTTCTCAAGGTTCATCTATGTCGCAATACGTATCAATATTTCATTCCTTTTTGTGGCCAATATTACTCGGCCAATATTACTCCATCGTGGTTCTTAGTTATTCATTCGGTCATCTATTATTGTCACTCATCATGTGAACCAGCCTTGTCCTAGGCTATCCAGACACATGGCTTCGTATTTGTTACATGAATGAAGGGAGGCCCACAGTTGTTACTTAGAATATACAAATAATTATGAGACCTTCATCTCCCCTCAGTTAAAAAAAAAAAAGCCAAGTTCAGGTTAATGGATTATTTATGAATTTTTATATTTTGAGAAGTCTTGGTCCAGCTAGGTAAAAAAGCTGAGGACATCACCAGCCTTGCTGGAAGCACACTTTTCTGTATTCAGTAGGGATTTTTCTTGTTGTAATCATTTTTTAAAATGGCATTAAAAATTCATCTGCTTTGTATAATATGCAAAGATGAAAAAAAGAGAAAGGCAGAATTTATGCCCCACCCCATTGCTTCAAGGCCTGGGTTATTTAGCTATTAGAGCAACTGGCACAAAGTGATTTGGTACATGCTTCTTAATGATACAATTGTACAACTGTGCACAGGAAAACTTTTACAAACATTAGCCTCTATACATGGTATCGGCATTGCCAATTATTGTTGGCTTTTTGTTCTAAATCTGAATAGCACGGGGCACGAAGCAGAGTCTGAGAACCCTGGGCTCTTGTTTAGATTCTGCCTCGAGGGGCCTCTGGGAAGCTGGTCAAATGGAGGGAGGGAGGCCGGCTTCAGGGGCCCGAGTACTCTACTGACAGGTGCACAGGGCTCCGTGCTCCCAAGGGCCCAGGCTTGGCATAACGCTTCGCTGTTGCTGTCTGAAAATTCTTAATAACTTTCAAATAAGAGGCCTGGTGAATGATGTAGCTGGTCCGGGAGGAATTGAACAATTGTGAAGTGTTAAGTCTGCTCTGAACTGGCCACTTACTCTAACCCTGCAGCCCTTGTTGTTTTAAAAAGTAATGTTTCTTTATTTCAGAACAGGAGGATTAGAGTTGTTCTCAAAGGTCACTTCTAGGTCTAAAATTCTTTAATCGAGGCCCTGGACAATGTCCTAGTGAAGGCAGTGCAGTTATACAACCTGTCTCTTCTTTTTCGAGATGCTTCTTAATGGTTATGTTTCCCTGGCCATTGTCTCGGATCCAGTGTAGTTTTGTAACCTTCCATCTGTAAGCCCCCATGGCCCATTGCTGTTGTAAGAACATTTTTTTGAGCTGGATTATATCGAGTAAAACTAAATGCTCTCTCTCCCACTGCTTTGTATGCTCCTTAAAATTAAGTACTTTGTCTTCATCAGCTTGTAACTTGCAAAATGCTATGTGCTCAAAACTCTGTAGAGTAGGTTAAGTGAATGGTTAGTTGAAAGACTAAAGAGCCCATAAGATTTTTAATTTTGAACTTAATTATAGCAGGGACTTTATTTCTTCTTTAAGGATTTTATTTACTTATTAGAGAGAGGGGGAGAGAGAGAGTAAGTATAAGCAGGGGGAGTGACGGGCAGAGGGAGAAGCAGGCTCCCGGCTGAGCAAGAAGCCGAGTATGGGACTTGATCCTAGGACTCTGGGATCATGACCTGAGCTGAAGGCAGATGCTTAGCTGACTGAGCCACCTAAGTATCCCTAGTGGGGACTTTAAGATGCACTATGTTAACAGATTTCTGTGAAAAGACTAAGGAGTACTTCTTAAAAAAAAAGATGAAAGTTCAGTAGGAGAAAGCATTTGTCAGTGCTTGCTGATATTGGAGATGGGAAAAGCTAAGGCAAATGTTTGGGGTACAGCAGGGTCACTGAGCTATAGAAACTGGAGGCATACAAGAAGAGCAGTTAGGACCACTTCCTAAGTAACTGCAATTTAAAAGCACTGTAGCTTTAATGATATACATATAATAGTATAAGAATCTAATAAACAAAAAATAATACCTAGCCATGATTAAAAATAATCAGAAGGTTACATAAAGGTATATAATTAGAAATGCAAAAGTTTTCTTCACCCCAACCCACATTTTATTTCCTAAAGATACACCCCTGTATGAGTTTCATGGGTATCCTTTATGAATGCTTTATGAATCGTATATTTATACGATCTTGCTTTTACACAAACAGGATACTATTTACACATAGTTTGTTCCTTGTCTTTTCATGTAGTAATATTTCTTAGACCTTCTCCCACGTCAGTACCTGTAGACCCCCTTATTCTTTTTCAGGAGTGTATAGTTTTCTATCAAATACGTCAAACATCATTAATTAAATCAATCCCTTCTGATGAGCACTTATGTTGTTTTCCATTTAGGGAAGTTACATCAAAGCACAATGAAGATCTTCACATAGGAATGTGTCCACAGGATGCATTCCCAGCAGTGAAACTGCTTGACGTCTCTATGATTTGATACGAAGGAGAAACTAATTCAGTACTAATTCATCATCAGATGATGAAAACAACATCAAATATACTTGGTTATTCTTGTCCTTTAGCTGCTTTCAAAATATTTTCCAATTGGTATGACTTTTTTTTTCAGAGCAATTCCAACTTTCCAAAAAATAACTTCTAAACCATTAGTCTGTACTTTTAAAAACCAACAAAATATTCTATTCCACCAATATGAAGAATCAAAGTAAGATTATTTTTCTTTTCTAAGAAAAGAAATACCAGTTTGGAAACTGGTATTGCTCCTGTATTTGTACAAGTGTTTTTGTTTTTTTTTTAAACTGTGCTGATACCATGGCCGATTTGGGGGATAATTTTTGCCTGGAGGTTATTTCTCCCCACAACAAAGTGTGAGTTCCTTCAGCCCCCAAACACCTCCATCACCTGCCTCGAGCTCACCCTCCTGGCTCTCCTGGCGCTCAACAAACTCTCCTTTGCAGAATAGGACTCCATTAATGTATTATAATTGATCATTTATATTGGGAACATAAAAAATGACAGATCCTAGAATTGTTCAGATTAAAGAGAAAATAACATTTTAAACGAATGTTTTAACAATTCCATTGCAGAGTTGTGGTCCAGAAAATTATCAGTTAACCTTACTTGATTACAAAAGACAATACAAAAAGTAAATGCAAAAAAAAAAAAAAAAAAAGAAAGAAAGAAAGGAAATGCAAACAAACCCAGAGCATGTTGAGGTATTCCTGCACAAAATGGTTTGATTTTAAATATTTTCAGGTTTTATTTCCTTAGTTTCTCTGGCTTGATAGCAACAATTAGCTTTTTAAATGTCTTTTGAAAATTAGAATGCTCCCAGAATGTTCCTTGCTTCTTTTTTAAAATTGAAAATTTGGGAGTCGATTATTGGGACTCTGCTTTTTAAAGCTCACCTTGTTACCTTATTTTATATTCCTCTGCAATTGTGCGATCAACAGTCATTGCTGAGTTTGGTTCTGCCATATGTAAAGCTAAGGGGATCTTGAATGTCTGCTCCGTTCTAAAATCATGTGACTCCGCGGTGGAGATGGGGGTAGAGAAGTGTGGCGAAGCAGACATGGTGAAAGGGGAAAGATTGTGGGATGTGTCTCAGGAGGCTGATTCTTAAAGTTGATTCAACTTTAAGAAAAGGACAAATAGGATAAATATTTCTCAGTTTGCTTGGAGGCGGATCCATATTTATTTTTGATACAACTTCCTACTATTTCAGCTTGTAAACATTTTTGGCAGGTTTATAGAGGTCTCCAGGCATCAAAAGTGCCACATACAGGATGGATTTTAAAAGACATAGCCTGTAGCAAATATAGAACCAAGGCATTCTTGCCTTTGTCTTATGACAGATTGTCTCATAGAATCCTAACACATGGATTGAATTGCTTTCAAATATGCCAGTCAACAATAATAAGAAACAGAAATGCTTTGGCAACGGCTGGGCCTCTAGTTACCCAGTGTCTGAGCTGAGAAGAAACGTGGAGCTGTTAACGACGCGTGAGTTCTGGGTGTCTGTGTGCGCGCGTGCGCATGTACACCCAGCTAAGTAGCACTTGAGCCATTCAAAGTTCCATATCTTTCTCTTTTATTCATCAGTTTCTTGAGTGTTTACTGTTTATTCATCACTGGTGATAAGTTGTCAGCAGGGGAAAGATACTGAATAAATAATGACACCAGCACATAGAGAATGATGAACTGTCCTAATGCTAAGAAGGACAACAAAGGGTATGATGAAAAACTTAAACAGAGGTACTCACTTAGACTGTGGAATCAACGAGAGACGTCTCCGAGGAAGTAGGACATACGTCCGTGAGGCACCAGGAAGAGGTAGTTAGGAAAAGATTTTGGTTGGAGGAATAAACTAAATAAAGCCCGAGGTAGAGAAGAGGTAGGGAGGATTTAAAAAGAAACAAGCAAATGGAAGTAGTTGTATCAAGCCCCTAGAGAAGAGCTGAGAGAATAGGGCTGGCAGGTTTGTAGGCTTTGAAGACTTTGATAAGGATTTTAATGTAATTATATTATTATGTCTTATTATTTTATATCATACAGATTAGGGATATAATGCAATCAGATTTATGTTTTTAAAATCTCCCCATGGTTGCTCTATAAAGAGTCCCTTAGAAGTGAGCAAGTGTGGATTCAGGGAGACTTGTTTATGTTTGATGTAACGGTGAACATAAGGATGATAGTGGCTTCATTTAGATGACAACAAAGGAGCCAGGGAGAGGTAGACAGATCTTTGACATATTTTGAAAGCAGAACCACCAGGACAATGTTTTAACACCTCTGGAATGTTTTTTAAAGATATTAGTTACGTTGTTTTCACTACTCCAGTAGATCTATAAAGAGGGAGAAGTATTTTTCCATTTCCCCCTCAAGGAAGAAGGCCTTTATTAATGAAAGCTAGGCAAACTGAGACACCCTGAAGGATTTTCCAAGACACGGAGGAGATCCACAAGTTGGAGGAAGCAGTGTAGGAGGGAAAGAGAGTGGAGTTTTTTGAGACTTGTAGATGTGTGGAGTTCGGTGGTCTTATTAAATGTGTATTTACTTTCAAATAAATATGGTGGGGGCCTAATTCTGCTCCCATGTGGCTCATGGAGAATGGATAGATCTTTGATGGGAGCCATTGTGGAGGCTAATCAGAGGGCCTTAATGAAAGGTCCCCAGCTCCAGCCATCCACAGAGAGAAGAGAGGTAATGATGTTTATATGGACAAGGGCTTGCACAGTATGCACTTTGGTGATGAGCTAAAATTTGTAGTTGGGACACCATCCTCTTCTCATCCATTTCTACTCTCATGTCATTTTTGTAAGAGGAAAGAGCTCCTTAAACATGGGTGAGATGCAATTTCCTGTGACTGGATGGAGGAGACCTAAGCATAGTTATCTGCTTTAAAATAAATCAGTAAATGCAAGTTTATCTGAGGATAGAGATAGTCTTATCTATATACCTGACACTTAAGGCACCTTCCACAAAAACCAGCCAAGAGCCATTACTGTTAATGATAACAGTGGTGGACAGAAGGCAGTTTATAGAATAGTATTGACAAATCAACTTTGAAAAAATTTTACTGAAAAGAGGGCTGTGGCTAAAATAAAAATGGAAACAGCTGGAGAGCATGTGGTTCTCTTCACATCTAAGAGCCATCAAAAGCAATGGTAAGTTACAGAGGCCTTCCATTGGGTTCTACTCCTCAGTCAAGTGCTACACAGCCCCTCCTTCGCATCCCATTTTCCAACACCAGACCAGAACTGGCAAGCCTTCAGCAAAAACGACAATGGTAAAGGCCATTCATGAAAGGTTTGCCATTCATGGATCAGGGACAGAGGTCCCAGTTGCATTTCATATACCATGGCCCACGTGGATCCAGTTCAACCATTTTCAGTTTACAGAATAATTTAGGATGCAGAGAAATAGGGACTAATACATTTTGGTGGCAATATACATTGTTTAATTTTTCCTGAGGGAAGATCTGGTGATATCAATAAATAGCTGTAAAATGTGCATTTCCTCCATTCTCCTCTTTGGAAGTAAATTGATCATAATCTTAGTTAATTGCACACACGTAGTCTTATTTTGTTGATTTGTTTACTTGCTAGCTTACTCATTTGTGATAAATTCCTGAAACATATCACTCAGAACAAATGCTTAGATCTTGATGATGACTGACATCTAACTGTAAGTTCTCTGAATTTCTTCCTTCTGCTTCCCTCCTGAGATAACCTGAATCTCATACTCATCACCCCATGTCTTCGCTTTTGTATAGATTTTTTGTAACATTTGTATTTCTAAAATTTTATTTTGTTATACGCACACACACACACACACACACACGCGCACATTGCAGGTATGTGTATTTAGTTTTTACGAATTTTTTTTCATTTAATAATATATTGCTAAGATAGCCGTAGTGCTGCATTTTACTTTGATTCACTCATTTTGGCAGTTGCATAATTTTACTTTTTCTATAGCGCAGCTCATTTGTGCCCTCTCCTTTTGATGGGCATCTGGGCTTTGTTCAGACTTTACTGGCTTAATCCAAACATCCCAACAGAAAATAGCCAGAAGGTATAAACAGACATGCCCAAGAATAGGAAATACATATGGTTAATAAAACTATCAAATGATGTTTAACATCAACAGAAATCAGGAAATAAAAACTGTGATTGTAATAAAATAATATTTGATTGATAATCATGAAAAAGTCTGACAGTACCAGGCATCAGAGAGGCTGTAGGGCCACAACAACTTGGGAAACCAGTTTTGTTTTATCGCCAAAAGGAGAGCATTTGTCTACCCTAAGATAACTACACATTGCCTAATTCAAGACACCTTTGAGATAAAAAGGGATATATATGGGGTGAATTCCTGGGTCAACAGGAACTAACTGGGGCTGACCTGAGGAAACAGACACATAGGGTCATTTAGCTAAAATCTAGAAAGTCCACTCCTGCTGCATCTGCTCAGCAGGAGTCCTATATAGAAATGCCCAGAACAGACTTTTTCATATGAGCCTTTCACTCAGCAAATGCAATATGAATGAATTTCTTGTAAGGAAATGACGCTGACTAAGAACAAACATTTATCTCTAATGTTATTCATCAAGGTATTTCTATAATACTGGAAATCTGAAAACTATTCCAATAGTGACAACTCAGTCTTGGTTCAATGATTGTGGTACCTTCATAACATGGATTATTAGGCAGTCAGTTAAAACTATATTTAAAAGGCCTGTATGAAATTTATGAAAATGTTCATAGTATATTCAGAGAAAAGCAGATCACATATCAGTATGCTCAACTTAAGGGACTTTAAGTGACACCATTTAAAAATGAACATGTACATTAAAAAGAGGCTAAGAGGATGTGTTTTACAGTTTAATAGTAGGTATTGGTCGATTTTTGGAAAGCATTTAATTTTTAATTTTCTTCTCTATATTATTATGTTTCCCTGTAATAATCATGCATTTAAAAAAAAAAACCTGTAAAAATAAGCAAACCAAATGGAAAACAAATCTTATCATACCAGAGCACCACTGGGCCTAGAAGCTATTCAGAATGTCCTAGGTAGGCAGCCTTCCTAACACTAAGCCACAGGAAAGTTTGTACTACATCCATGAAAGGTTTTCTTGGTCAAAACCCTGCCTAGGTGCCCACAGACATAAGCTAGTTAGCTCACTGTCATTGTCTGACTCCTAACTGAAATCCCTTATCAACCTATTGAAACAGACCACTAATTATGTAAATGAGAAATTTCTAGAAGGTAAATAAAAAACTTTTCCAGGACTTTGGACCTTGGTTCCTTATCCCGGGAGGGATATTTACCTGGACAATTCCTCTGCGTTAGCGGTTTGAAAGGAGGCACTTGAAGCCTGCCTGGGGGCAAAGGGCAGTAGAGTGAGTCCCGGTATTGCTATGATAAGCGGGAGCCTCACTCTTGGCCAGTCTGTAAGTGGAGAATGGCTATTTTTTCTGACAAGGGAGGCTGAATATTCAGGGCCATGCTGTGAACTCTTCAGAGTTATGAAAATTCAGGGTCTGGCCTATTTCTGAGTAGAAACAAACATTAAGAAGTTAGGCTTCTACTTCCTGGTAGCTGACTGAGCTGAAACACCTCTGAGGTGATGGCGAGATCAATTTATCTATAATATTAGTCATCAAAGTATTTTTATAATATTGAAAATCCGGAAAGTAGATTTTGTTTGAAGCTTCCCGCTCTCCCATCCCTCCGCCCCAATTAAGCTCCTCAAGCCCATAAGACACTGTAGCAGCTATGGTGGTGATGGAATGCCATTCCAAAGTTCTGAGGTGACTTTTGGCTGGGTAGACTCTGACTGGCCAGATCATGGACTTCATAGTATAGAGGTAGTGAGAATCAAAGAGGTTATTATTTCCAAGATTTTTTAGGAACTCGGTCTTGCGTTGTTCAGTTGGCTAAAAATAAGAGTCAAACAAAAATGTTCAAAGCGCATGGACCCCCAGTGATGGTAGTCTGACTGATTCTGGCAGTTAGTAATCATTGCCACTGTATTAATCACTGTTTATTGCTCCATTCCCTATGGGGGCAGGCACTGTTTGAACTAAGTGGCATAATACACATTATCTCATGTAATTCTTAATAGCCTTACAAGGTAGGCTATCACCATTGACATTTACACAGGAAAAAACTGTATCTTCTGAAGGTTAAGTGACTTTCCCAAGTCCACAAGCTAGTAAAGAAATTTGAACTCAGGACCACCTGAACCCAAAGTCATACTCTCGTTCACTAGGTGTATATGGCAGAGCAATTCATTCTCTCTCCTTTTTAGTGGGAAATGTATCTATAAGTACTTACAGCAAAACTATTTTGTTCTTGTAGTCTCTAAAATTATTGAGACAGGGAGATATATGCTAATTGTATAAGCAAATATGAATGGGGTTTCTTTAATTGTTAGTTGACCAAATGACTACCTGGTTCCCATAGGAAGTGTATTATTACACCTTCTAAGAAAGAGGGCTAATAAAGAGTCCTATCGAAGACAACAATCTTTTCTTCAAAGGAAATCCTAATCTGATGCCAGGAACCTGATAAAACCTTGAACTATAGGCGTAATTTGTTGTTTAGCAGTACTTTTCTTGGTTGTGAGCAACATTGCTTTGTTCTAAAGCCTGCAGTGAGAACTAGAGAGAATAAGCCAGTTTGTAAAAGGGTCACAAAGGGATTTGATGTGTGAACTTTGGTGTTCCTTTCTTAGCCATTTGACTCCAACGAGGGATAGAACCTAAGGGAGCTCTTATAATGCCACTTCTGTGCCCACAATCTTGCAACGCGTTCCCTCTGCCAACAAGGGAAGGAGAAGGAGTCAGTCTTTCTGACTATGTATATCTACTATGTGTCTGCTGGGTGCTTTCCCATAAGTTACCCTTTAATATTTCAACCATCCTTTTGGTAGGTCTATCCATTTCAATGGGGCTCCGTCTCAGTTTCTTTTAAGAGAAAAAAATAAGAGGTAGATCGATTAGAGAAATAAGAGTCAAAGAAGTGTTGGAGGGGCATTTTCATTTAGAGAGTGTCAAATTAATGTCATTTGAAATGAAATTGACGTATCTTTGTCTTTCAGTCCTTTTCTATGTGTAGAGGCCAAAGGCCTTGACATTAAATAGCAGGACTGATGTCCGTGAGTTCCAGGTTCTACTTCTGACCTGGACGGAGTCTATCACTATGTCAGTCTTAGTTCTCTGTCAGAGGAGGGTAGCCACATAGATCTACTCTTATGGTAATGATCTTCTCTACTTACTAGTTTCTTTGTCTGAGTGCCTTTCTCTTGTTCTTTAACCACATTTAAGGCTGAAATGTCCTACCAACTCTCTTCCTGGAAACTGGTGATCTGCTCGATTCAGAATGCATGAGATGATCCTATTGGTTAAGGTAAGGAAAAATTTGTGACCAGGAGCCTTGGCCAATTTGCCATTCATGCTCCCATTCTAGTCTTTGCCAGATTACAGAATTCCTTGTTATCTATGTTTAATATATTTATTGACTAATTTACTGCTTTATTCTCAAAGGTTTATGTTGGGGGCCAACAAAGACTATGTTTGTTTTAAAACTGTAGAAAAAGTATTTGGTGTATCTTCAACTTGATGTTTTATTTTAGAGAAATATGCAATAGGGCTGGATCCAGCCGAGAATAGCCTGGGTGGGCTGCCAACGGCTCTACCCTGGGGTGGTCCTCTCTTTCTGGCTGTGGCTGTGGAATGCCTCTCCTTTCTCCCAAGGTGGGGGGGGCAGGCTGTGTCTTCTCTGAGGCAAGGTGGACAGAAGGGAAATGGCAGGGTCAGAAGCAGAGCTCAGAAACAAGGGAGAGAAGTCCAGAGTCAGAATGCTACCAGCTATGACTTTGGAAATCTATAGGAGCAAACTGAACGCTACAGTTCCAGCTTAAATGTGCTCCAGTCTGTGACTGGTCTGGGGCCATAGTCACATACCACGCAGAGTCCAGAGGAGAGACTGTGGATGACACTGTGGAGAGAGAGTCCTCACTTCCAGTCTTGAAATCCAAGTTCGAAAAACTTACCCAAAGAGAAAGAAGAAACTTTCACTTATAAGGACCATTTGATTTGCAATGAATTATTCTCAAACGAAATTTTGATAGCATAGCCTGCTATAGAGAATACAATAAATCCCCCTAAATGGTGAATTACTGAACTGTTTAGATAAAGAACACATCACCTTGAGTAACTTGAAATCATGAGGATAAGAATTATAAGCTGGAGTTTTTCAGGTATCTTAAGGAGTACCTACCAATGGGCCCAATAGCTCAGCTCCACTAGACACCACAAATACCAAGAAAAAAGGAGAACTGGGATATTACTGAGGAATGGGAGGAACAGCTGTAAGCTTAAGTATGATACCCCTATGAATGGTGTATGGTCTTCGCCATGCTGATTTACATCAGGTCACTGGTTCTACCTATCTTACATATTATCCTCCCATACAATACATCAAAGGGTCATTGTTCTATTCATATCTTTTCCTCTGGCCCCAGGAGAACTCTTTGTTTTTAAGATTTTATTTATTTATTTGAGAGAGAGAGAGAGTAAGAGCAGGAGAGGGGGAGAAGCAGGTCCCCTGCTGAGCAGAGAACCCAACATAGGGCTCTATCCCAGGACCCCAGGATCATGACCTGAGCCGAAATCAGATGCTTAGGTCACTGAGCCACCCAGGCACCCCTCAGGAGGACTCTTAATGGTATTTACTTCTAATCTTTTCTTTATTCCACTTCTGAGAGGACTCCCTATGAAGACCCTTAGTGGATACAGAAACCTGGTTTCTTTTGAGAAGTTCTTTGGGATGGGAAAGGATTTGTCAAGTATCAGCTAACTACCTTTTAGGACGGTGGTTCTTAAAGTTTGATTCCTCTACTACCAGCAGTGGCATCACCCGGGAACTTGCTAGAAATACGAATTCTTACATACCACTCTATACCTATATGAATCGGAAACTTTGGGAGTATAGATCAGCATTCCATGTTTCAGCAAGCCCTCCAGAATTCTGTCAGCTCATGAATTTTCTTTTCCTCTGTTCTTGATCAGGAGGAACTGGCAAGTTATTTCTATTGAAACAAAAGCTCAGCTTTCCTAATGTGGGAGTCTGAGAGCTTTGTGCTATACAAAGTATAATGTCAGAATCCTGCCCCAAATGTCTACAGCCTCTAAGAGGCAGATCTTCTAACTATCTCTGCAAAACCCAGCTTTAGATCACATGAACCCCTTCCTAGCCATCACTTGAATCAGTGCACTTTGCCATTACAGTTGCATGCTAACATATGGTCACTTGTCAAGGTGACCCTTCCATAAAGCAAAATGTGTCTTTAGTGAGCAGGTAACTAAAGCACAGAAAGGATATCACACTGAATTTTATTTACACCATACATCTAAGAAAGCTTAGATGAGGCAGCACCATGGAAAATGTCCACAGAAGGTAATTGTCAGGAGGGATTTATGGAGGTTATTTGTGGTTTGGTTGGAGACTCCAGAGGCATCTCTAATCTTAAACAGGCAGTTGTAATTGAGTCTCTGACTTGAGCCTTGGGGGCACTGCTCAGCATTTGTCTTTACACAACTACTGGTTAGCCCTGGGGAAGTAGGTTTGGTAAGCTAGTCTTCCTTCTGATTTAGAAGTGTGCACAAGATGTAAAGCTGGAAGAATCTTTAGATATCATCTAGACCTATCGTTTAGAGACTTGGATAACAGATGCATGTCTCTGAACCTACAGCAGTTAGACAGTCAACACAAGTATCACATTGTATTGTAATTGTTAGTGTACTGGACTGTCATCACTCTTAACCTGTGCTATCTTTTAGAGTACAGACTTCATTTTAGTCATCTTTAAATCCCTGGTACCTAATATAGTGCCTGGTACAAAACAGGTTCTTAATTCTTGTTTTACAAATAATGAATGTATGAACCTTGAGTTTAACCTCTGGACTGGCTTCCAGAGACTCTCAATCAGATAAGGTATTGAAATGACCAGGGTTTGTTAGATTAGGCATATGGGTTTCTATTTAGAAACCTGATTATATAGTTTCTTTCGCCTATTTATTAAACATAAAGTGTTAGTATCTTAGGCTTTGAAAGGACCCTTAGATCATCTAGTAATAATATTTTATTATTTCACTTCTCTCATTTTTAGAATGACAAACTATAGCCCAAGGAAGATAAGCAATGTGTCTAAGTTTCTACTGCTTTTTGCTGGGTGGTAGGTCCTGGAAGACCACACCCTAAATTAGTGTTTGTGCCCTTTAACTCTTTAAGCCATTCTTAGTTTAAGCCATTTTAAGAACTCAGACCTAATGCTTTCAAGGGAACAAGGGGTATTTATTAAGCCATTTTCATCTGGCAGTCAAACATATTCCAGAATTGTAAAATCTTAGATTTTTCACTGCAGCTTCTTACTATGTTTTAGGTCAGTTAAAAAAACTCTAGGTCTTTTTTTTCTTGAGGAGATAAGAAAAAAGTCCTATTATATTCAATATTCGTAAACAAATTCTAGGTGGATTAAAAACTGTGTGTAAAAAATAATAAAAATACTAGAGGAAAATATTCCATTTTATCTGGAGATTTGAGGACATATTCTAAGCATGACTTCCAAAGACATAAGTCAGATAGGAAAGACTGCTATATTTATTTTAATCTAAAACTTGAAACTTCGATATGGCAAAAAATCATAAATAATATTTTAAAAACTAGAAAACTGAAAAATGTGTTTGCAAAATATGTGATAAGTGTTAATAGATTTAATATCTCAAGAGCCCCTGTGAATCAGCTAAAATAGACACAAAAGAAAGGCCATGAACAATTGCATAACAAAGAAATGAAATGGTCTTCAAACACGTGATGAAATGTTCAAAAAAACTAGCTCCTAAGTGTGCTGACTTAATTAGACCAGTGAATGTGAAAATAGCCATATCCTATGTGGAAAAGTATCTGACAAAACAGGATTTCTTGTACACAGCTGTGACTGTATCTTTATAGTATTTATTTTAGTATAATTTATAAGTATAAGTATATGATAAAAGCCCAAGAAGGCAATAACCTTTTTTTCCTATAATACCACTTTTCTAAATTTATCCCAAGTAAATATTAAAGATATGAACAGTGTCATAACATTAATTATAATATAATAGGGGGAAAATTTTCTAAAAATAGGGGATTGTCCCACTGATGAATGCAGTGTCCAAGACAGCATGGTACTGGCATAAAAACAGACACACAGACCAGTGGAACAGAGTAGAGAGCCCAGATATGGACCCTCAACTCTATGGTCAATTAATCTTCGACAAAACAGGAAAAAATATACAGTGGAAAAAAGACAGTCTCTTCAATAAATGGTGCTGGGAAAACTGGACAGCTATATGTAGAAGAATGAAACTCGACCATTCTCTTACACCGTATACAAAGATAAACTCAAAATGGATAAAAGACCTCAACGTGAGACAGGAATCCATCAGAATCCTAGAGGAGAACATAGGCAGTAATCTCTTCGATATCAGCCACAGCAACTTCTTTCAAGATACGTCTCCAAAGGCAAAGGAAACAAAAGCGAAAATAAACTTTTGGGACTTCATCAAAATCAAAAGCTTCTGAATGCAGTGTCCAAATGGTGACCCATTATTATCCAGTAGAAAAACTGATATTGTAAAAATATGTTTACTTTACAGTATAATAAAGTGAATTAGGACATGACAATGTAGAGTACTACCAATATACTTCTTATCTGTGTTCAGAAATACTAGTTTTATTAGTCAGAATAGATTAGGTTTTGCTGTAGTACAAAGACTTCCCAAATCTCAGTTGCTTACTACAACAAGAGATTAGTTCTTGAGTCTGCTATTCCCCAATGCATGCTGTGCGAGAGGGCACTCACTCATCACACGCAAAAACACAGACAGATGGAGCCTCCAGAAGCTTCCATTACCACCAGGACAGGAATAAAGGATGAGACAACTTGCATGTGCTGCATGGCATTTCTGCTGTTTTGTTGTAAAAGGAAAATCATAAGGCCATGTCTCATGTCAAAGGCAGTAAGGAAATGCAATCTTACCACGCACTTGGAAGGAAACCTGTAATTTTGGAGGACAGTTCTAATAACTACCATGCTGACAGCTTTTTCTTCTGTTTTCTTGTTTGTATTTTCTGTCTGTTCTAAAGCAGCATATAAATTACTTGATTAATAAAAATCACTGCTCAGACATGTGTCCTTAATCGTAAGTTTATGGAATGTTGGTGACTATATTTATTGCCTGTTAAAATATTTCTCAATCTTGATCTTGATTCCATTAACCAATGTATTTTTCTTCCCGGTTTCGTGCTTTTGGCAGTACTGAAAAAAATGTCACCTAAATCATTGTCAACATGATATGATGAGCACTATGACATGTTAGAGAGACTACTCCTTCCAAAGGACATGGATACACTAAACAAGTCTCTTTAATATGTTTGTTCATTCAACTCCCAATCCACCTCACTGTGTTTCTGTGCATTCCTCAGTTTACCATCTGGTTCTTAAAATTATATAATAATAAAGCTTTTCAAGAGGCCTACTGAAATAAAAATTGAATTCCTCTTTGGTATTCATCTGACACAGTGTTTTAAGTTTGAAAAAGCTTGATTTTAATCTTTGGAACAGAGGTAAGGTATTCTGACCCAACTGTCCATGAATTGCTATTTAATGCTCCATTCTAGAATCTTGCTAAGGACAAACAGATAGAGTGTTAATCTTTAAATCAGAAGGACACTTGTGTGTCTCTGGGGTGGAGGTACATTCATAGTTATGCATGTTTTTCTCCCTGGGTGTTCTTGGATTGATCTGCAAGTTTGTTCTGAATGATCTGAACTTGGAGACTGGAACGCAATTAAAGAAGATGTTTTTTTCTTATCTCCTAACCTTGCTTATGCTTCAGTTCCTTCCTAGCAATGCTTGTTCTATTCTTTCTCATTAAAGAACTTGTCACTAAGAAGAGTAGAAGTAAATTCCAAAGCAAAGTGGGCATTTTGGATATAATTACTATTGAGGCTACTCATTTGAGAGAGAAGTATTTTATGAGAAGATAGTCAAAAGTTGACTCCTCTGTGATTACCCAATGATACATATTCATTGGAGGACTCCAGAAACCTCCTTCTTTTCAGTAAGGGTTTTCCCATGACCCTGAAGCTGAAGCCACAGACCTCAGAACTCCCGCAAGCACAGTTTCTAGAAATAAACATGTGAAGCAGGATTCTCAGAATGCTGAAACACAGAGAGCTTTTGAATTTTAGAAAGTAATGTCCTGGATGAGAGGAGAAAAAAGAGAGAGATAGAACTGAGAAGAAAAAGAAAACCCAAAACTGGAAGTAAGATCAAATTATATGTGACATAAGGTTAGTATAGAAAGACTAATTCGAACTATTCAAATAATTTGGAGATACATATACAGATAAACCTTAAAAAGAAGGTGGTATGTATAGAAATATTTCAAAATTTCTCTTCTTTCTGAAGAGGTTGGGAACAAAAACAGACCTCTATATACCACCTTGTATGTGATAAGCACCTGTTCAAAATGATATGGAAAGTAAAGAAGGTCATTGCTCTCACAGAGGTTACCATTGATCAGAGGGACAGGAAATTATTATGCAGGAATAGAAGTGTGATGAGTAGTCTGCAGGATCTTGGCACTACAGAAGCTCTGGCAGGAGTTCATCTAGTTTAAAGGAGAGTAGCCAGGGTCAAGGGAGGCTATCTGGCAAAAATTATGTTTAAACTGAAACCAAAAAGATAAGCAAGGATTGGCCATGGTAAAGTGGAGGATGGAGAGCTTTCCAGGTTGAGGAATAATAAGAACAAAAAGTTAAAAGATTAACTATAAAAAGTTGAATCTGAGCTCTTAAACTTAAAGAGTGGTCAACATTTCTGGAGGTCAGGCAGGCACAGAGCACCTCTCTTTCTTTCCACTCACACTTTGCATCTTACAGCTGGGAAATGTGAACTAAGAAGCCAGATCAAGTTTTGATATAGTTGCCAGGAGCCTCATGTCCTTTCTGAGACTGACCATTTAACTTAGAATAGGTTCCATATTTATCTGAGATCATTTTTAGTAGGATTCTGGACATTTGCAATCTAGTGCAAGGGAAGTCATTGCCTATCTCCACATCCTATTATTATTGACATTTGGATGCGAATAGTTGACTTCTAGCTTTATGGTTTGTTTCTCTTCTTCAAATCTCACCTTGTCTTGGCCCTGGCCTTGGATCCTGTCCCATTCCTGAGACACTAAATGAGTAAACAGTTTTTTTCCTGAGAAAGATAGAACTAAGTCATTGCTTTCTTGACAAATTCAGAATAGGCAGCTTGCATTATGACCCTTTGACTGGGGTAATTTGGTTCTAGAAGCAATACTGCCTCTGTCTACAGCTGCCACTTCATACTTGAAATACAGAAGACTGTATTTCATCTGCACCAAGATGAAGACCAAGAAAAACAAAGTTTTCTGGATTCTTTCCTAGATTAAAAAAATACAACAACAACAATTCCCAAAACTTCTTTGCTTAAGAATTTGAGATTTGAGAGTGTGGGGAGAAAGGAATGCAACTGCATAGCAGAAGGCTAAAGAAAATTCTTGCTTTTAAGTTGAATCATATTTGGAAAACTAATGATTGTTTCTACCATCTACTTGAGCCCAATCTTTTTGTAACTGTTTACAGAAGAGAAATTCAACTGTGATTTGCTAAATATATTTAAAAAGTGGAAGTAAAGAATCTTAGAAGAAGGGGCTCTAAGGGTGAGGCTACTGTTTGGGAAGAGAGACCCTAAGAAAACTCATTTAAGTTCAGTACTGGGGCACAAATGTAAGTTTTCCAAACTCTCTTGGCAACCTTGCTTAGAAAGGCTCGTAATACAGAGTTTGTTACAAAATTGGAGCAAAGGGAGAAGAAGGGAGAAGGATGAGAGGCATGTGGGGTGGAGCTGTGAGAAAGAAGTTTCTTTGGGGGGGGGAAGAAGTGCCATGGTCAATAGATTCCCTCCATAGTTCTTCAGAAATAAGTAAAGAGGGTATATTTTGAACTTATTTTTAGCAATTTGTTTTTTCTTTAATTGTGTCCACATAGTCAATGATATTGTAAAGTGAAATAATGGGACAAAAGCTGAAAAATGCCTTCAGAGCAAATTTCATACATTATGATGGTTTCAGAGATGATGCCAATGGAAAGATTTGAAGTTACTACACAAATATAAAGGATAATGACCATTCATTCATTAATCAAGTACTTACTGAATATCTACTATGTCTACAGCTCTATGGTTGGCCTGGGGGAAAACCAAGATTCAGTATGCTATAAAAGAACAGACAATCTACTTATATAAAGACACCACACTCATTTAATGCCTTGACATATAAAAACACCTGCAAATATCCCCTATAGATTTTGTCTCTACTTCTGATGGTAGTGCTACAATTAGGTCCATCCCCTTGCCATCAAAGCTACAAGTCTGCAAGAACCCATCATAGTTCTACCTGAAGAGTCTCTGTGATATGAGAGTTCTAGGAAACCCGAGTTAGAGCAATGAAGCACTTTCCCCTTAGAATGATGTTGTTTGGTGTGATTCTGAAATGCTGTACTTCTTAATAATGTATAGTATGAAGTCAACGTTTGTGAACTCACTGTGACAAATATTTGACTCATAAATAAGGTTCGGGCACACATTTTGTAAACTAGACACATGGCAGAATCCTTGACACATGACTCCACTTATAAAATTACAGAAGGTGTAGGGCACTAAGTCACTAAATGTGGGGACACATACCCACTCTTTCATTGGTCACAGGTGATTGGATTAATTACTCTAAGTATTCTAATATTTATGATGGTCAGAGACCTATGTAGCTAAGGCAAAAAGAGGATTTGGGTCAGAGTCCTTATAAAAATATCAATTTTGGTAAAAGTAGAAATATCATATGATCTAATAATTCCACTATCGGGTATTTGTCCAAAGAAAACAAAAACACTGATTTGAAAAGATATGTGCATCCATATGTTTGTTGCAGCATTATATCCAATAGCCAAGATATGGAAGTAACCCAAGTGTCCACCAATAGACAAATGGGTAAGGGAAATGTGGTATATACATAGATATAGTCAATGAGATATTATGCAGCCACAAAAAGGATGAGATTGTGCCATTTGAAATGACATGGATGGACCTAGAGGGTATTATGCTAAGTGAAATAAGTCAGACTGAGAAGGATTAATCCCATGTGATTCAGCTCATAACAGTCTAAAAACAAAAAGAGAATAAACAAACAAAAAGCAGAATCAGATTTACAAATACAGAGAACAAGCTGATGGCTGCCAGAAGGGAGAAGACTAGGGACTGAGCAAAATGGATGAAGGGGAGAGGCCCAGACAGTCCTCCAGTTACAAAATGAATAAATGAAGGAGTCATGGGAACAAAAAGCACTGCATAATGAATATAGTCAATGATATCGTAAAGCGAGGTAATGGGACAGATGGTAGCTACACTTGTGACGAACATAGTATAATGTATAAACTCATCAAATCATTACATTGGATACCTGAAACTAATGTAACATTGTGTGTCAGCTATAATCAAATAAATAAATAAATAAATAAAATTTGGGGAACCTGAATGTTCGTCGATGAGTCATCAGTGGAAACTGAAGCAGAAAGGTCAGATTATACATCAGGTGTTCTCAAAATATGGTCTCTAGATCAGGCGTATCAGCTTGGCCCAGACACTTGCTGGTGCTCCCCGAGACCTACTGAAAGTCTGTGAGGAGGACTCCACAATCTGGGTTTTACACACTCCATAGGTAATTGTGATGCTGTTGAACTACGAGAACCAGTCTTGTAAAAGTAACAAAAGATTGGTTGTAGGAGTAGCCTAATGGACACCCAGAAGCTAAAGGGAGTCGTTTGGGGAACTCTGTGCGTGAAGGAAAATTGTGGGTAGAAGAGAATGCATCGGATGACAGAAGAGAACCGGCGAGAAACCTTGATCTCCACAGATTCCTTCCATCCCACTTATGTCTATGCAACTATTGTCATGCTTGTTTTAGGGATTCAGAATGGATCTTGGGTTTCATAGGACCCATTTGGTCTGTTTTGAACCCTGGGTGGTAAGTAGAGATGCTCTCTATGAGGGACTTTAAGGCCATGGACATGATAATGAGAGCAGAGAGCTCCCATGTGAGAGTGTGAGCTGTCTTCCAATTTCACTGAAACTGTGTTCAAGTGCAGTGTTCTATAGGAAGGGCAGTCCCAGCCCTGAAGCCAGGTTGGATACTTGACATATTTTCTGTAATTCTTAACACAGCCCAGTGAGATGGGTCTATAATAGGATCTGTAATAGTTTGCGAGGGCTCCCATAACCAAAACCACTAACTGGGTGGCTTAACCACCCAATTTATTGTCTCACAGTTGTGGAGGCTAGAAGTCTGAAATCCAGATGCTGGCAAAGTTGGTTCCTTTTTAGCACTTTGAGAAAACGATCTGTTCCCTCCATTCTTCTGTCTTTGACTTGTAGGATATCCACATGGTGTTTTCTCTCTATGTGTGTCTGTGTCGAAATTTTCCCATTCTGCAAGGACCTCAGTCATATTGGCATCAACTCATCCTAATGGCCTCATTTTAACTTGATTACATTTGTTAAGACCTTATTTCCAAGTAAGGTCAGATTTGGAGATATTGTGAGTTAGGAATTCAGCTATGAATTTGGGGGGGATACATAAGTGAACCCTATTTTCAAAACGAGAGGTTATATGACTCCCTCAAGGAAGTAGTTTGGTTGCATGATGGCATGCAAATCCAGAGCTCTCCATAAGATTCTGCTGACTCCTATGCTTTTAAAATACCCTTTCTAGGGTGCATCGAGGGGTCTGGATTTGCCAGAAGCCAATTCATTTACCAGAAAAAGTATGGGTGGGGACGGGCAATGATGTAGAACACCTAACATCTATACCAGGGCAAAACAGATGTTTGCCATCTGAGCCTACTTGAAGGATTTAGTCCCCATGATTTTTGCCCCATAGAATAGTGCCATATATTCATCAGAGGGGGATCAGATGAATTCAGAGGACATGATAGGACTCTTAATCTTTTCTATTGTGTTAAACAGATGGCATCAAACAACAAATTGAGAATATGATGCATGCAAGGGTTACCACAAGCTTTTGAAAAAAAAAAATGTGGAACGCGATCGAAAGAAATCACATAAAGCTGAACAGAGAAGGAAAGTGCTGTTTCTAGTAATCTGGAACCAGAGTGCCTTTGGCCTTTCAGTTCTTCTAAATATTCGCAGATGGGAGAAGAGTGGTCTGATTTACAATACCACACTAAATGTCCCTTTGTTAGAAAGCAAGAGAAAAGAAATACCATAAATTCTGAGCCTAAATTTTAAAGCTGGATATTAACTTCAAATTGGGTTCTGCATATTTTGGGTTGTTTTATAAGAAAAAAAGAAAGGAAAGGAAAAAACCACATAAATCCTTATTTAGAAAAGCATAATGGCTCCAATTTAATAATGAGTTCCTCATTACTGTGCATGGTGGAGGTATCTTTCACTAGCAAGGACCTCTTTGTATTTATAGAGGAGTCAGTTTCTCAGAACTTCCTATGGGACATGACGTTGCCTCGCATCAAAGCCTTTCTGTCTCGGCTTCCTTCCTTCAGTGCATGAGATTGCCTCTTGGCTTACCTTTCTGTCTTCTCTTTTTTATGCTTTTTTGGAGGTTTTACTTCTTTTGGCTCCTAAACCGTATGTGCTTTTCCACATTTTCTTAGCTTGACCATAAGCTCCTTAAGACTAAGAGTCTATCTTCTGTTTCCTTAGCAATAGACTTGCTAAGGACATATTTCTATCTTTGAGAAAGATTAAAAAGGAGCGAGTATAATCATTACCATCGACCCCTGGGCCAGTCGCCAAGTGTAGAGGCATTACGTGTTGCTAAAATTCCCATAATTAAGGCAAGGTGAAGGTTTTATGCAACATCAAGGCTGGACTGTGACTATTTGGTACTCTTATGCTGGCCTAGATTCTTTGAGTCTTATATCCAGGTGTATGAGTCATTACAAATCGCTTCCTCCATATTTTCTAAGATAGAGTGCCGTTGATTCAGTATTTGGCAGGGAAAGATTTACCCTCAGGAAGCTGGACTTTCCAGAATGCTGGTGGGAGATCCCAACCGGATCAGCTTGGAGGGTGAGGCATAATTGGAGGAATGTGAACTCAGAGAGTAAATTAATATTTGGCTTGGACAACAGATATAAAAGCCCATACATCATAAATACTTTGGAAATATAGTACAAGAGCAGAAAGGGACTTCCCATAAATTAAAATATTGGCTTATGCACCATACTATAGAAAGAGATTTTGCTTTTCTATCTTCTTCTTTTTCCTACTCCCTTTCCTCCCTAGTCCCACTTGATACATGAAGAAAGATTTAGACTAGAATACAGGAAAGTTTATATAACAACGGGGATTCTTGTCCAGATCCATCTACCCTCCAACTGTATAGACAACTGGACCCAAATGCATTTAAATAAGGTCTGTTCTTCAAGAGTGCATTCTCAAATAGCAGTCACCGGGGTTTCTCATTCTAGTTACTCCTGCAAGTTGGCTCGGGAGCTTTCTCTGTGCAGTTACACTCTGCTTCCAGATCTCCTGCCTTTGGCATTGCTGCTGGGGAGCTCTGGATCTCTCCAAAAGAGCTAACTGTGTTCCAAAGTTTGCACAAACAGCTCTGAGAATTTTTCAGGGTGAATTTTATAGCAAAGCAGTGAGGCATACGTAAACACCCTATTTGAGAAATGGGTGCCCATTTTCATAAAGTCAGTGTGAATTCTCGGCTCTTGCTAATTTAGCAATTAGAAATAAATGGGGTCCTAAACATTAAACCGTAGAAAAATACAAGAACTCTGCTGATTTCTTTGCTAGAGTAAAACATATCTAAAATAATTATTCTCTGGGTTGAATTTCAAGTCAAAATTTCATTATATCCAGATTTATAGGAACTTTTTTTTTTTTTGCTTATTTAACTCCACCTTTAGGATAAACCAGATTTCATGCATCTGAATGGTGTGATGTTTAAAAAATGTACAGTTAGAAAAAGGTCTGCGAGAGACTGCCAGAAATCTGCCGGATCTGTCATTTAGGTCTCCTGGCCCCTTCCTAAGGCCTTTCTGCCCTCCTAGGGCTCCAGACTAGAGCAAATTCAGGTCACCCCTTGAGCCCTCATGCTCTGCATTTTCAACCCCTACTTCTGGACTCACTAGTCTTTCTAGACTGTCATCTACAGGCCTTTCTCTGTGATTTCCTTCCAAGGTTACTCACCTTCTTAATCCCTGGGGGTAAGCGATTAGACCTTGTTGAAGCTTGTTTTCTAAGGGTGTGGACCCACCCCGCAGCAGACAAACTGAGAGCCGGAGCCATCTCCCTTTGATCTGTCTGCGCTTCTGCTACAGCTGTAAATGATGACCAGGACACAGACGTTATCTATTCCTAAAGTTGTTGGGGGAATGATACATCTGTATAGGCACAGGGTAGGCTGCTGCGACAATCAGGGCTCAGTAATTGTAGCGATGATTCTCCTAATTATTAGGAATTGCTATGATTCGACCCTTCCTTTGCTTTTTATCACATATAGCACTATTAAATTTAAATCTCAATTTCGTTCTCCTGCTTCTGCCACCCACTCCCTGCCTTGGGCCTCTCACGGCAGATGTGGGCATCAGCTGGTTTTTGCCTCTCAAGACCATCCGTGGGGTTTGCCTCTGAGCAGCCAGAGACTGGCTGAATTGGAGATTGAAACCCCACCCGAGCTGCGGGGTCCATCAGAGAGCTGGATAATGAAAATATTTCTCTCAGGGCTAGGTTTGGCAAAACCCTCTGCTTAAATTAAAAACACCGTGAAGTTTGGGCCTTATAAATTGACAGTGTGCTTTGAAATAAAGAGATGTTAACAGGACCAAGAATGTGCCAGACTTAGGATACGCACATGACTGAACTTATTTCAAGTCAGCTTTATTTCAGCTTCTTCTTCTTTTTTTTTTTGTTATTTTTTAAAGATGAAAACAGAAAAAATCCCCGAAAACCACCCTGAGCCCTGGGGATGGTGCCCTTTCCCAGGACCCCATATTCCTCATCATATCTCTGGCACTTCTTCAGTGAGCACATCGCAAACCAGATGTGCCAAACTACTCAATGCCTTCAGCCCCAGCGTTTTCCTGTCCCACCTCAGTTTCCTGGAGATAGCGCACGCGTTAGCACCAGGACCGATGACCGCATTTGTTTGTTGCTTTCTGACTTTATGAACTTCTGAAACCACCAAACCGTCCCTGAAGGGTCACTAGTCAAGGCGCAAACCCTGTAGCAAGGGCAAGTTGGGAGACACATCTGTGGTGGATCTCGGTTCTGCAATGGCCTGGGGCCACAAGTTGCCTTCCAGCCTCCCAAAGAGTCTACCTGAAAGCCCGGGAGCACTCCACAGGGAGGGAGGAACAGTCAGGCCTGAGAGGCTTCTCCTAGTCACTGGCCTTCCTCCTCTGCTGAGAATGTGGCCCCTGCTCCCTTGGAGCCTCGAGATGCAGAGAGCCGCATCCACTAGGGCCTCCGTAGGCATTCCTGGACCTTGGGTAGGTGGAGACGTCACTTGAGTCCTGAATCCATAGGGCAACTAAACACCATTTGCAACTCTCTTTCTGATAAGGCCACCTGGGCCCCTTCCTGCTACCTACCAGCAATATATCCTTTCAAAGGCGATGTGAGATGAGAGTGCAGGAACAAGTTTCCAACTCGAGAGATGACGTGGTATCTAAAACAAACCAAGTGAAAAGCAAAAGCAGAACCAGGCCTGTAACTACAGACAGCAGACTGGTGGTGGCAGGGCGTGGGGTGGGGGGGATGGACAAAATGGGTGAAGGGGAGTAGGAGGTACAGGCTTCTAGTTACAGAATGTCTAGGGTACCCGGATGAAAGGCACACCATAAGGCACACAGTGTTGTAATGGCGTCTGCCTGGTGACCGATGGGAGCTACCCTTGTGGAGAAGTTGGGTCACTGTGTTGTACACTTGAAACTAATGTCATACCGTGGGCAACCTCTACATCAATAACAAGAGAAAGATGATGGGGATAGCATTTGTGATGAAACTCTCTGTTTGGGGATCTCAGGAACAAGGCTGAAGGTCCAGTCAGACCTGACCTCATCTTAAACCTGTGCCATAGTGATTCCCAATAGTTTACCGAGATCAAACACAAATCCTTTGCTCACTAAGTTCCTGAGGGGTAAACCAGCTGTGTTTATTTGTTTAATCAACAAAGGCTTATTAGGCAGGAGCTCTGTCAGGCAGGGATAGAGAAAGCCACAGAGATAATAAGCCATTGTCTCTGCCTGAAAAAGGAATTCAGGTAAATCGATCACAACAATCTGATAGATGGAGGGCATGCGAAATGCTGAAGAAAGCTGAGGTGTAGAAACACTCTCCGCGGAGAAGGCAGAAGTCAAGGAAGACCCTATCCAAAGTCCAACTTCACTTAATTAGTGTGACAAATCACTGATTTTCTGGGTTCTCAAGGGACACCTAGGTACATGTTGGGATCCATATTCACATAAGCCTTGGCTGCTCATGTACATTTGGGTCATGCAGTGTCTCTCATACCTTACAGTGTGTTGAAGGCCCCTGGGAAGCAATAAAAATGAGATTCCTTAGTTCCCACTCCAAGAATTTCTTTTTTTTTTTAAATTTTTTTTTTTAATTTATTTGACAGAAATCACAAGTAGACAGAGAGGCAGGCAGAGAGAGAGAGAGGGAAGCAGGCTCCCTGCTGAGCAGAGAGCCCGATGCGGCACTCGATCCCAGGACCCTGAGAGCATGACCTGAGCCGAAGGCAGTGGCTTAACCCACTGAGCCACCCAGGCGCCCCCCCCTCCAAGAATTTCTGATGATGTTGGTTTGAAGCCGAACTTGAGAAACCTGGTTAATTTTTTAAAATTTATTTTTCATTTTTTTTAGATTTTTTTTTTTTAAATTTATTTGACAGATAGAGATCACAGGTAGGCAGAGAGAGAGGAGGAAGCAGGCTTCCCGCTGAGCAGAGAGCCGGATGCAGGGCTCGATCCCAGGACTCTGGGATCATGACCTGAGCTGAAGGCAAAGGCTTTAACCCACTGAGCCACCCAGGAGCCCCACCTGGTTAATTTTTATTAACAAACTTTTCAGTTGATTCTGCGGAAAGTAGTTCTCAGGCTGCACTTTGAGTAATGCTGTCAGAGCCCTGAATTTCATGCTCTCCTCCACCAAGGACCGGTCTCTGACTTTCGCCCATTCAATCCCGGTAGCAAGAAAGTAAGTATTTAACTGTTTACTGTAGTTGTTTGCCTCTATGTTGAGACCCAGGGAAAATATAATGGGAATCAGAGGTGTTTGATCTACACACGAATGGGTGTGGACAGGGGAGGGGTTCCGCGCCCCAGCTAAGCATTTTCTCTCTGTGGAGAAAACGCCAACTACGGTCCTCACAGGCCCCAGCCCTCCTGTGGTGGCGCAGTGGAGAACCTCTGAAGAAAGCGTGCCAAGAGAGGCTATGTAAAGTGTTTCTATAATAAAGTACTGTCTTTCCCCGAGGCATGGGAATGTATAAGGCAAAAGGATACGTTCTCAGGCTATAGGGAAGCTCTTTGATGAAGAAAGTGACACTGGTTGTTCTCTTATACTTTCACCTGTGAATCTGAACTGAGAAAAATGCTAATGCAAATTAAAAAACAGAGTGGAATTTAGACTTGGCTGGGCGTCTTCTGTGTTCTTCTTATCCCTCCTTCCTCCCCCATTGCCTCCCTTTCTTAAAAACAAAACAAAAACTTTTTTTTACTATAGAAAATATAAAAGCAATTTATTAAAAAAAATAAATCAGAAAGATTTAAAGGTTAAATCCTTTGGAAAATACAACTTGTAGAACTTTTCCAGAATTACGTTGGAGAAAACTTCCCTCTGCACAAGGTCTCCTTCTGAATAATAAAAATACTAACATAGATTTTCATCCATTTTTAGTATGTTACTTGTTTTCCATGATGTGAGTAAACAGAGTTTATAGTTCAAGTAAGAGAGAAGTAATACATCCCCATAATATAGCAACTTTGAATTTTAGGAGAGTCTTTATCTTTCAGGGAAATGGGTGTATTTTGTACTAAATCCAAAGGGCTGTTTGTCAAAATACAGAAATTTTAAAAACTTAAAGGGATAAAGTTGATCGTTATAAAAGGAAGTTAATCGTTATGTTTGAGGTAGGTGAATCCAAAATAAGTATGTCAGGGATGACTAGTTCAGAGTAGATGATTTTCAAGAAGAAGCCCTGTCTTTACTGTTATGGATTGAAGTGTGTCCTGCAAAAGATGTTGAGATCCTGACCACCAATACCTGTGAATTTGACCTTCTTTGTAAGTAGATTCTAACAGATGATCAAATTAAGATGAAGTTATTAGGGTGGTCCTGATTCCAGACTGACTTGTGTCTTTATAAAGGGGGGGGGGCGGTTTGAGCACAGAGAGAGACACACACACAGGGAGAATGCCATGTGATAAAGAAGGCCGAGATTGGAGTGATAGGTGTTAGGCCAAGGAAAGGCCTAGTCTGCCAGCAAATCACCAGAAGCCAAGGAGTGAGGCATGGAAGAGATTTCCCCTCATTCAGCCCTCAGAAGGAAGCAAAACGTCGACACCTCGATTTGAAATTCTAGCCTCTAACACTGTGACACAATAAATTTCTGTTGTTTAAGCTGGCGAGTGTATGGCATTTTGTTATGACAGCTCTAGGAAATGAATACATTTACCTAGACACAAAATCTTTCTCAAGGTCCAGGATTGCTGATTGACCAATCGGAGTGGGTTGAGCTATACCAGAATGTGGGGGGAAAGGGGATAGGTGCACACTGGTGTGTGAGGAGCCTTGGGGAGGAGGTCCAGGGTACCACAAGGCTGTTAGGCTCCGCGGCTTTGCTACAAGGCCTCACAGATCTTGACTCCAGCTTGCTGGATTTAGACCAGTTACTGTTTTGTGCTGAGGCTGCTCTTCGCTGTGGGTGATCAGATCCTGGATTAGCCCACCAGGACTAGGATTTTAACATTACCTTTCTCAGCTCATCTTCCATAAAGAGCCTCACAGCCTATACTGGCAAGTTCCTAGGTTGAGCAGTCAGATTTTTACTTTTGGTTTCTAATTTTAGCTTTGTGACACAAAAGCCATGTGATATTAGCAGGTCCCTTCATATCTCTGAACAGGTTTTCCATTTGTGAAGTGGGTACAGGAATATGAGACTTGTCACAGTATTCCTATAGGAACGTAAAAAAGTTTTGTATACGGTCCGCATTTTCCCAAGTGTGTTTCTATTGTTTCAGAACCTGGTATGTGTGTGTGTGTGTGTGTGTGTGTGCGCACGCATGCACGCCTGAGCCAAGACAATCATTGGTTCTGGAAAAAAAAATATAGCACAAAAGTCACAGATTCTCAGAGGACAGCCACTTAACATTTGACATTCAAAAATGAATGTCAAACTAAATCCGCAAAGTCTTACTAATTGATAATCTCTAAGGAAAGTGGTACACACACACACAGGGAAATTAGAAGAAATGTAACGGGCAAACCAAGATCTAAATTCCTGCTTAGAGATGATAAATGTTTCCCCGGACAATTTCTACATCCCAAGGGAGGCTGGTATCTGGAAAAACACATTGCTGACGTAATGAGAACCTTGCCCAGAGGAAGCACCTTCTGCTGAGGGAGATAGAGGCCTCTGGACACAGACAGGGATTCTTGGCTGTGAGGCTCCAGCCTGACTTTCTCATCGCCGCAGTCTTCCACTTATGAACTGATGATCCTGCTTCTTTCTCTACGGTGTTATGTTGGAATACTTGAAAGTGAATTCAAGTTTGTGAAATTATATGAGAAGTTATGGAAACAAAGGAACTAAAAGACAACAATAGATTCTGTGGGTTAATTTATCTTTCTCCTCTAAACCACGAGGATGCTTGCGGCAATCACCCGTCGGGCGTATCCCAGCCAGCAGGACTCTTCATCTCCGTCTTATATAAACCATGTGTGTTTCATCGATTTGCATCCGTCTGCCCAAACACTTACTGAACAGAGCAGCGGAAGATCACACGGTGTAGAGATGGAACCAAACACAAGGGCTTGATGGGAAAACTTTCCAGAGCAGCAGGCTGTGGGCAGAATTGCGCACCCAGAAAGTCAAGAGCATATGCAGTGTTTTCCATGTGCATTTTTGACTTGGGAAATCTTCAGGGTGAGGAAATCCAATTCCCCAGCAGCCTTCTTCCCTGACGTTGCCAGGCTCATGCACAGTATAGGCACTTTGGCTCAATTATTTGTGGACACATTGGTGAAGCTCCAACCGACCTTAATTTAGAGCAATGAAATATTCAGATTGAGGACAGGCAGATGATGAATATTTAGTTGGCGGGATCTTGTGAGATAAAAGAGGTTGTCTTTTTAATCTCTGGGATGTCAGCATATGTGGAGAGGAAGGTGTGTGACAGCTCAGCTGAGGGAGGCTTTGTACCCAAGTGCAAATGTTTATTTGGGCATTGGACCCCTTCCCAGACCAGTAGGCCCTAATATCTGGACTGGTTTCCCCATCCTCCTTTTGTAAAGGAACTCAGGAGGGGGCAGTTTCTTTTCTCTTCCCTAGGCCAAGCCACCTCCAAACACAAGGTTTCACATGCAAGGTTGAACTCATGTACTAAACAAAAGTCAAGCCCAAGACCTAAGCTGCTGTTAGGTCACAAATAAATGTCCCGTTAAACGTGGGTCTTCACTAACAATTTCCATCTGGTAACACTCCCAGCCATGTGTCTGACCACGGGTCAGAGGTGAAAAGAAGGCAGCCGGTTCACTGAAGGCTTTGTTTGCATTGGTCCGTAATTAGAGACAGAAGACATTGCTCATTGGTGGCCCGAGGGCTCCTTGGGCATTTGCGAATCCCTCCCTGAGGCAAAAATGAGAGTGGGAGTTGGATTGATGGTATGTAGAAGCATTCCAGACCTGAATCAAAGTATTGTTTCTGAGGACCTCTGCACGTAGGCCCAGCGAGACGAGGCAAAATCAGCGGGCAAGGCAGAGCAGACAGGAGGAGCGGAGGACAGTTTGCGGAGAGCGCAATGCATGGACCTTGGACCAGCAAGTGTCTGTTAGCATTGCCACCACAGTGATTCACCTATGTGTGGCCAGACCGGAGGGTGTGGGTGCGGGTGGACTGCTTTACCGATGAATGAGCTCCCCAGCAGTTCCTGAATTCCTGTGGCTGGTCACTTCCAGTGTTTTCATTCATAGGTTAGGCTTGGGCCAAGACGGAAAAGGGCCCTCTTGAGGTCACGCTGTCAGCACCACAGCTCTCACCAGCCGTCCTCTTCCATTTCTTTCCTCTTCAAATGCACTGGAACCTTCCGCTGCTGTTTGCAGAGAATTAAACTTTCCTTTCTTGTGGAAAACACGTGTTGCAAAATATGTGAGCATAGGAAAGGCAGCCATTGAGTCTAGGTGGACAGGACAGGATTTTACGAGAACATGTCAGTTCTCCTTGGCATATGTCACCACTTCCCAACCCCCTCTGTGTAGAAATTCTATCTTATTCTTGCAATCCAGTTTCTAGTCAAAATCATCCCCAATGGGGGTGCCTGGGTGGCTCAGTGGGTTAAAGCCTCTGCCTTTGGCTCGGGTCACAATCCCAGGGTCCTGGGATCAAGCCCCACATCAGGCTTTCTGCTCCATGGGGAGCCTGCTTCCCTCTCTCTGCCTGCCTCTCTGCCTACTTGTGATCTCTGCCTGTCAAATAAATAAATAAAATCTTTAAAAAAAATCATCCCAAATGAAATGCGACAATTGGCCTTAATTCCCCCCTCATAAGGGAAGGGGCACCCATTTGCTGCCTTGTACTCTTGCCTTTTCCTAATTGTCTTCTAGGCATTCCCAGTGAGGATCAATTATCTCTCTCTCTCTCTCTCTGTTTTCTCGCTTCTAATTTAACTTCAAAGCCTTACACCCTATCACATCTTAACCAGCTCTTTGCAAATTCCACCTGCTTCCCCTATAAAACTCAATTAATATACCTCTCAATCTGGAGCTTGGAAAACCAAGCCTCAGTTGTCACAAAAAATAACATCTCTGCAGACAGATTTAGTGGCTGGATTTTTAAAATGATATTCTGGAGAATAGCGGCTACAGCAAAACAAGTTTCTCTTTGCGGGTAAAGTCACGAGCCTCTGGCAATAGCTAAAGATACAGCTGTTGGGAATGGGATCATGATAATTATAATTGTTACCATTTGTTGAGCTATCACTAAGTGCCAGGAATCATTCTGAGTACTGGATTAAAAATATCTCATGTTTATAGCAGCAATGTCCACAATAGCCAAAATATGGAAAGAACCCAGATGTCCATCGACAGATGAATGGATAAAGACGATGTGAGATTACACACACACACACGCATGCACATGTGCATGCATGCACATGGGAATACTATGCAGCCATCAAAATGAATGAAATTTTTGACATTTGCAATGACGTAGATGGAACTAGATGGTATTATGCTGTGGTGACTTATTTCTAAGTCAGTCAGAGAGACACAAATACCATATGATTTCACTCATATGTAGAATTGAAGACACAAAATAGATAAACGTAGGGGAAAAGAAGGGGGAAAAAAAACAAGATAAAAAGAGAGAGAGAAACCATAAGAGATGCTGAACTCTAGGAAACAAAGAGAGGGTGCTGGAGGGGAGATGGGGGAATGCGGTATTTAGGTGATGGGCATTAAAGAGGTCACCTGACACAATGAGCACTGGGTGTTGTATGCAACTGATGAATCACTAAATTCTACCCCTGAAACTAATAATATACTATATGTTAATTAAATTAAGTTGTATAAAGAAATTTTTAAAAAAAGGAATTAGAATGGCAAAAAAAAAAAATGCCACCTCAGGTAATCTCACAACTAAATGCAGAAGTCACAATTACTATCCTTATTTTCAGATAAGGGAAATATGCTTTTTTTTTCTAATTCCTCAAACTAGAAAATGGTAGAGTAATTTAAAACCCAGATGGAAGGATTTAAAAGGAAAGAAAATTTAAAAAAGAAAAAGAAAACCTTTGCTCATAGTGAAAATGGCTATTTCTGATTTGGGGTTATATGACCAGAAATATTTGATTCTCTTGTTTGGCAGCAATAATCTACAAGATTCTACTTAGTAAAATGTGGAAGAATGGCAGATGTTTACAGATGTCCTTTAACTGGCATGAAGGGTTCTTACTAGGAGACCCCAGGATTGTGAGGAATAGTGTTTCACCCAAAGCTGAACACAGCTTCCCTCTGCTTATCCGCATTCCGATCTTTCTGGGGGAAAGAACACATGCACAGAGCTGGGAAACGTCCCTCGACATTTTTGTATACAGGTTCCTGGTCAGATTAGCTGTGACCACACTGTCCTCTAACTGACCAGAGTAACCAGACAGGAGCTATAAAGCCAGATGCCAGAGTGAAGTGACCTTCTCAGTTGACACAACGCATGGGAAGGAACTCTTTGGCTTTAATACACCTTTAGCAGTGTTAACTCCTAAAAGATAAGGACGTCTGTGCCCCCACAGATCGAGTACCTAGTAAGGGCCAAGTAAGGGTTTATCAAATAAATGAAAGCCACACACCAAGTTTACGCCAGGTTGGGAAAACTCTGGAATGTTCAGATTTGAATATTCCACATTTGGTAAGCACTTGTAGAGGAAGTGTTAAGCTGAGGTCTTCAGAGGGTCTGTGAACCCTCTGAAATTATGTGCAAAACATCATGTCCACTTTTGGGAATTTTGGTGAGGGTCTTTAGCATTCACCAAATTCTTAAGAAAGTTCTTAAGCCAAATTACTGAAGAATTACTGCTTTGCGGTTTAAAAAGCAATCACACCTCATTATTTTATTTTATTATACAACAATGCTATGTGAAGGACTTCATCACAATCCCTACTTTACAGAAGGAGAAAATGTGAAATTGAGAAAAACGGCACAGGTATTATATAAAAAAGTGTTCTCACTGCAGATGTCTGTTCTTGCAACTTGCTGTGTGAGTGCCTGTGTGCCCTTGGGTGTGGAGAGGAAGAAACAACGGTGAAATGTTAAAGTAGATTCAACATTCCTGGTTGGATGCTGGCTTTCCTTCCAGCTCAAGAGTCAAAGGATGGGACCATGTCTCCTCCCACCCCCCACCTCCCACCTGTGTTTCCATTCCAAGGAACTGCCTGATAGAAGCCGGCTCTGGTTTTTAGCTCAAGCCCTGATGCATTGCCCAACCCAGCAGAATAGTTTAAGAACCAGAGACGAAATGTAACACCATTTACTTTTGAGCTTAATTTCTTTATCTATATAATGGAGTTAAAAATACCACTTACTCTGAACCCGAATACACTTCTCTCTCCTTCTACAGGCAGCTGAAAGCCTAAGTGACTTCTGGATCGATCCTCTTTCCTGGATGCTTCCTACTGCCTGACGTCTGGGACTTGTTTCCTCATCTGCAAACTGAACGAGGTAATTTGGTAGGTGACTTTTAGCTCTAAAGTGCTTTTTTGATGATACTGTTGCGGAAGAAGTGAGTGGGGCATGGGCAAGAGAAAATATAAAAGCAAAAGAACATCCTCTTGGTTAGGGGTCCTGGAATCATCATCTCCCTCCACTGGTGTCTGGGTTCGTCCTTTTCCTTCTCAAGGCACCTTGAGCGGCGACATCACTACTTTCTCCCACATCTTCAGGAAATCCTGCAAGCCACACCTAGGCACTTCAAACACGGATGCTGGTGGAGGCAGCCTAGGGCAGAGGGTGCTTCAGGTCTCCTGGTTCCCCCCACCCTCCTGCTGGAAGCATGACAGGTCACCTGGGGGAATTCTAACACTTCTGGGAAGTGGTTTTCATACCAACAAAACTGACAAGTTCCCCTGGGGCTCTGCGGAGGACTGGCTGGATGACCTGGGTAGGTTTTTCAACTCCCAGAATGGGTGATTCTGTGATTCTTCTTCATGACTAGATCATCCAGGGATTAACACAGTCTCCCTCAGCAAGGAGAAATGGAAGACAGGGTCTGACTCATGAAAAGTAAGGGGGGTTAAGTCCCAGTCTGAGTCAGTGGACCTCATGTCTTGCGTTTGGGGATCAGAGCTACACTGTTGCACAACTCTAGGGGGTGCTCATTCTATTGTCAAAGGCTCCCCTTGGAGCATAGTTTAACCCGTGACCCCCTGACACAAAGCGACGCCGTTGCCCTGTTTGTGATGCCTTAAGGTCCTTCATTTCATCACAGACTTTCATAGCCTCTGGAGGTTGAAATCTCAGTGTCTGGGGAGTACTTTCATCATAGCTCCCTTACAAGACCTGGCAAAATCCCACATCTCCATGAATATGTTGGAACAAAAATGTGACTGATAAAGAAAAGAGGCTAAATGGGGGGTTGGGGTGATGAGTGGTTTATACATCCAGACAGTAAACCAAGTTTAACACAAGAGACAGAAAAATGTCCTGTGCCGTTTTACCCTGTACTCTGACGAGACAGCACTTCCTCCATTGACAGAGGGGTTGTGACCCAATAAACTCCTCGTAAGGTGAAAATATCCTAAGTCGACAGGATATGTGATACACCTAACCTACAGAACGTCACAGCTTAGCCGAGTCTACCTGACATATGCTCAGAACACTGTTAGCCTATGGTCACTCCGCATCACCTAACACCAGCCTATTTTATAAGAGAGTGTTGAGTAGCTCATGTCATTTACTGAATTATACCGGAAGTGAAAAACAGAATGGTTGTAAGTGTAGGGGTTGTTGACCCTCGTCATCGGGCCGCTGCCCTAGTGGCTCGTTGTTGCCTAGCATCACGGGAGAGCATTGTATGGCATATCACTAGTCCGAGAAAAGATCCCAGTATTGCCAATGTGAAGTACGTTTCTTTCTTTCTTTCTTTTTAAGATTTTTTTATTTATTTGACAGAGACAGAGAGAGAGAGCACAAGGAGGCAGACTGGCAGGCAGAGGAAGAGGGAGAGAAGCAGGATCCCCGTGGAGCAAGGAGCCCAGTGTGGGACTTGATCCCAGAACCCTGGGATCATGACCTGAGCCGAAGGTAGAAGCCTAACCGACTGAGCCACCCAGCCTCCCCTGAAGTATGCTTTCTACTGAATGTATATTGCTTTGGCACCATGAAACAGTTGGAAAATCCGAAGTCAAACCTCTGTTTTTTATTTGTTTGTTTGTTTGTTTTGGTAAGAATCTTAGGTGTTGGAATTAGTTTAGTCAGTTGTATCAAGCAGGGTGGTCATAAGTGGCTTAATCCATTGATGGGTTTCTTTATTCATGTGACCAGTTTACCACCTAATAACTCCCATTCCCCAGCTGCTGACCCAGGGTCAGGTGCTTCCCAAACAGTATGTCACTGGATCTTCCCAGCAACCATAGGAGGTAAGTATCACTTTCTATTTTATAAGAAGAAAACTGGATCTCAAGAGGTTCATAACTTGCCCAAGGTTACTCAACGCAAGTAGCTGGGTTAAGGGTCAAACTCACAGCTACCTGATTCCGAAGCTGCCCCCTTACCAGGATACCAACCTGGTCCCTTCCTCTCTATGATGCCATTATGTTTTTCTTGAGCAAGTGTAGCCAGAACTGCTCCATGACTTGCCCTACAGTAGAACTAGTAATAATAACAAGAGCAATGCCTGTAGAACTTATTATGTGCCAGGAACTTTCGTGAATACCCTCTAATATCTTAAATAATTTATTCCTAGTAAAGTCTTCCAGGGTAGGGATCGAGCCCCATTTCTGGATGAGGAGCGAAGACATGGAGAGGTTGTGAAACTGGCAGCAAAGTTACTAGGCTAGTCGGTTAGGGGCGGAGCTGGGAATCAAAGCCAGACAGCCGGGCTCTGGAGGCTGTGCAGTCTGTCGCTCGGCTGCGGGCGCAGCTTGTCAGAGGGGCAGACACTCCGTGGAAACCCACTGCCCTGTTCAGATTTGTCCAGACTCACATTAGACACAGTTTGTGGAAGATTCACACTCTAGTAGGGAAAAATACTAGTAAGTCAAGGAATCGGGCCTCTAACCCTTGCTTTCTGTTGCTTGGCTGTCCAACACACCCCGTTTCAGGCAGGGTCCTCAAGCTAAGGGCTGCCATGCTTTCTTGTCATTCCTTGGGGGCCCCTGTGGGCAAGCTGGGAATCACACTACTCTGGGGGAGGGGAGTGGGACAAGAGGACGAGCCACAGAGCCACAGGTCCTGAAAGGCAGGTAGACTTAGTTTTCCCATTTTTCTTCTCACTTCTTAATTGCTGCTCTGCGTTTTCAGAAAAGGGAAGTTAATTCTTTGGAATTCCTAGGAACTGGAGGGTTTTGAGCCTGTAATGTTTATGAATCTGCTGAGAACACTGGGAAATGAGGCTTCTTTTTGCGTATGAAGTCATAGTTTAACCCAAACCAAAAAAATAAAAAGCCTGAGAGAGTCTGCGGGGATCAGAGCTGGGTATTGTGTTACAGAAATTTTCCATTTCAGACACAAACTACATACGGCAGCATGTGGGCCAAAAACGGCAGAGCGAGACTCCAGGGGGAGCTGAAGTAATAATACCCCATCCTTTAATCCTGAGGAGTATAGCCAGGTTCTCGGGGAGGGCTGTCTGGAAGGTCTGGATCAGGTCACACTTATATATCTGGGTTTTAGAATGATGCTAATAGCCTCATCGTGGGGTATTAACTTCGGAGAGCTCTCTAGGATGTCCCGGGGCAAGATACTTAGCCTCTCAGTGCCTCAGTTTCCAATATCTGAAGATGAGACAGATGCCTCAAAATTTGTTGTAGTAAAAGTGTTAAATAATATAATAATAATAATATAATATAATAATAAGTGTTAAATAATATAAATGTAGTAAAAGTGTTATACACACGGACTACATCATAATGGTGGGGGATAAGTCTAGTTATGTTATTAAACAGCATCTAATTAGCTAGCATTTACCCAAGATTTACTGCACACGAGCCCCTGTGCTAATGATTTCTAAACACTATCTCATTTCATCCTTCCAAGCTGTTGAGATCCGTGGTATCATTTCCCCATTTTATGTGTGAGGAGACTGCGGTTTAGAAATGCTAAGTGACTGAACAAGTTCATAACCTTGGGGGGTAGACAGGGGTCTCAAATCTAAGTCCAGTGTGGCACCCGTGAACCGACACCTTCTCCTGTCTCCCCATGGACAGGCAACCTTGGCCCACACTGCTCTGCTCCTGGGCTGAATCTTGTAAGAAGTCTCCAGGTATCCCCCAGAATAGGGGGCATCACTTGTTTGGTAAAATATGTTCCTTTGGCCTCTCCTTCCAGCTTTTAGCAGTGGCCCTCCCTTTCAGCTTACCATGACAGTACCTATTTTTAAGAACTGTTGCCTCTGGTTTTCCAGGTAGATAGACTGGTCTTGGTCCCTTGGGCTCAATTCTGAAACGGGTGCTACCTAGAGCCTGGGTTCTTACAGGTCCATATCCTTGACCAGTCCCATCAACACCACCAGGAAACGCAGGCAACGAGAGTCTCTGCCCTCTCCCCACCCCCACCCGACCCGACCCCACCCCCCGGACCCACTGAATCAGAAACTCTGAAGACAGAGCTCAGCAATCTGTATTTTAACAAGCCCCGAGCTGATTCTGAGCAGCCAGAGTTTGAGAACCACGGGCCTCAGGGGCAGATAAAGGAGAGAGTTAAATCAGAAATAGAGGTCTATGATTCTTAACAGCTGCTAGTGACTCATTCTCCCCAGTCATTCCATTCTGGGTTTCTGTCCTTTTTAGGATGAAGGATTTGCTCGCAATCCCATCTTGTGTGATAAATTTCATCAACAGTGTCCATTCCTTTCTCAGTCGACGTGCGTAAGGCGACTCTGAGCCTTCTCCACTCCTGCGTGCGTGCGTCGCCCACTTCTGTTTTTGGAACCACTTGCTCAATTTCCAGTCGGGGAGATTAGCTTCAAGTTACTCTTCATGTCAGAAGAGAAAAATAAGTTTGACTAAATCTGCAGTTCTAGGTTGAATTGAAGAACTCCAGAACCGGGGTCAGTGCTCCGTAAGGGCTTTTTAAAGGTTCTGAACACTTCCACACAAGAGCCAAGCGGTGCCCTGTCCCCCTCTCTCCTGCCTGCCCTGCCTGAAATTCACGACACAGAGTGGAGCTGAAAATGGGGGGAAATCATTGCTTCAGTTTTCAAATGTAAGCTCTGACTCAAGCTTTGTCTGCCTCTTGCACTCACGGGGCCCGTCTGCCCCTCAGTGGGAAAACTCAAACTGAATGCACATTGCAGAACAACAAAATAGAAAAAATCTTCTTCCCTCCAGTTGCTTCTCCAGAGACCAGTGTCAAAGGGGTCTGCAGTCCACCACGAATCTGCCTTTTAATAACCACGTAAGCCTAACTTTCAATAAAGATTATTCCAAGTTTGGGAATTGGTTACAAAAGCCTTTCTTGTCATCTGAGATGCTGCCCTTCCTGATTGAAAAATAGTAGGAAATTTTATTCAGCTCTGCCAGAAAATGGAAACTGCGGTTATGGATGTGACCTGTGTTTAGCATCTTTGCAGGGGACATGTTCCTTGATCTCAACAGAGATTCACTAACATGGCATTCTGGTTTGAGGGGGTCTCTGGGGCCCAGCTTCCATCTCTAAATAAGGTAAAATGAGCATGAAAACGTGGTTTCTGTTGCCAGAAGCTATTTTTGAGTTTCAAAGGAGTTCTCAGTACTTTGTGCGGCTAAGCCAGTGTGACTCTAATCCACTGTCTCTCTCCTTTCCCTCTTAAACTGAAGAACATAGGCCACGAACAGGGGTTAGTCACATGCAAATGAAGACAGACTGCATGATGGGTAATGATCTTTCCTGAGATGCTGTTGCAGAAATGTGGCTGCAGCCCACATTCAATGGGAGAAAAGGACAATACTGGGCCTTCACGTGGTCTTCTCTTTCTGACACATACTTCATGTTCTCTGCCTCAAAGACCTTTGCCTCTCAGATTGCGTGGTGTCGCTATTATGAAACAAAAATAAATATTTTGACTACAACATAAAATTTTGAATAAAAATGTTGGAAAGAGATGAGCCCGAGTTCAAAATTTGACTTATCTCTCTCTCTCTCTCTCTTTTTAAGATTTTATTTATTTATTTGAGAGAGAGTGAGAGCAAGAGAGATCAGAGAGGGAGAGGCAGAGGGATACGTAGGCTCCCCGCTGAGCAGAGAGCCCGATTTGGGGCTCAGTCCCAGGACCCTGGAATCATGACCTGAGCCAAAGGCATAAGCTTAACCAACTGAGCTCCCCAAGCACCCCTAAAATCTGACTTATCTCTTAATAGCTATCTGCTTTTGGGTAGGTTACTTAACCTCTCTGAGACTTGGGTTGGGTTCCTGTCTTATAAGTTGGAGAAAAATGATAACCATTGGGTTGCTATGAAGACTGATTTGAATAATGTCCAATGCTGCATATAGTAGGTGTTACTATTATTTATTTTGTCATTTTAAACTCCACTGGTATAAACAATAATTTTACATGCTAAAACAAAAATTCCCTATTGCCTAGGTACATACATATGGGAGATAAATATATATAGATGTGGACAAATAGATAATTGAAAAATTTTATATATATAAATAAGATTTTATATATAAAATATAAAATAAAACTATACATATTATGTTATATATAAAGTATATAAATAAACAATATCTTTATATAATTTGTTATATATAATATATAATTTTATTTTATATATATATAAAATTACATTTTCACACTAATCAGCTCAAGAAACAGTAATCTTTCTTTTTTCCTTTCTTTCCTTAAACTTCACTGTGAACACTACGTTCATCCTGGCATCCTGGGTGATACCGATAGGCTCCAGGTAACTGGGGCCCCACCCTCACAGGACCCGTTAGCAAAGTATGACTTGTTGCCTCTGTCTGTCCCAAGCCTAGTGGAGTCATGATTTCATCATGGTTGACTCACCCTTTCTATGGATTTGGTCCTGTGAGAAATGTCAAGGCATGCATTTTTCAGGTTATGCCCACAGCAAAAAAATACACTTGGAATATTTTGTTTGAAAAGAATTTAGTGACAATTTGATGTCCTAGTAGACTCCGATTCTGGTATCTTAAAAAATATATATGTAAATATACTCAAAAACTCAAGAAATAAGCGATTAATGTCAAAACTTATTATTTCGACTTGTTTTGTAAGTCAACTTTTGATTAAAGTGACTCACAAATTCAATATTAAAAAAGTGGAGAGAGGCACCTGGGTAGCTCAGTTAGTAAAGCGTCCAACTCTTGGTTTCCGCTCAGGTCAGGACCTCTGGATTGCACCCCCTGTTGGGCTCCATGCTGATCGTGGAGTCAGCTTGAGATTGTCTCTCTCCTTTCCCTCTACCCCTCCCCTGCTCTCCCTCTCTCAAACAAACAAACAAAATCTTTTTTTAAAAGCTGAAGTCTGTATGGAAAGAGAATTTTAGAATGTATTAGGATACAAGTACAAGCATTTCTTTTGTTTAAAAAGAAAACACACACACACACACACACACACACCCTGAGGTTTAGAAAATGCCCCTGGCGGAGGAAGGCAGAGAAACGGAGCATGCGTGGTAGGAGCTGGCAGAGAAAGTATTAGGTCATCTGCTCCATCCTGCCACAGTGAGATTATCCCCCAGATGGCAGTTTATGTTTCTGTGGTTTGCTGAGGGCTTGGGCTACTTTTAAGTAATTTTCTTCAAGGTCTTTGAAGCCAGCTTAAAATTATTTGGTGAACTCTTCATTCTATCACATGCTTTAACAAAATCTACCACAATCTAGTAAGCATCTGGATATGTTCTCTGTGACGCAGCCTGGAGTCTCCGCTTCTTAAATTTCAGTACTCTACTTCAAATCTCTTTACCTCCCTGGTATTTACATTTTTCCCAGGTACTGAGTGTTTTCGCTCAGTCTTGTTACACAACCCACTAGAGAGCCTCCTTAGGGTGCATACCTGTGTCTCCAACAGAGACTTTACAAACGAATTGAATGTAAGGTGGTAAGAAGTAGGTCGCCTTAAGGGTTACAACCTGTTTTGTTCTTTGCTTCCTTTTCTTTATTTTATTCTTACTCTTTTTTTAGAGAGAGAGGGAGAGTGGGGGCCAGAGGGAGAGGGAGAAGGGAGACCGAGAAACTCAAGTAGGCTTCACACTCCGCGCAGAGCGGACACAGGGCTCGATCTCACAACCTGAGATCCTAACCTGAACTGAAATCAAGAATCAGATGCTCAACCTACAGAGCCACCCATCCATCCCTCTTTGCTTCGTTTTTAATTCAGCCAGGACCAGGTATTTCTTAAGGGTCAATTACAAGAAAGACACTAGGCCATAGCTCTTCTGGACCTTGCACACATTTTCTCTCCCTGCTCTGTGTGAAGGTAATTACACACACACACACACACACACACACACACACACATCTTTGGCTCATCTGGTTGGTTTTGTTTTTGTTTTTCACATTTAGTACTTGTGTAATGTTTTGTTTTCCAAGCTCACAAAGTTGACTTAGAAGAATTTTTCTCAAACTTCTGGTTGAAAAGAATCACCTGGGAGCAAAAATGCAGTTTCTTGGGGCTTTTAAGTCAGTTACAGGTTCTTTAAAATTAAATAAAAGAAGGTTCACATAATCCTTGGCATATATGTTCAATAGGGCTAAGGAAGACACCATATATTAATTATTTATTTGTTTGTTTGTTTTACTTTAAAATTTTTGTTTTGTTAACTTATTTCTTGCAGGTTTCTCATCTGATTCTTGTCAGTAGATAAATTTAGGGACCACTGGAGGAGGAGATGATCTCCCGGGTCACTTTGAACTTTAACACAGCACACTTCACATGATCCTGATGACTTTTCTCAGTCGTCTTCATTGATCAATGACATAGACTGCCTTCTTCAACCTTTGGCCCCAAAGTGCTCTTGGGCCACCTGAGATTCCATAGCAGATATCTGTATCTTCAGTAGTGACTTATGCACTAACTCACAGAAGTTCTTCAATGCCCCAAACTTCTACCTAACTCTTTATTTTTATTTAGGGTTTTGAAATTTGTCATCATGACTACTGAGACCACTCTGTAAGTGATCTTACAGTCTTAAGGTCTACTGAGACTACTCTGGGGGAGAGTCCACGTTTTATGTATTTCTGTTTATTCTTCATTTGTGTTCACACAGAGATTTGCTCTCAGATAAGGAGGTTTTGTTCCTGATATAATTTTCTCTTTAAATATGAGTATTTTGCTCCATGGGTAAAGAATATGTCATTTCATTACATACACCAAGAGGCATACAATTAAGGAACCCTAGTTTTCTCCTCACTGGGGCAGCTGTTGGGTACTCATATAACCTCCTAATCCTTTATAAAAACTTAATCGGACAGCTGCCTTGATAATATGCAGTTTCAATAACAGCCTCTGTTGAGGAAAATAATATCCCATTGTAGTAAGTCTCACAGATTAATGATGTCTCTACAAAGAAATGTTGAATGGACAGGAGTTCCTTAAACTGGGAATCGAGCTGAGTGCTGAAAAAAAAAATCACCTTTAAAAATTTCTGTGTAAGATGGAATTATATTCTTTGGTTTTAGCAACTGCTGGTATCTTTGTTATATGAGTGGTTTAATTAGGCTGTTTCTGTGTAGTGGAACAGCCCTTTAAAGTACTTTTAACAAGGATACTATTGTTAAAGAAAAACAGCTCTTTCATTGGAGCTATTAAAATTATAGGGAGAAAAATGAAAAATCACCCCTGGCAGCATATTTTTGAGTTCAGCTGTGACTTCTCCAGCCTAATCACCAAAAAACTCTGCGAGGCACTCCTTGTTTACACAGCAGTTTGATCTGGATTCTTGTAAAATTAACATAGGTTGGCAAATTAAATCGAACACCACCACCCTCCAGGACATAAAATGTAAAGGAGGTTAAGACAAATATGGGGAATGTTCCTAATCACTCAGCGTAAACTCAGATCCAGTGAAACAAAAATCTTGCTTGTGAATATAATTGGGTGCAGAGTATCAACCCATAATTAATGTTAATTACTTTTTATATGTACCTACACCATTTTTCAAATACACCACTAAAATAGATGTCTTTGTTTCCCCACTGATTTTTTTTTTTTTAATCAGAATTTACTGGAGACATCTACTTCAAGTTAAGCAAGTCAGTGGTTTTGCACTATCACAGTTTAAAATCTCCCCCAAGAACTCACGAAATAAGCATCTTACATTGTTGGTGGTTAATTACATTAGGAAATTCAGTCTCTTTGAACTTATCCTCAAAAGGGATTTTTCTTGTACATGAAAAAGACTCACAGGTAATCTGAAACTTACGTCCCAATAGAATTTGACAGGAAATACTCCTCAGCCTTCTCCAAGTTTATTTAGAAGTTCAAATAAAAAGACTCCAAAATTTTAAATGAGAAACTCATGTTTGAATCCTAACTTCGAAAGAAAAGGAAATAGATATCATGTAAATGTAATTACTCTAACACCAACATTCTGTTTTGCAGACCGCTCAATGTAACAGAGGAAGTGAAGTGAGCATGAAGAGAGACCCGGCTGTCCTGGTAGGGCCTCACAAACTCACCAGGCAAAGTGGGCTTTTCTCATTTTGCCTACCCTGACTTCCCGTTCCAGGGAATTCCAATAAAGAGACCCAAGCCCGGAGGGCCTGATGTTTCCTCCCGCAGTTCCCTGGCAGTTCAGGCCACCAGCTGCATCTGCCGGACTCTTTGAGCTCGGCTGAGGAATGCAGATGTGCGGAAGGCCTTCCGAGATGATGGCCAGTGCCCCTGAGTCGGGGAGCGTCCAGCTGTGGCCGGTGGAGCCGTCACTGGTGGGCGTGACAGCCCCTTGGACTGTTCTGTGATGCCATCTTGGCTCTGTCTTATCAACCACATTTCCTCCTGTGCTGCTCTCCAGCCATCCTACCCATTCTGCCAACTATGCGACAGCCTTCTAATAAATTCCTTTCCTGCTTAAAGCAGAATTAGCATCTGCTTGTGGAAACAAGGACCCTGACTACAAGGTTAATTCCAGCAATTTAGGACCAGAAACTCCAGTATATCTGTGCGCCCACACAGGTTAGTGAGCTTATGTTATTGATGTTATTTAGATAAACTCTTCCTCACTCCAGATTAGACTTGAAATAACACAGAGAGGCACAAGCCAACAAGATTTAAAAAAAAAGAAAGAAAGGAAGAAAGAAAAGAGAAGGAAAAATAAGGGTGCTGGTGTACGAGCCAAGTTACTCATGTAGTAGTCTATCATGAGAAATGGAACTTGTAGGCAGTTAAGAGCCTGGGTCTTCACATTCTCTTCCTGGCCCGAGACCCTTTCTGGGAAAGCTGAAACAGTCAGAGGCTTCCACGGGGAGGGCGAGGAATAGGGGATTTACGCAAAGGAAAGGGGGCTGTCTTCTGGGGCGGGCCACAAACCACAGTCCCTCAACTCCTCTCTCCTGGCCTGGCTGGGTGGATGAGTTCCTGCTTTTGGCCTCTGCAGTGTCTTTTCAGTCTCTTCTTTTTAAAATGAAAATGTATTTGGAAGAGATAATACAGTAAGTCATTTACTTCAGTGAAGGGTTTCCCAGACATCATGTATTCTCTTTGCAATCTTGCCATATTCAAATACTATCTGTTCTATTTCTTTTTTTCCTAAGTACCTTGAAAACTTTTGTTCTAAATAATATATGTGAATGTAAAAGCTTGTTATGCTATATATTTTTTAATACTCATGGCAATACCCCATAGAATTAAAATGATTGTACGTCATCTTGCCTTCTGTAGAAAGTTTATCAAGTGAACTAAGATTCCATACTTTTTTAAAAGATCGTGTATGGAAGTTAAAATTTTGAAATCCTTACCTTATCTACCAAAAATGTCCATATTTTACTTTAACCTTGCATTCATAGTTTGACTGGGTGTAGAATTTGGGGTTGAAATCATGTCCTCTCAGATTTTGAAGGCATCTCCCCAACATCTTCAAGCACCATCAGGAGATGTTATGAGAGGTCAGAAGCCAGTTTAATTCATAACCCTTGTAGGTTCCTTTTCTTCCTCTCTGGAAGTTATTTTATTCTTTTAATCTTTGGCATTCTAAAGTATCACAGGTTGTTTAGTTGCTTTGGATTTTTTTTTTTAGTTTGTTTCACTGGGTTTTTTTTTTTTTTTAATTCATTTCGCTATACATGAGTTCTTTTAATCTAAGCGGTGTGACTTCTGAGAGCTAAGATTCTACTTTTGGATATTTTTTTCTCCTTCAATTTTTCTGTGATGTTTCTGGGACACCTATTATTTAGATACGGGACTTACTGGATTGGGTCTCAGTGTTTGGCGCCTGAATCAGTCAGGGTTTGATCAGGAAAACAAAAGCCTTTCTGTGTGTTTTCAGTAGGAAATGTTTTAATACACGAACAAATATTGGAAAGTCCGGAAGAGGGAAAGTTTCTTGAACGTCACTGACTAGCTCAGTGTGCAATCCCAGGGATGTTCCCCTTGTAGCTGTTTCAGAAACCTCATAGGCAACTTCTGCCTGTGCATCTGCCGGCCACCGCTCTGGAAAATGATACCTCCACTGTTCTACCTTCCAAATTACACATAACCCCTGCAAGCCCTAACCTGAAACGTTGGGGTGGGATGCCGGGCGGGGGGGATAGTCTGGGAAATGCAGGTCCTGCTTCTTTGTGATGCAGAGAAGTCCTTAGCTGGGGAGCGGATACAGCCAAGGTGACAGAGACAGTCCTGGCCTCTGCGCATATCCTAGATTCACCACAGACTAGCTGTGACCTGGGGAAAAGTTCCTAATTGCTTCAGGACTTCATCTCTCTCACTGTAAAGAGAGGGAATATTACTACCCACCTCACAGATTTTCAGGGAGGACTGATTGAAATAATGCACACATTGGGTACAAATCAGAGCCTAACACATAGTCAAGTGTTTTTAGTATATATGTTGGCTATCTAATTATTGTTATTAGTATTTAATGATCTTTTACCTACATTTCCACCAATGTCCTTTTGCTCCGAATTTTGAAAAAAACTTCTTCAACATGGTTTTCCAGACTCTCTTTTTTTAATAACTAATAATTTTAATTACTAAGGAAAATTTATTTAGATTGTTCTTTTTTTGCAGCATTCTTCTGAGTTTATTCTTTTTAAAAATATGCTTTTATTTATTTTTTTTAGAAGATTTTATTTATTTATTTGAGATTGAGAGAAAGCAGGGGGCGGTGGAGGGAGAGGGAGAAGCGGACTCCCTGCTAAGCAAGGAGCCCCATGGGGGACTCGATCCCACGATCCGGGATCATGACTGAGCCTAAGGCAGATAGAAATTTAACTGACTCAGCCACCCAGGCGTCCCAAAACATGCTTTTATTTTAATAAGGCCTTGGGAAGATGAAGAGGCAAAACGTTGGGTCTGTCTAGTTTGTCATTTTGGGGCAGAAGTGACAGTATTGGATCGAGAGGCTCGGTGGCCGCCAGCAGCTGGGTTATTCTGCAGGTGGTGTGCGGAGAGCTTCACTTTCATACTCTCACCCAATTCGGCTCCATCGTATGACGCAGGTAGGAGTATCGTCCTGGGTTTCTACAGATGAGATAACTGAGGCTTACAGAGGTCAAATGACTCACCCAAGCCACACAGCTTGTACCTCGGTGGATATAAATTTAATCACGGATCTATTGGTGACAGAGTTCAAGCTCTGCACCTGGGCTGCTGGATGGACCACATCCTGGGAGACTGCTGCCCGGCATCCTCACGCATGCGCGCGTGCAGGTGTGGCGGCCGCAGGTCCTTCTCCAAAGACCATTTAGGCTCTTTGCAAAATTTGCTGGTATCAACAACCCTTACATAGATATATGTGTACTATGGGAGATTTTTAATGCACTCTTCTATTATTGTCTAAAAGCAAGTCCTAGAAGTGAATTTGCTAAGTCAGAAATTACCCACCGTGAGACATTTTTACGTGGTTTGATAACCTGCCCTTCAAAAAGGAGGTTGCAGCAATTCCTACTTGTATCATCTTGGTGAGTGAAAGCACCTGTTTCCCACCTGCTCACCGGTGCCTGGTGTTACCTAAGTTCTGCCAGTCTTGCAAAAGGAAATGTTATCTCACCATTTTAATTTGCCTTTATTCATTTTTAGTGTGCCTAAACAGCTCTTCAGATGATTATAGGTCATTTATCCTTCTTTAGTGAACTGTCCGTTCATTCTCTGCTCAGCTTCTAGCTGGGATGGATTTGCAGGTGCTCCTCAGGGATAGCAAACTTTTCCGTTATTTAGGTTGCAAATATACTTTCCTGTTCACTGTTTCTGTTTTTACCTTTCTTTATGGTATTTGTAAAAGGGGTTTTAAGTATTTATGTAGTCAAATCTGTCCTAATTAACTCTTACATATATTCTTTCTTTCAATGGATGAAAGAATGAAACCAACATGTGGTTTGGTCCATAGAAGGTGACTTATGATCTGAGTTTCTAAAGGAATCAGACAACACCACAACAAGTTGCCCCAACTTCAGAAAGCAGGTGCACTGTTTAAGATGGTGAAAATTTTCACTTACACACTAAAGATTTACCTAAGCCAACTTAAGAAAATTGAGAAGGATTTCCTGCCACTAAGCTTACCCTTCCAGCTTGCCTCGTGGTTCTGCTGAGTGATACTAAAGTCAGAGTTGGAGTTCTGATGGCAATGGAGGCTGTTGGGATGGGTGTGCGTGGGTCATCCCTATCCTTTAGCCCTGAGCTTCCAAACTGGTGCCAACTGCCGACATCAGAAGACTTCTCTGCTAGAATTTTTCAAGTGTTTTGTTCTTTGTTTCTGTTTAAAGTTGTATCCAGGATAAATAAAATTTAAGTCATAACTGGGTAGAGATCAGATTTATAGCAAGACAGCTCACTAGGCAAAGGTCCCCAGGGATTGGGAGAGGTTGTGAGGTCTGGGCTAATGAAAATGATTCTAAATTAAAGCTCCAAGTTCAAGGAATGTGAATGAGGCACTGGCTCTATTTCAGGTGAGGTTTTAGTTCTTTCTGTCCCTGCCTTTTCAATTAGAGGGGTCTCTCTGAACCCTTCTCTTACCTCCCTTCTCCAGGGAACCAAAACTTCCTTAGTCATGGCCACCACTACTATCTCAACTCTTGTATTTTCTCCTTCATAGGATAGACAAATTTCGAAAAGGAAGGAGCTTTCCCTTTAAAGTCTGAATTCTTGAAGAGGAAGGATGCAGATTCTAATTTCCTTTTCATTAGAATACCACTTGGACCTTAACTTCTCTGAAGGTCTTCTTTTGCATTCATCTAGAACTTTTCTGTGCTGTGTTTAGCTGCCACTGCCCTTATAGTCTCACACAAGGATAAGTTGGCTCCTCATTGGTTCATCTCCTCTACAAGATGTTGGTCTTCCTCTGGGAGAAACTGTGGGCTACTCTTTTCTGTATCTATAGCACTTAGCATAGTGTCAAGCATATATTAGACACTTTATAAATGTCTTTTTATTGGATCTGTTTTAGAACAATAGAAAATATTTGATTCCAACATGCTGTTATGGCCTTGGGTTGGGCAAGTGGGAATTAATAATTTCTCATGTAAGTTGATATGAAAAAATAGTAGTATCCAGTGGGAATTATGTCAGAAAGTCATTCAAAGAGGAAAAATGGTGACCCTTAGATAATCCCTTTAGGGGAACAGCCAAAGATTGAGCATAACCAGACATGGTCAGAGAGACTGTCTGAAGAATAGGAGAAAAAAATATGTCTGGAGACTGGGCTAAGCACACAATGTAACCAAATAATGCTTCCGCCACTGTAACCATTGATCGGTTTATTTAAATTTCACCAGTTAATCTTACTTTAAAAATCATGTAAAATAAGATACGAGATAGAGATTTGGACTGCCAAGAGTTGCTTGAAGACATATGAAGTTCAATATAATTAACTGACCCTGAGATTTATGTAGACATCTCAGAAGAATGTTTTACATGCCAAAACTTCTTGTACTATGCCTTTTCTAAAAATGATCAAAATGCCTTGCAGCAATTTTAGAGAAGAGCTATACTATCAATAGAAGTCTTGTAAGTCCATGTTTTGGACATATATTTGCTAATTAATTCTAGAAATTAACCAAGTACCTGGATCTAGGAACAGTTTAGATAAAAAGATTTTTCTTTCTGCAAAACTGATCTAATGTCTTTCTCCTGTTAAAATTCTTTCCATGCATTAGACATGCACACATGCGCGCGCGCGCACACACACACACACACACACACACACACCTTGTAAATTATTTTAGGTTTACTGCAATTACATCAAAACCCTTGGTGCCCCCAAATGCCTGAAGATTTATAGCATGAAAATCTCCTCTGTTCAAAATCCTGCCTCTTTGCCTTTCAGACTAGTAGGCTGTAAAAAATGGGATTATTAGGAACAGACTCTTCATTTTCAGGAAAGTCTGTACTGGATAAGCCCCTCCTTACCTTCACTGTCTGGCATGGACACAGACAGAATACTTATGGACTCTGACTCGCTTCACTGTGTGCTGACTGAGGACAAAAGGTGGATGTAGGAATGGCCAGATGGCTTTTGGGAAGTAGGAAAACAGGGCTTATTTTGCTCCTGAAATGCTTTTTCTTCTGCTAGATGACTTACAGGGCTGGAGAATCCAGTCCAATATTGGGAATTCAGTTCAGTTCAAGAAGTGATGGTGTGCTCATGGACTCTGTAGAAGGAGCTGTGACAGTATTAACTGGTGCTTGGTCACTTGGCTATCAGCATTAGAAAATGGATGAGATTGTCTCATGGTAACACACTGAGGTCTGTTTCTGATCTACATTTGACATTGATGATGTTTCTTGGACTCATGGGCCATTTTGGTTCCATGGCCTCATAATGGTTGGTACACTGTTGAATCATAAGCTGATTTTCTTCTTATCCTGCCTTAACAGAAGGTATTTGATGGGCAACCCAAGGGTGACTTTTGGTGTTTGGCTGTTTGCTTTGTGGCTTCTAAAAAGTGAGCCTAGCCAATATGATTTTGAGCAGTATCAAGTATACACTACTGTGGTACCCATAGCTTTCCCCAAGAGACTACCTGAGAAGAAGCCAGTTAGATATTGGAAATAGAGTCAAGATGGAAAAGTGTCAAAACTCAGTAACATACAAAGAAAGTCACTTGAGGAGCCTGCCAGGACATCAGCCTATTCTTACTGAATTCATGGTGTTCACCCATCACCCCAAAATTACCAGAGATCCCTGGGTGATAGTAACTAATACTGCCTTTCCCTCTCTCATCATTAAAAAGGGACAAAAAAAAAAAAAAATGGACAGCAAGGTGATGCAACCTCTGAATGTTGCCGAGACATGAGCCCATTAATGCCTCATTTCTTTCAGTGCTTTTCTTGTGGGGCCAGAAGTTCCTGACTTGTGAGTGTGGTTCTTCAGGACCTTAGAACTCCCTGGGCAGGGTCTGCAGTGATAAGGAAACCCGGGTGGGCAGGATGCTGCACACTTTCTTTACTAGCACTTTGAAAGTCCTGCCTTGGTGCCTGGTGAGATTAACAGTTTCCTTTGAATAGTACAGCCCTGGGCTGCTTTCTCGTCGTCACAGTGAACAAGCATTATTCTTTCCTTTTTGTGGGAGAAGTAGAGCAGAGAGGAGTGAAATAACCCCAGAGGTGAAAAATAAAAATTATCCACGCTTGGAATGGAACGTCATAATTCTGTCAGTCATCGTGATGACCATTCACTTCTGCAAAATACAAGAGGGAAACTGGAATCTCTCCCAAGAACACTGCCCTTTGAGTTCAAGCCCTCGGGGAAGATCTTTGATGCATTCTTCTTCTTCCTTTTTGTGCCTTTTCTTCATTACAAATAGCCTTTCATGAAGCTTGCAAGTAGGGACATGGGCACCAGCACCCAGTGAGCAACTACCTGGGTGAGTAACCCTGGGCAGGGCAGCTGGGAGGGGACTCAGGGAGGGGCAGGAGGACAAGAAGGGTCTCACCATCCAAAGCAAACCTGAAGCTCTTCCAGAGCCCTTGACCATTGTTTTGTGAACTTAAGAGAGGTACAGACCTCCCCCTCACTCTTCTGCCTTTTGCTTATAATGTCGCCAACACACACAGTTCCATCTGACACACTGCCATGTTTCTGTAACCTTGGGCAAGTTGCGTCACCTTTAAGGGTTTTCGTTTATTTATAAAGGGAGGATAATAATCATGACTGCCAGCTCGCTGAAGCTCCCATTATTGACACACAGAAGCGGAGCGTCACGGCCAGGGTCGGCATTGGACAGAACTCAGAAGTGATCACCTCTCTTTTCCAGCTGGGCAGGCTCCTTCTCCACAAAACATCGATGCCCACCCTCTCCAATTTTCTAACAGCCTCGGACTTTCATTCTTGAGATCTTTTCAGCAGTTTCTTATACCCCCAGTTCATTTACCTAAGAGATTGTGAAAGTGGCTCAAGAGAGAAAACATCCGTTTGTGTATTTTCTTTTTACAGGAACTGTTGATCTTAACTTCTCTGGTTTTTCATAAAAGACACAATATGAAAACTAGAGGAGACCATAAAAAATCATACATGATCCTCCTCTAGCCTCCATTTTTAAGAATAGATAATTGAGACCAAGAGAACTGAGGTGATTTCCTCAATGTCACATAACCAGCATGCTGCAACAGTACAATCAGACCAAAGCAGTCTCCGCTCTGTTGGGCCATTCTGTTACTGGACCACCAGAGAACAAATAATCTTCAAAGCACCATGCCCACCACACCACAGGTTAACACTTCTCCTTCTCTCTTTAGTCATCCCTGGCAAAGACAAGGTCTTTCTTTAAAAAAAATTACTTTCTCTACAAAATTTATAGTCAACCACTAATTTATTATCATCAATGAATACACATTGAGAACTCATCATCTTCAGAGTTCTGTACAAATATTTTTATTTTTAGGGAGAGGAAGCATGTGCACGCACACTTACGCGAAGGCACAAGCAGGGGGAGGGACAGAAGGAGAGGGAGAGAGAGAGAATCTTAATTAGGCAGATTCCATGCCCAGCTTGGAGCCCAAGCCAGGGCTTGATCTCAGGACCCTGAGATCATGACCTGAGCTGAAATCAGGAGACGGTTGCTTAACCGACTGAGTCACCCAGGCACCCCCAGAGTACTGTACAAATAATTAAAAGTATGTGTGTGCACACACACGCACACACACAGACCCAAACAGGGGACTCTAAGGAGGCTGTGGTTTGGCTCACTAGATAAATTTAAAACCTTCAAGATTATCTAAACTTGTTTCAAAAACTGTGTCTAACATGTTTCTCGGAAAGAATAAGTGATGATAGCAGAACTGAGGATGACCCCATCAATGAATGTTTGTGGTTATTCACAGTGAAGATGCAGAGTAAAAAATCAAAACTGACTGAGTCACCACCAAGAAATTTAAAAGTTGGCACCAACCCACAGAGCAAGATAATGGTGGAGTCAGAACCCGGTGCCTCTGTCGGGCTAAGTTTTATGTTCTATTGGTTGGACTACAAATTACCAACACAGCGATATTCCATAATGATACCTCTTGTCAAGGGCTTTTCCATCTTGCAAAAAGAAACCAGATGAAATGAATTTTGGTAGAGAACAGTCAGATATTGGGAGGTCTAGCCATGGGTTCTTGCCTATGTACAGGATTCCTACCCAGGAAATAAAGCTAAATTTTGTAGAATACATGTATTTGAACTTGAAGGTGTATCTTCTCAGGAAGGAGGTACTGGTTTTCTTCAGGTCATAGAAAACCTAGCGTCTGCTCCTTCACTGCAACATCTTTGCTTGGCCGCTGCATTTTCTTTTTTTACAACCTTAAAAAAGGTTGTGGCTTACTAATCACAAGTTTTAGGCTTGCGTGCATTGTGCCATCTAATGAGATTACAATAAGTAGGGCCCCATGGCCAGTGATCATTACACGGAAAGACACAAGAGCCCCAGCTAAACACACCATATAAGGCTTATCTTAAGATATGAATCCTTGAAAACATCAGCTCAGCGATGACAAAAAAGAATTCTGTCTAGTTGGAGTTCTCTGCAGGAAGTATTTTTTATATTGTTTTGGCTTTAGGAAAGGAAAAACAACTAGACTTTGTGGGGGTAACCTAAGTGCACAGTGAAACTGCAGATTCAAACTGTTTGAATCCTGTCCTCCAAATACAGAAGTCTTATGTGAAAACAATCTCATTTTCATTTTGCATTCTGGGAAACCCTCCAAGGCACGGTGCTTTGCCAGCTTTTTGTGACCTTCAGTTCCCTAACTGGTCCCAAGGGAAACTTGACCTTGGAACTGTAGAGAGGAGGGGAACTAGTTGGTGTGGGGCAGGGCAGAAGTTTCATTCTCCCTGTTTGCTCACTGCCCCAAGTGGATGGATCCTCCTACACCAAGACCCTTAGAGTCTCTGAGGGCACAGAGATGGGGACAAACAGTGCAATGGAAATACACATTAATCCCAAAGTAAGGATGCATACAAGACTCTCACGTGGGAAGGAGACTTAAGATGGCCAGCCAGGAGCAGTTCCCAGAGAAGCATTTAGGAGTAAAAACATTTGGTCCCCTGCCCCCCAGATGCAGAACTGATACAGGGCTCCCTGACTCCTCAGAGCATCTTAAGACTGAAGTGAAGTTCACAGGGCACAAGGTGATTTCCTCAATGTCACATAACCAGCATGCTGCAACAGTACAATCAGACCAAAGCAGTCTCCGCTCTGTTGGGCCATTCTGTTACTGGACCACCAGAGAACAAATAATCTTCAAGAATGCCTGCTATAATTTTAGCTGGCTCCTAGGGGTGTGGGGACTCCACCCACAAGAGATACCCAGTCTGCAGGAAGAGTTCCTTAGGTTTTCTTACGTGATCACAGGACACCTCTGGTCAGAGGGTTAACTAAGAGAGGAACTCTCTATATCAAGGGACACCCTACCCGGATACACCATCCCACAGGCAGGCAACCAGTCAGAGGACAGCGGGTTCTGACCTTTCGCCTAGCTAGAACTGCTTTGATCTCTTAACTTTGCTTATGGGTGCGTGGGTTGAATCGCTTTTGCCTTTAAAGTAGATTTTATTAAGTATCAATTAGTATCTTCATTTCCACTACTCAGTGAAAACCTAATTAGAGTAACAACATTATCACACTGACCTGATAGAATCGCAGCCAAAAAGCCAAGCAATCAACATTTGAGGAGGGCTCCGTAGCCCGAGAACAGGCTCTGTAGGTCAGTTGGAATTTTTAATTTCGGGAAATGGCTTGTATTGTCCCGTTCTCAGCATCTGTAAGCCTGGAAAACCCAGAAAACTGCTCGTGTAGTAGAAAAAAAGAGCCAAGAATTGGGAGCTGCGAGACCTATGGGACTTGGGAGCTGAGTGACCTTGAGAAGGGCACTCACCTTCACTGAGTGCTGGGTTCCTTATGTGAAAGGATGTCATCTGAAAATGACACCGCCCTTATGGGGCTTTGATGAGATGAAAGAAAACCATATGGGGTGTTTTGACATATTTCCCTTTCTCAGAGAGAGACACTGGACTGTGGAAAAAAAAAAAAGTCCTAGGACAATAAATGAAAAATTTGTCTCTATGTTACATTAAAATCAACAAAACCATGTTTGTGAGTCAGGAGTAAAAAATGATTTTCTTTCACCATTTCAGAAAGGGATCAAAATGCTGACCTGAGTGTGAGCTCTCTCTCTCTCTCTCTGTGTGTGTGTGTGTCTGTGTGTGTGTGTGTGTTTTCTTGTTACTTTCCTGGAAGAGGGGAAAACTACTCTGATATTGGGTTTTATACTTGTATAGGATCAAGAACACCTGGGAGAGGGAGTCATAAATGTATATTCTGAGGATCCAAGCTAATCATTTAGAAAGGACTCCATACTCCTTTACACTTGGAATACAAATAGCATAGATACCATTGGGTATTTTTTCCAAAACAGAGTGCTAAAGAGCATGGACTTTGGCCAGATGGACCCCAGTTTAAATTTCACCTCATCTTACTAGCTATCTGATATGCATGAGTTGAGCAAATTGCATAAGTTTGTTATAAGGATTAAATTTTAGAAATGTAGATAAAAGGCAGTAGTTCACTTCCTGGTCATCAGAGACCCTGGAGAAAGGTGAAATATTATGAGGCTGTGTATTTCAGTTCGAACTTTTTCTCTTACCCTAATGTTTTAGGTCACAAAAATGATAGCATGTGAGTACAGTTCATGTGCAGTCAGCTGTCTCAGAAAACGGCACTACTCAGTGGACTTGGCAATGTGATCGCTATGTGTAATGCCTTTGCTATCACACGCTGAGGTATGCATGAGGTGGGTCAGTATGAAGAAGAAATTCTTTGTTCAGAGATGTTTAGCCAACCACATCTCATCGTGGCATTTCTTTATCTTGATCTTGTAAATGATTGGGAATTGTGGCTGCAGTGGAATTTCCACCAGATAGCTACTGGAATTTTTGGGATGTGTCTGAACAGAAATGAAATGGAGTTTGGTAGGAGAGGAAGACCTTACTCATTTACCGCTTGAATGACACCAACAAGCCACTTGGATTCCGGGCTAACACAGGTCTCTTTGGGTCACAGCTACCAGGAGGCTTGCTGTGATAGATGAAGGGTCCTCCTGCTATAAGCCTCTTTCTGCCCAAGTCCCATGGATTTAGATGAGTGGATAGGAGCTGAGATGAAGTGAAATTGTAATTATTTTTCTTAGTTCCTGGAGAAGGATTGGAATAGTGTCATTTGTTTCCCTGGAAATGGTTCAAACATCATACTTCAGTTGGGGTTCATGAATTTGAATCCCTGGAATAGAAAGGGGTGTCAATCTAGTCTGAAAATTCCCTGGGTTTTCTTAAGAAATATTCAGGACCAGGAAGGCTCCAGTGACCGTGACTACTAGGTCTGGGATACTTCCTTTTGTTCCCTACCTGTTCCTTCCCGTTCCTTCCCCTCAAAGAAGGTCCTGTCTAGTCAATGCTGGTGTTCTGGTTACAGTGGGACCCAGCTGGCCTTGGGCACGGCAATCCACGACCCAGTGGAGAGCCACCGACTCTGTTTATCAGCCTAGTTTTCCTAGTGACCCCTCCCCCCCAACAATGACCACACACCCACAATTTACATTCCTGCATGTGCTTAACTCCATGACCACTTCGCAAAAATGCTGGATTGAGAATGAGGAAGAATTTGGTAGAATCCTGGCTCAGCCTCTGACTGAGTGAACTTGGGCAAGTTAATTAACTTCTGACTTCTAACTTCCTAACTTGTTTAAGGAATACTACTGTGTACCTTGTTTAGTCAATCCCAAGAGTAACCTCCCGCCACCTAATATCCAATATGCATGAAATGGGAAGAAAAGCTTGGATATACTCTCAAGGGCCACCAGCATTATGGCCTAAGCTGGATGCTATGCAGAAAGGATAGATAAGACCTATCTGTTCCTAAGGCAGCCTAGGGTATTGTGGGTAAATCTGGCCAATAGACTGGAATGTTCTGACACACTCTCCACCCACCCCCCCAAAACACCTCCTTCACATGCATTATCTATGAACATTCTCTGGAAGCCAGCCAGACGCACACTTAACATTTTACAGAGTTAATATCTTCACAGAAATGTATCAGTTTCCATAATTCCTCACCACATTCCTGGGAGTTAGCCACAGACTCACCCAGAATCACACACGGGATTTGTGTCTGGGCCACTCTCTGCAATGGCCTTCACTCCTGCATCGAGTTAACTGCCTGAGCCACACAAAAATTCTGGCCACAAACCACACTAAAGGGGATTCACTTAAGTTCCATAAATAATTGACAAAAACAGTGTCAGACGTTACCTTGTTGAGTAAACAACTCAACCCCTTCCCTAAAGGGAGTTTAGAAAAATAGGGCTTCTCTACCACCAGGGTTTCTAACAATAAGAGCTCGGAGCCATTGCGCAGACCTGACAAGTATATAGAATGACAATATGACAACCTTTCTGGAGGAGTCAGACCTAAAGCAGATGGATCATGTTTATTAAAAAGGACATATTTCTGGAATGTGTAGACTTAAAGGGGAAAAATTCCATGTTTTTTGGTAATTACTTAATAATCTTATTGCCCCTGGAGAGTCACTTGGTTACTTGTTCTCAAGTCTATCTTTCCCCTGTAGACCTCCGGAAGTAGGGAAAGCTTCTTCAAAGCCACAAGCTCTCCTGAGGGAGGAGACATCAAGTATTCAGTTGCACAGGAGTCTTGTTCATGTTTATTTGTTGTTGAGCTAGGTCGGACCCTGTGGCATTTACAACTCTGAGTAAGAGAAAAATGTCTCTGGTCAGAATAGAATACAGGCTCTGGTGGCAGAGAGTGGTACCTGCTACATTGCCTTGTGTCTGCTCTGTGGAGATAGTTAGGCATAGGCTATAGTGGTCTTCTGTCAGAGTTAGGAAACAGCCTTTCATCAGTAAATGATTGACCTGGCTGCCCTGGGTGATAAGCTTAGGTAAACAGGCTTGATTCTGCTCCAACAATTTCAAGACTTTTAACTCCTTAGGTTCCAGGGCAGAAAAAGGCACATGGCTTCCTGGGAGATCCTGTCCTTAGAGTTTGGCAGCTTTCTGGACAGCGTGTTCCTCAGAATTATAATGCCAACTGTTGTGCTAAATCTTGAAAGCGGAAAGAACTCATGCAAACAAAATTCTGGAACAAAGTCATGTTTGAAGAGCCATGACTAGTGGAAGAATTTCAAGAAATCACACATACGATTTTTATAACGAAAGACAGAAAACCTTCTAAACCTTTGAAATATGTAGAGGAACAATGACGATTTTCAAAGGGGAGCGACGATGGAAGAAATATACAGCTTTGCAGAATATGTTGGTGGACAAATGATTGAATTCTCTTGATACGCACCCATAGCTAACCTACATCTAGACCTTCCACAGACTGTCATCAGAGACACCCTGGCTACAACACTAGGCAAAGTGCTTGTTTTATATTCTTAAGGGAAGGGCCCATGACCAGACAGGTCGCCTACCTTGACTGCTGTTTTAGAATCTGGATTCTCCTCTCAGATTCCGTCTTGACTCCGCAGTGGTGGCCCACGACTGTTCCAATCCTCGCTCAAGAGTTTGGGACGTTGGTAAGAAGCATCAGCACAGGCTTTCACTTTTCCTCAAGCACCAAATCAAGGTGTTCCCCTCCATTTGCTTTCCTGCTTTCCCTGGCCCCTGCGGACAGCGGTCACCAGCTGGGACTTCCTCGCAGTCAGGTATGTTGACAGATGTGAAGGAGGGAGCCTGTGCTGGTCTCAGCTGCCTGGTCTGGCCAATCATTACAGACCAGACTAGGCTCTTAGTCCTGCTCAAGCCCGATAGCAGCAGGCAGAGGCAGAAACCAGATCTGTTAGCTATTGACTATCCAGAAAAGCAGTGACCTTGCAACTGGATCTGTGAAGTAGACAAGGATATATGGGAGGAAAATCCTTTTAATTTCACTTCTTTTTCTTGTAGCAATCTCAAAAGAGAATTTCGAGGTCACTTTAGCCACACTCTTACGTAATAGAGTTTCTTCTAATGAATTCTTGTCTGGTGCGAATCATCTGGAAATTCCTTGAACAAATCTGTCTGCCACTTACTGAACATGCATTATATATTAGGCATTATATATCTAGTAGCATAAATCCTTATAGTAACCTTGAAATTTTATTCTTTCTTTATAGATGAGGGAACAGACGCTCAAAGGGGTTAACTAGTCAGGCAGTGAGTAGGTCCTTCAAACAGGATTTGAACTCACTGTTCTAAAACCGTGTCAATGTCAATGCACTTTCCATAGTACTCTGTGAGAGGCTGAAGAGCACCCAAAGAGGTCCATGCCCAAGTCCTTAGAGTCTGTGGCTATATTACCTTACATGGTAAAAGGGCTTTTGTAGATGGGATCAAGTTTTGAATTTTGAGATGGGACATTATCCTGGAATATCCAGGTGGACCCAGTATATCATAGGGGTCCTTGTAAGATGCTAGAATCAAAGAAGACATGGAGACAGAAGCAGAGCCAGAAAGAGGTTAAAGATGCTACTGACTTTGAAGAGACAGAGGGGGGCCACTGATCAAGGATTGGCTTCTAGAAGCTGAATAGGCAAGGAAATGAATTCTCCTCTAGAACCTCCAGAAGGGATGTTGCCCTGCTGGCCCATTCTAGACCTGGGACTCTAGACCTGAAAGATAGCAAATGTGTGCTGTTGTGAGCCACTAAGCTTGTGGTGACTTATTATAACAGCAATAGAAAACTAATACACACTCTCTCAGAAATACTCTGCCTGATGGTGAGCTTGTGATCTCAGCTAGGAATGCTTTTCATTGAGCCAAGCTCTGCCTTCTTGAAATGTTAACTCATGAGCCCTAGCTCTTCTCTGCATATCAGGCAGTCAGGGAGGCAGTTGCAAATGTTGGGAAAGGACACTGGGCAGAAACTCAGAGACCAGGTTCTAGTTCCAGCTCTGCCTTGGGCCAGTCTTTTTTCTCTGACTTTCAGTTTTCTCTCCTGTGTAACATTAGCACCTAGACAAAAGTTCTTTGGTTCTTCCACATCTAAATTCATAAGATTCTAGTATCTCAGTCATGTAATAATTTGGAAATACTTGATGATATCCCCATCATTTCCTCAGTCTTTTCTAAACTCAATATCCCTAGTTTCTCACGTGTTACGACTTCTAGACCCGTCACCCTCCCAACTGCCTTTTTCTGGAAAGGCTCCAATTTGTGCACCTCCCTCTGAAATGTGGTGTTCAGACTTGTGTAGGGTGCCTAGCCACCTCCACCTCCACCTCCGTGTCTGCCAGTGTGTCTGGTTTCTCCCATTTCCCACTGCCCTCTCATGCCAGAGTCCACCTAACTAACCCTTAGGGTCTTTTGGACTTGCTTAGTCTGTTTCTTCTTATCTTATTGTATTCAACTTTACCTCTTGAAAGAGAGCACCCGGAATCAGCAAATTCATATGAGTCTTAGTTTAGTTCATTTTTTTAAATAGGAAAGACCAAGGCCTATGTTGGCTGTCTTTGCTTGCTTAACAACCTTTAAATGGTAGTTCATTCTCACAGGTACTTGAAAGAAAGTGCTATGTACATTTCTTAGGATCATAGTTTCCTCTAAGAATCTGAGGAGAGCTACAGATGCCCTACTAGAAAGAAGTACACATGCTTCCAAAATTTTGTGTGCAAGGTCAGGGTATTCTGGCCCCACTGAGGTAGCCCACCAACACCTCTGACGTGTGGCAAGTTAGTTCTAGGCCCACAAGGTTGTTGGGGAGGGGGAAGCTTTTGCAAAAGGCAATCGGATGTCTTCTTCCAGAACTACCGACACTTCGTGGAAGCCTAGAAATGGGACTGCTAGGCCCAGGTTGAGCAAACACCCACTAAGGATCAAAGCAGGAAAGACTTTAGGCCACAAAGCAGAGACATTCTTGGAGCCTTTCTCCAGAGGATAAATCCCATTCTTTAGACACCAGGCCCCTTAGATTGAAGCCATCTGCTTGCCTAAGGCTTCTCTCAGTTGCATGATGCTACTGGACGGAGGCTGACACTCCTCTGTCCCCCTTCCCCACCATGCTCTCCAAAAACACTGCCCAGCTGTGTAAACAGCCTGGCCTGACTAGCACTTTTGTTTAACTGGCACATGCCCAGGCCGTCCTGGGTGAGGTTTGAGGCACATGGGCTTTAGCCACTGTCCCTCCCTTGCAACTTTCTACCCTCCCTGAGACTGAAAGGTTTCAAGTCTTAAAAACAATAACACTCCTTCAGTCCCAGTTAGCAGATTTGCAGAAGGATAAACAAAGAAACATACTGCTGATCAAGAAGAATTCCTTTGGGGGAAGAAAATACACACACATACACAACAAAAATTTGGAGCATCCAAGCATCCTAACCTCAGGGATTCATAGAAAAGGACTCACTTCCCAAGTCAAAGAAGTGGGGTTTGCTGTCTACACTGTCTGTAACCCCAGGGCGTGGCTGTCAGCAGGACCAAGGGACTAGGACACCTCTATCCTGCCCTTTTCTACTGCCACACAGGATGGTTGGTAAAGAGGGTGGTTGGGGTATGGACTTCTACAGGAGACATGTAGAGTAAAAAAAGAGGATGTTCTGTCTCAAATAGTTTGTTTATATACTTATTTCTTTAGTTAAGGATGTTCGGAAAGAGCACATCCAGACCCAGTTCTTGACCAAAATGTGCAGTCGAATCAACTGCAGTTTTTTCCAACCTGGAAAGGATCATAAACAAAGGTCATTCCCATAGCTTCACAGCGGAATTTTTAAAAAAAAATCTATTTTGAAAGGAAATTTTATATCATTGTTGAAAATCCCAGTATCACTTGCCATAAAGAGAAGGTAACCATTGAATTAATACAATGCAAACAAAATGGTATTAAATGTTACCTGGAGGCTACTGCCTTTTTAAAAATTTTTGCTAGGTAAGACAAGGGTTATGGGGATTTTATCACTCAGCTGAGACTTCCCTCTCTACCAGCCAGATGATTAAATGATTAATGACATGAATGCTATTCAAGGATGGGGCCACTTTCCACCCCACATCATCTGGTATACCACCAGTGGCGTGAACCCCACTCACTCCCCGAGCCAAGCAGAGCTGGTCCAGTGATCATGCAACTTCTCTTTCACTGTCTGAATTTATCTGCGTCCCTTCATATGAATTAGTTTCTGCTAAATCAATTACCAATCAACACAAGAGTTAGAAGTTAGCCATGGTGAAGGGATCATGCCAGGTACTGTGAGGAGTGGGTGGAACGTCTCCACCCTCAGTCCTAAGACTAAGAACTACTCTTGAGAATTTACTGAGTGCCAGGCTCTGGGCTAAAATGCTCTCTGTATAGTTTCTTATGTGGACTTCTCGTTAACTCATCAGAGGAGGTGTGATTAGTCCTATAGCCTATATATTTAGAGATGTTAGCCTAAAGTTACACAGCCAGAACGTGCTAGAGTTGGGATAGAAGAAACGCAGGACTGTGCATCTCTGAAATGCCTGTTGCCATAGCTTCTGTGCTAAATAGAACATTCAGAACCCAATTACAATATGAAATATTCATTGGTACATAATACACTAGCTCCATTCTCATGAGGAATGTCTCAACCCGAGTGTATGTCCAGAACTTGAGGCCGGCCAGTGAAGTCTTTGCAATTACCCCAGGCAGGTTTCACCCGCTTTGTCTATGTTTAGACCCAGCCTTATCTTCATCATGTAATATTTATTAAAACCAAGTGGGAATGACTGAACGTGGTGCATATGAAAGCCAACCAGAGGACAGTATGGTAGTTTATAGACACTAGAAATACAGGTGAAAAATCTGACCATGACATTTTCTTCAATTGTTACATTAACTGGAACGGAAATGTGATTATCCCTAATTAGCTGTTGTAACATTCAACTCTATGAAATGAATGATTGACATGGAATTAATTTCATCTCTACTAAGTTCATACACAGGACTTTCACCTCAATGCATTATTTTTGTAAGGCATAGGGCAAAAAGAGAAATTCACCAAAATTAAGTGGGTTCAGGTATTCTACTAAAAAGAATTAGGGACAAGGAAAATATTGGAATCTTCATTGTCAACAGGCCTGGACACCCACTCTTGCTGACTCTGTGTGTGCACAGACACATAGTCTGCTCGGCATTGTTCTATCTCCAGGCATTTGGCAGTCACTCAGAATAATGTGGGCTAGAGATGGTGGTTGGTAAGAATATGGAGGTCAGTGGGACCTGGCCTAAGTCTATAAGAAATAGCTAAAGGGTTGGGGGTGAAGCTCAGAAAGGCACGGGTGACAAGGCTGCACGCACATTTCATGCTTGTCTTGGGAACTGCAGGCATGGTCAGCCAATTCCCATAGGTCTACATCCAATATCATATGACAAGGCAGCTTATTGATGCTGAACCTCTAGCCTTTAAAAAATATTAGAAGTGGGCCCATAATAAAATGCACATAGAAACCAGGAAAATGCCTGCTGAAGTTTTATATTTATTATTAGGTTTAAGCCTATTTAGGTAGTTCAAATAAAATACAAGAAAAGACATTATGTCATCATATCTATTAATTTTTTTTCACAGTTAAAATGAGGTAATCCGGCTTTACAATGTTTTAGGTTGAATTAAGCAGTGTGAACCAGTTTATAAGAAAGAAGGAGAAATATATTTGAATAATGATTTCCTAGGGGGTAAAAAGCCAAGTGAAATGTGTGTGAATAAGATAATTAAGCCACAAAATACATTTCAGAGTACCAAGCAGGATATATGTAAAATTTTCACTCTAAACTTTAATTGGTATAGTTTATTGTTATTATTTTTTACTTAATTTAGCAAACAGCATGCACTGTAATATAAAACAAGCCTAGAGGACAAACATAATGTCTAATAGAATATTTCTCAGATTCACATGTCATCTGAATTGACCAAGACGTATTTTCACTATGATAATCTCTTGTGTTTTTTAAGTGCTGATCAGTGAGGTTAAGTATCACAGTTGGCATATTATCCAGTATGAACAATGCATATACAATCTGTATGAGATACTTATTAATACTGGGGCATAAGCCAGAAAGTACAGTAGCAGCAAGGTAGCACTGTTTCTAGAATATGTTCTAAGATTTATCATATTGATACTACAGATTCGTGACCACAGTGTTATTAGTGCTATAAATTAACAGCAAATGTAAAACTGTAGATATACAAAGCGACTGAGGGTCTATTTGACTTCAAAGTGCTATGCTTCTCATTGGGCTCCATGCTTGAGAGCCAGCTCCTACTATTTGAAATGAAGCGGTGGCCCCCGGTTCTGGGTTCCAATCATATTCTGTGTGTGGTGGTGGGGGGGCAGAATAACGCATTCAGGAACAGTATGGGGCAATTACCACCATGATAAGAATGCATTTGGACATCATCGAATGCGTGTGCCTTTTTGTGTAAGTTTTGCCAGCATTCTGTTATTCATCGTAACCGGCAGACGCTAAAGGATGCCCAAGAGACAAGAGAGGAAAATGGTCTTCTGTGGAGATCAGAAGGAATGAAAGAGGAAAATGCCTCTTGACTATGGATGGGGTTATCTCAGTGGACTGTGGGATTGAGTTCCCAGTGAAGAGAAGAAAAAAATGTTGTATCCAAACTACATAGGCTTAGAAACGAGTCTGAAAATTCTTAAGAATAAGTTTTGTTGGAGAAAAGACTAGAACACTGTAACCACTGCAGGATCGAAAGAGTTCTCTTAGAATACTTTTATAGCATATTAAAACACAATTTCAACAATATCAGTAGCATTTTGTACTATATTCTTCTGGGTTAAGGGTCTATGAAGCAATATAGTAGCTTTAATGTCAATATTTCTAGTTGGAAGCCGGGGAAGCCAGAAGATAAGGAGATAGTACGTCTCCTGGGGTGGTAAAGAGCTGTTCATGATCACTGGGAATTAGAGTCAATTTCCAGCTAAATCACTTATCACCTAACCAATTCACTTCTGTGTATCCCAAGGTGACATTTGTGAGTGACAAAGTTGTGATGGCAAATACTAGAAAGTCATCTGAGGCAGAAGGCCAAGGAAGACAGGAAGGTAGCAGAATTTTGAGGGACAACCATGTTCTATGCCACAGAAAACAAAACTTCCTGTCAGGATACTTGATGTTATCAGTTTCTGTTCATTCCCTTGAACATAACATGACCGTTTAGCATGCACTTGGGAAAGCCCACCTCTCAGGATCTTGAGTGCTTGCTGGCTGATTTCACGCAGCTCCACTCATCTCATTTGATGGATGACTAAAGTCGCGCAAGTCATGCCAGTTCCATCATCCTACACCACACTTTTGAGAAATGAACCCAAATAGCATTTCTTCACACATGAAGCGCAGGAAGGATGAATAGGAGACATATAATTTAACCATAACTGATATTTTGGGGAGCTAGTCCACCAAGGTTTGCAGAAAAGCACTAATGTGGCAGACAGCATCTTTATTCCAGATTAAGGATCCAAGGCAGATGTAGCACAGGGTCACTGAACTGAAAAGCCACGAGAGAGAAGTCTCATGGCTGGGACCCACTTGTTAGCCTGTTCCGTTTCCCAGAACCTCCCAGTAAAGAACATTACAATACTTTACAGCCAATAAAAAACATTACAAAAACTTCACCGGGGCACGAACTCATTTGATGAGATGGCCTGAAGTTGTGTAGTCCTAGTGCTTCCATGAAGAGAAACCATTTCATTTCAGTTGGAATTTCTTCTGTTTCTCCACCGTTAGCTTAGCACTAAAGCTTGGCACTAAGCTTTCTTGCCACTTTGTAATCACATCTTTTTGGGGGACACTTTCTTATGGCAGGATTCAGAAAAACAGAAACAAAATCTTGACCCATGACAAAACTGCATTTCGTTCCGGAGTGGTCCACCACGTCACCTTCTTGAATAGAAACATCCACTTTGTGATGTGAATGTGAGGTCATGAAAGAAGAACTAGGATTCTTAAGATTAATCATGACCTGGGCTCAGATCTTGTGCTTTTCCTTGAGTTTATATAAAAATCCTGGGTTTGGACTGTGGCCTAACTATTCTCAAGAAGTCAGGGGTCTGGACTCAGTGCTGAGGAAATAACTAAATGCAATTATTAGAGGTCTCATACAGCATATATATAATAGTTCTTGGTATGACCCCCTTCAGTTTGCCATTAGTTTAAGATTTAAACCACAATCATTTATCATCCCTTCCATCAGTTCCATCTTGACTTCTCTCTCCAGCCCTAAGAATATCTCCTGTGACCATAAAACCACAGTGGTACCTCTTATAGGCCCCAAGTTCAAGCCTTTAAACAGTGCTCTAATCTAACTGAAACCTGTGATTGTCCCCTTGGCCACAAAGCCATGGAAATGTGGTGAATGGTCCAGAGAGTTCATGAAAAACTCAGCCTACATTTCAGAAGAACTGTAGCCCCAAATCCTGTGAAAAGAAAGCCCTCTTTAACTCAGTCAAGTAGCTCTTTAGTTGATCTTGGAAGTGAATTCTGAGTAAGCACGATAGCCTTGTTTGATCTTGTGAGAATAAATGATGTGGTTGGGTCAACCATTTTTATGTCATAGACCAAAAGTCTATTGTCCTTCTGTCCCATCACGGAGTCTCCTGCTTGGCCTTAGGTCCAAGAGCAGAATGCATACCTCCTTTGTGATATGTTGAACAACTTTTTCTTGGAGCAGAGATTCTGTCAGTTCAAGGGTGTTTAACAAGGGCGAACTGCAAATAATCTTGCTCCCATCTCCCAGAACTCCTGGGCAGAATTTGAGAATGCAAGCCAGGCTGGCAACCCAGAGCAGTACGAAGGGGCAAGCACCTGCACTTGCCACATAGAGCAGGACTCCATGCCCATGACCTTGGGACCATTTCCTGTGCTTCTGTGTCATGGTTGATGACTTTTCTCTTACCAGGCAAATACTGAGATACACTTAAATGTTACAAGCCAAGTGAAGTGCAATTATATCTTTTAAAACAAAAGGAAAAAATCAAGTAAACATTTCACTGAACAGTCAGCAGCCCTTGGGTGTCACTGGCATCCTATGTAGGTCCCCGCCAACACACCTGGCCTCATAGCACCGAGCACCTGGACAAAGTTGAGGCTCAAATAAAACAGAGCAGAGTAATTCTCCTCTTGCCTCCTGATCTCTTTGCCAAGTTACAAAGGATTAAAAGAGGGGAGACCATCTAGTCCCTAGCAATCAATCAAGAGTTAAAAGTAAGACCAAAATGAAACAATAACAACACAAATAAAATCCTGAGGGTAGGTCAGGGATTTCCAAGCTTGTCACTGGGGTTCAACAGCAGAACTGAAGAACAATTGGAAAAGTGAGGGCACTTCTGTTCTTACTCCTTTCCACGGAAGGCCCTAAAAATGGACAGTACAATCCCAGAAACCTTTCGGAGTGGGGGTTCGAACGCAAGAACAAGGAAAAATTATGCCAGATTTTCCCAGAGGCATTTGTGTGTCACCCCCCTTTAGCCACGGGAGCGAAAGGTCAGGGGTGAAGCGACTTTACAGAGACGCTGGAAGAGTGCGAGCTGCGCGTGCGTATTCGGGAGCTCGCCCCTGGGGCCTGCCGCCACACAGCCGTGAGCACTGGCAGAGGAGGAATGGCGAGCCACTCGGGGGGGTAGCCCAATGGTCCTTACACATACATACATCTGTCCAGGAGTCCATGTTTATCTTTCTGCCTTAAGAATCCAGAGGTGACCTCTCCTTAGGGATCCTCAGACAGATCTGAGCAGCATCAGCATGTACACACACCCATGCCCAGTTTTCTTTCCAGATCCTTCCTTTCCAACCCTCTATAAGAGAGTCTCCCTCAAGAACTGAGGGATCTTCATGACCCATTGCATCCTCGGGCCCCCCATTCGGGGCCCGGGAGGGGCTTCTCTGTTTTGGGCCACCCTCACACAATGCACACTGTCCCAACAGGACTGGGGGAGCTGGGAACATCTGCAGGCGAGTCAGAGGTCACTCAGCGGTCACTCACAGTCCTGAAACGCACAGGCCTGTTGAAGAGCAGGGCAGCGTCGGCCTGGGTGAGAAAAGTTCAGGCAGCTCCTTTGTGAGTGCTCTTGAGGTAAGAAGCACTGAAGATAATTGATCTATAAATAAATAAATGGATAAATAAATAAATAAATAAATACACACACAAGAGGGCTTGCTCTAGATAAGTACCTCTTATCCATTCAAAAACCACAAAACAAAACAAAATCCCCTCTTGAGTGTCACAGCCCTCGTGCAGTGGCGATGAGCAGGCCCAAGACAACCTGCAAGAAGTAGAGCTATCAAGGACCAAACTGGAAATGTTCCAACACCGCGCATCTCTCACTCGATGACACACAAGTCATCCTGAATGTCCCCGAGGTAGTCTGGTTTTCAAGGAGTTACAGAACAGCTCCAAACCCGCTCGGAGCTTCCTCCTCAAATCCACTGCACTTCCCCACGCATCCTGTGGCTGTCTCCGCAGTGCCACGGTCGAGACACCTTCCCTTAGCGTGAATGTTAGCGTTGTGCCTCACAGTGCAAACCTGGGTCCTCGGCAGATGGCAATGAAATGCAATTCCAAGATCCGGCTTGAAGATGCCGTTCCAAAGAGGGCTTTGCCAAAATGAGGCAGGAGTTTACCTAGCAGCCATTTTGGGAAAAGCTTGGAGGATTAAACCAAAGAAATGCGGCATGCAGCACACATGCATGTCTGTCTCTTGTGGGCCCCACACTGAAAGGACCTCCCACCATTGTTCCTTTCACTTTTGAGAAGGGGCCAAGAGAAACTGAAAGGAATCAATGTTTTACCACTGGGAAACACATTTTGATACCAAAGGCAATATGCACTGTTTATCCAAAGAATGCAGGTGCCCAGTTCCCAAGGAGAAGCTATGTAAGAACAGCTTGTGCCTGGAATGGCCTGATGACAAAGAAGTCTCACTCTCCCGGGGAAGAAGTGCTGACATTCAGCATGCCAGAGAGAACTGGTGCTGGCCCTTTTCTCCCTCAAAGCCCCAGGTTGATGTTAAAGCCACCCCACAGAGCCTTCCACACCTGCCATGAGCCATTCTTTTGCCTAAGAGTGCCTTTCTGGTTCAGTCTTCTCACAGGCTCACACATATCATCCTGGAAGACAGCAGGAAACCGGGTCAACTCAAAGACACTCAAAGGAAGCTGGAGACCCCATTTCCACATTACATTCAGCATCATGAACCATTGGGGAGACCCTGACTTTGATCACACGAAACCTGCTTCTTCCCTTGGACTTCAGTTTTTTAAAAAGTCTCATTTGGGAAAAATGCAACTGAAAGCTCTGTAATTTTATCCAAATGGCCCTAGGAAGAGGGGAAAACACCCTCCTCCTCCTCCTTCCCCATCACTGCCAGGGGCCGTCCTAACAGGAAACCCTTCACAACTCTGGCCTGGATCAACAAAGTCAACACTAAAATAAAAATCAAATCAGCATTTAGCCAGAGCTCTGTCCTCCTGGAGGAGGTCATTCAATTCAATGACAGTCGTGGCGAAGTCCACCAGGTCCACGAAGTCAGAGGTGATGATGTTGACACCTGTGGCCCCAGGCTTCTGAGTTTTCACCCAGTCCAGGATGGCAGGAAGATTCCTACATGGGAGACAGAACAAGAGAGTAGAGTTGAAAGGACTCCTCCAGAAATGGAAACAATGCATTTCCATTCATGTAACAAAAGTATGTCAATAAAAGCAACGAGCCCCTCACAGTTCATCCACTGAAGCTTTGGATCTCGTTCAGGGATGAAGTGATGTCTATTCCAACAGAAAACAGTATTCGCAGGGTTTCTGTGCTGGAAGAGGAGATTATCTGCCTCAAGCACCAAAGAGATAACCATGTCAGGAGGACCCTGAAAGACTAAGATCAAGATCCTAATTATGAGTCTGTTCTCTAATTTTTTTTTAATTATGAAAATTTTCAAACATATTGCAACACTGAAAGAAATTTATAGTAAGGGCGTGCACCACTTAGCTTCTACCACTAACACTTTATAGTACGTGCCTGCCACATAGCTGTCCATCCACCCATCACTCTACCCTTCCATCAAGACCTCTTACATTTTTGACAAATTCCAACTGCAACGATCTATACATATGCCCCAAATACCCCAGTCAGCATATCATTAACAAGGACTCAATATTTGTTTTAATTTTTCTTTTGACATCAACTTGCATCCAATAAAATGGGCAACTCTTCAGTGTGCACTAGTTGAGCTGTGACAAATGTATACATGTAAAGCACACATGTGTCGAGGCACAGAACATCACCAGTACACCAGAAGTTTCCTGCATGTTCCCTCCTCATCAATCCCGGCCCACATCCTCCAAGGGGCAACAATGATTCTAATTTATTTTTCTACCATTGATTCAGTTTGCCTGTTCTAGAACTTCATGTAAGTTCACGCAACGTGTCTTCTTTTGTGTGACGCTCTTTCACTCAGCATTACGGTTTTGGAATCCATCCACGTGACTGCACCCATCAATAGCTTGGTCTTCGTCTGAATCACTGTACTATCCCACTGCATGAATTACTGTAGTTTGTTTACCCATTTTCTCACTCATGAGTAAATGGGACGTTACTAACTTTTGGATATTATGGCTAAAACTGTTAAAGGCATTCTTATCTCAGTCTTTTTGCAAATCTTTATTTTCATTTCTTTCAGATAAATACCAAGGACTGGAATTGCCTTATTACATGGGAGATTTACATTTAGTTTTTTAAAGAAACTTCCAGATCTCTTCCCAAAGAGGCTGTTCCATTAAATATTCCATTCAACAAAGTATGAGAGTTCTGGTTGCTTCAGAGCAAAATTTGGCATGATTAGTCTCTTTAATTTTAGCTATTCTAGGGGGTATGTAAAGATATCTAAGAGTGTTTTAATTTGCATTCTTCTAATGACTAATAAGCCTGAGCCATTTGTAATGTACTTATTGGCCACTTGTATGTCTACTTTGGGAAGTACCTGCTCAATTCTTTTACCCATTCTTTTCTTTTTTTCTTTTTCTTTAAATTGTTGAGTTATAAAAGTTATTTATATATTGCAGACACTAGTCTTTTCTCAGATATGCTTTTTGATATTTTATCCTGCCTATAGTTTACCTACTAATTTTTTTTTTAAGATTTTATTTATTTGACAGAGAGAGCTCACAAGTAGGCAGAGAGGCAGGCAGAGAGATAGAGAGGGAGGTAGGCTCCCCCCCGAGCAGAAAGCCCGATGCAGGACTCAATCCAAGGACCCTGAAATCACGACCCGAGCTGAAGGCAGCGGCTTAACCCACTGAGCCTCCCATAATTTTCTTAATGGCCTATTTTGGCAAGCTCAATTCCTTAATTTTTTTCTTTTTTAATTTCTGTGACCTATCTAGGAAATTTTTCCCAGTCCCAAGTCAAAAAAATATTTTCCTGTTTTCTTCTAAAAGCTTTGTGGCTTTCACTTTCCTGTTAGATCCCAAAACCATCTCAAGCTAATTTTTATATATGTTATGAAGTAGAGATTGGGGTTCACTTCTCCCATATGGATATACAGTTATTTCAGAAGTGTGAGTGGCTTCTTAATGGACCGATGCTGACTCAGTGGTCTCCCAAACACGGCTGGTACATTTTATAATTCAAGGATTTTCCATGTAATAGCTGGAATGTTTTGTCTGAAGCAGCTCATAATTTAGTGACATCAACAAGTGACAACAATTTAATGTGATACCTTCGGTATTAGCAGGAAATGTAAATATCATGGAGGACAGAGAGGAGGGCACAGTGAAATGTATGCCATAGTCTGGCATCTGGGGAGACTTTAGGGAAGACACAATCCATGGTTTATGTTTTGGTTGGAACTTGAGATTATTTTTTTCCTAAGGTTTATTTTATTTACTTATTTGAGAGAGAGCAAGAGCGAGCAAGAGTTTGGGTAGAGAGGGACGATTAGAGGGAGCGGGAGAAATAGGCTCTCTGCTGAAAAGGGAACCTGATGCGGGGCTGATCCCAGGACCCTAGAATCATGACCTGAGTCCAAGGCAGATGCTTAACCAACTGAGCCACCCAGCCATCCTGGGACTGGAGATTTTTCAGGAAGAATTTGCTCTAGGCCAAAATTAAAAATACTTTTATCTTAAGGGGCTCCTTTCTCTTCCTCTGGTGAAGCTCTCCTTGGTTGTCATCTTCTCTTTCCAAGCTGCCCTCCCGTTAAGCATACATCCTGACTTCTCAGTCTCCTCCTAAATGACCCTGTCAAGACCTTGCTAGCATTTCTTTTTCTCTTCTCACGAAGAGAAAAATGGTCAGTCCTGGGTCACTTCCCTCACTCAGTGGACTCGAGAACTGGCCATGGGCTAGAAAACGCATTTCATAAACCAATTTGCATTTTTATGTTAGTGGTTAATTAGGATTTAGTAAGCTGCCATCACAGGAGTAAGTCCATTTTTAACTGGGTCTCCTAAAGATTTAATCACCTCAATTAATCACCACCTTAACTTCTTCAATTTCTTCATGCCTCAGTCTCTCCCCCTGTAAAATGGGGATACTACTACTACTTATCTCATGTAGATTTGGTGGGAGGGGGATTAAATAAGGTAATACATGTGAAGTGCTTAGAACTTCGCCTGGGTAAGAACTAGGTGAGTGTTTGGCATGAGAGGAGAAATCATACATGGTAGAGTATAGGGTGGAGATATTTTGCCAAGGGCAAGGTGCCACAGGTACAGTCTTCCTTTGGCGATAGAGACCGAGGATACACAGTGGCCCACAGGAAGTCCACTGTAGTCCTCAGCCTGACCCACTCGAAACTTCTTTTTCTTTTCCTTTTTTAAAAAAGAATTATTTATGTATTTTAGAGAGACACACACACACACAGACAGAACCTGGGGGGCAGAGAGAATCTCAGGCAGACTGCGAGCTCAGCACAGAGTCCCACTCGGGTCTCTACCCCCCGACCCTGAGATCACAACACTAAGATGACAATGTGAGCAGAAACCGAGTCAAGCCGCTCACCCAACTTCTGTGCCCCAAGAGGAAGGAACGTCAAGCCGGTAGCCAAGCTGTGGCACTGCAGTGGAGATGCTTCACCAACAACCTGCCCCATCTACCCATGAGACTCCTGCGCAAGAAGATAGAGAAACGCAACCTCAGATTGCACCAGCAGAACTTAAACTCCAGGGAGCCTCCAATGGGAGCTTATCAGAAACGCAAAATGGAGATATGTCTGAAGAAACAGTGAGAGGTGGGCAGGTTAAAAAAATCCCTGAAACGGTCTGTGAGTGGGGGGCTCGTCAGAAACCCAGAATGGAGAGAGAACTAAAGAAACAGTAGAAACCGTACAAGTTTTAAAAAAAAAGAAAGAAAGAAAGAAATCTACCATAGTAATCAATGGAGAAGCACCAAACAGCCTCCCAATTCAGAACCAAAAAAGAGGAAGAAAAAGAGAAAAATGGTGGATGATGCCAGGCCTGATACCAAAAAAGCGAAAACTGAAGACAAAGGGGACTCTGATGAAGGGACCCAAGCTCCCGAAGAGACAGAAAAGAGTGTGGAGAAGCCGATGATCATGAAGAGGACAGCGAAGTGCCCAGCCTACCCCTAGGCAGTCCTATCCTAGGACTCCTTTGCTTCTCTTACTGATCTTGTCAATGAGAACACTCTGAGGGCAATAAAAAAAATGGGTTTTACAAAAATGACTGAAATTCATCATGAAAGGGTCGCACTTCTGGAAGGCGGGGACCTTCTAGTGGCCGCAAAAACAGGCAGGGGCGGGCACCTGAGTGGCTCAGTGGGTTATGCCGCTGCCTTCGGCTCAGGTCATGATCCCAGGGTCCTGGGATCGAGTCCCGCATCGGGCTCTCTGCTCAGCGGGGAGCCTGCTTCCCTTCCTCTCTCTGCCTGCCTCTTTGTCTACTTGTGGTTTCTCTCTGTCAAATAAATAAATAAAATCTTTAAAAAAAAAAAAAAAAACAGGCAGGGGCAAAACGCTGGCATTTCTCATCCCTGCCCTCGAACTCATTGTCAAGTTGAAGGTCTTGCCTAGGAACGGAACCTGAGCTCTTATCCTCTCACCTGCTAGGGAACTGGCCATGCCCTGTTCTTAAGGAGCTAATGACGCACCATGTTCACACCTATGGGTTGACAATGGGCAGCAGCAACAGGTTGGCGGAAGCACAGGAACTTGGTAATGGGATCTACATCATTGTGGCCACCCCAGGCCGCCTCCTGGACCCCATGCAGAATACCGCAGGATTTATGTCTAAAAATCTACAGTGTCTGGTGATTGGCGAGGCTGATCGTATCTTGGAGGTTGGGTTTGAAGAGGAATCAAAACAAATTATTAAGCTTCTGCCAACACGCAGGCAAACCATGCTCTTTTCTGCCACACAAACTCGAAAAGTTAAGGACCTGGCGAGGATTTTTTTTGAAAAAGGAGCCATTGTATGTTGGTGTCGATGATGATGAAGCTAATGCAGCAGTGGATGGTCTTGAGTGGGGCTATGTTGTTTGTCCCTCGGAAAAGAGCTTCCTCTTGCTCTTTACATTCCGTAAGAAGAACCGTAAGAAGAAACTGATGGTCTTCTTCTTTTCATTCTGTAAGTCCGTGAAATGCCACTGTGAATGGCTGAACTACATCGATTTGCCCAGCCAGTCATGGAAGGCAGAAGCAAAATAAGCGTAGAGCTGCATTCTTACAGTTCTGCAACGCAGATTCAGGGATATTGCCATGTACCGATGTGGCAGCGAGAGGGCTGGGTATTCCTGAAGTCGACTGGATTGTTCAGAATGACCCTCCAGATCACCCCAAGGAAGATAGTCATCGTGTAGGAAGAACAGCCAGAGGCCTAAACAGGAGGGGGCTTGCCTTGCTCATTTTACACCCTGAAGAATTGGGTTTCCTTCCTTACTTGAAGCAATGCAAGGTTCCATTAAGTGAATTTGAGTTTTCCTGGTCCAAAATTTCTGACCTTCAGTCTCAGCTTGAAAAATTGATTGAAAAGAACTACTTCCTTCATAAATCAGCACAGGAAGCATATAAGTCCTACATTCAAGCATATGATTCCCATTTTCTGAAACAGATCTTCAATGTTGATAACTTAAATTCGCCTCAAGTTGCTCTGTCGTTTGGTTTCAAGGTGCCTCCTTTTGTTGATCTGAATGTGAACATGCAATGAGGGCCAGCTTAAAAAGAGAGGAGGCGGCAGTGGGTTCGGCTACCAGAAAGCCAAGAAAGTTGAGAAGTCCAAAATCTTCAAACACATTAGCAAGAAGTCCTCCGGCAGCCGGCAGTTCTCCCACTGAAGATACACCTTCCTTTCGTCTTGAATAGCTTTGTCCTGAAACGGATTCCTCCCCCCGCCACACTTTGTCTAACAAAGGAATTGTAGCTTCGGGAGTGGGACTGATGGAACAGGAGTATGAGTTGGTGTGGGTTGCAAGCTCTGGGCACGGATACTTCCAGGAGATACCGCTCTTATTTGGGGATGTAAAACAGAGTTCAGTTTTTCTAGGTTGTTCAAGAGCAAAACAAGGGATCTTTTGGATTGTGTTGGACAACAGAGTATTTGAAATCTTTTGCCTCCAAATTTGTCATTGTTTTGGGGGGTGGGGTATTTTTTAAATTTAAAATCAAATAATTAATATAAAATATATCATTGGTTTCAGAGATGGAGTTAGGCGATTCATCAGTCTTCTATATGCCCAGTGCTCATCACATCATGAGCTTAATGTCCATTACCCAGTTCAGCCTCCCTTAGAAGGCAGTGACCTGGCACACTGGGGGTGGTGATGCCAAGATTATCTCAGGTTTTTTGTTTTTGTTTTGGCTTTTTATTGGCCCTTAACCATAGTTCTTGATCTTCCCTGAAAATGCTACTGTGTCTGGAACGCACGTTACATTAAAGGTGGCGTTGGTTTTTTATATGCCAGCGAGCCTTTCCCATTTTTTTTTAAGAGCAGAAAGTGTGGATTGTTTGTCATTGTTACTTGAATAAAGCACCCTTAGCAGTCTTACTATTTGTTGGAAACATTGGGAACCTGAGATTTGAGCCTCATTTATACCAATATAATAATAATAATAATAATTTAAAATCCACAAGCCAGGGGCCCGCCTGGTTGATTCAGTCAGTAGACCATGTGACCCTTGATCTCAGGGCTCAAGCCCCACATTGGGTGTAGAGCTTACTTTAAAAAAAAAAAAATAATAATAATAAAGAAAGAAGGAAAAGAAAACGGAAAAGAAAAAGAAAAAAACCTCTAGTCAGTGTTTAGATATGAAATGCTGGCGCCATCTTCTGGTCATCCTGGGGAAATGAGCATTAACGGTTTGGTAGCAACTCCAGGGGACTCCAGACAGAGCCAAGCCACAGGAGATCCCTGGAGCCTGAGCAGCGCAAGGTGGGAAAGGCATCCTCCTGTGGTCTCCGGTGACAAAGGGCTTCATGTCAGCTTTGGGTTGCAGGTATCAACCTTCCTCAAGGCAAGGATCAAATAACCGGGATTACGTACAGAGACAGGAAAATGTAGAACTCCCTGTGAGGAGAAGCCGCTTTGTTTTCTTAACTCCTGGCCGTTAGCAAGGAGAGATGGGGCAGAAGGCTCAACAGGCCTGTGAAGCACCAGGTGCCATGAGCAGAGCAGTGTGGTAGAAACTTCCCTTTGCCTTTGAAGCCCACTGAGAAGAAGTCTGAGCCTCGGTGTTTCTGGGTTTCTTTCACATAGAGATGGCAGGCCTACTTTGTGCCAGTCACTGTGGTAGGCATTTGATGCTCAGACTCTGCAGTTTCGTGAAGTAGTATTAACCCTCTAAGCGGCGGGAAAGAGACAGCTCAGAGAGCTCAGGAAATTTGTCCAAGGCCAGCCTGTTGTTAAGAGACCACACTGGTAGGGGCGCCTGGGTGGCTCAGTGGGTTAAGCCTTTGTTTTCGGCTCAGGTCACGATCTCAGGGTCCTGGGATTGAGCCCTGCATCAGTCTCTGTTCAGCAGGGAGCCTGCTTCCCTTCCTCTCTCTCTGCCTACTTGTGATCTCTGTCTGCCAAATGAATAAATAAAATCCTTTTTTTTTTTTTTAAAGATTTTATTTATTTATTTGACAGAGAGAAATCACAAGTAGGCAGAGAGGCAGGCAGAGAGAGAGAGAGGGAAGCAGGTTCCCTGCTGAGCAGAGAGCCCGATGCGGGACTCGATTCCAGGACTCTGAGATCATGACCTGAGCCGAAGGCAGCGGCTTAACCCACTGAGCCACCCAGGCGCCCCGAATAAATAAAATCTTAAAAAAAAAATAAAAAGAAAACAGACTATACTGGTGTGCCAGGGCTGCCACAGAAAATGCCAGACTGGGTGGCTTCAACAACAAAAATGTATTTTCTCACAGTTCTGAGACTGGGAGTCTGAGATCCAGATGTTGGCAGGTTTGGGTTCTTCTGAGGTTTCTCTCCTTGGCTTGTAGATGGCTGCCTTCTTGCTGTGTCCTCACGTCACCTTTTTTCTGAACACACACACTCTTGGGGGCTCTTTGTGTGTCCAAATTTCCTCCTTTTATAAGGACACCAGTCAGACTGGATTAGGACCCCCCAATGGCCTCATTTTAACTTAATCACCTCTTTAAAGACCCAATCTCCAGTGGTCACATCCTGAGATACTGGGGCCTAGGGCTTCAATATAGGAATTTCCAGGGAACATGATTCAGCCCACAACAGGGACCAGGTCAGGCTTCAATCTCAGGCTTCTGACTTCAGTCATGACTCCATGGCAGCTCTGTCCTTGAGCTTTGGCAAATCTTGCTTTCATTTAGTTCCAGTGAGAGTGCAAGCTTTCTAAGAATCTAGGGAAAATCTACCATAAAAATTCAGTCAGAATGGCTCTATTTTTCATGGCTTTGTTTGAGGGTGATGAATCAAAGCAAACAAGATCTTAGGTCCAAAGTTTCACTTAAGAGTTAGGTTAACTTCCTGCTGGGGGAAAAAAAAATCACCTCTACAATTGTAGGAAAATATACCTATGTGGTCTTTTTTTCCTCTTGGTTAAGCTGATAACCAGTGCTCAGGAGTTAGTCTGACAGCACCCTCTGTACCTCAGTTAGGACAGAGCTCTTGGGTGTTAGAAATGCTTCTCTCCCATGCTTGTTCAATTGCCCAGAGGAAACGAAAGCCACACGTCCTGCTGGTGCTTAGGAATGAACTCTTGACTTTGTTTCTCCTTCCAGTGCATGTGGAGGCCTAGGAATACCTGCTGCATCCCTGTAATATTCTTGAGACCAGCCAGAGTGGAGAGGCCCAGGGATTTTTCCAGTCTTGAGACATCTGCTGGCCACCAGGGAAGTTTCTGCCATGCTAGGATCCCTTGGCTTTGGCCACTTGCTGTCATATTATCACTAAGTGAAAGAGCTTGGTACTTCCTCTGCAGCCAGATGGAAGTTCTAGGAATTTACAGGTCTGAAAAGCACTGTGACTTTGTGGGATCCCAGTTGTAACCAGGAAGAGCTGCCCAGATTCTGGGAACAGTAAGACAATTACAGGCCAGTGGAGCAGAAAGGAGTAGAGTGTTGAAATACGCTATATTCAAGTCTAGTGGTGAGTATGGAAAAGGGCAGCAGCACAGCAGTCAGAAGTCTAGGGTCAGGCATATCATTGACTCTTACCAGCTATGTGGGTCTGGGTCACTTAGCCTGAGTCCCATCTGAAATGGGCGCAGTAGGAACACTTTGGTGGCTCAGTCATTAAGTGTCTGCCTTCAGCTCAAGTCATGATCCCAGGGTCCTGGGACTGAGTCCCGCATCAGGCTCTCTGCTCAGTTGGGAGCCTGCTTCTCCTTCTGCCTGCTGCTCCTCCTGCTTGTGCTCTCTTTCTCTGACAAATAAATAAATAATTTTTTCTAATGGAGTGTTTGAAATGGGGACAGTAATGTGCTCTAGACCTAGAGGCTGGCTTAATTTAAGAATCAAATGAAATCATCCGCAGGAGGATAATTTATATTCTAAATACGGTACACAGACATAACTTGTCCTTATTTTTAAATACGCTCTGTCCCTTATCAGTACAACTCTCTGCACAGACTTTATTATTTTCAGATTGCTTTATAGAAATTTGCATGTTTATTTTTCCTGAGTGACTTAAGTTCCATGAGGATAAAGACTATATTGTTTCCCTTTCATCTTTAGCTCTAGCTTCTCCTAAGTACTCAATCTTTTTTGTTGAATGAATGTATAATATTAGCCTACAAATTTAGCAAACGCAGGAGGATAATGGTGTGTTACATGAACATATAAAACAGGAAAGTTTGTCATTCTGGATCTTTCAGAGATACAGCATTGGATTACGACATTCTCTTTTCCATGTTCAGCACGAGTAATTCAGTCAGAACTTAGCGGAGCCACATACTAAGGGGATCTGGTTTTGTTTACAGCCAAGATAAGCAGGATTTTCACCAGGAAACAAAAGTTCAGGTTCTTCTTGCTGTCTAACCTCTTGCCTGATGAACTGCTACCTGGAGCGATGCTATCCAAACTTAGAACCAAACAGCCACAGACAAGCTTTTGGAAGATTCTTTCACTACCTAAACGCTGGAGCTTTCCATCTGGAACTCAGGAACCAAAGAGGGTCCTGTAAATATCCTTGTTACCCAAATATATTCGCTTCCTCAGCTTGGATTGGGAAGATGCCCCATTCTCCAAATATATTTATAACGTTCCCTTTATCCAAATCCACAGGTGCACACCCACATATATGTACAGATATAAAAGCCAAGCTTTTTCTTGATGACACCTGCCATCTCTGCTGTCCGGGATAAAGATCATCTAATATAACACATCTGAACCTTCTGCCTAATGGTGCAGTCAGAATCCATTCTGCTCTGGGAAGGACCTGAAACGATGGAGCTGTAGGGATCAGCCTGACACTGCTTCTCAGGACTCACTGTCCCTACGGAAGGAACAAACCTTTGCAGGCCACCTCTGAATCCCTAGCACCTAGCACAGCCTCATTCTCCCTTAATGCTTTCTAAATGAGTGAGTACTAGGGCCAGCTGTGAAGGGTGGGGGACAAGTATGTGATGTGATCACACAGCAGAAATGAACACACTGCTGTTGGCTTCAAGTGCTTTGCCCTAGCACCAACAATGAGCGAGTATTTATGGTCCACTAGATATTTTAACAAAGTATTTACAAACCCTTTGGCCACGTTTAATGCAAATTGCCCCCAATGCACAGCTTTTTCAAATATAAGTTTTTTAGTTTTTTGTTTTGTTGTTATTCTAAAATCTTCAAGCTATATGATTTTACTGCTCTTTATTCAGAAGGGAATCGAGACAAGTTTTATTAAAACAAAAAACAGGGATGCCTGTTTGGCTCAGTTTGTTAAGACCTGCCTTTCGCTCAGGTCATGGTCCCAGGGTGCTGGGATTGAGCCCCATGTTGGGCTCCCTGCTCAGCAAGAAGCCTGCTCTCCCTCTGTCTGCTGCTCCCCCTGCTTGTGTGCGCTCTCTCTCTCCTTCTCTCTGACAAATAAATAAAAATCTTGAACAACAACAACAAACCTTACTTGTGGGGGAGCAACAAGTTCTTACCTATGAACCAAAGTGTTCTTGAGGCCACCAACCAGGCCTCGGGCGATGGTCTTCACTCTGGGGGTGAGAATGGCTTGAGAGACGTGGAAGGAGCCACGCGGGGCCCGCTCACTCAGCGTGGTCTCCAAGAAGAGGATGAGTTTGCGCACACTTGTGGTGTTCGCCCAGGGCGCTGGGATCTTCTTTCCAGGCCACAGGAAGGGGTATTGCTTGTAGAAGGGACAGTGATAGAAAATAAGAACCTGAAACATTCAAAACAGAAAAAGGAGAACAATTCATGAATAAGCTGAATGTCAGTTCCTTGGCTTTGCCCTGATTGTAGGAATAAAGGCAAACAAATATAAGCATGTAGAAATTCAAGAATTGTATGTGTGTGTATATATATATATATAGAGAGAGAGAGAGAGAGAAAGAGAGAAACCAATAAGCAAAGATTTTAGTACTTCTGTATGTCTGACTTTGAAGATGCTTTGTTTTTGTCACAAAACACCTCTAGAAGTATGATAAAATCCTGAACCTCTTCTCAGATCACATTTTAAATGAATGTATAAGATAAAATAGGATTACAAAGGAAATCAATGAGACCAAAATATAGCTATCAGTAGATTATCAACTTGTAATAAATTAGTGTACATACTTCATAATAATACATTAAATAAAAGTACTGTGTTGTAAGTCTACTAAGTTCCATCATTTTGAGTTAATGATGAGTAAAAATGATATTTCAAATAACTGAAATGTGATACGGAAATACCTGTGATTTCTATGGGGACAAAATCAGGGGTAGGGCCGATACTATTGTGGCTGAGTGCCTGCGCTCATTATCAATGGGTATATGAATTTTCAGTTAGAGGTGAGAAGGAAGAAGTATGAAGATTTTTCCTATCCAGATCCACAAACTGCTTAAATCCTGCCATGCCCCGCCCCTTGGGGCTCTGAGCCCCGGAGGGAGGGCCCTGTGGCCAGTGCTGTCTGCAAGGGAGGACTCCTAGGCTCATGAAATTGACGCTCCCAGGGTTGAGACCAACACCTTGCACTAATCTGGGACTACCCCGAGCTTCAATCAGGGGAGCCGACTGAACGACATAACCCTTCCCAGGAAGGGGTGGGAAGGCGGTATTCCAGGAAAGACAGACTTCCAGGAGGCGGTGGGTCTTCAGTGGGACCCCTCAGGGCCGGTGGCGATTTTGAAAATAATTAGCAAGCCAGATCCACAGCATTAATTAGTTTCTGGGAGGCAGCTGAGGGACAGGGAGTTGCTATTTTCATTGTCCCAATTCAGAGCTCTGCTGCTTAGGTTTCTAGAAGTCGTCTATTTTTCCCTGCTCCCAAGCACCCGTAATCTCTTCCTGGAGGAATGTCCAGCATGTTTACACTCCCTGGACTGCCATCGTCGGATAGCTGGCCCCGGAGCGTAATCCCCCAGGCACCTGAGAAGCAGGGCTCTGAATGCGTGTCCGGTTTCCATTGTGCTGAGCTCATGACCAAGGTGACTAACTGCTCCTGTGGACCCAGAGCAAAGGCGCGTCAGGCTGGGTGCACCCAACAGGCTAATAGTTGTTGTTTTTAATGGTGTTGAGTAACGTTTGACTAACTGCTGATGATGCCTGTGGTAAACACGTGTGTTAATGAGGTTAATCACAGGCTCATGGTAAGCAGATTGTCGGGGAGACTGGGAGGATTCCCTGCTGCTGGGAGGCTGGGCTCTCCTGCCTCCGAAAGGGAGGTCAGCTGTCCTGTGACATGGACGGCGGCAGTGAGATCCTTTCCTGTCGGGCCATTTTCAGAACTGCCCGGCCCCTGAGCATTGTTACGGCTGTTCTCTCTACTCTCCCTTAGAGAAGGTGCATATAAGACAAGCTGTAGAAAAGGGGTTCTAGGCCTTTCCTCGAGTGCCTGAGCAATCTGACCGCAGGGTTAGAGGGAGGACTTCTGTTTACATGAGGACCTCGGTCCAGCAAACCAACTGTTATTCCGAGGGATTCTAGGGGCAGTGACTCCTGCCCTAGGGCCTGTGTTTTGCATCTGCCTCCCTGCCTTGCTCTGCCATCTTTTTCTCTGAAATACTCTCCCCTACCCAGCTCAGCAACTGAACTGAAGTGAAAAACTGAAGTGAAGAACTGAACTGAACTGAAGAATGTTCAGTTCTTCTCCGGAGACTCAGATTTGAAATCTACTTTCTTTTGAAAATTATTCCTTGACTGACTTCCTCTTATTCTGATGGGTCCTTTCCTGGAGGCTCCTGGACTAGAGATCTATGCTAGGTACTATTTTTCAACTGATTGCTTACAAACCCCTTCCTTTATACAGTACCTCTGAGGCAGTTTTACGTTGCCACTGTGTTTTGGTTGTTTTTTTATGAGTGTTAAGGACTCTTACCTTTTCATTAAGATTCAAAATATTGCCAAACCGTAGATTAAGTCTTCTAATTCATCGTACCTCAAAACCCACAGCCATGATGTACACCTATTAGTGAGCAGTGATGTCATTGTTACGTGTAGTTAATGAAATCTGACTGACTGGTAGTATACTTCTTGCTATGAAACTGCAGTGATAAAATAATCAGGGGGTTCCCATGCAAGGCAGCTCTTTACATAATGAAGATTTAAAGTTTAACCACCAGTAGGGCCCTGCCTCCAGCAGGGGGTAGATCACTGATGGCTGTGAGGTCTCCAGTTAGCTTTTAGGAAGAGGCATGGCAGGGAAAAGCTGGGGAAAGCAGGAAGAGCAGGGAGAGCCTAGAATCCAAATGGATGACATTCTCCCTTTTTCTGACAGGTCATCACAGAGTCTCTCCTTCATAATTTTTGGAGTAGCTGTAGTTGGAAGACACAGATTAGTCCATACTTAAAAGCAAGGATGGTTCACCACTCTGCTGCTAGAAATTCACTGTCCCCCTCATCATTATTCCTGAAGACACCCGTTACTCCCGCAGACTTCCAAACAATTTGGTGTGCAATATGGCAGTCCATCCAGGACACTATCTGTGCGTAAAATTATAAAGCTGTAATTATAACAGATATCTGATTGACAAACTTAGCTATAATGAGATTTAACCTTATCCGAATCCCACATTCAAAAGCCCTTCTTCAGATCTACAGCCCTTTACCATTCTGTGAAACCTCTGATACCCTCTGATAATATGGGCTCATGAATAAAGAGAAGCGGTGTTTATTATAATGGTCTATGCTCCTCGTTGTGAAAACCACCAAGATGAGGGGAAGGCCCTGGGATAGCATCCCAAACAGCCGATGACTCTACCTTGGCTCTTGCCACTCACTAGGAACATTCTCCAGGGCAAGTTGCTTAGTTTACTCCTCCGTAAAATGAGGGTAACAAAACACCTATCTCACAGTGTTGTGGAAAGGATTCAATGTGCTAATCCATGTACCTAGCACAGTATAAAGGCTCAATAAAGGTTAGCTATCAAGGTGACCTTGTCATTCCTATTATCTCATATTGTAAGAGAGACTTCACTGAGGAAAAAAAAAAAAAATCTCCAAATTAGACTTGTGAGTCTGAAAAGATATCAAGCCAGACTGGGAGCAGAAGTGTGATAAATATTTGGCCAAACATCATTACAAAGTTTTAGTGAGGAAAAGTGGCTTAGGTAAGTTTTAATAGATCCTGAGATCTAACTCATTAGCTCCTGTGGCGTCAAAGGTTTTAGCCCTTTCAGAGGCACGCAAAACCACATGGGGTTTCCAGTTCCTCAGGCCAACCTGGCAGTCATCCGTGAAGCCCGTTTCTTTTGTGCGCTGAATCCCATCCATTGGAAAACCCTGTTGGCTCTACCTTCTGATAGATTCTAAATCTGATCACTTTCCCCACTAGTTCTCCTCCTTTCCCTGCCCTCCTACCTCCGCTGTCTTCCTACCAGCTACAGAGACCCCGTTACAATGTAATTCAGGACACAGCACCCTGTACAGAACCTTCCTCGCTCAGAGTGAAAGCCCGAGTTCCCAACACACCGTCCATGATCTCTGACCCCCTTCCGCTGCTCTGCTCTCCAGCCCCATGGCCCCTGCGTCTCCCCAAAAAGAACCAGGCAGTGGAGGGTTCCTCTGCTGGGAAAGCTCTTCCCCAAACAGGCACATGATTAACTCCCTTGAACATCTACCCTGATCAACCTATTTAAAATCGATACCAACCCTCCAACCTACAGAACTTTGGTTCCTCCCAACCATGCTTACCTTTCTGTTTTCATCACTCATATCACTTTTAGCATTTTATGTAATATATTTATTATTGCAATTATCTACGATCTCCTTCTTAAACCTGAATGAAAGCTCCACGAAGGCAAGGATCTTTGTTTATTTACTAATTTATCCCAAGTGCCTGGACTGGTGCTCAGCACACACCTGGTATTCATGAATATTTGCAAGTGAATAATCTTTAATTGATTTTTAATTGAAAGGTCTTCCCCAAGTTCAAAAATAGCTGCCTCTTTAAGATGCGTTGGTTACGGCACCTATGAGTAAGCAAACAACTATGAAAGAAAGGGACTTGCTTGCTTTCTTTTGTTAAAGAGCATCTAAATTGGAGGCTGATCTTTCTCAAAGCTCCCCTCGCCCCCAGTGTCTCATACTGTGGGATCCAGGCAGCATGTATCTGAGGCCCACATTCCTTTTCCTGACTATGCCCCTCAAGGCCTCGCTTTAGGGTTTCTTCCAGGCTTAAGGGACCTGGGACAGCTCTCAGGCCTGGATCCCTTTGTTGGGCTCTTCCTTCAGTCTTTCATGCCAAGCCCCCAAATCTGTTAAAATAGCCTTTTCAAATATTAACAGCTCTGAGATGAATCACTTCTATGCTTATGTCAGCTAATGTAGGGATTATCTGAGCGTGAGTTAAAGGCAGGATGGACTCCCCATCCTTCAGGGGAACTAGGGGCCTGAAAAGGGATTCCAGGGGAGATAAGAAGGAAAAAAAAAAAAAAAAGGGGGCAATCACCAGGGGGTCCAATTTCATGAAGCCGCCCTGGGCTGGTTCTGGCCAGGCCACTCAAATTCAGATACTTCCAACAGGCTGCCCAATCAATCGTAACTATCTGGCAGGTGTTAACCCCAGTTCACCGGTGCCCAAGAACTAGTGGGTATATCTGAGTCTGAAGCTATCCGAGAGTCCAGGACCCAGGGAGAAAGCACCCGGGGTGAGCTGCCTTTTCTGGCTGAAAAGGCAGAAAGAGCCCTGTTGCCCTTGCAAGCGGGTCTGTCTCCTCTCACCTGGCACTTCTTCTCCCACAGGGCTCGCAGCGTCATGCTCTCCACACTGCAGGCGGAGCACAGCTTGTTTCCAAAGGCCTCCTGGATTCGGAGAACCAGGCGCTTGTGGTGGGCCTCATCCATGGCGTAGAAGTGGTTGAAATCCAGGAAGACGATCTCCTGGGGGTGTTGGGTAAGAAATGAGTCAATCTCCATCAGCCCATCCCAGACCTTGATGCCAAAAAGTCCGTGAATGAAGTAGATCTCCTGGTCGGCATCCCCGGGTTTGGAAGACACGCGCAGGTCGAAGTAGCGGATCCCGGCTTCCAGCTGCTCTCGGAAGGTCAGGTTCTGCGTCACGGACCACTTCTTCATGAGCTTCTTCACCAAGGAGATCCTGGCCAGGCGTTTGATGGCTGCGGTTTGGTCAGGCCCCACTGGGGACTTCTCATCGACCCAGTAGCTGAACGAGTCATGGGAGCCTGCGTGGAGAGCAACAAAGGTGGGGAACCAGGTGAGACCAGAGCTGGGAAAAATGAACCCGCCCATCAGGAAGGGGCAAAAAACTAGCAAACACACACAAAAATGTCAGCAAATACTTGCATAAATTTTCAAGCTTGCTAGACTAGAAGGAAGCACAAATTAAAGTCAGGTAGTCTTATTAGCAGCTTGGTAGGCCTGAAGTACCGGCTCTAATTCTCACAGACGACTAGCGTGAGGTGAATTACTAAATGCCCTTTTGGAAAGCTCCTTAGAAACGGGTTTGGAAAGAGGAGCTTTAAAATATTCATACCACTTGATCTACTAATTTCATTTCAGGAACGCTCTTCTGGGGAAATAAATTAATGTTGGGAAAACAAAGATGTTTGCTACAGAATATTCAAAGTAAGACAAACTGGAGGTTGCCTAAGTGTCTCTTACGGAAGAAGGCTCCAGGCCGGCAGATCCGCTTTATTCATGCGGTCCGTGAAGCCAAGAGGAGAACCCCGCATCTAGCTCAGTAATTCTGGGACAGGCGTTTACATTCTAGGAAAGGCAGATTTTTAGAAATCAACTGCTATTATGTCTACTATTTTTTATGCTATTGTACATACACTATTTTACTATCTTGAAAACCTGAGTCAGTAGGAATGACTTCTTGACAAATCAGGTCATCATTTTTAAGAGCTCAACACAGCTTACATAGATGGCCTTCTTTTTGGACACATATGTTAATAAGCCAAATCTGTCCTTAAATGGTCAAATATGGGTTCTTTTCCTCTGCCTGAAAGAAAAGAGGGTAGTTCCCCTCCCAGGCACAGAGGTGATCTTATGGTTACAAAGTTTAGGAGACCATGAGAGACACAGTTCTAACTATGATGAGGAAACACTTCTCAAGGTGAGAATGATCTTTAACAAATATCATTCATTGGTCATTGGTTTCTTGTAAATTGAGGTGGAAACTGCCCTTCTTCCGACCCAACCAGCTCCGTTCTTAAAGACTTCCCATTTTAGAAACAAATTTCTTAATTCCTACTAGCTGGCTGTTATCAATTATTCTTTTGACTTAATTTTAAATACAGATTATTTCCGTGTTCTTTAAAATAAATCAATCTTCTCAGAAATAGAGCAAAAGAAGAAAAACAGGAGGCGACCAGCCATGTTTTATTCGTATGTAGCCTCTAGAAAAGGGAGGATACTCATTAACTATTAAGAAAAACATGTTTATTAATCCTTAGGCAAAGTCAATTTTGCAAGCGAGAAAATTACTAGCATATTTCAGATTGAAAAAAAAAACAATTGCCATTACTAATAGAAATGTGGAGCAAATCCCCCTGGATTTTCCGTATTGGTTGTCTCTGTTAATGAGACTCACAGGATACTTGCTTAATGCTCTGCTTTCTTTGGCCTGTACAGAAATGGGAAATCTTTTTACCTCCTCATTGAGAGATTTATTCTGAATACATTACACATTGATGGTGAACAGCCAGTTCTCCCTTCTTTTTAAATTATACTCGTGGCCCAGCTGTTCAGGATGGAGTGTGTGATACAGTGCGAGGCCCACAGTGAACTTAATTCTTCCCTGGGTCTCAGGGAATAGTCATTACCCAGGCACGGAGAAGAGACAAATTCCCTCCGGTATTCTCTTGCTGGTGCCAAGCCCAGTCTCATCTCCGGAGGAAGATGTGCTAACAACCTCCAACGCTCTTCTCTGTGCCCCAGGGTTGTGCAGCAATGTGACAGCGATGGGGCCCCAGAGACCATTTCTGGATACGCAGGGACATGCGTGGTGCCCAGCCATTCCTCAGAAGAGGGATGGCTGTGTATATTCCCAAGAACACTCAATTTCTGTCTCTTTGTTCCCCTCTCCATTTCCTCTTTTCCTTTCTGACGTCCTATGTCCAGTGCCACCCCTGGACAGGAGAGGACATGACAATGGAGCCGGTTGTTTGCAGAATGTTTTATGGCATTGTCCTACCCAGGCCTACCTACAGCAGTCAAACCTGCTGTCACTCATTAAAAACAGGAGTTTTTGCTTTTCTACTTGTTTTTTTTCTCCTCTGGGAAGCTTTTGCCTCATACAGAGTGAGTGAAGTCACATTCAGGCCTGAGTGCATTTAACTATCTCTTTTTCAATACATGGAATAAAAATGCCCTCCCCTCTCCTGCACATAGAATAATTACAAATTATGCACTTTGCTAATTGTACATATACAAGGAAAATCCTAATGCTTTACAGCCCAAATTCATTAGCAAAATTTCTTCTTCTCCCTAGAGTTGATGGAAGTTATTTTACTTTATAAGACTGTTGATAGAACTACCTCTCCCCCTCTGGCCTGGCATGCATGCATTAAACTCATGCACTCCACCAGAAGAGGAGGAAGAGCCTTTGTTAACGACCCCTTGCCTTATTTCTATGAGAACTACTGCATGGGAGTTAGGGAGGGCAGCTCCAGGAGCAGCTCCTGCCGGTCAGTTTTATGACAAGGTTCGAAGAAATTTAGGAGCTCCTCCTGCTGTAAGTTCTGCCATGGAAAGTATTTTTGCTGCTTCCTTATTTTTGCTTTACCACCTGGCAGTACCTTCTTCACTCACCCCTTCACGCATCTTCACTCACCCCTAGCTTCTCTGTGGAACCCTCCATCCCCTTATGTTCTGTGATGCATACTTCTAGACATTCCTATACGTTAACCACTCTTGTTCTTTTTCCTTTGCTGGCTTCTCTTCTTCCTTGTCCCCAGACTTAAATATTTCCCAAGGACCTGTTCTCTATTTGCTTCTTTTCCCCCTCCAGGGGTTTCATCCGCTTCCTAGGTTTATCATAGCACCTTTGTGTGGATGACACCAAAAGCTTCATTTCAAGCTCAAACTCTTCTAAGTTCCAAATTTGTTTCCAGTTTCCTGCTGCGGTCCCCACCTTGATGGCCCGCTCACACAACAGATTACAGATTTCAGAGTCCACCTGCTCATGCTGTCCCTCTTACCCCACAAAGTGACTCTTCTGAATTTCTGCCCACAGTTCAGTGACCTGAACTTGACACCTTGGATTCTATTTAGATTCTGCCCCACCCCCACCCCCACTCTTCATCCACCCAGTTAGCAAAACTTTACATTTCACTTTTGCAACATATATCAAACCCATCTCTTCTTTAACCTTCAACTGACACCCCCCTTGTTCATACACTCATTATCTGTCACCTGATCAGGACCGAAAAGACCCTAATATAATCCCTTCCATTCCAGCCTCTCTCCAATCTGTTCATGTTTGAAAGTTAATCATCTCAAGATACAGTGCTGATTATGTCTCGTCGTCCTTCCTCCCTCCCCAACCAGATTCCAACTCTGAGCACTGTTGTTCAGGAGTCTTCAATATGGCCCCAGTGTGTCATGTTAGACTCATCTCTCACCAGGTCTCCACACAAAGCCGACTTCTGCTGATGTACAGTGTACCCGGACGGGCAGACCTCCTCCTGGACTTAATTTTCCATAAAATATTCTCTCACTCTAACCCAGTCTACAAATTCTCCCCCAGCATTTATAACCCGTATTGGGCAAATTGCTTACCCCCCCATGTCTGTCTCCTCCTTTTCTTCTGCCTCACTGTGATTTGACTTCTATTTCCCCCCAACCTGAGAGCCCAGGGTTGGCTCTACTTCTCCTTCAGCTGTAAGCAAGGGGGTTATGTGCACGCTCATCTGCGGAATTATTAATTATAACTACTTGAAGGCTGTTAGGATCACGGTGGAGGCAAATTTTCTGTCTATACACGCAGATCATGTGCACAGCCCAAAATGGACATGGAGATATTAACATGATATTTTTCTAATATACTTTTTGAATATCAACAAATGCTTTTCTTTTCTCCAGTATTTCTCATTTATAGAGCGGACTCAATAAGGTTTTAGGAACTAGTAGACATCAAATGTTAGATGACTGTTTTTCGGACTCTGGGTAGGGGATTTTGTTGTCATCTCAGGGACAATCCAAACAGAGCAGCAAGTTCGGCCACACAACTCCTCTTTCATCTTCTACACTCAGTGGATTGCTAGCACCCCTAATTTTAGCCCTACAAGGGTGAAGGCTTTTCCTCTAATTTTTGGAAACTTATTTTTCTGCAATCCTTTCATTTTCACAATTACTACTCTTTATCTTCCTTACAGAGTCAACAGGCATTGCAAATGTTTCCTTTTCCCCTTTTTAGGTGTACAAGCTGTGGATAATATGTGAAAAAGCACTCTGTATTCTGAAGCAGTGATTCTCAACCTTGAGTGCACATCCAAATCCTCTAGGGGAGTTTTGTGGGTTTTGTTTTTTAAGATTTTATTTATTTATTCATGAGAGACACACAGAGGGAGAAAGAGAGTGGGGGGTGCAGAGGGAGAAGCAGGCTCCCCGCTGAGCAGAGAGTCCAATGCAAGACTCCATCCCAGGACCCTGGGATCATGACCTGAGCTGAAGGCAGTTGTTTAGCCATCTGAGCCACCCAGGTGCCCTCGGGAGCTTTTAAAAAATCAATGCCCCTGACCCCTCCCAGACCCACAGAGTCAGAATCTCTCTGGGGTGGGAGTTGAAACTGGAAGACTTGAAAAGCTTCCAGGTGATTCTGATGGGCACTCAGGCTTGACACCTGCTGCCATACATAGAAGAGCATCCTTTCCTAACAAGCTCTCTGACTTCTGGGATCTCCTATTCTGATGGGTCTTCTAGTACTTTTGGATCTTCAAATAATAATTTGGTGGACTGCATTTCCCGTATCCTCACCCTTCCTTTCATTCCAGGAATTCATGATTCCTGTCTTTTGACCAACAGAATAACCACTGCTTGTTTGGGAAGAGGAAAAATATCAGGAGGACTTACTTTCTCTATCATGCTTTCTAGTAAGTGATTAAATGAGGTTATTTAAGGTTAATAAGGGCCCTTGAGATACGGGCTGGGTTACAGAGTTCAGAATGAAGTCATTGTGGCAGCAAAACCACGAGGAAAGAGATTTGAATGGGAAGAAGACAAGCTGTGTGCTCAATGTTTTTTCTCCTACATACCATTAGATTCCAAGATTCCAAGATTACTGAAGAGGTCAGGTACAGGAAAATGAGCTGACCTTCTGACGACCAGGGACAACCAGTTTGCTCTTTATCTGGAACACCAGTTGCTACTTTTCTTCCTGAGGTTTGTTACGTGGGAACTAGATCTCAAGTGAGGGCACAGCAGTTTTTAGTCACAACATTTTCATTACCCATTTCTTGCAATTTAGGGAAGTAGCCATTTTTTTTTTCCTGAACTCACTTAATTAAAAAGGATTTAAAGCAAGCTTCTTGGGAACATGGTCTCTAAATAAAACAGGAAATCAAACCACACACCCTGCAATGAACATTTCATTAGAACATAGTGGCATTTCAGATGACATGGTGACACACTTACAGCCAGGGAGGGAAGACAGAGACAAGAGTTAAGTGAATTATAGGAGAAAGAGAAACTCCTTATCACATCTCTGGGTGGCACTGGGCAAGTGGGGATAGTGACCCCATGTCAAAGAACTTCTGACCTCACATACTTAAGAAAATTTCTTTTCTCCATCCCCTCTCCTCTCCCCAGATCTACCCTGCCTTTGGTGAGCCCTTCTAACTTTGAAGCCCATCATCCCCCTCCAAGCTTATTCACTGAAACCCACACCCCCATCCCATGTCCACTCACACAGCATTAATGTCTCCTGTGCCCCTAGGCTATGCATTCTCAGTGGGGTGGCACCGCCCCAGGGGACAGAAATCTGTTCTTGAGGAATGAAAAAATTCCTTCTCTTTTTATGTATAAAGCACAGATATATATATACAGTACTTAAACAGATATACAGTATTTCTGTGGCATTAATATATCATTGTGTGTGGAGGGAGAGAAAGTAGTAAACGGGACAGAACTGGCTAAAAAGACTCCATAGTGATAAAAAACAAAATGCTGAGAAATACCACTCTAGACTGAACTGTCCAGTAACCAAAGGAACATCTGACTCATCTGGGCTGGACCTCTGGCCCTAAACCTTTTATTTATTTATTTTTTCATTTGTTTCAAGTTTTTATTTAAATTTGAGTTAACATATAGCATAATGTTAATTTCAGGTATAAAATATAGTGATTCAACACTTACATATAACGCCCAGTGCTCATCACAAGGCCCTCCTTAATCTCCATCACCCATTTAACCCAACCCCTCACCTACCTGCCCCTTTTTTGATCCATAATCAGCATGTCTCTCAATGCCTCCAGCAACTGCTTCCCACTGGACACCCATCCGTAAGTTGCCTCAGTACTGGAAGGTTCTCTTCCCTGCTGCCAGAACACCAATGAGTTGGGAACTGATTCAATTTCCTCTTTTCCAGTTATCTTTAAAGGATTTTATTTATTTATTTGAGAGGGGGAGAGAGAAAGTGAGCGTAAGAGTGCAAGAGCAGGGGGAGGGAGAAGCAGACTCTCCAGCTGAGCAGGGAGCCTGACAAGAGTCTCGATCCCAGGACCTAGAGATCATAACCCGAGCCAAAGGCAGATGTTTAACAGACTGAACCACCCAGATGCCCCTCTAGTTATCTTTTAAATATTCCCACTAGGCATCTCCAGGTCCAACAAGTCATTTCTCTGCCTCCTTAGCTGCAAAGGACCCAGACTTGACGTTTCTTTTTTTTTTTAAGATTTTTTTTATTTATTTGACACACACACAGAGAGAGAGAGAGAGAGAGAGAGATCACAAGTAGGCAGAGAGGCAGGCAGAGAGAGTGGGGAAGAGCAGGCTCCCTGCTGAGCAGAGAGCCCGACATGGGGCTCGATCCCAGGACCCCGAGACCATGACCTGAGCCGAAGGCAGAGGCTTTAACCCACTGAGCCACCCAGGTGCCCCAAGACTTGACGTTTCTAAGATGTCAATGTAGCAAGAAGAATGTTGAGTCCTGAGACCTAAAATAATGAATTAGCAGAGTGCTGAACGAGCTAATGGAGAGTTCCCATGGTGGGTGCGAGCATGGAGTCTGGTGCCAGGCTGCTTAAGTTCATAATCCTGGCACTACTGTTTACTAGCTATGTAACTGAAATGCTGTGTGTCTCAGTTTCCTCATTTGTAAAATGGGGATAACAACTGTACTAACATTAATTGTTTGTGGTTAAGGTGAAATGATTAACTCCGGTAAGCACTTGGAAGAGTCCCTGGCCCACAGAATGAGTTCAAACACATCATCACTATTGTTATTTCACTCTTAAGGAATTTGTGTCATCTTCCACTTGGATGATGATATCTGGTTTTTAAACAATGTTGCCAAACCTCATTAAAGATTTATATTCAGCGATCTGCTGTGGCAGTTAAATGGGAAAAATGAAATTAGCAGTTTGACTGGTTTATTTTAGGTTACCAACATCAAAGCCAACATAAAAAAGAGCAAGTTCAGATCACAGTATTTACAGTTTAAGTGTAAACTGACACTAAACATAAAATAATAAATTATCTCCACTCAGCAACTGAGGAATGTCAATAACTCGGGAATAAATAAACACACTGACTACACAATTTCAAAGTAGGAGAGAGAAAGTTCCACGGATATTCTTGAACTTTCTGTTTTTAACATCATAGAATTACATATCCTCAAGAGAGTTTTATACAAGAGCAGTTATAGAAAAACAAATCCAACCTCTTTCTAAAAACATGTTAGGACATTTTGGGTGAGCAAAAGCCTATAATCCATTATTTGAAATGGAAAAAAAACAGCAATGTTTTTTTCCCGTCAGTGTTCACAAATATCACTAAAACACTCAAACACCAAGAAATCATCCAAGAAAAGGATCTTTCCATAATATAAGGTATTTTAAATACAAAATACCAGTATCAACAACACCTTCAGAAGTTCTTCTGCATCTTCTTACATATTTGAAAATATTAGTGCATAGCTCCTAAGGACATGAGCATAGCCAAGTTGATGTTCGTTTTACACGCTTTATCACTTTCTATTTTTCTTTGCATGGATTTTTCAGGCCTCTTGGGTTCACCTATGTTATTCACAGGCTTTTCACTGTTTGAGAAGACATTTTCACTCACTAACATGGGAATTTGAGAGCCCTTGAGCTAAGGATACAAAATATTCTCCATCTCACCCAGATATACCTGCAACTTAAAGGTGCTTACTAGCCCACATGGCTGAATTCACTATGATGAGATATTTGACTAGTGAATTTCAGGTAAAACAAATTTATAAGTTGCTATGGCAAATGTTTATGTAGCGAGCCTACTTCATAGTAGAGTTATTTTAGGGGTGTTTGAGACTAATGTTTCTGTTACCAAAACATTTTGTGCATGTTTGTGTGTATGTGTTGACGCTAAAACTGGCCCATCTGAGATGAAATTCAGAGAAAATTCTTTTTTCAGGGAGGAAAAACTGCCATGCTTCATTTACTTGGAAAAGCATGTTTAAAAGAATTGAAAAAAAAAAAAGCCACCATTTTACAGGAAGTATGTTTACTAATATCAACAGAGAGCTTTAAATAGATATAATAATTATTCTGCAAAATTTAAAGACAACTATTTATTTTGAACTCATTTTGTAAGGAGCCATCTAAACTCCATGTAAACTCAAGATTTTTATTAGGACTTAATCATATTATTTCCATCGACCCCTAAGATAGTCTGGTCCACTCCAAGCTTGCTCTTAAAACATGTACTGAAGGTGTGCATTGGCTATTAGGAATCGTCAGAGGGTTCAACTCTGGGTCACATGATTTGTAACTGACATAGTCTTTCTCTGATTACTAGCCTACACCCTGTCACATGAGGCCAGATTATTCAGGCAGCTTGCAAGAAAACAGATGAGCTGTCTTGCCAGTTACCCACTGGAGCTATGTGGCATAAAATGGCCTTGAATGTCAAATTTATTTTTCCAAATTCATGTAAAATAGAGACTCTTAAAAAATGTTCCAGGCAAGTTAAGAAGATCTTAGCTGCAATGAAGATACTTCCCCATCTAAAAACAACAACAAAAAGATATTAAAGGTATCCAAACACAAAAGACCACAACCTTGCTTATACTCTATCTTAATAGAGCTAGGTCTCTCATATGTCTGGAAGGTTTCTGGGCAGGTATATAGGCTAAGCTAGATCCAAAAATGGTCAGTGCAAACAGTAGAAGAGAGGCAGTATCATACTTTATAAAGAGAAAAGGTCTTAAGAGTTTAAGCCAGAGAAAGAGACTGATTTTCTTGCATCCCCTAAGGAGGAAAAGAAGAGAGAACAGATCCCAAATGGAACTGGGATTAGCAGCCCAGCTGAATCATACTTCCTCATGATAACTGACCGACCATCTTTGGTTTTCAGAGACAACAGCCTGGTGACTTCTTAGCCATTTTAAAGGGTTGAATTTTTCTGAGAAAATAAGAGGCTTTTATGTCTCAATTTACGTGGAGACCAGACAACTCTACCTTCATAGAATCTCTCTTAAAAAATATCTTCAGACAGTATTTCTTAGAAAATGAGCTAAAAATGAGGTTTAGAGCCTCAAACACATTATCTCACTAAGTGTTTATACTTTAGTGGATCTGTGATTTTTAAGAAATTCAGAACATTTTCAAATGTACTAAATCGAAGGAACTCAAAAGCATTCCCACTCAAGATCATTTGATAAGAGACTCGGTATTTTTCTAAGGTTTGGGGAGACGACTGCTTAATTTTAGATATGACTAAAAGCCTGCATCTCGGTATGCCTATGGAACTTATCAGCAAGGCCAAGTTTAGGAAGAAGAGGTCTTTAGGAACTACTCACTCCCTTAGCACCAGTGTCTGCTCTCAGACTTAGAATGACAAAGAATATGAGGGACACCTCTGGCCCATCAGAGATCATTGGCTCAAGTGGACTCCAGATCCCCTACTGTTCAGTTCTTACTTCTGTGGAGGCCACTTCCTCCCCCTCTCTGGCATCTTCCTGACTCATGACAGCGAACTCTGCCAGGACTGTGGGCCTCCAGGGAGAGCCATGTGGAAGGGCGCAACGGCAGAGCAGGAGCTGAAGGGACCCGTCCACAAGGGACAGTGGATAAACTCCATATTTGGTGCCAGCTGACACAGCTTTTCACCAGTGATTTCTTACAAAATAGGCAAGATGCTTAAAAAAAAAATGGCTCTTTTTAATACATACAGAACCTCTTTATCTTGAATATGAACATGTGATAAGAAAAAAAGTCCTTTTTAATACATGCTCTCTTCTAAGCAGAGTGAATCCTGGTAACTGTGGTATCTTTTGTTTGCTAAGCACAGCTGAAATATTCATCTTTGGCATTAATGGCTTTGGACACGCTTGAAGCAGTATTAAGCGGGGGTGGGGTGTGCAGGCCTGGAGACAGAAGCGGGAGCGGATGAAGTGCTCTGCGGAGGAAACGGAGGGGGGCGGGGCGAGAGGAAGGCTGGGAAGCAGAAGGGGAAAGAAAGAGGGCATCACAGGGGCTGCAGGGCTGAGGAGAGAGACCCAGGTGAGGAAACGAACGATCTGTGGGGTTTTCAAAGGCGTGGTCCAGTCTCACTTCTACGTCTCTTTCTAAATCACAAATCGGTATGGTTCAAGTGACAGTGAAAAGGTGCCACACCATAAACCTGTCTGAAGCAAAGCATGTCCCCATCCAGCCCTCTGGAGCCCCGTCACAGCAGGGCTCTCCCTGCAGGATTGCGGCTCCTTGCCTCCCCTCTTGATGCTGCCTGGACCAGAGTCAGCGGGCGGAGGCTGCGGAGTGGGGCGGGGCTACGTAAGGGGTAGAAGTTGGAAAAGTAGGAGGAGAGGCTTCTTCCTGAGAGGGGCTTCAAAAAGATCCCTTTATGGAGGCACCTGAGTGGTGCAGGTGGTTAAGCGCCGTCTGGGTTCCGGCTGGGGTTGTGATCTCCGGGTTGTGACCTTCGGGTTGTGACCTCCAGGTTGTGATCTCAGGGTCCTGAGATCGAGGCTGAGCGCAGCATCTGCTTAAGTTTCCCTCCCCCTCTTCCCCCTCTCCACTATGCGCATGCACTCTCTCACTCTCCCTCTAAAATCAATAAATAAATGACTCTTAAAAAAAAAAAGAGATACCTTTATGAAAACTCTTCTTCTCAGTATGCTGGAATTAAAACGCTACCACAGGGCTAGCAATATTAAGCATCCATAAGCAAGACGTATAGATTTTCGGGCCCCTCTAAGGAGCAAGGCAACGTATAAAGAAACAAAAAGCACAATCCAGAAAATGAGACAAACACTGGGGATAGAGGGTTTCCTAAACGCTGCCAGAGGAAACTAAAGCAGCCGCACGACATATTGTTCAGTTAATCCACACCAACGGGACACTTCCAAGTGTGAGGCAGGGACCATCCTTCCACGAGCTGACTAAAGACTTATGACACTGCCCAGAATAGCACTGCCAGGGTGCTGAGAGCCGCGTTCTGCGGCGCATGCGTCACGGCCGCGGGGGCGGCTGAGCGGGCTGCTTCCCCGCCGAGCAGGTGCCGCGGGGCCGCTGGAGCACAGACTTCCCTTCTGCGGCTCCACCACCACAGGTGAGCTGGTTGAACTTTCCATAAATAATAAATGCCTTGGCTTCATATGCCGTGTTGGCCTTATTTAAAGGCAACAGACTCTCTGAAAAGATGAGCGACCCCAGGGCCGAGGCTTGCAAGCTCTGAGCAGCCTTTTATCTGTTTCTTGCCAGCAGATAATGATCTATGCAAAGGTCCCAGTGATAATGGTATCTAGGATAAGTATTTAGAGAACGAGTCTGGCCTAATCTTTCTTCTCCTTCCCTCCACCCCTCCTCCATCAAGTAAGCACAAAAAGAGGGAGGCACAGGTGATGACTTCCCTCAACTCGCCACCTTCCCGGCTCACACACTATTGGACTGTTTCTCTCACTTCTCCAATAAGCTAGTGGAAGACAGAGTCACCGACTCTGCATTTCCACTAACATTTAAAGGTCAAGGTTCCTTGTACTGTACATAATGATACCCCGCTCAGCGTGTTTGAAAAGGATGGCTGTGAGAATTACTGGGGGGAGGGGGGAACCTTTGCTCATGGGGGGCAAACAAGACTTGATTTGCTGCAGTTCTGCTCAACACTTAATGCTGAGATGGCTTGTTCCATCAAATGAAGAGTTGAGGCAAATGAAAATCAGACAATGAATTCACCCAGCTACCGTTTTTCACCTCTGCTCTTATTGATTTTAATATGGTTACCCTCTCAATAAATAAAGACTTCTAAGAGAACTGGATCAATAACATAAATAGGATCTGGTTTTCAAACTTTTTTTTCAGAGTAGAGATTTTTTTTTCTTTCACTGCTGGACCCTGGGTGCCGGGGACCAGGTTACCTCTGAAAGAAATTCCACCTACCAGGAAGCCATTTAGCCTAGCGCCATTGAAAATTCCCCATCTGAACGAAGAATGTATAATATAATCAATATATATTTCTTTAAAGATGATCTCTCCTTTCCCTCTCTCCCCCTCCCCCCACCCTCCACCAGCTCATGGGAACCTTTTTATCCAAGAGGTAAAAGCAACCCAAAGACATTCTGTTGACCTCCCGGCATTTGCATTCCATTCCTTCACCATGAACTCGACTGTGATCCCTGGTGAGGGCTCATGTCTGAAAATAACAAGAGCTTCAATTTACTGAGTGTTTATTATGTACCTAGTGTCCAGCTGGGCACTTTGCCTATATGATCTCATTGGGTCTCTGCCATGATCCCACAGCACAGTGATTACACAGCAGGTAATCACTAAAGGATCTGTAAAATCCTTTTACAGACGAGGAACTGGGGCACAGACTGGTTTTCAACCAGTTCAGGGTAGGAAGATCTCAAGTGGCCTGGGACAAAGTCCAGATCTGTCAGACTGGAATCTACATGAAGCGTCTCTAGGGATTCGGTTGCTTCTCTATCCTTAATGATGAAACAAGTCAGATGCATTGTATATTTGCTTCCTAAGACATTGTGTTCACAGGGTTTGTTCTTAGAGCTAACTGTGTGCCTTCATTCCAATGCAGGAACTTGATGGAGAGATCCAAGTAATTTTATATTTTGTAAAGACATGAAAATTTTCTATGTAGGGACACACGAGGGCACTCTAACCTTCTCTCAGTTGAGGAAACATTTTCTTTATAGTTCCTCAGCTCAGAGCTTTGAATCCCAGGGCCGGCTCTGCTCTGATAACTTGTGTGAACTTAGATTGTAACTTCACACTGGAGGGTGGTTGTTCCATCTGCAGATTTAGGAAGGTGGGTAAAATGAGCCTTAGGATCTCTGCTACCTTAGGAATCGGATGATTCCAACTTATTAACACCTCATGAAAGGAATTTATGACCCTATTTTAAGAAGGATTATTCATGATTGTAAAGAAATGATAAACGTGTCTTTCATATTTACTATACTTAAGCAGATAATGTGCTTATAATTTAACTCATCGTATTTGCAAAAAGCAAATCAGTCTACAGCCCAGTCTTTTACTTATCTTCGGGTCATCTGAGAATTTTGTTAAGTTGCTGGAGAAATTCCTGCCCTTCACAAAGGTTCAGGTTCTCATTTTCTTGAGGGCCACCTTATGGTTGGCTAGGGATAGGTCTGTACGTTGACTGAACGCACTAGCCCATAGCTCACTTCTTGTTCAGCGTTTATGTGGCAGCTCCTTCACACCAAAGGCTGGTGTTTGATTGGGTTCTCTGACATCTTTATGAAATTTATTGGGGGGACTTTGAAAAAAAAACACACAGTTGTAGTCACCTTGCTCGGTTGAAATTTTTCACAGGGCAGGATTATTTTAAGATTCATATGATAAACTGCAGAATGGTCGAGATCCAGGGAAGCTCTTCAGCTTGGTCCTGTCAAGAACAAGGGTTTTTTCCTCTTTTCTGCAAATGAAGGGCGAAGCCAGTTACCCCCACAGAGGAAAGGGAAAAAGGAGGAGGGCAAAGCCAACAAGTAGCAGTCTAAATTACACAAAATGATAGGTTTAAAGGGAATTTGTACATTACTCACAGCAGGGAAAGTGAACGAAAACACACCCCCTCTGAAAGACGAGTGTCCTGACTAGCTTACACCTGCTAAAAGCCTCTGCTGATCTTTTGGTATCAAGGCAGAAAGAGCTTTTCTCTGCTGGAACCTCGCTGGGCGATCACTACACAGACCACTTAAACCACGGGGCTGCTTCTGTTTGAGTCAATAAAAAGCCTCCTAGAGGTTTGGTCTTGAAAAAAAAAATATGTGACTTGTTCAGCCAGAACAGGTTAGCGGGCAGTGTTTCAAACATAACCATCCTCATGGGTGCTGAGGCATTACAGTTCTGGCATGGAAGCAAATGCCTCAGATGAAAAGAAAAGTACTCTTTATTACAACCAACAAAAGGAACTGAAGTCACAGCCCAACACTGGTCAATTTCCAACTCTACAGATGTCTTTTATTCAAGTGCACTTAAATGAATTTGGCAAGATCTAGTTTTTACAATCTCGTATTGTTACCAGGATTTTAGTTGCAATTTGCTTATTAACTTCTCTGTATTTCAGTTTCTTCATTTTTAAATGGAGCTAACAGTACTTCTGTCATTGGGTTATAAAGTTTAACCAGGCAGGTTTACATAAATCAAGTAGAACAATATCAGCCTCCTACTGAATGCTTTATAAGTGTTATATAAGTAAGCTCTTCTATTATTATGATTATTTTTATTTTATAAAATCTTGGGACACCTTAAGAGAGCTCCGCAATGCAATTATAAGGTTTTGTCTTACTTTAGGCATTGTTACTTTCTCTATGTCCTACTTTCTCCTTAAATTAACTAGAAATATCTGCTCTTCATACTTAAATTCTCTGTAGATATTTCAAGATTCCACATCTTCTCTTTGGATCCCTCCCTTTTTTTGCACAAGGTACCTATTCTGAACCAGACACTGACTATACAGAGGGCCCCAAACAGCGCTGTGTGCAGTGGGAAGACAGGTAAAGCGTTCCAGTGGCACATAATATGTCCCATAATGGAAACATGCACAGACATGGTACTGGGCTGTTTCTTACAGGATAAGTAGTCTTGGACCAAGTGAAGTGGGGGTTATTGGAAGGGAGGCTGTGCCAGTAAAGGAAAGAGCATGTGCAAAGACCGGAGTCATAAAGAGAGACAGGAGATTTTCTTTCAGGTTTTCTTTGGTTCCCAGATTGTCACTGGCTCCCTATCGTCTACAAGATAAAGCAGGAAGTGCTTCACACCACTTTGAAAAACTCTCTCATCTGCCCTACGTCTGTCTGCTCAGTCCTTTCCACTGCTTTCTCCTGTCACCTGTACAGGGAGTTACAACGACTCCTGCTTTCCCATCTCCAGTTTCATCCATTTGGTTCCCTGTGTCTTGAATGCACCTCCTATCCATATCAAAATCCTATCTATCCTCAGACCAGCTCCCAAGTGTCTTCCCAGGCAGCTGTTCCTTGACCCACAACTGCAAGTAATCACTCCCTTTCCCAGGTTCCTAGCACAGTATGTTTGGTTCTATAACTGTGGCATTCACTGCCTTCTGCTTTTATTTGCTTTATTTGAACATTAGTATCTCCTACAAGATTACAAACTATATCTTATTAAATTTTTGAAGTATCTAGTATCTAGTATGGTGCTAGATAAATATTTGGCCATCAAAAAGGACTGTTAATAGTCATAGCTATATATCCAAAATCTATGTTTTTTTTTTTTTTAAGATTTTATTTATTTATTTATTTGTCAGAGAGAGAGAGAGAGAGAGAAAACGTACAAGCAGGCAGAGGCGGAGAGAGCAGGTTCCTTGTGGAGCAAGGAGCCCGATGTGAGACTCGATCCCAGGACCCTGGGATCATGGCCTGAGCCGAAGGCTGTGGCTTAACCAACTGAGCCACACAGGCGTCCTATTCTCTGCTTGTTCTGTGCTAAGCAATATTTTAAGCACATTGCATGTTTTATTTCATTCAATTCTTAAACAACTTTGCTGTATGGTAAAGAATTTAACCCTGCACAAGGAGAGGGCTGGTCCTCTTCCTTGCCATGGGAAGCAATCTCTCAAACCCCTGCAATAGCTTGTCTGATAAGAGCATCTTTATTCACCTGAGGACTTTGGGGCCACGTCAAAAAGTCTGAGGATGAGATTTATGGTGATGGCATTGAATCATGTGGATAGATGCTTGACCTTGGAGGGGCTGGATACTGAGATCAGCCATGTGGAGCCTCAGTGACGACTCTGGATACCAAGGCTCAGAGAGCTTCCCTGGTTAGCAGGACTCCGTGCATACTAGCACCCATTAATCCTGGGAAAGCAGCACTGTCCACTGACCAGGAGACAGGACAGCCGAAAGCCTCACGTTTGGAACTCCCCTGGACTCTGCCTTGTGTACCTCTATACCTGGTCAATTTTAACCTGTAGCCTTTCACCGTAATAAACAGGAACTGGGAGTATAACAGCTTTCAGTGAGTCCTGTCAGTTCTTCTGGCATATTATGTAGTAAAACTAAGGGTGATCTTGAGGACCCCCAAACCATCAATGGTATCAGAGTGAGGGCAGATTTAGACTGTGTTTCCTCTAACCTGTGCTTATGAAGCAGGTGTGGTGATTACCTCTATTTTACAGAGGAGAAGCCTCAGGAACAGAGAGGTTAAACTTTTTATTCAAGGTCATGTAACTAGTAATTAGGATTTGATCCTAGGTATCCTAAAACAGAACTGAACTACTTCTCTATACTGTTTCTCATGTGTATAAAAATTAAAAATAGAGATAAGGTAAAATGTATTAAGAACAGACAAAAATGAACATGCGTCTTTAAATGATGGACATGTTTAGGATAGTTTTTGTAGAAAACATCTTGTGTTATGGATCAGGTATTTCATCTCTATGAATATAACAATAAATGGGATTTGAACAGACTGTCATTTTGCATTCTAAAATAGGTCTGTGGCCTGAGCTGAGAACATACTCATTTGCCAAGTTACATATAAGAGGTAGGCCTTATCGTTATTGAATATAGCAACAGATTTGCTTGAAAGAAGATGGAAACAGAAAACCCTCACAGTCCTTGGGAACAAACTCATTGGCCCTTGCCTTTTTGTTTTCATTACCTATAAGTGACCAGATCACGAATCATCTATCTGTTAGCTCACCTGACTCCACCAAGTAGATTTAAGTACTTCTCACTTTGTGCATCCATGGCCTCTTGAACTTAATGAACCTGAGGCACCTTGTGGCCATTATCTCTGTATCTGTCATGGACACCTGACCGTGAGTATCCCTACAGTGCTTAAGTTTCTGGCATACAGTAGGCACTGAATACATGCATCTAGAATAAAGCTAAGCATGACTGCTTGAATAAACAGATGTGTCGAGAGTTGCCTAGGGCAGGTAAGCCAAGGTCCTCTGATCCCTTCCCAAACTTCTGTTTGGTCCATTCACCTTCATGAAACAGGCAGAGTTCACGGCCTACACCTCCTCACCCCCAGCAACTGTATACCCCCAGTTCCATTTTCCTCCATCTGTCCTTTTAGCTTGAGTTATTTATGTCAACGAAGAGGAATATGTCAGAAAACACACAGGACAAAAATAAGCCAGAAAGGATGACGAAAGGAGCAGCTATATTAAAATAACACATCGAACAATTTAAAAGGAAAAGTCCTAAAGAGTAGATTTCCTGCAACTTATGCCTGTGTAAATTATTTCCTGATAACATTTCCTTGGGGTCTCCCATTTCACACACCTGAATGGGGTCCTTGGGAAAAATGCAGCATTTGTACGGAATGTGACTCCAAATGCTGACAAATGCAGAAGGATTGAGGCATCTTAGGATCTACAGAATCTAGCCAACATGAGTCCAAGGCTTGAGATCTGGGGACCATTTAGCAGATTCTCAAACCCAAGAATAACAACTTTAAACCCTGTCAGCCCAAAGGGATAAACTTCATATATGTGACTGGATTATTTTCCATAGGACATGGGGGAGAATATTAATAACAACTGTCCAACTGCCCACAACATCTGAGAAGGCCATGTGGTCCATTTAATTTTTAATCAAGTGCCCACTGAATTTGGGATTATTCACAATGCAACAAAGCAGTGGGGTTAGGCAGAACACTGGAAAGCAGAGGATGCTGATCAACTTATTTTTATGTGCTGAGTAGCCAACAGGCATCCCACCATCTGAGGACTGAGGACATTAGCCTGGGAATCCAGAGGGCTACTCCTGGTCTACCCCCCAAATGGCTGGATGAGCTGGACAGTTGGAGTAAATCAGACCTTCTCATGGTGCTTTTGAGACCTGCAACGTTGTCAAATGAGGTATTTATATGTAAAATACAAGTAGAGCTTCTCTGGCCCCACAGTCCCCACTGCTGGCCTTGAGAAGGGAGTCCTGGGGGACACCAAGCCTCACCTGGGCTCTTGCCAGACACCATGAAAATTCCACTGCCCCAGATATTTTCTGAATTGGCCCCAACATCCTAGGATTTATGTGAGTCAGAGGGGTTTCAATTAAATGTATGGGAGGCATTTTAAAGCCCTCTACAGATAGATGGGCATCTACTTTCTTCTGAAAGACTCTCTTCCTCAAAGGTCCAGTGGACTCTGACCCCCATCCCAGAGTAAGAGATTGCATAGTTAATTCATTAATAAGAAATTCTTTCCCTGTTTTGCTAATTATCACTCTGTGTTGCTTCTGATAAGCCTTCTCAGTTCCAAAATAATCACGTTCTCCTTAACAACTTTTCAGTTTCCAACACAAAAATAAGAATAATTCAAAGGCGTAGGGGAAAAGAGGAAAATGTTTATCGGATAGAAGGAAAAGTTATATTAAATTAAATATTTTACTACAAAATTATTCTGCTTTTATTAAGCCTTTTGGTATAACCCAGGATGTAAATGTGTGAAATAAATTGTATTTGATGGCATGGTAAAATTACTAAACGTTTCCATTTCACAGCTGGTTTGTCCTATAGTACACAGAGCTAATCTTAACTCTCACCTCCAAGCTGCCAATACGGTTGAAGCAATCATTAAAACAAGACATGAGAGAATTCATGCACAGTAAGCAAACACTCAATGAGCTTCTGAGGGTCACTTATCTGGGACTAGAAGTTTTGGACAAGCTCCTGAACAAAATAAAATTTTAGTAGAAACCAAAATAAATAAATAAAGAAAAGACACCGATTTCAAACTCAAATCTTCTTATATTGGATATAATAGGAGCTGTGGATGAGGGTCTGGTGTTGGGTAAATTGGGAAAAGTAAGACTGAACTCTGAAATGTTTTCCACTGAGTGCTCTCTATGCCCTTCTCCCAATTCTGATAAGTCCCACAGGTCCCTCAAACTCAACGTGCCCCAAACTCCGCACATCTGCTTCCCTCTGCCACCCCTAACCTCCTTTTTCTCCTGTATCCTTTTTTCAGCCTCCAATGTAATTGCCACGTCCTATTGATACTTTCTCCGATATATCTCCTGTGTCTTCCCTTTTCCTTCTTCCATACTGACACTTTCCTTCTCAGGTAAGCACCCCCTTCCACTTGGATGGCCTCATCAACAACCCAGCTGGTTCAGATGGGTCCAGTACTCCCAAATCCAGTATACGTAGGTTGTGGACGGTAGCCAGAGCTGTCTTTTCAAAACAGAGGGCTGACCCTGTCATTCACCTGCTTAACATCCTTCCCGCCATCACTGAGGTAAAGCTAAATGACTTTAATATGGCTTATTAGACCTTCCTGTATCTTGCCACTTTACTCCTTGCCCCCCACTCCTGAAAACCTATAGTACAACTACCATGAATGATTTTCGTTTGTTAAGTGGGCCATTTTCTCTCTTTGAGGTCTGTCTTCACCCATGTTATTTCCTCTTCTAGGACACTCTCATCCTCTTGGCTAATTCCTATGCATCCTTCCCGTTGGAGTCTATTCATCACTTCCTCCAGGAGGCTTCCCTGGACTTCCATGCCATGTGCTTATTCTAGCAGTAACTTCTACCTCCCCATTCTATAGTATATTGTGTTACAACTACCTGGGGTTTTGCTGTTGTTTTGTTTTTTAAAGAGCAATTACCCATCATGTACAATATAACTACTTGATTAAATGCCCATTTCTCCAGGGTGCCTCAGTCAGTTAAGCACCTGCCTCCAGCTCAGTCATAATCTTAAGGTCCTGGAATTGAGTCCAATATAGGGATCCCTGCTCAGTGGAGAATCTACTTCTCCCTCTGCTCCTGCCCCCACTTTAGTGCATGTGCATGTACACTCTCTCTCTCAAATAAATAAAATCTTTAAAAAAAAAAAAAAGGTCTATTTCTCCAACTAGATTGTAAGCTCATTGAAAAAAGGAACTATGTGTAATGATCGTCACTGTGTCTAGGAGAGGGCCTGGCATATAGGAGGAAATCAATTCATATGTATTAAATAGAAATGAAAGAAGGAGTAAGTTTCTCATATTACCCTTCAGCATTTCTAATACCTGAGGTGCCATTTTGTTTCTCTTCATCCTTATGCAGTTATCTGGGGACTTTTCCCCCACTCCTGACCAAGTATTTCAATGGCTGCTTTTTGCCCTGGGATAGTGTTTAAAGTTTAATCTTCGCATGGCACGTAAGACTCATTAGCCCACTCTCCCAGTCTCATCTCTGTTTAAATGAAGTCTATGTTCTGACCACACCGGACTGCTTCGGTTTCTGCAAGGTCACCCTAATCTCTCACTCCTCGGTACCTCTACATTGTGACAAACTTCCCTCTACCTGTAACACCTGGCTATTTACTATTTGCTCTTTATGATTCAACCCAAGGCTCATCTCCTCTTAAAACCCCAATCTAGCAGGCTTCCTGCCTCCTCTCAGTAATGGAATTGGAAGTTGGCTTTCTGAGTGTTATAGTCCCATACGCATTCTTCTCCAGGGTATTTGAATTTTAGCTTTCTTCTCTTACAAGATCATAATTCACAAAAAGCAGGGAGAAGAACCTTCTCTTTACGTTCGCCTCATCTAACACAGTACCTGGTACAAAAGGCGCACAACAAATATCCTTTGAACATCTGATTTCCCTTTAAATGAATACATTTTTGAAATCTAGGCAATGAAAACCAAAAGAAGCAAAGGGGATAAACAGATACCTGTAATTTTTTTCTGCCAAACTGCCACCATGTGCTCACAGAATTCTTGCAGATATCCATTTGGGCACCTCCTGCCATGGCAATGACCTGAGCTCAAAGCTCAGGAAGAAGGATATTTTTTCACCTGGTTTCAATTATACTTTATAAGAATATTGCCCTCTGCATATAGCCTTCAAATCACACATGTTCATAAAATATTCAGCTCAGTCTGACAGCACCTAGGAGCGGTTCAGTTCTACCATCACTTCAGACCGCTGCGCGCTCCAACATATTAGCGTTACAGGGCACAAATGCTTCTGGTTCTTCCCTTATTTTGATATCGTCAGGTCCATACAGAGGAGAAAAAAGAGCAACAGAATATTCTCTGGAAAAAAAAGAATACCTTACAGCCAACAGTTCTAGAATAATTGGAAATTAAAAAAAAACAACAAAAACCCACCTGTTATTCTCTTAGAAAATTCCAGCTTCTACGTAGACCGTGAAGCAAGGAAGACCGCCAACACTTCAGAGCACAACCTACACATCCCCCGAGAGCAATGCCAGCATCTATGGCCAAACCCATGTTACCCTGAAGCTACTAGAGACCTATTAATGTAATCCTCCCAGGTACCGTTTGGTCCTTATGGGTACTCAGCAATATAATCCAAATTCCCGGAGCTGTGAGAAGGGAAGGGCCCTGGCTCCACCAGGCATGAAACAACTCAAACAAGCACCATCACAGTGCTCCTCTACGTCAGTTTGGTTCTTGATGGATGTTCAGATCCTTTCACACACACAAACACACCCACCTACTACAAGGTCTATAAATAACCCCTCCTCTGCAGGCCTGGTTTGAAACTCTAAATAGGGTTACTCAGCATTTGTAAAGAGGTTCAAGCTTTTCCCAAAGGCTAAGCCTTTCACTAACAGTAACTTCTAGCTGCCTGTACTTAGAAGCTTTTGGGGGGTGGGAGGTGGGGGTAGACTGGTGCCAATCAGTCCCCTGGAGGAGTTGGGGGGAGGCGGGGGGGGGGGTTAGTTAGCTCAAATCATGTGACAGAAGCCAACTGTCAGCTTCGGAAGCCCGGCTGAAACAGTAGCGTGCAGGTGAAGGCGCAGTCTCCTAGGATTTGAGTTGGCAGTGGGCATGGATTCCAAGATTTTTATCACAGGAAAACAGCAACAGGCATGAAAATTTGGGCTCTCCTGAGGACACAGCTCAGTGTGTGCACTAGGTAATGGGTAGTAGGTGTGTGTTAGTGTGTGTGTAGGGGGTGATGTGTGTGTTTGGGGGAACTGTGAGGCTTTCGGAGTTTGGGATGGGGGCCATAGTAAGTAGCTCAAGAGGATTTTCTGGCTCTCTTGATCAGCTGCCCTCATATTGCACTTACGTCTCCCTTGGTACTCACATCCTGGGCAACCCTCCATGTATCCTTCCCTTAATTCTAAGCCCCTTTGAGGGGATGACCATTCACGTTATCCTGATCTGATTGGACAGAACACTGAGCTACATGTCTTACTGGAAGGTCAGCTCCTTAACTACACTGTACATTGCCTGAAGGGAGGGACTGATCTTACACTTCTTTTGGTTGTCTATTCCAGGTGCAGGTTTTTAATAAATCCACCATAATTAATTTTAATGACATATCGTGTTGTGACAGAAACTATTCTAAGCATGGTATATGCATTAGTTTATTTAATTGTCACACTAACTAAATGATGTAGTGCCATTATTATCTCTGTTTTACAGAGAAGGACACTGTAGCACAGAGAGTGAGTAACCTGCCAGGTTACAGAATCATGAGGGACAGAGTTGAAGTTCAAATCCAGACTGAGTGGCTCTAGCATTAATGGTCTAAGCCAATCCATGGTTCGTTCTGCTTCCTAAAGACACAAGTGACTCCTGAATTCCCTGTGGCTTTTTGTGTGATTGCGGGTAGGGAAATCTAAGGAAGTGAGGAGCCTCCTTAGAAGAAAGACCTACTAATAAGAACACCAAAGTCATAGATTCTTTTTATTCCTCCCCATGACCACCCGGGGGCGGGGGGGAATCAAAAAAGTATTCCCACTTAAGAATCCATTTTGGTTCCATATAATTGTTTTTCTTGATTGGGTCAGCCCTGGTAGACTCAGTTTGGTCCTTGTTTTTCCACAGCCTCAAATCCTGTAGGCTGTAGGGTTTCTTCTAGGTCCAACTCATGGCTCGTGCTATCCTCAAAGCAGAGCCAAGCTAGAATTTTTGTTCCACAATGTATGCTATGCCCTTTTGGGTCCCCAAATCTCTCTTGGATGCACCAGACCTAATCCAACTTCCAAAAGCAGAATTTGAGCAATGATCCTTCCATCCTGCCCCAGTAGTAATCTCGATGTCTGCGTGACGCGTGTGTGCGAAGTGAGAAGAGCGACAGAACTCATCAAGTGGTCAGAGGCGGAACTGCATGGGGCAGGATAGAACTCCAGAAAGGTAAAAAGGAAGGGGATGATCCTCAGGAAGATGAGAACAGAGAAGGGTCTGGGAATTGGAGAGCAGTGAGCAGCATCTGAGCGAGGGTTGACACTGAAAAGGGAGAGGCCAGGTCAGTGGAAGGAAGCCGAAGAGGGGAACAAGAAATGAGAGCAGGCTGAGGCTGAGGCCAGGCAGGAAACATGAGAAGCTCACATTTGATAAGGGAAGAGAGAAGGCAGAAAGGATGCAAGGTGAAAGCATTGTTCCTAGGACACAAGTTACACCAGAATTCCTCTTCTGACTCTCCTGCCCATTTTGTTCTGCCTCAGAATTTTCACTTCCAATGGGGCTCAGTAATGAGCTTTATCTTTTTTTTTTTTTTAAAGATTTTATTTATTTATTTGACAGAGATCACAAGTAGGCAGAGAGAGAGGAGGAAGCAGGCTCCCTGCTGAGCAGAGAGCCCGATGCGGGACTCGATCCCAGGACCCTGAGATCATGACCTGAGCCGAAGGCAGCGGCTTAACCCACTGAGCCACCCAGGTGCCCCGAGTAATGAGCTTTATCTAAAGTTATGGGAATACTATGCAGAAGTCACAAAAGCTGGTTGGAAAATGTTCAGGGGGCTTCATATGGCTTTTTTGTCAGGAAAACCTAACCAATCCATTCAGTTTAGCTCTGATCACAATCAAACACGATGGTGGCTGCAAGTGAGCCACTGTCCAGCACGCTTACTCTCCTGGTCTCTTGTATTCAATCATCCACTTGACACCAATGACCAAGCTGTCATCCTGTACTAGGACCTAGCATTATAAAGAGAAATAAGACACACTCTCTGCGTACAAGTTGTTCATAGATGATGTGGATGACAGGTAGCCAAAAATAACAATGTGTTCAGAAATGCTATGATAAACGTATTAACAAAGCATTACTGAGAGGCAGGAGAGAAAGTCCTCCACTTCCCATCTACCCCCATCCCAGAGCTTAATTGGTCCATTTCAGGAAAGTCCCCATCTAACCCAGACTGCCTACCTAATCACATCCCTTGAAATTTTGACCATTCTTCAAATCTTGGGTCAAGCCATTTTTTCAACGAAGTAGTTTCTAATCTGAGAAGTAACAACTAATGGGAATTAGTCTTTCCAGTCTGTGTGCTTCCATCTTCTTTAATCTCTGTTTAATATTTTAATAAGAGATAATATTTTAACAAGAGATTAATAATATTTTAATAAAAGATTTTAATAAATCTCTGTTTTAATATTTGCCCCAATTATTTTTAACTATATATGGTAATTTGTATATATAAAACTAAATTGTAAGCTCTTTTATACTTGGTTGATACCTGATTCATCTTTGGGTCTCCCCCAAGCCTGAGCATGGAGGTTTCTTAATATGTACTCAGGGTCAGTTTATTTAAACCAGTTATTCTACAGTCCCTTTTAAGAAGCTAAAGTGAGAGGACCCTGCTTCATTCTGGCAGTTGCGAGTAGTTATTTGCACATGCCAAAAATAATTTCTTGTTTTAAAGAGGCACAAAAGGGCTTTCAGACCTAAAATGTCTTATTCCTCCCATCTCTTTTCATGTTTGAACAAAGAATGGGCATTTATAGTTTATTTGATTTAGTTAATCAAAGAATTTTTAATTTGGAAAAGACTCTATATTTCATTTAATCCGACAGCTTAATTACAAATGAAGAAACTAAGTCCTGAGAAATTCAGATGCTTCTTCAATATCACACAGCCAGAACCAACAATATCAAATCTTAAGTTCAAAGCTCTCTGCAATAGACTAAACAGTTTACCTTCAATAAAAAGGGAAAAAACATGATTTTAAAAAAATCTAAAAAAAAAAAGACAAGAAAAGAAATACACAAAATATAGAAAAAGAATTCATTGAAAATATACATGTTATAGAAAACATTTTTTCTATCAGTCCATTTGTCCATAAAGAATATCATGCTTTCACTAATGTCAGTGAAAATGTTTGTAGAGTTTAAAGCTTTAATTTAAAAATCTGACTTTTGCAACTTCCAGATCCTTTACCCTTGGGGTCTCCAATCACTCTAAATGGTTGGCAATGAAATTTGTTCTGAAGTTCTTCTCCAGAATATTTCAATACGTTTGGGTGATACTGGCCATTAACAGGTGTTCTTAGCAGTTGTATAAGTAAAATAATACACCAAGGCTTTGTTGAGAGGTACATGCACACCTGTTCTCTCCCATCACGCCTTGGGCAAATGCAGCAGATGCATTCAAATATAACCTAGTTTACTCCATCCCAGTTCTGCTATTATTGCCAGAACTCCTGCCTTTTCTCTGACCTCTCCCTTGGGCCACCCCACCCCCATCCTGACAGATCTGACACAATCTTATAGACACCCTATGTCATTGTCTGTTGGCACACAGGAGCACACACATGTGCATACACATCACACAAAATAGGTCTAAGCAATAAATCTAAATTTAAAACTTCCTGGATTCCAATTCCAATATATCCCTGTCCCAAACAGGGATATATATGTGTATATATAAACACATACATACACACACAGATATATATATATATACACATACATATATACAACTATATATACACACACACATATATACCACATATATCATATATAATTGTAAACATGTAAATATATATATTACTCAGATATATAATTTGTATACGTGTATGTCTGCCTATCTTTCTCTTCACAGTGATATATAATCACTCAGATAGGGACCATCTAGTCTTAAACATAATTTCATTTGCCATAGAGGATTGGCTGTGAAAACTGGTTTTTAGTTAGAGACTACCACCCCCTCCCCTAGTACACACACACACACACACACAGCTGCTCTGTGCTCCTCAAGGCCCCCTGAGGGGCACAGGGATAATACATGGGTTTTGGAGCCAGCTAGACAGGGACTTAATTGTTAGTTTTGTTATTTACTATTTGTGTGATCTTTAAAAAATTACTTAATCTCTTGGACAATAATTTTCTTATTTCCAAAACGAGGATGTTAGTAGCTGTCTTGGAGGTATAGATATTTGAGATATATAATGTTTGTCAGTAGGTGCTGGGGTTAGCACTTAATGAGTAAGAACTATTATGCTGAAGGTGATCACAAAGGGGAAGAGGTGTAGGGGGAATGGGGGAGGAAGACGATGGATTCCACTTCCTGAATGCCTTCTGTATTTCAGAATTTCTCCACAAGGCTTGGCAGAACTTGAGTGCTAGCCATTAGCTAGGGGATATTAAGCTTGAGGGAGGGGAAAGGAAACTGGTGGGGGGAAGAATGGTTGGTGGGGAGGCGTCCATAAGTGGCTAGCACTTATACGTGACTTTCCTGTGTTGAGCTCATACATATATACGCTCATGCCCCTTCCACTGCTGGGAAAAGGACATTCACAGAAATGAATTCAGCATGTTGAGGAGTCAAGGTCATTTTTTTTCTTTCTTTCTTCCTTTTTTTTTTTTCTTTCTTACACATAGAAGGACCAGACTTCACAAAGCAGGGTGAACAAATTCCTATGTCCTCCATTGTGACTAATCACAGCATTTCCAGTTACAGCAGCAGACTCCGGCTATTTGCCCACTTCCCCTAGCAATTCTAGTAACTGTGAGATATCCTATAGATGGCAGAACAAATGCCCAGCTCCTTTCAGGAGTCGTGGTGTCAGAGCACATATCCAAGCCACTGGCAGAGCTGGGGCTGTGGTCTGATCTGTCCGTCCAAAGTACAACAGGAAGGAGGAAGCCCGGACATGCCCTGAATGACAGAGTCATTTAGGGCCTGCCTAAGATGCCATGCTGTTTGCAAACACACACTACCTGCCATACCACCTGACCAAACAATTCCACCGGAAAGCCTGAAGACAGATGACTAATGTTAAAAGAAGCCCGTGCATCATTTCAGTGATGACTCCACAGGCATCAATTAAACATGGAAAAGACCTGTTCTGAGGCATGACCATCTGGCATTTCCCAAGGAACTATAGTCAATGGCTGATAAAACACAAGTGATCATAACTATAAAGAGATTTAGCAGCCCTCTCCTTGCTCAAAAGCAGCAAGAGCCCATAAGGACAATGAACCTGGAAGACCTCCAAAAGAAGAGGCGAGTAAGGAAAAGGCTGCATCTGAAGCCAGCTCTGTTCTTCCTCATGCATAGAAAGCAAAGATCTGGGTTGCGTGAGGTCATGCACAAAAATCAGACTGCTCCCAGGGATGCTTGCGAGTTTGTCTGGAAGTCTAGGGCTCAACATCAATTGTTATGTCTCCAGGTGAGAGAAAACATTGGCAGTAGTCCATCCCCTGCTCCGAGGGGTGCTTTTCAAGTACAGGCGTCTGGGACTTTGCCCAGCACAGCAGACCAAGATCACTGTAGTCCAAATGGCCCTCCCTAGAAACCATGTTCTAGCCAGCTTTTGAGTGGAAGGAAGAGGACACATTTAACAAATTTAATGAGAGTGATACCAAGGCATAAAACCCCTAGGATAGAAACTGTGGCTGGAGGAGAAGTGTTTTTCAATGCTCTGGTTCTAGATCAGTCAGGCAGACACCTGTATATATATATAGACAAATCTTCAAACACCACCTCATCACACCTAATGACTGCCTGTGACCTCTGATGAGCATTTGCATTCTCTATTTCTGGCTTTTCCAACAGCAAAAATATGTGTCTTTAAACTCAGTCCTGGTTCTGAACCTGTTATCTGATGCTAATCTTTGTTTGTTTGTTTTTCCTATATGCAAGGTCAAATTCATGAGAAAGAAAATACTTTTCAGTTTTAATTTTGATCCAGATTGAAAATCGTTAATGCCTTTTTATTCATTACTCGTGAGCTCTCCTTTTTTCTTTAAGTGATTCAGGTACTCACATGGCCTGGTTCCAACATTAGGGATGTAACATTCTTAGAATGAGGCTACCAAGTAAAAACAAAACACAAACAAAAAGATGCAAATAAACAAACAAACACAAAAAAATGGTGCTTCCATTCTCCCAAGCCCCTTTTGCCAATGATGCAGTGTACTTAAATCTGTTTACAGCAGCTGCTTCAGTGTTAAGTTTTTGGTTGGAAATAAAAACGTTTAGTAAGGTCACTGACAATTATTTTCTCAGCACAACAGAAAAGCAACCCAATCCATTAATAACAACACTAAAATGGCAGAAGCAAACACAGTGGGAACAAGTAGGAACAGAAGAGTACCTGGGATTGCCAGATTGGAAAGGGGGACGTTGTGGAGGTGAGGGGGGAGCGAGGCCATCCAGTCGGCATTGCAGACCTCCGATGATGTCTTTGTCCCGCTGGGGTTGGGGGAGCAGATGGTCCCCATCCTGAGTTTCCTCCTTACCTTCCTAACTGCTAGCATCCCTCTTTGTCAGTCAACAAACTGCCAGGCGCAGCCCGGTGCCACTCACTCAGGGATCATCACGGCCCGGACTCTAGACATTCCAGGGCCATCTTTGTCAAGCCAGTCTTGCCAAAAGACCTTTCTGCCGGGGAGACGGGGCAAGTAGGTGGTTCCCTAACCCCCCCAGCCCCCGCAGTCCCCACCCTCTCCGGCCCAGCCGCTGTTCACTCCCTTAATCTGCTCAGACCCGGCTCCGTTAAACTTCTTAGGTTCCCCCTCTGGAGCCGGGGTTAGGTAGGCCCCTAGAGAGCAATCTTACAGAAACTGAACGTCCGGCGAGCAGCCACGCCCGGAGCCACTCACACGACAGGTGCCCTTACGGCGTACGGACAAGCCGGTGGGTCTCTACACACGTGAGCGCCCGGACGCAACATCACCAGCGGATTTATGCCTCTCTGTGTGTCACCGGGCTGGCCCACAAGCTGGGCCTGCCTCCTCCTCCTCCCCCCGCTTCTCAGCACACACCCCCCCTGCCCTGTGGCTTTCCGAAGGCGCTCAGAAGTGTAACCGGCGGCACCCGGACTCCGGCAGCCCCGCCCCGCACTGCCGGGCAGATTTGCCGGGCTACGCGGCCCGTGATTGGCCGCTGGCGGAGCGCGCTCCGATTGGCCGGCGTCCGTCCGGGCTGCCCCTCGGAGCGCTCCCACCCCTCCGCGGCCCAGTCCCCTCCCTCCGTTACTCCAGCCCGGCTGGAGGGAGGCGGGCGCCGCCGCGGGGACTGCAGGCGGAGGAACTTGCTGGCGGGGGCTAGTCCTGGGACCTCAAGAAGGGTCCTTCCTCTGGCCTTCCAGGAAGCCAGCGCTCAGATGCTGTACACGACCACAGATGATGTTTCTTTCCTTGTGTCTTTCCTCTACACACACACACACACACACACACACACACACACAATGACAATCATATAGAATGTATTACATTTTAATAAACCACAGAGGCGGCAGAAATAGGGGGAGTAAGAAGGCTGAGAAGGGTGAAATATATCATATTTGGATGACAACCTCTAGGATGGTTTGTTTCAGCAGTTACATAATGAAGATTTACTTACACACCTCTTACCCCCATCTTACAGAGGAGGGAATTAATAATGACTTCTATTTGTATTACTCAGGTATTTGAAACCTTCTTGCAAATTCTTTGTTCCATTTGATCTTCACAGGACCCCCATAGGGCAGGGCTTGAGCACCTGCTATATGCCAAGAACTGTACTACACGCTGTGATTTCATCTCCAAGATTTCTCCCAGGATGACTCAAGAATCTATGAAGAAGAGCGCTCGCTTCTTTTGAACTGTTTTCTTGGCAAAGTCAAGTCGTTGTGATCAAAAAAGCTGCCAATTTCATGGAGACACAAAACTTCTAGTCTTAAGTGATTCCACGTCTCTTGTTTCTGAATTCTCACACAGTGATATCTCTAAATCTAAAGTTTAATGCTTTCTTTTAAAAAAAGATTTATTTATTGGAGGGGGTGGGGCAGAGGGAGAGAGTATATTAAGCAGACCCTGAGCTGAGCTTGGAGCCTGAAGTGGGGCTTGATCTCAAGACCTTGAAATCATGACCGTAAGACCTGGACGCTTAATTGACCATGCCACCAAGTCCCCCCTCCTTTAATGCCTTCTTAATATGCTCACTCCTTCCATTAAGAGCTAAAAAATCAAGGGGGAAAATGCATTGAAATTAACATACCACCATAGAGCTTAAAGAACACATTTTGCTTGCCTTAGCCAGCTTCAATAAAATTTTGCATTTAGGAATTTTTAAAAGGGTGGATAGGATGCCCTTTTCACAGATGAAATGGAAGTTCTGGGGTGTTCAGAGAGCAGCTGGCGCTATTTGGAAATGCCATTTTTAAAAGGAAACCCTCAAATCCAGAGGTCTGTAGGCACACAAACTCATTTCCCTGCTTTCTGCAATATTCCCTACTCCTTCAAATGGTACTTTTTCATTGTGGTGTACTATAGGGTCTCTAATGGTATGAGAACTTTGCACAGCAATAATCAGAAACATCCTGGCCAATAGGCAAAATCAGAATGCTCCACCCCCACCCAGGACCTTGATAGTGGGGTCCTGGAGGGCTTCAGGTCAGGCAGCTCCTGGGTGACTCAGGAGGGGCTTATGTGAAAAGCAAGCAGCAGCCTCTGCTAAGAGAAAAGTCAAGTCTGACATCCAATCACTGACCAGCTCACTTCAACTCCAGGGTAACTCCACAGGCCCCTGCAATGCCTGTGCCCTAGGCACCTCTCAGTGCACATAACTCCTGCTCATATTGTCCCTGTGGAGGCCAGGAAAAACAAGGCTGTACCCACCTCAAGTCTAGCCCTGTACAGCCATCTTGATGTTCCAGATTATCAAAATATTTCTTGGGTTCTGACCTACTCAGGTTAGCACTTTAAACAGTCCCTCTCTTCTCTAATAATTGATTTAAACCCCTGGACTCAGCTGCCTCTGTCTTTCATAATTCCCCTACACATTCCCCAACTGATTAATGTTGACCCGAGTAGGTAGGGACAACTCTACGCCCCTACTCAGCAGGAAGAAGTTACAGAAGATGAGACCTTCCACCTTCAGCAACCTTAAAGATTTAAGGGTCAAAATTGTTCAGGGGGAAATGTGGAGGCCGAGAAAATTAAGGCCATCCCACCTCAGGTTTAGCTGATGTAGAAAACAGAGGCAGAAGAAAATCATTAAAATTCCTTACCTACTGACAAGCTCTTGAAACAGACAGAGTGGCTCTCCCCTGGGGACTTAACTGCCCTCACCTTGAGGTTTTGCTAAGGACAATCCTAGCCTGACCAACCCTCTACCCCAACAGATCCGAGTAGGATACTGTAAGTCTACTTTAACAATTCCTTTATCTCTAAACCTCCAAGATAGTGTCAAGAATCATTCCCAAGTATACGGCCCACTGATACACATCTAAAGGGTCTCATGAGAAGATTTTTATTATTAGTAATAAATAACCCTTCTCCCAAAAATAGCTAGCCCCCCAAGGTCCTGGAGACCTTGCTTTCAAAATTCCTTAGAGACTTACGCCATCCCTAATCCCCCGTGTCCTCACCCACCACCGAGTCTACCCCTACTCTGCCTTTAAAAACTCTGACTGTAATCTGGTTCCGGGTCCAAGTCCCTACTCCACTGTGTCAGGTATACTTGGGCCCAAGCTTAAGCTTGTCAAATAAACCCTCGTGTGATTGAATCGGTGCTTGGCTCCTTGGTGGTCTCTCGGACATGAAAACTCGGGCATAACAGTCCCCTTTTCCTCTTCCAGGTTATTCTTAACATTCATCTGAACCTGCTTTTCCGTCCTTTGAGTTGCCTGGTATTACAGGAATTTTTTGTTTTTGTTTTCCTGGAGGAGTATCCCATCGTTAATAAAAAGAAAGTGTTCATCATGTATCTTCTGGTGTTTAAAGGGCACTTCAATATAGTGCTCTTTTTTCCAAGTACACCATGGCACGTGTTTGAGTTCACATTTTTAAAAAAATTTTTAAAATATTTTATTTATTTATTTGACAGAGAAAGACACAGTGAGAGAGGGAACACAAGGAGGGGGAGTGGGAAAGGGAGAAGCAGGCTTCCTGCTGAGCAGGGAGCCTGATGCTGGTCTCAATCCCAGGATCCCAGGATCATGACCTGAGCAGAAGGCAGATGCTTAACCATGGAGCCACCCAGGTGCCCCTAGAGTTCACATTCTTTATTCCTCATAGAAAAATCACTCCGTAAAGAAATATCCCAACATCTACTTTTGAAATGTCACCTTTCTGTGTTTCTCTTGAGTTTAGCACCCTTTTAAAAATTCCTAAATGCAAAATTTTATTGAAACTGGCTAAGGCAAGCAAAATGTGTTCTTTAAGCTCTGTGGTGGTATGTTAATTTCAATGCATTTTCCCCCTTGATTATTTAGCTCTTAATGGAAGGAGTGAGCATATTAAGAAGGCATTAAAGGAGGGGGGACTTGGTGGCATGGTCAATTAAGCGTCCAGGTCTTACGGTCATGATTTCAAGGTCTTGAGATCAAGCCCCACTTCAGGCTCCAAGCTCAGCTCAGGGTCTGCTTAATATACTCTCTCCCTCTGCTCCTCCCCCTCCAATAAATAAATCTTTTTTTAAAAGAAAGCATTAAACTTTAGATTTAGAGATATCACTGTGTGAGAATTCAGAAACAAGAGACGTGGAATCACTTAAGACTAGAAGTTTTGTGTCTCCATGAAATTGGCAGCTTTTTTGATCACAACGACTTGACTTTGCCAAGAAAACAGTTCAAAAGAAGCGAGCGCTCTTCTTCATAGATTCTTGAGTCATCCTGGGAGAAATCTTGGAGATGAAATCACAGCGTGTAGCACAGTTCTTGGCATATAGCAGGTGCTCAATAAATGTTTGTGAGAAGGAGACAGACACTTGGTAAAACATGCTCCGCGGGGTTCTAGGAAGTGTCTGAGAGTAGGGTTTTTTAAAACATTAATGTGTAAATCCATCATATTTGGGTTGCATTGTTCTGAGATGGGCTCAGATTCTGCATTCCTAAATTTCTAGCTGTGCTGGTTCAGACCACACTGTAGGTAGCAGTGCTTTAGAAAACAGGCTCATGTTTCATAGGTGGGTCCTTGTATTGCTTTTTCTCTTCGTTTTCCAAGGTTTTATTATATTTTTACACCACTTTTAAAATTTAAAAAAACTTGCGCTAAGAATCTCAGCTAGGCGGGTGCCTGGGTGGCTCACTAGGTTAGGCATCTGCCTTCGGCTCAGGTCATGATCCCGAAATCCTGGGATCAAGCCCTGTGTCAGTCTCCCTGCTTAGTGGGGAGCGTGCTTCTCTTTCTCCCTCTGTTTCTGCTCCTGTGCTCTGTCTCTTGCTCATTCTCTCTCAAATAAATAAATAAAATCTTAAAAAAAAATCTTTAGCAGGTAACCCAACCACTAAGGGGCACCTGGGTGGCTTCTTCGGTTAAGCGGCCTACTTTTGATTTTGGCTCATGTCGTAACCTCAAGAGCCCCATGTTGGTCTCTGCACTCAACCTGGAGTCTGCTTCTCTCTCTACCTCTGCTCCTCACCCCTCTTGTGTGCTCTCTTGCGCTCTCTCTCTAAAATAAATAGATACAATCTTTAAAAAAAGAATCTCAGCTAAGAATCTGTAAGTAGAAGAGAATAATTTTTCCTCTCAAATAATGTAATGGAAACCAAAATATTGGTGGGATTTTTATACTAATGCCACAGATATTTAGAGAAAAATGATTTTAAAATAAAAATAAAATTTAGGATTTGGTTAGGTAGTATTTTCTTACATGCTGGATTATGAAAGTTATTAAAGGGCTGTGGGCCTAAACTAACAGAAGGAGTAAGATAATAATTACAAGGGAGTGGAGTGCTTATCATGTACCAGTCGTTTTGGTAGCTGCTAGGAATGGGGGAAAAGTTAAGTGTAGGCCGGCATCTGAGGAACCTGATAGAATATAATTCAGGAGAAAAGAGAGCGAAATATGTGAATTACACATTGTGATGTGAAGTGGAAGGAAGGGATAATACAGACATGTAGAGATGGACAAAGAGGTGCACATTTTTGATGGGCGTGGAGAGGGCCAAGGGACATGTTCTCAGAGGAGGCATTCTAGCCAAGCCTGGAATTCTGAAAAAGGTTTCTGCAGGTGGAAAATGGGCAGGCAGTTTTGGCATGAGAAAGGGATGTGCTCTGGGGAAAACATCAGCAGCAAAGCTGTGACTGTGAGTGGGAAATGGGGAAGGAAAGCCGCTAGAAGGGCAGCTCGAGGGATAGGTGGGAAATAGGTCTCATTCATTCTTGCTGAACCTTCACAAGAGGCCAGTGAGTTAGGGACTATCTCTATCCCCTTTTAAAGAGGATGCTAAAGCTTCAAAATGACACAATTCTGCCTAAGATGTCATAGATAGTTAGTGGCAGAGCTGTGACTCTAAGTCTCTTGATTATAGTGCCAGTGACTCACTAGGGGTTACCTGTTCATACTGTCAACTTGGTAGAGTTTATAATAGAAATATATTAAAGAGTTTGAACCTTTTCTCCCCCATAGACAAAACAGGCCATTGAAGGTTTTGAGAAGAGACTTACGTTGTAGTTTAGGAAGAATGGTTGGAGACATGCAGTCCTTTAAGGAAATCACTGAAATCAGGTATCTAAGCAAGAAAAAGGTAAGAGAGCACGGGGAAGCTCTAGCACACAGAGACTAAATGCATAGACTTTCTTAATGACAGTGCTTGCTTCCCACCCCCGTCCTTCTCACCCCCATGGACCCTGAATTCAAGAGCCCAAGGGGCCTAGCTCTGAAATTATTAATCACTTGCAAGTATCCTTAAATTGTTCATCCATTTCTTATTATATACAACCAAACCTGTTTCTAGGAGAATTTCTACAAATTAGTTTTCTTTTCTGGAAATTTTTCTATTACTTGATCAAGGACACCAATGAATTCCTGAACAGGTGACCGCAGGCTTTGCCCTCTTTGGGAGGCTACATTATATTTTGGCAGTGTCTAAAATGGCTCGTGTTCTTTGGAATTGTGTCATAAATGAGTAGTCAGGTCCCAGAGCCAGCACCCCAAACAACTTGCCATTTGGGCATTTCTGGTTGGCGAGGCAAGATGGCCTGGATTTTAGTTGATTGAAGACACCCTAAGAACCACAGGGGAAACACACTAATTTAATGACAGTACATCCAGGGCTGTCTCTGGCCCCCCAAATCTAAGATCCGGTGCTATCTTACTTCCCAGTCAATGTGCTAGATGGGAAAGGAACAGATCTCAGAGAGAATCAGAATCCAGGCACTTTTTTGGTCTGGGGACATTGCCTAGAGGGGAAGGAAGCGACAGGATGCTTTGAGTTCCACATTCACAATGTTTTTCCCCCTTCTGGCCGGTGGGTGTGGGAGGGTGAAGGACGGAAATGAGGAGGCGGGCAGACGCACGGTGGGATGTAGCCTGCTTTGTTTTGTGTCTCACGTCAGCAGAGTTTATCCCTCGTCATCTCTGACCTTCTTTTCCCAATTTAAGCCAGAAAATTAGGCGAAAAGGATGGGAGTAGGATGGAGAAATGTCCCCAGTATGGGTGGTTCTGGGGACATGATGACAGCAGCAGCAATTACCTCCAGGAAGAGTGACATCATTGCAGGAACTCGAGACATTCAGGAGCCTGCAAGGAAAGGCAGGGAACAAGAACACTGCCTTGTGAACAGACTTGGAGGGCAGAACCAGGAGCTGGGGATCCAGTTACTTAGTTGATTAGGGCTGGAGCCGGACTTCGTGGCACTAGGACCAATGCCCTGCGGACACACAGGTGAGTGTCCCTGAATTGAGGAGGAGAGCAGTCAGCAGAAACAAGAAGTGGTGGTATGTGCTTATCACCTCCTGCCTGTAGGGAGTTTATGGCTCTCAATGGGGATCCTGGTAATGAGACAAAAGAGGATGGCAGGTAGGAGCTGGCCAAAGGTTGTTTCTCCCAGGTGGAAAGGCTTGGGGTTCCAGAAGATGCTGAGAGCCTCTGAGTCTATTCTATTTATCCAGGTTTTCTTAGTTTATTTAGAAGAAAATGTACTTAAACGATGACACGGTGTCTCTACAATCATTTTGAGAGGAGCTAATAGCAAGTGATGATCGTAAAATTAGTTTAATACCCATTTATTCCTCCTATCCACACTCCTTGCATCTTCTTCTGCTCCCCTTTCCACTCCTCCCTTATCTCCGAGAAAGTAATTGAGAGAAAATAAAGAATCAGAGGCCAGTTTTCCAGCTAGTCAGCTAGTGGCAGAATGCCTGATTTAATATGTTATAGAGCCACCTTCTGGTGGTAAAGGTACATTTCATGCACACAGTAAATTTCCTTTCAGTTTCAATTACCCTAAAAAAATGTTCCTCCAGCACTGATACCAGTAAGACCACTGGGGAATTTATGCAAGAATATGGATTCCTTGGTCACACTCCAACCCTAATGAATTAAATCCCCTGGGGGTGACACCTTTCTATTCCATCTTTTTAAAAAGGTCCCCAGGCGATTTTAATGTCGCAAAGGTTTTATTTATGTAGGACATTTGACACCTTTCTATTCCATCTTTTTAAAAAGGTCCCCAGGCGATTTTAATGTCGTAAAGGTTTTATTTATATAGGACTTTGAAATGTCGAGCAATTTCTCTTTCATAAAAAGTTGGAATAGGAAGAATGGCAAAGTAAGCAACTCTTACCCATGTTGTGTGTAAATTTATGCAATTAGAGGAGATTGTTTTGGCAGAAATTCTTGATCTTGGCTGAACTGGCAGGAAAACCAACCGTTCTCCTTATTTGACCCCACCCCAAGTTTCCTGGAATCGAGAATGACATCTGCTATGAGGAGAGCTTGTGTGTACTACTGTATATTAGTAAACACTTGACCTTCGGTCACAATTAGAATGACTTCTCTACATTCGTTGTTCATTGGGCAAATTCGATCTTAAAAAGGAAAGCATTCTTTTTTAATGGCCTGACTCTGTGTTTGGGTTGCAGACATCATTTGGAAACAGCATGATGACACATTGTCTAAGGAGTAAATATCTCCTTATCTCGGAGTAACTGAGAACAGATATGATTATTCTCTGCCAACTTTATTACTAAAATCACAAGTTTGAGAAATTGACTTCAAGTCAATTTTTTTTCAAATAGCGGAATTTTATTTATTAAAATTATGAAAAAAATACAAATAGGAAAAATATTTGCAATACATTATCATCAAGAAGGAGGTAAGGATAAATGGGTTAAAGATAAAAATAGGGCCCCTGCCTGGCTCCGGGCGGTAGAGCATGTGACTCCTGACCTCAGGGTCCTGAGTTCAAGCCCCACCCTGGGAGTAAAGCTTATTTAAAAAAAAAATGGGATAAAAAAACTAAACCCCTTGTGAATATTCCTAAAGTCCAAGGACATGTGAGGCGTAACTTGAAGTCAATTGACTTCAACCAATAAAAGTCATTCTTTTTTTTTTAAACAAGGTAATCAATTTTAGTGTAAATAAAAAAAAAATGAGTCTTTAGTGTTTTTCCCTTAGCAACTCTCTGTGTATGGTAGGTTATAGTCAAAAGCTCTTAGCATATTTCTCTGCAGTTTGATGATTTGGTTTCAAAGGATTCTGATCTGTTGACATGTCTTCAGGTAACCTCTCAACTCAGACACATGTATTGCTTCGTGGAGGAAGCCATGGTTTGTCTTAACAATCTCTCAGTGCCCACAGCTTCCGCTTCCTCTCAGTAGCAGAAGAAAAAAAAAAGCAAAGTTTATCCCACACATCTTTGTTTCACCCAAGTATAAAAATGAATGTTCTAGGGCTCAGAGTTAGGCAACAGAATGCAATAGAGGAAGATAGGAGTCCAAATATCCAACCCAAGTTTGGCAACAAGAAGACAGTAATGTGGTAGAGGCGGGCTTGAAACATTTGCTCGAAGATTACTCTAGATGAGTTTTATGGTCTCTTGACCCATCTTGTTTCCCCCCCATCTCTCCTCTAGCTGTAGATCCTTTTTACCTTTTCACAGTTAGGCCTTTCTTTCCTCTCCTCTTTATTATCTTTTCTTACTTAAATCTTCCACTACTTTTGCTGGAACTGGGTCTAATGGAATGTCTTATATATAAATATGGACCTGATATTTTAAAGTTTACTGCTACCAGCAAAACTTTGACACTGCTTTTGGAAGTTTTCTAATAAAGACTTTATATTTGTCACACAATCTCACCTTTGGGACAGCTCAAAATATTCTCTACACCCTCCTCACATTCAGTACCCAGGATGAGATGCTCGGACCTCAGGAATCGAGGCTCAGGAAACACTTACTAAAAGTTCTCAGAATGAGGAGTATAGATGGCTTGGATGGGAGTTACCTCTCTGTGCTCCCAGCACCCTCACAGTGGTAGGACTAGTGTGTGTGGGCAATCCTAGGGCAGAACTTCTCAATCTCTCCTCCTGAGATGCCCCAGGCATGAAGAAGAATAAATGCACACTTTCCAGAGCCCCATATGGCCAGCACTGATCATAGCGTTTCTTTCAAGTGGCATGGTTTGATTTTTTTTAAAAAATTCATTCAAATTTTGTTATATATGTATATATAATTTGAATAAAGTTGAGATTCTAGAGGTGCTATGTTTATCTCGTGACTTTGAGTCCTTCCTGGTGCACATCCATATTCCTGGGCATTCATGTTCCCTAATGTGAAAGTCTCAGGTCTGAGAGAAATGCACCATGAATCCAGTTATACACAGTGAAGCTCTCTTGGTTTAGTCTCCAACCTGGTTCAGCAAAGTACAAGACTACAGGTGGATTTGAGGCCAAAACTTGAAACAGTGCCCATTTTCCAAACCTTGGGCAAAATGGTGCAACACCTGGTTGTGAATCAGGGACATGGGCCCAATTTTTCTTGCCATGAGAGACTCGATTATCAACTTAAGAAGAGTAGAGGACCAAAGACCTCCCATCTAAGACTTAACTCTCTGCTCTTGACTTGATCAGGAAAAAAACTTCACCCATAAAACTGACCCATAGAACTTTGACCCGCTGAGATCCGTTCTTGTTCTTAAAATTTCAGACCAAAGGAGGGCTCAGTGGGTTAAGCCTCTGCCTTTGGCTCAGGTCATGTTCCCAGGGTTCTGGGATCAAGGTCTGTTTCAGGCTCTCTGCTCAGCGGGGAGCCTGCTTCCCCCTCCCCTCTCTCTGCCTGCCTCTTTGCTTACTAGTGATCTTTCTCTGTCAAGTAAATAAATAAAATCTTAAAAAAAATTTTCAGACCATGGTTCCTCAGTGGGCTAAGTGGGGTTCTTTGTTTTCCAGGTTTACTGAGATATTACTAACACATAACATTGTATAAGTTTAAGGTATATGATGTAACAATTTGTGAACATGTATGTCCTGGGAAATGTGGATCACAATAAGGTTAGTGAACACAGCCTTCACCTCACATAGTTACATTTTTGGTGTTGCTCTGGTGAGAACATTTAAGATCTGTTCTTTCCACAATACAGTATACATTACACCATGCTATTTGCTAGGTCCCCAGAACTTACTTCTCTTACAACAAGAAGTTTGTGCCTTTTGACCAACATCTCCTCATTTCCCCTCTCCACCACCCCTGCCCCCAACCATGGTGTTTGTGTTTACTTAGTCTTCACATTCCCAAGACCTGGCCTTTTCTTAGCACCCACGGATACAGACCTGATTCTACCAATCTGAGAGAAACTTTGACACTGACCCAAAGGCAAGTTCAATCTAAGGCATCTGCCAAACCACCCAGATTTGGGTCCTTACCTGACTGACTTGCCACAATAAGATTTTGAAGAACACAGATGTCAAGGGGATGTATTCATTTATGACACAGATTGAGTGAAAAAAAAAAAAATCTCAGCTCACCATGGTGAGTGAGAGACTGTCACCTGTCTCAGCTAAACCCTTTGTTCCACGAGGCATTTTCCCCTCTCTGCCCTCCCTGGCCATCACCTGTCATTCACTCACACAGTACTTGAGCGCTAACTTGTCCCAGGCCTCGCCCTCTCTCAGGGCGCTGAGGTGTACAAAGCTACCTGACACCCTTGAGGACATTCCAGTCCAACAGAGGAAGTCCTTGGCTCTCATTTCCTCAAAGGCAAATTTTCATTGAAACATTACACTAAAGCAAAACCAGCAAATGAAAAAGTTTGGTCTCAGGAAAATAAGAAGAGTATCTTCAAATTCACTGTTTATTGAATAAACACATACCGGTCAAGCTATTTATTGAAAATTTGGGGAGATGGACAAAGTACTCTAGGAGGGGAAGGAAAAGTGATTGCTGAGCCTTCTAGCCCCAGCACCTGCTTGGGGAAGCCCATAGGGGCTGCCGCCCTGAGTGCTGAATGGGGAGGCAGGGCCTGCTGTAAAGCATACACTGTTTCCGTGACTTCCAGTAGGGTGTCGACAAAAACTGCTGCCAGAGGAGCTGTCTCTCTCTTGGGTGATGTCTGGAGGGACACAGCTTAGTCTCCTTTGATATGAAATGGTTTAATGGTGAAAGGAAAAGCTTGCCCTGGAGTTCTGGGAAAATCAAAGGGCTCTATTCATTTCCTTAAGAAGGAAAAATTGATTGAAGTTTTGGTGGATCCCAGCCAGTACCCAAGGCAGGAGAAGACCCAGAAATGAAACAAAAACAGCCAGCTTGCATGATGAATCCTCATTTATTTTCTCCTGAACTTTCAGATTAAGTAAGTCCCAGAGAACAAACGAAACTCCCTTGAACGAACAGATCTTTGCCTCTTGTCATACGGTCTAAGGGTTGCAATGTTTGAAAAAATAGGCTCGTTTGAAAAAAAATGGGCTGGTTTAGAGTCAGTTATGCATTACTTACTGGGATCTTACTTAAGCACTTAAAAAAAATTCTATTTGGAAATAATTTCACACATTAAAAATGATTGCAAAAATGAAAACAGAAAAAACCCCCACATACTCCTTTTACCTAGATTCATCTGTTGCTAATATCCCCACCATCTGTTTTTCTATGTATTTGTGTATGTGCATGTAATATATGTGTATTGCATATACACTCACACCCATTTGAGAGTAAGTTATATATATCATGGTCATTTACCCCTAAGTACTTCCACCTGTATTTCCCAAGAATAGGAATATTCTTTTACGTAACCATAGCCGAGTTACCAATACTTTTATCTAGTCTTCTGCCCATATTTCAGTTTTGTCAGCTGATCTGACAAATGTCAGAACTGATTGGCCAGATTTTCTTTGTAGCTTTTCTTCCCCTACAGTAAAAAGGATCCAGTCTGGAGTTAGATATTTGCCATTAATTGTCACGTCCTTTTAGCTTCCTTTAATCTGGAATATTTTTAGAGCCTTTCTTTATCTTTAAGACACTTTTTAAAGTTTGTGTTTATTCAATGTCTCTTCATGATTGGACTCAGTTTATTTGTTCTCTGCCTAAATACTGCACAAAGATATTGTGTCCTTCCTGGCAGGACATTGGCGGGGGATGGCGGAGGGGGTATTCATCTATTCATCTATTCCTCACTAGTGGTGTTCATTTCGACTGATCACTTGGTCAAGTTGTTCTCCACTACATAATTACCGTGTCATTTTCCTCCCTTGTCACCAACAAGCATATTTCTGGCAGATCCTTAGAGACCATGAAAATATCCTAACTGTCATCAAAACTTCCTGGTTGATTTAGCTAGCATGTGTTGATGAATTTAGCCTGATCCCATCTTTACTACAATTCCTCCCCCACCTCTGCTTTCTCTTTTTCTCTGTCTCACCTTACCTATATTTTGAGCACTTATTTCTGGTAAGGACTCATATATTCCTGCCTTTTTTTTTTTTTTAAGATTTATTTAATTTTGAGAGAGAGAAAGACAGAGAGAGAGAGAAAGCATGAGCAGGAAAGGGGGGAGGGGCAGAGGGAGAAGCAGACTCTCTGCTCACCAGGGAGCCCCCTGTGACACTGGATCCAGGACCTTGGGATCATCACCTGAGCCTAAGGCAGACCCTTAACGACTTGAGCCACCCAAGTGCCCCAAATTCCTGCTTTCTTTCAAAGGTTTCTAATTCATTAGTGTACTTAATTAGGTTGGTGCTCAAATTATCCCAGATTTAGCCAGTAGGAGTCCTTTCAAGCTGACTCTTGCATCCTCTGGTAAACCCCAGCATTTTTGGAGTAAGTTATTATTTTCTGACATAACAAAATACTTCGTCTCACAATACATCATCTTTGCCCTTAATCAGATTAAGGGCAAATTATCTTTTTTTTCCCCCCCAATTTATTTATTTTCAGAAAAACAGTATTCATTATTTTTTCACCATACCCAGTGCTCCATGCAAGCCGTGCCCTCTATAATACCCACCACCTGGTACCCCAACCTCCCACCCCCCGCCACTTCAAACCCCTCAGATTGTTTTTCAGAGTCCATAGTCTCTCATGGTTCACTAAGGGCAAATTATCTTAATGAGCCAGCTGTGCTCTCTGCTACTGGAATATCTTTGCTCCTTGTTCCTTTCAAAAGACGTATCTGGGAAAGATAGGCATGTATGTATATAGACTTACAGTACAACACTCAAGTATATAATCAAAATTAACATTACCAATGAGATACAATTATATATATTTATAATTTCTCTTTATATCTTACACTGGTAGCACATTATATAGTCTTTGTACTTTGCTTTGCTTTTTCTTCTTAATACTGTCTCCTGGAAATCACTCCATACCAGTCAATGGAGACTTTTTTCTTTCCTATTTTGACGGCTGTACAGTCTATTTCCTATTTTGACGGCTGTACTTACTGTAGTTTATTCGACCAATCTCCTATGTTTGGACATCTGGATAATTTTCAATACTTGGCAATTACAAATCATGCTGCCAAGAATAACTTTGTGCATATAGTGTTGGAGGTAGAGCTTCAGGGTAAATTCCTGAGGAGAAATTACTAGGTCAAAGGATAATGTAATATGCAGTTTTATTATATATTGTCAAATTCCTCTTCATAGTGATTGTGTCATCTTGCATTCCTTTCAACAACATATGAGGGTACCTGTTTCCCCATAGCCTTGATAACAGAGCACATTGTCAAAGGTTTGAAATTCTTCACAAGTGGATGAGGAAGAAATGATGTCTTAGTGAAGTTTTAATGTGCATTTCTTTTAATATTAATGATTGAATTTTTTCAAGTGTTTTAAGAATTATTTTTATTTTTATTTTTTATGAGATTTTATTTGCCAGAGAGAGAGAGAGAGCGAGCGCACATAAGCAGGGGGAGCAGCAGATAGAGGGAGAACCAGGCTCCCCACTGAGCAGGGACCGCGGGGTAGGGCTGGATCGTAGGACCCTAGGATTATGACTTGAGCTAAAGGCAGACACTTAACCGACTGAGCCACCCCAGGTCTCCCTCCGTAGGTTTTGAAAGCTTATTTATCCTCTTTGTAAGTTCTTTATCAGCTTTTATCTGTAATACACGTTGTGAGTATTTTCACCTAGTTTATCATTTGCCTTTAACTTTGCCTTTTTGCCATGCAAATTGCTTTTATTTTTAAGTAGTCAAATGTATCCATCTTTGCTTTCATTGTATCTGGACACACACACACACACACACACACATATATATATATAGAGAGAGGTTTTATTTATTTATTTGTCAGAGAGAGAGTGCTTGTGCACAAACAGGGGGAGCAGCAGGCAGGGGGAGCCGCAGGCAGAGGGAGAAGCAGGCTCCCTGCTGAGCAAGGAGTCCAAAGCAGTCATGATCTTGATCCCAGACCCTGAGATCATGACCTGAGCCCCTGAAGCGAAGGCAGATGCTTAACCTACTGAGCCACCCAGGTGTCCCTGGACACATATATTGGTAAAGTTACATTTGTAGAAATAGTTACAGTATGTATGTACGATGACTATAGTGTATATTATAGCACATATATATATGTGTGTATATGTACTATAGTATATATATATATAACTAGTTATAATATCTATATACTACACTAGCATATGTATATATGTTATATATAAATAGATACAGATATGCACACACATATTATGTATAAATATATAGTTAAGACAATATACCATTTTCTCAAGAGTTTTTATTAGGAATGGGCACTGGATTTTGCCAAAGACCTTTTAAGCATCTTCATCTTTTAAGATTAATTGTATGCTTTCCATCCTAAGCCCTAATTATATGGCAAAATATTAAGAGATTTTCTGTTATTGAACCCTTCTTGTGTTCTGAGTATGCATAATTCTTAGGTAAGATTTTCAAGTCGGGTTAATATGTCTCAGTGCCTTTGTCTCTATTGGCGGCTCCTTTCTGTAGCCTTCTGAAAATATTTCTTACATTCTGTCTCTGAAATGATACCTTTTTCTTTATTTGTTTCTCTTCTTTATACATACTTTTATTTTCACACGCATTTATTTGTTTAAATGTCTATCTCTCCCATTAAACTCTACACTCAGGAGGGTATGGAGGGTGTGGTTCTTAGATATTTTTTAGATCAACTTTTTTTTTTAAGATTTTATTTATTTATTTGAGAAAGAGTGAGCAGGGGGCTGGGGAGCAGAGGGAGAAGCAGACTCCCCACTGAGCAGGTAGCCCAATGTGGGGTTCCATCCGAGGAGCCTGGATCATGATCTGAGCTGAAGGCAGCAGCTTAACTGACTGAGCCATCCAGGCACCTCCATGTTCTCTTCTTTACGTTGTGATCTTGGGTATGTTACTCATCTCCTTTAATTTCCCCGGTGTGCCACCATATAATCACAATCTCGCAGAGCCTTTGAGCAGACATGAGAAATCTGAGTGAGCAGAGAAGGCAAAGAATGTAACAGAAGTTAGAAAACTATAGAGATGCCGGTTGGGGAGAAAAATTGTATTCAATCATTTCAAAGGTGTTCTCTGGCCCTGATCTTGCCCAAGGTGATAATCTCCTGCTCTCTCTCTGGTCATGGCTTCCTGGCTGCAGAATGCCGCCTTGTAAGTAATCACAGAATCCAGGGAAGAAAGCCCCTTTGCAGAAGCTGGGAAATAAAATGCCCTTTTCTCACCATCTCATCTTGTGTTTCTTCTTGCAACATCAACCCATTTCTCCAGTTAATGTCTTTTTCTCCCACGGGGGTAACTTTCACTCACCATTTCAGCTGTCTCTGTTGGACACTCAGGCTTTGGGTGGTCGACATAGCCATGACAGCTGTTATCAAAACTCAGGGAACAAAGTTTCTGTATTTCTGCAGATTCAATCTTCAAGTGCAAGTTAAAGCCAACTCCCCTAAATCAGGGTGCCTAGAGGGCTGCCTTCAAGAACCTCTTGCTGGCTTTGAGTTTCTGAGACAATGCTCTTTCATTATCTCTGGCCTTGGTCAGATTCTCTAAACTTCTTTTAGTGTCTGGTCTTAATTACTCTTTTTACTTTTCTTAGTCTTTTTTTTTTTCACACTTTCTTGGCTATTCTACCCTCAGGGGCTACTTTTCTTTGTTTTCTGTCAACAATTTGGGCATTAAAAAAAAATCAGTATTTACCTAAATGTACACAAAACATCTCTTGTCTATAGTAAAAAGAGACACCAAAGCAATGAAATATTATGATATAATGGAGGTTGATCACACCATGGACTGGAAACCAGAGATGGATTTCCATCATTCTGGCTCAATCCCTTCTGATTATGTGATGCTGGGCAACTCAAATTCACATAGTGTCTTAATTCCATTTTTGTAATAGGACCTCTAATGCCCATCCTGGCAAAATGTTAATGTTTTTAAAGACATATAATGCAAAGTTAATTTGGTCAGCCAACCGTATGTTCTTCAGTTAAAACAAAACTTCTGCTGGATCCAAAAAAAAAAAAAAGAAAAAAGTGACTATTCTTGACAAAGGCAAATATGAAGCTAGTCTTATTTATTTCTCAAGAATTAATGAGGAATGGAGGGTAATTAAGGCAGGCAAACATTAGTTTATTTTTCCGTTCATTGGGCTGTATTAGTTATCCATTACTGTGTAACATGCTATACCTAAAGACAGTGGTGTTAAGTAATGAGTATTTATTATCCTGCACAGTGTCTGTGGATCAGGAAACCAGAAGAGGTTAGCTGAGTCGTTCTGGCTCTCATGAGGTCCCAGTCAAAAGATCAGCTGAGATGCAGTTAACCAAAGGCTTGAGTGGGGACTGGAGGACATACTTCCAAGATGGCTCGCTCATATGGCTGGCTAGTTGATACTTGTTAGCAATAGGATTTTGTTCCTTGACAGGGGACCCTCTCCACAGGGCTGCTTGAGTATCCTCACATCATGGCAACCAGCTTTTTCCAGAGAGACCGATCAAAGAGAGATCAATGCAGAAGCTACCATGTATCCTATGACCTAGCCTTGGAAGTCACACTCTGGTGATTTCTGCATATCTTATCGGTTATACTGGGCCAGCAACCGGTACTCACAAGATTGTACAAGTACATGACCCTGGATTTGAATATCTCCTTAAATTTTATACCATAGGGGTCTTCCTTGCCTTACCCTAGTCTTGGCCAGCTATACAAGTTAGCTGCATTTGGTATCAGTGGGGATTATGTAAGAGGCAAGAATCATGACGGACACATTAGAGGCTGGTCACCACCAAAAATAAGTACCTAACCAAGATTCTGATTAATGAGAAGGCACCTTGACTGGTTCAGCAGTTCTCAACTTTGGCTGAACTCTCAAATCACCTGGAAGTGCTAATGCCTTGGCCTTACTCCACAGGGATTCTGATTTTATTGTTTTGGAGTAGGACAGCTCTGGTGTTTAAAAAAAACTCTCCAATTTATTCTCACATGCGGTCAGGGATAAGTACACTGCAAATGAACTAAATGTTCCACACAGCATTTGCCTATCATATCTGATAGCAACATCTGTTGCTCCCTCCTAGGGCAGGATGTTTGGGTGGTTTAGAAGAACAAGGAGCATCAATGATTTACTCACTCAGGAACTCTTGTTGAATACAGAACAGGTATGGCTAGCTAGGTTTCTTTTCCATTACCTATATGTTCTATCTGAAGTATTTTATAAAAGAGTGGTAGGAACAGGATTAATTCAACAAGGCTAGTATGATTTGAGCCTGTATTTATCTCAAGACAGATAAAAACATGCAGACTGGATGAACAGAAGAGTTCCCAGAAGAAAAAGAGAATAATAGGATTTGCATAAATTGGGTTGGGGTTAGGGTACCTGTTTACTCATGTAATAGTTTGACGTACCTATGCACGCACACATGCATACACGTGTGCAAGTGCACACACACACACACCACACACAGGTAAAGCTGAGGATGAGACCAGACCACTCTTAGTTCATATCATTTTAGAGGCCAATGAAGTATTCCCTATATCTACGAGGCTACTTGGTTGCTGGCCAGGTTTCCTTTGATCCCTCCTCCATCCATGGGGCAGGCGCCTGGGCAGAATATGGTGGGAGGAAGGGGGACTGGGACTGGCATCTTGTGCAAGGTATTACGATTTCCTCTAGTGAAAATAAGCAAAATATTTTCCGTATGAGGACAACTTGCACTTATTTGGCACTCTTTCTAGAACTTTTACATTTTCTTCTTTTTGTAATTTTCCTAGGGAATGCAACAAACCTCAGGGATGATCATACTTTTGGCAAATAGTTCAGAATGTTGGCAGATGCCCAAATGGAAGAGGATCTGGCGTGGACATATGCTTGAAACCATTGTCGTCACCTCAGTCAGTGAACTAAAATGAAAAATAAAAACACTGCAAGTACTTTTTTAATAACAGCAGCCTCATTTGCACTTCTTACATAAGCAAGAACATTCCTACAGATCGCATGGCATATGAGCATGACTTCGCCTCATTCTTGCTCAGTTTCAGGCATGCAGATGAAAGGGGCTGAGTTGCTGGGAAAACAGGTCACTCACTTCTGACATCCACTGCAGCTGCAGTAAAGGCTTGGCTAGAGGGCAATTATGTTAATAAAGCATAATATCCAGCTTCTCGCAGGATTCTAGCAGAGTTCTATGTGGCAGTTCTATGCGGCTCTTAGAGAGTCTCCATCTCGTGACAAGGCAGATCATTTCCCGTGGACTCTTGAATGCAAGTGTAGTTGACGGGAGGTGGAGGCGGCTTGAAAGGCGGGGGTCTTTCCATGCTAGGAACAAAACATTGCTCTTTCAGCGCTAGGAATGTGAGGTGGTGATTCAAGGAAATAGGAAAATAGGACACAGAGAAATTGACATCCCCACCAGTTCCCTCAGAATTCTTCCTTCTGTTTATTAGCCACGTTATAATAGCATTAATATTTATAGGTATTATATAGCTTGTGAAGCATTTTTATCATAACATTATTTAATTTGCATCTAGGGATTGGACATTATTATCATCATTCTACTGAGGCTCAGAGGTCTTCAGCAACTTGGTAAAGAGAACCAGACAAGCGATTCTGGTCTTTTGACCAGAACCCATATTCTCCATGGAAACTGCCTCCTAATAGAAGAAGTGTTTCTCTTATGTGGGTTAAAATACTCCTCCAGAGACAAAATCTTTAAATTCTGGGACTAACGACTGAAGGTTTTCAAATAATCCCTTTGCCAACCTTACCCCCGCCTTCACCCACACAGTCACTGTGCACTGTGAGGATAGGGCTGAGATGGGAAGAAAGGCTCTACGGAAGCCTTGTATTGGTTGATGCTGGGTGGTTAATGTCAGAATCCCTTACATTTCAATCAGTGAACATTTTAAAGTCACCTTTATATCAAAAGTACTGTTCTATGTTAGCACAACTCTTTGTCTGAAATGCATTAGGCGTACATCTGAGTTTGGGATGTAGCTGTACAAATTCTCCAACTCTCTTGATATCAAGACACAGAAATTCATCTGTGGACAGATTTCTGTCCTTGACTCAAATTCATAACCCCTTGCTGTGGTATAGAGATAGAGATGGAAATGGACATGGAGAAGGACAGGGACATGGAGAAGGAGGACAGAGAGAGAGAGAGAGAGAGAGATTCTCATCTCTATATGACACAAATATTGGATTACAGAAGAATAAAAAGAATCAATTCAAAATTTCAGATTCCTGCTTTCTTCTTTTAATAAAAATACCTAATGCCTATTACCTGTTTTTTTCTGATGCTTTGATGCAGATAATATATTTCAACAGGTAGATAAAATTCTAAGAAATTTGCACTTCGTTGTTTCAGGGAAATTAGGAAGCCCTCAAGGTCATACGGTAGCCAAAGTGTAGTCCTTGGACAAGAGTCCAGAATTTCAGACTACTGGTTTAGTGTTTTGTTTTTCACCAGGAAACACTTGCCGCACATGGATATAGAGTCTTCAAGGACAGTTTAAGTAGAAGATACCGCACAGTGGCATTTTAGACAGTAGCAGTAGGCGTGGGAGAACAGCTCTGTATGTTGTAGGGATCTCCTCCAATCATGGTCTACTCTGGATCCAAAAGAGCCAAGTCAGAAAAATGAAGCTTAATCTGACATGTCATTTCAGATGGCGGTGTGGAGGGAAAAGATTCTTGGAGGATATTTCAATAAGACAAAAGAGGGGTAACCCACTGTTTACTTTCTTTTGTCCTTGGGAAAAAAGAAAAAGGATGGTAAAAGCCCATTTTGCTGAAAGCAGTTGGGGTTTCTTAAAATTACCTTTCTCACTCAATTTCACACTTGAGCATCTGGGCCCAGCTGGGCCCAGGCAGTTCAGAGATGCATGAAAATGAAAAAGTAATGAAGATTAAAAGAAAAATCAGTTTTAGTGTTTGAGGTGAGGCAAGGCTCCATTCTCATTTCATGCCCACTGACTTGCTCCATCTGAGTGTCACTGATTGAGCAGGGAGAAGGGGACACCAAGGAAGAAGTTGCACAACTCATCCCAGCTGGGTGGTGCTGGGCAAGGTGGGGAGCTTCTCTGAGCCTCTTTTCCTCAGTTCTATATGAGAATGCCATATACGAGTGATATTTAAAGTGCTGAGTGAGGGACACCTGGGTGACTCAGTTGATTAAGCATTTGCCTTCAGCTCAGGTCATGATCCCAGAGTCCTAGCATTGCAGGAGGGATTGAGTCCCGCATCCGTCTCCCTGCTCAGCAGGGAGCCTGCTTCGCCCTCTCCCTCTGCCTGGCACTCTGCCTACTTGTGCTTGCTCTCTCTCTCTGTCAAATAAAGAAATAAAATCGTTTTTTTAAAAAAAAAAAAACAAAGTGCTGAGTGAATATATTGTACTGAAAAACTATCTCTGTTCCTGCAGATTCAAGATTATACTCACATTTCCTTCTGGTATTGGCACCACCTTCTCACTCCGAGACCAAACAGTGCTATGCAGAAAGAGAGCAAAGCTGCCACAATCACCGGCCAGGACATTCCATCTTTAGGTTTACTAACCACAATACCTGCAAAGAACATAACGGAAGATGAACTTTCATGCCAAACTTCGGCAATTTCAAAGCAGCATGACTTGAACCCTCTCTCCTACTTGTTTTCTCCAACAGCCCTCACTGACCACAGTCATGCTCTGGGATCATACCTATGCCTTGTTCTCACTTCCGTTTTTGCACGTCTGCAGTTACTATTTATGTGAATGTCTTTCTTGTTATAATGTCCCAGAATGAATCTTTTTTTATTCTTTCATTTTCCCAAGGCCTTGGACAATTCCTGGCACATAATGGGCAATGAATTTGTAAAAATGAAAAATAAAAGGGATAAGCTCTAAATCTGTATTCCAAATTTACTCCAGTAAAGGAAACCTTATATGTGAAGTAATGGCCTAGCTTTGGCTTTGCTTATTCTTTAAGGAGTCATTCTATGCTTTATGGAATATTAATGTATTAGGAGGAGGAAAAAAGCATTATAACGTCATAACGTTCTGATGCCCTGAAAATCCCAAACTGAAAAGGCCTGGTTAGTATGCACAGAATTGTAGTTGCTCAAAAGATCATCATCAAAGACTTTTCCTTTGGATGTCACTCAGGGAACAGTATCCAGAATAGAGATTTCCAAATCCTTTCTACCACCTCCCTTCTCTCTCCTTCTACGCATTTCGGCAATAGAAAGGAGAGAAGTGACAAAAGGGGTAAAACTAAAATCAGTTATTTTGCTCTTTCTATGGTCTGCAAAGGGAGGAGGTCCAAAGTAAAGGTCTGGCCAGAATTATATTGGTGGGTGATAAGCAGACTGATTTTTCTTACCCCTTGATTATATCCACACTCAATTCATTCATTGCATTTCTAGCATTTGTAGACCACGTCAGACTGTGTGAATCAAAGACTTTCCAATATTGTTGATTTAGACCAGAGGCAATGTAAATATCATATTCTGGACTGTTTTACCTTTTTTCTAACATCAAGAAAGAATTAAGAAAATTAACTCTCTTAGGAAGTAAGATTGATTCTACTTCAGAGAATAAGAGGGAATGTTTATAATTACACAATACTTAATATTTTCCTTTTTGAAAAGCATTTTACAATCACGTTAAAAATTCAAATAGTACAGAAATATAAAGCTACAACTTTCAGATGCCAGTTATCCATATTGGAGGCAGTAACTTTTAATAGTTAATTATGTATCCCACTAGAAATTTTATACATATATATGTATACATATATATGTATTTTATATACATACATATATATATAAACATGTATATGTATCATGAATATATATCTCTTTTTCTTAGAAATGAGGGCAATACATATTGTTCTGTCCCTTGTGTCTTTCTTTTAAAAATATGCTCTTGGAAAAAAAAATAATTAAAAAAATGCTCTTGGAATAACTTTCCATGAAAATGCATAGATATTTACCTTCTTTGATTAAATGAGTGGCTAGTTCCCCAATATATAGACGTATCATGGTTTATTTACTCAGTCTCTTGATGTTCAAGGGTTAAATTGTTTCCAGGCTTTTGTTATTTCTAACAGCACCCCAGTAAAATTCCTTATACATTATGGATAGATCTTTAGCTTTTCAGAATATGTAGATCATTTGGGCAAAAAGTCGATTTTGTATTAGAATGATTTGGTTTCATTTTCTTTTATTGTTTCATCTAGATTATGAACTGTTTGTGGATGGAGACTAGGTTTTTAATTTCTCTAATTGCCTCATATTTATTATAGTGTTTTTTATAAAGCAAAGTCTCAAAACACATAGGCCAAAAGAGATGGATTCAAAATATTAGTTACCAAATCTTCTCTATGTTTAACATAGTTTGGACTGCAGCAACATGATGTTGTCATGTTTATGACACACATCCAGAGACCTGGGGTCTTCCTGATGCTCACCCAACCTCAGCCTAGTCTAAGCAGATGCTTAGGTTACTCTGGAAGCCCATGTAGTCCTGCAACACATACCCATATGCTATGTTGTATGTGCAGGTGACTAGTTCACACTAGTTCACGGTAGCAGTAGAACTGTGAAAGACTAGAGTATCGTGATCATAAAAGAAACAATCATACAGATGATTAACAAGACTACACAAAGTTCTGTTTCAGTCAAGTCAAAATTTACTAGGCTCTACATTGGTAACATGGTGCGATATACATCTTACCCCTCAGTTTCAGAGAAATAAAAGAACAAAATGTTTTAAACCAATGCTTAAAATTTTTCTCCCTACCGCACACAGAAAATGAGACCACTGACTTCAGGAATGTCTCAGTGGAGAAGCGGAGCTCCATCTCGCCCCATCTCTGAACTAGGCAATTTTTTAAGGCACCAATATCTGAAAGGCATCGGTGGGACTTCAGTTTGTTCTACTGGGATGTTGTATGCAGGATGCTCCAATGATCTGAGGACTGGATGACCTCTGATACAGAATAAGCTGAGAATTCAAGTGGAGTGTTCACCAGTCAAGAGAACACCCTCTGAAGTGAGTTGACAATGCCTCTGCACTTACAATCAAGATCTGGGTTGGGAAGATCTTGATCTCTTATGATATAAAACAAGAAATTATATTCAGCATCAATAAAATTTTATTAGTTTAATTACAGAAATATTCTTTGTTCCAACAATCTTTCTTTTTTTTTTTTTAAGATTTTATTTATTTATTTGACAAAGAGAGATGATAAGTAGGCAGAGAGGCAGGCAGAGAGAGGGAGGGGGGAGGCAGGCTTCCTGTTGAGCAGAGAGTCCAATGTGGGGCTCGATCCCAGGACCCTGGGATCATGAACTGAGCCAAAAGCAGAGGCTTTAACCCACTGAGCCACCCAGGCGCCCCGCAACAATCTTTCTTGTCTCAGATATATTTTCATAGGATAAAATGCTTCTCACTTTTTGCCTGGCCAATTTTTATTCATTTTTCAGATTTTAATTTAAATATATCCTTAGAGGATATATTTATCCTTTCCTGTTGCCAGTTAAAATTACATATTTCTGTTATGTTCTGACAATACCTTATATTATGTCACAGTATATCTGTCACAAATATTTTTAATTATATGATTTTTTACTTAATGTATATCATCTTCAATAGATTATAATCTTACGAAGGTCAGCGTTTTCAAGGTCTCTTTGTATACAAGACAAGAAAGATTTACTTCTTTCATAGAGTATACCCAACAACTGGTACGGTGCCTGGCAAATGGTAGGTACCCAACAAATATTTGTTGTGTGAGTAAAACACAAAATTGAGAAAAAAGTAAATGACTCACCAGTGATATGGATGTGAATATTTTTAGTAGATCCATTGGTAGTTGTGGGAACTTCTGAAAATGTCCTGATTGTGCTGGTGAAGACACCACCTAGGGATATACAGGGAATATGTGAACTGATCCTAACAGCCATCTCAACCCAATCAAGTGGTGTAAGATCATGATTGGATCTCACTAGTGAAGGAAAAGCTCAATTTTAATGGCCTAAATGTTCCTAAGTACTATGTATAAAGTTTACTAAGGACCAATTTATATCAAGACTTGGACCTTAGAATCTAACAACTACCAAAAAAGTGAAACTCTCTATAGGTTTAAAGAGGAAAAGAGAAACTATACAGCACACATAACAGAACAATATTTGCTAAAGAATCTCCATGAGAAATTTACATGATTATAGGAAAATGTCTTATGTTGGACCCATAGAAAAATGGAAACTTTCTGTATTCTCCCAATGAAATACCATTTCTCCCACTGTAATGTGTTTGATAAAGTCAATAAAACTTCCTTTGCAACATTCTAGTAGACAATTCCATGTTGACAAATCATCTCAATTGCTAATGGAAAATTAAAATTTAAAATGCAATTTTAATGGATTTAATTAGCCAAGAAATGCTATTTTGTAGATTTCATTTTGAAATAAAATAGAGAAAAAAATATCTAAGACTTGGTTTCTGACTAGCTTCTTTGGGTGACTCTGGCAGGGAGAATTTTTGGTTCTATTGATTGTCATTTTCATCATCAAGTTGCACTTTTTATACCTGTCTGAGATTGGTTTCTTACCAGTTCTTGTTTTTCCACCTCTGCCAACACCTTCCCGACCCTAAATCTCCCCCCCATCACTCACCATGATTTGTTGAATTTGCACCTGAGGGGGATGAACTATATGTTTCACTGGGCATCCATGAAGCTGTTAAAGGAAGAAGGTATTAGAAGAATCAACCTGATGTGTTATGAAGTGTGTGAACCTGGAGATTCACAGACCTGTACCCCTGGGGCTAATAATACATTATATGTTAATAAAAAATTAAAAAATTAAAAAAAGAAGAGTCAATCTGTATAAGACTAGTTATTTTATAGCCTCTTCTTGACCTTTAATTGAATCTAATAATTTATAATAAAATAATAAAATGAAAAAAGATTATTAATGAATATGTAAAGAAAAATCACTGAACTATTCTGCAGCACACATTAGAATGTCCCAAAATAAAGTGGGAGTTGAGGGAAAACTTGTAATTCTGATGTCTCAAATAGGGAAGGTTTTGATTATAGCTACTTAGAAGCAGGAAGAAGGAAAAGAAACAAAATACTAGGAGAGGTTTTCCCAGCCACAGAGAGTGTGCCGTAACCATTCTTGTGTTCATCCAGTACATGGGAGAGAATGAAAGCCCAGGTGTGTTATGGTGGCCTTTAGTCAAGCAAAGGTGCCAAAGGGACTTTGAAGACCTTGGTAGGACATGCATGAGGGAACAAAATAGTGTGTACTTGTGGATAAGTTGATATTCTTGTTGTGAATTTGTTGTGAATTTTCAGACCCTTCTGGTTACAGGCATCACTAGCTGCTGTGCTGGGTCATCTTGATGGATTAGAGAAGCAAACCTTCCCCTTGAGTGGATGGTAGCAAATTCAGGCAGTACCTATAGCTTTTGGAGTAAAATCTATCAACTCATTTTGTCTAGTTCCCCCTCTCTGGCAAGAAAGTTCCACTTCTTGGCAGGCTCTGCATTTCTGTATTTGATAACAGGCTTATAATGTAGTATAAAGTAAAATAGCTATAGTTACACGCAGTTGCAATCAGTAGAAAAACATTATGCTCATCTGTTTAAAATATTAGCATGTATGATTTTCCAAGTTAAGTGCTTTCTTGTGTGTCAAGACCAGACCAAATAAACCAAACCAAACCAAACCAAAACAAACATAAAAAAAAAAAAAACCAAAAAACCAAAAATCCCTTAGTCTTTTCTTTCCTTGGTTTTTCCCCTAAATGTCAATGGCAGTTGCAGCTACAGACAAAGGTATGTTATCAGGCCCTTCAGGAGTGGTGTAACTCAATGCTTTCCAGGGCATGCTCACAGTACAGTTTGTCATAGCTAATTGACGAGGGTCACCCAGAGGTAAGGGGAGTTTTACACACAGCTATTTTGATTTGACTAGGTCAGGGAGATGTTCTTATTTTCAGTATAATTATCTGACCCTGAACATGTGATCTTGACCACTTTTTGTTGGTGCTGTTCTAGACAGAATACCAAGGTCAAGAGATGATGGACTAATGTTTTTTCAAAAGCCAATTTTTAAAGGCTAAGCCTTAATGGTGGGGATTTGAATAACAAAGAACAACAACTAATTAAAAAGAAATTGGGTCTAGGCCTGGATTTAGATAAAATTACAAAGAAGGCAATTTGTTCTGGATAACCTTACAAGATATTTTGCCCAACATGGTGCCTCTACATAACTTGTAATTTTTAGGGCTTGATACCTTTATTTTTTATCTTTTCAGAGTCTGTTTGCAAGAAAGGATGTGATAAATTAATTTATGCTAAGATATAAGTAGTTGAACAAATGCTATCCCTTTGAGGGAATTGGGTATTCAATTTTTTTCCATATCATATTTATCTCATCAGCAAGTAAATACAGAAAATAAATTAATTTTTAGCTCATCTCTACACCCAATATGGGGTTCGATCTTCTAAACCCAAGACCAAGTGTTACATGTTCTACCAACTGAGCTAGGCAGGCGCCCAGATACGAAATGGTCAGTTACATGTGGGTACCAACAGTTTTTTCACCCAATATAGAATGCCAATTTTTTCTACTCAATATTAATTTTCCCCAGGCAAAATAACCAAGCATAACACAATTTCAGGAGATGGTGATACCATCAGCACGATCTACCCAAATTACAAAAATGGCAGTACTTAAAATTTTGTAAATTACTTGGCCATTTTAAAAATTTTCCTTTTTAGGCGTCTACTTCTCAGAAACTGTGTGATAAAATTAAGCTACAGAATCCACTTTGGAAAAGCAGGGAGTTATTTTTCTAGTTTGGTTTTAAGATTTGTCTTTATTCTGTTAAAAAAATATAGTGGGGAGTGTGTTGAGAGAGGTGAAGAAAAAGGAGATTCCAGTTGATGGACTCAACATGTCTGAAAATATTTCGGTAATATAAAGAAAAAAAACTTCAAGAGCAAGAATGTATTATACATAAGAGTCTTTCAACAAGACAAAGAGATGGGCTATTCTTATATCAATTGCTCCCACAAGAAAGAGGTCTTCCTGAAGAATACTTACTTATAGAATCCTCAGTAAGACAGACTTTACTAATTCTAAAGATTCCTCTTTCATTAACATAATATTTTTCTAAAAGCCTATCCACTCTATCCAAAGACAGATATCCAAAGATACCCAATTTTCAGAATGTGCTCCACAATGGCTACTTGATCTTCCATTCTAAGTCTCCTTGAGAGTCTCTCAGCAGAATTATGTTTTTATGTCTTTTAATTGATTGAAATATTCTGCGTTCTTCATACCACCATTCTGTTTGTTAAATACATGAGTTAATTCTTCTTTAAATCTTTTGAGACTCCATTTTCATCAAAATCCATGAATAAACACTACTTTGACATTTGGATGATAAACACCAGCTTGATGGATAACCTCCTTGAGTACATCATCATTATCAGCTGAAAATATTAATATCAGGATGCCGTGTTGCTAGAATTTCTCAAATAAATTTTTATATCTTTCCTGGAGCATAACATTGGATTTTTCTATAATTTATTTAAATTTAGCATTGGGTGAAGCTTATTCAACAAGGAAACTATGTGCTTTAGCACATCTTTCTACCACAAAGGGATATTTTAATCCTATGGTAAAAACAGAATCAATTTTGATAACATAGCGTTTTTCCTTAGTTGGAAAAACTTGACCATTTTTTTGTAACCAATTTACAGTGGTCAGTAACTATTATGATATGTTGGGCATCTTTTCATTTTGTAGGAAAATCTACTTAGTGTCATACCAAAATCCATGGTTATCTGAAGTTTAAAAGCTCCTTTTCCGATAAAACCACAGATAATTTTTGTTATTCTTATATAGTAAGCTGATGCAAGCTGAACTTCTCTTGGAATTTGGGTGTCATTTCTACATGTACATTTACGGAGACTTGTCTCAGTTACCCAATCCTCCTTAAGACATTCTGAGTTCTTCTGTCTCTGATTTTGTCTTGGAATAATGGCATGGGTAGCAAGCAGGACTTGGATACAGGAATCTCAAAGATCTTGGTTTTCTGCCCCATGATCCTCTTCAGAGTGAATATGTACTGGGCCAGCACAACCCCTTACATCAGGAAGAACACGCTGGCATCAACTACCTTGTTTGTTCTTGCCATGACCACCTCATTCTATAGATGAGACCCTCATGCTCTTCCTGACCATGAAAAAAAAGATGATACTCATGATCTTTGGATATGCAGGTCTTGTGTGCTAGCTGTGGAGAGACCTAGGAAGCCCCCAGAATTTGGTACTTTAACAGAAAATGGAACTTAAAATTAGAGAAAGAAATCTTGAATTTGTGGTTCACCTAATCAGGAACTAGGTAACAGAACTGGAGAACAGTGTTTTGGAGAAGAAGAACATAGAATGGGAAGTGATCTGAGATACATAAGATTTTAGAATTTGAGAGGAAGAGGGGTGAGTTTAGAGATTCAGCATCTTAGCCAACAGGGAGCAGCAGGACTACTGGAATGATCCTACAGCCTGAAAGAGGAGAAGGGCCCAACATTGCCGTAGGTTCTGGCATTGCTATGTCCCTGAAATTGACTCTCAACCCCTCAACTCCAGCCTCTCCATCCCTTCTCCCTATGGAAAGTAGAATGTGTTGCTATGAAATTATTAGGCAGAACTACCAAGAGCCTGAGAAGATCCAACCAGGACCAAGGAAAGGGTAAAAAATACAATTGCAAAATTTATGAAGAAGGGTACATAAATTTTGAAGAATAGGAATGTATGGTCAAAGAATAAAATAGAGACCCTATGTGAGGTTTTTAAGAGGTTCTATGAGGCCCCAGGTGTGTGTGTGTGTGTGTGCGTGCACACACACATGCACGTGCATGGGCACACGTGGTAAGGTAATGATAAGCTTGTTGATTTTGGTAATGGGGCAAATTGGAGGCATAGGGGCCTATAGAGAATCATTTTATTTTTCTGCTCCTCTAACTTAGCCAGACTGACTGATTTCAATGTGGCTTTAGGCTTCACTGGACCAGATGGATGGCAGGGAAAAACAAAGAGAAAAGAAATTAAGCTTCCCTTTTCTGCTCCATGGCCTGATCACCTGAATGTCAGGATGAGAACATCCAGGATGTTATTAGCCTTATACACTTGAGATATTTAGATGGTCAGAGTTGATATCCCCATTTCACAGGTGGTTAAAGTAAAATATACATTTCTGTTCCAGGCAGTTGGAAACTTGGAAGGTGAACTAGGATTAGATGCTAATATTCTAAAGTTGATAAAATGAAAAGAAAAGAATATATTAAAATGCATACTTATAAATTTGATAGAAATGCAATGCACCCAGAATCTTCTAGTGACATCCAAATATATGTGAGCTACACAAAATGCATGTAAAAGCAAATATCCCATTAGAATGTGCTCACAAATAGGAAAAGCTTTAGAAACACTGCTAGTGGGTTTATTTCACCAGGGATCCATCCATTATCATTCTTTTTCTGTCTGTGAACATTTCATAAATCTCTTGAAATAAACATACTGGAAGGAAAAAAAACCCCATTACCAATGCCTGTCATGAATCTTGCCAAATGCATCATCTAATATTGGATGTCACATTATAGTCCAATCCAACAAGTAGAAACATGTTTCAAAAATAGTTTGGGAGTGAGCAATCAATATTAACTTGTTGGATCCAAATGTGTTTTTGTGTATGATTATAAATAGAGCAACTCACTGCAGGGAATTTTTTTCTTTAAGCTTATGGATAAAAAATTATAACTAGTAAACAAGATATTCTTATTTGCATAAGTGAGTTTTCATGGTGAGGAAAATTTTGTTTGTTTGGGTTTTAGAGTCCCTTCCTAGATTTCACAATTTCTAAAGCTATTTCATGGTAGGAATGATAGAGAGATGTCTGAGGATAAATGAAGTTTTCAAGTGGGGAGGACAGAAGATGTGAGGAATTGCATAGTTCATTTCATTATGAAATCTACTAAAAAGACCAAGAATACACTTGTGTAAATTATAAAGCACTTTCATGCAAGACCATTTAGTTTTCCGGTTTCTAGGGCAGAAAATATTTTGGGTAGCCTCTATGCTTCATAATGATATGATACGTGGGATAAACAGGATTTCTTTTTTTATTCTGGGCACACATACTATTGTAATAACAATTTAAATAAAGCAAACAAAAAGTTCAAAAATTTCATTTAAGCAGATCATTTCTTTTCACTGTGTAGGTTTATGTGTGTTTTCTTCCTTGTCCTTGTCCTTATGTACACATATTCTTTCAATTATTCAAGAAATATTTGCTGAGCACCTACTGTATGCTTGCCACTGCTACAGGCATTATGATATTATAGTGAACAAGACAGGAAAAGGTTTAGGTTCCTTTTCTTGTGTATCTTAGATTTCAGTATAATGTCAACAAAAAAAATCAAATAAATAAAATAAAGGAAATCACTAGACACCAAGTATTATGCTGAGAATGAAAATATGGGATAACATATATAATCATAGCATAAATTTAAATTTCAGTTCTACTTTATCTTATAATATTGTTCAATAAACTTTTATTTTTTATTTTTTATAGATTTTATTTATGCATTTATTTGAGAAAGAGAGAGAGAGAGGTGGGAGAAGCAGAGGGAAAGGGACAAGCAGACTCCACACTGATCACAGAGCCTAACACAGGGCTGGATCTCCCAACCCAGGACCCTGAGATCATGACCTGAGCCAAAATCAAGAGTTGGATGCTTACCTGACTGAGCCACCCAGGTGCCCCTCCAATAATCTTTTATCACCATTGCTACATAATTTCCCTCCACAGCCAACAAGTATTGATTCTTTTATCTAATCAGCAATATTTGTGGAGCACCAACTCTATGCCAGACATTACCACAGGCACGGGGGATACAGGTAAGCAGCAACAAAAAAGATAAGGAACTTATCTTGTGTTACCAGTGTAGGTAAATGAGAGTTTCAACAGAGTTCATTACAAACTTAGTTTTATGTTAACACCATTTGGATAAATGTTAGTGTATTAAGTATGGAATTTCATCCCCAGTCTATATAATATTTTTATTTTCAATTTATATCTGATGGGTGAAAATTTTCTAGCCAATAACCTTGTTTATACAATAAGATGTACTGGCTAGCTTAGTACATTTTGGCTATTGTTTGGATTGACCTCATAATAATGCATTGAATTGCTATCTCATTCTATTTTACACTCTCTTGTTATTGGATATATTTTTCTTTAACACCCTCTCACCCCCTGGCGCCCCTGGCATTTACTTTTCTGACTCAAGACAATCTTATTAAGATCCATTCATACTGTTGTATATGGCTGTCATTTACTCATTTCTCATTGCTCTATAATATTATATGACTATGCAATAATTTATTTACCTATTCTCTTGGCTATGATGACTTAGATTATTTAGAGTTTTTACTATTATGAATACTATCTTCCCCTAACATTTGTGTGCATATCTCCTGGTTACATATATTAGCATGTGTAGAGCAGTGGAGTATAAATCTAAGAATGGAACTGTTAGGTTGTAGGGTATGAAATTGTTTGGCATTAAAACACCATGTCAAGGGGCGCCTGGGTGACTCAGTGGGTTAAAGCCTCTGCCTTCAGCTCAGGTCATGATCTCAGGGACCTGGGATCGAGCCCTGCATCAGGCTCTCTCCTCAGCAGGGAGCCTGCTTCCCCTCTCTCTCTGCCTGCCTCTCTGCCTACTTGTGATTTCTGTCAAATAAATAAATAAAATTAAACACACACACACACACACAACACCATGTCAAAATGGTGGAAAGTGATGGTACTAACTTGTTCTTTCACCAGCAACATATAAAACATTATATTGATCTACAACCTATCTAACACTTGGCAATTCCAGACTTGTTAATTTTTGCCAATTGATTATATGTGAAACGGTTATCTGATTCTCGTCTTCATTTGCATTTCCTGATTGCCAGAAAGACTAAGCATCTCCTTGGATGTTTTCTAGCCACTTATTACATCTTTTGTGATGTTCTTCTCTGCTCATTTTCTAATGTTCTTATATTTTTAAAAATTGATTTTAGCCATTCTTTATATACCCTTGATATAAAGTTTTGATTCTCTGTCAATTATATATTCCTGATCATTTTTCAATTACATCTGTTGCAAATATCTTCTACACTATAGCTTGCCTTTTCTTTATAACTTCTGCTAAGGTGTCTTGATAGAATTTTCTTAACTTTATGGTATTCTACTGTTTTCACCATTTTTATGGTTAGTATTTTATTTCTCTTCTTTAAACCCTTCCTCACCTCACAGCCAGAAAGAAATTCATCTTTATTTTATTACATGCTTTAATGTTTTGCTTTTGACATAAAGATCTCATACTCTATGGAGCCTATTTTTACGTAATGTGCATGGCAGGCATACATTTTAATACTTTGTTTCTTGTAAATAATCAAGGTTTGCAGATCTATTTGCTGACTGCCTCTTCATTTCACAGGAATCTGCCATGCCACCTCTGGCACCTCTAGGTTATGCTTATTTGTGGCTCTCTGGGTCTGCTCTCTCTTCTGATACTCCCCTTTTCATCTCTCATATTTGGGCACTGAATTCACAGGTGTCTTTTATATTATTAGCATATTTGTTAAAAGAAATATGTTAAATTAAATTTCAGTGGATCATACACAAATGGTCAAAGTGTGTCATGAGTTAAGGATTATGATTAATCCAGATCTATGAACTTGAGGTCCATAAAAGAGATAAAATAAAATTTAACTAATGCTACAAAGAGCAATACAATACATGTTCCTCTTTGCTATTTGATTTACTTCCTAAGGACACATTCTCGGAAGCAAGATGACTGAGCCAGCAGGTATAAAAGACTTTTAGAGGTTTTAAATGTACAACTGAAACACTTTCCTAAAAGAGACACATGGATTTACTCTTCGTGGCCCAGGGTCTAGCAGCTAAGCCCAGAGTTCTGCACTAGCAGCATCTGGGATCTTAGCGGCAGCCACATCCCTTGCCACTTCCCTACCACGCAGATTTCTATCTTGTACCACTAAGAGGTAGTAGACTTTCCCTTCAGATGCTGCCGATACCTAGTAATGTGGCATCAGCACACGCTGCTGCAGGGTGGCCACACCAGCTCTGTGCCTCACACGGGGCTCCCTCTTCTCACTGCTTTAGTGACGTGTGTATTCTGGCTAGCTCACTCTTTCCTCAGTTATCTCTTCCATCCCCGTGAGTTATATCTTTATTCAGATGCCACCTTCCTCAGGAAGGCCTTGCAAAACCCCTTATTGAAAATGGCAACCCACTCTCCCACCAGATTTTCAGTGCCACCCTTCGCTGCTTCCTTTCTTCCCTATCACTCATCACCATTTGCCTGTCTCTCTTCCCCCAGAATTTGGAACTGTTTTTGGATCTGTTTTTGTTCACAAACGTATCCCCAGCAACTACAACAATGCTTCAAACACAGTAGACGTTTTGTAAGTATTTGTTAATATGATTATGAGCAGAGCACGTCGTAGTTGTTCATTATACATGTTGGCTGAATTAATGAGGCCCAGAAGACCCCGAGGGACTCACAGTTACACTTACAGTTTTTGGTATCTTGCCTGCGAGGGGTCCAGGAGTAGTTGAAGCCTTGGGTAGTCACACTGGAATTGCTGGCTGAAAGACAAAATTCTCGGAATCCAACCTTTTTATACAGCTGTAATTTAACTTTACTTTGATGTGCTGAATTTTTAATCTATGTGACTTTGGGGAAATCTGAAATTGAAAATATGCTTTCCTACACAGGAACACAGCTGGCATATTAAGCGAAAGCTCTGTAGTTTATGTTTAATGCCAGCTTGTCACTGCTTTTCTTTCTTTTTCAGTTCTTGTCGCCAATTCAGATCCCTGGGAGTACTGTCAAGACTACTTTCATGTTATCTTAAAATTCCGTGAGAAATGAAAAGTATAGTATAATAATTCACCAACCCATATTTTAAAGATTATACTGATTGTCATATCAATGTAGAGCCACCATTTAGATTACAATTTGCCACAGGGCAACTCAAAACCAAAATACCAACATCAGATGAAAAATACAGCCTTTTGCCAAAACCTCAGTGTTGTCAGAGCTGTACTAAAGCTTGTGTTTTGTTTCTTTTCAGTCACTATACTCACTTTGAGGGGTGGTATTTGGAGTCGAGGTATCCACTTCTCCAACGGCTATGGAAGATATAGCTGGATATCCTATTTTGAAAAGAAAACTCCCAAATTAAACACCAAACATGGTGTTTACATTCCCATGTTTAATATGCTGCTGTAACTAACAAGAGTGGCATGCAGAGCATAGAACATTAGAGAAGGAAAGAACCTTGGTGAATACATAGTCTAATGACTTCATTTTATGGAAACTGATTCCAAAAGGAATATGCTTGTGGCACCATAGCCAATATTCAATATCATTTTATGATATTAACTCAGCTCTCCTAATTCCAAGTATATCACATTCACACTTTCAAAATATGTTGTGTTAGTGTCTACCCTGTGCAGGACTCCAGTCTACACACAACAATGAAGACAAGGTCCTCACCCTCATGGAACTTACCTTGCAGTGAGTTTTCACAATTGTACATAACATTTTCATATGTGCAATATGGTTACTTATTTACTTCAGTTCTTAGCTTTCAAAATCATCCCTAACTTTCTAGTCCATCATTTCCCATTCTTCTCCTCTCTCCCTCTTCCTCCCAAAATGAAGGACTAATTCATATTCCTTTGAAAATATCCCTAGGGTTGAAGCAAGGCAGATTGAAGAAGAAAAATACCCAATACACTCCATTGAAAACATGGTCATATCTCTTAGAAAACAAATATATTTAAGGTCACTTCCATAAATACTCAATTCAAGAAGATAACAGGAATAAATAGAAAGGGAAACTAAAGGCAAGGAAAATATAGTTAGAAAAAGTATGTTGATCCCTTTCAAAATCTGGGGGTGGGGATAGTACACAAAATCCATTTCTTGATGTCCTGTACGCTTTTTTTTTTTTAAAGACATTTATTTATTTATTTGACACAGAGAGAGAGAGCACAAGTAGGCAGAGAGGCAGGCAGAGAGAGAAGGGGAAGCAGGTTCCCTGCTGAGCAAGAAGCCCGATATGGAACTCAATCCCAGGACCCTGAGATCATGACCTGAGTCAAAGGCAGAGGCTTTTTTAACCCCCTGAGCCACCCAGGTGCCCCATGTCCTGTACTCTTAACAGATATAGGTCCCACATTTAGTCAGAACTTTCTGGTAACGATGTTAAAAAATGTTAAGTCATTAATGGCTATCATAGGATAAAACCAGTCAATTTTCAAGAGACACACAGCTTTCTTTTTATTGTGATTAACAACAAATTTCTCCTCAGTCTTTTTTAAAAAATATTTTTTAAATATTTTATTTATTTATTTGAGAGAGAGAGAGAGACAGAGACAGAACAAGCAGTGGAGAGGGGCAGACGGAGAGGGAAAAGCAGGCTTTCCACTGAGCAGGAAGCCCAAGGCAGGGCTCAATCCCAGGATCCTGGGATCATAACCTGAGCTGAAGGAAGACACTTACTGACTAAGCCACCTAGACACCCCTTCTCTCGTCTTTTAAAGAAAAATACTGCATACTGTGTCTGATATTCTTAATAATATCCTTATAATATGATAGTATGCTCATTCCCTGTAAGCTTGAATTAGTAATGAATAGGACCCCACCTTCCCAGGTATCTCAGTTCTGGGAAATGACATGCTTAAATTAAAAAAAAAAAAAAAAGGATAATCAAATCTCTGAAAAAAAATATGTAGGATATATAAATAAATTGGCATGATGGTTTATGCCAATCATCTATAAGTGATTTACAGAAATGATCAACAATAATCATTTTGCAATGCAGGCTGCTAATGGGCATCAAAGACACACTTTACCTGAGCTCCCAGAATATAGTCGGACATAGGGAGATGCGTTAGAGGCTGCCTCAGATGGTGCTGTATGAGGAACTAAAATGGGCAACCAGCATCAGGATGGCAGATAAAATGTTTCAAATACTGAATATGCACAGTTTCATTTATCCAACAAATACTTATTGAGGCTCAGTGTATTTGAGAATTGGGGATGAAGGAAAGAGTGAAATATTGCTCTTACCCCCACAATTTAGTGAGAATATAGGTCAGCATGTCAGACTATCAGGTAGTCACCAAACCCAGTCTTCTCTCTGGTACAGATGAACTACATCTCTTAGCCTCATTGGTGGTTGGGTAAGTGTGGTTGGGTAGGTGTGGCCATGTATGAAGTCTAAGCCAATGGAACATGAGTAGGAGTGATGCTTGTCATTTCAAGACCTGATGTATAAAACCTTCCACGTAAGATCTTCCATGACCTTCCCTCATATACTATCTGATACTATGAAGCAGGGGGACTTATACATCACAACTTAAAGGTGAGAGACCTGCTAGAAGTCTGGGTTCTTGAATGACCGTGTGGAACAGAACACCCCATCACTGGATCACAGAGTGAATCTGAATTTTATTTCTTTTATTGAGATGGCTTTATCTTTGTCCTTATCTGCAGCACTTCCTTTACTAACCTATTTTATTTATTTTTCAAGTTTTATTTAAATTCTAGTTCGTTAACATATAGTATAATATTGGTTTCAGGAGTAGAATTTATAGTGATTCATCACTTACGTATAACACCCAGTGCTCAACACCAGTGCCCTTCTTAATGCCCATCACCCATTTGGCCCAACCCCCCATCCGCATCCCTCCAGCAACCCTCAGTTTGTTCTCTATAGTTAAGAGTCTCTTATGGTTTATTTTCCCCCTCTCTCTTTTTTCCCCTTTCCATATGCTTGTCTGTTTTGTTTCTTAAATTCCACATATGAGTGCAAACGTATGGTATTTGTCTTTCTCTGACTGACTTATTTTGATTAACATAATACACACTATTTCCATCCACATCACTGCAAAATCCACTCTAACCATTGCTATTTAACATAGCATTGGAAGACTTACCCTCAGCAATCAGACAACAAAAAGAAATAAAAGGCATCCAAATTGGCAAGAAAAAAGTCAAACTTTCACTGCAGAAGTGCAGTGAAATGCAGAAATGATGCTCTATGTAAAAAAGCCCAAAAGACTCCACCAAAAAAACTGCTAGAACTAATACACGAATTTGGCAATGCTGCAGGATTGTATTGTTATTTTTTTTGTATTGTATTGTTATGTTTTTTAAAGTTACCGCGTATCCTTTTATTTTAGTTTATTTTTTTGTTGTCATTGTTTTATTTTTATTTTTTAAATTTCATTTTATTTTTTCAGGGTTCCAAGATTCATTGTGCACAGACAAATGAGTAAAGAAGATACGATCCATATATACAATGGAGTATTAAGCATCCATCAGAAAGGATGAATACCCAACTTTTGTATCAACGTGGACGGGACTGGAGGGGATTATGCTGAGTGAAATAAGTCAAGCAGAGAGAATCAATTATCATATGGTTTCACTTACTTGTGGAGCATAAAGAATAACATGGAGCACATTGGGAGAAGGAGAGGAGAAGTGAGTTGGGAGAAATCAGAGTGGGAGACAAACCTCATATCCTTTTAAAAATAAGGCAAGACAAAAAATGTACAGAGGGATAGAATGACTAGTCATAAGTAATATTTGGATATTAAGAGATACTGAGAGATATGTGTTTCTCCTAATTAATACAATAAGAAGGGGGTGAGAGAGCTAGGGAGAAGAGAGAGGAAAGAGAAGAAAGACTGTCCAGGTTTTAAGAGATTCTCAGAAGGATGAAAAGAATGATCCCTTTACCCTGGGACTCAATTCCTCATGTAGGAGGGAGTGAAGCTTTCACTGTTGGTCGACAGTCTCTTAGCTTACCTCCCATGAAGGAGCTTCCTTCCTTCCTTCTTTCTTTCCTTCCTTCCTTCCTTCCTTCCTTCCTTCCTTCCTCCGTCCTTCCCTCCCTCCCTCCCTCCCTCCCTCTCACCCTAAGAACTGACCTCCATAGAATTCACTGAGTGATTTAGTAAGTGAAAGCAGAAAGGAATCGTTTTAAAGTAGTGATGTGATAACAATGGTGAGAATAATGATAAAGAACTAAGAGGTAATTACCAAGAGAACTTTGTATTTATTTGTAGGCAATGTTACTGTTACCTAGAAATCTCAGTCTAATAAGCAACTGCCAGTCACCTATTAAAATACCTCTTACTTGACAAGCAATGGACATCATCCCCAGCCAATCCAATGACCCATACTGACCAATAGCTCCATGTGATTTAATTCTTTCGGGAATCAATGGAATCCTGATGAAGTCTGATAACTTATTTTTTTTAAAGGTTTTATTTATTTATTTGACAGAGATCACAAGTAGGCAGAGAGGCAGGCAGAGAGAGAGAGAGGAGGGGAAGCAAGCTCTCTGCTGAGCAGAGAGCTCTATGCGGGCCTTGATCCCAGGATCCTGAGATCATGACCCGAGCTGAAGGTAGAGGCTTAACCCAGTGAGCCACCCAGGCGTCCCTGAAATATGATAACTTGACAGAGAATTTCATTCGTATTAGTAAGACTGATTAAATTTCTTTTTTGGAGAATCAGAAACTAAGGTGACATAAATCCTTGCTTCCTGAAACTTTACTGCAGGGAAAGGAAAACTCATTCATTCATGAACATGCTGTTCTTGGACCACATGGGAGGAGGAACAGGGAATGCTCCAGTCTCATACGTTGCCTTGATCTTTGTGTTACTGTGCCTCTTGCTTGTCATAGGTATCAGTGCTGCTCTATGCTTCCTCTCACAGGCCTGTTAAGTATATTGAGGGCTGACTGTGTGCCAATAAGTTTCTGGAAACAAAAAGATCAATGACACCCCATCAATATCCCCAGGGAACCTAAGCTCATTTCAGTCTTCTCATTCTCCTGCTGAATTTTGTTTGGGTCATGGCGTGAGGGCCTGTACCATGTTCCACAGGTTATTGAAAAAAATGATCCCTTTACTATGAAACCTTGTTCCTTACAGGCAAGTAGCACTAAAGTCATTTAGAAAACTATCTACTTCTTCAGGTGAATTAGATCCCACCCACTCCTCTTGGCTCTACACTATGCTTCAAGGTTAAAGTTCCTTGGCATTACATGACCTGACCTGTAACAATCTCCACATTGTTATCTCTTGCTTTTACCTCCCCATGTTCTTTCATTTATTGACCAGTATTGGGGATCCTCCATCTTCCAGGTATTGCGTTTGGCACTGGGGGGCACAATGATCAACTCCCTTGGAATTGGAATTCATAGAGGAGGCAGACAGCAACCAGAGAATTACAGAAAGCAATCCATGTATGAGCACATGTGAAAAAAGGTATGCCTTATTCAGAGTTCCAGGAATGCTCCCCTGCGGAATGGGATGGAAGAGTGGGGGCAGGGGAGGGGAGATGGGAGCCTCTTGGCAGAGGACAAGGGCAAAGACCCACTGGGTGGTCTCATACACTGTTACTAACAGCAATGTGTGGTACCTATGTGTCTATTCAGGACTGGGCCTTTGTAAGCCCTCAACGAGGGTTTGTTCTGTGTGTTGAACTGAGTATGAGACCGCAAGGCATTACTTGTCACAGTGCACACATGTTGCCCCAGCAGCAGACAGTGATCAAACTGTGGCATACCAGTAGCAGGAACACTGCTTCTTTCTCAGGGCTGTTTTGTGTGCATGTGTGTGTGTGTGTTTAAAGATTTTATTTATTTGTCAGAGAGACAGAGAGGGAGATGCAGGCTCCCTGCTAAGCAAGAAGCCCGATGTGGAACTCAATTCCAGGACCCTGGGATCATGACCTGAGCCAAAGGCAGATGCTTAACAGACTGAGCCACCCAAGTGTCCCTGTTGTTTTGTTTTTAAAAGTGTCTTCCTAATGCAAGCTGGTGCAACCACTCTGGAAAACAGTATGGAGGTTCCTCAAAAAGTTGAAAATAGAGCTACCTTATGACCCAGCAATTGCACTACTGGGTATCACAAATGTCGTGATCTGAAGGGGCATGTGCACCCGAATGTTTATAGCAGCAATGTCCACAATAGCCAAACTATGGAAAGAACCTAGATGTCCCTCAACAGATGAATGGATAAAGAAGATGTGGTGTATATATATACAATGGAATACTATGCAGCCATCAAAATAAATGAAATCTAGCCATTTGTGACTATGTGGATGGAACTAGAGGGTATCATGCTTAGCGAAATAAGTCAATCAGAGAAAGACAATTATCATATGATCTCCCTGATCTGAGGAAGTTGAGAGGCAATGTCAGGGATGTGGGGTAGGAAAAGAATAAATGAAACAAGATGGGATTGGGAGGGAGAAAAACCATAAGATACTCATAATCTCACAACACAAACTGAGGGTTGCTGGAGTGGGGGAGTAGGCGGGTAGGGAGAGGGAGGTGGGGTTATGGACACTGGGGAAGGTATGTGCTATGGTGAGTGCTGTGAAGTGTGTAAACCTGGTGATTCACAAACCTGTACCCCTGGGGCTAATAATACATTATATGTTAATAAAAAAATTTTTAAAAAAAGTGTCTTCCTAGAGTCTGACCTGGAGATCTATAACTATAAAAGGACATAATTGGTTCTCTTTTGACATCAAATAGAGCATTTTAAAAGAATTATATTTACACTCCTCTTAGCCAAGTCTTTGAGATTCATACTGATCATCTATTTCAGCATATGAATAAGACAGCTTATTTTTTGTGTTTTCTGTTTCAAGGTTATATTTACATTTACAATACAGCCAAGCCTCCTCAGCACTCAATAGTTAGTTCTGTATCATGACATGCTGTGTAGGCGATTAATATGCCAAACCCAGTGACAAAGAATTGCTTGCTTTGTCTGCTGGTTGTTTATTTGTTCTTCAGTTTGAATGCTTATTGTTATTAAACCTTGCAAGCATCCAGAGATACATAATAATGACCCATATTTCCAGGAAAGAGAAGGGGGTTAGAAGAAAACACTACTTGTACAAAATGTCTTGCTTGTATTAATTTGAAAACTGCCATGAGGTTAGATGAAAAGTTTCAAAACTTTCCTAGCCCATTTCTATTTCAACTTAAAATTTTTTTTCCACTAAAATTAAAAATTAGCCCTTTATATTATCACTAGAAATTCAATTAAGTCAGAAGACAGCTCTGTTCAGTTCTGAGTTAAATGGAAGAGACAGAAACATGTTCTCTAAGAGCTAATTCTGGTTGGCTTCTCATGACATTATGAAATAGAATGGAATCTCTTCACCTGGACCCCTGCCATGTTCCTGGGGACTGTCCTTCTCATCACCAGAGAAGGGAGACAGAGGGCAATGCCAGAGGTCTCATGGTGGGGCTGGGAAGGTTAATCTGGGAGAAATATTGATATAGTTTTCAAACCAACTTAAATTTTAAAGATCATTTCATATGGACATACTCTGTACCAAATAAAAGAGACAGGTGAGTAGTTGGGAGGTGAGGTAAGTAAAAGATAAAGGAGAAAATGGTCGTTAAAAAAAAAAGAAATATTAATTTGGTCATTGGTTCTACCTTTAAGGAATTAAAAAATACAAGTAAAGGTCTTGACTTATTTGGAGATTAGTTTTGTTTGCTGGGCTCTTCTTTTGATCATGGCATGCTTTCTCAGATAGTCCTGCGTGGGTCTAAGCTTTATACTTGTTCTTTATGCATTTTCATGTTTGACACTCATAATAGCCATATGAACTAGATAATACTCAGTCTTGGTTTTCGAGATAAGGAAACAATATTAAAGAGGCAAAATGATTTGCCCAGGTTACACAGATAGTAGGTGGCAGAGACAGGAATTGAACTCAAGACTGTCTGACTCCAGAGACTATATTCATTCCACTCTGGTAGCCTTATAAAGTGTAGTTAGCCTTGCTACAGAACCAGAGGGTAGCTCTGGAATTCAGTCATGGTCCCCACACAACCACCCAAAATCACTGAGACCTCTGTCCCTGCCTCTCTGCCCCTCTCAGCCTCCCCTCACAAGGCTGCCCAGTCTTCAAAACCTGGCCAAATGCCAGTTTCTTCAGGGAGCTTTCCTCTGCTCTCCCTGAAGCCCTTCCTATGTTAATCAGTTCCTCTTTAACCCCCAGAATATTTACTGAGCTATCAATACTTAGTGACAAAATTTACAGAAAAAAATTTTTTTAGAAAAGATTTTATTTATTATTTGACAGAGAAAGACAACAGCAAGAGAGGGAACAAGCAGGGGGAGTGGGAGAAGGAGAAGCAGGCTTCCCACTGAGCAGGCAGCTTGATGCGGGGCTCGATCCTAGTACCATGAGATCATGACCTGAGCAGAAGGCAGATGCTTACGACTGAGCCACCCAGGGGCCCCTACAGAAAAATATTCTTAGCCCCCAGAATATTTACTGAGTTATCAATCTTAGGGACAACCATGTGTTATCACTATTCCAGGTGATAGAGATACATCCACAGACAAATCAGACAAAGACAAAATGTCCTTATGGGATTCCCTTTCTTGTGGGGAGAAGCCAAACTAGTGCATTATACAAGATGTTAACAAATGCTGTGGGGAAAAATAAAACTTCCTATTGGAAGTGAAACAGAGGACATTACAGCTATAAAACAGTCCCATGGAGAAGATGACATCTGAACAAAGATTCGGAGATGAGAGTGTGAACCATGTGGATTTGGGCGGGAAGAGTTTTCTAGGCGGAGGGAAGAAGGAAAAAGGCCCTGAGGTGGAGGCACCTCATGCTGTGGAAACAGAGAGGAGGCCAATTAGCATAAAACAAAGTTAGTAAAAAAAGGGAGTAGTGGAAATATAAGAAACTGGATACAACACATGAACTTTCAGACTAACTTTGTAGCTATTTGCCCTTCCTCATTTCTGTTCTTCCTCCCCTCACATGACCATGAACCTGGTGGGTTTTATTTACATCAGTAGTCATTGAAAGTAGAAGTAGACACATAATTCTAGGGCTAGATTATTTCTTTTTATTAAAACACACACGCGCACAACTTATACAGACTGGTTACTTAATCAACCACTCTGTTTTCTACCATAGGTTCCTACCATCTTCAAAAGGATTTAAGGGGACAAATAGTACAGTGTAACAATTTGACACTTAAGTGTTTTCCATGCCTAATCCCTTCTGTTGCTCATAATAATTCATTGAGGAAGGAACTACCCATATTAATGTCCTTTCTTTCCTTCTTTCTCTTATTTCCTCCCATTTTCTTCAAGCATCCTCATCTCTGGCCAATTATTCACTAGTCCATCTCACTATTGCCAAGAACTACGGCTTTCTGTGGATGAACTCAGTGGGTAAGCCATCATCTCATCATGGCTATCCATTTTCACAAAATTATTTTATTTAGTAAGTTATTTTAATTTTTTATCATTTTATTTTTTTTTCATTGTGATAAATGATGATAAACCCATTTGTCTATTTCACCCATCCCCACTCTCTCCCCTCCCCTCTGGTAATCATCAGTTTGCTCCCTATAGTTAAGAGTCTGTTTCTTGGTCGGCCTCTCTCTCTGTTGTTTCCTTTGCTTATGTGTTTTGTTTCTTAGATTCCACACGAGTGAGATCATATGGTATTTGTCCTTCTCTGACAGACTTGTTTCACTCAACATTACACACTCTAGCTCCATCCATGTTGTTGCAGATGGTAAGATTTCATCCTTTCTTATGGCTGAAAGATATTCATCACACCTTCTTTATCCATTCCTCTCTTGATGGACACTTGGGCTGTTTTCATATTTTGGCTATTGTAAATATTGTTGCAATAAACATAGGGATGCATGTATCTCTCTGCATTAGTGTTTTTTGTATTTTTTGGCAAATACCTCATAGTGCCATTCCTGGGTTGTAGGGTAGTTTGTTGGTTGGTTGGTTTGTTAATTTTAGGGAGAATTTCCATAGAGTTTTCCACAATCGATGTACCAATTTGCATTCTCACCAACAATGTTTCTTGTGTTTTTTATTTTAGCTATTCCAACAGGTGTGAGGTGATATCTCATTGTAGTTTTGATTTAAATTTCCCTCATGATGAGTGGCAATGTTGAACATCTTTTTATGTGTCTGTTGGCCCTCTATGACTTCTTGGAGAAATCTCTGTTCATGTCTTCTGCCCATTTTAATTGGATTATTTGTTGTTGGTTTTGTTTTTGTTTTTGGTATTGAGTTGTATCAGTTCTTTATAGATTTTGGATATCAACCCTTTATCAGATATATCATTTGCAAAACTCTTCTCCCATTCAGTAGGTTGCCTTTTAGTTTTGTTGACTCTTGGCTGTGCAGAAGATTTTTATTTTGAAGTAGCATCAGTACTTTATCTTTGTTTTTATGTCCCTTAGTTTTTAAATAAAAAGTGTCTATATTTTAGGTGTGCAACATGATTCAATATAAACATACTTAGTCAAATGATTAGTACAGTCGGCTAATTAACATGTCCCTCCTCACATAGTTAACATTGTTTTTTTGTACAATGAGAGCACCTAAAATCTACTCTTAGAAAATATCCAACATTCAATATAGTATTATATATATTATAATATATAATATATATATTAAATATAGTATAATATAGTATTATAGTCATCATGCTGTACATTAGATCTTCAGACTTATCAATCTTACATTACTCCAACTTTGTACCCTTTAAACAATAGCTCTCTGATTTTCCACTTCTGCACCCCAGTAACTAGTGTTCTACTCTTTGCTTTCATGTATTTCACTCTTCTAAATTCTACTTATAAATGAGATGCAGGTTTCTTTTTCTGTGTCTGGCTTATTTCATTAGTATAATGATGTGCAGTTCATCCATGTTGTTGCAAATGGCAAAATCTGTTTCTTTTTTAAGACTGAATTACACACACACACACACACACATACACACACACACTTTCTTTACCCATTCTTCTGTCAATAGAAGATTAGGTTGTTTCCCTCTAAGATGTAAATGATTTTTCTTCATGTATATAACCAGAATAGAGATTATTGGATCATACAGTATTCTTTTTTTTACCTTTCCAATGAACCTCAAAAACCATTTTACATAATGGTTTTCATATTGTTTTCCATAATGGCTGCACAAATTCATATTCCTACCAAGAGTGACAAGAGTTCTCTTTTCTCCATATCCTCACTAACACTTTTTATCTTTTATTTTTTTGGTAAAAGCCATCCTACAAGGTGGGAGGTGATATCTCATTGTGGTTATGATATGCATTTCCCTAATGATTAGTGCTGTTGAGGTTCTTTTCATGTATTTGATGGCTATTTTTTTTTTGTCTCTTTTGGAAAAATGTCTATTTGGGTCCTTTGCCCATTTTTTAATGAGTTGTTTCTTGTTTTACTATTGAGTTGAATGAGTACCTTATATATTTTGGATATTAGCCCCTTATCAGATATGACTTAAAAATATTTTCTCCCAATGTATAGGTTGCCTTTACATTTTGTTGTTTCTTTCCTTTGCTATACAGAAGTTTTTTAGTTTGATATAGTACACTTGTTTGTTTTTGCTTTTGTTGTCCAAGCTTTGGACATAGCTAAAACAGTGCAAAGGCCAATGTCAAGGAGCTTCTCCCCTATGTGTTCTTCTAGGAGTTTTATACTTTCAGGTCTTGTGTTTAAGTTTTTACCCTATTTTGAGGAGATTTTTGTGTATGCTGTAAGATAATCTCATTCTTCTGCAAATTGATATTTAGTTTTCCAACACCATTTATTGAAGAGTCTATCCTTTTCCATGTGTATTCTTGGGACCCTTGTAAAAACTAGTTGGACATATATGCTTGAGTTTGTTCCTGGGCTCTCTATTCTGTTTTGTTGATCTATGTGTCTGAATGTATGCCAGTACCATACTGTTTTGATTACTACAGCTTTGTAGTATAGTGAGAAATCAGGAAGTGTGAGGCCTCCAACTCTGTTCTCTCAAAATTGCTTTGGCTATATGGTATCTTTTGTGACTATAAAAATTAGGATTGTTTTTCTATATTTGTGAAAAATGCCATTGGAATTTTGATAGGGACTATACTAAATCTGCATATCATTTTGAGCAGCATGGAAAATTTAACTATATTAATTTTTCCAATTCATGAGCATCAGATGTCTATTTGTTTGTGTCTCCTTCAAATTGTTTCATCAGTGTTTTTGGTTTTCAGTATATGAGTCTTTTACCTCCTCACTTAAATTTATTCTTAAGTATTTTAGTCCTTTCAATGCTATTATAAATGGGACTGTTTTCTTGATTTCCTTTTTGGATAGATCATTGTTAGTCTCACTGAATTTCTTTTAAAAGCTGAATTTTAATGGATAATACAGAACAGAATTTTCAAATGGAGCTCTTTGTACTTTTATTTTAGATGAGGTTCCAAAGGTTAAGAATGATATTATAGGGCAAGTCATCCTCACTTCTAAAGCAGAAGTCTAGACCACCTGTGAAGGCCATGTGGGGTGGCCTTTCATCATCACTCAACCTCAAGACTATGTAAGGGGCAAGAACCCCAAGTGAGGATTTTTTTAAAAGAGAGTTGTCAGTGTGCTTAGAGTCAGGTCCCCTCTCATGGAGGGACTTGCCTTAGCCCAAGTGAAGTGTGGTTTCAAGAGAACCACTCAGAGTTATTGGCTTATGTGTCCTGGCATTTGGGATGAAGAGAACTAGTGCCTAACTTAAGCTACATTGGGAACCTATGCTTGACTAGAAGAGCTGAATGGCCATATTGGAGAAGAAAAGCACTTCCCCCCAAATAGGAGGCCAAAGTGCATGTTTTCCCTGCAAAACAGGGTGCCATGAAAAGACTTCTCACCCAGGAAGAATATCTACAGGAAGAAAAAGCTCCTAAGAGGACAGAACTCTGGAAGCTTATAAGCTGCATGGGGATAATAAACAGAAGATTGGAGGAGAAACATGGCCTGCATCAAGGGGACAATAGCTACAGCCCAGTCACAGACTTCTGAGAAATCTGCCAGAGTGCCCCATGAGGTCAAGATGACACATTTTTTATTCACCCCATCTAGAGGGCACTTAGGTCAGATTACAGTCAGCCTGATAAGGAAGGTCTTTTCTTACCTACCTCTCTCCTCTCTTCCACATGATATAACCCCAAAAGAGAGGTCCAAACCAATAAGCAGGAGTGCGGGAGAGGATTGAGCCAGGAAATCACAGACATTTCTTCCACCCCAACCCCCACAGACATGAAGCACACAACCTTCCATCCCCAGCTGCTGCAGCTGAGGTACACCCATGTGTGGTTGGTAGGAGAGGGGAGGAAAGTTCTGGATCAAATTAATTTTTTCCAAGTTTTGACATTACATTTGACAAGCCTTTTTAATTATTGACACAAGTCCATTCTTGAATCTGAAAGGGACCAGACAACATTTATTATATGAAAATCACCAGAAAAAGCCTATAGAGGCTAAGGTGAAATTATTCAAGAGAGCTCATCTGGAGTTAATCATGGGGAAAAGAAAATTCCTTTTTTTTTTTTTTTTTTTTGCTAATGTACTCAGTTCAGCTCATTTATTCAAAAGTTATTTGTACATTCAGGTTGCTGCTGTCAGAGTGATCTGGTTTGTCAAGCTCAGTTGTTCAAGACTTTGCCTTATTTCCATGTAAAACTGAACCTGGAATTTAATTTATTTCTTCAAATAGTAATATTTTTACTTGACCTTCCACCTATTGACATACTGTCTACCCACACAGCCACCCAGCTTCCTTGGCAAATGTGTAAATTGTACTCCATCGATTCACCTGCAGCTCAAAGAACCTCTAAACCCATAATGACATTAGTTGCCGCACTTAAAAGAATATAGGCCATCAACTACATCTAAACACATCTGCGCCGGTTTGCCAATCCCTGATGTCAGGATTAGAGGGATATTGACCTTCAGACCAGCATAAAGGAAATATATGGTGTGAAATCTTGATCTCTGCCCAAGACTGTCTGCCCAGGGGAGGCAGATTATTTGAGGAACATGTGCTCACTCAATGGCTACGGCAATGTGTATTGCCCGGATTACTGGTCTGGAAAGGATTTTCAGGACCACCCCCACACCCCCGGAGGGGAAAGGACAATAAGCAGGACAGAGCTCATTACATGTTGTGTGGTGTGTTTACAGACACTCAGTAATTTATGAAATGAATGCAAGAATAGGCCGGCCAATAGCTTTTTTTCCACAGCTACCTTGTTCTGAAGAGGGAAGACTGGATAAGCAATACTCGATACTTCTGCCCCCCACTGTGATTTACATTTGACAATCTTGTCCAATGGGATATCTTCCAGTGTAATCCTCCAGCCATTCTGACATGCTTTCTCATAAATCAGTTTTGTTGCTTCCCCTAGGCAGCTGCTTCCTTTAGTCTGTACCCCTCAGTGTCTGATCCCCACCTACTGAGCACTAAGCGTCCTTACTTGTAGAGCTAGCCAATGGTTAGGGTCAAACTGGACCTGATATTTTATCTGAAGTGTTCAGGAGTAGAAAGAATCTAGACTGTGGAGATTAGCTGAAGCTTCAGAGAAGCTAAAGCTTTTGATATTAGCTAAATATCAAAACCAACACCATCAAGTCCAAGGGTTCATATGCAGACAAAAATCTGAGGCAGAGCCCAAAGGCCTGTGGCCTGGTAGACAGTGAAAAGGGAAAGTAGGCAAGTTGGTTGTGCTAGAAATGCGAGCTCTGTGTAACTGGGGTCCTGCTTGTCTTGTTCGTTGTTGTATCCCAACACCTCTTAAGTTCCTGGCACCTTTTAGGCACTCAGTGTGTATTTGTTGAATGAATAAATGTCCTTGGATGATTGCCACCATTGGGGCTGGCATTTTTGAGGCCTGTTCTTTTAGTCAAACATCCTGAAGCCAGTTCAAAGCCAGAGTTCGAAGGCATAGGGCGCTACTCAGAGCACTGGGAGCGCCTGAGTTAAGTACTGCCTTAAGGCAATGTGAGACTGAGACTGGTCAGGTGTCTCTGATTGTTCCACCCCATCAGGTTACCTTGTCTCCCTATTTAGGTTGTCAGCCTCATGTCTTTTCCTAGGACAGTGCTGCCAATGCAGCTGGGACTCAGAAAACACCCATCAGTTCAGGCTGAGTTGCGCCGGGCTCCCTGGGTAACTTCTGCAGTTTGTTACGAGGCTCTCCTTCTCTAGTCAAAGAACATTGTTTTCGTTATCTTACATTCATCAAAAAAAAAAAAAAATCCTTAAGCTGAGGAAGAAAAAAAATACAAACTGGATGTTTGCAGCAAGACATGTAGCTTAATAATTAGGACTGAATTATACAGTGCATTCCATAGTAGAATTTGGAATGAAACCACAGCCTTTTGAAGCTGGTCTCCATGACATGTTCCATCTTGTTTCCTTTCTTAAAAGAACACAAAGGGTGAATCCTTTTAGCTTCTGAGACATAAGGCAGCCAGTCATCATGTGATTTCACAATGACCCACTAGATTACCAAGACAAAATTTGGATTTTTCAGTTGTAATTCAGTGTTTCTTCTAAGAAAAGAAGTTTTGTTTAGCCTAAAAGAGCCACTGATTTAACATTTTTTGACATTTTAGACTGAAAATTGTTCCAAACATAATTTGTTACTCTTTTGACAGAGGTCCAGATTTTGTAAAGTGAGAAACAGCTATTCTCATACCTGAGCCTTGATCTAAAATGGTTTCTCAATCTCAGCACCACTGACATTTTGGACCAGATAATTCTTTGTTGTGGAGGCCATCCTGTCCTGTGCTATATAACATGTGGTATCCTTGGCTTTGGCAGGTGGCACCCTCCCCGCCAATTGTGGCAAACAAAAATGTCCCCAGACACTGCCAAATATCCCTGGGAGGGGGGCGGCCAAGTTTCCCTGCTGAGAACCACTGATCTACAACAGTCCTGTGGTTCAGTGTGGTAGGATCTTATTTTAAGGAGCTCTTGTGACTCTCCAGAAATTTCCCAACCATATCACTTTAGCATGAGAGTAGATCAGATTTTCTTCTTGCTTTTTAACAAATATGTTCATTTGACTATATTCTCTTTTCCTGTCTAATATTAGAGGTATTTTATATTGCAGCCTTCTTAAGGTAACAAATGTTCTTTTTCTTTCCTTGAATTTCTTCACAGAAATAGGAATCGTATTTGGTCTGATGGACACATTTAATGTATATTAACTAACCCTGTGAAAAACTCGGTATGAGAAACTCATTTCTGCTTTCAGCTGGTTAGTATCATAAGGGCATAATTGTTTTCTTTTTGGTCATTGTCGGATTCTCAGTACCTGGAAGAATACCCGGTATGTAGTCATGGCTTAATAAATATTTGGTAAATTAATTATGTCACTTCTTTTCCAAAAAATATTTACTGGGCTCCCAGTCCCATTTCCTAAGGGATAACACTGAGAATTCTTGGGCTGGAGCTTAACACTTTCTTTATTCTGCATTTTCTAATCTTCTTTCCTGCTTCTATGCTACATAATCCCATCCTCTGACCCAAACTTATCTCCTAATATTTTCTCAAATTCCCACAAACATTCTTGCCAATGCACAAATTACTCACTTTGCTCTCTTTGCTTAGAATTTTTTTCAAGCTCTCAACTGAGTCAAATAAATGCAACACATACTTAAAAGGTCAGTCATCTTATTTCCTCTCTTTGGTAACATTTCCTGGCTCCAAGAACCCACAGGGACATCTTCTTACTCAAAGTCAAAAATTTGCTAGCCTGTACCTCTCCCTGAGTATTTTAATTCTAAAAGATGCAGCACCTTTCACTATACTATTTTTGAATTATCATTTTTGTGGGCAGATATAATCTCTTTCCAAGTACACTGCAACTATTTTGAAGGCAGAAATAAATTATCATCTCTTGTTAAAGTCATCATAGAGTATATTAAATGACACTTATATAATGAAGGAGCAGTATTCTCCTTAATTCATTTATTCAACTAGTACCTTTTTTTCCCCTCATTTTTTAAATTTAATTTCTTTTCAGTGTAACAGAATTCATTGTTTATGAACCACACCCAGTGCTCCATTCAAGTAGTACTTTTGTGCATCTACTCCATGCTGGGTATACGTCCCCTGTCCTCACAAAGTGTTTAGGCCAATTGGAGAAACCTGGTATCAAATGTGGCAAGAACTAGATTTGAGTCCAAAGACTTTGGTGTGAATACTAACTTTGCCACTTACTAGTTGTGTGGCTTTATCCCAATGACTTCATCTGGAAAATGGGGATGATAATGCTTGCTCTGTCTACCTCCCATAATAAAGATCAAGCTGTATTGCATTTTATGTGCAAATATTTTCTAAATGACAGGATATGGTAGTTTTAATTCATCCACAGGTTCTTTAATACTCTTCCCTTCAAGAAGTGGAGCCTAATTCTCCTCTTGAGTCTGAGCTGGACTTAGTGACTCGCTTCTAATAAAGCAAAATGATGAGTGCAATAAAATGGCAGTGCAACTTCTGTCTTGGTTACTCTGTTTCTTGAATTCCTTGGTCTGAGCAAGGGCAGCTGTTTCGATGTGAGAAGCTTTCTGGAGAGGCCCATATGGTGAGGGACAAGGGCCTCCTGACAACATGCTCAGACTTGGAAGCAGAACCCTCAGCCCCAGTCAAGCCTTCAGATAACTGAAGCCACAACCAACCCCATTTGACTCTAACCTCATGAAAAGACCTGATACATACCATCCAGCTCAGCTGCTCCTGGCTTTCTGACCCCAAAATCATATAAGACAATATATGTTTTAAAAGTTGCTAATGTCGGGGATAATTGATTAGGGAGAGCTGGGTAACTGGATAATACGTACAGTACTAAAGAAATTTAAGGTATTGTTTTTGACTGTGCATATATTTGTTGAATGAAGGATAACATAATCTACTGAGGTTTATAGCTGAATGATGAGTTAGGAGTGGAAGAAAAAGCAGCTTCCAATAAAAATTGCAAAACACTAAGAACTAGGAGAAATCAGATGAATGTAAAATTTCTGCTGGGTGATCTGCAGACATTTCCCACCCTGCCACATACTTCATTTTCTGAGAGGTATCAACCTGTGACAGTGACTGCAGGCTATGAGCCAAAGGGTACAGGCTGAAAGAATTGTTCATTTCTCCTGACTGCTTTTGGTTTATTTCATTTTCCATTCTCATTTTGAGCTAAAATTGATAGTTTTAATTAAGTAAGAAACGAGAACTGTACTTCTCCTTTGTACAGGATATATGCATATATACACTAAAGAAAGTAACCATGGTTCTTTGTTAAACACAAAGGCTATAGGCATGGGAATTTATGACTTGTTTGCATCAGTGCGACCTTCTGAAAGTCACTGCTCTCCCTTTGCCAAAGTAACACTGACCCAGCCTGGCCTTCATTATTAATAATGCCATTGGGAGGCTGAATTCACAGTCCTCACCAGTCAACTTTGTCAAAATTAATATGAACTAGAACAAATTTAAATTTAAAACTATCTAACTACATCTGGTCCACAGGATGCCCATTTATAACCAATTTCTTAAACACCCCACTGAGAACACAGTTGTGGATGAGACTGTCAATTTATTACCCTATTTAATAATAAATACAGAATTTAAATTTCTCACTGAATATTTATTGACCCTAATTTTGCCAGGGTTTCAAGTGAAGGGCTTTGGAAGCTATGTTAACTCTTTAAAGCTGTAAGAATAGTACTTAATATATTTGCCTAAAATGTTATAGGTAATAAAAGAATGTGAACCATACAAATTTTCTGAAAATGTTTTATCAATCTGCTTGGTTAAAAGATTGATAGCTCATGGAAAATAAAACAGTGTAGTCACTAGTTGAAGATGACATGATACAATAGATAAAAAATCCTAAAGACACCACCAAAAAATCATTAGAAGTAATAAATGAATTCAATAAAGTTGTAGGATACTGAATTAATACCCAGAAATCAGTAGCTTTTCTATATACTAATAAGGAAGTCTCAAAAAGAGGAATTAAGAAACAATTCTGTTTATAATTGCACCAGAAATAAAAAACAAAACCAGAAAAACATTAAGAATAAGCTTAATCTAAGAGGTGAAAGACCTGTATTCTGAAAACTATAAAATACTGATGAAACAAACTAAAGATGACACAAATAAATGGAAAGCATTCTATGCTCATTGATCAGAAGAATTAATATTGTTAAAATATCCATACTAATCAATTCAGTTTAAAGATTCAGTACAATACCTATCAAAATACCAACATCATTTTTCACAGAACTAAAAGAAATAATACTAAAATTTTCATGCAACCACAAAAGACCCCAAAATAGCCTAAAACAATCTTAAGAACAAAGCTGGAAGTATCACAATTCCAGATTTTAAGATATACTACAAAGCTATAGTAATCAAAACAGTATGATACTGACACAAAAACAGACACACAGGGGTGCCTGGGTGGCTCAGTGTGTTAAGCCTCTGCCTTCAGCTCAGGTCCTGATCCCAGGGTCCTGGGACCTAGCCCCACATTGGGCTCTCTGCTCAGCAGGAAGCCTTCTTCCCCCTCTCTCTCTGCCTGATTCTCTGCCTACTTGTGATCTCTCTCTGTCAAACAAATAAATAAAATCTTAAAAAAAAAAACAGACACACAGATTGTGGAACAAAATAGAAAGCTCAGAAATAAATCCATGCTTACATGGTCAATTAATCTATGACAAAAGGCAAGAATATACAATGGGAAAAAAATCTCTTTAACAAATAGTGCTGGGAAAACTGGAGAGTTACATGTGAAAGAGTAAAACTGAGCTATTTTCAAATACCATACACAAAAATAAACTCAAAATGAACTGAAGACCTAAATGTGAGACCTAAAACCACAAAAATCCTAGAAGACTACATGAAAATAAAAACCTTTTGCACAACAAAGGAAACTATCAATAAAACAAAAAATCAACCTACCAAATGGGAGAAGATATCTGCAGAAAATATATATGCAAACTATATATCCAATAAGAGGCTAATAGCCAAAATATTTAAAGAACTTATAAAACTCAATACCCCAAAATAAAAATCCAATAAAAAAATCAGCAGAAGACATGAACAGACATTTCTCCAAAGAAGGCATCCAGGTGGCCAAGAGATATATGGAAAGATGCTCAACATGTTACACTCAACGGAATGGCTAAAATCAAAAACACAAGAAGCAGTAAATGTTGGCAAGGATGTGGAGAAAAAGGAACCCTCATGTACTGTTGGTGGGAACGCAACTGGGGCAGCTGCTCTGGAAAACAGTATGGAGGTTCCTCAAAAATTTAAAAAGAGAACCACCCTATGATCCAATAATTGTGCTACTGGGTATTTACCAAAAAACCCCACAAAAAACACAAATTCAAAGGGATACATGTTGGTAGTGTTATTTATAATAGTCCAACTATGGAAGCAGCCAAATTTCCATTTATCCAGATGAATGGGTAAAGAAGATGTGATATCTATTACTCTATCTATATCTACATTTATATCTATACAATGGAATGTTATTCAGTCATAACAAAGAATGAAATCTTGCCATTTGCAACAACATGGACACAGCTAAAGAGTACAATGCTGAGCAAAATAAGTCAGAGAAAGACAAATACTATATAATCTCACTCATGTGGAATTTAAGAGACAAAACAAATGAGCAGAGAGAAAAAGAAAGAGAGAGAGAGAAATTAAGAAACAGACTCTTAATTATAGAGAAAAACTGATGTTACCAGAGGGGCGGGGGTGGGGGTATGGGTGAAATAGGAGATGAGGGTTAAGCAGTGCACTTGTCATGATGAGATGATGAGCACCAGATAATGTATGGAGTTGCTGAATGACTGTATTGTACACCTAAAATTAATATAACACTATATGTTAACTAAACATATAGTTTAGTTAACTGGAACTAAAATAAAACATAAAAAATAAAATAAAGAACTTATACAATTCAATACCAAAAAAACCAAACAATCCAATTTAAAAAAATGGGCAGAGAAGCTGCAAATATGAAAATTTCATATTTTTTTCCTACAGAAGACATACAGGAAAATGCAAATCTAAACCACACTGAGAGGTGCCTTGGTGGCTCAGTGGGTTAAGCCTCTGCCTTTGGCTCAGGTCATGATCTCAGGGTCCTGGGATCGAGCCCCACATTGGGCTCTCTGCTCAGCAGGGATTCTGCTTCCCTCTTTTTCTCTTCCTGCCTCTTCTGCCTCCTTGTGATCTCTCTCTGTCAAATAAATAAATAAAATCTTAAAAAAAAAAACAACACACTGAGATATCACCTTATCTCTGTCAGAATGGCAAAATCAAAAAGACTAGAAATAACAAATGCCAGAGAAGATATGGAGAAAAAAAGAACCTTTGTGAGAATACAGCTACTATGGAAAAATAGTATGAAGAAAAAAATAAAAAGTGAAGTACCATATAATCCAATAACTTCACCACTGGGTATTTACCCAAAGAAAATGAAAACATGAATTTGAAAAAATATACGATAGGCACTCCTATGTTTATTACAACATTATTTACAATAGCCAAGATATGGAAGCCACCCAAGGGTCTACTCAATAGAGGAGTGGATAAGGAAGATGGACTATTATGCACCTTTAAAAAAGGATGAGTTTGTGCTATTTGCGACCACATGGATAGAGCTTGCGGCTATTACGCTACATGAAATGAGTGAGACAGGGAAAGATAAATACCATATGATTTCACTTATATGTGGACTCTAAAAATAAACACAGATAAAGAAACAACCAGGACAAATCAGACCTATAAATTCAGAGAACAACCTTATGGTTGCCAAAGGTGGAGGGGGTGGGAATGGGCAGAACTGGTGAAGGCGAGTAGGAGATACAGGGTTCTAGTTATAGAAGAAGTAGGTCATGGGATGAAGGGCACAGCATAGGGAACATAGTCAGTGTTGTATTTTAACAGTGTTGTATGGTGACAGACAAGTGGCTACCATTGTGCTGAGCACCTCGTAACAGGAGCTGAATCACTATGTTGTACACCTGAAACTAACATAGCATTGTGTGTCAACTACACTCAAATAAATAAAAAAAAAATAATTAAAAAAAAAAAGTAAGACTGAAAACATTCTTACTTGTAGGAGACATGCTGTTGATTGGAGAAGGTTGGGTGCCAACGGTTGATGTGACAACATCATGCAGAGGACCTACGGAAGGGTTCACTGAGCCTGAAAGGATGAAATGGATAATGATGATGAACAAAATATTGTAATAGAAAGACGATGTGCTGACCTAATCTCCCCCACAACTTTATCCATTTATCTCAGAAATCGTTATTGAAGGTCTGTTACATTAAGGCTGTGGGACATGGTGGTGGAGGACATCAGGCTGCCTTCACGGACCAGACCCTAGGTAACGGGCAGGGCACCATGGGGTTGCAAAGAAAGGGCACCGGCTGAGATTGGGACGTCAGGAGAAGCTTCCTGGAGAAAATAACATTTAACTAAGCACTGGTAAAACAACTATAGCAGCTAATATTTCAAAGTATTTGCAAAGTAATCATACAATCTACAAATCTGCAAGCCTGTAAAATTTTATTGGCAAGAGTAGAAACAATGAGGTAACTATCCAACCGGAAGTAACATCAATGAGCCTAAGATTAATGGTATTATTACTGCCATTTCTAAAATGCCTGTTTTGGTCAGAAAATTTTTATCTGGTTATAACTTTTCTCTCTGTGTGTGGGGGGAGCAGGTAGGGATGAAAGAGAGACTAGAATATATTGTTTTATCATATAATACATTTATATCGGTTCCTTAAAGCTCCCACTATTCAACTGTAAAATAGTCCTACTAACAGTATAAAACAATCTACAAATGCCAGAAGGATCTACTGACTTTAGGAAGGTCAGGGTTAAATATGGTTAAATGATTTTGAGGTGAGGGAATTTTGCAACTTTCTAGATATAATGACATTGGGTAGAGTGTCACACATCTGATGAGATGTGTCAATTACTTGGACATTTAATTATAAATTATACTATTGGTTCTGTTCTATAATTTATTTTAAGAGAAAAGAATATATTCTATAAATTGTGTCACCTGATAGCACATAGCACATTGGACGGGATCTGTGTTTTGTAATCAAGATGCTTCTGTGTTTTATTTTCAGTGTTGGTAGTGTTGTTGCTGTTGGCTGTAGGTGATGCTTACAGCTGGCTCTGACTTGTTATCATATAAATGATCCCTTGCTATTAATCTCTGAGGAGGTAGGTGTGGGATGGGTAGAAAGTTACCTGAGAGCATACAAATAGGCTAGTGGAATGACCATTTTCTTCCACCCATCCCATCTGAAACATATTTGAACACTTCAGCCTGACATTCAAATCTGATCATTATTTTCCTCCCCCTGTTCCATTCCCCACTTCATTTCCCGATGCTGCCTATCATCTTTTACAACTCGAATCACCCACTCAATCCAAGGGGTGATATTTCAACCTGATCTCTGTGGATTCTTGCTTTGTGTGCATGCTGTTTCCTTATACTTTCCCATTGCAAACAGCCTGGTATGCACCATCTGAAACTTGAAGAATCCCAGGGATCTTGGTGATGTGCTCAGAGTCCTAATGTTTACCTTAGCAGGGACCTTAGTACTCTATATCATCAATATACCCCTCAAGAGAAGTGACTGTGTTGCTCCTCATGGTATTTCTGGTTCCTGGCAAATGCAAGTGGAGGAATGAATGCATATGGATTCATTCTAAACACTGAAAGAGAGAAGACCAGCTTTAAGTGCCTATCTGATGGCTGGTGCATCATGAGCATCATCTGCCAAAGCAGTAGCCTTAGTAAGCATGGGCCTGGAAAAAGAATGCCTTGGTGTTTTGCTCTGTAGACTGATTGGAACAGAGGGTGGCAAACTACAGCCCACAAATCAAATTCCACCCATCGCCTGTGTTTGTAAGTAAAGTTTCATGGGAACACAGCCATGCCCATTTGTTTATGTAATGTCTATGGCTATTTTTGTACTCCAGTGGCAGAGCTGCGTAACTGCGATAGAGACCATACGGTCCACAAAGCATAAAATATTTACTATCAGGCAGATAAAAACAGAACATGTTTGCTGACTTCTGGAAAAGAAGATGTTGATAGGTTATGCTTAATCCTAGATTTCTGCAAAGGGAAACATTTATTTTTCATTTACTGACTATTTCTATTTTAAGATATTATTCTGCCATGTTTAACACCACATGGCTTTGTAATCTGAGGGCTTCTCAGCATACATATCCTTACAGTGTATTAGGAAGTTGCCACTGCAAGATTTGTATTTAAAGATGAACTCTTTGCCCTGTAACAAAAATAATGCATGGCTTTCAACATGAAACCTGCAGCCAGGAAAAAAAAAAAAAAAAAAAAAAAGCCCTTCTGGTTTCAGATTGTCCTGTAAAGTAGAAACTCTGCCTTGGTCAAAACAAAACTCAGAGGGTGTAGAAAGAAGTGGCTAAAACCTAACAGGAAATCAAAACAAAAACAACAAAACTATTTCCCAAAAGTCAAAAGCAGAATTTAGAAGAAGCATGTCAGTTGGTTTTCAGACCATCACATTTGGCAACCGGCTCTCTAAAGGGATGAAGCTGCTGGCCTAAAGCAACTTCATCTGCTCCTGAGTGTGTCTCCTCTGCAGGCCTGGCAGGACGCTCAGGAACACCTTCATGGTTACTAGTGGCCAGGTGTTTGTCTGTCCCACAAGGCAGCAGGTCAGTTCTAGGCCTTCCTCAGAGCTTGGATCAGCACTTAACTGGTCCATCTAGAAATGAACCAAACTTCAGATCTTCCTAGATCCTTGCTTGTCAAAATGTAGTCCATGGCTTCTTTTAGGAGCGTGTTTAGAAACGTAGAATCTCTGGCCCTCCCCCTCCAGCTCAACTTAGTGAATCAGAATCTTCTTTTTAACAAGATTCTTGGGTGATTTCTGTATATATTAAAGTCCTTAACTGATACCCTTAGGATCCCTAGGATCAGACAGGGTATGAGAAAAATCATGAAATAGGAAGGATTTGGCATATTCTGCCTCAATATTCAGTTGTTCTCTTGCCGCACTATTGAGATATCCCTTTCTGATCCTTTCTCCATATTCCAAAATACACATGCACCCTCAAACAGACATGACTCATCAACCCCTAAATCTCTGTCTATCCCAAATGGAAAGCTATTTAATGATGAATAACAGCTGATGACAGCGAGGACATTACCCACCCCAGGGGGTATTTGCACTCAAGTTTTGTTTTAAAATAAAGAAAAAAAAAATCACCTCCACCTCAAAACAAAACAAAATAAGACAAGGCAACTCTGTATATGCCAAAAAAGTTGACCCAACAGTGCTAGAACTTTAGACATTCTGGTAAGCCAGGGTAGCAGTGAAGCAAGCTACCTTGGCCCCTCCTGTTAACCTAGTAGTCTTTGAACTTTATCAAATGCCCTTAGGTCATGTGATGGATTAACTTTCCTTTGAATAGCTATAGATCTTGCATTCATTCTTTCCTAGAAAGAACAGAGCACTCCTACACCTCTTGAAACAGGAAGCAGACCCCCTTGCACAACCCTCCAGCACTGAGATAAGGTCTCTAGCTGGTAACACCAAGTCTGCATATCATCAAGAAATGTTACAGAGCACTACATTCCCTTACCAACTAACTGCCCTGAACCCCTTAAAAAACTCCCGGACCAGGGAGAAAGCCTTTGGACAAGAGTCCACCTTCTCCCCAGGTGGCCAGTCTCTTGAATAAGGCTCATATTGCTTTCTAGGCAAAACTCTTTTTTTTTTTTTTTTTAAAGATTTTATGTATTTGTTAGAGCCCAAGGCAGAGAGAGAAGCAGGTTCCCTGCTGAGCAAGGAGCCTGATGCGGAACTCCACCGACCACCCTGGGATTGATTATGACTTGAGCCAAAGGGAACCGCTTAATGGACTGAGCCACCCAGCCAACCCCAAACTCTCTTGAGTATTGGCCTATTGAGCAAGGGGCAGCCAAACTTGGGGTTTGGTAACAGCAGGGTAGTATATTTTGGAAAGGATCTTTAAAAAAAATGTATTTATTGTTGAGTCACAGGAATCTGCTGGCCCTGGTACTCCATGGCTGCTTGATGAGCCACTGATCACCGGACCCTGACCCCTCCCCTTTTCCGAGTTTACTAGAATAAGAATCACTGAGCATTTGAACTTCCGGGGAGACTGTGAGGTAGGTGGGGAAAGGGCCGTCTCAGGGGACTATTAGCTTGCAGGCTTCCAACTCTTCTTTGGGAACAAAGGGCAGCAAAAGCTTCTCTTCCCTTACTAAATCTCCTTTTTGCTCTGTAATATTCTCAGAACTTCTCCACTTTAGATTTTTGTCCTATATTTTCATCTCAATATCTGTCAACAATAATGGCTTGATAAAGCAATAACTGTTGCACAAGGCATCAGAAGTTTTCCCAGTGTTCATAAAGCACCCAGCAGTACTATCATGAGCAGAAAGTACGTTTGGAAGAAAGTGTTTCAGAACTTAAAACAAGTAAGGGAGTGTGATCCAGTGATGACACTGCTTTACAGAGTCTCTGCTACATCTTCTAAATCATTCCCAAAGATCCATGCTAGAATGTGACTAGAATGTAAGCTGTAATTTTGGGAAACTGCACTCTTCAGGATTTATTGGTTTTAATATTTGATCATAAGGGCTAAAAAGTCATTTGACAATTTAAAAATAACCATTTGCTCAGAACCTAAAATTATACTAGATCAAGGGCTGTCCTGTAAAACTGGAATTGTGGTATGCTTTGGGAATCAGGATCAGTGCCCTTCCTTATTATACTAAAATTAGTCATTATTTTCTGATCTTAGGACTTAGCTTAGCTCCAGAAAATGTGAAGACAAGCCACAGATTGGGAGGAAAATATTTGCAAAAGATTCAACTGGTAAAGGACTATTATTCGAAAAATACAAAGAACTCTTGAGACTCAACAGTAAGATAACAACCTACCTGATTTTAAAATGGGCCAAAGACTTTAATAGACATCTCAGTAAAGAAGATAAATGGATGGCAAATAAGCATATGAAAAGATGATTCACATAATATGTCATCAGAGAAATGCAAATTCAAACAACAATGAGATATCATTGCACAGCTATTAGAATGGCCCAAATCCATAACACTGATGGTTTAAATGCTGGAGAGGATGTGGAGTAACAGGAACTCTCACTCGCTGCTGGCAGGAACACAAGATAGTACTGTCACCTTGGAAGAGAGTGAAGTGTCTTCTTACAAACCTAAACATACTCTTACCTGCAGTCCAGCAATTTTATTCCTTTGTATTCACTCAAAGGAGCTGAAAACTCGTGCCCACACAAAAACCTCCACATGGATCTTCACAGCAGCTTTATTCATAATTGTCCAAACTTGGAAGCAACCAAAATGTTTTTCAGTAGGCGAACAAATATATAAATTGCTCCATGTATAAAACTGAATAGTATTCAGTACTATTGAAAAAAATAGGCTGCCAAGCCATAAGACAACACTGAAGAACCCTAAATACACATTATGAAACGAAAGAAGCCAATCTGAGAAAGCTACATATGGTATGACTCCAACTATATGACATTTGGAAAAGGCAAATCTAAAGACCAAAAAAAAAAAAAAAAATCAGTGGTTGCCAGGGATTGGAGTTGGGGTAAAGGATGGATAGGAGGAGCAAAAGGATTTTTAGGGTGAGAAAATTTAAGGCTGTTTGAAACTACTGGCAGGTACATGTCATAGTACCTTTGTCCAAACCCATAGAATATACAACACCAAGTGTGAATCCCAAAGTAAATTATGGACTTTGTGTTATTATGATGTATCAGTGTAGGTTCATCAGTTGTAACAAATGAACCATTGTGTTGAGTCAAGCTGATAGCGAGGGAGAATGTACATACGTGGGGGAGGGTATATAGGAAATCTCTGCACCTTCCTCTTTTGCTGTCAACTTAAAACTTCTCTAAGAAAATAAAATAAAATAAAACCTTTAAACCAAGGAAAACTCAGTTTTAATGTCAGGAAAGATTGGAATTTTAAACATGGTTCTGTGATGGGATTTAGGAACTTAAGGTTGTTTGGGTGTTAGCTCATGTTCTTAGAGTCTGTCAAAGTTACTGGCAAATCCACATGAGAACCAGTTACTTTTACCCTATTCTAAGACTGTAGCCCTTAACTGTGTCCAGCCTTCTAGAAAGGACGTGCATTTATCTCTGAAGGAACTAGACAAAACTAAGTATGGATGTTCCAGTGTAAATCCATGACCACTACTGAATGATTAACTCAGAGTTCACAGGGAGAAGCTTGTGCAGCATTATAAACATGATGCCACTGTCCCAGATTCAGAATGGCACCTGCTCCTCAATGGTGGATTTGCATTGAGCCATGTACCCTTCCCATCCAAGGCTCCCAGGAACCAACTGCCTGCATTTGTGAAAGGGCTGGGTAGGACCCAAGACACAGACAGTGGCCTTGAAGCAAAGGGAAACTTTTCCTTATAAGCTATCCTGGATTTTACGAGTGTGTTACAGACTACAGTATCTCTGAAAATAGGAAGGTGGTAAAAGATGTTAATGGTCTTGCAGAGTTGTAATAATGGCTAACAAATCTGCTTAAGTATTACTTTACTGTTATCTGTGCATGTTTGATAGTTGTCGTTACAAACTTCTATTTTTTATAGGCAATCTGTTGTCACTGTATTTGTTGAGACATTTGTTCACATCTTTTAGATAGAAAAATCTCCATTATCTGGTGAGGTATAGAGTAGTGAATATTCTGGTTAAGCAAATGTTGTGATAAGTAGAATGATCCTGCATATCAATTTTCAAGTCATAAAAATCTTCAATGTGTCAGATTCTGTGCTTCAACCTAGGGGCATGAAAATCATGAGGATAGAGTCCTTATCCTCAAGCTATTTATATCTCATACATGGCTTAAGTATTAAAATTATAAATTCTATATATAATTTAATACTTAAGTATTAAAATTATAAGTTCTATATATATAATTGAAGGTTTTTAGTGACTCAGAAGGGATTTTAGGATTTTAAGAATCTCTCTTGATCATCAATATATTAGTGTTAATTTTCATCATATGGTATGTTAGCAAAAAGCTATTATTAAAGAAAGTTGGAAAAAATTTGCCATATTCATCAGAAATTCTCAGGAACAGGAGTCAGCTACTTTTTATTTGAAGAAATTCTTTTAAGCAGAGTCCCATTGTTTTGTCAAAAAAGTTTTGATAGTATGAAATTTAATAATTTTGAGCTGTGTAAAGAGTTTGCTAAGATTAAACTACCATGGAAATAATGAGCGTTCTATTTATTCTAATTAGAAGGGTTCTGAGTTTATGGCAGTCTTGATCACCCCTGGTTGACCTTATTAAATAGACAACTCACCCAAGGAAAAAGTGATCTTTTCAGATGAGATATTCCACACTTCATTTCCGGGGACTGGAGACAGAGCCATACACCAGATGGTCAGGTTGTTTGATTCGGCTGGTTTATTACCATATACCCTTGTCAAAACAGACTTCAGCTCCAAAAATCCACCTTTGTCTTTTCTCTCTTCATTAGTAATGTATATTCCTACAAGACAGATCCGGGACAAGATCAGTCACCAGTTTGATGTATGAGCCATAAAATGATGTCGAGGCATGGCTGGGGATGGTCCAGTTTACAGTAACAGAGTCTAAAATGGTCAAACCACAGCTTCTGCACGCTGAGGGTTTATTCCAGCAGGCCTAAACTGTTAACCTAAACTGTTTTGCTCAAGCTCCTGCATGGTATTGATCCATGGTCAAGGCACAAAATGTATCGATTAATAGTGTTGCTTTATTTGTGAACATGGGTCCGGGGTTGGGGGCCCGCTGTCCTAGCTCACCAGCATTATTTATTGGAAACAGTGAGATTGATCATTTGCATGTGACCTGGGCTAGAACCTGGGAAGGCTTTACTGTCAAGTCTGGTTACATAGCAGGAATATGTCTAAGTAAAATACAAAACAACCTCAGCCAAGATTCCATTTTGGGCTCCCCATTTCTGAGGTATTCTCTGCCATATTGGTGATCCCCCCCTCTGCCTTTAAAAAGAACCCTATGCCTGATTTCACTGGCCCCCTTGCTGTAAATCTAGACATGTGATATGTACCCTTACTTTAATGGTGTTTTTATATTGTGTCTTTTTCCTGAAATAAGCTATAGATTTATAACCATTGTCATTTTGGGTAGTTAAATAGAAACTATTTAACTGCCACTGTTAGTCCAGCCTCCAAATAGCACACATGGCAGCAGGACATTAATGTAAAACCATCTGTCACTGTAGGCCAGAACTTTCTGGACTTTCCGTAGCTTTTTTACATGACGGGCTCTAAATGCTAGTTTTGAAGTTGTTGCTTGCCAAAATAATAACTAAATGCAGTTTTACCACCCTGCCTGGCCTCATGGTTGGGAGGGTGACCCAGTACTACATCAAGCCAGGGCTTATTTAACAGGAGAACATATATCTAATGACCTTCAAGAGGTATTTTCAGGATTGCATCCATCATTATTAAGGGTGAATTATTTTCAAGTGAGTAACAAACCCAGTAAGAGTCTAAAAATGAATCAAGTGGATTGATATAATCGTTCATCAACATGAACTTTTTATTTTATCAGTTAAAAGTAATAATGTAGCAAAAGCTATGGGACTCAGTTACTGTTGAAAAGATATTGAGCTTTGAGCAAAAGAATGACTCAAGAGAAAGGGGAAGGGCTATTGTCCCAGGCAGGGAATGGCTGGGATCGTTCTGCCTGTTTACTACCTCTGAAAAATACAGCTTTGTACGCTCTCACCTGAGCTTGCCTCTGTGTGTGTTCCAGCTCCAAGACTTTTTAATCCTCCTAGAGGAGTTCCTTGTCATAAAGCCCAGTCCTTTATGTATACTTCCTCTAGTCTTCCACACCCCACCCCACTCAGAGCCTTACAAGAAAAAGTAGAAAGTATTTGTTTATTGATTTAAAGTAGTGGTGCTAAGTTATCTGATAAATGAAATTATTAATAAATGTATGATGAATTAAACTTTTTTTGCCCTCCTATAAGATATCTGCTTTTACTAATAGTTAAATAAAACATGAGCATTTATATTCGAGTTAAAGAAATCAGGTGTGGGGCTCCTGGGTGGCTCAGCTGGTCACTTGATTTTGACTCAGGTAATGATCTCAGGGTCCTGGCATCAAGCGAGGAATCTGCTTCCCCTCTTCCTTCCCCTCTGCCCTTCCCCTGCTTGTGCACACTCTCTCTAAGAAATCTTAGAAAAAAAAGAAAAAGAAGAAGAAGAAGCCAAGTGTATTTTTTAATTTTGGGAAATGTGACCCACACCGGTCCTCTTAGAGGCACTAGATGCGGTATCAGAAAATGGCACCTGGTAGGCAAGATGATGTTTGTTTTGGAATGAGAGTTGTTTTTAAATGCCAAGATCAACCTGGTCAATGGTAATTTCTACTCTTCTTTGTTTTCTTTCTTTTTTTGCCAAACTCATTTCGGCTGACTGATTTCCTTACCTTCTTTTTCACCTTGAGGAAAGCCTCCTTCTATAAACCATGTGAGATTTGCTGTGGGAAATACATTCCTCAGGGAGCAGGTGAATGTTCTCTGGGGGTAAAGGCAGAACATAGAAAGGCTTATTGGCAAATTCAGAAGAAACTGGTACCCCTTACAACCCCACCAACTGTCACATGCGGCAAACTGGCAGGAAAGGATTTTCTCCACTTTCAACAAAGCTGTGTTTACCTTTCAGAGGTTATGTGAAAATGTGAGCTACGAACTGGCTGTCTCCTATAAAGATGTCATGAATTCAGGGTTGGAATCATAGGTTAACTTATGAAGAATCTAGGACTAGACTACTGTTGCAAGTCTGGATTCTGGGTTCTGGAGAAGGCAGATCACAACTGCATACAGGAAGAATAAAATAATACTAGATGGAAGCCAAAGACTAGAAAAATGGAGAAGCTCCAACAGGCAGAAGCGAAAAGAATATTCTGTTAGACTAAAAGCTAAAAGAGATTCATATTTTGGTTGTTTCCACTCCCAAAATAATGTAAAGTACTACGTATAGCCACAAACAGAGACACCGTTATTATAAACACCTTACTTTTGACTTGTAGAGAATTTATGTAATTGGTTTTTCATTTTTTTCATCCTAACAATGCTAGAGGGCAGGGAGGACATGCCTTATCATTGCCATTTGACAGATGGGGAAAGCAAGGCCCCGAATCACAGAAGAGTGAAAGGGAGAAGGATGTAGTCGATGGCACAGTTGCGAACTCTGCCACTCCATCCCAGTCCAAGATACTTCCTGGTAAGACACATTGTACTAAAACATGAAAGAGACAGAACATGTAGCTTATGTTACAAAACCAGAAAGCTTAGGGGTAGGGTCAGTTATGTTTTACTTCCAACACCGTATTTGCTCTTTGTGAGATGATAGTTTATTTCAACAGCCTGGTGAAAATATCCAATAAGACTTTATAGGATTCTCATTATTTTATTGGGGGCACTGCAAAATTATAATCCCATTCATAGTTTTTTGTTTTCTCATCAAGAGATATATGTATTTCACACACAGCCAGCCCTGGTTCTTGTTCTCAAATATTTTCCACAATGGATGGATTCACTAGTTAACTAGTAAAGAACAATGAACTATACATAATACTTGGGGTGCCAATTTCCCCACAGACTAGTAATACCCAGAGAGTCTGGTCCTGAGCAGAGTTGAGAAACCAAATTTAAGGATACTAGAGTAGCATTTTTCTGGTGAGGTCCTACGGAGGTACAGTTTAGCACCTTCCCCATACATCCCTACAAAAAGCCCAAGGAAATCACGAGACTTTCAGAGGGGACTGTCTGTGGAATGCAGAATGGCACATAGAGAACACGGCAGCTGCCAGTGTTTCCACTCATCCTGTACTTGACAATGGAGACCTGTGCGTGGATCAGCCATGCAGACCTATGACATAATGTCACTTTTTGTCCTGGAAAATCAAATGTAAAACCAGGTCCCCTAAAATATAATTTATTTAATAAAGAAAAAAGAGGTTCAACTTCTTTAATTCAGTAAAATGCCCAAGATTGGTATTTATCTTCAGGTGGTCCAGGAAGGGATGTAAGTTACAGGAAATGAAATGTTGTTTTTTTTTTTTTAAAAAGTGGTAAAGGTTTCTGTTAACAGCAATACTTTAAACCACTCTCATGACTCATTTTCTCCATACTTGGTTAACCCACCGTAAGATGATAATACGGTAATATCAGGAACAAGTAAGGGTTCCATTATTTTATAAAGGCAACAGGCTTACTGAAGAAATCTCTTGTCAACATAATAAAAATATTAAAAAACTTTAACTCTTGTGGATTCTCTGAATTCAGATTTTATGGAGTGAGTCACATTTCAAATACTCTCTACCACCTCCAAACTGTGTTCCAAGATTTTTGTTTCAGAATGTGGTTCTTGTCCTGAACGCCTCCCTCCCAGTCTCTCTAAATTCGAAAAGCCACAGACTTAACCAGCTCAAACTGAAGTCAAACCTCTTATGAAACATCAAGTTTGGAGGGTTCTGCTGAGCAAGCAGAATTACTGCAGTTTGGGAACTTCCAAATGAGTCAGAAGAAAAACATGTTAAATTAAAAAATATATATATGAAGTATATATGGACAAGAGTCTGTGTGTATACACCCATGAGTGTACACAGACAATTTCCTCTGTTGAGAAGTCAAAATCACTCACTCACTTAACGCACTGCTGTTGCATTCAGGAGACTAGCCAAAGAACTGGTCTCTCTAACACATTTTCTAAGTGTACACAGAATTCCTGCGCAATTGCACAAAGAATGATGTAGTAAGTGGCAGAAAATATTTGGGCAGTTCTGTAGGAGGGCAGAGAAGGGTGAACTCTGGGAATAGGAGAATAGAGTTGTATTTTGCAGACAGGGAAGAGGGGGCCTGGACTCCACAGGTGGGCTGTTGCGGAAACTAGTGGGGAATTCACAAAGTTGGAGAGATGGAAAGGGTTCCTGTGAGTTGGGGGCATTGTCCCGGCAGCAGACGGACGCCGGCGGGAGATTGGAGCACAAGACTGGAGAGTCAGGAAAAGTGAATTCACATCTGGCTGTAAGAACGATCATTTCCTTTTTTTCTGTAGATGAAATACTGAAACGTTGACCATTTGTAAATGAGCTCAGATTCAGTTTGCCTAAATTTGGGCAGAAACTTTTCAGAAGGGCTTTCCGCAGAATCATTAAAAAAATAATTTTTTTAGTTTAGAAAGAGGAATCTATTTTTTTTTTTTTAAGTTCTCCTATTCGTTTACCCAGTCTTCACTTCTCTTTGGAGTCTTTCCTCCCCTCAACCTTCTTTCTTCACTTGAAATTCATCTTTCAGTCTCTGTTTTCTAGTCTGCCATTTCCATCTTTCTATAACTCAAGCATTTTCCTTCTACAGACACCTTCAAAATGTTTTCTTCAAAATGTTTCTCTCTCCTCTTGGTAGGTTCTCCCTCCTAAATATACATATACATAAATAATAGCATTTATGTGACTATTATGTGACTATTCTTTTATTTCCCTCCAACTGAGAATACAAGCCAATAGCAATTCAACCTTGCCAATTCCACTTACATAATATAATAAAAAGCAACCTCAAATCTGTCTCTCAACATCTCAGATTTCTTTAAACTTGGGAGGTTTCCTTTCACTTAATCTTCCCTTTCCTGCAAGCTCTTTTCCACTGACTATATTTACAACTTCCATAGTTTCCAAATCCAATGTTGAGACTCATGGTCTGACAACTGGACAAAATATTTGAAAGCACAGATGTCATTGAGGCCTGTGGTTTCTCTGCTGAAATCTCACCCTTTTCCCCCCCCTCAGTATTTTCCTTTGCTTTAAGAGGCCAGATGATCGAGTTATCTGGAAAGAGAGAGCTAAGACTTGTAGGTGCTTGACTTACCGTTTTATTACCAGCCCTGTTCCAGGAACCTCTTTTTTGGGGTGGGAGGGGGGCAGAGACAAAGTCTGCCTCAGTGCGTGGGCAGACTTGGACACACCCACCTGGAAAGGAGGTTTCCCTGGATGTGGGAGGGAACAGGAACTGCAGGTGCCCTCCCCCTGGGGGCAGGAGTCAGCTAATAGTTACCCACGGCGTGCCAAAGTGCTCACCCCATACCAAAGCCCTCAGAGACATGTTCAGAGCCTTGCTTGACTGTAAGTACCCACTTGTAGGGTTGGGGAGGTGGGAGTTTCCTAACTCTTTGGGGTTACAAAGCTTGACAAAGAAGGCTCTCCATTACTTAAGAAACGACCCCCAAAAGGAGAGAGATGTCAGGCTATTTTTTACAATGTAAATTAATTATCCATCTATTTATTTCGGTGGGGGGTGAATCAGGCAAACATCTGGAGCAAGCTGCCGTCGGGAAGGTCTTCTCAGCTATTGGCTTTGCAGGTGATGGTGCCAGGGAAGGTGCAGTGTAAGCTACTTGCTGAGGACCACAGGGCGACAGGTCTCTGGAGATGTGCTCCACCTCCTTCTCCTCTGTCCATGCCAGCTCGTCCTGCTGAAAACAGCTAAGCCTGCTGTTCGGAATTCTTAGAATCTCATTCCCAGAGGGACCTACCTCTCTAGGGGCAAACTGACCTCACACTGGGAACTTTATTACCCAGAGTTTGGATTGCCTGTTGCACCAGTTCTCAGGAAGTGCGAGTGTCTCCCACATCAGCATCTCTCTGGGTGTGCTTCTCCCTACTCTGAGGAAGGCCAGTGATGCCCCAGCCCTGGACGTCGTGAGCAGCCTGAGGGTTCGGAGCCTCCAAAATCCATTTATAGCATCCACGAGCATAGAAACAGTGGAAGCAGCCAGGAGGGAATCAAGAGAAAACCTGACATTTCCAATGTTCAGAAGTGTGCGGGATGGTGCTTGATCTGTAGAGGACCCCGAATTTACTGAAGAACTTTGTGATTTCTGGGCTCATTTGCTTTGCCTTTCTGGTCTAGACAAGGAGGGGTCAATACACATCTGGGGCCTGGAGATCATGTACACGGGAGCCTCAGAGGGCATTTCATGTGGCTCTGACTCACCCTGACTCTCCCGTGAAGCGGAAAGGAGGAAACACCACACCACTCAGGTGCGGCCAGCCTTTGACCATTGTTGTGAATGCCCAAGAGTTACCACAGTCCCTTCCCAATTGCTCATTTTGCTTTAGCTGTGCTTGAGCTAAGACTTCTGGCTCAAGGAAAGCTGCAGAAGAGGAGAGAGGATGAGGCGGGAGGAGGAGGAAGAGGAGGGAACCAGGATGAAAGCAAAAGGAGACCTAGAGATGAAGGAGGAAGAGGCAGTGAGTGAGAAGGGAGAACCGGTTGGCCCTTTCATGAGAGCTATGCCCGCCCCTCTGCCGCACAACAAGGGGACCCGGTTTTCAGAGGTATGGGAGTATTTCCACCTGGCCCCTGTTCGTGCCGGCCACCACCCCAACCAATACGCCACCTGCCGCCTGTGCGGCAGGCAGGTGAGCCGTGGCCCCGGGGTTAACGTGGGCACCACAGCCTTGTGGAAACATCTGAAGAGCATGCATAGAGAGGAGCTAGAGAGGACTGGCCATGGTCAGGTGGGGCAGCGCAAGGACCTGAGGCCCCAGGGGCCCCAGCTCCCCATAGGGATCGAGGGCGACTGGGCCCGGCTCCTGGAGCAGGTGGGGGCCCTGGCGTTGTGGGCCAGCCAAAGGGAAAAGGAGGTGCTTAGGAGGGAGAGGGCTGTGGAATGGCGGGAGAGGGCAGTGGAAAGGCGAGAGCGAGCCCTGGAGGAGGTAGAGAAGGCCATCCTGGAGATGAAATGGAAGCTGAGGGCCGAAAAGGAAGCCTGTCAGAGGGAGCAGGAGCAGCCTGCCTTGGCACATCCCTTCCATTTTGTGTAATCAGTCTGGGAGGTATCTGTTCTGAAAACACAGACTTGAGGCTCACAGAAAAGAGCCATGTTAGTGTAAATAGAAAGTATTTTGTTTTTAAGAGACAGAGTGCACAGTAGGTTAATCTCAGCAGGGGTCAGCTGACCAAACACTTATGTACAGGGTTCCTAAAGCTGTCCTGATCAAAACTTCAAGATGCATTAACGGGAGATAAGTGCTGTTTTGCCATCACGGGTCTGTGAGTTTGGGTACGGAACGAACCACCCTGCTGTGTTGTTGAGTGAAAATAACGGGATTTATGCTTTGCACTTTGTTTGGGTGGAGCTGAGGGTTCTGACAGGTGAGGCTGGTCAGGTGGCTGGAATGTCCCCATGTGACCAGCTCACTCTAAGAGACCCCACCAGGAGCTGAGCACAGGGTTCCTGGGGCCCAGGCCTTTGCACACATCCCGGTGGTCAGTTGAGAACTGGGGACGGAGCTTGTTCTGTGCGGTGCAGCTGTGGATGGACATAGAAGCCTGCACCTGAGGTCTCGGGCCCCATCTGGTGCAGGTCTTTCTCCCACTGGTTCTGTGTTGTACTACCTGCTCATATTAAAGCTGTGTCACCAGCACAACCTGTCTGAATCCTGTAAGTCTTTCCAACAACCTAACACATACGTCATTCATGTGTGATCGGCACAGAGAGAACTGAAATTTTCAGCTCACTCAGATGAAACAGTAAGAACAGAAGATATAGAAACTTCTTCATAAATATTTTAAAATATAATCCAATTTCATATTAAGGTCTGTTGAAGAGGGATTTCATGAGGAAGAGATGAGAGAAACTCAGAAAGGAAAAGGGAAAGGTGGAGAGATGGGGTGAGGAAGGAGAAATAAGGAACAGAGGCAGCAAACCAGAAGAGAAAGAAAAAGGGCTAGAGAAGAAGTGTGAACACAGAAGAGAGACGGATCCCCTCCCCCACCCCCCAGGGTTGGGGGGAATTCACCTTGAGAAGATGAGAGACCTGGGAGACTGAGGGACAGAGAACATTTTCCTAGGTTCTGAGGTCAATTTGTAACACTTAGGTTGCATTTGTCTTGTCCCTACAGACCTCTCATTCACTTGAGCTATAGGTTTGGGATTTTATCCCTGTCTTTGAGATGCTGGCTGCATGCCAACTGTTCCCTGATTTTTTGAAAAAAAATGTTCATTTTTAAATACTCAGAGATGCTTTGAAAAAATGGAAGCTAATAGCCCATAGGGAGAGAACAATTCCCTGGGCTGTTGAGAATATGCCGAATATGTTGTTCACTCAGGAATAGAATAAAACCAACTGGCAAGGAGTGTGGCCTTTGTGCTGGAGCTGACTTTTATTTTGAATGATTCCTCTAGAAACTTTTTTTTTTTTAACTGGGTTGGGGGTGGGTGAGGGGTGGTGGGAGCTGGGAGACAACAGCTAATAAACACAGTCTTTCATTGTCTCATAAATAAGCCCAAGCCCTTTACGGGCAGGCAACAACCTTCCAGAAAGCGCACTAGATCATGGTATAATAATGGCTTCTTGCCTGGCTCTGTCCTTACCTGTGCGTGGCTCCCGCTTAGTGCTTGTTCTTAGACTGTCTGCAGCTCTAACAGCCACATCTGTCTTCTCTGCCAGCTGTTTGTAGAACAAGCACAAGTCCAAACACAAGCTTGTGAAAAACCCAGACTGTACTGCAGACTTTTAATCTCCCTTTTTTCTAGAAACCAGCCTGATATTAGAGATTTCACTTCCCATATGGAGTCCAAAGGGGTACGGTGCCATTTTCAGGGCCCTCTCCAGCCGGGGTGCGAGCTCGGGGACTCACCACTGCACATGGTGAGGGCCGCTGGGAGTCCTGTGGCTGGACCCTGGAAATCAGAGCCTTATTGTGTCCTAAGACAGAAAAAGAAAGAAAGAGAGAGAGAAAGAGAGAGAGGAAGGAAGGAAGGGAGGGAGGGAGGGAGGGAAGGAAGGAAGGAAGGAAGGAAGGAAGGGAAAAGAAGGAAGGAATGGAAGGAGGGAAAAAGGGAGGGAGGGAGGAGGAGAGGGAGAAGGGAGAAAGGGATGAGGAGAGGGAAAGCAGAGGGAGAGAGGGAGGGAAAGGAAGGAAGGATGGATGGATGGAAGGAGAAGAAAAGCTCTAACACCTAATCTTAAACCAATACACACGTATACACATGTACACTTGAAATGGAGTTTAAGAAAGACAAAGAATCCATGAAGTTTCAAGCTTTACAAAATCACAATGAAATAAAGAGCAACAGTGAAAATCTTCAAAGAGCCACCAGAGTCATACTGCTGAATGATAATATTTGTTTTTAGCATCTGGTGTCTACTTCACATGTCTCCTATGATTTTAACTTCTCTTCATTTTCAGGCATTTTTTTTTTTTAACGATTTACTTATTTATTTTTGAGAGAGCATGCACAAGTGTGGGGGAGGGGCAGAGGGAGAGGGAAAGAAGCAGAGCTGAGCTTGGAGCCTGACATAGGGTTCAATCCCATAACCCTTAGATCATGACCTGAGTGGAAATCAAGTCTGATGCTTAATCTACTGAGCTACCCAGGTGCCCCATTTTCAGGCATTTTAACCCCAACTACCTTTGTTTCCTGTTTCATGTTAGGTAGCTCTTTTTATATATATTTTTTTCACCTAACTTTTGTCAAACATAGTACAGGTAGAGAATAACAAGGACGAGATCCACAGAGATGATGGTGTTAAAGCAGAAAGCACAGGAATGAAATAGAGACACATGTGGCTCGTGGAAAGTCCGAACTATTGCATAAACTCTGGAGTTTTCATGCATCTCTCTTGTGCCTTCGTTTGCTGCATCATCAGAGTAGGGTATGCAGTGCTGGGACTGTGAGCTGATGGCTCTCTAGGCCAGCATCTTTTATTGGAATACAAAGTCTGGTACAGGAAGGGGCCCTGTGGTTTCAGTAAAGACTCCCTTTCCAGGTCAGCTTCAGGGCCGAGGCTGTGCGCCACGCTAGGGCCCTGGTTAAGCCTTGCCATGGAACTCACAAGAATATGACACCCATGGGTATGACACTCTGCTTGGACAAACCTGGCATGTCAAAGCCTGAGAAGCATCATTGTTAGGATAATCTGGGGGCTTTCCTATTTTTCAGGAAAACCGAATTAACCATAAACATAACTCATAACTGACCAAATCCTTATTACTTTAACTCTAAGGGCTGCTGGTGTAGTGAATACATAGCACATAGTAGGATCTCATAGGAACATGTTGGATTAATTTCTCAGGAATGAAGAGGGGGCTGGAAATTACATGAACCAACCCCATGGTTGCCAGATGGTAGATACTTTGCATATGTTCTCTCACTTAATCTTTATATCACTCCTGAGGGGTTGGGATCATTTTCCCTGCTCACTGATGAGGAAGCTAAGGAATCAAGGTCCCAGGGGCCAGAGTTAATAAATGACGGAGAATTCAGACCCAGGGCTGTCGGATTCCACAGTCTATGTTCTGTTTTTTTCATTATCCCACACTGCTTCCTAAAATCAATCACACGGGAGATTTATGAACATATATTCAGATGAAGGGATGGGTGAAAGAGAATAGGTGAATGATAAATAGTGGGAGGAGGGAAATGCTCCCGAGACATCTATCATGGGCGAGGTACTCCATTACTGTGCATACATTTAATTCACCCCAGAACCCTGTGAAATATTAATCTCGATCCCAGTTTTAGGTGACTTAGCTGAGACTCGTGGAGTTTAACTATTGGATGAAGATATGTAGCCAGGAAGTGGTCAGATTAGGATTCGACATCAGTTCTCTGTGCCCCTGAACCACAGGCTCCTCTCCTTACACTGTCCCGCCTGGACATCAGGGATGCCAAATGCTCATCCTGGCTCTGCCCTTGATCAGCAACTTAGTCAGTTGTGTAGACTCTCCGGGCCCCAATTTCTCATCAGTAAGATGACTCATGCTCTACCTTTTTCCGAGGCTCCCTGAAAGCATGACTCAATAAAAGCATGTGAAAGCACTTTGAAGAGTTAAGAAGCTATTAAAAATACAATGGGGACTCTAAGAATATTAGGGTAAAGAATTACTAATGTTTGGCAGAACCCTAAAAGATCCGCAGACATGCTGTGCCCTGTCTCTGGTCATAAAGAGTCAGTGAGAGATTACTCACTAATTCCCCAGGAAGGAAGGTTCTCTGAGTTGTCTAGTCAGAACCCAGGTAAGCATGGGTACAGAAGAGGAAATCTGATAACATGTAAGAGAAAGTCTTTTTTCTCTTTAACCAAAATTCTTGGGTCCAATCTTATGGTTCCGTATCTGGATTGAGTCCTTAGTACCTATAAACATTAGCATAAAGGACCTTCAAGAAATCCTTATAAGAAACAAAAATACCTATCAAACATTGAGCCATGACTTTGTTTTAGTCAAACTATTGAAATGAAATCCACTAATAAAGTTGGGATTAATTGTGGAAGAAAAAAAATTTTAATCTTTTTTATATACTCAGGATTATAACACCAATTATCTAAGAGACTAACACATAAAATCAACAGCAGACACAAGTATATTCTCATCTAAAACCATCCCACTGAGTCTGAGGTATGATTTGTATGCAGCTGTCAAATTAAATGACTGATGTTCATCAGGACCAGAAATCATAAGTTATTTAGTGTTTGAAGGACTAGAAGAAACTAGAATATGAGTGTAATTTTCTCTCATCCCATATAGCAAGAAGTGTTTGAGAATTTGTGGGAATATTTATTTTACAACTTGGGATTTTGAAAAGTTTGAATTAAGTCGAAGTGTCCCAAGACAGCTGATTGACACTAATAGTAATAACAATATAGCAACAATTATAATGTTCACTGATGCTAGTATCTGCCATATTTATACTAAGAGCCTTCCACACATTATTTCATTTAATTCTTAAGAACAACAAGATGCAGATACCCTTCTTATCCTCTTCATAGAGATAGAAAAACTGACTAAAAAGATAGAAGTTTTTTGCCCAAGGTCACAGCCAGCAAGATGAGCTGGCAAGTGAGCCCAGAACCCAGTGACTTGAGGCTGGGAATTACCTACAAGAAACTAAAGTCCGATGGCATTACCTGACTTCCCTTTTCCACCTGCCCTTTTTCCTGCTTGAGGAATAGCCAGGATTCTGAAGGAGTTACAGAAGGGCATTTTTCCTCTAGTCACTTCCAAATAAAAACTACAGGAAAGATGCTATAGGGAATAGATTAGAACAAATTAAATGCAGCTGAGCAAAGGTCTCATTCTTATAACAGGATTCACACTGCTTTCTGTCCTACTTTTCTTTTACTATCTTCCCCAGTTTTTATTAAGGAGAAAATTAAACTATTGAGACAATTTTTCCAGAAAATTTAAGGATTAATAAGGATTACAGATCACATGTTCTAAGAGCCCGAAGTCAGAAAGTAAGATTCCCATTTGGTTTCTAGGATCAACTCAGTTTCCCTTCTTCCTCATCAGAAATTAATTGGCTGAGGGCCAAGGTATAAGGTGCTTTGAGAAAACATTCTGGACAATGATGCAACAAAACACACCTTGGCATATTATACTACAGATCTTCAAAAGCTTCAGTGTGACTCACCTCTCTCAAGACATCCGTAGAGTTATTTTCCACAATCATGGGAATTTCTGGCTTAGCTTAAAGGCAAACAAAACACAGTTAGTGGCATTGACTGTCATCTGACCTGGCCACCATTTGTGTGTGTGTGTGCATGCGCACGCGCGTATGCGTGCACATGTGCACGTGCATGGGTGTGTAAGATTCATCATCAAATATTTATTAAATACCCAACACATGCCCAGCAGTATGCTAGATGCCTAGGAAACAAAGGTGGACAGATCAACTTCACTGTTCTTAAGAAATTTACATTTTCAGGGAAAATACAGATCTTAGAAAGCACCAGAGAATATCTCAGTGATTCTGATGTGCTGCTAGACTGTAAGTGCCTAGAAGCCAGGCTGTTTCATTCATGTGTCCATCTCTAGCACTTAACAGTGCCCAGCGCAAAACAGGCACTGGGTACATTATGTTGAACTGAAGTGACTTTAAGACAGTTCTTGACGGCAGACAGTAAGCCTGTCACAGGTGCTGTCAGTGCCTGGTACAGCCATGTGGCACTTCCTTCTATGTGTTGGAGGCCTCTCATTGGGCATACCTAATGAGTCCCTCCTAAGAATTTATAGGAGCACACTTAGTCCACAAGTAGGGCAAACTGTTAAGTCTAGAGAGCTAATGGTGATAACAGATGGGGAGTTGGCGGATAATACTCCAACTTTCTTGCCTTTATTTGGGAGAGAACTCTGATGTGTGTTCTTCCAGAGTTCCCCTGTGGGAGTGAGTTCTAAGCCCACACTGGTAACCGGCATGGTCATGTACATTTCATTATCTTCCTTCCCTTCCTTGGCTTTTCCACTCATCTCCTGATGTTTCCGTCCATAAATTCCCTCAACATGTAAATCTCAAATAAATTAATTTAACTCGAATCCTGTCTCTGTGGTGTCTTTCAGCAGAACCCAAACCAAAATACACCCTACAACCCTAACGGGATGAGGGGGATTCTGACTTCATATTAGCAACAAATACCATCGAAATGAAGAGCCTGAAAGAAAGACTAGGTACTGAAAGCTGCAAGGGTGCTAGAGAGACATTTCTTTTGAGGCTCAGGACAATCGGGTTTAGGGGTCAGGGGTTAGGAGGGGGCAAACCTGTGATGGCAGGTTCCCTGCTAAGGAAAGTAAAGTCAGAGGAGATTAGTGAGAGAAGGGCAGGAAGTAGCAAGGATGCTGGGGAAGCTTCTGGTCCCTGGACTGTTAGAGAATGGAGGCATTATTAAGGAAGAAGAAATAAGCTGGATTTAGGGCATCCAAGCTGGAGAGGGTCTGTGCTACACGTGGGTATTTAAGTCAAGGTTTTCAAGTTTTAATTTTTGGCTTGTTCTATTTGAGGAATCACCGAGGGATGCTGAGTGGGTTCTGAATAAGACATGTGTTTTCCTTCCATGCCAGGGCCACTGTAATATGCACTTGGTGGCACACACACACTGTCTAAGGACTGGAAGAGACCAGCCAAGCATAGCCTGGATAGCCCATTCACTAAAGGGGGAAAGCCAGGAAGCAGGGAAGAGCTCATGAACGAGCAGGCAGAACCTCTTATTTTTAAGCCTCTACTGCAAGGAGATCAAAGACGGAACTGAGAGCAAGCTATAGACACCAACAGGGCCAGAAGAGCGAGAGGTGGAAGAGAGAGAAGCGTTCGAGACGAAGATGGAAGGATCTGTCGCAGAGAGATACGGGGTGCAGTTTAAGTGTTGACAAGGCAGTTAGATCAAGCTGAGGAGCAAAAACCCTTGGTCCAATGGGACATAGTTCGTCTAACCTGGAATCGACATTTCTTTTCACATCCTGGATATCTGCCTTCATCGATTTGCCTAAAGTCAGGCCAGATGAGTCCGTTTCATGTTGGGTCGAAGACAGTCACGCCCCAGTAAGTGAGTGGAGGGTAAAATTGATGAGAGATAAACAGTCTCTCCCACCACTTCACAGAGCACTGTTCAGGCTCCATAAGCAACCTGATCATCAGGGGTGATTGATTATCTCTTAGACCATCTCCCAAGGAGAGACGGAGGGAGAGGGAGGGAAGGAGGGTGAGCCAGAGAGCAATATAGGAAGGGCTATAAGCATAAGACTTCAAACTACAGAAATCTTGGCTGCAGCTGCTTCCGTCTTTATACACCACAGGGTCTGCATTTCCCTCAACATCCCGAACTCTCTGATCTTTAAAAATAATGCAGTAAGATTCTAAGTAAAAACAAAGATGATTCACTCTTCCAGTCATTCAGAGAACTGAAGAAAAATCTAGTAGCTCATGCCCTTAGATTCTGTGAAGTTATCTTCTTTGTTTACCTCATTTGCAAAAATAATTAATTGCTCCTCCACATCACTGCTTTTCTCTTTGCCTTCATTTAAAAATGATTTTTTTTTTAAAAAACACAGTTCTTGGAGACAACAACAACAACAAAAATCCAAAGCCAGGGGTTTGTATTTATTAATATTGCCATGCATCACCGAGCAAAGTAGGATTTTCACATTTCCCCCAAATTTCCTCCCTACAGAGTCTGTGCAATTTGAGTGAGGCCATGGTGGATATCTCAGCTCCGCCCCACACTTCTGTGAATGCAGGGACAGAGGGCCATCCCCACAAGCTCCTTTGCTGAGGCCCTGGCCCTGCTGGAGGTGGGGGAACTCCTGCAGTTTCTTTGGAGCTATGTTTATTATTTTCCTTTTCTCGTACTGGCCCTATTTCGCCTTCCTCCCACAAGCAACCAAGACAATTAGACAACTAAGTAATTAGATTTTGGCAGTTATAATTAAAGAGATTTCCAGTATTTGCAGGAAACATTAAAGTTGTAAATAAGGAGTGGTCACCAGGAAATTGGTCAATCTAGGGCCAATCACTCTCTGTGTGATTTTATTCTATCAACTCAATCACTGTTCTTTATCTTCTCTCCTTATCCCACCCTTAACATGAATGATAGTCTCAAGGGCAACAGCTCTAGAGTAGCTACCCTGGGGAGCTGCTCTCCAGTTAACAAGGCACTTTCTTTCCAGAGTGGAGCAAGGCAGGAGAAATGGACAGGAAGATAGCAGGGAGCCCAGAGAACAAAATCTCTTACCAAAAACCTTGACTGTGGTGGAATGCCTCAAGGTTTTGCCAGATCTGACCACAACATGGCAGGAGAACTTCCGGTCATCATCATGGATTTGGACTGGAGAGAGGTAGAGTTTATAATCTGCGCCTAGCTTGACTCTGTCTTTAAACAATGTGGAATTGCTGATGGAGTGACCTTGGGTGATGAGTGTTTCCCAAGTTCCATTATTCTCCTGCGGAAAGAAACAGTCACTAGTTACTGAGCACTCAATCATGTCAGCTCTGGGCTAGATGTTCCATATGCATTAATTCATTTATATCTGTAAAAATAGAGATGATGAATGAAGAATTGAAATTAAGAGATACTTAGTATATTACTAGAGAAAAGATCTTTACACTTGTCAGGTCACAACTGTAGTCACCCTCTCCTAAAGTGAGTAGAAACTTGATGATCTTCTGACTAGAACTTTCTTTTCACAACTTTCCGTAAGCTGCATATCAGGGTGGGATTTGGAGGGCACAGCACTGGGGGCTAATGAAAGACCATAGTTCTTATTTTAAGTTCAAGAATCTTAATGCTAAGATGTCCTGTATTAGTTTTGTTTTAAATCTTCACTTAAACTGGATGACAGTTGTCCTCCCTTCTATCTTCCCTTTAGAAAAGGGCTCCTTTAGCTCCCCTTGGGGCCAGGACTAGGATGAGGTGGAGAGACCCCTAGGGCATAACATTTAAGGAGGCATTCAGTCTCGGGATCCTGTAAGTGCAGGATGGGCGTCTGAGAGTAAGTGCTCCTTAAATTTTGTGCCCTAGGTGCCTCCTAGTCTTGGTCCTTGCCCTTCTGTCTTTATTTCTGTTACCTTCAAGGAGGACACATAAAGGGTACACTGTAAATGTTAATCTGAGTTCCACAAATCAGAGTTTATTTGAAGTATTTGGTTCTTCTATTCCATATCCTTTCTTGCGTCTGTGAAGAAATGCTCCTATTATTCTTGCCATACCCAGAATTTCCATGGACAAGATCCCTGGGATTTCACTGTGCTGGTCAGTGTCAGTGTATGTGCTAAGGGCCAGTGAGGAGGGGACTCTTGAGGGGCACAAGGGTAGAGGAAGGGTTATGCTCTCATTCTTCTTTAGTATAACTTAATATTCTCAATTGAGTTGCTTTGAAAACATTCTGATGCCCAAAGTCTGTCCTCTGGAGATTCGACCTCAGTTGTTCTGGGATGAGACTTAGGCTAGGGCATTTTTTTAAAAGGGTCCTCAAAGGATCCGGGTTTGAGAACCACTGATTTAACTGTCAACAGCAGATGAATCATGACATGCAGAGATCAGTGGGAAATGAAGGGAACTAAGATGAAGAAGGTTGAACAGCAAGTAGTACATTTGATGGGGAAGGAGACACACACACACACACACACACGAAAAGAAAGATCTGTCGCTTGGAATCTCTGGCTTAAATCTGTTAAAAAGCCAGATGATTCAGAGTAGTAGAAATGGAAGCTAAGTGAGTAAGAGAATTCAAGTATGAGTGAGGAGCAGAAATGGGGGAAACATGAAGGCAGACTTCTTAAATAGTTCATACAGGTATTTCCAGAATATATTTCATAGAACTTCTTCTGTAAGACACCATTCTTTAGGGTCATATGGCTGGAACTGATATCAGCTTTACATACCCATACGTAGTTAGTGCCCCTTGCAAAGAATGATACCCTGCTCAAGATATTCCTCCTGAAACAATGTACATACCTTTGTCCCCCCAAAAAGAGGGACACAGGTGTCAGTGCTGCTATTTTCTTCATGAAGATGCGCACAGAAAATTAAAGGGAGAGAGCTTGTATCCTGGAGACAGGGCCTCTGAAAGGAGTCCTGAGTATTGGGTGGTGACACAAGACCGTGGAAGGCCCTTCAGTCCATGGCTGCTGATCTGGAGGCCAATCATTAAGGAAGCAGGCTCCCCCTGCAGGTCTCCAGAGCCTGCTCACTGACACAGCTCTCACTTCTTGCACAGGTTCTGTTTTTGTGAGGATCTTAAGAGTTCAAAAGGCTTCTTGGTCACTGAGTAAATGACTCCCCACCTGGAACATTTCCACCTGCTACTTTGTAGTGGGAAGAAAGGCAGTCAGAAGCTGAGCTTGCAGACTAGGAAGACAAAAGCTGCCTTTCCTTTATTGTGTAGCTCCATGTGGTGGCTGGCATAGTTTAATTGATGCAAGAGTTAAATAGGGGGCTGAGGCAAGAACCTGCGTGTGAATGGCCGCCTTCACAGGGCAAAGGAGAGATGAGGTGGGGAGAAAATGAGCTCAGGCAAACAATGAAACGTCTGGAGCTGGAGAGGGGAAAATAATACTAATATTATGTTACCACCACTACTAAAATTTTATACTCTTACTAATCATAGCTTAAATTTATTTAGCACCTACTATGTTTTAGACACTCTGAAAAGTCCTTCTAAGTCTCATTTATTCCTTATGACAATCTGGAATAAACTAAGGCTAAGTAATTTGTGCATAGATCAAACAACGCAAGGTATTTGAGTCACAGCATCGAAAAGCAGAGATGCCCAGGTCCAGGGACAATTAAGCCTCAGAGACAACATGTAGTAATAATAACCAAACCATCACAAAATAATAAAAAGAATTTTTTTTTGAGTATCCAGAATGAAAAATTTAAAAGAAATTCCAGGAACCCAAAGGCCTTTATACAAATTGCTGATTGTGGAGGTGTGGGCAATTTGTTGGTTGAAGGACCTCTTTTATGATATACTGATCCACTTTGATGATAGGGGTCAGTCTCAACTCTACCTGATAAAAATGATCTTAGGTAACCTGGTCTGCTGGAAACAGACCGGTAATTGGTCTCGTACCGAGTCTTTACTCTTCCCTGTTTGTGTTTTTCTCTTGTTCTTCAAAGAAAAAAAAAATGACAACTTTTTAAAATGTTAATAAATGTTCCTAAAACTTAATGGGATTCTCAAATTGGAGGACCCATATGATTTAATGAGGAATGCGGCCTGAACTGGCTAATATATATGGTACACGGGTGCTGGTCTCGACACTCAGTAGATACCCAAGTAAGACACACTCGCTGTCCTCCAGCCTCACTGATGACCATCTGTATTTCATGAGAATTCACCATCTGCAAGGCTAAACTGAAGAATCACGGAGAGTCATAAAATGGATCCTTTAAATTTGAACTTTAAGTATGTACTGAGTACAGGTACTATGCTAAGTTATTTAGTTTGTGTTACCTTCTTTATACATCACAATACCACCGTCAGGTTCATACTATAATCACACCCTTTTACACAGGAGGGATCTAAAACTTCGTTAGGCAACATGTCCTAAGTCATACTGAATTCTGAAACAAAAGGAAAAATGTACACCTCTATATACTCTTCATAAAATATTCTCCCATGTTTTGACCAGGTGGAAAAAATTAATAAAAAATCTACAATGAGGAAATTTTTATGACTGTGTCAAGTTGTGCCCATGGGGGACACGATACTATGAAGTCCCAGAAACCACAGGCTAATTGGAAAATACTTCGCGAATAGCATAACTGGGTCTCAAAGCAGACAAAAACAACAGCGTACTTTTGTTTAAAATTTTGATATTTTGTTCATCATGCATTTTCCCTAAATTTTGGTTTTAAAAAAGTTCATTAAAATATGTATCTTAATTACTATTTTGGGGGCAGTCCCTTAAACTTTGTACCTAAGGAGAGGATCTTGCTCACCTCATCCTAATCCTAGCTCCAAGGTCACACAGTAAACAGAGGAACCAGAATTTAAAAACAACAATTTCCTTCCCAAAACTCATGCCGTTAATGATTTTGCTATACTCAGCCTCATAAAAGTAGAGAACAAACAGTCCTTGCTTTTTCTGCTTCTATTCTATTTGAGGAGAAGAATAAATTCACAAAAAATCCCTCAAAATCAGGACCCACAGAAGAGAAATAAATGTATAATTTAATTTTGGGCAGGATTTGGATAAAATATTTGGTATGATGAGGGTTGGGCAGAGTCATAATGAATCATGAAAAGCTCTTCTTATATGTCCCTCAATGACCTTAATGACAAACCTTAAAATAATTTGTGAAGGCTTTCCTGTTTTTGCTCTAGAACCAGAATTTCCAATACAGAAAAGAGACCTTGGTATTATTTGATTTAGTGATGTTATCTCATCTCCAGGCTGGCCTGAGCACCATGTCAGACCTGGCTGTGTTGACCCCAGCCCATGTCAGGTGTTGAGAGTATAGAGCACATTCAATAAATTCTGTTAACTGTGTCAGCTATTACTTCTTTATCTCCAAACTGCTTCCTACCTTCACATTTCTTCCATTTAGTTTCCATCCAGTCAGTGCTGTCAAGGAGGGCTGCTTACAAAACTCCCCATGTCTCCTTTATAGAGCACCAGAACAATATTTTCCCAAATATCACAATGGGTTGTTAGTCCTTTGGGGGTTGGCTACTACTCTATTTCTGATTACAGTGAGAACAATTAGGGTCAGCTGCCATCAGGTAGAAGGTAAGTCTTGCTTTCTGAATAGCTAGGCTTCCCACAGGCATGGGAAACCAACATTGATTATAATTCCCGTTCAATTTTTGTTTAAACATAAAAGATTACAAATATTGAAGAAGAGGATATAGAAAAGATTTATTTATAGACCGAAATATAAAGAAATATAAGTATATAGGTTTTAGCTATGTGCCCTTATCACAAATATTGAACTGTCTGAATCTGATATAGACTTCTTTTCATGATTTTAAGGAGAAAAATCATGGGTTTCTCTTTATCCATCAACTTTGGAATCAAACATTTCTTTGATATCTCTCTCTTCATCTCCATTTCCAACTTGTACTCACGGTCCCGGGGTCTTGGTGTAGTACATGTCTGATGTTTGCTGGCCAGCTGTTCTTTAATTTTCCAGCTCAAACATAATCTAAGAAGCTTTTCCAGGTCCATTTATGCAGAACCAAATGATTTTCCCTCTCGGCTGCCATTTCTTATGTTTTTATTAAAGCTGTATTTCATGGCAGGAAATATATGCCATGTAGTTTTGTATCCCCACAGGACCTAACACTCAAAACAGAGCCATGTATGTTTGTTGGACTGAACTTAAATTTATGCTGTAGGAAATCAGGGTGATACCCTGGAATGAAAACAGAGTATCAGATGGTATTTAGAAGCTCCCAGGATAGGTCTGCAGAATTTCCCAGATGACTCTATACTTGTGTGTCAGAACATAAACTGGGAGAAGTATTGTTTGTCTTTACCCACCAACTGCATACCATCTAAACACAAACATCCTATGACTTCTTAATTCATTATCCCATAATGTACATAAACCCTTAGTGTCCACTGAAGGATTAACCTTTCGTGTTTATTTAATTACCTCTCACACTAGATCAATGTAGGATACACTATTTGCATCTGATGATTTTTACTTCAATGTAGTTGCCATCCTGGAATGTAACTTCCCCAAATGCAAAGAAACCACCCCATGAACACATTTAACACAGCCTTTGCATGGGGTCAGGTACAAATACTTTTTTAAAACTGAGGGATCTCAAAGACCACCTTTCCCATGAGTGTCGTAAAAGAATTAATTAGATCTTTAAAAATTCCACATACAAGAAGACATGCCTTTTGTTTTTCAGTGACCTAGATTAAAATAATTTTAGTTTATAAAATTGTTTCCAGGGATGCCCGGGCGGCTCAGTTGATTAGGCGTCTGCCTTCGGCTCAGGTCAGGATCCCTGGGTCCCGGGATTGAGTCCTGCATCAGGCTCCCTTCTCAGTGGGAAGCCTGCTTCTCCCTCTCTCACTGCCCCTGCTTGTGTTCCTGCTCTCGCTATTTCTCTCTATGTCAAATAAATACACAAAATCTTTAAAAAAAAAAAAAAATTGCTTCCAGGGTGGCATTTGAAGGGGGAGGGGCACTTTGCAGCTTTTGAGCTTGGTCCAGCAGGCTCCTGCCCCCCTCCGCTCATCTTCACCACCTCCGCTCTTTAGCCTTTTCCTAAAAGCCACATTGTGTCACATTTTAAAAAACAACTGGCTTGTCATGATTACTACTACCAGTTTAACAAGAGATAAAAGAACGAAAATATAGACTGAGGGGTATTTGTGTCCAGCTGCGGTGGATTCCCTAATATGAGCACATCAGCGGATTTCCTCTCAGACCTGCAGAATCCCACAGCTGCCAACAGTGCGGAGCACAGATGTAAATCGGAGGAGCAAATAGATTTTGACATTTAAAAGGGAATGTGCAGTAGGAATTTCCTCGGCACATTTGCCAATGCAATGTTCCCTTTGAAGAGAAGTTTCTTTCAAAAAGATTCCTCAAGTCATCTGTATCATGGTGCATCCTTCAAAGTGACAGCGTGGCTGGAGGTTCTTGAAGTTTAGGATTGCCTCGCTGTGTGACCTTAGGTGCACTCTTTTCATCCCTTATTTATCTCACATGCCCTGGCAGGATCCACAGGTAATGTCTGCATAGCCTTCTTCGTTTCTTTGAAGACAACCACTGCATAGAAGATGCCTTATCAGTTATCTAGTTGTTGATACCTAATGAGATGCTCAGTAACCAGTTAAACAGGCAGCATGAATTTAGTGACTACCATTTAATATGACGCCAATAAATAGGACTGTGGGGGAGAGGGACAGAGAAACAGATCCATTCAATTATTTATTGAGTCTTTGTTGAACAACTATGTTCTAGGTACTAAATGAGAGGATAGGGATTTTTGAAATGAGTGGCATAGTTTTTTGCCCTGGAGAAGCTCATAGTCACACAAAAGACACAGGCTGGCTGAAGTATTGACCCGTGCTTGGAAAAACAGATAACCCAGCCTTTAGATAAGATAAGAATACTATAGATCAATTTACTAGCCACTATCAATCCCTACAGTCAAGCTTTATTAAACTGTATTATTGTTACTATTAAATTTGATGATTCCCCTTGATAGTGAAATTGTGGTATTAGAGTGAAAATGTTTGCCCTTGGGCGGAAGCTATGAATAATGCAAGCAAGGTGTAGTGACCTTCCATTGCTGTCATGTCTAGGACAGCCAGTTCCTGCCCTCTTGAGATCATCTCCTCTTTTCAACTTTTTTCTGAGAGCCACTTTGTATCGTGTTTGTTAAGAACAACTGACTTATACTAACGATAGATGTAATGATAGGAAGATCTACGTTTTGGAAACCAAACCGTACAAAGGGGAAAGAAGGTATTTTTTGACAGATGACAAAAAGACACTGTAGATTTTAGGACAGTCTGAGAAAGTTACTTTAGAATTTTTTTTTTTCTTTTCATCCTACTGACTATCCAAAAAAAATGTATCTAGATACTGAAAACTCATCAGTAGGTTGTGTTCTGAAGCCTGCTTGCAAGTCCATTATTTTGGATTTGGCACATTGTCAGACAGATCTTTGTATATGAAGGGTCTAGTTTCTAAGCTGGTCCACAAAAACTTAGGTAACTCATAATATGAGTGATCATTTATGTGGATACAGCGTTTTGCAAGTGTATCAGCCACTGTATTCATGGAGATCTAGGAGTTCGGCAAGAATTTTGAAATCTTGTGTTTTCATTTTGATGACAATCTAAAAATAATCAAAATCATGTTCTGGATCATCTAAATCAACACCCCATTATGTGATTCTCAAAACAGTGCTTATGGTTATCTTTGTGTTAGTCTTGTGTCATCAACCAATTTAACAATAGCAGAGGTTTACTATAGATTGAGATTAAAGCTAGCTGCCATTTGGTTGGATTGCCTTGGGAAGTTTTTCATAGAAATCAAGGTTTCTGGCTTCTTTTTCTCTTTTTTTCCTTCCTTTTCTTCCTTCTCTTCCCCTCCCCTTCTTCCCTTCCTCCCTTCCCTTTTCTCCCTTCCTTCCTCCCTCCCTTCTCGTGTCAGAAAACATGGCAGCTATGGGCCTGCCCCAGCCTGTGGCGATAATACAACTGAGCTGGCTGCTTCTTATATAGTCCTGCTTCTCTTGTGTATGTTTCCTCCTATATCTTGTAAGCATTAGAGTTTGTGCGTCCCCATCTAAAGGAATGTTGCGTATTCCCCAGGATGTAGCAGCAAGCATTCTAGGAAAAGGGGTCTCTCCCTCTGCATATGTTGTTTATAAGACAATTATTTGTGCATAGGGGTTTCTGCTGCATGTGGCTCCTCTCCAGGACACCATCACACTCTTTTCTCTCTGTAATCAGGGTTTGGTATATGGCTTGAAATAGAAACTAACCTTTAGGAACTAATTTTTAAATTACTGTATTCATAGACCCAGAGGCTTGCTGAGTTAGAAGGAATCTTAGTACTCACCCTTCCTTCCCCTGCCAGTCCTCAACCTTCTACCTGTGTGCTTCCTTCCCTATTATTACTTCTTATTCATTTCTATTTCATTAATATTTAAAGATCATTGTAGTTATTCACTGAAAAGGGCAACACTTACCACCAACCATGCAAAGGTGAACTCAGACGAAATTTCTGAGGAGGTGTTTTGAAAGCATGGTATTTCCAGAGTCTGATTTATCTGTACTTCTATTATATGGCTGCTTCTCAATTCATCCTGTGTGACTATAACAAAATATAGGCGAAAGAGACATGAATATGTGATCGGTCTATAAAATGCTTTTTGTGAAAGAAACAAGAACAGTTTTAGTGGAGAGCTTCATCTGCCCTCAGGAGACACCTAGGACAAGGCAAAACCCCACTATACTCCTCATTGTATAAATGGCAAAAAGGAACCACTGAGAATCGTAGAGCTGCTTATCACTGAAAAATTACAAGGAAACTCCCCTTGTCCAACTCGCAATCTGGTATGTTCCTCTGTTTTGACCCCAAAACGGTGCTTTAGGCTTCAGATCATATCTTTTTGATCAGTTGGAATATAAAACTTTATAGCCTGGCCTCTAATTGTCTTATGAAAAATCCCAATAGGTTTAAAGTTTTTTTTAGAGACATTTTAGGTTCATAGCAAAATTGAATGGGAAGTATGAGAGTTCCCACACCTCCCTTGTCTCCCATGCATGCACAAGCCACCCCTCCCCCCTTAACATTCCTAATCATAGTGGTGATTATATCGTTAAAATTGATAAAGCTACATTGACACATCATTATCATCCCAAGCCCATAGCTTGTTTACATTAGAGTTCCTTCTTGGCCCTGAACATTCCATGGGTGTTGAGGGCTGTATAATGACCTGTATTCACCACTGCAGTGTCACACAGAATAACGTCGCTGCCCTAAAAGTCCTCTGTGCTCCACCTATTCATCCCTCCCTCCTGCCAGACTCTGCCGTTCGCTGATCTTTTTACTGCCTTATTGCCCCTCTGAGCTGTCTTTTTAGAACTTATAAATATTCCTCCAAAGAGGGAATGATATAGAAAGATATATAAGGAAACTCTGAAGAAGGCACTAATGCTAATGGATTATTTATTTATTTATTTATTCTTCATTTTAAAGGTCATAAGAGACAAATATCAGTTTCCCAGGTTCTCCTTGCGAAGTCGTACACACACACATACGCATTTGTGACTAAACTACAATAACATCAAAGAATAGTTTACAAATGAACTCTATCATCTTAATATCCCGAAAATCTGATTTTCTTTTTTCCATGTCTATACAACTCTTGTTTGTATGCATATGTTTTCTCATGCTTTGCAGTCCTTTTAACCAACAAATGTTACCCGTATTTTTGCTCGATTTTTTTTGCTGTCATATATATACATCATCATTTGGTTTGTCATTTCCAATTACTGAATCATGTGTTCTTTCAGTTTGGGTTTTTAGTTTATTTAAACTACTATAACCTAGATAGCAAGGATTATCCTTATACTAACAGCTTTCTTCTGACCATTCAGCTACTGATTCTGTGAATTTTGGGGGCACCTGGGTGGCTCAGTGGGTGAAGCCTTTGCCTTCGGCTCAGGTCATGATCTCAGGGTCTTGGGATCGAGCCCCATATCGGGCTTTCTGCTCAGCAGGGAGTCTTCTTCCCTTCCTCCCTCTCTGCCTGCCTCTCTGCCTACTTGTGATCTCTCTCTCTGTCAAATAAATAAATAAATTTTTTAAGAAAGTCTGTGAATTTAATGGGTATGAGTATCCTCATTATTATTAACAGCATTTTTAAAAAAGATTTTATTTATTTATTTGTCAGAGAGAGGGGGAGAGAGAGCGAGCACAGGCAGACAGAGAGGCAGGCAGAGGCAGAGGGAGAAGCAGGCTCCCTGCTGAGCAAGGAGCCCGATGTGGGACTCGATCCCAGGACGCTGAGATCATGACCTGAGCCGAAGGCAGCTGCTTAACCAACTGAGCCACACAGGCGTCCCAACAGCATTTATTTTTAAGTGAAATATTTCTCAGTTTGGTATATGTAGCCTATAGGACTTCGTTATATTCCAATGTCTTAGCAACAGAAGCTTTACTGAAAATTCGTTCCTCCTGCCTTCCTTAATTGAAACCAGGCCTTTCCATTAGGCACATCTTTCCTACATCATTCTCAAATAGTGGCTGTTTATTTTCTTATGCCCTTATTTCCTCAAAATGAGGAGGTAGGACCAGTGCCTTTCTTGCTCCTCATTACCGTTTCCAAGTATTATTCCAATCCCATTATTAAAAGAAAAAAAATCCTTTCTTTTATGGTTAAGACAATTTAGCTATAACAGCACTTCCAAATAGAGTTATTTGTATACTACCACTGATACTGCTTTCCAGGACTGCTTACCATCATTACTGTCATTACTACTATTTAATTTTATTCCTGATATTACTGTAATTGTTTTTATAATTGTTTTACTGACATAAGTTTATTTTAAACAAAGGATGGTCTAGGCACTAATATTTGAGAAGTGCATGAAATCCACTTGATATGTTATTTATATTTTAATATATATTACCCAAATATGTAAGTATTAAATTTTTGTAAAGCTGATCCAGATTCTGGGAAGTTGGGAATGCAACCAACCTCACTTTTTAAATATTCCTGAAACTCCCTATAAAAACAAAGTAACCAGAGCAGCAAACCTAAAAACACACAGGAAATATGTGTAGGAACACTCATTAACAGTATGTACCCATTAATAGATGGGGACAAATCACTGGACCACTGCAGTATCAGCAACTGAGCAGAAATCAACAAGGAAAATCGACTGGGCTTATTTCCCTCAGAACTAAAGAACGTCCCCTCTACCCCCTCCCCCACCAAAAGCAACAGGTAATCACTGGAAAGACATGCAGACTAATCTGAGAACAGCAGCAGAAATGTAGAAAGGAGTTTGCAGGCACCAGATTACCAGTGCCTTCAAGGGAAACAAGAAGAGGCTTGTCAGTGTTGGAACAGCAGGTGCTTTTTAGACAGATCCCGTACTGGGAAGAAAACCCTGGGAGTAGAATCCAAATTAAATAGGACAGGTCCAAAAGGAGAAAGCAAACAAGCAATTTAGATAAAAGTGAGGGATAGAAGGAAAAGAAGTATATCTCAGAAAGTACAATAGCATATTATTTACCTTGAAAATAACAGAAGCCAGGGCTCTAGAGACACTGAAGACTTTAAAAAAGCTAGCCTGGTCCACCCTTCCATAGCAAAAATCAACATGCATTTACCTTAAGCGTGAGCAATAGAAAAGGAATGGGGTAAAATCACACATAAAGAGACCATGAGAAGAGAGAACAAAAGAATATCCCCTCAACAACGGCAGCATTTTAGAAAAAGATAATTTCACAATAAATAAGAACTGTAGATTAATAACTCAAAACGAGGTGAAAGAAATAAGGGAAATGATAGGAGCTGCAAAAAATTTTAACAGGACTGCTAAATGAGTCAACCGGAAAGAAGGAAGCTCAGCAGAGACAGGTGAGAGAATCCAGGAATGGGTTGGAAATAAGAACTCATTGTAGAAATTAAGAGCAAACTAGAAGAAAAACAAGAACATATTGGCCCAAAAGTTAATGCTAAAAGAAATTTTAAAATTTCTTTTAATTTATTCTTAAATTCTTAAAATTTCCTAAAAGAAATTTTAAAATCGAATAAAAGGGAATTTTAAAATAATAAATAATAAATTTTAAAAGAAAAATTAACACTTTCAAAGAAAATGATAAGCAAAGAAGATTGAAAGTGTGTATAATAGAAGGCACTAAAGTCAGTAAGGGGTAGATAGAAAAAAATACTAAAAATTGTAATTCAAGTACAGTTTCTTAAAGTAGAAAATGATTAGCAAATACATATTGAAAGAGTATACTTAAAAAGTGGGAAAATAGGCTCAGAATAGACATTAAGAAAATTACTATAATGGCATTTTTAAAAAGTCAGTTATGGAAAAATAGGATTATTATTAACTTTTTGACAGCAACTCTTTATGCCAAAAAATAATGTAGCAACATATTTAATGTACTCAAGGAAAGAAAATGTGAGCTAATGATTTTATATTCAGCAAAATTAGCTTTTTGATATGAAGACTACATAAAACCTGTTAGAGCCAGGGAAGTCAGGGAATATTGCTCCCATGAGCACTTCCTGAGGATTCTCCAATAGAATACACTTTAGACTGGGGAGAGATTTATGTAAAGTCTGGGGTGAGTGTTGAATCTATGTTCACCTTTAGCACTAAAAATAAATCATTGTTATAAGGAAGAGAGTAGTAATAAATACGTATTTTAAAATAATGCGAAAAGGGCACCTAGTGGCTCAGTCATTAAGCTTCTGCCTTAGGCTTAGGTCATGATCCTAGGGTCCTGGGATTAATTCCCACAACGGGCTCCATACTCAGTGGGAAGCCTGCTTCTCCCTCTCCCATTTCCCCTGCTTGCGTTCCTTCTCTCACTGTCTGTCTTTCTGTCTCTCTCTAATAAATAAATAAATAAACTTTTAAAAAATAAATAAAATAAAGAGAAAATATAAGGATCACAAATGCGGCAGGGGGAGGGTTGAGGTGGTTGTGGCTATGGGGCCACGAAAAGGTCAGTGAAAAAAGCCATGTATAAAACTGAGCAAATTATAAAAACTATCATTTTAAGACCAAAGGCAAACATGTAATTGAGAAACATCTCTTCTTAGAGAAATGCTAGAACTTCAGTAGAATAGCAGGAGTCTTTACTCTGCTTGCCTAGGAATCCTTCCATTCCCCTTCCCCGGTGTTGTCAGTGAGAAAGGTAGCTTTACCATTTGGAGATGGCTGCAAGAAACAGCAGCTTTTCTTCCAAAAGAAGCAGACTTAGATTAGATCTGAGCGTGTAGATCCTTCACTTTGTTAGCTAACAGGCACAAACTTGGTAGGAAAACAGAGAAGAACTGAAGCTTGGTTAGCATGGGTTTGCAAATCCCATTTGGGGTGAGTAGCAGACCAGAAGGACATTTAACATGGAGAATCTAGAAATTAGAGAGTCATGGAATAGCTAAGATAAGTTGTCTACCCATCCCAGGCTGACCAGGAAAATACACAGGTGAGTGGGGAGACCTCGGGAAGCTTATTGAAAAGCAAAAGCCAAGGGAGACCGTGTTATGGTCTGCAACTTTGAACACACCCTCTAACCACCCCCCTCAACCCAGCACACACACATCAATATGTAGGGGATGGAAGCTGAACAGGCTTGAGGAATTGGAGCACAACTTTTGTCAAATTCATTGGTGGACCAATAAAGGGGCTTTGCCAATGCAGGGGCAATTTGTTGGAAACTAAGCTAAAGACATAATAAGTATAATAAAAAGTTGAGCAGAAAAATCTTTACACACTGAAGAGGAAACAGATTTTATAATTTAGGTATGGTTAGTTACCAAAATTTAAAAAAAAAAAAAAAGGAAACTTAAAAAAACTCCACTGGATTTAGAGTTGTCACATTATTATTATTATTTTTATGCCTAGTTTTCAAAAACAACAACAACAGAAAGATGATACATGAAGAAAAGAGGAAAGCATGTCCATGCTCAGGAAAAAAAGAGTTAGCTGAAACTGATTCCTACATTGGCTTTAACAGACATTAAAGCAGCTCTTATAAGAATATTCATGGGATTAAAACAAAAGATGATGACTCAAAATGACAAAAAAATGACTCAAAAAATAGGGAATCTTAGTGGAGAAATAGAAAACTATCAAACGAACCAAATAATTATTCTAGAGTTGAAAAGTCAGTAACAAAAAATAATAAAAAATTTACTAGGGATGGTCAACAGCCAATCTGAGATGGCAGAAGCTAAAGAATCAGTATATTTGAATATTGATTAATATAAATGACCTAGGGGCACCTGGATGGTACAGCTGGTTAAGCATCTGACACTTGGTTTTGGCTCAGGTCATGATCTCAGGGTCATGAGACTGAGCCCCACATCAGGCTCTGCACTCAGCATGGAGTCTGCTTAGGACTCTCTCTCTCCCTCTCCCGCTGCCCCTCCCACCAGTGTTGTCTCTCCCTCTTTTTCTTCCAAATAAATAATCTAAATATATATATATATGTGTGTGTGTGTGTGTGTGTGTGTGTGTATGTATATGTATAATCTGAAGAAAAGGGAGAAAGAAGATTAAAGGAAAACAGAGCTTCAGAGCCATATAGGACAATACCAAGTGTCCTTAAATGTAGGCAATGGGAATCATAGCAGGAGAGATGAAAGAGAGAGGGACAGAACAAATGCTTAAAGATATAATGGCCCAAAACTTCATATTTGATTTTTTAAAACTTTCTGGGAAGTTAGTTTACCTCCAGGTTAATCTAACCTCCAGGAACCCTAAAACTCAAAGAAGTTAAACACAAGGAGAAACCGACCTAGGCATATTATACCTGCTGGAAGCCAAAAGCAAAGAGGGAATTATGGAAGCAGCAAGTGAAATCAACAAGAAAAACAAAACAAAACAGAACAATCACATGCAGAGACCAATAATACAATTAATGGCTCACTTCTCACCAGAAAAAACGGAGATCAGAAGATATATTCAAAATGCTGAAAGAAAAAGCAGCCCACTTAAGAATGCTGCATTCAATGAAACTATCCTTCAAAAGTAAAAATGAAAAAGCAGGATTCATTGCAAGTATATTTGTCTTATATGAAATTCTAAAGTCCTTTATGCTGAAAGGAAGTGATACCAACTAGTAACTTCATGAGGTGGAATGAAGTGCATAGGAAATGGTAAATATAAGGTTAAATATAAAAGATTACGTATATAGTTCTCTCTTTTCTCTCTTAATTTAAGAATAGAAAATTTTTAAACCATTAATTTTAGCACTGTTCTGTTGGGTTTATTTTGTTAATATATAATATATATAATATGTACATGATATATATGCTGACAGTAATAATGAAAGGAAAATATATGCTGGAAGAAGTTGCAAAAAGAGAAAAAGAGAGGGAGAGAGAAAATAAACACAGAAACAGACATAAGAATGATCCTGACATTGAAATTATCCAACAAAAATATTAAAATAGCTTTTTAAAAAATTAACATATAAGGTATTATTAGCCCCAAGGGTACAGGTCTGTGATACCGCCAGGCTTAAAATAGTTCTTTTTAATATGCTCAAGAATAGAGATAAAGATACGTAAATGAAAGAATGGACAATTTCATCAAAGAATTAAAAATCTACCAAAAACAGTAACTTAAAAATATTAGATCAGAAACTAAGAACTAATTTGATTGGGTTGAAAATGTAATTAGACATCACAATAAATAAGATTTGTGAATTGGAAGTATAAGTCAATAGAAAATTTCTAAACTAAACTATAGAAAGGAAAAACAAAGAAAATATAGAAAGTATTAGAGATAGACCAAAGTAGAAACTTAGGCACATTTTTAAATACTTGAAATCTGGCATCACAAATGTAAATGCTAATAAAAATCCATGCAAGTGTTAGAAATAACATGAGTGAATTTCTATATAATCTGAGAATGGGGAAAACTTTTTCCATAAAAGTAAGAATTACACTGCATTGGAAACAGTATCACAAACAAGTAAGGACAGATGACAACCTGGGAAAATATCTGCAACTTATATCACAGAGGACTAATAGATTTTACACACAGGACATTTTCAGCATAACAAGGGTAATAATCATAATGAACTGAAATTCATCAATATGTTCGAATTCATATGAATTCATAATACTTTTTAAAAACTATTTTATTTATTTATTTGACAGACAGATCATAAGTAGGCAGAGAGACAGGCAGAGAGAGAGGGGGAAGCAGCCATTATGTGCGTCTGATATAACTATGCAATATCGTCTATGAAGTATTTGTGCCAAAAAACACAAAAATTAAAAACAAAAAGTTAATGTGATCAAATCTCTATATTCGACAAAGTAGTAAACAAGGAACATGGAGATACCAAGGGATACAGGAGCAAAATCCAGGCTGTGGCTAATTTTACAGATAAAGAGCCAAATTTACTTAGCAAATATTTTGGAGAAGGAAAATAAGAAGCATAAAATAATCTTCAGATTAAAAGGGAATTTTGGGGTGTCCTGCTCTCCACTTAGCAGGGAGTCTGCTTCTCCCTCTCCCTCTGCCTCTTACCCCTACGCACATGCTCTCTATCTTTCTAAAATAAATAAATAAAATCTTTAAAAAAAAAATACAAGAGGGGTGCCTGGGTGGCTCAGTTGGCTTGGAGGCTGCCTTGGGCTCAGGTCATGATCCCAGAACCCTGGGGTTGAGCCCTGCATCAGGCTTCCTGCTCAGCAGGAACCCTGCTTCTCCTTCTCCCACTCCCCCTGCTTGTGTTTCCTCTCTCGCTGTGTCTTTCTCTGTCAAAGAAATAAATAAAATCTTTAAAAAATAAATTTAAAAAATTAAATTAAAATTTTAAAAAAGCGAGTTTTCAAATTATCACAGTACTTTGAATTGTTGTGAATCCAATTTAAATAGCCAAAATATAAAAATAACAACTATGAGGTCAACTGGATATTTCATGGTATTAAGAATTTACTAGTTATTTTTAGTTCTGGTAGTGGTATCATGGTTTTATACATATACATCATTTTTAGCTTTCAAGGAATCATTCTAAAATAAATAAGATATTTTGGAACAGTTTAATCTGGGAGGTGGTAGTTGCTAAGGGTAAATGAAACAAGACTGTGAGTTAATAATGACTGAAGTTGCATGTTTACTCTGTGGGAGATCATTATACTATAATATATAATTTTGCATGTTTGAAACTTTCCACAATTAGAGGTTTTGAAATCTTTTCATGAATCATCTGAAATCATCTTGAGTATTGCCAGCTATAGGTAACATACTTTGAGAAAAACTAATCCTTCTCTCTCCAGATTCACTGCTATTATGCTCTTATTCGGTGACTGTAACAAACTATGGCCTGTGGGTCAAATCTGGTGGCTGCTTTGGTAAATCAAGTTCTGCAGCAACACAGCCAGGCCCCTTAGCTTACATATTGACTGCAAGTACTTTCATGCTACAGCAGAGTTGAACAGTTTTGACAAAGGTTGTACAGGCTGTATGGACAAAGCCTGAACTATTTGCTATGTGGTCCTTCAAGTTTGTCAGCTCCCACTCTGATGTCCCAATCCTCATCCATTATTCTTTGAAGATCTCCGTTATCCAGTTTGCAACCTTGATACATTCCCGAGTGATTTCAAGTTACCGTGCCATTGCCCATCCACCACCCAGCCCCTCAGTCTGCCACTGTTATCCCCACTGTCTCCACTCCATTTCTTTTTTTTTTTTTTTTTTTTAAAGATCTTATTTATTTGACAGATAGAGATCACAAGTAGGCAGAGAGGCAGGCAGAGAGAGAGAGGAGGAAGCAGGCTCCCTGCCGAGCAGAGAGCCCGATGCGGGACTCGATCCCAGGACCCTGAGATCATGACCTGAGCCGAAGGCAGCGGCTTAACCCACTGAGCCACCCAGGCGCCCTCCACTCCATTTCTGCTGTCCACTGTCATGATCCCGTTTGGAATCTCTGGCCACACCTAACTGTTCCACCTACAAAATCACTACAAACCTACAAACACTCCTGCTGGTTGTTTTGTGCAACCAATTTTGTCTCAACTGTTCTTTGTCCTCATTCAGTCTTTAAATGAGTTGATTTCTACTTTCTCCCAATCCATGAGCTTTCTTTGCTTTACATCCCTTATTATCTAGAAAAGATCCACAGTCTATCATTACAGTAACATTCTTGCTAATATCCCAAATCCCTTGGCTCTTTCCTCTCACCCCTCGCTAATATATAGGGAATCCAATAGTTAACTCCAGCTATCTGCTTTTTAATGCCCAGACCCAAGCAGCCAAGCACTACCGGTGAAAGGAAATTGTCTTCACTACAATTTCTTACCATACTCACATGTACAGTCAACACTAACTGAAAATCCAAATACATTTACCTAGTTACCTTATTTTTCCTCTATTCATAGAAGTGATTTCAAACTTTGGCCAATCTCTTTTCTGAAGACTCCTCCCCTCCCTCTACTTGAAGATAACTTTGTATCCTATTTCATTTAATTTAATTGATTTATTTTTGAAGATTTATTTATGAGAGAGAGAGAGAAAGAGAGAGAGAGAGAAGAGATGGAGAACAAGCAGGAGGGGCAGTGGGAGAGAGAGAGAGTATCCCCAGCAGACTCCGCACCAACTGGAATCAGATGCAGGGCCTCCATTTCATGACCCCGAGATCACAACCTGAGCTGAAACCAAGAGTTGGATGTTTAACCAGCTGTGCCACCCAGGTGCCCCATGTTTCCTATTTTAGAGAAAATAGAAGAGGGCACCGCCCTCATCATATGCACTTATTCCAATTTCCTTCTTCCTGTTATATAATTTTAATAAAGATTTTATTTATTTATTTTGACAGAGAGAGAGATCACAAGTAGGCAGAGAGGCAGACAGAGAGAGAGAGATGAAGAAGCAGGCTCCCCGCTGAGCAGAGAGCCCGACGTGGGGCTCGATCCCAGGACCCTGAGATCATGACCTGAGCCGAAGGCAGAGGCTTTAACCCACTGAGCCACCCAGGCGCCCCCTGTTATATAATTTTTAAAAACTGTCCTTTTGTCTAATTTTAGGATCCCCATAGTACTGATGTTATAGATCTCATTGACCCTATATTCTCAGAAACCTTAGTTTATTTATTGTAGTTTTACTATGGTTTATTTAACCACTCTCTTTCAACTCTGACTTGGTTTTGAAGCTTAGCCAGGCATCTTGCATTAATTAAAATCAACCCACTACCGCACAACGCTGATGCAAACCCTCATTTGAGCACTCATACCATTCCCCTTACTCCTGACAGACTTCTTAGAAGTTGTGTTGACATTTGTTGTCTCCATTTCCTTGCCTCCTACTCACTCCTGTGTTCCCCCGAGTCTGACTTCCATCTCTCTTCCGTGCCACAGAAACAGACTCTGTTAAGGTGATCAGTAACATCCTTGTTCCTAAATATAATGCAATAACCATGCTGTCCTTTCAGAAACATCAGAATTGATAGTTACTCCTTTCAGGAAATATTATCATTCTAGTTTTTTTGTGAGCCAAATTCTCTCCCGGTTTTACCGCTGCCTCTTGAGTCTCTCTTCTAATCCTTGGAAGATTTGTCTTTCTCCATCTATCTCAGCTGAAGGGCTACATTGCTTTTCTCACTTGATTTTCTCTGCCTATATGAGCTCTTTCACTCCCCAAACCTCAGTTAGCATATACTCATATAGTTCACCAATTGGTAACTTGGGCTTAAACCTCACTTCTAGAACAAGAGTTGTATATCTTTTTCCTTATCTCCTCAATGTGTCAACTTCCCATGCAACTCAACATGTACAAAATCAAATTCAGTCAAACTCCAAACAACCCCTGCATGATTGGATTGTCCTCCAGTTTTTCCTAACATAAGGAGTCATGCGCCCATTTTTTCCTGTTCCACACACTCAAAACCAAAGCATCATTGTTGAAACTGCTTTTTGTTCCTCATTCCACGCATGCAATCCAACACCACATCCTGTAGGGTGAATCTCTTAAATATATTTCTAATTTGAACACTTCTCCCCAGGTACTTCACTGCCACTCTACTCAATGTTATCTCGCTTAGATTTCTGTCCTGTCTTAACTTATCTATATTGTCCTCTCTATCTTTTCTCAATCAATTCTCTATAATCTTGCAATAAAGATCTTTTTGAAATGCAAAATTCAAAAAATTCAACAACTACCTTCCAATTAGTTTCCATACCTCCTAGGATAAAGGTAAAACTTAAGTTTCTAACTAGCCTCTTCTTCAAAGGCTTCCCTTTTAATCCTTCTGCTCAAGCCATACCTTTTAAAACCCCCCATACTTGTGATATCTCCTAACCACCACAGAGCCTTTACACATCCTGTTTTATGTAAAGCTGACTTCACCATATTTATCTAGTTAATTCCTGCTCAGCATCACTTCCCCAGGAAACTGTTCCTGATTTACCTATTACATCTTCTCAAAACACTACTTTCTAACTGCAAGAGCACTTTTCACTGTTGCAATTTGGCCTTTGTTTGTTTATTTGGTTATTTTGTCTCTTCCCATTGGACTTCATGATTCCTGATGACAGAGTCATGTCTGGATTGTGTCCCTGTATTTTAAGCACTCAAAAATATTTGTTGGCTAAAGATTGAATACAAGAATTTAAGAAGAGCCAGCATTCAAGCTCAAGAACAAACCAGGCTATAAAATTGACACATACATCAGTGAAACAGAGTGCCCAGAAATAAACCCACATGTAGGATCAATTAATTCATAACAATATTATTATGAAAGGAGCCAAGAAGACACAATGGGGAAAGTGTAGTCTCTTTGATCAATGATGTTGGGGAAATGGGATAGCTGCATGCAAAAGAATGAAACTGGACTCCTGTCTTCCACCCTACATAAAGCTCAAATCAAAATGGATTAAAAACTTGAACGTAAAGCTCCAAACCATAACACTTGTAGTAGAAAATATAGGAGCAATGATTTTTTTGGCCTTGGCAATGGTTTTTTGGATTTGACACCAAAACCAAAGGCAAAAAAAGCAAAAATAAGCAATGGGACTGTATCAAACTAAAAAGCTTCTTCCCAGCAAAGGAAAACATCAATAAAGTGAAAAGGCAACCTATGGAATGGGAGAAAATATTTATAAATCACTTATCTGATAAGGGGTTAATATCCAAAATATAGAAACAAGTCATACAACTCAACAGTAACAAAACAAACAATCCAAATTAAAAATGGCCAGAGAAATTGATCAGACACTTTTCCAAGTAAGATATCCAACCAAGTATCCAGGGGCGCCTGGGTGGCTTAGTAGGTTAAAGCCTCTGCCTTTGGCTCAGGTAATGATCCCAGGGTCCTGGGATCGAACCCCGCATTGGGTTCTCTGCTTGGCGGGGAGCCTGCCTCCCCTTCTCTCTTTGCCTGCCTCTCTGCCTACTTGTGATTTCTGTCAAATAAATAAATAAAATCTTTAAAAAAAAAAAAAGATATCCAAGTATCCAATAGGCAAGGAAAAGGCCTCCCCATTACTAAACAGAGAAATGCAAATCAAAACAACAATGTCACCTCACACCTGCTAAAATGAATATTATCAAAAAGGTAAGTTAACAAATACTGGAAAAGATATGGAGAAGAGGCAGCACTTGTGCATTGTTGGTGGAAATGCAAACTGGTGCAGCCACTCTGGAAAACAGTATGGAGGCTCCTCAGAAAATTAAAAATAGAATTATCAGGGCACGTGGGTGGCTCAGTCAATTAAGCTTCTGGCTCTTGGTTTTGGCTCAGGTCATGATCTCAAGGGTGGTAGGATGGAGCCCAGCCTTGGGCACCTCACTCACTGGGGAGTCTGCTTGAAGATTCTCTCTTTCCCTCAAACAAATAAATAAAATCTTTAAAAAAATAAAATAAAATCAGGACTACCATATGATCCAGCATTTCTACTTCTAGGTATATATCTAAAGAAAATAAAATCACCACCTTGAAAAGATATATGCATCCCCATGTTCACTGCAGCACTATTTACAATAGCTAAGACAGAAACAACTCAAGTGTCCACCAGTGGATGAATGGATAAAGAAAATATTCTAATATACAAGGAAATAGTATTCATTAATTTAAAAAAATGGAAATCCTGCCATTTGTGACAACATGTATGGATCTTGAAGGCATTATACTACATGAACAAAAGAAAGACAAATCCTCTGATTTCATTTCTATGTGGAACTTTAAAAACAAAACAAAATGAATTCATTGGTATAGAGAACAGGTTGGCAGTTGCCAGAGGTGGGTATGGGGGTGAAATGGGTGAAGAAGGTCAAAAGGTACAAACTTCCAGTTATAAGATATATAAATTCTGGAACTAAAACATACAGCTGGGTGACTAAAGTTAACAATACTATATCATATGTTTGAAAGTTGCTAAGAGAGTAAATCTTAAAAGTTCTCATCACAAGAAAAAAAAATTAACTCTGTGAGGTGATGGATATTAACTAAACTTATTGTGGTGATCATTTCATGAGATGTATATAGTATCAAATCATCTGTTGCACACTTAAAACAAATACAATATCATATGTCAACTATATTCTCAATAAAACTGGAAGAGAGTCAAAGAGCACATTATGCCTCTAGACAGAGTAGTCGAATTACCAAGATTATGTTATCAAGATTATATATTCCATTACTAGTAATATAATAGTTCTTTTATCCTATTCTATACTACTTTATTATCTACCTCCTCGTCCTTGTATTACCATTACTTCTTCCCCTCCTACTGCTTCCAGTCACAATGTTAATGGCCCTCTAAGGCTTTTTCATGATCTGGGAAATTAGAATCACGTTGCACTTTAATAACAGAAACTAGTAGCTTCAAATTTTAAAATATATCAAAAATTCTACAATCTCAGGCACTTATATAAGAAAACAAAATCCAGGAAACCTGGATTAATTATAGCAACTCAGGGTTTAACTCAGAAAACTGCATGTCTCAGGGTAACTCGAAAGCTAACCCAGGAGGAAACGCTGTCAGGTGAAAATGAAAAAGAAGCAAAGCCCAAGTGTTCATTATAATTTCTCATCTGCAGCCTCAGAGCACCACCTCACACAAAGGAACAAAATACTGTGAAAAGAGAACAGAATCCCTTCTCAGGCCTTCCAGAACACGGGGACAGATACTGTTTTATGAACAGACGGGGAGGAGAATGGCTCAGAGGACAAGAGAAAGGAGACAAGCGGTCCCTACCACCTACAGTCCTCCAGATTTTCTATTTAGATTCTTCTACACCATCTCAATTTGCCTCTGTTCATGTGCTTCGTAAGTGTTTACACTTCGTGTGTGCTTTGCTTACCCACCTAGCTCGTGAACCTGAAGATCTCCCAGGGGTATACAAGGGAAATGGCACAAATGAGAAGAAGAAGAGAGGGAAGATCAAAGGAATAATGGGGGAAGAGATGTGTCATTGGGGCAGGGACTTGACAGGGCTTTTGAATGGCAACTGCCTCATCTGAGTTAAGTGTCTACCCTTTCACTCTCCACCAGGCTTACACTTTTGGTCACTCTGTAATGAAGGATGTTTTTTCCCTCTCTGTTTTGCTCTTTCGTATGTTGCTCTCTTTGTACTCAGTACCCAATATTAGAACTATTTCTTTAATATTGAGGCCATTTCTTTTTTTCAATCTGGTGCAGCTGACAAGCAGCAGAGTTACAATCAGAAGACTGGAGAATTTCTAACCACAAAACGTGTAGACATGGCTTCTGCCTCTCCAGAGATTTGCAGTGTTTAAAAGCTAAACTTGCCTTCTTTGAGTTGCCCTTTATCTTAAGAAATATGCCTTCCTTAAAGGCAATGCCACTCTCCTTTCCGGGTAACGTACTACCTCTTCTCCAGTGCTGTCCACATGCTGAGCTGTCCCCTATCCCTTATTTACTAGAGGGAACATCAATCCATCTTGCCAGTTCTCAGGGGAGGCTTTGGATCCTCAGAGGTGCGATAGTACATTTTACAGATTTAGGCAAAAGGTACAAAAACTTTATCTAAAGCCAAGGTCACCGTGTACCTGTGCTAATGTATGTTCAATGTTCCACTGGGTTCCGTAGCAGGAAAATATAAAAAAAAGAGGGAGGAGGACTCATTTTAAATAAGAACTGATAAATAGAGTTCACACATTATCATTATTACTCTTCTTAATGAAAACTACCCTTTTCCAAACTCTGACTCTCCGGCAGGAACTATGCTAAGTGCTTTACCCAAATTATCCCATTTAATCATTAAAATAATGGTACCTATAAAGGAGGTACTATAATTATCCATATCTGTTATATAAGAAAACAAAAGCATAGAGACTTGTAATAACTTGACAAAGATGAAATGTATATATAGTAGACAACAGAGCCAACACTCAAATCCAGGTCGCTGTCTCCAAAGTATGTGTAGCAAAGCGCTGTTCTATGCAGGTCTCCTTATTTCTCTTTGTTCCACCCTGCCCCATGCCACCCCCAATTTGAACTCAAGTGTTTCTTTTTTCCTGGAAAACAGCAATGGGAATAGGGCATCGTAAAGTAGTGGTGGAGGACCTCCCGGTCTCCAGATGGACTGTTCCAACACCTTGGTCTTATCTCTTGATAAGACATGGAGAGGAGGTAATAAATCCATCCCTGTGGCCTGATTTGGGCAGTCCTGTGCCTCTTTTAGCACAGCCTTCATGAGTTAATTTTTGTTGTTTTTCTCTTACATTACCAGGCCACTTTTCCCCTGACTTAAAAACATTTCATTTCCAGTGCATTTTCCATTTGTTGGCCTTCATTTTCATTCTTTTCCATTAGTATAAATGGAAATCATTTACTGTAGGACCAACTAATTTAGGGTAGGCATTATTATCATCATTTTCCAGATGGGCTTGGAGAATGTACGTGACAGTCCCCGGGTGAAATTTATTTCTGTCCAGAAAGGAGCTAGAACTTAAGCCTAGGATTCCTCCTCCAAATGCAGCCCTCTAAGGCACGTATGTGTGAATGCTACCTGTCCAGCAGCCTCCTTGGTGCCTTTGCCTGCCCAATACTAAATAGGACATATACCCAAAGCCACTTGCATATATCCCCCCACAAACATGCTCTGCTCCCTATACCTTCAATGAATGGCACCTCCTCCCACGTCACCTTGAATTTTTCTCTCCCCTTCCTTCATACTACCATTGTCCTATATCCACTCTATTAGCAAGTCACACCTATTTTATGCCCAAAGCATTCAATTTGTTGTTTCTTTCTATGTCTACCCAAACTATCACTCTGTCTCCTCTGGGCTATTGGGACTGTCTCCTAGCTCGATCCCATCATTTCCTTCTTGCCCACTTTTGTTCTATTCTCCTACTGAAGCCGGCACGATCTTTTTCTGACACAAGTACAACCAGGCTATAAATGTCATGCCATCCTTTTGTTGTGAACACTTCAATGTCTTCCTATGGCTCTTAGATAAAAATCAAAACTTCAAATATGGCTGACAAGATCTGACATGATCTGGTCCTTGCCATGTCTCCCACCTCATCCCTTAACCTCTGTGCTGCAGCCCCACTGGCATTTTCTCATGTCCTCAAACACTACAAAGCCCCTCTCACAAGCTGTTCCCTCCCCCTGGATCACTCACAAACTTCCCACCTCCTAAATGGTGTTCATGTCTACCCTTTCTTCAGACTTCTGCTCCTGTGTTGCTTTCTCAGGGTCAATTTCCCTGGCCCTTATCACATGCTCTTTCACAAGACCTTTATCACTTATCCTTTACACTTGTCACTGTTGCAATTTTACATTTATTTGTGGAATTATGTGATGAATTTCTGTCTTCCTTTCTGGGCAATACCTCTTTCTGCCCAACCTCTGTACTTAGCACCATGTCTCACACACACTTGGTGCATAAGACACATCTGTCGAATGAGTGAGAGCCGAGTGACAGTATGTGCTCCTTTCCCTCTACAGTTATGCTTACCATTTGTCTGAAGGAGTAGGTTGTAGATTTTAGTCCGAAAACCCTCTGGATACAGAGTAAAGCTACACTCATACTTCCCAGTAAGCGAGGATGACACGTTCTTTAAGTGCAGAGTCCACGTGGACACATTTCCGGGAGTTTCTGTAAAAGTCACCAGTGACTCACAGGGACCACCATTACTACAGTGAAAGCCATACTGAGGATGATAAAGGGCAATCAGATCCAACTTATCAGTGACCTTGGACCACTGCATCTGCACCAAGAAGCCTTTCTTCCACGTTTGACAGGTCAGGTTGACATCAGAGCCAGGGGAAGCATACATGTTTTCTGTACTGGTTGCTTTTTCCCATACGCCTGAAAAGGAAGGACATGAGCCATTCGCTTACATGATTCATGTGGGATGACTCTTATTTAATTAAACCTTGGTCACTTTGGTGAGGTGAGAGAGAAACTAAGAAACTTTCTCTCCGGCTCCCTTACACATAGGAGGGAGCCAGTGCATGATCCCCATAAAGGAGCAGAGTCTCAGTACAAATGAGGAGGCATTTGCTTAAGGACTCTAGAGAGATAGTCCTTTCTTTTGTCTGTTGGGCTGTCCAAAGGATAATTTAAGTTCTCTTACCACCTGTGAATAAAATTAAGCCTATCTAGAAATTGAAGTCCACCAGCAAACAACGACTTTTACAATGAGTATTATTGATTTTTTTTGAGCTGCATATAACACACCAATAATATTTTCTGAAACTGAAAAAATAACTGATATGTGTAGGGCTGTTTTCAAAAATCTATGTTCACAAGATGTTTTCCATAGGCCATTTCATTTAATCCTCCTCACGTACCACAGAATGATGTTAAAACTCTATCAAAGTGGAAACTGAGGCACAGGGTGATTAAGTGACTAGCTTCAAGTCACACCTCATTAAAAGAACATGCATTTGGTTGCCTAAAGTCTGTGCTCTTTCTCTAACCTTCATAACAACCCAACTGCCTCCCAAATTGGTTGAGAAGAGTAAGAAATTTGACATTCACTATGAAGATAAAAAAGACCTCCATGTCCATGCAGTTAGAGCTCCTGAGGGGAGAAAGGGAGAAAATACCTCAGGTAGAGTTTCCACTGAAGATAAACTACGGTCAGCATCCTCTATCATCAACACTTTGAAATATTAGACATAACAGAAGAAGATCCTCTCCCATCAGCTTTCTGACCACATAGTACAAGACACTTAAAATATGTTAAGCATTGAGCCTTTGACATGCCTTCACTAGTGGAGGCCTCCATTTTAGCGTTAATGGAACACTGTTCCAGGAATGATATATTATTATGACAAGTACCACTGAAGCTCACAAAGGAAAAAGATAAAAAGATGACAAGCAACGGAGAAGAAACAAGGCTCTCTAAGGTACTTGACAAATGGGAATTATTACACTTTCATGGATTCAAAAGTTTGGGTAGGCAGAGGTTAGTACAGTTTAATGTCGTTCCCTGTAAGCTCTCCTCTGCCTGATAATATGCCTCTGATTCTATCCACTGCATTGTATTCCAAAGTCTCCTTTGATTTAGAAATTCTCCTTAAGATCTTTGTAGCTCTATCTGTAAAGCATAGTTAATTCTTAAGACACTCGGACTCTCCATAATTCCCCCATGCTATGGAATGCAGAACTAATCTTTCCTCCCGCTATTTTTAAATATGCCCTAAAGGAACCGGTTCCCAGTGTTGTAAGGACCCTACTTTGTCTTCCAGGTCCATACCTACACATGCCTCATTAAAATTCAACATATGTTTAAATCCCAAAGACATTCATATTTGGAGGAGTAATACTTGTTATATACAAAAGAAAAAGGATCCTCGAGAGAGAGAAAAGTTGAGCAGGGATCCCACAGCACTGGTGGCTTTGTGATTTTTTTTAGAATTCAGGAGCTGTTCTGACGACCATGGAGAGAGCATTTCATTTCCAAGAAGCATAGTTTCCAGTTACTCTAGAGATCCTCTTAGGAAGGAAATGGGTGAAAATGTCTCAGAGCAGTGGCACAAACCACTCATTCCCTTCTCGTTTTTAGTGTTCATTAGTAATCATTTCTAGACCCCAATATCTCTCCGATAGCTGCCACTTAAATTTGTAACTGAAAACCTTAGCAATGATCTATCTGCCTTTGGTGATCAATGTCAGCAGCCTCACCCCATTTTAAATGAACAGAGGCCCCACTCACCCCAAAGCAGCCGATCTGACAAGACAGGACAACCAGAAGCCTTACCCCTGACAAAATGTATCTGGATGATGGAACAGACAGCACAGTAGGTCCATTTTTTCTCCATCGTCTCCTAAAGGCCTTATGCCAGCATTTCCATGATCATGGATGTCAACTGATGCCTTGAAGCAAACACCAGCTCCCCTATTTGTGCAGAAAAACCCCAAACCTCCTGCACGCCTGGGTCTGTTTATCACTTGGCAAGACCCCAGGAAATGAAACGTAGACAGGAAAGTAATGTGGTTCAGAGCTAAGTATAACCTTCACCAGAACAATGTTGAAACTGTTCTCTGAAATTTTGTGTATCACCTTCATTAAAAGACTTCTCAGGATCCAAAGATTCTCTCCTTCAGGATCTCTGTGTCACTCATGCTGCTTCTAAAATCCAAACAAAGGAAATCATGCAGAGCGATTCATAATGTGCTTTTTAGACATTTCTTTTCAAGAACACGAAGTCATTTAACAAATGTGAGCTTCGTGTCTTTCACAACAGTTTTTCTGTTCACTTTTAAAATATGTTTTCTTTCCAGAATGGCTCCTGGGTGAAAGAACAAAGAATTAACACACTTAATTTTAATAAAATCTGAAAAGTAACAGAGGGTAACATCAGCTATCAAACCGAATTTTATTGTGACACCTAATGCAGGAAAGTCCACATTTCCTGGGTGGGGGGGAGGGGTGTTGAGAAGGGAGGGCTCCTTTTCCAACCCTCATCTGGGTTAGGCTGGAGGTGAGACAGGGGAATCTCTCACTCCAGCAGCTGGAGGATTTTTTTTTTTTTTCTTTCTTTCTTCTGACAGCAGAAGCACCTGTCTGTGTCTCGGCCAAAAACCAGAGAGAGTAAGGCTGAAACAATCTGAATCCAAAGGCAGAGAACCTCTTACCTCAGCCAGCTACTAGGCCTGGGATATCTGCCCCGTCACTTCCATTTACAGAGGACTGAGACTGGGGTTTAGGGAGGCAACTCCTCGTATATGATGGCTTCCTCACCAGGTAAGATACACATACTGGTTTTTCTAGCTTGATACAAAATAACCTTTCAACCTTAAGAGAACAAGCATTGGGCTGAGGACTACAGCATAGGGTTGATGGACAAAGAATAAGACCAAAGAAATACATGTGTTTACACACAACCATATGAACCATTGGTGAAATATTCTGTGACCCTGATTTCACTACCACAATAGGGCAGCAGCCAGCAAGCCTAAAGACACATGAGATGGCGGAGCTGTGTTCCTAAGGTCGTTGTTTTATGGGGGTCTCGGGGAGAGAGAATTCTGGCCAAGTTGTTGTCATGTATATTGTCATCATGTATCACGACATCATGATACACTGATCTATCTTGTACATACTGATCTGTCCCTGTAGGAGGACTTGGGAGAAATATGGACGATGCTAAGACATAAGGCATTACCTCTGCCATTTAGAAGACCAGAATTTAGCTGGGAGAACAGAGATTTGCACTGTGGTGAAACAGGGGTTCCGTCCTGGATGTCCAGACTACCCTCCACCCTCTACACCAGGCTACCCTCTGCACCAGCACTGGGAACACTCGCCATGACAACTATCATTGCAATTTCTCACCACAAAGCTAATGATGTTTCTTGCAAAGGCCAGAAGATGGAGTTACTTATTTCCTAGCTCAGGGCTCCTCAGACCTTTATTCTCACCCCCATGCCCACCTCCACACTTAGTTTCAGATCCCTAGAGGTGTTGGGCCAGGTGATGTTGACAGGGATGCTTTCAGGGAGGCTGGGGAGCGCAAAGATTTTGACTGAAACTCAGAAGATGTCCCTGTTCTGACTGCCTTCGTCTCTTTCCCTTTACCCCTGGAAATTCTAGTAAATCACAGTGATGACGTATAGTGGCAAACATAGGCTAGGAGATCTTGATATGCAGGTTCATGTTCCCATTCCACTGGGACACATGACAAGCTCAGGGAAGGACTTCGGTCACCTCACTCCACCAGTCCTATTAAGAGGATTTACCAACATGAAATCCATAAAAATCTAAACTTAATTAATTCTCTAAGAATACCTCCTCTTGAAAAAGTTATGCTCCTAGTACTTTAAACTAAAACACCTCTTAAAAAAAAAATCCCTCAAATTCAGAAAAAGGGAAAACACCACTTATTTTCCAGAGCTACAGACACTTGAAATCCTTGCCTTCCACTGGGGTTGGGCAGCCAGGCATATCTGTCCTCTCAGGGTGTGCCTTAGAGAGCTTGGTCTGTGGGTTTTGGAGCTAGAAACCTTTGCAGCCCAGAGTCATCAGATTTGACTAGCTCTCCATTGGAGTTCACCCAGGCTCTAAGAGAAGAAAAAATTGCAGATGCCCACAGAATATTAATGGAAGACACCTGGTGTCCTCCAGCTGCAAGCCCCATGCGACAGCCCCTCCATGCCCGTGTGCATGCAGCAGAGGGCAGCAACGCCCTGCGGACCGGCACTGTTCGCCCAGGTGATGGGAACTGCCCCCGCGGCTTTTCAATTCCAGTAACGTTTTCTAAAGGCCCTTTCAGCATGGGGATAGACATTCTCTGTACTTAAAAATAACTCCTCTATGGAAGTCTTGAAAATCTCTATTATCCTCCCTGCTCACCAAATCCCAATTGCACAGCATTTCTTCTGCCTCAGATTAGAGTCGGCTGCATATAAAGAGAAAACAGAAGCCGTCCGTTTCACACACACAAAGAAATCTTGAACTTCTTGAACTTCAGAGGCAAATTCAATTATTTACAAAGAGAACCAGGGGCACGCATTATTTCTGCTGGAGGCAAGCCATAATTGTGTGTTTTGAGCAAACTTTTTAAATGCTTCATCTAAACACTGACACTCAATGAGAAAAGGACATTTTCAGAAGGAGGAAGTTGGGCAAAAGGTAAACTTACATTTGTGGTTTGCACAGAGGTTAACTCATTATTACTGATTTGTATTACTGATTTGTCTCGGATTTTTATTTCATTATTATATATAAAAATTCGAAAGTGTAGTGTTACACCCTTGTACATGCAGCATGCTTAGAAAACATGCTGCTTAATGTTTCAATTAATCAAGAGATATTTATTGAGTGCCAACCCTTAAGGGATTACTGAAGAGGCATAATTATAGGTAATTTTATGTAATTATTTATTTATTTATTTATTTATTTTTGAGTAAGAGAGCTGGCAGGTGCAGGGCTGCAGAGAGAGGGCTGGAACAAGAGACAGAGAATCTCAAGCAGACCACAGCTCAGAGCGGAGTCCTGTGCAGGGCTCAGGACCCTGAGATCATGACCTGCGCTGAAATCAAGAGTCAGACGTTTAACACTGAGCCACTCAAGTGCACCAGTTTTATGTGATTTGAAAATGTAAATGATGAAACACAACTCTTGCTCTTACCACATTTATTATTTTGCTGAAGAGAAACATCCCTGCACACCATAAAGGAGTCAAGAAACATAAGGCACAGAACTGAATGAGTAGGTAGCCCAGGATTTTAGGAGAGGAGAGGTATAAGGATCAAGTCAGTAGGGAACCTAAACCTGGCTTCTTACTGTAAAGACAAGTTTGGTGGAAACCACAAGGTAAGTCATTTCAACCACAGGAAACACTAAGAGCCATCAGTTGGAACTGCTTAAGTTCAAGGCCAACTCTGTGAGTCAGTTGTTATCATGGAACAGAGGCTTTATTGAGGGGCTGGGGCCCAAACAAAGCTGTCCAAGGGGTGAGATTAGATGGAGGAGGGCTTTGAATTCTGAGCTGTATTTTTTCTTCATGTTATAGGTCTTTCAACAAAAGAGTAACATATATAAAATAACATTTTAGAAATATGAATTGAGTGGAGTTGTGGATAAAATAAGGGGGGAAGAGAGAGGAGGAAGACCTGTTGGGGGTCTTGCATTTCTTTAAGCATCAGAGGACAAGAGTCTACTGATTCGTTATGGCAGAGTGTGATGGGGGTGCGGACATTACAAGGAAAGAGGAGGCAAGCCTTGGTGTCCAATTGGACAGGGAATCAAAAATGTGCCGGGAAGTTTCATGCATCAGACTGAGGAGAAATGAAAAACTGTAGAAGATGTAAGGGCTGTAAAACCGTGGAGAAGGGTCATGGATTAAATGTCACGGGTCCCTGATGGAAGAGCCGCCTCCCCAAGCAGCAAGGGATCACTGGACTTTGATGGAAAGTGAGGGACAGCCCGTTAGGTAGAGGCCCCACCTTCATGAGAAGCAAGTTCCCCCTTTTGGTTTTCACTCAGATTTTATGAGATTTAAGAATTGCCCTCTAATGGGAGAGAAAGAATTTCATGACACTTTCAGCAGATGACAATCTATTTAGTCACCATCATTTCCACCATGCTCAATGCCATCCATTAAAGACTGATTTTAATGTAATACACTTTTCCAATGACAACATCAATATCTTTTCATTACCACAATGCATTTTAAAAGGGTTAACAAAGAAAATAAAAATCAGCTGGATCCTAACCACCCACAGACTACCAGTATTTCTATTTTTGTCTTACATCTCCCTGGATTTTACATAAACATGTATGTATGTATGTATGAAGAAAATTTATTTTTACTATGTTTACTACATGCACTCCAGCCTGTCCCTTTTGTTATACTTCATAATATATTGCAGACATATACATGTTATAAAACAGCTTTGCGCAGTGGCAGTATCGTAGCCAATGAGGTTTATCCGAGGCGCGATTATTGCTAATTGAAAACAAAGATAAATCTCCTTCTTTTGAAATAGTTGCATGGGATTCTATTGTATAGATGTTCAAAACAGAATTCTGAAGTAAGATAAATATAAAATTTCTACCTAATGTTTTACATTATGAAATAGAATTTAAAAATTCAATTGAATAATTATAGTTAGTAACCTTTGAATAATTTTCAGTGGCAAGCTAAAATAAGGAAAGAGAGAAAGGGTCACCGACAAAGGAGAGAGAGCTTGGTTTTGCCAAAGACCTGGGAAGCTAATGCTAGCTCACTCATAATTCATTAATGTTGACTTTTGCAGGAATATATTTTACAAACTATTAATATTACTAGGATTAACACACAATAAAAGAAATCTTATAGATTCTATGTCCTACCCAGTTTCAAAACATTGAAATTTTCTTAAAACGTCTCTTCCAAATGCAATGAGGAAAAAAAGTACCACCTGAAAAACTGAGAAGTGTTCCAATTGATTTCAGAGCTTAAAAAAAGATAGTTAAAGGGCCAAGTCACATACTGTGATGCAAATATATTCTTAACCACATTGTGTTTTTACAACTATGGATTCACATACAGATACTGCATTTCTACACTTGGTGAAAACAACAGACTAAGTCAAGTCAACCATGGACTGCATCTGATCTTTTGGAAGTAATCTGTCCCACCAATGATTTCCTTTTTAAAATTTATTTACTTACTTATTTATTCAGTCACTTAAAACAAAATTAATTTATTATTTTACTGTTCTGTAGGTAAATCTGACATGGTCTCACTACTCTAAAACCAAGGTGTTGGCAGAGTTCTGTTTCTTTCTGGAAACTTTAGAGAGAGATGACTTTTCTGGCCTTTTGCAGCTTCCAGAAGCTGCCCGCGTTCCCTGGCTCAGGAGTTCTGAGTTTGAGAGCGAGAGCCAGAGCCAGAGCCAGAGCCAGCGAGTGAGAGGAAGACAGAGGTATTTGCTGTTTTTTGTAATGCTGTGGCTCAATACAGCCTCAGTTAGGTAATGTTATCAGGAAATAGGAGATTGTGATTAATAGCATTTCCTGGGTAACTGAGAGCTAACTCAAATACTTTTCATAGGGGAAGAATTGTGATGGGAAGGTTAAGTAAGTGAGGAAAAGGTCCTCACTGCTGAACATCTCTTAAAAATGTATTATTTCACCTTTCTGGCTCAATGAAAACCTTGCAATAAACATTACTCCACTTTATTTGGTGACTGAGGATTTTACAGAGACCACAGACATTGTTTTGGACCTCAGACCCCAGAGTGGTCTAAGAACATAGAGGATTCTTGTGAATAAAAATATGCTCCCCTTCTCCAAAAAAAGAAGTCTAACTTTTGAAAAATTTGCCTTATTTATGAAGAGTCAAAAACAGAGGCATGCGCATGCCTCGACACAAAGGTTGTCTGTTTTCTGCCACAATCTTCAGAATGTTGGAGCTAGAAGGAGCCGTACCAATGGTCTAGCAGAGCTAGAGCTCTTCATGTTACAGATGAAGAAACTGAGGCTCCAGAGGTGTCTTGGTCAAGGTCAAAGAGTTTGTTGTAGGAAACCCTGTACTACGTCGTACGCTGAGATGCAGAGTCTTCTCTTACACTATTCAACTATTCAGTGCAGTAAGCTCAACAGCTGAAAGCAACCATTCCTCAAAGTAAAATGCCTCGGGACGCCTGGGTGGCTCAGTTGGTTAAGTGACTGCCTTCGGCTCAGGTCATGATCCCGGCATCCTGGGATTGAGTCCCACATCGGGCTCCTTGCTCGGCAGGGAGCCTGCTTCTCCCTCTGACTCTGCCTGCCACTCTGTCTGCCTGTGCTCTCTCTCTCTGACAAATAAATTAACAACAACAACAAAAAAGTAAAATGCCTCTGATATCTTAAGAAGTAAGAAACAATCTAGAAATCATTTGGTTTTGTTTGTTCCCATTACATCTCTCTATACCAAACTGCTGTAGTAGGTCACAGAGGAGACAATAGTGAGCAATTTGTGTCTGAATGTATAGATGTACACACACACATTCGTTTGAGAAGTTTCTGTTTGTGTATTTGTTTGTTCGCTTGCTTGCTTTTCAATTTAATTTCCGGGAGGAATTCTGACCAGCTTTCTGGGTGATACCACAGGGGCCATTTTTAAATCGAAGGTATTGAGTTAACTTCACCTGGTATTATGTAACTCAGCATCAATTTTATTTTATTGCCACTGTTCTTTCACTATTTATTATGTATTTTTCTCTTTCATTTTGCTCAGAGAAGGCACTATAGATCTCTTATTTATTTCTCCAAATACTTTGCTTTCTCTTTGCGGCCTCTCCTCTCTCCTCAGTGCACACGGCCGGCCTATGGGGAAGCTGCTCTAATTACCCAGCGCCCAGCTGGGAAGGCCACATTTCTAGAACTGGATGATGAGGTAAACAAATGAACAACAGAAAACACTGTGTATGGAGAGTCCTCTGAAGCAAGCAGAAGATCCTCAAAGCTTTATTTTCTAAAACAAAATCATGCCTTGTCCCTTTTGAGAAAGTTGGAAAAAGCTTTTCTTTTCTTTCTTTCTTCTTCCTTTTCCCTAAAACCAAATCATGCCTTGTTGCATTTGAGAGTGTTAGAATCTACTTGGAATTACCAGCATTTGTGTCAGTTTCACACTGGAAGCACAGTTATAGACCCTGGAACTTTAGAATCATCAACCCCTTATTTTATAAACAAGGCATCTGGTGCCCAGTGAAGGGAAATGATGAACCTGAAGTCACAGAGCTATATGCATACCATAAATATTGAACTCAAAGGCATGGCTTTAATGTGGGCCACTTTTTCCAGAAACAAAGGCTAATCATACCACAAATATTGCTATTTACATGACCCTGAGAAAAGAACCACAAAACCAGACTGTGCTGTCAACTGGGCTCAAGTCCCAGCAAAGCCATTCATCCCTACATACAAGCCTCACAGGTTGTGTGACTCAAATGTGTGCCTTTGGGACATAAAATTGCATAGAACAATGTGTCAGAGATCTGGCAGTTACTTGTAAGAGGTACAGACCTTAAATGCCAGTTTTGTAAATGTCTAAGCTCCTCTTTCCATACATCTCTAAGGCATACAGGTGTTTGAGAAGAACTCAGCACCTCACCGTGGTTGGCCAGACTCTGCACAACCGACCACTAAGCCCCTGACTCCACTGTCTCCGCCCTTCCAGCCGCAGAGGCTCTCATTCACCACAGTCCGCCCCCTCTTTCCTTTCTGTCCCTCAGGCTCTCTGTGTTCTTTAAACCCCAGGGTCTCTGCATGAGCCATGTGCTCTGTTTAGTATTCTTCCACAGCCTTGTTACATGACTGGATTCTGTCATTCTGGGGTCACCCCCTTCCTCTTCAAGGACGTTTCTGACCCCCATGAGTGTTCACAGGAGCACGCCCCTTCTCCCCACCCATGGGTCTCATTCATATCAACAGCAGTTATTCCCTCCATGGTGCTTATCTATCGACTAAGAGAAGTTAGGTTGCTGTCTTTCATGTTGGTGTATTGTCACTTTACTTTCTTTTAGAATGTAAGCTCTGCAGGGACAGGAATTTTGTGTATTAATCATCTCTTACACCTCACCAAACATCCTCTTGACTCACCTTTTCATTCCAGCTGTTGTGGAAGCAACCAGCTGCTTACATATACAACCTCTTACAACCCTTACATGTACAACATATACAGCCTCTCCTCCGCCATCCGGAATGACCCTCACTTTTTGACCTGGGTGTCTCTGGAGCAGAGACATAGTGCCTCATCCATTCTGACACATGAACAACCCTGAAAGGTAGTTAACACCCCATGGGGCAACACATGGCCCATGAGGAGCAAGAGCTCGTGCATAAATCCTTCCTCTTCTGATGATCAGGTGAGTGATTCTAAGGCGTGTTCTACAGGACTCTTTAGAAGGTGCCCAGAGGGACCTAGCCACATCTGTCCATAGTGCAAGCTGCTTAATAATATGCCTTTAGATTGGGTTGTTCTTCCTTCCCTGCTTTACTCTTCTCCGTCCCCCATTTCTGTTCCAGAGAATGACGTTTTAAGGTAGCTGTAAACAGTCTCTTATCTCATGCTGTGCCTTTGGGGGGAATGCATGTCAAAGCTGTCTTCTTATTTACTGCTCTATCTCCAGCCCCCAGAATGGTCTTGGCCACATAACAGATACTATATTATTATTATTATTATTATTTTTTTTTTTTTTGTAAAACTCTCTTTACTAAGTAACATCATTTCCCATCAATGGGAACAAATTAGCACACTCCTCTCACAATGTCCACAAAATTGCAATAAGCTAGTCAGACAGTCTTAAAAATAATATATATCCTTTTTTCTGATGAGTTTCTAAAAAAATATTGGGCTCCAACTACATGCCAGGCACTAGGACCGATCTACAGAGACAAAGATAAAGAACCTCTCTACTGACATCGTTTTAACATTATCAAGGAGAGGGATGACCACTGTAAGTATGAGCAGTCCAAGGACCCCCACAGGTCCCCCACCAATTATGACCTTTAGGTCCACTTTAAACTATATAAGGAAATCAGTAGCTCATAAAGGAGCAGACAATATACACCTTGACAATGTCGATATAAATTTAAAGACATTTCATGGCTGACCTGCCAAATGCTCAAATGAACTATAGAAAATAAAGAAATCCTTGTCACATGAGCCATGGAATTCAACAGCAGTACTTAAGATAGAAATGACAAACCTACCTCTACCAATGACAAGATTATTTTCTCTGATAGCCAGAAAGCTAAGGAGTATGATGCTATAACTCTGGGGAAATGAATATGATCTAGATCTCCTACATAGAGGCAGGTGATATTTTAAGTATCAGAGAAGACACAGTACAACTTCTGCTGGTACTAGTGGTTTAGCTCTCACTAAATTTCTTGTTTCTTGGGAGCTGCATTACCCCAGAGTTGGTAAGCCAGTCTCAACCCATCAGAAAACAAAAGGCATATCCAAAAGTGATAATTGAGTTGAGTTTAATGTGCGGTTTATATATAAGGCATGGTAGGGTTGTAAAGGCCTATTTAGCCAGAGCAATTCCACCCGGTTGAACAGCCATTTTGTTGTTCATGCAATAAAACTTAAACTGACCCTGCCCACCCCCCACCCCACCCCCCGCCAGGGGATTTACATAGTAAGTCTGGGAAACCAGTAAAATATGGTCGACCAGTCCCAGGTAAAAGCCCAAATACAAGGGCTGGTCAGGCCAGGTGGAGACATTCAATCAGTGAAGTGCTTATACTGTCTCCCTAGCTACCAAGGAGTGTGGGCCCTGCCTTTTGGGTGCCAATTCTGACCAAGGTGATAGGCTAGTTCAAATATCTACTATAGGGTAAATTGTAATTCAGTCGGCCAGCCGTGTGTGACCTAGCATGACTGCAGCTTTCTCTACGTGTTGCAATCTCATTGGCTACCTGTGTGTGGCCAGCCTCAACCACATGGCCTTTGCTCTATAAAAGTTAGTCTGTAAGGCAGGGAGGGGTCGGCAGCCCGACCTGTCAGTTTGATTCTGGATGCTTTTTTTTTTTTGGATGCTTGGCGCAAAATAAAGCTTTGCTTGACCTTCTCTTTGTATCAGTCTCGCTCCTTTGATTACGGACCCACCAGGGTATAGGGGAAATAAGAAGGGATGGCATAGTTCTCAGGGCTAGCAACACTGGGAAGCCACTTCCTTTCCCAGGATTGAGGGGAAGTGGGAGAGGGTCACCGGAGAGAATAACTATAGGAAGAGGGCCTCCTGACAGGAACTGTGGCCTTTTCAGTATAGAAATGCAGGCAAGCCACAGCAACTCTTCACACACGGAGCTGGGGATATGAATATCTCAACCTCACTTTCCTTAGAGGGAGGAAGGAGAGTAAGGTTGAGACATTTGCAGAATCAGAGGTCAAGAGAGCTCATTTACAGTCCACACAGCTTTGCCTCCTGGGCCAATAAACATGACAGATCTGGAGAGACCAAAAAAAAAAAAAAAAGTAGTATCCAGCATACCAGCCAGTGTGGTCCTCAGTTATTGTAACAGAAAAGGCTGTAGGTTTTCTTTGAGGCTCACTGTTGAGTGCCCAGCCTCACAAGAGTCACCTCAGAAGCCACCAGTCAGAGAATTTTCAGCATGGTGGTGGATGAGAGCTTGAGTTGAGATCCTCTCCCTTCCAAGAAAGGCTTCAAAAGATGTCACTTCCTTCAGTCCTGTGCAATAGGAGGTTAAGTCCTCTTGTGAGAAAAAGCTTCCCCTATTGGCAATGTCTGTAAGATCTCAGATCTCACGGAAGAAACAGTTGAAATCAGAAGAATGTGTCACTATGTTCTGCATATAGAGTGACTAAGACATTGTTTGAGGCTCTGACCATTGTGCAGTAGGATTTAGCTCTTGATTTTAAAGACAAACAAATGATCAGCACCTTTAAACTTCAGCTTCACCACCTCTTGTGTCACCTCCTTGAATGTTAAGAGCATTCCCTGGGGAGATCAAATGTTACCACTTCATTGACCTCCTCTTTTACTTTGGTCTCAACATTCCAGGTAGCACCAAGGTTTCCCTGGAGAAAAAGCATGTGCACAGGTATCAGTTTGAAATCTTTATCTAAGGAAAACTCTTGGATTTTTCCAAGGAATTTTCTACCTCCGTTATGTGGAAAAGAAGCCTGTTGTGGGGCATGAAATATTACAGATCAGGAAAATACCCCCATGACCTATTAGGAGGGCAAATAAATACTTGAGAACAAGCAAACCAGAAATGGAGAGTTCAAAGTGGGTAACAGGACCCAGCCACAAACTGTGAACTAAGACTTATAACTTTCTTAAAACTGTCAAGATATTCTGCAGCACCATGTAATGTCCGTGCTATCCTGGGTCCTGACACGTTATTGTCATGGTTTGCACTAAATCCATTGGACAGAGATATTGGAGATTATGGATTTTAAATATATAATTTCTTATGTAGGATAAAATGGTTTAATATATTTGTTTTCTTAGGGCTGTATAAATTATTGCAAAATTGGTGACAAAAACAACAGAAATTCATTCTCTCACAATTCTAGAAAGCAGAAGTCCAGAAGCAGGTGTCAGGCGGGTTGCTCTTCATCTGGAGGCTCTACAAAACAATCTGTTCATTAATGCTTCAGCTTCTGGGGACTGTTAGCATCACCCAATCTGTTTCAGTCTTCACTCGGCCTTCTCCCCCTTTCCTTGTGTCATCTCCTCTTCTGTTTCTTATAAAGACATTAGTCACTTGATTTAGGGCCCACACTGTTAATCCAGGATGATCTCATCTTGAGATTTTTAACTTAATTACATCTCTGAGGACTCTTTTTTTGAATTAGGTCTCATTTATGGGTATTGGAGGTTAAGACCTGCACACTTCTTTTCGGTGGGTCACCTCTCAAACCACTAAAGATAACTTGAAGCAAAATCATCTCAGATAATCAAGCATGCTCTCAGCACTGAGGAAACTGGCATCTTATAGTATTAGATCCTGTGGTGTGCTGACAAACTCCCTCTTCCAAGACTGAACCACGCATTTCCCCTGCTGCTGCCTGCTAATGGCTCATAACTGAGTCACTCTCCAAGAATTTTCTTCATCTGAAGAGAGCTGCCTCTGCCAAGTTTATGCTTCCTTCCCGGAAAAAGCCCACATGTAATGAGAAGATAATGAGGGGCAGGTACAAAGGCCTGGTCTTTGCCTCAATTCTGGATAACTCTGAAGGGTCATCCCAGCTCTAGAGCTCCCTTGTAAGACCGGCTAAGTCCTGTGCTTTAACTTTATCACAAATCAACTTCTCCTTCTGTCCTGTCTTGCTTCCTCACTCCCTGGTAGGTGTTGTTCCCAAGAGCAGCCCCCATTACACCTCCTGCAGACAAATCTCACCACATATGTTTCCCAAAGAGCCTGACCTAAGACACATCCTGACATGAGACAAACCATAGATATTCTAAGTAGTTCAGAAGGAGTCTTTTTGGAGAACCATCTGCTCAAGGGGCTGGGAGAGCCATTTGGATGATCAAAGGAGAACTTGGGTAAAAGAAGTCCTTATCCTCCATTGTGTGAGCTCTTTGCTCTATTATCATCCCTGTGATTAGAAACATGAAGTATGAAGTTACACACAAAATGAAAAGGACAAAACATTTTTTTTAAATATAACCAATATTTTTCAAAAATTATGAGGCTAAATAGATGATTACCAGGTATGGAATTTTAGTAAGACAAAGCAAACCAAAATCTTATCACATTAATAAAAATTAGAGAATATATTTCTCAAACAGAGAAGGAAAGCAAAAGGTCCTGGATGTCAAGAAGAGAGAATAAGCCTTAGTCTTCTTACATATGAGGCTAATGACAATATCTCGCTTCCAGGGCTGCTGTGAGAAAGCACATGTGAAAGCACTTGGTACAAAGCTTGGCCAATGATATAGCTAATGAAGCCACAATAATGTTAATAACAATAAGATGCAAAGGAAGTGAGTCAGGGAAGACTTTCTAGCCATAGCTCTTCCTCAATTCAGTGATGTTGGACAGATAGGTCATTTAACCTTTCTGTGCTTGCGTTTCCTCATTAGTAAAATAGTAAACTGCTAAAGATTACAGAAATGAAAATGGCCTTCTAGTTCACTGATTCAAGACGAGTCTAATGGTCATCATTAAATGACTTTTAGAGATCTCAACATTACAGCAGTCTGCTAGGCGTGCTATTAAGCTACAAAACATAAGATATCCATGAACTATTCAGAAGATGATAGACCATATAAAACATAGAAAATTGCAATAAATTATATGGATGAATATCTATATTCTGGCAGATGCAGCCTATAATCCCTTAATGTTTCCCCCCCTCTCCGCTGAGTAAGGAGGCTTTTTCTCTAATCCTTAAAAATCAATGCTATAGTAAATTAATCATAGCCTGCTGTAGTGATTGGATTAATGGAAAGATCTTGCTAGGGCTTACATGAAAGCCTAAAGTAAACAGCCACCCAATATACAGATGTTCTGGGTAGGGCATAGAGACACTATAAAATCCAGTTAAAATTGAATTAATAAATCCATCCACTTAAAAAGAAACCTTCTAAACTGGAAGAGGCTGGGATCTCAGATTCTTTACCTTTTTGCTTCCTTAGCAATTTTGCTCAAATAAAATTTAGGTTTTATTAAAACCACGGATTCCTTGAAAGTCTTCAGCAAGTTAGCCAATGTACCTGCCCTAATTGCTTCCTGGAGTGGTCTTGGTTCTGGGCCACTCCAGGAAGATGAATCCAGATCAGAGGAATGCCTCTGTCAGATTCATTTGGGAATTTAAATCAGTCCCAGATCATTCAACAACTGAGGGTTTAAAGCTAACCACGAGGAAATCTTTAAGCTTCCTTAGCAGGGGACGACTGTAACACCGTGATAGAAGACAGCCAAGAAGTTCAGTCTCCACGAATCTACATCGTTCAAAATGTTTGGCATAAAAGTTCAAGGAATGATGAGTCAATATGTACTCAGAAGTGGCCATAATGTTCTGATTTATCATGTTTCACTTTCTCACAAAGCAGGTGACAAAATGGGAATAAAATAAAATGAATCTATTCTTATTAGATTGGGACCACAATCTCATACAGGGTTTAGATATTGGATTTCCTGACTGCTTCCTGTGTTGTTGGCTTATTGCTTTCAAGGGAGCCAGCAACGGCCTGGGATAACAGTGTCTAGGATGTGAGACATCTTAAATGGATGACACAATTTCCCTGGACTCTGCTGCCAGCGGAGTTCCCTAAGCAAGTTAGTGTTTATGTGTTGGTGATATTTGGGGGCTCAGTGGAAACTAGACAGGAATGATCCTTGCCTAGAATAATGATTACCATTAAAGAAAGTGGGAACACAAAGATGAATACTCTTACTGATAATATTTACTCAGATTCAGTATTGTCTGAGTCAGGAGCTTTGCTTCTTTGGGCTGAGAAAGACTCAAGGATTCTTTCTGCACTAGTCCCTGTTCCTTTCAGGGTGCTTCTGAGTACACTCTGCCTTGACTCAGTCAAGGCATTCCTCTCTTACCCATATCAAATGTGACACATGCCCTTAAATCCGTATGTTGTAGAGTTGATCTTTAATATCTTCTGACACAAGCTTGATCTGTCTGGCTCAAGGCCTCAGTGTGACAAAACAATAAAGAACTTTCTTCTCTCTGAGTTTTACAGGAGCCTTGGTCTGACTTTGATTCTTAAAAATATAAGTTTGATGATAGGTCCTGAAGTTTGCTGATAGGTCAAAAGTCAAGAATATTTTCATTAATTCAGAGAAAAAAGACATCATCTGATAAAAGTGAACCAGATGGGGCCAGAAGATGTGGGTGAATGGGGGATTGCGGGGAGAGGTGAGAGGAGACCATACTACCTAACCAGAAGGTTCCTTCACCCCTTGGTAGCTCCATCCAGGATTTCTGGACCTGCTGGTATCTGCAGCTGACTGGTCCCTCTGCCCAGCAGTGTATGGCAGGAGGACCAATGTCAGCCCCGTACCTGCTGCACTGGGATTCCACTGTTCAGTCCCACCAATTTGCCCATTAACTGGCTCTGTTAAGGGTCCACCTGGTTGGAATGGAACAATGGCTCTTTCCTGTCCTGATTCTCCTGGATCAGAGGGTGGGACTGCTGGGAAACTTGTCTGGCTTCCATGGGCAAACCCAGGGCGGCGGTCTTCTGCTCCCATCCCCCACCCCATGCACACTTCTATGGCTAGCCCTTCTCTTTTTTTGCAAGCCATTCAACCTTCAACTCCATGATATGGGTCTCCCTAAAGTTTTGTTTTCTTTCTTCTTTTCTTCTCTGTCTACCCTCCCTGCTCTTTTTCTCACTAGTAGTTTAAGCAGGTGGTGGAAGAATGATAGCATACTCAGAGGCTGAGCTACATTTTGGGAGGCAGAAAGAGTAGAGGATTCTTTTGAGAAGAAAGGCCAGTGTGAGGTAGCAGGAGTGGGGGCAGAGGGGAAACAAAGAATGAAGAGAAAGAGATGATTAATGCAAAGAAAAAAAAAAGGGAAAAGTCACAGAAAAGTGTCTGGGAAACAATGAGGAGGGCTGAGATCAGAACATAGAGTGACTACACTGCAAAGGAAAATGAAAGTGCTTCCCCTCTGATGGTGAGGAGAAGAAATATTATTGTAGGATTGGTATGTGGAGAGTAAGAAAGTTGGAGGAGTTCAGATCTGAGCCCCCAGCCTTGTATAGAAATAGAAAAGCAGGTGGGTAACTTGCAGAAAGTCAGTGAGGTGGGGGAGCCCTGAAGAAAGTGGAGCAGGGAGCTTTGGAATACATATCAGAAGGATGGTGATAGGAAGGCAAGAGAAATAAAGAAAAGGATTCCTGAGCGGAGATGAGACTGTGGTTGAAGATGGTATATTGACTTTGAACTGAAATCAAAAATACTTGAAGTCAGGGACTAGGAGAGGAGAATGCAAGACAGGGGGTTCCAGCTCAGCAACGCAGGGTTGTCAGGGGGCTGAGAGGCCCACGTACAAAGAGACGACAGAGGACAACTAAATTTGCTGATTATAGGTTATCTTGGGACGAATGGAAACTGGAAAGGTGCCTGAAGAATGGGGACAACAGGAGTGTTGGAGGGAGAAGGGAGGTAAAGAAGAGAAAGGTCAACTCTCTCTCCGTGCTTGATGATTGTTCTCCATTCCTATCAGTTTATAATTTTGACCCAATTCCAATAGCATTTTTTTTTTTTTAAAAAAGGACTCATTGATTAATATCCAATTTAAGATTTGGCTACTCCTGACCCCAACATCTCATTTTTGTAGCAGCTAACACAAACATATTTAGAAAAATGGCCTCTGTTAGAAGGAGACTATATGATGTAACTTTTTAGTGGGCTGAAGAGAAAACGGGTAGTGCCTGCAGCCTAAGGTCAGCACACAGGGAATCACAGACCTTGGACTTGGGGGCAAGAGAGTGAGGGGTGATCCTTAGAGGAAGCAGAATGCCAAAGAATAAGCTTTGCTTACACCATTCTGGCTGTGTTTTGTCTTAGGTATATCTGGCATTACGGGAGGTAAAGAAATGGTTATGCAATTCTGTCCAGTTCTGACCCAGGATCTTGCTAATGCTCAATTAGGGATGAAAAAAACCAAGATTGTGTGGAGATGTGGGAGAGAAATCACCTGATTAGATCAAGATAGTTCTTCACATCCAAATACAAATGGTGCCAACCCTCAATTGTCTGATTGTCCTTGGGCAGCTGCCAACATTCATCCCAGGAGGTCTTTATTTTCTTTCAAGAGACCCAAAATCAATCACTTAATTCTTGGTGAGGTTAAGGTGGAAGATTAGAGTGGATTAGAGTCAATTATAAACACAGTCCCTTCTGCCATGCTTCCTGGGGACCAACAGAACCTCAGCAGATCCCTCATTAAAGCCATTACTCTCACAAGCCAATGATACTGTATCTACTTTATCTACTGGCCATACCTGAGCTTATGCTGAAACCAAACCAGAAAAATTAAGGGAATTAAAAGGGAAAAAAGTAGGAATGAAATAGAAAATAGGAAATAAAATACTTGAAAAACTTCATAGCCTCAAACTGGAAAGGCCCTGCTTAGAATCTAGACAGACAGACAGACAGATAAATGAGTTATGTTTCTCTTTCTCTTTTTAAAAATTTTATTTATTTGTCAGAGAGAGTGAAAAGGGCAGGCAAAGGGAGAAGCAGGCTCCCCACTGAGCAAGGAGCCCAATGTGGGACTCGATCCCAAGACCCAGGGATCATGACCCGAGCCAAAGGCGGATGCTTAACTGACTAAGCCACCCAGGTGTCTCAAGATATATTTCTCTTAGCTCAAGACTGGTAAGAACCATTAGCTTCTGGAATTGGCCAATGTATATATTAATATTAGAGCAACATTTTCTGAGCTAAAAGAAATTGAAACAATAGTGGTGGTGATTGTAGAGGGAAAACAACACTAAATAAATGACAGAATGTCAGGGGCCAAGGAGAGAGCTAAGGCCGGAACACACTACTGCTGCTCCCCCACACCACATGAAAATGCTCAGACTTGATGTTGTGGTAAATGGCACGTCTGCTCAGTGGCTCCTCTGCCAGAGTAGATTCCACATGAAGAATGCCTGTTATGCAAAAGAATAGCTAAATGATTCACAGATGTGTTGTTTTAATGTTTGCCAGCTGTCAGCTATGAATTGGGGTTTGACAATCTAAAGTCCCTACTGTGTGACCTCAGAGTCATTTCAAGCTATTTCCTCATTTTTAAAATGAATATTAATTGAGCCAATAACACCCTTATGTATTTGTTTTTAACATTTCAGGTCTTATAATAATGCTTCATTTAGAATGTTTCATAAAATGGGAAAGAATTATGGTTAAAATCAATGCAGTCTCAAAATTGGTATTTTAATCATACAGGCAGAAAACGTTAAGTTTTGACTCCCTGTTCTACTACATCCAATGTCTTAGCAGTACTTAGAATTTTTTCATTAGCTGGTATGGTATTAATTCCTTCTTCTGCTAGTACAATGGGCTCGGCTATGCTCGCCTTGGGATTTTCAACCTGGGATTTTTACTGGCATTTACATGATTAAAAACACAGCATTAATTTTGCCTTAATACTTAACTATGCTTTATTTTTATTTTTCCTTTTTAAGGAAGAAAAGTTGGTGAACAGAAAGAGAAGACAGACATTCATTTGGTAACTCAGTCAGAGACTAATGTGAGCCCCATGGAGGACCCTGAAGGGAAGCATGAAATGAAGGGCAAATAGCAGAGCTCTCACAGGCTCTTATCCACAGTCATTCTCTACCAAAGTGGACCAGTCAGTTAATTTACAGGGAAGGACCTCTTCCACCTGCAGGATTATAACAGAATTTGAACTATCAGCAGCACTGGGTTTAGCATCACAAAACCTTAACCTGAGGGACGCCTGGGTGGCGCAGTTGGTTGGACGACTGCCTTCGGCTCAGGGCGTGATCCTGGAGTCCCGGGATCGAGTCCCACATCAGGCTCCCAGCTCCATGGGGAGTCTGCTTCGCTCTCTGACCTTCTCCTCGCTCATGCTCTCTCTCACTGTCTCTCTCAAATAAATAAATAAAATCTTTAAAAAAAAAAACAAAAAAAACCAAAACCTTAACCTGAGCCCTACTTCTATCATTTACTAGCTCAGTGAACTTAGACAAGTTATTTTACCGTCTGAGTCTTCTTTTTGTTTCTGAAATGAGAATTCTCCAGGGTTTTCCAACTAGAAGAGGAATTCTCCTGGAATTTTAGAGGGATTAGATGAATTCACAGAAGAAGAAGCACTCGACACAATGCCTGGGGCATGATAGCACCGAATAAATACTAGGGGGTTTTCTTCTTTCCCGTTTTAATTAAGGAAAGATGGCTTTTGAAAAATTGTTTCTAGGATTCACACTTCTAACTAAGAACATTAGCAGAGACTACATAGGTGTAAGTAATTTTGTAGCAATCTTCAAAGGACAATCCGGCATACACTACCCCAGTGAAAAAGGGTCTGACCTTGACAATCTTCCAGTCCAATTCCCTCATTTTATAGACAAGGAAATTGACCCAGAGAGCTTAAATGAGACAATCAAGTCACAGATATACATGGTGGCACAATCAGGACTTGAAGCCAGCTCTCTTGCCTTGATCCTAGACCTCCCAATTACCATGTTGATACTACTGTAGCTGGGCAAAACAAGTGTGAATGGTCAGGGTGTCCATGAAGTCTGAAGGTTTAGGGACATTTGCAAGGCTGAACAGTATATACTCATATCAAACAGAAAAATGAGCATTCATTCTGACAAACAAATGCTTCCAGAAATTTATGGAAGGGCTAAGACTAACCTTCAAACTAACCTTGAGCTGGCCTCAAACACATATCCCCATGGCCCATAGTGGTCTCTGTCCTAAATAGCCCTACCCAATGGTGGCAAAATGAGAGTCTAGACATAATGGATGGGATTGAAAAGGACTTAGGGGACTTCCAAGTTTAACATGTACCATATTTCCCCCAGGTACCTCTTCAGGTTTGGCTTGCAGCGGAATTTTTAAAAGCAGGTAACATCAGGTGGCACATGTCAGGGAATACTTATCCAGCCCCACTGACAAACTGTATGGGATTTTGGTTGAGGCCATTTGGGGAGAACTCTCAGAGCAATGGCTTTCAAAAAGCCAGTGTGAAAGCTTGTGCCAAGCTGGCTAGCTGTACTACTAGGGAATTCTCTAGAAAGAAAGCTTTAAGAAGCAGAGATCTTCTCCTGGAGATCCTCTTTCAGTCAGTCTGTGGTGGGGCTTGGGCATCTCCATTTTTCAGAATTGCCTCAGATGCTTTCATATTTAGCCATCACACTAACTCAAGGTGGGAGTATTTGGGGAGAGATAGTAAGAACTTTACAAATGGCAGATATGATGGCTTCCAAGTCAAGTGCCTCTCCTCATGGCATGGATGTGGTCACGTGCAAGAAATGACTAAGTGTCCTCACCTGTTTTGCTCTACCATTAACTGTTCCTCCCTCCATAGTCAAACTTAACTGCCCATCTACCAGAATGCAGGCACATACCCTGAGTACACCCCTACTTAGTATTTCTCTCCGCCTTGTGGGAGTACTGTCTGTTCCCCTAATAGCCAGTGACCTTCTTGGAGACTATGTATATGCTCCAGTCATCTCTGTACGTAGTGCTGGGCCTGGCCCATGGTAGGAACACTAAATACTGGAAACATGAATTAAATACAGCCTCCTTATTACTGGGATATGGCATCACCTCTTCCTTGGCTTTAGGAGAAAAAAATGTTGATATCCTTGGGGAAAACTTGAGGTCACTGAGAATTCTGAGATTTATTTTTCTGGGAAACTGATAGACTCAACCTTTGAGCTCAATTTCCATGAGACAAATCCTAACCCAATGAGTGATATAAACACCCACAGTGTCACTTCAGGAGATGAGCCATGTGACCCCTGGGGCTTCCACATGCTTCCATGATTCTCAGAGTGATTCAGCCAGTGGCTGTTAAACAAACACAGATGCCGATCTGGGAAGCAAAATGAGGTTAAAAGCTGGTGAGCCCACAAGTCTACAATAAATCTGCCTTTGAACCAACTGGGATACCTTGGGCAGCATGTAGTCTTCTGATGCAGATTCATCTTCAGCTGTTCTGAATTAATTTGGGGATTATAAAATTGGAGTACATGAATGCAAAAACAATGGAAGTGTCAGTTTACGCTGGCACCCAAAGAACTTAACTGCATGAGCAAGAAGAGCTTATCATGATCCAAGAGACAATTCTGTTTTTTACTGAAAGGGAGGATAGCTAAACCTAAATTATTTTTGGCTGTGGCTAACGCAAAGCTGGATAACTCTGGTCAACTCAAGAGTAAATCTACAGTAAGTTTATGGGACTCTGAATAATCTCAGTGAGAATTTATCTCAGGAGAACAGAGAGATCATCAGGCTCCACTTTGTAGTGAAGCGTCAGCCTCAAGAGGCAGCAGGAAGGGACGCCTGGGTGGCTCAGTTGGTTAAGCAGCTGCCTTCGGCTCAGGTCATGATCCCAGTGTCCTGGGATTGAGTCCCACATTGGGCTCCTTGCTCAGCAGGGAGCCTGCTTCTCCCTCTGCCTCTCTGCCTGCCATTCTGTCCGCCTATGCTCGCTCTCTCTCCGACAAATAAATAAATGAAAAATCTTTAAAAAAAAAAAAAAGAGGCAGCAGGAATTCTGTATACATCTTGGTGTCTCTCCTTCACAATGGACTCCTGACCTAGTCCTTCTGAACTCATATCTATGGAAGGGGGAGAAATAGGGAGGGAATAGGATGGTGTTAAGTACAATAACTAAGGAAATAACCACACAGTGTGTATAAAGCTGCACCTAGTCCAGACTGAAATTTAAGACTTCTTTATCTTTCCAGCATCATGTGAGTAGAGAAACTCAGTCCACAGCCGCTCTAACAAAAACTTCCTGATTCTTGAGCATCTCCAGATTCCTGGAAATTTCTCATTCTTGTATCCTAACAGAATTCTCCCATCTGCATAATCTTGTCCTCACCATCCTGATCTATCAAGCTCCCCATCCTCTGCATAGAGCATTCCCGATAAGCATCTGACATGGGAAATCCCTCTACCATATGTCCCCTATCTCCTAATTGGATTTGTAGTTCTATTTCCTTGATTGCTTTTCTCAAACAATACACTTAAATTTTGTCCTTTATGTCTTCAGAGAGGAGGGAGGCAAAGAAGCTATGAACATCTATATGTTAGGTTTATTTTATCATAGCTGTTTGAATAAAAACACTGTAGAGTTTGGTACAGCCTCTTTTTTAATATGCCACTAAAAGAAACAACACAGGTTGTAAAGAAGAGATCTTTACAGTTTTTCCCAGATGCAGCCCCTTATGCAGGTGATGGTAGTCAGAGTAAGTGACAGAGTGCATTGAGACATTAGTAGTATATTGTAGCAGCAGCGGCAGCAACTGACAGCACTCTTTGAAAGAAGCAGTACCAGGGACAGGTAGTAGCCATGCGCAGTGGCAACATCAGAACCCTATGGAGGTGATGGTGACATCCATGAAAGCAGGTGCACCCTGTAAGAGAGAATTACTGTGGGCTCTGCCAGCTGAAACAAGGCAACTTCATACAGATCCACATGGACTGGAGGCCTTGGAAGCATACATCTCTGAGTGAGTCTGGAGCAGAAGAATAAGAAAAGGGCACATGACTTTTGGTCACTAAAGAATTATTTGAAGTGTATGTGAGATACCATTTGCAAACTGGGGCATTAATATGGGAGCTAGTGATACTATAATAGCAGATTACTGAAAGCCAGTGAAAAGTTTGTTAACATCACTTTAATTCCCATGTTTTATGTCCTTCTAGATAGTAATACAAGTACAGGAGTGAGGATGTCTGGTTTGAAGACACATATCACTTATGACAAAAAGTGACATCAGTATGTGATTCAACTTGACATACTGATATCCAGGTTTTCATAGCAAAATCTAAGTTAAAAGTTCCCTTTTTAAATATGAATTATTTTTGGAAGTTCCCAGGAATCTTGGATCAAAATCTCATATGTATGTCCACTATCTGATTCAGTGTTCTCTTAGATAAAGGATCTGGAATACATGCCTTCCATATAGATGGGGTTTTTTTAATCTAATTTTTTTTCAGTGTTCCAAAATTCATTGTTTGTGCACCACAACCAATGCTGCATGCAATAGGTGCCCTCCACAACACCCATCACCAGGCTCACAGATCCACATGGATTGGCTATGAACATCTATATATTAGGTTATATGAACACCCCCCCCAAACCCTTATGTTAGAGATAAGCTTTTAGTCTTTAAACTTTGAGTGCTTGAGAATTCGGTGTATTTATTACAGTATTTCTGCTACAAAAAATATAATCAGAAATAGCCTTCTAGTATTAACCTGTATTTCTTTGGTTAAGGCTGGGTAGATGGATGGATGGATAGATAGAAAGATGAGTGAATGGGGGCTAATCTGTCTTAATATTTCATAGGATCTCTAAAGTAGCTAACAACATCATGGAGTTTAGTTAGCTACTAGAAATGTTTCCTCATTTTCCATTCCTTAAATATTGCTGACATTATAAAACAAGAAAGGAAGAATATTGAACAAATCAACAGATCCATGTCTGCAAATCACCATGAGCCCTCAAACATGTTTCTTCACTTCTTCCCAATTCAACTTTCTTATCCATATAATCAAAGAATTGGACTACATTGTCTCTTAAATCTCTTTTTGCTCTAAATTTCTATGATTCTGCTTTTCTTCAGTTGTTCTAAATTGGGTAGAGCAATGGTTTTCCAACTTTTTAAACTAGTGGTATCCTTAATTCATTGGTATATAAATAAATCTTAACATTAAAAAAAGGCAGATGTTCTGTGGATGAACTGTAGGTGTGAGGCAGATTTTACATTTTCTTGGTACTCTCTTCAACCCTCCTCTGGCTCCTCTAGTGTTCTATAGATACCAATTTATAAACTGTTATACTATGGAAGTAGTATGGAAGCACTTGAAACTAACTAAATACATTTGAAATGATGGAATAGAAGCCAAATCTTGAATACAGCTAGAGACTGGGATGTCTGTGGTTCTGGTGAGTTCCAGAGTCAGTTAGGAAAAGCATAAAGGTTTCAGAGATATGCCCCATAAAAGAGGGGACTGATTTCTTTCCTCTATGACCAATTTTCTTTCCTCAATGACTTCAAGACCAAATTCTCTAAGTTTTGTGTCAACTTCACATTCCTTAAAAAATGAAGACACAAAATGGGGAGTGCCCCTAGAGGAGTTTTGGGCAGGCAACCTTAAATCAAATTCAAGGGAAGAAAAATACATTTTAAATTGTATCAAATAGCAGGATGCAAAGACACATCAATAACAACTGCCTGTGGCCACATTTTTAAATGATGGCTTGAAATTTATCCCCATTGCCCTCCTCCAACTCCCTTAAAATAAATCGCAAATAAGGTTGAGTGAGGAATGTCATTTATGCTTTTCCCATTCTTCTTCCATCCAATTCAGAAATGAAAATCATGTTGATGTTTTATTTTGGTCACCTTTTGTTAGAATTCTCACTGTAATCCATCATGTTCTCTAAAAATATTAGCAATTCCTTTTGACCTAGTAAAAGACAGTGAGCTTCAAATTGACTTGTTGACGGGGGTAAGTGATAGACTATGGTACTTTTCAGTTATTTTAGGTAAAGCATGTTCTTGACATAACTTTGATGGATGGTAGTAAAACACACAATGGACAAGAATTAAAAGGGGCAATGAAAAAAAGTTATCATGGTATTTCCGCCCCCTTTCTCTCTTGTCTACCTCTCCATAAGAGAATGGTATGTCAGAGAGACCTTCACTATGAAATTTATAATTGTTCCTTTATTTAGCACAGCTCAAGGCTGTAACTGACTATATCATCAGGGACTCAAGAAAACTTGAAATAGTCATGGAAAATGAAGCATAAAGAAAGAAAAAACAGAACTCCTAAGTGATGTCATTTCCTGCAAACAAGAATTACCATTGCTTTATGCCTTATCTACTCTTAATTAATCCCATCTCATCTTCAGCTTTGTTTAAATAAAGTAAGAATGTACTTATTTTGGTTTTAGGCATATATTTCTCCTTAGTGAAAAATAGAATTCAAAGATTTCCTTGCATAATTTGCCACAATATTTTTTTCTTCTATTTACTTATCTAAACATTGAGAATGTATGGGTTTTGTATATGTTAAGCACTATTAATTGATGGAAAGTAAAAACAGGAGTAAGACATGATTCTTCCCCTCAGGAAACTCACGGTTTGATTTTTCTGCATTGAAATCATAGCCTGGGTATCAACAGAGAAGTCTCTGAGCAGAATGTATTGCTCTTAATAAGAAGCTTAAAATAACACCAGAATAAATTGGGAATACTAACAGGAATACAGGGAGAGAATAATCAGCTAATTTTTCATTTTCTATTACAGCTTACTTATTTACAGTGATATTCTCTCATTCTCTCCAGGCTTGTCTAGTTGGAGGTGCAATGCTGCTCTACCAGGCCAGAGCCTCCCTTCTCATACTAACGAAAAACATGAGCAACAACTTGAGGAGAAGCAGCTTACTGGTCCTTCCTTTCTTGAACTAAATGTGTGTAAGGTTTTAATGTGAAATTTGAAGGGAAAACAAACTCTAAGAGGAAAACTGTACTTTTAAGTCCCTTGTAATTTTTCTCTCTATTCCACTTCTACATAAGATTATGACTTTTGGTTTTAGCTCAGGTCATGATCTTGGGGTCCTGAGATCAAGACCTGAGGTGGCCTCTGCCCTCAGTGAAAAGTCTGCTTAAGATCCTCTCTCCCTCTTCCTCTTCCCCTCCCCTCTGCTCTTTCCCTCTCTCTGAAGTAAACAAATATATCTTAAAAAAAAAAAAGATTATGTAAGGGGATCATTTTTACATGTACCTGATTTAATCCTGTCAATGTCACTGTGAAGGAGACATTATTGAGATTCAAAAATTTGGATACTTAAAATATTTTTTAAACTCTGAAAAATCCCTTTTCGTTTTGAATAGTGCCTTGAACTTTGTTTTATTTTATTGTGTCAAGGAAACATAACATGAGATCTACCCTCTTCGCAAATTTTTAACTGTACAATATGGTAGAGTTGATTATAGGTACAATGTGGTATCGTAGATCTCTAGAAATTATTCATTTTGCTTAACTGAAGTTTTCTGTCTGTTGATTAGTAATCCCATTTCTCCTCTCTTCCAGCCCATGGCAGTCCCCACTCTACTCTTTGATTCTATGAATTGGATCATTTCAGATACTTCAAATAAGTACAATCATGTAGTATTTTCTTTCTGTACTGGCTTATTTCACCTAGCAAAATGTTCTCAAGATTCTTCCATGTTGTGAAATATTGCAGAATCTCTACTTTCTTAAGGCTGAATGATATGCAATTGTGTGTATAAAATACATTTTTATCCATTCACCTGTCGATGGACAGGTTGTTTCCATGCACTGGCTATTATGAATGGTGCTGAAATGAACATGGGAGTCCTAATATCACTTTGAGATCTTGATTTCAGTTCCTTTGGATAAATATACAGAAGTGGATTTCTGGATTATTTGGTAGTATATTCTTAATTTTTTTGAGTAACCTCTATACTGTTTTCCACAGCAGGTACACCATTTTGCATCCCCACCAACAATGCATAAAGATTCTCTTTTTTTCCACATCCTCACCAACACTCATTACTTCTTGTCTTTTTGATAACAGACATCCTAACAGGTGTGAGAGGATATCTCAATGTGGTTTTGATTTACATTTTCATGATGATATTGACATTGAGGGTTTTCCATATGTCTATTGGTCATTTGCATGTCTTCTTTTGAGAAATGTCTATTCAAGTCTTTAACCCATTATAGTTTTCTATTTTGGCCCCCTTAACTTATTTCTTCCCCACCCCCACCCCTTTCCTCTGGCAACTACCAATCTGTTCTCTGAATATATGGACAATTTTTTGTTATTGTTGCTGTTGTTTTTTTTTAGATTTCATATATAAGAGAGCTTATATGGTATTTGTCTTTCTCTTTCTGACTTATACCACTTAGCACAATGTCTTTAAAGTCCATAATGCCTTCAAGGTCCATCCATTTGTTGCAAATGGCAACACTCCATTCTTTTTTATGGTTGAATAATATTCCATTGTGTATATATACCACAATATATCTGTTGATGGTTCATATCTTAACAATTATAAATAATTCTGCAATGGACATAAAAGTGCATACATCTTTTCAAGTCAGTGTTTTCATTTTTCTTCAGATAAATACTGAGAAGTGGAATTGCTGGATCATATGGTAGTTACATTTTTTATTTTTTGAGAAATCTCCATATTGTTTTCCATAGCAGTTACACCAAATTACATTCCCTTCAACAGTATACAAAGGCTCCCTTTCCTTCACACCCTCACCAACACTTGTTATTTCTTGTCTTTTTTATTTTCAGTGTTCCAAGATTCATTGTTTATGCACCACACCCAGTGCTCCATGCAATACGTGCCCTCCTTAATATTGCTTGTCTTTTTGATAATAGTCTAACAGTTGTTAGGTGAAATCTCATCGTGGGTCTGATTTGCATTTCCCTCATGATTAATGATGCTGAGCATCTTTTCATATACCTGTTGGTCATCTGTACCTCTTCTTTGGAAAATGTATACTCAGATTTTCTGTCCATGTTTTAACTGGATATGTGGGTTGTTTGTGTGTGTGTGTGTGTGTGTGTGTGTGTGTGTGAATGGGTTGTAGGAATTCTTCATATATTTTGGATATTAATTCTTTATCAGATATATGAGTTGCAAATATTTTCTTCCATTTAGTAGGTTGCCTTTTCACTTTTTTGATGGTTTTCTTTGCTGTGAAGAAGCTTTTTATTATTATGTAGTCCCATTATTCATTTTTGCTTTTGTTGCTTTTGCTTTTGTTGCTAAATTAAAAAAAAAAAAACCCACCAGCAAGACCTGTGTTAAGACATTTACCACCTGCATTTTCTTTTAGGAGTTCTATGGTTTCAAGTCTTATGTTTAAGTCTTTAATTCATTCTAAGTTAATTTTTGTGTGTGGTGTAAGACAGTGGTATAGTTTCATTCTTTTCATGTGGTGATCCAGTTTTTCCAGCACCATTTATTGAAGAAACTATTTTCCCCATTGCATACTCCTGGCACCTTTGTCATAAATTATTTGATTATATAGGCATAGGTTTATTTCTGGACTCTCATTTCTATTCCATTGATATATGTATCTATTTTTATGCCAATACCATAGTGTTTTAATTACTATAGTTTTATAGTATGGCTTGAAATCAGGAAGAATGATGTTTCCAGTTTTGTTTTTCTTTTTCAAGACTGCTTTGGCTATTCAATGTTTTTTGTGGTTCCATACAAACTTTACAGTTATTTGTTCTATTTCTTTGAAAACTGCCATTGGAATTTTGTTAGGGATTATACTGAATATGCTGATTTATTTGGGTAGTATGAACATTTTAACATTAACTGGTCCAATCCATGAGCAAGGAATAGCTTTCCTTTTATGTTTGTCCTCTTCAATATCCAAATTTCTTCAATTTAATCAGGTTATTAGTTTTTATGCTATTGAGTTGTAGGAGTTCCTTTTATATTTTGAAGATTAATTCCCTATGGGATACATGTCTTGAAAATACTTTCTCCCATTCTCTAGGTTGCCTTTTAACTCTCTTCATTTTTTCCTTTGTTGAGCAGAATCTTTTTAGTTTGATGTAGTCCCATTTGTTTATTTTTTGGTTCCACTGACTATGGTTTTGGTTGTCATATCCATGAAATCATTCCCATAACCAATAACCAGTGTGAAAAAGTTTTTCCCCTGTTTTCTTCTAGGGGTTTTATAGTTTCAGGTCTACTGTTGAAGTATTTAATCCATATGAAGTTGATTTTGTGGATGGTGTAAGTTTTCAATTTCATTCTTTTGCATGTAGATATTCAGTTCTCACAGCACCATTTTTTTTTTTTTTGAAGAAATCATCCTTTTCCTATTGTGTATTCTTGACACCTTTACTGAAAGTCAATTTACTGCATATGTGAGGGTTTAATTCTGGATTTTCTATTCTGTTCTATTGGTTTGCATGCCAATCTTTATGCTAGCACCATACTGTTTTGATTATTGTAACTTTGAAATAATCAAAGTGTGATGCCTCCAAATTCATTGTTCTTCTCAAAACTTACTTGGCTATTCATAGTTCCACATGAATTTTTCTTCTATTTCTATAAAAAAGTGGCATTAGGATTTTTATAGGACTAGAATTAATCTGTAGATAGCTTTGGGTAATAAGGATACTTTATGATATTAAGTCTTTCCATCCATGAACACTGGAAATCATTCCATTTGTGTCTTCTTCAATTTCTTTCATCAGTGTTTTTGTAGTTTCCAGTATACAAGTATTCCCTCTTAGTTAAGTTGATTCCCAAGTATTTTATTCCTTTAGATGCTGTTGTAAATGAGACTGTTTTCAGGTAGTTTATTTTAAGTGTATAGATCTGACTCATTTTTGTATTTTAAATGATCATACACCATCATCAAATGGGATTTATCTCTGGGATGCACCCAGGAGTTTTTTTCTGATCCTAGTCTATACTCAGTCTCCAGCAATTAGTCAATTATCTTTTAACTGTTTCTAACAAGCTCCAGCAGTAGTTCTGATTCCACTAAGCTGTGATTTCCTATATTCTGATTCCAGTTTTCAAGGCAGTAGTTTGCATTGTGAAGTCAATAGTTCAATAAATCTAAGAAGAGTTATTGTTTTTTAGTTTGTTTAGGTTTTTCTTTATTGTAAATGGGATGACAACTTCCAAACTCTTTACATGCCAGAAAGGACATTGTAAGTCTCCAAATTTTCAATTCTATCTATATGGTATGTATTTTTTTGGGAGTGTGAGTGGCCTCTTTCAAGTAATTTTGAGATTCACTCATATTGTTGTATGTATCAACAGTTTGTTATTTTTTATAACAGGGTAGAATTCCATTGCTAAATATACCAAAATTTGTTTATCCACTCATTTGTTGATCAAAATTTGGGTTTTCAGTTATTGACTATTACAAATAAAGCTGCTATAAACAAAAGTATATGAGACTTCGGATGAACAGATTTTCCTCTTTTTTCTCTTTGAGCCAATTCCTAGGAGAAGAATGGCTGGGTAATTTGCTAGGTGTGTGTGTTTAACTTTTTCCTAAATTGCCAAAACATTTTCCTAAATGGTTTTACTATTTTACACTGTCACCAGCAGTGTATGAAAGTTCTACTTCCCATCCTCACCAACTCCTGACCTGGTTAAGATTTGTTAATTTTCATCATTCTAATGGGTATGTAGTAGAATCATAGTTTTAATTTGCAGATAAGCAGATAGCCCCATAATGGGGCTTGATCCCAGGACCCTGTGATCATGACCTGAGCTGACGGCAGACACAATAACTGAGCCACCCAGGAGCCTTTAATTTGCATTTTAATTATGACTAATGATGATCATCTTTTCATGTCCTTTTGTTCTTATCTGCTTTTTTGGTCTATCTTCATTTGTGGTGTCTATTCAAACCTTTTGTCCATTTGGTGATGATGAAGGTCCTTGTCTTTCTGTTAAGTTGTATGTTTTTTAATGTAATCTGGATACAAGTCCTTTGTCTGATATATGTATTTTGAATACATCCTCTCATGTTTGGCCTGCCTTTTTTCCACTCTTAATTATAATTTTCCATGTACAGAGGCTTTTAACTGCGGAGATGTCCCAATTATTTTTTTATGGTTTTGCTAAATTATAAGGGATTTCTCTTGTGTTTTCTTCTAAGGTTTTATAATTTTAATTTGTATGTTTAGGTCTACAATCCAGTTTTAGTTATTTTTGCATATGCAAAGAAGTAAAAGTCAATGTAATGTGTCATTTCATAGCTGCGTTCAAAACTGTTTATATGTCTTTACATTCTTTGTTTTTCAGCAGTTTAATTATGCTATGTCTAGGCATGCTATTTTTCTCTTTTGTTTTTATATCCTCTTGGGGGTTCAGTGAACTTCTTTCCATTGCTTTCAAGTGCATTTTCCATGGCCTCATGGAGTATAGTTATAATAGCTATTTTAAAGTATTTTTTTCTCATATTTTAAACTCCAAGTCATTTTGTGGTTAGCATTTATTGGTTATCTTCTCTCTTGAGAATTGCTCACATTTTCTAGGCGATTTATGATTGTATTTTATAAACTGTGGAATGTTATGTTGCGTGGACCCTGAAATATGTTATAATTCTTTCGTGAATGTAATGATTTAAGAACCATATATGTTCTTAACCTTATAGGTTCAGACCCAAGTAACGTTTCACTTTTCCATGGTTATGGCTTATATGAAGTTGGGTTCTCGAAGGCACTGCTATGCTGGTTTGGGTTTTTCCCACACATGCACAACTCAAGAACCAGCCTAAAATATTCAGGTTTATATGCATAATTAGGGATTCCTTTCTGATATGGGATTTTCCTTCCTCAAGTTCCAATGCTCAGGATGGCTTTTCCCTGGTTTCTCTTACCAGAAAGATAAATTTTCCTCCACATTCTGCTTGCTGTTGTTTAATTTTAGAGGTGTTTTTGTATTTTATCTAGGGTTTTTAGTTGCAATCAGCTAGAAAGGTAGACCATAGTGGACGTATGCCACCATGATAGAACTGGAACCAATATGCATATTTCTTTTAAAGGTTATTCTTAAATATTTCATTTTTGAATTGTTAATATAAAATGTTTTCTTGTCCATTATATATCTTCTAACAGTTATTGCTTTTATATATGAAAGCTATTTAATTGCATATATTAATTTTTATCTTTCTACATTATTGTTATTACTTCTGTTTTATCATCTATTCCTTTGAGTTTAATAGGTATTTTATTGTAGTCTCTCCAGAAAGATGTAGTCTTGCTTCTTCCTTTTCAAATTTTCATGTTGGAAATCATCTTCTCTTGTCTAACTATATTGGCTAACACCTGGAATATGTTGTTAATGGAATAAAGAGTGGGCATCTTTAACTTTATTCTGACCCTAGTGGCAGTACTTCTAAAGTTTCCCTGTTAAGTAAAAATATGGCTCTAGAAATGAGTTACACATAGTTACTATTAAAGAAGAAGTAATACTTATTTTATTGAGTATATACTTTTTAAATCAGAAATGGGTGTTGAATCTGTCAAAGGCCTTTTCAATTATCTATAATAAATAATCATTTATTATTTCTCCTTAGCTATTAATGGTAATGAACTATATTAGATTTCCTAATATTAAAATACTTGGGAATAAATCACTTGATCATGGTGTATTTTATTAATATACCATTGGAATCTGTTTGCTGCTGTTTAACTTTGAATTTTGGCACCCATATTTAAAACTGAGACTGGTTCTTAAGTTTTCTTTTTATATTTTATGTGATTTGTGCATCAATGTTGTACTTGTTTAATTAAAGAAATTTGGAAGTTTCCCTACTTTTTCTATGCTCAGGAGCAATGATGATGGAATATCTTTGAGAAAAATAAATGAATCTGGGGCTTCTTGTAGGATAATTTTGTCACATCTCACTGTTTTTTTCTGTGAAAATTATTTGCTTAAAACTTTTATCCCTATTGAGGTCAATTTTGGCATATTGTATTTTTGTGGGAAACTATCCATTTCATTTCATTTTTCAAATAAATTGCATAAAGCTATACAAAACATTATGACTTTTATAATTGTTCTTTTTCAAAAGCTATTTCCCCCACATCATTTCTTATTTTATGTATCTATACCTTCTCCTCTTTTTCTGGGTAAGATTAACTAGTGGCTTGTCTATTTTGTTAATTTTTCAACAAGAACGAGTATTTTGATTTATTTAGTTTTAAGATTTTCTAATTCCTATTTATATTTCGATTCCTTATTTTAAAATATTCTTTCTTCTTTTTCTCCCCTATCTTTCTGAGTTAGGGATTTAATTGGTTTAATTTTTAATTTTTTATTTATCTAAGTATCATAACTGTGCAGAGCTCTGCATTTTCCTCTAACCACTGCTTTAAAATGTATCTCATAAATATCTTAGGAAGAATTCATGTGTAGAGTATTTACTGATTGTTTTGTCTATATCAGAGTATTTTTCTATAGGACCGATATTTGAAAGATAGCTTACCTACGAATAAAATTGTTGGCTCACATTTTCTTCAGTCTCTAAAAATTCTTCTTCCATTATTTTCTTACTTTATGAAGTTATTTTGTTTGTCAGTGACTTGCCTTTTTGCATGGATACACAGAAGACTGCTTTTGTATATTTGATGTCTAATAGGTTTATTAGATTATATCATAGAGTTGAACATGATAGGCCATTTTTTCCATGTACACAGTGGGCTCTTCCAGTTCATGGATCCAAGTTTTCCTTTTTCCTTCCTCCTTCCTTCCTTCCTTTTTTCTTTTCTTTTCTTTTCTTTCTTATTTTGTGCAAAAGGTGGTTTTATTAAAGCATGGCAATAGGACCTATGGGCAGAAAGAGCTGCAATGGGGTCATGAGGAGTGGCCCATTATATACTTTCAAGTTGGGAGGTTAAGGATAGCACAAGCCTCCCAGGTATTCTGGAATCAAGGTTTCCAGGATCCTGATGGGGTTAACTATTGTTAGGAAAGTTCATTTATTATTGTTTACTAAAAATTCAGTCATAAGACTCTTCAGATGTATTTCAGTAGGTCATATGCTTGTGGGATGAAGGCCAACATATATCTGGAGGGGGTAGAGATAAAGGAGGTTTCCCAAGGAATTTTTATATGTTAAAGTAGATTTACAGGGTCCTTGGGGTTGGGCTAAGATTTCCTTTTGCCCTCAGCAAAGTATCAACATTGAAGTAGCTGAGTCCCTAGAGGAAGGTCATTCTGCCCATTTCAAGGACTTGTCAACGGACTGTAAGTCGTAAGGAAATTTAATAATTTTTTTCTGCCTTTGTTTACCACATCATTCTGAACAATTTTGACCCTTATATCTTTAAGGTTACTGAGGGTGGAAGGTCTTACCTTCTGTAACTTCTTCCTGCAGGGAGTAGAGATGTCTCTACCTATGGGTCAACATTGTCATCTGGGACTTATAGATATAGGAGTTATGAAAGGCTGAAGCAGGTGAATCCAAAGGAGACCAAATGTGTGGACCTTCCCAAGTGGAAAGGATCATGTATCAGCTGGAAGTTACAGCAGTGAGGAAGTCTCACCACCAAGTGGAGAGATATGGGAGAAAACAGCAAAACATGATTAGAATAACAAAAAGAAAATCAGCCCAAATAAGAGTCCTTTGAGAGTTGACAAAAATACTTTTCCAGTCCAGGAGTTTAACCAATCATTAAAGGAAAGAGGAATTGTTTAAAGCACCAAGTTAGGTATACATGTCAGTTAGAAACCTAGAAATAATCCGGAACATAGACACAGCATTTTGTTTTGTGAAGCACACGTTCCACCTTGTACAGCAGTTAAAACATCTACTGCCATTCTATTTGTATAACTGCTTAACACATTTGTGTCACTTCAGTATTTAGTAGAGAAATGTTATTCTGAGTATTTAGGGCTTTGACCATATGTTATTAAGAGCTCCCATGTGGCAAAAACATCCTCCAGTCCCAAAGAGGGGAAAAAAAAAATGGATGTTAGGTAGTCATACCAATGAGACATAGATCATGTCTACCGTTGTTTTAAATTTGTAAGTTTGGCTGGATTGGTTATAGTTTTATTAATGCATCTGTGCATCCAGGCAAAACCCAGAGTATAGTAGCCTATCCAGTCTAGGGGAAGCCATGGACACAAATTAACCATTGGGTCCCATTAGGAGTCAGCCATCTAATTTTGGGCCTCTTTGAACTGCAATCAGGGTATCAAGGGCTACTCACTTTTGGAGAGCCACCTTTTGAATTTGTGGGTGAGTACACATTAAGCTTAGTTAAATTTAGTTGTATGCTTGAGTAAAGCCTCTACTTCTAATGTTACATCAATAGAGGCAGTTCCTCAGACAAGTACGACTAAGGAATAAAACCATTAAGGAACCCTCTTTGTTTAAGGTCTACCCCTAACACTATTCTAATTGTAAGGAATCACTAGCAAGTGGGAGAAGACTTGTCTCAGAAATAAGGGCATCCCCTAGTGCATCATCCAATCCCATTATAGAGAAAGTAGGTTCATCCATTATCTCCACAAGCCTATAGTTAACACCACGGAGTGGGTTATGCTCTGGCTTTTAAGGAGCAATTTTGTTTTCCCAGTCACACAGAATTGGTCTGGTTGCTAGTTTTTCCGGCAGTTCAAGTAATCATATGCCTTTGGGGTCCTGTTATTATCCTCACAGAGTAACAAGCAAGGAGATGGTCTATACATGAGCCACTGTGGCAATTTCTCTGAAGTTTACCCCAAGTTGTCTAGCATGGTAAACAACAAATATTCAAAGACAATCAGAACTAGAATTTAACATCTGCAAAGATTTGTTATTTTTCACAATTTTTCTCTATAAAATCACACTTCATTTTCAGAGATAGCCAAATCAAGGCTAATTTGTTTGCAAAACAAGTCCAGTATTAACAAACTTGGCCTAATTATTTATATAAGCTCAGCAAGAATAGTGATTGATTATAGTTTTTTTTTTAAGATTTCATTTATTTATTTGATAGCCAGAGATCACAAGCAGGCAGGGAGGCAGGCAGAGAGAGAGAGGAGTGAGCAGGCTCCCCACTGAGCAGAGAGACTGATGCGGGGCTTGATCGCAGGATCCTGGGATCATGACCTGAGCCGAAGGCAGAGGCTTTTTTTTTTTTTTTAATTAATTTCTTTTCAGCATAACAGAATTCATTGTTTATGCACCACACCCAGTGCTCCATGCCATATGTGCCCTCCATAATACCCACCACCTGGCTCCCCCAACCTCCCACCCCCCGCCCCTTCAGAACCCTCAGATTGTTTTTCAGAGTCCATAGTCTCTCATGGTTCATCTCCCCTTCCAACCTCAACTTCCTTCTCTTCTCCATCTCCCTATGTCCTCCATGTTATTTGCTTGGCTTCATAAATAAGTGAGACAAATAAGTGATAACTGACTCTCTTTGCTTGATTTATTTCACTCAGCATAATCTCTTCCAGTCCCGTCCATGTTGCTATAAAAGTTGGGTATTCATCCTTTCTGATGGAAGCATAATACTCCATAGTGTATATGGACCACATATTCCTTATCCATTCGTCCGTTGAACGGCATCTTGGTTCTTTCCACAGTTTGGCGACTGTGGCCATTGCTGCTATAAACATTGGGGTACAGATGGCCCTTCTTTTCACTACATCTGTATCTTTGGGGTAAATACCCAGGAGTGCAATTGCAGGGTCATAGGGAAGCTCTATTTTTAATTTCTTAAGGAATCTCCACACTGTTCTCCAAAGTGGCTGCACCAACTTGCATTCCTACCAACAGTGTAGAAGGCAGAGGCTTTAACCCCCTGAGCCACCCAGGTGCCCCTGATTATAGATGTTTTTTAAAAATCTGCTTTGTTGCAATGTTTATAAGGAATCTTTTGGTTGAACCCTTAGTAGCCTCTACAGGCCAGAAACCAAGCCAAGTACTTGCCAACAGAAATGCCTGCAATATCTGTAGATTTGAAAGATTCTTCTCAAGGTCCCAGTATATCTTGAGGTTACTGCACTTGCCAGGAAGTGACATTCTTTACTCACCTGTTGAGGTTGCTGGGAACTCTGTAAACAAGATATCAGGCCAACATTTCCAAGGGGCTTTATGAATTTCATAAATTCAACCCTAGCTCCATAAAGCTGTTTGGTCCTATCTGAGTCTATGCATGTCTCTCTCAAGTATGACTTCCAGTCACACCTTGGTAAAATAACAGAGGGCTCAGGTAGAGAGAAATATTAAATGCTTCAATTTGTTCACAAATGAGTACTTTATTTATCACATTTCTGTGAGTCATAAATATTTTAAGACAAAGTTTCCTTAATCTGGAAAAGTAAACATTAGAGAATCAGCTATGTTTCAAACAAGAGTCACAAAATTATAATCAGCTTGTTAATTCATTTAGTCCCATGTCACTAATTCTTGTTCAGTTTGAATGCAACTTTTTAGTCAATTCTGAAGATTCTTGTCCATTTCAGGTTTTATCTTAAAGGTATTGAGTACTTGTACTTGTCCTAAAAGTCCTTTATATGAACCTCCTTGGATGAAATTCATTTTGCAAGACAACAGGAACAATTAGAAATGACAAAAACTGGGGCTCTTGGATGGCTCAGTCGTTAAGTGTCTGCCTTCAGCTCAGGTCATGATCCCGAAGTCCTGGGATCAAGTCCCACATAGGGCTCCCTGCTTAGTGGGGAGTCTGCTTATTTCTCTAACCCCTAACCCTGCTCATGATCTTTCTATCACTCTCTCTGTCAAATATTTAAATTAAATCTTATAAATAAAAAGAAATGACAAAAACTCAGAAATGGACATTATTATTGGTCTGATATGGAAGTTCATTATGATGCAATTGGCAAAGAAATTCAGTTATTTCTGTGACACATAACACTTCAATAACCAGAATATCGAGTGATGACCTAATACCAGAAGATAAGATACCAAAGAAACAAGCCTAATAAGTCAATGAAACTTCCGTTTATAATTTAAATCTTGGAGATAAGTTTGTTAAAACCTTAGAAAGTTCTAAAGCACATGCCTAAACAGGATTAGGGCCATCAAAGACCTGATAAAGGCAAAATACAGAAACTGTTTTTTTCTGGGCAGGCAAAAAGAAAACTATTTATATTTTCTTATTAAGAACAGACCAACAATTCCATAAAACTTCGTCTTTTTAACAGAGAGAAAGCAGACTTTTCAACTTTATACCAGTATACTTTAAAATCCATTCATGGAGTTTCTGGGTGGCTCAGTTGTTAAACGACTGCCTTCAGTTCAGATCGTGATCCTGGAGTCCCCTGGATCCCTCATCAGGCTCCCAGCTCCGCAGGGAGTCTGCTTCTCCCTCTGACCTTCTCCCCTCTCATGCTCTCTCTCTCTCTCGTAAATAAAAAAAATCTTTAAAAAAATAAAATAAAATCCATTCATTTCAATCCTAGTCTGTCCTGACCACACCTAGAATTCCTTTCCAAAGATTTCCCTTCACAAACCTTCTACAATTTTCCTTTGCATTCAGATTTTGTCCCAAGCCATTTCTCTCCAAACAACCAGTATCATTTAGGACAAAACTGTTTTCTTTTACCTTAAAGAAAAATACATTCTTATTCCTTTTATCTTTCTCACATATTTCCTACTTTTTTACACACAGAGTTGCTTCCCTATTCCCATCAATTTTAATTACAGTTAGCAGAATTCTGAACTCTTAGAAACCTCAGTATCCAGTGAAGACCAAGTAACAACCAATTGTGAACTGTTGCACTATAGAATTTCTTAGACAGCAAATTTATGAGCCTATTAAGTACAAAGCATGTTTACCAACAGACTTAAATAACTTTAGTTTCTTTGCAATAAGAAGTCAAAAGCACAAACCTATGTCCAGTAATCAATGTTTTAGCACTTTATGCTATTTGGAAAAGACCTAGACATCCAATGATTTTAATTCCACTTATCACCCAAGCAAAACTTTAAAGATTCAGGTTACCAAAGACTTTGAAAGCTATCTTAACAATTACTCATAACACTTTGAGACAGAAACTCATGTTTTAAATCATCTTATTTCTAACAAACTGCAACAGAGGTAACACGAGTTTATTTAAGCTTCAGCAAACCCTGGAAGAGTAAGTTTCACATTTACTGCTGATAACATTAAAGACACGTCTATCTTAATTAAACCAACAAACTTAGTTTAAATAGTGAATATGTTCCACCTGGGTTCACTTAAAAGTCAGTCAATTTGTTCCCCCTTATCAATTTTTTTTTTTTTTTAAACTTGAGACACTGGTGGGGAAATCTGAAGTGGGTGGTGTTAAATCCAGGTGGTGCTTTTCTTGCTCTTTTACAGCGAGGGGAGAAGGAGCCGTGGTGCCTGAGGCATGGAGAATGGTACAGAAGCCAGTTACACAGGCCACACCCAAGGTGGTGCAGAAACAGGAGAAAGGCGAGGAGGAGTCAGAAGAGGCAAAGTGCTGCCAGAAGGCAGAAAAAAAGGGTTCCTGTTCTAAACATCCTCAGCTCAGACAGATGAGCAGATGCCATGTTTCTGTCCACCACCAAGGAGAATTAGGCAGTCCATGTCAGGCTGGAGAAGACAGGGAGGGAATTTCCTTGAAACAAAGAGAGTTCTGGCAGCTGCTTGGGAATACTCCTTAAGGTAACTGTACTGAGGTAGACTAATCACAACTGGGTCCAGTTATAGTCATTAACCCAGAAAATGAATGAGCCATTAACCCTGGTGTCAAGGTGACAAGAGGGGCTCCCTATGAGGAGGAGGAGGAATAGTGAGGGAGTGTGTGTGTCAAAGTCCCCTTTGTAGAGGTGGCCTATGTTTTCTCCAGCAACCTGGGTTTATTTGGAGGAGGCCTTTTTAGATAATTATCATCCAGCACACCAGGAGGGAGTTTACTAACCCACACATCTGGGTAAACACATTCTGCAAGAGGTCCTTAGGGTTTGGATCCTAGTATAGAGCAAAGAAGGTCTAGAGAAGAGCAATGACAGTACCCTAGGTGCATTTGTCCTATTTCCTGCAGAAGAGATCTACCTAACTGATAGATCCCACTGAAGCCATACAGTGTATTACAGGAGATCAGTCATTTTCCAAGTTTTATAATCCTAACTGTTTCTAGTGGATTAAAAGGCACTCCAAGGAAAAGGCCTTGGGAACTGAAGAAGAAGAAGAAAAGTAGAGAAGGTACATTACCTAGAAATCTGCCCCCCCTCCCCATTCCCTGGTAGTGTCCCACATGAAGGGTATCTCAGAAGTTACTGGTGTCAAAGTGACAAGAGGGGGTCCCTCAAACAAAAATTGCTATGACCATCACCACCAATAAAGGCCTTTGTAGAGTGAGCCGTACCCCCACCTCTGCTTCCCCATTGCATCCCAGGCTACAGATGGGTGCCTGGTGTATGGACAAGTACACCATGTCTTGAAGCACCTGTCATTTTCAACCCATGAAGAACACTAGGCTAAAAAGGTTTTACAAGGTGAAATTACCGAAGTTTGTAATTTAAGTACTTAGTAGAGGACATTGATGGAAAATAGTAAAGATTGAAATTCATCATGGTCTAATCAATAGTCTAACACTTGTGGTCCTTACAGTCCTAGGAAATTGTCCTCTTTGGATTTAATTTCAATCAGGTACTGGTTTCTGCTGGCTCCCAGTGGAAGTCCCATGGCCAGAAGCAGCTAGACCAGGGACTTGAAGGGTATCACATTAGACCAATTAGGAGGAAACCTCACAGGTGTGTCTTAAGGTTGGTAGCCGTCCTGGTGACTTAGGTGGCTGTCCTGTGCCCAAGACAGAAAACTTTGTATAACGACAGGAATAAAGAAGAAGGAAGTTGGGGGAAATTGGAAGGGGAGGTGAACTATGAGAGACTATGGACTCTGAAAAACAAACTGAGGGGTTTGAAGTGGCAGGGGTGGGGGGGTTGGGGGAACCAGGTGGTGGGTATTAGAGAGGGCACGGATTGCATGGAGCACTAGGTGTGGTGCAAAAATAATGAATATTGTTATGCTGAAAATAAATTAAAAAATAAATTAAAAAAAAAAAAAGAGAGGGCATCAAATTTCTGGGTCTTACTACCATGCAGCTAGGGTACTGATTTCCAGCCAAAAGCCATGCTTTCTTCTCCCCGTAGAGTAGCCATAGTCTAGAAGATAGCAGCCTGAACAACTCACATGAAAATGTTCCAGTAAGACTGTACCCCTTGAAGAGCTCCTGACATGAGAGTAAAGGAAGAGAAGAGAAAGTATTAACCAATTTTGTACCAGGGCTCAGAGTCCAGATGAAAAAGACTGAAAGTCCCATGCTAGGTGCCATAGGATGTAGGAAAGATGTTAGGGTATGAAGCTGACTGTCAAGAAAGAATACTTGAGACATCTTTGGTGCAAAAGGTTGTTTAATTAAAGCACAAGGACAGGACCTGTGGGCAGAAAGAGCTGCCCCAAGTTTTCTTTTATTTACATAAAATGTTCTTGGATTACAGTTTAAATATTCCTTTGTCCATTGTTCTCTTTTTTAGGAATCTGATTATGTATACAGTTGACCTGTGGACTATGTGGGGATTAAGGGCGCTGACCTTCCATGCAGTTGAAAATCCACGTGTAAGTTTTGACTCCCTCCCCCAATTCAATTACTAACAGCCTTTATGATAGCATAAAGTCCATTAACACATATTTCTATGTTATATGTATTATATATTATACTCTTAAAATAAAGTAAGCTAGAAAAAAATGTTAAAATCAAAATGAAGAGAAAATACATTTATAGTACTGTACCATATGTATTGAAAACAATCTGTGTATAAGTGGCTTCCTTCTTTCATTTTATCTCCAAGCATTGAAAGAATGCCTCTCCTTTCCAAGTTGGCTCTTCTCCCATAGAAATCATATCTCACCAAGACTGCCAAAATTTCTTCTTCATCCTTTAAGTTACTTCCTTTTGATCCTTCTGCTGCGTTCTGATCCATCTGGCCTCAGACCTGTTCTAAATATTTTCACATTTCGGATGGGACTCTCTTTTGTGGGTGTGATTTTATCTGTGTACTGCCATGCTGGTTTCTCACTTGCATACTGGTTTTCCATGCATTTTGTTATGGCATGGCTCTAGATCAGGCTTTGGAATATTCTGGAATATTTATTCCACATATACATAGGTAATTTAATGTATTGCATGCTGTCTTCTAGTTTTGCTTCAAGAATGAGTGGTGGGTAGTTTTATTTACTCTCCATGTGGATCTGCATGCTTTTTTTTGACAATGTGTGGAGAGATTTGAATTAGGAAACTGCGACTGACATATGAGAACCCAAAAGTCTGTAACTGTATTCTTGCTATCCTCTTCAATCCAGTGGTTTAACACATTTTTTTTTGTCCATTTCCAGTTGGTAGGAAATACCTTTTTAAATTTTTATTTGTTGCCATAAGATATTTTTTAAATTCATAGATGAACATTTGGCATCAAACTTACACTTATATCTATAGATCTATATACATTTTGTATATAAAATCATATATGTATATTTTACACATACACACATATATATATAAAAATTACATCTATATATTGTATATATATATAAAAATTGGTTTCAGTGTTAATGATAATCTTCTTATATAATTCTTTCCCCCATTCCTTAATTCTTTATTTCATTTACTTCAGTTGGGTTAAAATATCTTGAAATAGGGGCGCCTGGGTGGCTCAGTGGGTTAAAGCCTCTGCCTTCGGCTCAAGTCATGATCCCAGGGTCCTGGGATTGAGCCCTGCATTGGGCTCTCTGCTTAGCAGGGAGCCTGCTTCCTCCCCTCTCTCTCTCTGCTTGCCTCTCTGCCTACTTGTGATCTCTGTCTGTCAAATAAATAAATAAAATCTTTAATAAAAAATGTCTTGAAATAGGTTGTTAAAGCATAATAGATAAATGGTATATTTTCTGAGCCACTGAATATCTAAAATATTGTTTTTCTATTGCTTTCACACCTAAGTGACCACATTTTCTGACTCAAATTCTTGGGTCATGACATTTTCCACTGTTTTGTGGTTGCCTGGTGTTCAGTGTCAAAAAAAGTTTAAGATTTATCTTGTTGTTTTCCTTTGTAAATAAATTTTTGTTTTCATTTTGTTGCCTGGGGTTTAGGTATCAATGTTATACTCACTTGATAAAAAGAATTTGGTAGATGTCTCTTTTATTCGACCTCAGTGAACATTTTAAACAGTTTTGAAGTTATCCTCTCCTTAGTAGAATTTCATTTAGTAGAATTCCCTTGTGGTACCATCTGGGAACTGGTGCACTTTTTTTTTTTTTAAGATTATCTCTTGACATTATTCTCTGTTTCCTGTATGGTACTCGATCTGTTCATATTTTCTCTTTTTTAGGTCAATGTTGGGTATTTGTAATTCCCTAGAAAATCAACCGTTTGATCTGAATCTTAAAATAAATTTTCTTCAAGCTGATAATATCATCCTTGTAATTACTATAATTAGTTCGTACAATCCCCATTTTCCTATTTTAGTTTTCTATCAATTTATCTATTTTTATTGTTGTTTTTACCCTTATCAAAAATTCAGCTCTTAGATTTATGATACCAATATATGATTTTTAACTCATTAATTTCTACTAATTCATTCAGAGTTTTTATTACAATTTGTAATTCTTTTTACTGATGTATTTATTAGATTCTTAATTTCTACAGCAGCTTATAAACTCTATATTCTACTCTGTAATCCTTATCCTCATATTTGCATTAGTTTTAGATTTATAGCTAAATGAAGCAAATGCTCACTTTCAGACCTTTTCCTGCAAGGTCTGCATTTATATCTTGGTTGACAAAAGTTTTCTTTTATGTCTTCAAGTGTCTTCAAAACAAGCTCAGCCGACCTTGGACTTGGCATGTTTCAAGCTATTTGTCTGTCAGCCTTACACCTTAATAACATATTAGCTAGGTATAAAATACTTGGATCACATTTTCTTCCCTCGAGAATTTTATAACACTTTTAGATTTTAAAGTTGCTGTACAGAAGTCCAAAATGAATCTTATTTTTCCCCCATAACAGATGACTACCTTTCACTGTCAGTCTTATTTTCTTATCTTTAAAACTGATCATTTTATCAGAATATTATTTCTGAGTGCTGATGATTATGTAAACATTTTTCCCATGGCATGGCACACTCTTAAGTCCACAGACAAAAGGGTTATTTTTAGCAACCTTATAAATATCTTTATATATTTTCTGTCTCATTATGTGGGCACAGAGGGAGATATATATTATACGTGTGCTGCATTTCCCATGTCTGTTTTCCATATAGATAATCTTCTTTCTAGTACTTTTCATTTTACTCATTTTCATTTTATTTTGCTCTTTTCAAGTCTGTCATTTGCCTCATTTATTTAAAAATATTTTCAACAGTTTCTGATATTCTGCTCTTGATGTATCCTTTACTTCTGTTATGGTTTTAAATATTTTTTTGTTTACTACTTACCTGGTGAAAGTTCAAATTTTATCTCTTTCTGTTGCCTTGTCAGATCTTCCCTCTTATTTTAGAGACATATTCTTTAAAAGCAATTTAGAGACAAGTAAGCTTCTGATTTTTAATTCTTATTTTTATGGGAGTGCATTTGCCAACAATTGGTGTTTGCCCCATCACAACTTTTTAGAATGAGTATATATTATCTATAAGTTCTTTCCATATTCTTTTCCTCTGTTTATTTGTAATATTTCTATAATGATCCTGTGTTAATTCTTTTGATTTTCTTATACTCATAAAATTCATATTATAACTTCCTAGACTTTGAAGCTTCCTGTGGTTTAAGGACTAAGACTATGTTCCAAGCTTGTATTAATTCTCCTGTGTGTGTGTGTGTGAGAGAGAGGGAGAGAGAGAATTCTTTTGCCTTTACTTTCCTCAACCTACTGGAATCAACCTGGTTGGGTAACTCACCATATGCAGTCTCTCTTCCCCTACTTACCAACAGACACCTTCTAAGAAGTATGTCTTTTCTGTGTGATCTCTTACTTATCCTTAATTCCCCTGTTGCTTAAGATATTGTGGTAAAATAAGATCAGAGAAGTGGTTGCTACCAGACAACATTCCCATCCTCATTATTCCAAACCAGAGCTCATTGGTTAGAGGGTGCCAGTTATTTGGAGATCTGTGCTTTGATAGCTTTGTGTGGCATTTACAGATATGAGCAAATGTTCTAGATTTCTTCCATAAGGTTATTAGACCTTGGCTGTGTTGAGTAGTTCTTTTTTAGAAATTTTCATAAGTTATAGATGTCTTCTGGCTTTGTTGAAAATGAAGATGAATACTCTTATTTCTCATTTTCTTTGAGTTTTGTGTGATATTCTAAAAGTGGAAGGTAGAAGCCATTATCTTTTATTGTCATTTTAAAACTGAAAATATTCTTCTATCACAAGATTTTGAGGATTCAAAGCAGAGCCTTCTGAAACTCCATTTGTTAATTACAGAAAATCATATTCTTAGTATGTTCTCTTTATTGTGACTTTTTTTTATTTGCCCAATGTGGGTCTTTTTAAGCTTTGCTGTCAGGGGAGTCATAAATGAAGTGTTAGGATTTGCTATCAGAAAGGACTGGTGGCCATCACCATCTCCTGAGGGTCTAGAAAGTTGTTTCTCCAAATTATAAACATTAAGTTTTGTCCTTACTCAATTTATCATTGTTAGAAAGCAGGAATTCATTGCAAGTTTCCTGGATCTTTTCTTGCTCTGTCAGATTCTCCCACTAAACTAGGGGGTATAATGCAATTTGTATTTTGAACAGTGGAAATACATGAAAGACCATGGCTTCCAGCATGCACTTCTAATCCTCCATATCTCTGCCCAGTTTCAGGGCACAAAACATTTTCTGTTTTATCTTCTCTTCTCATCCCTATGTACTTCCTTCTGTGCTGTGTTCTTGGAATTACCATTTTGAAATGATGGCAGTAAAAAGAATATAATAGGGATAAACCTGGAGGGGATAAGACCTTGGCTCGAGCACCAAGAACCATAAGATACTTGGGAATAAACCTAACCAAAGAGGTAAAGGATCTGTAATTGAGGAACTACAGAACACTCATGAAAGAAACTGAGGAAAACACAAAAAGATGGAAAAGATGGAAGAACATTCCATGCTCATGGATCAGAAGAACAAACATTATTAAAATGTCTATACTGCCTAAAGCAATCTATACTTTCAATGCCATCCCGATCAAAATTCCACCAGCATTTTTCAAAGAGCTGGAACAAATAATCCTAAAATTTGTATGGAAATAGAAGAGATCCTGAATTCCTAATGAAATGTTGAAAAAGAAAAAAAACTGGGGGCATCATATTGCCTGATTTCAAGCTTTACTACAAAGCTGTGATCACCAAGACATCATGGTACTGGCACAAAACAAGACACATACACTAGTGGAACAAAGTAGAGAGCCCAGATATGGATCCTTGATGCTATAGTCAAAGAATCTTTGACAACACAGGAAAATATACAGTGGAAAAAAGACAGCATCTTCAATAAATCGTACAGGGAAAATTGGACAACTCTGTATAGAAGAATGAAACTCAACCATTCTCTTACACCACACACAAAGATAAACTCAAAATGGATAAAAGACCTCAACATGAGGCAGGAATCTATCAAAATCCTAGAGGAGAACATAGGGAGTAACTTCTTCAACATAGGCCTCAGCAACTTCTTTCAGGGCAGGTCTCCAAAGGCAAAGGAAACAAAAGTGAAAATGAACTTTTGGGACTTCATCAAGATCAAAAGTTTCTGCACAGCCATGGAAACAGTCAACAAAACAAAGAGGCAACCCATGGAATGGGAGAAAATATTTGCAAATGACACTACAGAAAAGGGCTGATATCCAAGATCTATAAAGAACTCGTCAAACTCAACACACACAAAACAGATAATTACATCAAAAAATAGGCAGAAGACATGAACAAACACTTCTCCAAAGAAGACATAACAAATGGCTCACAGACACATAAAAAAATGTTCATCATCATTAGTCATCAGGGAGATTCAAATCAAAATGACATTGAGATACCACCTTATACCAGTCAGAATGGTCAAAATCAACAAGACAGTAAACAACAAATGTTGGAGAGGATGTGGAAAAAGGGAAACCCTCTTACACTATTTGTGGGAATGCAAGTTGGTGCAGTCACTTTGGAAAATGGTGTGGAGATTCCTTAAGAAATTAAAAATAGAGCTACACTATGACCCAGCAATTGTACTACTGGGTATTTACCCCAAAGATACAGATGTAATAAGAAGAAGGGCCATCTCTACCCCAGTGTTCATCGCAGCAATGGCCACAGTCATCAAACTGTGGAAAGAGCCAAGATGCCCTTCAACAGACAAATGGATAAAGAAGATATGGTCCATATATACAATGGAGTCCATCAGAAAGGATGAATACCCAACCTTTGTATCAACACAGATGGGACTGGAGGAGATTATGCTGAGTGAAATAAGCAGAGAGAGTCAAGTATTATATGATTTCACCTCTTGTGAGCATAAGGAATAACATGGAGGACACTGGGAGATGGAGAGGAGAAAGTGAATTGGGGGAAAACAGAGGGGGAGACAAACCATGAGAGACTGTGGACTCTGAGAAACAAACCAAGGGTTTTGGAGGGGAGTGGGGGTTTAGGTGAGCCTGGTGGTGGGTATTGTGGAGGGCACATATTGTATGGAGCACTGGGTGTGGTGCATAAACAATGAATTTTGGAACACTGAAAAAAAAATAAAATTAAATAATGAAAAAAAGACCTTGGCTCTATGTGGCTACAAAATTAATTTACCTGGAATTGGAGAATAGCCACCTGTTTTTCTAGTTGGTCCATCTTCACTGTTGCAGAATGAAGCACTTACAGAGAAGGTGAATCAAAGCTGCTTCTAACCTTACTAGGTCCATGTGGCCTGTTCTGGTTCAGAGATTAAAGCATGTGTTGTGCAGTTAAAAAATGTACTTCTTGACTTTATCCCCAAGTCTGATGCAATTAGTTGAAATTCCACCCAGATTTGGCATATGGTCTTCTCTTATCTTGAGTTTACAGTGATTTTGCCAGCTTTTTAAAAAAGTTTTTTTGTATTTTCCATGGACATTTTAATGGTAAGTTAGAGAGCAGTCATAAACATTTCAAGCCTGCCACCATATTAACTTCCATATTTATACAATGGAGTCACACCTTAAATGCCTTGAGAGAAGGGACTCATATGTCATCTGCAGGGCTCTTTATTTAATTACTGCTTAATAAACATGTTTGATTTAGAACTGAATAAAATCAAAATTAAGCTGTTCTTGATTCTTACTTTAATAGGCTAATTATGAACTTTATATTATCTTAGTTCTGGATACTATGAGTACATGAAAGTGATAAAACTAACATGTAAAAAATACATCTATATTTCGGCTTTTTGTTCACTTGTACAGATTTAATTCAGTTGAAATTCTCTATTTGTTTTTAAAAGAAAGAACAACTTGTAAATTAATGGGATTTTGAAAAGTCTTGAAAGTTGTGCTCTCATAAACTACAAATCTCTATTTCCTTTAGTTCACTCTACCAAATTGCTCACAATATATCACGAAACATTCAGCTTGGTCATGTTATTAAAGAGTCAGCAAATTACAAATTTTCCACTATTGTCAAGAGACATACAGGAGTTAATGAGCCCTCAAAGCATAGATTACTCCAGGGGTTATTTACTTTACCTATCAGTATCCATGCTTCTTAGAGTCATGAAGACAATTAGTATCTCTTTGAGGCTAGAGTACACAGTCTGTCAAATCATCAAATGTGCCATATCTATTGACCTGGATTGTAAGTCCTCCTTCATGTGTATCATAACTACCTAAGGCAAGAGCTATTTTTTTTTTCCTTTTGGAATGACCTCAAGGCACAGAGACGGGTTATAAGGCCCAGTCTAGAAGCATTCTTCAAAGGACAAATTACTGAATTTAGAGCCAGAGGATGTGAGTTCCTAGTTCTGCCATTTACGATCTGTATGACTTTGGGCATGCCATTTATTCTCTCATATGTTCAGAAGGGTCTTATATAAAAGAAATGTAACTGAATAAGCTTCATAAGCCATACATATGCTATAAAGCAATAAGTTGCACCGACTGTGTGTATTGCTCTTCAGATGGATGACATTCAACTGTGATCAGGACCAGGTCAACTGGCAACTGCCTGGAGCATTAAAATGTTACAGAGTGAAAAAGAGGAAGAAAAATTTATTTACCAGAACACCTGGATGGGAAGAAGCAGGGAATGGGTCTGCATGTATTTGGGAGGACTATTCTGATAAGCCACTTAGGGTGAAGGAGCGGACACTCAAGGGATATGTATCAACAGATGGTGCCTAAACTGCTTTCTAAGAAGGATCAAACAAATTAGCTCCAGCCTTCTGTTTTGATGAGCGGAGTACAGAATCTGGGCCTGCCAATGGGGCCCTCCTCCTCTTTCCTTCCCTCACACACCTGAACAATCCCTATAAATAAATTCTGAACACAAGTCAGAAAAATATTAGTTTTAAGGTTAGCACATTAACAGTCTGTCTGGGACATGCACAAGAAGCAACTGAGTCCTCATGATAACATTCAATTACATAGTAACATGGAAACCTTTGATAATCAAGAGCCATGTGTTTTAGGATTAAGTTCTCTAAATTCTCCAACTCCTGGCATTACTTGTTCTACTTAGATCTCTGTGGTTCAGCTTCTAAAGTATTGATCAAGCTCTGCTCTTCAGGTTTCTTACGAAGTTACAGCTGTTGAAATGTCCAGTGGTGGCTTTCTGCCTTATTCATGATTTATTTTTAAAGATTTTATTTATTTATTTGACACAGAGAGAGACACACACACACACAGCAAGAAACGGAACAGAAGCAGGGGGAGTGGAAGAGGGAAAGGCAGGCTCCCCACCAAGCAGAGACGCTGACATGGGGCTCAATCCCAGGACTCCGGAATCATGACCTGCGCCAAGGCAGACACTTAATGACTGAGCCACCCAGGCGCCCCATTATTCATGATTAATGAGGTTTTCCACAGCCTCTCTGTGCAAGGGCCAAGTATCTACGTTTGTTGCCCTGGACATCTCCTAGAAATTAGCCACTTTCTGCTTGTCAGGGATTGGTGACCCAAGTATTGGGTCACCCCTGATACTTGTAGGTTGAAGCATAGGCCACAGTAGATGCCACTGTTTGGGTCTAAGCATTGCTTTTTTATTATTAAAATCCAAGAGGCAATTTATAAAGGCTGACAGTATTATTTTAGTTTCCCTGAAAGTTGTTTTGATTCTCTGGGCCTCAGAGCAAGCCCTTTTTAGAACAGAAACTGTTTGTTTATCCAGTCAGACTTTGAGGATGATTTATTATATATTCATATGAGAAAACTGCAACTCAGGCAATTCAGGACTTTCAACTTATTTAAAAAAAAACCAAAAAACAAAAAAACCCACTCTTCAACAGCAATGGGATGTTGCCAGATAAAAGCAATGTCACTTGATGAACAATCCATTTGTTATCTCTCTTTCTGCTTTTGGGAGACCATGCTAGGTTAGCCAAGGACATCTCCAAAAAGGTACTATTATTAATGGAAATTAAATGGTGTACAACACACAATATGTTTTCTTCAATTATATTCTAAAATGAAATGGAAAATAGTTCAAAACGCTTGCACTGATATCTGATCTAAAATATTTTTTGCACATAATTTAATTTAATCTTTGTCTTCTATGAAATTTATAAATGATCAAAAAGATATAAACAGGGATGCTGGAATTCATCTGCTGGAAAGATGATCCTTTTGGCTTTGCTTATGGTTTCAGAATCCCCTCCAGACTTTGACTTCTTTTTGTCTATGTCTTTAAGTCTGTTGGGAGTTTATATATTGTACACAGAAGTGTGAAGCCTCAAATGTAGTACAGACACCATAAATGTGATTCTATTACTCTCTTGCTTAAAATCCCTTTAAGTCGCACTCAATTCTCCAAGTGTTCAAGGTGTAAATTTCTTAATATTGCCTGAAGACCCTCCATGACATGACCCTTGACCACTTTCTAAACTCCGTCCCTGACCACCACTTCCCAACTTCCCCTCTGAGCGACACGTACATGCGCACATGTGAGTACACACACCTCCCTAACTGGTTATAGATTTACTGTTTAATTCTATCTGTATCTCTCTGATATTTTCCCTATCTGATATCACTTACACCAAACCAAAGCAACCCAGCCCATGCATGGTCCTGCTACTAAACTTGCAAAATTAACAAGCAGAAGGCTACCCCTGTCTTGAAAATTTTAAAGGAAAGACAGTTCATTAACATTGAAATAGCATGTGCTATTGAGTGATATGTGATTGAGTAGTATACAAAGGATGGTTAATGTATAATCTATTGCTAATTAGCGGTAGCCTGAATTCTGGTTGCAACTCGAGCATTTATGAGGTACGTGATCTTAGCCAACAAAACTTCTCTCGGCTTCAGTTTCCTTGTCTGAAAAACAAGCCCAGCTGGAATACTGGGCAGTCAGAAAGGTATAGGGTTTATTTCCCACCCACTGGATGGGTTTAGAAGAGAATTACCTGGGTGCTACAGGGAGGATGGGGGGATTTGGCTGGTGGTGAAAAGTGTAAAGAACAGATGAGTGGCCTCAACTGCTTAGAGGACTTGGAGTCTGGCTGTGCATCTGTGAGCATTTTTTTAAAAGTTCAAAGAGCAAAAGCAGACTAGAAAATGGGAGTCAGCCGAAGGTCAGACACAAGTCAGGCCTTAACGGAGGGAACAACAGGATCGGGACCACATGGAAGTGGTGGTGACTAGTGACAAAGTGGAGGGGACCGTGACTTGCCACAGATCAGCACAGACAGTAAGAACGCATAAACTCACAGGCTGATTGTGAGCATAGCTATTAAAAGTCATGTAATCCGAAGCATTTTAAAAACCGTAAAGCTCTAACAGATACTACTATTTTTATCTTATAGTATCACAGAGATGAAACAACTGTGAAAAAGCTTGTCAAGATTAACCCCATCAGGGAGCAACCCAACAGCTGTCCTCCTTTTACCCAGGGGAACATGCACTTGGCATTCACAGAAAACTTGCCTTTGCTTCTCCTTATGGGTCTGACACTCTATCAGACTCGGGGCATTCACCTTCTGCTTTGATCCCTGGCTGCTTCCAGTGAATCCTCCAATTCCCAACCATAAAGGCTAATGCAAGAGCAGGACTTCAGGCATTCTGCATCAAGAAACCTCTCAACTCTTGCCACCTAAAGTGAAAAACTGTATTTCTGAAGGGCAGAGTTATTTTTTTTTTTTCTACTTCCTTATTTATTGAGTACTCTGTACTGGTGAGCTGATGTGCTTATACTCCATTACCATAAATTCCAATTGTTGGAGAATTTGTTCTCAATTTCTACCTCCCTCTGGATACACAGCTACATTTAGAATATGTTGTCTTTAGAAAGTTGCTACCTTCCTTTTGTTGAAGAGTTCTCTGAACTTTTTACTACCTGTTTGATTCTATTATTCCTGTTCAATAGCTTCTCATTTTCTCAAATATTATTGGTCACTTTACTGTCCAGTGAGTATTTTTCTACCAACAGATAGACATTTAACTACCAGTCACGAAGGGACTTTATGCTGGAGAGCTTTCCTTTATGCATTAACTCAAAAAACCAATTTGTCATTGTATTTCTATTCAGTGATCTATCTTCAATGGTCCTTGTGTCTTTCCGTTCATTCTTCAAAGCCTCTGCTTCTTGAGGATGCAGATTTTGCTGCTCCCTTCTGATATTAGTAATCTGACATTCAGTCTGCCCCATCAATGTGCCTTAGTTTAAAAACACAAAGTGGAATGCTCGTTTTTAAGGGAAGATGCTGCTCTGTGCACTGCAGTCCCAGAACGGTGTCAAGGCAGGCAGCCAAATGCATCTTCTCTGTATAGAATGTTAAGTTCACAATTTAACATGGCCACAACCTACATTTCAAAGATACCCTGGATTAGAAATGAGGAAACCTAAATCATAATTTCTGTTCCATTTCGAAAAGTATTCATTGGTCTTCTTACCACTCTTGTATTTCTTTGATCTTTTATCCTGTAAATGAGAATTTTGATCAATAGATCCCTAAGCTTCCTGAAAACTTTAGAACTCCATTTGCGCAATTCCTCTTCTCCTCTACAAATACAGTCTCTCCACAGTGGGAGAGGAGCAGAGTGATCAGAAAAGTCAACAAAGTAGATGTTTGAACTGAGCTTGAAAGATAGAGTGCAAACTTCCAGACTGATGAAGAAAGAAAATTGTTCTAAATAGAAAAGCTGGCAGGTGCAAAGTCACAGAGAGGTGAATTAGCATGCAGCATGTGAACTTCGGGTAAACAGTCTGTTTGGCCCTCAAGGGGAGCTCGAGCCTATGATAGCAGCACTAGCCCCGTAAAGTTCATACTATCATATCACACCACTAACTTTGAATAGACATGGGATTTCTTAGTTGAAAAAAAAAAAAAAAAAGACATTAAATCACATCTACAAAGAGGATAACAAGAAGCCAGTGGGTTTTCCCAGCTCTCAGGAAGATGTTACTTGACAGTGGAGGCTCTACTTCCAGGGCCAGCAATTATCTTTAGGAGGCCACATCAGTGAAGGGTTTCTGGAGCTTGAATGGAGTACAGTTTAGGGGGGAGATTGGTTCTTAGTCTGACTGTGCATGGTGCAGCCAGAATGAAGGCCCAAACCCAATCCCGTTGCTGGAGAAAGAGACAGAATCTAGGTATGAAATCTCTGGGAACACAAACGCCCAGATGGAAGGTGGAAAGTACAGCCTGAGGATAACAGCAAAGATGAGACCATCCGCATCCCCAGAAATCTGTGGTGATTAAATTGACTAGGGCAGTTAAAGAGTTTAACATAGTTTTTGACCCATAACAGACATTTGATAAATGTTAGGGGTTTTGCAGATGTTGCTTAAGGCACTGAGATTTAAACACTGAAGGACTTATTTGAGACTTGGTTGGCTTCTAATATAAAGGGATGAGACTAAACAACAACAACAAAAAAAAAAAAAAAAAAAAAAAAGACAGAAAGAAAAAGGAATGTTCCCCAAGCCCCAGGGGTTTTGCTATTCTTAGCCTGCCTTCATCTCCTTGGCTCTCCCAGACAGCCCTCCCTAGCACTTTAGCACTCATTCATTATGAGACCATGATCCTACTCCATCCCCCTGTGTTTCTGGTTACAATACACTGTGTTTTATGTGGTGCTGCCATCACTTTGAACTAGAAGTGCCTCTCACCTCCCACTTAGAGGATCAAGGGGTAGTTCTGTGAACTACAGTTGGATAGCACCAGCATGGAAGTCAGGATACCTGGGCTTTCTTTGAAGCTCTGTCATTACCAACCTGGGTGTTCTGAGCAAGTAACTCACCCAGAGTTTCTTATCTGAAAATACAGATAACTGAATTGGATGCCATGCAAGGACTTCTCCAAATACAGCAGTATGAAGCACTGGCAGCACCTTGAGAAGCTGCACTCATTATCAAAGTTGCCAAAACATGTCACCATATCACCTTGGGCATCAGCTGCATGATGCCAGATAATGAGCTTTGGCTGAAAGGAAAATGACAAAAGAGGGAAGTAATGCCCTCAATTTGTTTAGCCAACAAGAAGCTGCTCTCAATAACCATGAGTTTGGTTAAAAGACATCCAAGGAGTTCAGTGGCCATTTTTGGTTACTCAGTAATTTGGTAACTGTGGGCTACTTAACCCTTGTTACAAGTTAGCTTGAGCAACATACCTTCACTGGTGCCTCACATGTGTAGGTGTACTAGGCAGGGCTTCACTGAACTAGAGGTGTTAATGCTTAATAAAAATCTACTTTCTTTAAGAGATACTCTATAGCCCAGCAGATTCTCTCTAGCATGAAAAAAACAAAAACAAAACCAAAAACTCCTTATTTCCATTCTAAATAACATTTGGTTTAACATGTAAACTAATATCTGGATCTATTAGTTTATACATTCATGGTAAGAGAAATTTAACTTAGGTAAGGACAGCTTTCAGTAACAACTGCATTATATTAGTATCCATAGATAAGTTTTTGCTGAGAATTCCCTATGCTGATGTGGTTTCAAGAACTTTGCAATGGTGCTTTTCCCCGGCTGAGCCTTAATTTTCATTGTTCTATGAAGTTAATGGTGTCCTGCTGCAGAGCAATAATGAGCAAAGCTATGAAAAACAAAAATTTAGGTGTTTTTCCTACCTTTAATATAGGTTTGATTGACAAAAGTCTGTCTAAATGAAGAGTCATTCATGCTTAACATTTTATTTTATTTTTGAGAGACACAGAGAGAGACAGAGTGAGAGAGAGAGAGAGAGGCAGAGAGAATCCCAAACAGGCTCCATGACCAGTGCAATAGCCTGATGTAGGGTTTAATCTCAAAATCCTGAGATCATAACCTGAGCCAAAGTCAAGAGTGAGATGCTTAACCAACTGAGCCACCCAGGTACCCCAGATATTTAACCTCTTAAGACAAAAATATTCAGGTAGGACAGTAGTCTATTGTGAAAAGCAATGCTTCAGTGAAAAAGGGGGAAAGACAGAAAAAGAAGCTTTAATGAGGTATGAAGCAGATTTTCCTTCTTTTCAGTTCTTTTTTTTTTTTTAAGAATTTATTTATTTATTTGACACAGAGAGAGATCACAAGTAGGCAGAGAGGCAGGCAGAGGGGAGGGGGGAAGCAAGTTCCCTGCAGAGCAGGAAGCCCCATGCGGGGCTCAATTCTAGGACCCTTGAGAACATAACCTGAGCCGAAGTCAGAGGCTTAACCCACTGAGCCACCCAGGCACTCCATTTTTGCCAGTTCTAAAAACAGATTCTCCCAAATCATATCTCCTTAAGTTGAAGACTATTCCATTCGGATAGGAAGATGAAAATAAGAATACATATATTTTGTTTTTATCCTACTTCTCAAGGGAAATGGCATAAAATGCAGCATGAGTGATTCAAGCTAGACCTCAGGAGAAATATCATGATAGTTAAGAATGATGAACTCTGGAAGGGGTTACAGAAGAAAGAGTTCCACTATCTCTGTGGAGGCTTAAAAGTAGCCAAAACAATCTGTTGAGTGGCTGGACAAGTTCTCAACTTTGTTTCACCATTTGTAAAATGGTGGAAAGGCTATGGCTGCTTCTAACTTTGGAAACTGATGCTTCCATCACACTGAGTATATCTATGGTTGCAGTTGGTGCTATTGTATGGGGGAGTTTAGGTGTACTTGGCTATTTCAGAGGATCTCTGTCACCAAAGCCCTTCTCATGTCATATCTTCAGTATCTCTCCAAAGATACAGTTCACCAAATTAACAAAACTGAAGCGGTAACAGCAGGTATGACTTTTTATAACCTTATGTTTAGGCCATTCATATTTTCCAGTTCCTCAGTGAGGCTGATGCCATCCCACTAATCCCCCCCACTGTACTGGTGTATCCTTTATTTTCCGATGTCTTTGACTAAATGCATTTTTTGACAGTGTTTGGGGTCAAGGGAGAGCTATATTCCCCAGAAATCCTCAGGCTGCTTGGGGGTATAATGAAGACCTGGAGATTCACTCATTCTTACTTGGTCCTGCCATTAGTAAAGGCACTTGAGTGTTTGAAATGACACCCAAGAAGCTCTGCTTAAATCAGTGTCTGGGTGAAACTGATTAAGAGTATCAAAAAGCCTGTTTCGTGTGGGTTGAGTTTGAGGAGTTCATTATAGATCCTGGATATCAACCTTTTGTCTGTACTGTCATTTGCAAATATCTTCTCCCATTCCACAAGAAACAGGCAAACACATCAAAAAATGGGCAGAAGATATGAACAGACACTTCTCCAATCAAGACATACAAATGGCTATCAGACACATGAAAAAATGCTCATCATCATTAGCCCTCAGGGAGATTCAAATTAAAACCACATTGAGATATCACCTTACACCAGTTAGAATGGCCAAAATTAACAAAACAGGAAACAACATGTGTTGGAGAGGATGTGGAGAAAGGAGAACCCTCTTAAACTGTTGGTGGGAATGCAAGTTGGTGCAGCCTCTTTGGAGAACAGTGTGGAGATTCCTCAAGAAATTAAAAATAGAGCTTCCCTATGACCCTGCAATTGCACTCCTGGGTATTTACCCCAAAGACACAGATGTCGTGAAAAGAAGGGCCATCTGTACCCCAATGTTTATAGCAGCAATGGCCACAGTCGCCAAACTATGGAAAGAACCAAGATGCCCTTCAACGGATGAATGGATAAGGAAGATGTGGTCCATATACACTATGGAGTATTATGCCTCCATCAGAAAGGATGAATACCCAACTTTTGTAGCAACATGGACGGGACTGGAAGAGATTATGCTGAGTGAAATAAGTCAAGCAGAGAGAGTCAATTATCATATGGTTTCACTTATTTGTGGAGCATAACAAATAGCATGGAGGACAAGGGGCGTTAGAGAGGAGTAGGGAATTTGGGTAAATTGGAAGGGGAAGTGAACCATGAGAGACTATGGACTCTGAAAAACAGTCTGAGGGGTTTGAAGTGGCAGGGGGGTGGGAGGTTGGGGTACCAGGTGGTGGGTATTATAGAGGGCACGGCTTGCATGGAGCACTGGGTGTGGTGAAAAAATAATGAATAATGTTTTTCTGAAAATAAATAAATTGAAAAAAAAATAAAAAATAATAAAAAAAAAGAGTATCAAAAAGCATGATACATAAGAAGAGATTTTGCAATAGCATAAAACCTGGTGATATAATTAACATTATTATGGGACCCTCCCTCTCTTTCTTCCTCTCTCTGTTTTGCTTGTTTCCATGGAGCTAAAGACATTGTGAATGATGAGGTGGAATGGAAACTTGACCAATGTGACCCATTCAGACTATTCAGGAAGTTAGATTATCAGAAATTTCTTTCAATAATGTAAAAGCAGGAGTGCTTAAACAAAGGTTTTGATGAATTAATTTTTTTAAGGCCACACTAGTTATCCATGTTTAAACAAAAACATGAATTAGTTCCTTTCCCAACATATTTTTACTGTTATATATGTCTAGTTCCTGTCTCCTAGTAGTATATAGGCCACTAAAATTAAAGAATGTGACAATAAAACTACTGACTATTGACCATTACCAAAGCAACTTATCATTAAAGAGAACATATTGAAGCAGTAAATCAAATAAACATTGCATCATGGAGATTATAAGGTTATTAAGAAAAAGATCTTTTTCTAAGTTTTCAATATTAGGGTATTGTGCTGTGAGATAGTTTGATGTGGGAATTAGCAAAGCAAACTGAACTTATCTAGGAAGGTTACAGTACTTTTTTTAAAAAAGAATTGGATTAAACAATGGAACATTTTGAAAAATGTGATCCCCTGAAAATGTGATCACCCCATATCTTTTTCCGCATTGACAATCAACTTTCTGTCCTTTCTGTACTCATAAGACCAGAGAAGTGCCAATAAATTATTCCTCTCCCTGGTTGTGCCTGGACTGTGCATAGTATATTTCAGACACACCTACCTTCTTCTGGATCACAGCAAAGGGTTATAAATCTATCAGCAAAGTGATTCCCAGAACATATGGTTCATGGGGGAAAATAGCTTGCATTTAGCTCTGACCAGCTGTCCAGAGCTCAGCAATGTTGGTAACATATTTCAGGACATATAAACTAGGAAATATATTTAGAAAGTGCAAGCTACGAAATGTACACTAAGCTCTACTAGATTCAAAAACACAAACTGCCATTGCACTATTTCTTAGATCAGAATTTAATTAAATCATTCCTGGTCACCAAAGATCTGACTGAACAGGAATAATACCTTTTCATACCTTGTGTAGATGGCATTCATCTGGTTAAAACCATAACAATAAGCTTTCTGATAACTGGCAAGTTCTTCAATTGCATGTCAGATATGATTTCTGACACTAAAAGTTAAATGATCAAGGGAAGATCCATATGCATAAGATGGACCATCTGCATATCTGCATCAGCTTTCAGACACTTAAGTGAAAATAAGCCTTATTGTAAGTTTCTGAGTTCATGAATAAAAAATAAGTAAGTTAACAGGGCTCCTTGGAGATGTGGCTAATTCTTGGGCTGGGGAGGAAAAGAAAGAAGAACCTGGATTATCTTGTAATGCCAGAAAGAAGAAAGAAGAAGAGAGGAGGGGGAGGGGGAGGGGAAGGGGAGGGGTCGGGGTCGGGGTCGGGGCAGGGGGAGGAGGGGGGGGAGGAGGGGGAGGAAAGAAAGAAGGAAAGAAAGAAAGAAAGAAAGAAAGAAAGAAAGAAAGAAAAGAAAAGAAAAGAAAAAAACTAAAGAAAAAGAGAATGGAAAAAAGACAGATATATGTCAAAAGAAACAGGAGCCAACCCAAAAGAATCCCAATGGCCAAAACTGGAACAACACAGGCAACAAAATAAAGACTATGGCATTGTATTAAAACTAGCAGAATTAACAAATATCCATGAATGAGAAATAAATGGTGGAGAAGAGACACATCTTCCACAGCCAAGAATTCTAAGAATTATATGTAGAGACTCCTACTTCCAGGAAGCAGAGCTTAATTCCTCTCCCCTTGAATGTTGGATAAACTTAGTGACTCACTTCCAAAAAACAGAGTATGAAAGGAAAAGTAATAACTTTAGAGTGGAGAGTCTTGATAGATACCACCTTAACCAAGGGATCAACAGTAGCATCACCAGTTATAAATCATGTTGATAATATGTACCCAATATAGTATGATGCATGAAAAGCTCTCTCACTTCCTAGCATTTCTCCCAAAATCTGTAATTAGGATCTAATCATAAGGAAACACCAGACAAACTGAAGTCAAGGGACATTGTACATAATACCTGACCACTACTCTTCAAATTCTCAATAAATAAAGAACGAGGGAAGACTGAGAAACTATCACAGACGAGAGGAAAGTATGGTAACATTATGGCGACATGTAATATGGTATCCTGGATCAAATCCTTCAACAGAAAAAGAAAGTAAGTGTAAAAAACAGGTGAAATACATAGTCTGTATTTTAATTAATAGTACTGTAACAAGATTAATTTTTTAGCTTTGACAAATGCATTAGAGTTACATAAGATGCTAACATTAAGGGAAACTGGATGAAGGTAACATCAAGTTTGGATTTTTAAGAATAACATATTTAAACTCAGTTTTTAACTTCACACATTTAAAATAAAGCTAAACCCTCATTTAAGGGTGTTAAGTCCAACTTCACTTTTTAAGGAGAACATTGGTTCTTTCTACAAGTGTTTTTGCAGACAATCTCTGAACGAGATTGAAAGAGATGCGGAGGGCCCTGTGCCCCGTCTCTGAAAGAGACGGGATTGCCATCTATTCATGAATCTGTCCTTGTTAAAAGCCTTAAATTTTTATAGAAGGGTATTCATTCTTCTACTACTTTAATGTTATTAAAGAAAACATGTCTATGTATTAACTGATTTTATCAGATGATTGCTTTCTCAAGGCTTACCAGGAGATATAATGACAGACTCATTACTGCTTATTTAAAAGTTTGAATGAAAGAAACAATATTTATGTACAGTTTCTGAAGGATATACAATATATCCTTTCCTTTAGGCACTCTAAAAATCTAGGTCTGGAATGAGCCAAGTCATCAGATCTGTCCAATATATCATGGGCATCATGCCCACTTCCTAGACAATTTGCTTTACACCAAATTATTCTTTGGTAAGGTATCATTAGTCAGAATTGAGAGCTACACAGACCACTCCATTTAAATCATCATTGTGGTTTCTAGAATACTGTTTGACTTACTATTTCTCACATACACAATGCAATCCAGGTATGAGATATTTCTTAAGTATCAACAAGAGGATTATATGTTCCTCTCTTGAGAAACAGATGATTTTTAAACTCATGAACCTTCTGGATTATGGAGTTGGCTCTGTTTTCCATTTGCACTGGATGCTAGAAAACTCATAGTTAAATTTGTGACTGGTATCAAACAAGCATATTTAAATCAGAGCATGCTTTCCAAGCACTAATCTCATCTTTGACTTCATTTTAAATTATTGCTCCTATATTTTAACATTTACATATATTGATGTTGTCATATTGTTAAGATGTGTTCACAGCTGAGAAATTTAGAGAACACAGATAGACAATATTTATTTATCATCGCTCAATCATTAACATACTGCAGTATAGCATATGAACATCTAGACTTATTTTATCTTGCTATATTTTGTTACCTTTATTAGGCTGCTTTGAGTTTTGTGGGGTTTTTATTGCAGGGGAGGGTGGATATGACATAAGATATAAATGAATTAAAACAAAATCCTTGACCTTGTGTTGATTGAGTCTGAACTTATCACTTTTAGGTGGATTAAATTCTGTGTCTGTGTCTTCATACATATAAAGAATCTTTACATTTAGATACACCGAGGAAAATACCTATGGTCACCAATTTATCTTTAAATAACACTTCTGTTTAAAAAAAAAAAAAAAGCAAATTTGCCTGATGTACTATAATAAAGTCATTATTGGTTCCTTAATAAACATTCCAGGGCAAGAGCATTACATGCTCTTAATTAGAACTTGGAAACAATTCACCTTTTTCCTGTTAATTAAAGAATGGCAACATTCATTGGCTGACTCTTGAAGTAAAAGCTTAACTTGGGGGCCTCTTTAGAGTTCTACTAGTCCTCTAACAGAAACGTAGCTACATGAGATATTGGAAGTAGAAATAAATTTCATATAAAGAGCATTGTAGCAGCATCAGTGCCATAATTATGATGATGGTAATAAAAATGATACCTTTATCTTTTTAAAATAGTGAAAAGATACCCGGAAAAGTGGGAACCAAGAAAGAGAAAAAAGGAAATAGATTGTATAAACAATTTCATTAGAGAAATCACGGTCTTAGTCTTTCTTACCCTATATTGTTGAAGGAAGAGGAAGGGGAGGAAAGGGAAGGAAGAGGAAGTGAAGATCTTTAAATAAAGAGTAAAATGATTGCAGATATGCTGGACAATTGTCATGAAGAGTTAACAAGGAAGAAAAGGATCTCATTCAAAAAGAATGTTAAAAGCATTCTAAGTCCACAGAAAATGCTCATTGGTTTATGGTTATGAACTGTTAGAACCAGGAGGACATCTTTAAAACACACCTACTTTAAACTCTCTCCTTTTCTGTCTCAGTTCTTTTCATTCTGCCTTCTCTGCCATCCTCGCTCTCTCTTTCCATCCTCTCCCTTTAACAGATAAAAAAATAAAGATCTAAAAAGATGATACAGTATACCCTAAATTACACAGCTATGTGACAGAGATAAGGGTAAAAAAATCTACACTTATTGATTACTAGCTGAATTTTTTTCCTTTTACTTCACTGGGCAGGGACAAAAAAAAAAAATATGGAGCAATCTCATGTCAACTCAAAGGTAAACCATGGTTAACAAAACGCCTATTGCTGAGATTAGATAGCTCAAGGACTAGCCTTATTGATGTGTGTCTACAGTGGGACTATGTAGTTAAAAATGTTATGCTTACTTTTCTCCTGTTAACTTGTGTGTAATGAAGCCTGAATACTTATCATCTATAGTAATCTACTAGATTATGGTTGAATTTTTACCTTAGCTTGAAGCTTTGGTCAGCCCTTTGATGGTAGATAAACTATGACTCCTCATCCCTTTGCATCTTTGGACCTTTTTCCTATTCTTCATGCCAGTCCTCAACCCTAGATCACCCCCTGCCCTAGAAAACAGCTAGAGAAGGTCACACACTGAGTAAACTTTATCTTTTATCCCATTAGCCCTTGATAGATTCAGACAGTTGCTCCTAATTAATGCTCAAAAATTCTTTTTTTCCTCTAATTAATACTCTGGAAAATTCCACATTGTGGTTGTTGCCCTGTTTTTCTTCTATCCCATGTCTAGTTCCATCTTCAGAGCAGATAACCCCATCTATTATGTCACTGTGAAGCTTGAGGCCATTTTTCTTTTCTCTCCCAGAAAATGTCTATGTATACATTCTGAGCACATTCCTATGTACTTTTACACATGCACCCTCTTTCCTAAATTAACTCTTACTTCATTTCCAAACCTCCCAATTGCCTCTCTCTGTAGATTTTTTCCTGTCAATAATGGCTTGAATATCTGGTTTGCAATGAAAAGAAGGAGCACATGTACCCCAGTGTTCATAGCAGCAATGTCCGCAACAGCCAAACTGTGGAAGGAGCCGAGATGCCCTTCAACAGATAAATGGATAAAGAAGATGTGGTCCATATATGCAATGGAATATTACACAGCCATCGGAAAGGATGAATACCCACCATTTGCGCTGACATGGATGGAACTGGAGGGGATTATCCTAAATGAAATAAGTCAAGCAGGGAAAGCCAATTATCATCTGGTTTCACTTATATGTGGAACATAAGGAATAGCATGGAGGACATTAGGAGAAGGAAGGGAAAAATGAAGGAGGGTGGGAATCAGAAGGGAAGATGAACCATGAGAGACTATGGACTACAGGAAACGAACTGAGAGTTTCAGAGGTTGGGGGGAGGGTGATTGGGGATGGGTGAGCCTGGTGATGGGTAAATGAGGGTAGTATTGCATAGAGCACTGGGTGTTATACACAATGAATCATGGAACACTGCATTAAAAAGTGGGCTCCTGGCTGGCTCAGTTAGAAAAGCATGAGACTCTTGATACTGGGGTCATGAGTTCAAATCCCACATTGGGTGTACAAATTACTAAAAATAAATTAATTAATTAAAAAAAAACTAATGATGTAGTGTATGGTGACTAACATAACATAATAAAATAAAAAATATTTATCTGTTATGCTCAAAATTTTTCTCTCTTGGCTCCCTATCCTCAAAAATGCTCAGGCCTCCACCCTCTTGAGGAAAGCATCTTTCAGCTTATTGCTCATTTAGCTAGCCCCGGCCTTTGGGAAGTGCATTAGCTCTCAATATTTGAGGTACTGCCGTTATTCAAATGCTCTGCAGACCTTTTCCTCCAACCTGTTTCCTTCTCATAAGCCACAGCCAATGTCTACTGAATTCTATTCAAGATCATTCCAGTTTAGTTCAGTCACTTTAGGAAAATTGCTTTCACATTTGTTACCACCTTTCATCTATCTTTTTGTAACTTGTTATATCTTGATTTCATCTTTTTTTCTCAATGCCTTCCTTTTTTATTTTTATTTTTATTTTTTTAAAAGATTTTATTTATTTATTTGACAGACAGAGATCACAAGTAGGCAGAGAGGTAGTCAGAGAGAGAAGCAGCGGCAGGGAGCAGGCTCCTTGCTGAGCAGAGAGCCCGATGAGGGGCTCGATCCCAGGACCCTGGGATCATGACCTGAGCCAAAGACAGAGGCTTTAACCCACTGAGCCACCCAGGTGCCCCAACTGATGCCACTGGGGTACATGTGCTCCTTCTTTTCATTGCAAAAGGTGCTCCTTTTTAATTCAAAACTGCAGTACTCCTATATTCCTTTCTGTACATACTTATGTGGTTCAAATCAGCATTTCCATATAACAGATGCCATTCTCCTATTTCTGCTTTGGCACCACATATCAGGTATATAACCCTCCATGCCCATAGAATTAGTAGACTTGTTTCCTACTCAGACTCTTTTCCAGATTGGGTCAGGCCCTTATTACCTTATATCCAAATGATTACAATGGCCTTCACACAAGATTACCAGCCAATGGGATCTGAACAAAGATGGAATAACAAAGATGGAAGATTAAGCTTCCAAAAAACAAACAAACCAAAAACCAAACACAAACAAAACCCTGCTTGCTCATATCATCCTTCTCTCCCGCATTCTTCAACTGTCTTCTCACAATGTACTCTACAGAGTGAAACCAAGCCTAGAATTCAAGGTTTTCCACTCCAGTCTATATCTCTAATCTCTTTCCATCTTTCATCAACATGAATCCACCTCTTCAACCAAATTTGTCTGCTCAGATGTGTCCTGTGCATTTCCCTGTAGCACATTTGCTTATGCTATTCTTCCTTTTTTAAGCCAAACAGCTCTATCCTATCTACATTGTATGCAACTGATGGCAAAAAATCTTGGATAAAATTCAACATCCACCACTGCTTAAAAACCCTTAGTTACCAAGGACAAGGGCAACGCTTCCCTAACTTGAAGAAATCTCATCTTAAACCAATAGTCAATATTACATTTAAATTTAAATGTGAAGTTTAAAGTATTAAAAATAAAGTATTTCCATTAAAATTCAGAATAAGAGGCAGATGTTGGCTATTTCCAATATTACCTAATGCTGTGATGGAATTTAAAAGATATGTATTTTGGAAAAGAGGAGCCAAATATATCTTAATTTAAAGATGATATAATTATTGCCTACTCAGACAGCTTAAAGGAATCAAATTAAAAAGTAGTAGAGCTAATAAGAGCTCACCAAGGTTGCAGATTATAAATAAATATCCCCAAGTCAATAAATTGCCTATAAACCAGCCATGGCCAGTTAGAGAAAACATAATGAAAAAATTATACTATCATAATAACCCAAAATACATAGTATAATATCAAAAAATTTAACAAGAAACATGCAGGATTTACATGAATGAATCTGAAAAGCTTTAATGGGGACTTACATCTCCTACCTACCACTCAATAACCAGCTCAATTCTGCCACCTCCAAAAAACTTTCCAAAACAAAGGTGAAAATATTCTCTCTTATCTGAACTCCCATTATATTCCTTGTGGATAATGATTCCCAATAACACAGCTCTTTAAATTTAGACTGTGAGATTCCAGAGAAAAAGAATTGTGCTATTTGTATAGTACTTATGATGTAATCATGGTCACTTTTATCTCTTTAGCCTCTGCTTTCTCATCTGTAAAACGGGCATGCATATCACTAGATTATTATGCAGATTACATGAATAACTTATAATATTAACTATATTTATGGTTATAATTTATAATAGATAATAACATTAATATTTTAATTTTTAAAAACTGCATCAAATAATTTTTTATATTACTAATTTTAATTTGTAATTCCCTAGTATACAACTTGACACATAATAAACCGTCAATAAATGGTACCTATTAGTTATAACTCTTGGTACAAGGTTATATGTAGTTGGCCAAGGTGTTGACAAGAGTCAAACGTGAATGATCCCTTTAATTCCGTGGATGGCAAGAAGGGGAGAAACACAGACAAAACACAGCAACTGCAACTCAGACTTAAAATGAGTCAGAAGCTGTAGGTAAAACATGGTCTAGGTCTACACCTGTTCTAGGAGAACACTTAAACAGTAGAAGTTTGTAGCAGCGTTAGAGAGCAGTTGTTGGGAAAGGATGGAGCCAATGGGTACTCTAGGGACCAGAAATTATGTAGAGTCATGGAAACCACCCCCTGCCACCACTTGTACTTAAAAAATTATTGCACTTACTCTGGTAGGAAGATGAATGTATTCAGAGAGGTGATGGGTTGAATTTGCTGACATTCTAAGTATTAATCCTGCAGAAAGATTAAAGACAGCTTTCAATCAATGGGAAGGAACATGGTGGCAGCAGCCAAACCATATGCAATTAAAACCTCATAGTTATTCCTATAGTAGATGCACGATAAATATGCTTTGAATAAATGCCATGTACTTTCAAAATAATCGAGATCACCTGGAGTGATAGATTTAAAGTATTATGAAACAGTTGCTTGTTATCAACTGGTTCAAAAGCCAAGTTCCAATTAGAGAATGTTTTTTCCACATGAACTACAAAAAGCCAAAGGATATTCTGAATCAGGCTTATGTTAGTTTGACTTCAAGAGAAATTACTTTTTAAAATTATTATTTACCCATGTTACTTCAAAAAGAATTTAAGGCAGCAAAAATCTATATTTTCATTCTAATCTGGGTGTTACTAAACCCCATTGCAAGAACATATGAGAACCTTCGTATAGTTTATTTCATATAACATTTTTTATATTACTGTGTCACGATCATTAGTAAGTTTTCAGACACATTTGTACTCTTATTTTAGCAACCATCTTTTTAATGGTAACATAATCTCTACAATGGTGTCCTTCTGGACATGGTTAAGTTAGGAGTTAAGAGAACTTTTACACTGTTTAGATCTCATCTGCCAATCTATTTCCTCCTCCTGCCTCTCTACTGCATAGGGCCCAAAAGAGCATATATACCTTGCTTTCATGTTGCATAAGGGCTTCTTCTGCTCACCTAGCCCAATATTTCAAAAACAAATCCAATGGAAATAAAAGAATACCACCATCTTTATCACACTATTAAGTTCACCCAAGAATTTGGTTATACAACTCCATTAAAAACATGAACAACTTTCAGCCTGAGTTTCAATCTTTTTCACAGATAATCATTAACGATCATTCAAGAAGTCCTAGACCTTGATGGACTACAGAGAAGTCCTGTGATGAGCTATAGTGAGGTAAGTGCTGGGAAGGGAATATCCCAACTGACTCAAAGGGCTAACTATGACTTCCCAGGGTTGTAGTAATAATTATGCATAAGAGATCTGTGAACACTCAGTATAGAGAAATAAGAGGAAAAGGTTTTAAAAGTCAAGTAACAATGTAAATACCAGGGCCAAGCAACACTAGCTAAAGTGATGTCATCATAGTACTGAGAAAGGACAGTGGACTTTTCCGCTTATGCTGGGTTAAAATCCCAATTGTGCCACGTATTGGCTTGGTTAGCTGAGTGAATTATTGACCTCCAAAATCTCATTTTCCTCATTTATACATTGTCTGACAGTAATCTCTGCCTTCTGGGTTGTTTTGAGGACTAAACGAGATAGATTTTATAGAAAACCTTAATAAATTTTACTAATCAACACTATGAAAATAATACAAATCATTAAAAAAGAAAAAACAAGCTCCAAATGGAGTCATTTGCCCTTCACAACAGCAGACCAAGACTTAGCAACAGTTTGAAACTATCCACTTGTTATTTTTGAATTGCTTAATAAAGCCAATTCTACCGAATTTACCCCAGTTGAAATTTTGTTCTTTCACACTATAAAATGTGTGTGTGTTTCAATGCCGTAAGGAGGCATAATCTTATTAAGTGAATAGAGCCAAGATATTTATGAAGGTGAAAACCATACCTGTGTTTTTAGTTCAGGGTTTACCCCAGTGCCCAGGACTCTATGGATATTTGTTGAGTGAAAAAAAACAAATTAATGAACAAATGAACCGCTACCAAGAACTATAAATAGGAATTCAAGAAGAGGAGAATTTACAGAAAAGAAGTTTAGAAGGAGACTGGGTTATGTGGTCCTCCTTGTAGCCTTGTGTTTTTATTACAAGGACAATAAAAAGTCAAAGAATGCAGGGACAAGACACTAACATCTGCATAGCATAAAGCAAAAAGCACTGTCATTCAGCTGATGAATGTTTATAATGAAGAGTAAACAAGAAGCCCTGGATCCTGGCCTGGTGTACTTCCCACTCAGAGAAACTCCTGCAGTCATCTGTGTCGCTTAGTAATTCATTGGTCTCAGGGATTCATGGAAATCAGTCCATGCTTATCAGGAAGATACAAAAGTGGACTGATAAACCACAGGCCCAGTGAAGATCTAATCACACATCTCCGAAGATTGATGAGATTCCTCCTGGGGAGAGGGCTTGTCCACAGGAATCAGCAGGACAAAACAAATGTGGCTAGTGGTAGGGCATAAATGCACCTCCCTTTACCCCCTTGAAGAGCAGAAGATCTTAGAAGTCACTCAGAGCCTCTGCTGCGTGCACCCATTTGAAGCATACTCTGTAAGAAAGTGAAAGGAAATTGAAAAAAAGTAAGGCTTCAATAGTACTTAGTATCTAATGAAGATAAAAGTGAATGAGAAATAATTTATTTTATTTTTTTTTTTCAAAAACTAAAGACAATGTGGTATAGAGGTTAAAAGCACAAGCTTCAGAATCAGATTGAACAGGGCTGGATTCCTGGCTCCCTCAATTCCTGATAAATTGACCACATTAAATTAACTCAAGGGAGTCTGTAGCTCAGTGGGTTAAGCATGTACCTCTGGCTCAGGTCCTGATCTCAGGGTCCCAGGATCAAGCCCTGTTTTGGGCTCCCTATTTGGTAGGGAGTCTGCTTTTCCCTCTCCCTCTGTTCCCTGCCCTGCTCATACTCGCTCTCGCTCTCTCCCCCCTCATATAAATAAATAAATAAATAATCTTTAAAGATTTTATTTATTTAATTGAAGGAGAATGAGTGAGAGAGAGCACAAGAAAGGAGAAGGTCAGAGGGAGAAGCAGACTCCCCAAGGAGCTGGGAGCCCGATGTGGGACTCAATCCTGGAAGTCCGGGATCATGACCTGAGCCGAAGGCAGTTGCTCAACCAACTGAGCCACACAGGCACCCCAATAATCTTTAAAAATAAACTAACATGAAATGTCTACACCATGGCTCCATGGGGATGACCATGTCTCTTGGGGTTTCTTGGGTTGACCTGCATGTCACATGCAGCAACACATGTCATCCACTTGGTGAAAGCATTCAATACAGATAGATACTATGTTTACGTCGATGGAAAATGGTCTCAGTCGGAAATATAAACACTCCTCTCCCCCCTTCAAGATCAATGAATTTGATTTTTCAATTAATGTGATTTTTCAAATCTCTGATCATTTTGAGTTGAACTGTTGCTAATTAAGAGAACAGATGAATCAGAGAAATGAGAGACACAGGGGGCTGCTGCTGGGTTGGGAAGAGCTCTGTTCTTCATTTCTTGATTAAGCCTTGACCGGAAGGCACTGAGTAGGTTGGGGTCCACAAACATTCAGTGTGGACTTGTCACACTACCACATTGTGTCACCCTGCCGCTCACTAGCTTTGTTACCCTGCCAAGCTCTTTACCTGCAGACCTCAGTGTCCACCCCTGCAAAAGGAGAATGTCAATACTGCAGAAGACAGGGAGTTGTTGGTGTCTACAGGAAATCAGTGTGTGAAATGCTTAACCTAATAACGAGTCATGGAAGCATTCAACAGAATTCAGATGATAATAATAACCAGTTAAGTAGGTCACCTTGCAATCTGAATCTGAAAGTCTAATGTTACTACAGAATTCCTTATAAGGAATTAAAACAGTGAATTCAAGCTGAAATGATGTATTGCTGGCACTACATGTTTTAGAACTAGGGTAAAAATTGCTACTAATTTGGGCGAAGGTTTTTACAAACCTGGGAAAGACAGTAAGTTCCCACTTGATGTCTGACTCCCCCAGACTTCTCCATTATACTCTTCAAACCTTACTAGCTCTTGGTTAATTTTTTTTCCTCCTGATCTTTTATGATGAGACATTTGTTAAATATGTTATACTTAACTAAATGCCATCACATTAAATATCTTTTACCTCCAAATAACTTCAAATTCCAATCCGAAACTAAACATGAAACCCCAGGGAAGTCTGGAATGTCTAGTGACATTAGATCAAGCACAAGGACACTTTGGCAACACGAGTCTTAAGCTGCAATTAAAAGGAAGCTGCCACTTATCAAGCACCTTCTAATACCAGGTATATGCCAGGCCCTTTACATATTTAATTGAACCGCATAACAACCCTGAAAGGTGAATGTTCTTATGCTCACACTTAAAGAGCAGACCCTGAGACCTGAGACCGTTTGCTCAAGATCAAAGAGTTACGAAGTGGCAGAGTCAGAGCTAGATTCTGAGTCAGCCTGACTTCAAAGCCTTTTCTCTTTCTTAAGCCTTGCTGCCTCTCCTCAGGAAACTGGGCAGCCACCCAAGCCTGTCAGTAGGGGCCACAGCAACCTGCTGGTGACAGCGGGGCCCAGGCACCATCACAGATAGCACTATGGAATCCAATGCACACCAGAGTGGGGCGCTGAGGCAGCTGAAAAGCTCCCTGCTCCAGACGGGATTGGCAATGGCACTGGCAATTCTGTGGGTGAGGTTTATAGCAAATCTAGCTCCAGCAAGCTGGAGAGACAAAGGCAGAGGGGTGGGCAGAGCCTGACACAGAGAGCTTTACCATGAATTTATCTGGTCCAGAGACTTTCAAGTTTTTACTGCTCACAGTGGTGTTTTGTTTTGTTTTCCTGTTAACAATAGCACTCTTTTTTCAGATGAACTCTTATGTGCTATCCCTTTATAAATGACTATATACCAGAAAGTTCAGATGTTCTGATGTGGGATTAAGGTACAAAGAACTAGGGCCTTTGGATTCTTTGCTGGCTTCTGGTAGGTGGCACCAGACACCTCTGTGGGTCCATAACACTCTCAGGAACAGTTTGAAAATTACTCAGTACTTACTAAGTATAAAAGAGAGAGAGAGAGAGAGAGAGAATGAGAACTGAACATTGCAGAACTATTTCATACAATGATCTTTTTCTAGAGTGTTTCTAGAGTGTTTCTAGAAGTGTGCACAGGGATCAAATAAATTACTTGCACAAATGCAGATTCCAGTTCCCCTAGTCCAAACTGCTCTTTGGGGGAATTCTTAACCAAAGACTCCCATTCTTGCCCTACCCCAAGTAACTCCTGGGCTCCCTTTATAAAATGTGGTTTGAAAGTTTCAGAACCTAAAGAGTTACAGCACTCAGAAAGGTTTTGGTTTTTTTGTTTGGTTGGTTTTTAATCCAATAAAGCCCACAACTTCCTGTAACAACCCATCCATGCTGAAATGACCTGCTTCCAGTGCACTTGATCCAAGATGATGGACAATGATGCAACCCAGGGACGTTTCCCTGTTTATATGTTTATCTGTTCTTCATTTCTTGATTAAGCCTTGACCAAAAGGCACTGAGTAGGTTGGGGTCCACAAACGTTCAGTGTGGACTTGTCACACTACCACATTTTGTCACCCTGCCACTCACTAGCTTTGTTACCCTGGAGTGACAGGTTTCCTCCAGGATCAAATAAAAATGTGAAAAAGCACAAGCATGCAAAAATCGCCATAATATAAAGTAAAAAGATTCTGAAAGACCCAACATGTATTTTTTTTCTTCCCTTAATTATAACTTTCACAGAAATAAAAAGTCTCAAACTTTGCATTGCCAGGTTCTCCTAGAAAGAGTTTCTTAGACTCTCGGGGTGGGGGGAGGATTCAGGAATCTGCATTTTTGTTAGTTTCCCAAGCAAGTCTTAGGCACACTAAAACTTGAGAATTAGCAGTCTCAGACTTTGCTGCTTGAAGCATCGCCTGCAGAGAAGCGACATGGACACTGGAGGGAAATGCAGAATCTTGGGTCCCACTGCAGACCTGCTAAATCAGAATGTGCACTCTAAGAGGATCCCCAGGTGATTCCAATGTGCTGCAAAGTGTGGAAACTACTGGTCCACACATCTGCTGCTCCAAGTACGGTCTTGGGCACTTGTTAGAAATGCAGAGTCCTAGGCTCTACCCCAGACCTGCTGAATCAGAAGCAGTATCTTAACAACATCCTCAAGTGGTCTATAAATGTATTAAAGTTCAGGAAGCATGGGTCTAGAAGAAGCCAGGCAGACCCCTCAACTTGCATTTGGAAAGGAGACGAAGGGGCACCTGGCAGCACGTTCTTGGCAGCAGACCCGGCACAGGCACACTCAGGCACCCTCAGGTATAGGACGGCAGCAAAAGCTACCCTTCCGCGAAGAAACCTACCATTTTTATTGCTTTTTACTTACCTGGTGTCTCAGCTCATTATGGCCTGGTAAGGGGATGGGTGCAGAACGGTTCTTTCTCTGGAGTTTGAGCAAGAATGTTACCATTCACTGTTGGTTAAAGCCATATTTTAATTGCCTGTGCATTCCATGCTAGGGAAGGAAGACATTGTTCCCATCCTCCAGACCTCACCATTTCCACATCAATAGGCCTGGCCTGTTCCCTTACCAGCCTCTGCCTCCTGCTCCTATTCATAGAGCCCCTTTTGAATATGGATTATAAGCCTAAATGTGGCCACTTGGGGGAAGCCTCATTGGCCAGAGCTTCACTGTGTCACAGCTCACAGTGCCCTCAAGGATGGGTCACCAGCTGATCTACATCTCTCTCCACCTGGCATTAGGACTCGCTCAAGGCAGATTCCTGTGTGTGACCTGGAGCTCCCTTGGTGAAGAAGGAACAAGAGGGCCCAACCCTGGGTTGCTCCCTGACTGTTCATGCCTGTGACCCCCTTAACAAACCATCTGAAGCATTCTAACCCCTGTGTCCTTTGGAAGACAGCTTCTGGTCTCTGCATTGCCCAGGGGCTAAAAGGGAAGGGAAGCCCCCCAGATCCTCCGCAGATTTTCAATAATCTTGATCAGAAAGGGTCTCTGTTCCTCCCCATATTTGCAATGCTGTGGTGCTGTCAGCCGTCTTCACACTGCTGTCCTCCCTTCGGGAAGTGTTCTTTCAATTTAGGATTCAGTCAGGCAGAGAAGCATATGTCTCCCTCCTGCTACATGTGTCCTTCATGGCAGGAGGGTGTGAAGGTGTCTGGGTGGCACTGAGCTCATTTTCACAGCCATCTTGTATATCTCCAACATTGCTGGCAGGATCTCCTCCAGAGAGCTTTCCATCACCACGCTGTTGAAACCACCACATTCAGCCATGCTCTGCTTTACACGTGTAATTTAACTTCCTTCCCTGATGCAATGGAAGTTGGAGTTTCTGTGTTTTGTGGTGTTGCTGCCATTGCTGGTTCAGGAGAGAATTTTTGAACTGCCCTATGTGACTCTTAAACCTCTATACCTTTTTCTCACTAACTCCTACACCCTGTCTTAGTGCCACATCACAGTCATGGGGAAGTCCTCCAGTGTGGACAGACACTGTGATTCATTCCACTCCTATCTGTCATTTCCAAAGAAGTTTCAAAACGTTTGGGTGTCCATCTTTAGGCTAACAGGGAACCGCCTAATTATACTCTAAGAAGAGTCTAAACTTGGGGCGCCTGGGTGGCTCAGTGGGTTGGGGCCTCTGCCTTCAGCTCGGGTCATGATCCCAGGGTCCTGGGATCGAGCCCCACGTCGGGCTCTCTGCTCAGCAGGGAGCCTGCTTTCTCCTCTGTCTGACTGCCTCTCTGCCTACTTGTAATCTCTGTCTGTCAAATAAATAAATAAAATCTTTAAAAAAAAAAAAGAAGAGTCTAAACTCTTCTTATTTCTGAAAGAGCTGAAACCATTTCCTGTAGATAACCGTGGCCTTGAACTTCATAAGTCACCAAATTCCTATGGATGCACATCTATAAATGCAAACAATGGCTGTAGGCTATACAAGGTAGTCTTCTCAAGGGCTTTCTAGCACGAAGACCTATACATCTGTGAACTTCTTCCTCCTTTTGTCTCATCTCACCCCCTTCTCAGCAAGCCCTTCATGAAGGAAGACTCCCCAGTTTCAGAGCAGTGGGGGATGGTAACATCTACTGCAGGCTTACTATGAGAGTGAGCTCTCACTCAGGTTCCTTGCATGTGTATTCTGCTTCCTATCCTCCCCATCTTTTACCAAATGGATCTTTAGTCCATCTCCTGAAATGTGACTTTATACCCTTTTTGTCCTTTTAATTGTTTATGCATCCTTTCTTTCAACAAGTGTTCACAGAATGCCTTTGTATGCCGGGCACTGTGCTAGGTGCTATAGATTCAAAGATGAGTTAGTCTCATGGAGGTAATGGAGCAGACATGTAGGGAAACTTCCATCAAAAAACAGACTGGGGTAAGAGCCCTGAAGGAAAGGAGTGCCATTCCAGCTGAATCGGTAAACTACAGCACATGACTACACCAGTGTGAATGATGCTAAGCAATCATGAGAAAAGCTGCGTTCTAAGAGATGTGAGGGCACAATTGGACAAGCCAGACAAAACTCCTCATCAAAATCTTGTCTGTAGACCTTTGTAATCTGTCACATTGTGGAGCACTCTCCAAACAGAATAGTTAATTAGTGCTTGGTGAAGACAGGTGAACTCACACGCTAGGAAGAAGCCAGCATCTTCTTCCCAGTCTCTTTGCAGGCGTATTAATTGATTGTATTGTCACTGTATCAAGTCTTGCCTGACAGCTGTCAAGATTCAGTGAACTAGAGGAACAAAGTAATGTGACAGCTTCAAAGCACTACAGAAGAAAGTCCTAAGATAGAATGAATGATCTCATACAAATGCAACTCCTGCAACCATTCCCATTTCAGGTGGTCTGGGCAGATTCCAAACTGACTCAACCAGTGGTTGCTCAGGTACAGAGCCGATTGCAAAGAGAAAATTTTCCAAACTAAATTCCCCGCTAGCACCTTAGTAAAGATGCTAAAGGCAAGGAAGCATGTTAGAGGGAAATGTCATAAAAGACAAGGACAAAATAGGTGAGAAGATCAAGGACTATATGCAAAGGGTGGTACTGCCTCTTCCTTCCCATCAATGCATTTGCCTAGGTGGATCTCTTTATATTTATCATGTGGCTTTCAGCTATAAGTACTGAAGCCCAGCTCAATGTGCTTTTTCAAAATGGTAATTTACTGGGTCATATATTAGACAAGTTCAGGAGTAGGTCTAGTTCCAGTCAAAGGCTGAAATGATGTAAGCTGGACCTAGAGTCTAATTTTCTTCTTCCTCCCTTACCTCTACTCTCCTCTGTGTTGGCTTCACTCACCGACAGGTTCTATCCACATAGTGGCACCCAGCTGATGCAAACTGAGATCTTCTAAGGTTAAAGAGAATTTCTCCCCCTTGATAATTCCTGAAAATCCTGGGAAAGGGTTCTCATTAACTCAGGTGGTCACATTCCTAACCCTAAACATGTACAGGTGAACAAAGTCTTAATCAGTTTTGCTCACTGTCTCTGCTGCAGCCCATGATGGTGCTGGATCCACTATATGTTTGGGTGGGAGTGATGTGAGAAGAGTCTCAAAAAAATAAGTGAGAGCTATTAACAGACTATTGAATGAAGCTGGCTACTCTACGTGCTAATATTAGCGCTTACAATAGAATGGAGGGTTTTCTAGGTAAGAACAAGAGGGTTTTCCAGTGGGTAAAAAAAAAGAATTGGCTGCTCATCTGGAAAAACAAAGTTCTTTGGCAAAATTTGTGACTTAGAATAAGATAGTCAAAATCACATCACAGACTAGATCCTGGAAGAAATACCGGAGAAGACAAATAACATTATTCCTAAATGGAGGACAAATATGATGAACTCATTAGATTTCTCCACTTCTCATTTCGTGATGACTCACACTCAGAAGACACTCAATAAATATTTTTATTTGATTTCTGTGATTTGATACTCAGAGTGAAAATTAATCTCTATGCAATTATAAGAGAGCTAATTAAGGCAACAGAGTTATTGCTAAGATGCCTAATCAATAAAACCTGCGGGTGTCCTTTCAATTAGATTAGGAAGTTAATGAATACACATTTTTCCCTCAATTTTCTGTGTCAACATAAAATTTCTTCCCAAGCTTTAAATTATTACATCTTGTTCTCATGGAGAGGAAACGATTACAGACACTTCAAGGTGTGACCAGGACTAATCTCATGTTTCTAAGTAGGTTCATAACTAAAACCATCCCAGAAGCATACTTCCAACCAGGACTAGATGACATAAGCAAATTCTCCATAGTCAAGCCTCCCCCCCACCGCGCCCCCTGCACCCCGGCCAATTAACTACCTAAGCATACACACAAAATCATCTATGGCCTCACATTGGATCCTATCACATTTCCTAGCATCTGGTGGTAGGTATAAATAAATGCTTATCGAATTAAGAGATGAAATGATGGATAAAAATGCCAAACTGACCATTCCAAGGCCAAGGACTAGTCAGTTCGAAGATGAGCTCCTGAGGGCATCATGGCTGAAGAATGAAAATGCTAAGGTCTTTGGGGTCAAGGAGTTTTGGATTAAAATCTCATCACCTTTGGGTAAGTCAGCCTCTCTGAGCTCCAAATTTCTCCTATGTAACCAACAATAGCTTGTAGAGTTTTTACAAGGATTTGATACGATACTGTACACAAAGGCTAGGACACAATACAACCTCAAAAATCGTTGCCATATTTATATTTATATTTTTCAAGGTCTTCATAAAGTTTAGTACTGATAAACATTTGCAATGTCTCCAAAATTACCCTGAAATCAAGACATTGCATCTATAATCCACTAGGTCATAAATGTTTTGAGTACTGAATGCAGATTTAGTTCACTTACTCTTAATCTGTCTGTAATGAGAATGGAAAAAAAGAAGTTGAAATACACATACAACTGGGATTTTATTGATCAGGGTTAGGCTCCATATTTAAAGATGGAACCAGTTTTTTGTTAAATAGAGCCAAATTGTGCAAAAGTATTAGTGGGTTTTTTTAAAACATTGTTTTATCAAGACATCTTTAAGTAGAAGAAAGCCATTGTAAACTAGTATAATCTAAATATACCCAAGGAGAGACTTAACTCACTGTTCAAGAGAATTTACCTTATATAAAAAAAATTTAAAGTTCTTTTTCCCTATCTATATCTGTAGTGACAACCTGGAAGTTACATACTTCTCTAAGGATTTCATTGACCAGCACATCAAATCAGCATAAAAACATAAATTCTTGCATATATTTAAAATTGTGTGGGAACATCTGAACATGAGTATTATTTGTGGTACTTACTTAAGAAACTGAGTTGGATTATCATTATGTGATGTTGGAGACTGCAATGTAACTTTACGCCAATAAAATGTAATTTAACTGTCCCAGATACTGTTGAATACTCAGCAAGAAAAGCTTTCATCTGGCTCAAGTTTTATGCTTTGATTTTTTTTTCCTTTTGGTTTGTTTCCCAGGTACTAATTTTAGTTTTTATTTAAAAAGCAGTGTAAATCTATTTATATTCAGTAGTGTATCTCATAGATACAGACAAGGCAAAAAGATAAGCTGTTTAAATAGCATTTAATATTAATGAGGGAGAAAGAAAAATGTATTACAGATGCTACACTATGTACATTTTTATATCATTAAACCTTTGAAATTAAATAAATTTATTCTTGTTTTTTTTAAAAAACATACACACAAAAATTATTCACATTTGTCCTGGAAAGGGGGAGAATAATGCTTTATGAGCCCCAGCCTATCATTTTCATCTAATATTCAGTATAGACAAGTGAAAGAAGTAGTGAAATTGATCTTGTACAACTAAGAACTTAATATGGAATTTATGGATTCATGAAGGAAAATCGGTGATTTCCAAGTTTTTGGTTGTTCTCTGTGGTTCCAAAGGGAAGCTATTCTGTTAAGGAAAACAACATTAATAGATTTTTTGGTTATTGAAGACAACCACACCCACAATTGGGGTTCCAGTAACAGAAACTGCTAACCAAAGTGAGTAATACTGTTCTGCATATTTCTAAATCATTGAAAAAATAATGTCCTAAAATGCAGGTTTAGTGCAATAAAGTCTTCCTATGTTGTTTTTCCTTCCTCTTCTCCCTTCACCTAACAAAAGGTGGTGGACTAAAGACACTTGGAAAACTAGCTCCAGAGAAGCCTTGGGCCTAACTATGTTTTCATCAGCCTTCCCTACTTTTTTTTTTTTTTTTTTAAGATTTTATTTATTTATTTGACAGAGAGATAGCACAAGTAGAGGGGACTGCAGGCAGAGGGAAAAGCAAGCTTCCACTGAGCAGAAGCCCGATGTAGAGATCAGTTCCAGGACTCTGGGATCATGACCTGAGCCGAAGGCAGACGCTTAACTGACTAAGTCACCCAGGCACACCAGCCTTCTCTCCTTTTGATAGAAACTTTAGATTGGGGATGCCTGGGTGGCTCAGTCGGTTAAGTGGTGGACCCTGGGTTTTGGCTCAGGTTATGATCTAGGGGTCGTGAGATTAAGCCCTGCATGGTGCTCTGTGCCCAGTGTGGGGTCTGCTTGGGATTCTCTCTCTGCCTCTCCCTCTGCCTCTCTGCCACTCTCTCTCTCAAAATGAATACATAAAATCTTAAAAAAAAAGAAATTATAGATTAGTTTACATCAAGTTGTGTCTACCACATCTACACATCTCCAAGATGTGTCTACCTACATCTTGGAGCCCTAAAATAATTGGAAAAATGGTACTGTTATCGGGAATTTCAATAAATGCATCTGGTGATGTATTCTAAGTATTTATAAGATTAATTCATAATCAAATTGTTCATTTTTATTTCCATGGAATTGGTAAAAGGTAAATTCTCACAGGCACATGTAATTTCTACCTTTGCAACTGACAAATTTTGGGCTTTCACAGTCAAAGCTGACTTCAGGCATATCAAAGAATAAAGTCTTTTCTGTTAATTTCTTGTAAGGACTAGCTCAGGGGTTTTACATAGGGTACTACACAGAAAGGTTCCCAGAAACAAATTTTGAGTTACATATTCCCAGCTACTGCTAAAACTTCCTTCCATTCTCTATTTGCCATGCTATTTTCTGTTTTCTGCTCATCCTTCAATGCCTGTCCCTGAGTTAATGGGTTGAGGGTATGACTTCTTCAAGTAGGACACCCCATGTGACCACCACATCCAATTATCAGTGAAACCTCTCCTTCTTTGGTCTTCTCTCTTCTCCTACAACCTCTGGGTCCATTATTTGTTTAACTGCCTTGCTTCCCTGCGCTCCATGGCATCCTGCCTGCCCTTACACCCAGCTTGCACCCAGGCTTTAAGTGAGGGACAGTGGGAAGGATGGAGAAAAGGTCTCGCTAGGTCTCGCCTAACCTCAAGGTAGAATAGCTAGACTGAGCCCTGCCCCTTTATTGCGCACTAACCCAAGTTCTTTATTAAACGGTGTCTCCTTCCCTGGCTTGAGTTCTATTACCAAAGGCCTATTTCAGTTAACCTAGCTAAATACATGTCAGGCTCAGGAGAAGGAAAAAACATCCATCTCACCACATGAAGAGAACACATTTTAAACAGTTTTTAGGTCACAGATTTATGAAGTCCACTACACACAATTTATAATACAGTTTCAAAGGGGAAAATCTAACCACACTATGAAACAACTGATTTACACCAGACTTTTGAAATTTAAGCCTGTGAAGTGCCTGGAGCTCTAAGGGAATATTTGTCCTTGCTTGGGAAAACTACCCTGGGGACTGTGTTGTGTTGATGAAGGAAGTAAGACATTTAAGCAGGGGGAGATGCAGAGTCCTATCAACGAAATGAAGGGAGGGGCTGTAGCAAATAATAGGAAAAACTTCACAAAAGTGTAAGTGTTAAGTGTGTTCAGCTGAGGGATATAGACTGCATAATGCTAGAGACCCATTCCATGAACCAAATCAGAGATTGAATGGATTCTTTCAGTGCAAATACATCGTGAGTTGATGGGTTGATATTCACTGCTCTAAAATCCTTATTTTTTTAAAAAAATACCAGTAAATAGCAGAAAAATGCTATTCTAGTTCAGTTTTTAATATATTTTTATGTATTCCTGATCTAGACAGACAGATGGATGAACAAATACCTTGGTACTGGTATACAGGGATTGATAACATTGGGGCTTCCTGAGGCAGCCTGGTGTTTTACTTTTCTGCCCCAAGGCTTCTCTCAGCCTTTGGTGCAGCCTAACTCCCAAGTCCCTGCTTCCCCAAACCGACAAACCCAGTCCGTGAACTCAAAGTCAAAAGGAGAGTTCAATGAAGCTTTTGCAGGAAGTAAAAGGGAAAGTTTCTTTTTCCGTTTTTTTTCCCCACTCTCTGGCTGCTCTCTCCCGGTTTCCTCCAACTCCACGCAGCACTGCCCGTTCCAAGTTGCTCCCGTGCCGTGGCCTTCATTCCCGGAGGCCCCCACGCACCACCACCACTCCCGGCACTACTGTGTTTTGACCCAACATGGGAAATTTACACCCTTCGGCTTCTTTAAATCGCATTCTTGCATGCTACCTTGCTTGGCAAAATAAAAGACATCCTCAGGTGGTATGTCTGCCATAGAAGGCACATGGGTTTTAAATAACAGTTCTTGTGAAAATCCAAGTAAAACCCACATGGAAGGACTGATACTAGGAAGTAAGGTGACCCCGGTATTTATTCACCTGGCCAGCCAGGCTATTTTTAGACAGACACAATTTAAGATAGGCAGCTCCTCCTGCTGGGGCACCAAAGGAGTTAGGAAGGGCCTTCCTGCACTGCCCTCCAAATGGACCAGGGACAGATAATCACTAGACTTCTTTTAAAGTCTTAAGGCGTGTGTACAGCCTCATTTTTCAAATTCTAAGACAAATATTAGCCCTGTAAAGCAGATATAGATAAGGGTTACTTAAGCTTGATTGAGAATTAAAAAAAAAAAAAAATCCAGGCAAGGGATAGCCTTCTATTTTGACCTCCTGGTTACATTAAAGATGTAAAAAATGGGGTGCCTGGGTGGCTCAGTGGGTTAAGCCGCTGCCTTCGGCTCAGGTCATGATCTCAGGGTCCTGGGATCGAGTCCCGCATCGGGCTCTCTGCTCAGCAGGGAGCCTGCTTCCCTCTCTCTGCCTGCCTCTCTGTCTACTTGTGATTTCTCTCTGTCAAATAAATAAATAAAATCTTTAAAAAAAAAAGATGTAAAAAATGTTTTCTTTATTAGCCTGCACAAATATCATGGCTAAATGGTAATCATCACATTCACCTAAGTTTAAGAAACCATTCATTATTTGTACAGTTTTTTAGGTTATCTGGCCTGCTCTTCCACACATACGTTTCCTCATGTTTTCCTTTACCCATGATATTTCCGGCACCCATGTGCCTGAACAGGTCTGTGCCTGAGATAAGTAAGCAGGTAGGTCAGGAGATGGATACAGATAAATTTCCCAGGAATTCAAAGCAGGTTTTATTTATAGAATTATTTCCCTCTTGTGGGTTTCAGAAAAGATTCAGCACACTTTGGACAGGAGAGCAAGGACCAGGAGCACTTCAGCTCTGGCTGGAGCTCCACTGTCCTTGGGCGAGGCTGGAAGTGACTTTTCTCCTGACCATCACAGAGCTTCACAGCTCAATAGCCAGAGTGGAAGGGGGCGGCAGGGAGGGGAGGGGCCAGAAAATAAGAAAAATACAATTGAACAGGAATAGAAAAGTGAATTCTGGTTCTCCTTCCTTTCAAGACAGCCAGAGGCTAACAAAGTATTCTGCTTTATGTTAAGAAATGCTCCCCAAGGAAAGTGTTTTGCCTCCAAATGTGGAACTGATTAATGTTTTTTAAAACCCTGGAAGAATCTCTCTTGGTCCTAAACTTGCTGTTAAAAGTGGGGGTGGGGGTGTGTGGGGGAGTGGGGGGTGTTATCCAGAAATGGGAATTTTTCAAAGGAAGAATTTTTCTTGATTTTCTTTTCGAAATGCAGGTGAGTCAGAACATGTAGGAACAGAAACATAAGTCAATTTGCTAACTGCATATTCCATTTACAAAGAGTGTGTATATGTGACACCAGAGGCATCCAGTTCTTCAAAAGTTTCTGTGGACCATCTGAAAAATGTTGATCCAGATCTATTTTGTGCCCCAAGTCCCAGTATTCATCATTAGAGCTGAGGTCAGCAGATTCAGTGCATGACTCCACTCCCTAAGGTCTCAAACTGTAAGAAGAGAGAAGTCATTCAAGAGCCTGGACCAATATTGTATACTTCATAAAAGTGAATACAGAGGATCATAATGTCAACTCATGAATGCTTTTCTGTGAAGATGGGTGCCCTTGCTAATATAGTACATCTATAATTCTGGTATGGAGATGATGAAACAAAAGCATTGCTGAGCTGCAGAGCCTCATAATTTTCCCTCAACCTCACTACCACCCCTATCCCATTCCTGGCATCTCCCGCACACTTTCCCCAAACAAAACTATCTGGCCTGCTTACTTAGCCTGCATCTCCCTCTTCTGTACTCAGGTGGACAAAAAACAAAATCTAGAACAAATCCAGAAAAAAAACCCAAAAACACAAAAAACCATGAGCCACCTCCACAGGGTTCTGCATGGCAGGGAGATGTGACACGCCAGCAGCGTTTTTGGGGGTGGGGGGAAGGACACAAGGATAAGAGAGGGAGTGTGAGGGATAAGATGCTATCAAAAAGATAGTCTGGCCTGAGGGAGAAGAAGGCTTCTGCAAAGTAGGAATGCTAGAGAAGGGATGGAACAAGAGAGGTTGAGGTGTCATAGAGCATATATATGAAACCCCTTTAAATGATTTCAAGACAAGTGAATGAAGATTGGGGTTTGCAGGGGGGACTTCTGTGCTTCCTCAAAAGTATAAGCTCTGGTCGAGTCAAGGGGATGCTAGCTTTATAAGCATAATACAAATATAAATTGAAGACACTCTGTATGTAAGTTTCTCTTTCTCTTACATTGTCAGAAATTCACTGCTGTGTTTTGGTGCCTTGGTTTAAACTGATGTACTGCTAGCACAGAATTATGCACATTTACCCAGTAGTTAGAGGTTTTTTTCTGGCAGGCTTTAGAATGGTAAATTGCTCTTTTCCATTCAGACTTCCATTAATTTATATTTTTCTTCATTAGTGGAAAATTTGGTGCAAAAAACAAGTGTACATGACCATGTAAATGGATAGAAACTGACTTTTTAGAAAGAGCTGTGTAAAGAGAGACATGCAAAAGTGTTAGTAGGCTTCAATCTGCCAAGTACAGGGGTCTAAAGGTAGCGATAGCCAAGTACAGGGGTCTAAAGGCAGCAATAAACAACACTACCCTTTTTTCTACCCAAGTTCAAGAACACTAAGAGATAAAAACAGGAGTCAGGAATGTGGATTTTAAAAAAATATTGCCTTTATTTCTTATAAGTTACTGGGATGATATAGCCTAGTGAAAGGACACACTAGACTTACAAGAACTTTTTCTTTTCCATTCTCAGTCTAGTCCTGGCATCCAAAGGAAAAGTAAGTCCATAGGATAATCACACCTACCCAAATTCCTGCTTCACACTTAGAATACTGGAGGAGGGGAGACTGACCCCTTTTATATGTGGATTTTAATATATTATCTTCATCCAACTGAGACACATAACCCATGTCACCTGTTAATCAGATACCTCACTCTGTCTCCTTAGGAAGGAGAGATATAGGAATCAGGGTAAGAGGCATAAGTATTTCTCTAGCAGGGGCTTATTACATGGAACTGAAAAATGTGGGGGAAATGCATTTTGCCATAGCATTAAGCATGAAAAAGGAATAATAACTTTTTTTTTAACCTGAGCACCTTTTTAAAAGATTTTATCTATTTATTTATATTCTATTTTATTTTTTCAGTGTTCCAAGATTCATTGTTTATGCACCACACCCAGTGGTCCATGCAATACATGCACTCCTTAATACCCACCACCAGGCTCTCCCAACCACCCACCCACCCTTCCCTACCTAAGCATCTATTGGACTTTTCCTTTCACTCTGTGTAATAAAATGAAATGCCAGGTATTTAAATTCAATAGACCAGTGGATAGGGAGTGTGTAATGTGAGGGAAAGGAGAAAAAAGGTTTTTTATTAATTAAAATATCAAAGCTTGAGTGCTAGCACCTGTTTTGTATTTGTTTGGGCTTCCCCCCCACCAAAAGAAAACATGTGAGTTGCAAATACTAATAATATAAATCAGCGAGGAAAGTTTGGAAAACCAAATCTATTGCAGTCTTCTACAGTCTACCTTTATCAGAATCACTTGAAGTGTTCAATAAAAATGCCAGTTTGGGGTCCTCACCTCATACCTATGAGAATCAAAATTTCTTGAGATGGGAATAGAAATATTCATTGAACAGCTTCTTTTAGTAATCCAAATGCACACTGAAGACAAGAGAGCTACCATAAGACAGCACGCACCAGGTACAATGGGTGTATTTGAGCCACGGTCACAACACAAAACTAGCCTTAGTTCTTCCGAGGAGCTCAACTCTCCTCTTTTCCATCAGGTAACAAAAGTCTTAGTCATAAAGAAAAACTGGAAAATAGAAGGCACAAATCAAGATACAGTACAAAATGTCTACTTGTAGAATAAAGTAAGAGAAAGTAAGCATATGGCAACGGGAGTTTGGGTTAGACTGCAAAGCTGGTCTGGTGCCAGCTCACACTTCAACAATTCTTTTCATTCACATCCAGAAAATGTGTATAAATCCACAAGTCTCTGGTTGTGCACATATGATTTTGATTAAGTTTCAGTGCCACTTAGCTACACAGTCATCAGTTTGTACAGATTGGCTGAAATGTTGCATATCCCACTTGGAAATCCTTTAACCAGATTAGAAGCCCCTGGGTCTGCACATTGAAAATGATTTTCCAGAAAGGAGGTACAGTAATTAGTGATTAGCGGGGTTTCTGGAACAACTGCTTCACAGTCTAAGACAGCTAATCCATAAATACATTAATTGTATTAGACTGTGTAGGTAAGAAATAAAAAAACTACTAAATGGGAAAATTACTGAACTATTCTAGTTCATTGGGCAGAATGGCACCAGTGTTTAACTGTCTCCAACACATAATACAGATAAATTGTTCCTATATTCGAGTCAATGAATTATGGGTAAATAGCATCTATGGTGAATTTCCCCAAAACAAGTATATGGATCTTTCTGATACATTTAAAACAGTTTGAGATTTAGAATTATTTTGAAAATAAATTTGTGAAATATAAAAATGCAAAAAGACCTATAACCATTTTCCATGGTTTAGATTGTCTTTCAGATCCAAAAGACTTACAGAACTCCACCTGATTTTATTTGGCAATGCAAAGTGCCACATCCTGTATCCCCTGCATTTCTGTGCTTTTTAAAATCTGGGATCTGAGAAAGAAATTTTATTAATGCTATGTGTTTTAATATTCTAATACCAATTAAACATTATCCCAACTGATATACTTTTCAAATAGTTTTAGTAATAGAAATTTAGATATTATCACCCTATATTCTATACTATTTAGGAATATGAAACTGTTTTACCAATATTTGTCTTCTCACAATACTACACATGATTCCATATATATTCAAATTGCTCAACAGATGTTCCTGGAACTAAGTCATCTCCTCCAGACTGTCAGTTGGAAGAATGGCACATCCTGCAAAAGACCCATCTCCAAGGTACACAACCATCTTTATCTCATGCCCTAGAAGGAATGAATACACATCTCCTCCCTACCTATGGAGAATCACTCCCAGAGAGAATCTCTGTAATTTTACTCAGATCTGCTGAGGAAGATAAAGTATTCAGCACCACTGATCTGGTCCAACCACATCATTTGTAAGGAAACAAAACCATTCAGGCTAGGAATGTTAGGTAACTTATTAAAGTTGTAAAACTAATATGAGTCTCAAAATCATGTTACAATCAGATACCTACTAAAAATGTATTAAAATGTCTTGGAACAAGTCATGGGGATGTAACATACAACATGCTTATTATAGTTAATAATACTGGATTGCATATTTGAAAGCTACTTAGAAAATCTTGAAAGTGCTATCATAAGAAAAAACATAACTATGTATGATGACAGGTGTTAACTAGACTTATTGTAGTGAACATTTTACTATTTATACAAATATTGAATCATTATGTCATACACCTAAAACTAATACATTGATGTATGTCAATTATACCTCAATAAAAAAAAATCTTAGAAATGATATTTACAAGTAGAATGAACATTGAGACCTCCACTCTAGGCAAGGTGGAGCAATGAGGACTGGACTTATCCCCTTACCCAAAACAATTAAAATCTAGGCAAAATACATGAAGTATGTGTTGTCACACATTAGACATAAGATGTGACACAACAGTGATGACTGAGAAAGTGGAGAGAAAGAGATGAACCATATAAGTTCCTAGCTTTACTTCCTACAGAGACTTTCTGGACTCAACTACAAGGAGGGTAAAAGCCAAGAAGATCTTAGCAAATTCACTGAGTGAAAAAAATGGAGGCTGAATCTGGGAAAGCCAATGTGGCTAGAGCAAACAGAGCAAAATACCAGAGAAGAGAGATATGGATAAAGAAAAAGCTCTGAATATATGCAAAATGTCCTGAATACTTGGCAGCAAATATGTATGCAGAAACTACACAAAGATGGAGAAAGAATCAACTAAAAGGATGAATATAACTAATTCCTTGAGCTTACATAAGGCTGAAAATAATTCATGTTTCTATCAGCCAGAGTAGAAAAACTCATAAATCATGAGGAACTGGGGCAAAGTTAGTGATGGGGAAAAGTTAGCTCTATACTATATGTTTCCTAGGTCCCACCTAACAAAGCTTAAAAGGAAGCCTTAAAAAAATCAATCCAACAAATTTAATGAAGTTCCAGAAGTACAGGCTATTTAGAGGAACACTAAAATATCCCATACCTCAAATTCACTATGTCTGATATCCCGTCAAAAATTACAAGGTCTGGGGCACCTGGGTGGCTCAGTGGGTTAAGCCTCTGCCTTTAGCTCAGGTCATGATCTCAGGGTCCTGGGATCGAGTCCCACATCAGGCTGTCTGCTTGGCGGGGAGCCTGCTTCCCCTCTCTCTCTGCCTGTCTCTCTGACTACTTTTGATCTCTCTCACTCTCGCTCACTGTCAAATAAATAAAAATCTTAAAAAAAAAATTACAAGGCCTGCAAAGAAGCAGAAAACTAACAACCAATAAATTAAGGGAAAAAAATCAAACAACAGAAACAAATAAAGAAAGGACAGAGATGATAAAATTAAAGTGCAAAGGAATTAAAACTGTTATTACTTATGTTCAAGAAAACTAAAATTAAGCATTGTAAGTAAGGACATGAAAGATGCAAAACAGACCTAAATTTAAAATCCTAGAGATGAAAATACAAAGTCTAAAATACAAAATAGGGGCGCCTGGGTGGCTCAGTGGGTTAAACCGTTGCCTTCGGCTCAGGTCATGATCTCAGGGTCCTGGGATCGAGTCCCGCATCGGGCTCTCTGCTCAGTGGGGAGCCTGCTTCCCTCTCTCTCTCTGCCTGCCTCTCCATCTACTTGTGATTTCTCTCTGTCAAATAAATACATAAAAAAATAAAATAAAATAAAATAGAAAATACAGTTCATGGGACTGACAACAGACAAAGCACTGAAGAAAAAAATATAGTGAACATGAAGATATACTAAATATGTAAGAAAGAGGATAGGAATGACAGAAGCAATGGCACAAGCTAGAAAAAATGGAGCAACAACTTTAAAGTATTGTAAGAACAAAGAAAACCAGAAATATATAATCAGTATTATCCTTCAGAAACAAAGGTAAAATAAATATCTTTTTGGACACACTAAAGCTGAAACAGTTCAGCAAAACCATAATACGAAGAAATGTTAAAATAAGTTCTTCAGGCAGGAGAACATTACCAGATGAAAATCTAAACATACACAAAGGAATGAAGAAAACTAGAAATGGCAAATAAGTGTGTTAATATAAAGGGATTTTACTCTAATTTTTAAATCACTCTAAAAGATAATATACTGTTTAAAACAAAACTTAAAACCATATATTGTGAAGTTTATAATATATGTATAACTTAAATGTGTAACAACAAAAATACAAAGGCTAGAAATAGAAAATAGAAGGTTATTATTTTAAGCTTCTTGTACTATACATGAAGCAGGATCACATCACTTGAAGACAGACTACTTATTGTAGTTAAGCAGTATAAACTCTAAAGCAACCACTACAACAATACAATAAAAAATCATAGATAGTAATCCAACAAAAAGGATAAAATGGAACCATAAAGCAAATGCTCAATTTCAAAAGGCAAAAACAGGTAACAAAGGAAATAAAGGACCAATGGTACAAAAAGAAAATAGGCAGCAAAATGATAGACTGAATCCTAACCAGATCAATAACCACATTAAATGTAGATCAGATAGCTACCTTGAGAAAAGGCAAAGATAGTGATATTGGATCAAAAAGCAAGACCCAACTATATCCTGCATATGAAAATATATACCTTAAACATGAAGACACAAGTAGGTTAAATGTAAAAGAATAGAAAAAGATATATCATGTAAATACTAATCAAAGAATGCCAGAATGGCTATATTAATAGTGACAAAATACTCCCAGTGCAAAAAGTTTTGCCAGGGCCAATTCACAAGAGGAAATAAAAACCCTATCCATCAACTGGATATAGCTGACATTTAAAGAACTCAATAACAGCAGAATACAAATTTTTTTCAAGAGCCCATGAAACATCTCCCAAGACAGTCTACATTCTGAGCCATAAAAAAGACTCAATAAACTAAAAAATTATTCAAATCATACAAAGTATATTATCACAATGAAACTAAACTAAATTAGAAATTGATAACAAAAAGATATTTGGAAAAATTGATAAAGCAAGTAAGGAAAGTTGTAGAACACTTGAGCACTATCAGCCAACCAGACCTACTTGACATTATCACTTGTTTTGCCAGTTACTAAGAGAAGAGTATTGAATACTACAGTGAGTTTTTCTATTTTTCCTTGAAATTCTATCAGTTTGGGATTTGAAGCTGTTATTAGATGCATAAACATTTAGGAGGGAGAACATTATGCCAATAAATTCAAAAGCTTAGATGAAATGGACAAATTCCTTGAAATACACAAGCTGGCAATCACATTTAAGAAGAAAATAGATAACCTGAGTATCCCTGTAAAACTCAAAGCAACTGAATTTGCAGTTAAAAAATACTATTACCAAAAAAAAAAAAAAATGAACACTGAGCTCAGATGACTTATTGATGAATTCTACCAAATGCTTAAAGGGAAAAACAATACCAATTCCACACATATTCCTCCAGAAAATCAAAAAGGAGGGAATAATCCCCAACTTAATTTGAGGCCAGTATATCCCAAACCAAACATATTACAAAAAAAAGAAAACTGCATCCTTCATACACATAGACAATAAAATTCTTAATGTAATTTTAACAAATTAAATCCACCAATATATAAAAGTACAGGACATCACAAACAAATGGGATTTATTCTAGGAATGCAAAATTAAAAAATTTAATGACTGTAGGGGTTTCTGGGTGGCTCAGCTGGTTAAGCATCTGACTTTTGGTTTTGGCTCAGGTCATGATTTCAGGGTCATGAGATCGAAAACCACATGGGGATATGTGCTTGGCTTAGAGTCTGCTTCATATTCTCTGCCTTTCCCTCTTCCCCTACCCCAACTCACATGTGTGCTCTTTCTTTTTCTATAGTAAACAAACAAATAAACAAAATCTTTAAAAAACTGATTATATCATGTTAACAGACTCAAAAAGAAAAAAAATGTATTATACTCTTGATAGACACAGAAAAAGCATTTGGCAAAGCAATACTCTAGTCCTGATTAAAAGAAACAAAACAGGGTGGAGGAGTCAAGATGGCGGAGAAGTAGCAAGCTGAGATGACATCAGGTCGTAGATCAGCTAGATAGCTTATCAAACCATTCTGAACACTACAAATCCAATAGGAGATCAAAGAGAAGAAGAGCTGCAATTCTAGAAACAGAAAATCAACCACTTTCTGAAAGGGCATACTGGAGTGGGGCCCCAAGCTCTTGGCTCCTCTGGGCCAGACATTGGGAGGCCACCATTTTCATTCCCGTCCTCCAGAAGTCTACGGAAAGTGTTCAGGGAACAAAAGCTCCCGAAAGGGAACCTGAGCAGATTGCTTAGCCTGGCGCCAGGTAAAGGCAGTGCAATTCCGCCTCGGGCAAAGACGCTTTAGAATCACTACAACAGGCCCCTCCCCAAGAAGATCAGCAAGAAATCCAGCCAAGAGTACACTTACAAAAGAGAACATTGGAATTCCAGAAGAGGAGAAAGCAAAGCATGTAGTTCATAGCTTTCTCCCCATGATTCTTTAGTCTTGCAAAGTTAAATTAATGTTTTTTAATTTTATTTTTTCTTCTGCTAAATTTATTTTAATGTTTATCCTTTCCTCTTTTAACGTTTTTTAACTAGTTTATCTTAACAATATCTTTCAAAAAAATCTTTTTTGAACCTTCATTATTATAGTCATATTTTATCCTTCATTGTATCTAACTTCATTTTTTGTATACATATAGGGTTTTTCCTTCTTAAAAAATCTGGGAAACAACTTCTAATATCAAAATACACCCTAAATCTAGCACAGAATACACCCTAAATCTAGACTAGACTTTGTTCTAGTCTCCAGCCTGAGCAAATTCTCTCCACTTTCTTTTTCTTTATTCTCCCAACCAACTTATCTTATCAACTTCTTTTTTAGAAACTAAAAAAAAAAAAAAAAAAAAATCATCTTTACAGTCATATTCCATCCCTTCATCATGTTTACCCTCATATATGTTTTCCATTCTTTAAAATTTTGGGAGGTTTTTTTCTTCTAAGAGACCAAAATACTCCCAAAATTAAGTGGGTGACCCTGTTCTATTCACCAATCTAATATACATATTTTTTTATTATTTTTTCTTTTTTTAATTTTTTTTTTTCTGAACCTCTTTTTATCCCCTTCCTTCCCCCCATGATTTGGAGTCTTTTCTGATTTGGTTAAAGCACATATTCCTGGGGTCTTTGCCACCCTTTTAGTATTTTATTCACTCCTTCATATATTTTTATCTGGATAAAATGACAAGGCTGAAAAACTCACCACAAAAAAAAAAAAAAGAACAAGAGGCAGTACTGAAGGCCAGAGACCTAATCAATACAGACAGTGGTAATATGTCAGATCTAGAGTTCAGAATGATGATTCTCAAGGTGCTAGCCAGGCTCCAAAAAGGCATGGAAGATATTAGAGAAACCCTGTCTGGAGAAATAAAAGCCCTTTCTGGAGAAATAAAAGAACTAAAATCTAACCAAGTTAAAAATTAAAAAAGCTATGAATGAGGTGCAATAAAAAATGGAGGCTCTTACTGCCAGGATAAATGAGGCAGAAGAGAGAACTAGTGATATAGAAGACCAAACAACAGAGAACAAAGAAGCTAAACAAAAGAGAGACAAACAACTACTGGACCACAAGGGGAGAACTGGAGAGATAAGTGATACCATAAGATGAAACAACATTAGAATAATTGGGATTCCAGAAGAAGAAGAAAGAGAGAGGGGAGCAGAAGGTATATTGGAGAGAATTATTGTAAAGAATCTCCCTAATATGGCAAAGGGAACAAGAATCCCTTGTTTGGATTCCCAAAATCCAGGAGGCACAGAGACTCCCCCTCAAAATCAATAAGAATAGGTCCACACCCTGTCATCTAATAGTAAAATTTACAAGTCTTAGTGACAAAGAGAAAATCCTGAAAGCAGCCTGGGACAAGACGTCTGTAACATACAATGGTAAAAATATTTTGGCAACAGACTTATCCACAGAGACCTGGCGGGCTAGAAAGAACTGGCATGATATATTCAGAGCACTAAACGAGAAAAACATGCAGCCAAGAATACTATATCCAGCTAGCCTATCATTGAAAATAGAAGGAGAGATAAAAAGCTTCCAGGACAAACAAAAACTAAAAGAATTTGTAAACATCAAACTAGCTCTACAGGAAATATTGAAAGGGGTCCTCTAAGCAAAGAGAGAGCCTAAACGTAGTAGGTCAGGAAGGAACAAAGACAATATACAGTAATAGTCACACTATAGGCAATACAATGTTACTAAATTCATATCTCTCAATAGTAACCCTGAATGTAAATGGACTAAATGCCCCAATCAAAAGACAAAGGATATCAGAATGGATAAAAAACCAAAAGCCATCAATATGCTGTCTACAAGAAACTCATTTTAGACCCAAAGACACCTCCAGATTTAAAGTGAGGGGATGGAAAACAATTCACCATGCTAACGGACATCAGAAGAAAGCTGGGGTGGCAATCCTTATATCAGATCAATTAGATTTTAGGCCAAAGACTATAATAAGAGATGAGGAAGAACACTATCATACTCAAAGGGTCTGTCCAACAAGAAGATCTAACAATTTTAAATATCTATGCCCCTAACATGGGAGCAGCCAACTAGATAAACCAATTAATAACAAAATCAAAGAAACACATCAACAATAATACAGTAATACAATAATAGTAGGGGACTTTGACACTCCCCTCACTGAAATGGACAGACCATCCAAGCAAAAGATCAACAAGGAAATAAAGGCCTTAAGTGACACACTGGACCAGATGGACATCACAGATATATACAGAACATTCCATCCCAAAGCAACAGAATACACATTCTTCTCTAGTGCACATGGAACATTCTCCAGAATAGATCACATCCTGGGTCATAAATCAGGTCTCAACTGGTATCAAAAGATTGGGATCATTCCCTGCATATTTTCAGACCACAATGCTCTGAAGCTAGAACTCAATCACAAGAGGAAATTTGGAAAGAATCCAAATACATGGAGACTAAAGAACATCCTTCTGAAGAATGAATGGCTCAACCAGGAAATTAAAGAATTGAAAAAATTCATGGAAACAAATGATAATGAAAACACAAAGTTTCAAAATCTGTGGGACACAGCAAAGGCAGTCCTTAGAGGAAAATATATTGTGGTACAAGCCTTTCTCAAGAAACAAAAAAGGGGGGTGCCTGGGCGGCTCAGTGGGTTAAAGCCTCTGCCTTCAGCTCAGGTCATGGTCTCAGGGTCCTAGGATTGGGCCCCGCATTGGGCTCTCTGCTCAGTGGGGAGCTTGTTTCCCCTTCTCCTTCTGCCTGCCTCTCTGCCTGCATGTGATCTCTCTCTGTTGAAATAAATAAACAAAATCTTTAATTAAAAAAAAAAAAGAAACAAGAAAGTTCTCAAATACACAACCTAACCCTACACTTAAAGGAGCTGGAGAAAGAACAACAAAGAAAGCCTAAACTCAGCAGGAGAAGAGAAATAGTAAAGATCAGAGCAGAAATCAATAAAATAGAAACCAAAAAAACAATAGAACAAATCAACAAAACTAGGAGCTGGTTCTTTGAAAGAATTAGTAAGATTGAAAAACCCCTGGCCAGACTTATCAAAAAGAAAAGAGAAAGGACCCAAATTAATAAAATCATGAATAAAAGAAGAGAGATCATTGAATAAAGAGGATATGGTCCATATATACAATGGAGTATTATGCCTCCATCAGAAAGGATGAATACCCAACTTTTGTATCAACATGGACAGGACTGGAAGAGATTATTCTGAGTGAAGTAAGTCAAGCAGAGAGAGTTATCATATGGTTTCACTTCCTTGTGGAGCATAAGGAATAACATGGAGGACACTGGGAGATGAACAGGAGAAGGAGTTGGGGAAAATCGGAGGGGGAGACAAACCATGAGGACTGTGGACTCTGAGAGACAAACTGAGGGGTTTGGAGGGGGGTGGAATGGGGGGTGAGCCTGGTGGTTGGTATTGTGGAGGAAATGTATTGCATGGAGCACTGGGTGTGATGCATAGACAATGAATTTTGGAACACTGAAAAAAAAAATTACATTAAATGGAAAAAAAAAAAAAGATTCCAGTCAAACATGACCTTACCATGAGGCATTTTCCAAAGTTAAAATGTTTTTCTAATCGTGTTCTCATTGGATCCTGCATGCTTCTTTCGAATATCTTAATCGCTTAGTTGTTTTTATTATGGTGTCTACACATGGCTTGAGAGTTATGTGGTAAATGAACATATCAGGCTTATCAAGTACCCTTTGAAGGCCATGTGGTTGGACAGGTGGTGGGGGGCACCTAACTTTAGACCCACTTAACATTGTCACATGATGAATCAAATTATAGAATACATCATAGCTTAAATTTCAAACAGACACTATCACTTTCAGCAAAAGTGGGAATCAACAGGAATGTTTCTACCAAAGACTTTGTAGGAGCAAAATGAGAAAAAAGAAATTCCTTCAAGAGCAGGAAGATTATTATTTGTGGGATGACTATGATTATTTTTCCCATTCATCTACATAACACCATGTCTTAGCCGCATGCTTTCCAATGGGCCTTGATGCTGGCTTCCCCATGTTTCCTCTCTGTGTAATGTGGTCTCCCCCCAGGTCAAATTATCTGCTGCAGGGAGGCTCTCAGGCTCTTTATGGCAGCATTTGCATATTTTTTCATTTCCATAGAAACATCTCCACTGACTCAGAACCGCCTCTGTCCTCTTAAGACAGAGAGATTTATCTTGCAGACAGTGAGCTATGTGTGACAGAAGATGGACGGGACTGCTTCCCGGCAGGCCTCACCTTGTAAGGCTCTCCTTTTTAGAGGAATTGATGATGGTCTGCCTTGAGGTTATTTATTTACATTTTGCTCCATGGCCACTTTTCCAGTAATGAGTTTAAATATAGGCAACATAAACCCATCTGGAAATAAAATTATGCACTAGCTTCACGACAAAAGATAATTACATTATAATCAAGCTGTCATTTTTGGAGATAGTAGAAGATGAAGCATGCTATAAACTGACATGTAAAGTGTATAGATCGTTCTTTCAAATATTCTCCATGGTGGCTGGGACCACAAAGATTCCTAGTGCATAATATTAGACTTTGTAACTGGAAATTTTCTGGGAGTGGCCAAACATTGAGTTTCTGAGAGTAATGGCTACTAACACTCAAGAGGGCTAATGGCTGTGCTCTGGCTTAGACCGCAGCTTGGCTACACCAAAACCGCTTGGGTTGTGTCCAGTTTCAAAGTCTGAGCCTTCATTTTATCATATTATGAAACTCATCTTTATTCTTTGGCTCTTCTTTTATTTAGGTTGATAGGAACTTGACACTGGGATCTTTCTGACATGTTTAAACAGAATGTGGAGAGTTGGCTGATATGGCAGAAACTGATAGGAAAAAGAAAAGACTGTCATCGATGTTCCTTTCCCCACTCTGAACTCAGTTGGCTCTTGAAACAGTGTGATGGTCACTGGTTTTTCATTGATAGGAGAACTTTTCTTCTTCCTTGAGCTCAAGATAGGCACTCTGGTAAAAGGATGCAGACTACCTCCAGCCATGTTTTTGTCTAGACCATCAGGAAAGGAAGAATAGCATAACTGAGATGGGAATGGAACAGAACACTAGCCAGAAAAGGCATGCCTAATACTTGTCCTATATCACTGCTTCTGCCACAGTAGAAAGCCCAGCATCTCAGAGCAAATATACTACCCAAAGTGTCCCAGGAAAGTAGATACCACCATTTCCCAGAGGGATTGGAGAATAATGTCTATACTAAGACAGCATCTTGCTGTAGACCTCCTGGGACTCCATAAGGCCTTGACTGCTACCTACTGAACAGTCATTGACTTTAAGTCACTTCTCTGTGTTTCCCAGCTTCTCTGAACCCTAAGCACTGATTTCTTCAATCTGTACTCAACCTTCCCACCCTTAACCCTTATCCTTATTCCTTGGGGAATCCCGAAGAAGACAAGCAGCACCTTGCTGCTCCAAGTGTGGTCTTCAGACCATCAGTATCAGCATCATCTGGGAGTTTGTTAGAAATGCAGAATATGAAAAAAAAAAAAAAAAAGAAATGCAGAACATGAACCCAGTTTCACATCTCCCCAGAATCAGAATTTGCATCTTTATAAGATTGCCGAGCAATTTATATACACGTTGAGGTTGAGATGCAGTGTAATTAGTAGGTTCAATCTTTTTTTTTTAAGAATTTATTCTTTTGTGAGAAGAACTTTTTTTTTCTTAAAGATTTTATTTATTTATTTGATAGAGATCACAAGTAGGCAGAGAGGCAGGCAGAGAGAGTGGGGCGGGGAAGCAGGCTCCCTGCTGAGCAAAGAGCCTGATGTGGGGCTCCATCCCAGGACCCTGGGATCATGACCTGAGCTGAAGGCAGAGGCTTTAACCCACTAAGCCACCTAGGCACCCCAGTTCAATCTTTTTTGTGCAAAATATTTGACTCAGTGGATCTTGGAAATGCAGTCTATAAGTAAGCAATCTATAGGTCTGTGAGCATTAATGATGGAGTGATATACAAAACCTTAACTGAAAACAAAATGAGAATGAACAGAATGGCTGTGATGAGTGTGCTTTTGCCTTGTGGTTTCTTCATCATCAGATATAGACTAGGATCCATCAGAATATCAGGCGAAGGAAAGAAGGTAGGAAAGAAGACTCATCTTTCCTTCCTCCAGAAGGAAACTTCTTTTTTTTTGAAGTGAAATTTTATAAACATCACAGAGAAACAGCATGTGTGGGACACGTGATTCTGTGTTTACCAAAGATAAGATATGGGTCTGTCTTAGACTCTGCAAAAAGAAATTATACAACATATTAATGTGTTATGGAAATCTTTCCTTAAGCTGACTCTACACATTAACCTTGAACATGATGTTTCAGAGGGTTAAAATAGTCAGGAAGTTAAAGAAAGTGAACAATTTAATTAGAAAATGGGCAGAAGAAAACATGCGTTTCACTGAAGAAGGTATACACATGGAAAACAAGAAAATAAAAAGGTGTTCAACATCAGTAGTCATCAGGGGAATGTAAAGTAAAACAATAATGAAATGTCACTGGGGGTGCCTGGGTGGCTCAGTGTGTTAAGCCTCTGCCTTTGGCTCAGGTCTTGTTCCCAGGGTCCTGGGATCAAGCCCGCATTGGGCTCTCTGCTGGGCAGGGAGCCTGCTTCTCCCTCTCTGCCTGCCTCCATGCCTACTTGCAATCTCTGTCTGTCAAATAAATTAATTTTAAAAATCTTAAAAAAAAATGAAATGTCACTATAATGCACGTATCAGAATAGCTAAAATTAAAAAAAAAAAGTAACAACACAAAATGCTGACTAAATTGTGGATGATGAGAATGTAAAATGGGATAGCCACTCTGGAAAATAGCTTAGAAATTTCTTAAAAGCTAAATGTATACTTCTCATAAGACCCATGATAAATGCCACTGTGGGCATTTATCCCAGAGAGGTGAAAACTTCATGCTTGAAACCTGGCCCTATTGAGACTCATTGTACCTACTAGGAAAGGGGTCAGGTAGGTGTCTGGGCCTGCCCCTCTCTAGCTCTATTTCCACCTATTAAAGTTTTGCCCATAATTAAAAAGCATAAAGTAAAATAGGGATGAAGGACAGTCATACATACCTGCTCTACACCAGAGAAGCTACCAGAATTAAGGTTTCTATGTTAGCATAGAATGGCAAGCAACATTGCTGAGAAATATTCATCAGTGTCTCTTTCTATTTTAGTAATCCATATCAAGGTTTGGGCTGTAATGAAAAATAAACTGAAATGATAAAAGAGAAAGAGGGAGGCAACCTTGGGTGCGGTAAGAATGTGAGATTTGAAAGCAAAGTCATTTAGACTGAAAGAAGTCCAAAGGAACACTCATTGATTAAATACCCACCCCCATCTCTACCTGTAGAAATAGATTGTGTGCTGACCCCATGCCTCAGGTCATGGAATATATCATTGAGTTATGGGCAGGGCCCTGACTGCTGCCTCTGTACCCCTAACCAGATTTCTGTTCTCCCTGACATCTCTCCCCTTTGGGAATACTACGAAATACTAATATCTGATATTTATTGTACACTTACTATATTTCAGACCTTGATTTTAGCACTTTATGTATATTAAATAATTTGTACCCAAGTACAAGAGAGGTTTCAGAACCTGTGTTCTTAACCACTGATTTGTACAGCTGGTCTAGGTAGGTTGCATTAGAATATATTACTAGATTTGGTTAGGACCATGGCTACAGGGGAGAAGCAAGAGACAGGGTAGAGAGTATAGTGTACTGACAAGCTGGATTCAGTCTGGTTCCCTGGCTGTTTGGAGCCCAAATCCAATAAAAACCGACTAGCAGAACTTTTCAACTAACTCTCTCTCTGGTTTATTCTAATTAAGGCCCAGGGAAGCCACACATGGGTGGGTTCAATAGTAGGTAAGCTGGAACTAAAGAGGCAGAATAGTGGCAGAGAAATGAATCAGATGTGGGTTCAGGGCCGTGTCCATCACTGGCCACCTCCCCTGCCTCTGTTTCCTCATTTGTCATATGTGGCATCCATGTCATAAACCTAGGGTAGAGATTAAATTATTTAATAATCAGTTTTAAAACATGAAAAGCACTTAATAAATATTAATTATTAATATAAATACTGTTATTATGCAAAGCAGGAAGTATGCCCAGTTTATGTTTAAATTTTAATTTAGGCTGTTTTCAGTTACAGACATAAATCCTAGCTCTACCACTTAGTGACCATGTGAACAAGCCTCCTCTTCTTTTAAGTGGCGATAATACTCCATAAAGTAAGAATAAGAAGAGATACCATATATAAACTATCTGGCATGCAAGTGAGCACTTAAATATTATTTTAAAAAATCAAAGCAGACAACAATAGCTAATATTCTTCATGTGTCAGCTCCAGATACTCCGCTAATTAGATAAGACACTTATCAGGATAATTGAATAAATTTTATTTTTGGACCTCATTAAACTTAAAGTCCCTTTCTGTCTTATAAATTGAACTTTTGGAAGATGATCCATTTGAATTGCAATTAGATAGCAGTCGTCTAAATAATTAAACAATAGGGTATCTATGTATAGCAACTATTAGGGTTTTTTGCTATCTATTTTAAAGACTTGTGGGTACGTGTTATGCAAATGGATTTTCAGGGATTTTTTATTAGCATAAATAGACTGAAATTTAAGTAACTCAGGCAGCACAGACACTGTGAGTCATAGTATTTTCATTTTTTCTGGAATGTCTTGAGTTCTATGACAGCCATATTTCAGGAACCTGGTAACAATGGGGCCCTTGTAAAGGATCCAGGAGATCTGAAAACACGTATTGCACTGAGTGTTTTTACCTCAGATACTCAGATGTGCCCTGAGGTACACCCTTTCCACCCACAGAGTTTCATGGAGATGAGACATATTTCCCCATTCTGCATGATATGCAGAACAGCAGACTTGTCGGATGGGCTGGTAACTATTCTTTCCTTGATACCAGGCAAAAGGTACTTCAGCTTAATTGATATTTCATAATCAGTATTTCTAACTATAGAGTTAAAATCATGACTGTGGTCAGTATCAGAAGTCAGAATCCAATAACAAAGGACTTGTGGTAAATCAAAATATCAAATCGATTGGGAACATACCTTTTTTGCACTATTTAATCTTATCACCTTCTCCTACAAACTGCAAAAAAATTTTGCCTTATGGATTATGAATTGATTTTGAGGAGAAATCTTTTGCAATCTCTCTCTCTCTCTCTTTTTCTCTCCTCCCCCATTCCTCGACTCTGACCTGAAATCTCCACATAGGTGGCTTATTCTATGTCATATGCATAGAGCTGTTAGCTCACCCTAATTCCACTCTGGCAAATGTATGGGCAGCCATATTTTGAAACTTATCTTCAGGCCCAAGTGTTGGTCAACTCCGGTGTCTTAGACTTGAAGCTTTGTCTTTATTTATTTATTTATTTATTTATTATTAAATTTATTTATTTATTTTCAGCATAACAGTATTCATTATTTTTTCACCATAAACAGTATTCAGTCTACGGCCATACCACCCTGAACGCGCCCGATCTCGTCTGATCTCGGAAGCTAAGCAGGGTCGGGCCTGGTTAGTACTTGGATGGGAGACCATAAACAGTATTCATTATTTTTTCAGCATAACAGTATTCATTATTTTTTCACCACACCCAGTGCTCCATGCAATCTGTGCCCTCTCTAATACCCACCACCTGGTACCCCAACCTCCCACCCGCCCCCCGCCACTTCAAATCCCTCAGATTGTTTTTCAGAGTCCATACTCTCTCATGATTCACCTCCCCTTCCAATTTACCCCAACTCCCTTCTCCTCTCTAACACCCCTTGTCCTCCATGATATTTGTTATGTTCCACAAATAAGTGAAACCATATAATTGACTCTCTCTGCTTGACTTATTTCACTCAGCATCATCTCTTCTAGTCCCGTCCATGTTGTTACAAAAGTTGGGTATTCATCCTTTCTGATGGAGGCATAATACTCCATAGTATATATGGGCCACATCTTCCTTATCCATTCGTCCGTTGAAGGGTATCTTGGTTCTTTCCATAGTTTGGTGACCATGGCCATTGCTGCTATAAACATTGGGGTACAGATGGCCCTTCTTTTCACGACATCTGTATCTTTGTCTTTTTAATGCATTTCTGTTTTTCCTCTTTTGTCCCTCCTATTCTTCTTTGACTTACCAGCCAATGGAGAGTAGGGGAGAGGGCATGGGTTATACTATTAGATCCAAGTTTGAATGTCAGCCCCATACTTCCGTGATTGTGCACAAAGTACCCAACTTCTCCACACCTCTGTTTTCTCCACTGTGAAACAGTAATAATGTTACCCATGTCAGAATAAGCATTCAATAAATAGGACCTTTTCCCTACTTTTCCAGACCCTTCTCCCCTTCCCTTGCATCTTCTTCACAGAAGAGTGGATGGAGCTCCCTGATGTTTTCCTTTGTCTCTTAGTCATTTCTAGCTTAGTGTTGTTCTTTCAATTTGTCCTGGACTCTGGTTCGCACTCCAACTCTGCAATCACTAGCTCTCAAGAGTGTGTCCCTCAAATTTCGGCCATACTTTGGTAATCCTTTGCTCTGGATAAATTCAAACATCCATTTACTCTGGGTTATTGAGTACTGATGACTCAAATCACATGATAGTACCTCATACTGAATTTTAGTGGTGATTTCCGAGAATGTTGTATCAGTAACAACCCTTTTTATTGTGGGTAAGCCTTGACACACTTTGGTTGAAGTAAACTACCATTCCCTTCTTGAATCCTTTGTTAGTATGACACAGTTGACATCCAGTTAGACTAGAAACCGATGTAGGAGGCACAGGAAAGATGGAGTTTTATAGTTTATCAAGTATGTCATAGTGGAACTTTTAATTTTTTTTAAATGGCTTTTTTTAAACTTATTCATTTGACAGAGCGAGCACAAGCAGGAGGAGTGGCAGGCAGAGGGAGAGGGAGAAGTAGGCTCCCCACTGAGCAGGGAGCCAGATGTGGGGCTCAATCCCAGGATTCTAGGATCATGACCTGAGCAGAAGGCAGGTGCTTAACTGACTGAGCCTCCTAGGCACCCCCAGAAGTTTATCTTCTAACAAAAATTCTCTTGATCATACTGATGACCCCCAAATTATTTTTACCTCAATAGAGTTCTAAAAGTTTCCTGATAGTTCTTTCATTCTTTCTTTCCTGGCTTGCTCCTTACTTCTGTCTTCAGTCCTACAGCTCTTCTAATCTCCTGCTCTTCATATGCAGCCAACTCTACCCCAAACAGCATTCCTTAATTTAATTTTATTTTTTAAAATATTTTATTTATTTATTTGAAAGTAAGAGAGAGAGATCACAGGAGATGGGGAAGGGTAGAGGGAGAAGCAGACTCCCCACTGAGCAGGGAGCCTGATGCAGAACTCAGTCCCAGGACCCAGGGATCATGACCTGAGCCAAAGGCAGGTGCTTAACCAACTGAGCCACCCAGGTGTCCTTGCATTCCTTAATATTAGCCATTCATATAGGTTTGTAATAGTACCTGTGTGAATTTACTAAAGCTGTCATAAGAATATACCATAGACTGGGTAGTTTGAACAACAGAAATTTATTTTCTCATACTTCTGGAGGCTAGATATTCAAGACAAAGAGATCAGCAGGCTTGGAGTCTTCTGAAGTCTCTCTCATTGACTCAGAAATGCCTCATCATATGGCTGTTCCTCTGCACACATATCCTTTGAGGAATGTTCCATCTATTCCTGTTTGCTGAGAGTTTTTAAATTTTTTTTAAATCAGGAATGGACTTTGAATCTTGTCAAATATTTTTCCTATGTTTATTGAAATGATTGATCAGATTTTTGTTTTAATCTGTTAACATAATGAACTACATTCATTTTTATTCAAATGTTATATGTTTTTATTTATTTTATTTTATTTTTTCATTGTTCCAAGACTCATTGTTTATGTACCACACCCAGTGCTCCATGCAAAAAGTGCCCTCCTTAATACCCACCACCAGGCTCACCTAACCCTCCACTCCTCCAAATGTTATACCTTTGAATATACGTTGGGGTATATTCAGGGATAACCTCACTTGGTCATGTTGTATTCTCTCTTTTTATATTGTGTTAGATAGGCTAAGATTTTTTAGAAATTTGCATCTATACTAATAAGGGGTATTATTTTTCTTGTAGCTTTGTCTAATTTCGGATTACAATAACCCTGGCTTCATAGAATAAATTGAGAAATATACTCTCCTCTTCAATATTCTGTAAGAGTTTGTGTAAAATTAATATCACTTCTCTCTTTATTTATTTATTTATTAAAATAAACATATAACGTATTTTTATCCTCAGGGGTACAGGTTTGAATATCACTTCTCTTAAATCCATAGTAGAATTAAAAGTTCTCTGAGCCTGGAGTTTTCTTTGTAGTAAGATTTTTCACTGTAACTTTATTGTTTTAATAGATTAAAGTCTATTCATGTTATGTATTTCTTCTTAGTAACCATGGGTAGTTTGTATATTTTAAGAAATTTATACATTTCACTTAAGTTGTTAAATGTATTGACTTAAATTTGTTCATTAAATTCTTTTATTATTTTTAATATGTATAGACTACTGATGTCACTCCACATTAGTGATATTGGTAATTTGTATCTTGTTGCTTTTTCTCCTTGTCATTCTAGTTAAAGGTTGGCTAACTTTATTGAAGTTTGAAAAAGCAGCTTTTGGTTTTACTTATTTTATGCTGTAAGTTCCCTCTCAGTACTACTTTAGTTGAGTCCCACAAATTTCTATGTTCTTTTCATTTCCTTTTAGTTAAAAGTATTTTCTGATTCCTCTTTTCATACCCCCTTTGTCTCTTGAGTTACTTAGAAGTATGCCACTTAAGTGCCAAATAGTTAGATAGATTTTCCAGATATCTGCCAGTTGTTCATTTTTAGTTTAATTCCATGTGGTCAGAGAACATACATTGCATAAATATTTTCAGATTTATTGGGATCTATTTTATATATCAGAATATGATCAAGCGTGGTAAATTTTCTGTGTGCACTTGAAAAGAATGTGAATGCTTGATTTTTTTTTTTAAAGATTTTATTTATTTATTTGACAGAGAGAGATCACAAGTAGGCAGAGAGGCAGGCAGAGAGAGAGGAGGAAGCAGGCTCCCCGCTGAGCAGAGAGCCCGATGCGGGACTCGATCACAGGACCCTGAGATCACGACCCGAGCCGAAGGCAGCGGCTTAACCCACTGAGCCACCCAGGTGCCCCACTTGATTTTTTTTGTGTCATGCTCAGTTTAATATCTTTAAACTCTTCAAGTTTTCTATATCTTCACTGATATTCTATAACTAATTAAGAGAAAGGTATTGAATTTTTTACTATAATTGTGGATAAGTTTATTTTCCTTGCACTCTCGCAGTTTTGGTTTTATGTATTCTGGACTTCTGTTATTAGGTGCATTAAAGTTCAGGATCACTATGTCATCTTCATGAAATAACTATGTATCATTAGGAAATAATCATCTTTATCTCAGTAATATTCTTTGCTCTGATACTTTGTTTGATATTAATAAAAATATTCCATTGCATCTTTCTTTTGAATCTTAGTAGCATGGTATATCTTTTTAATTTTTTTCACTTTTAATCTATTTATGTCTTCATATTTAAAGTGTGTTTCTCATAAACAGTATGTGGTTGATTCTTGCCTTTTTATGCAATCAGTGACCTATAATATAATTACTGATGTGTTTGGGTTTAAATCTACCATCCTCTTGTTTTCTATTTGTCCCATCTTTTATTTCCACCTCCTTTCCTGGCTTGGCTTTTTGATTAAGTGATCATGTCCTATAATTTCATTTTATTTTCTTTGTTGTTTTATTAGCTACAGATCTTTTTATGTTATTTTAATGACTACTTTAAGATTTTTTGTGTCCACCTTTCATATATCATATTCTACCTTTGAGTGATGTTAAATCACTCTCCCTAACTTACAGAACTTGAGTAGTACTTCTGTTTCTCCTCTCATGGCCTTTATGGTGTTGGCAGTTGTCTTATATATATTATAAACTCTACAATACATTGTTATTACTTTTATTTTATGTAGTAATTTTTGAAAGGTGTGAGAGATACACATTTTATACTTACATATATGCTAATTTTTTGTTATATCCAGATTTCATCTGGGATGATTTTCCCTATCATTTTCTTATGCTTGAAGAGTTTCCTTTAATATTTCTGTTAGAGTAGTCTGCTGAATTTTTTCAGCTTTTGTATGTCTGAAAAACTTTTTAGTGAGAATAGAATTCTAGAAGATACTTTACATCCCCCCCCCGCCCACCACACACACATTTCCCCTTTCTTTAAGGATGCTTCTCCACTGTCTTCTGACTTACATTATTTTTAAGGAGAAACCTGGCATCCTTATCTTTCTCCCTCAGCACATCATATGTACTCTGGCTGCTTTTAAGATTTTCTCTATATAACTAGTTTTAGGAAAATTTGAAAGGCTTTGGCCATGATTGTTTCAATCATTTTTTTCTGTCCCTTAACCCTCCTCTTCTTCCATGCTTCCAGATAAATGTATATTAAGCAGCTTGAAGTTATTCCATAGTTCAGTAATACCATTTCTTCTTTTTCAGTCTTTTTCCCCTTCTCTTTTCATTTGGGATAATTTCTTTTATTATGTCTTCAAGTTCAATACTCTTTTTTTACCCCTGCAATATCTAATTTGTTGCTAACTCTGTTCAATGAGGTTGTCATCTCAAATGTGTTTTTCATCTCTATAATTTCAATTTTGATCTTTTTAATATCTTATGAACTTTGACTTACCATGATTATGACTTCCTCTAGCTTTTAGAACATATGAAATACAATTATGGAAACTATTTTCATATCCTTATCTGCTAATTCTATCATTTTTGTTGTTTTTATGTCAGTCTTGATTGATTGAGTTTTCTTTCTGTTGCTGTAATAGTTTCCTTACACAAATGCACTCATTGGAAGGCATGAGGGGATGTTCTGCACATTTCTGCAGTTCTATGTGTATCTCTCTACTCTCTGGTACTTTGCTTTAGTAACTTCTGCTACCTTGGCTTTCCTGGACTTCTAGCTCCATCTCCTCAGCTAATAGGGTCTGCTGGTCTCCACATGTGTTTATCTCCCTGTTCTAATACCCCCAAACTCTCTCCAGGAGTAAGGTAACAGTTTTAGCTTAAGTCACTTATTTTTTACCTCTTAGTGACTACTCTCCTTCTTTGCTTATTGCTAATGTCTTGAAGACCATTTCAAAAATATTTTGTCCAGATTTTTAGTTGTCACAAGTCAGAGAATAAATCCAATCTCTATTATTCCATTTTGGCAATTAGTTATTTATAAGACATTCCTAACAGGTCATACTCTTCTGGTTCATTTTAACAAACAAACAGTAATAACAGCTTTCTCTCCTTCAGTGGATTATAATCTCTGGCTTATTTGTTGCTATATTTCTTCAGTATCCAACAGAGAAGCTATCCAGAATAGATATCTAATAAATATTTGAGTGAATAAATTTACTCACTGTAGGAATGGAGAAATGATAATTATAACAAGAATAAATGAATTATTTTAGATAAAAGACAATCTATGAATTAGAGACTAATGTTGTCATGGGGGAGAAAATGAGGTAGGGAAGAGGGACATAGAAATTGGGTGGGTCAAAGTTGGAACAGAGGAGAGCCAGGATGAGGTGGTGAGGATGAAATAGGAGAACATGCTCAAGGGCTCACCAAAAATAAATAATAAAGAAATGATGAGAAATTCGAGGGAATAAAGGGTTAGGATTCAAGGAGACACATAATATGAATGATAGGTTGAGAAGAAAAATGAACATTTTATTTTTAACCACCTCTCTAAAATTGACATGTACAAGTTGTTTTGTATGATTTAATAGGCTTACCAGAATTACTGCCACTTTATTCTTCAGTGCCCCACTTATAAAACAAGAGTAACAATAATTATGTCCTTATTCCTAGGGGTTTAGTCAGTGTAAGTATTTTCTATAGCCTGTGGGATAAAGGCCAGGAAGTGATTCATATTTCACAATTCAATTTCTGGCTGATTATCGAAAATTCAAATGTCCCCTTTTTTCTTTAAAAAATGTAGTTTAGTTGAACAGGATTTAGCCTTGGCCTTTTACCCAAACACTTTAGAGTGAGAGCTGTGTTGAAATTTGTTATGTGGTTATCTTGAGTTAGGCCATGACTCAATGATTGTGCTCACCAAAACACAAAGATGTAAAACAATAAGGAGTACGATTGCTAATACATCTCCATGAGAGGCAAATTAAAAATGTTTTAAAGAGCTGACAGTGTGGGATCATGAGAAAGAAATGACTCAAGAAATGTTTTAGCTATTATTAATTTTAGTTTTGGAATAGGAGAGACACTCAAGATAGGCAAAAAGTATTTCATGGAAAAAAGAATCTGAAAATAAGTGTGGATGTTTGGGGGATTGCCCTTTGGCAGGGAGGACTGGCTTCCAATTTGATTCTGAATAAATCCGACTTTCTTTGTGTGGGAAGATGAGTACATAGCAACGGATAAAAAATAATGTCCTTTGTGAATCACCTTGGCCAGTTATGATCTCAGCTGTTTGCCCCAATAATACCCTCCTTCAAATGACTAAGCGCATTGCCTGGGTAGGTGAGATGATGCAGAGGAGCCCTTGGTCCTGAGCCTTCAAGTCGAGCCAAAATCTCCAAATCTCCTTGGAACATCTTGAGAGGAAAAGCTGGTCTCTACTCAACCATAGATACAGCATTCTCTTTAAAGAACAACCTGGATCTTACTAAAATTCAAGAGGCCCTTGGTGACCTAGCCAAGACCTACTTACCACCTCCCCAGGGAACATGTGCTCCAGCAACACTAAACTCTTGCAGTCACTATATAGGCAAACATGCTTTTTCAGACTTCCAGAACAGCATCATTTCAATGTGCTGTCTAGCAGTCCCTCCCCATTTCCTTTCCCATCAGCAGGCAGGCAAACTTCAATTTTCTTTGAAGACACCTGGAATGCCTCCTCCTCTGTAAGAACATTCTTTATCTCAGCCTTTGTTGCCCTCTCCCTCCCTTTTTTTTTGGAAATCCCACCAGGCAGGGCTCAATTAAGACTCTTGAGGCCCAACCACTAGAACAATTATGCAGCCCCCCCCCATGTATAATACAAATAAGATATGACTAAATCCTAAAATAGTAAATAGTGTTCCACAAAGGCCTCTGGAGTAGAAAAATGAATCCTTGAATATTTTTATTTGTAATTTAATAGCCATTCATTTTTTTTAAAACAACAACTATTTTCCATATATCCCATGTTTTTTTCCCTTTGTGTAATACTACTTCATAAAGGAAACATTTAATAGTATAAAACTTAAAATGAAAGGACAAACAACCAAAAATAGAAAGTGGTAAAAATGTAGGTTTAACTTCTAGGATTGAAAATCTTTTTGTATTCTAAGTATTAAAAGTAATTCCTGGGTGAAATTCTTGGGAGAGGGGAGGTCCTTAATGCCAAAATACACCCATCCATCATCTTACCATGCCTGAATATGATCATCATCATTATTATGATCATTATTATAGCATACTGAGGTGGAACATTCTAGAGTGAGGAATCGTGTTAGGGAGAAAATCTGATGGCAGATTGGAAGGGAACTGAGCACGTTTGGGGTAGTCTGAGGACCCTGGAAGGCTTAGAATGGGGACGAAGGGGAAGGAAGATAATGGAGGTGGATCTTAAACATAAAATATCCCTCTTAATGGTGGTGGGTGACACCAAAGATTTCTAAAAAAGGAGTCTAGGGTGCTTTGACTCTGCTCCTACCTTTAGACTCTATGCTTGAGGTTCTGCTACTTCTCCCTGAATATTTAATATTATAATAATAAAAGACTAAGATCCTTATTATGGACTAAGACTTAGAGCCTTATAAGACTAAGAGCCTTATTATGTGCTAGGCAGTGTTGTAGGCATTTTACATGTACTAGCTTTTTAATTTTCATTAAAAATCCTATGGGATAGAAACTATTACAATTCCCATTTTACAGATGAGGAAGCAAGTATAACGGATGTAACTCTAGGCCTGCTGGCTCTAAAGCCCTCACTTATTTAACCTCTGCAGTATTACCCCTGTATCTTTTAAGTGGAGGATGAGAAGGGTCTTTGAGATCACATAACGCAGCTCCTTCATTGTATAGGCAAGGTCTGGAAAGGTTAAGCAGTTTATGTGCTATCACTCGGTTATTGGGGGGTGGAGTTGGGTTTGAACCCAAGCAGTCTTTGTGGTAGCCCAGGACCTGAGTTTGCATACTTGTGCTGTGTGTGCAATCAGTACTGTGTACACAAATGGCCCAAGGATAAGCATCTTCAGTTATAAAAGGATCAAAAAAAAAAAAAAAAAAGGATCAACCAAAGCCCAAGACCAGAGTGGAATTTCACCTCCAGGCAAACTTTATTTCCGCTACATAATCATGTCCCTTTCTGTATGTCCTAGTCAGATTCCATCTCAAACCCGGCACTGGGATCTTTTTCCTCTAAGATCTTTGTGAAGTCCTACTGAAGAGGGAAGCCATTAGAGGATACTACCCAAAGACATGCAGCTATATAGTGGAAGACCTAGGATTTGTACCCAGGTGTACCTGACTTCAGGCCTATAATCCTCTTGGCAGATAAGCATAGCGAAGACAGGTCAAGAAAATGATTGCAAACATTTAAAAATCACGTTGTTTAATAAACATTTAAATCACATTAAGTAGAACTAGATGATTGACATTAATACTGCAGCCATACATTGATTTATATTCAAGGGACTGAAGCTTAGTTCCCCAAAGTCCACGAACAGAAATTTGCAGTGGATTATTACACCCTAGCCTGAGGGAAATTTGCTATGATGACTAGGTTTCCAGAAGGGGTGAACACTATATCACTCAGAAAACAGTGTGTAGTCTCCCTGAATGAGAGCTCTATGTGAAGATGGGCCTTGCCTGCAGAAAGAGAGTCAGACAGACCACTGACCACAGCAGCTCAGTGCATGAGAATCCAAGACGAGCAAAGCTGAGCTCAAACCACTAGTTCATATTTATCATTTTCAACAGGAAGTGAAAACCCTGTGCTAGTCCTTGGCCAGTGCTGTCAAAGTGGCTAAGGTTGCCTGAGTAGTTCAGAAATATTTTGTAGCTGCTTTTTCTTACCGATAAAATATATAGGAGTTTTCTATTTCCTTTCTCCTATCTCTGGAGACTATGAGGTACATCTTGGAATGTAAAATCTCTTTAGTAGAAAATTATAATACTTAAAAAATATGTATCTTTTATATTGTGGCAATAGAAATGCACTCAAGTGCTTTTATAGGTAGTGGAGAATAGGGCAAATTAGCTGAAATGTAAGTTTGTATGTTCTGTATATGTAAAACATGAAAGCTCCCTATGAGAAAATGAGAAGAACTCTGCATGTAAGAGCACTTGAGCTATATGATGAACTATGGTGATATAGCAGTGAGTGTTTGCTGAGCACTTTTACTATCCAGGCACTGGAACTGGTTTCTGTGACAGGGAAAAAGATGACCAAAATGCAAACCCTACTCTTGAGGATTTAATGGTCTAAAAGAGAAGGTGAAACATGCATACACACTTTACTCTAGGATCTAGTCATGATGTGATTATTTTTTTTCCTCTACTTGGTAGAGGACTTCTTATTACCAAGTGCTAAAGGAGTTCAAGAAAGGAAGAAATAAGCCTAAATGGGCATAGATTAACATTTGAACTGGGTCTAGAAGTAAGGGTAGAATGTTAATAAATTAAAATAGGGCATGAGTTCTTCAGGAATAGGGAACAGTCAGGATTTTCTAGGTAGATGATCATATTATCTGTAAATAAAGACAGTTTTCCCCTTTATTTTCCAATCTGGATGCCTTTTATTTACTGTTCTTGAATTTTACTGAATAGGACCTTCAATACAGTGTTGGATGGAAGTGGTAAGATATCTTTCATGGTTTGCTAATCTTGAAGTGAAAACATTCACTGTTCCACTTATTGAATAAGACGTTAGCTGTAATGTTATCATTCTCTTATGCGCTCTTTATCAGGTTAAGTTCCCTTCTGGTCATAGTTTGCTAAGAGGTTTTGTTTGTTTGTTTGTTTGTTTTAATATTCACCCATTATTTTATTTTATTTATTTTATTTTTATTTATTTATTTTTTAAAATTAACATATAATGTATTATTAGCCCCAGGGGTACAGGTCTATGAATCGCCAGGTTTACACACTTCACAACACTCACCATACTACATACCCTCCCCAATGTCCATAACCCAATCACCCTCTCCCTACCTTCCTCCCCCAGGCAACCCTCAGTTTGTTTTGTGAGATTAAGAGTCTCTTATGGTTTCTTTCCCTCCCGATCCCATCTTATTTCATTTATTCTTTTCCTACCCCCCCATGCCCCCATGTTGCATCTCCACTTCCTTATATCAAGGAGATCATATCATAGTTGTCTTTCTCCAATTGACTTATTTCGCTAAGCATGATACCCTCTAGTTCCATCCACATCGTCGCAAATGGCAAGATTTCATTTCTTTTGATCGCTGCATAGTATTCCACTGTGTATATATATATATATATATATATATATATATATACCACATCTTCTTATCCATTCATCTGTTGATGGACATCTAGGTTCTTTCCATAGTTTGGCTATTGTGGACATTGCTACTATAAACATCTGGGCACAGTGCCCCTTCAAATTATTATGTTTGTATCTTTAGGGTAAATACCCAGTAGTGTAATTGCTGGGTCATAGGGTATCTCTATTTTCAACTTTTTGAGGAACCTCCATGCTGTTTTCCAGAGTGGTTGCACCAGCTTGCATTCCCACCAACAGTGTAGGAGGGTACCCCTTTCTCCACATCCTTGCCAGCATCTGTCATTTCCTGACTTGTTAATTTTAGCCATTCTGACTGGTGTGAGGTGGTATCTCATTGTGGTTTTGATTTGTATTTCCCTGATGCCGAGTGATGTGGAGCACTTTTTCATGTGTCTGTTGGCCATCTGGATGTCTTCTTTGCAGAAATGTCTGTTCAGGTCCTCTGCCCATTTCTTGACTGGATTATTTGTTCTTTGGGTGTTGAGTTTGATAAGCTCTTTATGATACTAACCCTTTATCTGATATGTTGTTTGCAAGTATCTTCTCCCATTCTGTCAGTTGTCTTTTGATTTTGTTAACTGTTTCCTTTGTTGTGCAAAAACTTTTGATCTTGATGAAGTCCCAATTGTTCATTCTTGTCCTTGCTTCCCTTGCCTTTGGCAATGTTCCTAGGAAGAAGTTGCTGCGGTTGAGGTCGAAGAGGTTGCTGCCTGTGTTCTCCTCAAGGATTTTGATGGATTCCTTTCTCACATTGAGGTCCTTCATCCATTTTGAGTCTATTTTCATGTGTGGTGTAAGGAAATGGTCCAATTTCATTTTTCTGCATGTGGCTGTCCAGTTTTTTCAAAACTATTTGTTGAAGAGGCTGTCTTTTTTCCATTGGACATTCTTTCCTGCTTTGTCGAAGATGAGTTGACCATAGAGTTAAGGGTCTATTTCTGGGCTCTCTATTCTGTTCCATTGATCTATGTGTCTGTTTTTGTGCCAGTACCATACTGTCTTGATGATGACAGCTTTGTAATAGAGCTTGAAGTCTGGAATTGTGATGCCACCAACTTTGGCTTGCTTTTTCAATATTCCTCTGGCTATTCGAGGTCTTTTCTGGTTCCATATAAATTTTAGAATTATTTGTTCCATTTCTTTGAAAAAAATGGATGGGATTTTGATAGGGATTGCATTAAATGTGTAGATTGCTTTGGGTAGCATAGACATTTTCACAATATTTGTTCTTCCAATTCATGAGCATGGAACATTTTTCCATTTCTTTGTGTCTTCCTCAATTTCTTTCATGAATACTTTATAGTTTTCTGAGTATAGATTCTGTGCCTCTTTGGTTAGGTTTATTCCTAGGTATCTTATGGTTTGGGGTGCAATTGTAAATGGGATTGACTCCTTAATTTCTCTTTCTTCTGTCTTCTTGTTGGTGTAAAGAAATGCAACTGATTTCTGTGCATTGATTTTATATCCTGACACTTTACTCAATTCCTGTACAAGTTCTAGCAGATTTGGAGTGGAGTCTTTTGGGTTTTCCACACAAAGGATCATATCATCTGCAAAGAGGGATAGTTTGACTTCTTCTTTGCCAATTTGGATGCCTTTAATTTCTTTTTGTTATCTGACTGCTGAGGCTAGGACTTCTAGTACTATGTTGAATAGCAGTGGTGATAATGGACATCCCTGCTGTGCTCCTGACCTTAGCAGAAAAGCTCTCAGTTTTTCTCCATTGAGAATGATATTTGTTGTGGGTTTTTCATAGATGGCTTTGATGGTATTGAGGTATGTACCCTCTATCCCTACACTCTGCAGAGTATTGATCAGGAAAGGATGCTGTACTCTGTCAAATGCTTTTTCAGCATCTATTGAGAGTATCATATGGTTCTTATTCTTTCTTTTATTAATGTATTTTATCATATTGATTTGTGGATGTTGAACCAAACTTGCAGCTCTGGAATAAATCCCATTTGCTCGTGGTGAATAATTCTTTTAATGTACTGTTGGATCCTATTGGCTAGTATTTTGGTGAGAATTTTCACATCTATGCTCATCAAGGATATTGGTCTGTAATTCTCTTCTTTGATGGGATCCTTGTCTGGTTTTGGGATTAAAATAATGCTAACTTCATAAAATGAGTTTGGAAGTTTTCCTTCCATTTCTGTTTTTTGGAAGTGTTTCAGGAGAATAGGAATTAATTCTTTAAATGTTTGGTAGAATTCCCCAGGGAAGTCATCTGGCCCTGGGCTCTTGTTTGTTGGGAGATTTTTGATGACTGCTTCAATCTCCTTACTGGTTATGGGTCTGTCCAGTTTTTCTATTTCTTCCTGGTTCAGATGTGGTAGTTTATATGTCTCTAGGAATGCATTCATTTCTTCCTATTGTCAAATTTGCTGGCATATATTTGCTCATAATATGTTCTTATAATTGTTTGTATTTCATTGGTGTTGGTTTTCATCCATTGAAGGGCATCTTGGTTCTTTCCACAGCTTGGCAACTGTGGCCATTGCTATGATGAACACTAGGGTAGAGATGGCCCTTCTTCTTATTACATCTGTATCTTTAGGGTAAATACCCAGTAGTGCAGTTGCAGAGTCATAGGGTAGCTCTACTTTAAATTTCTTAAGGAATCTCCACACTGTTTTCCAAAGTGACTGCACCAACTTGCATTCCCACCAATAGTGTAAGAGGGTTCCCCTTTCTCCACATCCTCTCCAACACTTGTTATTTACTGTCTTGTTGATTTTGGCCATTCTGACTGGTGTAAGGTGGTATCTCAATGTGCTTTTGATCTGAATCGCCCTGATGGCTAATGATGATGAACGTTTTTTCATGTCTGTGTCTGTGAGCCATTTGTATGTCTTCTTTGGAGAAGTGTCTGTTCATGTCTTCTGCCCATTTTTTGACATGATTATCTGTTTTGTGTATGTTGAGTTTGACGAGTTCTTTATAGCTCTTGGATATCAGCTCTTTATCTGTAGTGTCATTTGCAAATATCTTCTCCCATTCCGTGGGTTGCCTCTTTGTTTTGTTGACTGTTTCCTTTGCTGTGCAGAAGCTTTTGATCTTGATGAAGTCCCTAAAGTTTATTTTTTTTATTTTTATTAATTTTCAGCATAACAATATTCATTATTTTTGCACCACACCCAGTGCTCCATGCAATCCGTACCCTCCATAATGCCCACTACCTGGTACTCCAACCTCCCACCCCCCCGCCACTTCAAACCCATCAGATTGTTTATTTTTGCTTTTGTTTCCTTTGCCTTTGCAGACGTGTCTTGGAAGAAGTTGCTGTGGCCAATGCTAAAGAGGTTACTGCCTATGTTTTCCTCTAGGATTTTGACAAGAATCTTAAAGGAATTAGTCATGTCAATGCTGCTGGCTCTGGAAGGGAAGGGGAAAGGTACACCAGGAGAGACTATCTGTATGTGTGTATGTAAATACTTGCCAATTTTGAAGTGGCTTCTCTCACTGATTAGACTTAATTTTTGTTTTCTTTTGTTTTCCTAAATAGGCATTTTTTGAAATGCTGTAAAGCAAACATTAAAATAACCAACAGAATGAGAGACTAGTCTAGTGTTATTCTATTCCCTTCTGTCTTTTTTTTTCCCTTTTGTCTTAACGTTAAAAACCATTACTCTACATTCAGATATTAGCACTTTGATTCCAGTCTTCTGCTCCATATACATCTCCCTCTTTTACATATTAGAGCAGATGGGGCTCTCCAAACTTTTCTCAAAACTAGAATGTGTTTCAAGGAGAGAAAGTACATTGCCCCCTGGTATAACTTCTCAAAGGCAGGTATAGTTGGCAGTGAAACATCCACACTAAGTCCATCATCTCATTTCAGATAGGATGAATAGTCATATATTTCTCTCTCTCTCAGTCCATGAATAAAACATTAAATCACAAATTTTCATTTTTAAATAAACAATTATCATAGGAGCTTAAGTATCACATGTTCTATTAGCTACAATTCTCTGAAATGCATATTTTTGAGAAAGGTTCACAGATATCTTGATAGGGCTCACCTAAGTCATAATTTATTATTCCAATCTACCAAAAATTGGTTAAATAGTTACGTTATGGTATTAATACGATATTCTAACCTATCAAGAAAAATTTGACCCAGAGACTCTTGGAATAAGGTACACATCTCCCATGCTACAGTGTACTACGTATGGAGACCAGCCAGGGGAGTCTAATATATAAAATTACAAAATTATACACTTGAAGAATATCTATAGAAAGAGGCTAGGCTACGTAAGAACATAGCCAACTACAGAAAAGATCAAACTGTCCTATTACAGTACTCAGAGAATATGATTAATACATTAAAACAAATACTAAAAATAGTTGGTGTCTACATCTCCTAAGCCAGCCTAGAATATTGTTGTATAGACATAATTTGTCCACATTAGATATAGATTGTATTGTATAGACAAAGTATAATGGAGCACCTCCAGTAAAACATAGTATAAAATAAATCTTTAAATAGTATCCAGGCAGTCTTTTGATTTCACTGTCACCCTGGGTAATACAGTTCTCAAAGAAACTCTTTCTAATACTTCAAGTTCAGAACAATGAATCTAATATAATTGGAGGACTCCATGGACTAGGGTTTGGCCCTTTGAGCCTTTCATGGACTAGGGTTTGGCCCTTTGAGCCTTTTTAGTAGAAGGACTTTGAAAATATGAAATGAAAAGATGGACTGCATTAAGTTTCTGCTTACAGCCTGACTTTTGGGTGATTAGAGCAAAGTACTCTGAGACCATACAATATCTAATTATATTTCTGAAGCCAGGGCACAAAGTGCACTAAGGGAAACAGACTTTCACTGTGCTGCAACAGCTCAAAAAGCTCAAGGTGAGGATTGAGTAGAAATTATGGTGAAATTTTAAAATTTTCTTAGGAAAGCAGAATGCATGCTAATGAGTTATCATATATAATTTCCAAGTCTATTTGGAAGAATTGCTACTAGAGTGGTAGTAAGATATAGATTGTATCTCTGCATTTAAACAGAACAAGATGGAGAAATAGGACCCAGGGACCCAGGTATCAGGTCCATCTCAGCACCAGGCCAGGGCCTGGCATAAAAAAGGATACACAAACCATCAAAACAGAAGACAGAGCCCAGACATAAATCTATGCATATATGTGTCAACTAATCTTTGATAAGAGTGCCAAGAATACAAAATGGGGAAAGCATATTCTCTCCAATAAACATCAATTTGATAATTCTATAACCACATGCAAAAGAATGGAATTGGATCCTTATCTTATATCATACCCAAGTATCAACTCAACTTAAACATAAGACCTGAAACCGTAAAATTCCTACAAAAAGACATAGAAGAAAAGCTTCATGTCTTTGGTCTTGGCAATGATTTCTTGGATCTGGCACCAAAAGCACAGACCAAAAAGTATAAATAAATAAGTGCGATTACATCAAACTAAAAAGCTTCTGCACAGCAACAGAAACAATCAAGAGAATAAAAAGGCAATCTACAGAATGGGAGAAAATATTTGCAAACCATATATGTATATGTGATAAAGGTTAATACCCAAGGGGCGCCTGGGTGGCTTAGTGGGTTAAAGCCTCTGCCTTTGGCTCAGGTCATGATCCTGGGGTCCTGGGATCGAGCTCCGTGTCTGGCTCTCTGCTCCGCAGGGAGCCTGCTTCCTCCCCTCTCTCTCTCTGCCTGCCTCTCTGCCTACTTGTAATCTCTCTCTCTCTCTCTCTCAAATAAATAAAATCTTTAAAAAAAAAAGGCTAATATCCAAAATACATAAATAACTCCTACAACTCAAAAAAATAACCTGATTAAAAAGTAGGCAAAGGATATGAACGACATTTTCCCAAAGAATTAATAGTACAAATGGCCAAAATATGCTCAACATGACTTATCATCAGGGAAATACAAATCAAAACCACAATGAGATCTCACTTTATACCTGTCAGGGTGACTATTATTTAAAAAAATAAATAAATATATAAGAAGTGTTGGCAAATATGTGAAGAAAAGGGAACCTAGGTATACTGTTGGTGGGAATGAAAATTGTACAATCACTATGGAAAACAACATGAAGTTTCCTCAAAAAATTAAAAAATAGAATTATTATGTGATCTAGCAATAGCAATTCTGAGTATTTATCCAAAAGAAATAAAAGCAGGATCTTAAGATATACCTATAATCTCATGTACACTGCAGCATTATTCACAATAGCCAAGATATGGGAACAACCTAATTGTCAATCCATGAATTAATGGATTAAAAAATGTGGTATATACATGCAATGAAACATTATTCAGACTTGGAGGCCATTTTGTTAAGTGAAATAGGCCAAACACAAAAAGACAAATACTATATAATCTCATTTGCATGTGGAAACTCAAGTAGTCAGACTCATAAAAGCAGAAGTGGAATGGCTATTGCCAAGGAGTGGTGGTAGGAGGTAAATGAGAAAGCGACAGTCACAGGGCACAAAGTTTCCATTATGATAGTTAAGTTCTGGGGATATACTGCTATACAGCATAGTGCCAGTAGCTAACACTACTGTACTGTACACTAAAATTGTCTAAAAGAGCAAATACTATGTTAAGTGCTCTTACCACCAAAAATTAATTAATTAGTTATAAAGGGGCAGAATCAAACTTTGGAAGGTGGTAGACATGTCTATGGCTTTAATAATGATGATGGTTTGATGGATATATATTTATGCCCACACTCATCATTATGTATATTAAATATGTACCGCTTTTTAAATGCCAATCATATCTCAATAAAGTGGTTTTAAAAATAAAATGATGAAATAAAAGTATAAATAGAAAACATTTTGTGTTCAACTGCATGGTACAAATTTATTTATAGAGTCTAAATTGTGTCAAGAACTGAGACTGGATCCGTGAGCATGGAAAGTTTTTCCATCCTTTTGTGTCTTCTTAAATTTTCTTTGTAAGTATCCTATAATTTCTAGAGTATAGGTCCTTGGCCTCTTTAGTGAGGTTTATTCCAAAGTATCTTATTGTTTTGGGTGCAGTTGTAATTGGAACTAATTCCCTAATTTATTTTTTACAGTTACATTGTTCGTGTATAAGAAAGCAACTGATTTCTGTGCATTGATTTTCTATCCTGCCACATTACTGAATTGCTGTATGAGTTCTAGTAATTTGAGGGTGGAGTCCTTTAGGTTTTCCACATAAAGTATCTTGTCATCTACAAAAAGAGAGAGTTTGACTTCTTCTTTGCCAATTTCAATACTTTTAATTTATTTTTGTTGCCTGATTGCTATTGCTAGGACTTCTAGTACTATGTTGAACAACAGTGGCAAGATTGGGCATCCTTGTCATGTTCCTGATCTTAAGGGAAAGGCTCTCAGCTTTTCCCCACTGAGAATGATATTTGCTGTGAGTTTTTCATAGATGGTTTTTATGAAATTGAGGAATGTTCCCTTTATTCCTACACACTGAAGATTTTTAATCAGGAAAGGATGCTATATTTTGTGAAGTGTTTTTTCTGCATCAATTGAGAGGACCCTGTGATTCTTGTCTCTTCTTTATTTATGTGTTCTATCACATTCATCTATCGCACAATTTGTGAATGTTGAACCACCCTTCCATTCCAGGGATAAATCCTACCTGGTAGTGATGAATAATCCTTTTAATGTACTCTGGATCCTATTAGCTAGGATCTTGTTCAGAATTTTGGCATCCATATTCATGAGGGTTATTGCTCTGTAATTCTCCTTTTTGATGGGGTCTTTGCCTGGTTTGAGGACCAAGGTAATGCTGGCCTCATAGAATGAGTTTGGAAGTTTTCCTTCTATTTCTATTTTTTTGAAACAGCTTCAGGAGAATAGGTACTATTTCTTCTTTGAATGTTTGGTGGAATTCCCCAGGGAAAAACATCCCATGCTTATAGATCAGAAGAGTAAACATGGTTAAAATGTCTATGTTCCCCAGAGCAATTTATACTATCAATGCGATGCCAACCAAAATACCAATGGCATTTTTCAAAGTACTGGAACAAATAATCCTAAAATTTGTATGAAACCAGAAAAAATCCTGACTCACCAAGGAAATGTTGAAAAGAAAAACAAAGCTGGGGGCATCACTTTGCCTGATTTCAAGCTCTATAACAAAGCAGTGATCACTAAGACAGCATGGTACTGGCACAAAAATCAAACACACAGGTCAATGGAAAAAAAAGAGAGCCCAGATATGGTCCCTCAACTCTATGGTCAACTTATCTTCAACAGAGCAGAAAAAATATCCAGTGGAAAAAAGTCTCTTCAATAAATGGTGCTGGGAAAATTGGACAGCTATATACAGAAGAATGAAACTTGACCATTCTCTTAACCATACACAAAGATACACTCTAAATGGTTGAAAGACCTCAATGTGAGACAGGAATCCATCAAAATCCTAAAAGAGAACATAGGCAGTAATCTCTTTGACATTGGCCACAGCAGCGTCTTTCAAAACATGTCTCCAAAAGCAAGAGAAACAAAAGAAAAAATAAACTTTTGCAACTTCATCAAGATAAACTGCTTCTGCACAGCAAAGGAAACAGTCAAAAAACAAAGAGACAACTCACAGGATGGGAGAAGATATTTGCAAACAACACTACAGGTAAAGGGCTGGTATCCAAGGTCTATAAAGAACTTCTCAAACTCACCACCCATAAAACAAACAATCAAGTCAAAAAATGGTGAGAAGACATGAACAAGCACTTCACCAAAGAAGCCATACAAATGGCTAAGAGACATAGGGAAAAATGTTCAACATCATTAGCATCAGGGAAATTGAAATCAAAACCACACTGAGATACCACCTTATACCAGTTAGAATGACAAAAATTGACAAGACAAGAAACAACAAGCATTGGAGAGGGTATGGAGAAAGGGGAAGCCTCTTACACTATTGGTGAAATGCAAGTTGGTACAGCTACTTCGGACAACACTGTGGAGGTTCCTCAAGATGTTAAAAATAGAGCTACCCTATGACCCTGCAATTGCACTACTGGGTATTTACCCCAAAGATACAGATGTAGTGAAAAGAAGGTGTTCATAGCAACGCCCATGATAGCCAAACTGCAGAAGGAGCCAAGATGCCCTTCAACAGATGAATGGATGAAGATGTGGCTCATATATACAATGGAATATTACTCGGCCATTAGAAAGGATGAATACCCATCATTCGCATCAACAGGGATGGAACTGGAGGAGATTATGCTGAGTGAAATAAGTCAAATAGAGAAAGACAATTATCATATGGTTTCACTTATTTGTGGAGCAAAAGAAATAGCTTGGAGGACATTAGGAGAAGAAAGGGAAAAATGAAAGGGAAATCAGAGGGGGAGGTGAACCATGAGAGACTGTGGACTCTGGGAATCAAACTGAGGGATTCAGAGGTGAGGGAGGTGGAGCGTTGGGTGATCCTGGTGATGGGTATCAAGGAGGGCACGTATTACGTGGAGCCCTGGGTGTTACATGCAAACAATGAATCATGGAACAGGACACCAAAAGCTAATGATGTTTGGTGTTTAACACAGCATAACAAAAAAATAATTAAAAAAAGAATTGAGACTTGAAGTTATTCAATACCATGTCAGAAATATTAGTTCACTTGTATCCTACCATCAGTTGTATTACACTCATAACTGCCTCATTTCTAGCTACCACTACACCAAAGGTATCCTTTTTGTCTGCCTCAACTTTGGTGTTTTATTTATTATGGGCTCTTAAAAATGTTCTCTGACACTTGAAAAAAAAGCTTAAGACAAATCTAATGTTCGTTGATAAATTACAAGTGTCTGTTTAACTTAAACCATCGAATGTTACTGTTAGTACTCTCACATGAAGGCTCTGGCCTCCAAGCCACAGAGGAAAAAAAATATTCCATTCAGGAATATATGGGTTAAAACTCACAAACGCCAGGATTATCATTCTTAGATTATCCAATGAGCTGAGATGGTTTGGGAGTAGTTACTTTGATACAGATCACACGGAAAGGAAGCAATCTTATCTGACACTATACAGAAAAACTAATATAAGATGAAGATGACCTATCTTCAGAAATTAAGCAAATCCATCAATAAAGGTAATATATTATGTAAATTAGAAACCCATTAAACCTTTGGATGGTAAGTTCCAAACTCTTAGAGTAAAAGCATCCTTGCCTAGAAGCTATGGATACCAGTATATGTCACACTGAATATCATCATTTTATCAATCTCAAGCTTTTCCAGATCAGATAAATGCCAGCCCCCTTCTTTCATGTTGTTGTTTGAACAATGGTCTAATATAAGATTCTATGATGCTTTAAGGTGTATTACACCCATTGTTCCCCAAGAACTAGGATAAATTGGAGGGTAGGATGTTTAAGAGATCCCTGAAATATCCTGTATTGTGGCTTTTTAGCTCGGTGTCACATGATAATTATTCTTTCACATGGTATACCAGTTTCCTAGGGCTGCCATAACAAAAGTGCCACAAACTGAGTGGCTGACAAAAACAGAAATTTATTTTCTCATGGTCTGGCAGACAGGAGTCCAAAATCCAGACACCAGCAGGGCTATGCTCCCTCCTGAGACTCTGCCTTGCCTCTTCCTGGTTTCTGGTGGGTGGCCATTGATTGCTGGTGCTCCTTGGCCTACTGTCACACCACTCCAACCTCTCCCTCTGTCATCAGTGGCATTCCCCCATGTGTGTCTGTCTTCACATGTCATTTCCCTCTTCTTATAAGGACACTAGTCATATTGTATTAGTGTTCCCTCTAATTACTTCATCTTAACTGGATTACATCTGCAAAGACCCTATGTCCAAATAAGGTCACATATACAGGTGCTGGGAGTTAGGACTTCAATCTACCTTTTGCGGGGACATGTTTCAACCCATAACAGCTGGGAAATAGATAAACTAGGAGAAGTAGGGCTATTCCATCCTCAAGATAATTACGGTATGAGACAGCAAAATAGGAGATGCCCTGTGGTTTTTATTTTGAATATTACAGTGAACATTTTTACATGGTTGCTACTTTGTAGTATTTCTGACAAGGACTAAATAAAGCCCACTATCCCATACCCAAAGTGAGAAAGAAAAAGTTATAATTCATTATTATTACTGCTAACCAATTTGAGTATAGGACGAAGTCACCCACCTCAGGCCTGTTGAAGCAGGTGGGTTCCAAAGGGTTGGATCGTGGGAGATCATTTTACTCTTAAAATAGGGTAGGTATTTACTATTCAGATTATTGAAGCAAAAGATGCCTCGGTAGCAATGGGGCTGAGAACCTAGTGTAGACAGTGCCTGGTTTTTTTCGGGGGGGGGGGGTTGTTTTTTGTTTTTTGTTTTTTTCACTTAATGGTGCATTGTATAGAAAATAAATGGGAATTATTAAATATCCTTCTACTGGCTCTTCTTGAAGTACTAACTTCTTTACTCACTCACATATAAATATGCATTTAGCCAAGAATTTCCCTAAACTGAATGAAAAGGCATAAAATACATTATGTGAGAAGACATATAGAAGGAACTACCCACATAGTTCTGAGTAGGGAAGCAGTAGCCAACAGGAGTTCCTAAGCTTTTGCAAAGTAGGAATACAGGAAATCAGCCAATTGCAATGCTCAGAATTACTGATACTTTGAATCTCAAATATTTTAGGGATAAAAGACTACAACAGTGAACACCAACACAAGCAGGAGATCGTGACATCATGACAAAGTGTCATGATGTGAAGCAACTTCATTCTTTCCATCTAACCTATGGGGACTTTGAAAGGAACCAGTTTCAGTTCCCTTATTTCAGACTAGTGACTTCTCTTGCCATTTGATGGTAGCTTTTACATTTCAAGCTGCAAACATATTTTTATTAGATGCCACAGTGGTGAAGGATCCCTGAACACACCTAACCTAAGAAAGGGTTTTTAAATTCACCCAAACTGTCCTTCAAAGGGCATGACTGCTTCAGAGACCATGTCCCCTGCTGCTATGCTTCATGGTATCCTGGAATACTCTACATTAGAGGAAGGACCACCAGGCCACAGGATATTAGGGGTTTTTATTGGCAACATGGTATCTGCCATGCTGGGAGAGTAAATTAAAAAAAAAAAAATCCAATCGAAGCTAAGCTGAAAAGGGCTTAAACAACATTTAATGAAGTCCAAAATTTATTATAAGTTAAATCTTTTCTCAGAAATCCCATCTCATTTTCCAGTCCATCGCCGTAATTACCCTAATCCCTATGGCTACCGTGCAGAGGGGGTAGAGGGAATTTAATAAAGAGTGGAGGAGAGCACTTTCAACCTCTCCCTTCATCCTGATGGATCAGTCATACCTCTAATATTTACCTATTCTATAATTAAAATCCTTGGCATTCTATGTCACTATAGTTTATAATACTAGATAAAGAGAAACATCTTTACAGTGACATTTATTGAGACAAGACTAAAATAGGGACCAAAATCTAGACATTAATGGATCTAATCCAGTTGACGTAACTTTGTAGCTGGATATGAGGACAAAAGAAAGTCAGCATGCAAATATAGGACCATTCCAAACCATCCTGCCTTGAAGAGGTTTGGCCAGTATTTATGGATGGATAGATTTGAAGTTTTCTGTTTAAGTACTATTTCTAATTCTACGTATTAAGATTATACAGCAATGGTAGCTTCTGACAAAAGCACCCACCAAGCCTTGTGAATCTCACCAGAATATGGAAAGAGTTCATTAGCAGAAGATGGACTTGCTCTTTTCTTCTTTTAGTTTATTTTCTTGCAGCCCATATCAGAGCATCCCCCAATAAAAGCTAAACGCTAAAACTGCAAAACTCATGTTACGAATAATGGGTTTTTTGTATCATTTTTAGAGAATACTTAGATATATTGTATGAATAAACCTCTTCCAGCCAGGTCTCAACAAACCTGCTTGAGGCTGAACTTCTTACTACAGACTATCCTTCTACCATGAGACCCATGCATTCATCTTCATGGTGAAAAGAGGGGCCACGCTGGCTTTCTTGTAACAGAGTTAGGATGAAAATTTCTCCCCCAACAGAGGGTATTTAACTATGCCCTGTACTGCTGCTTTTTGTAGTTCAATTCCTTTTTGAAAGGAAGCAAGAAATCAACCATTCATCTCATTTCAACTATTTGATACCTGCTCTGGGACAACAAAAGAAAAAATGGAAAGTGAATACAAATCCACATTTCTTCTTAATTTATATCTCCTCTTCTGAGTGCCAGACCCACATTCCAAAATCCCACAGATATGTCCATGACAGGCATTTCAAATTTAATATTCCAAATCTAAATTCATGATATTTCATCTACAAAGAGCTTCTTCTCCCTTTTAGAGTCTAGCTCACCAAATTGCATAACCACATAGCTAGTCACAAAGCCATTAACCTAGGTACAATTCTTGTCTTCTCTTTTTCCTTTCATCCTCACAGTCAGCTGGTCACTAAGTTCTACAAATTCTAATTCATAATTAGTTCTCAAATATGTTTTCTCTCTCCCTTTCCACAGCTACTTCCTCAGTGTTTCTTACTCGGATTATCACAATACTTTCTAACTGCCTCTAGTCTGTCTTTTATCTATTCTGTACACCAGAGCCAGTGTTCAATCTCAAATGCAAATCTGACCTAGTTGAGATGTCTCAGTGGTTCTTCTCCACCAGAATACAAGCCCATTCATTTATTTATTTAACCAGTATTCGGTACGTACATGAATCCAAACATCTTCCTACGAAACTGAGGAAAATCAAATACTGTCCACCTTCCTAGGCTTACAGTCTCTTGTGAGGAATGTAGGATGGAGATGTTAATCATCACAGATTCTGTTCAAAAATATAAACTGGGGTGTTATGATGAAAGAGATTCAGTGTTGTGAAAGCAGATAGCAGAAAAGCCTGATCTAGTCTAAAGAATAGTAAAGTGAGGGAATAAGAGGAGCCTCAGACTGAGCCTTGGGGAGGTTAAAAGTTTAAGGGTTGGGTGGAGGAGTATGGACTCATAAGGAAGCCTGAGAAGCAGCCAGAGGCATCACATGGTATCACAGGTGTGAAAAGAAAGAGAACATTTCAAGAGGGAGAATAGTCTTCAGGTTGCACTCTCCTTGGAGGTCAAATTAGATGAGGTGTGGAAGACATCCCTTAGATGTAGTGGAAGAGATGATGAACTAACGGAACTTAAATGAGTTAAGAAGAGAGTGTGATCTGAGGAAAAGGAGATAGTGTGAATGGAAGCTTTCAAGGGTCTCTGTGACCTCTGGCTCCTGACCTCCTTTCTAGTTTCTTCTCACATCATCAGCCTACCTACTGTGCCCTTTCTTCTCACCAAATACCGTACTTAATGCCACAACAACTGACTCGCAATTTGCTCAAGGCTCCACAGTTTCCATTACGCCAGGGCTGTTCTCTCTACCTGGAAGGCCTTGAAGACGTTCTCCTACCTAGACAATTCCTATACCTCCTTCAAGGCTCAACTCAATGTCACTGCCTCCAGAAGACGTTTCTGTTACCCACCCCAGCTTTAGTAGTAGCATTACCACCATAAGCACATGCCTAAAATTACTCTTATGAAAGACTCAACTTTGAAACTGCTTTTCTTGTTTTCCCACAACATTGTCAGTTGCAAGATGACAGGGACTCTGTGTCATCCTTCTGCTACCTGAGCCGAAGGCAGAGGCTTTAACACATTAAGCCACCCAGGTGCCCCAAAATGAGACTAATTTTAATACTACCTTACCTTGATTTGTGAGTATAAAATTATAAAAAACTCATGTGGACTATTTAGCACAGTTCTTAACTATTAGTAAAGAAAACAGCATGAGAGACTATGGACTCTGAAAAACAGTCTGAGGGGTTTGAAGTGGCGGGGGGGGTGGGAGGTTGGGGTACCAGGTGGTGGGTTTTATAGAGGGCACAGCTTGCATGGAGCACTGGGTGTGGTGAAAAAATAATGAATACTGTTTTTCTGAAAATAAATAAATTGGGGGAAAAAAAAAAAAGAAAACAGCAAATACGTAAAACAGCAAATGGTCAACACGTGATACGGCCTGTGTTGGTTTCCTATGTCTGCCATAACAAATTACCGTAAACTTGGTGCCTAAAAACAACACAGACTTATTGTCATATAGTTCTGGGGGGCAGGAGTTTCACTGGGCTGAACTCAATTTATTGAAAGGGCCACACAGTCTCTGGATGCTCTGGTGGAGAGTCTATTTCCTTATCTTTTCTATCTTCCATCATCTGGCTGTGCTTCTAAGTTCATCGCTCCAGTCTCCACCTTCAAAGCCAGAGGTGTGGCACCCCTCTCTGTTTCTGCTTCTCTGTTTCCTTCACAGGGCCTCCTCTACCCTGTCAAATCTCCCTCTTCCTGCTCCTTACAAGGACACTGGTGAGTACATTTAGGGTCCACCTGGTGTATCCAAGATAATCTCCCAACCCCAAGACCCCTAACTTAATCACATCTTCAAATTCTCTCTTGCCCTAAAAGGTAAAATTCATAATTCCAGAAATGGGAACCTCGGTAATTTGGGGAGCCATCATGCAGCCTACCATAGCACTGTTATTATTATCGGAACTGATAAAGTTGATGGAGTGCTATGGATAATTCTACACAAACTAAATACCCAATCAAAGTATATGGTATACTGGCAAAATGCATCATATTTAAGTTCTATTACAGCAGATCAAAAAATCCTTATGCCTTAAGTTTCTACTAAAGTTACACATTTGATGAAAAAAGGACTACGAGGTCCTAGCTTCTTCTCACTTAACTCACAAGAGAAAGAATCTGTTATGCTTTCCTAGAAACAACTTGAATCAGACATATTTTCTAAAGATTGGTGGAAGTGCAAGAAGGTCAGGAGATGGTAGCTCACCCTACAGAAGTTAGCTGTTATTATTGATTTTCCAACAGTCAAACAGGGTTGCATCCTCTTTCCCACCTTGCAAAATCACAGCAAGATCTATCTGTGCCTGAAGTCCACTGAAGAAAAGACAGTAAAGATTAGGTTTCTTCACACCTAGGCATCTCTCCTTATCAACATGCTCTATGGAAACAGAGAAGGCTTGCTGTCATTTTAGGGATTACTGCCAGGTCTCTGTGTATGGTATTTGTTTGCAAATTTAGCAACTTGTTCATCAGCCAACATGTTCCTTGATACAGATGTAGCTGGACTTGGAAAAAATTCTTAAGCTTAACAAAAATCAATAAAAGAAACTGTAATCACAAAAAATTCTGCAAAATTAATTTCTTCTAAGCATAAGTCATGAGAGAGGATTTGACATAACAGCTCTTATATTCCAGTATTTTTCTTATACCTCAATGTCAAAAAATCAAATAAACAAAATAAGGACAGATACTGTATAGTTATGAATGTCAAACCAAATCCAGACAGCTTATCTCCTCGTGGTGTGTAGATTATCATTTGTCCAAATTATAAACTCCAAAACCCAGGATATTAACATGAGAGATAACAGGAATAAATAGTGAAGTCAGTTGTGTGGGTGGGTGGGGGCAGGAGGGGCGGGGAGAAACAGAGAGACAGGAAAAGGAAAATAGAAGGCAAAAATTTATAGCGAACGCTTTTGAAAAACTGTTTCATTCCCACCTGATTTAGTAGATGCCGAAATTGTGATTAAAGTAGAAAACAAAGTAGGGTATCAGAATTAGCTTCCAAAGTGTTTTGCTTCCAATATAGGCAACACTGATATAGCTGACTATTAATACAACTTAACACTGAACAGTGCTCTTTTATGAGAATCTCAGATCTTCACAACCAAGTGTGGCTGTCTTCATTAGGTGGGAAGGAAAACACAGAGTGAATAATTTAGTATGTGGTTCATGTGCAGCTGAAGTAGGATGGGGAGCCCATCTGAAGTTTTAAAAAAAGATCAATCCAGAGCAGTATCTGGCATTTGTTATGGTCTCTCCTCCCAGGGAGGTGGAAAGGGTGAGTTCTGTGTGGGCTTGCTGGGGTGATGGGGAGAATTCGCCCAACTCAGTGCAAGGTGAGGGGAGGTAAAAGGATGCTTCATCTCCTGATGTTCTGCAGACTACCCTGCTCTGCTGCTTCTGATTTCAGGGAAAAAGTACCTGGGGGAAGGAGCTTTACAGGCTTATCAAAAAGTATCATGAGTGGGGCGCCTTGGTGGCTCAGTAGGTTAAAGCCTCTGCCTTCAGCTCGGGTCATGATCCCAGGATCCTGGAATCAAGCCCTGCATCAGGCTCTTTGCTCGGCGGGTAGCCTGCTTCCTCCTCTCTCTCTCTGCCTACTTGTGATCTCTGTCAAATGAATTAATAAAATCTTAAAAAAAAAAAAGTACCATGAGTTATAATGAACAAAGAACAGTATTATGTTCTTCCTGGGTAGCATCCACATAATTCCAAGGCTTGGAGGCAGCACCCCTATGGGAAGATATTAGAGTTATGTAGGCTCAGGCTCCTGAACAAGTGGGTGTTCCCTAAGCTGTGCAATGCCATTCCACCTCCTCAGATTGGAAGGTTTGGGCCCTAGCTGTCCGGAAGAAGGAAAGTCCAAACACCTCTTAAAAGGCCAGCAAACAGGAGAAATGGAACTGGCCCTTTCACTTACCCAGGAGCTTGCAGGTTCCACAGAAGTATCCCTGCATAATGACCAAGTTGTCATCTCCAAGTATGTCATTAAATTATTAAACTTGGCTACAATTACTATAGCTAATAAAGTGCTAGTGCACAGCATAACAGCAGCAATAATTGTGTGGCGGAATGATTAACCAGCAGGCTGCAATAATTATTCTAATCCATCTTCAGAGATGGAGTCAAAGCTCTAACAATCAAATCAATCAATTAGTGAAGAAGAGCACTGAAGGGAAAAAAAAATCAATGAAAAACAAGTTTTCACAACAAAGCAATAAATCAATCCCAAATAACTGTGTCACTTCATTGTACAAAAAAAAAAAAAAAAAAAAAAAAAAAAAAAGGAATGATACCAGTTATTACAATTAAATACCAATGCAATGGTTTCCTTATCTATTACTCCAGCTCAGGCTAGAGGGGGATCTAATTTTTCTGTCAGATTCTGTGGCATCTAACTAAATACCCAGGACTCAATTTATATTTTTAAGACTAATGTCATAGCATGCTATCTCCTTTGGCAGTAAGTCCCAGGCTCCCATCATTTTCCTCTGCCAAATACCCAAACAACTATGGATAATGATTTTTATGACCATACTAGAAAAAACCCAAAGCAAGCCCTAAGTGATCCTCTGTATAGTACTTTACAATTTCCAAAGCACTTTTACCAACATTTTCTGAAGCCTTCTTTATCAACAAGTGTCAAGTGAGGTGACAGAGAGTTGATATTTTTAATTAATCTATTTTACAGTGAGTCATAGTGAAATTCAGAGATGTGACTTTCCCAAGGTCAGGTGGGGTGAAAGAGAAAGAACCATGTGTCTTTCTACCTTGATCACTCTATACTTCCTGGGTCGTGGCACTACTTAAAACTTGTAGAAAGGATTTAAGGAAACCTCAAAAGTCCCCCTTGTCCCTGCAAGTAGTTGCAAGAGACAAAGATCATGCAGGAGAGATTGGGAGTGGGCACAAAGAACATTTGGCTGGAGGTTTGTGAGGTGGGGGGGTCACCCTAGGGTAGGTTAGAATGGTTTTAAAATGACACTTCAGAAGAAAGAAACTAGGCCATTCTCTTATACCATACACAAAGATAGCCTCAAAATGGATGAAAGACCTCAATGTGAGACAGGAATCCATCAAAATCCTAGAGGAGAACACAGGCAGTAACCTCTTCAACATTGGCCACAGTGACTTCTTTCAAGAAAAGTCTCTAAAAGCAAAGGAAACAGAAGCAAAAATGAACTTTTGGGACTTCATCAAGATAAAAAGCTTTTGCAAGCAAAGGAAACTAAGAGGCAACCCATGGAATGGGAGAAGATATCTGCAAATGACATTACGGATAACGGGTTGATATCCAAGATCTACAAAGAACTACTCAAAGTCAACACCCATAAAATAAATAATCCAGTCAGTAAGTGGGCAGAAGACATGAACAGACACCTCTCCAAAGACACACAAATGGCTAACAGATATGGGAAAAAAATGTTCAACATCACTAGCCATCAGGGAAATAAAAATCAAAACTACAATGACGTACCACCTTATACCAGTTAGAATGGCAAAAATTAACAAGACAGGAAACAAGTGTTGGAGAGGGTATGGAGAAAGGGGAATTCTCTTACACTCTTGGTGGGAATGAAAGCTGGTGCAGCCACTTTGGAAAACACTGTGGAGGTTCCTCAAGTTGTTAAAAATAGAGTTACCCTATGACTCAGCAATTGCACTACTGGGTATTTACCCCAAAGATACAGATGTAATGAAAAGAAGGGGCATATACACCTCAATGTTCACAGCAGCAATGTCCACGATAGCCGAACTGTAGAAGGAGCCGAGTTGCCCTTCAACAGATGAATGAATAAAGAAGATGTGGTCCATATACCTGATGGAATATCACTCAGCCATCAGAAAGGATGAATACCCACCATTTGCATCAACATGGATGGAACTGGAGGGGATTATGCTAAGTGAAATAAGTCAAACAGAGAAAGACAATTATCATATGGTTTCACTCATATGTGGAACATAAGGAATAACATGGAAGACCACAGGGAAAGGAAAGAAAACTGAATGGGAAGGAATCAGAGAGGGAGACTAACCATGAAAAACTCTGGACTCTAGGAACCAAACTGAGGGTTACAGAAGGAAGGGGGATGGAAGTAGGGTAACCGGGTGATGGGTAATAAGGAGGGCATGTGTGGTGAAGAGCACTGGGTGTTATACACAATTAATGAATTGTTGAACACTACATCAAAAACTAATGATGTATTATATGCTGGTTAACTGAACATCATATAAATAAGTAAACAAATAAATAAATAAGACACCTCTTTGGGCTGCTCTAGATATGATGAGAGCCTCCAATGTCCAGTCAGCTGTTGGTGCCTGCTTCCCAGATTGTCTCACAAGTGAGCCTGGCATCCTTGAGTTGTTCTTACTGCACTGTTCATTGACGACAGATACTATACCAGCGATCAAACCCTTAGAATGCACCAGGCAGACTATTTAAAATACATTACATAAATTATTTCAAGTTAACTCTCCAAAACAAGTGTGTAGTACCATTCCTTTTTCACAGGTTTAAAAAAAAAAATGAAAGAAAGGAAAAACTTAAGCTCAGAAAAGTTAACTTTTATAAAGGCACAGAGTAATTAAGATAATGGAGCCAAACCTCACACCCAAATTTCTGACTGTGCTCTGACCTGCTTCTCGTTTAGGATTTCTATAACATTTGATTGTGAATTAATTAGTTGTATATAATCTAAAGAGCATTAACATTCCCCATTGGTCTTACATTCTAAACATTTCAAAAGACTATTTATTTTGACCTCATTTTTCAAACGAACTTGAAATTAGTGGGTACAGGAAAGATGAATCAAAATTTCTCTTGGGTCATTTACAAAGTCAACATATAGTTTTTAAAATTGAAGGAATTAAATCACTGCAGAAAGGCAATGTGTCGTGGGTCCCAAAGACCAGCGCCAGGTTCAATGATTTGCTAGGACTCCCAAGAGTCAGCATATAGTTGTACTTTGAGCTATGATTTATTACAAGAGGATACAAAACGAAATCAGGAAAGGAAAAAGGTGCATGTGGTCAAGTCCAGAGAAAACGAAGCTCAGGGTTCTAAAAATCCTCTCCCAGTGTGGGGTTACACAGTTTAACCTCCAAGGAAGGGTGACAGCACACTGAAATGCTATCTCTCAGGAAAGTCCATTAGAGACTCAGAGCTCAAGGTCACAAAGGCTCCCTCTACTGAGCATGTACCAAAACCCAGACTTCCAGGAAGCACAAAGGCATTCAACATAAACCACATCATTTTCACAATAGTTTAGACATAGTGAGACTTTCTTATCAGGAAATTATGAGAAGCTTCCAAAATTCCAAATTCCCAGACTCCTGCTATGGGCCAACCTCTTAATCAGGGCTTTGATAGGATAGCCGTCTCTGGCCTGCTAATGCTAACTTTTTTCTGCCCAGGTTGGGTCTGTCATGTCTTTTCATTTTATTTACTTTATCTCCTTCCCTCCTTCCTCCTTCCCTTCTTTCCTTCCCTCCTTCCCTTCACAGAACTGGAAATCAAGACTCTTGTGATTCATTTTAGCTCTCTCTCTACAGGTGACCAGTAATGCATTTCCATCTTGCATCTCCTGATTAACTTTCTGCCTTTCTTACACAGGTCTGGTTATCCTTCATTCTGAAAATCAAGTTCTCTGCGGCTTCAACCTCATGGTTTCTCTCACACTGGTAGCTTCCCGGCTTTGACGAACCCTATTTTTGAGCTTCTAACCCAGGAATTTCTCTGTGAGAGAAAAACTATTTTGTATCTGCTTCTGATGGTTCACAGGACTCCCTGTTCATTCCATAATGAGTTCTGAGAAATTCAGCATTGCTCATGGAGGGAGTCCAGAATCACATTTTCTCCTGCAAAACGACGAGGCCCCTCTCAGGCCCTATACAGAAGCACTAGGTGGTATGTCTGGGTTAGCTGTTCGAAACACATTCAAGGAAGGCAAGAAATGCTGCCCCCAGGGAGGAGCAGATGATAAGAAGGGAAATCACAGCCAGGAGGGCGAGGTAGAACATGAGAAAGCAATATAAAGAAAGAGAAGAAAAACAGAGCCAAAGACAACCTCAGTTTAGAGGGACTCCAGGTCAGAGAAGAGTCTGAGCTGAAACGGTGACAAAACCATAAGTTACCAGAGAGGGCGGAGAGAGAGGAAGAGACAGAGATAAAATCCTTGTGGAGAACTATACCTTGTGGAAGCAGTTAAAAAAAAAATTACCATTAGTTCATAACTTTGTCTCCTCTAAATTGTTTGCATGTTCAATTATCCTGTGTAAGAGGAATAAATGATCATTTCAGATGAGATCGGCATAGGAACCTGTTACCACCACCACCATCCCACACTGATACTAACCAATCATCAACCAGTTGTTTGAATTGAAATACATTTTTGTTTACCTTCCACCCAATTTGCTTTGTGTGTATCTACACTATGGGTTCTGAAAAACAAGTCACAGGTTGGTTTTTGTTGTTGTTTTATTGTTGGTTTGTTTCCACCAGAAGGATTTGCTTCTTAATCCAGGCAAGACAATACCCCTATTTTCAACATTGCCCTCCTCCCTCTCCCCTCAGCATCCCTTCCTTCCACTTCCTACATCTCATCCCTTTTCCTCCTGACTTCCGCTTCCTCCTCATCCCCAGCTCGTTCCATGTCCCTAGGTCCTAAGTAAATGACACATCTTCGTCAGCTTCCATAGCTTATGCTCTTATTGAAAATATTCTGTTCTAAACACAGTTCGGAGCCGCCACGAAATCAGGCAATGCCTGCTCAGCCGTGCCCCTCATCTTGGATGAGTCTTTAATTTACCATGCTATTAAAAAATGAGGAGTTTCTGTCATTTAAAGTTGTTATTGTCATGAGGAGATGGCTATGCAAAACCTTTTTGAAAGATTTTCCTGTTATGATATGTGCTTACAGAGCATGTACAGAAGGCTGGGAGCCAAGATGAGGTTTGCAGGGATCTGAAGGCTGCTGATCTAGTTCAAGGAGACAGGATTTTTTTGAGATGATTTGCAAAATAACAGTCATCCCAGTGAGAAGTTTAAAAAGAGGGACCCTCGCTGTTTCACGAAGCAGGTCTCTCCGGTTCTTTGGTGAGTTTACTGGATTACAAGGCTTCCTTTTTAGTGCGGTTTCAACCTGCTAAGAAGAGAGACAGAAATAAAGAAGGGAAAGGCCAGTATTTTGATCTCTGCACACAAATGGAAATGGAGCTGTCTCATTCTGATAAGGAAGCTGCTCAGTGGAGACAGCTGCAGGGTCCTTTTAAACTCAAAGACACAGTTTAGCCCAGAAAGGGCTGAGGAAAGTCTCTTAGTTGGAAAAGGCAGTGCCAGTTGAACACTGTACCCTCCCCATTACTTAAGTACTCTGCTTCCCAGAGTCTCTGGGGCTAAGAAAAGAGGAGAGTGACTTTGCATCCCAAGACCAGAAAGCAAGTGACAAAAATGATTAATTCCATCAACTCTACAGATAAGTTCTAGGGCCTCTTCATAGAATGTCTACTAAACTCCAAAGATTTATATAATTCACGAGTATTATAACACAGCAAAAATTAAGCTAATGATATGAATTTATCTATAATCCCAATTAAAACTCTCAAAATTATAAGGCTACCTAATTTTCAGAATCACTGGGAAGTTTTAATAAATGAGGACTTCTGGGCTCACCTCTAGAGATTCATATCCAGTAGGTCTCGTATCTCTCTGCTTTTAGAAATCTATGCTAGTGACTTTGGTGTTAAAATAAGTTTGGAATTCCCAGAACTGAACAGCACTAATCCACATTACCAGAATTTCTGGTAGAGTTTACAACAGGGTTTCTCAAACTATTAGGTATATTAATCACCCTGAGAGCTTGTCAAAATATAGATCCTGGTTAGTATCTCTGGGCTAGAGAAAGAGACACTACAATTCTAATAAGCTTCCAGGGGAAGCTGATACTGTAACTGTACTCTAAGGTCAGCTGTGATCAGCCAACTCCCCAAATCTTAGAGACTAGACACATTAGATGTTTACTTCTCATTCTTCGAAAGCCCAGTGTGGGCTCTATCTCTCCTCTATCTCATAGCTATGTCATTTGGAGCTTTTGGTCTCCAAAGTCACCAGAGTAGGAGATGAAAGGGATGGTGATGGCTGTGTGGCTTTTAAATGCCTCGATCTGGAAGCAACACATGTCACATGCTTGGCATATGGCCCCATTTAACTGCAAGGGAGGCTGGGAAATGTAGACAAGCACATGGAAATTGATATTAGTGGCCTTTGCTCAAGGATCTAATGCTAGACCAGAATAAATCAGCAAACTGTAATATCTACTAGATAAATGTTTGATCTCATCTTTATTTGTTAGTTTTGTTTTCATCCAAACAACATCATTCAACCAGAATAAAATCAGTAGCTCTTTGATTCACTTGGCTCCAACAGAGTGATTTTATTGTCAAATATCCAAAGTCCAGGAAACACCACGATAATATGTTCCATTGTTGCATTGTACACAAAATTATACTGTTTTTAATTATAACATTTACATCCAGTAACACATAAAACGAAAAGCACTAAAAACAGTAATTTCCAGTCAGTGTATCATGGAATAATGGTGGCCTGGTTAGGAGACGTACAAATTCAAAGATCACGCAGGTAAGTGGCCTCACCAAATGGAACACAATTCCTTTCAGCTACTCTGTTCAGCGTGGACCTGTCCACCTGACTGCATACCCACCTGCTGCCATTCTCTTTTGGCAACCTACACTCAGAAATACTTTCTAGCTGTCCTGCTATAAGTAAGTTAACTTTGTTGGGTCTCGATATCTCCCTGTATAAGTGGGCATTTAAAAATCTAATGCTTCATAGAGTGTTGTAATGACAAAGTAGCCACTGGATAAATATTCTCTTTCAAACAGATTATGAAGAAACTGTGAAAGAATAAAAAGGAGAGAAAAGGTGAATCTGAGTATTTTTAAGGGGCCTACTCCAAATTTTATTAACCTTTACTTTGAAGAGTCTGCTTATAGGAGTATTTTAAATGTAGAAAATGTTGAAACAGGTGTGGAATCTTCTACCTGGAGATTCACGGAGCCAGGGAGATCCTCAGTGGTGAGCCAAAGTTCAGTATCAATGGAAAAGAACACCTCTCAGTATCCCTTCTGCAGTATGATTCTGTAATAAATAGTTTCATCACATGTCCTCATTTTTTTCCCTCCAAACCTTGAGATTACATTTATGCAAGCACAACGCCTCTTCTTTTTTCTTCAAAGCTTATAGTAACAGTTCTGCAGGAAGTTGATTCTCAAAGTAAATTTATGATTATAATGAGCTGTGTTTTTTTTGGAAGAACATTCTATTGATTTCTCTGTGACAGATGTTTTTAACATTTGGGAGGCATAGGACACTTAGAGAATTAAAAAAAATATATGTAAACTCCACTTCCCTAGAAAAATTTATATTATCTATACCTATAAATGTTTATATATAATTTCTAGAAGTTCATAAACTTCTAATGCCATGGATTCTGTGCCGCATAGAAAAAACTTTATGTTACCTTTCTAAAATTTGGCAATAGGTACTACTATCATGCAGGAAATACAACAGTGTTTCCCACAGACTGAAGCAAATAAGCTCACAAGTACACAGAAGAGAACTAGCAAGATTAGAGAAATCCCATAAAAATAAGCTACTTTTTATGCATTCCCAGAACCTCTGGTCCCTCATACACTCTCCCCCAAGAAGGAGATTCATTCTTTCTATCATGTCTTCTGTGAAACCTTCCCAGATGCTACCAAATAAAGTCGTCTTTCCTTTATTTTGTACCCTTGCAGGAGAGTCAGCACTTTGGGGCAATGGCTTGCTTACCTATTTCTACTTCTTAAGCATCAAGTCCGCAGTGAGTACTATACACAGTGACGGCACACAGTGAGCACTGAGTGTTTATTCAACAGAGCTGAATGGCAGGCCACATTGATCTATTCTTTTTTGTACTGAGAGTAATTCCATAGTCCAGCAGAAGCAGAATAAGCAGAACATTCCTCACAGACAACCTCACCAGCCCCTCTCGTTCCAGATCATGCTTGACCCAGCATGAGACAGTAGTAGTCAAATTAAACTTTATTTAATACACTTGTCAGTTCTTCAGACAAAGCAGTTATTTCCAAGGTATTCTAAAACAAACGATTCCTTAAACTTGTACGAAAACTGAAGTGAGCAGAAAGACAGGAGCAGCATTAACAGTCCAACCAGCTATACAATTGAGGCCTGAGGATTTCCCATTTCTCTCAAAAACTTGGAAAGCAGTTGCATTCGGCTTGGGGGTGGCTCTGTTGGTCTAAGGAGGAGAGTAACTGGGAATCAGGAAGGGAAACAGATTGCTGGATTTAGAGTCAAATGGTCAGGAAAAATACAAAACACCCAGTTAAATTTGCATTTCAGGCTCACAACACACTCTTTGGTATGTAAGTATGTGTCAAATATTGCCTGAAACATACTTATACAAAAATTTTTTATTCTTCTCCTGAAATTACAATTTAACTACCATGTTCTTCTTTATTTGTATAATCTGGCGATCTTAATTTGAGAGCCAATGCCTCATGGCCAAAATAATAACAGTAATAGTAATAGTAATAATAATAAATAATAAATCCAGCATCACCATCTTTAGTCCTTCTTTAAGAAAATAGCTTTGATTTGAACAACTTCGATTTGCATTTTTATCTACCACGTTAGGAAGACATTACCTTTACTTCTAGGTATTTTTTTTTTTTTCTGATGACAGGCTGCAGCTTTCCAAATCCTTTACATGTATAGTAGATATATTCAAAGGAAACAAGATTCTCTGGTTCCATTTTCTTTTTTTTTTCCTTCCTATCCATTAGGGTGGTTTACGGGGAGGAGCGGCTTATGCCATGTATTCTCGACTGTCTATTCTGCGCTCCCTCCTTGCCGGCATGTGTGGTAAGAGGAGCCCAGCTGTCATCCTGTGGTGTCAGGTTGTGGGGTAATTCCTTTTGGGAAGAGCAGACAGTCCCCTCCCTGAAAGGGGAAAGGCCCCAGAGGTCAGCAAAGGCCAACACCTGTTGGGATTTGATAGCGTTCCAAAGTGAAGTCAAAAGGCCTTGCCTTGCTATTTATATTGGGAAAGGACAAAAGGGCCTTAAAATCTTGAGACAGCTGATCAAGCCAGAGCCCAGTTACATCTTAGTGAAAGAGAACAGATGTGGCCACTACTGAACTATGTATAGAATCAACCTGGGAGTTCTCCCCAAAATGATGGATATAGGGCGTCAGCATGTGTCAAGTCTCCATGGGTCACTGCAGGGATTTCTCTGTTTTTTTTTTTAGTTTCCATACAAACCAAATGTTCTGGATTTATTTTGCTCTTGTGTATTGGACAATATGACATTTTAGTAGTATTCCATTTTAAATTTGAATCTTTTTGCTAGACTCTTAGTCTCTTTCCCTGACAGTTATCTGAGTGGTGTTCTGAGGAAACAAACAAAGGTCGCCCAAGAAGATCTGTGACCCAAATAATAATATTTTAGTAAAACACTAGCTGTCTGCTTAATCTAATTCTTTGTCAATGCCTGCCTGATGTCCCAAATAGTATTACTACCACCTTAAGACCTATGGGTCTTGTAGACAGCCTAAGGAAATTTTTAGGCTTGGAAATAACTAAGGTTTTCCCATTCTTGAGAATCCTCAGGACATAAAGTTGGGATCACATCTACTTCAAAGCAGAATCTGATGCCAGTCACATTAAGGGTTTATTCTGCACAGAACTTCACTGCAAGCTGAATTGTACTCAGTGACCTCAAAACACACAGAAAAGCAACTGGTAAAGTTTCATTGTAGAAAGATCACATCACAGCACTTTCTGAATGGCTTGCCAATGTTATTTCCCTGGCCTATATTTGATATTATTACCTGTCTTTGCAACACCTTCCTTATCAATGTCATTGCTTAAAAACCATACTTACCAACACCAACAACTCTCTCTCCAACATTTTACTCTGCAAACTCCTTTCTTCAGGAACAATTTCAGTATCATTTCTATGTAGTGTACTCATTGCCTTGGGTCTACCCTGTAGGAGCCCTGACCGTGACATAGGCTGATCTTTGGGAACAAGGTGTTAGTCAGGGTAGCTTGAGGCATTATAGGCGGGTGGAGAACCAAAAGGGTTGAAAGGAGCCCAGATTACCCTAAAGTTGGGATTGGGGAGATAAGTCACAACCAGTCAGTAGCAAAGGAAGAACAGAATGAATTTGTAAAACTGGTAACTGAGAGGAGAAGGAATGAGTTTTGAGGAGCAAGTACTTCATGTCTGAAATTGTGTATCAGTGCTCGGATGTCCTTTTTGTTTTGTTCGGTTTGATTTGATTTGGTTTTGTATGTGGTGTATAGTATAGCCCCAACTTGAGATGACAAAGTCCTCCCTGACCAGTCACAATTTATTATTGTTTCACATGTTGATTTTTCCTCTGATACTGTTATCTTCTAGATGCAGAATCCTTGTTTTTTTCCTATATTCTCATAACATCTGCCGCAATGAAAGGAATATAATAGATGTTCAGTGAGTGTTGGTTGGCTGATTCACTGCCAATGGGTCTACAACTCTCAGTCCTTTATCCACAGTTTTTACTTATTGTCTGTGCCACCAGACCATGGTGGCGACAGACTTTCAAGGATTTTACGTCTATGGGGATGTTCAATGATGACATCATATAGACTGCCGTTATGCTTTCTGCTCAAAGGGACAGAAATAAATTATAAAATCAGTGTAATCAAATTTACTTCTTTCCCTGTCTCATATTAGACTTATGTACACGAGAAGCCAATTTCAAGGAAGTATGAAACACAAACCCAGTTAGAACTCTGATTCCTGTTTCAACAACCATAATAAGGTGAAACTAAATTCATTTGGAAATTGAAGGGATTGTTGGCAGGGTAAATGTGCCAAAGGGTTATGAAGCTAATTTAAGTATAATTGTTGAATATAAAAAGTTGAAAATAAAATATCTGAAATAAAAAGAACAAACTCTATAGCTCTGTCATGGGGGTTAAAGAAGGAGAATGAGTAAGGACCTCCAAGAAACTCGTGATTTTTTTTTATGATATTAAATATTTTTTAATAATTTTTTTATTTTTTATAAACATATTTTTTATCCCCAGGGGTACAGGTCTGTGAATCGCCAGGTTTACACACTTCACAGCACTCACCAAAGCACATACCCTCCCCAATGTCCATAACCCCACCCCCTTCTCCCAAGCCCCCTTCCCCCAGCAACCCTCAGTTTGTTTTGTGAGATTAAGAGTCACTTATGGTTTGTCTCCCTCCCAATCCCATCTTGTTTCATTTATTCTCCTCCTACCCCCTTAAGCCCCCATGTTGCATCACCACTTCCTCATATCAAGGAGATCATATGATAGTTGTCTTTCTCTGCTTGACTTATTTCGCTAAGCATGATACGCTCTAGTTCCATGAAACTCATGATATTTTATTGCCTCCATTAGCCATCCTCTCTTTCTTTCATGGATCTTCTTTAATTTACTACCCATTTTGCAAAACCAAAGACAGCAACGTTCCAATTTCAGTGGAATTAGGATTGTTCTTAATTTTCTGTACCTTAGGACCTTGCAACTTATGTGCTCCTATAGCCTATAGCATCAATATCACCAGGGAGCTTATTAAAGATGTAAACTCTGGTCCTACTCCAGACCTACTGAATGAGAAGATGTATTTTAACATGATTCCTGGGCAATTTATATGCACTTATTAAAATTTGAGAAGCGCTGACCTAGGGTAAGCAACACATACAGTACCAGCTTTCAAAAGAATCCATGCTAATTTCTGACAGCATATAGAAATAATCCAGTGTTGATGTTCAGATGAATAGATAAAGTGTGTTATATATATATATACAATGGAAGTTATTCATCCTGAAGAAAAGGAGGAAATTCTGACATACATAACAACATGGATAAACCTAGAAGACTTCATATATAAGTTTTATAAGCTATGAAATAAGCTAGTCACAGAATAAGCTAGTCACATGATTCCACTTATGTAAGATATCTAAACTAGTCAAACTCACAGAAGCAGAGAAAAAAACAGTGGTTGCCAGAGGCTGGGGAAGTAAGGCTGGAGAGTAGGGCAAATAGGGAATTGTTCAATAGGTATAAATCTTCTGTTATGCTAGATGAATAAGTTCTAGATATCCGTTGTACAACATACTGCTTACGGTTAACAGTATGGTATTGTGTACTTCAAAATTTGTTAAAAGAGTACATCTCATATTAAATGCTCTTAACACACCCACAGACACAGACACAGACACACACACACACACACACAACACAAAAGGACACAAAAAAATTTAGGGAGGTGTTAGATATTTCTATCGACTTGATTGTGATGATGGTATCACGGGTGCTTGCATGTGTCTAAACTCATCAAAGTGCACACATTAAATATTTTATATCAATTATATACCTTAATAAAACTTCTTTAAAAAAGATGATCTATACTAAGACAATTATCAATCATTCAACAGAATAATTTCCCCATTTATTCTCATTCCCATATGAGTTTTGGTTTGAACACTCGATCATTTATGCTTATCCCAACAAAGCACTCCCCATTTCCACACAAAGCCTTTGCACAGTTCCTAGAGTCATTGATACAATCAAGTGTCTATTTATTTCTCTGTTGCAGGACCTCAATTTATCACTTGACCTCTGCGGATGAACATGGTCAGCAAGTTGACCCACTGGTCATTAACTTATCATTACGTGTTGCCTTATGTATTTTTCCTTTCGTGGAAGTCATTAGTGTATTCTAGGGTTGCAGGTATAAAGGAAATATTTGGATTTTCTATGTCAACATGATTGACTCTTTCCCCAATATAGGAAGCATATAACTACCAACCTGATTTGTCTGAATAGTACATGAACAATATTTAATTCTTCTAAGGGGGAACCATTCACCCTTCTGGACTCTCCTCTGTTCCCTTAGGAGGCTGACTTCTAGAGACTATATGGGTTAGGCATCTTTGCCTTCTAACTTCTAAGTGGATTTGGCCAATGAAAGGCAAGTGGAGGATACTGAAGAATGAAAAGAGAGAAAGCGCACCTGGGTGGCTCAGTCTGTTAAGCGTCTGACTCTTGATTTTGGCTCAGGTCATGATCTCAGGGTAGTGAGACTGAGCCCTGTGTTGGGCTCCCTGCTTAAGATTTTCTCTCCCTCTGTCCCTCCCCTGACTCATGTGAGTGCTCTCTCTCTCAAAACACAAAAACAAAAACAAAAGAATGAAAAGAAAAAGGAGAAAGGAAAAAAGAGGTCTGGATATTTGTCTGTCCTCTATCCCTTGCAGCCCCTCGTCTTGCTCCTTCAGGGCTAAGGGTGGTAGCAGCTTTTTTGATTTTATTAATATCTGAATGATTCACCATCCATTATAGGTTAGCTTGATCCTGCCCACATCTTTGCAAATAGTGTCTTCATTGAAGTTTCTTTAATTTCCTTTTTGATTGAGTAGTCCCATCTGTGTCCTTCTGGGACCATGGCTGATATAATCACCTTGTTTCTCTGATCCCTTGGCTTAGTGTAAAGAAGCACAATGAAGCACACTATAGTTTTCTGATACTTTTCATTAGAACATCTTTCACTTAACTCCTCTCTGGTCTGTTCTGGGAGTGACCTCTCTTGGCAATCAGTGCTTCTCTAATTTTGGCTACATACTAATCATTTGAGGGATCATATGCTACAATGCAGATTCTGACTCAGAAGTCATGGGTGGTGCCTGAAATTCCTGATTTCCAAAAAGTTCTGGCAGATACTGGCAGATACAGGCTACACTTTGGGCCACTAATTCAAACAATGAATGCCAAGAAGTATGAATAGAGCAGTGGTTCTCAAAGTGTACTCAGTCCTATACCTACAGCATTAGCATCACTTTAGAACAAGTCTATTAGAAACTCAAATTCTGGGTCTCCATCCCAGACTTACTCAAGAAGGTCTAACACACCAACTGCTATGCCCTAACCCCTACAGAAGCTCTAAGGTTGGGACCTCGCAATCTGTGCATTAGCAAGCTCTCCTGGTGATTCTGATCCACACCAAGTTCTAAGGACTACTGAAATAGAACGTAGTACACTTGCAATAACTATTTTTTTAAGATTTTAATTTATTTATTATTTGAGGAAGAGGGAGAGAGGGAGAGCACAAGTGGGAGGAGGGAGAGAGTGAGACGCAGATTCCTCACTGAGCAGGGAGCCCAACTCTGGGCTCCATCCTGGGACTAAGATTGTGACCTGAGCTGAAGGCAGACGCCCAACCAACTGAGCCACCCAGGCGCCCTGCAATAACTATTTTTGAAGTACCATTGTTTCAGTAAATTCACATAAAACAATGTTGATAATCCTTAGAATAGATCTACTCAATCTACAGTGTTGATATATAATTTCAGAAACTGACATTAGCCACACTGACAGAATTTTAAGCTTCTGCTACTGTCATATACAACACTAAGAAGGAAAAGAAAATTACCAATCAATGTGTTTTGAAGATAATAAATTATCCCAAGTTATATTTCATTTCAATCATACACATTGCAAGTCTAGGTTAGATGCTATAATAGATACAAAGATGAGTTAGTTGGGACGCCTGGGTGGCTTAGTTGGTTGGACAACTTCCTTTGGCTCAGGTATGATCCCGGAGTCCCGGGATCGAGTCCCACATCGGGCTCCCAGCTCCACGGGGAGTCTGCTTCTCCCTCTGACCTTCTCCTCGCTCATGCTCTCTCACTGTCTCTCTCTCAAATAAATATATAAAAATCTTAAAAAAAAAAAAAGATGAGTTACTCAATCTTTGCCTTATGGAACTTAGAGTTTCATGGAGAAGAAAAAATGAGCATTATCTAGGGCTGCTGAAAAACTGCCTTCTAGGATTTAAACTACAAAATCAGTACATAAGGAATGATCAGAAGTCTGCAAGAAGGCAGCTTAGAGATGAAATGTTTCTGGGATTTAAGATGGTAAGATGGATAAGAATCAGGTGATTCTTGGATAAAGAAGAGCCATGGAGATAAACACTATGCAGTTCTGTTATATTTTGCTGGGAATGGATTTCCCTGCTGGGAAGCTGCTTTTGACTAAAGGACCACGCTTTTGAATCACGGCATTGCTCTGACTACATGACAACCAAGCAAATCTCTGGCTTTTTCTACCCCAGTTGGTATAAACCCAGAGGAAGAACATGCTTGGTATGACCAGTCCACCAGGCAGTTGATCTCAATCAGAATTAACATAATGGCATTCTGGTCTCATGTTCATACACTTGTGAGTTTACAAATTGTGTAAGTTTGATAGAATCTGGAATACTGACAAGACAGAATTTCTTGATAGTGAGACTGGAATCAATAATTGGGCCACAGCAAATTCTCTGTGCTCATAAAATCTGCTACCTGTAGAATCCCTGTGTGGATAACTTGCCAGACTATACAGAAGATACCCATTTCAGTACATATTCCCTTTAAACCTTTGAAAGCCACACAAATAATTGTATGACAAGGCCACAGGAGTTGCCATAAAAGAGTTCTACCTAAAGTTCAAAGGAAGAATTGAACACATTAGATTGGGGTGGATGCTGAAGATTAATATAGCTTAGCAAATATGTAGAATTTTTTTGTGGAAATATAATTTCCATATATAAAATTTACCCTTTTTAAAGTACACAATTACATCATTTTTTATTATATCACAACGTTGTACAGCTATCACCACTATTTAATTCCAGAACATTTTTATGACCCCTAAAAGAAACACCACACACAGTAAGAGTCACTCCCAACCCCCTTACCCCCAGACCTTGACAACAAGTAATCCACTTTCTCTCTCTCTTTATATATCTCTAAATATACCTACTCTGTATATTTCATATAAATATAATGATGCAGTATGTGGTCTTTGGTGTCTGGCATCATATTTTTAAGATTCACCCATGTTGTAGAATATACCAGTACTCCATTGTTTTTTATTTATTTATATACCCATCCAATGGAATATTGGATGGGTATACCAGATTTTGTTAATCCATTCATCAGTTGATGGCCACTAAGATTCTTTTCACTTTTGACTATAATGAAAAATGTTGCTATGAATATTAAAGTTTTTGTGTGGACATGATTTTTATTGCTTTGACTTTATACCCAAGAGTGTATTTCTGAGTCATATGGCAATTCTGTGTTTAACTTTTTAAGGAATTGTCAGGCTGTTTTCCAAAGTAGCTTCACCATTTAGTATTTTCTCTAGTAATATACAAGGGTTGGCAAAAATCCAACATCATCTCATGATTAAAGACAACAAAAACAATTTCCTAATCTGACCAAAGGCATTTGCAAAAACCCACAGCTATTACCATGCTTAATGGAAAAAGAGTGAAGGTTTACCCCTAATTTTAGGAACAAATCTACTCTCACCACTTTTATTCAACATAGTGCTAGGGATTATTTAACCAGGTCATTTTGGACTAGAATAAAGGAAATAAGAAAAAAGGAAGGAAACAAGGAAGGAAGGAAGCAAGGGAGGAAGAAAGGGAGAGAGAGGGAGGAAGGGAAGAAAATCTAGAAAAAGAAAAGAAGAACTATCACTTTTCTTCATGACATTATCTCCTATTCAGAAAATCCTAAGGAATCTATCAAAGAAAAGGACAAAAACTATTAAAACTAATTAATGAGTTTGACAATTTTGCAGGATATAGGTCAATATACAAAAATTGATTATATTTTTATGTGCCAACAACAAACAAATGGAAATTGAAATTAAGAAAACAGTATCATTTGCAATGGCATTAAAAGAATAACATACTTAGGAGTAAATTGCATAAGTACAAGATTGGCATACTGAAAACTATAAAACACCATTAAAAGAAATTTTTAAAAGATCAGAATAAATGGAAAGATATCGCCATGTTTAATGATTGAAAGAATTAATATTATTTATATTCTCAGACTGATCTCCAGTTTCAATGCAAGGTCAACACTTTTTAATGAGGAAAGAATAGTCTTCTCAACAAATGGTGTTGAGACAGCTGATACCCACATGTGGAGGAATGACTTCTATCTCATACAAAAATTAAGTCAAAATAGATCAAAGACTTGAATGTAAGAGCTGAAACTATAAAACTTTTAGAAGAAAATGGGGGAAATCTTTGTGACCCTTTATTTGACAAAAGATTTTTAAATATGACATCAAAGGCACAAATGACAAATCAAAAAATAGATAAAACTGGACTTTATCAAAATTAAAAACTATCATGTCTCAGAAGACATTGTCATGAAAATTAAAATACAACCCATGGAGAGGGAGAAAATATTTGCAAATCATATGCCCGATAGGGAACTTATTTTCAGAATACATAAGGAACTATTATACTCAATAACAAAATGAGGGACAGAATGAATTATTATTGACAATGATAAAATTCCCACAATTGCTTTTTCAGGCCTATCATTGTGCATGGTATATTGTAGATAGTTAATTGATCCTTATGTAGAACTTAAACAAAGATATCATAAATTAACAACTATGTGCATCAATAAATGGAGAAAAAAACTTTTGTGGAGGCAGGAAAGAAAGTAAAAGAAGATTAATTTATGTTAATTTTGAAGAACTAAAGGAGGTAAAGATGCAGATTATTCAACCAATACTTATAAAGTTGGAGAGAGAGTGAGCTTAAGAGAGAAAGAGGGAAGAGAGTGAAGCTGTGAGTAAGTAAGATCACCAAGGCAGAATGTGTGCAATGAGCAGAGAAGTGGCTATTAGATCAGGAAGAGAAGAAGAAGCCAGGAAAGATCAGTCAGGAAACGGTCAGAGATCAGAAAAAAGCAATATCAAGAGTACTGAAAAGAAAAGTTGGTCAAGAATGTCAAAGATGTTTCTGTAATTATTAAACAGTGCCTCTTTCAAAATTCCCAACAGTTATGTAATTTTTTTTCTTCTACAGAGGTCTAGTTCACACGGGAAAATAAATTAATTGAAGGCTATGTTTAACAACAATCGAATTAAGCTTAGTATAGGGTTAAAAGAGATAGTCTGAAGGGAAGGAAAAAAGATTCAAATCACCCAGTTTAAAAATTAGGACTAAGCAGAGGGGAAAAAATCAATACATGTAATAAATATACAACAAGTATTTAACAGTAAACTGTAATTCTATATTATAGCCAGTTAAGAGGTAACCAGAAAAAAGAATGGGAATAAGAAAGAGAGAAGGGGAAAAGACAGGCAGACATGAAAAATGTGAGGCTAAAAATAGAAACAAGGTAACAATCCCTTGGCCTAGTTGTTCTCAAAGCTAGCTACACATTAGAATTATCTGGAAGTTAAAGAGAAAAAAAAAAGAAAGAAAGAAAGAAAACTTATGCCTGGGCCCATCCCAAGAATTAATAGGCTATAATGAGACCTTGTATTATTATTTTTTAAAAATTAAAAAACAAAAAAATGAAACAAAACAAAATAAAAACTTCCCAGCTGATTTCAAGTGCATTCTGAACTAAGAACTAGTGTCTTAAGAGGTAGAGAGGAAAAATAAAGAGGAAGCTGTAATGAGGTATATTACTTTTGCCCAATCTCATGATCTACTTCAGCTATCACCTTCAAGAAAACTTTAAGATGTAAATTAGCTAACTAATAGCTAACTAATAAAATATAGCTTAGCTGCTTTTTACTTTTTAGGCAGAGAAATGCCTAAAGATGTGGTTTTAATACTAACTGAAGGCCCTACACCAACCACTTAGCATCTCTGGGTTTGTTTCTATATTTGCAAAATGAAAAGGTTTGGCAAGATGATTTTCTAAGGCTATTACCATAGCTATGATTTGGAGAGTATTAGAAAGGGAGAGGGTGTGGAGTCCAGTCAAAATCAGCTCTCTTCCAGACCTATATTGAATGGTCCACTGAGCATATTTAGCATGTATGTGTGCGTGTGTGTGTGTGTATATTTCCATTTTATTTTATTTTATTTCTTTTCAGTGTTCCAGCATTCATTGTTTATGCACTACACCCAGTGTTCCATGCAATACGTGCCCTCCCTCAGGCTGGCTCAAGCCCCCACCCCCCTCCCCTCTGAAATCCTGTCTGTTTCTCAGAGTCCACAGTCTCTCATGGTTTGTCTCTCCCTCCAATTTCTCCCAACTCACTTCTCCACTCCATATATGTTTTTTTAAATAAAATAAAAAACAGAAAGGGAGTGGGGTGGAAAGAGAAAGTCAGAAAAATATAAGAAAATAGCAAAACAGGAGGTCCTAGCTGTCATCCCCCAATGCAAACATTGAGCCATCCACAGACAAAAATATTCAAGTGTAGTAACAGTACCCTGATGAAGTCCAGAAACAAGAAAAGACTCATTGAAAAGGTAAAAACAATTTCACTTACATCATTGCATTTTCAACTTGGCACAGTGTAGAGCTGAGAGGGATCCCACTGACCCACAAGTTCTCCTTTGGGGGAAAGGAAAAACAAGATTACTTGTGGACCCTGACACCAGGTCTACCCACCTGTAAATCCCAGCATTTGGCTCCCCAGTGGACCCCACAAACCAGGCCTGAGTGGGGAAGAGGTGACTGCTTCATCAAATGTGTGGACAGTAATACAAAGCTACAAGGATCACAAAGAATCAGGAAAACATGACACCATCAAAGGAGCAAAATACAGTTCTATAAATTGACCCTAAAGAAATGGAGATTTACAAACTGCCTGACAAAAAGTATTCCAAATAATCATCTTGGAGCACTTGGGTGGCTCAGTCAGTTGAGTGTCTGACTCTTGATTTTAGTTCAAGTCATGATCACAGGGTCATGATATTGAGCCCTGCCTTGAGCTCCACACTGAATGTAAAGCTTCCTTAAGATTCTCTCCCACCCTCTCCCTCTGCCCCTCCCCTGCTCTCCTTCTCTCTCAAATACACACACACACACACACACACACACACAGAGAATAATCATCTTAAATCACCTGAGTGAACTACATGAGAGCACTGAATGAAAAATGATAGTGGGAAAACTACATGAATAAAATGAGAAGTTCAACAAAGAAAAACCATAAGGATGAATCAAACAGAAATCCTGGAGCTAAATAATACAATGACTGAACCGAAAAATTCCTTAAAGAGCTTCAGAACTGAACTCAATCAAGTAGAAGAATCAGTGAAATGGAAGACAGGTCATTTGGTAGTATACAGAAAGAAAAGGAAAATGGGAAAAGAAAGAAAAAAGTAAAGAAAACTATAGGATATATGGGGCACTGTGCATTACAGGAGTCTCAAAAGGAGAAGAGAAAGAGAAAGGGATAAAGAGCTTACTTAAAGAAATAATAGTTGCAAAATTCCAAAATCTAGGGTTGGAAAAAGACAGCCAGATTCATGAAGCTCATAGGACCTCAAACAGGTTAAACTTAAAGAGGTCTATATCTATAATTATTATAATTAAATTATCATAGAGATAAAGAGGAAATTTTGAAAGCAGCAATACAAACACAACTCATAACATAGATGAGAATCCAGAAGATATCAGCAGATTGCTCAGTGGAAACTTTGTAGTTGAGGAAAGAATGGGGTGACATATTCAAAGTGTCAAAGAAAAAACTCATAGCCAGGAATATTATACCCAGAAAAACTGTACTGTAAAAATGAAGGAGAGACAGACACCCCCGCCAAAGGAAAAAAAAAAAAAAAAAGGAATTTGTTACCTCTAGAACTGCCTTACAAGGAGTGCTAAAAGAAAATCTTCAAAATCCTCCCCAAAAATAAAATACCAAGAGCAGATGGTTTCACAAGCAAATTCTACCATTTAAATAATTAACACCAATCCTTCTTTAGCCATTTGGGAAAGATAGAAATATCAAAGGCATCCAAGCCAGCCAAAGACCCCACAAAAAGCAAAACTATAGGCCAATATCCCTGATGAGCATAGATATATAAATCCTCAAGAAATATTAGCGAACCAAATTCAATAGCACATTAAAGAGATTATACACCATGGCCAAGTAGGATTTGTCCATTAAATATAAAGATGGCTGAACATACACAAATCAATCAATGTGATAAACAACATTCACAGAATTAAGGATTAAAAACCACATGATCTGGGCACCTGGGTGGCTCAATGGGTTAAATAAAGCCTCTGCCTTCAGCTCAGGTCACAATCTCAAGGTCCTGGGATGGAGCCCCACATCGGGCTCTCTGCTCAGCAGGAAGCCTGCTCCCCCCACCCCTCATCTGCCTCTCTGCCTACTTGTGATCTCTGTCTGTCAAATAAATAAATAAAATTTTTTTAAAAACTACATGATCATCTCAATAGATGCAGAAAAGTATTTGATAAATTAACATCCATTTGTGATAAAAACTGTCAACAAATTATGCATAGAAGAAATATATTTCAGCCTAATAAAGGCCATATATGACAAAGCCACAACTAACATCATGCTCAAGGGTGAAAGCTGCAAGCTTTTTTCTAAGATCAGGAAAAAGAGTGCCCATTCTCACCACTTCTATTCAACATAGTACTGGAAGTCCTAGCAATTAGGCAAGAAAAAGAAATAAAAGACATCCAAATCAGAAAGAAAGAAATAAAATGACTATCTCTGTTGGCAGAAAATGAGATCTCATATGTTTAAAAAAATCCTAAAGACTCTACCAAAAACAAAACAAAACAAAACAAAAACAAAAACAAACAACAAAAAAACACCACACACACACACACACACCACAAAAAACTGTTAGAACTAATAAAATCAGTAAAGTTGTAGAATACAATATCAATATGAATGAATGAGTACCCTTTTTACACACTAACAATGAACTATCAGAAAGAAAAGTTAAAGTAATCTCATATACAAAAGCATCAAAAAGAATAAAATATGGGGCGCCTGGGTGGCTCAGTTGTAAAGTGTCTGCCTTCGGCTCAGGTCATGATCCTGGGACCCCCGGATCAAGCCCCACATCAGGCTCCCCACTTGGTAGGTAGCCTGCTTTTTCCTCTCCTTCTCCCACTGTTTGTGTTCCTTTTCTCACTGTTTGTCTCTCTGTCAAATAAATAAAATATTAAAATAAAATAAAATAAAATACCAAGGAACAATTTAACCAAGGAGGTTAAAGACTTGTCTAGTTGGGGCGTCTGGGTGGCTCAGTGGGTTAAAGCCTCTGCCTTCGGCTCAGGTCATGATCCCAGGGTCCTGGGATTAAGCCCCACATCGGGCTCTCTGCTCTGCAGGGAGCCTGCTTCCTCCTCTCTCTCTCTCGGTCTGCTTCTCTGTCTACTTGTGATCTCTGTCTATCAAATAAATAAATAAAATCTTTAAAAAAAAAAAAAAGAAAGACTTGTCTAGTGAAATCTATAAAATACTGATGAAAGAAATTGAAAAATACACAAATAAATGAAAAACTATATCATGTTCTTGGATTGTAAGAATTAATTTTAAGATTCCACACTATGAAAAGTGATACACAAATTCAATGATGCAATCCCTATCAAAGCTCCAATGGCATTTTTTTATAGAAATAGAAAAAAACAGCCCTAGAATTTTTATGGATCTACAAAAGACCCCAAATAGTCAAAGCAATCTTGAAAAAGAACAAAGCTGTAGCCAACTTCTTAATCTCAAATTGTATTACAAAGTAATCAAAGTAGTATGGTATTGGCATAAAAATGAACACACAGATCAATGGAACAGAATAGAGAAACAAAAACCATATGTATATGGTCAACTAATCTCTGACCAAGTTACCAAAAACATATAATTGGAAACGAATATAGTTTCTTTAATAAATGGTGTTGGGAAACTAGATATCCACATGCAAAAGAAACTGGACCCTTATTTTACACCATACATGAAAATCAATTCAAAATTATTAAAGACGTAAACGTAAATGTAAGACCTGAAACTATAAAACTCCTATAAGAAAATTAAGAGAAAAAGCTTCTTGACATTGGTCTTGGCAGTGATTTCTGGGACAGGACCCTGAAAGCACAGGGAACAAAGGAAAAATAAGTAAGTGAGACTATATCAAATTAAAAAGCTTCTGTATAGCAAAAAGAACAATCAACAAAGTGAAATGGCAACCTACGAATGGGAGAAAATATTTGCAAACCATACCGGGTAAAGGGCTAACACCCTGAATATACAATGAATTCCTATAATTCAACAGAAAAAACCATAAATAATGTCATTTAAAAATGTGCAAAAAACCTGAACAGACATTGCTCCAAAAAATATACAAATTACCTACAGGTATATGAAAAGATGCTGAACATCACTAATCACCAGAGACATGCAAATCAAAACTATAATAAGGTATCACCGCATATCCATTAGAATAGCTATTATTTTTTTTAAGTTTATTTATTTTTTATTAATCTCTACACCAGCATGGGCCTAAACTCACAAACTCAGGATCATGAGTCACACACTCTACCGGCTTAGCCAGCCAGGTGCCCCCAGAATGGCTATTATTAAAAGAAAAAAAGGTAAGTGTTGGCAAGGACATGGACGAAAGGTAACCCTGGTACACTGCTGGCGAGTATATAAATTGGTACAGCCATTATAAAAAACAGTATGGAGTTTTCTCCAAAAATTAGAAATAGAAATATCATACGATATTTCTAAGTCCCATTTCTGGGTATATTCCCAAGAGAACTGAAATCAGTTTCTCGAAGAAATACTGGCACTCCCATGTTCTTTATAGCATTCTTCACAATAACCAACACATGGAAACAATCTAAATGTCCACTGATGGATGACTGGATCAAAAAATGTGGTATATACGTACAATGGAATATTATTGAGCCTTAAAAAGAAAGAAATCCTGCCATTTGTGACAAGGAAGAGCTAGAAGACATCATACAAGTGAAATAAGTCAGACACAGAAGGTGGTTCTCTGCCAGGACCTAGAGGTAGGTGAAAACAGGGAGGTGTAAATTCAAAGGGACAGTTTTAATTATGCGACATGAATACATCCTAGAGATCCACTGTCCCCCATAATGCCTACAGTTCACAATACTCTGTTATATACTTAAAAATTTGCTAAAAGTGCAAATAATGTTAAGTGTTTTTAATCACACATGAAAATAATAATAATAAATAAAGGGAGTCGAGGAATATTTTGGATGTGATGGATGTTGATGGCATAGACTAGGTGATGGGTTCACAAGTGTATACTTATCTCCAAATCCAAATAAAGGGAGTCGAGGAATATTTTGGATGTGATGGATGTTGATGGCATAGACTAGGTGATGGGTTCACAAGTGTATACTTATCTCCAAATCCACCAAATTGTATACATCAAGTATGTACAACTTTTTGTATGTCAGTTGTATCTCAATAAAGTGGGCTTTTAAAATTTTTAAATGTTCACTGTCCAATCAAACACAAAACAAATGGAGACTTCAGTGAGTTGTTTTAAGGTGAACAGTCTTGTGGCCATCATCCAGGTCAAGAAAAAGGCTGTCGCTAGCCATCTCAGAAGCCCCTCTTGGCTGCTGATCCCAATCATGGCCCATACCTCCCTTCCAACAATAACCACTATGTTGACTTCCACAGCTATCAAATCCCTGTGTTTCCTTGTGGTTTATCACCCACGTGTGCATCCTTAAATCCACAGTTTAGCCTTTGGGCATTTTACTTTAAAACTTTTAAAGATGTTATCATTTTGCTAATTTCTCAGAAGGAAAAGTAGAGTGACCGTTTCCATTTTTACCAAATAAAGTCTTTAAAATTGGAAGGTTATACCTCTAAGTCCCCCCCCCCTTTTATGGAATATAAGAAATGGTGCAGAGGATCCTAGGGAGAGGAAGGGAAAACTGAATGGGAAGAAATCAGAGAGAAGACAAACCATGAGAAACTCAACTACAGGAAACAAACTGAGGGTTACTGGAGGTTGGTGGTTGCGGGGTAGGGTAACTGGGTGATGGGCATTAAGGAGAGCACTTGTGGAGATGAGCATGGGTGTTGTACACAACTGATGAATTACAAAACTCTAGCTCTGAAACTAAGGATATGCGGGACATCTAATTGAATTTAAATAAAATGTGTGATAAAGTGTAAATACAAAAGTACGAAAGAAAAAGTTCCTTTAATTTCAGTGTACATGAGTTTCGTGTTACTTTGAAACATAATTTTTCAAGGCTTAGGGTTTTTTAAAAAATAAATATCAGCAGCTGGGCACTATTACTCTTTTCCATGCTTATGGCCTCTAAATTATTAATATGGCTCCGCTTTTCCCATTATCCACAAATAATCTGAAGTACCTTGAGGCTCAGAAAAACTTAGAATGAAATACTAAGGCTTATGTGGAAAATATATGAGAACTATTTGCCTATTTTTAAAAAAAAGTATTATAAGAGAGCTTCAAATTCTGAATCCTATTCTCATTTCTAGGTAGAGATACGGAAGGAGCGGAGGAAAGCAGAAACAGGACAGAGGATGGGACACCCCACCACCCCACAGCTTCATTAGCCCACCCCTTAGGGACAGACGGCAGTCACTAGAAAATTCCTGGCTTTGCAGCCTCTAGGCCAACCCTGTGCCATGCGTAAAAATGACTAATGAGAATTTTGCCTACATCTGAGGCTGGAGGTCACACCGTTTCGACTTTTTATGAATGCTTGTCTAGCTTAGGCCACTGCAGAGGGCCAAGGCCCGGAGGACACAGGGAGAATTAGACAATTTAGTTGCACTGCTTAGACCCATGATCTTCCCATGTGAGCATAGCTCAGAAGCCACCTTTTTCATTTTAAGGTAAAGAAGATCCATACATTATGGGAATGTTTATATTAATGGATTTGGCTTGTCTCCAGCTTTCTTTCAAAAAAAAAAAAATCCAATTCACAGTAGCATTCTGTTTCAAGAAATATGAATGAAACAAGACCCAGTTTAAATATCACATCCTCTTGTTCTCCCAGTCAGGATTCCTTGTCTCTTACCTGTGCTCTTCAAGGATTAAGATAGTTAACTCTTGCATCAGATATTAGCAGCAGGCTAGGTGTGTTACATGAGTTTACTGCTTGGGCAGTAAGAACTATTCTTTCTCCATTTTTAAGAACAAAACTCAGGCTAAAAGAGGTCAATCCATTTGACCAAGATTGCTCAGCTGGTAAGTGGCAGAACCAAAATCCAAACACAGGGTGTTTAACTCTGGTTTCCACACTACAAAATACTGCCTCCATTAAGTACATCTTCTTTAAGATCATTTCATTTGCTGATTATAAAAGCTACACATAACCACTGTAGGGAATTTATACAAATAAAGAAAATATTAAAATAGAAATGTTAGCTTTCTATAATTTTAACTACTTAAACCTCAATGTGTATTTTGATGATTTTGTGGTATTTTTTAAACTTTCACAGAAGTTGTTTCACTTGATTACTGTATCATTTGCACTTTTCTCACATCATTGAAATCTTCATGAACATAATGTTAACTGGCTTAATAATAGTTGATCATAACGTACAGAAACTTTCCCTTCTACTGGACATTGAAGTTTCTCCTTCTCTGCTGCTATAAATAACCCTAGGGTGAGCATCTTACAAATCTTTGTTCCACTTTCTGATTTCTCCCTTAGGAATAATCTCCTCTCTTCTCTGGGAACCATCTGCTCCACCCACACACGTCCCCTATTTTTATAGTTAAGCTGCAGAATCCTGCCTTTCTGACCATAACTAACTGGTACAATGTTGTATACAAGACCCAAACTGATTTATTTATTTTTGGAATTTGGACTCTTAACCTGAGACACACAAAAACTTGAGTGTTATTCCTAGCCAAGCCACATGATTGGCAGCATTCTAGAAGGACAGACCATTATCTCTGGCTGATGCAATCCCCAAAGCTGTTCTGGTATCTTGTTCTTCCCAGAGCCTGGCTTTTGAACCATTCATTTGTGTCCCCAGATTCACTCAGCATCCTCCCAATAAACACCCTTGTCTGGCACACTCTGATTTGTTTTAGTAACTCTCAACCAAAGAAAGTTAACTAGTAAAAACTGCACAGTAATATTTCTTAAAGAGGTATTACTTGGTCAAAGTAAATTTAATGTCATCCATGCATACTGCCCCATTTTCCCCAGAAATTTCTAAAGTTTGCAAACACATGGGAAGATACTATTATACTTAACATTTTTGCCAAATGTGAAGGCAAATAATACTACTTCATTATGTTTACATGTGAATTTTTTAATTACCAGTGTTTAACATTTTTCTGCATTTATTATATTTATCAATATCTGTGCCTATTCTTTGTCTTTATTTATTGTGGTCTAAGGAATTTGTTGTTGATCTCTACAAGATCTTTCTATACTGAGAATGTCAAACTTGATTAGAGGACTTTTCACATTTCACTGTAATTATGTAACAATGTATCTGCCACTGCTCTCCCGCTACTGCCTTGCAAGTATCCTAAGTATTGTTGGACTGAACTGAATATATATCTTGCATTAGTCATGATAGGCTAGCTTATGCTGTGATAACAAATAGGCCAATATTTCAATTGCTCAGCACAAAACAAAACAACAACAACAAAAACGGGTATTTTTGTTCAGGTTTGACAGAAGTGGGAAGAGTCTAACATTAAACACTAAGTGAGCCAGGTTGATAGAAGTTCCATCTTGACTCATGCTTCCATGAGCACTGTGGCAGGACAGGGAATTAGGATATTTGTGTGCTCTTTCTGCCTGGAAGTAATGTACATCCTTTCTGATTATATTTCATCAACCAACAAGCCATGTGGCCATGACAAACCTCACACTGGCAGGGATGTACAGTCATACCAGGTGCGTAGCATGAAGTGAGAACCAGAATACGTGTGAAGATTCCTAAATGTCTACCTTCCTGTACATTCTCTCCATTTCTCACTGTTTCACCTCCTGGAAACCTCCTTCTCCCCCATACATGCAAATTCCATCAATCCCTCAAAGACCATCTCGAAGCCCGTCACTCCTGAAGTCTTTTCTTATCTCCTCCGGAGAGAATTGTTCTCATTCTCCCCTGAGCTACATTAAAATCTTACCATAGGACACTCATGTCTTCCTATCTGGAATTATAGTCATTTATGTATAATCTTCCTCCCTCCCACAGGATCCTGAGTTCTGAAAGGGAACGCTCTGTATCCAATTGGTGATCATATACTTCACAGGGCGTAGTCTAGTACCCAGTACATTAGGCTCCCCATAAATGTTGACTGAATGAAAAAAAAATGTGTAGTTCATAGCTTACACATTTTAATTTGGGGGTAATACTAAAATCTTGTTGTAACTCACTGTGTCAGTAAGAATTATATTCTTAAACATGCTAAGCTTAAAATTAGCATGATCCTTGACTTTCCTGAGGTCCCTTAATTCAATGATTTATTGAGAAACATGGTAGCTAGACAGTGCTTGACAAAACTGAAAAGTTCTTTCTCTTTAGATACACACGTAGATGACTGGAATTGTAGAACTTTTCAGAAAGGACTTGTTTATTGATAAGTGTATCCTCAATGTAGTCTTGAGTCAGTCATGGTTTTAAAGTTTTGCTGTTCTTACTTTTAAATATAAATCACTGATAGTTGGGATGCCTGGGCAGCTCAGTGGGTTAAGCCTCTGCCTTCAGCTCAGGTCATGGTCTCAGGGTCCTGGGATTGAGCCCTGCTTCCCCCTCCCCTCTCTGCCTGCCTCTCTGCTTACTTGTGATTTCTGTCTGTCAAATAAATAAATAAAATCTTTTTAAAAAATCACTGATAGTTAATCTTCTCCCATTTATTTTGATAATTTGTTTACTCGACCCTATATAAGGTTTCTGTAATTTTACCTAGTTCTTTATATACACACATACATATGTATATATGTAATATATGTATATATGAACACACATATAAGGTATACATATGCAATGTGTGTATGTATTTATATAGACACATAACATGTATACACACACAGACACACCCCTACACTGTATGTGCATACACAAGCACACATGTATATAGGGTCTTTACATTTAACGTTTCTCCAGATCTTCCTATGGCAGATTTTTATCATTCACTCAAATGCATCGCCTCAAATTCCTTCCCTGACAACCCAGACTAGAGAAGCATCTGACCACCCTCACAACCCTCACCCTCCCACTAAATTCACTGTTATATTTAGATTATATTATTACCTGAAAATCTCATATATATGTGCCCATTTTGGTTTACATCTATTGCTATTCTTATCACACCTACAGTCAATCTCTTCCTACTAAAATGCACTGTCTTAAAAGGAGGGATTTTTTTTTTTAACTATTATATTGACAACAAGCAAACATTGTCTGGTATGGAGTAAAATAAATATTTTTTCAGATCAATGAGTGAATGAATAAGAGTCTTTCTGGGATGACTGGGTGGAGTGCAATGTCATTCTCTTGTAAAGAGAGTGCAAAGGCAGAAGTAATGTCAGAGGAATGGTGAGTGTATCTTTGAGCATGTCAAGTGTGATGTTCCTATGTGATAATCAGATGAAGGTGTCAAGTAGGAACTTGGCTTCATGGTTCTGAAGTGTAGATCAGGAAACAGAGATGTGGAGGTCATAGATTGTAACTGTAACCATGGGAATGGCTGTAATTCCTGCATAGGTGTGATAGCATAAGAACAGAAAAGGACAGATTTTGGCCTCCCAGACCTTCCTCTCTCTGATGTCTGCTCCTCCCAACAGCCTCAATAGGCAGCAGTCCCAGAAACCTTCTCCTCTTGTCAGAGCAAATGGCCTTGCTTCTTTAATCTCATTGGCCTCACGATCAACAAAGACAGCTCAGGAGTGCGGGCCCTGTATAGTCTATTTATCCCAGTCTGTGAGACTTGTGTTCATCCCTGATGTTACAGATGTAGGAGAATCAATACATCCCACGGGACCTTACAGAAGCGGAGAGCAGACCCCACTTGCTTACTCAAACACTTGCTCCCAGCCCTTCTGGCAAAATTCCCAGGAAGAAAAGACAGGGATGTGTGAAGAGTGTTTTATCGGGGATGCACAGCGGCAGCCAGCTGTCTCTCTAATGATTATTTGTATTCATACAGAGATCTGTTCAACAAAGGAATTCAGGCTCCAAAGGAACTCCTCCTTGGTGATACACACCACAGCCTTGCAAAGTGTTTTCATAATTTACTGTATCTCTGCCCTAGAGCTGTTTGAAGCACAACATGTAATTCAGAGCTTCTAAGAATAAATACAAGTTAAGGACACTGAGTCATAGCAACCTGCCGGGTGACTCCTGAAGACTGATTCTAGCACCAAAAATCACATGCCTGTTTCCTAATTTTCATTCCAGAACTCTTCCTATGTCTTTACAATGATATCCTAAAAGACTTCATCTCCCTCCTAAAAGTTGTATCAACCTCAGCTCATGAACCAGTATTAATACCATTCAAGGTATTAACTTAGCCAGTAAACTGAAACCAAGAGAAGGTGGATTTTGTCCAAAACCATCTGCTTCTCTTTAACCTTTACACCCTATCCATCGAACATTACATGCCGAGGTTAGACATTAGACATCAACTATCCACAGGTTGCTTAAATTCCCTTCCACAGTTTGCTCATGGAGTGTTCATCCATTTCTGCTTGGATGCCCCAGGGATGCGAGATTCACTGTCTCCTAGGTTAGTGCATTTATTTAGGTAGATTAGGCAATTCCATGTGTTGGGCTGAAATCTGCTGCAGTATATTTTGTACTTACTAGTTTTAGTCCTGCCCTCTCCAGGCACCCAGAAGTCTGGAAATGTTCTTCCACTGAAGAGTGCTGCAGATTAATAAGAGAACTATCCACCTTTGTGTCCTCTTCCCATCCAGCGTGAATCTCCTCCTTTCCTTCAGTATACCCACATGCATTCTCGGTTTGCCAGTTTCTGCTCTGGAGCCCGGGGCCCTAAACAGCCCGTTCTCCCTCAGGTGCGCTCCTCCCAGCACAGAGCTGGGTTCTGTTAGTGCTGTCCAGAACCTCATTAGTCTTTTTGGCAGGCATACCACACTATTGATTCAGACTGAGCTTACAGCCAACTATAACAGGATGTAAAGGTGTTTAACATCCCGCTGTTAAATGATGTCTCCTTTATGCTGTTCTCAGGAAGCTAATATCCTGATCCCAAGTGCAGGACTTTGCATTTACTTGTGCTAAATTTCATCGCACTGAAGTAGACCCATATTTTCTGTTTGCCTTTCAATATCCTCCCTCAAGTCAGTAATAAAGATTACAAACAGGACAGGGTCAAGAAGAAATCCTGTGACAAGGAGACTAGGTCAACACTGATTCAATCATTAATCCCTTTGGACTCATTCAACCAGTTACTAAACCACCTACCTATACTCTCATTGGCCCTCAGCCCTGCGTTTTGCCTTATGGGCTATAGGAAAGATGTTTTCAAACATGGGCTAAAATCCAGACTCACTGCATTCACAGCAATCCTCCAACAGTGGGTTGAGTAACTTTATCAATTTAGCCTCTACTCAACAGCTTAAAACCCAACTTTAATCATCAATTAAATAAGTTCAAAATATCCACTGGTGTATTTGACAAAATTGGTAATTGGGGCTTTTATCTGATGGATGCAATCATAATTTTGGCCTAATCCTTGTTTTATATTTAATTATTTTGCATGTGCTGATGCATGTACCATTTGGAGCCATACCACAGGCCCCTGGATCGACCTCTGGATAGAGTCTAACTGCCCTACAGCCCACAGCCCCATCTCAGCAGAAAGCAGCCAGAGCAAACATCATCCCATTCACTAACAGCAGTTAGGGTTACTTTTCTGAGGGGGTAGAGGGGAGGAAGAATGAGTAAGGAACAGGTGGGGCTGGGTAGGGAGAGAGAGGTAGGGGGCCATGGGATCAGGCTCACAAAATTCAAAATGGGGAGATGAAAGGAAACCAGAGATAAGAGAACAAACCAGACCATCCTGTCCTAGGTGTCAGAGGTGGGGCCTTGGCTGGTCACAAGTAGCTGTTATAACAAGAATTACTGGACCCTAAAAAGGAAGTAAGCCATTGAAGATATTATTATTACTAGTCCTTACTCAATGGTGTTATCAATCATGATGTTAAAAAGATTAAAGTACCCTGGTCAGCTTTCTATAAAAGACCATCTCTAAAAGCCCTCAGTGGCAACCCCATTGGGACCCCTCTTACTCCTGAGAGCTTTTTCTGTATCCTTGCTTAATAAACTTCTATTGCTCTACTCAATAAATAAATAAGTAAATAAATAAATATTAAAATAAAATAAAATATCATTTTTAAATACTGAAATGATTCACAGTAACTTGGTCTTTTGGGTGAGATCCAGGCAGCCTTGAATGGGCTCCCTGTTTGTAAATGCACAGCTAGGTGCCATCTCAGGTTTCTGTCAGAACCCATTCTGTACCACTCTGCCTCTGGGTTCTGGGTGCATTTCACCTTTAAGTCAGCATCAGAAACCTGAAGGCTACTGGACAGGTCCTTAGTTCTCCTGGAAAATTACTTAACATGGTGGGAAAAAAGATAGCCTCAGGTTTTAATGCTTTTCAAGGGCAGGAGGATTAATGATCACATAGCTATAACGGTTACTCTGAAAGCAATCTTGCCAACTGTGCATCACAGGAATTGCCCCCAACTGCCTTCCCCAGGCCCCCTGGTACACGATGCATAAAAGAGGTGTAATTCTTTAATGTTTTGGCTAAGGAAGTCAAGACACTGATGCCTTTGCTTCCACAAAATACTCAAGATGAGCCAGAACAATTTCCTCCAAACTATCATCTTTAAACATGTGCTAAAATATCACCCAAGCAATGGTTCCTCACAAGATAGTCCATGGTTCCAGAACTGGTCAAAACTTCCTGGAGGTCCCCCTTTCCGCTGGGGAGGTCACCACCAGTCTTTATAACAACAGTAGTGTTGCAAGGGACTCCAGAAATTCCCAGATTCCTTCTTCATTTTACAGAGGAAAATTCCCAGAGATGCTGAGTAAGCTCCCAAAGGTTACAAAGCTAGGTAAGCACAAAGGGCAGAACAAGAATTCAGGTCTTTTTGACTCAGAATCCAATGTCCTCCTTACTGCTACAAAGAAGAGATGTAAGACAAAAGAAAGGAAGAGCCAGCAGTGTTCCTAACCACACAAGAAATCTCCAGAACCATTATTTCTTGTACATCATTTCCATGAGAAACGAAGAATTGGAGGGCATCTCTGATCAACTTCCTCTTCACATAGAACTAGGGGTAATGGTCATGTACATCTCTGCTCCAGCATTTCTGGATTACTGATAACTAAACATCAACATCCTTTTGACCCAGGGTGGTTCCTTCTATAGCACTGGATGAGAACGGAGCAAATTGCTTGCAAACTCTGCCTTTTCTTTCTTTCTTGCCCAGTGTGTGCCACTAGCAAATCTCCCCAAGTTTGTAGCTTGTCGCCAGTGTGTTATTAGCTGCTTGCACTTCTTTACTTTGTACTCTCATATAAAGAGAACTCCAAACCTTAGAAGTCTGTTTTATTTTTCAAAAACACCACCACGAAAAGCTTTTCATTTTTTTTAGAAAACTGTAAAATTGCCTTTAATCATTTAGCTATCAGAGAACTCAGAGGCTTAGGTAATACATAAGAGAAGAACAAGGAACCATTCAGCAATTCAGACAGATAAAAGGAGGAACACAGTCCTCCAGCCTAGTTCCAGGAAGAAATGCCAGATACAAAACCCTAAACTCCCACAAAATGAGGAGCCTGAAAGTCTCATAAGATACTCAACCCGAAGGTACTAACTTAAAATGTAGAGAGATGAGGGCAACCTTGTCTTCCCCATCAAAGATCCCCAAACCAGACCAATCATCAAGGTCATCCTGGATGTTTTTTTCACAAGTTCCATTTCCACAAGTGGATCCCAGCATGTGTATTTTATCAACGTACGTAACTTGATTCTTGTAAGTCTGCTTGAAATCATCTAGAGATGATGAGCTAGAAGCTTGAAGATTTTACTTTAGAGTCTTATACCTCTTTTAGTATAAATATCTGTAATAACAAGGAGATAATAATGCCTTTTGTATAAAATATCTTGACATGGGAAAAACAGGAAGAAATTTGTATGTGCAAAGGGTATTTTCTAGAAAAACACTTCAGCAAGGAGTACTATGGCAGAGTCAGATCCCTAGAAAGCCAAACCAATCCTCTTTACTTCTGCAGAATAAGACTTGAACAACTGTTGAATACTGAAAATTTAACAGTATACATTGTGTGCAGTGGCTCTCCAACATTCAATAAGGGTTTTACTCAATTTAAAACCTGGGGGAAATGGATCTATTGTCTCAAGGGCACTGACTTGTGTCCATGGAGAGAGGAGCTTCCCTTACATCGAGTTACATGCCACCTCATGGATTCTCAGATGCAATGTCAGCAACTCATAACAAAGGCAGTAGAGGTAGAGACACATTATTTAGTACACTCATATCGCACTTCTCCCTGGCCATATAACTAGACAATGTTTTCTACCCTGCCTTGCAATTAGACATAGCCTTTGACAAGTTCTGGCCAACAAAATGTGGGTGATAGGACACTTATAGGCAGTACAAAATCTGATAAAAAAAAAAATAATCTAGCAGTGAAATGAAGGCTTAGGCGGTGACAGAACCAGAGTAGGGAATGCTGGATTCCTGAGTACATGTGTAGACAGGAGCCCTACCCTACACTGGCTGCCAGTTAGACTTTATCTCAGGAAGAAATAAACCTCTAATGTGTTAGCCACTGATATTTTGGGGTTACTGGTTCTAGCAGTCAGCCTTCTGTGTCTCCTACAGAAATCAGGACAGAAAGTGGGATGCTGGTGTGATGAAAGCCTAAAGTGTGTGGTGTTGCTTTTGTGGTCCAAGAGCAGACAGTATGGAAATAAATAAAGCAAGCTAGAGAGTTAGAAAGCCTTGATACTCTCCAGCCAAACATTTCATAAGTTTCATCTGCAGTAACAGAAAGACCACATGCTTCTGAACCTGAAGCTGTGAGGAAAGCGGATGGAAAGACCTAGAGGGAAAAGCATGTTGATTACTCTTAAGTACCTTCAGTATTGGAGCTTAGGCAAGAAAGGAGTGCTCTTCATGCAGACTGAAGGGAATGGAAAAAGTATAAAGATCAAGAATCTCACAGATTTGGCAGAGTTGACTGGACTGTCTCGTACAAACAGTAAGAGTGAAGACTGGACAGGATCCTAAGTTACAGATGTCCTCTAAGACTTCTTGCTCACATACTGACTTTGGACCAAAGATCAGCATAACGGAGTATCTTGGTATCCAAGCCTACTGTTTCAGGGAGGTTCAAGTTAGCTGCCAGGAAGTTGCGAAAAAAGAATAGAAAGAAATCAAACTGGAGCATTATGTTTAGGGAAGAATTTGCATACGGTTACTTATTAGAAGAAAACAGGTCAGAAGTCTGCTGAGTCCCTGAGTCAATTATATTGCCAAACTAATCACAGGCTTGTACTAATGAGAATCCTGATTGTTTAAGGTTTAAAAACATTCTTGAGCTCCTGAACTTACGTGAGCAGGAAGCAGGCCGTTAAGGCTGTAAAGCTTACAGAAAGACTATATTGCTTTGTGTACACTTGAGATGAAACCATGGAGGAAAACAGAAGGAAAAAACTTCCAGTGGATAAATCAAGGGTCATGGAAAATGGGGAACACAGCACAGACTCTGGATCTGACCAAGTCAATTCCTCTGCTATCAGGGAAGGGCTCCTCAAAAACGTCTGGCCAGGAAGATTTCAAAAGTATAGCGGACCAGTGACTGCCTCGTATAGTCCATTCTGCCCCTTTTTAAATAAACATGTAAGTTGTATATAGCTTGACCATTGCCAATTGAGGGAAAATACGGTGCCATGGAGGGGTGAGGAGTGGAAAATGATAACTTGTTTTTTCACTTCAGAGGTCATCAGAGGCTCCATATCCAAGCCTAATTAGGATTTTCAATCGCCCCGAAGTCCTGGACTTTGAACTGAATGTAGGAATTGGCTGGAACTTAGGGGAGTCCCCCTAGGCAAGGGAACAGTGGGTTCTATATATGGAAGGATGACTGAAATTAATATTTAGTGACCAGAAGATAGACTGTGGCATAGATTAACTAGCCACAAAATCTATTTTCCTGCTGTGACTCAACCAGACTGCTTCTCCAGTCTCTTTTGCATGTGGTCAGGTTCTGGCAGTTAGGAATATGAGCAGAAGTGATGTGTCCACTTCCAGGCCTGGATCGTGAACAGTCCCAATGTGTCAAACTCACCCTTTCCCCTCATTTGCTAGCTGTAGGCAGAGAAATCAACAGAAGACTCCAGAAGTGGCAAGAAGGAAGGAGCCTAAGTCTTTAAAGGCAGAACTTCTGCCCACCCGCCAACACTGACAGCCTTGATGTGAGCAGAGTAAACTTCTGTGTGAAGCCACTGAAATCTGCGGTAGTTTCTTCCAGCAACAAGGCTTCCCTTACTCATACATGTAGGCAGGGCGCCAACCACTCATACTTAGAGGATCGTTAATTGAAGGAAGACCCAGAGACATGGACCTCTGAAGTAGGTATCTATTCTTTTTCTTCCTGTGAGTCAAACACTGAATCACAGGATAAGAAGGATCCTGTTGTGTAATAAAGGAGGCCTGATTTTAAATCTATGGTCTGCCACAGATAAGGAGCTAGGTGCTGGTTATCAGATCACTCTGCCTGCCTCTCTGCCTACTTGTGATCTCTCTCTGTCAAATAAATAAAATAAAATCTTAAAAAAAAAAAAATCACTCTGAACTAGTTACCTTCTAGAGTTGATGCGAGGATGGAATGAGGAAATGTGAAGGCACTTAGCATAATTTCTGGCAGTGTTCTCTTCCTTTCTTCTTTCTATAATAATAGAGCAATGCTTATTGAACTCTTTCTCTGCAAAAAGTGCTCTAAGCACCTTAAAAACTTTCTTTAACTGTATCTGAACTATATAGAAAAAGCAAGTGTAGCTGTACATCTGATCCTGCCTGATGTACTCAGGGAAACTCAAAAGAAGCAGGCCCCTCAGGTCTCCATTTTCTCCTCTCTGGTATCTGCTGAATTGGCCTCCCCATCCCATTCAACAGACACATACTTGGGAGGGAGAGTAATGATTTCCATGCCTCCTATTGGGTGACCCGGTAACAGTGGTTCAGAAATCCAAGAATAAACCACCCAACAGAGCATTAAATCTAGAAATTCTCATCACTGATCATGTCTTCAGCAAACCTGAGAGCAGAGTGTACCTTCTGGATTGTGGGGTCCCCACAGCAGGAGAAGATTCATCCAGGAGCTGAGAGTTTGCAATGAGTATTCAGGGACACGGCTTCTTCCTGGCCAATGGCACACAGCCCACATGTCCAACTGATAGGCTTCTAGCCTATTTAGGAGATATCCATCTTTTCCTCTCTTGCTGCTTCTCTTCTTTCAGTGGTAACCTTACTGTGGTACCATTGTCAACATCAAGTGAAGGCTTATTAAGTCTTGACCTTTTGCCATTTTGTTTACTATTTTGGTTTTCTTATCCCTTCCTAATCCAAAATCAACTGTCAGCTAAACTTTTTTTTTTTTTTTTAGTATAAAAGTCAGTAGCAGCAGAGGCAAAGCTTAGCTGAATGTAATAGGTACAATTAAATTGATAGTCCAACCTTCAGCATATATTAGTGCCAACCACTTCCCTGTACACACATGCACATGCACACACCCATTTTACATCTACTGTTTACCAGAGTGATTTTCAATTTACAAGTGGATCCAATTCAAATTTTCCCTTTTTTTAAATAATTTTTTTTTAAACTTTATTTATTTATTTGAGAGAGAGAAAGTGAGTGAGAGAGAGAGCACGAACAGGGGGATTAGGCAGAGGGAGAAGCAGACTCCCCACTGAGCAGGAAGTCCAATGCAGGATATCAATTCCAGGACCCCAGGATCAACACCTGAGTATAAGGCACATGCTTAACCAGCTGAGCCACCCAGGTGTCCCCAATTCAAATTTTCAAGTGATTTAAGCTATTCCTCTTCATTCGCCATAAGTTCTTACTCAAGCTTCTCAAATGCAGTTGTAACATATGGTGATTAGATTTGTTTGTGCATTTTGTAGATGAGTGCTTAATTTGCAACATTCATTAATACCCACTAGAAGAAAATCAAAGAGGAATAGTCTGTTCTGTCAACTCCCAGAGAGTTACAAGTTAGTTTTCCAAGGAAATCTGTCTCATGTTCTTTAAAGGAAGCTGGGAGAAACACCTTACCTGGACAGAGCAGAAGCCACCCTGTCTGGTATGAAATCAGCTTAGTGATCTTCTAATCATTGTTGGTAAAGAAAAGTGTGCAGAATACTCTGTGGGTTTGGGTAAAGTCACTCCAGACATGGGCCATTGTTGTTTTTTGTCCCTACAATGATGACTGTAAGATATTACAGTAGTACCAGTGGGACAAACTTTAAAAGGAACTCCTGACCTGGGAGTTAGAAAAATCACATGTATTCAAAAGAGACACTAAATAAGCAGAACTTAGTTGATGGAATTATAAAGTAACTCTTTTCCTCTGACTACCTCCTTAAAATGTGTTCATATATAAGGTGGAAGGGTGTTCTTTTCCAAGCCCATGGATAAAAACACAAATAGTTCCACGACTTTTTTTAGGATGAATGTAATTCTATATTCATCCTAATCTCAATGCTGTGTTAATAAAAGTGTCTACTCCTACATTACCACAGTTTCAAGTTAAATCCTTTCCTAGCTATAAGCAGGAAGCTGGAGAAAAAAGAGCATGGTCCTTCTTTTCTCTTTTCCTATCCCATGCTTTCATCCCTCCCTCCTCTTACTAACTGTGGTTTCCGACCACCACCCCCCCCCACTCAGGGTCAATCTGAGGAAGGAAGGAGGGACACAAGGATGTTCTGTTTGAACGGATACTGTTGTAAGATGCCTACATGGCTTCTGAAACTGACCTACTCTCTAGCAGGAATTTTTTTTTTTTTTTTTTTTTTTTTTGCTTCCCCAGGACCACTCTATGACCAGTGTTGGGGATTTTTAACCTGTAGTTCTCATAGAGTAGTTGACTCATTATTCCTGATCACGTTACCTAGCCCTCCTACACTCCCTAGGAGTCCAGAAATATGTTGAACTTATTTTTTTGCCCCTTTATCTCTCTACTGAACAGGGTCTCATGGGAGCCCATGCTGGTTTTCTTTTGAGGTGGCCCACTGTGAGCCACAGGAGGTAATTATCTGTTCTTTGTCCTCATACCTCTGGGAGTGTAGGCTGGGAGTATAGGCTGATCCTAAAGCAGCCCCCTTCACTTGAGCTCATCTGTCAGAATCCACACTGTCCATCTCTCTCTCTTTCAATTTTTCAGGTAGAAGTCAGACATAAGTTTATTTTCCTTCAAAGGGAATACACATCAAATTCTTCCAGTCAGCCTCTTGAAACCTTTTTTCTTGGCTAGAGAGGAAAGAGAAGTAGCCCTCCACCTCTCCTCCTTGATGGAAACAGGATTCAACAGTACAAACCTTCTCAAAGAAATCCCTCTGGAAGTCCTACCCTACGATCTTCAGCAAACTGGCACTTTACATTCTCACTGTGGATGAGGGGGTCCCAAACTTGTACACACTTACCACTTAAAATTTGGGTCCTGTGGGATCACATGATGAATGCAAGAGTCATTGATAATTTGACTTCCCACACAAATATGCCATTGAGCATTTGGGGGAATACTTGTTCAGTCCTCTTCTTTTGCTTAGAACCACACTTAAAAACACATACTTTGGGAAAGTAGAATTATACTGTACATATAATTTGTAAACTGTTCTTTTTCCTCAAATATTCTGAACAACTTTCTGAGTCAATAAATGTATATTTACATATTTGTATGTGGTTGTTCCAGATACCATCTTTGGACATACCACTCCTGACCCAACAAATTATTTACTGTTAGGTTATTTTTCAACGATTCCTTTACATAAAAAACACTCTTATGAACATATCTGTTCATAGCAAAATATAAATAATAAAAGCAGAATTAGACCTCACAGTAAAAATAAGTAAAATATAAACCCTACCATTTAGGAGAAGTATTTCAAGCTGTAATCAATAACCACAACATGCACATTGTCAGAAATTAAGGACCTAAGAGCATATTTTGACTAAATGTCCTATAGAGAATCCAAAACTCACAAAATGGATTCCAAAAGACCCATTTTCACAATTTTCCCCCCAAAGCTAGCCTTTAATTCTCACCATTCTCACCTAAAAATATCACTATATTCTATTAATGCTACTCCAGAATTACTTTCTGCTTGTGGTCCTGTGTCCCCTTCTCCTCTATCATTTCTTTCATTCATGTCATCACCATCTCCCACCTAAACTCTATAATCACCTCCAGACCCCTCCTTACCTTCCATTCCCATGGATACCCTTAAAGCATATCAATTCTTGTATTACTTCTGGAGTTAAGTTCTATGCTGGTTTCAGAGGCTAAGAAAGTCAAAATGCGTCTCACAGCAATTCAAGGCATTCTCGATGGAGCTCATTCTTGTTTCCAGGGTTATGTTTGACTCTTTCGTTGTCCCCACACTGCAGTTTATGCTTTAGCTATGCCCAGTTTCTCACTGATTCTGAGACACATCGAGGTTTTCTAATGGTTTCTGTACATACATTCCTTCCTTTGTCTGGAGTGATCAAGCCTTGTTCTTTATTCATCTTTCAAACTAGTCCCTACTATCTCCTATCTATTCTGCTGAAATGGCTAGGTGGTATCCATTGCATGCTCTCTCTCCCTCTCTCTCTCTCTTTCTCTTTGCTAGTTCCCAGTACAGTGTTTAGTTTCATTCTTGCCTTTATCATGTTGTATTGTTTTTTCTTTGGCCTGCCTGTGTCATCAGACTGAAAGCTGCTGGAAGGCAGTGACTTGGTCTCCTTGGCACTCGCACCATTAGACAAGTAGAATATGTTTGATAAATGAGAATGATCACTTAGAAATCTTTGGGGCATTCATTTAATACTTAACTCATAACATAATAAAAAAATAAGTATTCCTTTCTCTCATATTTTATAGCTCAAAGAATAAAGCTAAGGGCAGGGGAAGTCACAGCCTCAAGATAAAGCATAGGAGTGTCTGACTAACAAGAAGATCTAACAATTATAAATCTTTATGCCCCCAACATGGGAGCAGCCAATTAAATAAGCCAATTAATTAAAAAATCGAAGAAACACACTGACAATAATACAATAATAGTAGGGGACTTTAATACCCTCCTCACTGAAATGGACAGATCATCTATGCAGAAGATCAACAAGGAAATAAAGGCTTTGAATGACACACTGGACCAGATGCACATAACAGATATATTCAGAACATTCCATCCCAAAGCAACAGAACACACATTCTTCTCAAGTGCATATGGAAAAGTCTCCAGAATAGATCATATCCTGACTCACAAATCAGGTCTCAACTGGTACCAAAAGACTGGGATCATTCCCGTCATATTTTCAGACACAGTGCTTTGAAACTTGAAACTCAATCTCAAGAGGAAAGTTGGAAAGAAGTCAATACATGGAGGCTAAAGAGCATCCTACTAAAGAATGAATGGGTCAACAAGAAAATTGAAGAATAAAAAATTCATGAAAATAAATGAAAATGAAAACACAACTATCCAAAATCTTTGGGATGTAGCAAAGGACGTCCTAAAGGGAAATGTATATAGCACTATAAGCCTTTCTCAAGAAACGAAAGTTCTCAAATATACAACTTAACTCTACACCTAAAGAAGCTGGAGAAAGAAGAGCAAATAAAGTCTAAGCCCAGGAGGAGAAGAGAAATAATAAAGATTAGAACAGAAGTCAATGAAATAGAAACCAAAAGAACAGAAGAACAGATTAACGAAACTAGGAGCTGTTTCTCTGAAAGAATTAATAAGATTAATAAACTCCTCATCAGACTTATCAAAAAGAAAAGATTGGGGTCCCTGGGTGGCTCAGTGGGTTAAGTCTCTGCCTTCAGCTCAGGTCACCATCTCAGGGTCCTGGGATCAAGCCCCGCACTGGGCTCTCTGCTCATCAGGGAGCCTGCTTCCTCCTCTCTCTCTCTCTCTCTCTGCCTGCCCCTCTGCCTACTTCTGATCTCTCTGTCAAATAGATAAATAAAATCTTAAAAAAAAAAAAAAAAGATAAAGGACCCAAATAAATAAAATCGTGAATGAGAGAGATCACAACCAACACCAAAGAAATACAAACAATGATCAGAACATATTATGACCAACTACCTGCTGACAAATTAGACAATCTAGAAGAAATGGATGTATTCCTAGACACCTATAAACTACCAAAACTGAACCAGGAAGAAAGAGAAAACCTGAACAGACTGATAACCAGCAAGGAACTGCAGCAGTAATAAAAAATCTTCCAAAAACAAGAGCCCAGGGCCAAAGTGCTTCCCAGAGGAATTCTACCAACACTTAAAAAAGAATTAATACCTATTCTTCTGAAGCTGTTTCAAAAACGTCAAAATGGAAGGAAAACTTCCAAACTCTTTTTATAAGGCCAACAGTATGTTGATCCCAAAACCAAAGATCCTACCAAAAGGGAGAATTACAGACCAATATCCCTGATGAAACATAGATGAAAAATTCTCACTAGCATAGTAGCCAATTGGATCCAACAATACATTCAAAGGATTATTCACCACAACCATGTGGGATTCATTCCTGGGATTCAAGGTTGGTTCAATATACACAAATCAATCAATGTGATACACTACGTAAATAAAAGAAAGGACAAGAACTATATGATCCAACAATAGATGCAGAAAAAGCATCTGACAAAGTACAGCAAACTTTCTTGATTAAAACTCATCACAGTATAGGGATACAGGATACATACCTCAATATCATAAAAAGCATCTACGAAAAGCCCACAGCAAATATCATTCTCACCAGGGAAATACTGAGAGCTCTTCCCCTAAGGTCAGAAACATAACAGGGATGTCCACTAACATCACTGCTTTTCAATATAGTACTAGAAGTCCTAGCTTCAGGAATCGATAACATAAATAAATAAATAAATGGCATCTAAATCAGCAAAGAAGATGTCAAACCCTCACTCTTTGCAGATGGCATGATACTTGAGTGGAAAACCCAAAAAACTCCACCTCATAATTGCTAGAACTCATACAGGAATTCAGCAAAGTAGCAGGATATAAAAATCAATGCACAGAAATCAGTTGCATTTTTATACACCAGCAACAAGACAGAAGGAAGAGAAATTAAGGAGTCAGTTCCATTTACAATTGCATGCAAAACCATAAGATACCTAAGAATAAATCTAACCAAGGAGGCAAAGCATCTGTACTCAGAAAACCATAGAATACTCACAAGAGAAATTGAGGAAGACACAAAGAAATGAGAAAATGTTTCATTCTCAAGGATTGGAAGAAAAAAATATTATCAAAATGTCTATATTACCTAGAGCAATCTACACATTTGATGCAATCACTATCAAAATACCATCAACTTTTTTCACAGAACTGGAACAAATAATCCTAAAATTTGTATGGAACCAGAAAAGACCCCAAATAGCCAAAGGAATATTCAAAAAGAAAACCAAAGCTGGTGGCATCACAATTTCAGACCTCAAGCTCTATTACAAAGCTGTAATCATCAAGACAGTATGGTACTGGCACAAAAACAGATAATAGATCAATGGAACAGAAGAGAGAACCCAGAAATGGACCCTCAACTCTATGGTCAACTAATTTTCAATAAAGCAGGAAACAGCTAATGGAAAATAGTCTCTTCAACAAATGGTGTTGGGAAAATTGGACAGCCACATGCAGAAGAATGAAACTGGACCAATTCCTTACACTATACACATAAAGAGACTCAAAATAGATGAAAGACTTAAATGTGAGATAGGAACCCATTAAAATCCTTGAGAACACAGGCAGCAACTTCTCCCACCTCAGCCAAAGAAACTTCTTCCTAGAAACATTGCCAAAGGCAAGAGAAACAAAGGCAAAATTAAACTATTGGGATTTCATCAAGATCAAAAGCTTTTGCACAGCAAAGGAAACAGTCAATAAAACCAAAAGACTGATAGAATAGGGGAAGATATTTACAAAAAACATATCAGATAAAGGGCTAGTATCCAAAATCTATGAAGAACTTATCAAACTCAACACCCAAAGAACAAATAATCTAATCAAGAAATAGGCAGAAGACATGAACAGACATTTCTGCAAAGACATCCAAATAGCCAAGAGACATATGAAAACGTATTCAGTGTCACTCACCATCAAGGAAATGCAAATCAAAACCACAATGAGAAACTACCAGTCAGAATGCCTAAAAAATTAACAAGTCAGAAAACAACAGATGTTGGAAAGGATGTGGAGAAAGGGGAACCCTCCTACACTGTTGGTGGGAATGCAAGCTGGTGTAGTCACTCTGGAAAACAGTATGGAGATTCCTCAAGAAGTTGAAAATAGAGCTACCCCATGACCCAGCAACTGCACTACTGGGTATTTACCCCAAAGATACAAATTTAGTAATTCAAGGGGGCACCTGCACCTCAATGTTTATAGCAGCAATGTCCACAATAGCCAAACTATGGAAAGAGCCTACATGTCCATCTACAGATGAATGGACAAATATGTGCTGTGTCTCACATACACACACACACACACACACACACGCATGCATACACACATGCACACACAAGTACCCATGATGGAATATTACACAGCCATCAAAAATCTGAAATCTTGACATTTGTAAGGACATGGATGGAACTAGAGGGTATTATGCTAAGTGAAACAAGTCAATCAGAGAAAGACAATTGTTATATGATCTCATGATATGTGGAATTTAAGAAATAAGACAGAGGATCATAGAGGATGAGAGGAAAAAAATGAAACAAGATGAAACCAGAGAGGGAGACAAACCATAAGAGACTCTTAATCTCAGGAAACAAACTGAGGGTTGCTGGAGGGGAAGGGGTTGTGGGGATGAGGTGTTTGGATGATGGACATTGGGGAGGCTATGTGTTGTGGTGAGCGCTGGGTGTTATGTAAGACTGACAAATTACAGACCTGTACCCCTGAAACTAATAATATATGTTAATTAACTGAATTTAAATTTTAAAAATGATTTTTTTAAAAAAATCTGGGATTGCCATCCTGCTTGCTAGCTTATTTGACAGTAGCTGGTCCAACTTGACCTTAATGAGGTACATTACAGGAAAAACCTCAGATTACTAGGTTAAAACTGACACCTAAGAATTTGAAAATATATTTCTCCTCCCACTGCGCTGATTGTGTACAATGATAGCATACCTGGTATGGCTAAAATACAAGCCCAGATAAGCATTTCCAGGATGAGTGAAATCGCGCTCCTATTCAAGTAAACATCGTTTTTACTGCGTGCACTAAATGATAGATTTAAATTAGAATAAAAAGACAGAAAACAGTATGTGAAACACTTCATTACCTTTTACATTTCTGTGAAACCTAGGGTAAAGGCAAGTACTAAAATAACAAGATTGAAAAGTGGCTGGTGGAAAGGTCTTTAGCACTTCTCAACTGACATTTTTAAAGGGGCTTATTAATGCAAAAACCCTGAGGCTTTCAACAGGCACACACAGATCCTGACTCTCTGAGGCACAGACAGGAAAGGAAATCTGCCCTATTTGAGATATTCAATAGAAAAGGGTGAAAGGACACCGAAGCTTTTATTCCTTCAATGTCTCTTCACCCACCCACTTCCATCACCACATCCCCCAAAAGTCAGGCTGACAAATCGGGTTTCAATCCTTATCCCAAATGCTAGCTTCGCCAAACTCTGCAGGCTGCCATGCCTCATTGCCTGGCACCATTACAGGCTGCTGGATGATGCTGTCCATTCCACTGCTAAAGGAGTTACACGATGACTGTCACTTTTCCAAGGGACAAAGTGGGTGGGTCAACCTGGCTTTCTAGTATTTTTTGACAGAGCATGAGAAATCCCTTTTACAGAGGCCAATCAGTCTCCCACCTTTCAAAGCCAGCAGAAACCAAGAGCTAGCTTGCCGGATTCTCTAACATCACAGCAGAGACATCTTTAAGAAAGACTGTAATAGCAGTGTTCGAATTTGGAACCTTGAAACTTAAGGATACACCTGAGGGACAGAGCAGCTAGAGAGACTTTAAATTTCCAGGGCATAATCAATAAGGAACCTGTGAGGGTCTTCAGAGATGTGGAGACAACTACAGCATATAATACCTGATTTCTAGCAAACATGATGAAACTTGCTCATGCAAACGTGTGTTCTTTTTTTTTTTTTTTTTTTTACCTCAAGTACTCACTCTGTAAGAAATTTATCCTTTATCCTAACACATAGATTCACAAAATATGTTTGAACTTCTCTTTGGAGATTGTTATCAAAGCCTGTGCAGAATTCTTTTTAATATCTTTGGTGTTGGTCATTGTTTGTCTTCAAGGTGGATTTGGTTATTAGAAACAGACAAAAGTCACTCTTAGCTGGAAGAAACAAGATAGGTAGAATTATAATTTTTTTGTTTTAAAAAACTGTATATTGATAATGACACCAATTTTGTGAGTTGTTTTGAATGTGCTTCCAAGTGTCATTTCAAAAATAATCTAAGGAACAGCAGAGTCACTGGAATAAGGATATAATCTTCCCAGGTAATTAAAGCAGAGTCAACATTCATTGATTCAAATAAGTTTTGGTATTGTGATTCAAAGACCAGCTATAATAAAATGCATGCTGTCCTTTCAATGATGGTTGAAAAGATGTTTAATAGCTTAGAAAATGCTTTTGTTAAAATGGTAAATTAAAAAAAAGCAGGGTATAAAATTATACATCGAGTTTTATGGTAACCACAGAAAAATACAAATAGATAAAGATTGGAGGAACAGATACCAAAAAGTAAAAGTGAGAGTTTTGTGTAGTGGAACAGCTGGTGACTCTCTTTCTACTTTTCAGTATTTACTTATTTTGTCTACTGAACGTGTATAATCTGTATAATGAGAAAAGCTTTAATTTCTTTCTTTTAAAAACTCAATTATATGTGAGCATTTTCTCATAACTAACAAAAGACTTGCTTATATTGGCCTCCAACTATGATCACTTCCCAGCATAGTTCCTCGCCTGTAACATGAAGTGGTTGGGAAGTTACCATCACTCTGAAAACTTTAGTAAAGACCAATATGCAGCAATAATAAATGCTAAGATTAAACACCTAGAAGAGCCACAGAATAATCAAATAGTAGGGTTGATTCTAGTAAGTAAATATTTTGTTTACTTAAGTATCTTGTACTATAATTAGACTAAATTCTGCAACCATATATTTTAGACCAGTGTGACCATGTGTTGGTTAAGAAGCTTAAACATAACCGCACAGAGCAGAGCAAGACTTAAAAAGATGTGACATTCTTTAATTGAATCAACTGCCTACTACTCAATTCATTCCTTCAGTAGACATTTGTCTGGTGTCAGAAAACACCTAGCACCCAGAAGATCTATGAGCAACTGCTATCAACGTATTATAGGATAGTTTTTCCCATGTTCACAAAATACGCTCATTTACATTACCTAGTTGATTTTTCACACACTTCTGTATTCATCTTATAGCTACTATCAGTGTTCATCACACTAAATCAGAAATAGTTTGAGGGCCAACTGTTAATACTCTGAGGGCATGGACCATGTCTCATTTGTCTTAACGACCAAGAAATTTGCCAAATTAAATACTGATTGTGCAAATTAGGAAACTGAGGTTTGGGGTTGTCATGTGATTTGTTCATGGTCATAAAGCAACATGTGGCTCCACTTCTTTTCTATCCTATGCCTTTTCTATAATAATACCTGTATTTTTGATACCTGTGATACCATTTAGCTGTGGTTAACAGAAAATTAGTTTAATACTCAAGAATCTAAATTCCCAGAAGGGACAAAATGTGCAACTAAGAGAGTGATTCTTTACAAAAATGCCTGTAATTAACCACATGAACAACTAAGGATGACAATTTACAGCTAGGCAATTACAAACAAAAAGTGCTATCAGAACATAAATAATAATGAAGTATTCAAGTTGAGTTTAGCCTCACTAGGAAAAATAAGACCTGGAACTGTGACCTAACAGAAGTTCTCAAAATCTTAAAAGAAATCAACAGAAGTTGAGAGATACTGTCCACAGACCATCATCTAAGAATAAAAAATGAGAACATAAAGGATGTAGGGGAGCCCATTTTCTCACAAATAGTAATAAAAACAGCTACCCTGGATCTGACCAGCTATGAGCTCAAATGTTACACATTTCTTCCATAATATCACTGAAATGAAGTCCTCTACCCAATGATGTGTTGTAAATGTTCACAACCAGATCTCTGGGGTGGAGGGAAATGCATGCATGTATAAATGCATCTATGTTTACTGTAATTTTGCTGATATAAAAGATATATATCAACCGATTTGAATAGAAGTAACAAAAATGTTATTGTTTATCATAAATTCTGCAGTCGATTGATTCTCATAGAATGCTACTGTTGATTTTTTTCCCACACTCTTGTATCCATCGCCGATCTATGATTGCAATTAAACAAGTTCAGTTCAGACTCACTGATGTCACTGAACATATTAATCAGGAAGAGACATGCAGTAAGGCACCATATATAGTATTTCCACCATACAGATATAATAATGTTAGTAACCACAAAAACATATATAATCATAAATGTAGTAAAATGAGAAAAGTGATGAGTTTCGTGTATGTATTACATCAGTTTCCAATATGATTTATTTGACTTTTAAGTTCATGTAATTGAATTCTTAAGAACAGCTTAAGAATTGTTCTGTTCGGCAACTTAAGAAATGTTCCACAATTGTTCTTGCAAGTGGCTTGCAAAATTCCTGTGGATTTAACAATAGGTTCTCCCAGGCTAGCATGAGACAGCTCCTGCACAACACGGTCCCACTGCACGCCATCGCTCTGTTCTTTTACCCTGCCTTGTTTTTGTAAATGGTTTTCATCATTCAGATTTATATATATATGTTTATTGCTTATCTCTCCCTGCATAATGGAAGCTCAGTGAGGGCAGGAATTTTGTCTGTCTTGATCATTATGCCATGATGTCTGGTACATGATGGACAGGAGTGTGAGGAGGCCAGGCTCTATCTGAGGGAGCATGGGTAGCAGAGTTCAAGTAATTCATGCCATTATCTTTGTGTGCTCGGCAGACTGACTCTGACATGGAGAGTAGAGTGAAGGAGTTCATTAGGAGATGTTCTTAGCAACACCTGCAAAGAAAGGTGAAGGAGGAAAGGCTGGCACAGGAAGAATTCAATACAGGCCCAACCATGGTGTCAGCTTACCCACAGGAGCTCTGGAACTGCGACAATCCTGTGGAGTTGCCCTGAGATGGGGCAGAGTACGAGCCTTTCTATCCTCACATCAGTCATTAGATGTGGGCTGCCCCCATTAGGGGGCGTGACCATGAATAAGGCAATTCTCATATTGATAAGGGGATGACAGCTAAACAGGGTCTGCGGGCAGTACACTTAGCAGCTGGGGAGCATGTCCTAAGGCAAAGTTAGATCCAGGACAAGGTGGCAGTGCCAGCAGGAAACTGTAGTGCAATGAGAAAATGAAGAGGAAGGAATCACAGGAAGTCGCAGGAATCACAGGAAGGGATTGCATCTGGTGGGGATCGAGGGAAACGCTCAGCTTGGAAAGCACTTGAGTTCCCAGAGCTTGCTCCACAACTGTTTTCTGGGGTTGGGAAACAATAAAAATCAGGGTAGGAGTACACAGCCAGTCTTTCTAATTTACCTCCCTGACTTACTCTAACACACAGGACCTAGGTAGTGAATCTCTATCCAGGAGTCTTCAAAGCACAAGTCACTCAAAAATATATACTGATATAACTGAGTATCTGTTATGTGTCAGGTCTTGCACTGCAATCTACAAAGGAAGGAGTGCATTAAATAGACACAGTCCTTGTCCCAACGGAGCTAGTCTAGTGTGGGGGGGTTCTTCACCCAACTTCATGTTAGTATCTCCTGCAGAGCTACTTTAACATGGCCAACGCCTGGCTTCCTGGCCTCATCACCACAGATTCGGATACAATTGGTGTCAAATGCAGCCCTGGCCTCAGCATTTTCTAATTCATGTTACTTTGTAGTCAGGGTTGAGAACCAATGCTTTACGCCATTGGAAGAAAAGAAAGTCAACGGGTTACAAACCCAATACTCCCAAATCAAACTGAAATGCATACACTCTGGATGCAAAGAGACAAAACCAAAGAAATAAAAACCCAAACAATTGCCTGGTCCAAAAATATGATTCCACCTGCTTCTCTGTACCCCAGTCTGAATCAACAGTCATGACTAGAGCAAGTCATTGATATCACATCTCTGGGATGGACCATAAGTAAATTCCTTTGCTGATCATTTCGGATTACACGCTGTATGTATCCCCTGCGTTGTGGCTGATGGCTCAGTAGACGTGCCTTGCATACAACAGTAGACATCAGGGCAACCCAAACATGTTCCAAACTGCTCCTGCTGAAAATTGGCAGCACCTTGGGCATCTGATTCCTGATCCTGTCGACAGTAAGTCAGCCTTTCTCTCTGAATTCCCAACTCTAGTGCCCAGACACAGTATTTAATTAGTGTTTCAATTATCATTTAAATGTTTGCACATCAAGTTCAATAAAGATCAGGCAGATGAATTCTGAGACAAGTGGGTGTATCATCAGTGATTTCCGCAGAGATAGCTTATGTGAAGGTTAACAATTCAAGCAGAGGGCCTCAGAAAGTTGTTAATTGGTGTAAATACTTTCTCAGCTGCAGAAATCAGCAGTGTGAATAAGTGACTAGCTCCTTTGATCGTAATGAATTAAGATGTTTTTCATGCATCACAGCAGCTGGTTGGGTCCTAAACTGCAGTTACCAAGAGCACAGAGGTCATCCCTTTTCCAAACAATCTTTCATATTGGCTAAACTGTGATAACCCTGTATGCAATTAGCCATCAGCTCACTAGAATGACTTTATTGCCTGAATGTTTTTAAAAATCATGCAAATAATAAAAGAAAACTTGAATGGAACTCTTTCGGAGTGGAGAAGCCAGCTTTATATCACTATCGGAAGATGAAAGAGAAGTGGAAGCCACCGGGAATGGGACTGGCTGTTAATATTACCTTATCTATTTTTGTACTTAAAGGGTAATAACATTGCTTATAATCAAAAGCAATGTGTGGGAGATAGAGGGAAGGGAGGAGAAAGGAAACTTAAATGGCATATCTACCCCCAGCACTTCATCAAGACTAAAATGACTTTAAATGCTATAAAGATTAATTGAGAACATGCCAAGACCACTACCCTTGTTTAGGGAGGTACAGTCAGATTTTCATTGAATTCTGAGTTTTCCTACCCACAAGCCTTAATGGTTTGGGGCTTGTTTTCAACTCAGGTTCAGTATGGAGAAGGTAATGTTTAATAGATCATCAAAATCAGATGAAAGGATTCCAGAAAGCTGAAGATCCCAAGAACTAAGTCAGATTACCCGGCAATGCCTTGAAATGAAATCTTGTATTTTTATAGAACCTCAGGCTCTGTCCTCTGAGCATCTGATTATTAAAGAGGGAAAAGAAATCACATAATGTGTCTGATTCTCCCATGAGTCATTTCTTCAAAACTTAGATTCACCCTGCTGTGTCTAAAACATATCGATATCCAATATTTCAGAAATCTTTTCAGGATTCTTCTAGGACTTAGCTACTCAATTGTTGTTGCTGCTGCTGCTGTTGTTGGTTTCTCCACCCAAAGGAATTTGCTTGCTCTCTATTGTTGGCTTTTTCCAAGTCCAGAGTTGTAATTATCTTTTATGTCATGTCACCTTTTCTTACACTCCATCCTTTAGAAGAGAGAGTTGGAAAGGATCTTAAAGCTGTCAACAACCTTATGAATCACTGAGTCCAATTTCCTTACTTTAAATACTACTGATGTTCAGAGTGGTTGGTTGGTCTCCCAAGGACCAATATTCTTTGGGCAAACAATGACTGAGAACCCTAGTCCAAACCCCTCTGCACTGGTTTCGACACCAGCACCAACACTATTTGGTTTGGGAACCTTGTGAGAGCTCCTTAACCTGCCTGAGCCTCAACTTTTGAAACTGTTGAAACAGGAATAAGAAGAGTACTCTCCTGTAGGAAATGTGAAAAGGATCTAATGAGAGTCTTCATGAAAAGCACTTAGCCCAGTGAATACTTGAGTATCTGTGGCTGTCATCATTAGAGACAGAACCCAGACTAGGACCAAAGATTCTGACTTTCAGTACAAGCTTTATTCCCTTCTGTCATGTTGAACAACTTTTTTAGTTGTTAGGGCTCTATCATGAAACTCAAAGTCCTCTTGCTCCAGAAAGAAACAAGTTTCCTTTCCTCTGTCTTTGAAGATGAATACAAACTCCCATAAAAAAGTGAGTTAAGAAATGACTGTCCCTTAAAGGTGGCCCTTCCAAAGTGTCTAAGAAGAAGCAAAATGAAATATAGGGTCACTGCCCTGGAGGAGTGAGAACAGCTCTCGTTATTTCTAGCTGCTCTGCAGTCAGGCCACGTTGGACAGAATGTTCCACCTTTGATTTCTTGCCTGTTTTCCCCCTGACTACATGGTTAGTCAAGTTTGTCCCTCAGCTCCAAGAACATCTAATTTCTAATTATGCTCTTTTAAAAGGCAACCGACACATATAGGGTATAGAAACGTATCACGACACAAAGTCAGAAGTCCTCCTTCTGAAAGATGGCTCTGCCATTCCCAAAGGTTATTCTCAGGATCACTCACTTAGAAACTACAACAGCATCCTCCTAATAAAGAAGGCAAAACAAAACACTAAGCCCACCACTAACATTGATTATGTTGTCAAAAAGAATAGCTTCTGAAGTGTGTCAAGCATGAAAAGCCGTTAAGGTGGAACGTTTTCAATTTTCGACCCTGGTTCATACAAGATGAGTTTCCCTCTTCTGATCTGTGTCACTGTGAGAAAACTGCCGCCTCTGACGCTCCAATCAGAGCCCTGGGTGGGAAGGCAGTGCACAGACCACCAGGCGGCTCAGCTGTCAAAAATGTTTTCAGGGAAGCGGTGGTGGTTGTGTTACTGTGGAAAACGTCAAGGGAGCAAGGGAGCCTGCTTACAACACTGTGAGGCTCACATATAAAGACAGAAATGTTCTGAAAAACCATACTCCCAGCTCTGTCAACTGGAAGGGTAAAAAGTAACATAAAGCTCACACTGAAACTTACAGACCCTAGTATCTTAGAATATACCTGACTCTCCACTGAGTGAGCTTTAAAAATTACACCTTCAGAGGTCGAATCAGAACTAAAAGAATCTTCAGAAGCCACATTAGAATCTGTGAGCTCTCTCCCACCTTGGACTTGGCTCACCTCTGCTCCCTGGTCTAGTCCGTGGTCACATTCTATTGGTCTTCCTCTTCCATGTTTCTCAGAGCTGCCTGTTCCTCTCACTTCCACCACCACAACCCCAGGAAAAATTCTTCAGCGTTCCCATCTCAATTACTGCCGCACTCACTTAGTTGGACTTCTTTGATATCAACTTCCTTAGGGACCAAACCAACTTGTATTGTGTTACAGGACTGATCTTCCCTAGGTCATAATTTCCATTCTATCTCTTGCCTGTCTTCAAGGACACAATCATTCTGACTTCACGCGGGTACTCACACCACCCCCCTCCATTTTTGAATACAAGTAGCTCCATTTCCAGAGCACGGTTACCTTAACATGTCTTGAATTTGCCTCCTTCCTTCTTACCTCCAGGCTATTTATTACTGTGTTTTCTGATGTAAATTTACCTCTCCTTTTCTTCTATGCAAATATGACACTCTTTCCTTCTGAAGGCTCCTTCCCTGGGAGTAACTTCACCCACTTCGGTACTCATCACTTCATCTTTGAGCTCAGCTGCTTCTCTTCTTCTCTGAACGTTTCTCACTTCTTTACCACTCTACCCCTTCGTGACTCCACCCCTCCTTGTCCTCTGAAGGAGGGTCCTCAGAAGTTCCCTTTTCCCCCACAGCTTTGTTCCTAAGCATAACCAATCTCCTGGAATAGCATGAAACATACACCTGACTGAAATACTCAAAAAAGCCTGGGACAGAGATTCCAATATGACTACTGTTTCCAGCAATACGTCTAGGTATACAAAATGCCTAAAAATTCTGGAAGATATATAAAAGCCTTTTTTTAAAAAAATGTATGGTTAAACTGACTGGAAAGTGAGAGGTGATGTCTTTAGAGGTCAGAATAAAGAAGCAATCTCAAATCCAGAAATTGGCTATCAGACTTCGTCAAAAAGAAATGAAAAGTCAGCATCTGTCCTCTTCCCATCCTGATGACCTTGAACTTCACTTCAGCAAACCATATGGAGACAACTGGGGGTATAGACATCACAGACACTCAGATCAGGGATCGCTGTATCAAGCCAGGCTCCTGGAAGCTGCTGAGGGTAAACCTGGGAAAAAACTTCCTCAAAGAGATGTGGGAGAGATAATTATCTGTCCTGGCCTTGGCTCTGAGAAAAGGAAAATGATTGCTCTGAAATTTTAACCACAATCCTGCCCTCATACAAATTTGAGGCTAAAATCCACATTAATTTTAAGACACATTTAAAAAAAACACACACACGCACACACTAAAAACGACGTTTAAATCAGAAGGTGGCAAACTATGGTTCATGACCAACTCCAGTCTTCCACCTTCTTAAATACAATCCATGAGCTAAGATAACATGGTTTTTAAGTGTTTAAATTGTTAAAAGACAATCAGAACAGGAAAATATTTCATGACACATATAAATTACATGAAACATTTATCAGAACATAGTTATTCTCATTTATTTATACACTGTCTACAGATCATTTCACATTACAATGGTGGGGTTGAGTAGTTGTGACACAGACTATATAGACCAAGATGCCTAAAATATCCTAAAATATTTACTCCCTGACCCGTGACAGAAAACATTTGCCAATTCCTCACTTAAAATGATCAAAGGCAAAAGCAAACACTAATGGTCTCTGGTAAGCAAACTTCAAACAAAAACCTCAAGGAATGCCACAGGTAAAGTTCTAAGGAATATAGGCATACAGTAAAACTAGGAAGAAAGAGAGGCAGAGGGAAGGAGAGAGGGAGGGACAAAGGAAAAAGAAAGGATACTAATATTCCAGGAATAAGCACAGGTGACAAGAGAAGTGACTAATCAGCGAATCGGACCTGCAAAGAATGCAGATGGCCTAAATATCAGACATGGAAAGTAAAATATGTTTTATCACACTTACCTAAGTCCAGCTGGGAGTCTCCCTCCAGTCATATTTATGTATATATCTGTTTGTTTGCTCATCTATTTTTCACTTGCTGTCTGCTTCCTTTATAGAGAGTGACTGATGGTAGTTTGGGGTTTTTCTGTTTGCTTTGTTTTTCCCTACATGCATTATAAATGTCATCCCTTTTATAGACCATAATATTTTAGAAATTAATTTTAAACTTTGTTTAAAATAGATCCTGGGGGCACTTTAGCTTCTAGACACAATCCCAACACTGGCATTTCACCTACTCAGAATTTAACTGTCCACAATGGAATTATAAAATTCCAGTCTACTGGTGTACTTACCACTAAGAAGTACTGCAATCAGCTTAGATTCCTAACCAGGACAAGTTTGTAAGTTGTATTCTACAAGAACTCGTGAAATTGGAAAATCTTAGATCTATCTGACCTTCAAACAGGTCAGCCACCTACAAACACTAAGTCATGCTACCCGATGCTAGGGGTCATGCTCGTCCCCTAGATCACTGAGGACTCAACTCAAATGTCACTTCATAAGAGAGGACTGCCTAAGTACCTTTTTAAGAACCCCTACATACACACCTTGTCTCTCACATTACCTATTTAATTGCCTTCAAGACCCTTCAAATTATCCAAATATTATTTATTCATATATTCACTGTCCATCTCTCCCTCACCCCCAGAATGTAGGCTGCATAATAAAGGGATGCTGTCTTTGTCACACATATACACCATTCCGGTATAAAGACTACTTTTATTCCTAAGACCAAGAAAAGTTCCTGACCCACAAGTATTCTTTTTTTTTTTTTTTTTTAAGATTTTATTTATTTATTTGAGAGAGAGAGAGAGTGAGAGAGAACATGAGAGGGGAGAAGGTCAGAGGGAGAAGCAGACTCCCCATAGAGCTGGGAGCCCAATGCAGGACTCGATCCCAGGACTACGGGATCATGACCTTAGCTGAAGTCAGTTGCTTAACTAAATGAGCCACCCAGGCACTCCCACAGGTACTCTTAACAGTTGATTCATCAGTGGAATTTTGCCTGAAAAGATGAATGTGGACACACTTAGCCTTTGAGACTAGGTAGACGTTATAGAATTTTTTTCTTGCCTCTCCATAAAAGCCAATAATCTCTGGTTTTACTTTCATCTCTAAGAATTCAGGGTGATTGTGACACACCAGACTCCAGATTTATTTTCAGCCTTGAGAACCTAGAAAGAAGAGTTTATAAGTTTTCATGTTTAATTGCTCTTGAAAACTGAACTCAATCCTTCTAGTATACTACACTTTCTCCCACCAGGTGATAGGAAAAACAACAAATATTTGGACATTCCCAGGACCATAAAACATCCCCAGTTAAGCTTACCAATATCAATGAACAAATCACCATGACTCTCCCACAAACAGTGTGGTGAACTCCTTTCTCACCAGAATGCACCCCTGAAGATTCTGTCCTTGTTGTAACTACAAAGGTCTAATTCTTGGTGCTAATTTGTCTGCCTACAGAATAGAGATGAGTATACATTATCACATTATCCAATTATCAGAAAGGTGACTTTTTTCCAGTTACTGTTGCTTTGCAACAATCTACCCCCAAATGTATGGCTTAACACAAGAGCCATTTTATTTTAAGTATGGATTAAGAGTACAATGGCAGTCAGCACATCTCTACACCACGATGCCTAGCACCTCATCTGAGAAGACACAAAGACTGGGGAGGACTTGATGGCCAGGCTGGAATCATCTGGAGGCTTTCCATGTCTGGTGTGTGGCCTGCTGACCAGAGCACTGACATGAGGTCTGTCTCTGTAGCTTGACTCCGTCACAGCACGGTGGACTCAGGTTTGTCAGACCATGGTGTCCATGGCGGCTTGGGGCTCCAAATTAGAGTGTTACACTGAACAAGGCAGAGCTTCATCACCATCTAGAACCCAAGTCAGGAGTCCCACAGCATCACCACCCCCATCTCCAAGATCAAAGCAGTCAAGTCCCTCCACACTCAGGGGAGGACTGTCAAAGACTCTGCAGCCAATTTTATAAACTGCCACACTCTCCTTATCTCTAAAATTCGCCCCTCTCTCAACATAGCTGAGTGTATCTAGCACTAAGGTTTAAAAAAATTCCTATCACTAACAATCTGGGTAAGGCTGTATAACTCATCTGCATAATAAAGGTGTTAGACTTGATGATCTTCCTTCCAGCTTTTACATCCCATGCTTCCACTACTACAGTGTGTTGAATAATGCCATCCAAAACTTCTTTTCTGCCTACAACCTCAGGGCATGACATTTGGAAGGAGTATCTTTGTAGATGCGGTTAGTTAAGGACCTCAAGATCAAATCATTCTAGGTGTAAAATGAGCCCTCACTATAATGGCAGATATCCTTATGAGAAGAGAAGAGGACACAGAGGAACACAGAGAGGCCATGTAAAGACAGAAGGAGACGCTGGAATGTTATTACCACAAGCCAAGAAATCCCTGGAGCCACCAGAAACTGAAAGAGGAAAGGAAGGATTTCTTCCTTAAAACCTTCCAAGGGAGCATGGCCCTGTTGCCACCTTGACCTCAGAACCCTAGCCTCCAGAGCTAAGGATAAATTTTCATCATTGTAAGCCACTAGGTCTGTGGTAAGTTATTAGGACATCCCGAGGAAACAAACATAATTACCTGCTCCACCTCCTCCTTTCCCAAATCAGGACTCAAGTACCAAGGGCAAAAAGCTCTTCCTGACTCCCTGCTCCTGACCTGCTCCACAGTGATGAATTCCTTCACGAGCCCAGCGGCGAGAAAGTAAAGAACCGAGACACTAGGGGAGTGTGCTCATGTTTTCAAGCTTTGGTGCACCCAAGTCACCTCATAATTGTTTTGTCGTCAGTTCCCCTGGCCATGAGAAAACATGAGGCTGGGGCTGAGGAGTCCTACTGTTTGGAAGACACAGATGTGCTCTGACGCAGGCTCTTGAGGAACCTTCTCTGAGGCAGGGAAGATGGGACTGTGTACGTTGCATCTACCGTCCATGCCTACTCCTTGAGAAGAGAAATGGCACAACTGAGAACCCCAAGTGCAATTATCTGTATTCTGAAGACATGGAAACCAGAACAGCTTCGCCCTGATACAACAATGTCTTAGAGGCAGGAAAAACAAGAAATAAACTTAATTTCATCAGTCATAGTCTACAAGTAAATCATAAAGCTGTGATTTATTCAGCAGTTCACATTTTGATGAAGATTTTGCAAGCAGCCAAAGGCTGGCTTCTCCTTCGCAGCTTGAGGGATGCTTTCATCCCTTTCTCTCCACTCTGATGCAGCTCTCCCCACCCCCAGGACCGCTGAGTCCAGAAACCAAAGCTTTCTCACAGGAGCCCTCCCCTCCCTCTCCCACATCTCGTTTAAATTTCTAATTCCCCAAAGCTTAAAAAAAGAGAGAGAGAAAGAGAGAGAGAGAGATGCCCCAAGACAAGCCAAATTGAGAAACTCAAAGTGAATAATAATAAGGGGTTCAATTACAGACCATGCATTCTCCTTCCCCGGGGGATAAGCACACTCATACAATTTGACTTCCTGCCTTCGTTTTACTTCGAAAATGATTCGAAGGCCTCCATATATTTCAAAGAAAGCATCTTGTCCACCATTTCTATCTACATAGATCACATGCAAACTAGCCTAAAAGGAGAAATTTTGTTTTGAAGATTTAAAAAACTGCCTTTTCTAATGCTGTCAAGTTAATGTTAATACGTACAGCTATTCAGTTATTTAGAATATAGGGCCTCACACCATTTAGAGAGTACTTTTTTATTTGTGCAAACCATTTTGAGTAGATTGTGGAGAAAAGGAACATATGTAATAAGGACATTAAGGTTTACAAGGCAGAAGATCACAGGGGACAGCAAAGGAACTGAGCTGTTTATCATGGGACTTCAACTGAAAAAGGGCAAAACAGGCTGGCCATCCCAGCACGCACGTCAGTGAAAACTGAGGCACTGCTCAGAGCCCTTCTGGAAGCTGCAAAAATTAAGCCTTTTGTTCTTGTGTTGTGGCCTGGTTGACTTTGCACCAGGTCGAAGCAATGATCTGTATAATTGCAAACTCTCCCTATTACCAGGGGCTGTCACTTCAGAAGTGATGTCTGGGCTCCAAGCCAGATTTTGGTTTCACCTTAGCTTGCAGGATACTCCGTATTGATAAAATTAAGTATATTATGATGCATAAAGGAGGGAGAGTGGGAGCAGGAGGTGGAAGGTAGAAAGAAGGGCAAAAGGGGTGATGAAGAAGGAGGGGACCAAAAAGATTGAAAACCACCAGCAGAGGAGGTTGGACAGAAGGTGGTCTGCAAGATGGTGACATTGTTTTCAAGAACAGCATGTCTGTAGTTTGAGGAAAAGCAGTGTGAGGACATATAGCAGATTTCCCTCTAACCAAGAGTCTACATCCCTCCATGTTTTCCACCACAACTTGTGCTCCAGCACCCCCAACTTGGGAAGCAACTCCATCTTGTTACAAATGAAGCTCTGCCAGAAATCATGCAATTCTGGCTCTAGTGCTGATTCTGGTGAAGGCCAAGGAAGTAGGGGTATCCAACAGCTTCCCTGACCTGAGTTCTGCAGAAAGGTGTGGATGGAAGAAGAGTGTTGCATGGAGCCCATCTGGGCACCTGGCAGTGTTTAACAAAGTTGTTGGATGAGCTAAGTTTAAAGAAAATCTATTCTGCATGTAATAAGAATACATGACTTATGGGTGCCTGGGTGGCTCAGTGGGTTAAAGCCTCTGCCTTCAGCTCAGGTCATGATCCCAGGGTCCTGGGATCGAGCCCCACATCGGGCTCTCTGCTCAGCAGGGAGCCTGCTTCTTCCTCTCTCTCTGTCTGCCTCTCTGCCTACTTGTGATCTCTGTCTGCCAAATAAATAAATAAAATCTTAAAAAAAAAGAATACATGATTTAATTTTTAAAAATCATTAAAGTAATGGTATAGCATAGGGAATACAGCCAATGATCCTGTAATAGTGTTACGTAAGGATGGATGGTGGTCGTACTTGTTGTGAGCATAACATGACATACAGAGATGTCGCATCCCTATGTTGTACACCTGAACCTAATGTAACTTTGGGTGTCAACTCTATTCAAATAAAAAAAAAAAGTTTTAAAATCATTAAAGTAAGGTCTAATCTTGAACTGAACTATATTCAATAGTTTGAGGATTTTGGTCTTTTTTTTTTTTTTTCCTGATACTCATCTGAGTATCTCTGAGCCCATTTCTCCTGGACCCACACAGAAAAACCCATCTAGATCATCAAGATTCTCATGAATCTTTACAGGTTCTGTGGTATTTAGTGGTTTTTAAAAATTATAAATTGCAATGCAGACAAAATATAAAATTTTTAAAAAAGCAGTAAGAGGTATGATAGCATCAAAAGATTATCACTCTCTTGGTATGTTTTGCTATGCCTGTCCTTTTGGAGAATTATCACCTTTATTCTTAATATTTGCACTCAAAAAACTGTCATCTTAAATCATGTATCATTCATTATTTAAATTGCAAAGTAAGTGCACAGAAAACACTGTAGCATGGGAAGAAGGAACAACTCAAATCCGGTGGAGGCAGGGCACATGAAAGAATAATGCACTGACATGTAATCACAACTCCACTAAGTAATTCTGTAGAAATCATTTCTTCTGAGGAGTATTTCTAAACCATAAAAATCCCTAATAGAAGCAAAACAGGCCTATTCCTCCTAAAACTCAGAGGTTGCTGCTATCTTCTTCCCTTGACAAACACTGACCAACCTTCCTCTTAATTTGTTTTTGCCCCAGGCTGTTAGTCAACAATGAATGGCAGGAATAATCAGATGATCGATACTGGTGAATCTGCAGGAATAGGTAATTTTCTCACATTCACAGGACAGGGGAGGAAGAAATAATACAATTGCTTTTCCCACTGGCAGGTGAGCAACGCTAGCAATGGCGTACCCAACTCCATTACATTCTGCTTCTTTATCCCAGGGAAAAGTGATACTGCACCTTCACAAAGCCATGAGTGGACAAGATCTCCCCTTTGTATCCTTGGAATCTCCACAGTATCTGGGTACATGGCTCACATCCCTCAGTAGCTACAACTCTCTTGCTAATATCTTTTTTTGGTTCTCCAAGTGAATTCACATAGACTAGTTTGCTTAGTCTTCTAATCATTTTGCTCTCACTAGGTGAAGAAAGTCTCAGAGATACTAAGTGATTTGCTCAAGATTTCAAGTCTAGTAAGGAGGGGCCAGAAACCAGGATTCTTCCCATTAAAGAAGAACTAAACTCACTTAGATGTTCAGAAAAAATAGCATTTTGGACTGGACAATGGGCTAACAACAACAAGAATGATGATGATGTTATCACCTAGGAAAGATAAGCAGGAAGTTTTTTTAAGTTGTGTCTACCATAATTAAATATATGACTATCTGATTATGCTTGATAAATGGAGAAGAAACCAAGTATAGCTTTTTATGCCACCATTCCTATGGTATATGAAAATTAGATCATTAATAGCTTTTTACAAGAAAGCACCTACCTCTAGTTGGCACTTCTTTGTATTGCTCTAACTGAACCCCCTCACCATTCCTTAACTTTTGCCCATCCATCTAAAACCACCCTTTCACATTACTGTGATTCTGCTGTTGCAAATGAAAATATGCCTTTTTGTTTGTATATCAACCAACACACTTATTACAGTATTTATTGAGAGTATATCATCTTAGGCACCAAGGGTAGAACAGTAATCAAGACATCAAAAGTAATCATTCCTACTGTGATTATGGAGCAAAAAGTACCTGTATTATGTAAAGTCACTAGTATTATCGAAACTTGTATGTGGTTGGTTCATCTGTCTTATCCACGTGGGGATGGCTATGCTCCAACATCAGCAGGAGTGGATATGGTGACTCTGTCCAAGGTACCACCATAAACAGTACCTTACCCCTCATCTCTCAAGAAGATGAGTCAATACTTAAAGTGCAAAACCTGGCAAGATCAGACATATAGAAACCCTAATTATAAGTACATAAATAGAGGGGATGATGTGGAGTAAAATCCTGGACTAACAGAGTGGGTAATAAAGTAGGTATTTACTTCAGTTGGCAACTTCAGCCTTCTTGGCAATGCACCACAGATTGCTTTTTAAAGTTTTCATTCTGTCAGTAGGGTATTTTTTCTAGATGATAAATAAATACATTGATCTCTTATCAAAAATAACCCTAGAGATTATTAGAACATTTTCTTACAAGTTACATTACCTTTGAAGTTTATTGCTGGTAATTTATTGCAGCATATTTAACAGAGCAATGGAAGATGGAGTTAGGTCAGACTCACAAAACCACCCATATTTCAAACATGAAGGATTCTCTGGAATTTCTTATTATATTAACTGACTTGATAGTCTATGTGGTTCAGAAGCTCTCTCTTTTATTCTCCCACTTTTATCCATTTACATTGTGTCCACTCCTAAAAAGAATGTTATACGATTTAAATACATGCACTTAAAAATTAAGATTAAAGAAACAATTTTGGAGAGAAGGAATAATTTTGTCCATTATCAGGATGAGAACATTACTGCAAGTAAACACTTATTTTATCTCCCAGCTTCCTAGTAGTTGAGGCTAACATTAAACATAATATTATATAGCTATGTTAAAAGAAGCCCACAATTTTATCTGGGAAGACATTTTCATGGCACTAAATTCCTGGACAATGTTCTCCATTCTGTGTTGCAGTAAGCAATAGAGAAAGCACAATAAAAAATAGAATTCTGGAGGTGATCATGAGACATTCCTCAAATAGCCCTTCCTAGGTCAACATTTAATAAAAATCCAACAACATAAATGTTTGCATGTAGGTATCTCTATGGGAAGTTCAGAGAACAGTCCTGGTACATAACATCCCAAGGATCTTATTCCACACAAGGATAGAGTTTGAAGAACCTAAAGATATGATGAGGTGGCCTGCCTCTTAATCACAATCTGTCAGCTGTATTTGAAGGGATGCTATTTTACTGGGGACACCATGAGTCTGAGATCTTTTTTACACGTGCCTAATGTGCTGATTTTCTCTGCTGTGGATTGATGATAGTCTTGAGTTTTTGCTGTGCACATGAGATGGATCTTTGTTAAATCAAATTATCGATGAGATTCCCTCATGTTGATTACAGGATACTAATCTGGACACCACCCACCTCTCTGGTACCTCAACCTGAGTGAGTTGTGCTGTCTGGAGAGAGTGATTTCACTGACCCACTAGCTGAAAACCATCAAAAGAACAGGTAACAATTTTAGTTTGAACAGCCTGTGTGTTAAGCATCAAATCTTTGTCAATAATTCATTTGTCTTTTAAAAGACCCATTGACTCAAAGTTACAGTCAGAGAATTGGAATCTTAAAATTGGAAGGTACTCCTTCCATGTTGGAATATGAACAACAACCGGTAACTTACCACTAAAAAAGATAGCTTGTGGGGCTTTAAAGAACAAAAAAAAAGATTTTATTTATTTATTTATTTAAGAGAGAGAGAAAGAACATGAGCAAGGAGAGAGACAGAGGCAACGTGAGAAGCAGAATCCTTGCTAATCAGGGAGCCCAATGCAGGCCAATCCCAGGACCCCAAGATAGTGACTGGAGCCAACGAAGTCACAGGCTTAACCAACTAAGCCACCCAGAGGTTCCAAGCTTGTGTAGCTTTTAAAACATTCTAAACATGAGAATTTTTTTATATATAATGCCTCCCCCCCTCATACAACTTACTTCTGCTTAACTTCTAGCTACGGCCCTTTCTTTCACCCTCTGATACATGCAGGATATGCATGATAAATAGAAAATGTCCATTTCAAATCACAGCTACACTGAAATTTGAATTATGCCATGAGTGAAAAGTTTATCTTTGCCCATAGAGGTGTGTGGTGCACCTATATCATTTCCACACAGAGAGCTCACAGCACCACTGCTGGCTGTAGTGCAAACAGCATCATTATACTATTCTTCTCTATCAACTTAATGCTCCTCTACTTCCCCTGTGGTGGGATCTTAAGCTGTATGTTTTGTGGATCTGTCCTTCCTATAGTTCCTAAAGAGTCAGTACTATGCACTACACACTTCCATCCCAAGCTAAGCCAGGATGGGTTGGAATATGGACAAATATCCCAACCAAAGGCTTACCAATCAAAAGCCTGACTGCTCCGGCTTACACATAGGAACTGGTCCCATAACATTCTCTCAATATTTCAACTAACATACACACTATGTCGTTAGTCAGTGGGGAGTGTTGGAATACCAAGATCATGCAGATTGGAGGCTGTCTTGGCTGTCTGACCAGTTTGAGGGGTTGCCCGGAAACTGATAGATAGGAGAAAATAAGTATTTGGAGAAAGGAGAGAATGTGCACAGAAGGACCAAGTCTGCAGTTCCTCAGGCCCTGGGTAACAAAGGAGACAATTTGACTCCCAGTGAGTCTCATTTCCTAGTTACAGCAGCTCCGATCCGCAGATCCCTATGTGAGCCCTGAATCCTGACAGTGTTCTCTCATCTCTACTTGACCTCATCTCCCCGGGCCTCTGTTCTTCACCAATGAGACGGTCCTGACTGAAGAGGAATGGGACAGAAAATCCCAAGGGTACAGATGGAGCACCCAAGCTGCCAAGCTGCAGAATGAGATCAGAAGCAACAAAGAACACTAAGATCCACATGCAGCACTGGCCGCTGAAAGCCTCCCCTCCCAAACTCCATTTCATACAGGCTAATTTCAATAACACAGATTGTTTTATGCACATTTATGCACAATAAAAATGGCAGACTGCTGATTAAAATAGATGAACCATGATTCCAGTGATCTTCACACACAAAGCATCAAGTGCACTCAGTACCACAGACCATCACCAGGAACTTGACTCTATTTAATGGTAAGATGCTGGCCACACTTCCCACGAACAGTGTGGATCACAGAATTTATGGGAAGCTTCTTGGGGACTCCTCCTCACACACCTCTCATCTTTGGATGTGTCATAATTCCAGGAGGACAGGATTATGTCTGACAGAGGGACGGTGAGGGCAAATGAGGGACAGAGCAGGTCATGATCACTGTGAGGAAAAGATATGGATGACGTTTGAGAGCCACTGGTTTGGAACATGATTCATAGTATTTTCCAAAAGGGAGTTAGTACCTCAGAGCACACAATTTCATACCATGCTGTATGTATTCATTTTCAAGCTTCTTGTCCAGCCTCTTACAGAGTTTCAGTGAGTCATTCTTCACATGTGTTGTATTATTCTAGAAACCAATTATTTTGAAAAACAATATAGAATAAAATGGTCTCTCATCATTCTATATTCCTAGGAGCGATTGGTAATTTCATTTGGTTTGTAGTATTTCTCTTTCTTCCTCCTCTTTCCTTTTTCTTTTTTTTTTTTTTTTTTTTTTGGTTCTTAAAATCTACCCATCACAGAAGCCTCAAGGTAATAATGCATGGAAAATAAAAATATTAGGAAGCAAAATTTACCCCACAAAGTTCCCATATTTCACATGCCCTAGGGAGTTTTCTATTGGGAATTAGAGTGGGAAACAAGAGGGAGAGAGTGAAGACCAGGACTTCATAGTTAAAGTGACTGCTAACTGGCACAGAGGGAGAAAAAAAAGGGGAGGCAGAAATTATATTCAGTAAAACCAGAGCAAAAAGAGCAAATGAATCACAGAAATAATGTCTGCTCAGAATCTGAAAATTAAAATACTGCTCTGAACAGAATAGATATGATTCCCAATTGAACAATGAGCTGAAATCCAGGAACCCTTCAAAAAAAAAAGGTAATCACAGTGAAGAATAAAGATAAGTGCACCTTCTCATTTACAGGAGCGGACAGTAGTTCCTCAACTACTTGTGTATTGAAATGGATTGTTAACCAGACTACAAGGAGCAAAATGAAATGGATCATAACGTTGCTCATTTTAACGCTACATTCTCTCAATGAAAATGTATTTTTAAATTAAGATATGATATGCGAGATGAAATCTCAACATCTGAGTGATCACAGAACTGAGAGGGATTTTGAATTAGCCAACCTACTGTTTGGGGCAAAGTGAGTTTTTCTTTAAGTGACCCATCATTCTAACACAAGGGCTTATTAGAAGACTTCTGTGTGTCTTCCTCATGCACCATCCCTGACTCCAGGTGACTGTAGCTCTGTAGTGTTCTCCAGGTGACTGTAGCTCTGCCCTCTTTGTGCAGAATGACTGACTCAGCCACAGAGCGACTCATGGGGGTGCATGGGAGATGAGCCCTACCTCAGTGAGTTTTCACATCTGTCAGTGGGTTATTCATTGCTGGTGAACAAACTATTCTCAAACTTAGGGACTTAAAACAAAAACAACTTAGTGGCTCATGATTCTGCAGTTTGGGCTGGGCTCCCTTGGGCAATCTGTCCTCCTCTGATCTTGCCTGGCATCACTCATGGCAACCTGACAAGAGGTGGGTGGGTCCAAGATGCCCTGATGGAACTAGATTTGAGGTGCCTCATTCCCTCTCATGTGACTTTGCCATGTTTCTTACATGGAGACAGCCGCCTTCCAAGAGGGCAAACCCCAACTCTCAAGTGCATATTAACCTCTACGTGCATCTTTTTTATTGCTGTCCCACTGGCCAAGTCACACAGCAAATCACATAGCCAAACCCAGAGTCAACATGAGAGGAAAATCACACCAAGGCATGAAATTCCAGAAGTCATGATTCACTCTGGGGTGTCAATGTAACAATATACTAAAACTCTCATTCCACGTTTTTTTATATATCTTTTCAAACCATGTATTCTGAAGTATGCTTTGAGTAAAAAATGTTCTTGTTGAAGAAAAAAAAAACTTTAACCAAGGGTACTCATTTAAAATAAAGCATATCAGAGGGGAGATGGGGGCAATGGATGAAATAGGTGAAGGGGATTAAGAGCACACTCTTTTTTTTTTTTTTTTTAAAGATTTTATTTATTTATCAGAGAGAGAGAGGGGGAGAGAGTGAGCACAGGCAGACAGAATGGCAGGCAGAGGCAGAGGGGGAAGCAGGCTCCCTGCCAAGCAAGGAGCCCGATGTAGGACTCGATCCCAGGATGCTGGGATCATGACCTGAGCCGAAGGCAGCTGCTTAACCAACTGAGCCACCCAGGCGTCCCAAGAGCACACTCTTGATGAACATGATCAATGACGTACAGAACTGCTGAATCTCTATATTACACACCTGAAACTAATATAAAACTGTATGTTAACTGTACTGGATTAAAATTAAAAACTTAATAAAAATAAATTTTAAAAATATTTGTTTTAATTAAAACAATTTGGGGCACCTTGGCGCCGACTCTCGGTTTCAGCTCAGGTCATGAACTCAGGGTCATGAGATCAAGCCCCAAGTTGGGGGCTCAGATGCTGAGCACAGATGCTCAGTGAGGAATCTGCCTGAGCTTCTCTCCCCTCTCCCTCCTCCCTTAACCCTTTATGTCTAGGATAAATAAATAAATCTTTAATTTTTTAAAAATTAACTCCTATCTCCAAATTTCTGAATCATTTCTTTGCTTAACATTGTTTGCTTAACTTATAATATTTATAAACAGAATACGGAATAATAGAAAACAGAATATAGAATAATAGAAATAGAATATAGAATAGAAAAATAGAATATTTTTAATTGTTTAAATACTTATTAATATAATAAATACTTACTAGAATACAATCAGGGAAGACATTCCAAATAATTGAGAGATCAAACTAATAGAGAGTGGCTTAAATATAATAATAAGCATTTTATTTCATTTACAATCATCATAGATTGAGCTAAAAATTGAATTTTTAGAAATATTTCAGGTTTAGCTTAGCCAACATGCTGAAAGAGGATTTTTAGTAATGTTTTAAAATGCACATGTGTATAAAACCTTACCAATAGCCACTGAAGTGAATGTTTTTGAGGAAACTATGAATGGTAATCTATAATGTAACCCTTTTGTTGGTTTACTTCCTCTGGTTCTAAGCAGTCTTGCTTTTCTCCTCCAATCACTCAAATGTCCAAAATGTTACATACTTTTGGCCAGCCATATCTTTACTATGGTCATAGATATAAATTAACAGAGTCAAGGGTGGTGGGAGGAACTACTTCTCTGGAGTACCTGGGTGGCTCAGGCAGTTAAGTGTCTGACTTATTTTAGCTCAGGTCATGATCTGAGAGGGAGCCCCATGCCCAGCTCCACACTCAGCGGGGAGTGTGCTTAGGATTCTGTCTTTCCCTCTCCTTCTGTCCCTCCCCACCCTGCTCTCTTGCTCTCTCTTAGAAATAAATAAATAAATAAATAAATAAATAAATAATAAAATAGAACTAAAAAAATAAAAATAAAATTCCCATTCTAGGTTCAGCAAAGAATAAAGTACAAAGTCCTTGGCCGGGCAATTCTCTCAAATCACCTTTTCTTTCTGGCCCCCTGAGTCCCACAGAAATGTTACAAAACAAAAGCAATCATATTCTTCAACCTGAAGATAGACTTCCTCCTGTATCCAGAATTCTACCTTCTCTTTGCCGAAAAGCACTCTTAAAGCCTCCACTTCCCCCATCTAGCTCCTTCCATCTGCCAAGAATCCTGGCCGTCCTTCAGGGCCCAAGTCATAGGGTATGCCTTTCCCAAACAATTCCATGATTGTCCCAACAAATGGGTATTTTTTTCCCTTCTTTGAACTTAGTATCCAGGTGGCACAGTATAGGAGAAATGACCCAGGCTTTGGAATGAGACAGATCGAGTTTAAAGCCTCAGCTCTTTCAATCCTCATTCAGGTTTCTTAGCTGTATAAGAGGTCTACTATGTACAGTTGTTGTGAGGAGATTAAGAGTAATAACATGGTAAATGTACGGTAGACTACATAACATATGATGGTCCTATAGACCTAAACAGTATTAGGAAACACACCAATTTTGTGACACCAAGGTTTGGCTTTTTATCCTCTTATTTTGTGAACAAATATGTTCCATCATAGAATATTCATCCTTAAAGAAATAAATAACTGTTGTACTCCATTTTATTGCTCAAGTCTGCCTCTCCTTCATTTCAGTGTCCAGAACTTTCTCGATGTTAGTTGAAGATACCTGTATCTTTTGAGAGGAAAGAAGGAAGCAGGAAGGGGAGGATGATTGATATCCACTTTACATTTTAAGATTTTATTAATTTATTTGTTTATGTATTTGAGAGAGAGAGCGTGAACTGGGGTAAGGGGCAGGGGGAGAAGGAGAAGCAGACTCCCCACTGAGCAGGGAGCCCAATGTGGGGCTCAACCCCAGAAGCCTAAGATCACGACCTGAGCCAAAAGCAGACACTTAACCCACGGAGTCACCCAAGCACCCTGCTTTTGCTTCTTAAAAAAATGACACAGAATATAGTATCTCTATTTATGAAGGGCAAGTAAAGGATCACTACCTGGAAAATTTTGCAACTGCTAAACTGCTACGACATACTAAATGTCATTGCAGGAAAAGTTTGTTGTTGTTGTTGTTGTTGTTGTTTTAAACCATAGTACGTTTTTATTTGATGAGTAAAAATATCATAGATTTATAGATCTGGAATGGATGGTAAGAGGTTGTTTAACCTAGCTTCACCTTCAAACCTGCTTCATAGAAATGAAGGTGAGGGCTGCCTTCACAGGGGAGGACAGTGAAGCTCCTGCAAACAATCCACGGGTTGCCCAAGGGCCTCCACAGACACTGGCTGCTGAGACCACATGGAAAATGCTGGCGGTGGATTATGTCCAGTAGGTCACCTTAAAACTGCTTCTTGTTTGGCCATATATGGAGATCTGTCTCCCCTCATTTGGAGTAGTGCCAGAAAGTTCTTGGAGAGATAATGAGACGCAATGAAGCTAACAGGCAAGGAAACAGGACAACAGGATTCAAGTTGGGAGGCAGGGACTTGGATAAATGAATTTTTTTTAAAAAGTTGTCAAGATCAAATTTCCATTTCTATGTAAATATCCAAACATCTTGATTTGCACCGAACTATGTGAAACTTCTAAGGATATTAATAGATACAGAAAGACAGGATACTGTCTAGCATCACTTACTTGTGAAATCCAAAAAAGAAAAAAGAAAAAAAAAGTCAAAGTCAGGAACAGAGTAGAAAAGTGGTTTCTGGGGTTGGTAGGGGTGGGAGATGAGAATAGGGAGAGGTTGGTAAAAGGATACAAACTTCCAGTTGTAAGAGGGATAGGGTCTGAGGATATAATGTGTAACTATAGTTAACATTGTATTGTATAACTGAAATTGGCTAAGAGAGTATAATTTAATGTTCCCCTCCACCCAGAAAAGTAATTGGTGAAGGAATGACTCTGTTAATTAACTCAATAGTGGGAGTCCTTTCACAAGTTCTTACATCTTTGTCAATTATATGTCCATAAAGCTAAAAAAAAAGAAAAAGGAAAAGAAAACACAAAAATCAGTCCTTAAAACATAGCAATATTCCATATTCAAAGGTCCTCAGGATAAGATAAAGAATATTAATTTTAAGAAAGTCTTTTTGAACTTTAGAGCTCAAATTAACTATTCAATCAGAACATTAGAACTGAAACTTTTGTTAATTATACCTCAATCCAACTGAAAAAAGAAGTCATTGCTAAAGCCAATGCCATGAAGATTTTTCTTTATGTTTTCTCCTAGCTGTTTCACAGTTTCAGATCTCACATTTAGATTTTCAATTTATTTCAGTTAATTTTTATGTATGGTGTAAAGTAAGGGTCCAATTTCATTATTTTTTATGTGGGTGTCCAGTTTCCCTGGCACCATTTATTGGAGACTGTCCTTTCTCCACTGTGTGGTCTAGAACTTTTATTGAAGATCATTTGAGCACATGCAAGAGGGTTTATTTCTGGGATCTCTACTCTGTTCCATTGGTCTATACATATGTTTTTGTGCTGGTACTATACTGGTTGGTTACTGTAGCTTTGTGGTATGTTTTAAAATCAGGACATGTGAGATCTTCAACTTTGTTCTTTTTAAAGATTCTTAAGAAAATCTTAATTCTTAAGAAAATTCTTAAGAATTTTCTTCTATTTCTGTAAAAAAAAATACCAATGCAGTTTTGGTAGAGATTACATTGAATCTATTGACTGCTTTGGGTTCTATGAACAGTTTAACAACAATGTCTTCCAATCCATGAACAAGAAATACATTTTTATTTATTTGTGCCTTCTTCAATTTCTTTCAGGAATGTTTTGTTGTTCATTCTTAGTTAGATTGTTCATTGTTAGTGTATAGAAATGCATCTGATTTTTGTGTGTTGATTTTGTATCTTTTAAGTTTGTTGAATTTATTTATTATAACCGTTTTGTTTATGCATGTGTGTGGAATCTTCAAGATTTTCTTTCTTTCTTTCTTTCTTTTTTTTTTTAAGATTTTATTCATTTATTTGACAGAGAAAGACACAGTGAGAAAGCAAACACAAGCAGGGAGAGGTGGGGAGGGATAAGCAAGCTTCCCACTGAGTAAGGAGTCCAACACAGGGCTTGATCCCAGGACCCTGGGATCATGACCTGAGTTGAAGGCAGATGCCTAATGACTGAGCCACTCAGGCGTCCCTCTTCAAGATTTTCTACATATAGAGTCATGTCATCTGCAAACAAAGATTTTACTTATTCCTTTCCAATTTGGATGGCTTTTATTTCCTTCTCTTGCCTCCTTTCTCTGGATAGGACTTTCAGTAGTATATTGAACAGAAGTGACAAGAGTGAACATCCTTGCCTTGTTCCTGATCATAAAAGAAACACTTTCAGTTTTTCCCCAATGAATATGATGCTAACTGTGGACTTCTCTTACATGGCCCTTATTATATTGAGTTACTTCCTTCTATTCTAGTTTGTTGAGTGTTTTTATCATGAAAGGGTACTGAATTTTGTTCAATGCTTTTCCTGTGTCAACTGAAATGATCATGTGGTTTTTGTCCTTCATTCTGCTAATGTGGTATATTACATTGATTTTTATATGTTGTAGCATTCTGGAAATCCAAGAGTAAGTCCCACTTTGTCATGGTATATACTACTTTTAATATGTTGTTGAATTCACCTTGTTATTATTTTGTTGAGGATTTCTGCATTAATATTTATCAAAGACATCAGTCTGTAACTTTCTTTGGTTTTGGTATCAGGGTCAGGGTAATACTGGCCTTATAAAATGAGTTTGGAAGTGTTCCCTCCTTTCCAATTTTTTGCAAAAGTTTGAGGAAAATTGACATTAATTCTTCTTAAAATGTTTGGTAGAATTCCAGTGAAGCCATCTGATGCTGTGCTTTTCTTTGTTGGAAGGTTTTTGATTACTTATTCAGAATCCATATTGGTGATAGATCTGTTCAGATTATTTATTTCTCCGTGATTCAGTCTTGGTATGTTGTATATTTATGGGAACTTAAGCATTTTTTCTAGGTGATCTAGTTTGTTGGCATATAGTTGTGTTTAGTAGTCTCATCACCCTTTTTTCCCTGTGACATCAGCTGTCATGTCTTCTCTTCTATTTCTGATTTTAGTTGAGTCTTCTCCCTTTTTTTCATAGTAAATCTAGCTGTTTGTCAGTTCTAGTGATTTTTTCAAAAAACCAACTCTTGGGAGACCTGGGTGGTTGTCTGGTTAAGCAGCTGACTCTTGATTTCAGTTCAGCTCATGATCTCAGGGTCCTGACATCAAGCCCCACACTTGGCTCCCCACTCAGCAGAGAGTCCACTTGAAGATTCTCTCTCTCTTCTCCCTCTGCCCTCCCCCCTACCCCGATCACGTATGCTCTCTCTCTCTCTCTCTCTCTCTCTCAAATAAACAAATTCTTTAAAAAAAAAAAAAAAGGTTTTGTTTTTTTTTTTTCCTGATTGTTTTTCTACTATTACCTGTTTCTATTCCAATCTTTATTATTTCCTTCCTTCTGCTAACTTTGGGTGTAGTTCATTTTTTTCTAGTTCCTCAAGGTATAAAATTGGGTTGTTGATTTGAAATCCTTCTTCTTTTTAAATGGATTTATTTGCCATTATAAACTTAACTCTTTGTACTGCTTTCACTGCATCTCAAATGTTTTGATATACTGTTTTTATTTTCATTTGTCTCAACATATTTTCTGACTTTACTTGTGATTTTTTTCATTGATTGGTTGTTTAAGAGTATGTTGTTTAATTTCCACATGATTGTGAATTTTATAGTTTTCCTTCTGCTACTTAATTCTAGTTTCACTCTATTGTAGTTGAAAAAAAGTTCTTAGCATGACTATTAATAAGTTTAAAAAGTCAGTCCCCCCAAGTGACATAGTATATGCTTTCATTTATACAGCATACAGAAAGGAGGAAATTACACAAATGGAGAACAGGTTAGTAGTTGCCAGGAGTTAGGATTGAGGGGAAAGTGAGTGTGGCTCTAAAAGGTAGCAGGAGGGATCCTTGTAATGGGACTATTTTGTAGATTGACTTAGCAATGCCAATATCCTGGTTGAGATACTGTACTATAGTTTGTAAGATATTATTGGAGAAACTGGGTGAAGGATCTACACTCTGTATTTTTTTGACAACTGCATGTGAATCTATCATTATTTCAAAATTAAAAGTTTAGTTCAACAAAATCCTAAGAGAGGCAAGTATAGCAGTTGGGAGTTCAGAGTTTGTTGTCAGGCAGAACAAATTTCCATTCCCAATTTCATCATTAATAGTTGTTTGACTTTGGTCACTGTCTTAACCTCTCTGAACATAAAGTCCCTTGTGTGTCAAATGCGGTTAGTAGCACCAATTCCACAGAGGTGTGGCAAGGATTCAGTGAATATGTAAGAAGTCTATTTCCAAAGTCAGGCACATAGTAAGTAGTCCAAAGAAAACCATGCTTAGTTATTATTGCACCCCTCCCCTCTCTCAATACAGTCTCCAGTCAATGAGCATCAGTTTAGGGACAGAGGAGAAAAAGCAAGACAGAAAATTAGGAAGACTTGCTTTTCACACTGAAGTGGGGCAAAGACTTAGTGTGAATATGTCAGATGCATAAACTGTGTCTCATATAATGAGACAGAAATGCATTTATAATTAAACTAAACAATTTTATGAACTGGAAACAAAATCACTGCCCAGGTTTTTGCACCTCTCTTTTTTTTTAATGAAATAGAGAACCAATTAAATAGCCTGAGTAGAAGTCTAAACAAGTATTAAACAGAGGCACAAAAGTGATAAAGATAATTCCTTCCTAGTTTCCTAAATTGCTAGCAATAATAAGAAGAATCAATTAAAGTTTTCCTAAGATGACCTTTCTTCTTCCTTGGAAAGAAATCTCTGAGATACTTATACTCATATGAAATAAATTTCCTATTGTTCTGCATGGTCTTCCTTTATGGGGATTCCCTACCCCCAACCCCCCAAATCAGGAGAGGCTCTAAGATACTCAAACATGTGGACATCTCTTTTCAAGAATAGTGGTGGATGGGGATAACACAGGCAACTGAAGTCCCTTATATATGTTTTAATGATTGTTTTTGTCTTTTTTTCCCTACCAAACACCTAACCAACAACCAAATGGGCTGATCAGCATTTGCATGTTCTATCTGTCCTGATCACCAATTCCTAAAAAGGGAAGAAAAAAAATACCCTGGGTCAGGATAAATTTAAGCAGTCTGTAGAGTCAAGGATATCATGACTTCCTTTGTACTTTAAACCATCATAGATTCAAGAACTCATGGAACATGAAAATTAAACTCTGAAAGAGAGAAAAATGGAACCCCGTATAACATGGAGCATATGATTTTCTTAATGAGATTTTACTATTTGTGAAGATGAATCTATTACCCTGGTGAAATGGATAGAGCACAGATACTGAAATCAGAAAAAATGTAGTCAAAACCCAAGCTCTGCCAATTACTTGCTGTGTGACTGAGACACATTATTAACCTGTTTGAGATGCAAAACTATAAAACTGGGATTAAAGCAGCTGTCTTCTGGCAGTTCTGGAACAAAATGAGAGCACTTCTGTGCTCTAGCTCAATGGGTAGCTCAAAAGTGGAGCCCAGGACAATATTCGATCTTTTCTTTCTTTGCCCCTGTACTCCTTGTTCTCTTGTCATTGTGGCTTATTACTGGGCCAAGTGACTCCCAGCTTTTGATTATGAAATTGTTCCTCAAGGACTGAACCCTGACTTTTCAAGGCAATGCTGAAGGAAGACATGATGCCTGTCAAATCTGAATATTCCATTTCTCTTGTATTATTAAGTAAGTCCTTCTGAATCAATTGCATCCCACACATACCAAAATTCACACAACATTCATTCTTTGGAATACTTAGGAAAGAGAGATAAGTAAAGGGAATGGATCTTAGAGAGGAGTTCGAATCCAATGACGGGGCCCCTTCAGAGACAAATGGGTTCATTCCCACTGACCAGGCAAAGTGCATGGTCTCCCCATAACTTTAAGTGAAGGCCTCTGACTGATGCAGAGAAGCACAAACATCTGTTTCTAACCCAGTTTCAGCCACGAAAAACTCAGGAAATTGCTAGTGGTAAAGTGGCTGTCTCCTTGAATGAGAGAAGGAAGATGGCACCTATGGGTCAAGAAGCAGGAATCTGGTTTTATGCCAAGGTCAGAGGCTCCTTTGATACTTATCCATTATGTCTTCACTTCCTTATGCATTAATTTTTTTTTAATAGACTAGAAACAACATGCCATGGCAGGACATAGTCAGATATGTAAGCAAATGTTAATATTATCATGTACATGAAATGGCCATCAGAAAACTGATCCTTTCCTAAGTTTCTGCTTATGCTGTACCAGAAAGTGAGACATCCAGCCAAGAGCCAACCATCCATCATGGGAATGAAGGCATCTAGGACTAGTCAGCCCCATGTGGATCAATCAACTATCTGAGAATATGAATGAGCCCAGCCAACACTAAAAAAAATAGAATTTCCTAGGTGAGCCCAGCCCTGTAATACTGTGATTTACAACAAGAAATACTTATTTGGTCTTGTCTCTTATTTCTGGTGCCTCCTAAAGCCCTTGGAATTTCCTAAGTGATGAGAGAAATAAAGGAGCCCTTTGTTATTTAATGGGGTGATTTTTGGATACAGCTAAGGACCTGGTCTAGTTGTCCCCAGGATGAAAACCATGTGATCAGGGAGCTGAAACTCTCAGTCCCACCCCACTAACCTACAGGAAGGGAGAGGGGCTGGAAGTTGAATCAATCACCAACAGCTAATGATTTAATCTATACTGCCTCTTAATAGAGCCTCCCAAAATCCCAAAATGATGGGGTTCAAAGGCTCCCAGCTTGATGAACTTGTGGAGGTCCTGGGGGGATGGCATGCTCTGTACCCCTTTCCTCATACCATGCTCCACAAATCTCTTCCATAGGACTCTGAGTTACATCCTTTTATAATAAACTGGTAATCTGGCAAGTAAAAGGTTTCTCGGAGTTCTGTGGGCCACTCTAGCACATTCATCAAGCCCAAGAAGAGGGTACTTGGAACCCCCAATCTATAGGCAGTCAAAGCAAAGGTGACACCTGAACTTGTGATTAACATATGAAGTTGGGGAGAAGGACAGTCTTGAAAGATATCCCTTAACCTGTGGGATCTGACACTGTCTCTAGGTAGATAGTTCCAGAACTGAGTTGAATAATTGGACACCCTGCTGGTATCAGAGAGTTCCTTGGTGGTGTAGGGGGAAATACCATGTTGTAACTGAATACGGTATCATAAATCCAAGTTGCCAATGAACAGAATTATAACTAAATACACAGTTATAGTTTTAAGCCACTAATTTCTGGCTTGGTTTCTTACCTAGCTATAGATAACACACTAGGTGAAAGGATCTCTTTATGCCTTTGATACAATAAAAGACACAGGAAACCTCTTGCTCTCACCCCCATTTTTCTTATATCTATCTGCCTTTGTTCTCTCCTTTTTTTCCGTGGTATTTCTGCAACTTTTGAGATGACTGACCACCTTCTTTTTGAACTATCTCCCTTGACTGTCTTCACTGCTCTTTCCCGCACCCCATCTCATCAAGTCTCCTCCTTCCAGCCACTTTTGCTGGTCTCTCTTCCTCCAGATTTTCAGCACATCACTTCTTGACCCTCTGTTCTTCTTGTTCTGTCTCACTCCTTTGGTGAACTCACCCTGATGGCTTTATCCCGAGAATTATCCTCTCTATCCTGAAGACATGTAAGTTCTTACTATAATTTTGATCTCTGTATATCATTGTTTTCAACAATTACCTGGGAGCTGCTTTTCATACAGAAAACACAATACAGGCATACCTTGTTTTATTGTGCTTTTCAAGTATCGCATTTTTTACGAATTGAAGGTTTGTGGCAATTTTTCTAACTGCAGCATTTTCTCACTTTTTGTTTCTGTATCACATTTTGGTAACTTTCATAGTATCTCGAACTTTTTTATTTTTATTATATTTGTTATGGTGAACTATGATCAGTGATCTTTGATGTTACAATTGTAATTGTTTTTGGAGTGCCCATATAAGACAGCAAACTTAATTGGTAAATGTTGTGTGTGTTCTGAGTACTCTACCCACCAGCTGTTCCCCATCTCCCCTTGTCATGGGGCCTCTCTACTCCCTGAAACATATAAATATTGAAATTAGGCCAACTGATAATCCTACGGTTGCCTCTAAGTATTCAAATAAAACACTTTATTCACTTTTATACAAATAAAACACTTTATTCACTCACTTTAATCACAAGCGAGAGATGACTAAGCTTAATGGGGAAAAGTATGTCAAAAACCAAGATAGGGATTCGGGGGACAAGATGGCGGGGTACTAGGAAGAGGCGTCTTTTCAGCTGGTACCCCAAAGTGAGCTGATTACCTACCAAAGAAATCTGATCACCCATGAAATCAGCCTGAGATCAGAATTATACACGTCTGGATCTCTACAGGGGCAGAAGACGCCAGTGAGCAGGTAAAGCGGAATGGGAACGGCGGACTGATATCGGAAGATAAACAAAAGGGGGAGGGAGCCACCAGAGGCGACCGGTGCGAAAGTAATACCCCGATACGAGCGAGAGCGCCCTGCGTCTGGGGACCAGCATTAACTTGGAGACTGGTTGAAAGTACTCCAAAAGAGCAAAGGATCGCGGGGGCAAATTGTGGGAATCGGGGAGGCTAGGGACAGGGGCTTAAGTCCCCGGTCCCAGACAGCCTCCCCGGCGCGGAGGCAGAGAGAGTGCGGCGGAGAAACCGGCTCCTGGTCCCTAAGCCGCCAGCGCGCCCCAGAGCGCGGGGGTTCCGGCTCCTGTGAGGGGATGGGAGCTGCGCCGGTCTGCAGAACGCTCGCTCGCCCTACCACAAAGCTTGAGATGCGCGTGCACGTCGCTCCAGCTCTCCTGGGTTTCTAAGGCCCGGGGGCGCTTCTTGACCCGCACCATTGTTTCAAAGTCTAAGCCGAGAGCGCGCGAAACTCTTCCCCGGACAGAGGCGCGCAAAAGCCCAGCCTGCGGCTTACGGACCAGCGCCCTGTTCTCAGTGCCCCAGACGCGCGCCGGACCCACAGCCGCCTCTGAAAAGAGGTGCGCGCAAGCCGGGCACTCCCAGCCCGGGCCGGCGGCAAAATCTCAGTGTGCGATCGCTGTTTGGAACCTCTCTGGCGGTCAGGAGCTCCCAGACAGCCGCCACTGCCTTGGCTTTGGGGACGAGCAAAAGATCCTGCGCCCCCAGGGTCTGCAACTTGGAACCTGCACTGCCAGCGGCCAAGGGGGAATTTATTCAGCTTCTGCACCCAGACTGAGGCTTCTCTCTGAGACGGAGATCAGGAAGTGTTCCAGGGTGCACCTTGACTGCACCAGAGTTGATACATCCAGCTACATCTGTTCAGTCTTCTCCCACCAAAATGACTAGGAGGAGGAATGCCCAACAGAAGAAAAATACAGAGGATGAACCTTCTGCAATAGAGCTAACGGCTATCAACATAGACAATATGTCGGAAAGAGAATTCAGGCTAACAATTATCCAGGCAATAGCTAGGTTGGAGAAAGCCATGGATGACCAAACAGAATTGATTAGGGCCGAACTGAAAGCGACCAGACAGGATGTTCACAATGTTAGGGCGGAGCTTAAAGCCACCAGGGAGGAGGTCCACAATGCTCTCAATGAGTTCCAATCCAATCTAAACTCTCTCAAAGCTAGGGTAACTGAGACAGAAGATAGAATTAGTGATCTGGAAGACAAACAGATAGAGAGAAAGGATCAGGAGGAAGCCTGGAACAAACAGCTTAGATCCCACGAAAGCAGAATTAGGGAAATAAATGATGCCATGAAGCGTTCCAACATCAGAATTATTGGAATTCCTGAAGGGGAGGAGAAAGAAAGAAGTCTAGAAGATGTCGTGGAACAAGTCCTTCATGAAAACTTTCCGAATCTCGCGAATGAAACCAGCGTTCATGTACTAGAGGCTGAACGGTCTCCACCCAAGATTATACACTCCAAAAAAACATCACGACACCTGATAGTCAAATTGAGAAATTATAATTGTAGGTATAATCTCTTGAAAGCTGCCAGGGCAAAGAGGCTCCTTACTTACAGAGGGAAGCCCATCAGAATAACGTCAGACCTGTCCACAGAGACCTGGCAAGCCAGAAGAGGCTGGCAAGATATATTCAGGGCACTAAATGAGAAGAACATGCAGCCAAGAATACTTTATCCAGCAAGACTGACATTCAAAATGGATGGAGAGATAAAGAGTTTCCAAGACCGGCAAGGCGTAAAAGACTATGCAACCACCAAGCCGATACTGCAGGAAATATTAAGGGGGGTTCTATAAAAGAGGAAAAATCCCAAGAATAGCATTGAACAGAAATATAGAGACAGTCTACAGAAAGAAAGACTTCAAAGGTAACTCGATGTCAATAAAAACGTATCTATCAATAATCACTCTCAACGTGAATGGCCTAAATGCACCCATAAAACGGCACAGGGTTGCAGATTGGATAAAACGACAGGACCCATCCATATGCTGTCTACAAGAGACCCATTTTGAACCTAAAGATACACGCAGACTGAAAGTGAAGGGGTGGAGAAGCATCTTTCATGCCAATGGGACTCAAAAGAAGGCTGGGGTAGCGATTCTCATATCAGATAAATTAGACTTCAAACTAAAGACTGTAGTCAGAGATACAGAAGGACACTACATAATCCTTAAAGGGACTATCCACCAAGATGATCTAACAATTGTAAATATCTATGCTCCCAATATGGGAGCAGCCAATTACTTAAGAAAACTGTTAATCAAGATAAAGAGTCATATTGATATGAATACACTAATCGTAGGTGATCTTAACACGCCTCTTTCAGAATTAGACAGATCATCGAAGCAGAAACTCAACAAAGAAACAAAAGCATTGAATGACACATTGGACCAGATGGACCTCATAGATATATACAGAACATTCCACCCTAAAACAGCAGAATACTCATTCTTCTCAAGTGCACACGGAACCTTCTCCAGAATAGACCACATACTGGGTCACAAATCAGGACTCAGCCGATACCAAAAGACTGAGATTATTCCCTGCATATTCTCAGATCACAATGCTTTGAAACTGGAGCTCAATCACAAGGAAAAGTTCCGAAGGAACTCAAACACCTGGAAGCTAAAGACCACCTTACTTAAGAATGCTTGGATCAACCAGGAGATCAAAGAAGAACTGAAACAATTCATGGAAACCAATGAGAATGAAGACACTTCGGTCCAAAACCTATGGGATACAGCAAAGGCGGTCCTAAGGGGAAAATATATAGCCATCCAAGCCTTGCTCAAAAAAATTGAAAAATCCAGAACACACCAGCTGTCTCTACACCTTAAAGAACTGGAGGATCAACAACAAATCAAACCAACTCCACACATAAGAAGGGAAATCATCAAGATTAGAGCTGAGATCAATGAGGGAGAAACCAGAGATACAGTAGAACGTATCAATGAAACTAGAAGCTGGTTTTTTGAAAGAATCAATAAGATCGATAAGCCACTGGCTACACTAATCCGAAAGAAAAGAGAGAAATCCCAAATTCATAAAATTATGAATGAAAAGGGAGAGATCACAACTAACACCAAGGAAGTAGAAACAATCATCAGAAGTTATTACGAACAGTTATATGCCAATAAGCTTAGCAACCTAGATGAAATGGATGCATTCCTGGAAAAATATAAACTACCAAAATTGAATCAGGAAGAAATCAACAACCTGAATAGACCGATATCTAATAACGAGATTGAAGCAGTGATCAAAAATCTCCCAAAAAACAAGAGCCCAGGACCTGACGGATTCCCTGGGGAATTCTACCAAACCTTCCAAGAAGAAATAACACCTATTCTCCTGAAGCTGTTTCAAAAAATTGAAGCAGAAGGAAAACTTCCAGACTCTTTCTATGAAGCCAGCATTACCCTGATCCCCAAACCAGGCAAGGACCCTACCAAAAAGGAGAGTTTCAGACCAATATCACTGATGAATATGGATGCTAAGATTCTCAACAAGATCCTAGCCAACAGGATCCAACAACACATTAAAAAGATTATCCACCATGATCAGGTGGGATTCATCCCTGGGCTACAAGGATGGTTCAACATTCGTAAATCAATCAATGTGATACAACAAATTAATATGAGAAGAGAGAAGAACCACATGGTCCTCTCAATTGATGCAGAAAAAGCATTTGACAAAATCCAACATCCGTTCCTGATTAAAACGCTTCAAAGTATAGGGATAGAGGGAACATTCCTGAACCTCATCAAATCTATCTATGAAAGACCCACAGCAAATATCATCCTCAATGGGAAAAAGCTTGCAGCCTTCCCGTTGAGATCAGGAACAAGACAAGGATGCCCACTTTCACCACTCTTGTTCAACATAGTATTAGAAGTCCTAGCAACAGCAATCCGACAACAGAGAGAAATAAAAGGTATCCAAATTGGTAATGAAGAAGTCAAACTCTCTCTCTTCGCAGATGACATGATTCTTTATATGGAAAACCCAAAAGACTCCACCCCCAAACTACTAGAACTCATACAGCAATTCAGCAGCGTGGCAGGATACAAAGTCAATGTGCAGAAATCAGTGGCTTTCTTATACACTAACAATGAAAATACAGAAAGGGAAATTAGAGAATCGATTCCATTTACTATAGCACCAAGAACCATAAGATACCTGGGAATAAACCTAACTAAAGAGGTAAAGGATCTATACTTGAGGAACTATAGAACACTCATGAAAGAAATTGAAGAAGACACAAAAAGATGGAAGACCATTCCATGCTCTTGGATCGGAAGAATAAACATTGTTAAAATGTCTATACTGCCTAGAGCAATCTATACTTTTAATGCCATTCCGATCAAAATTCCACCGGCATTCTTCAAAGAGCTGGAGCGAATAATCCTAAAATTTGTATGGAATCAGAAGAGACCCCGAATCGCTAAGGAAATGTTGAAAAACAAAAATAAAGCTGGCGGCATCACCTTACCTGATTTCAAGCTTTATTACAAAGCTGTGATCACCAAGACAGCATGGTACTGGCATAAAAACAGACACATAGACCAGTGGAACAGAGTAGAGAGCCCTGATATGGACCCTCAACTCTATGGTCAATTAATCTTCGACAAAACAGGAAAAAATATACAGTGGAAAAAAGACAGTCTCTTCAATAAATGGTGCTGGGAAAACTGGACAGCTATATGTAGAAGAATGAAACTCGACCATTCTCTTACACCGTACACAAAGATCAACTCAAAATGGATAAAAGACCTCAACGTGAGACAGGAATCTATCAGAATCTTAGAGGAGAACATAGGCAGTAATCTCTTCGATATCAGCCACAGCAACTTCTTTCAAGATACGTCTCCAAAGGCAAAGGAAACAAAAGCGAAAATAAACTTCTGGGACTTCATCAAAATCAAAAGCTTCTGCACAGCAAAGGAAACAGTCAAAAAAACAAAGAGGCAACCCACGGAATGGGAGAAGATATTTGCAAATGACAGTACAGACAAAAGGTTGATATCCAGGATCTATAATGAACTCCTCAAACTCAACCCACACGAAACAGACAAACACATCAAAAAATGGGCAGAAGATATGAACAGACACTTCTCCAATCAAGAAATACAAATGGCTATCAGACACATGAAAAAATGCTCATCATCATTAGCCCTCAGGGAGATTCAAATTAAAACCACATTGAGATATCACCTTACACCAGTTAGAATGGCCAAAATTAACAAAACAGGAAACAACATGTGTTGGAGAGGATGTGGAGAAAGGGGAACCCTCTTACACTGTTGGTGGGAATGCAAGTTGGTGCAGCCTCTTTGGAGAACAGTGTGGCGATTCCTCAAGAAATTAAAAATAGAGCTTCCCTACGACCCTGCAATTGCACTCCTGGGTATTTACCCCAAAGATACAGATGTCGTGAAAAGAAGGGCCATCTGTACCCCAATGTTTATAGCAGCAATGGCCACAGTCGCCAAACTATGGAAAGAACCAAGATGCCCTTCAACGGATGAGTGGATAAGGAAGATGTGGTCCATATACACTATGGAGTATTATGCCTCCATCAGAAAGGACAAATATCCAACTTTTGTAGCAACATGGACGGGACTGGAAGAGATTATGCTGAGTGAAATCAGTCAAGCAGAGAGAGTCAATTATCATATGGTTTCACTCATTTGTGGAGCATAACCAATAGCATGGAGGACAAGGGGCGTTAGAGAGGAGTAGGGAATTTGGGTAAATTGGAAGGGGAGGTGAACCATGAGAGACTATGGACTCTGAAAAACAGTCTGAGGGGTTTGAAGTGGCGGGGGGGGTGGGAGGTTGGGGTACCAGGTGGTGGGTATTATAGAGGGCACAGCTTGCATGGAGCACTGGGTGTGGTGAAAAAATAATGAATACTGTTTTTCTGAAAATAAATAAATTGGGGAAAAAAAAAAAAAAAAAAAAAAAACCAAGATAGGTCAAAAGCTAGACTATCTGCACCAAATGGTTTGCCAAGTTGAAAACGAAAAGGAAAAGTTCCTGAAGGAAATTCAAAGTGCAACTCCAGAGAACACACAAAAGATAAGAAAGCAAAATAGTCTTACGCTGATATGGAAAAAGTCTTGATAGTCTGGATTGAAGAGCAAACTAGCAACAACATTCCCTTAAACCAAAGCCCAATGCAGCAAGGCCATAACTCTCCTCAATTCTATGAAGGCAGAAAGTGAGGAAGCTGCAGAAGAAAAGTGGGAGGCTAGCAGAGGTAGGTGTCTGAGGTTCAAGGAAAGAAGCCATCTTCATAACATAACAGTGCAGGGTGAAATAGCAGGTGCTGATGAAGCTGCAGCAAGTTCTCCAGAAGATCCAGCCAAGGTAATTCATGAACATGGCTACACTGAACAAGAGATTTTCAGTGCAGACAAAACAGCCTTCTATTTGGAAAAGATGTCATCTAGGACTTTCATAGCTAGAGAAGAGAAGTCAATGCCTGGCTTCAAAGCTTCAAAAAACAGGTGGACTCTCTAGTTAGGAGCTAAGGAAGCTGGCCCCTTAAAGTTGAAGCCCATGTTTATTTACCATTCTGTATAATCCTAAGGCCCTTAGGAAATCTGCTGCATCAATTCTGCCTGTGCTCTAGAAATGGTACAACAAAGCCTAAATAACACCACATCTGTTGACAACATGACAATGAGATTAATGTTGTTATCGTGATGGCTAATACAACATCCATTCTGCAACCCACGGGTCAAGGAGTAATTTTGACTTTCAAGTCTTACTATTTAAGAAATACATTTCTTTTTTTTTTATTATTTTTTATTTATTTATTTATTTGTCAGAGAGAGAGGGAGAGAGAGCGAGCACAGGCAGAGAGGCAGGCAGAGGCAGAGGGAGAAGCAGGCTCCCTGCCGAGCAAGGAGCCCAATGTGGGACTCGATCCCAGGACGCTGAGATCATGACCTGAGCCGAAGGCAGCTGCTTAACCAACTGAGCCACCCAGGCGTCCCAAGAAATACATTTCTTAAGATAATGGCTGTCATAGATAGTGAGTCCTCTGATGGATCTGGGCAAAGTCAATTGAAAACCTGCTGGCAAGGATTCACCATTTTAAATGTCATTAAGGACATTCATGGTTCATGGGAAAAGGTCAAAATATCAACGATCACAGGAGTTTGGAAGAAGAAGACTGCAACCATAATGGATGACTTTGAGGGATTTAAGACTTGAGTGGAGGACATAACTGGAGATGGGGTGGAAAGAGCAAGAGAACTGGAATTAGAAGTGCAGCCTGAAGATGTGACTGAGCTGTCTCAATCTCATGATAAAACCTGAACAGAGAAGTTGCTTCTTATGGATGAGCAAAAAAAGTGGTTTCTTGAGATGGGATCTACTCCTGGAGAAGATGCTGTGAAGACTGTTGAAATGACAACAAAGGATTCAGAATATGACATAAATTTAGCTGATAAAGCAGCAGCAGGGTTTGGGAGAACCATCTCCAGTTTTGAAGGAAGTTCTACTGTAGGGTAAAATGCTATCTAACAGCACTGCATGCTACAGAGAAATTGTTTGTGAAACAAAGAGTCAATCCATGCAACAAACTTCACTGTTGTCTTGTTTTGAGAAATGGCCATAGCCATCCCAGCCTTCAGCAGCCACCACCCAAAGCAGTCAGCAGCCATCAACCCTAAAGCAAGACCCTCCATTAACAAAAAGATTACGACTCACTGAAAGCTCAGATGATGGCTAGCCTTTTTAAGCAATCAAGTATTTTTAAATCATGATATGTACATTGGTTTTATTAGATATAAGGCTATTTCACACTTAGTAGTAAAGCATAACTTTTATAGCACTGGGAAACCAAAAACTTCATTTGATTCACTCTAGTGTGATTCTCACTTTATTGTGGAATATCTAGATATTCCAAACTTGCAATATCTCTAAGGTATGTCTGTCTTCACACAGACTGTGATTCTCAGAAGCCATGTCTGACAAAATTAAAAACATCTGGAAGTCTCTTAAGTGGTCCTGATTTCAAGAGAAGTTGTTTTGTTTGTGTGTTTGTTTTGCTTTTAAGATTTTATTTATTTGACACAGAGAGAGAGAGCGTAAGCACGGGGAGTGGCAGGCAGAGGGAGAAGCAGGCTCCCCACTGAGCAGGGAGCCTGGGACTCAATCCCAGGATCCTGAGACCATGACCTGAGCCAAAGGCAGACGTTTACTGACTGAGCCACCCAGGCACCCCTCAAGAAAAGGGTTTTTTTGGGGTTTGGTTTGGTTTTTTGTTTTTTCCCACCTGACTGAAATTGCATAGTAAAATATTTCCCATCCTCGATGAAGAAGCCAAAAACAAACCAACAAAAAAGCCAGTACGAGTCGAACTCTTCTGGTAAACCCAAGGACACAAGATAAATGAGATTCAAGTCCTACACACTCAATTATAACTGCTGCTGAAACACCGTTTTGTACTTAAGCATTCAGAGATGCTTCTGCCAGTTCCAAACAGGAATCCACATGTAGCTCTGGGCTTCAAAGAATGAAATAAAACAACAATTTCAATTTTATAAGTCCTCAGAGTGAAAACAACTGAGATGTAGCCTTTTTCTGGCTGTTGTGTGTTCTAGTCCCTGCAGGCCAATTAAGTTCTTTCAAAGCCCCAGCAAGGGCTTGAAGGTTAATTAAAATGTGTGATTTAGGAAAAGCTGAGGATAGTATATAGTGCACATACTCCACCAGCTGCCTTCGAAGCAACATTTAATTAACCAGCAGTGAAGCTCAGCACCTGCTTTTTTCCCTATTTCTACACAGACACCATGGAAGCGGAGAGCCAAGGTCTCAGTAGGTGATGCACATAAAGACAGTGAGGGGAACATCTCTCCATTCCCCATTCCCACCCCCTCCTCTCCCCTTAGAGATGGATCCTGCTTTTTTGTGTCTCTATTATCACACTGTCCTAAGACTTTCTCCCACAAATGACAGATCTGTCCCCATTGCCCCTCCTCCAAAGCCCCACCTCCTGCTCCCCCACCACACTACTTCCCATCTCTTTTCTGCATTTCACTGTGGCAGCTACTTGGCTACTTAGCCAGTGGTCTGCTGAGATGCTAACCCTCACTGTAAATATCTGCATGTTAACTGAAGGGTCTATATGACTTGAAAGCCCATCTGGAAAGTGGTAGCCAGTCTCAAAGACAGCCCCCAGTGATCCCTGTCTCCTGGTATCTCACACTTGTATAATCTGCTCCACATATTTTACCAGGGTTGGTCTGGACGGTCAACAGCATAGAAGTAATGCTATATCATTTCAGAGATTAAGTTATGAAAAAAACTTCCATTTTAGGAGAGGCCTTTCTAGTCTCGTGGCCTGGAGAGTTCCTGCAGCCCCCGTTATGCCTTCAGAGACTAAAGACTTGCTGGATTGTTTGGCTGCCACTTGTGAGAGATCCAGACCTAGTCCCACCCAGGTAAGCTGCCCCCAGATTCAAAACCTACAGTAACTGTGAGAGAAGCATTTTATTGTCTTAAAATACTAAGTTTGGGGGTAATTTGTTATGCAGCAGTCGACAGCTAATACAGAATATTGCACCTTTCCCACAGGATGGAAACATATAGCGGCACACAGAGGGGACTTGCTGTAGTGAGCTGAGCACCCTTCCTGGGGTTTCTAAGAAAAAAGGACAAGGAGAGCAGTCACCTCAGGAAAAATGTCCAATCAGAGAGTGTTGCTAGGCAGAATCAGCTGCCCAGGAGAAGGAAAGAGGTAACTGCTCAGGAGACCGGCATTCTACTTTGTCACATTAGGCTCTGAAGCCTCCTCTATTCCCCACTTTCTCTCTTCCTTATACCTCAGCTGCCCTGAGTCTATAGACTGGCTGCACTTTGTTTTGTCAGACACCTATCTCACATTACCTCTGTCAAGGTATGTATCTCCTCTTTCTCCTAACGTTTCCTTTGAGGTGATGATACACATCTGTGTTCCTTATGCATGAAGTGAGTTTTTGTGTAATGATTCCCAAATGGTTAGTTAGGAGGAAGAATCTATGGCACATGAGAGGAAGATGTGAGTCCTGTTTGGTGAACTAACAGACTCAGATGGGAAGCGTTACTAGAATATGGATTGCTCAGTCCTATTCATGCTTTCATTCATTTCACATATAGTTGCTCAAAGGTTTCAGGCATGGGTACAGGTACAAGGATGAAGAAGTAAATGAATCAAACATCCTTGCCTGAATGAAGCTAATATCAGAAATTTTTATTCAGGAGATTTGACTTTTCCTTCTGTGGCTCTGTAGTGCTGCCAGGCTGATGAATGACTGACCTGATCCGACCTTGGGCCCAACAGTGTGACTTCCTTTTTGATACAGTCACTCTTTCTTATTACAGAATATCTGATATTTACTAAAGAATATAACATCTATATGAGTTATAAAATATAGCAATAAAATGAATGTCTGCGAACCCCTTACTAATTTATGAGCTAGAACATCACCAGGGCTGTCCCATCTACTTTTGCTTTCATCTCCTCCATCCTCCTGCTTCCACCAGAGTCCTCCACCTCCTTGGTTAAGTTTATTCCTAAGTATGTTACTCCTTTCAATGCTCTTAAAAATGGGATTGTTTCTTTAATTTCCTTTTTTAAAAAGAAGGACCTCATTATTAGTGTAAGAAAACAACTGATTTTTAAAGTTGATTTTGTACCTTAAAATCTTGATGAATTCACTTTTTATTTCTACCAGCTTCGGATCATGTATCATGACCAAGTGGGATTTATCCCTGAGATGCAATGACGGTTCAACATATGCAAATCAATTAATGTGATACAGCACATTACCAGAAAGAAGGATAAAACCACATGACCATCTCAACAGATACAGAAAATGCACTGGACAAAATTCAACACCGTTTCATGATGAAAAACTTTCAATAAATTAGGTATAAAAGGAACTCACTTGACACAAATGAAAAGGCCACAGCTAATGTCATACTAAAACTGAAAGCTTTTCCACTGACATCGGGAATAAGACAAGAGAGGATGTCCACTCTTGCTATTTCTATTTAACATCATCTAGCCAGAGTAATCAGTCAAGAAAAAGAAATAAAAGGTTTCAAGTCAGGAAAGAAGAGGTAAAATTATATCTGTTTGCAGATGACATGATCTTAATATGGAAAACTTTAAAGACTACACACACGCACACAAATATTAGAACTAATAAATTCAGTAAAATTTTAGGACATGAAATTAACACATGAAGATCAGTTGCATTTCTGTGACTGTCTTTTATGATAGATTGGTGGTAGGGGGCTACTTTGATTAGTGGGAAAGGTCCTTGGACTGAACCTCAGATAAAGGGCTGCCTGCCCACCTATGGTACTTTGCAATCAGTCTTGGGTACAGGTGTTTTTGGGGGGGCCTGGGGTGATGTGCAGGTGTTTTACATAAAGCACTGTGCAGTGGAAATAGCATGAACTTTGGAGTCAGTGAGACCTGAGTTCAAGTTTTCTTCCCACCACTCCATATTTTTGGACTCTGAGAAAGCCATTTTCTCTTTATGAACCTTAGTTTCTCATCTATAAAATGAGACTACTAATATTTACTTCACACCTTTATTGTCTGAATAAGAAATGACATGGCATATATGAATATAGACGGCCTCAAATTTAGTAGAGAGTTCCATATAATGTGGCTGTGAGTGGTGGCCATAGTAGAATAAGTATTAACAGTAAAAGCAAAAAGCTTTATCAAGGTTATATTAAGTTTTATGTCTTGGGTACCAAGCTCTATGAAAGAATTCTCCCCTCCAAACACTGGGACTTTCAGGACTCTCCTCCTTCCCTAAATTCCTTAGAAACTGGACAGGAGAAATGTGAGCATGTAAGTATGGAAAGAGGCTAACAAGGTAACAAGTATATCTACTCCCCATGGTGCTCCTGAACTCAGTCAAACCCACAGAAGATTCCACGTCTTTTGACCGAGAAGCAACATGGTAGAGTTGGAAAAGTATGTTTGGGTACCAGATGCCTGGGGTTCTAATGCAGTCTCTGCAGTTTGCTTATAAGCAGTGTTAGGAGGGTAGTTCCATTCAGACCTGCTTTACTCACTTATAAAATGGGAATATCTCATCCATTGCAAGCATCAAGTCAGGTAATATACATAAATCTTTAAACACAGTTCCTGTCATCTAGAAAATCCTCACCAAATATTAATACTCTTTCTTTCTGTTCCCCCATCTGAATGACACAGCACAACTCTAGTAACTCGTGGAGATTTAGAAGTAACTCCAGGGCTTATTTATGATTCAAAAAGGAGGAGAGGTATATTATAACCCATTCAGATGTGCAATCACTTGCCAAGAGAGAGGAAATCCGTTCTTTGCCCGAATTGTTATGTTATTTGTGCTTTACCTCCAAATAATATTTAAAACACACAGGATTCAAATAAACCAACAAAATTATTCAAACCACAGATGAAGCATATATGGGTTTTCAACTATTACTTATGTAACAAGGACTACCTCTACGGAAGACCTAGTGATGAACGGGAACTTAGAGCTACATCTCCAGGCTAACTGTACATCCCATATGGAAAGCCCAACTAGAACACCTTTTAGAGACAGAACAATACTAGAATGCCTGGATTCAAATCCAAACCTTGCCCCTCATTAGTTGTAGGACACTGGGCAACAAACTCTCCAAGCCTCAGTCTTTCCATTTCTAAAATGGGAATAATTATAATATATAACTCATAGCATTGTTGTGAGAATTTTTTTAGGAAAGAAAAAACTCTTTATGTAAAGTGATTATTTATACTACTGCCTGGTAATTTAGTACATTTTAGTGGACACTATCATTTTCAAGTGGCCACTGAGCTCTAGCTTGAAGTTTCAGGAAAACTCAGGACACACATCGTTGGATAGGGCTGGTCCTGTCATCTAATACAGATTAAGGGGAGGATATTCTTTACCCACCCAGGTGAGCCCCCTGATGCTTTCTCTCTCCTGTGGCTTCTGCCGTGAAGGTTTCTAGCCAACCTCCCCACTCCATTCCCCAGATTTCCTGCTCCAGTTTACTAGTGACCTTCCTAGAGTATATCACGCAGTATTAACCAAGTGCTCCAGATGTGGCTGAGCAAAATTGGACCAGGGTTCCCACTAACAAAGAGTGACACTGAACCTGTACCAACAAAGAATCCCATTGGGTTAGGTTTTGTTTTGTTGTATGCAATATTATAAGATCAAGCTTATTTGGTGCTACATATAGGCCTTTATCTCAGGTTTTTACCTTATTAGTTGATTTCAATGTTCCATCTATTCTGTCCTGCTAATAACACTTTGAATTCTATTTTTCCCATAGAATAGTGACCTATGTCAGCTACAAACAAAGCTACAAACAAAGTAAGAAGCTACAAACAAAGTAGCTACAAACAAAGCTACAAACAAAGTAAGAAGCTTCATCCAAATCATGAAGAAAGGGTATTTTCTTAAACTGCTGACAGTAAAGAGGAATGGTGCTCCACCTCAGTTTGTGTGACAGAAGGAGGGGGTGAGGCACATATTGACCCAGTTTACCAAGGATAGGGTGGCCTGGAGTAATCTCTGCAAGCCAAGAAAAGCCATTAATCAACATCAAAATTAATTTATCCATTAATCAATCAATCAATCATTGGGGAGATACCTGAAAAAAGAAATGTCCAGGCTAAAATTCACACTGGGTGAGAAATGACCAATATCAGATACTCTGAGAAAATGTTTTTTTTTTTTTTTTTTCTCCCAATTTATTTATTTTCAGAAAAACAGTATTCATTATTTTTTCACCACACCCAGTGCTCCATGCAAGCTGTGACCTCTATAATACCCACCACCTGGTACCCCCAACCTCCCACCCCCCCGCCACTTCAAACCCCTCAGATTGTTTTTCAGAGTCCATAGTCTCTCATGGTTCACCTCCCCTTCCAATTTACCCAAATTCCCTACTCCTCTCTAACGCCCCTTGTCCTCCATGCTATTGGTTATGCTCCACAAATGAGTGAAACCATATGATAATTGACTCTCTCTGCTTGACTGATTTCACTCAGCATAATCTCTTCCAATCCCGTCCATGTTGCTACAAAAGTTGGATATTCGTCCTTTCTGATGGAGGCATAATACTCCATAGTGTATATGGACCACATCTTCCTTATCCATTCATCCGTTGAAGGGCATCTTGGTTCTTTCCATAGTTTGGTGACTGTGGCCATTGCTGCTATAAACATGGGGGTACAGATGGCCCTTCTTTTCACGACATCTGTATTTTTGGGGTAAATACCCAGGAGTGCAATTGCAGGGTCATAGGGAAGCTCTATTTTTAATTTCTTGAGGAATCTCCACACTGTTCTCCAAAGAGGCTGCACCAACTTGCATTCCCACCAACAGTGTAAGAGGGTTCCCCTTTCTCCACATCCTCTCCAACACATGTTGTTTCCTGTTTTGTTAATTTTGGCCATTCTAACTGGTGTAAGGTGATATCTCAATGTGGTTTTAATTTGAATCTCCCTGAGGGCTAATGATGATGAGCATTTTTTCATGTGTCTGATAGCCATTTGTATTTCTTGATTGGAGAAGTGTCTGTTCATATGAGAAAATGTTTTATTAGAGAACAATCATTGGATTCCTGAACAAGGTTAAAAAAAAAAAAAGTTATGCAAAACAGGAAAACTGAAAACAACCCATAGAAACTGCAGTTAGTTCATAATTCACTAGGATCTGCTAATACTTGCAGGACTTCTTTTTTAAAAAAATGTTGGAAGGAAAAGACTGCTGTGATTCATAACAGATATAGATTCTTAGGCTACATGATTTACACCTTCCATATATGAAGATAACTAAGAGACATAAAAGACAGATTCATTTCCCTGAGGGATTTGTGTTAGAATTAAGGAGAAAGAATGAAAACACATAAATAAAACACAGTCATATTAAATACTGAGGAGAACCCAAGGGAGACCAAAAAAAGGGGAAGTAGAGAGGAAAGCAAAATATTATTGAAAGCCTACCAACTGTGTGACAAGTGATTTCCATCCATGATCTCTTTTACTCCTTGCCAAAATTCTTTAGTATAAATAACCCATTTTTATAGATGAAAAAACTGATGCTCAATGAGTTTAAGTAATTTTCTCAAGGCTCACAGGTAAGAAGCCAAACATGACTCAAAGTAGGTTTAGCTGCCTCTAAATCCTACACTCCCTCAGTGCAACACATTGCCTCCTTGGGTTACAGTCCATCTGGGGAGAGTTGATATATACAAATTGGACAAAACAAATTCTGCCAAAGAATCATTTCTCAAGAATATTTGTTAAGCCCTAGGATGGCGCATGATGGTGAGTGTAAAGGAGAGAGAAGAAAAAATGGCACCTCCAAAGCGTAATGGCGACACCACTGCTAAGGGTCAAAGTAAAAGGTAAAAATGCTTTTAGATGAAAGATTGAATCAATTTATTTCTGAATTGCTGAATCTAGGATGATAGTGATTTACACAACCTAAATTCTTTGTAGAGGAGACCAACAAAAGCTGGTAAGAAAATAGGGCTTAGAGTTCTGAGAGGTACTTCGACATTGAGGTAGTTGCTGAACTTAAGGCTCTTACTGACCAAGAGCAGAACATAAGAGACAGAGTACTGCTGAAAATCTGTAATTATGTAACTAGTGGGTCCAGTGAAAGGTCACCAGAAACCTTCTGAGATGTCAGAATGAGGCAGAGTCAACAAAAGCCAAAGTAGGAGAGGGTCTCAGGTGTGGTACAGTCCATGAGTGGCTTCAATTCTCCACCACTCCCTACACCCACATCTCTGCCAGGGTCTCATCAGTAGTGAAAGTACTTCTCTTCCAGAGGCTTGGGGTTTATCACTGTGACTTGTTTTTTTTTTGTTGGTTTTTTTTTTTGTTGTTTTTTTTCAATTTATTTATTTTCAGAAAAACATTATTCATTATTTTTTCACCACACCCAGTGCTCCATGCAAGCCGTGCCCTCTATAATACCCACCACCTGGTACCCCAATCTCCCACCCCCCCCCCGCCGCTTCAAACCCCTCAGATTGTTTTGACCAATGGTATGTGGGAAGAAGTGACAGTGTGCCAGCCCCAAGCCTAGCCTTTGAGAAGTTTTACATGTTTCTGCTTAGCGTCCTGCGTCTCTGCCATTACCATAAGAAAAACACGGCTCAGCTTTCTCACTGATGCTAGGAGGAGAACAATCAATAGAAGAGCCTCCCTGGCGGAGAAAGTACAGCAGAGCCACTCCGGCAGCCACAGCCTGAAGAGAGCCACCAGCCATGTCTGTCCTAAACCAGATGAACCCCTAACAACCTTCAAAATGTGTGAGCAGTAATGCCTAACTATTGTTTTACATCACTGAGTTTTTGGTTGGTTTGTTACGCAGTTGCACCTAAACATCAGGTGAGTTGATTTTGGCAAATATGTCAGGCATAATATGGAGAAAAGATTATTGAACTTGGAAGCAGGTAGTCACTAGAGGTGTCTAAGAATAAATGATACTTCAGGAAAATTGTAAGCTCAAAAATTAGATTTCAAGGTATTAAGAATAGCAGAAGAGTCTAGGAAATGCAGTCATAAGTAGAGAAGATTTAGTTGAGAAGTCTTGAGGTTAAAATAAACAGGATAATTGTCAGTGGGATAATCAAACATCATATCCCAATAGAAGTGTCTTGTGCATATCTGGAAGGATGGGAAAGAAATCCGTGCGGCGGTCAAGGGGGGCACCGGGAGGCTGATGATCGTGGAGCACGAGAGCCTAAGTGTGGGGGGAAGGGTCCCCAGAAAACAGACAGAAGTGAGGTTCAGCACAGAACACAAAATTAGTGATTCTGTAATCATCAAGGAGACATAATGAAGGAACTAAAGTCAGTTTGAGTCAATAGGCCACACTTCATGGACGGGGTGTTTTCTCCAGTGAAATCCCATGAATGTGTAGACAGCAATCATGGGACTCTAAGCGAGTATCACAGAGTCGTCTCCAAAATGTTTCCCTTACACTGAACAGGACTCTGAAGAGGGAAATATCCAATCAAGAGATGTATCCAAAGAGTTTATTAATAATAGAGTTTTCATGGTAAGAGAAGGAATTTGACATTCCAGTCCACGGCTTTGAGTCTTTCAAAGTGCTTCTAAGAGGGGCACCTGGGTGACTCAGTCTGTTAAGAATCTGCCTTGGGCTCCAGTCGTGATCCTGAGTTCCTGGGATCGAGTTCTGCATCGGGTTCCCTGAAGAGTCTGCCCCTCCCTCTGCCTCTGCCATTCTCTCACGAATAAATAAAATCTTAAAAAAATAAAAATAAAAACCGAAGTGTTTCTAAGTGGCCAGTCATGATATCAGATGGGGATGTGAGTTTGTGGGGTCTCAAGGAAAGAGGAGCACATGGTGTTGGGGTGTTGGCAGAGAAGCATGGTACACCATTACTGTGAGCTGCCACCAGCCCCCCCGGCTAACAAAAGTTGCCTGTCTCAGGGTTTCTAGCACCTGGAACTCTAAGGTTTCTTTTTGTTGGCCTAACTTCACAATCCCTTCACAATAGCCAACTATATGAATGCATCTGTCTGAAGGTTTTTTATTATTTATTTATTTTTAAAGATTTTATTCATTTATTTGAGAGAGAAAGAAAAAGAGAGAGAGACAACAGGAGCAGGGGGAGGGGCAAAGGGAGCAGGAGAAGCAGTCTCCCCTATGAGCAAGGAGCCAGATGTGGGGCTCGATCCCAGGACACCAGGATTGTGACCTGAGCTGAAGGCAGCTGCTTAACCAACTGAGCCACCCAGGCACCCCCTGAAGGCCTTTTAAAATGGCATAATAAGACTATGGAAAACACCTATGAACAATTCATTGATTAGGCTGGTTCTATTTTTGATCACTGGTTTGCACTGTTGTGCCCCAAACCAGCTGAAACCAGTGCATCACAGCCATGTGAGAAAAACGGAGTAGGAGCCATCTTCCAAAGGTCTCCTCTAGGCAGGACTGCTGCTGACTCACCAGGAGACAGAGTCAGCACCACAGCGCCTGGGCTGTCACCGGCAAGCTGTTCTGCCTCATTTCCACTCTAATGGGGAGGCAGGACAGTATTTACTTTGCCTGCTCTGACACCAGTGGGATATTATGAAGCCTTCCCTGCGGCGCAGCACTCCTTCTGGCCCTCCGCCCTAGACTGCGTCGGGACTATCAGCGAAAAACTGAGACCCAGATGCTTGGCGCCGCTGGCCCATCAGCTGCAGCCATACTTGTGATTCTGGCCAAAGTTACCCCAGAGCACCGATCAGGTGGGCAGAGCATAATTGTCACAATGGGTTCGTGCAAGACGAGGAAGTGACGCTGTTTGGGGTTTTCCAGTAAAGGAAAAGCAGACACACTGCAATGTGAGATGAGAATTCGGCAGTCCGGCCTGCTCAGGACCGTCATTCCCAGTGGTGTGCCACAAATGCTGCTTAGGGGAAGGAAGAAGCGTGTAAGGCAGACCTAGCCCCGTAGCGAGGACACCCCTAGAGACCCTCGGTTCAGATCTGAAAATCTGCTCTTGCAGCATGTCATCAGGTTTATGACTGGCAGGAATAGACTACATCCACCAAAAACTTAGAGCAGCTCCCTAACCAATGAGTGAACAATCTGTGCTGGGTATTGTTTGTTGGAAATCAGAACCTTCCTATCTTTTTAAGCTCTCCTCTGCCCTGCAGGGATGAGAAGCTCAAAAACCACAGTTCCCAGACCTCCTTGCCAGTGGGCCCAGTTCGATGTGGCTGATAAAAAGCATTTGTTTGAGATCTATATATAAAGAAAACAGTGTACCTGAGAGAAGGGAGTTATTTAATAAATGGTAGTCAGGAAAGGCCTCCTGGGGAAGGTGATCTTGGAGCAGGGATCTGAAAGAAATGAGAGAGTGAGTCACGGAGCTGTGTGGAAGAAGAGCTTCCTCCCGGCACAGTCTTGGAGGCCTGAACATGCCGAGTCTGAATGAGAAAATGCTGTGGCTGAGGTAAAGTGAGCCATGGGGAAGAAGAGAGAGGTTCAATCTGAAAAGTGAGAGGGGTCCCTATTATGGACAGTCTGATAGATCATGGAACAGTTTCTGGCTTTTAATCTGAGGAAGATGGCAAACAGCTAGATCATTTTGAATAATACCTGTCATTCTGCTTTTGTACTAAGGAGAAAACATTAGAACCTTATTAGACACCTCAGCAAAGAAGATACAAAGATGGCAAATAAGCATATGAAAACTTGCTCCCACATCATAGGTCATCAGGGAAACACAAATTAAAACAGCACAGTGATGCCACTGTACTTCCACCAGAATAGACAAGTGCTAGCAAGGATGTGGAGCAACAGGAACTCTCATGCACTACTGGTGGGCAAAACGGTACAGCCACTTTAAAAGAGGGTTTGGTGTTTTTGTTTTTTTAAAGATTTTCTTTATTTATTTGAGAGAAAGACAGTGAGAGAGAGCATGAGAGGGGAGAAGGTCAGAAGGAGAAGTAGACTCCCCATGGAGCTGGGAGCCCGAAATGGGACTTGATTCCAGGACTCTAGGTTCATGACCTGAGCTGCAGGCAGTCACCCAATCAACTGAGCCACCCAGGCGCCCCGGTTTGGTGTTTTTTTATGAAACTAAACATATCCTACCATACAATCCAGCATTTACTCAAAGGAGTTGAAAATGTATACTCACACAGAATCTTTCATACAGATGTATACTGCTTTATTCATAATTACCAGAACTTGGAAGCAACCAATTTACCCTTCGGTGGGTGAATGGATAAACTATGATATATCCAAACAATATGTCATTCAGCATTAAAAAGTAATGAACTACCAAACCACAAAAAAAAAAAAAAAAACAAGGAGGCGACTTAAGGGCCTATTATTACTGAGTGAAAGAAGCCAAGTAAGAAGACTATAAACTATATGGTTCCAACTAGATGACATTCTGGAAAAGGCAAAACAATAGAGACAGTAAAAAGGTCAGTGGGTTGTCAGGGGTTGGGGGAAAGAAATAAAGAAGAGATTTTTAGGACAATGAAAATATTCTTTATGACGCTATAATGGTAGATCCATGTCATTACACATTTTGCCCAAACCCACAGAATGTACAGCGGCCAAGAGCGAGGCCTAGCATCAACTATGGACTCTGGTGACGATGGTGTTGTAATGCCGGATGCGTTGTACGCCCACCTTAAAAGACCACCAGAGACGCAAGTCAAAGCCAAACAGCAAGGGTCGTTTATTACGAGTTCGAACCCGGACCTCCGCGCACTCGTTGCCAGTGACGCTGAGAGGTCCCGAGCAGAGTAAGTGCAGGGTTTTTATAAGCAGGTACAAACAAGTTTTTGGGTGGGGTACAAATAAGTTAAAAAAAATCATACCTGGTGTTGGTTGATTGGTGTTGGGAGCCCGCGCGCGCATTCAGCAAGCATTCGAACAGAAGCGAAGTAGCGAGTTAGCCCTCGTGTTGAGCAAGCACTTTTACAGAAGCAGAAGTAGCTGGTTGATAACACTTTGGGGCGTTAAACAAGTTTCGGGTGGGGTGAGTTTTGTCCAGGCCTTTCAGTGTATTAATGAACGTTCATCAGTCACAACAATGTACCACTTCTGTGCGGACTGCTGATACTGGCGGAGGTGAGGCAGGTGTGGGGAAGGGGTGAAAGGAAATCTCAGAACCTTCTGCTCAATATTGCCAATGCTCACGATTGCCGTGAACCTAAAACTGCTCTAAAAAATAAAGTCTATTTCAAAAAACAGAGCATGAGAAAACACAGACACAGCATTTTATCCTCAAAAACCACTCCGCAAGCTACTTCCCACCGGCCCACTACTCCTCCAATATAATCTACTGGCTTCTTGAGTTTTATTTGAAAACATCAGTTTTTGCCATCCTAACAAGCTGGCTTATGAATGACTGTGAATTCTAACATCAGGCTGTTACCAGAATTTTCTCCAAATTGCAGAATAAAAGCTTAGACCCTGGATGGGCTACAAGACAATGTTAGATTTAAGGAGAGGCAAGAGATTAAAAAGTAATAAGAAGTTCATGCAAAGCAAGTAGATGCCTGGATTTGGCTGAGACAATTTCTCTGGGAAGAAAGCCCACTTGATGTTAGAAAATCTCTCCCTGGAGGGGGCTCCAGCCCAAGACCCGTGAGAGTCCCACAGCGGCCCTCTGTTCCACTGTGCTGAAGAGAGCCTCCAGATGAAGAGGTGCTCTCATATGAGGACTCACTTCAGTTCTTAGGGGCTGCCCACAAATACTGTGCTAAGTAAGACTTGCCCAAGCGTAGGGCCTCTGGCACAAAACCAAGCTTCTGAAACAAGAGCTGAAAACCAAAGAAAATCGCAAGAAAGTGCTAAAAAGAAGAGGTGAGGAAAAATGTGGATGAGGAGCGGGGGAGGGGAGGAAAAGAGGAAAAGAAAAAGAAAGAAAGAAAAGGATTTAGACTATCCCAGGTAACACTCAAATAAAGGATTCTGTGACGGGGCGGGGGAGGGGGGGAATATCCCCGACAAAACAAAGGAGAGAAAAATGTCTGAGTTTTATTAACTGACCTTAGTGAGAACTCATGCAAAGAAGAATGCCAGGCTGACTTTAGAAACTTTCTCAACTGAAAAGATGAGAGAGGTTATTAGAGCTTTTATTTGTCGCTTGGTTCAATCAAATACTTTCCCCAGTAAGCTTCTCATCTAAAGCCCCATTTGGGAAAATAACATCTAGTCATTAAAAAAAAAAAAAATCTTCCACTTCTATGTAGACATGAAAATGGTTTAAAACGCCAATTGTACAGCCAGAATTCAGAGGGCTGTTCACACACAAATAACCCAGGTTTTAAAGAGGCATTCCTGGCTCTAATAGCTCACCTTGTCGAGACCCTGCTCGCCCCCCTCACCACACAGTGCCCACCACACTCCTGTGGCTCCTCCCACGGGCTCCACGTGTCCCACACCAGCCCATCCACACACACCAGCTTGTTCCTCTCATTGATTTAAATGCGTGACACATGCTGAATGGGGCCATCGACATCTGGGGCAGTCTTCTGCCTCAGTTACTGTGTTTGTGGCATAGCCGGAGAAGCACTGAACACCTCCTGCCCCAAAGGACACGGTATCTGTTCATCTTCTAGAGATTCTCGCTATTCAGAGTAGGTATGTGGACCCCCAGCATTAGTATCACCCAACTTGTTAGAAATAAAGAACCTCAGGTCCCACCCTCAAACCTGCTGAATCAGAGCCTGCATTTGAACAAGAGCAGCAAGTGTTCTGTCCCCAAGTGAGCTCTGAGAAGTCCCGTTCCACAGAGACCTGCTTTGGAGCCACGCAGAGCCAGGCATCAGATAAAGGGACTGTTTTCTGAAGTTCTAACCGGAAAGAGTCCTGAGGACCTTCTTTGATATCCTCACTCTGGTATCAACTTTGGACTTTGGACATGTCCAAGAGAGGCAAAGGCAAGCTAGCTGCCTCCTCACTTGTGCCTTTTCTAGTAGCCACAGTAAAAAGTCAAAAGAAACAGGTGAAAATAATTTTAACAATGTATTTTTAACCCAACATATACAAAATATAATTATTTCAACATGTACTTAATACAAAAATATATTAAAGAGATATTTTACATGTTCTCTTATACTGTGTCCCTGAAACTCGGTGAGGATTTTATAGGCAAGCAGAACTCCTTTTAGGCTCACCACACGTCAAGTGCTCAGTAGCCACATGTGGCTTGTGGCTTCAGTACTGTCCTGTGTATCTCCCAAGATTGCTGTGCATCAAAGAACATAGGTTAACAGACATTCTGAGCACTAAATGCTGACATTTGGAGAGAATTCATATATTAAAGATCACTGGAGTCTGTCGTGAGTTTTGCAAACTATTGTGGCCCCCAATTTACTTTGCTCCCTGAGGATGAGCCATGAACTGCACACACGGCCATACACATTTGTCTTTGGTGCCATGACTTGGTCTCTGAAGAGCACAGAACGTACTGTCAGGATGCACACGGTTGTGTTTTTGACCATATCCTCATGGAAGGACTTTGGCCGAGTCCAGTTTCACTGTATAGTCTCAGTTTCCTTTGTTCTCTAAAGGAAAATAATCTCTCTTCCATGAACCCCACAAAGTTGTTGCGAAGATAAAATGAGTATAATAGGTGTATGTAAACTATTACAGATTATGAATTACTGCTTCTTGTCCTCCTTGCATTTATTAAACCTAGCATGCCCTCACATAATTCAAAACATAGATAATTATAGGTCTTTTGATGTTTTAGTACCTTTCCTATTCACTGCTTCCGCTAGCAGAAAGCTACTTTTAAGGTGTTAAGGTTGAACATGCTGGGCTGTGCTGTCAGATGGGATGCCTACAGACACCCCCTCTGCTTAGAGAACATGTCCTGGGCAGACAGTTTCTGCAGGGGGCAGAGGAAAGCCAAGAGAAATTGAGACGGGAGCTGTGCCCAGAACATGGACTTGGAGTGAGAAAGAGCAAGTAAGAATACTGGTCCCACAACTCACCCTCCAAGTGGTTTTCCTGTCTGAGCCCCTGTGTCCCCTGTGAAATATGTTCCTGCCTAGAATGGGAGTGGGCTTTACAAGAGAAAATCCTGTACAACACGGACCACTGTACCCAGCCCAGGGTCCACCCTCATTAATTTGTAACTTTTTCTATTATTTCAACACAGCAGATGTCTGGCATGTCATCTGGAGAGGGACAAGCTGTGGTGAGGTTCTAAAGTGGCCTGGCCGTTCTTGTTAGGCGGTTTTGTGTGGAGGCTGTTGGCATCTGTGTTTAGCAGGGACGGGCTCTCGGTTGGCACTCAGCTTTATGACTTCAAGCCACTTAACATCCTGCTGGACAGAATCATTATTTCTGAAGAGCTAGAGAAGCAGCTCATGAGATGGATGGCTCCCTCCAGTCTGGCCAGCTCCCATGGGGCCTCCCTCACAGCATCTGGTCTCTCACAGAGAACCCTTCTGCTTGATCGATTTGGGCAGATCTAGTCCCTCCTCCTGAGTTCTCCCATCCTGACTATACTCTATGAGTTTGTGATGGCGATGGTATCCTTCTGGGTGGATAGCCATAAGAAGTCCTTTCAGCCCACCTGGTGGGGAAGCCTCTGCAGGAATGAGAGCTTCCTGGGGTGGCCTCGGAGCTCTACACGGAATGGATCAGGGCCAGAGAGGCACCATTTGCAGGCATTTTTTTTTTTTTAAAGATTTTATTTATTTATTTGACAGAGAGAAATCACAAGCAGACGGAGAGGCAGACAGAGAGAGAGAGAGGGAAGCAGGCTCCCTGCTGAGCAGAGAGCCCGATGCGGGACTTGATCCCAGGACCCTGAGATCATGACCTGAGCCGAAGGCAGCGGCTTAACCCACTGAGCCACCCAGGCGCCCCCATTTGCAGGCATTTTTAACTGTAACACTGGGCCTTGGAGGATAGAAGCCTGAGCAACCAACTGTCCTGGTTGCTGGAGACTCAGAAGGTTCCCTTGAATGCAAAATTTTTGTCAGATTATTGGGAAGCCTAGATGATAGATTTCATCCTAAGGAGAAGCTGGGTAGAGCAGGGCTTCTCCAACTTCAGTACACATATGAGTCACCTGGAAATCTTAATAAAATGCAGACTCTGATTCAAGAGGTCTGAGGTGGGAAGTTGAGATTCTTCATGTCTAATAAGCCCCTGGTACTACTGATGCTGGGATTCACAGGCCACGCTCTGAGTAACACTAGGTTGGCATACTTGCACAAGGCTCTGGAAAGGCCTGGGCTGGCTTCCTGGCCACACCTGTTCCCAGATGGGATTCTGCGAACTGCACTTTCCTCAAGCATTCTACTTCTCCTGGCCCTGAGAATGAAACCCATTGTTCCTAACCCCCTAATCTTCCATCATCCTAGACACCCATGGTCCCCCACTGTCTTTTACCTTCCCTATTCATACCAGTGCTCACACTTTCTCGTAGTCCACAGTCACAGTCAACACATACAAGTTTCCTCTTCTCATTTCTCACACCTCCAGGAGTGGTGATTCTAAGTCACCACTATTAAAGCTCCCCCTCTTTTCAATTTACCCACTTCACCCATTTCCAATGTAAATTTGGATTTAGGCCTCACTGTGCTACAAACATTCCCCTTGTACATTAGTGTGCCCTAGTTGGAGGCTTTCCCGCCACAGTAGACAGAAATCTAAGCTGATCCCCAGGATTTCTAGGCTCCAGTGTACATGTACCTTCTGCTAGGAATGCAGTCAAACACCAATCTAGGTGTTGTTATGAAGAGATTTTGCAGATGTAATGAATTTCCCTAATCAGCTGACTCTAAGGTAGAAAGATGGTGACCTTTTGGTGGGTCTGGCCTAATCAGATGAACCCTTAAATGGGACAGGGCCTTTATTGGCATAAGAGATTAGAACTGTAAGAGGGAGAGTCTCCTTCACAGGCTCTGAAAACAGAGAGTGCCATGTGGAAGGGAACTGCAGGGTATTCTGGAAACTGAGAGTAGGCCCTGGACACCAAGGAAACAAAAATCTCAGTCCTCCCACTATAAAGAATTAAATTTGGCCAACCACCTGAACCAGCCTGGAAGCAGATTTTTCTCCATAGCTTCCAGATAAGAATACAGACCAGTCAACACCTTGATTTTGGATTCTGAGACTCTGAGCAGAGGATGTCATTAATCCATGCCTGGACTTTTGATGCACAGAAATTATAGATGATAAATGGGCAATGTTTTGAACAACCAAATGTATGATAATTTGTTATGCAACAATGGAAGATTAAGACATTAATGTATCTACCTAGATTACCAAAACAGGAGAACATATGATTACCAATCAATTTGGCTAGGATTTCACTTGTATAATTTTTTCCAGGAATCAAAGTATACTGGGTCAAGGTATGAGTGAAATAATATGATCAGTGCATTAGAAGAATGTTATAGAAGTGGTGGACCATGGCATAAAACAACACCCCTGATTCTTCTCTGATCTCACCTTTTACCATTTTCCCCTCACTTCCCCTATACTAATCATACCAGCCTCCTTACTCTTCCTCAAATACGTCTTGGGTGCACCTCCCTCAGAGCCTTTGCACATGCTGATCCCTCTGCTTCCATCACTCTTCCTCCAGGAAGTTGCAGCACTCTGTTCCTCCAGGCTATAGGTCTCCATTCACAAGCCTCCTTTTCACCACATTTACAGTGAACATGATTGGTCACACATGTGGTCAACTATTTAAAATATCAATCCTCAGGGACACCCGGGTGGTTCAGTCAGTTGTCTGCCTTCAGCTCAGGTCATGATCTCGGGGTTCTGGGATCGGGCCAAACATCGGGCTCCCTGCTCAGTGGGGAGTCTGCTTCTCCCTCCCTTCCTCTCCCTCACTTGCTCCCCTCTCTCTCAAATAAATAAATAAAATCTTTTTAAAAATAAAAATATAAAAAAAAAATAAAATACCCACCCTTAAACCCTTCTCCACCAACACCCACCAACATGTGCTCGCTTCGGCAGCACATATACAACACCCACCAACATTCATATGCATGCTCTGGCCCCCTGCTCCCCAATAGTTATCAATAGTCATTTATTTATTTATTTATTTATTTTCCCCTCTCCTCTAGTAGAGCCTAATTTCTGGGAGAGCACAGTTTGATTGTCTCTTCCCTGCCATAGTTCCAATGCCTTGCAGAGATACATGGTGGGCCCTCAATAAATATTAGAGATGGGGATTATTGTAAATTGTGTGATACAGGAAGGCCTTCTGTACAAGAAGATAACCATGGTTAGCCAGACTGCAGGACACATCAGCCACAAAAAGAAAATGCTTTCTGACTTCAAATCCCTTTATAATCTCTTTCTATACTACTTATAACTTGTAATAATAGCCTGATGTACTTGAAAATGCCTACGTTTCTATGTTTTCATATGGGTACCCAGGCACACACTTGTATACACACGTTCATGCACATGCACATGTGTACCCACACACAGCTTAGTAACAAAGAGTGAGCACCATATATGGGGGGATTGATGAAGGGAGGGAATTCTCTACAAACCCTGAACAGCACAGCAGCCACTGCCTGAGCACAAAGTAGGGGAAACTTCTGTTGATGGGAAAAGTGGTCCTGAACTTGGACTCAACTGAACTTGGATGAATTCACCAAATCTCTGTGTTAAGCACAACAGAGAAAAAAGCACATTTCTTTCTTGGTGAAGAGGTGCTTTGACTATTCCACGGTGGCCTTAATTTAGTGCTAATGGATTAATTTCCAGGTTGCACGTCCTCTCTCCTTAAATAGCACTTAGTGTAATTGATGCCAGGTTAATCACTATGCTAGCCACGGGAAGTGTCCACGGGGCAGGAACCACATGCTGTCTCACCTGTGCTTAAAGAGGAGAATGTCACGCCTCTCTGAAGAAACAAGGATGCCTGAAAACAGTGCTGAGTCTCAAATGAGATCTTGGAGAAAAATAAAGCATGAAGCAAAATGTGGCAAAGAGACCAAACACTCACCAGTACCTAAGAATCAGAGTGAAGATGAGGGGGATTCATTTTTTTCTTCTCTATATTACTAGGTAGTTTCCAAAATCATTACAATAAGTACGTATCAATTTAGAATTACTGACAGTACAGTGTTATGGCGAAAAAAGACATATGGAAAGTATTTCCAATCTGAGTTGGGACTTATCTTAGTCTGTTAGGGCTGCTATAACAGAAGACCACAGACTGGGTGGCTTATAAGCCATAGAAACGTATTTCTCATAGTTCTGGAAGCTCGGAGGCACAGTAGACTTGGTTTCTGGTGAGAGTCCACTTCCTGGTTCATAAACAACTGTCTTCTCACTAGGGTCTCACACGGCCTCACACGGTGGGAGGGGTCAGGGAGCTGTCTGGGGTCTCTTCACTAAGGGCACTGACCCCATTCAGGAGGGCTCCACCCTCATGACCTCATCATCACCCAAAGTCCAGCCCCGCCCCTCCCCCGTTCTTCATACCATCACATTGAGGGTTAGGCTTCCACATATACATTGTGGGGGGACAAATAAGGAACAACAAGACTCTACGGAAGCACACTAAAATCTTAACAGTCAATCTCTCTCAACACTGAGATCATTGCTAAATGTTATCCCTCCCCTCTTGGCTTTTTATTATTTTCCAAGTTTTTGATAGTAAGCATGTACTACCTTTTCAATGTAAAAAGAGTTGGTTAATTTTCTAAAAATTGCGACCATCCTATTTTTACAAAAACTAAGCATTTTTTTCATTTAAGTACGTTTATGTTAAACAGGTTTCATCTCTGATTCCTGGCATACACTGAGAGGGGATAAGTTCTTACCTTGGAGAAGTAAAGGGCATGTTCCCTGTAAAGTGTACACCTTTTAGCAAACTTGCCATCCCATCCTCCCTCAGATTTTCCCATCACTCATTGAAACAAGTCAGGCATGGACAGCTACATGCCTAGACTTACACTCATTTGAACCCAGGGCTGAAGTGACCTTGGAGATCATCCAATGCCACCCTCTTTCCCAGCAGAGGAACAGAGTTCCTGAGACAGGATGGGATTTGCTCAAGGTCATACTGTATTGGTGACATCATAACAAATGCAAGTCTAGAATCTTAGAGAAAACTTACATTTTCTTTTTTCTGTGTGTACATGCTGCTTATTCTTTGGACTCAGATATAGAATCCTTACGAATTCCAAGCATAGTGACTTATATATAGTAGATTCTCAATAAATGAAGACTTAAAGAATAGAAAAATTAACCAAAAAAAGTTTTGAACCCGAATGATTAATGCTTTAGACAGGGAAAAAGAGGCTCTGGAAATAAATATAAATTCCTTTTCCTTAACCTGATAGGAGGAAAGAAAAAGCAAAGACAAAACTATCTTAAAAGTAGAACATCTACCCATCTGTGACATAGGTTGGCATCAGGTGCTGGGAACTGTTAGGTCCCCCAATAATGGGTCCATGATTAAAGGAACGAGACTGATACAAAGCGAAGGTAAAGCAAAGCTTTATTTTGCACCAAGCATAAAGAATCAAACCGAACATTTGGGGCCGCACCTCTTACAAGAGAGAGCAACCCTTCACTGTTTCACAGACTAGTTTTTAAGGGCAAAGGCCATGCGGTCGGGCCTGGCCACACACAGTGGCCAATGAAATTGTAACACACAGAGAAAGCTGCATAGTGATGCGAGGTGACCAACTGAATTACAATTTACCTTATAGTAGATATTTGAACTAGCCTATCACCTTGGTTAGAACTGGCACCCAAAAGGCTCCCGAAGGGTGGGGCCCATACTCCTTGGTAGCTAGGTAAACAGTATGCAACCCCATCCTTGCTTCTGGGCTTTGTTACCTGGGGCTGGTTCCTGGGACTTGTTTTTAAGTAAGTCCCCTGGGGGAAGGGGAGCAGGGACAGTTTAAGGGTTAAGCAACAAGGTTATTGTTTAACCTGGATGAAAGCCTCTGGCTAAATAGGTCCTTAGAGGAACTGTCCCCAGAGAGGAAGCCAAATGACTCTGATGATGGAAACACATGGGGAGGCCTGCAAAGATCCTTCTTCAGGAGTCCAAAGAACTTAGATGAAATGTAAAAATGTCTCTGTCTCTTCCTGGTGGATAAGACAAAACCTAATTCAGTGGCCACAAGGGAGCTCCTGTAAGCAGTTGATGGAGGAGCTTCCAGAACCTAGTAGGGTATCACTCAGCTCAGTAAAAACCAAAGTGGTCAACACCTGACAGACTTCAGGTAGTAAACAAAGGTTTAAATGTACCCTAGAGGCAGTAAAAAGAAGAGAAAGAACATTTACTCTCCAAAGTAGGAAAGGTTTTAGAAGCAAAGAGAACATTTTCAGGATTTAGTAAGGCTTACTAATGACAACACACAGGCTTCTCCAATGACAGGATGTACATAAAATGCAAGGCTAGTTTTTCTTCTGTCCTTTCAATCAAACCAACTAGATTCTCCTCAGTAGCTGGGCTTACTCTGTGGCACAGTAATTTCAAAAGGACTTGGGAAACCCACTCACAGACATGGCAGCTACGAGATTTGACAGAAATTTCTCTACCATCCCCATTATGAAGGCCTCCAATGCTAGTTTTCATATTTTCCCATCCAGAGAGGCCTTTTCTGAAGATTTCAAATTGTCTTTTTAACCTCAATCTTTGACCCAGTTGAAACACAATGCAAACAAGACAAGCACGGTATACCAGATGTCCTTTCTCTAAATGCTTTCTCTCCTATTCTAAAATGAAGGGTTTGCGTTTTCTTCACAGGGTAAGAAAACAAAAGGTCTCTGAAGACAATACTGTAGCATTGCTGTCCTATGTGTCATGGGGTGGGTATAATGGACAAAGATATCTATCTAATTCTCATAGAGCTCTAATTTTCTTAGATGCTTCCCTTATTGGAGGACAGGATTTTCTTCTCAAGATAATCTCTATTTCTCTTATTTACTAACATCAGTACTAGACTAATTTGGTAAAAAGACAGCTCTTCTGACAGAGCTATCCAGGCTGAAAGGAAATATATCAAGGGCTTTCATCTTTAGGAAAGGGTCTTAAATACAGACATGGCTTAATATGCACTCATTAAGTACTCCGTGGAAGACAGACTAATGCCTCTTCCCAAAGATATTCACATCCTAATTCCTGAAACCTGTGAAAATGTCAACTTACATGGCAAAAGGCACTTCACAGATGTGATTAAACTAAGAATCTTGCAATGGGGAGATTTATCTGTATTTTCTTGGTGGGTTCAAGGTAATCACATGGGTTCTTATAAGTGAAAGGTGGGGCAGGAAAGTCAGAGTAAAAGAAAATGCAAAGGTGCTGCAGCCCACTGCTGCTACTTTTGAAGATGAAGAAAGGGCCACGTGCCAAGGAATGCAGGCAGCCTTTAGAAACGCAAAAAGGCAAGGAAACAGCTTCTTCCCAAAGCCTCAAGGTGATTGTAACCCAGTTAAGACCCTTTCAGACTCTGACCTCCAGAACTGTGAAATATCAAATCTGTGTTCCTTTAAGCCACTGAGTTTGTGATCATTCATCTCAGCAGCAGTAACAGGAAGCTACCACAGAAGCCCACGGAAAAGAACATTTGAGAAGTACCTAAGTCATCCTTCATCCCTTTCTTTAAAGAGAAGATTGACAGAAAAAGCAACCCCAGAGACTTCTAGTGTGAACTCTTCCACCAGCCTCTCCCAACAAACCCGTGCCAGAAGGACTTGTAAGATCAAGCGCACAGAACCACGACCACCCCCACTTGGGCTAATGGGCATTTCACAAAGTCATATGCAATCAGAACAATCAATTCTAAATCATAGAGCTTTTTGTTCTGCAATTCAGCTTTCTGGCCTCCTTTTCACTCCAGATTATAACAAATCCAAATACCTCAGTAGCACATGAAACAAAGACATTGCCTAATGTGTAATTTGGGAGGGAATTTAATGATACATCTGTCTGTTTTGACAAAGCACAGTCTTGAAGTATCTATTTAAAATAAAATCAGCAGATTGGCAGCGATTAAAAATGAAAGTCTATAAAAAGTTTAGGGAAAAAAGCATTAAAGTCTAATAACTCTTGGTTTATGTGCCAGCACTATGGTAAATATTTCTAGCACCAAATTTCTCTCCTGAAATTTCGGCATTGGCTACTGCAAAAAAATGCCACCATTAAACACATACCAAAAAATCCATCTTTTATAAATATTAGACAATGAATCTATCTGGGATGCAGTAAGACTGGGTATGCATAATATTTCAAGATGTTTTACTGGATGTTGCTAAGCATTATCTTTCAAGCCAGTAAGGTAGGAACAATACGCTATTACTTTGTCTGAAGATTGCCTTGAAATCTTTTTGATACTACACTAATGTTATTATGCCTGAGCAATTTATTAGGGAATGTTGGAAGTGTGTGAGTTTAGGATGCTCTAAATGATCATTTGGAAATATACTAAATAATCTTTTTATATCTGTTCTCAAAAGCTTTAATATAGTTTACACCTTAAAGCAATAATGTACTGACAACCAGAGCTACCAAAATGAACTTTTAAGTAATTTAGTCATGAAATTGCAGAAAGTACCAGTGCCTGAATGGCACCTGTAAGAAGTCTCGGGGTAAATCTGCATATGCGACAGCCTCAGACACAGAACCCCATCTTAAATCACATCCCAGTGCAGACCTCAGTCCTCTCTTGAGATTCATCTTGTTTTACCTTCTGGCTCCAGTTATACTCAGTGTCTCCTTAAGTCCCCTGTGTCCCTTCCCCAACTTCGCTTACTGAAACTGCTGGAGATTTGTAAGAATCCAGTCCTTACTTTGTATCTTTTAACTGATATCAACCTGGTAATACAAATTCTCTTATATGAGCTCCTTATGCTATAATGAAACCATACCATCAGTGACTCTCCAAGAATCACAATGGGAACTTCAAAATAATTTTACAGCTTTATAAAACTTGTTAATTGTATAAATGGCTACAGATGGCTTAAGGCTTGGCATAGGACTGTGCAAATGTGGAATTTTAATACCTTTGTTATATTTTCTACTTCCTTAGAATATCGTTGTCCAAAGCTTCTCCAAGAAGAAAATACAGGGAGAAGAGAATATGATCAAAGAAATCATGTTTATTCATTTATTTAATATATATTTATTGTATATCTAGTATATATTATGTCTTGTGCCCAGGGTTGAAAATATATTGAGGACAAGATGGACATGCTTGTGGCCTTTCTCCTCATGGTCTAAAATGACTGCTAAACCTTTCTCCACATCCGCTCCAACACATGTTGTTTCCTGTGGAGAAAGGGGAACCCTCTTACACTGTTGGTGGGAATGCAAGTTGGTGCAGCCTCTTTGGAGAACAGTGTGGAGATTCCTCAAGAAATTAAAAATAGAACTTCCCTATGACCCTGCAATTGCAATCCTGGGTATTTACCCCAAAGATACAAATGTTGTGAAAAGAAGGGCCATCTGTACCCCAATGTTTATAGCAGCAATGGCCACGGTCGCCAAACTATGGAAAGAACCAAGATACCCTTCAACGGACGAATGGATAAGGAAGATGTGGTCCATATACACTATAAAGTATTATGCCTCCATCAGAAAGGACGAATACCCAACTTTTGTAGCAACATGGACGGGACTGGAAGAGATTATGCTGAGTGAAATAAGTCAAGCAGAGAGAGTCAATTATCATATGGTCTCACTTATTGGTGGAGCATAACAAATAGCATGGAGGACAGGGGGTGTTAGAGAGGAGAATGGAGTTGGGAGAAATTGGAAGGGGAGGTGAACCATGAGAGACTATGAACTCTGAAAAACAATCTGAGGGGTATGAAGTGGGGGGGGTGGGAGGTTGGGGTACCGGGTGGTGGGTATTATGGAGGGCACGGATTGCATAGAGCACTGGGTGTGGTGAAAAAATAATGAATACTGTTTTTCTGAAAATAAATAAATTAATTTATAAAAATAAAATAAAATAAAATAAAATGACTGCTAAGCCACCAGCCATCAACAAATGCATTCCAGTCATTAAGATGTAGAAAGGAATAAAGAAGAGCATGTCTTCCCTCTGTAAGGGAGGAACTGTCTACATTATCATTTAAATCTCATTACAAAAACTGGGTTCATATTTCCACTGAGCTGCAAGGTTGCTAAAGAAAACAAATTCTTAGCAGCATGGTCAGTGCCCAGCTCAAAATTAGGGCCCTTAAAAAAAAATTAGTGCCCTTATTGCTAAGGAAGGAAAAATGAATCTTGGAGGTTAACTAGCATACTCTGACATAGTAACTTTATCCCTTTATATTAAATAGCATATAGCCTGACTTCAAGCATTGGAAAGTCTCCAGTTAGTCTGAATAGTAATCAAGTATGACAACGCACGACACAGCTTTGTAATATATAAAGTGCCACATAAATGTAAAATATTATCATTGAAGTAAAAACCCACTAGCTGTTAATTCAGGAAATTGGCACTTGAAACACTCATGGTCTGAAAGATGTTTTGGGATAGAAATAGATCAATCCCATAATAGATTGACTTATTTTCTGTTAACAGTTCTTTCAACTTCAGATTTATTTGGTTGCTAACTTTTACAGAGTTATTTCTATTAACAGACTGTTTTTCTTTTAAAAATATTTAAGTGTTTGGGCACCTGGGTGGCTCAGTGGGTTAAGCCTCTGCCTTCAGCTCAGGTCATGATCCCAGGGTCTTGGGATCCAGCCCCATATCAGACTCTCTGCTCCGCAGGGAGCCTGCTTGCCCCCCCTCTCTCTGCCTGACTCTGCCTGTGATCTCTCTCTGTCAAATAAATAAAACCTTAAAAAAATATTTAAGCATCATTCTTGTATAAAACATTTGTCCTTGGGTTTCTTTCTTGAATGCATTGCATATTCTCTTTATTCATCAAAAACGACTCAGGGATAAAGTCACTCATTCAAGATATGCCTATTGAGTACCTACTGTGAAGCAAGGACTGTTCTAAGTCCCAGATAATAGAATACAAAGTCCTTATTTTTAAGTGCTTTCAGAGTTTATATTCTAGTGGAAGAAGAGAGAAAACAAAGAACAAAGAAAATCTTTAGTCTTGCATTTTCTGTGAGTGATGCACAGAAAAAGAAACAAACACCAGTTAATGTCCCTTGACGTCTGTGATGATATAACAAACATAACCTAATCATTAAATAAACAGGGGGGAAGGGAAACCTTTGCGGAGCTGAATGGACCAGCTGAACCGGGGGCGACTTTATGGTAAGGGTAGGAAAAACAATAGAGGAGAAGGAAAAAGCTGGCACATGTTCATGAGAGAACACTGCATTATGAAATGAAATGTTCACGAGAGAACCTGCAAACAGTGATAGTGCAGAGTGTTTTGCTGATGGAGGAGTAAGCCTCGTTGGTTCACCAACTCCAGAGCTTCCAGGGGAGAAATCCGAAAGTGGCCCCGCACATGGAGGGCAAGGACAGACGACGAGGCAGCCCCTCAAGGCGGGCAGGAGGTGGCGGGTTTAATAAGCAAGGGAACTGACACAGGAGTCTTGTCTCCAGAAGCCGCAAGGTGTGGAGATCGCCACACCCGCCTGTCAGAAACTTCACGGTTCACAGGGACGTCTTACCTGGGCTAAGTCAAGGCTACAGTCTAGGTGGTCTCATTACGGCGTGGCCCGCTCACAGCTGCCTCCTTGAACATCACGTGGTTCCCGCGCGGAGGAAACGCGGTCAGAGCGTGCGGAACGTGCGGAACGTGCAGACGTGCGGAACGTGCAGACGTGCGTTCCAAGGACTGGAAGCGGGGAGGAGCCTCTGATAGCCGAAATCCAGCTCCCACCTCAAGGGTCAGCTGGCGGTCCCGTCCATTGGATGACCTCTAGCAGCTGAGAAAGGCTGGAAACACCGTAGCTTCTTTTGCCCTGTGCTGTCTTAGATTGAAGAGCTCAAGAGCCAAGCGAGCAGAGGAGGGGCCAACCCCAGTGCGGGAGGAGGGGACACCTGTGATGCAGAGCTGAGCCAAGGCCATTTGTGCACCCATGCATTCATGCTGCCGCTGGGGCCTCAGGTAAACGGGAGACACAGTCCCTGCCCTCCTGTGGTGTCTAGTTGAGGGAGGGTTTCAGACACTCTAGGAACAAAAATAAATAAAAATCCTACACCCTAAAAACCCTGAAGGCAAAGGGAAAGGATGATGAGAAATGATGACATGTCATCTGGGGTTAAACTGGGCTTGTGCGGGGAGGGAGCGATCAGCGGAAACTAAGAAGGGAGGCATCTGAATCCAGACAAAAAGAATGAATAGACAGACGGTCAGCTGGGCGGTAGAATGGGCTACTTCTGGGAAAGCGTTAAACACTGGCAGTTACTGGTGAGAAAAGAGATTCTGGAGACTGAAGTCATTCAAAAATTCCCAGTGTCTGTGTGCAGATGACTCATTTGAATGTTGATATATAATGTAGAATATTTTCCATGAGTTAAATTTAGTATATCCCTAGCACTGGTGTGCTGGGCTAGCTTGAACTGGCTCACTAGATTCCACTGTAAGCGTCTCTTCCTAAATCTGTGTTCAGTGATGTCAAAATGGTAGCTTGAAATTGGCCTTGGTCGGAGTCTTTACATCATGGGAACTGAGAAAGGCTACACTTGAGAGCTTTTTTTTTTTCCTTTCAGAGAGCTGGTTGTTAAACATTTACCAACACATCCGCTCTGATGTCAACAAATGCTAGGATGGCAAGGCAAGAAACACTTGGAGAAAAGCAATAAAAAGCAGTAATCTAATTAAGCTATTTTAAGTAAAAACTTGATACAATATTTTGCTATTTTGCTAATGGTTTAACATCTTCAGAAGGAAGGTATCAAGGTTATTTGGGGAACAAAGGGAAAAATCACACATTTAAGTTTGTTACATCTGTAGCAATTTGCTTAATAACAATGGTTCTAGAATTTACCTAAATCTAGTAACATCACTTTTTTTCCTTTTTTTTAAAAATAAGATTTTATTGATTTATTTGAGAAGAAGATATATTTGAGAAGAGTGAAAGGGTGGTGGGGAGGGACAGAAGGAGAGAGAGAGAGAGAGAGAAGCAGACTCCCTCCTGAGCAGGAAGTCTGATGTTGCTGATGTGGGCTCCATCCCAGGACCTGTAGATCACGACTTGAGCCAAAGGCAGACACTTAACTGACGGAGCCACCCAGGTGCCCCTGATAACATCACTTCTAAAGAGAAAGTTGTAATTTTTTGAAAACTCCAACACATTTTATTGATTCAAATTACTCCTTATTTATTCAACTATAATCATTCAAAACCCATCTTCTGATTACTAATTATGGTGCCAGGCTCAGCATGGGAAATACCAAATGAGAATAAGGATCCTAGGGCTCAGTGAGTTTTCAGTGTAGTTGGAATGGGGAGGCTTTAAAATAAGAAATATTTAAATATTGAAAGGGTACCAATATTAGTGAATGGCTCAAATATTATGAGAAGTAAGAGAGAGAGAGATAACCACAGGCAGAGATGATGAGAGAGAGATGTCACAGAGAGCTTAAATGGGCCCGGGCTATCAGAAATGTGCAGAATGTGATTTTATTGTTACGGAACAATCTAACATATTGCTGCTGGGAATATAAAATGGTGCAGCCAATCTGGAAAAGAGTACGGAAATTTCTTACACAACTAAATATGGGTTTACCATAAAATCCAATAATTGTACTCCTGGGCATTTCTCCCAGAGAAATGAAAACTTGTGATCCCCCCCAAAACCTATACACAGATGTTCATAATGACTTTATTCAGAATAGCCCCAAATTGGGCGGGGTAGTCGTGGTTCAGGGATTCCAGTTTCTTTGACCATTTAGCCTTGAATGGAATGAATGACTAAACAAATCAAGGTACATATATACCATGAAATACAATGTGGATAGATCTCAGGGGGGATTATTCTGAGTTAAAAAGCCAATCGTGGGGTGCCTAGGTGGCTCAGTGGGTTAAAGCCTCTGCCTTCAGCTCAGGTCATGGTCCCAGGGTCCTGGGATCAAGCCCCACGTCAGGCTCTCTGCTCAGCAGGGAGCCCGCTTCCCTCTCTCTCTGCCTGACTCTCTGCCTACTTGTGATCTCTGTCTGTCAAATAAATAAATAAAATCTTAAAAAAAAAAAAAAGCCAATCTCAAGAGGTTACATACGGTATGATTCCATTTATATAGCATTCTTAAAATGACCTAAGTAGAGGGATGGAGAACAGATTAGTGGTTATCAGGGGTTAGGGAGGGGCAGAGGGAAGGAGGTGGCTATGGCACAAAAGGATAGTACAAGGAATTATTTTGTATCTCAGCTGTGGTATTGGTCTTATGAATCTACACATCTGATAAAACAGCTTAGAACTAAGCACACACACACCTGTACATGACAAAAGTGAGTGCATTTAGAACTGGAATCTGAATAAGGCCCATAAATTATATCAATATCAATGTCTTATTTGTGACATCATACTACAGTTTTTCCGAGATTTTACTGTGAGGAGAAGCGAGGTGAAGGGAACACAGAAAACCTGAATTGTTTCTCCCAACTGCATGTGAATCTGTAATTATCTCAAAATAAAATGTTATTAAAAATTATAATAGTGAGTAGAAAAGAGAACATAATCTCCATAATACCAATTCACTGTTATAACAATAATGGCCATTTCTTTTATTCTCGTGGGTAGTAGCTGGATAAACACAAAGAACAGGATGGGGTTTATTTGACTATCTCAAATAATAATGTATGATTTTAACAAGGCACCAATTTCAGTTTTAATTATTCTCTGTAAGTATGGGCTATAAGAAGAAAATAGTACTCTCATTCAGGCTACTCTACCACTGATGAGTGTAAGTCTCAGACCACTTCCATCCTCCATGGCTCTCTGGACAGGACTAATGTGAAGAGTCGTAGCTACGACAGCAGATTACCATTTAGGCCATCTGGGCAGAATGCTATACAAGCAGAGTGCTTCCTTCCCTGCCATCTCTTAATTTTTTAAAAAAAATATTTTATTTATTTATTTGAGAAAGAGAGAGAGAGCAAGCAGGGGAAAGGGGCAGAGGGAGGTGGAGAAGCAGGGTCCCCACTGAGCAAGGAGCCTGACTTGGGGCTCAATCCCATGACCCCGAGATCATGACCTGAGCCAAAAATGGACCCTTAACCTACCGAGTCACCCAGTGCCCCCTTTCCCTTAATTTTTTAAGATAGAATACAATCAGGAACTTTGTAGCAGAGTGGATCCAGAGCCTTGGCCTGCTATTGCGTTAGAATGTAAAACTTAATGCTCGGAATGGCAGTGAAGCCTTATTTTTCATTTCATAAGGGGAAAAAAAAAGGCAGTAATCTGTTTAGTTGAAAATCATAATTGAAGGGTTTGGATCTTCATGTATAATATCCCCCACCTCCCCACACCACACTCAAAAGAGACACCTACTTTACATTCTTCTTATAAATGAATATTGAAAATTATCTAGAACTTACTGATGAAACCATGCCATAAATTTGACATTTGAATCAGCTTTCTCTTGAGTAGCCCCAGGTAAGATCCAAAAGCCACAATTTAATTTTAGACCCATAGTGAAAGGTTTATGACCATGTTATTCAAACAAACACATGTTGCTGTGAAATACCACCATGGCCAGGCCATCTGTTTATCTGGGCAATTTCATTTAGTACACAGATCTGACGGATAAATCAGCTGCCTTTTGGCATCACAGGGCCTGCAGAAAAGGCCAAAGTCTGTAATTCAGTTTCTGCTCATCACTGGTCAAGCAAGAAGCCCTAATCAGAGGAGAGCGGTAAATGGCTGATTTCAAACTGCAGGCTCTGATCTCTCTGTCTGTAAGCTGTCTTTCTAGAAGGTCCTTCAAGTTAGATCGGACATACAACCATATATACCTCTGTATGACTCAACCAGGTAGTGTCTTGAAAATGCTAATGACATTGTTCAGCATTTTCAGCTGTTCCTCAGGCCACTGTTTTCAAAGCAAAGGTGTTTTAAGATATGAGGTCAAAATAGAATCATTGGTATTAACTGGGCATTGTTGTGTTGGTCAATAAGGATCTCATGTGGAAAATTTAATAAATATACATATGCTTTATGAATTTTTAAAAATATTTACATATTCAAAACAAATTCAGATAGCAGATTATTTTTCTGTACTTCTTTGGTAGGATAGGGGAATAAATACAAATGTGAGATCAAATGGACACATGTTCAAATATCTACTCTCTTTCTTGACCTGCTCTAATTTGGGCAAGTTACTACACCTCTCTGAACATTACTCTTTGAACCTCTTCCCTCATCTGTAAACAGGAAAACTACCTCTCCAAGTTGTGAAAGAGTTGACCCAACAACAATTACACAGTTGCAGATTAAAAGCTTGCTCAAGTCTTTCTTCGAGCTTTTCTTAGGTAACAGATCTCCTTGGGTTGTTGTGAGAATTGATCCAAGAGTTGGCATACAGTAGGTGCTCAATAAATGCTTGCTCTAGCCCCTTACTGATATTTTCTTGGGTAACCGAGTGCAACCACTGAACAGGAACAGCTGTTAATTCAGGGCACTGTGTACGGAGTGGTTCAGAGTGTGGATCCTGAGGCCAAACTGCCAAGCTGTGAATACCAGGCTCTAGCACTTTATGTGTACATAACTGGGGGCAAGTTATTTCATCTTTTTCAGCAGGAGTCTCATCTATGAAGTGTGGATAATAATAGCACCCCTACCTCAAAAGGATTAAATGAATTAATACAAATATAAAGCACTCAGAGCAACACATGGCATGCAGCAAGTGCTGGGTAAGGTTTGGCTCCCACTATTATCATTACCATGTGTTGTTTGGAAACTTACACTTCATGGCTCATATCTATTATTTGCAGTGACCGTTTTTTTTTTTTTTTAAATCACTCATTTAATAGATCTATTCCTTTTCCCATTGCTTTATATTAAAAATACCTGAGTAAATCTGGCTCCCTTTTTTTCCCCTGCCTCATCAAGTCTTCCTGGGTGAAATTAGGCTTCAAATGAGGGAATCGATGACCTTTATGAGTCTCTCCCAGGAGGAGAAGCTGGCTCTAAGGTTCTTTTGAATATCTGAAAAACAGGGGGATTTTTCTGGTAAATCTACCCTCGGGCTTGACATTCTCCAGGGTTCCTTCCTGCATTAAAATTCTGTGAGGAAATCCTTTTCCACTCTTGGAGATGATTACGGAGAAAGAAACACGTTTATCTAAATCTCCATGGGAAAGAAATGAATAGTGAAAATGGAACTAAGACACCCTTACTCCCTTCTCTTCTTCAATGATGAGTCCAGTAATGTATTTCAAAACCATTCTAGCATATTAACTTTCACAAAGCTTCCTTTTTGCTTTCCTCTTTTGGGAAACTGCATATTTAATTATATTAAATGAAAATGTCTACAAGCCAGATTAGTAGCAGTGGTCTTCAAAGAGAAAAAGATGGCACCGTTGGGCTTGTATTTTGTGTGAACTTGTGCTAGGATAATGGATTTGCATTCTTCCCGAACACTCTTATGCTCTACTTCCCTTTGACCAAGGTAACATGTCTTTTGTTTAAAGATTTTATTTATTTGACACAGAGAGAGAGACGGGAGAGAGGAAGTGGGAGAGGGAGAAGCAGGCTTCCTGCTGAGCAAAAGTCAGGAAGGCTGACAGGACTCCATCCCAGAATCCTGGGATCGTGACCTGAGCCGAAGGCAGGTGCTTAATGACTGAGCCACCCAGGTGCCCCTGACCAAGGTAATATGTTTCGGGGATGGCTGCCTCAGGCTAGACACGTGGGTTTTCTCCATAGCCACAGCACAAAGCAGAGCCGTCGTCCGTCCACACCACAGAAGCTCCTGAGGTGCTGGGGACACTTCTGTGCTTTACTGACCACCAACAGACTCAAAGACAGGGTAAGTCACCAAAGCGGGTATGGGTCAGAGCTCATTTCATTCATCTTAGCGATCCTCCAAAGTAAGGTGACCGAGACAGGTAACCACATTTAAAAGACATCCTGGGTGGGGCACTTGGGTGGCTCAGTCATTAAGCAGCTGCCTTAGGCTAGGGTCATGATCCCAGGGTCCTGGGATCCAGCACTACATTGGGCTCCCTGCTCCCCGGAGAGCCTGCCTCTCCCTCTCCTTCTGCCTACAACTCCTGCTTGTGCTTGCCCTGTCAAATAAATAAATAGGATCTTTAAAAAAAAAAAAAAAAGACACCTTGAGTCTTTTCTCTTTCTTCCCCAAGACAAACTTCTGTGCTCTCATCCTATTTCCTAGTCTGGGTCACAGCACATTTATGAAGCACTTGAACCCTCATGGAACTCGGGGAAACCCAGTTTAAAGAAAGAATTCTCAATGATAAAGCTTCTAGGAAGAGGGTGCCTGACACTGGGTGTGGCTCTCAAGACTTGACAAGCCCCGGAAGTTCCCTAGCTCCGCCCCCATTGGAGCTGATTGCTCAGGCACTGCAAATAACTTTCACCTTGAGATCAATTGTTTCTGTCTTTAGTAGACCTTTGAAAAACTGAAGGCTACCATTGAAAGATAGGAGAGGACAGATTTTTTTTTAACTGCTTATCAAATATATAGACTGTTTCAAAAGCTTAGCAGTGAAAATACTCAAGGTCCTTTAGGAACAAGCTTGGAGGTGGCTAAATACCACTGGCCTCTTAGTTCATTGGTGACTAATTCTGCAGCAAGCTCTCCTGGGAGCAGCAGCATGAATGAGAAGAAGGCGGGCTGCCCATTGAGGCTGGAGTAATCTAACTTGGGTGGGGAAGGGGGGGTCCCAGAGCAGACGCCACTGATGCTCCAGCCAGACACACAGTGACCATAAGACCCAGCTACACTGGGATAGTTCGATGTCATGCCTTTTTTTTTCCCCCTCAAAGAAGTAATTTGCTAAATATAACTAAATAGTATCTAATTTTTATACTGAAAAGACTTTTCCAAGACAAATTGGGAAAAATTGTCCTGTCCCACATGTTCTGGTTTGAGGTTAAGAAAATATAGCCTTTAGAGTAAGGAATGCATAAGCCAGAGCTGGGAAACTTTGTGTCCCGCCAAGGGAAGAGAAGCTACTGACAGCTCCAGAGCACCCATGGGTTTGGGAGTGGGGTCAGAGCCACTCTTCACCTGACCAGAGCCTGGGGGGGTGGGGAGGCAATGTGTTTAAGAAGTCCCCCAGCTAGGCCTTCCAACTGGAGCAGGTCTACCAGAACAGGGAGAACAGGGGCATCCCAAAGGCACAGGTTATACTCCAGCTGCGCTTTGCCTCCAAAAAACCAAACCACGTGCGGGGCCAGCCCAGGAAGGCGTCTGAGGTTTGCTGCCTTGGCTCATCTGCTTTGTGGTCCATTCTCATCCTATGCAAAACACAAGACTTGAGAGCCGTTGCTCTAGAAAATCATTCAAAGAGAATTCATTTCAGGGACAACAATTTTTATTTATTTTTAATATTCAGAAGACACCCATTGTTCTAGGAGCTCAGAATTGCTTCCAGCCTTCTTGTATGTTTCCTGAGTTTGGGAAAGGCTCCACGGTCCACGGAGTTCATCTCAACAAACACAATTTTACACCATTTTTTGTTTGTTTAAAGATTTTATTTGTTTATTTGACACAGAAAGTGAGCACAAGTGGGGCGAATCAGAGAGGGAAAAGCAGGCTTCCCCCAGTGAGCTGGAGCCAGACTCAGGGCTCCATCCCAGGACTCTGGGATCATGACCTGAGCCGAAGGCAGACGCCTAAACGACTGAGCCACCCCGGCATCCCTACACCATTATGAATATTCTGCTCCACACTGACTGTTCCATTTGCACATGAGAAAACATGTTAAACACATCAGCTAAGGAGCTACAAGGGTGTGACTTCTCAAGTGAGGAAGGGGGAAAACTCACTGAGAGAAGCAATATTTTGTGTGGACTTCCTTCCTGTCAAAGTGTGAAGTTATCCACCGCTCCAGCCACTAACAATGTTTACCTTGAACTCCAGTGTAACCACCTTTGTGTGTTTAATGCTGTTTTTGAGACTATAAAAGTAATACATGTTTTTTATAGAAACTCTGAGAAAGGCGAAGCCTCTTACACTGTTGGTGGAAATGCAAGCTGGTACAGCCACTCTCGAAAACAGTGTGGAGGTTCCTCAAGATGTTAAGAATAGAGCTACCCTATGACCCAGGAATTGCACTACTGGGTCTTTACCCCAAAGGTTCAGATGCAGTGAAAAGAAGGGGCACGTGCACCCCAATGTTCATAGCGGCAATGTCCGCGACAGCCAAACTGTGGAAGGATCCGAGATGCCCTTCAACAGATGAATGGATAAAGATGTGGCTCATATATACAATGGACTATTACTCAGCCATCAGGAAAGATGAATACCCACCATTTGCATCAACATGGATGGAACTGGAGGGGAATAAGCTAAGTGAAATAAGTGAAGCAAAGAAAGACAATTATCATATGGTTTCACTCATATGTGGAACATAAACCCTAGCACAGAGGACATAGGGGAAGAGAGGGGAAATGCAAAGGAGGAGAATTCAGAGAGGGAGATGAACCATGGAAGAAAAAATCTAGAGGTTTCAGAGGAGAGGGAGGTAGGGGGAGGGAGTAACAGGGTGACAGGTATTGAGGAGGGCATGTGCTGTGATGAGCACTGGGTGTTATACTTAACTAATGAATTACTGAACACTGCATCAAGGACTAATTGTGTATTATGCGGTGGCTAATGGAACATAATAATAAAAAAAATCTTAAAAAAAAAAAGAAAATCTTGGGGCGCCTGGGTGGCTCAGTGGGTTAGGCCACTGCCTTCGGCTCAGGTCATGATCCCAGGGTCCTGGGATCGAGTCCCGCATCGGGCTCTCTGCTCAGCAGGGAGCCTGCTTCCTCCTCTCTCTCTGCCTGCCTCTCTGCCTACTTGTGATCTCTCTCTGTCAAATAAATAAATAAAATCTTTAAAAAAAAAAAAAAAAGAAAATCTGAGAAAACACACAAACATATATATAAAATAAAAATCAATTGTAACCCCATAAAGGAAGGGCTGATAACATTTATTTATATTATGTTAACATGATTTCACCCAGTTTTATTTATACAATACATATGTACACAGTTTGTGATTGTGTATCACACCACCCATATGCCATGCTACAGCAGCTATGACACAACTGAGATCACAGAATTTTGAATCTTACCATTTCACTTAATAACAGATCATTAGTATTTTCTTTGGCTTAAAATATTCTTTGAAGATATTTCAATGGATACATAATGTTCCATAGTATAAGTGTATAATTACATATTAATTTTCCTCCATTAATTTTTGTATTTTTCCAAATATTTGCTTTTTAAAAATAATTTAATACAAATGTTAACACACGAATCTTTGCCTAATTGTTTTACTATATCCACAGGGTAAAGTGCTCAATGGAAAATTATTAGGTCAGAAAGTGTGGGTTCCTTTTCAAAAGATGCGTTAGTTTATATTCCTAGAAGTGGTGTATGAAAGTATGATTTTATTATCCTGCTTTCAATACTAAATATTATAATTTTTAAAAAATTTTCTGTTACTCTAAGGAGTGAAAAATGGCCATATCATTGTTGTTTCAAGTTTCACAGTTTCTAAGAGGTTTCGTTTTTCTAGGAAAAAAAGCATGATTGTATATATGGCATATTTTCTTCAAAACATCTATAGTAGGTCTGTGAGGCTTGGCCTTATGGAAACATCAGAGCACTGGCTGCCACAAGGGGAAGGGCAAAGGGGGCAGTTTGGGGAAGGGGCAGGCTCTCAAGCCTGGAGCAGTGGCACAGCAAGAAGGCTGGGTCAGAAATGACTGGGAAGAGGACTCTGGACACTGGGAAGGGAGGTGCTGGAGGAGAGAAAAGAGAGTCTTCGAGGATGTGAAGGTGTAGAGACAAACAGCGTGTGATAGTTTGTCTTCCTGAAGACATTTGTTTTGGGAAGCCAGCCTAGAATGGATGCCGGGATGGGCAGGAATCATGAAGTCTCCAGCAGTGCGTGGCAGACCGAGATGAGGGCTAGGAATGCAACAGGTCAGACCTACCCATCTGGTAGCAGATAGTGGGAAGAAGTTCATTTAGGAAGGCTGAGGATGTATCCAGAGGGTAAGGTGGTGGCAGTTGCCCAGGCAGACAGCACTTGGCATCAAGCAAGTGCACTGAGTGGTCCTTGATAGGGCCTGGAGACCCCCAAATGTGAGGCTAGATCAGGGTGTTGCAAAATGTAAAGGCAGACCCTGGACCCTTAGCTGTGGCTCGGGGGGAGACCAACAAGGCTAAGGGGGACCCTGGATGATCTCAGGATCTGGACAAGTTAGGTCAGATCCTTGGGCACCAACATCCAAAGAGGAGGCCAATCACTACAGCTGACGTGCAAGGCTTGGGCTGGCTGGACAGGAATATCCTGAAGACTTAGGCACCAGCTTCAAACATTCTCCTGGGACCAAGCCCAGTTGCTGCCTCCTGTTGGGGCCCGAGAGATCTCAGCTGTGGGGACTGGCAGACCGAGGTGGCAAGGGGCCAAGAATGTCATCAGAGAAAACAGAGAGAGAGCTCTTGAAGACACCCCAAATGAAACTCAAAACACTGCATTTCATGCTCACCGTGCATGCTCTTGAACAATTGGAAAGTTCAAATGATAAATAGCAAGAGATTTATGGGTGTGGGGGAGGGGGAAAGCGTGTACTAGAAAAGGCCCAATGGGGAAGGAACAGAAACTAACCAGTAAAGCAGGCTAACCAGAGTGGGATGAGCAGTCCAATAAAGTATGTTTTGATACCAGCAAGGGCGGGGAGGGGGGGGGTCTGAAAAGCAAGAGAAGGATTTGTAGGGATATATATATATATATATTTTTAAAAGCCAGATTGTAAATCAAGAGCATGAGATTAGTGATGACTTTAAAATGGCTAAGGTATTGAACTGATTTTCTTAATCTGTCTTTAATAAGAAAAATGGAACCAAGCAGTCGTTTCAATTAGGTAGTAATGTAGAGTTTGCAAAAATGTCCACAGCTGGTAAGAAAAACCTGGAGACTGTAAATATGCAGCTCAGCGGGTCTCGATGAAATTCATCCTTGAAGTCATGCCTGTAAATAATCCACACAACTTGGGGAAAGGGATAGACAGAGTGGCGAGTGGGTGGGAGCCATGAGGAAGGCAGGAGAAGGCAGCCAGCTCCCGAACCCCTTGGAGAGTGCCATGGGGGTGCTATGGGGGTAGGTGTTATGCCAGAGACATATGAGAGATCTCGCCATGGCCTTGGGAGGCAGGCATGATAGAGAACTACTGCTCCAGGAAACACCGTAGGGTGAAATGGTTCAGAGCTCGAGCAAGGAATTGCAGGGGAGGGTCAACGTCCTTGTGTTTCCTCATGTGTCTTTAACACCTTCAGGACAGTTTGCCAGGTCGCTGTGAAAGGCATTGACGGAAAGAGCTATCTTTGTCTTGAAGAGCATATGTTGCATTTTGTTCAACCCAGCAAATATTTGACAAACACATATTATGTGCTTCTGTTCTGAGGGAGCGATGGAGGAGACAAAAATAGGTTATGACTTTTTGGAGCTTATGAGCTCATGGAGGCACCACAGACCAAATGAGGAAAGACCGCACAATGGCGTAAGCTACATTGTCAGCACAGTCGGTGCAGGCCGTAGGGGCCAGGCCAGAAAACACACTCATGTGGACTTTCAACTAGGGGAGATGTCAAGAGGGAAAACTTGAAATGGGCTTGAAGGATGAGAAGGATCCTAGACAAGAAGAGAGTGTAGACTCTCCCTGGAAAGGTTAGAACAGCGGGTAGTGTGTGCTGGGGAAATAGTACACTGGCTGGTGGGAATAGAGAGCCCGTGCTGGGAAGTGGGAAGGGATAAAGTAGAGAGGAAGAAAGTCACGTTGCAAAAGGTTAGAGTACCAGAAACAGGATAGAATGTGAGTTGGTCAGCAAGAGTTATTGTGGCATTCTTGAGTAAGACAGTGACATGTAAAAAAGATGTTCAGTCCTGGAGAATGCAGGCAGGTTCAGAGCATGGAGAGATGAATAGGAGGGTATGCCTTCCATAGAAAGCCACTTTTCCTGCCACCACCAGGATCTAAGCCACCAGACTTCTCCATTAAATGCTTTAACCAGCCTCTAAACTAGACTCCATGGTGTGCTTGCCCCTTTTTGGTCAGTTACAAGATGGGTCAGAGTGATCCTGTTAAAGCATAAGCAGATTATATCTCTCCCCTGTCACAGATCCCTCCAATGGCTCCTATCTCACAAAATAAGAAGCCCAAGTCCTTACAATGGCCCACAAAATAGTACCTGATCCAGGACCCACCTCCCATTCCCTCTCAGGCCTCATCTACCTTTTCTCCCCCACTCATTCATTGCTATTCCAACTGTGGTGGCCATAGTCCTGCCACAGGACCTTTGCACTTGCTGCTCCCTTTGCCTGCATGGTTCTTTCCCCAGGTACATGGCTCTCCACCCCTTCACACTTTTACTTAAATATCATCTTGTCAGTGAGGCCTTCCCTGGCCACTCTATCTAACCTGTAAACTTTGTGCCCCCAATATTGACTCCCTTCCCTACTTTTTCATTTATACTTCTAACATACAATTTTTAAACCAAATTTTTACTGTCTCTCTCCACCTCTGTCCCCATGAGACAGAGATTTTTATTTATTCTGTTCATCATCATACTCTTAGTACCTAGAGCAGAACTTGGCAAGGGCGCGGCCCTACGGATTGCATGAGTGAGTGGATGAATGAGTGAAAGACTATCACAAAAAGCTGAGAGGGGTTGAGGGTGCACAGCGGATGAGAGCTGTAAGAATGGAGAAAAGGGGGGCGCCTGGGTGGCTTAGTGGTTTAAGCAGCTGCCTTCAGCTCAGGTCATGATCTCAGGGTCCTGGGATTGAGTCCTGCATCGGGTTCTCTGCTCAGCAGGGGGCCTGCTTCTCCATTTCTCTCTCTGCCTGCCTCTCTGCCTACTTGTGATCTCTCTCTGTCAAGTAAAGAAATAAAATCTTTAAAAAAGAAAAATAAAGGAAAAAAGGGGGATCACTGTATGAGCAACTGTATAAAACTGCCAGAGCCTAGATTCCCGAAGGAAGAGTTAAGGAAATGCACATCCTCTCAGCAGAAACCCAGCTGTTCCTTGACCAGTCTGAATCCTGGGCTCATAAGGTCAGAGGCTGTAAAGGGAAATCATCTTTGAAGCATGATAAACATCCAAATGAGACCCATTAAGTGACCTGCTACATAAGTAAACCTCAATCTTTTCAGGATATTCCTAATGAGGTTTTGAGACACGTACTTTCTTCTCCTTTTATCTTTAATTCTGCTTAATATTACTACAAAAAAATCTATTTTAATACTGTTCACAATTCTAAAATCAATATTAATGCATGTTCTACACACCCTAAGAGTTCATTTTTTAAAATAGCATTTAGAGGTTTCAGGTTGCTTAGGAGAAACATTATAATCCATTGTTTTATAATGAGAATTCTTAAAGACGCTCACATATATGGAAATTGAAAATAAGGAAGAAAAGAGATTATGGGATGAGTGATATGAAGGGAATGAACATGAATGTGAGGGTGAAAAAAACCGAGGATAAAAACAAGAAACAGATGGAGTCAAGGTTTCTCTAAAAGTGCTCCTGTAAACAAATACTTGTGGGACTAGAGTCAAGGTTAGATCAAGGCAAGAACTGGCAAGTGGGTGGGGGTGGGGTGTGGGTGGGGAAAGAGAGGAGCCACAGCGGGGCTTTGCATGAAGTGCTCCGCATCCTCTCCTCCGTCTGGCCTTGTGTCTAAGCACACAGAAGGTACATGCGGAAGATGGGATCTGAGAGGACCTCAGCAATGAGGAGTCCATAAATAAAGAGCAACTGGTCTAATGAAAATAACTAGCTGCTTTCAGTGTCTCTCCCGGTGTGAGCAGGGGAAAGGGAGGAAGAGCTCATTGCCCTAGCTCTCAGCCTGTGACCTTGCTGCCGGGGGTCTCCTCACCAAAGAGCTGGGGTGGACGGGGCATTCATCTCTAAAGAAATCTTTGCATACCAAAATCCATCTCAGCATCTGCTTCCAGAGACCACAACCTGCCACAGTTCTTCTAGTAGTCCTAGAGAGTGGTCAATAAGATGGGATTTTGGAGCCAAATAACTAGCCACCTGGCAAGCAATGAGGATTCGGCTGGTGACAAACAGAACAGGGCATCGCCTGGCCCAAGGTGATGGTCCAATAGGCAGTTAAATGAAAAGATACATCCCTGGAAAGGGACCAACTAGCAGGGGAGGTTTATCCGGTGTTGAGAAGGGAGAACGAGTAACTATGAAGACAGTGGAATTGGAGGAGTATTGCTTAAATCCCACATTGGGCTCTCTGCTCAGCAGGGAGCCTGCTTCCTCCTCTCTCTCTCTGCCTGCCTCTCTGCCTACTTGTGATCTCTCTCTGTCAAATAAATAAATAAAATCTTTAAAAAAAAAAAAAAGCCATTAACACACAAAAGGCAGTGAAAAGCTGCAGGCAATGAATAGGCAAATAAAAGTGGAAGGTGAGACCCAGAGAATCTCCTTGGTAGTTACAAAGAGACTCTCACATCCTGCAGCTGAACCCCAAGCCTGGAATTAAATCTAGTGCTGATCTCCAGACACCGCTAAATATCCCACACCAAGATAGACCCTAGGAGCTATGCACCCCACTCAAGACCTACCCCTGCCTCTTCTGTTGGCTACAAGGCCCATGGTAGGACTAGGTCACAGAATGACCACCCGGGGTCACAGGAGAAGAGGGACTCTGGTCCAGAGGATCTAAAAGGCCTAACCAAAATCTACTGGCCAAGACCAAGGCCACGCCAGTGGCACTGGATTCTGGGACTGCTTGAGCAAGAGCAGCAGGGACATACGACTGTAGGGAGACTACTGATATTTGGCAGCATTCTCCTGAGGCACAAGATTCAGACCACCCCCACCCCCCAGGAGATGGTCACCTTGCTACTAGGATGGTTCCTAGGTGCATGAAGAGAGCAACGACCTATACTCAGCCAAGCTGAAACACCAGAATTTCCTTAGCAGATTGAGGAAGAAAAAAGGCCCAGGAATGTAGACATGCTAGAGGGTCTCCATATATATTATAATATATATTATGTGAGGCCCAGCAACCCACCAAAGGATTAGGTTCCACAGAAGGGCCTGGAGGACATGCTAGGTACCAAGGCCATCAGGAACACGCTGGTGGGAAGGGCTCCAGCATCATGAAACTGTTCAGCCATGATGAAAGGACCACAAATGATGATAGGCGAGAACCCCAAATGGTAAGACCCCCAAATAACAGAGGCCAAGTGGGAAACCGCCGGCAGCAAGGCAGGTTGCTGTTGTCTCATTGAGCAGGTGGGGGACAGTAGCAGCCACGGGGGCTTGACCTGCAGCGTTGTGAGCAGCTTACAGGATCCCTGGGCCAGCGACACCAGCACCTGGGAACTTCTTAGAATTGCAACTTCTCAGGACTCCATCCAGACCTACTGAATCAGAAACTGGGATAAAATCGGAGCTTCATCAAGCTGTGCAGGTGATCGTAATGCAAGCTAAAGTTTGAGCACCTCAGGATAGAACACAGGTTTAACAGGACTGACTTTGGAAAGCAGGGCTGTGTCAGGAAACCCAAGAAGTTGGAATAAATCACAGCAGGGGATACCTGGGCTAGGATGTCCTTTGCATTTTAGAAAAAGCTTTGCTTTCTTTTTAGCCAACAGAAGCATAGGAGTTTACAAAAAGTCACAGAGACTTCAAGTTCCTTTACCCCCACCCACACTGCCACTTGGGAAATGTATTTGGGTAACTGACAATTTTGAGTTCAGAGCAATGAGTAGCTCCACCCCTTGATCTATTAAACAAAGTAACATAACACCTGCTTCTACCCCAGAAGCTGGTTCTTTTCTTTGATCTGAGCAGATGAATAGAGGTCAAAATCTCAAATCCCATACTGTCACTTTGGGTTTTACCATCCTTAGGAAGGGGAGTGTGTAGAAAATGGAGAGGGAGCCTCAGGAGACCGTGGACAAGAAGGCAGAGCTATTCTTAAACACAGTTCGTGAACTGATAGCAACGTGGAAATGTATGAGACTGGAAATTCAAAGGGCCATTTAAAGTCTGAGATATGAACTAATTATTGTCTGGATGATTCGCCACCTAATTTCTCTCTTTCTCTAGCTATTTCAGAAGGTATAAAAGGACTTTTCCCCCACTTGTATGTGCTTTTTGGTGAAAGCATAAACCTAAAGTTGAGGCTTTTCCCAGAACCTATGGGAAGAAGAAACTTGCAGGAAAATCCCTGACTGCAGGGGTTTGCAATTGTGTATCTAACCACCAAGACAAATCTTCCCCACATGTGTGCCCTTGCACATTTGTACTCTTGCACAAACCATCTACATATGTAAAATATGTCTGCTCTTTTGTTTACCAGGTCATTTCCTACCTATGAAACACCTAGCTAAAATCTATGTCCAGAAAGACTTTTGGGTGGCTCAGAATACGTTCCCTTGTGTTACTTTATCATTTTATTCCAATACATTTTTTGACATTCCGAGGAGTGAGATGTGGCTATGCTCCCAGAGTAATGAAGGCAGGGACATAGGTCGTTGGGGAGTCTAACAGTACAATGGGATGGGTGGATATTCTCCCTCCCACTGGCTGCCTATAGGAGTGGAAGAGATAACCAAGGACAGCCTTGAGGGTGGCGGCTACAGTTCCTGATCACCATATGTCATACCAGTTAGAGAAGGTTTGGGTGGGGGACCTGCTTGCAGCCGCCAATTATGCATATCCCTTCCCAACTCCAGTGGTGGTGTGTCCGTAGCTTCAGACTGGCTGCGGTGAGATACTCCTACTGTGGGAACCAGAAAATGCTGTAACCGAGTTTTGTTTTGTTTTGTTTTCCAAATCCAACAAGATTTATCAGTACCTTTATCACCTGTATTCTTTTTACCATTCTACATCTCCTTTGAAGAGGCTCATGCTTTCCTCTACATTCTTGAACATAAAGAATGTATTTATAATACTATTTTAATGAGTCTGTCTACTAATTCTACCTTCTAGATTCGAATGTTTGGCTAACTATGGGTCTAATCCAGCCCAAGTCCCGTTTTTATATGGCCCATGAGCCAAGAATGGTTTTACATTTTTAGAGGGTGATAGACAACAAACAAACATTATTAGCCATCAGGAAAATTCAAATAAAAAAACACAATGAGATCACACTTCATACTTACTAGGATAACTATAAGCAAAAAGATAACAAGCATTAATGAGGTTGTAGAAAAACGGAGCCCGTACACACTTTTGATGGGAGTGTAAAAAATGCAGAAGCTTTGGAAAACAGTTCGGAATTTCCTCAAAAGGTAAGCCATAGAGCTGCCATAGAATCCAGCGATTCCACTCTTAGATATATATGCAAGAAAAATAAACACATATGTTCAAAGACTGGTACATGACAGTTCATAGCAGCATTGTTCATAATTCATAATTTCTTCCCCAAATTATAAAGAACCCAAATGCCCATCAACCAAGGAATGGATAAAATGTGGTCTCTCCATACAATGGAACATCCCTGGAATATTATTCAGCAATAAAAAGAAGTGAGTGATAAATGATACAAAGCATGGATGAACCTTAAAAGCAGGCCAAGTGAAAGAAGCCAGACACAAAGGGCCACATGGTATATGATTCCATTTACATGAAATGCACAGAAGAGGCAAATCCACAGAAAGCAGTCCGGTGGTTGCCAGAGGCAGGGGCAGGGGTGGGGTGAGGAAGGTGGGTGGGAGTGGGTTTATTTTGGGGAAGATGAAACTATTCTAAAATTGATTGATGATGATGATTACCTAACCCTGGGAATATACTAAAAAAAAACCCACTAAGGGTCACCTGGAAGGCAGTTGGCTAAGTGGCCAGCTCTTGATTTCAGCTCAGGTCATGATCAGGGTCCTTGGACGGAGGCAGCTTCAGGCTCACTCAGGTTGGTTTCAGGCTCCGTGCTTGAGGATGAAGTCGGCTTGAGGATTCTCTCTCCCTCTTTCTCTGCCCTTTCCACTACTGGTGCTCTCTCTCATATAAATTTTATAAATGAATGCATGAATGAATAAATAAATAAGTAAGTAGTGCTTGGTCATTAAGCATCTGCCTTTGGTTCAGGTCATCATCCCAGGGTCCTGTGATTGAGCCCTGCTTTGGGCTCCCTACTCATTGGGGACCCTGCTTCTCCCTCTCCTGCTCCCCCTGCTTATGTTCGCTCTCTCTCTGTCAAATAAATAAAATCCTTTAAAAAATTAATAATTAAAACACTGAGTTTTATACTTTAAAAGGATGAATTTTAGGGTATCTCAATAAAAAAAAAATTTTTAAGTGGTTCCTAGACTTTCACATTTCAAAGACCAGTGAGCATCCATTCCCAAAACAAAATTCAGAGATCTATGATAGATAACCAATTTATTTTGGGTAAGTAATAATCACTCTCTCTCTTTTTTTTTTTTTAGATTTTATTCATTTATTTGACAGAGAGAGAGAGGTCACAAGTAGGCAATGAGGCAGGCAGAGAGAGAGGGGGAAGCAGGCTCCCTGCTGAGCAGAGAGCCCGATTGGGTAAATAATAATCTTAAAGTTACCGGGGTGCCTGTGTGGCTCAGTCAGTTAAGCCTCTGCCTTTGGCTCAGGTCATGATCCCACAATTCTGGGATCGAGCCCCGTGTTGGAATCCCTGCTCACTGGGAGTCTGCTTCTCCCTCTGACTCTCCCCTCTTAGCCCTTCACCCTCTCATGCGCTCTCTCTCATTCTTTCAAATAAATAAATACAACTTAAAAAAATTTTAAAGTTATTATCTAAAACAAGTATTATTTCATAAAAGAAAGGATATTTTAATACCTAAGGATTAATAAGGAATGAAGAATTCTTTAAGTGGAATAAATTTAGCTTCACTGAAATATTTTCACAACCACTTATAATAACATGTAACTGATCATGTTTCAAAAACATTTCCAATATGCCTTAAGAAAGTACTTCTGTTGCTATTTTTAATATATTTTTTTAAAATGGATCCCAGTATAGAAATTTACCATTTTAATTAAAGATGTTTTCAAAACCTGAATTTTACAGTCATGTAATTAGGTTATCACTTTTTATAATATGTATTTTAAACATAACTGATTTATTGATAATAGGGTAAATGAAAAACTTTAGTTGATAAAAACTTTATTCAAAACATGTCAAGAACCATACAGTTCAAAAATAAAAGATAATTTCTGGTAACTTAAAAATAAAGAATATCTATAACAACCACATTAACTCTACTATTTATAATACAATCTCAAAATCAAAACTAATTTTTGTATTTCTATATTTTGCCACATTTGAGCTAAAATCGTCCTCCTTCCCCCACTATCTTGTTATGCAACCCTTTTAGTTTTATCACTTACAATACAATTTGAGCATTTTCTGACAAGTAAGAATATATACTATTGGTTTCTTTCTATACATAGTTCAAATTCCCAGAAACTAATTTTTACTAAAAATATTTTTAAGAGAAAAACAGGTTAGTAAAACATTTTTATTTGAAAACAATGGGTAGATTAGTATTCTGAACTGAGCTGTACAAGAATACATTTCTGCTTGAAGACTCTCCAGATTATTCGTTACATGTTTACGTAGTAGGGGACACATTTGCAAGATGCTTTCCAGCACTTACTAGCCAAGACTCACAACCCACAGGTGCTGTGAGATAACAGAATTAACCTCAGTTTATGCAGGGAAACCGAGGCACATGATCAGATCTTCTCAGGGCCAGAGTGAAGTCTCACTAGACTAGCTTCTGACTTCTGCACAGAGCCAAATGTTTGCTTATGTGCTATAATTCGTTGAATGGTGGGAGTAAACGTAGGTGGGATCTGCTGTGGGAGAATTAGTTTTGGCTCTGTAAATAAAAAGTTCAGAGAATGGATAAGGAGAGAGGACAGCTTCAGTGTAAAAAGGGTTAATGGGAAGAAAGTTAAAACCAGAGGAAGCCTATTCAGACAAAGATCACTTTTCAGAATTAAAAATAGCAAAACAAGAATAGGAAAAGAATTATAGCTATAGTATTTCTCATTTCTAAGCCCAGGGGCTTTTATAAGATCACTTTAAAAGTAGGACCTCACTTGACAACAACCCCAAAGTATCTTATTTGTCCCTCCATAAAGTCATGTGAGGTACAGAGTACAAACTTACAGGTAAGACTGAAGACTACAGAAGTGAAGATGTTAAGACCACTTCGAGAGGGAACAGGCTGGAACAGACATCATGTCTTTAAGGACTGGCTTAGGAGTAGAAACAGAAGATAGAGGACTCTGAAAAACAATCTGAGGGGTTTGAAGTAGCAGGGGGGGGTGGGAGGTTGGGGTACCAGGTGGTGGGTATTATAGAGGGCACGGATTGCATGGGGCACTGGGTGTGGTGAAAAAATAATGAATACTGTTTTTCTGAAAATAAATAAACTGAAAAAAAAAAAAAAAAGAACATGGAAAAAAAAAAAAAAAAAGAAGATAGAGGATAAACAGGAGCTTTTCTGCACGGACACGTGGAATAGTCCAGGGATCCAGTAGCCATACCAGCTACTTAACTTTTTTTTTTTTTTTTTTTTTACACAAAGGACTTGGAATTTCAAGTACACAGTGAAACCTAAGATGGCAAATGCTCTTCTGGGTATTGAATACGCAGTAAGTTCTCATAAGACCGCGGGAAAAAGCAGAGGCATTACTGAGCCACAGTGTGGGGAAGTGCAAACCAACGCATTGAGGGCAAAATACTGCTGTCTGTAGCCAAAATATGAGAGACACCGAGTTTATCAACATGTCTTGAGAGAGGAATTTAAATTAGCCTGATCATCTTGCTAGGGCGGGTTAAGGAAGAATACTGGTCGTTTCTGGAACCATTGTTAGAAGCCAAAACAGTGACATCCCATCACTTGACCCTGGGCTTCATAGATCTATTTTGAGTTATTATGGGACTTTAGGGATGTTTGAGGTATATTCCTAACTTCTGGAGGAGACTCACAAAACATCTCTTCATGGCCATTGGACATAGTTATAGCAGCATGGGTCAGAGTTCTAAGCCAGTGTAGGACATCTGATATTCTGGATTCCCAGGGAGGCTTTCGCTCTAGGTGTCACAATTCAATCCCATGTCGCGATGATAACTACAACCAGTTCAGGCTATGATACCAAGGATCCTGCTGGGGAAAACCTCAAGAGGGCAACTGTTTGGTAAAGAATACAGAATATAGCTAGTTCTTTTTAGTGCAGGGACGTAGGTAACTGGACACATATTACGGCCTTAGACCCCAAACATGGATTAGAAAATTCCTGGGAGTGGACCAATGGAAGGGAGTTATTCCCAAGCGATGACATGGAGAATCCTTTTCTTTATCCATGGCAGCTTCCCTTCTCCCTGGGATGTGGAAGGAACTCCCACATCATGCTCTCAGTTGATACCTGATGATAAAACGGTACGTAGTGTCATCTGAGGTTTTGGCGTTCTTTTTCATTTTAGATTACTTGGTGCCACAGTCAAACTGAAACTTGAGAATAACTAACTTAGTAATGAAAATGCAGTAGAAATAACCCTAGGGCACCTGGGTGGCTCAGTGGGTTGAGCCGCTGCCTTAGGCTCAGGTCATGATCTCAGGGTCCTGGGATCGAGTCCCGCATCGGGCTCCCTGCTCAGCGGGGAGCCTGCTTCCCTCTCTCTCTCTGCCTGCCTCTCTGTCTGCTGTGATCTCTCTCTGTCAAATAAATAAATAAAATCTTAAAAAAAAAAAAAAAAGAAATAACCCTAATGTTTTATGTATTTTGACCATCAAGGTAAATAGAATCTTTCTTTTCCTACCCCTAAACTTTTTTTTTTGGAGAGATAATGTTAAAGCGAATATGATAAAATGCACCTGAAATAGTGAAATGTTTGCAGATGTGAGGGTTCTTTTGTGCGTGTGAATGGAAAATTTTTTAAAAAAATTTTTAAGTGGACCCTACTCCCCTCTGTCTCTCACACATATCATATCGTCCCTGCCCCTTTCCCCCCAAGAAGGGAAAGTTTCTCACTAAGGAGAAATGTTAGCAGGTGTGATATCCTGAGGAATCCTGAGCAAATTCTGTTACATTCTATGTAGTTGAAATTATTTTGGCAATCTTTAATTAGTCCTAGTAAACACCCAGGAAGCCATTAGTTAACATTTGAAGAATCCTGCTGGTGGGGGGAGGGGGGCGATAACATCCTCGGAAGGCTGTTAGCATTTGAAAAAAGTCTCTTTACAGGCTTCTACCACCAGTGCTTTATCTGTAGCTTAACTCCGGAGACTTTGTGAATAAATGATAATTTTCAATGGCCAAATTACTAGCATTAAAGGTACATGGACTGGCCCAATACTGCAGGTCACTCCAGGCCTCCCATCAGTAGGAGACTCAAGTAAGCCCACTAGCCACGGATCCCTTGATTACTCACCTAATTCTGTGTCTAGCAGTTAAAACAGAACTGGGTCGCCTGACACTAAACATTCTGGAATACTACTGGATTTGCTTCTAATAAACCTTTTGCGTAAGATGCTGTTGAGTTCCCTAAAAGAACAGAACTGGGACATTTTCAAGCTTACAGGACAGGCTGACTTGTTACAGGATGCCTGCTTGCTTGTAAACATGAATGATGTAGAAATTGGTCTAAAAGCTGATTTCAGTGTAAAGAATCACCTGGTGAGGTTGGGGGATGAGCTGCAGCCCCCACCCACCTCTACTTACTGGAGGCTACCAGAACACCCCAATCCTTGCAAATGACCAAACTGGTCAAGTCCCGTTCACAACAATTTTCTTTAATGGAGAAAATGTAAATTCCTTTATAAGTATCATAACATTAATCCAGGCAGAGTCTACAGTCAAATAGGCTTGCAAATAGCAGTTTCTAGTTTATCAGAAGAATGGGAAGTCCCGGGTCCTCCTAGAAGATCAGCAAACAGTCCAAGGGTGAAGAATCTTGTCAGCTAAGGACACTGCTGAGCCACTGGCAGGGACCCCGACATTTCTACCTCATAGTCCTCCTATTCTTCTTTTGGTTTTCTACCAAATCTAGCCAGTCTTCCATCTACCCCCCTCTCCCTGGGAGTTCAGTAAAGGTGGGACACAGCAAACAGCAATCAGTGTATCAAAGAACTAAGGCAGAGGTGTTAGAAGTTTGGGCCCAAATTATTCTAAACCAACTGGGATGCGGTGGCTTTAACTACTGGATTGTTTTTGCAGCTCCAGTTAATCTAACAGATGTAAGTCTTTCTGAGCATTTTGAGAAGTTCAAAAGCTAAGTAAAAATGAGCATATGTGCTTCTTTTCATTTTAATAAACATTTCTTACGGGTTTTCTCCTGTGTATTCTCTTAGATCTCCGCTAAAAAACAATCAAGAAAATGTATTCCCTAACTCCTCTCCCCAGCAGCAGATTTTAAAGAAGTCACAGTTGGCCAGCGATTGGCACGGTCTGTGAGTGTGCAGCACAGGAGTGTGGGCCTTTCCATCCCCACAGGGGCTCCCGGAGAGGGGACGACACAGGAGTTTGGTCCTTGTCCGTGGGGGATTCAGGTAAGCGGCTTCTCCTGGAATCCCGTCTCTACCAAAAACTCACTAATGTAGCTGTTATTAGTAGTAATCTGCAAACTAAAAGCAACCACTGGCTATGGCAACAGGCACCTGCAATTTTAGACCAAGCTTAAGAGGCTGAGCTCCAGATACGAAGCTTTCCATAAGAGAAAATCGGTGTTACCGTAAAAGAAAGTGCAAGTCCTACTGGCACTTGTCTATACTCAGACTGGGTCAAATTGAAGTTCTCTTGTTACCACTGGTTCTTCCAGTGCTAGTGAAGGTTCTAGAAGTTTAGGTCCAACATTTAATCATAATAGAGTCAGAGGCCTTTTCGATTGGAACAGAACTTCTAATTTCCCATCATTATCTTGTTTAACCCTCACATTTCAGAGAGGCTGGGTAAAATCTCTGCTTTATGGATAGTGGGCAACTGAGGCCCTGGCGAGGTTAGGTGACTTGCCCAAGTTTCCATGGCTAGAAAGGGGTTAGTTGGGAGTAGAATTTTGGTTCCTGGCATATGGTCTGTTCTCGACACCCCAGGGAATAAGAGGCTACAATAAAAAATGAAAGTGACTTTCAGATTACTATGAAATTAGGATAATATACATCCTCAAAAGATGGACAAAGAAATTGTGCTGTCCTTGTGAGTACATGAGGCCATGAAGGACTTATGAGGGAACTAGTTCATTTAGTTTATAGGGCATTTACTTCTTCACTATCTACCATGTGTGTGTTACAGGGAGGTCTGTCACAGGTTAAGAATTTCATGTTCCAAGTCCAAAATGCATAGACTTCTTCAAACTTAGAAAATACGAGAAGGCCATGGATGGGAGAACCCTCACAGAAGAGCGGCAAATCACTGCCATTGAAGAATTAATCTCAATTAATTTTCTGCCATTGAGAATTAACTTCATTCCTATCCCATGATGTCAGAGCAACCCTAGAGAGTACAGAGGTGTGGTGTGCGAAGAGCCTGATGACATGGCGATGATGCACACTCCTGGAGCCTGGGCTGCCTACACCCCGCAGGACTCGGGGCTGCAAGTCCGAGAGGGAGCACGCCCCCCCACTTTCCCCAAAAAAACAATCAGCTGCGACCGTTAAGTGGGTAAGCGCTCTGGGGATTTATTTCTGTTTCAGTGTGTTTTAGTAAACTAGTTATGGGAAGAGTAGCTAGTAAGTTGTGGCTTATAACACTCATTGACCTTGAAGGGCCTAACTTCCAAATTTAAATAGCATCATCAAGTCGTCTAAGCTCTAAATGTAGAGACTGACAGGCTAATTTCAGATGGCATTTTTTTGGTTGAGGGGACTGGCTGATCAAACCCTTTTAAAGCTCCTTTCCATTCCACTCAGTATTCAGAGAGAACAAACGGGAGACACCAGGATAAACAAGTATATAGCTATCTGACCCATGTAAAGGGCCAACAGCTATAAAATCTACTGATTCATTCAAGAACTATTGAAGCTGACAGAGAAGCTAGGAGGTTGGTGGCTGTAAGAGAGCTGTCTACACCCTGAAATTTCTTTCCCGTAACAACATCAAAATGTTAAAAATTTTATAGGGCTCTGAAGACAGGCCCCAAGGCTCCTAAAACCACCCAGCCCTTCTAAATTTAGCGAAAATGAAGAAATCTTTACTCCCCTCCCCCACACAAGGTCCAAGATTAATTTTTGTGATGCTAATTCAGCAACCCGCTTCCCAGAAGGAGCCTAGAAACCATCCCTCATGTGTTAAGTCTTTTTAAAGCTTTCTAATGGAGGTGACATGGCCCCACATCTCTTCCTCTGTAACATCTAGGATTTACAAAAACTGCTTCTCTCTCAAGGAGAACTGACCAGAGCCATCTCTCTCTTGTTGGGAAACAATTGTGAGGACTCGTCCACCTTCGGCTACCCTGTTCACTGATGGGATTGCAGGTAATAAGTCAAATACGTTCTTTCCACGTCATCTTGCTAAAAAAGGGCAGCAAACTCTAACTGAGGTAGCACAGTGACAACAGCGAGAAGGGTCCTTGGGGTTTACCCTTTAATTCCACGTGACCAGATAGCCTTGTCAATTGCTAAAGCGCTGAGTTAGAGTTTAAGCATCTTTTCGCCCAGAACCGTCGGTCCCCCAGGCAACAGGGGCAGACTGTTGGGACTACTGTAGAATAACCTGGATAGCTTGTCTGAACGAGCGTGGCACCTAGAAAAAGGAGACAAACACACAAGCAGGAACCAGAGCAGGCACATGAATCACAACGTATCTTTGGTATCTCATTTGAAGTCTATATTCATATTCTCCTGTTCCCCTCTACCCCCGAAACTTCGGCTAGAAGCATGAACTCTTTTATTAGTACTAAATGTCATTCTTTCCTACTATACAGCAAGTCTGTAGTGTTTTTCATATCTGTGACCTACCTCTCATCTTCCCGAACACGCAGGAAAACAACACTTCCCTTAAGATGCGAGGGGAGTGATCGACATTTGTGAGGGTACCTGGGCCCCCTCCTCTGCTCACACCACGAAAATCACTACCTTCAATCTCAGTGAGGCTGCCTTGGCAAAGAAGGTGAGAAAACTCAAGATGGCTGTTTGCAGGCACCAGAGTGTTGCACTGCGAAGTCAGTCACTACACAATTCGCTTTTTAGCATCCCTTCGCTCTTGTTCTTGACCAGGTAAAAGAGGGTGGGAGCATCAAGGACAACATGGGGGTCGAGCATATAGGCCATACTGGAGTGGCACTTTAAAAAAATTTTTTTTCACATTTTCTACCTGGCTTTTAAGAGCAGGAGTTATTTCACGGTGATTTTCCAGCAGGCTTTTCTGAGGTAGATAAAACTTGGATGAGAAGCAGTCTGAAGAAGCGTGAGTGCAGTGGAAGCCTTTGTGGATAGGATTAGTTTGACAGGAATTTCAGAAGGCAAAGGTAAGCTTGTCATATACAATACTGCAGAAAAGAGGGACAGGGCTCAAGTCTGTCCACCCCTTAGACAAGGCTTTTAGAATGGAATAGGCGGGAAACAGGCTAATCTGGCTAGGAAAGAACAGAAGTGTGGCAACAACAGAGCAGAACCTTGGTGAGCAAGCAGCTAATCCAGACTAGGCAGAGAACAGCACAAAACATGTATCTCTCAGGACCTTAGCGATCAAGAAGGAACACAGATTGCAGTTATCACAGGACTTTCAAAGCAACCGACAGGCTTGAGGGTTTCAACTGCTTTTTTGTTGTCGTTTTTGTTTTTGGATAAAAAGCAAGTTTTGCCTCTTTCCTCAGGCCTCCTGTTTGCACAGGTACTGTAATTGCATTAAGCATGTTAGGGAAAGCCAAGTCCCAGTGAAATAATTAGGGAGATGGATTCTGAACTCTTTTTTCTGCTCATTTGAGTTACAGATGAACAGGCTGGCCTTCCTAAAACTCAGCCAGGTTAACAGTCCCAGCTGGGGCCTTTCTTTCTGGAGAATCACTGCTGCCATCATGGGCAGATGTTCTACGTTTAACGAACATGCCGTCGTAGGGCAAATGTTAGTGGTTAAACACTATCATCACAGAAACACACAAGCTATTGTCAAGTTCACAAACACAGCTGGTGGCTAAGAAACTCTTAAGGAAGGAAAGAAATTGGCTATTGGCTCCAAGCCATTCATCACGACTTCTGATACAGGTAAACTGGGATTGTTTTATACGAGAGAGAATAAAATGATAACCATTGACCTCAGTTTCTCTCCCCAATCTAAGATAAAACGTTTGTCAGGACATCCACTGGAAAGAGAGGGAAATCACACGTAATGTTCTCGCGGGTTGATGTAGGCTCTCTCGGGCTCGTTGCTTTGACGATGTTTGCCAGGACTCCGGTCTTGGTAGCATATCTGACTGTAAAGGGGGTACATCTGCTGAATCCCATCTTCCCCCACGGGGCTCTCATCTTCATAGTCCAATCTCCTGCTATTTAGTCCATTCTAAAAATTCAAATATTACTTACATTAGCAGAGCAGCTGTTTGCATTTTCCTAGCACTTTGGTAAAAACAGGCAAGAAACTGGATTCATTATCTTCTGTGTCTCTGATTCATTATCCCACAAGCTACTGAAAGGCAAGGTAAGGTACAACAACTTATCATTTTCCAGTCCTGAGTTACTTATAATACCTGAATAAGAGTCACAGCAGCTCCTCAATAGAAAGTTATGACTAAAGGGAATGTAGTCAATTTCAGGTTTCGAAATTTGGAACCAGTATCAACTAAACTAGGGAAGAACAAGGCTGTGAACTTCCGGAGTTCCTCAGCAGGCCTCAAGCTGGGGATGTGTGGCTGAAATACACGCGGAATTACATCCAACAGCCAAAACAAAACCAAAAGAAACCTCAGGATTCAGTGCTGGGGAATTAGGGAAAAGACAGTGACATGAACTGGTATTTGACCATACGCCCAACATTACTGAGACTCAGAAATGCTGTCACAGCTGTCACCATCAAATGAACCCCCAAGATGCTGCTTTGGTTACTGGTTCTGCCTGGTTACTGGTTTCATAAAACTCGATTACTTCTAAGATGGGCAAGCAAGCTCAAGGACTTTACAAAATCATACTATGGATGTTCAGATAGCAGAGAGGTGAAAAAAAAACCAATAATTTTCATGGAAATCAAATGATATTTTAATAAGTATAATAATAAGCCCACCTGGGCAGACCCCCACAGAAGGACCTCGTTACTTACAGAGTGCTGGAGACCGCCAACCTCCCTTTCTTTGAACTGAGTCTGCAAAGGCAAGTGTTCGGTCTAGAGGAAGAAGACAGAACAAGACAAGCATTTTAAAGAACCAAGCACGCAGTGGCACACATCAACCAAGACCATGAAGAAGCCTAAAGCCTGTCATGTCTTGTCAAATGTATGCCAACTAAGCAAATGTTCCATTTGAGGAGGGGATAAGTAAATACATTTCTTGAGTTTGTCTCTCTCTCTCCCTACTCCAGATCTCCCCCTACTCTAGACTTCTGGAAGGAAGAAAACATACAGAACATCGCCTGCAGAAACTCTCATGCAAATTTATACACATCTTACTTGAGGGAGGACTTTGCATAGAAGGTCGCTTACCTCTTCTGCAGAAGAATCAGATACTTTTTTTTTTTTTTTTAGATTTATTTATTTGACAGAGACAGACACAGCGAGAGAGGGAACACAAGCAGGGGCAGAGAGAGAGGGAGAAGCAGGCTTCCCACCAAGCAGGAAAGGAGCCCAATGCAGAGCTTGATCCCAGGATCCAGGAATCATTATTTGAGCCCAAGACAGATGCTTAACGACTGGGCCACTCAGGCACTCGAAGAATCGGATTCTGTGAATCAGCTAAAAGTGACTTTGGGGTGATAATGAAAAGTTATTTTTGTCCTTATCTATAGATACATACATATGGTCAATCAACCTTCTCTTCCTGAGAGCTACTCTCTGCCTCCCATCCCCTGAAGACCATAAAGGGGATTCCTCATTTTCAAACCTCACCCTAGGAAAAATCCCTCTCGGCTTCCCCTTGGCTTAAAAAACGCATCCTTACCCTTCGGCCCCCAGGTCAAATATTAGCTCTTCCAAGAAGCCTTGCACAAAGCATATATTATCGCAATTATTTGTTTATATTTGCTTGTCTCCTTCACCAGGATTGAGGGTGCTAGTTGGAGTATTTTACAAACATTATCTCATTCATAATCTCCCTAAAAATTCTATAAAACGGATGTTTTTATTTTACGGATGACTAAAATTGAGGCTCAGAGTGATTCAGTAAAGTGTCTCCAGTCGCACAACTGGGGAGTAATGGATTGTGATTCACACATGGCTCTGTCTGAATCCTAATTCTATATTCCCATATTCCCTGCCTCTAGCTCAGTGTCTGGAAAATAGATGTTTAGTAAAACAGAAGAAGGCTGGAAAATCCCAGCATGCAGGCATATCTATCAACATGTCCTCCTTTTCAATGCCTTTCCCCCCATGCTGTCCTTTCAGCCTGGAAGGTCTGCCCCTTAGTCTCTGGCAGTTGAAATACTACGCCATCCATCTCAGCTTGGCTGCAATCATTTTTTTTTTTTCCTCCTACAAGGCCCATCAAAATTAATTTCTTTACTCCTAGTTTTCTTAATTTTCTTGTTTAGATCTCTATCAAAGCACACACTATTGATCTATCTGACAACATCTGTACCTTTTGACCCTAGGGAAGAGTGAGGGCCTTTCCTGGCCATGGTCCTCCAGCTCCACACCCTAGCCTGAGCAGGAAGTCAAGAGTTAACTAATGAATTTAGTTAGCTAAATGATTAAGTCTTGATATCCCATGTTAAGGTTATCCAAATTATAAAGTATGTCAGACAAATTCGTTCCTTTTATGACATTCTGCATGAGTCTAGGGTGCTTTCCACATGACGACGTGAGATGGACAGTACATACTGGTGAAAGCCCATGGCAGGGCCAACTTCATGGAGTGTGACCAGTCACACAGGGCCTTGTGTGTTTGGGTCTCACTTTGGGCTTTAATGCTCAGTGGTTGTTGCCATCTCAGATTCTGTGTTTTGTAAGTGGTCTAATGAAACAGTGTAGCACCACTCAAAGATGTCCTCTTCTGCTGCTTGTGTTTGACTTGGTTCTTGGCCCTCACCCTTACCCTGGTGTCCCAGATCCCCCTTGCTTTCCCCTCTCTGTCCCCGTCCAGTGACTGTGCTGTCCTCGCCCTGGCAGGGGCCTGAGTGCTGGTACAGGGAAGGCTGGCGTCAGGACTGCACACCCTCCACATCATGGTATTTCTGGCAGGTGACTAGAGGACACGTCTAAGTGAGGACAAGTGTCTCACCCTCATCTAGGAACCTGACATCACCATCTTGACATTGGCTGGTCCTGGTCCAAGGAAAATAGGTAAAAAAAAATACTTTAAATTTGTTTGCTGTTTTATATATATGATCCTGGTTGCTGTTCTTCTCTTCTATCAATATAGGTAATTGAGAAATTATTCTACATCAGTGCTGTTATATAATTTGACAAGAGACAGGCAGTTAGAAGCTTCTGTGTATAAAGGGCAAGTACCTTTCTTCCCACTGGTGTAGAAAGCAAGGGTGCAGTCAATACTGAAAAGAGACCGTGTTCTAGAAATACAATGATTACAGCCTTAAGAGTTCAAGAAAATATTGGGTTGGAATATGTACTGCTCTATGTTTATGCTACAAAATTCCAAATGGCAAATTTAATATGACTAGAAAATAAATTACCATCCAGATTTTCCTGAACACTCAGGGTCATACTTATATTTGGTCATTGTCGGTGAAACACAGTGACAAGCCATATAGCTTTGGAATCCAGTGTTCACCATGGGTGGGATGAACCATGTAGCATCCTGAGTAACAATATAGCCAGTAATATATTAATAGCATTAGAGCGTTATAGAGGCAAGAAAATCTATTTCATTTCAATAAAAAGAGACTGCAAAGAGCCATGGCTTTATGTGTAATAATAGCGTTGCTACCTTTTTCTTTTTTTTAAAGATTTTATTTATTTATTTGAGAGAGAGAGACAGTGAGAGAGAGCACGAGCGAGGAGAAGGTCAGAGAGCGAAGCAGACTCCCCATGGAGCTGGGAGCCCGATGCGGGACTCGATCCCGGGACTCCAGGATCACGCCCTGAGCCGAAGGCAGTCGTCCAACCAACTGAGCCACCCAGGCGTCCCTACCTTTTTCTTAAGAGTAGAAGATGCATAATTAGCCAGAAAGGTACATGTGAAAAAAAAGGACAAGAAGAGAGAGTTTCTAGAACTGGGCAGGAAGAAATGGTGCCTGGACATGCTGAATATATTGCACTTGCACTGAATGGACGACAAGCATGTGTGTAAGGTCCTCTTCTCTAGCCAATATTGTAAACTGTCACTAACAAACCACCATCCCTCATGGGCGCCCATGAATTTTGTAATATAATATTGAACCGAATTCTATGGAAAGAAGTACGACACATCCTGGAGACAGCCCTGCTTTAAGGATCAGGGGTTATGGAAAAGTATGCTGCCCTTACCTTGGCATTGTGCAGCCCTCCAATGTCTGACAAGAGACATAAGGAATTTCATTAATCTAATGGTGGGTGGGAATACATGTTCTATAGTTCTCTGCACTCCCTAAACTACTTGAAATGTTGAATATCTGACTTTACAAAAAAGTTAATCACCAGTATATTGAAAAGTGTCTTGTGTAATACCTTACTTATGCTTGGTGCTTAGTATATGTGTACTAAATTAACTTACAATATTTTAACTAATGGATACACGGCATATATTGTTCTATTAGTCTTACATTTTTTCCCCCAGAAAGCGTTGAGCTACTCTGAATCCCTAATACATATTTTGATTTCCTCACTGGTGTGTACTATCTTGTAACAACTTCTACTGAGCTACAACTCATAAGCACTTTCCTCATTTCTTAAGTCATGTAGACTTTCTGGCTCTAATGCTTCTTCCTTCTAATGACAAGTGATACATTGTTTATTTCTGCTTCCAGTCATGATGGAGAACTAACACCACACTAGCCCTCATGTCACAAAAGACACACCATAAAACTGGACATAATATAAGAAACAACAGTTTTCAGACACTGGATTATTGTGCTGCACGCAACTGGGATCTGAGAGGTTGAAACACACATGGTGAACCTATAATAACCCCGGCGACTATCTGACTTTTCTGCTGATCAGGGAAGAGAAAAAACCCAAGAAGAGCACAGAGCCTTGCTCAGCTGCAGGGACAGACTTCAGCACTCAGGCAAGCTGAGCTGATGTAATCTGTGGGACAGGGTATCGAAGAGAAGGCGAATCCCCATTGGATATATGAGACATTCAGTAGAGGCCCTAAAGTCATGCTTTAAGACTAAGGCTAAAATAGCTCCAGGGTACAGAGTATTCTAGAACAACCCTAACAAAGCTTAAAAACAAGCTTCTAGAAGAACAAGTTGATCTTAAAGTAATTTAACCGACGGCCAAAAAACAACTCGATCCTTATTAAGGAATGACAGCAAAGTTCAAATAATTGACAAGGTAACATTCACAAAATGTCCAGCATTCAATTGAAATCTACTGAACATGGGGGGAAAAAAGCAGGGAAAAAAATAAGTCAATGGAAACAAACCCAAAAGTGACAAATAGGGAATTAGTAGACAAGAACTTTAAAACACGAACAAAAAATATGAAAGAACTGAATATAACTTCTAGGACTAAAAAAATACAATATCTGAATTGGAAAAGCCACTGCAGGGCCTTAACAGACACCATAAAAGAAAAGCCCAAGGCACTTGAAGACAGAAACTATCCATACAAAGAACAGATAGGAAAAAAGCTTAAAAAAAAAATTAAACATAACTTTAGTGATCTGTGGAATAACATCAAGAGACTTATCATTTGTATAACTGGAATCCAGAAGGAAGGAAAGACAGAAGAAAATATTTGAAGAATTGCTAAAATTTTCCAAATTAGATGAAAAAACACATCAATAGTTCTAAGAAGTTCAATGAATTCCACTAAGGGTAAACATAAAAAAAAAAGACTCTGATACATATAACATTTGAATTGCTGAAAATAATAATAAAGAAAATCCATGATGTGACGTGAGGAAAAAGTAAGATACAGTAGATACAGAGAAATAAAGATAAGAATTACACTGGCCATTCACCAGAAAAAAATGAACTCAAGCCCAACCATGACAATAAATATATTTAATAAGAACAGACTAACCAGCGCAACTAGGTGGCTCAGTCGATTGTCTGCCTTCACCTCAGGTCATGATCCCAGGGTCCTGGGATTGAGTCCTGTGTCTGGCTCCCCAGTCAGTGGGGACCTTGCTTCTCCCTCTCCCTCTGCCTGTTGCTCCCCCGTTCATGCTCTCTTTCCTTCTCTCTCTGTCAAATAAATAAAATCTTAAAAAAAAAAAAATAGACTAAACACTGCAATTAAAGTCAGGGATTTGGGGGCATCTGGGTGGTTCAGTTGTTAAGTGTCTGCCTTCAGCTCAGGTCATGATTCCAAAGTCCTGGGATCAAGCCCCAAATCAGGGTCCTTGCTCAGCAGGAAGCCTGCCTCCCTCTCTCCCACTCCTCCTGCTTGTGTTCCCCCTCTTGCTGTGTCTGTCTCTGTCAAATAAATAAATAAAATCTTTTTAAAAAAATAAATTAAGTCAGGGATTTTCAGACTGGGTAAAGAAGCAACTCAATTAGATGTTAGCTGTGTGAAATGCATTTTAAACATTAAGATATAGATAGATTACATATAAGGAATGGAAAAACACATACCAAGAATGCATGATTCACTAAAAAAAAATTTAAACTGGTGTGGGTATAATATCGAAGTGACTACAGGACAAGGAAAGTTACCAGAGGTAAGAATCATTCAGGGGTGCCTGGGTGGCTCAGTCAATAAAGCATCTGCTTTCGGCTCAGGTCATGATCTTGGGGTCCTGGGATCGAGACTTGTGTCATGCTCCCTGTTCAGTGGGGAGCCTGCTTTTCCCTCTCTTTCTTTCTATTTCTGGTTTTGAAATCATAACAGAGTTTAGTGAGTAGTCGATAACAAAAACATACCTGGAAAACTCAAAAGTGTTTAGAAACTGAACAACATACTTTTAAATAACTCAATGGCCAAAGGAGAAATAATAAGGGAAACTAGAAAGTATTTTGAATTGAATGAAAATGAAATTATAATATACCAAACTTTTGAGATTTTGAAAAAGAGTACTGGTTAAAGAAAAGTTTATAGCTTTAAATGCTCATATTAGAAAAGAAGAAAGTCTCAAATTAATGACCTAAGCTTCTTCAGGAAGCTGAAAAAAGAAGGGCAAATTACATCCAATGCAAGTTGAAAGAAAGAAATAAAAAAGAGTGAAAAATCAATAAATAAACAAGGGGTAAACATTTTATAAAATTAAAGAAACCTGGAAAGCTGGTTCTTAAGATTAATAAAATTGGAAAACCTCTAGTAAGAAAAAAGAGAAAACACAAACCAATATGAAAATTAAAAAGGTGATACTACAACTGATCTCATATAAATTAAAAGAATAAGAAAGATGTACTATGAACCATTTGATGATAATGTCAAAAACCTAGATGAAATGGACAAATGTCTTGAAAGACACAATTACAGTCCTTTCCACAGAGAAACTCCAGGCCCAGATGGAATCACTAGTAAATTCTATCAAACAATTAAAGGCATCTTAAATTCTTTCTGCAAATGGTGTGAGGGGGTCACTTTGTAACTCCTTTTATGAAATTAGCATCACCCTGGTACCAAAACCAAAAATATTACAAAAAAAGAAAACTAAAGATTTTTATTCATAAATCTCAAAACCCAAAACAAAAATAGCCTTCAACAGTTGAAACAATAAACAAATCATAGCATGTTCATAAAATGGGATACTACACAGCCACGAACAGAAATTTATTCATGCAACAACACGGAACTCAATAACATTATGTTGAGCAAAAGAAATTAGACACAAAAGAGCATGCTGTGATTCTCTTTATGGGAAGTTCTTTTTTAAAAGCCTAACTAACATACTGTGATAGAAATCACATTAATGGTTGCCTGAGGCAGGAGGTGTTGGAGGAGAGAATGGTGGTAGAGGGTATGTATGACACATTTTTCTAGTCATGGAAATGTTCTTCACTGGGGTAGTATTCACATGAATGTATAGCTTTGGCAAAGCTTATAGCATAGCATTATGTAAGTTATATCTCAATAGAGTTGAGTATTAAAAAAAACTATACCTTCCATTTTATCATAGTTATTCAATATTGAAGGAACATGCGTGGGGAGACAAAGTAGAATGGGAAGTCATTGACACAGTCTGGAAGTTGTGATACAGGTACCTAGTAAATTCTTAATAAATACTTCACCACAGATTGTCCCTGATGCAGGAGTTTCTGCTTGCTTTGTTCTAGTGACTGAGTCCCGTTCTGTAGAGATAATTTCACAGCACTAACCGAGGAACACATGAAGAAATGGCTACCAAACATAATACACAAAAAATGGACTCCTTAAGGCATCTAGGATATTACATCCCTAGCTATTAAGTCCCTCTCTGAAGGAATTTATAAAATATTACTAAAAGATGAACCAAAAGTCAATTTTCCCTTTTACTTCACTTTTAATAACTGTGAGAGCGTTGACATGTGTGAGCAACAACTATAAAGTGTGTTCTAATCAAGAGAAATTTACATTATTAATTAGGCACTTGTTTAATGAGATACATAATTGTTACTGTTCTCCGTGATAATTAACCATAAGGGTAAGCTATTCACATGAATGTCTCTTATTATTATAGTAGACGGTTGGCATTCATAGATTTAACATTGCCGGTTTTAACCATTCATGAGTGAATTTAGAAAGGTTATGACAGGTTGTAAGGTTGTAATTTGTAATTTTGTTGAGACACAAATATGAATCAAGACCGGGGAGGCTTCTGTGATGGGATAATCATTTAGCTAGTTAATGAGCTTAGCACCTGCTTCAATATCCACTTTTCTCAATGTGTCTTTGTTATTCTCAACTCTTATAGATGAGTTTTATAAAAGATGGGGTATTTAAGAATATAGGGTTTCTCAAAATCTTGTGAAGTATATCCTCTAGGAATGCCAATGAGAAGTGCTGTATTATTAATCAAGATTTTCCTTTGAAATTTAGAAATGGTTCCTTATTTTTTTAGTTAATTCTTATTTCTGCAGTATCTACCATCAATCATGATTAATGCAGATTGCCACGATACATTCTACAGGTTAAATATATAAAGAAGGTCTGGATCTTATTTTCTAAGACATGGTATTTATTTACTTACAACTCCTCTTTCCCAGTGTCTGGGAAGTAAGGTTCATTCCTATGTTCTGTCTGCACACCCCATCCTATAATTCCTTTACAGTTAACCTTGTAAGAGACAGGGAGGTTTTTCCTAAACCTCATGTGGTGCTATCACACAGCAGATGCTCTGTTAACACTGGCTATGTCTGAGGCACGCCATGCACAGGATCTGCCCGGACTCCATCTCTTCACTAGTGGTCCCCACAGAGGTCTTGGGTGCTAGCCCATGTTGGGAAACCTGGTTCAGTTGAACTGGAAACCTCGGGGTCTGACTTCCTAACTTCAAGGAACATGGCAGAGTTTCTGAGTTGGTTCAGGAGAAGGCGGTGAGCACCATAAAAATAGATTCTAGTTCCTTAGTACTGATCAATCTTGTAAAGACTGAAGGAGAAGGTCTAGAAAGAAGTTGGCTCAGTAATGCCAACGTGGTGAAAACAGACATCGTTCCATTCATCACAGGCAAAAGAACAACCATAACTTTTAAGGACTGACCAAAGATTCTTCCCCTCCTCCCTGCTACTTAAAGTGGGTATTGTACAAGATGCTTTAATGTGCTCAGGGTCTTATACTGTCTCCCTGAAGTAATTCTATCATTGTTTCCATAAAAGAGGCTTGGAGAGAAGTAGCAGTGTTTCCATGTTTGCAGAGCCAAGATTCAAATCCATGTTTATGTAATTACAAAGTGCATGTCTTACACCATCACATAAAATTGCCTATCTTCCCGTCTTGAATATATCCTGTCTCTTCCTCATGTGACTGCAGAAAGGGGACTGAAAAGCAGGAGGACACTGAGCATGTGAAAGGGAGGAGGACAGGAACTAGAGGAAACCTAAGTCCACGCCAGCTTTGCCACCTGCTCTGCGTTATCTGCATCTGAGCCGGTCAGATAAAAGCTAGGGCCTGTGTTACTACTTCACCTCCTGCTGGGGCTCCAGCCTCAATGGAAGGAAAACAAAGAGAAGGCTTTCTTTGACACTCTCAGAGTTTTTAATCTGCTTCAGGCCAGCGATGAACACAGAATGGTCATTCATTATGAAATAATACTCTTTAAATTTAGTTCAGAGGTCATCTTCCCTCCAGTTTTACTGTTTGTTTATAGTTTATATAGTTTTATAGTTTATAGTTTATAGTAATATAGGTAGTACCTTAAAATGCAGTGTCCACTTCTCTAAGATCTAGTATCAAAGACAGGTGCAAGAAGAAAGGACTACAGAATGTCTTATGGTAAACTCTTCAAATGTGTGCTTAAATCATGAGATTTATATGACAGAAGAATATTAGATAATTTATCTCACAAGGTAGGATTGAATTTTTCTCAAATCACCAGAGAATTATAACAGCCAAGTTGTTGTTGAAAATGTTGTATTATCCAAAAGGGAGACAGTGTTCCTCCTTATCGTTGGTAAATAAATTTCATTACTTCTACGAGTATACATTCTAGATTTTAATTTTTCAAAGTGAAATTTGATATGACACATTTTAATGAGAATTCTTATCTTGGTTTTGGTCTCAATCCTTACATTAAAATACCAAGAGAGTGATACTTCACTAAATTATAATGTGTATGCAAGCCAAGCATCTAATTAAGGAGACAGATGATAAAGGTGATAGAAAATTATTTGTGAGCAAACTAGACACCCACATCTAATGCTAAGATGTCCCTGATCATAAATCCTACCCATTTCCAGGACACAACTGATTATGCATGCATTCATATACACTATTTTCCATAACTAAATATTTTAACATCAGATTGCTATGCTGGCCCTGCCACAATGGGCATCTTTGCGCTTCAAACCCTTGCCCTACTGCTATACCATTATTACCCACTCACACCACTTTATCTCCAAATTTGCCTACAAGGTAATCTTTCAATTTAAGACTGTTAGTATAGTTTCCTCCACACACCAAACACCCTCAAAGAAATATTAATTGCTTTTTATTTTATTTTATTTAAAGATTTTATTTATTTATTTGACAGAGAGAAATCACAAGTAGATGGAGAGGCAGGCAGAGAGAGAGAGAGGGAAGCAGGCTCCCTGCTGAGCAGAGAGCCCGATGCGGGACTCGATCCCAGGACCCTGAGATCATGACCTGAGCCGAAGGCAGCAGCTTAACCCACTGAGCCACCCAGGCGCCCCTTAATTGCTTTTTAGACATCAGGCACAGTATTATATCCCCCAAGACACTCTGCAGAAATATTATCCACCATACTGTCCTATATACTTTTGAAGATATGTGTTCTCAGAGAATACATGACAAAAATGGTCCCATTTCTGGTTTAGTTGTTGTAATGGTCAAAATTTTACATGCTAAAAAAAGAACCGAAGTCCAGTTCCTCTCTAGAAATTATTAATCTGTGCCGCCTCCCCAATCTCATATTTAATCCAGTATCTAAATTCCTTAACTTGTAGTACTGAAAAAAAGATATCTGGCAAGACTTCCTTTGTGGTTAATAATTATGCTATTCTTAGCAAAAAAGATTAAAAGAAAACTAGGAAGAGCCTCCTAAAATCATCAATACTGAACATATTTTAGATTGTGGGACAAAAGAACATACTAAATGTAGAACATCGCTATCATCTTATTCTTTGCTATTGAAAGGTGAGATAATATAGGAATCATTTCCCTCCTTTTTCCATTGAGGGTGTCACTAGAAAGTAGAAAATAAAATACAAGAAAGGTCTTATCTGTTTGCTTAATGATTACCTATCCCATAAACCATCAAAGGGATCCCCTGAACATATTTAGTTAATAATTACATATATTTTCCTTTCGGATCTTAAATTTAATTGAATGGTATTCTGCACCATTTTCCTGAAAGGAAAATAGAAAAATATAGACAGCATGCCCTTTTTCTTCTTCTGAAGGAAGATAATCTAACAGCAATAAAGAAGGTGAGACAGAAAGAGAAATCATCTGCTATGGAAAACTAATATTAACCTTTGGGGACAGCAATTTTGTAAATATAAAATCCAGAGTAGGCTGCTTTGTTTGAATTAGAGAAGTAACTGTAATCCCAGCTCGGCATTTCCCTGCACTCAGGCACTAAAGTCTCCCACCAGCTGCACAAAGGCACCCTGAGGGAGAATTCTGCTCATGAATTAAGCACAACCAGAACACATCGGCAACTGATATGAAGGTTCACAGCACTAGTGGTTGGAGGAGGCAATTGAAGCAAGTCAGATACAGGAGGAGGAGAATCCTTCCAGTGGAGGTATGTTGCTTAGCTAACAAAATGAGTCAAGGATCTTTTGCAGGTTTTCAGTTCACTCTAGACTGTCAATACTGGATGTTTACAGAGTGATGTGCTCTTATTAGATGCTACTTTTCGTTGAGGCAAGAAACACTGCTTACTAAACAGCAGTTAAAATAACATTTTGTGTTCATGCACCCATAATTAAATGGCCAAACAGAGCTTAGATGTTTTCTATTAGCCCACAGAAGAGGCTAACAACTACAAATAACAGGTCATCTACTTGATCTGGGATTCACGAATACCACTGCAAGATCTTGTCCTTCACTCGATGGTTAGAGGAAGGAGTATCGCTCTGTTAGGACATAACATTTCCATTATTTAAAACTCAGAACCAAATGTGGACTTTCGGAGAAACAGCAGAGGGGATGAAACAAATGTTTTAAATATGAACTTAAAAAATATTTAAATTAACTATTGACAAAAGTTATCTACCCGCTGCCCACGCTGGGATGGCCCCAGGCTGCGGATGACCCTGGCTGCAACTGTTTCCTCAGGAGCCATCAGAGGGTGTCCCAAGCGGCAAGAGCTCTTTCCCCAGGCCCATGCAGTTAGTTCAGACCCAGTGTTTATAAGGAGTGCTACTGTGTTTGGGATGTCTGCCCGGAGACGGGATGGGAATTTGGTTCTGCTGTCAATGACAAAAGAGTGCTACCAAGGTGAAGTTAAGTCTTCTCCTAAATGGCCTGGAAATAGTCTGTCCTCTGAAATAACCTCATCATTAGCAACGCTCTACTAATAGGGATCCGAAAGAACTTATGGGCCACTGCCCTCCAGGAATTTACAATCTGGTTTCCCATGGCTTGTCTTCCCACTAAGCAACAAAGCAAGGTAGTTTGAATGCAAGCACCTTAAAAGTGGAAAACCTATCTTAGCCTTTTACTTTTCTTTTCTACCACAGTGCTCAGTGCACATAGGTGTAGAACGATACAATCACCTGTTGATCTGATCTGATTCTAACCTCTAATAGCCGCAGATCCACAATTTCTATCTGAAACTTCCAGGAACAGGTACATTTTGGAATTCTCAATTTTTTAGATTTGTAGAAAAGTGAGATTTACTTATTCCACATACTTGTAAAACATCTCCAGCAGGGTCTGGTACAGAACTCCATAATCAAGCATATAACTATTTATACAGGGGAGAGTATGAGTATTCACATTAAGTGAAGAAAGAAATGGCTAATTTAACTTCATGAGAGTCAGCAGTTTAGGTCTAATTTTGGTGTAAAATGAGTTAGGGAAAACTTGAGATGCTTAGGGATTTTTGGAATGTAGAGAACACTGTATCTGCGGTACACATCCCAGGAAAGACAGGAGTTCAGAGGCTAGAAGTCAAAATGAGCTGAGGAGAGATGGAGGTTAAAGAGCGTTAGGGAGGACCCAGCCTTTCCTGGTGGGATGGGAGGACTTATGTGACCACTCTGAAGGTCCTGGGTTAGGTACAGTCAGTCCAATCACGGAGAACCAGACTGGTGTCCCTAAGCCTCCGGAACCACACAGATCCCAGGTTATGAAGCCACATGGTGAAAGCAAAGGCTGAGAAACACTAACTAGCTAATGATAATGATCACATCGATGATGGTGACTGTGGCTGTGTTATCTAGATTCTTCTTCCTGAGCACAGGAGAGCTCCTTGAGCTCTAGGTCCTTCTAGAGCATAGGAGAATCCAGGATTTGGAAACCATTAGTAGAGAGCAAAGAAAAGGAAAAGAGAAAGCAGAAAATGTCAACAGATCTACAGACCCAAGTCAAGTCTGTGGATCCTAGAAACTTATATAAACATAAAAAGAGAGTAAGGTATGGCCATATGCTTCATTAAGGCTTATAGGACAAAAGGTGTAGTTGTCTGCGGAAAGGATAACAGTGTAAATAATAGCAGAGATTGCTACCACAGATTGAGTGGAATCATGAGAATGATCATCTTTCACCCAGGAAAACAACATACATTTTTCAAAAGCATAGTGAAAGGAGAAAAATACCTGCTCAATTGTAGGAGAGAGTATATTATAGGGGCTGACTAAGGGGTTCAATGACACTGCCTGAAGAGAAGGCGGACTATAAAATCCCCAGGGAGTGAGCAGCTCATGTTACACTGAACCAACTGTGAGGTTGCAGAGGAGTAGAAGGGATGGGGTGGCTATGCATGAAGAGGGAGATATGACTTTCTAGGCCCCAGTAAAAGATTGAGGTGAATCAGAGTCAAATCAAGGGATCCTGATTGAACGGATCATGCATGATTGCAGGTGAAAGATCTAGAAGAGGTGAAGGCCTGAAAATGACAAGATGCAACACAACAGGAGGAGTTAAATGTTCTCACATGGAGGAAAACGCTGCTGCTCTCGTAAAGATGAGGAGCAGCTGCGAGTTCAGAAATAGACCTCCCTTGTTCATAGAGATGAAGCATGTTGTATTAAGGAAGGGTGGCATGCACTTGGAAGAGAAGTCCTGTTCTCCTAACAGCTCCAGAATGGGTAACACATCAAAGAAAGTAAGCACATCTGTGTGTTAAAGGAAAAGGCATAATGTTTGCTTTTGATTGTAGTCTCTCTCTCTCTCTTTTTTTAAAATTTGCATTTCTATGTAAGTTGCTTGGAGAAGAGGGAAAGCACACACACAAAGCAAGTAGCTTCAAAAGCTGCAAAAATCTTTTATCACTTTTTCCTCCAAAGAAGCTCACGGTCTCTGCTAGAATTTCATTTTAGTTCAAAAGGATTTCGTGAAACCCAGCAATACAGGTAGAACAGACAAAGGTTCTTAGAAAGACTTGTGCAAGATCTCACTGTAAGTCTGGGTGCTCTACTGTGTTCACAGAACAAATGAGGCCTCCAGCCCATGTGCATGGTACATGGCAGATCAAAGAAACAGCCAACAGGAAAAATATCCTCCTAACAACAATTTGTGCATGGAGAATTCTTTAACAGGTATCATGGCACCACTGAGGATGAAAGTTTCACTTCTTAGCATGGTCAGCAATGAACTGATGCACCCACTGTGTTTTTCTCCTTCTAAAATCAAGTTTGAATACCATTTCATCTTGTATTTAGTATGGTTTGGGGAAATATAAATTTTTAAAAAATATATGCATAAAGAAGCTAAATAGTTCAAATTTCTTCTGTGATAGTTCATTTTCATTTATGGACATATATTTTAGCTTAGCATCATTCCAGTTTCTGCACCAAGCCAAAGGTCCCGGAAGGGCATGTGGTGTGTATATATGCTGAGTGTGTGTGTGTCTGGGTGCAGAATGATGGTGAAAGGCATGGAAGGAAGGAAGGAAAAAAGAGAAGCATGGAAAAAAACAGCTGCCATACACACAGGCAAAGAGAAAAGCACTAAGAGCAGAGGGCTTAAAATCTACATGTAGAACTCAAGGAGCAAAATCATAACGTATGGAAAGTATCCAAAAGAAAAAGGTGTATGGCAGTACAAAGCCCTCAATTTATTTATTTTAGACGATCAATTTTAGTTCAATCTGCTCTCAGTTCAAAACAAGAAAAGGCTCAGAATATTTAGAATAATGCCAACAAGATGCCTGAATGTTTCCCTACTTTGTGAAATGTTGACAAAAAACATCGACTCAAGTACTTGGCTACAAATCCGCGCAACAGACCTTTAAAAGAGTAAGCTGGATGACGAAGTGAGGTGTTCTAGGAAAATACATGCACTTCAGTGGAGCTAAATTCTTTTTCTAACTTAACAGGAGATGACACACATATATATTTCAACTGTTTTTAATTTGAGATGATTTTTTTTTCTTATGAGTTTTCACCCACATGTGCAGTGAGGTCATATGGTATCTCCTTCTAAATAGCTTTCAAATGGCAATAGGCACTGGAGTACAGAGCTCTGTTCTATACAGATGCAAAGTCACCTGAGGTGTAGGGAAAGGACGATGTACTAAATTGCAGCCGCTGAGCATCCTCTGAGTACAATCCCACAGGCTGTGGGACAACGTAGTTACAGAAGTCCGATTGTCCTTACTAATTGATGAATCAGAAGCAGGAGATTTACTTGTTCCTTTCCATTTGAGAAATTCCAAAATGTTAGTGCTAGAAGGGCCTCAGGAATTATCCAGAAACAAATGCCCTCCTTTCACATAGGAGGGAACAGAGTTCCAGAGTAGTCAAGGTATTTCTGCAAGGATTCACTCATGGCAGAGCTGGACCAAAAATCTAGACCCATACTTCTTAGACGCCCAGGCCAGTGATCTTTCCAGTATTTACCTGCAATCCAATGTGAACTCTCAAGCTAGACTGCCTGAGTTCTAATCCTGGCTTTCATAGCTGGGTGACGGTGAAGTTCGTTAATGTTGTGAGCTTCAGTCTGCTCATGTGAAAGATGAAGATAATCCTAGCACGTGCCTCACCAGGTTGTTATGAGGACCACACGAGTTAATACATATAAAGCACTTAGGGCAACATCTTGCATTTAACAAATGTTAAATAAAAGTAAGCTCTAATTAGTGTCAACATATGTTCTCTCAAAACAGCTCTAGGAGAGCTCAGGAGTCCATTTAACACATTTCTGTAACTGTGGAACAAAAAACCTGAGCATAACCACGTACAACAAACAGAAGGAAGAACAGCTTCATTTTACCTGTATCACCACTTCCCCTAGGCTGGCTCTGCTCATTGAGTGCCTGGAAAGAACTTCCCAGCTACACAGAATTATCCTTGCTGGGAAAGGGGCGGAGATGACCAACCAGCTCCCCCAGGGTTTTGGGGCACCACAGGAAGGATCTGAGTTTCACGCCCCCTCCCCAGACAGGCAAAACTGAGAGGCAGAGCTGGTTAGAAACCAGGAAGAGAAGGAATTAATATTGGTCACACAGCGGGGGCACCTGGATGGCTCAGTGGTTAAGTCTCTGCCTTCGGCTCAGGTCATGATCTCAGGGTCCTGGGATCAGGCCCCACATAGCATTGGGCTCTCTGCTCAGCAGGGAGCCTGCTTCCCCCTCTCACTCTCTGCCTGCCTCTCTGACTACTTGTGATCTCTGTAAGATAAATAAATAAAATCTTAAAAAAATATTGGTCACACAGCGGGAGCAACCAGGGTTCTCAGTGACCTGCTCTGAAGAGGACCCCAACAGATTTTGCCATTGAAAAAAACAATGGCCTATTTCTTTTTTGGGGTGTTGAGTTGTATAAGTTCTTTATATATTTTGGATGCCAACCCTTTGTCAGATTTGTCATTTGGAATTATCTCCCATTCAGTAGGTTGTCTTCTAGTTTTTTTCACTGTTTCCTTTGCTATGCAGAAGCTTTCATTTGATATATTCTGAACAGTTTATTTTTGCTTTTGTTTCCCTTGTCTCAGGAGACCTATCTAGAAAAATTTTGTTATGGCTGATGTCAGAGAAATTAATGGCTATCCTCTCTTCTGCAATTTTTATAGTTCTAGGTCTCACATTCAGGTGTTTAATCCATTTTTAGTTTATTTTTGTGTATGGTATAAGAAAGTGGTCCAGTTTCCTTCTTTTGCATGTTGCTGTCCAGGTTTCATTCTCGACACCCCCAAAATATATATAATCCAATTAAAAATGGGCAGAAGAAATGAACAGATATTTCTCCAAAGAAGATATCCAGATAGCCAACAGACACATGAGAAAATGCTCAGTATCACTAATCATCAGGGAAATGAAAATCAAAACCACAAGGAGGTATTATCTCATACCTGTCAGAATGGCTAAAATCAAAAAGGCAAGAAATAACAAGTGTTGGTGAGGATGTGGAGAAAGGAATTCTCATGCACTGGGACAGCCACTATGGAAAGCAATATGGAGGTTCCTCAAAAAATTAAAAATAGAACTACCCTATGATCCAGGAATCACATTATTTGATATTTACCCAAAGAATACAAAAACACGAATTCAAAGGAATACATGCATCACAATGTATCACAGCATCATTTATGATCACTAAACAATGGAAGCAGCCTGTGTCCATTGATTAATGAACAAATAAAGAAGATGTATATATACACACAATGGACTATTATTTAGTCTTAAGAAAGAATGAAATCTTGGTATTTACAACACGGCCATCTAGAGAATATAATGCTAAGTGAAATAAGTCAGTCAGAGAAAGACTGACTTATTTGTAATTTATTTATAATGAAATACCATATGATCTCACTCATATGGAATTTAAGAAAGAAAACAAATAAAGAAAAAAAAAAAAGACAAACCTGAAAATAATGCTTAACTATAGAGAACTAATCGTTACCAGAGGGGAGGTAGGTGGGGTGATGGTTTGAATAGGTGATGGGGCTTAAAGAGTAGACTTACCACAATGGACCAAAAAATGATTTAAAAAATTAAAAATGAATACAAGTTTCAAATTTTTAAAAATAGGTACAAGGAATAATAGGTTTAACAGAGTTTCAGATGCCTTTCTTTTTTTTTTTTTTTTTTTTAAAGATTTTATTTATTTATTTGACAGAGAGAGATCACAAGCAGGCTGAGAGGCAGGCAGAGAGAGAGGAGGAAGCAGGCTCCCTGCTGAGCAGAGAGCCCGATGCGGGCCTCGATCCCAGGACCCTGAGATCATGACCTGAGCCGAAGGCAGCGGCTTAACCCACTGAGCCACCCAGGCGCCCTCAGATGCCTTTCTTGAAACTATGGAATCTTAGTTATCTTCTAATACTCATTCTAGTCAATAAGTTTGACTAATCTTTGATGTCCGGCACGGTCACTTCTGAAATACAACTACTTTTCACATTTTATGCTTTTGTAATTTACTTTCCTTTTTGTTTTACAGATAGTAATTCTTTATTCTGATTGGACTTTTTTTTTTTTAAGATTACTTTGATAGTATTCCTAGCTCTTACTTGTTCTCCCTCTTTCATTGGGCCATCTTTTCCTGATTTTGAATCGTCCATTTACTTTAGAGATCTCTTCTACCCATATGTGAAAAAGAAGCAACACTCTTTTTCAAAAATTTATCCAAGGAACTGATCATGACATTGCATAAAAGATCTGAAAGTTACTGGGACATGAAAATATTCATTAATGAAATAACCATCTACAAAATGAATTTCCACTCAAACATTTTTCCCTACTTAATTCAATTTCATCAGCATTAAAATCTTGGCCTTTTAGTCTTTCATTGGTCATGAAATGTTGTGACCATCCAATAAAGTATGTCAAATACAATGCAAGTATAATGTAATAGATTATAAAGTGACATTATAAGTCTTAACAAAGATTTATTTTCCTATATTGATATGTATTTCACTTCTAGTTTTATACTTGCATGTTTCAAAAGGCTCTGGATACAAGAAAATACATAGAGAAAGCAAATTTTATTTTCCAAAAACAGCGGCAACATTATTTCCAACCACACATGCTTTTCCAGAATATAGCAATACCCCAGTAAGAGGTCGAGTCTGTGTCAGCATCTTGCCTTGCATCTTTGAATCTTGAGCTGCTACGTAAGAAAACTTGCTGTCCTGAATTTGCCATGCTGGAGGGCTCATGCAGGGAAAATAAAGGGGAAGAGAGAGAGAGAGAGAGAGATCGATCTTCATGAGACAGGACTGCAAACTGTTCCAGCCCCCAGCTGTTTGAGCCTTCCCAACCCATGAACCAGATAAGTGAATGAGCGTTCAGATGTCTGCAGTTCCAGCCACCATCTGACTGAAATTTTGTGAGAAACTCTAAGCAAGAACATGCTAGTAATAAACGACTGCTGTTCATGTCAGCTGTTAAGTTCGGAAGATTTGTAATGCAGAAATAGGAAAGCAACAGATTTTAATACTTGGAAGTAGGGCGCTACTTTAACAAAACCAAAAACATGGCAGTGGCTTTAGGCCCAGGCTACATGCAACCATTGGAAGGGCTCTGAAGAGAGAGCTAACAACAAAGCTTGATAGACTTCAAGAAGTCTTTTGGCACACATTTAAAGGAACGTTAGGAAAATGCTGTCAAAGCTGAAGGAAAGGGAATCTCACCATATAGTGAGAAAAGTTTAGTAGCATTGTTGTCTGTGATGGTATGGAAAACATTATATGTATAATGAAATGGTCTATTTACCTAAGGAGATTTCTAGACAGAATACTCTTAAGTGCCTACTAAGTTTTTTTAAGCTGCATATGACAGAGAGAGAGATGTTATTTTTTAGTAAAGGAAATGTTTAATATTCTACATCAATTTACCCTAGGGTAAACTGCGAAGTGTGTCCCTTCTCCTAAATTGCAAGATTTTGACAGTTTATAGAGAGAAAATTCTGAGAAACCTACATGGAAATAGATCTTAAGGGTTTTAGATCAGGTGGATGGAATATAATGAATCAAACAAAACTCGCTCATACAGATGTACTATGTCAAGATTCTCGATTCAATATATTAATTTGACTGGCTACTAGTAGCTCTAAGAGTTCAGTTAGATGACTGACATACAGGCCCAAAGATGAACTACACTAAATGAAGGTGAAATTCTAAATTTCTTTGGAATACCAAAGAGGAAAGTATCTTTAGGCTTAAGGAGAATCAGATGTTAAAGTAGATTTCTTACGTAAGGTTTATTTTAACCACGCCTCAACTGTACCTGGCAGGCGCATCCTGAGAACATTTCTTGACCAACTTCTGCATGAAATGTATTCATGAGGGGTGCTCTGGCATCCTTGAAGAGTCCTGTGGTGGCTCTTCTCTGTAAGCCAAGAGGGACAGTGCTGCCAATGTAGAATCCATATGTATTTTAGAGCACTCCCCACCTCACTTTTACTCTAGACCTTCAGGCATTCTTACTTTCAAGATTACTAAAGATAGACCTTCATTCTTTCTCTACCTCTGTTCTCAAAAGTTGCTCCTCCTTATGTCCCAATCTAATGTTTTTCTATGAGTTCCAATGTCTTAATTAGAAAAAAGAAATAAATCAGAAAATATGTGCCCACTATCTGAAAAATCTATATAGTATAAACTATTTAAGGTTAAAAAAAAAATCACATTAAAAAAAGGTCGATGTGACCCATAAGGAAAATAGCAGGAGATGGTCTTCAGATATGGAGGCATGAATGTTATAATACCTGATTTTGATAATCAAACAAGGTCATCTCCTTTTATTTGAGTTGTATCACTTTGGATACCTACTTCTCGCACCAGTTCAGGGTATTAAAGAATCAAAATTTCTGCATTTTGACTCTTAATACAGTTAAACACTTGCAATAGTTTGGAATTTTTATCTAAAATAAAGGTTAAACTTAACAGAAAAATTCCTTTATCTCTAAACCTCCAAGATAGTGTCAAGAATCATTCCTAAGCTTATGGCCCACTGATATACATCTAAAGGGTCTCACGAGAAGATTTTTATTATTGGTAATAAATAACATTTCTCCCAACAATAGCTAGCCCCCAAGGTCCTGGAGACCTTGCTTATGAAAGTCCTTGGAGACTTACATCATCCATAATCCCCTTTGTCCTCACCCACCCCTGAGTCCACCCCTACTCAAAAAAAAAAAAAAAAAAAATTTAAAAATTCTGACTATAATCTGGTTCGGGATCCAAGTCCCTACTCTGCTGTGTCAGGTATACTTGGGCCCAAGCACAAACTTGTCAAATAAACCCTTGTGTGACTGCATAGGTGCTTGGCTCCTTGGTGGTCCGTCCCTCAGACGCGAAAACTTGGGCATAACAAATCGATTTAAGAAAATCAATATAACTGCAAGAAAGAGGTCTAGATTAACAAAACAATCCTTTATTGCTGGCTGTCACACACACACACACACACACACACACACACGAATGGAAGCAAACCATTTTAACCAATGTAGGAGTAAGACAAAGAGAGATTATAATCCAAAAGCACTTGATACTTACCATCCTGGAATACTGCATTTTGTTCCAGAGAACATATTTCATGAGAAATACTAAATTAGAATTTTCTCAGAGGAGAGAGAGACCAGGGAGGGAACCAAAACTATATCCTAAAAAAATAGTGAAAGATAACTGGGGCACAGTGTAGTCAGTTGTAGAAAATAGTGAGAACAAGTCAGAGAGCTTGAAGTATTGGGAAAGCTATAAGACAGTTCCTGGAAGGGTTGTTGTAAACATTTATGGGATGTATGAAAAGCATCTGGATTAAAAGAAATATGTTCTTAATAGATGCAGCTTTAAATGCTGAAAGGAATTTTAAGAATTATAGAAATCAGAATCAGGACTAAGCTGGAAAGAGGCTAGCTTTCTAATTTTCTAGGAATTTTAACTATCAAAAATGAAATCTAGTACCTTATGAGGTAGTGAAATTGCTAATGCAAGTGTTTTAAGTTGAGGCTGAGTTACTACCTTCTTAGATATTGTTGATGCAAATCTTGTCTTTGATGGGAGTCTGGGGTATGAAACCGCAAACGACATTTTCAGCTCCAGGGCAACGACACCCCTTTGCCTTATGCCACCCAGACAACTCTCTTCCCTGGCAACTTAGCTGACCCATGATGTCACATTCCCCATTTTTTTTTTTTTTTTAAGTACCATGTGGATCATAGGCAGTTAGTTAGTTCACTACAGGGGGCTGGGAAAAAACTACTGTTAAGCACAGGATTACCCTGTTATAGAAAACTTTAAAATAAAAATACAAATGGGTCACTTATTGTGGAGCCAAGAACCATATCACATATTCATTACAAATCCTTTTTGTAAGAATTTTAATGAGGACAGTTTTGGGCATTTGGACTTCTAATCACATACAGTAACACAGTACTATAAGAATAGTAAATAATGAAAACTATTGAGCAAACATGGAAAATAATTCAAGTATAAATTAATTGTGTAAAATTAAATATAAAAGTAGACTTATATGTAGGAATTATTACTAATTATGTCAACATTTAGTACAGTCTTTAACTTTAGCCAATCTAATGGGAGTGTAGTGACATTTCACTGTGGTTTAATCTGTATTTCTCTTAGTACTGTCAAGCTACAGTACCACAATGGTGTCAAGCTACTTTTCCTGTGTTAATTGACCATTAGCATATCTTCTTTGATAACAAGTCTATACAAATCTTCTGTTTTTTTAATTGAATTGTTGTCTTCCTATTATTGAATTTTAAGACTTCTTTATTTATTCTAGATATAATTCTTTTGTCTGATCTATGTGTTTCAAGTATTTTTCCCCAATCTGTGGTTTCCCTTTGTCTTCTTAATGGTATCTGGAAGATCAAACATTTTTACTTTAATGATGCCTAATTTATCACTTTTTATTCTTTTATATTCTATGTTTTTCTGTTCTCGTACAATTAGCATGTTTAGTGTATGTGTGTGTGTGCATGATATATGGTTGTACAGTTTAACATGCAGTACCTAGCTCAGCGGTACAAAACCACAGTAACGTTTTCAACTTTGTAGTTACCGTTCCTTGAATAGAGCCTGCAATTTCTCAGGTTCTACTTAAAAGTAAAGCTGTTATTTTACATCATTTTTCTAAAGGGATATTTGTGGTTTCCATGGGAACATATACATCAGTAATGAGGCATTTAAAATGTTTCAAACAAATACATTTACATGGCATCTCTTTTAATAAACAGGATTGATAGCCTAAATAATTACTGCCCACCAAACAGCTGAAATTGAGATTATTACCTTTTGTAAGTGCCAATGAATTTAAAGTAGGAATCATTATAAAGTTAAGTATTTCCTTTTAAAGACCTTTAACAATTCTCATTCGTCTAAAGTTACTTATGTGTAAGAAATATTCTGCAGTTAGCAAGTTTTATATCTCATCTAATTTTCATTGTAGTTAAAGCTGCTGTAAAGATATCATTCAAAGCTTTAGTATCTATGTGAGCTGTCAGTTATAATTGTAAACCAACCATAAAACAATGTATAATTTGCATTTACAGAAGAGAACTTTTTTCTTCTTTAAAAAGAGGCAAAAAAATTTTTTTAAAGTAATTTTTGCTTACATCAAATTGCTTTTCACAAAGACTCAATAGTGTCTGAAAATGCCAAAAGACCTTGAAATTAAACTCAGTGGAAACATGTACATAATAGAGTTGGTTACCTCTAACATACGTGCTTTTGGTAACTCGTTAGCTAACTAATCAAATATATAAGTATATATATATTTTAAATTAACTAGACATACATATTTTATTTGTACACTCAGAATCACATTAAGATATCTATGAATATGGCTGGTCCCAACTAACTCCAATGTTACATTTTAATCTACCACCTATATTATTTTCTTAAGGCAAAAAAGAAACAAGAGAAAGGAGTAGGAGGGCCTTAAAATTAAACTTGATTTCCAATGTAGAAATGCCTCCAATAAGATACAACAAAAGACGATAGTGGAGTCCTTTAAACAAGAACAGTTGGGAAATGTATTTGACCTCTTGAGTATCAGTCCCATTATCATATAGACCTAATTACTGGAGAGGTCTTCTTTATCATAACTATTCAAATCTATGTTCTTATCACCTTCTGATCCTAATTCTGTTGTCTAAAACTACAATGAAAAATACATTCCCCAAATCAATTTAACAATAGTAAATAATCATGGAGCTTAGCTCTGTGGGGGGAAAAAAGAAAACAGAAAAGCAACTTTGTAGTCATAGATATGCTAAATGAACTTGAAGCCAAGGAGAGGCTGCCCAAAAATGTGCCACTTGTCATGCATATTATTTTGAACTGAAAACAATGAAAGCCTAAAAGATTCAGGAAGAAAACTTTGCCTTTCCAGTCCCTTCCAGCTGCCAAAAGAATTCAGATAGGAAGATAGCTATCACCATAGATATGGAAGATAACTACATTATAAAAGGAACTAGGTATTAGTTTATAATCAGGAGAAAGTGAGCAAGCCCTGTTTGATTGAAGTCTTCTATGTCCCATTGTTTCTAAGTGGCCCAACAAATAATGTGTTTACCAAACATTTACTTTTTTTCATCTTCCTGATCTTCCTGTGAAGTGCTTGCTTTCCCTTTGAAGTCCCAGACCCCTCCCCCTTCTCCCTAGTTGAGAATGACAGGTATACCACACGTTACCAGGCTCTCTTTGTAGTGTCATGTTTGCATGGATTCCTGGTACATACAAAATTAAATTTGATTTTCTCCTGTTAATTGATCTCAGGTCAATTTAATCCTTAGTCCAGTTAGAAGAACCTTGCAGGGTAAAGAAAAAATTTTTCCTCCTGAACAAACTCAAGCTGGGTCTCAAAAAAACAAGAAACTGACCTAAGAATTCATCATAAGGAATGATCCTTTCTTACATCTGCATTTGCTAGTAATCAGCACACAAAGATATGGAATGGGAGGTGTTTGTAAATATGGAAATGATTATAATAAAATGATTTAAAAAAATACTCTAAAGTCATCAAAGATTCAAACTAAAGTGCTACTTTGGATAAGTTTCCCATCCCTCCTAACAATATTTTATTAATTCCTCAATAATAAAATGCTATTTACTCTGAAATACAAATTAAACTTTTAATTCACATGTCCAAGGAAACAGATGCTACTTTGAGGCTTCTTTCTTTTTAGACTCTGATTCTCAAATAGCAAGCAATATTTTAAAAAACAAAAACAAAATCATGGAGTCAACAATAGATTAACTGCTTGCCCCACACATATTTCTAATTAAGCAAATATTAGTAAAGCAAACAAAGGAGATTACTGTACATAAAACTGAGGGAACAAACATCTTGGTTGAAAATATGTGCCAAAGAATCAACAAAATAAATTTGGAATTTGGAGTCCTGCCACAACCAAACTTAATCAAACCAGTGGTGAAAACATTATCTCTGAGGAAAGAAAGTGGTAATCCTGTTTACTATCAGGCCCAGGAATAAGAAATTTGCATACAGTAGCTTGTAAATATGGAAAGTTATCTGACAAGATGCCAAGACACACTGGGTGAGAGAATCCCATACTCATATAAGAAAACAGAATAATTTAGTGGCTCTAGGTCAAATGACTAAGGTTAACTTACTCAAGGATAAATTGTGGTCTTGACTACCCAAAACAAACTCTTCTGGATGTTTTTCCATCTATTAGATTTTTTTTTAGTTTCTTAATTTGGGGCATTTTAAAAACTTATAAAACAACAAGATATTGAATTTAATTTAGTATTTCTAACTGATGTCTAATTTGTAGCACTTTTTTTTTTTTTTTAAAATTAAGGCCTGTGTTTTATTAGTAATTTTTTTAAACCAATGAACTTTAGAAACATTTAAATTAGTTAAATCAAACATGCTTTCTTCAAATTTAAGAGGTTTCAAACATAAATTCTAATGAAAATGTTCATTCTAATCTTATCTAAGATATGTGAATAGATTCAAAAACAATCAAAAGTATGTTAAGTATTCAGGGGCTACCTAGGGACTCAGTTGAATGTCTGATTGGATTTCGGCTCAGATCATGATCTCAGGGTCATGAGATTGAGCCCCACATAGAGCTCCACAGCTGGCTCCATGCTCAGTGGGGAGCTTGCTGAAGATTCTCTCTCACTCTCTATCCCTGTGTCTCCCCCCCACCCTATGTGTGTTCTCTAAAATAAGTGAATCTTAAAAAAAAAAAAAAAATTAAGCTAAGTATTCAGTAAATCTGTAATGAAATGAACTGGTTTCAAATGAAGTGACCAATTACCCATGTTCTGGTTTTTCCTAAAAATGTCTTACACTATTTTCTAGTGGAGGGGCTGAGGGTAGGCTGCCCCAAGATGGGTCATTTTGGCATGTGGGTTATTTTGAGCTGAAGGCTATCAAGACTCTGTGTGCTCCAAGAGAAAATTTGACCCTCCCTTAACTATACAGAAGAATCTAAATTATACAGAGAATAAGGGTTATTACCAGAGATAGATTTTATCTGAGTAACCTGTCTACATGGCAGGACAAATATTTATTCACCAAACATTAATTCTTTTTCATTTTCCTGTAAGTTGCATTGCTTCCCTTTAAGTCACTGAACCCTACACTTTCTTTCTCCTTAGTTTAGAATGACATATACCTCATTTTGCCTATCTCTGGAACTTCCATGTTTGTAGGGATTCCCTGTACATACATTATTAAATTTTATTTTCTCTTGTTAATCTGTCTCATTCGATCTGATTTTTAATTCAGCTATAAGGATCTTTGAGGGGATAGGAATTCTTGTTCCCTAGTTACTATACCATTTTATGAAAATAAAAAATTAAATAAATGATATAATTCATAGCAAGTCATAAAATTAGAACCCAAGGTTATTCACCATAATAATATAGAGTTCTCTATATCTCTACAAATAATAGAGTTCTCTAAATAAGATGGCTATCTCCAATTACACTTTGGAAAGTGACTATCATAATACAAGTACTTTTACAAGTACTTCACACTGGTACATTTTATTCTAAGTTAAATATTCTTATCAGCGGGCACTTGGGTGGCTCAGTGGGTTAAGCCGCTGCCTTCGGCTCAGGTCATGATCTCAGGGTCCTGGGATCGAGTCCCGCATCAGGCTCTCTGCTCGGCGGGGAGCCTGCTTCCTCCTCGCTCTCTCTGCCTGCCTCTCTGCCTACTTGTAATCTCTCTCTGTTAAATAAATAAATAAAATCTTTAAAAAAAAATATATTCTTATCAGCTTAGGAAGACTTTTTTTTTAGAGGAGATTGAGATGTAAGAGCCATTTTTGACTATGGGAAGAAAGCACTTTGAATTTAATGATCAGAAATGGAAGAGGCTATTAAGGAACTGGGGTAAAGGCATGAGACTAACAGAAGTCAGATGTACTAGGGAGATCTCTCAGACAAACAGCAGTCTCAAAATTGGGGTAGGTGCACTGGGGCACATATATGTGAAATCAAAACCTTCCTGGAAATGCTGGGATAAAAGATTGCTCTGCCAATACCTAGGAGAGTTTTGATAATAATAAATAGCCTGAGAGAGTTTCCCCATAGTATTTTCATGTCAACAGGTAGTAACAGATATTAGTAAATTAATTTATATTATTAATCTTTGTTACTATTCTCTGCTAGGAAATCAAGCACTGTGATGGGCATCAAGACCCCACTGGCACTGCACACATCACAATATGAAGGCAGCTGCCTGAAACAACTCTCCATTTAAGTCAGTTTGATTTAACCTAGGACTCCATAATTGAATCTACTTTAATGAAAGAGTGTTAAAAAAGGGGGAAAAGGTCGCTCAGCAATGCTTACCATCATTCATCAAATGAATGAATGAACAATGTAAGTTTAGACACAGGGTTAACATTTAACTTAAATAATATATTATTTACATTATTCTCTCAAAAGCTCATAGGGAGCCTTTACTCATTTCTTGTTTGTAACTTGTCAAAAGAACTTCAGGAAAACAAAACAAAACAAAAAAACCCCACAAACAAACAAACAAACAAAAAACAATTGGCCAGGACTAAAATCGAGACTAAGTAGTCAAATTTAAAGTAAAATTAGATTGATTAATGTCCATGTAAAGATTTAATTCACAAATAATGAAAATGTGTGTTTCCTGAAAACAATTTACTTTGTTCTGCATTTTTAAAATAACTCAGTTCTCTGTCCAAACTTTTCTACATAAAGAGGAATCACCTTCCAAGGACCCCTAGGTGGCTGAGTCAGTCAAAAAAGCTTCTGCCTTTGGCTCAGGTCATGAGCCCAGGGTTTTAGGATCCAGCCCCACCTTGGGGAGACTGCTTGTCTCCCTCACCCCCCACTCATGTGCACGCTTCTTTCTCATTAATAAATAAAATCTTAAAAAAAAAAGTAATTACTTCCAAAAAAGGAAATCATGACCTTTTAAATAAAGGCGACTATTAGGTCCTCTAAAATTTGGGAGGAAATTTCACTCAGCCTAATGCATTTAACTTCAATAGTTCTTTTACTTTGACTTACTCATGAGTCAGTCATGAGTTGCCCCTAATTAAGACCTACAGTTTCCTGATGGCAGTATGAATTTAACACAGGTATCAAATAAACCACTCAAGATTTCATGTTCTGATTGTATTTCAAGTATGAATAGTCTAAATTTAATTCTTTACAAAAACCAAGGAAAAAAACACAATTTAAGTAAATTAATGGTTAGAATACTACCTTTATACCTGAGTTCCAAGTAGCACTGAGCCATTATTTTGTTTCCCCAAAGTTTAGTGTTACATCTGAATTAATGGTTCAGACTTTAACATACTTTATGAGGTACTTAAAAAATATTTTGGTGATAACATTAAAAAGTTGAGGTTCATTTCCAGTTATTATGGATAGTGATAATTCTTTGGAAATGATAAGATTATTACAGATTGAGATCTTGGTTATATATCTTGCTTAAAAACAATGATAGACTGGCTATAAAACTTCCAAACTGTTTAAAATAAGTTTTCTAGATATTACACAGTCAGAAGGATGAGGTAACATTGTATATAAATTCTGACATCTTTCATGTTCCCCCAGAATTCCTGGAATTATCCTCAACTAGCTTGGGAAATTTCGACTTCATAAACAATTTTACTATCTCTGCAACTCAACAATTACTGAATAGGCTCTACACAGAGCAGTTTATCAGATCTCAAGAAAGATTACAAAGGCAATAGTAGTCACGGTTTTCACTTCGAAAGACAAAAAGTAGAAAAACGGGAGAACCACAAAAATATTTAAGAATAGTGAGTATGCAATTTTTATAATGAATTAGTTCTTAAAACTCAGTGTTAAAGATTTGAAAGGAAAAGAAAGGATGGTATGTTTATAACATCGAACCAAGCGGAATTATACTATAAAGTTTTATGAAAAGGTGTGAATTGGGTGTTCTCCCTTCTGGATTGCTCAGGGTCTCCTAAAAGGCCAACATTTTAATTCTTTTATATTAATCATCTTTTTATTTATTCATTTATTTTTTGGGTATTGAGTATTGGTGGCTAGAATGAAGCCAGTTCTTTTTGATAATTTAAACTTCATAAAATAATTCAGTCAGTAGGAGAAATAGTTCTGAGTGTACTATTGTATACCCAACTTTTTCTGTTTCGTTTTTGTTTTTGTTCTCCTTTCTTTATGATGGGCCGGCTGGGAAACCGGGGCTCCAAAATGGCTATCTTCCCGCCAACCCTCTCCAATATGGCGGACTTTCCCACCACCCTCACTGCACCCTCCACATCACCGCCGCCCCATACCCTCCGATCACCGCATACCTTGCTTTATATGGACGCAAGGCTATGCCCTACCTCAACCCGATAAAAGGACCTCGCCAACTCCCTCCCAGCCCCTCCCAGCATGACTTCCCGACTCACTATCTCCCTCTCTCTCTCCCAGTGGCAGAACCTCGCCAGAGGGTGCTTGCAATAAAGTTCATCTCTCGGATCCATTTGCCTCGTAGGCTTTTTTTCCACTATCTTCGGCGGGAGCAACCTAACACTTTATATAGTCCTAACTCACTCAGGCAGTTCAGCTACAAATCAGAAACAGACTGCAATGAGAATGAAAGTCCGAAGTTTTTAACTTCTTTGAGAAAATCACATAATCATGTGCCGATACTGGTAATACCACTAAAAATACTGACGTGCAGTTAAAAACTCAGAAGTTTTATCAGTTAGAAATCATCACTCCAGGTTTTCCAGATCAGTGGTGGTTTATATGTATACAGTAAGTCTAAAATAAATTTTCTTAGAGTAATTCTATAATTTACAGCAAGTCAAAATAACTCAGTCTCAACCTTCTTAATTGTAATAATATTATTAGATTCCATTTGATTCTACTAAAAATAAGTTAACAAAATCCCTCTAAAACATTTTTTCTCTGTGATAATTACTGTTTAATACAGAGATGAGTAAAATATATAAAAAGATAGTGGCTAGTTAGGTGCCACAAAACACTATTAGAGGAGCCAAGTCTTCCTAACTTCCATATTTCTCAGATGAGGTGAGAACTACTCATACTATGTATATATCCTGAAGATACTAGATACTGAAAGAAACTAGTGACTAAGCAAAATTACTGTCTTGAAATTAATTAAATTTCCTATTTAGTTATGAAGTTTATATAGGAAAAATAAAGAAAATAATGTATCATAAAAATATTTTAACTAATATTTTAATAGCAATTAGCAAAAATAGGTATTACTTCCCCTACCCCACTGAAGAAAGCATGGCCTCACAGTGTCATCATGTATCAACTTCATCAAAATTAAAAAATTTTTGTCCTTCAAAAAAATCAGTTAAGAGTATTACAAGCAAGAGAATGATAGAAAATGTTTCCAAATCACTATCTGACAAAAGACTGGTCTCTAAAATGTCTTATTCTATTTGGGCTGCTATAACAAATTACCATGTACTAAATGGTTTAAAGAACATTTATTTCCACAGTTCTGGAGGCTAACATTTTAGTTCTTGGTAGATGCCCTCTTCCTGGTTTGTGATGGCTACATTCTTTGATTTGCACATAGCAAAGAGCAGAGAAAGTTGTCCTCCCTTGTCTCTTCTTAAGAGGGTGCTAATCCCATCATGAGGGCTCCACCCTCATTACCTAAAACCTCTCAAGGGCCCCACCCTCCAAATATCACCACACTGTGGGTTAAGGTTTCAGCATGTGAGTTTGAATACATGTTTGGACACAAACATGCAGTCTATAATAACGCACTTTCAAGATTCAACAATAAGAAAGCAATTCAATAAAAAAAATGAGCAAATATTCAGACACTTCACCAAATAAGTTAAATGGATGACATAATCAGCAAGTAAAAAAAATGTTCCACATATGAGTAACTAGGGAAAACATACAAGTCAAAATCATAATGAAGCACAACCACACATCTATTAGAACATCTGAAATTTTAAAAGTCTGATCATAACAAATGGTGGTAAGGGTACAGCACAACTCATACACCGCTGGTAGGAACACAAACAGGAAAACTGTGGAGGATGACAACTTGGCATTTTCTTAAAAAGTTACACCTTTTAAGTTGCACTGACCATATGATCCATTGATCCAAACTTAGATGTTTACTCAAGAGAAATGAAAACATATATTTATGCAAAAACTTCTATACAAATGTTCATAACAGCACTGCTTGTGATAGTAAAAAAATGGAAATGGTGCAAATGTCCATCAATAGGTAAATTTAAATAAAATGTAGTATATCTACATGGTACACCTATCTAAAAGAAACAAACCACTGACCAACACCACATGAAGGAATCAAAATCAAAACCATTATGATGTGGAGGGAAAGAAGTGACACACACACACACACACACACACACACAAAACAAACAAAAAAGGATTATATGATTTATTATATAAAATTTGAGAACATGTAAATTAATAGAGACAGAAAGTACATCCAGTGTTTGGGTCCCTAGGGATGTGGAAAGGGAGCAAGGGCATGACTAGAGGGTAAAATACAAAGGGGATCAGGAAACTTCTGAAAATGATGGATACATGCACCCTTTTAATTGTGGTTATGTTTTCCTAGTGTGTATGTATATTCATGTGTATATTTGTATATTGTGTTTGTGTATTTTATGTAAAACTATCAAACTCACAATTTAAATATATACAATCTGTTGCATACCAATTATAAAGTTAATAAAGTTTAATAAAGTTCTTTTTTAAAAAAGGAAAGGAAAAAAGATGTCATCATAGGAATTTGTCTATTCCTCACTAAAATGTAAGCTCCATAACGACAGTACTTATTTTTCATGTCTTACTATGTATTCCCAGTACTGGCATATAAGAAATATTCAAGGAATATTGGTTTGATAAATGAATGATGGAGAAAAAATAAAATAGAATTCTGAATCAAAAAAGCAGACACTGGGGCGCCTGGGTGGCTCAGTGGGTTAAGCCGCTGCCTTCGGCTCAGGTCATGATCTCAGGGTCCTGGGATCGAGTCCCGCATCGGGCTCTCTGCTCAGCAGGGAGCCTGCTTCCTCCTCTCTCTCTCTGCCTGCCTCTCTGCCTACTTTTGATCTCTGTCTGTCAAAAAAAAAAAAAAAAAGTAGACACTGTACCTTTTAATTTCATTTCAAGCACTATAAAATTTATAATAAAAATATCAATAATTTCCAAAGGAAATATATGCTGAGTTTTCTTGAATCAAGTACTATCAGTTTTATTCTTTTAAAATAATTTCACCGCTTGGTCTCTTTAATATTTTGACTAAGAATTATATAGTTTACTTTTTAATAATAATAAGAGCAAACTCACAGTACTTTCTATGTGTCAGGCATGTCCTAACATTTTCCATTTTCTAAGAATGTAACCTATGGTGATTTATTATGTTCTATTTTCTATGTTCTATTTTCTAAGGATGTAACCAATGGTAATTTATTAATCCATATAAAACCTTAGGTTTATCTTTTTTGCATTTATCAGATTGAAAGATACCACTCCTTTATACTCCTTTATACTTCAAATATTGTACCTATATTTCATTTGAATATATTACTACTTTCTAAATCATGGTTTCTTCCAAGCTTTATTGATCACAAAACTCCCCCCACCCCACAGACCAGAGCAAAGCCCCATAATTCTTTGGCTACTTTTCTCAATAATTGCCACTATTAATTGGAGGCAATATGTAAGATGCAAACGTTTTTTGCCAATTGAGGGCAAAACCATGCTAGAAATACTCTATATTCATTTACTTGAAAATAATCCATTCAGTCACATAGTTTTCTCCTAATTTGGATAAAAAATGTTATTTCTTCTGTCATCTTTCTCTCTCCCTTCTCCCTGACCACAAAGCCTGTAACTACTGTTAGTATCTGAATAGACAGTAAAATATCTGGACAGTAAAATATACAGATCCTGGGAGAAAACCAGAACACTGATGATAATTAGCAAAAGCAGCTTATCTAAAATATATTATTGGAAAATGGTAGTGATGTGTCTGAAAGATGAATTTTGAAAGGAAATAATGCAAATGAATAAAACTACACAGTACTAGTAGGTGGGCAGGTTCAAGAATAAAATATGGCATGACTGGTAACAATTAAGATATCTGGAAGACACATCTCCAATTCTAGAAATTGTTAGTCCTCAAAAACTTAAAAATAGAGCTACCCTATGACCCTGCAATTGCACTACTGCTTACTTACCCCAAAGATACAGATACAGTGAAAAAAGGGCCATATGCACCCCAATGTTCATAGCAGCAATTTCCACAATAGCCAAATGGTGGAAAGAGCCAAGGTGCCCTTCAGACAAATGGATAAAGAAGATGTGGTCCATATATACAATGGAGTATTACTCAGCCATCAGAAAGGATGAATACCCAACTTTTGTATCAACATGGATGGGACTGTAGGAAATTATGCTGAGTGAAATGAGCCAAGCAGAGTGAGTCAATTATCATATGCTTTCCCTTACTTGTAGAGCATAAGGACTAACATGGAGGACATTGGGAGATAGAGAGGAGAAGTGAGTTGGGGGAAAACGGAGGGGGAGACAAAGTATGAGGGACTGTGGACTCTGAGTAACAAACTGAAGGTTTTGGAGGGGAGGGGGTTGGGGGGGGAATGGGTTGACCCGGTGATGGGTATTAAGGAGGGCACACATTGCATGAAGCACTGGGTGTGGTGCATAAACAATGAATCTTGGAACACTGCATCCAAAACTAATGATACACTGTATGGGGACTCACATAACATAATAAAAGATAAAAAGTAAAAAATAAATAAAATAAAATCAGAGTTCAAAAACATTTGATCCCAATCATAACAGCATTTCATTTTTATCTTATAATATGTCAATGGAAATATAAGATTCACCTTACTGAACTTTTTGTACCACAAATTTGGATACCAAGAAGCAATGTATATATAATTCACACTGGAATTAAAAGAAAAAATTTTCATTATCTACCTATTAAACGTTTAAATGATCATAATTTTGTCCAATAAATAAGCACACACAAGAATGAGAGCTTACAGGAAAAAATGGCCTATGAAGACCATTGAAAAGATGCTAAAACTCACTGCTAATGAGATTGCAAAATTAGAATTTTATATGCACATCCTTTTTTTACCTATTAGATTATCAAAACTCAATTGGAACACACATGCTGTTAGGAAGGATGTAGAGAAATCGACGCTTTCAAGCATTACTCATAGGAGTGCAAAACAGTGCAATATTTATAGAGGACAGTTTGAGAGGATCTATCAAAAGTATAAACACATTTACTATTTGATATAGCAAGAGCAAATCTAAAAATTTATCCTGAAGATTATACCTGCATAGAAGCAAAATATCATACACATAAAGTTATTCCCTGCAGCATTATTGGTTTGTTAAAATATTTTGACATTATAAACTATGTAATATATGCATATTAGAATCTTCTGTAGACATTAGAATGCAAATGCTCTGCATCCCAATAAAAAATGATCTTCAGTAAGTCTTAGGAGGAATGGTGAAACATTTAGCGATATCTACAGTTACATTTTATACAAGAAAAAATAAGATGGGTGTGTATTGTTTCCTTTCTATGCTTAAATAAACCATATTAAGACAAACAAGAAATTCATAAAAGTGATTTTCTGTAGGAGGTGCTTTAGAAAACACCTTTTCATATTGTTTTGTATGTATTATCTACTCAAAAGCATATGTAGAAACACTCTTCCTTTACAACACTCTGCATAAGCATTTACAAAAATTTACTAAAGAATGTGATATACCATAATGAATTATTGGGGGGGAAAATCTTAATTTTCCCAGATAGTAAATTCTGTTGAAGTATTGCCATAATCAATATGACTGAAAACAATATTACAGTCCAGTAATTCAGGTTTTCAACTGATTTCTATTTTCTTTCAATTTATTTATTTTCAGAAAAACAGTATTCATTATTTTTTCACCACACCCAGTGCTCCATGCAAGCTGTGCCCTCTATAATACCCACCACCTGGTACCCCAACCTCCCACCCCCCCGCCACTTCCAACCCCTCAGATTGTTTTTCAGAGTCCATAGTCTCTCATGGTTCACCTCCCCTTCCAATTTACCCCAAAGTACATACCCTCCTCAATGTCCATAACCCTACCCCGCTTCTCCCAACCCCCCTCCCCCCAGCAACCCACAGTTTGTTTCATGAGATTAAGAGTCACTTATGGTTTGTCTCCCTCCCAATCCCATCTTGTTTCATGGATTCTTCTCCTATTTTCTTATGCTATAAAGTCACTGACAGGAGTAAAAGCCCTGTTGGAAAATTATAAAGTACAGAAAAAAATACAACATAGAACAATATTCACAGAGAAGTTGAATACATAATCATTATTAATATTTTAGAATATTGCTATACAGTCTCTTGGATCCCTTTGATCCTCACGATATATTGATACCTGAAACCGATATTAGCTAAATGGACTGAATTAAATATACTGAAACATAGCTGTGTATCTGGGACAGAGATATTCTAGAATAAACAGTGTAAACATGATCATAGACTGAAAAGAATACAAAGAGGGGGTTTGATTCTTTTTTCACTTTTGCATTCAAAAATTTTTTATTGGGTAACTACAATGTGCTAAGCAAAGTGTTGTGCCCTGAGACTACAGAACTAAGCAAGGGAGATATGATCCTTGCCTTCATGCCTAAAGTTTAAGGTCTACAGCAGAGGTTCTCAGAAATGGGGCATCAGGATTCCCTTATACTTTAAAATTTTGAGAACCCAAAGTACTTTCATTTACATGGGTAGTAACTACCTTAACTACCTTAGTAACTACTTATATTTATTATATTAAACATTAAAACTAAGAAAATTTTAAAATATTTCATTCATATAAACAGGATAATATGACACAAACATCACCTTTAACATGAAAATAATAACCATGTTTTGCAAAATAAGGATTGGGGAGAAGAGTGGCGTTTTATTATTTTTTTTAACAGTTTTGCAAATCCTTTTAATATCTGAGTCAAAAGAAGCAAGCTTGATTTTCGTATCTGCTACATCATTCAATCTGTTGCAATAGGTTGTTTGGTTGGGATACATGAAGAAAAAATGGCCTCACAGAGATACATTGCTAGAAAAGGGAGAGACTTTAATACTGCTTTCAGACAACTGAGAAAATTCTCCTTTGCTACTATACCACAACTTAACAAGTGGAAGTTTCTTAGGGTTAAGTGCTAGTTGCCATCTGAAAACATACCAATGAACTTTTCATACTCTCTTACATGAAAATCCATACATTTATCTTATACTTTGAATGGATATTTTACCCGTGTCATTATAACAGTGTACATTATTAGTCATTTGGCAATCACTGGTTCACTAAGTTATGCAGACATTCCAAACATTGGTACTTTCTATGATTAAATACACACACACACACACATAAATAAAATTCACTTATTTCCTCACCAATGTCGATCCCATGATTGCAGTTATAGGTTTTATAGAAATTATAATTTTTATTTGGACTTTTAATTTTTCATTGGCAACAAATACTGTCAGTTATTTGAGTGACAGGTTCAGTTCATTAATTGTGAGAAAATGTCTGCAAAATTACTCAAGCCTGAATGGCATAGTTTGTTAGTCATTCTTTTATGTAAAAATGGTGTTCCACAAAAAAGGCAGCTAAGTTTAGCTTGGAATTCAGTCACATAAGCACTTTATGCATATATCCCATCTAATCACACAGAATATTACTACACACATACACATGTACATATACAAGTGTCTGAAATCATGAAAACTGATCTGTGTACTCTAACACCTGAAATACTGTTCATAAAACACTTACAAGGTTGTTAAAAATTTTAAAAATTACCAAAAATCAACTGACATAATGGTTACTTCTGCAAATGTGGTTACCAAGGAGGGGGAAAAAAAAAATCTCATGGTATTTCAAGAGATTAGAAAGCTTTTTTTTTTTTTTTTTTCGCTTCAAACAAGATAAATTTATTATCTTGTAGTTCTGGAGGTCAGAAGCTTTACACAAGTCTTACTAGGCTGAAACTAAGGTGATAGCAAGTCTACACCCCTTCCTAAGTCTCTAGAAGAGAATTTTTTTTTGCTTCTAGAGGCTACCTGCATTCCTTAGCATGTGCCCTCCTTCCATCTTGGTTGGAACTGGTCACCGCCTATCTTTTCCCACATCTCAATGCTCTGACACAGACTACTTCCTGCTTCCACATTTAAAGACCCTTGTGATCACACGGGGCCCATCCAGATTAGAAAGCTTTTAATAATATGTCAGCATTGTGTAAATAACTTCAAGAGTCACACTCCCTACAGTATTAGTGCTTGATTGAAATTCCTGCTATGATCCTCAGTAAAATCAAGTAACAGTATCTATTTTATGAAATATACTAGAACTGACTTTCGAAGAATAAATGCTATTTTCAGTTGAACCGAGTATTCTAAAAGATATACATTTACATCCAGATTTTTTCCCATATCAGAAATCAAACTCTATTTGTTACATATATTCTTCCTGAAAATGATCCCTTGATTATTTTAGTTGATTTGGGAAATATTTTTTCGTATCAGAGTATTTAACTCCCAATACAAGGCTAAAATAGAGCATTATTCATAGAATGGAAATTGTTGTCCAAAATTTTAATATAGATAAATTTTATATCAGTGTTCAGAACTTCATGCTGGATTTGAACCTGGATGAGATTAAAAAAAAGCCCCACTAAACTATAAGCAACTTTGGTCAATCTGAAAAATACTGGTCTATAATAGAGTGTGAAAGCAATTTCTAGAACAATATGTATTCTACGGTCACATTTGTGTTAAAAAATACATTTGTAGATATAAATATGGATGATATACACATAAAAGTAAACTCATGGAAAAAAGTGTAAGAGAATATTTAAATTCATAACAGTGGTGATCACTGGAAAAGGAAATTATGTTTTGTGATGGAATTATGAAAAGGGACTTTCACAGTTGACTGTGAAATTTCTGTAGTTTCTAGTTTTTCTGTTGTTCTAAGAATATACTTACGGATTACCTATACAATGTTAATACAACATAACAAAACGTAAAATACATTTTAACGTCATTAGGTAGTATTAGTTTCCTAAATGAAGACTCAACTTTTGTGGGATTATTACCTAACACGTGACAAGTTAGTGGTATTTCTTAATTAATCTTTGCCTTTGGGCAAAACATTCCTTTTTCCTTCCCTCATACTTATGCATGCTTCCATGCATCGTCTCTGCAGTATGGTGACAGCTACCACTCAAGGAAACTGCCTTTTCACAATACCGGGCCTCATTGTCTTAATTTACATTGAGAACAGAACTTCTCAGGGATGAGTGTTGGCACCATTCCCACAAAAGCAACAGTTACACAAGGTAGACAAATGTGGGTAGTGAGGAAATGCTTCCTTCTGAGGCTTCCCAAGAATAGAATAGTGATGAGTAGAAGAAGTTGGACTCTTCCTTAAAGTCATGGAAGCATTTGGGAGCATGGCCTAGTGACCTAGTTACCTAGGTCAATGATTTCAAGCAGGAATTACCACATCATTTTAAAGGTGAAAAGTCATCTAGTGAAGTGAAGTAGAACATTACAAAGGCATTTAGTATTACAACATGCTGTCAATGCACGAAACTAATTGGATAGTAATAACACACTCACATATTTCTTAGTAACTGAGATACAGTTCTATGTACGTTACATTTTGAGATCACAACATTAATTAAAACACAAACAGCCATATAATTAATATATGACATTATAATGGATGAATCATAACAAATTCTTACTGATGGATAATAGTTTTAGCTTAATTTATTCTTTATTTTTTTTGGGGGTAGATGGCATGTGCAAAAATGTGCTCATGCAGCTGGTGGTGGGGGTGAGTGAGGGAAAGAGAGAATTTTAAGCAGGTTCCATGCCCAGGACAGAGCTGGTAGTGGGTCTTGATCTCACAACCCTGAGGTCATAACCTGAGCCTAAATTAACAGGCAGGTGCTTAAATGACTGAGCTACCCAGGTACCCCTAACCTAATTTATTCTTAAGAGAATACAAATAATTTAATAATTCTATAATTTAGAGAATTAGAAGTTATTTCATCTCCAACTCAAGTTCTTACTCTCTTAAGCAAAATGACAGCAAATAGTTAACCCTCAGCAATATTTTATAAAACTAGTTGTATAGCTATAAGATAGAAAAAAACAATCATGTTTTTCACCTGCTTAATTTCAAGGTAAGGAAAAAGTCACAATGTTACTTAATTGTCTCTGATTACCAAAGTCCAATGTTTGTTATTCATTGCAGGTGCTCTCCTATCAATTTTCTTTCTAAACATTCCATTACTTTTCCACATGGCTCTTCATTTCCACCCAGGTTTATGCTTTTGAGTATGCAATTTACTACAAATCAAATTACTCTAATCAACAACTGAGTAATTGCATCGATGTATCATAACTCCCACTTCCAAAAGCCAGGAAGGCTTCCCTAACTCCAAGCTAAAAATTGTAGTTTCTAGCATTGTCAACTCAAATCATCCAAGAAAGATCTTCCTTTTGTGTTTTTTGGTAGCAAATACATATATAGCAATCATATTTTTTAAACTAAAACCAAGGACACATGATGATCAAAACCAAATAATTTTTCTCCAATCCATAAGCTTTTATAAATATTTAATTTGAAGGTATTAAACAGTAAGTTATATAATCAATTGATTTTACAGACAGGAATGAAATTATATGCAGTTAGGGTCATCCTAGAAAATTACCAACAACATTCTAAGAAAATTCCCAAAACTGAATCTAGAAATTCTCTGATTACTAGCTTTGTGGAGGGAGAAGACAGCTTTCTTTCTGCAGCAGTTAACAACAGCTCTAGCTAAATATTTTGTTGACATTTCACACTACTTGTCAAGTTCATTTATTTGCCAAGAGGGATGTGAGGCTACACTCTTTCTTTGAAAACAAGGAGTCTGAAAAGATGGCATTTCTTCACCCCTCAGACACCATCTTCTGTAAGACAACAGAGCCAGTGACCCCTGTCAATGAATGTTCCTTTCCACCCCCTGCTCAGGCAGGAGACTGATTATCTGGTGAACTAAGATACAGAAGTTGAAAAAATCTTAACACATATATTTCCTTGGAGTTTTCCCACCAAATTAAATTAATTTGTGGACAAATAATTTTGAGCTGGAGACACAAAACGTATCTTTGGAGGAAAATATTATAGAATATTCCACAGGTAAAAACAAAGACAAAACCCCAGTACAGGGTTAAAGCCCCAAAAGGTACATGGATGTGAGAGGAAAAAAAACCCAAAACCAAACTACTAATGCTAAGAATAAAAGTATTCAAGGGACGCCTGGGTGGCTCAGTTGGTTAAGCAGCTGCCTTCGGCTCAGGTCATGATCCCAGTGTCCTGGGATCGAGTCCCACATCGGGCTCCTTGCTCGGCAGGGAGCCTGCTTCTCCCTCTGCCTCTGCCTGCCTCTCTGTCTGCCTGTGCTCGCTCTCTCTCTCTCTCTCTCTGAAAAATAAATAAATAAAATCTTTAAAAAAAAAAAAAAAGAATAAAAGTATTCAAATATTCTGATGGATTCAACTTTCCCAAGGAGAGCATATTAATCTAGATATAGAACATAAGATAGAAGCATTTAATCGATACTTCCACATGAGTTATTATAAACTGATTCCAGAAGAAAACTTTAAATTATCATAAATGTAATATGGGGACCAATATTCATACTCAGAATTTTAAACTGGAATATAAACCTTTCACTGCTAAATAAAGGAATGCTAAAATTAAGACTTTGAGTATACTGAAAAGAAACAAAAATAAAATACATACTCCAAGGAGAAAAAACTCTTCATCATACCCTACCAAAGGCATTCAATTTTTCTTTTATATGAAAATGCATATTTTACAGCGATTCTGTATGTCAATAAAACTGTTTTAATAGTAAGTCTTTGGACATAAGCTTTTAGTAAAAATTTTTACTCCTAATACAGTGTTGATTTGTCCTATCTACTCTGGCTTCACATCTTTTCTACCTAATTTGTCAACAGTTTGATCCTTTAAATGTTTCAGAGAAATGATTATGTGTTATTATGCAACATTTAATGTATAATGACTAGATAATACTCAAATAATATGCATTGTCTCGTATTTTTTATTTCATTTTAAGTACAATCATGAACACATACCTGATAGAGAAGGTCTTTTTGAGGCAAGGGGGGAGATCGTTCTTCATACATGGGAGGTGGTTTATGTGTGGGTGGAAGGTCGATCCTGCATTAAAAAGGTTAATAAATGTGATTGCAACATTTAGCCAAAAAAAAAAAAAAAGGCAAGAAGGGGGAAAACAATCAAGGTTCTCAAGTTTTGTGGATACTTTCCTCACACTAATATTTATATTAGTGCACATGCTTAATTCAGTTCTTATATTTTCACTAACCTATCATAGATTGGGGGGGGGACCTGGTTTTAAACTTCCAATGTTTAAAACCAATCTAACTGATTCATTTAAAGAAGTAACTCAAATGAAAGCATGTTTCTGAAAATTAAGCAAGTAACCAGTAAACAAGTAACCAATTTACTTCAGTAAATTCAATATACACATTTTTCCATCAGACTATGTCTACCATATTTTAAAGATTGTCAAATGTATGCAATGGAAGGCAAAGTGTCATAAAAGTAATTTAAAAAACTGTATCTTAAAATGATAATGAAAAGAAATTATACTGCATTTTGGAAATAATTCCAAAACTAATTTTCAAAACCCACAATTACACTTAGAATAACTATCATGCAAATCAAGATTTTTCAATCTAAAGACCATTATAAATCTTGTCACCTGAAATAAACAAAGAGACCATTACATCCTCAAGGAATACATTTATTTTTGCCAAAATAACTTAATAAAACTTTTTAAAAACTTTCATATATTTAAGTATTGTTATAATAAAAACAAAGTTAAGTGTATCTTGTAGCTCTCTGCATTTTAGAAAACAATTTTTAATATATTCTTATACTTTTGAAGTTCACAGATAATTAATTTTCAATTCATGTGATGACTAAATCAAACAAAATGTTACCTATATTAAAAAATAAAAAGAATGAAATCTATGAAGGCCAAAGTAATTACAAATTCTCTGTGGTCTAATAACTTCTCAATGTGGGCATGAAAAAATAATTTTAAATGAACAGAACTCAAATGACAAATAAAATGGTTACATGGATGTAATTACTTAGTCTATTAGTAAATTATATTTTTGAAATTATAGAAATGGCTGAGATAACTTGGAAACTAAAATGAAGTTAACCACATGCTACTCTTGAAAAGTAAAGAACTATAAGCATAATTGTAACTATAAATATTAAAGAATCAGTGTTACAGGTGTTGCATTGAAAAGGTAATTTGCACTCCTTTGAAAGTAATTATTTCCTTTCATCTAATGAAAATCACAGCAAATTTATAGCTCCAAGGTGCCATCAGTCATTTGGGTGAGAAAACTGAGGCCCATGAAGGCGATGTGACTTGTTCAGGATCATACCACTAATTTGATCATGATAGAGCTGAGACTAACACTCAGTTGTCTTTAAGAAGATCTATGCTATACCTGTGTCAGATTAGAGAGGTAGAGTCACATACAAAGAATTTATGAAGACAGAAGAAATACATTCTTTGAGAGATAACCTCATGTCCAAATACAAATATATTAATAACTATGTAAGAAATAATGCCATTTGTATAAAAGTCACAGTTCATCAACAACATCATCTTATTCTACTCATCACAACCATGGAAGGTAAAGAGGAAAATATTATTTACATTTCACAGATGAAGCAACAAAAGCTGTTAATGGAATTCAGTGAATTGGGACATTGTTCTTTTGATTCTAGGGTGAAGTGCAATTTATGCTTTAACATTCTAGCTCAATGACTAGGCCCAAAATATTGCTTTCTCTTTAAATAAAAAAGTTGCACATTTTGTAACTCACCAAAATAAAAAATATTTAAGGAAAAAAGCTTTAAAACTAGACATATTTGATACTTCTTGGCAGTTTAGAGTAAGATCTAGCTATACATAAGACTGGCATATACAATCTGGAGGAGTTAAACTTAAGATATTTTGAATCTCTCTTTCAACCATAACTCATCAAAGACCTGCATTTTTATTCATAAGGCAGAACAAAAAAAAGTGCCATTACATTATCATTTAGAAAGATGTCCAATAAATTTTTTGGTGAAAAAGGTGTCTAATAGATTTGTCTCCAACAACCCCATGACACTATTTACCTTGACACATTCTGATGAAACCAGTCTTCTCACAAAGATCTAACAGTATCTTTATTCCCATCCCTCAGACATTTCACAGCTATAAGCAGCTGTAAAGATAAAGCCTGACTTACACTGAATGTTGAACACAAGCAAAAAAGTTACCTACACTTTGTCAAGATAGGATGGTCTCTTTTTTCGAGGAGTCAGCAGGACAGTCACAAAGACAGCAATGATGAAAAGAGCAAGGACAGCTCCAATTACAGCTCCAGCTACGGCTATGGAAGAGGTCTGCTTAAATGGGACATCTGTAAAGCAACACAAATTAGGCTTTTCAAACAATTTTTTAAAAAAGAGTTCTTGAGTTTCCACCCTAATTTCTAAAATGTTCAAGGACTGATTGAAACATGATACCCAACAGCAAGATTAGAGAACCCCCAATTTGATTCATTATTTTTCGTAGGATTATGCTAACACTGTTCTTCCTTGCAGGATGTCACCTTAGCACTTCAGCTTTGTTTTTTTTTCAAGTTATGAAAATAATATCCCAGTCAGACATCAACAAGTTTATCTATTTTCTATGGGCAAGGAATGTCTGAAGAGAAGACAGAGAAAAGGATGAAAACTATTTTAAATTCCTACTCTAAAAAATAATTTTTTTCATTATTCTCAGTTAACCAACAATATACATTTGCCATTTTTATTCTAGTAGAACATAAGAGAAATTCTATTAAGGAAACTAAAGGGTTACAAGAAGGGGCAAAACAAAGACATAAAAAATATCCCAGATCTAATAAGTACGTTGAAAATTACACTGTATGTTTTTACATAGAGGTATTATAAAAACAGCACTGCTGTTGTTAATTTTCCCTTCACTCATAAACATTTAATACAAAGTCCACTGAAGAGAGTGTCTTTACTACACAATTAAATGAAAAAATCTTCCCCATCCCTTGTTTGTAAACACACTACATAATTTCTAAATACCAATTTCTCTTTCCTAGCCTGTACCATAAATTTTGTTAAGAAAGTATTTTAAAAACATATTTATCAATTTTTAGCACTTATCACTTCATACAATCCTGAAAAGTCACTCCACTTTATGAACATCCAAATAAGGGAATTAGGGAATTTACTAAAACTATTGTATCTATGTGCTTTCAAATGTAAACATTATGGGTATGACAATACAATCAACCCTTACATGTAAATATTACTCTGATAATTTAAGTGACATCAAACTTTTTGAGTAACTACCAAGTATCATCGATATATAAAATTGTTTTATCTTTCTACCCAATAAGAAAGATAATACTGTAAAAATGAAAATACTGCAATTCTAAAGTTAAATATTCTGTCCAAGCTCTTTCAATCAACTAATAGTAGAGAACAAAGAGTAACATAAACCTAGCTGTGGTAGGCTTGAAGCCCTCACCATTATGTCCTTGTTGGGAGAAAATGGTTTTTGCAATATCTAATGTAGAGTCTCTTTTTGGTCCCCTACTTGGAAATGGAGAGTTCTCAGATTTCACTTAAATGGACATTCATATAAACTTCTAAATAATTGCAATGACTGGTAGAACCAGACATGGCAAATTTAAAGGAAATTAGAGCACTATCAGTTTTGAAATGTTTCACTAACTTATCATCATAAGTATTTCCATATATTACATATTTAGAAATATTTTCCAACTGTTTCTACTAAAATGTGAGTCATATGATGTTTGCTTTTAAAAAAAGTTTTACTTTCTTCTCAGTTATAAAAATTTCTTTAGAAAACTATCAATCCTCAGTTCATTTATTAATAAGTCATTCTGTTAGTCTCATTCTACACTAAGAACTTTATACCAATCTAAGTAATCCATTTCATTTAGATTAGAATCTAAAAATATTAATATATGCAATTTTTTTGTTGTTGTTAAAGTAGGTTCCATAGAGTAGAGTTCAATGCAGGGCTTGAATTCATGACTCTGAGATCAAGAGTAGGATGCTTAACCCACTGAGCCACCCAGATGTCCTCAGATAAGACAATTATTTTAAGCAATATAACCAGCTTACTCATGTGAGACTTTACCCTTATTTGCTAACACATGCCTAATTTATCTTCCCATTATTGCTCATTTGTCTAATTCCCACTATTTCTATTTGAATATGTGCTACACGAGAAAAGATCTGAAATCCAAGCCAATCAAATATTATTCTGCTCTTGTAAATGTTTAAAAACTTAGAACGACCTAGGAATAATTTCTACTCTACATTATCACTTTTCCCACTGTATAAATTATATTTTTGTATTCAATCTTTAACAATAGGTCAACTGACACCTATTAAGATTACTGTGCCCAAAGTTACCTGCCCAAGGCCATACACATTGTCAGTGGCACAAATAAAAAATCCCAATGTGTCAGGTACGCTACTTATGTCACACTAGTTATTCTAAAGGTTTTCCTTTAAAGGAAATCTTCATTTTGCTAAAGGATAAAAAGCAGCCCTATCATTTTTGCCCATGTGTACTATTCAAATCTGAGGGTTATCTTGATGGTAAGGACAAAGTTAATACCATATTTATAATAATACTTCCAAAGGTATTTTTGGAAAACTCAGGTTACTCTTTGAATATAGATTTTCAATGTATAGATCATTATACATTCTTCATCAAACAGCACACCTCCAAAAAATCTTTCAGTTAATCTTAGCAAAGATACTCAATTTGGTAGTGGTTATAAGAAAACATAATCACAAACTTTTCACATCCTAAAGTAATTCCCAACTCTATACACTATTTTTCATACCCTTAAGTAATTCTCAAGTCCAATAGACACTATTTTTAAACATTTAAGTTATATTTATCCACTTCTGTCCCATTAGCCTTATAACTCCTAGCTCTAGGGCTTTGTAACTGAGAGTTGACTGCATAGACCTTAACTCTTCCTTCTATCTTAATTGGACATATTTCTTTCACTGAGTTCTATTCATTCTATATTCATATTTATTTTTGTATACCTCTTCTAGTATCAGAAAAGTATAGCAAGAGCTGAAAAGAGTAACAGAAAGGAAAGCTAGGTATGAACCCATTTATCAATAGGCTATTCTATATAGGTAAATTGACTATGTTAAATACATATATGGGATATATTTCATATTTCCATTTCTGATTTTTCTACTAATTGACAAAAAAAACAAGAATATATTTAAGGGTATTAATAGATGATGAACACATTGTATGAAATGCAAAGGAAGGGCAGAAATTTCTTGCATTCAAGTCAAAGAATTTTAGTAAGAACTGAGAATTTTGTTCCAACACTGTCTCCTCCACATTTGTCCACATAATCTACGCAGACTCTATATTACAACAAAATAGGAAAAAAAATAAGCAAATGTATAAAAATTTGGCATTCTTACACATTCAGCTAATTTACTGACTGACAGAAAGCAACACTGCTATCACCCAAGGAAATGGTATACTAAATCTTAAAGATATGCTTACACTCAGCAGAAAACAAGGCAAAAGTGTTAAAATATTTGGCATTAAAGGATTGGTGTATGTGTATCTCAAAAGAATAGCTTCCTATTACTATGGCACCTATTCTGGATATATTATACTGGAAACTCATCTACAAAACCAACAAAAAAATAGCATTCCCCAATACAACAAAACCTTACTGCCCATAACCAGAGATATCTTACCTATGCCTTAGCCTTAAGGGGAAAACATTAAAAAAATCTGTTAACATATCATACCAAAAGAAACCATACAGATATAAGAAATTTCATTACTTTGAAAAAATATACATAAAATTACTAAACTGAATTTGTCTTTATTACTGATACATAAGAATAAAAAATATGTGAAAGCTATTCAAATGTTTGCTCACCTAATTCACATCTTACAAGATTTGAAAAAAATAATTCTATACAATAAAATAAAGCAATTAGCTAAAACCACTTAAAATGGGTGAGTATAGAAATCTACTTGCCCTGGGCACCTGGGTGGCTCAGTGGGTTAAAGCCTCTGCCTTTGGCTCGGGTCATGGTCCCAGGGTCTTGGGATCAAGCCCCACATGGGCTCTCTGCTCAGCGGGGAGCCTGCTTCCCAAACCTCTGTCTGCTTCTGTGCCTACTTGTGATTTCTGTCAGATAAATAAATAAAATCTTTAAAAGAAAAAAAAAAAAGAAATCTACAAGCCCTTTTCACACTTGTATTCAAACAGTAGGTCCTAATAATTAAATGAAACCTTCATTTTTTTATTCCCTTCATCAAAACTTCAGTGCTGTATCATGATTCATATATTAATATGAATTATCTACAAACTTATCTCAACTTCTATTTGCCCCCATAATACCTATCACTGTGTTACAAATTTTCCCCATAAATAGATCTCATTTTTATTTTTCAATAGCCTCCTTTAATGCTTACCTTTCCAATATATCTAGTTCTTTATATCCATCCAAATATTTATCTACTTTTTAATAAAAGTCCTCTCTTTGGCTCAGAACAGTGTTGTCAGCATCTCATTCAACAAATTCTCAATAGTAACCTAGTATGTGTCAGGCACATGCTCAGTGCCAAGAATGCAAGGATGAATTTTATATCATCCCTATCCTCACCATAGATAGCAAAATCTTCAAAGTGGGGTCACAGAATCCATACATATATATTGTCCAACATAGGGATTATCATCATTTATCTTATCCTTTTTTGGGGTAAGTGATAATTAACAAAATAAATGTTGTACTAGTACATAGTATGTGGACTGGCACTGGTGGCCCCACATCATCCAAATGTCAGGAGTTCACTTGCTACACAAGACACCCACAAAATCCTGTGGGAAGCGTGGAGTGGGTTAGTTCCAGAACATAATCAAATAAACACTTGGTTGTTCCTCTCGGCACAGTCAGCATATTGTGACCCACTGTGATATATGAGAGTTCAGGTGAATGAACTAGTAACCAGCCTCAATTTAAACAGAGGTCAAGAATGTAAAGGAGGCACAAGATAAGTACCCTGGGTGACAGGTGAACATCTGACACATAGACCAAATGAGGGTATCAGTGCTAATCCATGTTATTTATTAGTAAGCATCTATTCCCAGTAGATACCATTCCTGCAAAGAACTGGAAGAATGAAGAATACCAATAATGAAGGCACATTTAGATACTAAATGAAACTGCAAATTAATTTTTTGTGTAATAATAAATCTATAGTACTTTTCCTAAATATTCCTTCTCTTTTACAGCTGTATGCTGCTATATTTACAGATGAACTAATGGCAGGAGGGATTATGTGGGTAGGAGTTTAAATGGAACAAGAATGACCATGAATGGATAACTGAAGCTGGTACATGAAAGTTCATTATTCTATCCTACTTTTGTATAATTTCCCATAATACAGTGTTTTCTTAAAAAGGGAGCCCAGTCTTCTAGATCTAGCTACCTCTGGCTTTAAGATCAGACTGTCCCTTCAAGACTAGGTATTTCCTGAGATATTTCTCATGAATTAAACTGTGAAATTAGATATCATATCTTTATAGAAATATTTATACATGTAAGGAAATGGGGTCTTGACTTACTCTCAAATATTTTAAAGTTATCCTACTAAACTCACTTCACTCTGTTTCACCTATAACATCCAGCCAGACACAGCAGCAGAAAAGGTAAGAGAACTAGTACAACCCAAAACTGAATCAAGTTTTATCCTCATAAATTGAAAGGAACATGGTAAAATAACTATCATCAAGGTTCAAGAAAATGATCCCTGTGGATATAAACAGCAAAAGCTATTGTAAGCAAACCTATCACTACTCAACTCAAAGTAAATAGGTGGCAAACAAAACAAAACAAAAACAAAAAAACCCTGCAGATTACTGGAATAGGAGAAAACAAATATTAAAAAGAAAGCATTCTTTAGAACATAGAAAAGGTGATATGCCATGTATACTATTCTAGAGATTCTTTCAATGCATGAATTTTCATTGGTGTAACAAGAGAGAAACTAAGCTTAATCTAGTCAAACTGTATGCTATTTAAAAACAAAAACAAACCAAGAAACACTGCTGCTTGCATTAAGATAATTTAAAGTTTAGGAAAACCAGTATAATTTTAAACATCAGAGATAGAAAACAGGGAGGTGATTACAATTAGAAACAATGGCATTTATACTGAAAGCTATTATATTTATAAGTGAAAACACTAAATGCCAACTTACAAAAATCTCGTGTAATATGTTCATCCAAATGAAAGCCAATATATATGATTTAACTTATGTCAAACAACAGCAAAAACATTCAAAATTAGTTTTAACTGCTAAGACTATAGAAACAGGTAATTAATGATTGTGGAGAATGTTATTCATTATGTGTAGACAGGAAAAAGGAATTAAATGATCAATTAACACTAAATTCTGTAATAGCTAAGCTACAAACTTAGGTGCTCTCTCAAACTTTATTTAACTGTATCCTTAACCTGATACTGTCTTACTTGGGAAGAGAAATAAAATAGATTTCAAATTCCCAAAAAACTTAATTAAAATATAAGAACTAGATTATAACACACACACACACACACACACACACACACAATCTCTCTCTCCATCAAATGACATAACGAGTACAAAGAAGGTAATACAGAGACATAGGCTTGTTATAGAAATATGCCTCTAAAGAATTTTTTAAAAGCTTTTATTTAAAGATTTGTTGCATGGCTATTAGGGCTACCACCTGATAAATAATTTGGTAAAAAATACCACTGGTACAAATTAAAGTTAAATCCAAACCCAATACACCAAAAAATTGAAAAAGGATCTTCTTATGGATAATACATTTCCAATTAACAAGTAAACAGAAAGAACAATTAAATTTATCATTCCTCTATTAGAATTAAAAAGTCAATACGCATACCGTCTCTTCCTCTCTTATATTTTACACTGATTACTTCCACACATTCATAACTTCTTGTTCATATACCTTTACTGTTAATCAAAAACAAAAATCAAACTCAAATCGGATGTTTTCCACATATAAAATTGTTATATTTATCTCAATTTTTGCACTCATACATTGTAATTCCTACAAGCCCTTCTGCTACACATTTAGCTAGGGTTATCTTTAGAAAACGTTCCTATATATGGCTATCAGAAGCAATACTTTCTACTGAAAAACCCTTAATGGTTTCTTTAAATGTTAGACTTATCAAATAGAAACCTTTTAGGCACATGGTAAAATACTAAATATTTCAACTATAATGTATTCCTCAAATGTCACTTTTAAAGTTAACCCCTAGCCTATTAAAGTTTTAATGTATTTTAATCAAAATGGCAGGAAAAAATAAAAGCTGCATTCAGCATCCCTGCATCACTGAAATATTTTAACCAGTGTGAAAGAAAACCCTAAAGTGAATACAAAAACAAAATGCCAGTTCAAAGAAAAAAGAAACAAAAATAAACATGGTCAAAATAAAACATTCTTTCATCTTTTCCAGAAAAAGAAAAGGTTTTTCATATGTATCTATCAATTAGCTGTGTATATCACAGATATTAAAAAATTAAAAAAATGTTTAATGAACTATTCATGTTCACAAATAAGTCTCTATGTACAGTAAACAAACCTCTAATAATCAGCAGTGCAATGTTTCAAAAAGTCTTAAGTAGTATCAGATTCTTAAGATTTTGAAATCTTTTAGCTTGCCAAATGATTTAGTTTAGGGATACAGAATTATCAAACACACACTTGTAGTTTTGCATGTTGCCCTCTCCCATCAAAAAACAAAACAGACCAAAAAAGGCCCACCCTGAACACATAATGGCCACAATATAAAGGAGGGTCTTAATCACTAAGTATTTATATTTTTGAAATGCAGTTCTTAAAATATATTGCTGATTTCCTTCACATAATATTCAAGTTGAGATTTAGACAATGATTATCCTGCTCAGATTCATATAGCATTTCAAACCATTGTTCTAAAGATGAAATTGTGAACAAAAAGCCACATATTCACATCTTCCATAGTGAGAATTTTAGATCCATCTTTCTTGTGGCCATATCAGTGCTATATTTAAATTAAAACATAAAGTCTATTTCAATCACAGAGTATTACCAATAAAATTTCCTTCCAATGACTTGGACCAAAGAGTTAATATTTGTGTATCAGTGGTTAAGGATATTAAAGTCAGATATTCTTAACAATGTATCAATGAGCTTACCTGTATCCTTAGCTGATATTATAGTTTTAGACTAAGTGTGTGAATGTTTAGGAAGAGAAAAATAAGTTCCTAATTCCCACAAAATACTGCTAGTTCAAAGAAAGGAAATTATGCTATAATAGTTTAGAATAAGGCCTTGACTACTTGCAAAATTCTATGAACATGTTAGAACTCTGCCTTATAAAACATTCCTTCAGATTTGATGAGAATCACCGGGATTTGGATGGTTGGGGGTTAAAAAAAAGTACCTACTTTGCCTTTTTATTAACAAAATAATTTATTTATGATTTTCCTACTAACTTCCACTTCAGTTCCCTGGCAAAATACCTAAGGCAATTCTACACAGTCCTTTTTCAAATGAATCATCAACAGAAAAAACATATTCTTTGGGCTTCAAAATAGTTGTCATTATTACAATTTTATAGGACTCCACTGTAGAAGCAATTTATAATTACCTCACAAAGAAGAAGATCCACATTTGAAGATTTAGATAACATTTCTTTTTCAAAAGATACATGATTTCTGGGAAGAATATACTTAATGAATTATGCAAAAAACAAAAACAAAACAAAAAACCTTATGATGTTTCCAGTTTTAATTGGAAAAACAAAAACCTTGAAACAAATACATACATTTAGGAGGAAAAGGGGGATGGTTTGCCAATATCCATCAGCAAGCGTTAGTGACTGGTTCTATAATCAGATTTTTCTCATTAAACCTCAAATTTACAAGTTTATTCTAATTTTTCTATATATTTACCTGTTTGAACAACATCAATATTAGATTACTAAAATAAGATGGGCTAAAAAATTCCTTGTATAGATTCTTGGCTGACATGTCTTATTTCTGAAAACCAGTACTCCAATGCTAGCTTATCCACGTTGTTCCATATACTGAAATGCCCTCTCTGAACTATATTTAACTGCGTACCATCTTTTCGTTATTATTCTTATATTTAGGACATAAAGCATTCAAACAAAACTATGCCACTTAACATACGAAAATCCATGTTCATACAACATTTAAGAATTGTCCTCCAGAGATGAGAAAAAGTGTAATAATTATGTTTAAAAGGCATGTTTTTATTATAACTCTTGTATTTTGGACAAAAATACTGACCAGCTAATTATGCTCTTCCACACATCATGTTCACTGAGTTTACTACCACAGTTTTAGTGCAACAAAATATCTTTGAAAAGCCACTCTACAGTAATTATGGCAAGGCTCATTAAAATGCAGAGGTAAAGATTCCATTTGTGTAGAAACTTAGAAAATAATGTTTGAAAAGCAAAGGTGTTTCATCAGGCTGAATATTTTTTTGTATACTAAAAATATATATAAACATTTCTTGAATTAGTTTTATAGTCAATTTTGATGTAGTATCATTTAGTGGTGATAAATTTTGAGAGGTATATGTTTAACAAACATTATACTTGAGATTATAGTCTTAGGTAAACATTTAATACACAATGCCAAGGTAGTTTCCTTTTTTTTTTTTTTTTAATTTTTGTACCAAAAAAAGTCATACATTTAATGTTGACATTTCTTCTTACCTGTGTGCCTCAGACCAATAAAGTACTCTGCATTAAAATTTAAATCTTGACAGTAGTACAGCATTGAAAAAAAAATTGTAAAGCAGCTCAGATACATTGAACCCAGATTTTACATTTTCATTTGTCAAATTAGAATATAAAAAGCTTGAAAATCAAGTTGAAAAAGCTTATTCTTCCTCAAGAAAAAGTATGAACAATTTGAAAATGATCAACTAGTATGAATGAAACATTGTACATAGGTAAGTCACATATAGTGGTTGCTAAACATACCACTCCCTCCTGGAAATTACCGAACCATCTACGTGTGAAACTAAGTCATCTTCATTGTCGTCATAATGTTCATCGCTGACGAACTTCATTCCCATTTTTAGATCTTCATAATAATCCATTGGTCTTTCAAACCTACTGAGATTTTCTACATTGTTCCACTGCGTTTTTTCAGGCTCTTCTAAATAGTCTTTCCGTATTAGATTGTTCACTGGATTTTTGTTTTCTTTTTTCACACTGTCTGGGTAAGAATCAAGCTCATCTTGTTGAAGAACATCTATTTGTGATTCTTTTTGCATATCTGATGGTGGAATGTAGTTCTTGGCAAAATAGTCTCCACGAAACGTCCGTCTTCTCCTATAGCAGAATATTCCAGCCAAAACACTTACAAGCACTATGAAGAGAGCCCCACCCACTACACTAGCAATGATTGTGCCAATTGTGTCATCCTTAATTGTTGCCAAAGTTGACAATGGGAAGGGCAATTTTTTTGGTTCTGTTGCTAGATCCTCGATGTCAGCTGTTGAGGGATGCCACTGAATTGTAGGCTGAAGGGTGGTAGTAGTAGGAGGATCTAATGGAAACAGTAAAGATAGACAAGACACAGAAAGGCAAAGAATGTCAATGCAGGCTGATTCGGCAGCAAGTTGAAAAGACAGCACAGTTAATGAATATATATTCATAGTAATAATAGTTTTTCATTCTTAAGATCAGAATGTAGTGGTACTTATGTACTTTTAAAAAATAATAAAACTGACATTTAGCCAGTTGACAAAGAAGTAAAAGGAATGAAAAATTACCTATGGTGTTAATCCTAAATTATTCTATTCCAAGTTTAATCATGGTATTAAATGTCAAGGAATACTTTTTTCTACTTCTTTTTTTTTTAATGAAAAGCATACTTAAGTGTCCTATATACAGCTGGCTTAAGAATTATCACATAAAAAGATTAAATAATCCAAACATTTTCTTAGCCAGAAGAACAAAGAAATAAAATGAAAGAATAAAAAAAATTAAGTTATGATTTTTTAAGATCCATCTTTACCTAATTTCATTTACTTTTTTAAAAAAAGAATGAAAAACTATAGATTCTTGTTAAGTGGCCATAGTATAAGCTGTTGGTTTAATAATTCTCTCAAAAATATTTTCCTTAAGTAAAGAGAACTCTTCAATTTTTAGAAAGGACATACGTAGTATATACCATTATTAGGCAATTTGAAAATAAAAAGCATATGTTTAAACTGTGTTAGCCAAATGGGCTATATTATCAAATGAGACTAACAGACAAAGACAGTAAAAACATGTTACCAAGTGTTATAAAAATGTCATCACCATGTCTATATCCCATGGGTAAGATTTCTGAACACTTAGGAAACTGGAAGAATTTCAACCATATCTGCAAAATTTAGTGTCACATTGCTTTAGTATGGAGTCTCAAAGAACAGCTAATATTTTAGAGAGAACATTCTAATAATACTTATATTAGATGCAAATGATCCTGTGTATTGCCATTAGATTACAGAGTAAATAGCTATTAATATTAAAAAGCAACTAAACATAAATAGTAAAAATTAAAGATTGGTTAATAATCAATTAAGTGGTATTTGTAGGTCATGTTACACAAAACGCTAGAGTTTGAAGATAGGATGAGTTAAAAAATCTTGAGTTTCTTCTTTGATAAAAATAAATGACCCGAATGGTAATCTCCTAAAATTAATTTTTATATGAGTGGTACTGATAGAGCTTTTAAAAAATGATTGTTAGAAAAATACTAAAGCTACATGGGGTAAGTTATTCTAAAATTACAAGCTAAAGAAAAATACTTACTGAAACAGGTTTCATCACGGAATGCCATATGTACAGAATGTGGTAAAAATTTAGCAAGTACAATATAAAATTTAACAAGTACAATATAACTAATTTCCCATGAATTTAAACCAATATAGAAGGCATTCTGCCAAGTACTTTGAAGTATTAGTTATCATATTATATGTAAGTGACTCAAGGAAGAGTTTTAATTTGTAAGAATATATTATTAACTAGCTGAACAAATTTAATCTTAAAAAAAATTGTGAAATTGTAGGATGATTTCTAGTATAAAGTAGTAAAGCTTATCACATAGGGCAACTTCAGAGAACCAGGACATTAAATAAATTAAAAAGTAATCATCTGTCAGATAACTCATGTATTTTCTGAGGTGGTGGGACTAGTGAGAAAGTTTTAAAAACCAAATGTCATCTTTATAATGATTTCCAAAGAAAAAAATATTACAATAAACTGGCATCAGCATGTTTAAATGTAAGTACAAATCATCTAATAATTATTTGTAATTCACGCATTTTTGTGCATGTAAGATTTTAAGACTTTTTGATAGCTCTTAATGAAATGCTGTTTTTCTCAGAACAATGTATGCACCTGAACTCTCACCAAGTATAAGATATATAACCAAGTATCCCTTAAAATAAAAACAAAAACAAAAACAAACACTGGTATTTTTTAGTTCTACTTGCAATGTTCTTTATGTAAACACAGATGGATGGCCTTTAATTATATCAGATTTAACAAAATACAGCTTTCAGAAAATCTAACTAAAAAAGAGTAACCAAAAAAACCCAACCAACCAATCAACCAACCAACAAAACGCTATTTTAAAAACTTATTTGTCAGTGGTTCCAGAAATTTTTTAACCTGCCATCCTTTCCTCAACCAAATAAAGATAGCATAGCCTCATTATTAACATGATTCCATGAAAGAGGGACTATAGTTAATAATTATTCTGTATTTTAAGCAATGGACATATATAAAACAATGCACACAAGACATTTATTCATATTTTTGAATTCTTGCCCTGCTCCAAAATAATTACACTGAGAGTTAGAATTTGCATAAGGAATCAAATGGACTATTTTGTAATCATTAATAGCTACTTATTTATCATAATTTAAAATCCTTCCCACAGCACTCCTTATTTCTTCATTGTGTTTTGATATTATTTGCAGAATGTGTGATAAATGAGTAAATAATGAATGTGATGAACTAGTAGAGACTGTTGAGTTCTCTACAACCAAACAAAGATAATTCCCCCCCCCCGCCAAATTCAGGAGTTCTGCCAAACAGGAAAACAAATAGTCCAGTAAGGCTTCGTTAGCTATAAGGTGTATTTTTGCCTAATATATTTCAAAAATTACATGAATTTAATTTCTTTTTCTTTTAGAGTATATAAGAATTGTTTAAACAATCAAAATCTATGAATTTTAAAGTTTAAAGATTGCTAGTTACATGTGGATTCTTATACCAGATATTACACCTAATTCCTAAATCAATAGGTTTAAAAATTCAAGATTTGCATAGGAATATACTTGAGTTTCAGGCATGGGAGAATTTACATGATATATAAAAATGTGTTCCTCTACTCTCAAAGAAAAGTACAAAATATCAGAGTAAAACATGCCAAAAACAATGAGAAAAACACAATTTGCAACAGTCATTTAGTATTGGACAAAGATTCACTGTACCTCCTTGAGTAGTAACTGAAGTTGAATATTACAATCTTGGATCAATCACCTTTTGTCCAAAATCTTACACTTACCAATGTGGAAAAAATGTAGAATAAAATTACAGTTTCCCTCAAAGAGAGCTGCTAATTCTACTCTGTTCTGAGTAGATCTTTTAGTTTCCCGTCATAAGATGCATTCACTTTAGAAATATTTAAAAAAAATCATTTTCTAAATTTTTATATATCAATTTTAATACTGAGGTAAAAAAATTTTCTCTAGAGAAAATAAGATACAAATAATTTACAATAAAAAAGAGCAACAGCTTGATTGTTTACTCTGGGTGAATTATGGCCTTTCATTCTGATAAAAGCCTACTAGGATTTACTAGACATTTTGGAAAGGCAGTATTATATCTAGGATATTTAATGTCCTCCTGAAAGCTCTCAGGGGCGATAACTAAACTCAACATAGTGTACTGTATTAAATATTAAAGATGCTGGATAGAAACATAAAGTCTAATTCTAATGATTACTTAAAGAAAATCATCTCATATAATGCTATATTTCTGAAGTACTTAGCGGTAATCAACTGATTTTTCATCAGTTATCAATAAATAAAATTTCATCAGTAAATAAAATTTACTGAAAATTTTATTTTATCTCTTTTAGGACTTAATTGAGGTTGATCAAAAAATGTGTGAAGTTTACAATCAGTGTTACGTTACTTCCCTTGTCAAAGAAAATAAAGCTATATAAAGCACATTCTGGATTTTTAATTCTTTCCTGATTGTTTTCTTCTCAACTTTTTCATTCATGTAAGAATAGTTTACTGAACACCTATCAAATGCCAAACATTACTGCAGATGGTAGAAATACAGTAGGGATTAAAGCAGATGAAAGGTCTTAGGTTCCAGTAGAAGTAGAAACAGAAAAAAAATATAAATAAAATGTGTAGATGTTATGTGGCAATAAATGCTATAGAGAAAAATAAGGCAGAGGAGACAGAAAGGAGTAAAAGGTTGAGAAAAGTACTTTCAATTTTCAATTTTAATTATGGTCATGAAGGTGAAACTTCAGCAAAGACCTAAAGGAAGTGAGGGAAAGAGCTATAAGGATACCTGAAGAGCTTTCCAGCTGGAGAAACAGCAAGTCAAGGACTCTGAGGTAGCAATGTTCTTGTTATGTTCAAAGAACAGTAAGGAAGCCAGCAACAAGGCCATGCGAGCAAAAAATATAGTAAGAGATGAGATCATCTAGGACCAGAGCATGTATAGACCCTTATAAGTCATTGCAAAAACTGGTTTTCATTATGAGTCAAATGAGAAGTTCACGAAAGGTTTGCAGGAAAGAAGTGACATGATCTGACATGCCCTTTATAAGGATCATTCTGGCTGCTCTTTTGAGGATAAATTAAAAGTAGGAAGATTAAATGGCTCTTTTATAAGTGTTGCTGATGGCCTGTGTCAGAATACTCACAAGAGAAGTGGAAAAATAGTAAGGTTCTACATATAATGTAATGGAAGAGCTACCATGGATTTGTTGATGGGATGAGTGGGGTATGAGAGAACAACTGAAATCAAGAATAAGCATCAAGAATTAAACCCTGAGCGAATATAAGGATGGATTTACCAGTGACAGAAAGGAGGGAAACTGTTGGGAGGAAGAGGTATGGTGCAAAGGGCAGAAGAAAAATCAGAACCTCAGTTTTGAATGTTAAGCCATAAATGCTTATTATACCTCTACACAGAATTAGTGATTTTAATAGGCAGCCAGATACAGAAGTCGAAAGTACTGGGAAATGGATCCAGAATGCCAAAAGATGTAATAAATCAGGATATCATCAACAGAATCAGTATATATAAGAATGCCCAAACTGAGTCTTGGTATTTAAATGATTACATAATAATACATTGAGCCTGAGATTTATACATAATATGCCATATCAAATTTTGTACAACAGAAACAAAAAGGAAGCAGTCCTTAGGTAACTACATTCTGAATATGCATTCCCTCTGGCTTTAAGATCCAAGAAGGAAAGGAAAAGGAAAGGGAGATATCCTTAATGGAAGAAAGGGAGACTAATAAGCTAATATTTAATCTCATTCTGATTTCTACCAAAGCACTGATACTGGCAGAAAGGGCTAGCTAGGGATGTACACAGCTCTAAGCTTCTTGTGAGAATCATGAAAAAATATATTTGCATCATCCCCATCATATGCCAGGCACTAAGTAAGTGCTGAGTATTCAATGATAAATGAAGCAAACACTAAGTGCTTAACTATGAAGATGGATAGATAATAAGTACACAAGTAAGCATACAACTATAAACTGTGAGAAATGAATGCCATGAGAAAATAATATGGGGGACTGTTCTTAGATTCAGTGATCATACAAAGACAAATAATACAACATCAAAACAAGCTTAAAATTTCTCTAAAAATCTAACTACTCAGTTTTAGGTAATTACATAATTGCCATACAAACCTGCTTTTCTTAGGGTTCTCTTCCTTTTTCCTTTAATTTGCCATTGTTTAGACATGAAAGATTGCTATATTCTTGTAGTAAGTAGATGCTCAAAATATTTTATACAATTTTTATAAATGAGCATTACATTGATAATCTTTGATAATATTTATAGCCACACCCATGAAAAAATATACTTTAAGCTCTAAATGTATTTTGTGAGTACCTGAATTTGTATACTCTAACAAAAATATCCATAGTAAAACAAATGGAATGTGAAAAATCTAAGTTCTTAGTGGCTTAAGGACTGACAATAACAAACATCTTAAATTTTATTTCAATAGTACGTTTTCAGTAGCATTCCTACTTCACTCCCAGTAACTCAATATGATATAGTTCCATATTGAGTGACAAACTATTATTTAATAGGCCAGATCATCAAAGTCAATAACCCATTTTATTTGTGAAACACCTGTGTCCAAGCAGCCACCAAAAAAAAAAACCCACCAAAACCAAAACCAAAACCAAAAAAAACCCAACCAAACAAAAAAAAACCACACACAAACAAAGCCAGTATTTGTTCTTGGGTGTAAAAATGACAGAACCTAGAATAGTACACACCACTACCTATAAAAGGAATACTTGATACTATGTAACTGAAAAATTAACTATAAACAAAGACCTTAAAATGTATATAAACTTGCTGCATAGACATTTTGACATTTCTTTAAAGTAACATCCCCTTACATATGTAGTTCAGGTAGGGTTACTTTATTATATATATGTTTTTTTGATTATTTGGAAAACTCACAGTGAGGAATCTGTATATTAGCAAATACAAATTACCAACTAGAACAAAATGTTATTATGACTATTGTTACAGGAAGAATTTAAGTAATTCATTTTGCAAGTAGATAGTAACTTACCTGAAATGTAGATGACCTTTTGATCACTTCTTTGACCAAGGGAATTGGTCACTTTACAGACATAAACACCAGAATAATTGAAAGTCAATGGATGGACAAAATGAAGAGTATTGTCTGAAGCCAATAAACCATCAGGCCATTGTCCATCCAACCTAGATTTTAAAAAGCATGAAATTATTTTAAATATCTTCAAACTTTATTCATAGCTATTTTTTTTATTTTAATCATTTCTTTATTGAGGGAGTAAAATGATATTTAGCTGCATGCATACCAACGATACTAAATTATTTGCTTTGATGACAATTTAGAATGTTAATGTTTATCTGAATATTGTATACATTTTAAACTAAGTATGTTTACAATTAAAATTTTGGTACTACATTTTGACTAGTTTTGGTTTAACTACACTTTAAATTATCTGTAATCTTTCCTCTCCCCATTTATACCTTAGTTAATTGAGAGCTAGGTGATCCTGGCTATTTAAATAAGATATTATACTGTTGAGATGTTAGTGAAAGAACTGGCATTCTTTAGATAAAATTCACTATGAAATGGATAAAGATACAAATTTTTATTTCAATAAAAATAAAGTTACTGTTAAAATCCATTAATACCCACTCTTTCAAAATAGCAACTGATGTAAGTGCAAGCAGGCCAACATATTAGAATGAGAGGAAAGGAAAGAAAAAAAATTAGATGATTTTAAAGAATTATATTCAAAAAACTGGAAAGGAAAGCTGGAAAATTAGAAAAAATTTATTATTTGAAGACCTACAGTATCAAAAGAATTAAAAATAATTCTCAGTGAATAGATCTATTCATGATATATCTATAAATTTCTTAAGAAATTTAAGATAAAAGCCATTTAAGTACATGATAATGTTTAAGAACCTTCTGTTACATATTCAAAGAACATCACTTCATACTGAGCAAATCTATACCGAACCTCATTCAAAGACGGTCAGTTTCTAAAGCATGAGAAAGGGTCTGCTTAATGATGAATCAGATAAGGGGCTATAGCATCCAAAATCTATAAAGAACTTATCAAACTCAACACCCAAAGAATAAATAATCCAATCAAGAAATGGGCAGAAGACATGAACAGACATTTCTGCAAAGACATCCAAATGGCCAACAGACATGAAAAAGTGCTCCACATCACTTGGCATCAGGGAAACTGAAATCAAAACCAAAATGCGGTACCACCTCACACCAGTCAGAAATGGCTAAAATTAACACCTCAGAAAACGACAGATGTTGGTGAGGATGCAGAGAAAGGGGAAGCCTCCTACACTGCTGGTGGGAATGCAAGCGGGTATAGTCACTCTGGAACAGTATGGAGGCTCCTCAGAAAGTTGAAAATAGAGCCACCCTATGACCCAGCAATCGCACTACTGGGTATTTACCCTAGAGATACAAATGTAGTGATCCAAAGGGCAACATGAATCCCAATGTTTAGAGCAGCAATGTAGATCATCAACAGATGAATGGATAAAGAAGAGGTGGTGTGTGTGTGTGTCACACACAGTCACAATGGAATACTATACAGTCATCAAGAGATGAAATCTTCCCATTTTTAACGACTTGGATGGAACTACAGGGTATTATGCTGAGCAAAATAAGTCAATCAGACAATTTTCATATGATCTCTCTGATCTGAGGACTTTGAGAGGGAGGGTGGGGGTTGTGCGGAATAGGGAAGGAAAAAATGAAATAAGATTGGGAGCGGGAGGGAGACAAACCATAAGAGACAAATCCAATCTCATAAAACAAACTTGAGGGTTCCTGGGGGCTGAAGGGGCAGGGATAGGGTGGCTGGATTATGATGAACACTGGGGAGGGTATGTGCTATGGTGAGTAATGTGAAATATGTAAGCCTGATGATTCACAGACCTGTACCCCTGGGGCAAATAATACATTATATATTAATAAAAAAAAAGTGGAGGTTACTAGAAAAATAAAGGGTCTGCTTATAAAACAATCTCATTTATAAACTGGGCATCTGTGACAGTAAAAACCAAGGTACAATCTGGCATCAATAAGAACGTTTTAAAAATGGTGTCTATACTAATCTGGCTAAGAGATCTAGTGTATGCATTACTATATAACACAATAGGAATAAAATCTCACTATGACAATTCTAAAGCTATTTATTGCAAAGGAACCAAGTACACTGTTATACATCATACTGCCAACCTTAGGGTACCAAAAAACACATAAAGATGTATTTATTTTGAGGTTATTTTTAAAGACCATGAGTTATTTTTTAAGAGAACAAGAAATCAAATAAACTAAGCACTCAACTATTATAGTTTGATCTAAGCAGATTTTCAAAAGGTTCATTTACTCATTCACTCAACCATCCATTACTTAATTGCCAGGAGCTTAATATTAACCATACTCCACTCTGCTGGTGTTGCTGAGCTACAGAAGTAAATAAGATATTGTCTTTGCTTTCAATGATCTAAGTACACAGAAAACTGACAACTAATTATGAAGAGACTAAGAACAAAAAATAATAAACAAGTAGAAAGAAACAAAACACTGGACAATAGGAGGAATCATTTTGTTCTGCAAATCCAACAGTAGTAAGTGGAAAAACTGTCAATAAAATCTTTTACAGTACAGGAACTTCAATTTAGCATTGAAGAAAAAAGGTAACATTCTCACATGGTTTTAAAAAACAAAAACACCCATACTCCTTCTACAAAAACTTTGAAAAGAACATTTGTGTAAGCACTGACTTTAAAAGGTGAACTTCTTCTAGGAAGATGAGAATGAATATGGAGTATATAAATACCAATTATCTCTCTGCACTTTGAGGCCCAAATTCTAATCCCTTTAATTCTGAGAAATATAAAAATGGCTTATAATTCTTTAAAATTGCTTATTCAAATAAGTCACAGTCAAAAAATTCTAAATATCACATTAAACTCACACCAAATGACATGTTAAGCACCTTCTATACTCTTTACCTATGTTACCTGGTTTATGTTAATTGTCTCTATCCTTACATCTCTATGATGTACTATTATCAGTGTGGAAACAAAGGTCTTACTCAAAAAGACACCTCCAAGTACAGGAAGGGAACTTGGAATTGTACGACTTTTATACATAACCTATCCCACATCTTAACCAATGACTGCTTCCCACTTTTAAGAAAATGTAAATTAAAACAAAACAAAACCTGTATTTTTTGTTTAAAGACAACAGATTGATCAAATAGTTTCCTCGCTCCCACAAAATCCCACCTAAAACAAAAGTAAAGGAAATGAAAGGTATTAAAAACCCACAGGAAGAAAGAGAAAAGGAGGCAGAATTCATCAGACAAGATGTTTCAACAAACTTCTAGAAGACAGAAAACAGATGGAGGAAACAATATATGCTGTGAGCCACTGTTTCTCAATCAAGAGTGATTTTGTCTCCAGGAGACAACTGGCAAGTCTGGAGACATTTTTGGTTTCCACAAAGGGGTATAAGGCCAGGGATGCTACTAAACATCCTGCAATGCAGAGGATTACCTCCCACAATAATGATTTATCCAGCTCAACTTGTCAACATGCCAAGGATGAAAACCTCCACTTTGGGCTGAAGAAGTGCTTCTAAAAAGAATATGAATGGGAATGGAGCCAATTTGGTCCAAGGAATCCAAGATTTGGAATTTGACTCACTGTCAAATGAAGAAAGCCAGAGTGAAGCAGAGGGCTAGAATTACGGACATTAGTTGAAAGTTGAAAAAATAGACTCCTCTCAACTCTGTACAGACACTAGGCATTTATGTTTTAAAAAGAAGATGAAGGTTAATCCAATAAATAAACTGAATGACCACCAAAAAAGACTTCCACTCTTCCTGAGTGACATCTGAAGCTTCCCCAAGAAAATAACTCTTTACCTGATCACTCTAACTGTATCTACTAATGAGTAATCCCCACTATAAGGACAGAGTTTCTACTCAGAATTTTAATACATTTTAATATTTCAATGCATCACTGTGAAATGACTGGATAACTGAGAAATTAAGGAAAATCAACAAAATGAAAAAATAAAGGGAAAAAAAGACAAAATAAGTAAGAAGCAGTAAAAACTCTCTGAAGAGGCAATAACTTTAATATTGTGTTTCTAGGGGCACCTCGGTGGCTCAGTGGGTTTAAGCCTCTGCCATCGGCTCAGGTCATGATCCCAGAGTCCTGGGATGGAGCTCCACATCGGGTTCTCTGCTCAGCGGGGAGCCTGCTTCCTCCTCTCTCTCTGCCTGCCTCTCTGCCTACTTGTGATCTCTGTCTCTCAAATAAATAAATAAAATCTTTAAAAAAATTGTGTTTCTAGGAAGAAACAAGACATTACATCCACAAAATAAAAAAATGCAATGAAATGAAAGAGAAATAAGAAAATGCTCTTAGAAATTAAAAGTACAGAGGCACCTGGGTGGCTCAATCAGTTAAGTTGTCAACTCTTGATTTTGGCTCAGGCCATCCCAGCCAGGACTTCTCTCTCTCTCTCTCTCTCCCCTTCTGCCCCCTCCTCCGTTGTCCCCCATCCCTCAAATAAATAAATCTTAAGAAAAAAGAAATTAAAAATATGCCCCCCCAAATGTTTTAAATCAATTACGTCAACAGGGGGAAAAAAAAAATCAAGAAAATTTCCTAGGAAAAACAAAACAAAACAAAAAACTATGAAAAATAAGAAAGGACGTTTTGTATATAATAAATAGGAGGTCTAGTAAAAGCAAATTTTAAAAAGGATGGGAAATGATAAAAAAAATGACAAAATTATACACAGGTGACAGATACAAGTCTTAAGACTAAAGGGGGGCTCCAAATACTGGGAAATACAAATGAAAACCTTAGTATGACAGTTTGAAAGTTCACAGATAAAGAGAATAAGGATATTTTTGGAGGCTAAGAATTATTAGCTTCAGGGAAAACAAGATCTTAGACAAAAGAAAACAGAACTCTAGTATACTATGGTCAGTAAATAATACTTATATGCCATAGGGAAGCAAACAATGATTACGAAGTTTAACTAAAAGTGGCTTAATTTCATTGGGATTCATGAAGGTAGGAATATGTATATGGATACCTTTGTGTGTGAAGGGGTAGATATAAAGTTAAATTTTCATCCATTACAACAGAAGTCAATAGATAGTATTAAGAAGTAGCAATTTAAGACCAACAATGGTAACCACCAGAAGGAATTGCTAAATGGCTAAAGGAACTGCAGGGGTAGAAGGGGAGAGGTGGGGCAGAGAACACTCAAGAAACCCTTAATTTAATTTCCAGCCATTACTATCATCATGTATTACACTGATTTAAAAAAAACAACTTTAAATATGCACTTAATACTTTCCACTTTTAAATAATTTCCCTTTAGAAGTATCTGACATTATTACCTGCTCCACACAGATTTGAAGGGTGGTGGATTTGCATCAGCATTACACTTGAGATTAACACCTTTTCTTCCTACAAACCAATTCCCATCATAGCCTGTCACTGAAACTTCTGGAGCATCTATAAAATAAATGCATAACAGTACAAATTATCTTTTGTTAGTAGTAAATGCAATAAATAATGACAAAGCATTAACATAATGACTAAACATCAAAGGAACAGAAATCGTTTTCCTTCTGTCAATATGCAAAACCAGCGTGGAAAACAGCAGTTAATAATTATTAGTTGATTGAAAGAATGAGTGCATGAATGGAAAATGAGTTCCAAACACTAGGAAACGATAGCACGTACAGTTCTAGTTATTTTGGACACTGAATATAAGGATATTCACAAACATATAATCACCAAGAACAAAATATGAGAGTCCTATTATGAGAAGTGTAGATTTATGAACAAAGGAAATACATTATACTACTTAATTTGATTAGACGTGGCATTTAAGTACCAAGTCACCATATAACACTGTCTTTAAAGAAAGGTCTAATCTGAAAGAGAATATCCCCCAAGAGATACAAAGTCAATTACAGAGATTAGGTTCCCTGTATTATAATTAATTACTATTCTATGGGTAAGCAGAAATGTGAAACAAACTTTCTAAGGCTATAATATCAACTAAAGTAAGTTATCTGTGGCCTCAACTGTTCTAAAACACTCAATTTTATCCATTCAATGCACCCAAACGTCTTCTGGTACATGTGTAATATTGTGTAATATAGTTTGTTAAGTAAGCAATTATCCATATCTACCAGCAATATAAATTTATGCATTTAAACCATACAATCCAATATGAATCATTCATTCAACCATCATATTGTTTTTTAACTCCTAATAAGTGACAGGCACTATTGTAGGCTTATGGCATACATATAGATTCTGTATTCATAAATTTATTTATTTTTATTAATTTTATTTTTTTTAACTTGACAGACAGACACAAGTAGGCAGAGAGGCAAGCAGAGAGAGAGAGAGAGAGAGAGAGAGAGAGAGAGGAGAAGGAAGCAGGCTCCCCGCCGAGTAGAGAGCCCAATGCGGGGCTAGATCCTAGGACCCTGGGATCATGACCAGAGCCGAAGGCAGAGGCTTTAACCCACTGAGCCACCCAGGCGCCCCTTTTATTTTAAATTTTTTCTTCCATAAAATTAATTTTTAAGTTTTTAATAAGAGGATATTTTTGAAATATTAAACTAAAGCCTGTTATAAGTACCAAGAAGGAAAAGAATAGGATGATACAGAGAAGAAGGGCCTAACTGCGAATGAGGTACAGGTCATGAAAGCTTCCCCAAGGAAGGGTCACTTATGCATGGTACAGGGACCCTCCTGTGAGTTACACAGTAAACTAGATAAAGAGTACAGTGACCAGATGGGAAATTAGAGAGAGACCAGGTCAGTTTAATTCTGTCAGGGAAGCTTGGTCTATTATCAATCAAGGTTTACAAAAAAGGGTGGTAAAAAATTAAACTTTTACTAAGGTACAATTAATTACTTTAGTAATTTAAAGAAAGAAATGCCTGTCTCTTAAATACTAAGAATTAACACTTTTGTAACTAACAACTGGTACTAAAAATTGTTGCTGAAAGAACAATAGAGAGCTCTGTGAGTTTAATTTCTTTTAATTGGGAGGCGGGAGTAGGTACTAAGGTAAGGTATCACCAAATAATACCTCCAAATTTAGAGATCTGAACTTTGGATATAAGATTTTATCTCCTCAAAATTTGTTCACATGTTTTCTAAGTCCCAATTAAAAAGAGGGAAAAAAATCACGAGTACTCTAAGAACATTTTAGGAGCAAGACAATAAATCTAAGCCATAATTATATAAATCTTACATTAAGAGAAATATTTTTATATTTAGGATTTCATTCAAACAACCAAAAAAGCATAATGTACCCAATGCAAATTGAAGAAAATTTCAGTCATTAGTAGATATAAGGAAGGACAAAATATATATAAGGAAAATACTAATAGTACTTACAATTGGGATGTGAATTTTACAAGAAAAAGGAAAAAGTTAAGAGTCTATGAAAGTAAGGTAGAAAAAGGAAACAGAAATTTTAATTGGATTCTTCAGAGTAGTGAAAAGAAGGTATCTGCACTTAGAAATAAAATGGTAGTAACATTCATGTAAGGTAACTTCCCAAGTTTAACCCAATAAATGTTGAAAAAGATTCTTAAAATTAGCTTTAAAAACCATTATATCGTGTAATGAATATGTGCAATTTAAAATTCCATATATGTCATATCAAAAAATAAAACACTAAGAACACCGTCATACTTCCTTTTAAAAACCTATTAATTATCCTTATCCTTGTTTTAAATTACGTGCATTATCACTTTTTCTTCTGCTCAAAATTTTTAAATGCCACACAAAGAATGTTTCAACAACTGAGCTTAATGTACAGGAAAAAAATATACGCACATACGTATATAAACATACAAACTTTACACAAAAGGGAATATCCCTTAACAAAAAAATAAAAATAGGAGATGGGCTAACCTTTGAACTTTATCTACAATGGTTATTATCCAAATGATGTCTTTAAAATACTGTCTTATTATATGAGAATCTTACAACATGATCAGTAAAATGAGATGAGAAATAGTATTGGAAAAACAAAGATTTTCAAACTAATTAATATGCATTTAGACAATAAAAGATTCTTGCTGAAAACATCATGGGTAGCATAAAAAAAATGAGTAATAATGAAATTAATTGAACTGGCAAAGTAGTTGTTTGCCTCTAAGTATTGCACATTTTGAGGTATAAATTTCCACAATTTGCTTAAGCCCAGCTTATTTTTAAGGTCTGAAAAGGAGAAGGCTAAATAATTTTAAGTTGGAGAGCAACTTTAAAGTCACTGCCCATCTTCACAAACTAGTAAGAAATGTTCTGATTAAATGAAATTTCCACAAAGCTATTTTTAAAAATTAAGGAAAAAAATTTCAACATGGAAAAGATAGAAGAATATCTGAATATTAAATATTCAAACTAACAAGTCTGCCATAGAATTATGTCACAGAAGAAAATTAAAATAAAATGTTTAAGAGCAAATGTTATTGTTTACTTACACTGTATATCTAATATGAAAGAATATCGGATGTCCTTTTCCAAGGCTGGATGTTTTACAACACAGGTAATCCGTCTTCCTCTAGCAAATCTGGTTGGAAACAGCTTGTACTGGCTGACAATTGTTGCCGTTTCATTTGGAAAAGAAGTTGTAGTGGATTCCATTTCACCAAGATCACCTTCCCAGTCAATATGTGCAACTGGCTTTCCAGTGGCTGCGATACAGATGGCTGCTACAGTTTCATTTCCTCCATCAATTAAAGAATCTGGCCCTTTTATCAGGCTCACAGTGGGTTCAACTGTTTACATTAAAAAAAAAAAAATTAGTCACATTTCAATAAAGAATATATTTATATCTTTCCAAGACATATCTAGCCATAGTTCATAAACTTAGGGGAAAATGTATATAAAATCTAGGCTTTAAACATGCTTTTAAGTAATGCTAACATCAGCTAGATCTTGGGAAGAGGAGAAGATCATGAGCTAAGACAACCAAGAACCTCAGCAAGACTTGAAAACTTTAAAGAAGGTTCTCCTTAGGAGAGATACCATTTTTCTTTATAAGGACTGATGAGCTCTCCCTGAAGTTAGTATATGAAAAATTCCTGTAAATTGGGTAACTTTCATTATAAGAGTTTAAGTATTACTCGGAAAGGGGAAAAGATGTAGTTTTAAAACACAGTGCTTCATTTTTCAGCAAAACACTTACAAAAAATATAAATTAAGTTACCAGTATGGAACCTATACAGTTAAAATGTAATGTCAATAATAGCTACGTTTATTAAAATGTGTATTAGAATGTATATCCCATTATCTTCTTCCAGTATAAGAAAGCTCCTCAGCAAGTGAAAGTAACCTTAATGTTCAGACCCTTTCATCTACTTTCCATATAACCTTTCTATCTCTTCAATCTCTTCACATTTTCCAGCAAATTTCATGTGTTTCTTTCTGCATAAATACCTCAGTCTCACCTCATGAACTGTCTCAAGCCTATGGGTTATTCTGTATATTGAGTTTTTATCTCAATAACTTATTCACTTTCAAAGCTTACAACTGATTTTTAATGCCATCTGTTCTTGATTTGTATCTAAATATTTTTCGTAATTTACTTGAGATACTAATATTTTCCTAATGTATTGTATGAGATGTATTATTGTAAAATAGCAAAGGGAAGAGTACATACAACACATGTAATCAATACTTTGTAGCAAACATCTGTGTAAACACCATACTTCTTAATAAAAACAATAGTACCTCCCAGCATGTCTCTCCTTGATCTTAACACCTACCAGCCCAAGTATGAAATCATTATGACGACTCTGGAAATAAATTTTTGCTTACTTTTCATAACAGGTCTACAAGCAACAAATGTAAAGTTTGTAAAACAACAATTATATTTTACCTGTTTCTGAACTTTACATGAATGGTACTAAACTATATATATTTTTATATAGTTCTTCTTTGATTCAACTTCGTGCTCCTGAGATTAATTTATTTGAGAACAATCAGACTTTATTTTAGAATTCAAGATTTTTTTCACTTTTTAAAAATCATTTAAATTTATATGCAGTTCTACAGATTATTAACCGTTGTACAGTTTATTTACCATTGGGTTTTGGTGCTATTTCCTGTTTAGTATAAACAACTTTATAAGAAACATTCTCATTGGTATATCTTGGTATATTTGTACAGGTATTTCTTTACTTTGTCTCTTATAGTGGAATTGCTACTACTATTTTTATTTTCAACTTTACCAGATAATGCCAAAAAGCTTTCCAAAGTAAGAATTTACTACCAGTCTTAGAGCACCTGTTGGTCCAGACACTCACCACAGTTGGTATTGTCTGACTTCTCATGCTTGTCCATCTTATATGCATATAATGGTGTACTGTTGAGACTGTATTTTTTAATTTCTCATGAATGACGTTAAAGTTCCTTCCATGTTTATAGACTATTTGGAATTTCTTCTGCAAAATGCCTATTAAAGCCAATTGCTTTTACTTACTGATTTGGAAGAAGAGCTTTTTTTTTTATTACATGTGGTAAAAATATCCTCTAGCAGTTTAGGGCTTATCTTTTTGCCCTATAGTGTGTTTTGATGAAGAGAAGTTTTTAATTCAATTGTACTAAAATTTACCAGTTTTTAATTTCCCTTTTATGGTTAACTACTTTTATACACTAAAAATCACTTCTCTACTTAAGGCCAATTACTGTGTCATTTTTTTATAGTTTCTTGTTCTCTGCAGAAATTTTATAGATTGACTTAACTCTTCAAATGTTAAACGATGCTGTTTAATAGGCTGTGTCTGATAATTCCAACAACCTATATCTTTGCATGTCTGTTTCTGTTGTCTTATTTGTGCTGCCTGCTACTTGTGGGTTCTTCTTTACTTGTATTCCAGAAAACTATAAGCCTGTGTTTGAATAATTAAGATAGAAATACTGTGAGGTCTAGAATAAAGATAATTTTCCTCCGGAAAAGATCGGAGTTTTCTTCTGCTAAACTCCTGAAATCACTAACCAGTCTAGGACCTCCTAATTTTAAGATCAAACCACTCAGGTCATTATAAACCTGTAAGTTTATAAGAAGGCTGGTTTACTTCTACTAATTTCCTACTATTCTAAAAATGTAAGCCTCTGGATAGCAGATGAATAAGAGAAGGGTTATTAGACATCCCCCATCTTAGCAGAACTACACTTAGAAATCTGTCTCTTGCTTCTTAAGGCTTTCAAAATCCCAGCTATGCACCTCAGTTGTTTCTTCTAAATTATCAGAAGTCCTCAGGTTGCATGCAACTTTCACTGCTAAGCTTATTTCTATTTTTACCTTCTCCTAGACTTGATCTACTAATATTTCTCACTTGTTTTTACTTCCTTGAAGCTTTCAGTGGTATTTTATTTCACACCCATGGGAGAGTTATTTTGAACAACTTACACCATCACTAATTTTTTTTATCTTTGAGGAACTTAAAAATTTATTTTAAAGTCAATTTTAAGTTATATTTCTGCAGGCGACTGGGTGGCTCAGGCAGGTAAGTGGCTGCCTTTGGCTCAGGTCATGATCCTAGGGTCCTGGGATCCAGCACAGCATGTTGGGCTCCCTGCTCAGCAGAGAGCCTGCTTCTCCTTCTCCCTCTGCCTGGTGCTCTGTCTACATGTGTTCTCTAAATAAATCTTAAAAAAAAAAAAAAAAAAAGTTACATTTCTGTTTCTTCTGAAGGAATCAATCTCCTGGTTGTAGACTTTATTAGCTTTCCAAAGTTACTTTTCTCATAGACCTCAATATTTTGGTTAACTTCCCTGTAACCTTCACTGTCTAGTTGTTTTGCTGTTGCTTCCTCTTAAGATGCTATCAAAGGGGGCGCCTGGGTGACCCAGTGAGTTAAGCCTCTGCCTTCAGCTTGGGCCATGATCTCATGGTCCTGGGATAGAGCACTGCATCGGGCTCTCTGCTGGGAGGGTAGTTTGCTTCCCCGTCTCTCTGCCTACTTGTGATCTCTCTCTCTCTCTCGTCAAATAAATAAAATCTGTTAAAAAAAAAAAAAAAGATGCTATCAAAGCCCTCTGTACTCTGAATGGAGGTAACATGGTTTTCCCAGTTCTGTGTGAACAGCAGGATTGCTAGTTAGATCTAATGCTTTCCGGTGGTTCTTTCCCCGACCTCAAAAGATTCCTCTCCATGGACCCAGATCAATACTAACCCAAAGACTTTAAAGGGGCCCTCTGTAGATCTCTAAAACAAACACTCTCTCTCTGATGCTCTCTGCTTTCCAGTATTCTGCTCCACAAATTCTAATCACCTGTCCTCCCTGAATTCCAGAATTTCTCTTTTACTCCCTGATACCATCGTTCTCTGCTTCAAATCCTTGTCACTGAGTTGTACTCTGAAAACTGACTAAGGTGGAAGCCAGAACATTATATGGACTCACCTTGTTTGTTTTCCTTCTTTCAGGGATCATAATCTTACACAGCCTATTGTCCAGTAACAAAAAACTGTTTCTTAAAACTGTTTATTTGCCTGGTTTCTTGTTCTCAGAGAGAGGGCAAATCCAGTCCCTGCTATTCCATCATCTACAGCAAAGGAAGTCTATTTTTTTTTTTTTAAATTATGTTCATTACCCAACATATAGTGGAAGTCTGTATTTTTATTGCAAAAGCAGTATTTCTAAAAATTGGGAAAACAGGGAAAAATTAGGCACAACTACAATACCCTAATGCAATTATTATCATCTTCCACTTCTCTTTTTCTAGTTTCTATATGGATGTAATAATCATGGCATACGTACAATTTTTTGTTTCTTTCCTCCCACAGCAACACTTCTCTTAACCATAATTTTAATAGCTATAAAATATCCCATCAAGAAAAGTAAGCAATTGCAAAACAACTGTTCTACTGTGGGGCATTTGTTGTTAAATTTTCCCAAAGCTTTTTTGTTATATCACATTCCCTTAATTTGATTTCTATTACTACCACTCCACTGAAACTCTAATGTTACCATGTAATCGATAGGCTAAATTTATTTGCCATTCTCTTTGACCATTTGGTAGAATTTCAAACTTTGACACAGTTATTAGCATTCTGTTCAAAAAGAATTAAGTACTAATAATGCCTTAAGGTACCTGTTCTAAGTAATGAATTGCCTTCTAGGCTATACTTTAAGAATACTAGCTGTGTACCACTGGGCGCCTGGGTGGCTCAGTGGGTTAAGCCACTGCCTTCGGCTCGGGTCATGATCTCAGGGTCCTGGGATCGAGTCCTGCATCGGGCTCTCTGCTCAGCAGGGAGCCTGCTTCCTCCTCTGTCTCTCTCTGCCTGCCTCTCTGCCTACTTGTGATCTCTCTCTGTCAAATAAATAAATAAAATCTTAAAAAAAAAGAAAAGAATACTAGCTGTGTACCATTCTTAGGAAAGCCCCCCCCCCAAAAGGTTGTTCAAATCATTTTGTATAAAGCTTAATTCTCACTGTGGAAAAAAGAAAAAGCTACTAAAATAATCTTAAAAATTTTATCTTCTCCTGATATAAGTAGTATTACTTTGCCAGAGTTTTCCTCAAAGCTCTCTTAGAGTTCTTCATTTCAATTTCTTCTGACCTCTGCCCCAATAAGTACTGGGTTCTGGGCTGTCAGTTACTATTTGCATCTCTCTTAGAAACGTTTATCTGATACAAAACTACTATCTACATAATCCCTAATTTCCTTCCTTTTTGATACAAGGCTTGATTCCATAGTTTCTAACCACCTGTCTGGTACTGTTTGCCTATATATCTTCAAACTCAATAAAGCCAATGCTGATTTCATTATCTTAGCCATCCAATCCCAACACCTGGATTTCATTCAGACATGCCCACTGGAATTTATAGTAATATAACTTACACAATCACCAAGGCTGGAAACCTTTTTATGCTCAAACCTCCCTTGTTTCTTGTATCCAATCAGTTACAAAGTCTTGACAGATATTCCTTTGTAATAGCTCCCTTCTTCCCTCAAGTGGCGGAAATCAGAAAATTAATTTCAAGCTTTCATGGCCACATGACTGAAGGATTAAGATTTTAGGACTTCTTCATTTCTTTATTTTTAAAAATTTATTTATTTATTTATTAACATATAATGTATTATTAGACCCAGGGGTACAGGTCTGTGAATTGCCATGTTTACAGACTTCACAGCACTCACCATAGCACATACCTTCCCCAATGTCCATAACCCTACCACTACCTTTCCCTAACCCCCTCGCCCTGGCAACCCTCATTTTTTTTTGTTTGTTTTCTTTTTTTTAAAAGATTTTAATTTATTTGACAGAGATCAAAAGTAGGCAGAGAGGCAGGCAGAGAGAGAGAGGAAGGGAAACAAACTCCCCGCTGAGCAGAGAGCCCCGATCCCAGGACCCTGGAATCATGACCTGAGCCGAAGGCAGAGGCTTAACCCACTGAGCCACCTAGGTGCCCCAACCCTCATTTGTTTGATTAAGAGTCTCTTATGGTTTGTCTCCCTCCCGATCCCATCTTGTTTAATTTGTTCTTTTTGTATCCCTCAAACCCCCCACATTGCCTCTCAACTTCCTCATATCATGGAGATATGATAATTGTCTTTCTCTGAGTGATGTATTTAGATAAGCATAACACCCTCTAGTTCCATCCATGTCGTCACAAATGGCAAGATTTCATTTCTTTGATGGCTGTATAGTATTCAATTGTATATATATCTCTATCTATACACCACATCTTCCTTTATCCATTCATCTATTGATGGACATCTAGGTTCTTTCCATAGTTTGGCTATTGTGGATATCGCTGCTATAAACATCTGGGCGCACGTGCCTCTTCGGATCACTACGTTTGTATCTTTACGGTAAATACCCAGTATTGCAAGTACTGGGTTGTAGGGTAGTTCTATTTTCAACTTTTCGAGGAACCTCCATGTTGTTTTCCAGAATAGTTGCACCAGCTTGTACTCCCACCAACAGTGTAGGAGGGTACCCCTTTCTCCACATCCTCACCAGCAAGTGTCATTTCCTGACTTGCTAATTTTAGCCATTCTGACTGGTGAGAGATGGTATCTCATTGTGGTTTTGATTTGTATTTCCCTGACGCCGAGTGACGTGGAGCACTTTTTCATGTGTCTGTTGGCCATCTGGATGTCTTCTTTGCAGAAATATCTGTTCATGTCCTGTGCCCATTTCGTGATTGGATTATTTGTTCTTTGGGTGTTGAGTTTGATAAGTTCTTCACAGATTTTGGATACTAACCTTTTTTTAAAAAAATTATATTTAATTATTTGACAGAGGGAGAGAGAGATCAGAAGTAGGCAGAGAGGCAGACGGGCGGGGGTGGGGGAGGAACAGGCTTCCTGCTGAGCAGAGAGCCCGATGCAGGGCTCGATCTCAGGACCCTGAGATCATGACCTGAGCTGAAAGCAGAGGTTTAACCCACTGAGCCACCCAGGTGCCCCGGATACTAACCCTTTATCTGATACGTCATTTGCAAGTATCTTCTCCCATTCTGTCAGTTGTCTTTTGGTTTTGTTAACTGTTTCCTTTGCTGTGTAGAAGCCTCTGATCTTGATGAAGTCCTAAAAGTTCATTTTTGCCCTTGCTTCCCTTGCCTTTGGCAATGTTCCTAGGAAGAAGCTGCTGCGGCTGAGGTGGAAGAGGTTGCTACCTGTGTTCTCTTCAAGGCTTTTGAGGGATTCCTTTCTCACACCGAGGTCCTTCATCCATTTTGAGTCTATTTTCATGTGTGGTGTAAGGAAATGGTCCAGTTTCATTTTCCTGCATGTGGCTGTCCCATTTTCCCAACACCAATTGTTAAAGAGGCTATCTTTTTTCCATTGGACATTCTGTCCTGTTTTGTCGAAGATTAGTTGACCATAGAATTGAGGGTCTATTTCTGGGCTATTCTGTTCCATTGATCTATGTGTCTGTTTTTGGACCAGTACCATACTGTCTTGATGATAACAGCTTTGTAATAGAGCTTGAAGTCTGGAATGTGATGCCACCAACTTTGGCTTTCTTTTTCAACATTCCTGTGGCTATTCAAGGTCTTTTCGGGTTCCAATAAATTTTAAGATTATTTGTTCCATTTCTTTGAAAAAAATGGATAGGATTTTGATAGGGATTGCATTAAATGTGTAGATTGTTTTAGGTAGCAGAGACATTTTCACAGTATTTGTTCCTCCAATCCATGAGCATGGAACATCTTTCCATTTCTTTAGTGTCATCCTCAATTTCTTTCATGAGTACTTTATAGTTTTCGGAGTATAGATTCTTTGCCTCTTTGGTTAGGTTTATTCCTAGGTGTATCTTATGGTTTTGGATGCAATTGTAAATGGGATTGACTCCTTAATTCCTCTTTCTTCAGTCTTCTTGTTGGTGTAAAGAAATGCAATTGATTTCTGTGCACTGATTTTATATCCTGATACTTTACTGAATTCCTGTAGAAGTTCTAGCAGATTTGAGTCTTTTGGGTTTTTCACATAAAGGATCATATTTTCAGAGTGATAGTTTGACTCCTTCTTTGTCGATCTGGATGCCTTTAATTTCTCTTTGTTGTCTGATTACTGAGGCTAGGACTTCTAGTAATATGTTGAATACCAGTGGTGATAATGGACATCCCTGCCGTGTTCCTGACCTTAGCGGAAAAGCTCTCAGTTTTTCTCCATTGAGAATGATATTCGCTATTGGTTTTCCATAGATGACTTTGATGATATTGAGGTATGTACCCTCTATCCCTACACTTTGAAGAGTTTTGATCAGGAAAGGTTGCTGTATTTTGTCAATGCTTTTTCAGCATCTATTGAAAGTGTCATATGGTTCTTGTTCTTTTATTAATGTATTGTATCACATTCATTGATTTGCAGATGTTGAACCAACCTTGCAGCCCTGGGATAAATCCCACTGGGTCGTGATGAATAATCCTTTTAATGTACTGTTGGATCCTACTGGCTAGTATTTTGGTGAGAATTTTTGCATTTGTGTTCATCAAGGATCCTGGTCTGTAATTCTCTTTTTTGATGGGATCTTTGTCTGGTTTTGGGATTAAGGTAATGCTGGCCTCATGCAATGTGTTTGGAAGTTTTCCTTCCATTTCTATTTTCTGGAACAGTTTCAGGAGAATAGGAATTAATTCTTTCAATGTTTGGTAGAATTCTCCTGGGAAGCGATCTGGCTCTGGTCTGTTTGTTGGGAGATTTTTGATGACTGCTTCAATCTCTTTATTGGTTATGGGTCTGTTCAGGTTTTCTATTTCTTCCTGGTTCAGTTGTGGTAGTTTATACATCTCTAGCAATGCCTCCATTTCTTCCACATTGTTAAATTTGCTGGCATATAGTTGCTCATAATATGTTCTTATAAATGTTTGTATTTCTTTAGTATTGGTTGTGATCTCTCCTCTTTCATTCATGATTTTATTTATTTGGGTCCTTTCTCTTTTCTAATTTAATAAGTCTGGCCAGGGGTTAATCAATTTGATTAATTCTTTCAAAGACCCTGCTCCTAGTTTTGTTGGTTTGTTCTATTGTTCTTTTGGTTTCTATTTCATTGATTTCTGCTCTGATCTTTATTTCTCTTCTCCTGCTGGGTTTAGGTTTTCTTTGCTGTTCTTTCTCCAGCTCCTTTAGGTGTAGCCTTAGATTGTGTATTTGAGACCTTTCTTGTTTCTTGAGAAAGGCTAGGATTGCTATATATTTTCTTCTCAGGACTTCCTTTGCTGTGTCCCACAGATTTTGAACCGTTGTGTTTTCATTATCATTTGTTACTATGAATTTTTTCAATTCTTCTTTAATTTCCTGGTTGAGCCATTCATTCTTCAGAACGATGCTCTTTAGTCTCCATATATTTGGGTTCTTTCCAAATTTCCTCTTGAAATTGAGTTCCAGCTTCAGAGCATTGTGGTCTGAAAAAATGCTGGAAATGATCCCAATCTTCTGATACCAGTTGAGACCTGATTTGTGACCCAGGATGTGATCTATTCTGGAGAATGTTCCATGTGTACTAGAGAAGAATGTGTAGTTCTGTTGCTTTGTGATGGAATGTTCTGAATCTATGTGTGATGTCCACCTGGTCCAATGTGTCATTTAAGGCCTTTATTTCCTTGTTGTTCTGTTGCTTAGATGATCTGTCCATTTCAGTGAGGGCGTTGTTAAAGTCTCCTACTATTATTGTATTTTTGTCGATGTGTTTCTTCGATTTCGTTATTAATTGGTTTATATAGTTGGCTGCTCCCATGTTAGGGGCATAGGTATTTAAAATTGTTAGGCCTTCTTGTTGGACAAACCCTTTGAGTATGATATAGTGTCCTTCCTCATCTCTTAGAATAGTCTTTGGCTTGAAATCTAATTGATCTGATATAAGCATTGGCACCCCAGCTTTCTTTAGATGTCCATTAGGATGGTAAACTGTTTTCCACCCCCTCGCTTTAAATGTGGAGGTGTCTTTGGGTCTAAAATGAGTTTCTTGTAGACAGCATATTGATGGGTTTTGTTTTTTTAATCCATTCTGATACCCTGTGTCTTTTGATTGGGGCATTTAGTCCATTTACATTCAGGGTAACTATTGAGACATATGAATTTAGTGCCATTTTATTGCCTGTAAGGTGACTATTACTGTGTATTATTTCTATTCCTTTCTGGTCTACTACTTTTAGGCTCTCTCTTTGCTTAGAGGACCCCTTTCAATATTTCCTGTAGGGCTGGTTTGGTATTTACAAATTCTTTTAGTTTTTGTTTGTCCTGGAGGCTTTTTATCTCTCCTTCTATTTTCAATGATAGCCTAGCTGGATATAGTATTCTTGGCTGCATGTTCTTCTCATTTAGTGCTCTGAATATATCATGTCAGTTCTTTCTGGACTGCCAGGTCTCTGTGGATAAGTTCACTGCCAATCTAATATTTTTACCACTGTATGTTATAGGCTTCTTGTCCCGAACTGCTTTCAAAATTTTCTCTTTGTCACTAAGACTTGTAAATTTTACTATTAGATGATGGGGCATGGACCTATTCTTATTGATTTTGAGGGGGTTCTCTGCACCTCCTGGATTTTGATGCTTGTTCCCTTTGCCATATTAGGGAAATTCTCTACAATAATCCTCTCCAATATACCTTCTGCTCCCCTCTCTCTTTCCTCTTCTTCTGGAATCCCAATTATTCTAATGTTTTTCATCTTATGGTATCACTTATCTCTCCAATTCTCCTCTCATCGTTCAGTAGATGTTTGTCTCTCTTTTGCTCAGCTTCTTTATTCTCTGTCACTTGGTCTTCTATATCACTAATTCTCTCTTCTGCCTCATTTATCCTAGAAGTAAGAGACTCCATTTTTGACTGCATCTCATTAATAGCTTTTTTTATTTCAGCTTGATTAGATTTTAGTTCTTTTATTTCTCCAGAACGGGCTTTTATTTCTCCAGACAGGTTTCTCTAATATCTTACATGCCTTTTTCGAGCCCGGCTAGCACCTTGAGAATCATAATTCTGAACTCTAGATCTGACATATTACCAATGTCTGTATTGATTAGGTCCTTAGCCTTCGGTACTGCCTCTTGTTCTTTTTTTTTTTTTTGTGGTAAATTTTTCAGCCTTGTCATTTTATCCAGATCAGAATATATGAAGGAGAGAATAAAATACTAAAAGGGTGGCAAAGATACCAGGAAAATGTGCTTGCACTAGGCTAAGTAATCTGCTCTGGTTCACTTTTGGGAGCTTTTGTTCCCTGAAGGCTTTCTGTAGAGCTCTGGAGAACGGGAATGAAAATGGTGGCTTCCCAATCTCAGCCTGGAGTAATTGGAGAGCTCAGGGCCCCATTCCTCAGTGCACCCTCAGAGAAAAGCATTCAATCACTCTCATCTCCCTGGCCTCTGGCCACACTCCGAGCTCACCCAGCCTGTGACCAAGCGTCTCTGTCTCTGGCACACAGCTCCGCCTGGAGTCTCCAAACCCAGAAGATCCCTGCGGCTCTTCGGGGGAGGTGGGGGGCTCTCCCTGGATCTTCTGGAGTCCCTGCTCAAAAAGCAGTGGCCTGACTATGCCACGGATCAAAGTTTAAGGTAACCCCAAGTTGAGAGCTCACTCCTCGGCTCTGTCTCTGTAGCCAGCTTCCTTGCTCTACTACCTGTGAGCTCTGCAACACTCAGACACCCCTGATTCTTCTGTGACCCCATGGGATCTGAGACCACACTGCCCCCAAGTGGGCTTCAAGCTGCCTTAGCCTCTGGAGCCATGTCCCTCAGTGGAGCAGACTTTTAAAAGTTCTGATTTTGTGCTCCGTTGCTCCCCTGCTTGCTGGGAGCTGGCCTCTCCCTCTGCAGTCTATCTTTCCGTCGCTTTGGATTCACTCCTCCGCAGGTCCTACCTTTCAGAAAGTGGTCAATTTTCTGTTTCTAGAATTGCTGCTCTTCTTCTCTTTGATCTCCTGTTGGGATTTGTAGGTGTTCGGAAAGTTTTGATAAACTACCTAGCTGATCTCCTGCTACCTGATATGATCTCAGCCTGCTACTCCTCTGCCATCTTGACTCCTCCCTCGGACCTCTTCATTTCAATCCATCAAAAACACCTAACTAACCTTCATAAATCATAACTTTTATCACATTACTCCCTAAATCTAGTCTATTATGACTTAAATATCCCTCTAAGCAAGGTGAGAAGGTGATCAAACCAGTGTTTCTCAAACTTTGTTCTGTATACGAATCACTTAGAAATCCTGCTAAAATGTAGACTTATCATTCAATAAGTTTGAAAGGGACCCAAAATCCTATATTTCTAATAAACTCCCAAGTGATGCCAATGCTGCCAGTTCAGCAACCACACTTTACATAGCAGGAATCTGAGGGTAGAAGAAGGGAGGCAAGAAGTACAATATCTTATACCAATTTGGCATTTCCAGTAATAAAAAGCTCAAATTCTCCATTATAACATTCAAGTTACTTTAATGCAGTCCTACTCAAACTTTCTAGCCTTTAGTTCTTGTACTTTACATAAATCCTCTGAACAATTAAAAAATTATTCAGTGATTCCACTAATGAGTGATTTCACTAATTGCTCAACAATGAGTGATCTCTCCTCTCCTCTTCCAGAGGACCCTTGGCAATATCTAGAGACATTCTAAGTTATCATCACTGAAAGACCCACCAGATGCTAGCAGCAGTCTTTCAGTGACGATAACGTAGAATGTCTCCACAGACATTGCCAAATAGTCTACAATGGACAGGACAGCTCACTAGAGCAAAGAATTACAGCCCAAAATGTCAACAACGCTGATGCTAAAAAGAACTCTGCCTTATTGTATATTGTTTTCTGCCTCCCCGCACTGGCTCATTTACTCTCCCTATACTTACTTCCCTCTGCTTACCCCAAACCTATCCAAAATTCAACGACTGGTTCAACTGTTTTTCTATACAACTTTTGTAGACTACTAAGTTTTACCAATCCGTTCCTATACCCTACTTAAATAACACTCATGGTGTATGGCTGCTGTATACCAGGAATTCTTGTAGGCCTTAAAGATAAAGTTAAATTTTAAAGTACAGAGTTGCAGTCCACCATGTGTTTATAATGTAGAAAACACACAACAAACAGTATGGTAACTGCTGCAATAGATAAGCTCAAGAAAAAATGGCAAAAGAGCCAAAAAAAGAAAGAAAGAAAAAAAAATCAAACTGCAAGTGGGTATATATTTCAACAATGGCTTTCTAAAAGGATGTGGATTGATAAATAGCAGTTAAATATAAGAACTAGGAAGACAGGAAGAAAAAGAAAGCAATCCAAGAAGAAAGAAAAACACATGTAAAACAAAAACAGGTATTATCAGAACTGCAAATAGTTCATCATGATTATTTGTGTTGTAAAGTGGAGAAAAAGATGAAATAGATGAAGCTAGATACATAGGCGTGGTGAAGATCATGACTAGTCTTATACTATAAGCACTCCTCAGTTTTAAATCACTGGTAACTTAGAGGCAATTACTAAAATTTAAAGCAAAAAAAAACCCTTACTCCAATGGGTTCCCGCTTCCACATAAAACTACTGTTTTCTAGCCATTGAATTTTTTTTATGACCTTTTTTACCCTGATGGCCTGCACTTGATTTTTCAGGTATTTATTTTTGCCTTCTTTTTTGTTTTGTTTGTTTGTGGACCTATTCTTTTTTTTTTTTTTTTGTAATGTTAATGTTAGTCACCATACAGTACATCATTAGTTTTTGATTCAGTGTTCCAGGATTCATTCTTTGTGTATAACACCCAATGCTCCCTGCCTTCTAGTCAAAGTTTCTCAAAAGTATCTGTTTCATAAACATGAGTTATATTTTCCCACAGGTGTTCAGGCAGTGTCATAAACATATGAAATTCTCAAATATTTAATTTTATTTCTATTTTTAAATAGTATCTCTCAACATGAAAAAATACCTGACAAGAGCTGGACAAAATGGCTTTCCTGCATGTCAGAGACCCTGAAGTAATGCCTTTAAATATTAGGGGCAGTACACTTGTTTGCTGCTCTGGAAGCAGACACTAAGACCAAGTGAGGAGCACAAAGTGCTCTTTACTAGGGTGTAACACCCAGAAGGAAAGTGAAGAAAGAGGTTGAGGAGGGGAGCTATCAGCAGATCCAACCAAGTCCCCAACAGACAAACAGGCAGATGCAAAGACTGCCTGTTAAAGGAGTCCTACTTTGATTGGAAAATGCTAAGGTTGCTATTACTCCTTAATCTTTACTCTGGTATTCTAAAAATATAAGCCAGTATTTCCAAATTGGTATACCTTTCACTGCAAATGGCTATCTTAACAATAATAAGCTCATTTTAAATTCCTCCATAAATTCTAAGTTATAAGAAAGGAAAAAGCAAAAGACTGCTCATTAGAAGCAAAGGCCCAAGGATCAAACAGCTATGAAATCCACAGTGGCAGATGTAAAATCTGATTTCAGAAACATGGAAATATATCAATGGCTCTAAGACAACAGTCATTTAAGTAAATGGACAAGCTTATTTAAAAATGGAAATTTAAAGTTTGAAATTTTGAGAAAGAATACTGAAAACTCAAAAACACTCAGCATTTTAGTATTATAATTAAAAACCAATCTTTCATGAAAAAAGTAAAATAACTAAGAACCACACAGCATTACACAGGTAGGTAGGTAGATACAAAATTTTGTTTAAATTGAGAGAGCAGAGAATCACAGATTTTTAAGAAAACACTTGAAAAATCATATCTGAATTATTTTAAATCTAGGTTTACGTATATACAGTCAATTATTTTAAAATCTTGAAAAAATTTTTATTATAATCCTTGCCAGTACCACCAAAATATACAATTCAAGCATACCTACCTAATACAGTTACAGTTGTAGAGGATTGAGCATTTCCAAGCGGGAATGTAACAGCTTTGCATATGTATTTTCCAGAATCAGAAAATCCTATGTTATGTAGAGTAATTGTCGCATCATTAAGTGAATAGTTTTTAAATAAGACTCTTCCCTGATATTCTCCTTGAACAGAGAATCCATACTGAGGATGATGAACTGCAACAGTCTGTGAACTTTTGCCATGGATCTTCTCCCATGAAATTTGTGTTATAGTTTCATTTACTTCAATTAAACACTTCAATGAAACATTCTTTCCCCATACTGCTGTGACATGTGGCTCCACAATAATTGGCCCAGCTAAGGCACCTATGGGGGAAAAAATAGTTCTTAAAAATAGAAAAAAGTTATACTAACATATGATCATTCTCCCTCCCTGCTTGTTTCTCTCTGTCCCTCCCACTTACCCTTCTATAGATGCTCACCTGCATGTCCATGCACATTCACATACACACATACATTTATGACTAAATAACAGGAAGAGCTCAAAAGAGGTAGATGTTCCTGGGGCTGAATGTTAGACCCAAAGAGTGACTCTCAAATAAATCAAATACCTGTCAATATGTGTCGCAGTGGGAAAAGCACTACATTGGGCCGAGAATAAGCTTGGAAGGAGATCATTCCCCAGTCAAGCCTCCAGATGAGATCCCAGCCCTGACACCTCTGACTGCAGTCTTGTGAAAGACTCTGAGGCACAGAACCCAGCTGAGCCATGCATGAATTTCTGACACAAAGAGAGATAATAAATGCATGTCGTTTAAAAGCCACTGAATTTTAGAGTAATTTATAATTTGTAATAGATCACTAATACGTATCTTCTGGAGGATTCCTCTATCAAGAATCTCTATTAAAAAACTTCATTTAAGATAGATCAACTACTAGAAAACATTAATTTAAAAAATTATGTAAATGTGAAATCAATTTTTTTCTATTTCATGGATGAAGAAAAATAATTCCATAAGCAAAAGTTAAAATGAAATGACATCAAATTTCTCCCTTGTAATACTGACTTCCGTGGTCCAAATCTAAATTATTTTAGGATAAATAAAACCAATATTTATGAATACTAAAGTCAAGCAAGATGCTACTGATCGACAAGTATATTAGAACATATATATAAAGCCCTTGGAGAGTTTACGACTCATGTGTCCTGATAAAATAAATATTCAAATTCAGAAGTAAACCAGTATAAACACTCAAACATGGAAACTGTAGAAACAATACACTGTACAAATAGTATCTTTGAAATTTAAGGTCTTATTAATATTTTTAAATAAATACAAAAATGTAGAGAGTATCACTTTAAAAATAACCAAGAAAAATGTATTTAAACATGTTTAAAGAGTTCTAAACAACAACAAAAACTTCACAAATTATTTCCACTAACTCTTTTTGGGAGGAAAACAACATAAATGATATATAAAATATAACTAGGCAAGGAACTAGATATATAAAATATAACTAGGCAAGAACTAGGCAAATTATGCCATCCAAATTGTAAATGAATTTTTAAAAAGAAGTAAACAAACAAGAGAGTGAATTGTACCATTTAGGAGATGACTGAAGATGTATTACGAAAAAGGACAGACAATTCACAGTGACTATACTTAACAGCTAAGGAAGAAAAGGGTTTTTTAACCATTGCCCCAAAAAAGTACTAAGACCTCAAAATTTTACCACTGTGTTCTACCATGCTTTCAAGTATAGATAATTACTAAGTTGATATATAAATTTTATAAGTACTGTAATGTATTTTAGCAAGCTATCATAAGTCTAGTACTAAACCAGAATATACATATAAAAGGACAATTTATGAATATTAAATTTTTCATATGTTATGAAATAATACCTAGCTTTTTGTTTAAAGAAAAAGACATAATGATGAAGTAGGAAATTCCAAGAATATAAAGAGATTTTTAAACTATCACACTGAAAGCTCACATTGACTTCCTCATTTGAGGTTGAAAAGGCATTTTATAAAATTTAGCATTCATTATCTGAATTTTTAAAAAACTCTAACAACTAAGGAAAAAAGGATTTTTATAAATTTTTATTAACATATAATATGTAATATAGATTTATATATAAGTAATTTTGTACATAAAATTCATATAAATATAAATTATACAAATATATACATATAAAAATTATTTATATATAAAATAAATTTATATATAAATATAAATATGTGATATATTTTTAATTAACATACAATGTAACATATAATGCCCCATCTGTGAATCATCAGGCTTATACATTTCACAGCCCTCACCATAGCACATACCCTCTCCAATGTCCGTAACCCAACCACCCTCTCCCTATTGGAAAAAAGGATTCTTTTTTTTTTTTTTTTTAAAGATTTTATTTATTTATTTGACAGAGAGACAGATCACTAGTAGGCAGAGAGGCAGGCAGAGAGAGGAGGAAGCAGGCTCCCTGCTGAACAGAGAGCCTGATGTGGGGCTCGATCCCAGGACCTTGAGATCGTGACCAGAGCTGAAGGCAGGTCTTTAACACACTGAGCCACCGAGAAGCCCAGAAAAAAGGATTCTTAATAATAAAGTAGATTCTTCTCAAATCAGTGGCCATCATCAACACTAGAAAAAGGGGGCATTGCTATTAAAAAAGATCGAGACAAAATGGTGCAGTATCATTATCACTGTTCAAATGAAAACGGAAATTCCAGCGCAATGATGTAGAAAGAAAGAAAGAAAGAGAAAGAGGGAAGATAAAGCATTAGAAAGAAACAGACAGAATTATTATTTGAAAAACTTGTTAACTGAAAAATCTAAGGCGGCCAAGTAAAGGGTGCATATAAAATATGGGTGCATATAAAACATGCAAAATATATTCAAAATATATAATCAACATGTTAGGATAAGTGATAATCTTTACAAATTTATTACAGAAAAAACAATATCTGTAAAACATTAATATTTCAAATGCCCATGAATAAAGTTGTGAAGAACTAATAAACCTGAGCAATTGACTCGAATAAATGTAACATGTGTCATATTCCTGTAGGAAAAATTAATGCTATTTAGAAATCATATCTCCCCATACCACACAAATTCAATGCAACTGCAATGAAATTTCTGATAAAAGTTCTTGAAACAAGACTAGGAACAATAGCTAAGAAATATTTCTAAAACATCAATGGTCCAGTAGGAGGGAGGCGAAATGCTAAAGTAAAAATAATAAAAAGCTTACTATTAGTATCTGAACACAATTTAAAGTACACAAACTGACCTATAAATTTATCAGTACTATTATATATATTGTACTGATATACAACAATATTTTTCTATGAGCGGGGAAATAATGAATTAGTCAAGATGCTGAAAGGACAAGAGCTAAATTCTTGGAAATGGATCCCTGATTCACACTAAACACACACACACATGACTGAAGATCAAAATGTAAAAAACAGGCACATGTGTGCGCACATATACTGACACTAACTTTGTATATTCTGGCAAACAACATTAGTTATTCCTAGAGAGTGGGATACTGAGGATTTTGGAAAGAACTTTCAATTTTTACTTTGTGTTCCTGTTTGATGTCAAAATCATTTATAAGTAATGTTCACCATAATAGCAAATTAAAAATAAGAATAAGCAGAATTAAAATTCTCCTCAGGTGGAAATGGAAAAGAGATAGGATAAGGTGTTAGGGACTGAGTATTTGCACTTCCCCAAATTTCTTATTGCAGCCCTAATCTCTAAATTGATAATGTCTATAGATGGGGCCCTTGTGTGGTAATCAAATATATGAGGTATTGAGGGTAGAGCCCCTATGGTGACATTATGGGTCATACAAGAAAAGGAAGAAAGACAAGCTCTCTCTCTTTCTACTATGTGAGGACAAAGCAAGAAAGTGTCTGTCTTCAAGTCAAGAAGAGGGTCCTCATCAGGAATGGAATCTGCTCACACCTTGATCTTGGACTTCTCAGTTTCCAAAACTGTGAAAAAGAAGTATCTGTTGTTTAAGCCACCCAGTCCATAGTGCTTTGTTATAGCAAACTGATCACCAAGACGTTAACCTGGGAGGGATTATGCTAAATCATATCTCCTTTCAACTGGTAAGAACTATGGCCTAGTGAGCCACCATTAATGAAGGGGACTATTTGGAGACAGGAAAAAGAAAAAAAAGAATCCACTGACTCAAAAACATATTTATAACATGTAAATATATTCTACAGTATTTAAATAGGGAAATCCACTCTCAGCATAAAAGGTAGAAAAGCCACCTAGAAAAGAGTTTAATAGATTTGACCAGAAAAACTGATCCCTTAGTAAAGAGAGCTTGAGTAGATTTAAGAAACTACAAATGGCTATTTTTAGTATGTTTTTAATTTTACTCATAAATATTAACAACTATCAAGTTTTTCTTCTTCATCTTTTGTTTTAATATCTAGGAGATAATGACTAATTTTTACTTTCCAATTTTTCTACAAAATTATTCTGGGTAATTTTTGCAAAAGTAAACTTGGGAAATTTTCTATTTTCTATTGTTTCAACCCTTAAATCCCTGAAGAAGTTTTGATAATCTGGCTCTCCCTTAGATTCCATGAGCTTCTAATAATGTATCTCCTTTTTTGTGTTTTAGTCAGCCAAAGTTAAGCATCTGTTCCCTGCGAATAAGTGTATAACTTTCCAATCCTAGACAAAACCCCAAAGTTAAAAACCACTTCTAAGAAAGATTTCCCCCCCATGGAATCTTAAAACTGCGGAGAAAGAGTTTCTCCACCATGGTTCTTATCCAAAGTCACTATTCAAATGCCTCATTTCTCAAGGTCTCCAGAACACTGAGACTACCCCTACCCCTTTCTTCCCATCTTCCATATGGAGTTTGAAGGAGAGAAGTGTATCCTGAAGAAACATAAATGTTTATTTCTAAAGACCTAAATTATTTGAAGTAACTTCATCATTAGGAATGACATAAGTCTAAAATATAAAGAGGCTAAGGAACAGCAAAGACTTTATCCTTTCATATCTGGCAAGACCCTATCTGACATTGTCAGAATGTATTCCTGGCTACTGTATACTCTAGAGACCAAAGAAAAACATATCATTTGTACCATTAACTGATTAATTGTCCTTTCAGAGAGAAAGAAAAGTGTTTCCCTCCTACCTGTAGCTCCCATGAAAACACTAGATCTGTGAAAATAAAGCTGTCTGGATTTTTCATGTATATTTGAATTTATTTATTTAGAGCATACAGAGAACACAAATCATTTGGAAATATTCAAAAAACAATTGTGACAGAAAAATAAAATGTTAACGATTCATGTACTCTAACTTTTATGGGTTATTTAAAAACAAAAACAAACAAAATGACTTGACATTCATATTAGAGATCACATTAAAGTGCTAAAATCCAAGTATAAAGTGGTAACAGTTCACTGCCTCTCCCTCTCCCACTACCCCTACTTATAGTCTCTCTCTCACTGCCATCTGTCAAATAAATAAAATCTTAAAAAAAAAAAAAAATTGCTAAGGTGAATTAAAGACCGAAATAAATGGAAAGGTAAACTTTTCTCATAGGTTAAAAGACTCAATATTCTTAAAATACTAATTTTTTTCTATATTGTGCTACTGATTAAACACAATCCCAATCTGAATTCAAGCAGATTTTTATAAAAATTGACAAGCTTTTTTTCTTAAAATTCACACGGACATGCAAATACAAATTTTTGTGACTTTAGGCTGGCAAATACTTCTTAGGTATGTTACCAAAAGCACGAGTGGATTTCATCAAGTATTTTCTACTCTTCAAAACACACTCTTAAGACAAGCCATTTAATGGGGAAAAAACTTTGCAGAACATATCTGATAAAGAACTTGAAAGAATTTATATCTATAAAGAATAAAATAAAGATCTCCTAAAACTTCATAAAAAAACAAACAAGCCAATTAAAAAATGAGCAAAATATCTGAACAGACACATCACCCAACAGCACATGAATAGGTGCTCAACATCATTAGAAAATGCAAATTAATATCACAATAAGATACCACAACACTTATCCATTACAGAGGCCAAAAATCAAAAAGACTAACGATATGAAATTTTAGAATGTGAAGGTACTGAAACTCTTCTTCATTGCTGGCTGAACTGCAAAATGGTACAATCACACTGGAAGACACCAGCAGTTTCTTAAAAGTTAAATATACAAGCACCATATCATCCACCCATTTCATTCTTGTTTTCATTCACTAGAAAGGAAAACGTGTGTCTATACAAAGACCTGTACACAAACGTTCACGCAACTAACTTTCTTTAAGATTTTATTTATTTATGTAAGACAGAGAATGAGTAAGGGAGAGAGCATGAATGGGAAGGAAGGGCAGAGTCGGGGGGAGACACAGACTTCCTTCTCGGCAGGGAGACTGACTCAGGGCTGGATCCCAGATCCCCGGGATAACAACCTGAGCTGAAGGCAGATGCTTAACCAACTGAGCCACCCACGTGCCCCCAAAGCAACTTTATTCTTAATAGCCAAAAACTGGACCAACCCAAATGTCCATCAGCAAGTGACTGAAGAAACAAATTGTAGTACAGCCTTACAATAAAATATTATTCACCAACAAAGGGGAAAAACCAAATAGAAACAGAGGGGATTATCTTCAACTTGAGAAAGAACACCTATTTTTTAAAAACCTACAGTTAACATTATACTAATGCCAAGAAACTAGCTGCTTTCCCAATCAGATCAGGAACAAGGCAAGGATGCCCCCCTCTGTTGACCTTTTCAGCATTATCCTAGAAATTTAACATAATTTCTAGTATATAAATTCTAGTATAATTTCTTACATTCTAGCTAATGTAAGAAAGGGAAATAAAACATAAAGTGATTGGGAGAGAAGAAATAAAACTTTGTTCACAGATGACATGACTGTCTACATAGAAAATCAGAAAGAAATGACCAAGAAAACCTCTTCAAACTAATAAGCAGTTATAGCAAAGCTTAGGATAAAATTACCTTCTTATATGCTAGCAATGAAAAGTGGAATTTCAAATTAAAACACAATATCATTTATATTAATACCCCAAAAATGAAATATTTAGATATAAATCTTAACAAAATATATATAAGATCCGTGTAAGGAAAACTACAAAACTGATCAAAGTTATCAAAGAAGAACTAAATAAATGTAAACATATTCCATATTCATGGATAGGAAGACTCAGTATTGTCAAGATGTCAGTTCTTCCCACTTAATCTATGCATTCAACGTACTCTCGGGCAAATCCCAGCAAGCTACTTCATGGATAGCAACACACTGATTCCTGGAAAAAGGGAAGACCCAGAATAGCAAACACAATATTGAAAAAGAACAAAGCCAGAAGACTATCACCACATGACTTCAAGATGTAGTATAAAGCTGTAATAACCGAAAAAGTGTGGCACTAGTGAAAGAATAGACAAATAGGTCAAAAGAACAGAATAGAGAGCCCAGCAATAGAGGACTACAGTCAATATATTCAGATAAAGGAGAAAAGGCAATATAATAGAGCAAAGGGAATATTCTCAACAAATGCTGCTGGAACAAATGGACATCCACATGCAAAAACAGGAATCTAGACCAACCTTATACCCTTCATTAACTCAAAATGGGTCACAAACGTAAATGTAACATGCAAAACTATAAAATTCCTAGAATACAAACACAGGAAGAAACCTAGATGATATTGGGGGTGGTGATCATTTTTTAGACATGACAACAAAGACATGATCCAAGAAATAAAGGACAAACTGGGCATCATCAAAATAAAAATTTCTGTTCTGCAAATAACACTACCAAGAGAATGAGAAGACAAGTCACAAACTGGGAGAATAGGTATGTGTGCAAAAAGAAAATTGTAATAAAGGGCTAATATTCAAATTAGAGAACTTTTAAAACTCAACAGTAAGAAAAAAAAAATTGAAAAATGACCCAATCACCTTAATAGACCCTTAACAAAGAGATACAGATGGCAAAGAAGCATATGAAAAGATGCTCAACATCATATTATTAAATAACTGCAAATTAAAACAACAACTAGATAATCACCACACACCTATTAGAATGGCTAAAATTTAAACACCGCCAATACCAAATGCTCACAAAGTTATGGAGCAACAGGAACTACCATTTATTACTGGTAGAAATGAAAAATAGTATAGCCACTATGGAAGACAGCCTGGCAGTTTCTTAGAAAATTAGATATACTCAAACCAACAACTGTATTCCTTTGTCTCTACCCAAACAAGTAGAAAACTTATGTCTACATAGAAACCTATACATGGATGTTTATGGCAACTTTATTCAGAATTGACAAAAGTTGGAAGCAACCAAGGTGTCCTTCAGTAGATGAATGAATAAACTGCGGTATATCTGGACAATGGAATATTAGTCAGCACTAAAAAGAAATGAGGTATGAAGCCACAAAAGCCATGGAGGAACTTTAAATGTATAAAGTTAAAAAAAGCCAATCTGTAAAGGCCATATACTGAATGATTCCAATTATGCGGTATGTTGGAAATGGCTAAACTATGGAGACCGTAAAAAGATCAGTGGTTGCCGGGAGTGAAGGGAGGGGGGGAAATGAATAGCTGTAAAATATCAAGAATTTGTAGGGGAGTAAAACGCATAATACTATAATGTTGAATCCATGTCATAAATTTGTCAAAACCCGTGGAATGTACAATACCAAGAGGGAACCCTAATGTAAACTATGGCCTTTGGGTGATGATTAAGTGTAAAATCAGTTCACCAATTTTAATAAATGTGTCAGTCTTATAGAAGATGCTGATGGGGGTTGCTGAAGGGAAGGGTAACTAGAGTGCCTATGGGAACTCTCTGTCCATTCAATTTTGCTATGAAGTAAAACTACTCTTAAAAGGTGAAGTGTATTATAAATTTTAAAAAGGAGTACTTATATAACCAAATACTACCCACAATAAAAGGAAATAAACTGACAGATGCAACACTATGGTTAAATTTCAAAGTAATTATGCTTAAAGAAGAAAGTAAGAGTACACAAAGTATAATTCCATTTATATAAAATTTCTAGAAAATGCTAACTACTTTACAGTGACAAAAAACAGGTGCTTGCTTAGGGGAAGGAGGACAGGCAGGGATGGGACAGATGATTTACAAACACAAGGAAACTTTTGAGAATGACAGATAATATTCACTATCTTCAAGGTAGTGACGTTTTAACAGGCAACGTCTTTGTTAAAACTTATCAAATTGTAAACCATTAAGTAGGTGCAGCCTATTATATGTTACTTATACGCAATAAGGCTGTTTTATATAAAAATGAGACTAGGAGAGAAATTGGAGAACATTTTGTATATAGATAACTTAAGATAATCATCTTAAGTTATTTTACTATAAAGACAGAGATTGGTCAGTAGCTCAAGAGAGATGATGCATCAGGAAAAGTCTTTTCTTAATGAGAAATATTATAGTGTATTTTCACGCTGACTGAAATGACTGAAAGGAAAATTTATGAGACAAGAGAAGGCACAGTTGTTAAAAGTGGTTATCTTTTAGAAAAGAGTGTGGGATAGGACTCAGGGATATTAAGCCACTGACTGTACCTTAGTTGTAGCTGGCAATCTACCTTTACAGATGGGTAGGTATGGTAGTGAAAGTTCTTTTCTGACTACTTCCATTTACTCTTTAAAACAGAAAGCAGGGATTTCATATGAGAATAATAAGAGAGGATGTCTAGAGGCTTAAAAAGAAGGTATAAAACAGCTGTGGGGAAAGAGTCAATAGAATGAAGTAGTATTCAAAGTGTGACATTTGAGAGTCCCCAAGACCTTTTCAGATGGTTAATAAAATCAAAACTCAGGTCACAAGTCATTCCAGGTAACTATCATTTTTCATTTCTTTCTGTCAAGAGTATACCATATACATTCCAGAACATAGGAAATTCAGCAGGTTAACTACAGAAGCAGGTATGAAAATCCAGTTGTTACTAAGATAGATGTTAAAAACATTTGCAAAATAAAGAAGTACACTACTCTCATCACTATTTTTAATAAAAATTATTCATCAAAATATTTATTAACATATAATGATTATTTTTGAAGGAATTAAAACATTTTAAAATTACTGTTTGAATTTTTAATCAAGTAAATACTGGCAGATAAGAGCCACACTAACAAAAGCCTGCTGTAGTCCTCGATAATTTTTTTAAGAGTAGGGGGAAAAAAAAAAAAAAAAACACTGACTAGGAAAATGTAGTTTTCAGGGTAGTACCAAGAATCACCTGCAGTTACTACTCTTGAATTATAGTGACATCCAATAGCATTCAGCTGCCTGACTGGAGGCCTGGAAGTGGAAAACAGTATGCAAGATTTAACCTAGGTTGAGAGTTTTACCAGGCTAGCAGAGACAAAAGATGAAAAACGGGTTGATGGTACAAAGAAATAAGTTCAGTGATAGACCATATACTTTCAGCTCCTCAAGAAGGGAAGAAAAGGAATTAGGATCAAAGAATTATACAAACCAATGTAGCTAAAGATTATCAGAATTAAAGTTCTAAGCAAAGTAAGGTGAATAATGTGAGACAGTGGGGAAATCAATTTCTCTGAAATTCAGTTTTCACATTAATAAAACGTCTCACCACCTTACAGTTGTACATTCCTGAAAATTGTCAGTTTTTACATACCATTTTGTTGGATTTTCATTTTACCATTTCATTTGATCCCCACACGATATCCCTCTCCCTCCAAAAAGCACATTGTGAGGTAGATAGGTAATTTTTTCCCCATATGACACATCAAGAAAAAGAAGAAGAAAAAAAACCTTAATGAGGGTCATACAAATAGTAAGAGACAGTGCCATCTAACATCATAGAATCAGGAAAAGCTTTGCAAGAAGCGGAATCCAAGATTTTCATGGCTAGGAAGGCCGATGCAGGTTAATAACAGATCCAGTGTTACACGAAAATACAGAAAATAAGATTGGAAGGTTGAATCCAAAATGAGTAAAGGGCAGTAATCAGAAATGACACAGCAGAGAATAAACTAAAACTAAAACTTCTAATTATGCTTTGGCACAGTGTTTAACAATTCCTAGAATAGCTCAATTACTGCATTGAACTAATAACTACAGTACTGAATAGTATAGCTATACAACATTTGTTACATGAGGTACCTTTCTAGAATGGAAGTCTAATAAAAGTTAACTTCTGACTACAGATCTGAGTTTTCTATAAAACACAACAAAAAAATGAGCCAAAAAGGATTAAATAGAATTTACATGTAACCAAACAGGGAATAACAGATGCAAGAGATAGCAAACTTCTACTAAAATATTCCCATATGTTAACACTAACTATAAATTTTATCCTATTGTATCATATCATCTTATCTGGAAGTAGTAATTTCAGCCTTTACAAAATGCTCTAAAGTGTTGTTTCCACCATCTACTATCAATCACTACCTTTCAATTTCAAATAAAGAAAATATCTTGATTTAACCAACATAAAGGTTCTCTTTAGTTATTATGCTTAAAAGCACAGTTTCTTCATATTTTCAGAACAGAAGCACAAAATCTTAGACCTGGAAGAGAACTTAGAGAGCATCTGATCTAATATAATTTTATAGAGACATTTGATGTGATTTGCCCTTAACATACAGCTAGTGGCAAAAGAGAGACAAGAAGTCTACTGGTTTCAAAAAGTAATCATTCCAACTCCATCATGCTGAGCACATTATAAATAAATTCTAAACGTTTCAGAGAAAGAATATTTAGAAAGGCTATTAGTGGGGACATTCAAAAGTTCATTGATTTCCAAAATAAATCTGTAGTTCTTTAATCAGTGCTAATCCCAACAGAGGTGAAATGCTCCTGGGAGAATGGATTTTTCACAACAATTACTAAGAATTTGCTCTTTCAATCCTATTGCAAACTGTGAAATTGTGGCAATTTTCAAACACTAATGAAATTACAAGTTTTAATCCTAATAACATGTATTTCCCCAAATACTACAGTAAGTATATTAATTTAAGCTTTAGTTATTCCAGCATCAAAATTCATAATCAGCATTAAGCAATTTTTCAACCGAAAGAATTGTTCAGCCATACTAATGAATTTGTTTCTGATCCTTTAGTTCACTTTAACCTTATAAGTGATACATAAAAACAGAAGACCTATTATTGAATACATACTCTCAGATGAAGTAAACACCTGTTTTGTAAAGAACAGATACTTAAAAGACACTGATCTATTTTCAATTCTCATAAAGGACAGCCTTCTATACAGGACCCAAGTAAAAATTTATACATTTATACAACATGCATTAATAATCCAGAAATCTCAAATTTACTGTTTTATTTTAAAAAGACATCTCTAAACAAGTACATGGAGGCTATGGTTCAGTAGAGTATGATACTTCTCAGATGTGAGAACTGAGACTTAAATGGTGAATGATAAGAGGGTAGAACAAAAAAGGAAGAACTTTGGAGGCAGACTAACTTAGATTCAAGAACACACAGATGTCTAAATTTTTATCGGTGTGACCCTGGGTACTCGACAGCCTATTTCATCACCTATAAAATGGGACTATTCTCACCTAATTAACAAGGTTTTACTAATTTTTTTTTTTAATTCAAAGCATGGGAGTATGCACTGATTAAACACCAAAGGAAACTGCTAGAATTGTTTTAGGTCCAGTTAAAGCTAACACCTAATTCTATAGTAGCACCATATACAAGCATGGTTGTATAACTTTTTTTTTCTCCCCAAGGACCTTTAGTAGTTGAGAGGTAAGCATAAAACATCTGTATACCTGTACTGATTTAGAGTTAAGATTTTACAAGGCTGGTGGTAAGTGAAAAATATTGGGTCAAAGGATTAGATACTATAGGACAAGTCTAGGTTGAAAAAGGAAGTGAGCTAATATTGACCAAAATACAATAGGTATGGCATATAGTAAGAGTTCAAATATTTACTGAGTTTCATTTACTGAGTATTAAGTACTAGGTACTATCAGGTAGAAAATAGTATACCTTGAGATTTCCAAGAGCTAAGAATCTAGAAGAGTAAATAATGTTTCTAAGGCAATGGTTATTATGGGTAGAGCAATCACAGAATTTGTTATCTGAGCCAGAACATAAATTTTTTAAAGTGAAAGGGAAGTGAAAGAGCACCACTGATAGATAATTACGTCAGAATATCAGTTACCTAGACATTCCAGACAAAATGGGATATATCACATTTATGGGAGCCACCCCAGTCAAGCAAGGGTGGCAATGCATACTAACTTGGGAGAACGCATGAGAGACATGTGTACAGTAAGAAAAGCTCCATCTAAAAAGGGAGATTTTCTTTTAGCTAAGCCTAAACTAGTAATCCTAATTTTATTTCAGTAAATTTGTCGGAGAATAGTGGGATTTAAACTGGATCTTAGGCAAGGTGAGTTTTTCCAAGCAGAGAAAGGGCACTTAAGAAAACAAAAATAAAAAGACTCACAGAAACAGAAAATGCAAGAAGAGTCTGGGAAACCAGAAAAATCCAGGTATTGGTAAAAATAAAAATAAAAAAATAACAGAGATGAAGCCAGAAAGACAAATTCTTAACTCAGTTTATTTGTGCATCCACCTTGATCACTAATACTTTGAAACCTACCTGTATTGACCAGTCTTCATGCTGAAGAAGACCATGGAGGAAGAACATTCCTTACCCTTCAGAAAGCTTAGAGCCAAATCAGAGAAAGTATAAAGCAGGAGGAAAAAAAGAAGTAACACTATAGAGTGAAAATTTAGGATGCCAAAATACGAGCATCCTAAAATTCATCTAGCAAAAATTCACATATTATAGTGGAGAAAAAAAGCACAGATACAGAAAGAGCAATTAGGAATGTAAAGCTCTAATTATGACCTTATTTGAAAGAAGGTTCTCTGCAGATATAATTAAAAATCTTGGGTTAAGAACATCCTGGATTATCCAAGTGGGCTCTAAATCCAATGACAAGTAACCTTATTAGTAACAAACATGGAAAAGACACTAGCAAAGACCATGTTAAAACAGAGGCAGAGACTGGAGTTACGCAGCCATGGAATGTCTGTGGCCACCAGAAGGTGGGAGAAGCAAGGAAAAGAATCTCTCCTAGAGCTTTCTGGAGGGAATGTGGCCCTGCAGACACCTGTAGGGTGGACTTCTGTACTCCAGAACTATGAGAGAAGAAATATGTTGTTTTAATCCACCAAGTTTATGATAATTTGTGATGGCAGCCCTAGGAAACTATCATGGGAAGCCACGGCACTAAACTAAGCATGAGATATAAATGCCCAGAACAAAAGTAGTAACAATACAGATGCAAACAGAAAAGATGTTCAGACTTACAGGGGAAAAGTACAAAAGAGAGAGCTTAGAACTTTTATCAGAGCAGCTCTACTCTTACACATGTAAAATTGTTGAAGGGGAAAGAAAATGGAAAAAGTAAAGGAGCTGAATATTACCAGACTATATGTCTATAATCATTTTCACCGCCGTTTGATTTGGTCCTTCTGCATTCTGGTCAAAAGATGGACAAAACAAAATCCCCAAGATTTATACTATAAGCCTGCCACCCACCATACTCTCTCTTCCATCCCAATCTCCATAAAAATTATCTCAGCAGCAAATATTGAATCTAGTTAAGCGCCTTATATACCATCATATATAACAAGCAATCTCAAAAAAAGCAGTTTTTAAGTCACTTTTTTCCCACTGCCACCAAGATGCAGATCTTTTCCACCTCAAAAATGGGTTACTAGTGGCCTATATATATATATATGCAAACGTGGTTATTATTCCTGGTGGCATGACTGAAAATAGGCAAACCTACAACCTATGACCTTAAAGCAAGAATGAGCTTATCTTTCCAGTAAAATCAGGATAGCTTCAGAATGAAAACTTGCAGAATGGATATTAGAGGCTTATAAGAAAACTCTCAGAGATAAAGGTCTGTACGAGTTAACATAGTGAGCCTAAACTGCTATCCTTAGAAAGGCCTTCATGTAAGGATGGCCGCTGACTAATGGTGGGTAACTTAAAAGATCTGAGGAAAGTTCTCACCATTAATTGGTAATGATGGCTCACTGCACCCCAACTGTTTTGTACAAACAATAAGTTTATGATAAACACCTACTTTCCTTCTAAGAATCTGGAATTTAGACATGTCCTCGGCCTACATGATCAATCTCCAACAAAAATTCTGTTCTTGGGAGTTTCTAATGAGCTTCTATGGCTAGCAACATTTCACCCATCTTGTTACAAATCATTCTTGGGGGAATTAAGTATATGCTGTTTTGACTCACCAGGAGAGGACTCTGGAAACTTGTGCCTGATTTTTCCCAGACTTTACACATGACCTTTTGCTTAGTGTGGGAGCTTTTACCATAATAAATCATAACCTTGAGTACAAATATATGCTTAGTCCTATGAGTCTTCTTAGAGAATTACTGAATCTAAGGGTGGTCTTGTAACTCTACAACACATCTTTTTTTGACGTATTATTGACATACAGTAATATATTAGTTTCAGGTGTACAATACAGTCGTTTGACATACATTACAAAATGCTCACCATGGTAAGTGTTACCAAGCTGTCATTATATAAAGTTATCAAAATACCATTAACTATATTCCCTATGCTACAAACACATCTTTTAAAAAAGAGTGTCAAAGAGCTCTTCACAGCACAGGGGGAAAAACAATATAAAGAAGGACTCTGAATTTGAAGACTAGAAATACTTTAACCATTTTTCCACTTACATTTTATTTTTCATGGATGTACACAAGTTATGATTATTTCTAAAAATCCATGAATATAATACTGGTAAGTATGAAATAAAAGTCCAATAAATATAAAATAAGTCAATACACATAAAGTAAAAACTCCAGGTGATAGGAAAGTACTGTCAGGTTGTTTTTTTCTTCCTTAATGGTATATAAAATAAGTGTCTCTCTTAATCAGTGACCGCTGACATTTGATGAAATGTGATAACTGTCAAAATTTGATATGTTAAAGCAGTAAATCAGCATCTGCAGAATAAGTATCATACATAAGTCAGAAGTTCATGAAAATTATAACACTTAAAAAATAAGACTAGTAGAAATTTTTAAAGAACTACATTTATATTGTTTCATTTCATATGCTTTCTAAATATTTAATTAAAATGTTTTATTTACATGAATGTATAGTTCTCAAAATTTCTAGAAAAGCACTAACATAGAAACGTTTCATTTAATTTGGCTTAAAAGGACAACAAAACACATATTTATCTTCTAATCTCATGTACCTTAAAGTGCCTTTATACTATGGAGACGAATGTGTTATCAATTTTTTTTCTGTCAACTCCAAATGCACCATCTATATATGCTGATAAACAGAACTCCTTTAAGTACTTCTCCTTTCATGTAAATATGGTATTAAGCTTTCTCAGAAGATGGCATTATAGGAATTCTGCAGGAGGGAGAGGCTCTCCTGGCATGTCCAATGCAGATCTGAAGTGAAAAGCATGAGTTTGAGAATAGTGGGAAGACCCAGCCCCAGCCATGTGTCCAGAACCCTGTCCCCCTACAAACTGCAGTCTCAGCCAGGCAATCATCATTCCTCGGTCCTCTTAATGTAGAAATCAGAGACTCCACGCCGCCCAAATGTTCTCAAAAGTCTACTGCCCCACTAGCACCAGAACTTTCACTACACACTCACATCACCACTTTCACTCCCAGAAAAGAGCTTATTCCTTGCCTAATAATTCCATACAAGCTCCAGCCTTCTTTACTACCAGGTGTCATGAACTATACCTTCTCAATGAAAGTCTGAGTCCCTTTCAAGTTTGTCCTTTCTCGAGGACAGTCCCTCACAGCCTTCCCATACAATACAGTCTCCTTATAACTGTATAGTTTATTTTTTTTAATCAAAGTTAAATAATTCTTTAAGTTAAACTTTCCCTAACTTATTGTGTAGTTTCTGGCATGAATGCTGAAACTGACAAGGTTACCTTAAACTTACATGGAAATTAAAGTGAGTAGGAATAGCCAATGCCCTCCCCCCAAAAATGAACAAATTTGGAAGACTAACACCTTCTAAATTTCAAGACCCTGCAAAACTATATAGTAACGAAAAACATGTGGTAAAACTATATACAGTAATCAGAACTGTGTGAAACTAGCCTCAGACAGATATAGAGATCAACAGAATAGTATGGAGAGTTCAGTAATAAGTTTATTACATTTAAGGTCAACTGATTTTCAATAAGGGTCCCTGTACAATTCAATGGGGGAAGAATGATCTTTCAACAAAAGTCCTGAGACAACTAAATATCCATATAAAAAAGCCCCAGTATACATAAAAATTAACACAAAACAGATCATAGACATAAATGTAAGAGCAAAAACTATAAAACTCCTATAATATAGTAGCGAATTTTCACAAGCCTATGTTAGGCAAAACCTTTCTAGTTAGATAGGACACCAAAAGCACAAGCAACAAAAGGATAAAGAAAGGAAATAAACTGGACTTAATTAAAAACAAAAACTTTTATGTTTAAGTGGACAACATCAAGAGAGTAAAAATAAAGCCTACGGACTGGAAGAAAAAATGGCTGGTTGTAGATCAAAGGTATTTGTACCTAGAATATAAAAAGAACCCTTATAACTCAATAGTAAAACCACACACAATCCAACTGAGAAATGAGTAAAGGATCTAACTAGACATGTCTTGAAAGAAGATACACAACTGGCCAATAAGCACATTAAAATGTGCTCAACATCATTAGCCATTAGGGAAATGTGAATTAAAACAACAATGACTTACCACCTCATACCCACTATAATGGCTACAATCAAAAAGTCAGATAGGGGCATGTGGATGGCTCAGTGAGTTAAGGTACTGACTTGGGCTCCAGTTATAACCGGAATGAGCCAACACCTGGCTCTGTGCTCAGCAGGAAGTGTGCTTGTCCCTCTCCCTCTGCCCAGCATCTGCTTGTGCTCACTTTCTCTTTAAAATAAAAAAATAAAAATAAAAAAGCCAAATAATAAGACGTGTTTGTTAAGGACCTGGAAGAGCCCCTACAATGCTAGTATGAATGTACTGCAGTATAACCATTTTGGAAAACAAATTGGCAATTCCTCAAAAGGTTACGGTTACCACCGTTCCACTCCTAAGTAAATACCGAAGTGAAATAAAAATGTATGTTAATACAAAAATTAATAAATGAATGCATATAGCAACACTATTCATAATAGCCAAAAAGCATAAATAATGCAAATGTCCATCAACTGATGAATAAATAAAATGTGATACATCCACACAATGGATTATGTGGCAATAAAAAAGAATAAAGTACCAACATATGTATTATATGGATGAACCTTCAAATCGTTATGCTAAATGAAATAAATCAGACATATTAGACTGCATATTATATGACATCTACAGGAAATGTATTAAGAGGCAAATCTATGAAAATATAAGGTATATTAATGATTGCCCAGTACTGGGAGGGGTGAGGATAAATGGAAGAATGACTGCTTTGGCGGGGAGCGGACAGTGATGAAAATGTTCTAAAAGTGAATGATTATGGTTGTACACCTCTGAATATACTAAAAACCCATGAATTATGCTCTTTAAATTAGTGAAGTGTATGGTATGTGAACTATATCAATAAAGCTATTATATGTTCTAAGAGAAACTTCAGGCAAAAAAAATTTAAAAAGAAATTAAGGAGATTCTCACTAAAGAAAATACAAAGGATGTTCTTCAGGCAGAAGTAAAAGGATTCCAGATGGAAACTACAAGTTTCAAAGAAAAAGAACTATAGAAAAAGTAAACATACTGCAAAAACTAAATAAACACCTACTGCATAAAACAATGTCTTAAAGGATATACACAGACACAGATGCTAGCACTAATAGCAAAATAAGGATAGAGTTAAAGAGTTTGACGTTTTCCTGTGTTGTCTAAAAAGGAATAATATATTATACATACTAATTTTATTGAGCTTTAATAAAATCAAGAACATATTTTATAATCTCTAGCTACTGAATGAACAGTAAAAACCTACAAAACAATTTAATAAAGGGGAAAACAGAATGAAAAGTAATATAATGGAAAGAAACGAATAAACAAATAAAGAACATATGCACAAGTAGAAATTAAAATGTAACATAACAGGTTTAAGCCCAAATATGTAACTGATTAATTATAAATAACTAAATATGCCAAATAAAAGACAAAGCTTAGCAGCTTTGATATAAACAATTAAATGCTGCTTACAAAGGATACACCTTAAATTTAAGAGTGCAGGAAGGTTGAAAGTAAAGGCTGGGGAAAAGAGAAAATGTGAACACTAACCAAAATAAACCTAATGTAGCTATACTAAAATCAAACAAAGTACACTTTAAGAAAAGAAGTATTACAAGAGATAGTGGGCCATTTAATAATGATAAAAGGGTCAGGTGCCAAAAGGTAGAACAATTCCAAATTTAATTGTACTTTATAATTCAGCCTCAAAGTATACATAGCAAAACTTCACAGAATGTATAGAAATAAAGAAAGACAAATCCACATCATGGAATATCATTCTAACACACCTCACAGTAATTAACTGAAAAAGTAGGGGGAAAATATCAAAAGGGATAAAGATTGAACAATGCAACCAACTTGACTTAATTGATATATAACACACAGAGAAAACAAATAACTGAACAAGCACAATGTACATTCTTTTCAATTATACAAGGAATTTCAACATTGACCTAATGTTGTGCCCAAAGACTGAAATCAGACACAAGTTGACACAATGTAATTAAGCTAAAAATAAAAAACTAGGGGCACTAAAATATCTTCATGTTCAGTTACATAATATATATTTTTAAAGGTTTTATTTATTTCAGAAAGAGAGAGCTAAGTGCCCACACAAGCGGGGGTGGGGGGGGTGAGGGACAGAGGAGAAGGGAGATGAAGAGAATCTCTCAAGCAGACTCCAAGCTGAGTGCGGAGCCTAACTCAGGGCCTGACACCCGCTTGATCTCATAACCCTGAGATCATGACCTGAACTGAAACCAAGAGGTGGATGCTCAACTAACTGAGCTACCCAGGTGCCCCAGTGATAATTTTGAAATAACCCAAGACTCAAAAATGATGGAAATTTTATATATATATATATATATATATATATGCATACAATGACACAAAATCATGACTAAAGGGGAAAAAATAGGCTCAGGTGTATATATAAGAAAAAAGAAAGGCTGCAGATCGATAATCATTCAAGTCAAGAAGCGGAAAAGTAATAGGAAATAAACCCTCCCAAAAAAGGAGAAGAAACTATGGAACAGAAAATAATGAAATAGAAAAAAAAAAACAAAACACCTTAAAATAGAGAAGATCAACAAATCAAAGGTGAGTTCTTCGGTTAAGTCTAATAAAATTGATAAAACTCCCTACAAGACTGATGCAGAAACTAAACTGACACAAATTACAAGTAAGAGGAATGAAAAGGGGGCACATCACTGCAGATTCTTCAGATATTCAAAAAAAAATAAAAAAGGTAATAAGAGGACATTAAAAAAACTTCATGTCAGGGCTCCTGGTTGGCTCAGCAGGTTAAGCCTCTGCCTTCGGTTCAGGTCATGATCTCAGAGTCCTGGCATTGAGCCCCGCACTGGGCTCTCTGTTTGGCAGGGAGCCTGTTTCTGCCCCCCTCCCCTGCCTGCCTCTCTACCTGCTTGTGATCACTGTCAAATAAATAAATAAAATCTTTTTAAAAAAATTATTAAAAAAAAAAAGCTTCATGTCATTAGATCTGAAAGCACAAAATGGATAAATACCTACAAAAACAGAATGGTCCTAAGTGACACAGATTAAAGAAAATCTAGTTTTTTTGAGCCCAGAATAACCTTGATACCAAAACTTGGCAAGATCATTAGAAAGGACTATTCCAGCACAATTGATAAAGATGAAGAAAATACCAGTCAACTGACTCCAGTGATATAATAAGAGATATACTCATCAAAGCCAAACTGTGATTATTCCAGAAACACAAAGACAGTTTAACATTTTCTTAAAATGGAATTTAACACATTATTTAAAAGGTGGGGGGAGGGACACCTGGGTGGCTCAGTGGGTTAAGCCTCTGCTTTCAGCTCAGGTCATGGTCTCAGGGTCCTGGGATCAAGCCCTGCACCAGGCTCTCTGCTCAGCGGAGCCTGCTTCCCCCCTTCTCTCTCTGCCTACTTGTGATCTCTGTCTGTAAAATAAATAAATAAATCTTTAAAAAAAGGGGGAGGACAGGAAATTCATCTAATCACCTCAAATTTAAGACACTGTATTTGCGGGGCACCTGGGTTGCTCAGTCATTAAGCATCTGCCTTTGGCTCAGGTCATGATCCCAGGTTCTGGGACGGAGCCCCACATGGGGCTCCCTGCTCCATGGGGGCCCTACTTCTCCCTCTCCCACTCCCTCTGCTGTGTTCCCTCTCTCACTGTGTCTCTGTCAAATAAAATCTTTTTTAAAATTTTAAAAAAAGATATAGTATTTGATAAAATTAAACATCATTCATGATAAAATTTCTTAGTAAACCAGGAATAGAAACTTTCCTAATCTGATAAGGATTCTATTAAAAAAAAGTATAAGGATTGGAGAGAAATAAGGCTTTCATTTTTCACAGATGGCATGATGTGTGATGGAGAATCCAAAAGATTGGACAAAGTATTAGAAATAAATGAATTTAGCAAGGTCTCTCAATATAAGTTCATGATAGCTAAATCATCAGATTTTTATATGCCTGTAAATAATGAGTAATATTTTTCTTTTTATTTTTTGTTAAGTATTACTTGCTTATTTATTATTGTTTGTTTTTATTAAGTATTATTTGTTTATTGTATTATTTGTTTCAGGGGTACAGGTCTGTGATTCATCAGTCTTACACAATTCACAGCATTCACCATAGCACATACCATCCCCACTGTCCATCACCCAGCCATTCCATCCCTTGTAAATCCCTCCACTCCAGCAACCCTCAGTCTGTTTCCGGAGATTAAGAGTCTCTTATGGTTTGTCTCCCTCCCTGGTTTCATCTTGTTTAATTTTTTCCTCTCTTCCCCTGATCCTCTGCCTTATTTCTCAAATTCCACATATCAGTAAAATCATATGATAATTGCCTTCTCTGATTAACTTATTTCACTTAGCATAATACCTTCTAGTTCCATCCACGTTGTTGCAAATGGCAAGATTTGAATTTTTGATGGCTGTATAATATTCCATTGTAGATAGATACCATATCTTTTTTACCCACTCATCTGTCGACGGACATCTAGGCTCTTTCCATAGTTTGGCTATCGTGGATATTGCCGCTATAAACATTGGGGTGCATGTGGCCCTTTGGATCACTACATTTGTATCTTTGGGGTAAATACGCAGTAGTGAGATTGCTGGGTCATAGGATAGCTCTATTTTCAACTTTTTGAGGAACCTCCACTCTGTTTTCCAGAGTGGCTGCACCAGCAGTGCAGGAGGGTTCCCCTTTCTCCACATCCTTACCAACATCTGTCATTTCCTGACCTATTAATTTTAGCCATTCTGACTGGTGGGGGTGGGGGGAGGGGAAGGGAGATGGAGAAAATCTCTCAAGCAAAAAACTTATTCAACAAAAACATGCATAAAATGATCCAGCAATTAACCACTAAAAGAAAGGTATGTGATGTTCATAGCAGTACTTTTCAAAAAAGCCTCAAAGCAAAAACATCCCAAACGTCTGTCCAACATTAAAACTGATAAATTATGGATCAGCAATGGACAGAATACTGCACAGTGGTACTAAAATAATGCTACATTTAACAACACGAATGAATCTCACAACATCAACAAAAAAGTATTATATAAAGTTCAAAAACAGATAACAGTAATTTATGGTGTGAGAGGTCACAATTGCAGTTTTCACTGGGAAAACAGAGATTTGTGACTGGACAGAGTGTAAGAGTATAAGGGGGCTTCTGGAGTGCAAGTAAAGATTTATTTCTCAACCAGGGTGATAGTTTCATGGACATGCTCACTTTGCAACCGTTCATCCAACTGCACAATTACAATGAATACTTTTCTACTTATGTATGTCAATAAAATGTTTTAGTATTTCATTATTCTATGTTTCCAGCCTTGTTCACAAACTAATACCTCACATCTTCTAATGCTATGTTCACTTGGCACTTTGATTCAAATCAAGCCTCAAAATCTCAGTTAACACAGTCAAAACCAAAATCATTACTGCTTTGTCACAAGTTGAGTTATGTTCCCCTTAAGAGGAGGTGAACCATGAGAGACTATGGACTCTGAAAAACAATCTGAGGGGTTTGAAGTGGCGGGGGGTGGGAGGTTGGGGTACCAGGTGGTGGGTATTATAGAGGGCACGGCTTGCATGGAGCACTGGGTGTGGTGAAAAAATAATGAATACTCTTTTTTTCTGAAAATAAATAAATTGAAAAAAAAAAAAAAAGATACACTGTAACCCTTAAGTCCAAGTACCTGTGAATGTGACTTTGGAACCAAGGTTCCAAAGACCTTGGAAATATGGTCTTTGCATAGGTAATTAAAATGGAAGTTAAGATAAGGTCTTATTGGAGGAGGGTGGGCTTAATCCAATGTGACTATCTTTATACAAAAAGCAAAATGCCATGACAACAAAAAAAGAGACTGTAGTAACGAAACCCATGGAAAGCCAAAGATTGATGGCCACCATCAGAAACTAGGATGGGACAAAAAAGAGTTCTACCCAGAGTCTCAGAGGAAATGTGGTCCTTCTGACACCTTGATTTCAGACTTTTTAGGCTCCAGAACTGTGAGAGAATAAATTTCTGCTGTTGTAAGCCACCCAGTTTGTGATATTTTCTTGTGGCAGTCCTAAGAAACTAATAAACCCTTCCATGTAGTATCTTAATTCTTACCTCAACCTCCCTTCCAGCAATATTTAAACGATTCTCCCATCTGTCTAATATGCAAACTCCAAATGCACTCTTCATATACTGGGATCATCAATACATATTATTTTGTCTTTTAATTATCTATTTTTTTAAACTTTTCCCTTTCATTTCTACCACTGACATCCTAATTCAGGCCTTAATACCTCCACAACTAGACAATCCCATTTATAATAAGTAAATATTGCTTCAATACTACATTCCTGTGTCTTTTTTTCTGCTCCCAAACTTTCAGTAACAATTACATCATATTCAAAAGGTACTCGGCACTCTGGCTCTATTCTACTTTCGTCAATATATAAATACAATTGGTCCTCAAGAACACATTTTTAAGATTTTATTTATTTGAAAGTGAGAGAGCACAAGCAGGGGGAGTGGCAGAGGAAGAGGGAGAAGACGACTTCCTACTGAGCCGGGAGCCTGATGTGGGGCTTGATCCCAAGACCCTAAGATCATGAACTGAGCCAAAGGCAGACACTTAAACAACTGAGCCACCCAGGTACCCTCACATTTTACTCTATCAGCTAGCTTTTCTCAGTACCTAGAATAATTCTAGTAGACACAGTGCTCAACTAAATGCCAACCACCAACATAAACTTATTACTACCTCTACATCATTGTATTTTATAAGTTCATGTTATGCTAACTCATGCTTTCAAATACTGACCCATTATTTTATTCATTCTTAGTTAATATCTTATTTCATTTTTGCCCCCAAAATTCTATTAAGTCCCAGATTACCCTACACTCACTTATTCTCAAAATATATCATTTATAACATGAAGATCCAAGCCTTGCCACAACCTCCCTTTCCTAGACCTTGACATGTCTTTGTATCTTCACCCACCATGTTATTGTCCCCTATCTAGTAGAAAAAAGAGCTGCTCATCATTTCTAAAGCTATCCTCTCTCATCTGTGTTCTTAATCTTTCTATTTACATTCTGTTCCTGGACCTTACCATTATCAATGTGCTTCTCCCACTGTCCCTCACCCTTTCAACCCCACCAAAGACAGACAAATTCCATCATAAAAACTAAAAAAGATTTTAAGAGAGATTAAGGAAACAATCCCACTTATAATTGCTTCAAAAATAATAAAATACCTAGGAATAAATTTAATCAAAAAGATGAAAGACCTGTACTCTATAAAAACTGTAGTACATTGATGGAAGTGAAGATAACACAAAATCACATGAAAAGCTATAACATGCTCATGGATTAGAAAAATTAGTATTATTAAAATGTCCATATTATCCAAAGCAATCTACAGATCCAATGCAATCTCTATTAAAAAAAAAAAGTATCTTCCATAGAACTAGAACAAATAATCCTGAAACTTGCATGCAACCATGAAAGACCTTAATAGCCAAAACAATCTCAGATTTCAAGATATACTACACAGCTGTATTAATTAAAAAAGTATAGTGGCACAAAAAACAGACATATATATCAACAGAACAGACAGAAAGCCCTGAAACAGACCCGCACTTATATGGTCATTAATCTAGGACAAAGGAGGCAAGAATATATAATATGGGTGCAAAAAGTCTCTTCAATAAAGGATGTTGAAAAAACAGAACACCTACATGGAAAAAAAAAAAAAAAAGAAAGAAAGAAAGAAAAGAAAAGAAAAAAGAAACTGGACCACTTTCTTACAGCATACACAAAAACAGAATGGATTAAAGACTTAAATGTGAGACCTGAAACCATATAGTTCCTTAAAGACAAAAGCAGGAATACTGGACACTGGCCTCAGCAACATTTCTCTAGATATGTCTCCTCAGACAAGGGGAAAAAAAGCAAAAATAAACATTAGAACAACATCCAAATAAAAAAACTTTTGCACAGTGAAAGAAACCATCGATAGAACAAAAAGACTACTTACTGCATGGGAGCAGATATTTATAAATGATGTATCTTGTAAGAGGTTAATATTCAAAATACATAAAGAACTTACACACCTCAGAACCAAAACAAATAATCCAATTAAAAATGGGCAGATAACCTGAACACGCATTTTTCCAGAGATGATTCAGAAGGACAATAGACACATGAAAAGATGCTCAACATCACTAATCATCAGGGAAATGCAAATCAAAACCACAATGAGATATATCTCCTTACACCTGTCAGAATGGCTTTATCAAAAAGACAAGATAAAACAAGTGCTGGCGAGGATGTGGAGAAAAGGAAACTATATAATGCACTGTTGGTGGGAATGTAAACTGGTGAAAACTCTTGTGGAAAACAGTACGGAGGTTCCTCAAAAAGTTAAAAATAGAAATACCATGATTCAGTAGTTCCACTACTAGGTATTTACCCAAAGAAAACAAAAACACTGATTTAAAAAAATATGCATCTCTCTGTTTACTGCAGTGTATTTACTAGTTATGGAAGCAATCTGAGTGTTCATCAGTAAATGAATGGATAAAGAAGGTGAGGCATACACACATTCTCTCCACCCCCAAAATGGAATATCACTCACCCATAAAAAAATAAAAATAAAAAAAAGAATGAGATCTGGCCATTTTTAACAACAGGTATGGACCTACTGCGGATTATGCTAAGTAAAATATGTCAGACAAAGAAAGGTAAGTTCCATACGATTCCACTTACTTATAGAATCTAAAAAACAAATGTAGAAACAAACAGAATCACAAATACAGAGAACAAACTGGTGGTTGCCAGACATTAAGGGGTTGGAGGGATGGGTGAAATAGGTGAAGGGGATAAGAGGTACAAACTTATAGTTATAAAGTAAGTTCTGGGGATGATAAGTATAGCATAGAGAATAAAAATGTCAATAATATTAGAACAACATTGCATGGTGAAAAATGGTAACTATACTTATTGTGATAAGTATAGCCTAATGTGTAGAATTGTCAAGTCATTATGTTGTACATCTGAAACTAATAGAACACCGTATGTCAACTACACATTTCTTTTTAAAAACTTTTCTTCAACTTTTTGTAGTGACACCATTAGAAAATATACTCGCCTGTGCTATGATAACAATATCCAGTTTCTAAGAATAGTAATGCCAGTCTAAGAGGCAAAGCTATAACATCCAGTGTCTTAAGAAGCAAAAAGCAATGACCCTGACAGACTGTCCCTTGACATTATCTTGGCTGTAGTTCTGGATATTGTTCTAGATGCCTAGCCTCTTCTGGATCTTAATTTCCATACCTAAACCACCTGATATCCTTCAAAAAAATTCCTTTTAATGAAAGTTAAGTTCCTAATGTTTCTAATTCAGGACCTTGGTTGATGTCTTAGTCAACTCAGGCTGCTATAGCAAAATACGGACTAGGTAATTTAAACAGCAAACACTTCTCATAGTTCAGAGGATAGGAAGTCCAAGAAATCCAAGATCAGGCTTATGGATGGCTGACTTCTTACTTTATCCACAACATGATGTAAACAGGAAACTCTGAAGTCTCTTCCTCTGCTTATAAGGCCACTAATCTCATCATGGGGCTCTAACCTCAAGAACCTCATCTAAATATAATTACCTCCCAAAGAATCCTTCCTAATACCATCACATTGGGACTTAGAGCTTCAACATAACAATTCTGGGAGCTATATGGTTTCAGGTCTCACATTTAAGTCTTGTGTTATCTTCACTTCCATCAATGTACTACAGTTTTTATAGAGTACAGGTCTTTCATCTTTTTGATTAAATTTATTCCTATTCTTTTTGAAGCAATTATAAGTGGGATTATTTCCTTAATCTCTCTTAAAATCTTTTTTAGTTTTTATGATGATATTTGTCTGTCTTTGGTGGGGTTGAGAGGGTGAGGGACAGTGGGAGATAACTGACATCAAAGATATTGGTCTATTTATCAAGTAAGTTTTTTTCTTGATTATTCTCCCTCCTTCTTATGCGATTAAAATACCACAGTCTTGAAAAGAACGTTCCCAGTTCTCTACCCAATTCCCTTTCCTCTTCTTCCTTCTCTTCTCTCTCTCTCTCTCTCCTCCCCTTCTACTACCTCTCTCTCAAACAATTCATCTATCCCAAATACCTCAATCCCAGTAAGTCCCAATTCCACATACCAACCCCACCATCTCATAATAAATTTCCAACTACAGCTCTAAAATATATCCCTGAGGTACCACAATTTAAATGCCTCCAAAAAAGTTAAGGGACGAAAATTAATCAACCCTTTTACCATCCTTTTCCAGTCATTCAAAAGACAACCATTAAGTATACATCTAACTCTTCCTTCTTCACTCACTATGATATCCAAACACTAGGTCCATTCAAGCCTTTTGCCCAATTGCCATTTGTCTCCACAACCTTGTCTTCCATGGACAATTACAATAGTTTTCCCTCTCATACCCTCTATATATACCTCATACCCTCTATACCTCATACCCTACCTCATACCCTCTATATATCTTACACATTGTTATCAGAGCTATACAATATCCTCAAATCACAGAAAGACTCAGTAGTTCCTTGGCTTCAAAAGCTCCTTACTGCCCACCATACAAAGTCTACTCTTCCTCAGCATCAGCAAAGTTTAAAAAAAATCCACGACTTCCCTACAAAAACTTCATGCTTGAACCACATGGGAACACTTCTTCCAGAGAGGTCTCAGTCCAGTGATTTTTTTTCAAGCTGGAATGCCCTTTTTCTTTGACTTTTCCTCACAAATGGAAATCTAAATTCTTCCTTCAAGGTTCAGCTACAGAATTAGATCTTCTATTAAATCTTCCTCCATTGCCAATAAAACTGCTCCTTCTATAATCCCACAATAACTTTTATATTTCTGAGACAATTCATTTTCCCCTGCCTTATTGTTAGTTGTATTTACAATGTACTTTATTGGAGTTTAATAAAGATTTCATTTAATTTTCACAGCAACTCTGTGAAGTATTTAGCCAACTTTGTAGGGAATGAAACAGGCAGAGAGGCTAAGTAACTGGATTTAACACACACGCATGCATGTGGGCACATGCATGCACACACACACACTCACATTCTAACTCCAATTCTCCTAACAATTATATTTTACATTTATTAAGAAAGAATCCAAGGCCCCTTGCCTACATAGTCCTTTCTGTGTAACAGACCTGCTTTGAGCTTTAATATTCTTTTCCCTGTTTGAAGTAACCCTGTTTTACTTGTCCAAACTGAATCCATTCCTGAAGACAAGAGTTCTAAAGTTTCACCTCCTCTAATCAGCTTTCCTTGACTCTTCCAGGCCTTACTGATCTTTTTTAAAGGATGTATCATACTGGTTACAATGTCCTTACAAATATCTTTGTCTATATTTTAGCATGCAGTTAGTTTTACTAAATAAACTTGGCACCAACCACTATGTCTTATTTCACTGAGGTATCCTCTCAACTACTTAGCAGTCAGTTGGTGCTCTATTACCTATTTACTGATTGATGCTCAATGGTCCCCTCATCTATCCCCTAATTTCTAAGTCCTTTACTTTTTGCACTGCAGGTATGGATCTACTGTTGTGACTAAACATTATATTTTAGTAGTAAATATTACTCATCCTACTCCTGAAGTTTAAAGTTCACAGGTCTAGTAAGTATTTTAATCATCTGATGGAAGAAAAATCTAGAGTGACTATTTTAGACAACTGTAGAGGGCAGCAAAGCAACAGTAGTATCCCCAAAGAAAGCCATGTATTTTTCTTAGGCAGTTTCAGATTTGTTTTTATATTTTAACAGATGTTGTTAGGATTAAAGCTTTTAGAAGGCAAGACACATTTTTTGCACGCACTACACAGATTTCACCAACTACTTATGCACTTAAACATTTGCACTGTTAGTTATAAATATAACAAAACTGTGTCAATGTCCAGATCCTTTTATACATAATATGGAAAAATAAGTTTGACGAACAATCCATGGCTTCAAAAGAGCTACCATAACTGCTAATTCTTATGAATCTAAAAGTTGAAATGCTTTTTCACTTAAAAAGTGTAAAAATAATCTATCTTAAACACAGAAAAGAATGTCAATAGCCTAAACTGTTTATTTCTTGCTAAAGAGAGATGTCATCATTAGTGTTATTAATTCTAGCCTTGATATGCCATCTTTTTTTACATTCAAAATCAGTCAGGCAACATAGGAGCTATACCAGTTTTAAAAGAAAAAAATAACAAATTTCTGACAATGTGTACAAGAAGCAGAAGGTAACAACTTGAAAGGGAACAGGAGTTCCTACCATTATACTTTAATGTTATAGTTCATTCTGGTTATAATATGAATTAGCCAAAGCTGTATAAATAAATGAATTAATTAAATAATCATATAAGTATATTTATAATCATATATTTACAATGCTTATAAGAATGGTGAAACTACTATAAAAGTTGATATAACTGCATTACTTGCACATATTACTGAAGGCTTTTCTTTCTGGTAATTTTTAAAAATCTCTTCTAAGTTTAATAAGCAGAAATCAGAGATTTAGAATAGCTGCTAGAGCCATTAACATATGCAGACTCATGGTTTAGTGAAAAATGCTATGACGCTCTAGCCCTGTGCCCTTAATGAGACGACTAGACAAAGTACTTTCTCCCACTTGAATCTCTTCAATAAAAAATAAAGAAGCTTTTTTAAAACTTTACATTTAAAATAAAGGATCCGGGTATCTCTAAGCAGATTTAAAAACTAGACAGTTTAATGGTTGACTTAGTCAATATTAAATTGAACTTATAGCCATGAATGATTATCTCTAATCTAAATCAAATTAGAAGGGAATTTGGAGTTCATAATGACAGGACACTTGTGAAATGAATTTTAATCTAGCCTGCAATAGCTAAGACTAAATTAGAAATCATATTAATAATTTTCAAAAACAATGGCCTAAGATATTTTAGTAATGACAATAATGTCTATCGTGGATAACACACAGAAATAATTACATGAAAATGTCTCGTCACAGTTTAGCAATACTAACATTTCATTAATATTTTTGTTTTTCCTCTGAAGCCATTAGAAGAGTTAAGTACACTCTTAATTTTATACAATGTTCTCAACACCAAGTTGGAGTCCTCACTGTATGAACCTGTTTTTATAACTGTCTCTTCGTTTTTTCATGTCCTTTTCAGTAACAGCACTGACATATTCCCATTACAAAACAATTGGCTATCTTAAATTTACCTATTTCAAAAATTCAAACCTACAGTGAGATGTGTTATACATAAAGTGCGGCATGTCACACAGAAGCTGATTAAACTACATAAGTCCTGAGATAAAAAATACACAACTGATTTTGCAATACCAAAGGGAAAAAAAATTGCATTCCTTCTAGGTCAACTCTGCAAACACCTCACATTCAAAATGGATAAGACAATGTGGAAAAAGGGAACTAAGGAGAGCAAAAGGAATTTTTAGAAAAAAGAAAAACCAATGAAGAACTACCTCATCAAACAACATCTTTAAAACCTACCAACCTCTTCAAGTCTATTATATGTATAAATATATATAAATAAATATACTTATTTATTTATTTATTATTTTTATTACGTATTTTATACACACACACATACATACATACATACATATATTCCCTCATCTTGGAAGGTAGGAATAGGTATGTCAAAATAGGAATAATATAAAATATATAAACCTGAGGATGTATTTTCTAGTGTGTTCTGTAAAATACAGTTTCTGCAATATAACAGGTATTACAAAAAAAAAGAAAGTTTAATTAATTTGCAAAACAGGATATCTGTGGAAGAATTTCTTAGACAATTAACAAACTAAGGCACATAGTGACTTTATATAAGGAGGTTATATGGTTAGTTTTTCCCATTCCCAGGTCATTTTCATCATGGTACTTTCCCCCAGAAACATATCTTCTGAGACTTAAGGTCCATAGACACACCTTGGCAAACATTGCTCTAAACCTAAAAACATGAGGGGGGAAAAAGGGGAATAGAATATGCATGTGCATGTTTAATAATGTGACTGCATGTCACACTATTAAACATAGAAGAGGGTAGGCATCCAGGGACTAAGGAATAAAAGACATCTAAGATGAAATAAGAAATAAAATCAAGTTCAGAAAAGTTTCATAGTTACCTAGTATAGCTATTATTGTATTTTACTACTTTATTTCAACATGAAAGATGAAATCATAAACCAAGTATTCCCTTGATGCCATTTATAGTACAGCAAATTTGGTCAGTTTCTTTAACAGGAAAAAAAGCAAATGTTAAAATCTAGATAGTTTGAAAAATACTTTGTTTATTCTGTGATATGTGTTATGATACACACAATGAAGCCTGAGGCAAGATCTTCACTACAAAGAGCACATATCACAAAAGAACTTGTAATTACGTACTACATAACAAGTATAAGGACTAACTACTTTATAAAGAATTTGCTCATTTTAGGCAGGAAGTGGTAAGAGAAGGCTTCACAGAGAAAATTAACCTTAAACCAGGTACTTCAGAATTTGAGTTGGTAGGCAGGAAGGGTAATGTCATTTTAGGCTTAGTAGGTAAGGATCAAAAAAGGGCACAACCTGCTTCAGAGACTACAATTTAGATCTGCACTGACCAATAATGATAGCCACCAGCCACAACTGACTACTGAGCACAAGAAATATAGCTAGTTTAAAATAACAATCAGTAAGTGTAAAATACACACCAAATTTCAAAGACTTACTAAGGAAGAAAATGTAACATGATTAAGTGATATTTTGGTTATATTGTGTTAAATAAAATATATTATTAAGGTTAATTTCACCTATTCCTTTTATTACTTTTAATGTGTTATCAGGATAACTTAAAATTATGTATACGGCTCCATTATATTTCTGTTGGACAGTGCTGGATTAGATTAATTTGATTTTGCTGTTAAACTCTTGAAATAAAGAAATCAGAGTGCCTACAACACGCCAAGTACTTCTGATACATTAGTGAACAAAACAGTGGACTATATTCTTTCAGAAGAGGGACCATATCTGGTCAAATCATAAATTAAAATTCTGTAATAAATAGCACTCACTGAGGAAACAAAGAATCATCTGAAGATGTCTCTTAAAATACAAACACTCCAAATCCCCAGGCTCCATATCCACCCTCCTTGCAAAAATTGTTTCAGGAAGTCCATGGTGGGGCCTAGGATGTTGTTTCAAAAAGATTTCCTAATAACTAAGATATGAACACACCTGCACACCCTACTTCTGCTGACTCCAGCCAGCTGAGAACAGTGATTTATAGCCCCCCCCAACCTTTAATCTATTTCTTTCCAATAACCCTAGGCTGAGAGCCTAAAAAGCCTCCACTCAGTGCAAAGCCAACCTATTTAAAATAAGAATAACTGATTCTTTTTAACCATTAAAGTTAAAGAAAATCAAAGATTTTTAAACTTTCCTCTCCTATCTATAGAGCCGCATGTATAATTTACTATCTTACACCTACAAAATAATCATCTGAGGTGCTGAAAAGCATACTGCCAATTTTTAGCCACTTAATCCAGTTATGAGCTGGCATATTTTCACATATGCCTCAAATTCCACTCACAATGCAACAGGTAGTTTTTTTTTTCCTACTCATCTTAATTAGCAGATGGCTGACTACTGGGAAATTGCAAGAAACACAACCTCTCTGAATGCTGAAATCAAAGAGAATATGTAAAATTCATATTAAGTCTGAAAACAATATCCTTTCTAAAAAAACTACAGTGCTTACAAAATGGCTGTACCTAAACTCATAAGGGGCAGCTCTCACTAAAATTTTAAATTAATGACCTGTGGTATAATAAGCGAGTCATTTAGGAAAAAACTTAAAAGCTCACCCTTGATAAAGATTCACAACAAATTTTATTTAAATAAATGATTAAATATGAACCTATTATAAAATAGAAACCTATTATAAAAATAGAAATCTTAAGTTTTACAAAATTCAGGGAAGGATACAGATTCAAGGCTTTAAAGAATTTTAGATAAAAATACAAAAGGTAATCAAAAGTATGAAATTTATGGTACCCAGATTTTTGGATCTAAGTGCCTGGCACATAAAATTATCTTTAGTAGTCATTCTGTTACTAACTTAAGGATTATTTGAATTTATCCTAAATGTATATATTGACAGCCATTATTAATTAGATGTCACATCTTTCACAATTAGTTTGTCTTTATTATAAATTGTTAAGAGCACATTAATGAATTACAGAATATGCTATAAAAATTTTACTAATTTTAAAAAGGCAAATTACAAAATGTCAAAATACTCTATTTTTTAACAAGAGTATCGCATTCAGCTTCTTTTCAATAGTTTCCAAATAATAGGCAATAAGCCCTAAGTTTTACTTAACTACACTGATGCAAAATGTACATCAGAGTTGCTGAATCACTAAATGAAACATATATAAATATATGGAAGCATAGGTGAAATAAAGTAAGATGGTAAATACATATATGCACACACAAATATACAACTGCCCAGTTTTTTCCAAGTCCTATTTCTGATGATGTAGCTAAATGTAAGAATGGAAGATCTGGGTATTTTGCTTGCTTCTAAGTTTGGTTCACTTTCCAATTATATCTGTTTAGGATGCAGAAAAATTTATATAGGCAGTATGTATTATAGGCCCCAATCTGATACCATCAGTAACTTGAGAAAGTAAACTTAATTGTGACACTCTTCTCCAACTCTACATTTTCCATATAAACACTAACATTCCAAGCAACCTTAGGGAACTGCCAAATCTTAAAATGCATTCTACATCAAGGGAAGATTCAATTTGGTTCCATACAATTACACAAGCTAGTTAATTTCACTATATCCTAATATTCTGAAAACTGATCTTCTGAATATTTTATCTGAATTTAACAAATATTTGAAAAACACTACATTATATACACAAAATAAAGTGCAAACAGAATAAGTCAATTACCTTGAAAACCCAGTTATTCAAGATATCAGGGTAGAATTTAAGAATGACAAATACCAAGCAGGTTAGTTTATAAGGAGCAATCTAATAAATGCTAATATTTGAATGCTGACTATATTCCATGCATCCTAAGTGTTTTTATTTTATTCTTTGACTTAATCCTCTCAACAATTCTATAGGCAAGGTGATAACATCTTTTTTTTTTTAAAAGATGAAAAACCTTAAGTTTACTGAGGTTAAACGGCTTGTCAAGGATTCACAAAGTTAAGCGGCAGCCTTTTTTCAGAATCAAACTGCCTGTTTAGTACCTACACCATAAAGAGCAGAGAGAAACCAAACTTGTACCACCTACCACAATGCTTAATCTCAATAAGATATGACTCAAAGATTAATTTATTTGAGAGGCAGGGGCAGAGGGATAGGGAGAAGCTCCCTCTAGAGGAGGAGCCTGATCAGGTTTGATCCCAGGATCCTGAGATCATGACCTTAGCTGAAATCAAGAGTCAGATGCTCAATATAAATATATGAGCTAGCCAGGTACTCCGCAACTCATTTTTTTTTAAATATTTTTTCCCCCTCAGTTCACATTCATATATCTTTACCCAAAGGGCTACATTTCCCTCTTCTGGGCAACCCCAGATTACCTCACACAGATGTCTATAATAAACACTGGGCTGTCCTATGAGCAACTATTTCCTTCATGTCTCTCATCATAATGCTGTAAGATCCTTGAAGCCAGGACTCTGCCTTACTCATGTTTTATGTCCCCAAATGCCTAACAAGTGCCGAAATACAGAAAGTACTATAAGTGCTATTAAAGGTTCAATATAATATTAGATCTTCTTTTTTTATCACCTTCTAACATCCATCCTCAGATAAAACCTTCATGAAAAACGGAAAGTCGCAGAATCCTAGATTCAAAAAGAAACTGACAAAGGTCAAGAAGTCTTTACCCTTCTCCTTCCTTGATACCATATCCCTTTTAGTATTTTCTACCTTTCAAGAAAAATGGTGGAAAGCAAGTGAGATAAATGTAATCACCTGTGAATTAATTACTGCCATCATAAAGAAATATGGCTGAAACTAATGTGACATAGTGTGTTAACTCTACTTCAATAAAAAAAAATACAGAATTTCTGAATCATGAGCTTTAAATAAATGAAATTTCTGAAGTCACATGGTATTGTAAATCTAGTGCCCTTGACCTTTATACCCTGGAATTTCTTAGGCTTAGAAAACAAAAAAGAAAAAAACCTGACAGTTTATAAATGTTTTAAAAGTTCAGTTCTTCAAATAAGACAGTGTACACCCTCAAAACAACATAAATGATGTCATTTTTAACAGGTTTCAGGATATCAAGTCTACTAGTTGCAAGGATTTTTTTTTAAGCAAATGAACATGATATAAAAATTACCTTGCACTAATGGATGATACTGCAGGTGTTAAGCATAGCTAAGGTCGTGCTAAATTTACATAAGCCTTATATAAAAAACAGCAACAGAAAGAAAAAGATATCCATACAGGTTGAACAAGCATTCTGATTAACAAATAATCAGATAACAATCTCTTTAAAGCCTAAAAATCTTTTCAATTCCAGAAATGACTACAATAGTACACACAAAATCTTATCAGTAGTACTATGAATATCACATCAACAAACAGGTTACATTAAGAAAATTCCACTTCCATTCTGACTAAGCATCCGTAAGTCAGGGCAACTGTGCCCTGCTCAAAGACTACCTAAAACAGAGAGAGGCTAATGGAAAAAAACTTATCATAAGGGTTCACAAATTAGGGTGTTATTAACACCAGACTCCAGAAAAGGAAGCTCTTTAAAAGAACAGTGCACACAGTAACACAAAGCTAGTGCCTGTCTCTACAACTACAAGAACTGACTCTAAAAACTTCAGTTTACACCTGCTCTAAATCACAGTTCATTTGCCTATATTACTTGAGTTTTTAGGACCTAAAATAAAAATATCAAGCCCCTCCAAAAGGACACTACTAAAGAGGTTTGGAAAAAAAAAACCCAAATCAAATAACTCCTTTCTTCCACACGAAAACCAATGCATTCCTCCAAAAGTAATCAACACTTCACTTGTATAAGCACTAAGAAATTACTACTCAAAATCTATATCCTTGAATATCTGTACACATCACCTAGTTTCAGCCTTCTATAAGGCTTGCCCCAGCTAGATAAGCCTTTATTAGAGATACAAATAATATTCACCGGATCCTTAACACAATCTAAATCAGGCTACTAAGCTGTTAACATCCCCTCCAACTTTGCTCCCACCCAACTGTAATCCACAATCCTCCCTAATGGAAAAAAAAACAGTACACAAATTCAACCTAGAATCTTAAAAAGGTAACGGCATTAAGAATTGTGTTGTGGAACCAAACAGCTGGGGAGTGGAGCTACAGAAACAGTGTAGATTAGATAATGAGCCGTTTATCAGACTATACTCTGTAAATCAGAAACTTTCATTACAATCCTTGAAACGTGGTGGTGAACTGGTAGAGGAAATTCTCAGCCTATAAGGGGCAGTCAATCTCCTGAAAACTCTGCCTCTCTCACAACCTACTACCCTGACACACCTCTCGGAACAGGACACCCTTTCTTCTAAACCACACCATCCCAGAAATCTGCAGGCATCTCTCCTTTTAATAAATACTGATAACACTTCTGGTTTCATTTACGATTTCATTAAACAAAGATCCAACAGCAGCCTTATGTACCAGTACAAATGCCTTGGGTAAACCAATCTTCATGCAAGCGTTGAGTTTTTGCTTGTCCACCTTCCTCACCAAGTACGAGTCTTAGAAATTAATAACTTCCTGCAATATTTCAGGATTACCAAAAGACAGGCGGAGCTAATCCCCAAAGACTGGTGACCCTACTTTCTCAAATCATCACCTTCCATTAATGATAACTTATGTCCATCTCTCTTCCCTGAGAGATCAATTTTTTTTTTTTAACACGATCCTTAACAAGTGGGCTTCTGGGTTCCGACACCCAGGAACGAATTTACAAAGAGACTAATTCCCAAATGTGACAGGAAAACTGTAACACAAAACGAGGGAAGAAAGAGACAGGGAAGAGGCGTGGGGTTTGTTTTGCTCAGAACAGCCGGAGTACAGTGGATGCAATCAGGTATTTAACACATCAGTCGAAGTCCTGAGGACAAACGGGGTTCGCAAAAATAAACATGGACAGTGTGAGAGACGTCCCACAAACTGGAAGGCAGCAATGATCTCAATGCAACGCGACCCAGGGGCTGCCAGAGCAGAACCGGGCCGGACGACCGTAGAAAACTGATTGTAGGGGATGCGGCAGGCTGGGCTAACATGGTGCCTTCCACAAGGTGGAAGGCGATGAGGGGTTGGGAGCCAAAGGTTTCATCCCGTCGGGCTCTGGTCCCTAAAGGTATCCGGGCTAAGAGCTCAAGTTTCACCGGGGGAAAAAGGGGGCAGCAAACATGCAGCCCGGCACCTTCGTCCCAGCCCCTAAGCCCGCGCCCTCGGCTTCCCCCGCGAAACAGCGCGGAGGTAACGGTCCCCCGAGCAAACACTGAGGAGCTCCCCGCGCACCCAGCACTCGGCGTCGGGCAACAGCGCGGCGAGCGGGGGAGGGGAGCGGGCGGCCGGCGCTGCACTCGCCGGCCCCGGCCCTTCCCCGGCCTCGCCCCGGGCGCGGCGAAAAAGTTTCCAGCCAAAGTCCGCGGTACCCGCTCGCGCAGCCAACCGCCGAGCACAACTGCCTCGTCGCCCCGGAGAGCGGCCCGCGCCGACTGGCCGCGGCGCCGGGACCCTCGGTCGCGCCTCCCTCAGCCCGCGCCGGGCTGCCGAGCTTCACCTACCACAGAGCCGGGAGAAGAGCAGCAGCGGGAAGAGCAGCAGCAGTAGCGGTGGTGGCGTCGGGGGCGGCAGCAGGAGTCCGGCCCCGGGGGGAGAAGCGGAGGAAAGTTGTGCTTTGCCGCCTCCGGGACACAGCGGGGCCGGCCCCGGGGTCCGCGCCATCCCCCACCCTCCCCCCGGCCCGCTCGCTCGCCCACCCCCCGGCTCCCCAGGCCCCGGCGCCTTAGGCTCTGGGCGGCGGCAGCAGCGGCCGCGGCGCGGCGGCGGCGGCGGCGGCGGAAGGTCCGGCGCGCGGGTCCCCAACTCCCAGTTCTTGAGCCGTCGCCGCCGGCTGACACTCAGCCGAGCGCTCACCGCTGCCTCGACTCAGCCGTCGCCGACGCCACTGCCGAGGCTGAGGCGGGAGCCGCCCGCAGCCGCCGCCGCCGCCACTCCCCTCCCCCAGGCACCCGCCCGCCTCGAACTCCTGGGAACTCGGAACGCACCACCCCGCCCCGCACGGGAGGGGGAGAGGAAGCCGACCCTCAGAGCGGGCGCTGGGACTCGCCCTCCCTTCCTCCCTCCCCGCACAACTCCAGCTCCCGTCTGATCGCCGACTGCAAGCCGCGTCTCCTCCCACCCCGCTCTCCTACACACGCTCCTCCCCCTTAAAAAAAAAAAAAATCTCTTCTCTCCACTTTGATAACGGGTTTCTCCCAAAGCAGAGCTTTCAAGAGGACAGGAAAATCTGGAATAGGTTAGCAGGCCCCGCCCCTTGTTCCTGCCTCGTCCCCGCCTCGTTCCCCCCTTCCCAACATTTCCAATGGTCTAGCCCAATCCGCCCCTCGCGGGTCCACCGCGGCCCCGGCGCAGACGGAGGCGGAGGGCGGCGGGACAATCGCGCTGGTTGCTTTCCTCGCCCGGGCCGCGCTCTCCCTCTGGCGGGGAGCCGGGACAGGAGGGGTGGGGGTTGGGGGGAAGAGAGGAGGGGCAGGCAGGATGGGGCTGCCCTTCCGTTGCCCACGCTAAAGGTCCCTGTCTAGGAGGCTGTACATAGCCTGCAGAACTAGTCATCTCCCTCCTCGCCGGGGACGCCGGGGGCTGAAAGGAGAGACTTTCTCCTTCCTGCTTCTCGGGACAGCGGCGCTCTCCGAATCCCTTCCTTCTTTCCAGCTCCACTTCCCCCAGCCCTCCGAGGCTTGTTTGCACCAGGCGTTTTTCTTGCTCCTTCTCTTGGGAGGGCGGCTTGGTGGAAGGGTCAGCGAAACCGAGCGAGAAGAGGGGCCCCGGAAGGTTTGCTTTCTCGCTCTTCTCCGGCCGCCGAGCTGTCCGCTGTCCTCGCCGGGCAACTGGCAACAGGAGGCCATGGATTTCCCCCATCGGAGCGCCTAGAGTGCGGTGGTGTTTTTCTTCGGTTTTGTTTCATTTGCATGTTCGCACGTGTAATTTTATTTTCATTGCCTGTTTTCCTCTGAACTGATCGCGGTAAAGCGACCTCGGGAAGTGTTAAGCATTTGCGCGTAAGAGGTCTGGGATCCCCCAGGACCCTCCCTCACCCGAGGTGGCTACGCGCCCTACCCTCCTCTTCCGCCCGCCACGCGAAGCCGGGGTGGCCTGACCTTGAAGCCACTACCCCTGGCAGTTCTGCAGGGGCGAAGGACAGTTTGGACTGTCCCAAGGGGACTGGAGGCAGAGGACACACGTCCTCAGTCCTAACACCATTAATTCTATATGGGTCCTGGCATCTCCACCAAAAGCAAGAAATGTGCTCCCCAAAAGAAGGAAAGTCGAACAAGGATTTAGCCGCCTGGCGCAGCTAAACTAATGCTTGCCTGTCGCCAAGATCACACCCCTTCCATCACTAGCCACCACCCCCCACCCCTCCACCCACTGGTTTACAGTGCTTTACTCACCTGCAAAGCTATACACCATTCTACCCCTGCCTACCGCTCTTTTTTCTTTCTCAACTTGCGCCTCCCATCCTGTCTCCCAGTGCTCGGTTTAGTACCTTTCTTCCTCCATCCTCTCTCTCTTTCTTTCTCTTTCTCTCTCTGTCTCTCATTCAGCCTGTCTCCTGCAGCCACTCCTTTCCATCGTCTATCCTCAGGATGCGCTTATGAATAAACCTTGTCCTGCGTCTTTCCCGGAGATCCCCTGATGATGATCATAATTGACGAAATGTAGCTATTGTGACATTCCTCAGCTGTGCTGACACCACCGCTTCCCTTGAGAAAATTTCTTTTCCTATTTTCTCATTCTCTAAACCTAATTTCTCTGCTAAATTTACATAAAGCCCACTGTGCAGCGACTAGCTAATTATCTGTTTAGATAGCACTTCAACACGTTGTTGAGAGCCAGTTAAATGTTAAACAACCAAAATTTTAATATCGTTAGCCAATTTCATTCCCCTGGCCTCCCCTGATGGTTCCAGTTTCCAGAAAAAGTAATTTAGCCAGCATTTGAAAAGGTGCCAGAAGCTTAATATGGGGGGCCATTGTGCAATTGCTACAAGAGACCATAAGGGATTACCAGGTTTAGCGCTTCTCAAAAGGATGATATGGAGCTTTAAAAAATATGTTTCCTCCATAATTTCAGAAATTGGATTAGTGACATACTATGATTATATTCTTCTCTGACCTAAAGTGAAGCGAGAGCATGGAAGAGCAGTATTTATAGGTATTATACAAGCATTAAAAGAGCACTATGCTGGTATTTTATGTGCATACAGGCATTATGTTCTAATATTAATCATTTGTGTTGATAGAGCATCTTTGGCCAGTGTCAAAGCACAGGCTTACTTCCCATGGAAGATAGCAATTACTATTATCCCTACTGCACAAGGGGAGGAACCTAGGCAGAGAGGTTAATTGAAAATACTACAAGCCACATGTGGTGGGTTTCCTGCCAGACCCAAGTTCTTGCCTTCCACTGGGCACCACTGACCTCTCAAGATTCCTTTTAACATAAAAAACAAATTTACTGAGGTCACTCAAATTTCTACTTTCTAAGTGTCGAGTCTTAAATTACGTTGCTCTCAAATGAAGATATAGTCACCCCAGGCTTTCCTGTTGGAAATTATTACTAGCTACAGAATGAGATTTTATATGGTATAGTTCATTTTCAAGTACCAGAATTACTGTTGACTTAAAAAAAAATACTTTATCATGAAAGTATTACTGTGTTTTATACCATTTTAGTTCTCTAACTTTACAGATAAGTTCACTTTTATTGTTTGAGTGACAAACTGGTTCAGGAATAATTATAGCTAACTTATTAATATTTCTGGCACCATTAAATCCAAAGTATGCATGTATTTTCCAAGAAGAAAATTATCTGAACAAAAGGCAACATGATCCTACTGCCAACAATGATTTCATTGTTTTGGGTTAAGAGTACTGATGGTGTCCATCCGACTTTCTGCCTCAAAGACTGTCGGCTAATTACTGAGGTTCATTAACTCTTAACTAAAAAACAAAGGTTGACATCTTAACAAAGAAGTAACTATGTACAGTACTGGGCATCTTACATTTACTCAAATAATTCAAATGATAGGTTTGAGACTATTAATAGAATTTCATAGCTGACTCTGAAACAAAGAAAGTATTTAATAGTGAAGGTGGGCCATTATGTACTCAGCTCATTCCCCTTACCATCAGCAAATTTTTTATAACCTGCTGCGTGAAGAAGTATAGCTTTTCCCTCAGTGGAAGAGATGAGCAATGTTTTGTGGAATGTTTGAACTTGGTACTATATTTGATAATAAGTTGATGTCACTCTACTAGAATCATAGTCTTCTAAAGCAGAACTATGCAAATAGTTAAAATCTAACTGCAAACCCACAAAAAGTCCACCCACTTGCAAAATCTTCACCAATGTCACATTTATCAAATGCAACTATTTTCTACTGAAAAGATTCCCCCTATATATTCATACTGATTTCTCCCTCATATTTCCTTTGGATCTTTGCTCAAGTTTCACTCTATCATTCAGGTCTTCTATCACTGCCCCATATGAAGAGCTCCCCTATCCCCCATTCCTATCCCCCTTAACTTGCTTTATTTTCTTAATTGTACTCTGACACCATCTGACACCTTGTGTTTTTATTTAGTGTCTGTTTTCCCTTCACTAGAAGGAAAGTTCCACAAGATTGGGCAGGGACCTATCTATTTTTTCACTGTGGAAGCCCAATCACCCAGAACAGTATCTGCCATGTAAGTCCCATACCGGATTACTAAATGACCTGTAGTGACATAGCATACTCAAGTGTGTGTCTACAAGTGTGTGTTTAATCACAGACAAACTCAACAGAAGAAAATTATTAATTTTTTAAGGCTTTGAGCATATGATCGTGTTGAGTTTTTTAAGCTGGAAGATGATTCGCTGACTATTGCTTAAGTCTCTATTTAGGGGCGCCTGGGTGCTCCATTGGTTAAATATTTGTCTTTGGCTCAGGTCATGATCCCAGGGCCCTGGGATCGTGCCCTGTGTTGGGCTCCCTGCTCAGCAAGGAGTCTGCTTCTCCCTCTCCCCTCCTGCACTCCAACCCCAGCTCTTTCTCTCTTTCTCTCTCTCTCTAATAAATAAAAAAAAAAATTTAAAGATTCTGTATTTAATTACTCCTAATGCCATTTATTTAGCTATCCTCTCCCTACTCCTTCACATTCCAGGTTTGTAATACTGGGGCAGGGGCTCTGGAAACTCGGCTTCCTTTACCAGCTGCCTTTCTGGTGGTTTCTGTCAATAGAAGTCCCTGGAGGAAGGATGGAAGGCTGGAGTAGAGGCACAGAGACTTGATCTTCTCTGTTTGCTTCCTGTTCCTACCAGCATCCAATCATTGTTAATAGCCCTTTCCATTGTCTTCAGCAGTTGGTTCCAGCCTCCCACTTTTACACTCTTAAGAACCAGACCCATCCTACTTCTGCAGAGGTACCAGCACTGGCCAGGTTGTGCCAGTTCTCAGAGGTTTGAGCCCTCACTCAGCAAGAACCCTAACCTGCGAGCTTCTGAGCTCTCATAACCCAACCCTTTCCCTTCGTTTATCCGGCTTTAAAGGAGGTAATGGCTCCTTATAGTTTACATCGCAGGATTACCTCAGTGTTCCTCTTTTTGGTGTGGAGACTCCCTCCAAAACCCTGTGTAAAAATACCTATTATTAAATTCCCTGAGTACCATAATATGCTTCCTGTGCTCCTGATTGAAACTTATTTGGTGTTCTTTTTTATTTCAGTGACTATTTCCCAAAACCTTCCCTTTGTAACCATTACTTTTCTCTCCGTCAGACTGTCTAAGATAACAGAACTAACGTCAATCTGTCAATTAATATAAATAAAAACAATAAGGTACATGGACAAAATTTGTTCTATATCATTGGCAATAATCCCATTAACATGTGGGTTTGAAATAAGTAAATTCAGTGGTAATTATGTTGGTATTTTATTCATATATATATATATATATGACATTTTTGTTGTTGCTAATGTTATTTAGATCGTGGTTAAAACAAAAAAAATGTCTAATTTTAGGTGGTTTATTTCTTTCACAGAACTTGCTTGCACTTGAGAATCATTATGGAATTAAAAGATAAGAGGATTATTTGGGAAAAGAAGAAATGGACTTCTCTCCCAAACCTACAGTGAAAACAAACATACATTTCATATAGCTATCTAAAGCTTAATTCTATAATATACAACTCTTTTTTAGAGACACCAGGGTTCTAAAGAATACAGTTCGAGAAACTGGTGTTGAGGCAAAAAGAAGAGCTATGCTACAGCATTATGGAAGTTCAGGTAAAAGGGTAAGCTAATTTAGCAAAGATGATTAAACTCCAAATGGTGTTGGGGATGAAAACAACCCAAGTCCAGACCCCAAATACCAATAACAGTATTCTTGCAAGCAATGGAGGGATGTACACTATTGGAGAGAGCAGGGTAGTCCCAGGTCTGCCTGAGAGAGACTGGGAAGGCCTAAAAGCAAAGATCATATTTGAATAGTCCTATAGGTCTACAGCCATACCACCCCGAATGCACCCAATCCCATCTGAATAGTCCTAAAGAATGACTCAGAATTCTCCATACAGATGGCGTAAAAGCAGCAGAGGGAATAGAAGAATGACAGATGGAAGGATATGGGGGCACGACAGAGTATGATGTGTTCGGGAAACCACAAGTGTTACCGGGCTGCTAGAGGGTTACCTGCAAAGGGGAGTTAGCAGGAAGGGCGAAAAATGAAGTTAGACAGGTAGGCAGGGAGTTTTGAGGTCTTCTAAAGAAGCTTAGATTGTATCTCGTAGATCATAGGAATAATCAAAGGATTCTGAGTAGTGCAATGACAACATTTGGTTTTCTAGAAAAGTCAGAGATGTGTGTGAAAGGGAGGATGGATGGATAGATTGTCCAGGGGCTTGGGAAACATAAGCAGAAATTTCAGAAGGAAGTTACTGTGAGGAGCACAGCAAATAAAAGGCTGAACTCAAGCCGCGATAAGTGGATATAAAGGAGAAAAAGAATTCAGGAGAATTTTATTATTTTAAGACAAAGTCATCTATTCCCACAGTGGTCTGAGTATACATGGCTAGCTAACAGGTAGTAATGGAGGCAACTGTGGAGGCAAAAGGCACATGAACAAAAGGACAAAAAAGGATGAAAGGAGAGGCACACGAAAGAGGGTTATGAACACGTGGGTAGAGGCAGAGGGACATTAAAAGAAGAAAGAATGTGGAGAAGAAAGTGAGGCCAGGGGATCAAATGAGAGAGGTCGAAATAATATAACTGATGGTTTAATAATTTACTGGGCAAATTTTATAATTCTACTTTACATTATTCCTTTAATTCCTATGGGTGTAACTCAGATTCATGTAGTGGCCTGTACATTTTCCTTTATATATTATCATTAATAAATATCTGTTGGATGAAAAGAAGAGAAAAAGAGTTTTGTGGACGGCTTCGTATTTCGATTGACTGAACAAAAGAAATCTGGTGTCTGTGTAGGTTCAGTACAACGAAGAGCCACTTTTCCCCTCGTGGGTGTTTCAACAAATCCTGTCCTAATTAGTTGCCTGAAGCTGTATTTCTAACTTGTACCCTTTGGTATCTAACCCACAGCAGATACTGATCAGCCCTCCACGTCTGCTGACCCTGAGATTTAAGGAGGCTTTGTAACGTAAGGTTAAAAGCCCTGGAGCTTTGCTGCCCAGGTTTCAGTTCCAATCTTCTGCTTTGGCAAGTTACTAATTCTGTTTAGAGGAAACGTTGATTCCTTCTTCGCAGCATTAAGGATGAAATTCATTCATACAATGACTTTAGGACAAGTCTGACATACAAAGCCCAAGAGGGGTTATTTTGTTGTTGTTATTAGTAGTAGTGTTAGTATGTTTGAATATAGTTTCAGGGATCGTGTTATCAATCATCGGCAACCTGGGAGTGGAATTTTGAGCAGGCTTTCGTTGCCTAGGTATAATTGAAATCTTGAAACCGGTTCTGATGAACTCTGCCTACCATTAACCAGACTGTGCTGATTCAGCATTCCTCTTCACCGTTTACAGACCTCTGTAGTGGACCTTCCGTGTAGGCAGAAAAAGGGTCTCCCAAAGATGTCCATGTTCTAATCCCCAACACCTGCGGTTGTGTTAGGTTGCGTGGCAAAGGCCAATTAAGCTTGCAAATGCTATGGTTGCTAATTAGCTGACTTTGAGAATAGGAAGAGTATCCTGGATTATTCAGGTGGGCCCAATGAAGTCAGTCACAAAGATCCTTAAAAGTCAAAGGGGAGAAGGCAGAAGAGTCAGAGGGAGAGGTGACCATGGAAAATGGTCCAGGGGGGCGCCTGGGTGGCTCAGTGGGTTAAGCCGCTGCCTTCGGCTCAGGTCGTGATCTCAGGGTCCTGGGATCGAGTCCCACATCGGGCTCTCTGCTCAGCAGGGAGCCTGCTTCCCTCTCTCTGTCTGCCTCTCCGTCTACTTGAGACTTCTCTCTGTCAAATAAATAAATAAAATCTTAAAAAAAAAAAAATGGTCCAGGGATGCAACATTACTGGCTTCAAAGATAGAGAAAAGGGACAATAACCCAAGGAATATGGTAAGGTTTGGAAGATGGAAAAGGACATGACCTGGATTCTCTCCTGGAGGTAGACTCCAGAAAGGAATGCAGCTCTGCCCATGCCTTAATTTTAGCCACGTGAGACCCCTGTTGGACTCCTAACCTACAGAACCGTAAGGTAATAAATCTGTGTTATTGTACGCCATTGAGTCTGTGGCAATTTGTTACAGCAGCAGTAGAAAACTAGTTATGATGTAGTGAGAAATATATACTTAATTGTTGTGTCTCGGGCTCCTGGCACAGAGCTCCCAGAAGCCTTGGAATTTCCTGAAGGGTAGGAGTGAGAAGAGTGTGTTTGTTATTTAATAAGCCCCTTTCAACCAGATCTGCATTCATGCTAACAAGGCAACTCTTGGAGGATGGAGCTTAGTCGCTGGAGAAACCAGCCACATGATTAGAGGGTTGGAACTCTCGGCCTCACTATCCCTCTCAACCTCCAGAGGGTGGAGAAGAGCTCGAGATAGACTGAATCATCAATGGCCAATGATTCAATCAATCATGCCTCCTTAATGAAGCCTCCATTGAAAATTCTAACTGAAATGATTTGGGGAGCTTCCAGGCTCATCAATACATGGAGGGCCGGGAGCAGGGTGCACTCAGAGAAGGCACGAAAGCTCTGCTCCCCTTCTATAGACATTTCTCTGGGCATCTCTTTCCTTTGGCGGTTCCCGAGCTGTGTCATAATAAACCAGCAAATGTGTTTCCCTCAGTTCTGAGAACCATTCTAGCAAATCATTAAATCTGAGGAGGGAGAGTCATAGAAACCCTCAATATTTTGCCAGTGGTCAGAAGTACCAGTGACGTTTGGGACCTGTGCTTGGCGTCTGAAGTGGGTTAGCCTGTTGGGTCTGTGCTGACTCCAGGATAGAAATGTAGGATCCCCAGTTGGTAGAAAGAGTTGGGAACACCCCTCACCACATTTGGTGTTAGATGTTGGTGTGAGTAGAGAAGAAACCTGAGTTTTCTTTTACTAGTACACCTTCCAAGCCCCCCTTTTTAATTTCTTTGACCAACACTCAAGGACCTGAACATAAAACTCAGCACTATGCCTAATCTGCCCCCATCTAGCTTCCCTTAGCACCACTGTGGGCCAACTTCATTCCTTACCAGTCAACTTGCTATCTTCATGAGATTCCAGAGGACACCTATTCTGCCATGAGCTAACATCCCCATATCCTTGTTCTTAACATTCCTGCCTTCTCAAACTAAATGGAAAAAAAAAAAGGATTTTCTCTTAATATTTATTATCTTTTACATTATCTTCTACGAAAAAGCTTCTGTTTTTTCGACTTCAGTCTATGCCGCCAAAGCAGGACTGGCTGTATCTACTTCCTGGGTCTTGTTCTGCAGGCCTTCATTCAACAACCCAGCCGCATACAGTTTTTTATTCTACTACTCCTTGAAGCCCTTGACAATATCATTATTTCCAGCCCCCCGTAGACCTTCTCCCTGAAGAGCTTTTCTAGCCTACTCCCCCTTTTTCCTACCAGTTTATCCTCACTGTTGAATTTGCTCTTCATCTTCCTGTTTTTGTCTTCTAACACTTATCTCCAAATCCATTATTCCTCATCCTGGCTTTTCTGCCTTCCTATCCAGACTGGGCTCCATTTCAGTAATGCACTCACTGACCCTTGCCTGCTTTGCTGACCCTCTCAAACAAGGGCATTCTGGCCCCAGATCAGGAGCTGCTGGATGAAATCTCAGTAAGGATACCAGTTGCAATTCCTGAAATTTCATGGTGTCAAATTTCCCCTCAGGTTCTCAGTTACTCCACAGACCTTGCAAGCATCCTTAGTAAAACCTTTATAGTCATTGCTTCAAAATTTTTTCTTTCTCTTCAGGTCTCCATCCCTTTCCTTACTCCATGAACTCTCATTGGATAAGGTTGTTTCTTATCTCCCTGAAAAAAAAGTAAAACTCTCTCGTAGGTAAATTACATCAGTCGCCTTCTCATTTAACTTACCTTGTCGCCCTTTCCTCTCCCTTAGCATTAATTTGAAAGTTTGTTGACAACAACCTCATCTCCACCCTCCCCCACTAATCAGAACCTGGAGATTATTATATTCTAAGCAGCTAAAGATGGAAGAACATAGATGAACCACTTCTTAGAAACAGATCAAACACTTTGAGTATTAGAATTCTTTAAATCCATCTTCAGAATCAGGAACTCAGCTTTAAAGATAATGCACTGCTGATAGCTTTGTTGCTCTCTGGTACCCTACACGCTTTCTCTGACAGAAATGAAAATCCAAACAAAGGAGTTGTCCTAATGCATAGAACTAAATCAGGGAACTGCAAGCCAGTTTGCCAAGGGAATCAGTTCTGTCCCTTTCATGATAAAAAATGTTAATGCTTAGCTGTTGCCGTTTACTGTTTGAAAATATCATTTTGCTACAAATGATGGTAAGTATTTGGGTAGATAAACAGGTTTTGTTATTGTTTTCATATGTGATTCTATAACTAGGTGCGTAGAGCCTCAGGATTGGAGGGAATCTTTGCTTTCTAATTTTCCTTGTCCTTTTTGCTCTGACCTTTATACATTCATAAGAATTCTATCTATTTAATTCCTTGAATTTGTCTTTTCCTATATATTTCCATAACTATCTCTATGGTTACTTAAATTACTATGAAATATACTGTATTATTGAAAAATATCTAGGCATTCATACTTCTAATACAACTCAACTGGAGAAACTAATATATCATTTTTGCCAATCTCTGTTTATAACAGCATGAGAGGAATTCCTGGGGGAACTAACCCTTTTGCCTCATGATAAAATAACCTTTCAGAACTATTAAATATTTTGCCCCTGTAGGGATTATTGCCAATAAATAAACTATGTTTTTGAATGCTATGATAGAAAATACATTTCATTTATTCAATAAATATTCCAGACTGTCCATGGTCCATGGAGTGGAGATATAGCAATAAAGAAGACATATAGATCCTTCTCTTTAATGACTTTTCAGTTTAGTAGGGCAGGCAGATATTAAATGGATAATTGTGAATTTTTTTGGTCATAATTTTATTAAAGGTGTGAGGAAAGGCACAGGATGCCAGAGTGTATATAAAGGGTTCTGAATCCATACATGCAGTTAAAAATAACCACACTGAAGTGTCTAAAATAAAGAACTATACAACTCAACACTCAAAAATAATCCAGTTTAAAAAAATGGGCAGAAGACATGAACAGATACTTCTCCAAAGAAGACATACAGATGACCCATAGACAAATGAAAATATGCTCAATATTACTGATCATCAGGGAACTGAAAACCAAAACTACAATGAGATATCCCTCTACCCCTGTCAGAATGACTAAAGTCAAAAACACAAGAAACAGCAAATGTTGGTGAGGATGTGGAGAAAAAAGAAACTTTATGCTCTGTTAGGAATGTAAACTGGTGTAGCCACTATGGAAAGCAGTATGGAGTTTCCTCAAAAAGTTAAAGATAGAGCTATCTCATCATCCAGTAATTGTGCTACTAGGTATTTACCGCCCAAACATAAAAACACTGATTCAAAGAGATACATGCACCCTGATGTTTATAGCAGCAGTATCAACAATAGTCACACTATGCGAGCAGCCCAAGTGTCCATCAATAGATGAATGGATAAAAAACATGTGGTATATACATACAATGGAAAATTATTCAGCCACAAAAAGGAATGAAATCTTGCCATTTGCAATGCCGTGGGTGGAGCTAGAGAGTACAATATTAAGCGAAATAAATCAATTGGAGAAAGACAGACGCCATATGATTTCACTTATATGTAGAATTTAAGAAACAAAACAAGCAAGCAAAGGAAAACAATGAGAGAAGGAGAAGAAACAAGCCAAGAAACAGACTCTTAACTGAGAACAAACTGATGGTTATCAGAGAGGAGGTGGGAGGGATGGGTTAAATAGGTGATGGGAATTAAGGACGGCACTTGTGATGATCACTGAGCACCGGGTGATGAATGGAATCATTGAATCATATTGTACACCTGAAGCTAATATAACACTGTACACTAACTATACTGGAATTAAAATAAAATAAGTAACTTTATTGAATAAGTGTTATTTAAGGTAAGACCTAGGAAAAAAATTGGTATCATCCCTATGAAAACTGTGTCAGTGAGTGTGTGTCTGCATGCGTGTCTTGCAAGGGTCCTGGTAAAGGCCACAGAAGGTCAGTTTTGAAAAGTTAGAGTAGGAGCATGTGCCAGATATATGCATGTAGATTTTGCTTTGACTCCATCCTGACTTTCCATGTTTTTCAAAGCACAGGGCGGGGGTCTCCCAAACTACATTTTGCGGACTCCTTTGTCAGCACGTTTCCTGTGTATTTCTGCCACTATGCAGCACTGGTGGGCCATTTAGCGTAGGAGAAATGGAAAAGGCATTTTTTTTTTTTTTCTGCTTTTCCTGGAGCCTCTGGTAGAGCAAAAGAAGTGGTAGAAGACTCTGGGCTTTAGAAGTCAGTAAAGATTTTTAACAGCATTTGTAGAACAAGGGCCTATTTAGTCCCACCAGCAATAGGAACACATACTATGTCTCCAGTGTATGCAGGAGAAGTGAAGACTAGTGGACTCTGGCCCAGAGAGCTAAGCAGCATCCTGATCTTCAGGTAATATCTTATTCATTGAAATGATCCTTTAAGTCTGTTTTCCTGGCTGTATACTGTGTCATAGAGACTAGAGAGGCAGAAAGGGTCCAGGTAAAGGAGATGTTATAGGTCATGCTAAGTATTTTGGACTTCTTCTCATAGTAATGCAAGCCACTGAAAGATTCTCAATAGAGAAGTGACACGATCAAGTTTCCATTTTTAAAAAGCAATCTGACTGCCAGAGAGAATGTATTGGTAAGAATAAAAGGAAATTCAAGTTAAGTATATATAGGAAACCAAGCAAGAAGTGATGATAGTTAGAGTCAAAATGATGAAAATAGAGAAGCTGACTGAGTTGAAAAGGAATTGGTAGGACTTAAAGATTGGTTGGATTTTGATGGTAAGAGGAACAAAGTCAGGGCTGATCCAAAGTTTCTGACCTGAGCACTGAGTAGGTACTGATGCCATTCACTGAGAAAAGACAATTATAATTAGTTTCATTGTTTTTATCAATATTATTTTTTTAAGATTTTATTTATTTGAGACAGAAAGAGAGAGAGAAAGAGAAAGCACAAGTCGGGGAGGGGAGGAGGGCTAGAGGGAGAGGGAGAAGCAGGCTCCTCACTGAACAGGGAACCTGATGCAGGGCTTGATCCCAGGACCTTGAGATCATGACCTGAGCCGAAGGCAGACTCTTAACCAACTGAACTACCCAGGTGATCCTAACTATATCAATATTATTTTTTTTTTAAAGATTTTATTTATTTACTTGAGAGAGAGACAGTGAGAGAGAGCATGAGCGAGGAGAAGGTCAGAGAGCGAAGCAGACTCCCCATGGAGATGGGAGCCTGATGCGGGACTCGATCCCGGGACTCCAGGATCACGCCCTGAGCTGAAGGCAGTCGTCCAACCAACTGAGCCACCCAGGCGTCCCAATATTATTAATAATATAATAAATTCTGCCTATATTAGCCATAGTTGGTTTCTGTTCCTTGCTTTATCTGAGATTATCAATGTCCTCATTTTTTAAAAAAGATTTTTATTTATTTATTTGACAGACAGAGATCACAAGTAGGCAGAGAGGCAGGCAGAGAGATAGGAGGAAGCACACTCCCTGCTGAGCAGAGAGCCCGATGCGGGACTCGATCCCAGGACCCTGGGATCATGACCTGAGCCCAAGGCAGAGGCTTTAACCCACTGAGCCACGCAGGCTTCCCTCAATGTCCTCATTTTAATCATAATGTTCAACCTAATTGACTATTCCCTCTTTCCAGAAACATTCTTGTCCCTCAGTTTTGATGACACCGCATTTTTAGTTTCCCTTTTTCCTCTCTGGCAATTCCTTTGTCCTTTTTGCTAGAGCTGCCTTTTCTTCAACATGTCATTTAAATATTCCTGCTTCTCAGGTTTATGGCTTATGTGTTTATTCTGTATCGTGTCCTAAGTGAACTCATGTATTTACATGACCTGAAATACAATTAATTTGCTGATTATCTCTTAATTTACTTCCCCAGACTAGACCATATCTGGATATCCAATAGTACAACTATCTTATCTGCATGGAGGTCTTATATACCTTAAATTCAAGATTACAATATTTGCCCCTAAAATTGTTTTTTCTTAGTGAACAGCATCTCCACCTACTCAGTTCTCATTTTATATTAATATAGTAACAGAGTTTATTAAAAGTATTTTGGGTAGTTCATTAAATCTCCAGGAGGTAAATCTCTAGGAGTCTTGATAAATAAGAATGGAGACTAGCAGCCAGAAACAATAGCCCAAATCACACTGCAGGGCTGATCCAGGAAGGAGCCGGGGCACTAAGTGCCACATCAGGCACCAAAAAGACTCGAACTGTATATTAGACATGTAGGGGAGGAGAAAGTTTTCCTTAATCCTCTTAGCAACCCCGGTGAGTTCTGAAAATGAAACCGACAAAGACAAATTAACAGAGAAAAACCTACTAACTTACCTAATGTAAGTTTTATGTGACAGGGGAGCCTTCATAAGGAAATAAAAACCCAAAGAAACTGTTAAACCCATTTCTTGTCCTAGTCTCTGTGAAGGGTGGACGGTCATAGAGAAATGTGATAAGAGCAAAGACGATAAGGTAAGTATAGCAAATTGCGGACAACACAGCCTGTTTGATTCTTCTCAGCATCCCTCATCTTCAGAGATAAGGATGAGTCTCTTTTCCAGGTATAGGAAAGGCACCTTCTCACAAGAGGGTCTTAGGACCGACTTTCAGGGAGAAGGGAAGGGGGAAGGTCAGAGTGGTCTTCTTGTTTCTGCCATTATCTCAAATGTCTCTGGCTTAAAATCTTCAGCATGTCAAGGTGCCATATTTGGGGATAGTTGTGTTCTGAACCCAGTCAGGCACCATGCTTTATGCTGCCACCACTGTCTGAGGTTCTCAGTCTTTCTGCCACCATCACGACCACCAAAGAGAGTTTCTCGAGCACTGTGTGTTTCCTAGGCCATGTCTCTGATCTGCCCAGTGTGGCAGCAGAAGCTAGACTGAAACTAGCTCAGGAAGGAATGCAAGAGGAGAACGTGAGAACAATAAACTTAGGTGGCTTTTTCAAGTCCTTTGGCTATGAAAGAGGAGCAAGGGAGCTGGAGTGCAGCTCCCTTCTGTAGTACCCACAGAATTTTTCCAGACTGGAAGATATTAGGAGATGGGGAGAAGCTGATGATATTTGGGATTAGAAGATAATCTACAGCAAAGGATTACCCGAGTAACGAGATAAGAATAAATATGATCACGCTATTGTCTAACATTATTCTGAGGGTACTATGTGGAGAAAATGAAATAGAGAAATTGGAGATTTAAACATTAGAAAGGGAGAGGTTGAATTATCACTGTTTGCAGGTAATATAATTTTACACCAGAAAATCTCAAGACAATTAACTGAAAACCCATTACAATTTAAGAATTCAACGAGGTGGCTGATTACAAAGTTAACATACAGAAGTTAGTACCCTTCATATATTAAAATGTGTTAGGAGATCTAATAAAAGATAGGATCCACTTATAATGTCAATAAAATGGTAAAATATCTAGAAATGATTTTAACACGAAATATGTAAAATTTGAATGAAGAAAACTTTAAAACAGAAATCATAAAAGTTGTAAAGAAAACCATAAGGATTTTTTCCCCATAAACCTAGAGTAAGGAAGGGCTCTTTAAGTTCATCACAGAAGCCGGAAGCCATAAAAGTAAAACTAATAAATCTCAGTATAAAAAATGTTCTGCATGGCCAAAAAAAAAAAATTGCAATTCATATTACAAAAGTTGTCTTTACATATATAACTTCTACAGATCAATTTTTTGAAAACACAGTACCATGGAAAAATAAAGCATATGAACAGGTCTTTGGAAAGGAATTAAAGGACACCTGAGTGGTTCAGTTGATTTTAAGCAGCTTCCTTCAGCTCAGATCAGGATCCCAGGGTCTTGGGATCAAGCCAGACATGGGGCTCCCTTCTCAGTGGAGAGCCTGCTTCTCCCTCTTCCTCTGCTCATCCCAATGCTGTGTGCGCGCTCTCTCTCTCTCTCTCTCTCTCTGAAATAAATAATTTTTTTTTAAGGAAAAGGAACTAAAAATGGCTTCTAATTATTGGAAAAGACTGTCAATCTTTCTCATAATAAGCAAAATGCTCATTTTAATGAACATACTAAGCAAAATGCATATTATGAGATCAGCAAAAAACTTTGTGATGCCCTTTCGTTGGGTGAATATTACCACTCTCATACTTTTTCAGTGGAACGGTCATTTGGCTTAACATCTGTGGAGGATAATTTGGCAACATCAATCAAAATTTCAATTGTATTTTCCCTTTCACCGTGCAATCCCACTAATAGGAATTGAATGTATAGGTATATTTCCAATGTTCAGACGTATCTGTTGCCACATTGTTTATAATTATAAAAGTTTGGAGACAAGCTAAATATTTGTCGATGAGGTCAGCTTCAATAATGTAAGGGTCATTCATAATTAACGTAATGTAGTTAAAGAAGAAAGAACCAGTACTTTTGTAACTGAAACAAACAAGACTTCTTCACCTGATGTGCAGCAAGTGAACAAAACTGATACTGAAACTTTGCAGTGAAGAAAGATGATTTATTGGTATGGCACCACCTAGGAGAATAAGGAATTAATGCTCGAAAGTCCCAAACTCCCCTGTGTCTTGCAAGGGAGGGGTTTTCAGGGCAAGATTTGTGGCAGGAGTCTCTGGGGAAGGTGGATGCTGGTGGCTGTAGGCCCATGAGGTCGTGTTAGCAGGTGTTCTGCTATCACTTCATCTGGTCCTCCGGGGGTCTCTTCCCTCTCAAGAGACTTGGAATCTGAACAAATATCTTTATTCTTTATGTTAGAGAATTCATTAGGTATATCTGGTCATTCTATCTCCAGGTTGCCGCAGGTTAACTACTTGTCCCACAGGTTCCTGTGAGTGATAAGCATTCCTATCCCTTGAGCCTAGGCCCACGTGCTCCTTTGTCGGTCCAGCCGTGCCTCTGGTGGTATGACCTCTACCGTTCCTTCTTCTATCTGAACTGATAAGATGGACACTGTTTCTACCTTATGAATTAATATTGTCTCCAAGATGCATTTTTTTAAAATGAAAACAAGATACGTAACAATGTGTTCAGAATATTCCTTTTTTTTTTTTTAAAGACCTAAGGAAGAATATGTTTTTATGAAGGCCAAGGGTGAACTTCCCCAAGATGAGGCAGGTTGGCATGAACATTAATTTTGAGTTAAAAGCAAGCAGAATGCAGCAGATTCAGGAAAAGCTCTTTACCTCCCCCTCAACTGCTTGCCTGTACCATTACGGAGCTATTCACGGAGATTCCGCTACGTAAGACACTTAACCTGTATGACAGGGCAATCTCTGTTTTCCAAACATCTCCTTTCACCTTTCTGCTACAGGGCTTCCTCACACGTTGTATTCCTATACCCACTGCTCTCCTTAGTTCCTGGGAGTGTCATGTCAGCCGGCTGTCTTTGTAATTTCATATCTATGTGGATTCCCTGTACATACAAAATTAAATTTGACTTTCCCCTGTTAATCTGTCTCATGTCAGTTTGATTCTTCATCCGGGTAGAAAGACCTGGAAGGGCAGAGGAAATTCTTCCTTTCTGATGTTTGTGTACATTTTCTTGTGTGTACATAGAACGCTTGCCCCAAGTAGAAGACAGATACCTGGCACTAGGAATAAAAAGATTTTCATCATATTCCCTCTTATCATTTTTGAACCTTGAACCATTTATATATATTGCCCAATCAAAACAACAACACTGGGAGCACAAAAAGCCTATGAATTTCCTGGAAATACAGAAGGAAATATAATCCACGGAATGTGTGAAGAGATTGGCTTTGAATAATGATTTCCTGCATTTTTAGGGCCAGAAAGGAAAGAGGGAAGAAGTAGCATTGATTTGGTGACAGGAGATTGAAGGGTTGAAGATATTTTCTGTTTGAGACTTTTTTTTTTTTTAAGGCGAATGCAAAGTCCTGAGAATATTAGGAGTACAGAGGGAATGGAATCATAGAAGACAGAACTTGGAAGTAATTTTTGTGGAGAATAGGAGAAGGAGCTGACCATGGGAATGTGGTCAAATTATGAGACTGTATTAAAGGCCAGGTGGATGCTGGTTATTAGAGATCCAAACCAGTTCCTTGCTATGCAGGTGTCCATTTTAAGTGCAACTCTTAACTGGTTGGTGTCAGAGATTAGTGAAAGTGATATGTTTAATTTTTACTCTTGTGTTCTTGCTAATAGGAAAACTGAGGAAAAGATGGTCTCTGAACTGGAGGACACCATGAGAATGGGCGATGAAGCTGCCTGGAAACAGCCCCCCTTTAGTAAAAATAGCTCATTTTTACTCTTTGCAATCATCTGTCACACAAAGACAAGGACACGTTTACAATGATTTGCTTACACAGAAGCAGCACGAATTCAGTTTGAATTTCTTAAGTTCTCGGAAATTTGTTGAGATTTGGAAAGTTTAAGCTCCATCTATAAATTTATGAACAAGTTGTCAGCTTAGTTAAACTCTTTTTTACTTGTTTATTATTCATGTTAAATCTAGTATAAGAAGAATCTGTTTTGAGAGGTTTTTAAAAGGAACTTAAAAAATTGTACCGGACTGAATTTTTAAAATATTCCACCATTTACACTAAACTGAGAAGTAGAACTATATCCTGAATCATGCTGAACTATAACTATGAAAATATGAAGAGCAGAAAGCTGGTATGCTTCACCTATTTCTGACATAATAACCTAGCCATTAAGAAATTGAGGCACAAAAACATAATAACACATTGTTATTTTCTCAGGCTTTTCACTGCAAATATTATACTCTGAAAGATTCTGCTCACTGAATTGCTTTTTTAAAATCCTAATTTTCCAGATTGAAAATAAATGTATTTTCTCAGGAATTTAATCTTCAGATGTAGCTAAGACCCTTCTCTCATTTAAGACTCTTAAAATTATATGTGAGAAGACACAATAGTTTTTGTTATGATAGGATAGTCTCCTATTGAAAATAAAGGTAATATTCATTCCCTGTAAGTCTGTTCTTGCAAATCTACGTAGGAAGTACTTTAAAAATCCCTTATGTTCATCCTTTTGCCTATGGAGATAGTTCCTTTCAATGACCAAGCATTGCCTCCCATAGTGATCTTTAAATAGCAACAATGAAAAGATATTTTCTTCGAAGTTGTCATTGCAAAAGGTATTATCCTCGTGCTAGTCTCAGAGTGAAGACTGGATTGACAGGTGTTTTGTGATTAGGTCTTAGTCTTCCTAAAATAGATACTCTTTAGTGGTAAGGCCAATAGTTCTGTAATTGCATAGGAAAGTATAAATTTTACATTTTGGCTTTCTGTGTAAATCCAGTGGAATATTCCCACTGCATTGACTAGAATCCACACTTGTGAAGAATTATGAAAACACAAAATACTTTGCATTAAAGTGATACAACCATTTCAAGGGTCAATAAGTAATAGCAAAATATGTTGAAAATATGTACTATTTCATATTCCCATGGTACTAAAAGGTAAGGCTACTTAAAAAATGGAAAGGAAATGTGTACAGTATCTTTAAAAAAAAACTGTTTCTGAATACAATGGGGCCAATGTACTTTTTGAATCAGAGACTTCCTAGATTTAAAAGAGTTCAGCCTTCTTTTATTTCATACATGAGGAAACTTAGGTTCAAACCCTTTAAGTAAGTAGCTCAAAACTATACAGTGTTATTAATTAAATTCCTTCAGCTGTACATTATAAATAATCTCAGGAATAGTAGCTTAAACAAAGAGTGATTTACTTTCTTGTATGATGCAAGGGCTAGAAGTAACCAAATGCTTGTGTTAGTCCAGCTGATTAGTAACATTTAAGGCCTAGGCAATTTCAGTCTTTCTGCCATGGGCTCTATAGATTACTGACTCTTGGCCTTCATTACCTTCAATGTTCATGGTCACAAAAGGGCTGCAACAGCTCCAGGCATCATGGCCAAGTTAAAGGCAAAAAGAAAGAAGGATCGGAGGTTAATAACTTCTCTTCAACAATAGTGAAACTCCTCCCAGAAACGTCTAAGAGACTTCCCTCATATTTCTTTGGCCAGGACTAGTTCACATGGCTATGCCTAGTATGGGCCTTTCTAGCCTTCTGCAAGAATCATCTTCGGAATGATTATATGATTCACCAACAAACTATGTCAATCAGGCACAGCTATTGTGATTTTAGAAAACAATTTTCCTTGGGGCGCCTGGGTGGCTCAGTGGGCTAAAGCCTCTGCCTTCGATTCAGGTCAAGATTCCAGCATCCTGGGATCAAGACCTGCATCGGGCTCTCTGCTTAGGAGGGAGTCTGCTTCTTCCTCTCTCTCTCTCTCTCTCTCTCTCTCTCTCTCTCTGCCTGCCTCTCTGCCTACTTGTGATCTCTGTCTGCCAAATAAATAAATAAAATCTTAAAAAAAAAAAACAATTTTCCTTATAATTAGAAATCAGCCATATTCTACCTAAACACTCTGAGATAGAAAATAATTCAAGAATGTCTAAGTTGCTTAAAGTAGAATTATTTCAGAATAATGGAGACAGAATTGGTAAATGTGTCCCATTGTCTATACTACCAGTATTATCATTACTACTGGTACTACTACTATTTTTATCATCTTACTTGAAGCCAGGAACTTGCTTTTCTTTAAACACTGAAATTATTGGGATGCACAGATCTCTTTTCAGAAGGATTTCTGGTCTCTTTTCGAGCAAATCAGCCTTGTGAAGAACCCTCTCCACTAAATATTGTTCTAGGAGGAGATGGTTTCAGCATGCTTTCAAATTCTTACCCAATTCAGAAACCTCCATACTTTTTATTCATTTTTCTTTATGAAAGACACTCATGGCAGAAATAAGCTCTGAGAATGTGAGTCTCACCTAAGCCGTTTGGTTCCACAGGTGCTAGTCACAAGGTGCCTCAAAACCATATTAAAAGTTAAGATTTATCTGCCCTTCTGCTTTTGGATGTGAGATCCTATAATGAGTCTCTGAAGGAAACTAGAATGAGATGAGGTTGTGACCCCTTGGTCTCCATGAAGTGACACAGCAGCAAGCATGATTGTCCAACTGACATTTTGCTCTGTGGAATCTGTCACTCCACTCATGACAGGCTCAGGCTATTGGACTTACAATAAAACTTAGCAGTGTGATATAGTAGCAAGACCACAGGCATTGGGGTCAGAAAATCAACTTATGAAGCTCAGTTTCCCCATTCACTAATACACTATGACATATCTGAACTCTATTTCTTCTTTAAAATGAGGGAAAGGGCACCTGGGTGTCCAGTTGGTTAACGTCTGCCTTTGTCTCAGGTCAGGATCCCAGAGTCTTGAGATGGAGCCCTACATCAGGCTCCCCGCTCAGTGGGAAGCCTGCTTCTCCCTCTCCCACTCCCCCTGCTTGTGTTCCCTCTCTCGTGCACTCTCTCTGTCAAATAAATAAATCAAATCTTTTTTTAAAAATGGGGAATAATAATAATTACTTCAAAGATCTGTTTTGAGAACACAGTGGGATGTTATTTAAGCATTTCATAAGTGAGAAAGTGAGTCATAAATGTATCTTGTTAATTCAATAATTTCATTGGGATAGACACTATCTCATGGATTTATAACAAAGTTCTAAAATCAAGGCCATGTCTAGAAAACTTTCCCCCTCACGTTTGTGTGTTCTTTGCCCTCTCTGTATTCTTAGGATAGCAACAAAGGAGCAATCAAAAAAGGGTTTGAATGTGTTCGTAGTATTAAGCAGACTCCTTTTCTCATTCACACTGAGCTTCTAAATCCTAGCACTTTTAAAGGACAGTGTGTCTGGTCCACTGCTTTTGTCTTAACTCTGTCACTTTATATAGTAAGACCCATTGACATCGAATATGAAATATTTTTATCTGGGGTCTTCTCTCATAGTTCTAGAAGATGCAAGATTGCTGGATGAAACTGGTCCACTTCTGGAAAAATTAAGAGACCTTCACTGAGAAATAAATGTTCACACATTTTGTTATGTTTATTTTATAGTTATTTAGATATGCTCAGAGATTTTTATCTCTTAGGAGAACAATCAAATATCTTTCAGATGTTCATATGTGTTATCCCCTCAGAGAAGCCTTCTCTGGCCCGTCAGTCTAAATTAGGGACCAACCCAGTTTATTTCCTCACTTAGCAAATAGTTGATTTACTATCTAACTCAGAAGAGTATAACCTTCATTGAGACCTTGTCTATTTTGTTGACTACTACACACATACCCAGAACTTAGCTAACACAGAGATGCCTTCAAAGAATATTTGTTAAGTGAACAAATGAATAAAACCAAAGAGCAGATAATGTTTTCAATGAATATATTCCATATTTATTCACATATTTACTCCTTCCATAGCTTGTGAGGTAGAAAATAGGTAGGGAGAGAAGACCAAAAAGACAGGGGGAAAGAGTGATTTAAAAGGCATTCATGCACTGAGTTTTTCCTTTATTTTCATTTCAGTTGCCAACCCCCAAAATCCCGGTCCAGAAGAAGTAGTGCCAAGCAGTTCTTGAAGGCCCAGTCTGATTGTCTAGTAATTGTGGCAAGGTTTGTCCATGTATGCAAACAGTCCAGATTTAAAGGAAAAAGACAAATAAGGAAAAAAAAAAAAGTAAGAGGCATCTGGGAAGCAGGTGGAGAGTGAGTGCTGCTGACTAATTCTCCCCTTCCCTGCCCTTCATAGAGAACAGGCAGGTTAGTTCTCACCCTTTAGATTCAGCTCCCTTTGTCTGCCCTGGCAAGAACAGGGGCACATTCTACCGTATATAACATGTTCCCCAAAGAAAGGTGATGCTGCTAACTATGAAATTGACTGATGCTCTTGAAGCTCCCAAGCAGCCTGTCCTGGTAGCTGTAATTATTATCTTGAAATATTTTGTAAAAAGTGTATTTGAAGCAATATTTTCTGGATTATTTTTCTTAAAAATGTGCATGTGTGTGTGGATATATGAAACATTGTGGAGTAAGAAGGATTAGCAATATTTTTGTAAATGTCATTTCTAATTGCATAAATCGCAACTCTGAACTTCTCCATTAGGTTTGTAAAATAAACAATCTCAGACGTGTTCATTGTTGATGGGATCCTATTTGAAGACTTCTAGAGATTCAAGGATTGTACCTCTGGTTTTATTTTTTCCCCAGAATATTAGATTTCTTGTTATGCTATACAAAATTATAATGCTTGGTAGTTGAAGCATACCTTTGTATTCTTAAGAGCTCTTAAGGAATTCTTAAGAATTCCTGCGGAATTCTTAAGGAATTCTTAAGAATTCCTGCTGTATGTAGTCTTTGGCTCAGGGCATATATAGGAAGGTACATGTATGCGAAGGCCTTCTCACAAGGCAAGACAGCCCACAGTGACGTACTGTGTCACTAATCTTCACAATTCAGAGAGGTACACAGAGAAGTTAGAACCAGAAGCCAGGAGCTGCCTATTGGCCGCAGGACAGCAATTCAGCTCCTAGTAGTTTGTTTTTCTAAGAACTGAAGGGTATATTGAAAAGAGGTCTTCCTTGCTTGATGGGAAATTTAAGCCATAGCATAGAAGAAGTATGAAAGAGAGAGTTATTTGCTAGGTTTTAAAGCTTCTCTCAGACCTCTCTCCCAAGCGGAAAGGAAGATGAGATCTTATTCCGATTGAGAGATTTAAGGCAGCCATGAAGAATGTAATTATGTATAACTAAATTCACGTGAAATAGGAATGATGGCTTAACAGCTATTTATAGCTTGAATGCTCTGGAAACAAGTAGAAATTTAAGACTGAGTGGTTATGCCAGTGTGTCTATTTTGTGAAATAAAACCTTACTTCTAGAGGAGTAGTTGGTGGAATGTTAAAAGTGGAAGGTTAGTCTACCAGCAAAAGATGAGACCTTGTTAGAGCCCCCTAGTACCTGGGGTAATACACAGGATAACCCTAGAAGTCACTCTGCAGACCAGCTACAGTCTAACTTTCATACCTATGCCGCATTAAATATATTTTCTTTCCTTTTTTTTTGCTTTCCGTTAAGGGAAAGGAGGGGAAAGCAATCAAAGCTAAATACGATTATGTCTTCCCCACACCCCAAACTCACAGTTTAGTAACTGATGGAATTGTAGAACTGTAAGGGATTGTAGAGATCACCGCATCTTTAACATACTCGTTTTTTGTTGATATACACAAGAGATACATGGAACTGAATCAACTGACCTACCATAACGCAATGTGAAAGGAAGGATCCTGTATAGGAAAGGACAAATAGATTTGAGTGCAGGACCTATCACTACAGAGCTTGGGCAAATCAATCAATGTCTTGGATCTTAGTTTCTTCTCCTTAAAAGGAAGAGTTTGGGGACACCTGGATGGCTCAGTCCATTAAGTGTCTGACTCTTGGGTTCAACTCAGGTCATGATCTAAGGATCATGAGATCGAGCCCCAGGTCTGGCTCCCTGCTCAGTGGCTTGGAGATTTTCTCCCTCCCCTCCTCCCTTGTTTGCACGTGTGTGAGTGTGCTCGCTCTCAAATAAATAAATCTAACAAACAACAACAACAACAACAACAAACGGAAAGAAAGCAAGCTTAAAATAGAGTTTGAATTGCAGTGATGGCTCTCAGGGAGGTAGGCTTGTGCAAGCTTCCCAGCTGAGACCCATGTGAATAAAACAATTAAGTCAATGCCTTGAAACTCTAACACTACAATATTCTAAATCTGTGGCACAACAAAGCCAGTGTCTCATTCATTTCCTTAACGTTACACGGTAACTTATATAAAAAATATAATAATAAAAAAAGAAGGAAAAGAAAAATGAACTTTTACATTGTCCTTGGAAAGCAAACACAAATGACAAGTCACTCTTACCTGTTTTAAAGTCATTAAAATGTGATTACATTATTATGTGAACAACTCAGTGTTGATTTAATTACTTTGAAGATAATGACCCAAACGGCCCACTATATAATCGGTATAGCTTCAGAGATCAATTTTTACTTCCTAGGGACTTGACACATTTAGGTTGGTGATGCCGTGGTTCATTCTAGCAGTGTGGTATATATATTTTCCAGCCATTTGCCATAGAATCAGTAAGTGTGTGTTGCAATCTATGTTATAGTACAAAAACTCTGTCAGGTACAAACACAGATCTCGCTGATAATCTCAATGGCCAACAAGTCAAATTTCAGCAGAAAAAAAAATGTCAGAAAACTGTGTATGTGTTTCAAGCAATTCCCCTTTTAAAACTACTTTTCTTCAATTTCATTTACCGATTTTAAATTGATCTTTAAATCATCCTCACAATTTTTTTTCAGAAGCAAAAAGTAATATTCACTTTATTTTATTTATTTATTTTAAAAAGATTTCATTTATTTGACAGAGACACAGCTAGAGAGGGAACATAAGCAGGGGGAGTGGGAGAGGGAGAAGCAGGCTTCTCACTGAGCAGGGAGCCCAATGTGGGCCTTGATCCTAGGATCCTGGGACCATAACCTGAGGTGAAGGCAGACGCTTAATTGACTGAACCACACAGGTGTCATGTAATATTCACTTTAAATCTGGGTTGGCATCTAATCTTTTGTGTCTTTTCTGAGAATGTATTTGCCAATGGAGAACTACTGAAGGAACAAATTCACAATTTTGATTTTTGTGGCCTCACAATAGATTATTGGAGGATCTTTCCACCAATATAATTTTAAAAATTAATAGACTTTATTGTTTTGAGTCATTTACAGAAAACTTGAATGGAAAGTCTGGAGAATTCCTATGTGTCCCCCCAAAACTCTAGGAATTTTCCTCTGCTGTTAACATATTGCATTAGTGTGGTACATTTTTTTAACAGCTGATGAGTGAATATTGATACATTATTATTAACTTTGGGTTGTATAATCTATGTGCTTTGACAAATGTATAGTGACATTTCTCTTTTTTTGTTATAACAGATCCAGTACTATAAATAAATGGACATTAATTTATAGTAGGAATGATCAGAGAAATATATAAAATTGCCTATTTATAAAGATCTTCAATTGCCTAGAATCACCAATTACATGTTTCACTTTACTCACCATGTTTAAAACTCAGATTTGCTATCTTCTCTCCAAGGAAAATTCTCTCTGTAAGTCTTTACTTTTGTCAGTACTTTGCCATCAACCAGAATAGCAGCTGCTTTATATACTGGGGACACCACGGTGCAATTAGTGTGTATATGTTTATAAGAGTTATAAAGTTCTTTAACTAGTTTTGTCTTTCTCTGTTAGCGACAGCCTCAAAATAATAACATTTCATGGCAATGACATTACATTAAGACTTGAAAAAACCTAGATGGTGATCTTAACCTTGATGTTAATCAGATGTGAAATTCCAAATATAGTCTTGTACCACCCTGGGCTTCAGTTTCCTATAAAAGAGAGGTGTGAGATTAGATGATCTCTCAGGTCCTTTCCAGCTCTGCTGTCATTCCTCATTCTTTATGATTTTCTGTCCTGATGGCTTTTTCTTTACTTTCTCTCCATCCTGCAGCTATCACCCATGCAAGTCACCTTATCTCATGCCCATGTTAGCATAACCAAATCTGGATTAATCTCTCTGGGATCAGACTTCCACATTCTAGATCATTACTCATAACACAGGCAAGCTAATCTTCCTGAAATACTACTTTTATCATTGGATACTTGTCTTTAAAATACTGCATAGTTTCCTATTACTGCCCTATGAAGCATCAAGTATTAATTCATTTGCCTCTCCTAGGGCAGAAGTTACAAACTTAATGCTCACACAGGCCAGGCAGGCAAGGGAAAGTGAAGCCACCAGAATGGGTCCTATAGCAAAATCTGAGAACACACATCTTACTAAAAAGGAAGTCGCTAAAATGCACTGCCAAGTGGGTAAGTAGACTCTGTGATGCCAAACAGATCTTTCAATATTTCAAAAGAAATGGAATTTAGATTTCTTTACAAAAATATTCCAATTTTTAAGTGTTGACAACTAAATCAATATTTTCTCTTGTGATTTCATTTTATTTGTTAATTATGTCAAAAATATATTCCAAAGTCAAAATAATATTACAAGTTACAGTCATAGAAATCTTGTTTCCACTCCTGTCCATTCTACCCTGTTTCAGCTCTTCCTTGTGAGTAATGGCTTTACGTAGTTGTTGATTGATCCTTCCATCATTCTTTTTGAAAATATGAACATTTTACATGTATATTATTTACTTCAATTTCTTACACAAATGATAGCATTCTACAACATTGCTCTGGCCCTTGTTTTTTTCAGTTACTAAATTCCATTGTTGGGATGTACCATAGTTTATTTCAGAGATTAACAAGAGTACAACCCAAAAGCCAAATTTAGTCTGTGATCTGTTTTTGTATGTACTTCAAGCTAAGAATGAATTTTATGGTTTTTTGGGTTTTTGTTTAAGATTTTATTTATTTATTTGACAGAGAGATCCCAGTAGGCAGAAAGGCAGGCAGAGAGAGAGGAGGAAGCAGGCTCCCTGCTGAGCAGAGAGCCCAACGCAGGGCTTGATCCCAGCACCCTGCTATCATGACCTGAGCTGAAGGCAGAGGCTTAATCCACTGAGCCATGCAGGGGCCCCGAATTTTATGGTTTTAAATGACTGAAAACAAAATCGAAAGAAGAATAACATTTTTTGACATGAAAGTTATATAGAACTCAAACTTCAAGTATTCACAAATAAAGTTTTATTGAAACACAGCCACACATTTGTTTATGGTTTCTGGCTGCTTTTTTTTTTTTTTTCCCAATTTATTTATTTTCAGAAAAACAGTATTCATTATTTTTTCACCACACCCAGTGCTCCATGCAAGCCGTGCCCTCTATAATACCCACCACCTGGTACCCCAACCTCCCACCCCCCCGCCACTTCAAACCCCTCAGATTGTCTGGCTGCTTTTATGGTTAGATGATAGAGCTGAGTTTTACAATAGAGGCCATATGACCACAAAGCCTAAAATATTTACTGTTTGGCCATTTACAGGAAAAGTTTGCCTGGTTTGTTTAGTCAGTCTACTATTAAGAGATAATTTTGGCTTTTCCAATACTTATTTTTTTTTTAAGATTTTATTTACTTATTGGAGAGACACAGACAGAAAACTAGACAGCACAAGTCGGGGAGAAGGAGAAGCAGGCTCCCAACAGAGCAGGGAGCCTGATGCAGGGCTCAATTCCAGAGATCCTGGCATCATGACCTGAGGGAGGGCAGATGCTTGGCCGACGGAACCACCCACGCACCCCTTCACTGCTATCCTAAATGATGCCTTAAGGAGCAGCCTTGAACATAAAGCATTTTATATTTTTGCCAGTATGTCTGTATAACAGATGCTTACAATTGAAATTGCTATGTCAAAGGAGTAAATGCATATGTGATTGCACTAGATTTTTTCAAATTCCTCCCTGTGGGGATTGTATGATTTTTGCTTTCCAGCCAAAAATGAGAGCACCTGTGTAGCCACAACCTCACCAAACAGAGCATATTATCAAGTGTTAATTTAAACCATTTTAATATGCTGGAAAATTCCAACAAAACTATCTAAACCTAGGATGCAGCTGGGTATCCACTCATTTCTGATCTGCAATATATTAGTCAGGTTGTGCTGTGAAGGAGGGTATCTGGCCCTGGAGGTGCAGATGGAGACTGACAGCTACTCTGTCCACCTGGTTCTGCCCTAGTGCATGCCTGCTTGCCTTCCTGGAGGAGAGAGTGGTCTAGGCAGAGCGAGTCACCATCGTCTAGCCTACTCATTGAAGGTGCTTTTTGCACTTTATTGATATGGGGCCTGGGTGACAGGACTACAGTGATGGAAGGTGGGAAATTGGAGAAGGGAGGACCCTCTACATCCAGTGATCTCTGTTGTGGGCTGCTCAGATGCAGAACTCATTTCACTAACCTATTTATTTTTCCTACTTCCCTCCAATAGGCATTCCCCAAATCCATCCCATCCTTTAAGGCCCAACTAATTCAGATCCTAGTCTCTCAGCAAAGTCTTTCTTAATTACGCCCATTAATCCCTCATTCATTCATTCATTTATTCATTCTGTGACTTACAGTCCATCACCAAACTGGTTTATTTTCTTGTTTTATCTTATCACTTTTCTTCTTCCCCCCTAACTCAAATTTCTTTCCATCTTCTAACCCCCACCTCTTCCATAGTAGAGTGCTAGGTGTATAGCAGATACTTTATATCCATAGTGGTCAAGAGTGGAAATACACGCTGGGAAAAATGCACTGCACTTTCCAAAATTGCATCCGGAAAGCACTTGAAGATTCTTTCTGGATTAGCTGCTGGTATGGACTTCTGCTTCAGAATGGGATCTGCTGGTGTCCTCTCAGATTAGCAGCAGGGGACATCACATCAGCGGTAAGTGTGAATTGTGGTTAAGACAAGAAGCTGAGGTCAGAGTCACCTGAGCAGCAGCAGCAATGAGGACATGGGTGAGGGATGAGGAGCAGAGCACTCAGGATGGGTTGACTGGTGGAAGGCTAGCTGCTACGGGGTGACTATTTCTAGATGGAGAGACAAAAATGCCAGAGCCCAGGAATGGTTTCACTAGGTTGTGTCTGTGTAGTGAGAAGTCGGGACTCATGGTCTGGAGTCAGCAAACTTTTAAGATCTGGACAGGAAATATTTTAGGCTTTGCAGGCCATGGGTCAGCTACTCAACATGCTGTTGTAGCACCAAAGTCACCACAGACACTGGGTCAATGAATGCGTGTGGCTGTGTTGCAGGAAAACTCTGGATGCTGAAATTTAAATTTATGTAATTTCAGATGTCACAAAATGTGATTTCATTTTTTCAACCATTTCAGAGTGTGTTATAGACAAAACATCTGTATTATAAGCATTGCACTTGCTGAGAGATCTTAACTGTCCCCAACTCTAGAGGCAGTGATAGTGTGACACTATGGAGATGTTAGCTAATTCTACATTGACAGTCATATTGCAGTATAATTATACTAAATCAACCCTACATTTACACAATGTTGTGTGTCAAATATATCTCAAGAAAAGAAAAATAAAAGTGTAAAAATCATTCTAGGTTCATAAGTTGTAGAAAAACAGGTGGTAGGCTATAGCGTGTGGGCACCTGGTCTAAAGGCTCAGTGCTGATCTAGCGAGAAGCTGAGTACTCATTTCTGTTCATGAAACTAAACATTAGTATATTGGAATTGGGCTGTTTTTTGAAATAATTCTCTGGTACAAAAATTGGTATGCTTGGTCATTTGAAAAGTAGAATTATTATTCCTATTCTTCTTCATGAGATAGATAGTAATAATGGCAACCATTTGCTGAGCACATACTATGTGTCTGAAATCTTCAAACTTTAGCTAATTCCCACAACAAACCTATGAGACTCAAAAAATTCTGTAATTTACTTGATACCATATAACTGGTTAGTAACTAATCCAAGATTCAAATAGCAAAACAGAGCCAACTGCACACGTACCCATGAAGGTAGCTTAAGATTGGGTAAAGGTCTATAATTTTAATAGGGTCACCAGCTAAAACTCGGGGCAGAATAGCAGTAAATCATGCTCATAGTTACCTCTGTGTTTCACAATTTAAGTGCTGACTTTAAAATGCTATTTGTAAGGTGAAATTAGAAATTTTAGTAAAAAAGTCTTAGAGCTTTAGATTATGATGTAATGGTCAACAATGAATTATAGCTTTTCTTGTACAAAACTCCAGTGTTGGAGTGGCTCTAAATATAAATATCTGAAACCATGGAATGTCTATATATCAGTTATCCAGTCATAAAAGACGATACAATGGTGCACACAGAACCTAATACTTTTTATCAATGAATGATAAAGGAAAATAGTCCATAAAGGCTTCCTCTTCTTTATACTTCTATGATTTACACAGTGCTCACACATATATTATTTTTACCATGTTATGTATGATTCACCACAACCCTGGATGCTTAATAGGATAGATGTTATTCCTATTTTATAAATGTGACTATATGGCTCAGTGAAGTTCCATGAAACACTGAAGATTAAGGAGATGGTTTTCAGAGACAGATCTGAGACCTGGGCCAGGCTCACAGGTGTGCCACCTGTGCAGGTGCACATGACCCTGCACTGAAAAGGCCCTTGTGCTTGGTTTAATGCTCTACTGGCATTGTTTTGAAATTTTAAATGATTTACTAACAAAGGGCACCACATTTTCATTTTGTACGGGGTCCCTCAATTTATGTAGTGAGTTCTGCCTTAAACCGAAATCTTGTTATCATGTGATCTATATTCTTCTTTCATTCTCTAAAAATTCTTTCTTTCTTTCTTTTTTTTTTTTTAAAGATTTTATTTATTTATTTGACAGAGATCACAAGTAGGCAAAGAGGCAGGCAGAGAGAGAGGAGGAAGCGGGCTCCCTGCTGAGCAGACAGCCCTATGCGATGCGGGGCTCTATCCCAGGACCCTAGGATCATGACCCCAGACGAAGGCAGAGAAATTCTTAAGATGCTTATACTTGGGAACACCAAACTAGACCATGGCATGTTTAATCTATAATCTTTGAGTTTATTCATAATCGGTCATTTCCTGTCTTTAGAAGACAACAAAGAAATCTTTTCAAAATCCTGATGGGAAATGATTTTCTACCTAGAATTCTATGCCTATGTAAATTACCTATCAAATGTAGGGTAGAGGGTCGTCTGGGTGGCTCAGTCAGTTAAGTGTCTGCCTTCAGCTCAGTTTATGGTCCTGGGGTCCTGAGATGGAATCCTGAGATTGAGCCCCTCCTCAGTGGGATCCTGCTTCTCCTGCATTTCTCCCTGCTCATGCTCTCTCTTTCTCTGTCGCTTTATCAAACAAATAAAACCTTTTTTTTTTTTTAAGTGTGGTGTAGAGAGTAAAAGAAAAACATTTTCAACCAGCAAAGACTCAGAAAATGTGCCTCCAGCAATACTAAGAAATAGAATGACATGAAATTCAGGAAATGGTGGTTACAAACCCAGGACAGGAGTCAAGGGTGGTCCCAAGATAACAATGCTGGAGAGCAGCAGCCCCAAATGAAGCAGAAGGTTGATGTGAAAACTTTCTGTAGTTGGAGTGCGAGAGAGGAGGGACACATCTGATCAGTACCTGATATGATGGAACTTCAGAAAAAAACAAAAACAAAACCCCTGAAAAGATGGCTATTAGAAGAAGTTGTGAGAACAAAGTAAAAAAATCAGGAATTCCAGGAACAAAACCAAAAGAAAAATCAGGAATTCCAGGAACAAAACCAAAACATATGAAAGGATGTGCAACTGTTTGATAGTACACCTACTTGACTCTGCAGAGAAATTTTACATATACTCAAAATAGTCCACTGTTCAATTATTTAATCACGACCAATATAATCACAGAGGAAGGAACTGGGGAGGTGTGTCAATGATTGCGTCTTAATTGCTAACTCCTCATTTATCAGAAGGGTATAAAAAGTATCTTTCTAACATTGGTAAATCAAGAGCAGTGATATAAGCATACTATTTATAATACCAAAGCCAGTAGTTCAGAAGAGGTTGTCTCTAGGGAATTTGGGGTTGGGGAGGTATGGAGAAAGATGTTATTGATATTCACTATAACCCTTTCAGTCCTATTTGATTTTTGTAAGCATATGCATACATTACTTTTATGTAAATATGATATTTAAATCAAAAACCCATTTGAGGAAGTAGTGATGCAACATGGGGGCTTAAGTGGGTAGGAGAAGAATCCATGAAACAAGATGGGATAGGGAGGGAGACAAACCATAAGTGACTCTTAATCTCACGAAACAAACTGTGGGTTGCTGGGGAGAGGGGGGTTGGGAGAAGGGGGGTAGGGTTATGGACATTGGGGAGGGTATGTGCTTTTGGGTAAATTGGAAGGGGTGGTGAACCATGAGAGACTATGGACTCTGAAAAACAATCTGAGGGGTTTGAAGTGGCGGAGGGGTGGGAGGTTGGGGTACCAGGTGGTGGGTATTATAGAGGGCACGGCTTGGATGGAGCACTGGGTGTGGTGAAAAAATAATGAATACTGTTTTTCTGAAAATAAATAAATTGGGAAAACAAAACAAAACAAAACAAAACAAAACAAAAAAACCCATTTCAAGGTTGGAGTTCCATGTCAGTTATTAAAACGAAAGGAATGAGTAGACTGGCTGGGTTGTCATCTTTTCAGGTCATTCTGATAGATCTATATGAACCCCTATTTCTTAAACTAACTTATGTGGTTCTAGTCCATGTGTTCTAATTCTGACTTTCCTGATGGAGAGATTTTATTTTTTTGTTTTTTTTTTTAAAAGATTTTATTTATTTATTTGACAGAGAGAGAGCACAAGTAGGCAGAGAGGCAGGCAGAGAGAGAGAGGAGGAAGCAGGCTCCCTGCTGAGCAGAGAGCCTAATGCGGGACTCGATCCCAGGACCCTGAGATCATGACCTGAGCTGAAGGCAGAGGCTTAACCCACTGAGCCACCCAGGCGCCCCCAATGGAGAGATTTTAAAACTTAATTTGCTAATGCCTATAAAGGGATTTCATGTGCTTAGAAAAAGGCTTAGTTAATGTTGAAGCTATTTTTTCTAACGAGAAATTTTAGGATACATTTAGCTATGACTTTTATTTGATATCAAATGACAAAGAAATATAGGAAATTGAACATTAAAACTACCACTGTAACATTCTATTATAGTGTGCTTTACTTTAAAAACTCTAGGTTTTTTTTTTTCAGCTAGCTGTACCTCTTTTTATTTTTTTAATTTTTTTTTCAATTTATTTATTTTCAGAAAAACAGTATTCATTATTTTTTCACCACACCCAGTGCTCCATGCAAGCCGTGCCCTCTATAATACCCACCACCTGGTACCCCAACCTCCCACCCCCCCACCACTTCAAACCCCTCAGATTGTTCTTCAGAGTCCATAGTCTCTCATGGTTCACCTCCCCTTCCAATTTACCTAAATTCCCTACTCCTCTCTAACGCCCCTTGTCCTCCATGCTATTTGTTATGCTCCACAAATAAGTGAAACCATATGATAATTGACTCTCTCTGCTTGACTTATTTCACTCAGCATAATCTCTTCCAGTCCCGTCCATGTTGCTACAAAAGTAGAGTAAAAACTCTAGGTATTTTTATAAATCAAAGGAAAATAGAATTTTTAGACTTCCTAGAGGTCACCAAAATGAAGAAGGAAGAAAGTATCGATAATAAAGTTAAATCAATTTTTAAATGAAACCTAATGCACTCTGAAGACATAGAGTATTCAGGCAGAGGGAGAACATTTATTGAGCACCTGCTATGCCAGACCATTTTGCTAACTTCTTTCAAATACGCAGTATCTTTCAATCCATCTCCTCTCCATTGTGCAGGTATGGAAATAAGTTTCAGAAATAGTAAGTGACTTGTTGAAAATTAGACAGGTAATGTGATCAAATTTATAGTTTATATACTCATGGACTCTAATTCTAATTTGTGCCCAGTCCAACACATTGTGCAACTTTTAGTTAAAGCACATGAAACAGAAATGAAGACAATGAGTAATCATGAATCAGATATAGTGGCAGCATCTCAAATTGCCACCGAATTTGAAAAGCTGTGAGTTGGCAACTTGGGCCTGTAACATTCACAGTAAAATTGGGTTTGGTGTGATCAAAGCAGGGGTTAAAGCTGAAAAATATTTTGGGGAATTTAGACTCAGGCTTTTTTTAGGTAGCAGGAATAATAATTTGAACTCCAAGATCACTGGTTTTCAAAGTGTGGACCCTGGACTAGTAGCATCGATATCACTTGAAAACTTATTAAAAATGCAATTTATTGGGTTCCAATCTAGACCAAGACCAGTGTGCATCTTAAATTTTAGATGCACCTGAACAGCTAGTTACAGCACAGAATCTTGATTCCCACCAGGTGTTCTGATTCAGTTGGGGTGGGGACCAAGAATTAACATTTTTTTTTTTTTAAAGTAGGCTCCAGCGTGGAACAACATGGGGCTTGAACTCACAATCTTGAGATCAAGATCTGACCTGAGATCAAGAGTCAGAGGCTTAATTGACTGAGCCACCCAGGGGACCTGAATTTACATTTCTAACTTAATCCTTAGGTGATGTTGATATTGCTCTTCTGTAGACCACAGATGTATTTATAGTTCACTGAATCCCACTGTAAGTCACTAATTAATACTTGTTCAAACAATGAACAATGAATGATTGAACTTTTCACCAGAACAAGGGGTTGGAACAGGGAAGTGGATAGATCTAGAGGATATATAGAGATATAAAGGATTGTTAAAACTGAAGAATTAGGGGAGGTAGGTCAAGCAGATAGCTCCAAGTCAAGAGGCTTGGTAATCAAGGTTATACCTAAAGAAGATAAGGTCCACGTATAGTACTTATGTCCAGGAATGATCCGGAATGTCTCTTAGCAGCCCGAATTTAGTTTCATCTATGCTGCGTCTACTGGGTCTCAGACATGCCAAGGGAGGGGAACTTTTTGTGTAAATGATTGCAACTAGTTTTATCCAAAACTCCAAGAATCACTGGAGGGAAAAAGGAGCACAGGAAATTAATTCCTATTTTTTAGCATTGTGTTTTTTTTCTCCAAGGCATTCCCCAAATGGGAGGTTGACCAAAACCCAGACAGCTCCTTCTCCAAACTCTTTTGCTTTTATGTCAGCATAAAGCAGCAGTGCCTGAGGACATATAATAATAATAATAATAAATTTCATATTTCATATTATATATAGGTACAAAAGGTACATGGTACAAAAAATTTCTAAAATAAAGATTTAAAACTTAGAAACAGTGAAGCATAAAATGTATTTTGTTCTTTTCCTTAAAGATTGATTGATTGATTGATTGATTTGAGAGAGAGAGAGAGAGAGAGGAGAGATATTGAGAAAATGAGAAAATGAGTGGGAAGAGAGGTAGAGGGAGAAGCAGACTCGATTCCAAGACCCTGGGATCACGACCTGAGCTGAAGGCAGATGCTTAACTGACTGAGCCACCTAGGTGCCCCAAAATATATTTTGTTCTTAAAATAAATCTCATATCTCATATAACTTTCCAGTACTTCCAATTTTCTTTCCCAAATTCAGAAAGGAATGTTGAAGTCACATTTTCAGATTCCATTGAAAATATCTGTTTTCCAGACTAACAGTTCAGACAGACATGTGTAGTTTCTTTGTAATTTGAAAGTCATATTTAACAAAAACAAATACCTCCACAGCAGAACTCAGAAATCCACAGAAAATTATTGTACCTTGCAGTGATAGGTATAGAACAATGTTTCCTTTTCTTTCTGAAACAGACCTAGAGATTCATAGAATTGTAGAGTGGGGATGGACCCATGGGGAGCTTGAATCCTTTGTATTCAAATCAGAGAAGGAGGAAATAAACAACAGGGAAATGATTAAGTTTACTCATGATTCCTGAATAGCAAAAGGTAAACAAAAACACAAACCCCAAAGCCTCTGAATTGAGAGAAGCCTATGGAAGAAAGGACTTTCTTCTGTTGGAGATACTTATTTTTCAATTAGTCAAGGATATTAGAAATCTCTTAAATGTTGGCTTATGAATCTGCCTTACTTTGGGTTTCTCCAAAAACAGACTCACGAATCTAAATCCAAGTGGTTGATGTGACAGATGACGTTAGGATTTACCAGTGGGGAAGTAAGGAAGTGAGACAAAGAAGGGAACTTTATCAAGCAAGTTAGCACATGCAAACTGGAGCTGAGTCCTGAGAGGGCATCTCTGGAGCCAAGACAAAACCCGTGCTTCATAATTCTCCCACCAATCGCAACAACCAGTCCTTAGTTAAGGCGGGATGAAGGGGGTGAGGCAGAGATTCATTCTTCATAACTACTGGTCTGCCATGCCTTCGGGCGGAAAGGGTTTGACTCAGAGTCAGCTGGAAGATTTGTATGGCCCAGAGCAAAATGAGAATGTGGAGCCCCTTGCTCAAAAAGCTAGAAAAAGATGGCTTTTTGTGTCTGTCTCATTCTCTCTCTGTCATGGTTTGTGTGTCTGCACTATACTTATGTACGAGGCACATGCATATACATGTGTGTGCGTTTACAAGCATGTGTTTGTTATTTAATGTCACGCTTTCTTGGGCACAGGGGCACTCAGAGCAGCTACAGTTGCCTGGTCCCTGTCCCATCCTGTCCCACACCTGGGCACATGGTAATGGGTTATAGACATGTACCTGACCCCTGACTCTCAACCCAGCTTGTGCCCAGGCCCCCTGCTGCTGCCCCTCCATGGGCAGAGAGTGGCAGAACACTCGGTCAGTGTAGGGAGAGGCAGAAAGGTAGCAAGAGGAGAGTTCTGAGTGAGGTTCTGAGCCTCCTGTAGATGTTTTAATGTCCCACGGGACTTCACGTACAGGACACAAGAGTTCAAGACATGCTTACTAAGAATTTCAGTATAGCAACTGTGAAGAATGAAACCGCAGCATGGGACTCCCTTCTGAGGACAGGAACTGGTAAGACTGCAGTGCTCCTACACTGACAAGTCCGCCCTGATTCTGCCAGCCAAGTGAGCCCTTCGGCAAAGAGAGGAAGGTGCTCGTCGCCTAGAGCAAACTACGGTGGTAAAACCCAAGGGGATTTTTAGGGAGTGGGACACCAACAGTGTGTGCCCCAGTTTCAAAGATTTAAATTGTAGACTCCTTTCCCTGTAATTAATTTTATTTTGCTAATGGGATCCCAGGAAGTTCTTTAATTGGCTCTGGACAGAATTACTGTAACACTTCCAGATAATCTTCCCTTTTGGCTCACCCCCATATATTAGGGATTAACATTGTCATACATCTCACCTTAGCAGCCATGCTAACATGTACAGTTTTCCCAAACAGTCTCAGTCGTGTATGGAATATATTTACGGAGCTCCTATTACGTGACAGACACTGTGGTAGGTGCTGAGGATGTAGTGATGAAGAGACCAACAGGCTCCCTACTACAATGGAGATGGTGTTTCAAGTTTCTTTCACTCAAGGAAGTGTCTACTTGTATCTCACTGAAAATCTCTCCACATCTTGGAAGCAGTGCTAGTATTCAGAAAGGAGAAGTGATATCCTTATTTCATTTCCATTATAGTCCTTGAGAGGATTCATGAGGACTCAACAGCGACACTTCCCTACTGTTTAAATTCATTTAGAATCCTTGCTAAGCTGTAAATGCAGAGCAAAGTCCCTTGGGTTAATTATAGATTTTGTAAAAATAGGTCTATTTTACTTTACACAATGACAAGCTCACCAGCATATCATCCAGGAAAACACATAAGCAGTTGTTCTTAATCTGCTATGGTTTTTAATTGTCATAAGTTTGCTTTAAAGAGCTGAGCTTTATACTGAATCACTGGTGGTCGCTCACCGAATTCATGGGGTTCACTTTTCATTACCCAAGTAAACTGAACACAAAACTTAGTTTTCCATTTAGGCCTCCATTATTAAAATCTTAAAACTGGTCCTGACCATTTATTTTTTATCTTTTTAAGATTTTATTTATTTGACAGAGAGAGTGTGCATGCAAGAGAGAGAGAGGGAAAATAAGTCGGGAAGGTGAGAGAGGGAGAAGCAGGCTTCCAGCAGAGCAGGGAGCCCCGTGGGGCTTGTGGGGCTCGGGGCTCAGGGCTCCATCCCAGGAACCCGGGATCATCACCTGAGCCAAAGACAGATGCCTAATGACTGAGCCACCCAGGGGCCCCTGTCCTGACCATTTAGATTGTAATTTCTCTTTAGTGCTCCTTTAAAATATGAAAATAGCACTATCTTGATGGCTCCTTTCTCTCTCTCTCTTTTTTTACTCTGTCTTTGGTGTGAAGAAGATTTTTAAGAAATAACTCCTCTACACCAACAAGGCTTTCAGAGCTGTGAAATAAAAATCACATCATGAAACGAAATAATTCTCACATTGTTCCTGGAAGAAAATGGTCATTGTTTCTTATCTCTGAGGTAGCTCTTGGTATGATGGGTGACATGGCAAGAATAATTGAGAAAAATAGCTGTGTGTATCACAAAAGCCAAAACGCATCTTTTCTATTCCATAAATAATCATCAGCTCTCACTGACAGTTGATATTGTGTACTCAGAGAAGAGGTGTTTATATTCCTAGATCTGATATGAAAAGCCTCTTATCTCTCCTTCACCATATTTGTAGTGATTTAAAATACCATTTGCAGCATGCACTATGCATACTGTACGTATAAAGATGTACTACATCTTAGCTCATACCTGTTTCAAATGAGGCTGTGGGCCAACGATCCATCTCCTTGTAGATCATACATAGCTTGCATAAGAAATATCAAAAGTAAGGATCACACAGAAACCTGATTTATGTTGGTAGCTGTATATACCTATATATCTCTATATATAGATATGTTATTGATAAAATCATATGAAAAGACAGGTTTCAGACATTTAAAATGCCATTTTGCACCACTTTAGTACTTTTATTTTCCTTACCATAAGGTAGGAAATGAATTGCAAAACAGTTCACTGGTGAAACATGGCAGCAAGGGAAGCACTGTGCCATTTCTCATTTAGGAAGTCCCTGAAACCAAAGGAACATGTAAGAAATTCTAGGTTAGCTGGACTCTATTTGAATGAAATAAATATTACACTAACTTTAACCTGCGTTTTGATGTCTCTTTTACACATGGCATTGTGGAAACTTCCAGCCCCTGTAAGACATCTCACAGTTCTTTCTGTAGTCTCCCTGCAGTGTTTTATCATCATGCCCAAGCTATATCACTGATTATCACGTGGCACCTTCCTTTTTATCTCCAACTTCCCTATCTCCAGCTCGGACCTGCATCTGAGAATGTCTGATGCCGACACGCCCGTTGTCTAGAGGCCAGAGGAAGGTGGCCCATGAGCGTCTGAATATTTCACAGATGTCCTGCTCACCTCTAACAGGCTACTCTCCTGGGAGTGGTCTTCATTCTTTCAGGACATTACTTTCTTTGCTAGATATTTCCTTCAACTGATGTGACGGAGTCCCCCAAGAAGTCAAGATTTCCGGTAACATATCTTCTCTACCTCCTACCGTAAGTATATTCTCTGCTGATCTTTCGTTCTTCTAGTGTTCGAGTCTAAAACCCCGAATCATCTGAATTCCTCCCTAACATTTACACCCCATATCTAATCCTTAAGTAAACACTCTTGACTCTGCCTTTAAAGATATCCCAGACCTTACCAGTTTTCATGCCTTCCATATCTATCATCTTAATCCAAGTCTCTGTCACACCTTGCCTGGGCTGTTAAAATAGTTTCTACCTGGTGTCCTTATTCTAGCTTTGCCACTAACACAGCAGATGGAATAATCATTAAAAAATCCACATCACACTTCTGCTCTAAACACTGCAATGTTCTCTGTCTCACTCAGAATGGACTGAGTGAGACCAAAGGATTTCCCTTCTTCTTAGCGATCTGCCTCCTGGCTACAAATACTTCATCATTTCCGTTCCCCCTCACTTACTCGCCTCTCGGCCCCAACCTTTACCTTCATAAAGCTTCTTTCCTTATTTCATTTTTTGCTTTCTGCAACTGTTACCTCCTCAGAGAGGGCGTTCCTAACTTGGCTAGCTTGTAAAAATAGAGGACTGTTCTCTGACCACTTAGACTTCTCTCTCTCTCCTCCCTTAGCTGAATTTTTCATATCCACACTTTTGACTATCAGATACATTGAAGATTTATTTTATATATTTGTTTATGACCTGTCACTCCAAGTAGAAGGTCAATTCTGTGGAAGTAGCACTGTGATTTGTTTTGTTCATTACTGTATCCCCAGAATTTGGCAAATAGTTGGCGCTCAATAAATATGCATTGACTAAATGAATCTGTCACCCATCTATAGTGGTGGGTGACTACTGGGACAAAATTCTGATATATCTGGATCCTTGACTAAGTATTATAATAATAGTATTGCATTCTACTATTACTCTAAGCTATTATATTGAACAATAATACTACCACCAGTGATTGAAAAAAATATATTTGTTGCTGAATGAATAGCTTCAAATATATGACTACCTTTTAGGGAAAATTTGGCTACAGTTCTGGGTAGCTGTACTAAGAATATCTTAAGATGTGATATTCAAATTATATTTACCGTAAAATTTATGTAAAGGAGAAGTTTTAACTATTCATTTTGATTCAATGATATCTAAGTTTTCTCTCAAAAGTTATATTTTATAGACCTTTCCTTTTGAAGTTAAATAACTGAGAATTATATTAAAGGGGGCAGAAATTAAAAAAAAAATTCTTACTCTATTTGTAAACTTAGAAAAGAAAAATGTTTGTAAGTGGAAAGGACTTTGTTGTTTGTTTTCCATAGCTTACACAGTTTTATAGTTAAGTGTGGATATGTGTTTCTGCCTTTGTCTTTAGTGACTTTCTCCTTTCTCATCAAAGTAATAATTTATTTTCTGTATAAATGACAGTGCATTTAAAACCTTCCTTGAGAATAATGTAATTTAAATTAGTCTATTTTAAAATGGGCCCTTTGTCTGTAGGAAGGCTTGATTACGCCTAAAACTCTATCCAAACACAGATTTTTTGGAGAGTCTTATAAAAGTTGTTAACATCCTTACCAACCCCAAATGGTTTTATAACCTGAAATTAGCTTCATTAATTCCTGGACAATATTATTAGCCTCGAAGGGCTCTTGTAGATCAACGGGTGTGGGGAGGGGGTGTCTGAGAAGCATGGAGAGAGATGCAGGAAAAAGAAACAGAGCAATTAGACCATAAAATAGATAGTAATCAATTGCTAATGTTAACTAGCATTTATAACATCCTTTAAGTCTTCAGAAGTTTCATTTATTGGAAAAATAGGAAGGTAAGAAAAATGAGATTTGAATGAAAGATGATCTTCTGGAACACAGAATACTAGCCTAAAAATCTTTAGGCCAGGGTAAAACTTAAATCTGAAAATTTTAATTCAAGTTCTTGAATTAAGCAACCTCATTAAATAAGCATTCTCCATCAGTACTAGAGTATCATTTCTGCAGCGCTGATTACAGAGAATTCCATAATTAGAGTCTTCAGTAGCAAAAGAAAAATTATTGTAATACTATTAGTAACACTTTTCACCTGAAAAATGGAAACTTGCCTTCTTTTATCTAGAATAAGATACTGCTTAAAGGCTGTTGAATTGTAATTATTTTGGTTAATCGTTATATCCCAGGATGAATGATTAATCCATCAAGGCTTAAAAGTACATTTGTAGGTGTTTTGATGCTGAATTCATTTCTGTCAATGACCAAGATATTTTTCTTTTTTCGATAAAGGTCATCAGACTAAAATGGTTTAAACCCATGGTTCTTAAAGTTTAGTGTGCATGTGAGTCATCTGGAAGGCTTGTTAAAATTGCTGGGTCCCACCCCCAGAGATTCTGATTCAGTAAGTCTGGAGTGGGGCCTAAAATTTTATATTCCAAAAAGATCCTGTGTAGCATTTATGCTACTAGTCTGGGAATTGTACTTTGAGAATAGAGAGCCTCTAGTTTAGATTAGGTAAGTGGTTCCCTCACAAAGCATTTTGTTTGAACACACGTTTTGGTCTTTAATTGAAAAATGTTATTTTTTAAAAAAATATTTATTTATTTGACAGAGAGACACCAAGAGAGGGAATACAAAGAAGCAGGGGAGTGAGAAAGGGAGAAGCTGGCTTCCTGTTGAACAGGGAGCCTGATGTGGGGCTAGATCCCCGTACCCTGGGATCGTGACCTGAGCCGAAGGCAGACGCTTGAAAACTGAACCACCCAGGCACCCTTGAAAAATGTTATTTATCATCTAAGACAAAATATTTGAAATGGACTCCTCAGATACGATGTTTAAATGCATTGAGCTCTCTGCTGTACCTTACTTCATCTTGCTTGGGTCTGACCAACAGTGCATGTTTTCAAGATTGCAGGACTATGCAGTGTTTAAAAAGTTGTTGGCCCATGGAATATAAATTGGTACAGCCACTGCTGAAAACAGTGTGGAAGTTCTCAAAAAATTAAAATAGAAATGTCATACCATCCAGTAATTCCTCTACCGGGTATTTATCCAAAGAAAATGAAAACATGAATTTAAAAAGATGTATGTACCTCTATGGTTATTTTAGCATTGTCTATAGTAGCCAAGATATAGATAAATGTCTGCAGATAGGTGAGTGGCTAAAGAAGATGTGGTGTGTGCTTGTGCGCGCGCCTGTGTGTGTGATCTCTCTATATAGAATAAAAAAGAGGTGCACTTGGGTGGCTCAGTGGATTAAGTCCTCTGGCTTCGGCTCAGGTCAGGGTCCCAGGGTCCTGGGATGGAGCCCCGCATCGGGCTCTCTGCTTGGCGGGGAGCCTGCCTCCTCTTCTCTCTCTGCCTGCCTCTCTGCCTGCTTGTGATCTCTGTCGAATAAATAAATAAATAAATCTTTAAGAAAAAAAAAAAGAATGAAAACCTGACATTCACAACAATATGGATGAACCTAGCGGTTATTATGCCAAGTGAAATAAGTCAAACAGAAAAAGCAAAATACTATATGATTTCACTTGTGTGTGGAATCTGAAAAACAAGACAAACAAATAGAAACGGACTCACAACCACAGAGAACTGGTGGTTGCCAGAGGGGTGGGGGTGGGAGGATGGGTGAAATAGGCGAAGAGGATTAAGAGGTACAGACTTCCAGTTAGAAAATAAGTAAGTCCTGGGGATGAAATGATAGCGTAGGGAATATAGTCAATAGCATTATAAACTTGTGACAGATGGTAACCACACTTACCATAGTAAGCATTGCCCAATGTATAGAATTGTCGAATTGCTATGTCGAATCACTATGCTGAAATTAATAAAACAGTGTATGTCAACTATACTCGATTAAGAAAATGGATCAGGAAAAAAAAGCTCCTGGGTCATGACTTCTATCTCCTAATACTTATCAAATTAATTAGCTCAAGAGAAGTATGGGTAATATGAAATGATAATCTTCTAGTTTGAATTATTTCATTGATTGTCTAATACTTTATTTACACTCAACTGATTTCTGGAACTCTTTATTAATGCACTGGACCTAGCGTACTTCAAAAGAGTCCTTGATCTAGTTTGAACTTTACTTAACTTCCTTGACCAAAAAAAAAAAAAAAAAAATTGTATGATCAGATATACAATGCCAAGCTATTAAGATATGATTCACTCTGGGTAGATTCTCATTTAAATAAATTTCTCACATTTTTAACTATCTTTTGTTCAATTAAGTAGCCAGTTTGAAAGAAGTTACTGCTGAAATAAAGATGAGAAATAAAAGAGTAGAAAACCCACTTCCAGGGTTATGGCAATAAAAAGGAAATTGTCATCTCAAAAGAATTTTTCCTTAATTCGACCTAATTACAATTGTCTTTCTATACATAACAATAGAACTTTTTAGTTCTACATTAGAAAATGGCTTCTATCGCTCATTTTGCACCCATTATCTTCACAGATACAACCAAATGTTAAGTCGTCTGTTCTCATCCTGTCTCTCTCCACCTCAGACATTTAACAAAGCACCAGACACAGCCTGAGTCTGTCTTGTCTAGAGGAGACTGGCATCATCTCCATGGGCATACTACCATTAAGGTTATCTGGAATTGATGACCTTCCATTGTCCTCTATCGTGATTCCCAGGTGGCTTTTGTTATTTTCACTTTTCCTGATGGTACTGCTATTTTGTGTTTACTGGGCTTCTCCCAGGCTTTAGAGTTTGCTGAGATGCTTCTGATTTACAAAGCAGCCCAGATTTTTTTAGGCATATCTTTATGAATAAGCTGTATAGAAATTTCCATGGATAAAATAAGTGGATGAAAATTCAAATGTAATGTTACTAAAAGCATCATATATTAGTATTAAAATATTTATTATACTGAACTTTGGAACATATGCATATTCCCCAAAGTCAAGTCTTAGCAGGCCATTGCAATGATTTAGGAGCCTTTAGTATCCTTCCCTTTCTGCCCCACATTCCATCTTAGAGAACCTGCCCATTTCCTATTCTCAGAGCTCTCCCTCAATCCCTGTGAACTGGTGCAGATGACTGACTTCAGGGAGACAATGTGGGGTCTGAAAATGAGACTTAGAACTTTAGGTAGCTAGCTATAGGAGCTAGTTGTAGAATATAATGTAGATGCCAAAATGGAGGCACCATCTCTTGTGAACAGAAAAATGAAGGAAAATAGTTTATGCATAGAAAAAGAGAAGAGTAAAGCAAATTAGCACAGAAGAGCAGGGAAAAGGGAGCATTTGGGCTGGAGAGCTCCTGCCAGCTTTTCAGTTCCTGGCCATCCCGGATACCCTTCCTGTCCTCTGCAATGGCTCTGCCTCAGCTAGCTCGAGTGAATTTCTCTTTCTTGCAACTAAGTAAACAATGCTCAACTAAGACAATGAATAGGGTGAAAAGTTCTTTATTTGTAGTTGGAGGGATAATAAAATAACAGAGATAACAGACTTGGTATCAGAGCCACCATGCTGTCCAGCCCAAATGTTTCCCATTGCATTTTGTTTATTAATAACTTAAAATTCAAAAATTAAAAAGTAACACATTCTTATTATAAAAAAATCAAATAATGTGGAATTAAAGAAAGTTAATGATATGTATCCCAAGTTTCACTTTCTTCTGATGCATTCCTCAAGCAAATTCCTGTTAGTCTATTGCATAGCCTTCTAGATTTATGTATTTACAAATAAAAAATGCATTTATCTATCTATCCATCCATCTATCTATCTATCTATCTAGTCCTTCTCAATTTAAATACAATGTCTCTTTTTATTCTTTTCTAGACACAGGAAACATGTATGCAGGATTCTCCTATAAAGAGCCCTTCATGGGTCTGAGGCTGACCATCAATTATTTCTTAGTTTCCTTTCTCCAGGTTAGGCAATTCCAACTCCATTATCTTTTCCTTGGTAAAATCTATTTCAAGCTCATTTTTTTTCTTTTTCTCACTAGAAAAGAAAAACCAGTCTGTGAATTAAGTGCTCTAATAAAATTTTTTACAAATCTTTAATATTATAATTTTAATACTGGCTATCTTTGAATCAAAGTCTCATCATCTGTATAATGGGGTCATTGATTTATCTAGTCAGTTCTGAGGCTTAATTTTGTTTAACATTCAGGTGATTATTCTCAGCTAATACATATTATAGTCATGTATAATGTGATGTCCTCTCAGTTAATTCATTGTCTCTTTTCAAATTTATACTAAATAGAAACATGGCTTTCTTTTTTAACAAAATGTGACCATCTTAAAGCCAAAGATGGAGAATGGATATTCTTTAGAGGTATACTTCCCCTTTCTCCACAATCCCCCTATGGTGATCATCTAAATTATTCCCTGCACATCAACATTTGAATACTTATAAACTTGAGAAAGTTCTTCGTAAGTAAAGTAGTTAATTAAAATATGTTTTATAGATTTGATATTTCTGAGATGGCAGAATAGGAAAAATCTCAGTGCTTTTCCTTTCAATTATTTTTTAAACATCTGTTTTCAAATAATTGTTGAATTATATATCTACACAAAGCATGTAAGACTTACCTGTAAAGTTAAAATAATAGTGAAATAAATATCTCTGTACTTACCACCCAGTGTTCGGAGACAGGACATTACCAGCACATTGGAGGCAATGTGCCAAGTGTATTCCTTTATGCTCTCTCCTGGAAGTAACTTCTGTCCTAGTTCTTATTCCTCTTGCTTTTCTTTGTAGTTTTGCCACCTAGATATTTATCCTTAAACATTATTGTATTGCTTAGTTCCCTCAAATGTTAAACTTTATACAAATTGAATTATATTGCATGAATTTGTCTGAGATTTCAGCAAGATGATTTTGAAATTCATTCATGTTGGTGACTATAGGTTGAGTTCAATCATTTCATTGATAAATAATACTTCATTGTATGAATATTCCACAGTTTATTTGTCCATTATATGATTGATACGTTTTGGGGTTGCTTTCCAGTTTTTGCTACTATTGATAATGGACATCCTTAGATATTTGTCTAGCAGCAGGATTTCTTGGCTCCATCCAAAAAAAAAATCTTTTTAAACATGAAGCAAATGTCCTTAATATAATAGGGCCTGAGAAATGCTTCAGTGAATTAATTTCAAAAATCTGATAGTTGATTTAAAGTCTTTTTAATATTTCCTAACAAATATGTACCAAGGAACAATTATGAACTTATTTGTAGATGGAATATAAGGTGAAGACTTAGTAATTGTTTAATTTGTTTTTCCCATTCCAAAAGGAACTATCCCCTTGCTGAAGAAAACATGATATAATAGGAAAGGGATAACAATTCTATCATGTGTGCTCCTTGCTAGGCCACCGAGCAAGAACACATTTACCCACTAAGCCCTCTTAAAACTTCCCGGGACAAGGACAGATGGAGACAAATACAGTAAGTCAAATATTTGGCCAGCTGACTTTTTTTGTCAAATTGGTCTCTGCATGGGTGGCAGTCAACTTTCCCTTCAAGTCTCCCTCTTACCCTGTTATTAACATTCAAACATTCCCATTCCTATTCCCATGAGAAAGCATTTATTAAGCACTTAGTTATTCATTGTACTGCAAATGAAATCATGCCTATAAAGTGAATTAATGAAAAAGGACACTATTCTTTGTCACCAAAGAAAGTTTAAAAATTTTGTTTAACCTGTACCTTCTGTTAAGACTCTAGTTGCAATATCAATTCTTTCCATGCAATCTGATTGATTTATATGCCAACAAAGACCTAGACATTAAGAACACAAGGTCACTTATGATAATGTCCTTGCAATCACAAGCAACCTCGGGGAAGCCTGAGTTTGCCCACCGTCTTCCCCTCTGGCAGGAAATATTAAGAGGTTAGGTACTTTTCGCCTTGGAATGAGACCCTTCCATGTTCTCAAATGATGCAGCATTCTAGATTCGAGATTTTCTCAAATGATGCAGCATTTCTAGATTCCCTGACATTGGTAACCAATCTGACTTCTCTCGCTTTTCTTATCTGAATTCCTGGCTTCCAAATGCTTGGTTTATTTCTTTTGTTTCTTAACAGTCATTATTCTTTATTGCCCAAGTAACAAATTATCATTGTGGATGATTGTCCCAATTTACAGTCGAGGTGTGAATAATTGCCCTGGGTAGTGAACCACATCTCCAAATAGTGTGTTTGACTTTACTCATGTAGATTAAAGCAGATTAGCAAGAAATCACTCTTTTTCTGACACTCATCTCCTCCCAAAGGTCCTTTTCATATTCCAAGGGTCAGTTCTGTTTGTTCCTACCTTGTTTTCAGCTTTATTGTCTTTGTATTTCTTGCAATTAAACAAAGCCTAAAACAATTCTTATTGCGAAATGTTCTTTTAAAAAATTTTTAATTAACAGATAATGTATTATTTGTTTCAGGGGTACAGGTCTGTGAATCATCAGTCTTACACAATTCACAGCACTCACCATAGCACATACTTTCCCCAGTGTCCATCACCCAGCCACCCAATCCCTCCCACCTCCTTCCCCTCCAGCAACCCTTGGTTTGTTTCCTGAGATTGAGAGTCTCTTAGAGTTTGTCTCCCTCCCTGGTTTCATCTTGTTTCTTTAAATCTAATCTATAGACTTCTAGCTCAAGTGATGGGAGCACTCTTACTGGAAGAGTGCCTGAGGTCAGCTGCCTTTGGCCATCTTTTCTCTTCTTTGTAATGGTTACCTGCTAAGGCATTAGAGCTGCTGTGAGCTCTCACACAAATGTCTCCTGCTATAATATTTTCTTTAGTAACATTTTAAGTTAGAAAAATGAGAAGTAGCATATGCTTATCTTGTTAGAGTGGGGATTTGGACTCATTATCTTGATAAAATTGCAAGATAAATACAGGATTTCCAATTAGACATGAATTTCAGATAAAAATATATATATATACTTTAGTATATATATTTTAGTCTAAGTAGGTCCCATGTAACATTTGGGACAAACTTATGCTAAAATGTATTCATTCTTTCTCTGAAATTCAAATTTAACTGGTCATCCTGTATTTTAGTTCGCTAAATCTGGCAACTCTACCCCCTGAGCTGGCAGACTTCACAGTGGCCAGCAGATGTTGGTTGCTCATTAAAAAGCCACTACCTTCTCCAACACAGGGCTGCTGCCTTAGAGCTGGTATTGAAGCCAAAGTGGAGGCAACCAGAAGTCTAGTAATCATTTAGAATGGCTCATGTCCAAGAGAGCAAGAATTAGAGTGGACTTTATGCTCCAGTAGATTTTGCATCAGCTGATACAGATCAGTCTGGTGATTCTTCAAGATCTCAAAGAAGGATGGTCTTTCTCCCCAACACCTTCTTAGTGCTCTAGTAAGATAGTGGTGTTCCATAGTAAAATTACCCTGAGTTCCTCAGTCTAGCTTTTTAGATTCTCTTCTGTCCTCCTCGCCACTTTGTCCCAGCTTTTTCTGCCCTCTTGGTGACTTTATTTCCGTGGCTTTTTTTTTTTTTTTTTGGCCTTTTCTTGTCACTGGGCCTCTGTGGGGGTTATCGTAATCTATTCTAACAGATTTCAATAATCTTGACTTTTGGGTCAAAGTGGTTTGAATTCCTGTACTCTCATATCTCGGGAAGCCACTGATCTTATGCAAATATAGTTCCCTCAAGCAATTTCAAAGATTGTCTATAATAGCTGTAGCTTCTCTCGAAGAAGAAGGAGGAAAGGACGAAAGGGCAAGAAGGGGGAGATGAGGGATAAGAAGAGAGGGAGGGAGGAAGAGAGGAAGTGAGGGAGAGAGGAAGAAAAAGAAAAAAATAGAAATTGCCACTTCCTCACTAGCATTAAAAAAAGGAAGGAAGAAAGAAAATGATTGAAGTTTGATAGATCATAAAATGCGATGTATGTTAAAATCAGGGAAAAAAACGAAACAGGACTGATTCCAAAATTTCACGATAATCCCTGGAAACATCTTTGGTGTTCCAAAGATTTTTCTTTGTGTGGTGTTTCTGGAGGAGTGTGTATATAATCATACATACAAATGGGTTCATACTCTATAGCCTGTTTTCAAATCTTTTTTTTTTTTTCCATTTACTAGAATTTTATAAGGATTTTTCCATATGTTAGAAGTGGAGGAGAAAGAGTAAGGTATTCCCCAAACAGAGAGGTCACTCTGAGACGGGAAAACAAAGCAGGCCACCCCATTACAGTTTGCAGTGTTTCATTCAGGGTAACTTACTACCTGGCGGGGCGGGATCAGATGGAGGATGTCCACAGCAGCTGCGTAGGTATTCTCTGCAAAATCCAGACCTCAGTCCACAGAATTTACAGAGTGAGGGGACACGCAGAACGGCAGCGAGACCAAAGAGTTCCCACGCACCTCAAAGGGCTTGCATGGACCTACTTGACAGCTAACCCTTAATTAGATCTTGTGGCAACACCTGTGCACTAGGAAGGAAAAGATATGCTATCTCTAGCAGATTCATCGTAGGTCAAAACAAGCCTCCTCCGCATTCTGGGCTTTGGCGGGCTTTTCTAAGGTATGTATTAACCTCCAAAGGACCCGGAAGAGGTTACTGAGCAAACATGAACAAGAGGGAGGGCCAAAGATGAAGTCAGTCTTGTCAGCACTCCTACACCAGATCATTAAAAAATACCTGTAAAACATCACTCTAAACTAGAATGTTCCGCTGATTGTAATGCTTAATTATACATAACCAATCACCTATTATGTACATATAAATTGTTTCCTATTAACGTCTTATGGCTAAATCTTTGCAAACATCTTTTTTTTAAGGTTTTATTTATTTATTTGACAGAGAGCAGAAGAGAGAGGAAGATAGAGCACAAGCAGGGGGAGCGGCAGAGGGAGAAGGAGAAGCAGGCTTCCCACTGAGCAGGGAGCTCTATGTGGGGTTGGATCCCAGGACGCTGGATCATGACCTGAGCTGAAGGCAGATGTTTAATGCACTGAGCCACCCAGGCACTTCATGCATACACCTTAAATTATTTCCTTAGAATAAATTATCAACAGAATTTCTGGAGCTGGGTAAAGGGTATATTACCTATACACTTAAATTGATTTTTAAATTTTTGAATAATTATTGATTTACAGAAGAGTTGCAAAGATAGTACAGAAATTCTTGTACATCCTTCAACCAACTTCCTCTGATGTTGCCATCTTATGTAACTATTGTATATTTACTAAGTTAACACTGTAAATATTAAATTAAACCATAGCATTAGTGTCTTTTTTCTGTTCCAGATGCTAATACATAAAATTATATTGTAATTAGTTCTCATGTCTCCTTAATATTTTCTGAATTGTTTTTTTGTGACCTTGACACTTATGAAGAGTACCCATTAGTTATTTTTAGAGATGTTCCTCAGTTTATATTTGTCTGATGTTTTCTCATTATTAGACTGGTAATATGACCATTTATATGGCTTTATGGTTTTTGACATATACTTTTTCTTTTTTTTGAAGCCCTTTTGCACAATATAAGTGATAAGCTAATTGAGAGAAGTAGTTTAAAGCAGGAGATCTTTTAAAATGATACATATATATCCCCCACTTTTTTTTTTTTTTTAACATTATGTACTTTCACTTGTCAGTATTGTCATGTTGGGCCAAAGTTTTGTTATCTGTTTTATAGTATATTCTTGGAATTCCTTTTTTTTTTTTTTTTTAGGATTTTATTTATTTATTTGCCAGAGACAGAGGGAGAGAGAGCGAGCGAGCACAGGCAGACAAAGAGGCAGGCAGAGGCAGAGGGAGAAGCAGGCTCCCTGCCGAGCAAGAAGCCCGATGTGGGACTCCATCCCAGGACTCTGGGATCATGACCTGAGCTGAAGGCAGCTGCCCAACCAACTGAGCCACCCAGGCGTCCCGGAATTCCTTTTTTTTAATTAAATTCAATTAGCCAATATAATTATAACTACAATGAATAAATCACTTAGGATTCTAGTTCCACTTCGCTTAAAATGGAGAGAGAACTTCAGCACTTGAAAAGTAGCTCTTCAAGATCCTTATAATTTTCTTTTGCATTTGACTTACCCTTACCCACATCTAATTTGACAGCAATTTTTTCACTTTTAAAACTACAGTCATTGAGTCTTCTCAAAGCACTTGGCTTCCATTTGAAAAACAAATCAGTTTCTATTTAATCAGATTATACAATTTAATTAAATAACAATTACAATAATGAATAGAACTGACAGAAATTTAGGGAAAACACAACTAACTCTTGGTGATAAATGTCTTGATTTTAAGTGAAATATTAAACATTGAAAAAGCAGCAGTGCTGAGGTGAATGTGAGAGAAGATCTCTAGGTTCAAGCATTCAGTATGCAGAGGGAGCTAGTCAATGTGCTTTGTAGAAAGAATGGTGAGTGCTGGTTAATCTAGAAAAGTGGTTGAGAAGAGACCAGTAAAGGGAGCAGCTGATGTTCAGCCAAATTGTTCTAACCTATGTAAATTTCCCATTATATGTTAGGAGAATCTCAGTTTCCCTACCTTTGACAGCAGTAGATAATAGTATAAAACTTATATATCCAACTAGATTATATAGAAATAATCTATGTTGGTAGTAGAAAATTCCTTCTTGGTGATGACTAACAAGACTGAATTATTTTTCATCTTTTAGCTTATTGATCATCTGTATTTATTTGTTTATGAACTTAATGTATTTAGCAGTTAGCAGGTCAGTCGCTGACTGCATTTATTTCAAGGTTTCCAGACTTCGAATGGCTTCAATTATCTGGTAACAATTGTTTTACTAACTGCTGTATCACTAATCTGGGACTGAACTATTGCCTCTTTCTCCTCAATCAATCTCTGGTGACTCCCAGTAAGAACATTATAAGGGTCTGTAATTACAAAGCCACGTACAAAAAGAGAGGGAACATTCAGCAATTGAAAGGGGATTCAGCATGCCGATTAGAAATATGTCTAGGTAGGCCTTGCTACTTATATGATCTGCCATCTCTGTCTCCAGCCTCTCTGACATCCACTCCTACTGCTTTCCCCTTTTTTGGCCTTTGTACTGTTCTTGGGACACACCGAGCTTATGCCCACGAGGGGCCTTTCTGCCAGCTGTTTCCTCTGCCAGGAGTAGTCTGGCAGTTATCTGCGTGGTTCACTCCCTTACCTCCTCCAAGTCTTGGCTCAGGTGTCACCTTTACACTGAAGTCTACATTGGCTACCTACCTACCACTGTAACTTGCCACACCCACCACTTTCTAACATCCAAATTGCTTTTTTTTCTGCAACATTTATAACATCTACAGCTTTACTTATTCTATTTCATGTACTTACTTATCACATATGTTGTTTACTTCTGATTCCCATTACTAGAATGAAAACTCCACTCTATAGATAGGCATCTTTGTCCATTTTGTGTTCTGATATACTCCAACATCCCAGGACAGTGCCTGGCATGTTATAATCATTCAATAAAATTTTGTTAAATGAGGGGCATCTGGGTGGCTCAGTTGGCTGAGCATCTGACTTTTGTGTTTGGCTCAGGTCATAATATCAGGGTTGTGAAATGGAGCTCTGAATTGGGCTCCATGCTGGGCACGGAGCCTGCTTAAGATTCTCTCTCTGTAAAACTCATTCATTCATTCATTTAACACATTTTTTTTTTTTTTTAAAGAGAGAAAGGTGGGGAGGCAGGGGGAGGAGCAGAAGGAGAGACAAAGAAAGCCTTCAGATATGCAATGGAGAGACACAGGAAAGAGAAGTCCCTACTAGTGTACACTATCTGGAAAAATGTAAGTGAAATTTTAGTCTGAGGCTTTTGAAGATATTGCTGCTGTCTTTGTTGACCACCCCACAGGAGTGACTTTGGATCTTCAAACCACATAGATCCATCCTTTGTAGCTCTTTCAGATGGTCTGGTTTGCCTATGTAAGCCTATGTTGGTGTTATGTAAAAAGCCATTCCGTAACTAAAACTCTCTAGATTAGAGATTCCCACACTCCAGTGCCAAACCATAACAGTTTTCACTGGAACATCTCTCAGCTGTTTCTTGAATGCTCAGTACTGGGTGAGTCAGCTCAGGATGTTATAACAAAATACTGCAGACTTTGTAGTTTAAACAACAGACATTTATTTCTCACAGTTCTGGGCTAGGAAATCTAAGATCAAGGTGCTGGCAAGGTCAGTTTCATTCTGATGCCTTTTCTCTTGGTTCATGGGTGGTTGTCATCTTGCTGTGCACTGGACCTCTTCTCTGGGTTTTTGCAGTGGGGGTGTGAAGCAAGCTCTCTGATACCTCTTTTTATAAGGATGTTTTACCCCATCATGAGATTTCTACCTTTATGACCTCCTCTAACCCTAATTAATTCCCTAAGGACCCATTTTTAAAATACTATCCCATTGAGGTTAGAGCTTCAACATGTGAATTTCAGTGGGACATAAACATTCAGGCCGTAACACTGAGTGTTCAGGACTCTGAGTTCTGCAGCCCTGAGTATGAGAAGCATTAGGGAACATTTCTTACACCCTTCTCTCCTAGCTCACCTGCCACATATCCGAACTAAGGCAATGATCTTTTTTCCCCAACCCTTGGAGGAGAAAGCCAGAAGGACTGCTGTACGCAAAGGCAATATTGGTCTTCATTTTCTTCTCTCCCACTGAGACTATTACTATGTTTTAAAATTTTAAGGAAGCTTTAATAATTTTTTGTTTTAGACAATAATGAGAAACTGGTTTCCATTTTGTTTGGACATAATAAACCATAAACAATGTTGACCCCCCCCATACTAACAACAGGAATAATCCCGATAGTCTTAAAAAGTGTATCTTTTCTTCAGTTTAGACTTCAGAGACCTGAAGCTGCAAGCAGCTAAGGTGACAGAACCTCAAAGAGCGACAAGTCCCTCTGAGGAGGGACAGGACACACACACACTTCCACCGTTAGCAGAGGCTGGGAGGCAGAAAAGGCTGGAGGTAGAAGCTGGGAGGCTTTCATGTAAGCAGGTGGAAAGAAATCAGTTAGAATGTCAACAAATTCCTGTGGGCCAAGTGTGGGGTAGGATATCACTTTAGAATAACTGAGAGCCCAGTTCACAGGGGACATTCACAGGGATCTGCAAACTGTTTTCCATGGGCTTACCCTGGATGCTCACAGGAAACACCGGTCCGGGCAGAAGACCTGGGAGAGCTGCTCTTGCAGCCTCAGAAATAAGATGAGGTCTGTTTGCCATGGGGATAGAGGCAGAATCAGGGGACGGGCCCAGCCCCAAGGCCCAGGGGCACGGACTCTGCCTGACCCTGGGGCTGGTCCGGGAGAATCAGGAACCACCTCCAGTCCTTAGCAGGGGCCTAACCTCAAATAAAAAGTGACCGTAGTCTACTACTGACAGAAAGGCAAGGAAGAGCTTGGAGAGGAACGCCCTCGGAACCACACAGGCGCTGATGAACACCGAGGAGGGGGAAGGCGAACACGGAGGTGAGCTGCCCCGCCTCCCTGGCCCCGCAGGCCCCACCTAATGCACAAACCCTCTGCGGGAAGAAAATGAGGCCATGTGCTCTGAGATCGTGTAGCGACAAAGCTCTGACGGGACTTGTACATGGTTCATAGAAGGGTTGAGAAAGCAAATACTTAAGGGGCACATCTTTTCAGTCTTTTCAGCCTTACCTGGCTCAAAACTTCTGATCTTAAAAGAATGAGTGTTTGAGGGATGCCTGGGTGGCTCAGAGGGTTAAGCATCAGCTTTTGGCTCAGGTCATGATCCCAGGGTCCGGGAATCAAGTCCCGTGGTGTACTTCTTGCTCGGTGAGGAGCCTGCTTCTCCCCCATCCCCTGCATGTGTGCACTCTTTCTCTCTCTGACAAACAAATAAAACCTTTATTTAAAAAAAAAAAAAATTGAGTGTTTGAGATTTGGGGTGGCTCCACTGTCAACAGCCAGAGAGCCCTGGGAGCCTTCCCAGCATGGCCAAAGTGGCGGCAAGGTGACTAGGAGGTGTAGAACAGGAACAATTAAATTATCGTTCTGATGCACTCATTTCTTGGGTCCTTAGTTTTGTCATAAACCGTGAGGTTCTATAATTCAAAATCGAACCTCGTGAGTGGTTATTTGTTCTGCCCACCTGAAGGGAAGACTCTGGTTTGGGGAGTCCTGTGCCCACTCCTGCTTCTTGCTATGGTTTTCATGGTCAGATTTTTGTATCTAGCTCTTGGTCCCTGCACCGGTATTGACGCTCAGGCAGCCAGACTAAGTGGTGATAGGCAGGATGAATTATAGGAAAATTCATTTATCATTGTTTCCAGTGGAATAGTTTTTTTCAAACATTACACGCTGGAAAACATGTCCAGGCAATTTGGCTTTATAAAACCGGCTAAAAAAAATCAATATAACATTGATGATGTTAAATATTAAGATTATTTTTAAAAAACAATATTTCCCTAGATTCTCCAGCACATTCTCTAGCAATTCTTGTATGAATTTTATAAACATTCACAAGAGGCTATAGAAAGTTGAAGAGACAATTCACTTTTCAAGGTTAAATTTGCTTCTCAGAAGGCCCTCTACTTTATATTCTGCATGTGAACATAATTGCATAGTTAGGAAACACAGACTCAAATATGTTGATTACAATATAATTTCCATCACTTCATATATGAATTGCCAAGATTCCAACTTCAAATTTAATACAACACATACTCAAAAGAGAGAGAGAAAAAAGGTAACATTTACTCATACTGTTCCCCAGAATTTCAACTGATAATATGTTGAATATGAACTGATAATATGACTGAATCAAACTTGGAATTCAAGATTACCTCGAAAGTATACAGATGCAATTTTTCTTAAAGCAGCAACCACCTCAAACAACTGTTTTCTTCCTAAATAATGAGTTAAGAGAAACTGACAATTTGGTTTGTTTATAAATGTTATATTCATATTTCCTTCATATTCTGGAGGACCTGGCAAAAAGAAAACACAAGCAAGTTATAACATTTCTTTTATTTGTAAGTGATGATGGTCCTAAAAATAAAGGCAGTTGCTACCTGTATTAGAGCTTTGGTGTGCGAATCTGATGATCTATCAGTTTTCCAGGGAACGGTCAGAAGGATAAAAGAAATAAAGAAAATCCCATGGAATTCCTTCTCTCTGTTCTCTTATCTTCTGGTCTAAGTTTTCACAAAACAAAAGTTGGCAGGATTACATAGTCTATCTTTTTCATGTCCTCCTCAGGGCAAGGATGACTTTTCTTTCTTTCTTTTTTTAAAGATTTTATTTATTTATTGGCAGAGAGAAACACAGCTAGAGAGGGAACACAGCAGAGGGAGTGGGAAAGGAAGAAGCAGGCCCCCTGTGGAGCCAGGGGCCCAATACAGGGCTGGAGCCCAATGTGGGGCTCTGTTCCAGGACCCTGGGATCATGACCTGAGCCAAAGGCAGACACTTAACGCCTGAGCCATGCAGGTGCCCCAAGAGTGGTCTTTCTTACGTCGTTTTTTTTGTTTGTTTTTTGTTTTTCAAGATAGTCCTGGATCTTCTTTTGAAGGTATTTTATTTATTTTGTATTTCATTTTTTAAAAAAAGATTTTATTTGATACACAGAAAGAGAGATCACAAATAGGCAGAGAGGCAGGCAGAGACAGAGGGGGAAGCAGGCTCTCTGCTCAGCAGAGAGCCCGATGCGGGGCTTGATCCCAGGACCCTGGGATCATGACCTGAGCCGAAGGCAGAGGCTTAACCCACTGAGCCACCCAAGCACCCCTTTTTAAGGTATTTTAATTTGTAAAAGAATGTAACAGGCACTTGGATGGGTTTGCTGGGGACCACACAGTAGTTTAGAGTTAGCCCTTGTGACAAAGACCATTTGCTTCAAGAATTAGTTTGTTACATACTTTCTGAATTAGGAGAACTTCAATTTTATTCCAGTGTAATTTGAACACCTAGCAAATTCTGTTTACAGTTTTTCTCAGTTATTGTTTTTGGTTTTTTTTTTTCCGCATTTTTGTCTTTTTTTTTTCTGAGCATGAGTTAAATACGTTCATTATATAAAATCCAAATATTACGGAAATGCATCTGCTATAAGCTTCCCTAAAGACTTTATTTTAGACCAATGGACTTTTCATTATATAGCTTAAAACAGTGTAACAATTGTCTGTGTTATGGAGAAAGAGAGTACTTTAGAAAATTAGAGTGTAGTTAGGTTTCTCAGAAATTACCACAAGATATGTGGACCCAAAATTTTGTATATTTCTTCTGATCCTTCTTAGTCCCCATTCTGAATCCGTCCTCTCCTTGTAAATTATGATACCACCATTTTTAGTCCAGCATAAAAAATAGCTCCAAGATCATCTCAGAGATCTCACAATACTGTCACAAGTTGTCCCAAAGAAACTCATTTTGTTTGAATTTAGATTTAGATTTTGGGTCATTAAAAATACCTTTAGCTTACCTTCTAAATGACCACCAAATATACAGAACAAAAAGAAAACATCAGAACTGAAAAAGTTTGGCTTAATATCATTCGTTTTACTAAAGGTTAGTTAAATAATGTTTAAATAAATTACATTTAGTAGTTTTATTGTGCCACTTATGTACAGTAACATCTTAACTATCTGGAATTTAATTAACCGGCAAACGCATCCCCTAAGAACATAGATTGAAACCAAAACTAAAACCAAAATAGATCATAGGAACAAAAGCTCTTGTTCCTCATGTGTAGAAGGACTTCCAGATTTCCCCTCAAAGCCAATTGCTCTTATGTAGCACATAATTTTATTAAGTTTTATATAGCCTATGGTTTTAATAAACTTGGCTATCAGGTTTATGACCATCTTCAAGGTTAGAAGAATCATGGAATATGGGAGAGTTGCTTCTTCTTTCAAGAACATTGGCTACTGTGAGAAGAACTCTGAGCTTAAAGAAAAAGGGAAAAGAACAAGAAAAATTTTACAAATAACAGAAAAATTTCAGTTGAGATTTCGAGTAACAGCTCCTTAAGAGGTCTGTTTTATGCCATAAAAATCACACATCCAAGGGCTTTTCAACCTAATTGTTTCTTTGCTCTTCTTTGAGGATTAAATGTCTCTTCTGAGCTCTCTCAGGGGTAAGGTAAGTACTACGGTCCTACTCCAGTCTCCCGTAGGTTAGAGGCAGATTGTCCACATATTTGACCCTCTAACCTCCTTCTAACCAGCACCACCCCTCCTTCACATTTCTTCTCACTTAGAGCCTAGGCTTTCTGGCTATTAGTATGATATGGTAGAAAGGACACTAACTTTTGAGCCAAACAGGTACAGTGCTAAATCCAGGCTGCCATTCACAAATTCTATAACCTGGGATGAATTACTTAACTTCCATGAATTTTAGTTTAATCATCTGTGAATGGTTTTAATCATCTCTGTAGGAGGATGCAGTCTTACTATCATAGAGGTATTGTGAAAATTGAATAGGAACATGCATGCTTAACTATGCACAGTATATAATAAGTGCCATTATGCCATTATAAACTAGTTACCCTCACTCTCCTCTGGTAATCCTCAACCGCTAAATTTCTGATTATTCCATAATCACGGAAATCTTTGGCACTTGGCTCATTGGTTTCTTTCTTTCTTAGTGCTTGATATCATTCATTTGATATTACTACCCCATTATTACTTTGCTACTTTTCAGTAGCCCATTGTCAGGAGCTGACTTGTGCCTTGGTGTTGGATCTCACTATTTCCTAAGATCTTAAATTTCAAAGTATGTTCTTTCTGTTACTTTCTTCTTTACCTCCACTTTTTGTGTATTTGCTTTCACAAATATAGTCCTATAACTCTAGTCAAGTAACTGCTTAATTGTCTTCCAATATGTAAAGTCCACTTTTTTACTTTTTTCTCCTATCCAGTCTACAACTGCTGACCCAAGACTTCAAACATTCATTCAGTGCTTTCTTCTCTATTGCCCCTTGTCCTTCCATGGTACCCTCTAAAAATTCTTTATCTGTGTACATTCTAACTTTTCTGTTCACACAGGTCCTTTATCAGATAGATTTGTTGCAAATATTTTCTCTCAATCTATGTTTTGCTTAATCATTTTCTTAGTGTTTTTTGATGACTAGAAGCTTTTAATTATGAAGTCTGATTACCAGAATTTCTTGTATTTCCTATGTCCTGAGAAATCTTTGCCTATTCCATAGTCAAGAAGAATTTCTCATGTATTTTCACTGGAAGTTTAGCTTTTATACTGAAGTAAAAAAAAAAATCATCTCCAATTAATCATTGCATATTGTGAGAAGTGAGGGAGAAGGTCTGTTTACTTTTTTCATATACTTCTCCAGATTTTTTAGCACCACCTGTTGAAAGACTTTTCTGCCCCTATTGAATTATTCTGACACCTTCATGTAAAGCTATTGCTTAAATGTGTGTATTAAAAAGAAATTCTTTATTACCTATGGTCTGTGTCTACCTCTCCATCATTAAATATCTTACAGTTCTGCCACCTCCATGGAGTATACTGCCCAACCAAACTTCTTTGAGTTTCTAAAATTCCTGTGCTCTTCCCTCTTCTCTAGCTGGCTAACTTCTCTTTATCTTTAGAAATCTCCTGTTTGGAAGAAACTTCTCCCATCCCTTCTTCCTAAGCACACATCCCAGCTTTGAATTAGATACCCCCTTTCTGATCTCCTGAATACCTGTGGTTATCTATAGCATAGTTATTATAAAGTTGCTCTATTATTTTTAATTCTCTTGTCTATCTCTCACACCATAGTATAATTTCATCAAGAAAAGGAATTCTCCTTTCATCGAGGTGCTCAATAAATTGTTATTGAAAGAATGAATAGAGCATGATCCATTAGTTGTTCACAGAGAGGATCATGGATCATTAAAAAGATTTAAAATTTTATTTCATATATATGCTCTATTTAAGAAGGCATGAACATACGTAATATGGCTTAAAATGCTTCTGTCCAAAATATTTAACGTTTTTAACATGATGCACATATCCTCAGAAACGCAGAAAACTTATTATTTAGAGTAGTAGAAGTTATGAAGATTTCGTATGATTTATTGGTAGTTCTATATTTTTAATAACAGTGAAGGCAGCCATTTTAAAAAAAATATACCGAATAAAAGAAAACAAGATAACCTCTCAGGCAAAATTACAATATACTGTCTAGATTTCTCCTGAAGACGTCTGTCAAAATTTCTTTTGACCTAAATGCATCTTCTTCAAGGAAGGTAGGTTCCTGACTTTTTGACCAGAGATTAGCAAGTCCTGACCCATTAACTGCTACTTCTGTTGTATAAGTTAATAATAGTCTCCATTTATTATTTGCCATGATTTGGTGCCTTTACTTATATCAACAAATGAAGAAGTGAAGCAAATTGCCTCAGGTAAAACAGCTCAGAGGTGGTAGACCATGTGTGACTACAGCCTGGAAATAAGCACCCTGGTGTACCAGAACCCTTTCTGTTTTCACGCTGTGAACTGTAGTTAATCTAGACACTAGCTTACTTTTGGTGATAACCGTGGATCGTAAACACAGAACTTTAACTATGTTGATAGCTGTTTTCCAACAAAACCTTCTTACTGGTGAATAAAATATCCATATATATTTCAGGTCTTTTTTATCTGTAACATTTTATTGATAATCATTTTATTGATAATCACTCTTATGGGAAGAGTAAAAATTCTTTGTAATAAAAGTAATGTCTGAACCATAAGAGACTCTTAATCTCACAAAACAAACTGAGGATTGCTGGGGGTAGGAGAGTAGGGAGAGAGTGGTTGAGTTATGGACATTGGGGAAAGTATGTGCTATGGTGAGCGCTGTGAAGTGTGTAAAGCTGATGATTCACAGACCTGTACCCCTGGGGCTAATAATACATTATATGTTAATAAAAAAATTAAAAATTATAAAAAAATAAATTAAAAGTAATGTCTGGCATTTGTAAGATATTATAAGACATTTATAATAAAAACAAATATAACTCCTTTGAGTTGCTTGAAGAAATGTGTAATATTAAGGCAAATCATTAGTGGTTGAAATGTATTTCCCACAAATCCCACCAGTTGTTTTAAACGCAATCTCACAGTAACAGTTTGTTCAGCCAAGATTAACATAAGCCAATATACACATTTGTAGAAAAATTCAACCCAATTACTTTGAGAACACTGACATATTTTAGATTAAAATGCCAAAAACTCAAATTTTCTTAATAATTAGTTTCAAAAATGACATTTTTAAAGAGAAAAACTGTCCTTAAAAACACCTCCATGCACTTATGTTACATCTATTATACCAGATATTGAGTTGCATAAATGGGCAAAAATAAGAAAAGCAACTCATCTCAACAGTTAATAGCTCATGTTTTTTTCTAGTTGACATATGAGGCAAGTTGCCTTAAAGGTCATTAGCCACGTGTTCTGCAGATAAATCTTACAACTGTTGCTGTTTAACTTGGCAGGTCTGTAAAATATTAGAAATCTGTGATTGAAACTCTGGAAGTTTTTGCAAAGTTCTAAAACTTAAAAAATTGAAACTACGGCAAAGATTGTTCATGTTTTTATTGTCTGAAATCAAACGATAGCAACTCCTGGCTTTTTTATCTTCTCAAATACAGCTCTGAGCATCTCTTTCTTGATTTAGGGAAACATATCTATCCCTATACACCAATTCAATGGGTTTATGGGATCTTTATTGGGACTTTGGGAGAATGGGGAGAAAGCCATCAGAAATACACCTTTTATATTATTTTATAGTCAGAAGATTAAGGAAAAAAATAAGAGACTATAAGGCTGAATGAGCAAGTGTTAACAGAACATTTCAATATGAATACTAGAAGGGGACTAGCTAAAATTATTATAATTTCAGATGCTGTCTGCATGGAAAATTTAAACTACATTATTACAGCAAATCAAGTAGAGAATTTAAGGATTATGTGTGCTGATTAGTAGAAGAAGGAAATTTAGGAATAGATCAATAGAGCAAATAAACTTTAACCATCAATATGAAAGTTGTATTGGAACTTGGAATTCTTATTTCATCATGACTTGGTATAATCTTTCAGATATATAGTTCTTGAGTTCTCTCTGTCTGGGATACAATCTCCCTTATTCTTAAATACCCAGAAGAAGAGTATTCTTTTGATGAAGATCAAGATCACATATCATTCAATTCTTCATCTAAATGACCACACTACTTCTTGTCTATACCATTAATTTTTACTGCCTTGTGGCTATTCCTGAACTATTAATTCAAAATGCAGTTGGATTCTTAAAATTTTCAGGGCGGAAACCAAATCCTTTACTGCCTGATAAACTCCCATATGACTAGTATTGTTTATGCACTTTGAAATTCACAGAAACCTGTCAGGTAAACATGGGTGATTGAACAAATGTGTTCATCTCTCTGCTCTCTCCCAAATTTCCAGTCAAATTACAGGAAGGAATAAAAAAGATACTGATTTATACAATACAAGATAATAAGAATGGGAGAGAAGACAGCAGTGGACTAGAAAGATAAAAATTGGGGAAATGTAGCATATGGATGGAAGAAACACTTAATAGTATAGGGGAGGATGAATCTTAAAAGGAAGCAGAGGGAGGTAACAAAGTGCAAACCTATTCATTTGTCATACTGTAGAAAGGCTCACACATTAGAGATAGCAGTTAATCACAAGGAGGGTATTATGGTCTGAAGATCTGATCTGTGTCCCCATTCCCCAGATTCATCTGTTGAAATCTTATCCCCCAAGGTCATGGTATTAAGAGGTAGGGTCTTTGGTAGGTGATCAGGTCATGAGGGTGAAACCCTAATGAATGGGTTTACTGCCCTTATGAAAAAGGTCGTAGATAGTTCCCCTGTCTCTTCCACCATGTGAGGATACAATGAGAGTTCCGAGGCCTCCAACCTGGAAGATGGCTCTCACCAGAATCTCACCTGCCTCCAGAATTCATGCTGGTACCCAGCCTCCAAAACTATGAGCAATACATTTCTGCTGTTTATAAGTCACCCAATGTATGGTATTTTGTTATACAACCTAAATGAGGAGGGGTAAGATGGAGACTAAAAATGAATGAATTCGTTAAAGATAAAAATTAGGATTAGACAGTTATCTAGGTACCCGTCCTGACCCCATGCAGCATGTGCCCAGCCTTCTGCCACCTCTAAAGGAAATTAAAAATTTGGCTTCAGAAGAAATTTAACCCCAAGGACTCTAGACTTGTGGTTGTCAGGCAAAGATTGATGTGGGTAAACTAGCTAACTCAAAGCGGAACAGATTAAGTGAAAGTGTGTACCATGAATGATGAGAACAACCTCCCCCACAAACATCCCCTGCTCAAATCCCAGAAAATCGGCAGTCACTTCTCCCTGAGGCAAGAATTGTTAGGATCTTTCTGTGGGGATATTGAAGAGCCACGGAGAAAATAACTATTCATATTAACATTTTTGTATGACCTAGTAAAAAACCTAGCTAGCCACCCAAACCCCACAGTGAAATGCATGCTCTCAAAAAGCTTTGCCCTCTCATGGAGTTTTGAATAATCCTTAAAGTACATTACCTTAACATATGAATGAGCCATCAAGGATCACTTGCCAGTTGGGGAATTCCTCCAACAAACAGAAAAAAAAAACTTGACAAAAAATAGAAGCAACCCAGAAATCAGACAAAAATTCTCAAAAACACCCCTAGAGAGACAAAATGATGCTATTATCATAAAACAAGAACTAGATACTAAAATAATGAAAAAACTGGACATTAAGAATAAAATCTTAGAAAATAAAAACTTGGTATCTGAAATAAGAAAAAAATATCACTATACTGATTAGAAGATAAAATCAAGGAAAAATCTCAGATAAAATCAAGGAAAAAACCACTATGCTGGTTAGAGATAAAATCAAGGAAAAATCTCAGATAAAATCAAGGAAAAAACCACTATGCTGGTTAGAGATAAAATCAAGGAAAAATCTCAGATAAAATCTCAGAAAAAAAAAATCTAATAAAAGGTTAAAAGAAAGGACAAGAAAAATGAAGGATTGATCCACTAGTTTTAATGTTTAAATAAAAGATGATCCAGAAGGATAGTATAGAGAAAAATGGGAAGAAAATTTCATAACGAAATAATGGAAGACAATTTCCATTAATGAAGACTATGAATGTCCAGATTGAAAGTGACATTTGAAGGGTCTCTGGGTAGCTCAGTTGGTGTAACATCTGCCTCTTGATTTCAGCTCAGGTCATGATCTCAGGGTTATGAGACTGAGCCCCACATTGGCTCTGTGCTGAGCATGGAGCCTGCCTGGGATTCTCTCTCCCCTCCTCCCATCCATTCATGTTCATTCTCTTGCTCTTTTTCTAAAAAAAACCCCAAGCAACCCAAAAAACCCCCCAAATCACCTCCAAACCCAAGCCAAGGTGGGTGGGTGGAGGAGAGAATGTGCCTTTTAGGAGACTAGTATAGTTAATGAAAAGAAAGAAAAGAAAGTAACAAGTATGATAGATCCAAACCAAGGTACAGCCTCATGAAATTCAGACCACGAGAATAACGAGAAAATTCTATAGTTCTCCACAAAAGAAAACAAACAGGTAACATACAAATTATTAGGACTAAGAATAACATCAGATTTTTCAACAGCTATCTGAAGGAGAAATACCTTAAAAACTGTGATGAAAATGATTTTCAACCTTCATACTCTATCCACAAATTATAAAGAACTTGAGAGAATAATACAATGTCACTTTCAAATAAGTAAGGTTTAAAAGTTTCTTTCCTGTTCTCTGATTTTTAGGTAGTGACTCTAAAATTAGTTAATTCAAGAAAAAGAGTGGAAGACATGGGATCTGGAAATAGTAGATCTAACACTAGAGAAAACTGAAAGCAGTTCCCCAGATGATGGCCAACCCAAGTGCCAGGATGAGAGGTGTGCTGCCAGCCCGGAAGGCCAGTTAAGCAGGGTCAGAGAGAAGTCAGATAAAGCAAAGACCCGAGAGGTATCTTGAAAAAGAGGTCCAAGTAGGGGGAAAACTGAAACAAGAGCTTGGAAGCTGTGAGAAAAATTAGCAGTGGATAATAAAGAAAAGTTAAAATCACTATAGAAGAAAGAATTGCTAATTGTAGGGGAAATGAAATTTGTTTTTTTGTTTGTTTTTACAGAATATTTCAAAGAAGATGGGGCCATCTGGACTGATCTTTGAGATCACAGTAGTCGGTACTATGGAAGCCTCCAGTTTCCACTCTAGGCAAATTTCAGGGTGAAGAGAAAGTGGGTGCCCTCAGTTTTCCACCCATCCTTTAGGGCACTGGAGACCTTCTTCTAAATATTCTCTGTAAAGGCGGCACTGACGATACCAGGTGCCAAGACTGAGGATCCCTGTTGGTAGGAATCCTTCTATACTGGTCCTCCAATTCCCCAGGGGAAGTCTTTTCTCCTAACACTTCCGTTATTCTCTACCCGCCCTTCTCATCGGTTCCTCCCCCAGCAAGGAGAAAGGACTTCATTTTATTGGTGGATCTGAGGGAGGGGAGGAACAGGGCATGCCTGGCTCTGCTCCCTCCGCTCATCTTGAGTGTGCCCCCTCCAGAGGCTGAGCGGACGGAGGCCTGCTCCTCTGTGCTGTACCAGGTAGAGTTTCTTTCACTGGGAAGGCTCTTGAGTCGGGGAGGTCTGGTTATCCAGTGCTGCCAGTCAGACTGCCAAATCCTGCAGTTCATAGTTAGGGAGTCCATTGTTGCCCCGTATCTTCGCTTAGTCTTTGGGTAGTAGTAAAGGTGATGCTTTGGTTCCTCCATTAGCCAGCCATCTTGTCCTTAGTTGTTATTTATCGGGTTGAACCTAATTCACCGTTAACTCTATCAGGTATCTGGCTGTCATTCCTTCGGTGTTTTCAGTTCTGTAGGATTTTGTGTGGTCAGCTTCGTGGCAGTGTATAAATACCATTTATACTCATTTTAAACTTAATAACCTTGTATCAAATTCTTCTTTGCATTACTGGTGTAATAAGTCAATTACATAATGAGAAAATGAAGAGATTAAGTTAAACTTCCTTGATTTGTTAGTTATCCACATTGAAAATATGTTATCAACTGAAATATAGAATGTTTTGTTTCTCTCCTGAAAAAACATGAAAGTTAGGAATATGAGGATTCAGTGAAGTGAAAGTTTGACAGAAATCATGTATACTTTCCTATTATATCCCAAGAGAATGAGTTCAACTCACATTAGGAATTGACTTCTATAACCAATGTACTTTGTAACATAAAATTATTGAGTTTTTTTTCTATGTGCCAGGCAATGTTTTAATGTTAGGGATACAGTAATCAACAAAACAAGCAAAAATCTGTACCCTTTTGGAGACTTTCTTTATTTCTTTTTTCCTTTCTCTTCTTTATTGAGGTATAATTTCCCAGTGAAATACTTTCTCATGGACAAGGCAGATAATGAACCATAAATAGGTCAAATACAGAGTATGTTAGAAGGCAATGAGTGTGATGGAGAAAAAATAAATAGGAAAAGTTGAGTATGGAGAGTTGAGATCGCATATTAGAAATGCAGCTTTAAAATAGCGCATCATTTTAGTAAGGACCTGGAGGCGAGTGAGGCAACAAATTATATTATCCTCATCATCTAACATCATCTTACATGCTATGCATGTTACTAAGGGAGTGAGTGAGAGAAGAGGCCAAAGATCTCAGCCTTCGGACGCTCCAACAGCAAGTATTGGAGATAAAGTGAAGGGAGCTGAAGAAGAAACAGCAAAGCAGTTTGCAGGAAATGTTGTGGAAACAGCCTTGAGAGGCCTATTACTATCTGAGCATAAACAACTAGAGGAAGGCTCAGGAAGACTTGATGAAGGTCTTAACTCCGCTTGACATTAGAGAATAAGCAGCATGTTGATGGGCAGTTAAACATGAACACCAAGGCAGTGACAGAGGCATGTGAAAAAAAAAAGAACAAAAAAACAGATTTGGAGATTGCTGAGTATTTATTTGAGTGTTCCTGGAAAGAGGGTTGGTTGGGATAGGAGCTGGATAAGGAGCAAGGTTTGCTGGGGGTAGAGAGCTGAAAGATGAAAATTGGAAGTCTTTAAAGACTTGGGTATGCCATGATTTCTAATCAGGTAAGTGAACTTTATAATGGAGACATCAAAGCCAAGATAAAGCCATTTTAATAATATTACTCTGATGACCTTGTAGTTTTGAATGGGGTAGGGCTGGAGGTAAGAAATTGTCTTTGTGCATGACTATATCCAGATTTGTTGTGGTTTGGCATAGGCATTTGAACTTCTCATACTTTGACCTCTGGTAATTCCTCTCCTTAGTTTGTCATAATTCCATTCACCCTTTAAGTCCTAGTTTGAGTTCATGTGTTGTGTGTGGCTTTTAAAATAGTTTGTTGATTCCAATTCCTACTGATCTCTCCTAAGATTTATTGCATTGAAAAGAAAACTTTAAAAAAAATTTTCACTATGGCTGCACTTTTTTCTTTGTTGTTATTAAAGAATTGTAAAGCCAGAGGACATGTATTTTAATTCCTTTATGTTGTTTTCCAATGTGCTGTCTGTGTGCTTGGTGCTCTATTTTATTATTGATTTATCCTCATGATGATATTTATGAAATCAGGTCACCATCACCTGCTCACTAGAACTCTTTCTTGAGCTCTATACCACATACATAACACTGTTCAAGTCCTTTAAGTATCCCCAGCCTACGCTCATAGTTTTGTCTCTTGTCACTCTGTACCATTTCCATGTCTTAAATAGTGAGGTTCTGAAAAGATAGACCTTCAGCCAGATTTGTGATGATCCCATCACCCAAGCTGTCACCTCTTCCTTTGACTCTTAACTATCTGAGATACTTGGATCTTCTTCTTTTTTAAAAAACAATTTAATCGAAATATAATTTCCATATTATAAAATTTATCATTTTAAAGTGTGCAGTTCGGTGAGGTTGAGTACATTCAGAGTTGTGCAACCATATATGATATCTATTCATGGAATACTTTTATTGCACTAATAGAAGCCCTGTGTTGTTAGTTGTTGTGCACTACTTCCCCTTCTAGTTCCTGATGGTTATTAGTCTACTTTCTGTCTCTATGGTTTGGCTAATCTGGACATTTCATTTAAATGGAATAATACAATATGTGGTCTTTTCTGTGTGGCTTCCTTATCATAGCATCTTTTAAAGATTTATTCATGTTGCAGTACTTAGTAGTTCTTTTAATGGCTGAATAGTATTCCATTGTATGGGTATACCAAATTTGTCTGTACAAATACCACGTGATAATTATCACATGATAAACATTTGAATTATTTCTACTTTTTGATGATTTTGAATAATGCTTTTTGTTGACATTTGTGTACAAGTTATTGCATGAACTTATGTTATGATTTTTCTTGGATGTGTAACTGAGAGTGGAATTGCTGTGTCCTATGGCAACTGTATCATTAACCTTTTGAGGAATAGTTCTCCAAAGTGGCTCTACCATTTTATAATTCTACTAGCAATGTATGAGGGTTTCATTTTTTCCATATTCTTTTTTTTTTTAAGATTTTATATTTATTTGACAGAAAGAAACATAGCTAGAGAGGGAACACAAGCAGGGGTAATGGGAGAGGGAGAAGCAGGCTTCCCACAGAGCAGCGAGCCTGATGCGGGACTAGATCCCAGGACCCCAGGATCATGACTTGAGCTAAAGGGAGACACTTAACAGCTGAGCTACCCAGATGCCCCAATTTTCCCATATTCTTGGTAACACTTGTTATCATCTTTTTTTTTTTTTTTTGAGTCATTTTAGTGGATACAAAGTGGTATTGTTGCAGGTTTGATTTGATATTCCCTGATGGTTACAATGATATTGAGCATCTTGAGCATCTTCTCATGTGTTTATTGGCCATATATATATATTTTTTTTTTCAAGGCATCAGTTCCTTTACCTATTTTTCAGTTGAGGTGTTTGTATCTTCATTATTGAGTTAAGATTTTTTTGTATTTTGAATACAAATCCCTTATTAAATATAATAAATCTATAAATATTTCTATAATAATCTATAAATCTATAAATATTTCCTCTCATTTTTGGGTCCAGTTACCACTTTTTTGATGTTGTTAATTGAAACATAAGAGTTTTTAATTTTGATGAAGCTCAATTTATTCTTCCCTTGTTGTTTCTGTTTTTTTGTCAGTATTTAAGAAACTCTTCCTTACCCAAGATCACAAAAATTTATCCCCATTTCCTTCCAAGAGTCTTACAGTTTCAGCTCTTATGTTTAAGTCTGTGCTCTATTTTGAGTTCATTTTTGTATATGGTGTGAGTTAGGGTCCAAATTAATTTCCTCAATGTAGATATCCAGCTGTCCTAGCACCATTTTTTGAAAAGATCGTTCTTTGCACACATTACAGTGTCTAGCACGCTTTTGTAAAAATCAATTGATCAAAAGTGTATGGTTTTTTTTTTAGATGCATGTCTTTAAGCCAGTATGACACAGTTTTGATCCCTATAGCTTAGTGAAATATGGGACCTCCAACTTTGTTTTTCTCTAAGATAATTTTGGCTGTTTCAGGTCCTTTGAATTTCTATATAAAAATATAAGATCAACCTGTCAATTTTTACAAAAAAAGCCAGGTAGGATTTGATTAGGGATTACATTGAATCTGTAGGTTGATTAGGGAAGTATTATTATCTCACTAATAATTGTCTTTCAATCCCTGAAAAATGAGATGTTTTTCCACCTCGGTAGATTTTTTTTTAAAAATTTCTTTCAGTACTACTTTATAGTTTTCAGGTACATGTATTTAATTTCTTTTGTTATATATATTGTTATTTGTGTGTGTTCATGTGATGCTATTGTCAGTGGAATTGTGTTCTTAATTTTGTTTTTAAACTGTTCATTGCTAATGGGTAGAACTCAAGTGATCTTTTACTTTTGATCTTGTTTTCTCCAAGTTTGCTCAACTTGTTTTATTCTAATTTATTGTGGATTCTTTATGATAGTCTATATACAAGATCATATGAATATGATTTTCAAAACAAGGATAGTTTTGCAGCTTCTATCCAAGTCTGAGAGTTCTTTATTTGTTTTACTTTTCTGTTTGTCCTGAATAAAACTTTCAATGTTGAATATAACTTGTGAGAGCAGATATCTTTGTACTTTTCCTTACTTTAGGGGGATAGCATTCAGCTTTTCACTACTAAATATGATGTTACTTATGGGTTTTCTGTAGATGTCCTTCAAAAGGTTCAAGAGGTTTCATGTATTGTGTTTGTTTAGTGTTTTTTCTTAGGAAAGTGGTTGGGTTTTATCAAAATTTTTCCTCTGTTTATTGAGATAATCATATGGTTTTGTTCTTCATTTTATTAATTAATCTCATGCATTATACTGCCATTTGTATGTTAAACTGACTTTGCATTCCTGGAATAAATCCTGCTTTGCCATGTGGTGTGATTTTTTTTTTTTTTAATATTGCTGTATTCATTTGCTAGTATTTTATTGAAGATTTTTGCATCTGTATTCATCAACAATATTGATCTGTAGTTTTCCTTAACTGACATCTTCATCTAGTTTTGACATTTTATATATATGTATATGTATATATATATATTTGGGAGGGGCATGAAATCAGCATTTACTTGTTTACTTATTTATTATATTTTTTATTATATTTTGTTACCCAGTATATAGTACATCATAAATTTTTGATGTAGCATTCAGTGATTGATTAGTTACGAATAACACCCAGTGCTCATTACAACCTTGATATCCTAGTTTTGATTTTATAAAATGAGTTATTTTTTGGGGAAAAGTTTTCTCATATTTTTTGAAAGCTTTGTAAGAATTGGCATTAATTTTTCTTTAATTGTTGGATAGAATTTATCACTGAAGTTATCTAACTAGGTGTGGGCTTTTTGGTTCCAGGTATACAACACAAGAATTAGATATTTGTATACACTGTGACATGATCACAATAAGACTAGTAACCATCTGTATCCTTACAAAGTTTCACATTTTTTTTCTTGTGATGAGAAATTTTAATATTAATTCTCTTAGCAACTTAAAAATACTTGAATCAATATTATTGCCTATAATCACCATGCTGTACATTGCATTCCCATGACTTATTTATTTTATAATTGAACTTTTGTACCTCTTGACCCCCTTTACCAAATTTTGCTCACTCTTTAATTACCCTTCTCTCTGGTAACCACCAATCCGGTCTTTGTATCTATTAGTTCTGTTTTGTTTTGTTTGTTTATTTTGTTTTTTAGATTACACTTATGAGTAAAATCATAGGTCTTAGCATATATTTAATACTATTCAATGTCTTTGCTTGTTATATGTCTACTCAGAGTTTTGTTTCTCCTTGAATCAGTTTTTATAGGTTGTATCTTTCTAGGAATTTAATTTCTCTAAATTATTTTTTTGTTGACAGACTATTTTCATGTAATTTTCTTTTAAGACTTTTATTTTTGACAAATATTCAGGTGATATGGATATTTCCTCACTGCAGAAATTTTGAATTATATCAAATAAAGATAAGCTCCGTGAACGGGACTCTTCTAGGGAGCTGACAAATAAATCTAATATATGAACAGTGTTTTGGGGTGAGGCTTTTTTGGCAACTCCAGACCCATTTTGTTCCCTCCAGGTGCTGTTATTCTGCTGGTTTTCATAGGTCCTAGACTACTCACTAGTTTAAAGACCTATCATGCAGATGGGAGAGAAGAATAGGAATAACACAAATTCAAATGTCACAAAATTTACTGTTCTTGGGATTTAGCCGTTTTTCTTGAAGTAATATTCCTCAGATTGTTGAAAGCCTTTGGTTATTTACATAGTTACAAAAAAGTTGATATTTACAATTTTTGCCCATGTTCCCACTTTTTCAGAGGTGCTTTTGTGGAGGAGTAAATTTTCAGAGGTACGTACTCTCTCATTCTCCCATGCTAGAAGTGCTTCTCTTGGCTGTTCTTTTTAACACCACTTTTGCACAGAGCCAGAAAGAAGTCCAAGCAAAGACTTAATCAGCTAAATGTATGTGAGCCATAGACACCAACAAGAGAAGACCAGCTTATATTGGTCTTCTGCACCAAAAACACTTTTCATGAACACTGAAAATTGTTTACCAAAAAAATTAAAGTTTTCCACGTGTCAAGTTTTGTGCCATGGTGAACATTTTTTTTTTTTTTTAAACTGGCCAAAGGATAAAGTAACTTTGGATAAGGAAGATGATACCAGGCTAACAATTTAGAACTTGAAGACATAAGGAAGAAGTGGAAGATTCCAAACAGAAAGCTATAATAGGGTTTGATAAAGGGTGTGATGTCTATCATGATCATGATGTAATATAGCATTGTAGAAGCCAGAAGAATCAAAGTAGCACATTGCCATTTGATGTAATTGGTTTTATGCTAATCAAAGGTCTTTTGAGGTAATGTGAAGGGAATATATTTTTTCTATCTTGTTTTTCTAACCATAGATAAGGAAAAATTTTGAATTTAAAAGATGAAGATATGATGGTGAAATGCAAAACATTGGCTCTACTGCTATCACCTGGAGTTAGTCAACCCATTTGAATTCAGATATGTCTCAGATATGTGACCTCCTCATTTTAACACTTTAATAAACCGATTCACAAACGTGAGAAAAGGTTGTTTTTTCCTTTTTAAAGAAAAGATGAATTAAACCACTAATAAAAGAATCCTGGGGGTCCCTGGGTGGTTCAGTGGGTTAAGCCTCTACCTTCGGCTCAAGTCATGATCTCAGGGTCATGGAATTGAGCCCCGCATCGGGCTCTCTGCTCAGTGGGGAGCCTGCTTCCTCCTCTCTCTCTCTGCCTGCCTCTCTGCCTACTTGTAATCTCTGTCTGTCAAATAAATAAATAAAATCTTAAAAAAAAAAAAAAAAAAGAATCCTGTCCAGAGAACAGTCCATTTCTGTGCTTTTCCAAAATGTGAAATACTGAATTAAAGATGTTACTTTCTTTCCTATGGTATGACTCACCTATGGAATTTAAAATGTTTGCAAGCATTAATGGAGAGAACTATTTATTTTTAATTTTAATTTTGCTCCTGTTTCCATACTGCAAAGCAATTCTGGAGAGAATCACATAACCGTGTTGGCTGGTCTCCCTATTACTGGTTTTCTCTGAATGTAGTTACGTTTCATAGTTACTCAATTGTTCCTTATTCACCCAAGTAGACTCAAGTTATCTCATTTCACCTTGCAAATCTTTTTTTGCCCTGTCGAGCTTGTATACTCATCCCTGATGGCTTAACTATGAGCAGACGTCATTGATTACTTCTTAATTAAGGAAATGGTACATATATATTATGAAATATCCCAACTTTGTTTTCTTTTAAGCTATCTTTGTGCTTTTATACATCATCTAAACTGTCTTTGCAGTTTTATTAACTTCTAATTTTTCCTATTTCAAAGGAAAATGTGTCCCTCTTCCTTTTCAAGGCTAGTCAATTTCCTCTGTCTAGAATCTCATAACTGCCATCTTTTTTTGGACTTTGTTTAAACACTCTCTCTTACATTGTGTGTATGTGTGTGTTTAACTACCTCCTTTTGCATTTATTTTCTCCTAGACCTATACATTTTATGAAATTTTCTAAAATATACTGATAAGAACAGATACTACACTGATCTTAGCCCAAAGGCCGAGAAACGATGAAATTTTCTAAAATATAAACAAAGAAGTACAAAGAACCACTAGCCCAGAAATGTTCTCTTCCATTGTTTCATTATTTTACTTTCTTGCATGGATTAGAAGTCATTTTTAAGAACACGTTATTTTCTGATTACAAAAGTAATTATGTATAGTTTAGAAAACTTGGAAAACAAAGAGTTCAAAGGAAAAAAATAGAAAAAAGTTGTTATTACCTTTTTTTTTTAAAAAAAGATAATATTTATCTATCTGACAGAGACAGAGATCACAAGTAGGCAGAGAGGCAGGCAGAGGGAGAGGGGGAAGCAGGTTCCCTGCTGAGCAGAGAGCCCTATGCAGGGCTCGATCCCAGGACCCTGGGATCATGACCTGACCTCAAGGCAGAGGCCCAACCCACTGAGCCACCCAGGCACCCTTGTTATTAACATTTTAAACTATATTCTTGCATCATTTTTCTGGTACTGTAGTTTTTTTTCTGTGATAAACATCATACTATTCATTTTATATATATGTCTCAGAGCATATTACAGATTGCAATGTATTGGAAACATTTTCCCATGTCAATATTTTTTTCCTTGCAATTTGATTTTAATGGCTACATAGCCTGGTGTTGTATAAATGTACCAAAAAACACTTGGCAAATTAATAAATTTTCTTATTGTTACTGAAATTATATTGTATACCTTTTTATTTTTTGTCTCCCTTACTACTTATGGAAATAAGAAACTTGATTGTCTTATTTCCCATTGTTCAGTGTCTAGAGCAGTTTGGGTACACAGTGCTCACTGAATAGAGAGTTGTTTGTTATAGGTTAGTGTATCAATATGTAATTAAATTATTTCCAATTTTAATATTATAAATGATAGTGCAAGAAAATTTTAATATTTTTGCACAGATTTTTAATGATTTATTTAGCATTAATTTTTATAAGGTGAATTTCTGAGATTATTCAGAATTTAATGTTTGTAATAAATTGTCTCATATTTTCTTAAATGATTGATTCAGAGTACTCTCCCATTAGCTGTGTGTGAATGTGTCTATGCTAGCAGTCTTTTCCAAAATTGTATTTTAGTATTAAAAAAAATTCTTTCTGAGTTGGTAGAAAGTTATCTTTATTTTTAATTGCATATCTTTGATTATATGTGAGTTTTAAGGATCTCATTTATGTAATTTTAATTCTTTCGTATTTGTTAAGTTAAGCAGAATATGGCCTATCTTGATTCATGTTCCACATGCTTTCAAAGTTTATGTATATTCTGCTGTTATTTGGTAATAAATTGCACAAATATAAATGGGGTAAAGTTGGTTGAGAGGTCTTCTATATTTTTATTGATTCTTTGCCTACTTGTTCTTTTAATTAGTGAAAGAGTGTTTTGAAATCTCCAACTATAACTGTGAATTCATTTATTTCTCCTTTTATTTGTATTAGTTTTTGCCGTATGTATTTTAAGCTGTGTTAAGTGCATAAACATTTTAAATTATTATATCTTTTTGCAGAATCAACCCCTTTATTATTAGTTAATGTTCTTCATCTCATGATATTCTTTGTTCTCATGTCTGCTTTGTCTGATGTTAATATAAGTACTCTGACTTTCTTTAATGTTTGCATGCTATATCTTTTTCTGTCCTTTCACTTCTAATCCATATATGGCTTTATATCTGAAGTGGGCATCTTGTAGATAGCATATACTTGTGTTGAATTCTTTTACCCAATATGACAATTTGTCTTTTACATTGATGTTCTTGGACTTTTTACACTTAATGAAATTATTTAAATGGTTGGACTAAAATCTATCATTTTTTCAGTTGTTTCTATTTATTATTTTCTACTTATTTTTTCTATTTTCTGTCTTATTTTGGACTGAGAATTTTTTATAATTTCATTTTTAAACACTTGATTTATTATTTTTTCTTCTTCCTAAAAATTTTTAATGGTTTCCCCAGCATTTACAGTAATCACCTTTAAATAGTGAAAATCTGTATTATAGCACTTTATATGTAGTATAAGGGCCTTACAACAATGTACTTCCAATCTCTCCCTCTCATTGTGTTATTGCTGTCGTACATTTCACTTTTACATATGCTATAAACACAAAAATACAATTGTATGCTTTAGGCAGTCAGTTATCATGTAGAACAATTTAAAAAATGAAAAAAATGAATTTTGTATTTTCATTCATTATTGAATTCCTAGTGCTCATTTGTTTCTGTAGATCCAAATTTCTGATTGGTGTCATATGCCTTCTCCCCAAAGAACTTGGTACGTGCAGGTCTCCTGGCCATGAATTCTCTGTGTGTTTATTTACCCGAAGAAAGTTTTATTTCTTCTTTATTTGACAGGAATTACACTGGGTATAAAATTGTGGCTTAAGAGTTTTTCCTTCAGCGCATTTAAGATGCCACTCACTACTTTCTTCTTTGTATAGTTTCTGATGAGAAGTTGCTGCAATTAATTCTTAAATTTTTTACCACCTCTGGCTGTTTTTAATGTTTCCTCTTTTTGTCTTTGGTTTTCAACAGTTTCAATATATATCTAGTTATTTTCTTTTGTGTTTTTATATTTATCTTCCTTTGTGATCACTGAACTTCTTGGATCTGTAGTTTGATGTCTGTCATCAATTTGGGAAGCTTCTCAACCATTATTTCTGTAAGTTTTTTCCCTGCTTTGTTATCTCTGTCTTTTGGAATTTTGATTATACGATTGTTTGATATTATGCCGTGGCTCTCGGGTGCACTGTTCACTTTTTTCCACCAATTTTTCTTTTTGTGTTTTATTTTGTTAATTTCATTTGACTTATCTTAAATTTCACTTATTCTGTTTCTGCTGAGTCAGGTCTGTTTTTGAGCCCACTGAAGCCATATTCATCTGTGTTAACTTCTGGCATGTTCATTTGATTTTTTTGTTATGGGTTCAGTTTCTCCATTGAAATTATTATCTGAATTTGCATGTTGTCTATTTTTTTTACTAGAGCTTTTTATATATTAATCATTGTTTTTTTTATTTCTAATGTGCTGTTTCCAACATCTATATCATATCTAAGATTGGTTATGTTTGTTACTTTATTTTTGACAATGTATTGTTTTTTATTCGCTTTTTTGGATGCCTTTTAAGTTTTTCTTGGCATATGGACATCTTGTGTGGATAGCAAAAACTATGGGGTGTCTGGGTGGCTTAGTCAGTTAAGTCTGCCTTCAGTTCAGATCATGATCTCAGGGTCCTGGGATAGACCCCTGCATATTCTAGGTTAGTGTATCAATACGTAATTAAATTATTTCCAATTTTAATATTATAAATGATAGTGCAAGAAAATCATTGCACTGCTGAGGCTCCCAGCAGTTTCTCCCTTTCCCTCTGCCTCTCCCCCTTGCCCTACTCATGCACTCTCTCTCTCTCTCTCTCTCTCTCAAATAAATAAATAAAATCTTTAAAAAAAAGATAGCAAAAACTGAGTTAAATATTTTTTTTGCCTTTCGTTCCTGAAAATGATGTAACAACCTCTTCTTCTTCTTCTTTTTTTTTTTTTCTAATAGGCTTTTAGTATAGAGGGGGGCTAAGTCAGTTAAAGGAATTGAGATCCATTTGCATTTTGTTGTTGCTGTGGTTTTCGCTGTAATAACAACTTCAAATCCTTTAGTATATTTTTATATTCAGGGTGGGGACTGGTTTGCCAGAAAGTTTTCCCAATGGCTGCTCCACCCTCTGTTGTAAACCTTATCTTTGAGAGGGCCTCCCTCCATGATCTTGTTCCTTTCCTAAAAGTACTCTGCTGTTTCTTGTTGCTCAACTTTAGTTGCATCATGGCAAGGATGGTGGTGGTGGTGGTGGTGGTGGTGGTGAGTATTTTCTGTTGTTCTGATTAAGATTTAGTTTAAACAGGCATTGTGTTCTGGGTCATGGGAGTCTCATGGGTCATCTCATGACGTCTCTCACTCAGTGGGAAAGATCCTTTATTGGTCTGGGACCAGCACTTTTTTTCTGCCCCTCACGGAAGAGTAGAGAACTTTTTCCTATTCCAATCTCTTAGTGAGAATGGGTTTTCAACAATGCCCTAAAGGAAGGGAAACAGGTTTCCCTCCCTCCCTTTTTCAATAGTTTTAAACCCTTTGATTCTAGGAGAGATAGGAGAAAGGGATCCAAATGGGGTTTTGTGCTTTTCCAGCAGACTGTTTCCTTTCCAGGACTGCATCTCAAGGGAGGCTTTCTTTTTTACTCTCACCAGTGTTTTTGTAAGCATCTGGAAGATCTGTAGAGACTGGAATTGCAACTGGGTGCAAGATCTTCCTATGTTTCCAGCCCCCAGAGGTTCTGTATTCTCTGGCTAGCCCATATTCATCCTGTAGCAATTCTTTAAATATTTCAGTATAATTCTTACTACATGTGTCTAGCAGCTTCTACCTGAGGTTATCAAGTTCTTGCTTTCTGTCTGTCTTTGGAGGGCATTTCCTTAGGTTTCAGGTTAGTTTGTTGCTGCCTTGCAACATCAACAAAACGATGGGTTCAAGTATTAGAGACTTTCCAGCATTTTATTATTATTTATCCAGTATGAGATTACATGGAACTTAAATATTGAGCCACCACACCTTGAGTATAGAATCGAAACAGATAGTAAAGCCATAAGGACTCAGGCAGGATACCCAGTCTATCCAGTTGTTCTGTTCATAGCACTTAGCTTTTGAGGTGCTTCCAAACTGAAAAGTCTTATGCCTTTTCCAATAGAGGAGACACATCTATATCTAAGAAGTAGGAAGAATGATTCAGGACCTTTTTAGAGTAGCAACAGTGTAGTACAAGAGTTAGATTTACAATAATTCTTGTTTTCAAGTGCCTTTGATAGATGATTTTTTTAAAAGGAAGATGAAAACATCTAAAAAGACAGCTGAGCTCAAGAATAGCTCTGAGCAATGCTGGAAAACCTTCTGGCCAGCCCAGCTATCTCATATCACATCCATTTACATCTAATCTTAAAGGATATTTGATCTGTTCAACATTGCTAACATGTAGTAAGTCTGTTAACTTCCTGGTACATACATTTATGTCATCTGGTTACACAAGCATGGAGCCCTGTTGATCATGATGGTACAGTTATTAGTTATTGTAAATTTAGCCATCTCATTATAGGTGAATGAAATTCAAATTGTCAGAGTATCAAGTATAATAAAAGCTTTTATCTGTTTTCCTGTCCTTCCTGCCAAATACACATGACAAACACATTTCACTTTAGGAAAAGACTTAAAAGTACTCTGAAGTGCAAACTATTCAAAGGTCTCCAGTTTCTACAGAAGGAACACACAACAGAAAGGCAATTGCAAATCAGGCTAATCTTCAAGGTAATAGGATACTCTTTAAATCTCTTAAACTATGTCTCTTTTGTATATAACACTACATAATTGTCAGAGAAGAGAAAGGAGAATCCCATAGTACCTTTGAAACTTGAGTGTTAAAAATCATACTCATTTTATAATTCAGTCATTTTACAATGTAGGTCCCCAAATCCTGATCTGTAAAGTTTTCTTGATGGGATTGTATTGCCACGGAACACTGCCAATGACACTGCTTAAATAGTAAACACTTCTTTGTTCCAGCTGCCCTCTCACCCTTTTCTGTCACACCAAGACTCTCCCTCTGTATCTTAAAAATTCTATACAAACTCATCATTTTTCTACAGCTTTCACAGATAGATGGCCCCAGGGCCTGGTCTCTCAGCAACAGTATCACCCTCCTGTCTGATTCTTTGCAAAGCTGAAACTAGCTGTGTGTTTTAGTATGTGTTTTTATATACTTACATATTTATATTTATCCTCTCTGACAGTAAGTGATCTGCTTTTCAAATATGGAAAACATATCTACTCCCCTCACATCTCTCTATAGCATCTGGTATACTGCTCTTCTTTGTAGTGTGCCTTTGAATTAGGTATAAAATCAAGCTCTGACCGTAGAGACATTTTGAAAAATCTTACCAGCCAACTATAATTGCAAACTGACTGGGGTATATAATATGCAAAGGAAAGATGCTAATTTTTCTTGAGCACAGGGTTTGGGACAGACAACAATTTCATGTATATATTTCTCTTAAATTCACGTATCTATCTATGATGTGTGTGCATGTGTGTGTAATGTAATGTGTGTGTAATTATTCTGTTTTTATAGATGGGAAAAAATTGGCCCAGAAATTAATAAATTTGCACAAGGTCATACAACTAATACTTTGAAGAGAGTATTTATTTATTAAAAGATTTTATTTATTTATTTTTAAAGAGAGCCAGCAAGCAAATGAGCATGAGTGGGGGAGGGCCAGAGGGAGAAAGACAGAAAGAACCTCAAGCAGACTCCCCACTGATCATGGAACCCAATTCAGGGCTCTGTCTCATGACCCTAAGATCATGACCTGAGCTGTAACTAAGAATCGGATATACAACCAACTGAACCCTGGTGCTCCTGAAGAGAGAATTTAAACACAAGTGTTTGTATATAAAGTTGATGATGTAGTCAGCCACTGACTCTCCATATAAACTCACCAGTAGTTATCTTGACATCAAATGGGACCCCCATGCAGTGAATAATTCATGGACTACCCCCAAGGTCAGACCTTGGTGTCCTTATTTAAGTACCAATTTTAGAAAGAGCCCATCAGGGGGTATGACAGATATGACAGAGTTGACAGATATGACAGATTCAGTCTTCCTGTATTCATGGTCTAAACCAGAGATCTGGAAACATCTGAGAAACTTTAAAAATCCTGATATCTGGGACTAGGACCCAGGCATCAGTTTTTAAAGCTCCCAGGTGATTCTAATGTACAGCAAAGTTGGAAAACATGCTTCTAGGATCTTGTTTCTCAAAGTGCAATACCGGGTTCTTATTAGAAATGCAGAATCTTGGGCCCCACCTCAAGTCTGCTCAATCAGAGTCTGCATTTTAACAAGATCCCCCAGTGGTTTCTATGCACATTAAAGCTCAAGAAGCACTGGGCTTGAAGTTTTCAACTCAAGCTGTGTATTAGAATCACCTGAGGAGTTATTAAAATATTATGATAGTCTGACCTCTCTCACAGATATTATAGTCCATTTGGTGTAGGGTGGGGACTGGACATTGGTATGCTGTATGCTTCTCAGGTATTTCCAGTGTGCAGTTATGATTATGTAGTAGAAGGAAAAGCTAAGCACTGAATAACTTTACATTAAAGAGAATCTAGAGGTTACTAGGTAACCTGGAAGATAGAGATGAGGGACACTAAAAAAAAAGAGAAGTTTAAGGATGCTTATAGTGGGCGATACAACAATATGTTGGGAAGTGGAGCTTAGAGAGAAATTTTCATGGTGGTGGGGAAGCAAGAGTAAAGATTGGTTGAAGGACTTTAAAAACAGATGTGTAATACTCAATTTTAGGGTGTTGGTTTTGTTACAAAATAGAAGAGAAGGTGACTATGAGAATATCTGACTCTAGTAATTCACACAATACTTGTGACATGTGTAAAAACCTCGGGAGATTATGAAGGAGGATGGAGGTTTGAGCTATTTAAAATATAAACTACAGGAAGAGTAACCCCGGAAAGCTAGAGAACTTAGAGTTGGAGGCATCTGCTTATCAGACATATGGGAAACAAACACATCATATAAGGACAGCTTGCTCTTTGAACAGCAGCTATTTCTACTACTTTAGGAATGAGTGATACATCTCTAGCTTTAGTCTAGGTTGGTAACTCATTCTTTTTGGTTATCTAGCCTTCTCTATACTCACTCATGCTGCCTCCTTCTTGAGATCCACGTTGTCCTTCTAGTTGGATTATCTTTCTTATGTTCAGTTATTAATGCATGCAGGATTTTCATCTAACTCTCTGTCTCTGGTTTTTTTCATTATGTCCAGACACTCCTAAGCAAGTAAGAAATTTTTCTGAATGCTGAGTGCAGGATTCATCCCTTTTAAATAAGGAGATAGAAACAAAGCAAAGCCAAACAACAAACCCAGAATTCTCTTTCTTTCTGAAATAAGAGGGATCATTTATCCATGCCTACTAATTTCAGATGTGTGGAAAAACTCCCCTTGAGGTATCCAGGTTATCTGTGTAAAGCTTGGGGACACATCCACACTGAGTGTGGTTGTATGTTGTACCTAAGACTTTTTAACCGAAGGGAGTATTAGGTGTAGTAGTGAGAGCTTAAGTTATTGAGCAAGCAAATTCTCAAGGGAGGAAATGCTTTAACTCATTTCATCCAACCTCTCCTGTCTCTCCTTTCTGCAAGAAGGAAAAAATGGACAAGAAGAAATGGTGGAAGATTTTGTGTCTAAAGAGATAAAATGTTTTATAAAAATGCTGGTGTGTGTGTGTGTGTGTACATCTTACTTTTGACTACAAATAAGCACGGTTTCTTTAGGGCTTTTGCTCCAGCAGTGAAGTAGGAAGGTGAAAAATTGGAAGGTGATCAAGGCTGAGCATGGTCAGTCTGAGCAAGGGCAAGTATAAAGGGAAAATCAGAGTTGAAAGAAGGTAAGGTGATAACACCAAGGGAGCCCATTACCTTATCAATCAGGTAGAATATAATTTTCACTGTTTAATATTTAGTAGAAAGTATCTTTAAATAAGAACACCGCCCATGCATGAATCTCATACATTTTGTTACTAAGTAGAGTAGAACCACATTTTCCCTTTGTGAGTCAATATGCCATAAAATGACTAAAACTAATTTTCCCCCATCTATCTTTACTTCATGTTAGGTTACAGATAGAGAGTGAGCAAAGGATGTCTAGGAAACCAGCCCAGGGACAAAGGAAGAAACTGATTCAGTAATTGGAGCAGTAGAGTCTTAGGTCATTTAGTATAGAGGCTGCGGCCGCATACCATTGGACTTACCTCATAGGGAAGAGATGCTAAAAACTGGCAACTAGAATAGACTAGTGGGTGGGAGGAATTCAGTGAGTCCAATCTAAAGTCCGAAGTCCTCAGTGGCCTTGAGACATTCAGAGCATCAGCGTGAAGCTCATCATAAGGACCCTGTGTTACCAAGAAAAGGGTAAATTGTATTCTGTATGTTGATTTGAGCAGAGAGGCGAATTATACATCTCGGCCACAGTTTCAACAAAATGATTACATTGTTTTGTAATGGGATTTAAGGAGTTACGTTTTCATCATTCTAGATATTCATTTATTTGGAAGACTTTCCTGGGACACCAACTGAATAATGAAGGTGTCATGATATAAACATGAAGTTTTCTCTTAGTTACCAAATAGCATGCTTCTTCCTTATCTACTACTATACTGCTTGCATCTATCCTTTTAACCTTGTATTAATATCACCATTGAAAGTTAACTTAAAATTACAAATTTTGGTTGCTTAGTACAATATATTGGTATGATCGTCCCTTCCTTCCCTTCCCTTAATCATGCACTGAGCCCACTTTTCCCTCCCCACACACTTCTGAAAAGCTGATCAAACATAATTTGATCAGAATGTTTCCCTACCTTTTCTCTAGCCTCTCTGCTCTGTTTCTCATCGTTTTTATTGAAACTAACACCTAGACAATTTGTTTCTCGGTCATTGTCATTGCTCACCTCCAATTTTAGCTCTTCAGATGGTATCACACTTCTCTCTCAACACATGCAACTAATTCAGCCACTCGACATGTTTACTCCTCACATTTATACAAAACACATTTAAACATTCACTTTTCATTTGCATCTGCATATCATACTGTGTAGAAAAAAGAACTCACACAAGAGAAGCATCTGCCAGAGCTTTAGTTCTTGTTGCAATTTCATTGTGCTTCTTTTTTCTTTTTTCTTTTCTGTTTTCCCTTTTTTTTTTTTTTTTGGCCTAATTTGGTAATGAGGGGAACTATAACATGGTTATGTGATACTTGCCTCTTCCTGTGTCAAACAAGGCACCAATATTTCCTTAAATTTACACCTATGTAAAAATCTCTGGGAGTGGTCTTTCTCTATGTGTGTGTATTCCACATGGATGGATGCGTACAGAGCATGTATTTATAACGAGGTTTGAAGATTGGCAGCTTAACTGTCAATTCCTATCAGACAGGAAACAAACCAGTCTCTTCTTTAGCACAAAACCACCAAAGAGACAGTGCTGTCTGGCCGTTGCTTTCAGGTGAATGATCAATTGTTCCTTTGCTTCCAATTCTACTAGTGAAATTTCCACCGTGGACCAGAAATCCTCCAAAGCTACAATTTACCCTTTCAGTACTTCCACCCTCTTGCACAGGGGGTAGATTTTATCTTAATCCCTCAGGGCTTTTTCTTTCAGTTAATTGTATCCATATAATAATTTCTTGGTCTCTAACTTCAGCATTTGCTGGAGTGTATTTAAATAACAGCAGATGATGCTTGCCTGCAGTGTAAGGGTAAGAAGACAGGCTGGTTTGGTAGCTAAGCAACAGGGCTAGAAGTGATAATTTATAATCTGCATTGCTTTGTGACCCTCTGCCACTTTTTGCCTAGTTTCATTTCTGGTAAGATGGGGCTAGTAGGCTGATACTGGGTATTGACATGACATATATTAGATAAATAGACAAAAAATATAATGTACTTCTTAAATCACGGAATCCCATTTTACCTCCAAACTGCAGTGAAACTTTCTTAGACTGTAGGCTTTTGTAGTTAAGGCTCCCTTTGTGCCTGAAGGATATCTAAAAGCCACTATACATGACATTGTTTTTCCTCTTGAGATGGAGGTTATCCATTGATTCTGTATGTTACTAACCTCATCATATGTGACCTCTGGAAACCGATTAACATGTCCCCTCCTTCAGGCTACTGTAGCTCCTACACAATAAAATAAGCAAATCAATCTTTTTTCATGTACTTTCTTGTAGTCATTTGTCTTTCAAAGATCCTCAGTTTCTCTTTTCCCAGCTCTGCAATTATTCAGAGCCCCTGTAAATTGTTGGCTGGAAGCTTGAACTCCACTCCCATTTCTGAGATATGAAAAGCTTCTTTCGTTTGGTAAACAAAACCTATTAGATTTTGTGATACAAGTATCTGTTATACTGAAGAAAAAAAAAGGAAAACAAAATAAAAAAACCCAAATCCCCCCAAGTATCTATTATACTATTATATCTCGGTTTAGAAAACGATTTGCCATTTAGAAATGCAGGTACCTGATGAACAAGAATTTTCCTGAGGGATTTTTAACATGTCACACTAATGACATTAATAGAGCTAGGACACAGTGCTTTGGTCAGAAGGGAATAAAAGCCTCCCCAGTAGAGCACACTGTACTTTTCTCCTCAGGAAATTGTTGTCTTGTAGCTCCCAGTGCCTGGTGAACATGGTAATGTGTCTGTAAATTTCAGTTGACAGAAACACATCAAGTAATCAGCAACCTCAGAAAGTAAACAAAGCTGAGACATTGAGAATGATCGCTGAGCAGCCAGAGGGGTTCTTGGAGGTGGTGGGAGGAAAAGCACACCCAGATGAGAAGGAACACGGAAGATAATTCTCCTTATCCTGGGTGGGAAACTGCCCTCCAGTCACTCCCAGAACGTTGAGACATTAAATAGTTGCCTGCCTCCTTTGGCTGGTACTTAGCTGGTAGACCACGTACCTTGATGCTTTGTACTTCGTCATCAAAACCCTTTTCATCTCTCTTTCTCCCTTTTTTCTACTTTGAAGAGTTAAACAGACGCCATAAAACTGTGGAGAATAACTTAACAAACACCAGTGAACCCACCTGGAATTTAAAATTGGAGCCGTTTTCACATGCTGCTCTGGACTTAAAGCAGAGATAACGTTAACTTCCTTTTCTTCACCTAGTCCCACTCTCCTTCCTGCTCCTCTCCCACAGGGAACTGTTTTATGAACCTGAGGTCAACTTTTCAGTCAGTTTTTTTAAAAAGTACTTATAAATGTGTCCCAGAACCAATGGTGTATGTGTAAAAACCTATACAAATGAGCATCTTCTTACTCCACTTAACTAATTCTTTCCTCACTCTCAACCTTTATTATACTTTCATTGCCCTGTCTTTCTTATTTTTTTTTTTTTAAAGATTTTTTGTTATTCATTTGGCAGACAGATCACAAGAAGGCAGAGAGGCAGGCAGAAAGAGAGAGGAGGAAGCAGGCTCCGCACTGAGAGAGAGCCTGGTGTGGGGCTCAATCCCAGGACCCTGGGATCATGACCTGAGCTGAAAGCAGAGGCTTAACCCACTGAGCCACCCAGGCGCCCCCTGTCTTTCATTTTTTTCTCGCATGTTTGTTCTCCTCGTTTACGTCTTTATCTGGCTCATTCTGTTGCCTTCACTTTCCCCCCTTTATCTTTGTTTTTGTTTCTTACTTGTGAGATACACATTCACAAGTGCTCATCAGCAGGTGCACCCATCTAACCTGTACACGGCCAATGACTGCACTGCACACCCTAGCCATCCTCATGCTGGTGGACCTTCCCAGATTTAGCTTACAGTGATGTGGTCCTCACTATGAGAAAAAGAACAGTAAAGTCCACACCAGCAAAGGGGCGTACATAGAAGATCATGAAGTCTCTTACCTCTAGATTAACTCAAGTGTCTGATAACTAATCCTCTTTTCAAAAATGACCCATTTGTGGGTGATATATCAACCTTGTGAATGAATGGTGCATTGAATAATGTATTCAAATTAATGTGGCTACCCCAGTCTTATTTTGCCTCTCTCCTGGTGATGGAAGCAGCTGGAGTTTCCAACTGCAACTTGTAGAGTGTTAAAAGAGATTTGACATTTAAAAGGATCTCGGGACCAACTTTTACCCCAATAGTTTTGTAACAAGGTCTTAGGATTTCCCTAGAGCATAGTGAAATTATTCTCTTTCTTATATATACCTCCTGTTGCAATTTTCTATTCCACTTACTGAACTCCCACTTAGATCAAAGGGCCACATGTTTGACTCACCAGATTCTTGACCAGCTCCTGCCCTTTCCTAGGTTACCTGATGGCTTTGCCATGTGGCTTCTCTACCACATGCTACTGCCCTCAAATACTGCCAGTCACTTGTATTTCTTTGCGCACTCTTGATTTACCTCTTCCTCTTGCAAGAGATCCAGAGAGCATACTTGTATTCAGACAAATGTTAAATCTCTTCCAATGAGTGTAAGTCATTATGGATATCCTGCTTTTCACTTTCACAAAACTTTCCTGATGTGCAGAGGGTGCCAAAGAGAGGAGGCGGAGAGGTGATGTACCCTTTCCCCCAGTGATCTTATCTTCTTTGCACACTTCTTTGCTATGTAATCAGCCCTTGTTTTATTCACAGTTTGGTTTTGACTGCCTAAATGGACTTAAGATCCTTGAGGGTAAGGCTCATGGCCATGTCACTCAGTCTGTTTGTAGGAAGGAGGCCCTGTCTACAGAGCTCTGTGCCACAGGCATACTGTAGTTTTTTTAGTTTTCTGAATATGGTCTCTATATGCCCTAGTCTCTCAAACACACAGCTGATTACCTTTCCCTGAAACATCCCCAGTAAACTTGCCCCACTCTAACTTCCATCCCAGTCCACCCCAGATCTACATCTAGCTGACTTACCTTGTATGGTTTGTTTCACTGTAGACATTGAGGCTTCTGGGAAATCTTCCTTGATATTCCAAGTCTGAGAGCAGTTTCCTCATCACTTACAATGTTCTGTCCTTACAGCTAACAATGGCTGTATGTGTCCCTGACCCAGACTGCACACTGCTGCTCTCATGTTCAGGGTGCCCTTGAATGCTGGGCCCAAAGTCTGGTACGCGGTAGCAAGACTCTTCCTTATGCACCATTATTCTAGATCGAGGGGGCTCTTTTTTTACTCAGTCCCCCAACCTCGTAAAAACATTTAACTTTTTTTTAACCTCTCCATTTTTCTTTTTCCAGTCAATTACAGAGGAAGGAAAGTTGTTTTGCTCTTAACATGTTTGTGAGTTAACGCATTGCACAGATTGAACCAAGGGAGGAGAACCAAGGAGAACCAAGGGAGGAGAACACCTTTACATCATTAGCTACTTGAGTTCACCTGGCTGAAATCTTGTGTTTAATGAGTATAAAATTTACCTTGCTAAAATCCTTATCTTAAAGTGTATGAAGCACCTTGATCAGAATCCATATTTCAGTTTAAGAAAATTGAAATAATGCTACACCAACATCTCATATGTAATATATATGGCCTTCTTATCTTAGGATTTCACATGGCTTTACCAACACTAATTAACCAGTGGAAACAAGGTCCCATGAGTAGAGGTAAAAGATGACATCAATAACTCCTTTTATCACTGCGAACTAAAGAAACTCGTAGATTCTTATCCACTAATGAGAAAGTATACATTCAAAGTTGTATTAGTCCAAGGCATTTCTTAGTCCAACAGACTTTCCTGCCCTTTGGCAATTAGTCATTCTTATATAGGCTGTCTGCACAATAATGATTTGAAAACTTTTGAAATGTTGACCCCTGAGTGTAGAGCTAAGCTGAACAATTTCTAGAAGGAGTCAAACAATTATTTTTCCCATCCCTTCTTGTATGGTTCTTTCTTTATGAAAGGAAAAAAAGAAAAACTAGTGAATCATGTCAAACAAGGAGAGAAAAATGGCCCTGAAATGTACAAAATGGCAGAATACTGACTCATCACATTTACACTTACATTATAGCTTATTTTAATATAAATTCAAGCTGCTAAAAATTACTCCCACAGACAGCTGTGTAAAGTCACTACCCCCCCCGACACACACATTTTCTTGTAACCAGAGTCTTAGAGTAATTCTTTCAAATGTCTGTAGAAGAGAAGATGAAGATGATGTGTCAGCCTCCAAATTAGGAAACCACCTCAGTGTGGTGAGTATTTCCTGAAGAGGTACTCTGGAGAGCTGCTGTTCCTTTTGCTTGGGAGATTCTGCTCCTGTCCAGCTCCAGGCCAGTCTCCAGAATCTTTGTCAGATATTCTCTCTGCTGTCTTCCAGCTCTGTCATTTAATGGTTCATCTGTCACTTACACTTGCTGCCCGGGCTTGAGGTGAGGGTCACATTGGATCATGTAAGTAAGGTGGCCAGCACTCTGGCACATAGGAGTTACTCAGTAAATGTTAGCTCCTTCCTCTCTCCTCTGTGCTCTTGCATACTCTCTTTCTCTCTTGACAGATTCCCTTTTATCTTGTCACCTACAAGGAGCAGTACTTAGAACACTTATTTTGAGAGTTACTTCATCATTCTAGTTCATACTGATTGGCATCTGGATTTAAGTTACTCTTAGTTGGGGTCACCAGTTTGTCATTGCATTTTCAGTTATATGGGTAAGTATATTTTGAATAGTCAACAAAAATGTCTGTGGACATGTTTTGTTTTTATATAACTGTCCTAGTACCTAACATTGCAGGTAGGTAATCAAGGGACTCCAAACTATGTAATTGGTTATTATTAGCTAGGACCCAGCAGATATCTAAGATGTTGATAAGACTAATCTCTAAAAAGACAAACATAGTGTTTTACCCACATTGGGGTTTCAAGCTTCTAGTTCATTAAACAGTCATCCTTTCATTCTGTGAGCTGACCTACTTTTTAAGATAAACTGTCAGCTGGGTGAGATCCCCCCCCACATTCTTCTCCTACAAAAACAAAAACTAAACTAAAACTTCTCATTCTGTTATTGCATTTGAATTTCAGTGACTTTAGAGAGCTAAGCACATGTTGTACAGTCCCTCACTCTGTTCTTAAGGATTTAGATGATGGGTTTAATGTTGGTGACTCAAGAAAACAAGATTCAGGGAAGATAACCAGTATCATTTATGCCAGATGTGGTCAAATATACTGAGGGAAGATGACACAAGGACTGTTCTTTGGGAGCCGCTAACTAGCATGCGTTGAAGATGAGATTGAAAGTTCTGTGTAGCTAAGTCTCTATTTATAAGTACCTGAAAAAATTCAGAGCCAAAGCAGCTGCAGATTATTAGATAAACAAAAGCATCTCAATGTTTATAAATTAATTTGTTTCAATAAATTAGTGTCACTCAAGAGAAATTACTATCCATCATTTAAAATATAAATCCTCGCTGTGTCTCACCCTAGAGCACCTTATATGGAGTTGCCCATTTGAGAAGCAACTCAAATACAAAACAATACTTTCAATTCGAGTCTAATATTTTGACTTTTTCCTTTAGGGCGGCTAAAGTAACTAGACATTTTACTTTGTTCAGGAAAGTGCTGGTTTATGCCTATTGTCCTGACATAATTTTTCATTGCACCAATTTCACTTTCAAAAATTATCTTGGTTTGAATAATAAGTTTTTCTTCATCCTTTTTGGGGTCCTAATTGCAGTTCTTGTTGTTTTCTGTGTTCATAGCATTTTATAGTCTGGGGCCTGTCTCTCCAGATTGATATTTAGTGCCTGGCATATTGCGGTTCTCCACTCATGTTGGCTAAATGGTTCCTGTTGTTTCTTCAATTGTGTCCCTCTGCAAGATACGTTGAAGTTTGAACCTCTGTTCTTTTATTTGGAAAGATGACCTTTTTGGGAATTCAGTATTTGAAGATAAATCAAGTTAAATGAAGTCATACTAGATTTGAGTGGGCCCAGGCCCTAAATCCAATGACTGGTGTCTCTATAAGGAGAGAGTGATTTGAAGGCACAGAGGATACACAAAGAACGAAGCATACGAAGACTGAGGCAGAGGTTAGATTTATGTTACAACAAGCTGAGGAGTGGGAGGCATTGCTAGCAGCTACCAAAAGCTAGAAGAAGCAAGGGAGGATTCCTCTCTAGGGCCTTCAGGAGCTCTAGGAAACTAAACTAGCATGTTTTCTCACTTCACCTGTTCTGGAAGATGCCTGAAAGCTTTTTTGCATTCACAAAGTGAACTAAGTCTCTGTAACTCAAGCCTTTTTTTTTTTTTTTTTTTTTTTAAAGTAAGCTCCATGTCCAGCATGAAGGCCAACATGGGGCTTGAACTCATGACCCTGAGACCAAGTCCTGAGCTGAAATCAGGAGTCAGATGCTCAATTTACTGAGCCACCCAGACATCCCTCTATGACTCAGGTCTTAAATCATACCACCCCAAATATGTACTTCAAATGAGGTAAAATATATCCTCAGTTTTGGCTACCTTAGAAAATCTCACAGACTGAATTTTACATTTAACATAGTAGAGCCTATATTTTAAAGTAGGGTTTTCCCAACCATATTTTTCAAATCTGATGAAAACTTATATAGCATGGCAACCCATATGTAAATTGATGAATTGTCAGAAACTCTAAAAATGTTTGTGTAGGTAGATGAATATAGATATAGATTTATCTATTATAACTAATAGGATATCTATCCTGTTGTTAGTTTAAAAAAAATTGTGTCTGTATCTATGTAGTTGTAGTTGTAGAAGTGGATATTTATACATTCTGTTTCTATCTGTATCTCTTTTTATGGATATATCTCTGTCCATATATGGTATTTTTCAGTTTCTGTTCATCTGTTCATCTGATCTGTCTGTCAGTTGATAGATGAATTAATGGATGTTGATAGATATAGATATAAAAAGGCCATTTACACTTGCAGGAAATGCCATGAATGAGAACTTTGAGAACTTCACTATTGGACCTCATTCATTTACAAAGATATTGTATCTTTTCTGAAGCTGTCTTCCTTCTCTTGCTGAGTCTATTCAATGGGAATAAAATCTACGTGCTTTACTAAGCTGCTGTTAGGATTTAGGGAAAATGTTCAAGGCCTGATGGCACTAATGGCAGAGAGACCAGGAAGGGGTGGATGCTGCTGAAACCATGCTGGGGAATAAGGAATGAGCCATCTGGACCTCCAGCTGAGGCCAATTGGATCCAGACAAGAGCTGCCAGCAGGAATGGTCTGGATCTGGATGAGGGCCATGCCTGCCGAAGGAAGTGGGCTGGCCCTGGAGCAGAGGGAGTGGGATGCTCTTCTCAAGAGAAAGGACTTAGAAGATGGGTTCTCTCAGAGGTCACAGTAAGGGACAGACATGTTATAATTATTAACATTGACAGAAGGCCAGCAAGATGATGAGTACTGTTGAGAACATGGAGGCATTCTTGATTTTTGTCCAGGGATTCATTTATTCTGGTAAAGAGGTCAACTTTTTGGTGTTCTTGTCCCTTATATTGTAACTCTGCAGAGGAGTCATTTACTTGAACCAAAGAGACCAACCTTTTTCTTTTATTGATCCCACCCCAGATATTATATTTCTATTGAAAATTTCTTTCTTCTGGTGCTGCTGCTCTCATCCCTTTACTCTCAATTACTTAGGCATCAACTGTAGAAGGAAAGAAACATCCCTTGGTTCATCACATCTTTTATAGTAGGATCTACAATATTTTCAAATAATGTGGCTTAATAACATTATTGGTTTCCTTCATAGATATTCTAGTTGTTAGATTTATATCAACACCTATTTAAATCTAGAGTAGAGAAAGGGGAACACCGAAAGAACTCTCATTATCCACTGTAGTTTATTCATTTGGTTTAAAAATAAGCTCTTGGTGAAATTTTGTCTAATTATGTGATTTTTGTGGAGCCTAGTTTAGATAAAAAAGATTATTCAAAGTAATTACTATATTTATTGACTGTTCTCTTGCAGAATGAGTCTGTGCAGGTCAATACTTCTCTGTCCATCAGGATCAGGAAAAGCATAGTAACATTGTTGCCATGAGCACCATGACACAGAATGTAGAGAGTTTTTGTTCTTTAACTACCCTAAATCCTTTTATGTATTTTCTCCATCAAATTATTTGGTTTTGGCACTACCTGGAAAATAGTTAAGAAATGGTTTATTATTATCAGAAATGTGTATCAGACCCAAGAGTTTGATTGTTTTTAAGATGCTTGTTTCAAGGTTGCGTCTGGAATTTTTTGATTCATTCATTGTGTCTAATTTTGTAAAACCATCCCAAGTCAACCTGATGCATATCCTAAATAAGTGTCACTATTTTTAAGAATGTTCCATTGTGCATCATACACTCAGCACTCCAAGGGTTTCTTGTATAGTCTAGTTTTGTCCCCTTTCTGCCTTCCTCAAAAGTGTGCTCTGTACATAATGACAAGTTGTTCAGTTGTCTCCACACACATAGGCCTGCAGACTCAAGCCCCTCAAATTCTGTATTCCTGGCAGCAGACTCTTCCATAGCTACAGACACCAAAGACTTTTCTTTGTTTTGAGAGTCTTGACCTTGTCCCCAATTTGACCTCCCGACAATAAGCAGGGTGAACTAATCTAGATTTAGTCTCCTTTGTTTCTCATTTACCCAGTACTGAATAGTAAAAGGGCCAAGAGGGATGTTGACAGCAGTGAGCTGAAGCAAGGGTCCTCGTCAATCAGATAATCAGTCGTCAGACATCCATCTTCTGGGTGATGGAGAGTAGACTAAGATCATCTGAGACAGGCACAAAGTCAAAAGTGAGATGGCTTACTCAGTCTGTATGACTGTAAACACAAAACCAAATAAAACAGCGACAAAGGATTAACAAAATAAGAGAGGGTTAAATAGTACTGTATCAGACTATATTTCATTTGAGACTATTTCTGCTGGAACACATCACAGGTCTAAATTGGAAATAAAAGCTATTAAGTTTCAGTCAACCCATGAAATTATTACTGCAAACATTCATTATTTTTTGAAGCTGCCTATTGACAGCCCTTTGCCAGAAGAAAGAATTATATACCCAAGTCACAGTGGAACACAATCACTGAATTTCAGATTATAAATTCATCACTGTGCTCATAAGCCCATGCCATTGTTTCAAGTAATATTTAGGTAAAATATGTGTATATTTTGTATTTTTTCACACTTTTGGTGCGATATGCTGCTTGATGGAAATCAAATGCTAAAAGTCAAAATGTGCTAGATTATACACAGAGGCCAAAATTAGAATGTCTTTGTATATTAAAACATAGGACAGAGAATAAATAGAAAAGTCTGAAAATGCATTTTTGTACATATGTACAAGTTGATATTCTTGTTATAGGAATAGAGATATTGTTCATTTGTCATTTATTCATTCAAAGAAGCTTACTGGGAAGCTACTGTGTCCCAGATACCAAGCAAGGCAATGGGAAAACCAAGTCAGATAAGACATCATCTTGTTCCAAAGGACAAGTAGACAAGTCTGTCACAGACTACCAGGTAGAGTAAGGAGCTGCAGCTTTAGGGTTGGGCACAGAGGAGAGATAGTTAAGTGGAACTGGGTGATTCAAGGAGGACTTGCCAGAGAGGTGACTCTTGAGCTGAGTTTTAAAGGGGCATCAACAGAGCAAAGGGCAAGAGGAAGTGAAAGAAAGTTATTCTGAAAGAATGCTACATGAACATTCAGGTTCCTAATACCCTTTTAAGTTTTGTACGAGGTCACGGTTTTGATGGAGTTGCTAATCTTGGAGTCTCAATACCCTCAATGCCTTTAGATTCTTTATCTTTTGGCTGCAAGATTGTACAAAATCCATTGTGAACGTTGTTTGGCATTTTTATTTCTGAGGAATGTATTTTTGAGAATGGCAACTTCAACAGATTTTGTCTTTGTTACGATCTGTCTTCAGAGAGATTTATTCCATTTTGTAGGATTTTAAAAATTTTACTTTCTTTATTCCTTTTGAGTTCAGTGGAGTACCATATGCTGCAGTGTAGACAAGTTGGGGAGTGGCTGATTCTCCTGTGTAACAAGGACATCATTAAGTGATCTGATACATTAGTTCTGATTAGAACAAAGTAAACTTCAGTTCAAACAGATATCCATTTACATAGGGCTCCTATTTTCCAGAGCAAGACAGATACTTTTTATAGGTCAGTGTACTTTCAGAGTAGAATCTGATACATTTTCAGCATAAACAATGTGAAGAGCCTTTGGATTTCTGTCTTACATTTACTGGGTCAATAGAAACTCAGTAAATTTCTGGATTACTCTCCACTTAGGGAAATATGAAAAGCACTTTTGTTCGCTATTTTATAAAGACAATGAAGCATACAAACAAGAATATCTATATTCTGGAAGCAATGCAGTAGTATTAAGGAAAAATGTATTCGGATTTAGTTCTTTGAATAAAAAATGTGGTATTCGAAAAGGAAAAATTGGACGTTTGCTGAGTTAATTTGTTTATCATGCAGAGAAGGATTTTATCATGTAGTGTGGCTCTGGTTGACTAATGTCATTACATTATACTAAATGTACATTTTGTAGACCACATATTTTGTGTAATTATGGTCTGAGAATAAATTTAGTCATGAGATACAATATTTTGAGAAGTCTAGGGATTAGGCTGAAATTTGAAGTTTCCAAAGAAAGTTCAATTTCTGGGTGCAGCCAAAAGAAAGATTCATTTTTCTGATATTTTTAGTACAAATTATGTACACAAAATGCCTTTTTTCCTCCTTCCCCATTTTCTAAAGCTTTGGTAATAGGTTTACATGTGCCAGTGATAGAATTTCAAGTGCTTTAAGGGCACCGTAAGTAATGGTGGATTTAGGATAATCTGTGGATTTGATTTCTCTAGGCTCTCTTGTCCCATTCTCATCTTCCTGCCCCCTTTTCTTTCTCTAACTTCAAGTCATATAATAAGTCTAGCCTTAAAATATTCTATTCATCCCTCATCTGCGTCTTAAAACACTCACGATTGTCACCTCTTGTGAGAATCGAGTGTCTTAAGTGCATGCCCCCAATGCCGTGGCATTTTCTAAAACCAAGATTGATCTGAGGGAAAGGAGACATAGATCAGCAACCAGAAGAGTGCCCTGGGATTTCTATTTTTCTAAGATGTGAACCTCTTTTATCCATTTGTCATTTTAAAATGTTTCTGACCTCATCTTCTGTATATACTTACGTGTTTGATGTTCCAACCTCCTTCTAAAAGTTCACCAAGTTTGCAATGCCTTTTCACCCCATGTGGAGTTACTCAGGTTGATCTTTCTGTCTTCAGTTACTGAAACCCTTCACTCCTGATGGATCCATTCAAGGGTCACGCCTAGGTATGATGGAAGGACGTGGCGTACATAAAGAGGGCTGGGCACAGTTTCTGTCTCTTATAGCATAGCTATCCTGGGAAATATATTTGATCCCTTTGAAATTTCATTTCCTCATCTGCAAATTGGGGATAATATAAGATTATTAAGTAAGAAAAAGTATATTTTCCTCTTCATCTTTCTCAGTCTTCTCCTTTTGTGAAGCTTTCTCTTAGAACCCTAACTAGACCCTCACAGTCAGAATCTTTCTGTCCTATGTGTTACTGTGCTCATTTGCTTTGATAATAAAAGTCCCCTCTTACTATTTGTACTCTAATTATTAAAAGCACTTTGTTATTATAACTGGATGTTTGAATGTACATTTTCTCTTGTAAGATGAAAGCCCCTTGAGGGAAGTGACACTATTTTGTTACTACTAAAACAGTCAGTAAAAATGTAGTGGCATTTGAAAATGGGAATTACGTGATTCCCCCTCCCTACACTCCTGCTCTGACCCTTCCCTGAATCATCTTTTGACCTCTTCTCTTTCTATCAATCAATCAATCAGTCAGTCAATCATCTTTTGGCCTTTTCTAAGACTTGATGTTATAAAATATATATGATATTAAAGTTGTAATAGACAGTAACATAATGTCAGCTCAGTTTGTCTACTTGGTCGTTTATTTTGTTTTTGTTTGCATTTATCATCAGAGAATTGAATGGTTCCTCAGTGAACGTATTCTTATATTGTTGTTATACTTCAGGATGCCTTGGTTTCTTGTGTAGGCTTCTGTCCATGACTTCCCACAGATAGATCAAAATTGGGTACATTGTCAGGGCAGTGATGAGCTAAAAAGCCTGACTGGTCTTTTCTCTGGTTTCTGCCTTATGAAGAGCTATAACTCTGAACAGTATCAAATCCTTCTTCCACCCTTTATCTGTGTAGGTCCTTCTAGAAGCACAGGGCAGGAGAAGAGGTGTGTTGATGAGTGTGTGTGCTCATGTGTCTGAGAGTGGCAGGAGGCAGGCTAGCGTGCTGGCTGAGGCCGGCAACAGCACTTGGCAAGCATCTTCTACATCTGTTGGAAAGAGCCGGCCAAACCACCTGTTGTATTTCAATTCCCCATTCCTCAGGGACCTGGCTGCTTGCAGCAAAAGGTTTAAGATAGCAGAAATCCACAAAAATAGAGAAGTTATAGGTCACCTCGTTCTTTACACTGGGGATCCCCATCAGACTGTTCTCTGTGGTATGCTCTTTAACACAATACAGAGCATTTCTAAAACAGTGCACTCTTTGTCTATCTTAGCTTAAAACATTCTAAGGGACAAAGGTTTCACTCTTCTCTAAAGGAGATGAATCCCAAAATCCCATTGTTTATGGGGTCAAGAACTGTGTCCCTGATTGTCAGCCGACAGAGTAACTTTCAGAACTTCCTAGTGTTCTCCACCTCATTCCTTTTGTGCTTTGGGTCTTGAATGGAGAAGGCTCTGTCTTATTTTGGCCCATAAAACACCCTGCAGGATGTCTCAACACATTGAAGAAAGGTTTAATCTATTTCTGTTAAAACCTGGAGAAAACCTTTCACCTCTCTCTAGGAGCTCCTAACCCTGGGAGGCCTTCTTTCTCTCTCATTTTCTGTTACCTGTTCTATCTTTCTTACCACAGTTTCTAGGTATTATCTCCATTGGCTTGTTTTTGAATTTTCTTTCTCTCTCTCTCCCTCTCTTTCTTTCAACATGAAAGTTTATCGTAAAACTGTAAAAGCTGCTTTCCCAATTTTCTAATTCAGAGTCTTTCTTAGTCCAACAGAAAAATTCAGAGGTGATCTATTCCAACTCTCTTATAACACAGGTGACTAATACTCAAAGAGCAAGGAAGTGATTTTCCAGGAAAAATAAGGAAATATTTCAGTTCTCCTCCCCTACCCCCAGCCCCACCCCCGCTTAGCCCAGAAAGTACCAATAATAAGCCTTCCCAACATGCACAGTAGGATACTGTCTTAGTCCCCCTCTGTCCACATTATGGAGATAAGAGCTCTCCCAGTGTGCTAACCTCTGTGAGCACTTAACCATGAAGCTCAAAGACAGTGTGGCAACAGGCAGCTTCAGGAGTTGTCAAGAATCCCACACCTGCCTCAACTTGTTTGTGGGATGTCAGGCTGCCTGCTCTGTGATGTTCTCTTACTAGGTTATGGAGATTCTGTGGCTCATTTTAGAGAGTGGGGTCCTGATCGTGACCTAGCTATAGTGGACTCAGCTAATGTTAAATAGTTGCACTAATTCTGGCCTTTGCTGGAACAACAAATTTATATTTAGCTTTCAAAACAAGAACAAGCCCACATAGCTCCCTTTGTGGTATAACTAAGTAGCCTCTATACCTGAGTGGTTACCCATTAGGCTCTGGAACCTCACAGCATTCAGATAGTCTGAATGCCCAGGCTCTCACTGGTCAGCTCCTAGCCTGGGGACCAATCACTTAATTTCTTCAAGGGTTGAGTTTATTATTTATAAAATGAAAAAAAAATTAGTGTCTACCTCATAGAATTGACTTGAGGATCAAATAAACTAGCAAGTGAAAAATATTGACATGTTCAAAACACTCAGTAAACATTAGCTTTACAGATTGTCCTCAACTACATGGGATTATGGCCTGATAAATCCAACATCAATTGACAATACTGTAAGTTGAAAATGTGTGTAATATACCTCACTTACCAAACTTCATAGCTTACCCTAGCCTACCTTCAACGTGCTCACAGCACTTCCAGTATTCTACAGTTGGCAGATGAGGTCACACAAAGCCCATTTTATGACAAAGTGTTGAATATCTCACAGAATTTATTGAGTGCTGGACTGAACGTGAGAAATAGATTGTTTGTATGAGTACAGAACGGTTGTAAGTGTTTCAGTCATTCGCCCTGGTGATCTCCTGTTTGACTAGGAGCTCTGGGTGGCTGCCACTGCCCAACATCACAAGAGAGTATCTTACCGCACATGGCTAGCCTGGAAAAAATACAAAAATCTAAAATTCAGATTATAGTTTTATTTGGACATGTATAGCTTTCACTCCATTTTAAATTCAAAAAATCATAAATGGCACCATTATAAGTTGGAGATCATCTCTGTTTTTTCAATCCAAGGTGCCCTGAGTGAAAATGGGGTCACTCTGAGAGCCATCATTCCTTGGCTGCCACTGGCCACTGCTGGACTCTAGTGCTCTAAACAGCATTACTGTCCTTGCTCAGGTATTTCTAAGAATGCAACAAGGGTGTTTCTCAGGCACTCATGAGCCACACTGATTATTTCCCACATGGTGGTGCATTTACACATCACCGTTGCCTCTTCTGGAGGGCGCTGTTGCCACTGAAACTAGGGGTGATCCTGTAGTGAAGTAGGGTGGGGGAAATGCCTCTCTTCCATTTGGGGGTTTGTCCTTTATTAGAATTTCTCTTAAAGTAGTAGTCACTTGTTCTCCAGTGTCTTTTAGTTTTTACCCACAGCTTCTTAGAGCCCAAATATGAGTGCCTGGAAGGCTGGAATGGCAGAAACCAAGCTGGTTCATCAGCTGAGCCTTTGGGTCTGATTTCCTCTTAGGAAGAATTACGTTCCAAGAGATTCCACAGTCCCTTAGACAAACACACGTTGGCAGCCATGTCCCTAGTCCACATCTCCACAATCATGTTTGAATTTCAGCTGTGGGGCCCTTGACAATGTTCATTTAACCTGAAACAGCAGAATTCGTACCAATAATGCTCATCTAAGTGAAGTTAAGGAAGCTGTTTACTCATCTAAGTAAGGCACAGTGTATGTGACTAGCCACCATCCAAGTCATGACTTCTCCCAGGCACTAAAACCTGCCACACAGGAAAGCTATGGGACTTAGCTTTTTTTTTTTTTTTTTTTTAAAGTTTTTCAATTTATTTATTTTCAGAAAAACAGTATTCATTATTTTTTCACCACACCCAGTGCTCCATGCAATCCGTGCCCTCTATAACACCCACCACCTGGTACCCCAGCCTCCCACCCCCCCCACCACTTCAAACCCCTCAGATTGTTTTTCAGAGTCCATAGTCTCTCGTGATTCACTTAGCTTTTTTTTTTTTTTTTTTAAAGATTTTATCTATCTACCTGACAGAGAGACCACAATTAGGCAGAGAGGCAGGCAGGGAGAGAGAGAGGCTCCCCACCAAGCAGAGAGCCCGATGTGGGACTCGATCCCAGGACCCTGAGATCATGACCTGAGCTGAAGGCAGTGGCTTAACTCACTAAGCCACCCAGGCGCCCTGGGACTTAGCTTTTTGATCTTAACAGAAAAATCCTCTCTCTGTCTCAGAATGGCTAATTTAAAAATCCGGTCTGCCTACGCCTGTCAGTATTTAAATGACTGGTATTGGCTCTCATTTTTTGCCTCAACTTTCAGCATCTCTTAAAACTGCCAGTTACTAATGGGCTAGGTGTGGGAGATGCCAAGGATAACAAGGAAGTGATTTGTCAGCTTAAGGGATGTCACTGGTCATCAAAGAGTCGCTGTTCTTTGTGTGAGCTGTAAAATCCATCTGAGTCACAAAGTCAGACGGGTGACACTTGGTGCATTTACAGAAACTGAACATTTATGCCAATTACAGACTCTGTACATGAGGAAGAACAGAACTGATTTAGCCCCTAGACAGGTAACTCACCTTAAGGCTCTGAAAAACAAACAAACAAAAAACCGCATAATGTTAAGTAACAACCGAAATAGAGGCTAAATTCAACCTCATTCTAATCTGCTCCCATCACTCTATTTATTCCTTAAGGGTCATGGAGACAAATCTTCAGAGAGGGATGAACTACCTAAAACAAGCTAATTGGAATTTTGTGAAGCAGACATATGAATATTTATATATAGTAAATATATACTATTATGAGTATAAATAGATATAAAATATAAACAAGAGTGCCATAAAGGATTAATAACATATATGATATAGTTTCTGCTTGCAAATTTCTTCTGTCTGGCTCAAATAAAGAGATACAGATGGATACATCCTCAACAGATGGCCTTTCCAGGCCTGGATATAAGAAAAGGAACTGGTAATTTCACAAAATAATTTTGTGTCAAATAAATGGAATAGACCCTTGACACTTAGGGTGGACTCTTCCTTTAATTTGAGATGACGGGGGAGTTGCCTGTAGGAAATGGGATCTAATCTGAACTTTGAAAGACGGGAAAAGTGAATATAGGTTGATAGTGAGAGGGAAGGAACTTTTTTGTTAGAGAAATGACAGGACAATCCAAGTTGCTTTTGGGGGGACTGTGAGTAGACCATTTACACTGGACCAGAGGAATGAGTTGGGGAGACAAGCAGTGGAAGGAAAGCTGGAAATGCAGGGTGGGCTCTGTTGTGCTTTCTCTTGAGTATTAGGCTAAGGATTTAATATATTCTTGAATCACCACAAAGAGCACTGTTGAACCCGATTACACAAAGTAGTGTTCTGGGGAGAGAGTCATGGAATTGGATGGGATGGATCAGGGAAGTGATACTAAAACTAGGCAGGCCAAGGAAGAGTCTCGGAGCATTGTGTGGGAGAGAGTTTGGTGGAAGTTGTAATGACTGGTGGTTGATATAGAAAGAAATAAGTCAAGCAGAGAGAATCAATTATGACATGGTTTCACTTATGTGTGGAGCATAACAAATAACATGGAGGACATGGGGAGTTAGAGAGGAGAAGGGAGTTGAGGGAAATTGGAAGGGGAGGTGAACCATGAGAGACTATGGACTCTGAAAGACAATCTGAGGGTTTTGAAGGGGGGGTGGGAGGTCGGGGTACCAGGTGATGGGTATTAGAGAGGGCACGGATTGCATGGAGCACTGGGTGTGGTGCAAAAATAATGAATACTGTTATGCTGAAAATAAAAAATTAGAAAAAAAAAATAAGAAAGTAAAACCTCCTTAAGGATGTCGGATGAACAAAGGAGTGAATGCATGGTCAGACACAGGGTTTGATGGCTTACTGACTTGATGGGTGAAGGAAGAGGGAGAATGGGAAGTGACCTGGAAGATTATTAGCTCAGCCGACAGGGGGCAAGCATTGGGGGACCACGATCAGAAGTGGGGGATCTACAGGGGCAAGTGGTTTTTGCCCAGACTGTTGCTAAGGCTTCCTAAATGTTTTTGTTAGAAATCAGCCTCTTCAAGTTGGCAAATTAAACTTTAGCTCCATTCAAATATCTAGGCCTGGAAAGGCCATCTGTTGAGGACAAGTAAAATTGAGTATGAGAGGGAGGGTCATGTAGTGTAATACAGGAAGATGGGTGATGTATTAAGTGTATGGACAACATCATTGACTCCCCTCAGAATCTGCTAGAAATTATTCTCTGAAAATGAAACTTTTATGTGGAACTGCATTCATTTATCTCTCCTAAACAGATCTCTAGGGGATTTTTTTAAAAAGATTAGGTAGCTAACCTCTTAAATGAACAGGGCTTTAGCTAATTATTATTTTCTTTACTAAGAGATTTTCATAATAGCAATTGGAATTTGAGATTGGTAATGCTAGCTGAATTCTTCTAGATGCTAGACTGTTACTGAGAGAGATGAAACTGAGTTTGAATCCTTGTTCTCCCCTTCATAAGTGTGCGATCTTTTGTCAAAGCGGGTTCCTTTCTACAATAAAACAAGGTGAAGATTGAGTTAATATGTGCAAAGTGCTTGCTGTAGTATATGGTATGCGTTGGATAAATGTTAGGTGATGGTTTTGTGTGTGTGTGTTTAACAGACTCTCTAGTAGTTATGAACCCCAGAATAAAATAGGGTCATAATTTTTTTAAAAATATTCCATTTGATAGGCCTGGAACAGTCAGCTTGGCATAGTAAAAACATCTCTGTCCTTGCAGAGCCCAGGAAACTGGAGGCTATCTCATATCTGGGGTCAGTTCGGATTACAATCAAATCCTATCAAGAAGAAATCAGCTGTTTGGTTGGTTGTCCACAGCCTCAGGCCTCCACTGAGAAGGTGTTGGCTGTTGAAAATGGTACCCTCTTTGTACTTCACCATTAGGGTGCAGGTCCAGAGGGGGAGAGAGAAATCTTCCTAGCCAGAGTCACCCCAGACATAGTCCCCTAGTGCTGGAAAACAGCTGGACCTCAAATATTACTGACCTCTAAGGTTTGTATACACACACTTAAACAGACGTGTGTTCACACAGCTTTTTTTCCCATGACAAACCCTCTGTACTAGGGCGGCTGGTTTGGGCAAGCTTTCCACAGAAGTAATCCATGTCTGAGACAACCCAGACCTTAGTCTGGAGTCTGGCTCTTCAGTCTAGAATCTTTCTCTCATGGTGAGATTTCTCTGAGCAGCTCCTAAGCTCCTAAACCACCAGCTAACCTTAACCACGTCAGTTAGAGGTGAGTGAATAATCTGCAACCGCAAAGGGAGCAAAAAACCGCAATTTTCCATCCCTTTCTTTCCAGAAACACTGTAAAAATTTGCCCATTCCCATTCCAGCATCCTTTGAGCTCCCTATTCTAAGGATTTGGGTAGAGCATCTTCAGTGGTGGGGGAAAAATAAAAAGGCAACCTGTAATACCTTTGCCCCATAACAATGGATGCAATTATGCCACATAATTAAAAATGGTTCTTTCCACAGCTAATTGACATCTCCACTTGTAGAAGCTGAAGGGATTGGCAGTTTTTGAAATGCATATTCTCTCATTTGAAGACTTAAATTTCTGCCTCACCAGTCATCCCTCTCCACTATTATTTTTCTTCTTATTATTATCATTTCAGAATTTGAGGAACTAAAAAAGTCCCTTGAGAAGACAACCTGAGAGAAAGAGGCAAATCTGATTCTTTTAAAATCCTGCACTCAAGTCAGTTACCATGCTAGCTTTGGTCTGAATAGACAACAAGATACCTTAGCTTTCTAATGAGGTTTTCTCATATGATTTGTTGAACTTTTAGGTCCATTTCAGATGACCACAATTCTAATTTCTTTTTTCAATTAAAATTTTCTTAGTAATTTGTGCCTTTAAAAAAGTCTCAGGAAATTCTCATTTCTTACAGTTCACATGAAAACTGGGTAACCACCTCTTCTACCTATGGCCTTAATAAAAAGGGAGAAAAAGCCTCATTGTTACAGTGTGATCACTGTTAGTTTGACATCCCCATCAAAGCAAACAGCTCTCCAAGCAAGGCTGTCCTTAAAGCCAGAGACAGACTTGTCAGTAACTCAGAGCCAGAAGAACTAGATTTCCAGAACTGTGATCAGACTGTCAGGACAGTGCTGCTTCCACAGGGATCAAGCCGAGCCCACCTGTCTGAATTTTTCCCAGACATAACTAAGAACTCTAAAGATGAGCCCTGAGTGAAAGACATCAAACAATTGCATCACTGTTTCCCTTGAGGGATTTTGTCCTGAAGACTAAGAAAACTCTCTTAAATTAGCTCTAATTAAATGCTGTGAATCTGCTGTTCCACCATTCAGAAAATGGATTGCCTCATTGTGTTTTTTCTCCTGTTACTAACAGAGTGGGAGGATGGAGATTCTTTAAAAGAAGGTTAAAAGCACAGAAGGGACCTAGAAAAAAGAGTTAAAAAAAAAAAAATGACAAGGCTATTTTAGATCCCCCGTGGATAAATGGATGGTGGCTCTAGATAATCATTCAGTATGTGTTGACAGAATCTGTTGATGGGATCACTCAGGTGGTACGCTAGCCGTATTGATTACGGAGTGATACATATAGATTATGAAGACGACTACCAGCGCCTTTCACACCCCAGTGGCTGACTTTGTATACAGACAAGAACCAGTTATTTTGTACAGACTATTCCTTAGGGTATGTGTGCAGGGGGGCGGGGTGGGGGGCCCACCAGATACTCTGCTTTAAGTCGTCCTGACAAAATAGAGTTATTTTAAGATTTACCATAAAGTGTTTCTGCACAAAGGAAATGTTTTGTGGAAAGAGTTCATGATACCATACAAGCATGTTTCTTTCTTTATTTCTTTCTTTTTTTTTTAAAGATTTTATTTATTTATTTGACAGAGATCACAAGTAGACAGAGAGGCAGGCAGAGAGGCAGGCAGAGAGAGAGAGAGAGAGAGGGAAGCAGGCTTTCTGCTGAGCAGAGAGCCCGATGCGGGACTCGATCCCAGGACCCTGAGATCATGACCTGAGCCGAAGGCAGCGGCTTAACCCACTGAACCACCCAGGCCCTTTTTTTTTTTTTTTAAAGATTTTATTTATTTATTTGACAGACAGAGATCACAAGTAGGCAGAGAGGCAGGCAGAGAGAGAGGAAGGGAAACGGTCTCCCTTCTGAGCAGAAAGCCGAATGTGGGGCTTGATCCCAGGACCTTGGGATCATGACCTGAGCTGAAGGCAGAGGCTTTAACCCACTGAGCTGCCCAGGCGCCCCACAAGCATGTTTCTTTAATTGGAAACTGGATACACTCTACTAAACATTTTATTGGAGAACTTTTTTCACATTTTATGAAGGATCCTGAAAGAAATGCTTTGTGATTAACTGTGATTGTCCATATATGAAAAACGAGTAAAGGGACAAGAATAAATACACAATGAGTAGGGCAATCTTCCAATCCTTTATTCATTTTATGCCATTCTCAGCAGTAACATTTCTCCCAAAGATAGTTTATATTAGGCTGGACATCCAACACCAGGCCTGGTTTGGGGTGCTATTATCTTTTATTGTTATTTTAACCTTAAATACGAGTTGGGTGTAAATAGAAAGCTAAAGATTCCATATAATCCTGCAAGCAGTTTCATTTGAACAGAGGGAAAAATGAGACCCAAGATCTGTGCTATTTTTAAGGTCTTAGATCATAGTCCTCACTTACAGACAAGTGACTTTTGTTTGGCTCTAGTTTTTGTTTTCATAATGGGTAGATCCTGTACACTCCCCCGGTATGGTCCTCATGTAAGCCACATTGACTTCACCTGGAAACTTGTGAAAATGCTGATTCTCAGATCAACCCCAGACTCACTAGATCGGAAAGTCTGCAGTGGGGGTCTGGTAATCTCTGTTTAACAAGCCCTCCAAGGTAATTGTGAAGCCCACTAGAGTTTGAGGACCACTGAAGCACGCTATCGATTTCCCCCCTCTCCTTGCTTTGCACCCCAAGCCCAGTATGCAGAGAGTACAGCCATGACCCAGCACAAAGTGTAGTTCAGTGCCCTTAACTAAACCTGCTGGCTTTGTAGTTTCATAAGTGCCAAACAATTGAGCTAAGCAGACATACATAAAAGAAATGTGTGAGTTTCCCCTGCACTCTTCCTTTTTTGGGTATTTAAAGGTCTCATTTCAAGTTCTGAAGTGTCTTAGTAGTTTTTGGGCTTGAAGCAGGTAATTTAACTCCTCTCACCCTTGTGGACTTTGCCTATAAGCACACACTCTTGATGGAGTTGTACTGAGTCTGAAATGAGACCTGACTAACATTAGCACTTAGAGCGCCTGTATGCGGATTAGAAACAGGAGCTCCTCTTGGGGGACCAATTATTGGAAAGTATCATTTGTTAGGGTTTCCACTGCCTGTGGATTTCACCTGGAGAGTCTGGGCTGGATTTCTGCCTTGCTTTCTGTCTCCTCATCTGGACAGGTTTGTCCAGGGTGCAAGTATGTGCAGAGTTCATGAATGAGGCAAATGTAGGTAAAGCAGCTGACCTCTTAACAGTTGCTTTCCATACAGCATATTAATATCTGACACATATTATATATAAACGTACTTTTCGCGGACATATCTGTCATCCTTCATGGAGAGAAGCATACTTGGTCATCATTAGGTTATCAGTAAAGATGCTTAACCTACCTAGTAAAAGTTTAAAAAGAATTAACATATTTCTCAATGCTGTGATGCATGGACCAAATTAAAAGGGTAATTGAAAGCATTTCATTTTATCCTTAATGCAGGGTAGATGTATCTTCTCTGGACCATTAAAAAACAAGATCAGGAAAGAAAACTGGTTTCACATTTGCTTACTCAGATACCATCCATGACTTCTCTACGGACTGCTGAAATAATTTAAATAGGGGACTGACATTTCAGAGTAAGAAGTAACCCTTAGATATACATGAAATGTGGAGAAGGTATTTCCTGACATGGTATCATCCAGGTGCTAAAGATTGGTTTCAGGTCCTTTTTAAGGGCAAAAGGTCAACAGGGAGGAAAGCCTGGACTCATGGGAAAAGAGGATGAAGAGGAAGGGAGACACAAGAAGGGGAAGAGTGAAGCATTTGGCTTCTTCACAAGTTCACCTAGTGTCGACCCTTCCTGGAGTTTTCCATTTAAGAACTTGAGTGTCATCACCCTAGGAAAGACCTACAACCCACTGTCGTGTTTGGTTGTCTTAGATTTTGATATTCAGTTTTAGCAAAGCTCGTTACTAACTTATTTTCAGGTCCCTGGTCTAAGGAGCTTGTCTCCTGCCTCACACTCATCATTACATATTAAATTGGCACAGTGAAAATGATGGAACAAAGCACAGGCTTAATAAAAGCAACAAATTCTTTAAAGGCTACACTAAGTCTTTGTGCATCTATACAATACTAGGTTACAGTACTGCTACTGTAATTAAATACCATATGAGGAAATGTAACAAGATACGTGGCCAAAGTAAAATGCTAACCTAAATAGGATTGTTAAAATGTAACACAGGAAATAAAATCGGAAATCACTATTAGAACACTGCTCATGTTACAAGATGTCAGAATCATGCATAATGCAAGAGTGGCACTGCTTACAGAGACTTTACACAAGAGAATTTAAACTTGCTTCTGTGGACATGAGGAGCTGCTCTTTGAAGCATGGGCTCTGATGAGATTCTGCTTGGCTCTAACGACATTCCAAGGGAATGTTCCATTTCCATTGGATGCATATTTATTTATAGGGTGTGGAATGAAGGAGCGCTCATGCTATGTGGCAGGTTGCACCTCCACCATATTTTTCATTAATCACCTTTCCTTTGGCATCTTCACCATTGCTCTATTATTGATCTGTTTTTTGAAGCCTCTATGTGAATAAACCTACGATCACAAAATTACCCATTGATCAATGTCAGCAAACACATTCCTGCAAACACAACCTTTAACTCTTTTCTCCCTGAACCCTCATTCCATTTCATCTCTTGGGCAAAGACTTGAAAAACCAGATGATCCTTGTATTATTCCCTGAAGGTCAACAAATCCAGACTTTGCTAGGTTTACAAGGCTGAGCATAAAGCCTGTCTTAAAGAGAATACTCTTCCTCTGTTGCAGAGATTTTGAGTCAAAAGGCCTTTCTTGCATACGCTAATAGTCCCCTCTACACTGTGTTGAGGACTGCTGATCACATACTGGTCTTTGTTGTCACATACTGAGAAATCACCTTCTTTGAATACTTGGGCCAAATACAAACATATTTATCCACATACTAACCTCTCTAATTTGGACATAATTAGAGAAAAGGCTATTTAATTAGTGAAAAGTCTTAAATTATAGATGGCTGATTACTTTTGAGTACATAAAGTAATAGCAGGAAATGACTAACAGAGTGTTGCCAAGTACAGGACCTGCCAGGCCTGTTTTAATGAATAGCTAAAGATCACTGAAATTAGCACATTAATTGTATGCATGTAAATTGCTTCTGCTAAGTGCATTAAAATGTTGTTCTCTTTGTAATCATGTTGAAATTATTTATTTGGTTAGTACACCCTTTTCACAATTATTCATGAAAGACAAAATGCACACTCAACAGAGTCCCTGCCTAAATCGGAACACCACCAATTACATGCTTCTACATTTTATTGTGCATACCAACGACTCATGACCCATTTTTTAAAAACCCCAGATCTGCATCTAATGAAACTCATCTTCAGGTTACTCATTTCCTTGGTTTGTGTCGTTCTTTCAGAATCCCGTGGAGGACAGGTAAGATCTCAGGATCCAGACAAAAGCTCCCTGAGTGGGAATCCCTGCTCTGCTACCTCATCACTGTGTGACTTTGGGCACAGTGTACAGAGTTCTGAGCCTTAGTTTCTCATCTGCCCTCCAGGATCTCGGTGAGAACTGAATGGGTAAAATGATGTTTTGGAAAGTTTTCTCAAACTGCCATGATGACAAAAATCACCTGGGGCACTGGTAAAACCAACATTTCCCAGGCCCCTCCTCTGAGGTCTCTGGAGCTCCTGATTCAAGGGGGGCCACCAGCCATCCCCAGAGATTCTTATCAGTTGGGAAACATCATTGGGAAGCACATGGTTCACAGTAGCTTTTCCTTGCTCACATGTGGTGCACTATGTATTGCATTAGTGAGCCAAGAAAAACAAAGGAAACATAAACTGAAGATACAGAAACCAAAAAGTTATCAGAACATCCTTGACAGTCCCCCAGCCCCTTCCTCCCAGTGCAATGGAGTTCTCCGTCTTAGAGAGAGAGCAGTTTGCTCCACAGTTGAACAGTTTCATTGGTTCAAAAGACATATCTCTTATTGTGTAGAAATCGGTTTCTTTTGAAGTTCTGTGCATTGTTCTTGTCTGATATTTGGAGCAACACAGAACAGGTCTGCTCACCTGTGCATTTGACAGTCTTTTTAAACATTGAAAGAACTCTCTTATCCCTTTTTGATTTTTTTCTTCGAGCTAAATATACCAAGTCCCTTCATCCATTATTGGTCATAGAACATGGTTTCTCTAGTTTTCACCTTCCTCTGGGGCCAACTTGAGGCTACCAATTTTCCTCTTAAAATGTTTTGTGATAAATTGGATAGAATGCTGTAAATTTCTAAACAGAACAGAGTCTAGACAAACCGTATTTCTATAAAAGATGCTCAAAATATATGGTCTGAAAACAACAGTGCACTTAGGTTAAAAGAAAATTTTTACCTCCACTTCTTTGACTTTGTATGTGACCTTGGATGAGTCATTTAACATTTCTAGGTCCTGAATGACCTGATCTCTGAAACCAGCATAACAATATTCCTCTGCCTACTCACTCACCTCATAGGATTTTTCAGAGGTTAAAGTACAAAGGAAAACATGTTGAATGATTATGGGCTACTTTTATGACAAAATCAGCATAGCTATGAAGCTATGTTCAAAAGAAGTTAGTTAAAAAGTAAGATATATTTAAATATTTAAAAATTAAACAAAAGAAAATGATTTGTTACCTGTAAACGCCATATAAAGTAAAATGTATCTGACTTTTAAAGTTTTTTTTCTCTTGCTCTTATAGGAAATATACCACACATTGGTTCATATCAAGTTCATGTCAATTTAATAAAAATCCATGATTTTTTTTTTTTTAACATAGATTGTGGCCAAGCCAGGTTATCTTGAGTTTGCAAACTGGAATTCTGAACTTTACTTAAAAAACAAACAAACAAACAAACAACAACTACAACAAAAACCCTTTCTTGGTTTCAGGATGAGGCTCAATAGCCAGGAGATTAGACAACTGTGAAATCTTAAAGAACTGCCTGTTAGGTCCGAAGAGAGAATTGGACACCACCTTCACTTCCTTGAGTTTGCTGGAATTCTCTTCAGAGAGGAAGGCGTGGTTTGCAGAGTGTCTTATTCCTCAATTCATTTAAGAGATTTTATTATCAGTACTTTCTTCTTTTTTTCTTTTTTCTTCAGTGTGATCTCAACGTCAGGTTTAGAGTAAATGATAAGTAGGCCTTTCACAGAAGATCGGGGCTTAGATAAATGGGAGAAATAAGCTCATTATAAGCATGAAGACTAAGCCTTGCTGATGTTTTCAAATAATAATTATAGAAGACCTTTTTTTTTTTTTTTTGTCTAATGGTGAGAATAAAAAGTAGGATACAAAATTATATACATACAGCATGATCAGAGGTATGTAAAATGTGTGCGTGTACACCTATGCACACCAAAAAATGAACACTGGAAGGAAGTAAACCAAAATATCAAAAGTGGTTATCGCAAGTCAGTGAGAATACAGGTGTTTTCTTCTCTTCATGCATGTATTTTCCAGATTTCCTATTATAAGCATGTATTGGTTTTATAATCAGGAACAAGTTAGCAAGAAATTGAAAGAAAGAACTTTGCTGCTAGGTGAAAAGTTGATGTTTGTATTAGAAGCAAAGTTTCATGGATGCATTTTTGTTTTACTGGTGCCAACTCCGGAAGGTGGGAAAAGGACCTTCCTTTATTCTTCTCCCCATTTAATCTGACATGTAGGATCCTCTTTTAATGATAGATTTCAGTGAGGGAAAGGCACCTGGGGCAACAATCAAGGGAGATTGCATTACACTGTGACAAAACCTTTAGAAACGCTCTTCTGTCTGGGCCAGTGAACGGACTGCAACAGGTGTAAGTCCTTTTTCTTTTTTAAAATCATTTTCAAGCAGACTTCTTACACACTGAGATACACACTGAATATTAAAAATAAAATAAAATAAAAAACAAAACAAAAAACAAATGACAGAACTCCCCCACCCCCCTGCCCAAATCCCACCAAAACCCTCTGTCCTATTTCTGAATAGTGTTAGGATTCTCACTTCACATTAATTTTCTGGTCCTTTATCTAAATCTGGGAAGTCAGGTCAGCAGCCCCTGATCATTAGAACGAAAGCTCAGTGGAAGTAGGAACGATGTTTGTTATTTTTACTTCATCTCTGTGTCCTCAGCATCTGGCCTAAGGTGGATCCTCATACGTACCAGCCCAGCAAGGTAGAAGCAAGCCCTCACACCAGCTGGCCAGCTTCCCTTCTCCCTGAGTGATAGTGCTTGGATCAAGGACAGAGGAAGCCAGAAAAACGTGGGTAGAAGGGAACTAAGTAGATTCTGCCATCCTAGGAGCAGGCTGGGGAGGAGGGCATAGAGGAGGGCTAGAGAATTGCCTGGATTCCCTTCCACAGGGAAATAACTTGTGGAATTCCAGACTTCAGACAGTGGACACCGAATAACAAAGACCATTGTTTAAGCCCTTTGGCTTCTTGCTGTGTTTTGGAAAGGGATGGGGTAGATTAAGGATAGCTATAAAGTAAGTCACTCAGAAATGTTTGAGAAAGTGTTGGGATGGGGTGGGCCTGACAGAGTGACAAGTCCAAGTCAGTAGGTCCCATGTCCACAAGAAATAAAGACAGAGACTTTGGCATACACTGTGACTTACCAGAACAGTTGAGCAAACCAAAGGGAGGCCAGGTCTTGGGAACAAGAAGTTCCGTGTGACTTCAGATAGACCCTCTATTACTGAGCTTGAACTCTGTAACTCTCTGACAGAGGTTAGGAATAGCCTGTGGGTTTGAGGTGTGAAGGGCAGATAGAAGTCAAGTGGCTAAAGCTCTTAAGCCATTTGGCCTGGGGAAGCTGAGAAAAGAGGTGGATGGTGTAGGGTGGTGCTGAGTGGCCTTGGCTGGCTAACCGGAAACAGTAAAGTGGACATCCTTTGAAGGAAAGCAAGGAAGTCTGCTTGGTAACCGCCACACGCCTACAATTTGCTGACATGCATAGAACTCCCCTTCCAAAATTCCTCTCCATGTAGTAAAGCTGCCGAGATTCTTATGTCTTCAATTACTGCCTGGAATGTGTGAGGATCCGAATGACTCACTATGAGAGGACTGAGTTCATAAAGCTGGAGTTTTAAGAGAAAAATCACTTTTGTCCCCCTGGGAGTGACAGAGGAGCAAGAGATCCTAATTGAGGTGCAGCATGACACACACACTACCTTTAATAGGCTTTAGGGTGTCAGCACCTTAATCTAAAGTAGTGACTCAAATGGTGGGATTTCAAGTACTTTGAGCAACTTGAGAGAAATATGAACAGAGGCTTCTGCAGGACTCCTGCCTGAGTGATCTGGACAGCTCCATATGAAGGCCAGGATGCGGTTTCCAAGGGATTCTTATCCATCCCTGGAGCGATTCGGACACAGCATGGCTAAATTAAATTCATCCAAGGTTCTATTCTGTGCATGGGAGTCCTTTGGAGCTAAAGTCACCAAATAGCCCATTTGCTAGTCAAGTCAATTCTGTGCTAGTCAAGGTGATCCTTTGTTGAAATCCAAGTCCTCCGACCTTGACTGTTGCCCTCCCCAGGGCCTGTTGTAGATGTGTTGACCTCCTTTTAGTTGGTCCTACCTACCATCTCTAGATTAACTGTTGTGAAACATTGCTTCCCTCATGGTTTTCTACTGTGCAGTAGACTCTGATGGCTTCCCAGTGAGCCCTGGGTCTGAGGATGTGGTTCTTGAACCAGCAACATTAGTGTTACTTGGAAAGTTGTGAGAAATGTAAATCTGGGCCCTTCTCCAGACCTACTAAATTGGAAACTCTGGTTGTCAGGCCCACTGATCCATTTTAACAAACCTGGAGTTTCAATAACCACTGCTGCAGAGCTCCGCAACCTGGCGTTCAAAGCACTCTCTCCTCTGTGGTCTTATAACAAGCAGCCTAGTATTTGGCACTTCCTGATCCTGCCTTGTGTCAGGGCTCTTTTTCTTTGTGTAATCTGGTCTTCGGAAAGGTAAACTCCTTGAGGTCCTGGTCTGTGTTTTCTAGACTTACCAACTTGTAAAATTATAAAACTGGAAGAATTTTATTCTCTCCACTCTCTTTATTTTGCAAACCTTTGAACAGTACTGCGCGGTGGACCTTCGGTTAGCAACTGCTGAATGAAATTACATGCCTGCAGGGGCCGTGGAGGTGAATTAGGACTGCTGAGACTTCAGCGTCATTGCCTTAATTTAGATTGTGCCTTTTGGCATCCTCTAAGGGCTTGTGAATGCCCGGGGAAAGCCTTGGATGCCTTTGCCAGTTTTTCCCTCATGGCCCCCTTGTATGGGCTTTGGAATTTGCTCCCCGAATACAAGGCAACACAGTGTTTTGAGATACAAATGGCAGAGCAGTTGAATTAAGAAAATAAAAACAGAACCAAAATTGATGTTGTTTTTCTTATTGCTGCTTTGAGACTCAGCATGAAATATGAATCTGTCATACCCAAGAAATAATATCTTGCCTGAATATCTAAGGCATAAATAAAAATTAATTGCAGCACACAGCTGTTAATTATCTGGCTTTGGAGCATTCCAGAAGCAGTTGCTCATGAATACCTATTCTGCTAAAGATCCCTCTCTTACTAGGACATGCTGACATTGACTATGATGTTGTTGATTGGTTGCATCTGCACAGTCTGGAGGTCCAGGCTGCCAGTGGTCATTACACTCGTAAGGGATAGGCTGCTGCCACAGTAATGGGACATGTTTGGCTTATGAAAGTACTCTTTCTCCGTCTCATGATTGTTCACACGCCAAAGGAAGATCCTTGACTTCCAAGGATGGCTTTGTGGTGATTCTTCTGAATGCTTTGGGCCATGGACATGGCAGACATTTGTGTGGATGTCACCATAACAAATTAATATGACTGGCTATATTCCCCAGACTATACATTATATTCCCATGGCTTATTGATTTCAAAACTGGAAGTTTGTACTTCTTGATCCCCTTCACCTATTTTCCCACTTCCAACCCCAACCCCATCCTTCTGACAACCACCAGTCTGTTCTCTGTATCAGTAAGTCTGGGTTTTGCTTTGTTTTGTTCGTTATACTTTTGAGATTCCACATTAAATGAAATCATGCTGTATTTGTCTTTTTCTGACTTATTTAGCATAATACTGTCAAGGACCATCCATGTAGTCACAAATGGTGAGATTTCATTCTTTATGGCTGAGCGATATTCACACACACGCATCACATTTTCTTTATCTATTTGTCCATTGATGGACACTTAGGTTGTTTCCATATCTTGACTATCATAAATAATGCTTCTGTAAACATAGGGATGCACATATCTTTTTGAATTCAGGTTTTCATTTTCTTCAGATAGATATCCAGTAGTGAAATTGCTGGGCCAACTGGTACTTCTTTTTTTTTTTTTTTTTTTTTAAGCCTTTGAGGAAGCTTCATGCTTTTTTCCCATAGTGGCTGCACTAATTTACATTCCCACCAACAGTACAGGAGAGATCCCCTTTCTCTACATCTTTGCCAACACTTTTTATTTCTTGTCTTTTTGATAGTAGCCATTCTGACATGTGTGAGGTGATATTTCATTGCAATTATGATTTGCATTTCCCTGATGATTAGTGGCTTTTTGTTTGTTTGTTTGTTTTACTATAGGTCAAATTCATTAAAAAACAAACTCACATGGAGTTTCCTAATTATTTTTGTGGTTGTTGTGTTGGGATTTGGTTTAAATAAGAGTGTTGCTACTTGTTTGTGAAGTTTCAAGGTAATTATAATGATTGTAATTTTGGAACTGCTGGCTCTTGTTATTGTCAAGTCCTTCCTGTTCTCCTGTTTCTGCTCCACACCCGTCCCCGAGCCTCCCATCATGATCTTCATGACCACAGCTTGTTCACTGAGACTTCTCGGCTTTCTGTGACCAGACCTGAGACCCAAGATAAAAGGCATTGAAGGAACTCTAATTCCACACTTTTTGTTCCTCAGCATCACCTTAATTAGGCTTCTGGTCTGCCTTTGCCTTGTATGTCTCTTGTTCTTTGGGTTCAGGATTCTTCTTGCACTACAGTTCTTGTACTGAGTTTCCGTCTCAGGAATTTGCAAAGTTTCCCCAGGTCCTTAAAGAACCTCACTCTTGCCATTCCCCCCTCTCTCAGCCATCAGGGCACTGTCCCTGCGCCATAGGCTGACTGAGGCTCTGCTGTCACAGATCAGGCTGTCTGATGCTGCCTGCCTGCACCTTGAGGTACTTTTTGCTTCTGAATTCCTTGGCATCACATGGTGCTTTCATATTGAGTGAACTTCCGCTCTTTCATGTTTGCCTCCTCATGCCAGTTTCCTAGCTGCATTATCAGCTCTTATGTACTGCCATATTTTTTAGCTACTTTGTTCTGCCTGCCAGACTGGACATTGTCCCAGCACCTGCAGCTGGACCATCCTCCCTGGTGGCAGGTCTAGTTTCAGGTCCCAGTGTCTTCTATTATGACCTGCCAAGACCTGGTTTAACAAATTCAGCAAATGTAAAATATGTCCTTCAAAGTGTTTATGTTTCAAATATTGTAGTTTAATTCTCTTTACTCCAATTAGGTTATGTTACATTTAAATAATTATTCCCACACTTTTTTAGTATTCTGTGTGGATGGTGAAAATGGTTGCTTTTCCCCGTTTGCAGGTCTTTTAAATAAAATGCAGAGGAACTTTGCTCTTAATGGAAATTATGAGCAAAATTATTTTGAGAAGAACTTTATATTTAGGGGTGCTATAATCTGATAAGATTTTTCCTGTTTCTGTCCTGATGTCTAAGGCAGGAACTTTGGGCCTAATTGTTGTGTTTATTATCCTTAATGTTGATTTAGATCTGAGGAGCTGAAGACTGGGCAAAAGCAAAGAAAATATATGTGTGCACGAGTGTGCATGCGTTGTATTGGAAGAGTGAATGGTAGGTAAGGTAGCAAGGACAGGGGAAGGCAACTATGTCTATTTGACGAGTGTTAAGGGATCCCTATTAATGTAATAGATACTGTTGATGTGAACACTTATGGGTGTATCAGGCAGTGTGCTAAGTACTCAGTGAAGCCCTCTTAAGTAGGTACTTTTTTTTTTTTTTTTTTTTTGGAAAGAGAATGAGGAGGGGGGGATGGGGGAGCAGAGGGAGAGGGAGAGAATCTTAAGTGTGGGCATGGAGCCTGATGCAGGGCTCAATCTCATGTCCCTGAGATCATGACCTGAACTGAAATCAAGAGTCAGATGCTTAACTAAGCCACCCAGGTGTCCCAAGCAGGTACTAATTTTGTTTTCACTTCGGATAAGAGAAAACTGAGGTTTAGAGAGGTTAATTAATTTACCTGAGTCCACACAGGAAATAATCGCTAGATTAGAGAGTTGAACCCCAGGAGTGTAACTCCATATTAGTATCACCGGTTATTCTGTTTTCCTGTTCTTCACTATGATGTTTCCTGATTATTCTTATAGGAGCAGAGACTAGAGAATATAGGCAGAAAATAATTAACATGTATTAGTTATAATTTTCAAAGAATTTTTACATTAATCCTCAAAAAAAGATAAGGTAAGTAGTATTGTTGTCTCCATTTAAGAGGGCAAAAGAGGCTCTGAAACAGCGACTCTCTATTATCATAATTAGCTTCATTTGGCTCTTGTTTACTGTTCCATTGTGGGAGTCTACCACATTATCCTGATGGTAGATGTTTGGATATCTTCCAGGTTTTTTGTAGTATATAATGTTTCTATAAACATATGCATATTTCTAATGCACATTTTGTGTGACTTTTTCTCAGGTGTATACCTAAGAGTATATATGATAAAAATGACATTTAAGACCATATATATAACCATGCATACAGCATGTCGTGAAGCAGTAATTTTGATTAAACTAATTCTGTGAACCTGGGATAAAAAAAAAGTTTCAGTAAACCTGAAGTCTCACCTTCTCCTCCCCCAAAACAATCACTGGGCTTGATGACTTGTCTAGGGCAACCAAATGGTGGGCTAACTCTAAGTTCTGTAGTTACAGACAGTTCTTAGTCCTGTCCTGCTTCTATACATGAACATTATTCTCACCATTCCACTTGGGTGGCCTGAGAAATACAAACTTCACAGGTTCTGAGGAGAGATTATATACCACTGAGTTGCAAGACTGTTTTTGCCGAAGAGATTTGGTTTTGAGAAATTACTCAGTAATGTTTATATTGCTTCACCCATGGGCCTGTGTGCTGTTAAGCTTGAAATGAAAAGAATGGCTTCGTGGTTTAGTTTTATGAGGGAAGCCATAGAGTTGTGATCCAGTGCATATAACATTGAAGGATAACAATTTAAAGTCCAATAACTCTTGCCATTTATCTTCACCAAAGGATCTCCACGAGTATGATGAGAAATTATAGACTAAGAATTTGGAAGAGTTACGTGCAATTTATGGTTAAAAAAGGAAGTGCTAAAGTTTTCTGGAATGTTCCAAGTCTGTCATTAGAGAAGGCATGAAGAGAGCCCAGGGTTATTGACTCTTTGGCGAGGTACGCTGGCAGGAGTAGATGTAACCAAACGATTCAGTGGTTCTGAATGGCTTCAGCTTCCCTTGAGTGATGATATTCCTTTTCCAGGGGCCTTGCTCATTGAAGGAAGACATAGAGGAGCCAGCATGAACCGATTCCCCAGAACCTTTAATAAATGATGATATGGTGGCAGTCATATTAATACAGCTTTTGTAATATGCTCTCTGATTAGTGTTTCTTCCACTTTAATTGGAATTTTAAGCACCATAATGATGTGAGCCAGCTGAAGTTTTTAAACAGTGCAGATATAAATGGTTATCCTAAATTACATTTAGGAGAAACTCTACTTGAACTATTTAGGTTAATAAATAAAGACACCAAATTAATAAAGGCTATTTTAAGACCAAGAAATGTAATACTATAAAACTTTGGTGATCTGTATGCTTTCTGTTGGCTGACCATAGATTTTTAATTGAATTACTACAGAAAATTCAGCACAAAATTTTATCAGATTTAACCACCCACTGAGTGTGTTGTTATTGTTTTATTAGGCTAAATCAAAGGTTACCACAGCTCTTTTCTGCACTGTCTTTCAGCCCAGAGGGGTAAAGTCTTAAAAGGAGATGATGAAATTTTAGAAAAGAACAAAACTTAATAACGGGATAATAGTCATGTATTTTCTTTAGAAAAATGAAACTATTTCATGGCTATTTTATTTGTGCATCCCTAGCCTTTTAATAATGAGAGCGTGTCTGTGACATTCAAGTTTTGAAGCTTATAACTGGTCTGAGGTTGAGACTGAAGGAGAGTTGTCAGGGGTCATAGGTGCTCCTGGAGTAAAGACCCATGGGCAAGTCCAGTGGCAATAGTATCCACATTCCAAGTGTACTGCCTTCTGGCCATATCCTCCCAAGAGCTCAAGAGGTAGGTGGAATGGCAGCATGGCTGGAGGAGTCAACCCAGCAGATAATCATTTCAGAGCCTGTACATCTTCATCTTGTCATAACTGGTTAGGAATGCACCCTCCCCCACCATCTGTTCTGAGTCTGTGTAACTTTGCTTTCAACCTGAGATGATCAAATTCAGTGTTTCTCAAAGTGCAGTCTCCAGACCAGCAGCACTGCCCAGGAACTTGTTCAAGATTTATATTTTAATGTGCTCATCCAGACCTACTGAAACAGAAATACAAAGGGTGGGCCCAGCAGTCTATGTGTTAGAGGCCCTCCATGTAATTCTCATGCCTGCTAACATTAGAAAACAATTGACTTAATTTATGTTGATCAAGTACATTTTTTTTAATCAAAAAGCAACTTTTCTAATGTCTGATTCTTAGTAGGCTCTCAATAAATGTTACCCTGAAAATGAAAATATACTTAATTTGCCATGCAACATTCTGCAATGTTTATGATCACATTTTAGTCTCTTTGTTACTGTATACTCAGGAATGAGTACTTGCCTTCAAAGATTATTCATTTTCTTTCCCTTTGAGACTAGCTCTTTGGCTTTTCATTTAATATGAAAGGTCATCTTCAAAGAAAATTGTTGTCTGATGCTTCAGTTATTTAATTCTCCAGAGAGTCACTGAGAAGTAAAGTGAGTTCATGCCAATCATTTCTTTCCCATTTTTAAAGAGGGATATTCACTTCACTGTCAATGATGATTAGTGAAATTTTCTCTCATCTCTTCTGCAGGATGAGCCAGAAATTCAGTGGCCAAGAGTTTGTTGTTTTAAGACTTCTCAGTTGGCTTTGGGTCTGCTTAGGCAGCGGATTCATCCAAGGGCTTTAATGCTCTCAGCTTTGCTTCAAATCATATATGAAAGGGGGGAAATCTATCACAAAGAAAGCTGAAGTGCAACAGGTTTATGGAGACAAATGGGCTCAAAGTGTAACATGTGAATTCACTTGTATTATATATCCAATAATTTCTGATGTGTGAAATCCAGGGGAATTATGGGCTCCAGAGTCAGTGAGATTGATGTGATATAAACCTCTTTAACCTCTGGTCAGGGAAATGACTTCTGTAGGTTGAGCAATATCCCTGCATATGAGCACATATAGCCCCAGGGACAGGTTCCCCAGGTAGGGGAAAGAATCAAGACCTGGAGTTGGGTGTATGTACTATGGGAATGAGAATGCTGATTGTGGGTGAAAACTTGTGATGCAGACATCACTGAGAGTTTGGGAGGGGCTCCCACATGGAGCAGAGTGGGAAGTAGAGATGGTTAAGGGTTTCTGAGAGTCGACCAGCAAGGTGGAGAAGTGTGGTCCAGACTTCAGGAAACTATGCTAGGGATCTGACTCGGACCCCGTTTGTTAGCTTTCCTTGTAATTTTCACGAGCAAGTGAGTGGAAGGAGGCTCCTAGGACAGAATTCTGCTGAGTAGTGCTAACCACTCCTGAACAGCTCATTCTTTCCTAAGTGAAACCTGCTACTTATGATACAGCTTTGAATTGGTAGCTGGATATATGGCTCCGAGTCCTGGCTATAGCTTCTTAGCTTTGTCCCCCAAACTTCAGCATATTTGTTCATTCAGAGAGAGGGGGGAGTGGATTGGCCTCTAGGCTCAGGCCCTGGAGGAAGACCAGATACCTGCATTTAGAAGTCCATAAACGCTGACCATCTCCTAGGAGCCAAGTACCACAGAGACACTAGGAATCAAGTAAGAAGCAAGAATGCTTGTTTTTAGGGAGCACTGAACCTAGTGAAGGACATAGATAATCTAAATGGCTTAAATTTAATGGGATAATTTTTGTAGATACAGGATGTCACATAAATTGAATGTTTTTGTTTGTTTCTGCTTGAGGAGTTCAGCTAAACCTTCTAAGAAGAAGTAATACTTAGAGCTAGGCCATGTACTAAAGAGGGAAAGGGCATTGTAGGCAAAAGGAACAGTGTTTAAGAAAGCATGTGCTGTCAGGAAATGGTAAGTGGTCTGTCTTCCCTAATATCATATTCTCTGAGGGTGAGTGGTAGACTTGAGGTGGGATAGGTGACATGGAGTCATGTCTCAAATGACCAGTCACAAAGACCAGAATCTTGTTGGGAGAAGAGTTTTAAGTAAGAGGGTGACAGGTCAGATTTGTTTTTGAAAGATCATTCAAGCTCTTTTGTGGAGAACAGGATGGAGGGAATAGAGCTTTGTCAAAATGGAGTTGAGGCATGATGAAGTCCTGGCCTAGATCCATTGCCAAGGCATTGAAGAAGGCAGGTTGACTTTTAGAGGCTTGAATTTACCCAGCTAACTTCTTTTAGAATCCTCGCCCACCTCTTTGGGGGCACCTAGGGCTGCTGCTTCTGTAGTTGCTGCCACACAGTTGTTTTTGCTAGAGGCTGCAGATTAAACCTGAGCCTGCATTCTCTCATTTATCCCATGGATCTTTCTTCTCTCAAAGATTTTCCGAAATTCTCCTCACAGTGTGGAACTGAAGCTAATTACAAATCTGACCTACCACCTGTTATTTGTAAATAATGCTGAACTTAGATACCTTTTGTGAGTGTGTGTGTGTGTGTGTGAGTGTGTGTGTGTGTGTGTGACAAGCAGTATAACTTTGTACTTGACATGTGATTTAAATAGCTTACATCAAATGTTTAAATTCATTCATGAAACTTTTATTGACATTTACTGTGTGAAGACACTACTAGCTTCACTGAGGGGTAACTTAAAAAAATATTAGACTTCCTCTTGCAGAATGTACTAACTCTGGTTTATTTTTACAACCACAAAACCAAGGAACCTTCTAACAGCATTTGGTTAATTCATTCATTTATTTACTCATCCATCTATTAATCCATGAGTCAGCAAATATTTGATAATCATCTACTTTGTGAAGGAAGAGTAATGACATGAAGAACACATTAGGGATGGAAATAAAAATAGAACAGAGAGTTCTGGATGGACCTCAGAGTTCTCAGAAAGCCCAGAATATAAAATAACCTCAAGACTTTGGGTACTTCTCTTTAATAGTAGGGTCACTCTCATTATTAAAGAGCATCTTGGGTTAGGAAATAAGGTTTTTGCTTCTTAGATAGCCTATCCTATCTCTGGCCCCATGTTTCTCTGGTAATTACATGAAACTTTTGGTCACTGGGTTGTATACTGCATAACTTACTCACAAGGCCACAATAATTTCCAGAAATGAATGAGGAAAGTATTTTCCATTACCTATCTGTAGGATTTTTTCTCAGTTAAAAAGGGACCAAATAGTATGCTTTCCTAGGCAGGTGTGATAGAAAATATTCAGTCTACTCCACCCTCTTCCCAGTTGTGGGTCTGTTTGAAAATTGGCCAGTTTCAGAATTCAGCTACTAGTTGTTTGTATAAATGACTAATGGTCATCAGAAACCATCTGAGAAGTACACCACGCCCAGACATATTTTGATTTCTTCCTCCTTAAAGGCCCCCTTTTAACTAAAAAAGCTCTTTCTCATTCTCCAGTAGTCTATTCCTTTGTAGAAAGAACACTTGCTGGGAATCAGGTGACTTGATTTCTAATCCAAGCTAACCTGCCAACTAGTTGAATGGCTTTAGGCCAGGGTTGGCATACAATAGCCTGCTGCCAAATCTGACCTACCACCTGTTTTTTGTAAATAAAGTTTTATTGGAACAGAGCCACAAGTATTTGTTCATTTATTCTTTTGGCCACAGTGCAGAGAGGACTATCTGTGACAGGACCATATGGCCACAGAGCCTAAAATATTTACTATCTGGCCCTTTACAGAAAAATTTGTCAACCCCAGCTTTAGGCAGGCCATTATCTTACTGGAGCCTTAGCTTCCCCGTCTGTGAACTTGGGGAATCAGATTAGGTTGTCCCCAGGGCCTATGTCCTTTTTAACATTCTGTTGCTCTATAACTCTTTTTTTTTTTTTTTTTAAGATTTTTTATTTATTTGCCAGAGAGAGAGAGAGCAAGCGAGTACACACAAGCAGGCAGAGAGGCAGGCAGAGGCAGAGAGAGAAGCAGGCTCCCCGCTGAGCAAGGAGCCCGATGCGGGACTCGATCCCAGGACCCTTGGATCATGACCTGAGCCGAAGGCAGCGGCCCAGCCCACTGAGCCACCTCTATAACTCTTAATACAGAGCAGCCTCATATCAAGCATTATACACTTGGATATATATTTATACATATTTATATTTACTTCTTCAATTTATGAAGTACTAATAATACTGGTAAGCCCCTGTAGAAAACTAACCACTCTAAGAGGCTCTGCCCTTGAGAAGCTTATACTCTGGTTAGAAGATAGAATAACAAGGCTTTGAAGTTAAATTATAATAGAAGGTAATAAAGGATAACATACCAAAGTGAGTGTTGATAACTAAATGACTTCAGAGGAGAGAGATCATTATGGGCTGAGATGATGAGGGAAAACCCATAGGAGAAAGTGGCATGTTTTTATGAATAGTTATCCCCACGGCCCCGTAGAATATTGAATTTAGTGTCCTTCTAGAGCAGTAGTTCTCAGGTTTTAGAGTGCAGATTTTAGAGTGTAGGTTACTGGGAAAAAATAGAATACTGGGAAAAAATACAAATACTGGGAAAAAATTCCTGCCACCCAACTTTAGTTTAGAGGTTCTGATTGTAGGTCTGGGGCATATCCCAGGAATCTGATTTTTCAAAGAGCACCCCCTGGTGATTCTGGTATACATGGAGAGTTTTCTTACTTTAAAAAATATTTCTTTGGAAATTTTGTTAAGTTGCTAAATATTGTTTCTGCTGAGAAATTCATGCTACATTTTACAGAGTCTTACTAAACTGTACATTTCCTGTGAGCAGGAGGAACTCCACTATCCATGGAGAAATTACTTCAATGATTTTCTCTCTCCTTTTAGGAAATCTGTGATCTCCCAGGCCAAGAAGAACAAACTGAAGACTATCTCTGAAGGCCATTGAATTCCTTTTTAAGTCTAGAGGGGAAATCTGAGATCAGTATAGTGTTGTGTCTATGATAGCTGAAGATAAATTATTGGAAAGAGTCAGGGTACTAACTGCTTCCATTTGCATTCTACTCTTGATCCTTTTGTGGTGAGCTTTTTGTTTGTGCAAAAGTGGCTGGGGTCAGCCTAGTGGGTAAAAAAAAAACCCTCAATGAAAGAGGTTGGGAATCTCCAATCTCCATCCCCAAACATGTCACTGATGACTTGAACATATCACCAGATACTCAAGGTACAGAGGAGAGCTTCCACCTGTGGGAGAATGATCCTCTGAAGAGAAATTTAGAGTCATCATCAGAGCCATTGGAGGGGACATCTGAGAGTCAAATGGGTGACATTTTACAAGAGCCTGTCATGCCTCCAGTCCAGAGGAGAAAGTTAGATCCACTTCCAAAAAAGCATAGACGTCTTAGGAAGGCGGTAAGGACAAAGAGAATGAGAAAGAACAAGAGGAAGGAGAAAGTGGAAACCCTATGCCCCCCAATCCTTCCAACACCTTTGGTACCACCACAAAGTGAAGAAGATGAAGTGGTAGATACAAAGCCGACTGTACTCAGTGCTCACGAAGATGATCCTGACCTTCCCAGTGAAGTAAGGATAAGGCATGGGGTGTCCAAAGTCTGGGCTTGCCACATTTTCTTAGGAAAAATAATGGCAACTCTTCCCCTGCAGTGGGAGGAGGTGGGGGTAAAGAGCTTGAAGAACAAACTGAGATCCTTAGGCCCAGATAAAGCATGAACTGGCTCAGAGGGTGATGCCTTTTTTGTGTATGTGTGTTGGTGTTGAGGGCTTTGACTTCTTTCTTCTCCTTGCAGAACCCATTACAGAGTCAGCAGGATGAGGGTGCCTGTGTGACGCATCAGGAGTGTCCAATCCAGCCCTGTGAGCAACCAGCATCCTCGGAGCCTGGGCCCTCTTCCCCTGCAGTTACATCCTTGGCATCACCGCCACTCTGCTTTGGTCGCTTCTTAAGCTGTGTCTGCCGGACCTTCTCGAGGTCTAGGAAGCGGAAGCGCCCTGGAAGGCAGGGTACTGAGCTGATTGAGGCAGGAGGTGATGCCAAGTCTCTGAGACCTAGCCTGCTGAGGGATCTGGGCAAAAACAGAGTGCAGCCTCATGAGGGCCTGTAGCATGTTGGTACGGCTATGGGTTCTCCCTGTGTTTAGTTTTGTAGTTTTCTCCATATCGTTGTTCCTGTTGGTTGAGTTCTTGTTTATCAAAAAGAGAGCTGCTTTTATGCTGAGATCCTTAAGCCTAAGGATGTGGTAAAAGCAAAGTAACTGCAATTTTTAACACTTAACCCCAGTAGTGGGATTACTTCCTACTTCCTCCTGTTAGGCTGAAGTAGCATTCACTCTGGAGCAGTGGTTCCCAAAATTCATGCAGATGTCACTCGTGTCTTCAGTTATCTCAAGTCTCACTGCCTTCTCTGAGGATGGAAGCCATCCCTTGCCATCATTTTGAGTAATGTCTCCAGATATTGGCCGCTAAGTGGAGATGTGTCATGTCCAGCTCCTCTCATTATCTTTTACCTTTGGCTAGAGATTCCTTTTGAATTCTTCATCCTCAGTACTTTGTAGAACTTCTGCCACTTTCTAACAGATTCAGCTATGCCTCAGGGGGTGGTGGTTGCTACTTTTCTTGGACAGGGTAACACTACCATCTCCTCTATCTCTAACCATGGTTTGGTTTTCTTTTTGTCACTTGTTGGTAAGCTACCTGGCTCTTCCTTTTGAATATGCCTCTGGTGTTCTCTAGCCATATGTATTAAACCTAGTCAAATAAGTTAATAGGCTCCTTCCTTGTTATTCTTTAGCCAGACTCTCACAGAATCCTATGTTCTTCGGAGAACCCTAAAGAAAATAAGTACTTAAGAAAAGTTCAAGACTATTTCATTTCTCCCATTGTTTTCCCAGCACACTAGGTTAATCCTCTTCCCAGGATGTAAACTAAGAGTTTAAACTAATCTTAGGCCCTACTTTGAGAGAGTAGGTTTAAGAAGAGTTTGAGAGTTTCCCCTGTAGCTTTAATTACCTGTTGTTATTTCCTACTTGTTCCAGTTTCCCACTTCATATAAGAATAATAAAGGTGCAAATAGAAATAAATGTGTAAAGTATCTGCATTAAAAGGAAATTCTATACTGTATTGTCTCCCTTCCTTAGGACTAACCCTGATGGTTACCACACTAGAATTGGAGAAGATAACCAATGTGTTTGTTTTGTTCTTTTTTGCCTAGAATAGGGTTTTGTACTATTGGAAGAATGAAGTTGGAAAGGGAATAGAATGATTTGCAGGAGCAGTGGCAAAGATCCTTAAGCCTGCCTTGGGGGTGATTTGTGAAAACTGCCCTGGATTAAGTTTTGTGATGTGGTGTGGATTTCAAGTTGGGATGAGGAATTTTGTAAAATATCATACTCCATGCTTGGAGTAAAATGGGAGGGCTTTCTTAAGTCAGTCAGGCTTTGACACCTTTAGTTGTCTAAAGAGTGATTGATTGTTTAGAGAGTATAGCATTTTAGTAGAGCTAATTGAGCATTACAAATGGGCTCAAGCTATTACGTGAAATTTCAAATGATCTAAACTATATTTATGCACATATCTTCTCAATGTAATATAAGAAACATTATGCCACACAAGGCATAATGTACAGAAAATCTTGCATCATGGAGCCTATTACTAAAAGCTCAAAAGAGGGTAGATATTAGCGTTGTCATTAATGCTTTGTTACTGTTTCTTATCATAAGGTGTTTCAGGATGAGTTGTTCTATCATAGAAAAACTTTCATTCCAGCCTGGTTAGCCATATGCCCACTCCCATCTACAATGCTGATTTCCACATAGAAGTTTATTTATTCCAAATTTAGAGTATAGATTTCAGATAAGGGAAGATCTGGATAAGAACTTAGTTCTGAAACTCTGTTGCTCATATGTCTTGGCCCCTCCCTCACAAACAGGGGAAAAAGGTGTCCATGTCTCCTCCACTGTATTTATAAAGAAGAACTTATGTGTTCTCAGGTTTCACGTTCTGTGTTGCTATCTTTATAACTTGAATTATTAAACATGGTTGATATCTTTAAATAAAGTTGTTTTTGCAAAATATATTCAGAAAAATAGTACAGCTGTATCAAAGTAAAAACAAATTAAAAATAAAACCTACCACTGTTGATGAGAGATAAAGCCTGGGGGTCATTTAAAAAAAAAAAAATGTTTCCCTGCAAGTCAGAGAAACAGATACTGTTGGTGTGTTGTAAACAGAATTACTTGATGAGTATAAAGAGGACCATATTTAATGTATTTTGTTCCCTTTTTTTCTCATGGGAACGCACACAGCTAGGTAGGTGGTGGGATGCTCATTGCTACAAGTTGAGTAAGCTGAGATTAGGCAGGCTGATTAAACCTTTCCATGATTTTTTTCAAAGAACATTTGTTACATCAGCTAGGGTGTTATAACACAAGTTCTTTAAACAGATTACTTAGTCACTCACCTGTGGTTGTATCTTCTAAATGTGATTGTTTTTACTCTGGTTCTTGTCCCACTGTTCTGTATGGGAATACTCCTTGGTGGACATTTTGTTTTTGTCATCTTGTTCCCACACTACTATCCAAATTCCAACCAATGCTGCCTTTACTCACCTGGGAAATTTTAACACAAGAAAACTCTGGTTAATTTAGAATTACAGAGAATAAATAGAGAGAGTTTATTTATTAACTGAGTTTTAACAGAAAAAGTAGAAATGATTTAGTCCTTATTTATCGGAGGAACCAGAAACACAAAGAAATGAAGATGCTTGATCTCAAGATAGCCTCACTGGTTAGTGGCAAAGCTAAAACAAACAATAACTAACATTAGGTTCAATATTGTACTTTATACGGATCTTCTATAATCTTCAAGCTGTCTGCATGGGGTTAATATTAATATTTTCATTTTACAAATGAGACCATTTATGTTCAGAAATGTCCTGGTAAGTCCTGATACAGAATCCAAACCCAGGTTTGTTAGTCTCTGAAACCTGTACTCATTACGTTCCATCTCCCAGTATTTATTACAGTGTTATAAAATCTCTTTGTATCCAGTCTAACCCTGTAATGTCAACAACGGGCAATTTCTCTTATTTGCCAAAATTTATATTTTAGCCTTAACACATATATAATAAATATAGCTCAATTAAAGAAAAAGTTTAGATAAAAAATTTATTTCTTCCAGGTAAAATTTCTCTATTGGGCAGTAAATAATAAAATACTTAGCCTAGGTGTCATTGATAAAATAGAATTGCAGTGTAATATAAACAAAGTTTTAATCATTACAACTAATTAAACTGAGACAATTACTTAACTGAAAAGTGATCAAGAGAAAAAGGAATAGCATGTAATCAAAACAGGACCCTCGACTTGACAGGATCACAAGACAAAGCATAGCAAAGACGAATTAAGTCCCATAGAAAGCTAATAGACTTAAGAATGTTTCTAAACTGTTTTCAGGGGAATGGTTTGGGATTTGGGTAGCAGAGACACAGGCCCTTCTAGGTAATCCACTGACCCCTGAAATAAGTAAGTCTTCTCCTGCTAATGAACTCCAGGTTTTAAATAGAAAAATTTGAATTTTCTCACGCTTCAAAACATTCTTTTCATTCTGATTTGACAAGGCTTCTTTCAGGACAAAATAAAAGAACAACAAAACTGGTAGATTCAAATCACTACACTGAGTGGTCAAGGAGCATTCTTCATTCCCCCCCCCCAAACTCAAGACACGAGGATCGCTGTTGTACATGGAAGATTGGATTGGGGCTTTCCTGAGCTGGATTCCGTCAGCTGTAAAGAGTCGCAGCCCTGCTCCCATCATGAAACCATTGTGTTGAACTATCTCGGACACACTGTTATCACCCTGCTTGTTCCCAGTGCTAGAGGATGCCTTTGATGGGCACCCCAGTTTCCCTCCCTTTTTTTCCCCACCTTCTGGTTTAGAGTCAGTTCTGCAGTTGGTGAGAGGCCCAAGAAAGGCTGTTTTAATAGTGTACATGAAGAGGAAAACTCAACACAGATTAAAAGAATTTTTACACGAGTTACATAATTTTAAATGAGTTCAGAATTTTGAAATTCTATTTTAAATGATTTCTAATGTGAACTTGACTTCTCTTCTAGTTGTAATTACCATTTTGATTCTAGGATGCCTGTGAAAATACACAGTGCTAGATCATTACAGTGGTAGCCCTTCTGGTGAGCGGAACAATAGATCCATTCATACATAGTGATGAAACTGTAACTGGGATTTTTATTAACTACCATGAGAAATATCCCCTGAATATCTGTCTCTTTACAGGGAAGAAAGCAGAATTATAAAGATGGTACAACTAAAGAAAAGAATACATTTCAATGAGCATTTAGTATCCAAAGTGCTACATGGTCTGTGATGCTCAATAAAAATCTGTGGCTAAAATTTATACATAAAAAATAATAGATGAAATAGAAAACAGTCATCCCATCATCTCTTTTCAAGAGCTACCATTCATCCTGATTTAAAATTTGGTTTCATTTTAAGGTTAAAATTATGAAGCAAATTTCTGTGTGTAATTCAAGGTGTTATGTAATTATAAAAGTAGTTAGATATTTTTCTGAGCCTGGACTTAAAAGTTAAAAAACTTAAACACGGAATCCAAGTTTTGCCATTTGCTATTGTGTAATTTGGCTATTTGTTGAAACCCATTAATCTTTGTTCTCCTCACCTAAAAAAGGAGAATGTTAAAACTCCGTAGATAGTTTTGGGGATTTCTTGAGGTTACTTTGCTGAAAAAGCCCAGTGGCTCTTTTGTAGTAGGGAACTTTGACATTGGGGTGCCTGTTGAATTCTTAGATGACAAAACAAGACAACTGCCTAAGTGCTATACAAGGGTAAGTTATTCGTGTCAATCTTTATTTTGAAGAGAACTCAATTTATTTTGGGGGGCATCATGTGGAGCAAAAATTTAATATTTGTTTATTCCCAGTTTGAGTGTCTCTAGAGAAAATTTTACTCCAGAACTTGGCAAGCCAAAATCTCTGTACTATTATAACCTGTAAAATCAATATTAGTTGGGCCTTTATTCGTGATTTCTAGAACAGATATTCATCTGATCCTAAGTTGCCACGGTTTAATGCAACATCTTTTTAAACAAGTCATTAACATTTTCTAAGAAAACTTCATTATAAAGGTAATTTATTCAATGACTGTAACAGAGTAGTGTTTCTTAACTTTTCCTGCTCAAATCCTTTTGAATGATAGGAGAGATCCTAATACATCACTATGGCAAGGATTGTTAAAGAAATGATGACTGAAGCACCTCCCAGAGGGATTAGAATTTTGGAGGGATTGTCTTTGGTTAACCCTTCCCTGTATCTTGATAACCCCCTCACCATTTCCCTTACCTACCTGTGAATATTTCACTAAGACTTAGGGTCATTAAGTTCCAGTGTTTTGTCATCTGGATTTTATTTTGTCCCATTCAATAAGCATGGATGTAATATCTGTACCTAAACTGAAGCTATTTTATCTCAAAGTGAAACAAAGGAAACATATATAAAACATAGAAGAACTGCTTGATGCTGTCAAATAACTTACAGCCTGCTCAGAGATAATAAGTGAAGCAATCACATAATGACTACTGAATACTATCAAAAGTATTCAAACGAGCTCTTAAGAGTGGCAGTGTTAAGTAAGCACTAATAGAAAGGGAAGATTATTGCAAGGCGGAATATAGGAGGTGACTTCTCAGAATAGGTACATTTTGACGTGGGCCTTGAAGGCAGAACACAGTCTAGATTTATCCAGTCCCATAGACAAACAGGTTAAAATTACTTTACTGGAAGGACTCCTGGAGGCTGGATGGAACCAGAGCACAAGTGTAACCAGATCCAATAGAATGCTGGCAGAAATGCCGCAGCCCTTATGGTTGAGTCCTTGTGCCCAAGGATAGGCAGTTCAGGAGATGGGTCAGGAACAGAAGACAGAGCTGGAAAGTTAGGTGCCGAATAAAGGCAGAGATGGTGCAGAGACAATCACAAGGGAAAGAGTAAAGAGAAGGGAAAGGACTTTTATCTGAACAGCAGATAAAAGTGGGGTTTAGCCATGTAGTGTTTCGGGGGGGGGGTCCTCTCTGAAGGAAAATGGTGGACAGCATTGAAGGACATGAAAGCAGATGTTCTGATGGAGAACATCATGAAGAAAGATACAGATGTGGCAATATTGTTATATGTTGGAGACATGGAGTAGCTTAGACATGTGGGGAGTAGTGGGAAATAAGATGGGGCCAGTTGAATTCCATATTTGTATTTTATATCTGCCTTTTGATTTATAGTTGGGAGGGAGATCACATTCTTGATCTTCTCTAAAGAGATAACATTCCCCAAGTTAGCAGACTCCCAAAGGGGAAAGTATAGGAATAAAGATGTGCAAGGGCATCAGCCTAGATTCAGTAATGACATTTAAGAATATGCTGTTTGGTTAGCTGCCTTCCACTATATATCTGGGCTAGATGATTGCCATTTCTTTTTCTTTTTAACCACTTGCTTACAAATAATATATTTTTATAAAATAATAGGTAAAATTGAAGGAACAATTACAGGAAACCCTTATGTGAAAACTCATAGTATTCTGTATCATGAAGAATATAGAAAGTCATGATCTGACTTACGGTTCCACTTTCCACATTAGTCAAAATTAAACATGAAAGTTGAACAGAATAAATTTGAAGGGAACTTCTAAATTCTTGTCTGTTCTTATGGCAGCAGAGCAGTATAATCTAGTATTTTAGAATACCTCTGTGGACAGTGTCTGGGTTCAATTCCTGACTTTCGCATGTAATAACTATGTACCTCGAACAAATTATATATCTTTTGTGCTCCAATTTGCTCATATGAAAAATGGGAATAGTTTACCTGCTTCATAAGGCTTTAGTGAGGATTAAGGGACGTAATAACGTGTGTAAGGAATTCAGACTAGAACCTGGCACACAGGATGCGACTATACATCTGTTATCCTCAGGTAGGTGGGACACTTTTTTGCAGTACTACTTTGTGTGGAAAGAGGTCGTGAGGTCTCGAAAGGGAAGACTGTATGAGGTACCCAGGGAGTCTAACCTTAAATGTTGGCACTTTCAGCCTCAATATTGTGAGCGTGGCTCAGAGATAGTAGAATCACCATACCTAAAGGGAATCTGTGTGGTAAGACAGAGGTTATTTTTGTATACAGAACCCAATTATTACATGACTATGGGACATGTTCTTAACATCTAATTGTGAAAGAGTCTAATTCATCTTTTGTCTTCAGTGCTTAGCATGGTGCCAAGAACTCTAATAAGCACATAACAACTTCTCAGTAAATGTCTGTCAAGTAAATGAGTAAACAATTCAGTGAAGACCGGAATTCCAATATATGTAAAATTAAATGTACCATTCCCGGAAACAACATTTTGTTTCATGCTCTTACAGCTTTTGCAGAGCTTTGGTACTGAACACAGCTCTCAAATCATGGCACAGAGGAAGAGAGGCTCCAGAGGGACTGAATAGGAAGTTTTCTTCAGTTAAGTGGGACAGGGCGTGGGATCAGCATTAGGCTGATTTTAAAGATTTTATTTATCTATTCGACAAAGAGAGATCACAAGTAGGCAGAGAGAGAGAGGAGGAAGGAGGCTCCCCACCAAGGAGAGAACCTGATGCGGGGCTCATTCCGGGATCCTGGGATCATGACTTGAGCTGAAGGCAGAGGCTTTAACCCTCTGAGCCATCCAGGCACCCCATCATTAGGCTGATTTTAAAAAGGTATATTCAGAACTGCTATCTTCAGTGATTAAGAAGTGACATATCCCCCTTTCAGCAGTCTCAGTACTGTGCGTGCGCATGCACGCGCGCGCACACACACACACATACACACACACACACACACAGAGGCCCAAATATATCAGTTACTATACCGCCTTACTCATTTTGGGTAAGTGCTGCCTAATAGTCTATCTGAAAACTTAGTAGTCTAAAACAATGACAGTCATTCATTTAGCCTATGGATCTGCAGTTTGGTGGGGGTTTGGCTGGGAAGGCTCATCTGCACTCCATGCAGTACAGCAGGGACAGCTCTATTTTTGACTGAACGTTTCATTCAAGATGGCACATTCACATGATTGACAAGTTAGTCCTGACTGTCATCTGGTTGCGCAGTCATGCTGTAGGGAAGGGACTTGGTTTCTTTCCACATGGGGCCTCTTCATAGCCTAGAATCCAATCACAGCATGGCGGCTGTGTTCTAAGAGTGAGCTTCCTAGAGAACCAGACAGAAACTAGATTTTATGATCTAGTCACAGAAAGCAGACAGTGTCAATTCTGCTATAGTCACAGGCCACGTATACTCAAGGGAAAGATATGTGGACCCCTCCTGCCCCAGGGAGGAGTGTCAATATCACAGTGCATTGTGTACAATAGGGATATTGTGACTGCTTTAGAAAATATAATCCCTAATTAAAGAAATGCCAGTTCAGGTACCTCTGAAGTTGCCCAGGGTGACAAGACTGTTCTGGTATGCAGGAGATGTTTTCTGGAAGAAGCGTATTCAAAGGGAGGAGATATTTTTGTGAAAGTCTGGAAAAGATGGTTCTAATTACATGTAAGAGGTGTCACGATTCTTGTCTGGGAAAAAATATAAACAATATAAATGGGACAAAGGGAGGGATGGGGGGGCATTAGCTGGTTGAGGTAATTTAGCAGGAAGAACTGAGGGTCAACAATTAAAAAAAAAAAGGAATCTTCACTTTATCCTATTGATGCCAGTAGAAGGGGATATTCTGAACAAGCATGGACCTTTAGCTATTTGCTAACTGAACCTAATCTTTCTCTCTCTGTGACCAAACATCATGACTGGAGGCTCAGAAAAACTTTACCCAGCCAATTGAAAATAGACAGAAAAATCGTAGGAAAATCTATAGCTGAAGTATGTATCAACATTCTTTGTTAGTAAATATTTATTTAGCTCTCACAGGTGAACTATAAATAACGGCTGTAGTTCTCCTTCAGGGCAGATTAGAGTTCAGCTGAGAAGAGTATCCAACAAATCAAATGCCAGCAGCTTTGCCCTCTCTGCCAGAGAAGAGGCACTCAAAAGGTTTTAAAAATTATCTATTTTAGGATTTTGCATGGAAACCCAGAAAAATCGGTTTGCTAAAATCTATACCAGCTGGCCCAGGTGACTTCTTAGTCCCTCTCCACATCCGTTCTATTCACAATTGAACTGCTATTGATTTGTATGATGAAACAATAGCACACAAGTGATCGAGCTTCCCCCAAATACAGAACCTCTCTCTGTCTAGGGTTTGGGATGGGAAAGAGAGATCATAGACAATACATTTTCTTTCTCAAACTATATTTGTTACTATCACCTTGCTTCCTTCCATCCAAAGGAGACTGTCAAAGCCCAGTTAGGATTGAACAGCAGTTCTTTTCCTTCTGGAATGTTAATCCGGCCAACAGAATCCTCCCAGGCAAAGGAGAGATGATTGTGATTAGTCTTATAGTAGCCTCTGAGAAGTACTCCAACATTCATCTCCCACAATTGTATTGTTTCAGCTGATCCAATATGCTTCAGTGTGCTCGCTTCGGCAGCACATATACCAATATGCTTCAGTGATTTAATGTAATAGTTTAGCCTTCTGTTGAAGATTCGGGTAACTAAATGGTGATGCGTTTGTGACAACTATGCGTACCTTATGTCTGAGCACTGTTGTCAGGAGAGGGGCTCTTTGGGGGTTTGACTGGAATGGAACATGCTAGACCTAAAGAACTGAGGACACAGATAAAAGCAGGATTTTTATCTCTTTCCCTGGACACTTCCACAAATGGGGCCGTGGACTCCTTTACCTAGGAGAGTTGAGGCAGAGCCTCAGGAGTGAGGTCATTGTCAAGACACCATGCCACGTAAGGCTTCTTGCCGTCTACTGGTGAGTATCTGGTAACTTATTGAGACTAGACAACTTCATGTACAGGATTAAAGGTGTTGTCCTGATCACGGCACCTCAGTTTCTATCTTTCTCATGGGGCCTAGAAATCACGTGACCGCTTTTTGCAGCTGGGGTTACTCTCCTTGATGCTAGGCAGAATTTGAAAACAAACTTGTTTTTATTTCATCCCCTTGTAGGGATGACAATCCAGGGCTGAGAATGGACATTTTCTGTGAGTTCCATAGGTTCTTCAACCTATGGCTGGAACTGTTTAAATGCACTTAATACTGTGTTTGGAAGCGTGGTTTTTTTTTTTTTTTTTTTACAGATTTTATTTATTTATTTGACAGAGAGATCACAAGTAGGCAGAGAGAGAGAGAGAGGAAGCAGGCTCCCCGCGGAGCAGAGAGCCCGATGTGGGGCTCGATCCCAGTACCCTGAGATCATGACCTGAGCTGAAGGCAGAGGCTTAACCCACTGAGCCACCCAGGCACCCCTGGAAGCATGTTTTGAAAGGCATTATTCTGAAGCTTGGTGCTGTCTTCCTTCATCAAGTTTAATTCTTTTTATATCCTAAGTTCCATTTCTGGTTTTGAATGACTACCATTGCTTTCAGAAAATTCATTGTAACATGTCTTGAGATACTAATATGACATGTACCTTATAAACAGGTTAGTTTTGCATTGTGTAAGCTCTTCTTTTTGAAGAGATGTTAAATGAACCTGCTACATTTTACTTTAAGGAGTTAAGCTTTGAAGAACCCTTCAAACAGCAAGACTTCTTTAGACAGGTGGTAATTTATTGTTAGGCATTCTGAAATGGTTTGTCTTGCAGAAATAAACATACAATAAAATTACCCAAAAAGCATTCAGGTGAGTGTTTGGATTCAACAAATGACAGGAAAGTTTGGAATTTGAATATTTTGTGAATTGTAGTAACATTAGCAACTGAAGGGCTATGAAGACAAATCAAATGGAAAGCAATTTTGGTTTTAATATGAAAAATGTGCAGTTATGTAGAAGATACTAAAGGTACTAGAAAAAGACTTCAACAAGGAAATAGGAATTATGTTTAAATAACCAAGAAGATCAAGAACACATGGTGATTGACAAGAATTAACAGAGCTATTAATGATGTTTTTGAGGCAAATGCACATGACATATTTTAGTATTTCTCCAATGATTTCAACATAATTTTTTGTTGTTGCCTGCTGGTTGAGGTTTAGCAGATGATATGTAAACAGCCAAAATGCTACACAGTGAGGAAAACTTCTTAGTTGTCAAGCTGCCAATCTTTTTTAATGCCTTGTGTATTCAAATACATATGTATATAAACACCCACACACCTAGAAAATAGATTGACAAGAAAAGTTGTAAATCACACAGCAAATAAATACATACATACATACATACATACATAAAAATGGAATAGTACATTTATCTGTATCAGATAGGACCAGATTTCTTTAAATCGTAATTGCACTTTTATTTGATATTTGTGGGAAAAAAACCCACACATTTTTATATTGGGGAGCCCACACTGGACTTCTCTTCAAAGAGGTATGTAAGTAGTGGAAAATTAAGAAAGATATCAGCACAATGGTCAATATGAGTAAGTGTTTAATGCTGGAGTAGAGATGTCATCAAGACTAATTATCTGAAAAAAAAAATTTTTTTTTTCTTTTTAGCACCTACAGACTATGCCTGTATTGGTCAGTCCTGAAAGTCAAATATATAACCATGTTTCTCAAACTTTGTGGGCATCAGAATCATTGGAGAAGCTCCTTCAAAGTATTATTGCCTGGGTTCTGTCCTCAAAGATTCTTGAGGCTAGTCTTCAGGAAGCAGTATTTTTAACGTCATTCTTTGCCTCACTGCCCAGGTGTGATTCTTATGCACACTGAAATCTAAGAATTATTGGGGCAGATAATATACATACAATATGATAAGAGACCATGGCACTTGCATGGTAAAACATTTATACCTTTAAAAATGTCAGAGCCCGGGATTCCTGGGTGGCTCAGTCAGTTAGGTATCTGACTTCAGCTCAGGTCAAGATTTGAGGGTCCTGAGGTCGATTCCTGTGATGGGGTGTCCGCTTTTCCTTTTGCCTCTGCCCCTCGCCCTGCCCCCCACTCATTCTCTCTCTCATATAAATAAATAAAACATTTTTAAAAAGTGTCAGAGTTCATCTGGAGTCTATGGTCCACATGAAACAGTTTAAAACCCATTTTGCTTCTGGGTTAGTTGTTTCATATTTTACTTTTTGCATAATTATTCTAAGAAATATTCCAACTTGACTTAGATTACACATTTTTAATTTATGAAATAAACAAATTATTAGGATTAGGAATTCTATTAATGCCTTTTTTTTTTTTTTTTTTAACTTTGGAGCCAGAGGGAAAGAGTCATAGCTTTCTGTAATGACAAAAAATTTGCAAGTATACCGGTGTTTAAGTCAAGAGAAATAGTATTGAAAAATGAAAGGCATTATATGTAAATTGCTGTAACTTCTTTGTTGTTTATCAACCCTAAATGTTATCATTCCCTTCCAAGTGACTGTTTGTTTTCAGTTCACTGTGCCCTATTCTTAACTGGTAAGACCTGAAGATACAAAGGACTTCATAGGCCTGCACAAGCTAGGCTGGTGATGGTGGGAGGAAAAAATTTCTGGCTGTGTTTGTGTAGCCCCAAGTGGTAGAAGCATGGGGAGAGATGGTAGAGTTGATGTGGCCAGGCCAGGTCTCAAGGTATACATATGCTGGAGGTTGGAAGGGAAAGATAAATTGACTGTAGGCCTAGGACTAGCCTATCCATGAACAAGGTGTTGGTGAGGGCTATAGAAGGTCTGCCTTGGGAGATGGTCTGGTGTGTTTGAAACTAGTATCAACTTCAGAATCAAGCTCTCATAGTTTGAATCATGGATTTATCATTGACTGGCTTTCTGACCACTGACAATTCACCTGTTCTCTATGCTTTGCACTTTTCTTCATTCTAAAATGTGAATAATAATAGTACCTACCGCAGAGGAGATTTATGTGGATTAAATGAATTGGCAACTGTTTTAATTGGGATAGAGTAAATGCTGGATATTTCAAGATATCTTACATCTATTGAGGAAGCAGAGACTATCTGAGATGGAATCACCACCATTAAACAAAAGATTGTTCCTATGAAAGGTATATCTAACATGATGCATATTGGAATTCTTTTATTCACTGAATCATTTATTTGTTTATTCAGTAGACATTTACTAAGCACTTACTATGTGTTCATTTACTCAGCAACGTGTTAAACACTGGGAATAAAAATGTGAATTAGACTCTTTCACAATAAGGGATTAAGGTACATGCCCTATAGTCATATTATAACTGAATATTTTGTTATCGAGAGGGTGGTCTTTTAGTGAATTAATTAATTTTTGTTTATTAGTTCCAAAGAATATGGCCTTTGGCACTAATTTTATCATATGACTTAGAGGAATGAGAACACAGTGTCTCTATGGGCAAGATCAGGGGGAAATAGATGTGGCTGGGCAGTGCATGTCCTGTGTTTCCCCAAACTCACCAATGAATGACTTTATCTCACTCCTGACTCCTTAGGGAGCAGTCGGTGGGGGGTGGGGGAGAGAACCCTGGTGGGTTACATGGAAGGATACATCTGAAGTGGAAAATGAAGGCCTCACCCTAGCATTATCATTTGCCAGAAATATTCTATCATATATTCTCTTTGTCATACATACTCTTATGAAGTAGGTTTCCTTTTTCCTTTGTCTCTTATCCACATTTTAGATTTTTTTTTTTTTTTTTTTTTTTGGAAAGGGACTTTTGATTCTGGACACAATGGAGTAAACACACTCCACCCTATTTCCTCTATTAGTTATAACTAAAATACCCCAGAATAAAAGACATTAAACTACTGAGTGACAGATGGACAAAAGCAAGCAGAATGGATAAGGATCTCAGGACTGGAGGAATGATCTGGCAAGTGAGTTTCCAGTTTCATTTTTGTTTTCCAAAAGTTCTTTCTCCCTACCAGCACATGGTGGCACAGTCTGCGGAGAGGAGTCCTGTGGATTCTCCCCACCTTACATCAAGGGAGTGGCAACAAAGAGGTGAGATCACTTCATTTCCCTGATAGCATGGCAGCAGAAACACTGTGAGGCCAAGCCTTGCAGAGCTGCCTAGATCAATTACCCCTCAGAATGACAAAAGTGTAGAATAAAGCTAATATCCACATGAATAGTGAAGAGATGGAGTCTCAAACCAGGTATCACTGCAAATTTTTTGAAAACCAAGTTAACACTTAAAGACAGTGCATAGAAAGTGGGCCAGAATGTGTGTTGACTACCTGTTAGAATAAAACAAAACAAAAATCTGTGTTTCATAGAAGATTTAAATAAGATCCAGAGTCTTATAGTATTCAAAATGTCCAAGATACTACTCTAAACTACTCAACATACAAAGAAGTAGGAATATCTGAACAACTACTAAGGGAAAAAGAAAACAACAGACACCAACCACAAGATGATTCAAGTGTTGAGATTATCAGAAAAACTCTGAAGCAGCCATTATAATCATGCTCCAAGAAGTAAGGCAAAACACTCTTGAAAAGAATAGATACATGGAAGCAAAACAATAGAAACTATTAAAAAAAATCAGAGAAAAATTTTAGGACAAAAGAATATAATAATGGAAATTTTAAAAAATCACCAGAGGGCCTTACTAGCAGAATGCGGATGGGAAAGAAGGAATCAGTTAAGTCAGTGAACCTGAAGACAGGGGATAGAAATTATGCATTTTGAGAGAGAGAGACAGAGACAGAGACAGAAATAGAGACTCACATATGAAGAAGCAGAACCTCAGGGACCTTTGAGACAATATCAGCAGGTCTTATTTTCACATTATAGAGGAAGAAGAGAAAGTATGTGAAAAAGCAAACAAAACCCAAAAGTATAGACTTGAACAACACCATTAACTAACTTTATTTAATTGACATTTATATAACACTCCAGGTCACATCAGAATACACATTCTTTTCAAGCATGGATAGAACATTCACCAAGAAAGTCCATATTATGAATCATAAAGCAAACCTCATTAAATTTAAAAGAATTTGGGGGCGCCTGGGTGGCTCAGTGGGTTAAGCCTCTGCCTTCGGCTCAGGTCATGGTCTCAGAGTCCTGGGATTGAGCCCCGCTTTGGGCTCTCTGCTCAGCAGGGAGTCTGCTTCCCTTCCTCTCTCTCTCTCTGCCTGCCTCTCTGCCTACTTGGGATCTTTGTCTGTCAAATAAATAAATAAAATCTTAAAAAAAAAGTTTAAAAGAGTTTAAATTATTGAAAGTATGTTCTCTGATCATAACAAAATCAAACTAGAAAGCAATAACAGAATCATATCTGTAAATCACTTATTTTCTAGACATTAGAAAATTAAACAAAACATTACTAAATAATGTATTAAAGAGGAAATCTCAAGGGAAATTAAAAATCATTCTGGACTGAATAAAATGGAAATAAAACCACCCCAAATTTGTGTGACACAGCTAAAGCAGTGCTTAGGGGGAAAGTTATAGCATTAAAAATTTATATGAGAAAAGAAAGTTCTCAAATCAGTAATTTAATATTTGAGAAAAAACTATGGTCAATTTTTTTTTTCAGATTTCATTTTGTTATTCAAGAGATAGCGAATGAAAGAGAGAGCATTAGAGGGAAGCGATCAGAGGGAGAAGAAGACTTCCTGCCAAGCAGGGAACCGGATGCAGGACTTGATCCTGGAACTGGATCCCGGGACTCCAGGATCGTGACCTGAGCTGAAGGTGGTCGCCCAATGAACTGAGCCACCCAGGTGCCCTTATGGCCAATACTTATTAATGTGAAGTTGACTGATTAATCTTAAGAATAAAAGTGTAGAATAAAGCTAATATCCACATTCAACATTGTAGTTTGCTTTTAGTTACAAAATTTCTAAAATTTCTTTTCCTAAAACATTCACAGCAGAGGTGTTCATTTCACTTGCCTGTTTCACTTCTACATATCACCACAGTCACTGGGATTACCTAAAGAAAAGGAATAAACCCAATGACTATTAGCTCAACATGGTTATGTTTGTTTACCTACAGAAACACAAAAAAGAGCAAAATATACTGAATACAAATAGAAAAGCAAAGTCAATGAAATTGAAAACATAAAAATCAATGTAACCAAAATCTGGTTCTTTTAAAAAACAAACAGCAAAATTGATAAAACTCTAGTGCAATTGACCAAGAAAACAAGGTACGAATGGTCAAAACAAATGATCAGTAATGATCAGGAATAAAAGAAGGAATGTTACTAACAACCCAAAACACATTCAAAGAATAATAAGGAAATATTATGAACTACTTTATGCATGTAATTTACAACTTAGATGAAATAAATTAATTATTTTTAAAACACAAATATCAAAATCAATTAAGAACAGAGATAACTGGAGTCATCTTTTACCTATTGAAAAAAATCTTACTCATTGTTAAACATCTTCAAAAAATATTTTCAAGCCCAGATGGTTTCACTGGTTAACTTTACCAAATATCTAAGGAGGAAGTAACATCAACTTTTCAAATTTCTTATTGAGTTAGAAAAGGACAGAGCATTTCCCAACACATTTCACAGAGCTAGCATTACTTTGACATTAAAACCAGACAAAGACAACATGAGAAATGGAAACTACAGACCAATATTCCTCTTGAACATAGAAAAATCCTCAAAAATATTGGGCAAATCCAGCAATGTATAAAAAGTATAATAAATCACAACCATGTGAAGGTTTTTCTTGGGGAAACTCTCCAAGTAATTAGAAATGACAGATCATTCCACCAGTCCTTGATTCACAGTCTAAAATCAGTTAATGTATATAGCCACATTAACAGACTTAATGACTAAAAGAACAAATGATGGTATCAGTAGATTCAGAAAAAGCATTTGACAAAATTCTACATCCAATATATAATAAAAGCTCTCAGCATACTTGGAAGTAAAGAGAACATGAACAATCAGATAAAGAGCATTTATGAAAAATCTACAGCTAATGTCATACTTAATGGGGAAAGCCTGATTGCTTTCTCCCCAACAGAAACTAGACAAGGATGTTTAGTCTCACCACTTTTATTTAATATTGTACTAGAATTCTAGTAAATGCAATATGTCTAAAAATTGAAATGCAAGTCACTTTCCTTTTCTTCCCAAATGATTGGACAGGAAAAAATAAAAGAGTTTTTACTTGTAGGTGGTATGATTGTCTATGTAGAAAATCTCAAGGAATCTATTTAAAAAACTTGTAGAACTAATAATTGAGTTTAGCAAGGTCATAGGATAAAAGAACAATAAATAAACTTCAATTATGTTTTTATATACTATCAATGAACAGTTGGAAATTGAGATTAAAAAAAAAATTAGTAGTATTTATGGTTGTTCCAAAATGAAACACTTGGAATAAATATAGCAAAATGGGTGTAGGATTTATATGCTGAAAACTATAAAATACTGATGATATTAATGGAGAAATATATGTTCATGAGTGGAAGACTCAACAGTTAAAATGTTAGTTGTCTCCATTATTATTTAGAGACGTAATGCAATCCCAATCAATATCTCAATAGGATTTGTTTTGTAGCTATCAATAAGATGATCATAAAACTAATGTGGAAAGATAGGAACTAAAATAGTTAAAAATTGTTCTTAAAAGAACAGAGTTGAAGAAGCACTCTATTGAATTTTAAGCCATATTATAGAATTGTAGTAGTCAGAGTAATGTGGTAATAGAACACTGAAACAGAAGAGATAATCCAGAAATAGATCCAGCGCTCAGAAGTGGTTGAGTTTCAACAAAGGTGCTATGGCAATTCTATGGATAAAGGGCAGTCTTTTCAACAAAAAAATCTAGAACACTTGGAAATTCACATGCAAAACAATGAACCGTCTTCTATAATTTAATCCAAAAGAACTTAACTCAAAATACATCAGAGATGTAAATGAAAATGTGAAACTATAAACACTTAGAAGAAAACACAGGGAAAAATCTTTTTTTTTAAATTATTTTTAAAATTTTAATTGCAGTGTAGTTAACATACAATGTTATAGTAGTTTCAGGTATATGATATAGTGATACAACACTTCCATATGGTATAGGGGAAAATCTTTCTGACATTCAGTTTCAAAAGAGTTCTTAGATACAATACTAAATGTACAATCCATAACAAGTAACTGATAAATTGGACTTTATAAAAAACGTTTATTCAATGCCTGGCATTATTAAGAAAATAGAAGGATAAGGGGAGAGAGAAAGAGAGAGAATAGACAACCCACAGACTGGGGAAAATTTTTTTTTCAAATCACATATCAAACAAAGGATTGTATCAGAATATGCAGAGAACTCTCCAAATTAAAAGAAAATTAGAAAATAACTCAATTTTTGAAATGGGCAAAAGATTTAAATGGGTACTTAACCAAAAAAGATATACAGATGGCAAATAAGCACATGAAACTATGTTTTCCACCATTAGTCACTAGGGAAATGAAAATTAAAACTGCCATGAAATAGCATTTATACCAATTATCTTGTCTAAAATAAAAACTACTAATGAAACCCAGGACTGATGAGGACGGTGGGCAGCAGGGACTGTCGTACGTTGCTGATAGGAGGGCAAAATGGTCCAGCCGCTCTGGGAAACAGCTTGGCAGTTTCTCAGAGTTAGGCATACACTTACTCTACGACCTAGCAATCCCACCTTTAGGTATATATATTTAAAAAGGGAAAGTTTATGTTCACATGAAAACCTGTGCATAAATGTTTATGGGAGCTTTATTAATGATCACTCAGAACAAGAAGCATGGCAGATATCCTTCAGTGCGTGAATGCAGAAACACACCACGGTAATCCAAGTAGGGAAACATATTTACCAATAGAAAGGATACACACTAGAACTTGGATGACTCTCCTGAGAGTTATGCTGAGTCAAAGAACTCAAAAGTTTACATATTTTTTATGATTTCATTAATATAACATTTTGGAAATGCTCTTTCCCCTTGCAAAAAAAAAAAAAAAAAAAAAAAAGGAATAGAAAACAAATCAGTGTTTTTCTGGGGCTTTGGAGTGAGGAGGGTCAGAACACAAGAGACACTCCAGGGGAGCTCTTTGGGGTGTTAGCACTGCTCTGCATCCTCTCTGAGGTCATGGTTAAAGAATTTATACATATTAAAATATCACAGAACTGTACATAAAAAAAAGTGAGTTTTACTGTTTGAAAATAAAATAGAAATTCATCTGGATCCTTGTCACTGTTTCATGTAATAATTTAGTGTATTCTCAGCTCTATAATCTGTCGTTATTCACTGAATGAAAGGATTTGATATTTTGTTGTCTTACTAATATATTTTAATTTTCAGCTAGGAACTTAATAGATGGCTCAAAAGATAATATGAAAACTAATAGCTTTAAATTCTGATGTTTTGAAGGATTGTAAGCATCCAGAATTCCCTTTTCATATACTAAGTTCTCTAGTTTGCATCTGAATTAAAATGGTAATTTCTATAAAATATTTAATCATTTATCTTCAGTAATGTTTTTTAAAAAAATAGAATAAGATGAAATGTTTGTCTCTTCTCAATGACCATTTCTGCATCTTCCTCAATTTATTCTGACACATAAACTTTTTATTTCTACCAGAGGAGACTGGAGTTGGAAGCTTTATTTAAATTGAGTAATTCAGTGACTGTGTTAATGTTGCTTTGAAAAACAAAAACAAAACAAAACAAAAAACAAAAAACAAAAAACATGTATTTGAATGTTCTGCCCAAAAAAGCAATGCTTCCTGCAAAACTGTTTATTTTTACAAATTTCTAATAAGAGGATTCAAGATCAGTTGGGGGTCATAAACTGTGAAGGACCTAAAATTTTCTTCCACTTGCAAGTTAACAAGATAGCCAGCCATGGTTTTAAAGATGCCCTTTGCCAGAGCCTCCAATCAGCAAAATCACCAGTAAAGAGAGAAATGTATCTCAAAGTAGTCATTATTATTTGGGGGCCCTCAAAGTAGAGAATGGGCTCCAGCCTGGTGTACAGGGTTCCAAGTCGGCCTATTGGTTGTTTCCCATTCAAAGGATATTTGGTTGCAGATTGGCAGATAAAACAGACAAGTGAGGCACATACTGTCTCCAATGTTCAGAGTATCATGAAGTGCAGAGCCTTCTTCCGTAGGGGGAGAGGAGAGGTAAAGAGACAACAATTTTCCTTGACTGCCAGACAGATTAAATGTTGAGAATCTGTTCACTTAATCCTGAGAAAGTTTACTTGGTGACTAAGCTCTTGAATGTCCGTGGTGTTTATCAGCTACCCCTACTGGTGGAGGTATGATAACAGTGCAGTCAGGGACGTTGAGATCGAGGCTTTTGTTTCGCTAACCCACAGGACATCAAGTATAGAGTGAAACCTTTGGACAAATGAGATAGAGGTACTTGTGCTAAATACTGACCCACTCACTCATTGGTGGCAAATAATAGTGGAGTTTAGGTAGCTCTGGTGGATCTCTACATGAATGAGAATTTGTCTTGGTAATCAGGTACCAGCGGCCAGGAATAAGGCACTGGTGACATCCAAGCAGCATTCCTGGTACCATTAATCTATGCAACAGGGTTGGTTCCAGTCACAATGTTTGTGACAGCCAGGGCTAGGAGAGCAACTACTGGATTCACTGATGATGAAGTCATTAGAGAGTGACTCACATGTCTCTCCAGGGTTTCTCTACATGCAGTAAGTAGTTCCTGAATGGGAGAATCCCTTCTGGTGCTTATAACCATTCACAATACAGGCATGTCAAAAATCAACACCAATTACACATTTATCAATGTAAACCACAAATGCAGTACATTGAACTGTCCCAAAGGGCCCCCCCCTACTCAGTTGGTTTAGCTTCCCTTCCTCACTGTAAATGTGGCCTAAACCCCCTGAACTGAATCTGGGCATTTCCTCCCCTCTTGGGATGGGATAGAATGGTGACTTATCCTCCTATATGCAACAGAGCCTTCAAAGTTTGAGTCCTTCCCTCTCCGTAGTTTCTCAGCATTCTTGGGCAGGTGCATACGGCATCTGGTACTCCTTGGAGACTTTGGCTCCACCCCTAACTGTTTTTTTCTTTAAAATAGTTGAGGTTGGCTTGGAGGAGAGAGGATCAGGGGCCTTGCAGGGAGATGGTGACACAGCTTCAGTAAACGGGTCATATTTACTTTCCATTTTGAATGGTGCAGCAGATGCTCATAGCTCAACTAAATGAACCTCCAATGTTTTTGATCCAATCAAAATCCAATCTCAAATAGCAAGGTCATCATAACCAATACCTTCAAAGTCAGTTTTGGAGACCCCTTAACAACTATAGCCACATTGATTTCTATTTGGAATCTCAGGATTTATGCCTTCTCTCTGCCTTGGTCTTTACTCTTACGAGGCAATTTTTATAATGGAACACACATTATTCTGGAGTACTCCACTGCCACATCACCAAGATAACAGCTCTTAAATACTCATGTAATTTCAACATAGGACTAGGGTTGTTTTCCAAGGCAGCAGCGATGACAGCAAACATTTATCCAGATCTAAGACTGCCATGCTAGACTGTGGGAGGGGCTGAGCTATACACTGCCCAGCTGTTGCCATTCTTTCTTAAGCATTGTGTGTTTCCCTGTCTCAGTTCCCAAACTGAACCAGTCAAGGTCCCAACAATTTGCCTGCTTTCTCTCTACAGTGGTTGCAATTTTCCCTCTTTTCATGTTCAGTATAGGTGTGCTCCCCTGAAACCTGTCTCACAGGGGACACAATATTACACTTACCAGAATGGATCTTACTACCAGTTGCTACAGCAGCGTAGACCTGAGGTTGACTTTGAGACTGACCAGGAGGTCTCCCTCCTCCACCATGGGCAGCTGTCTTTGAACCTACATTCTTGTCTTCTATCTGCAATCTCTCCAATTTATCTTCATTAACAGGACATAAAATGGAGGACCATTTAATGCCTAGTTGACTGTACAATTTGGTTAGATATTTCATAGTGATCAGTTAGAAATTTTCCATTTCAACTACCTTCCCCTATGATTTAATATGGAGATAATTGTCCCTGTTCCCCTGTTAAATCACCCCAACTTCTGTTTAAAGCGACCAGTGGAAGGAAGGAAATCTTAAGCTTCAGTTTCCAGGAGGAAGAAATCACTTTTGCCTAAAATAATTTAATCAAAAAGGAGACATGTATTTCTGGAAAAAAAAATAAAAAGAGGTAGGAAGGAGAAGGCACTGAAGCTTGAGAGGTGCTTAATAGTCTCTAATTGTTGCTGAAATATTTGGGTAGGTTCTGATTAAATTTGCACAGGCGTAAGTATCAATGGAAGAAAACAGGATACGAGACATTGGACAAGTTATGAAGAAAGGGTACTTTGTTGTTTCTATGCACTTTCTCAGTGTGCACATGTGAAATACTTAGTGGAGTTAGTTTCAGCAAGCTGATGTGGAATAGCACCTGCCAGTTGAGAGTCCAGGCTTGGGAATTCGGCACACCCACCTTCTCATATAATTTTAAACAAATTTGTTAACCTTTTGCACCTAAATTTTAAAAAAACTTTTGTGCCGTGACAATAATATATAATTTATATTGTTGTTGCGAAGATTAAAAGGTGAGATAAGGGGCGCCTGGATGGTTCAGTCAGTTAAGTGTCTGCCCTCAGCTCAGGTCATGATCCCAGGGTCCTAGGATTGGGCTCCCTGCTCAGTGGGAAGCCTGTTTCTCCCTCTGCTGCTCCCCCTGCTTATGCTTTCACTCTCTCTCTCTCTCTGTGTCAAATAGATAGATAAAATCTTTAAAAATAAATAAATAAAAGATGAAATAATATATGTAAAATGATCAGTGTAGTGCTTAGCACATAGAATCCTGAATAAACACCCAGCTATTATTAGTAATACATAAAGACCATACCAGTCTTTCTTGGGTATTGCTAGAACAGACAAATGCAGGACAAGATGACTAGTGTGAAGAATTGGTAGCTTTCTATATACCAAAAATTCAGGAGCCAATAATGCTCCTCTAAACAATTCTTTTTTTTTTTTTTAAAAGATTTATTTATTTATTTATTTGACAGAGAGAGAGACCACAAGTAGGCAGAGAGGCAGGCAGAGAGAGAAAGGAGGAAGCAGGCTCCCTGCTGAGCAGAGAGCCCGATGCGGGACTCGATCCCAGGACCCTGAGATCATGACCTGAGCCGAAGGCAGCGGCTTAACCCACTGAGCCACCCAGGCGCCCTCCTCTAAACAATTCTTAATGGATAAGACTGATTCCTGGAATTCCATGAATAGAATTTTATCACACTGAATTAAGATCTCTCAAACGTATATAAAATAGTTGGCAGATGGTAGATGCCCCTTTTCTTCATTGTAGTTTTAAGAAACCTGATTCAATTTGACCCTTTCCTGAGAATGAAAGGGAAAAGAGGAGAGGTAGCAAACAGTAGGGAGTTTAACCATGAAAAAGGGTTGCTCTTTTTCTGATAAGATAGTGGAGAAAAAGGAGGTGCAGTTTATTTGAAGACAAATTTTACCCTTCATAATTTAGTCAAAGTTCAACCCAATTTCAAAAGAATTGATATACACACTTATGCCATTTAGCCAAAGGATTCAAGAGCTAATAAAATTTCACCATTGTTCAATTAGTGCTTAAATCTTTTAACTTCATGTAACTAAATAGAAGTTATGAGTGAAATTCTGAACTTTCCATATTTTTCAAGTAATATCAGTTAATTACATCCTTGGTAACAATATATATTGCTCTGATTTTCCTTCATGCATGCAAATCAGGCATGGAATTGTATTGTCTTTCTCGGCCCATCTTGGATGACACACTGGACAATTTCTAAGTTTCCTTTCTTGCATTACGTTATCTCTCTGCCTTGGTTTGAGTGTAGACTACTTACAAATGAATGAGATTCTTGGTATTACAAAACCAACAAGAAATCATAATTTTTTCATAATAGCCATTTGTAAGTTATAAATCTTCTAAGACTCTTAGGAGCTGTATATAAAATTTCTCACTTGTTGTGGAAAAAATCTCACCGTACACATCTTTCATCAGCTTGCATGCTTCCTGAGTATGAGAAGAGTACTATGGCAAGGCAACCTCTTCTGTTTTTGAGCAGCTCTAATGAGAAGCTCTTTTCGATATTGTACTTGAATCTGCTTTTTGGAGCAGGAGAGAATAAGCCTTTCACTCTGCTACATGCTGGCCCTTTGAGTAAGTTTATGTTGCCCTCCACTGGCCTTCAATACATACAGATACACACACATGGCCTCAAACTATCAGTTTGACTATGTGCTCATATGATTTCCAGGATCTTGGCCTTTCATGGATTGATTTCTTTTTTTTTCCCCCAAAAGATAATTTACCTAGGGTGACCACATGCCTGGATTTCCACGGATACTAGAGTTGTCCAGGTGTAAATAATAACAGTGCTCTCTTTTACTCTTACAATGTTCTCGTTTCAATGATAAATTGTAATGTCTCTGTTTTACAAATAAAGATGAATTGCAAAACAGCCCTCACACAAGGCCTACCACATTGGTGTTCTGGAAAATTCATTAGTGCAGTATCAGTAGCAGATGTGTGGGCTGTGCCCCTTCCACATCCCGTTGTTTTTTGGGTGGTGCACAAAAATCTATCCGAGTTCTTCATCAGACTCCATGAAAGGGACCATGGTCCCTATGGTTGTGGATTTCTAAGCTGCATGATCAGATCTATATGATCAGAAGCTGACATACCAAAGCTATATGACATGGCAGCACGTGGTTCTACAGCCATGTTCTACCACTTCTGTGAGTTATAGGTTGGATATACTTTAGCCCTTCCCCCAACTTGTTCAGGTCCTAGGGTCCTGGCATTGCAGTTGATCAAGATTAACTGCCTTAATCATTGGGTTATAGCCAGTTTCCATGGAGCTTTGCAAGAGGTCAGCACTTTTTATGAGGCTAGCTTTTTTTTCAGATCAGTCAAATTTACCTTTTACTCAGCTCTTCCATCTTTCTCCAAATGAAGAAATGGCCTTTAGGCAGTATAATCTACCATTTTAACCTGTAGGAGTCGTGTGGCTAGTGACAGCATTACTGTGGTTGACACAATAGGAATGAATGAATAACTACTGCCAAGAGCACTTCATGTTTATCTAAGGCAGAATGGAAAGGGCTATTAATCTGAATAGTCCTGGAGGTATCTAGCTGGAAAATGTAATAGGACAACTATCTGTACGTCACTGGAGTTACTGAGGACAGGCTAACCATGACTAACAGCGTTGTTTCCTAGTCATAGAAAGAGACGTCTTTCTATGGGGTCCTCTGGCAGGGATCCTCTGTCATTACAGTGATATTGTATTGTAGTTCTTGATCACAGCAGGGAGGGACTGACACATCCATAATCATGCATTTAATCTTGCATAGTCAAGGACTCTGTCTACTGCCCCGGGGGTGGTGGTGGAAAGGGCAACCCCTGCCTTGTGAATATTTCCCAATGAACACTTCCCCAACAATCTTATGCCACTGCTGCTTTGGCCATTTTCCCTTGTGTGCTAGACAGTTATCCTAATCATATCTTATTCCACAGGTATGGGGGTGAAGAGCAGGTGAGGTGGAAGAGACATTTTCTTATTGTTCTTTTTAGAGTACTTCTTTTATACCTGTCATTTCTTACCTAGTTATGTGGCACGGTGGGAAATTTCTCCTGATGTTAGATCTGGTTTAGGCCCTTTCACTGACTTGCCATCTTAGGTTGGACAAATCATACAAACGTTCTTTATCTATAATATTGGAAATGTGGTACAAATACCCCCAGGATTATAATTTCTTGAGATTGGAAACATGTCTTTTGATTATTGCCCTACTCCTGACCCAGAGAACATAATATGTAAGTGTGCTCTATAAATATCTAGTAGATGAATAAACAAACAATGGGTATCTTTTACCTTTCTTCTTGTTGGTGTTTGTGTGCTGTTCCAACCTATTGAAATAATTCTGAATTTGATTCTGTCTTTCATCATAAAAACTAACATTTCCAAGGTGCCTGGGTAGCTTCGTGGGTTAAGTGTTTGCCTTTGGCTCAGGTCATGATTTTGGGGTCTTAGGATTGAGCACCTCCCCCCAACACACTGCCCCTTTGTCCCCTGCTCAGTGGAGAATCTGTTTCTCCCTCTCCCCCTCTCCCTGCTTGTGCTCTCTCTTAAATCAATCAATCAATCAATCTTACAAAAACTAACTTTCCCCACTTGGTATCACCTATAAAATGGATATATCTTCTACATAATCACCTTAGTCACTGATGCAAAGATTGAATAGGATGTCGTTACATGCATTTTTCTTTGTGCCATAGGATACACAGGAAGGAGTTTGGCTCCTCCACTTTCTCTAAAATCTTCCTATGTATTAAAAGCACCTGTGAAAAAATAAAGAGACAGTTCAATGTTTTGGACTGACTGAACTACAAAATCACCAAGAACTGACTGCTAAGATTGCTGTTCATATGGAAATTTATTGAAAATTCATTTGGTTCCTACATTTAACTGTCTTGGCCAATTCTGTTTCTTAAGGAGGGAGGATGGTGAGGAGGACTTTTACTCTCTGGTCTTCTGTTATCTTGATCCCAAAGACATACAAGACCATTCTTAAATCAAGAAGAAAAAAAGAACATTAACCTTTTATTGGTCTAACTTTGTCTTCCAATATATAAAATGATAGCGGACTGCTAGTGACTATGAAACTAGAAAGATCTAGATGAGAAGTACTGATCAACATTGAAGGGATAAAATACTTAGATAAGTTTAAAAAATTTATTTATGTTTAAAGGATGAATTTAATAGGTCTTGAAAGTTGTAAAGAGGTGGCAGTGCTTGAATCCTGCATAGTTGTCCCATTAAAAAGGTAACCAATATCTTTCATTACCAGAGCTTAAGAAAACACTTTCATTCACAGTGAGTGTGAGAGTTGCATAAACAGTACTAGAAGCAAAGAGGAGATTTCTCTGGTGCCCCTGATTAATGCCAAATCACCAAATTTTAGGATTGAGAGGGACTTTTAGAGACATCAGGCTAGGCAGGGGATAGCATAAAGATTGTGACCTTTCCAAATCACAGTTAACCTTCTACATTTAAAGTTATTTAAATTTTTATGCTGTTAGTCTTATAGTTATAAAATAATTGGGTATTTCTAAAATTTTAGAATAGGAAAGGGGCTCAAACTATCTCCTACTTAACTCACTGTCTTGTGCAACTAGAAGATGGTCCAGAAATTAAAGGTAAACTAGGGCTGCAAAAGAACAATTGTTTTATTTCTTCCTGTTAAAAAGTGTCCAGGTGACTGGACTTGGTGCCTAAGTGGTTAGACTCTCATACTTGAAACTGCATATTTTTTGCAAATGACTTAGCCTTTTGAATCTGTCTTTTCTCAGTAAGGCTAAACATGGCTTGTAGAAAATCAAATGAGAACTAACAACAAAACAATAATGATGTCACAGTGACAATAATATCTAATACTTAATTTAGCTCTTCTGTGTAGGTACCATGCTAAGTGTCTTAAATATGTTTGAAAATTTAATTTTTGCATAATCATTCATACAAGATGGGTGTTATTTTCATATGTATGAAATCATTTTTAAAAAAGAGCTATAATGATGTGAGCCATTATTATTACTAGCGTCATATTTCATCTGAGTAAAAAGACTGGGTTTTTAATGTTAGGCGTTCCCTCAGCTGCCATGTATTTGCGACTTAACCAGGGTTCATTTGGCAAACAAATATGCCCATTAAGAGCTATATAAGAAAACATGGAAGCATGGCATCTTAGAATAAAGCTGGTATAAAATAAAATTTATTTATATATCTTTTTATTCATGAATAAAGCAGAGGATTTAGTGGTCACCAAGTATCTATATGATTTCCTATTTTTCTAACAGTCTAGCAATTAGGATAGGAATCTGTAATTAATTCGAGCCAATGAAATGAGGGCAGAATTAAGTGTATCACTTCTGGGGAAAACAGTTAAGAGTTGTTATGTCTCCTGCATTTTCCTTTTCTCCACTGTCTTAATCCCAGATGACACATATTATAGAAGGCATAACAATAAAATAGAGGAGGGTACCACTACTTACCTTGGTTTGAGTTGGGTTAGGTCCCTGAGATTATAGCATAGCCTGGACTATTCTGACTGATGTAATTCTGCTGTGTCTTACAGCTGTATCCTCCCAAGGTTCTAGGATAATGTGATAAATTAAAGAACTGGTTGGTAAGTATTTGTGCAAATAATATGGTCCGAGCTCATAACTTTACACAGGAGGTGTCTGAGGTATTGCCAGGTTAGATTTAATTGCCTAAAGTACTAAAGATCAAGTTCTTTCCAGTCCCTTTATATAACTGCACTAATAGAAAATGAGAGCATTTGTGTGGCACTCTTGGATAAGTCTTCATGTTTGGTGGCGACACATTCAAGAGTACAGCTCCTTTCAGGCATGTTAGGGCCTAAAGGATCAATTTCTTCACCCATATATGCCACCTTGTTTGGAAGAATCTAGCCCAATCCCCACAGTTTATTAGCAATAGTTTCAAGATTAGAATCCAGGTGGCCCGGGATGCTACTTTACTATACGTTTTAAAAAATTCAATTGAGATGATTCGATTCCAAAGAGTGTTTTGCTTCTGGTTTATCTACACTGATTGAATTGGGTACATCTTAAGTCCTCTGTCTCTTCATATGTTAAATAAGGGGTTAATCTCTAAGGTTCCTCTAGCTCAAAAATTTTATAATTCTTTCAGAATAAGGAAATATGCTGTATGCTATGTGGACCTGACAAAAATTGAAATTGTTATTTTATGATAATACAGTAAGTCTGACAAGACAGAAAGCCAAACAAGATGATGTTGTCCCTGAAGTGAATTCTACTCAGTTTGGCCTTTTATATTTAATCATATACATTGAGTGATTAGGTAACCATGCCCCTATGTGAGAAGTCAGCAATCTGCCGTCCAGTTGTAGATTCTGAATGGAATGACCCACATTTCGCAAGGATCACCACACTTGATGCTTATATATGTGAAGACCATATGTATATTAAACTTATATATACATTAGTCACCAAGTTCTGGGAAAACTGGTTTCAGATACTTACAAAGGAAAATTATGTAAAACAGTTAGTTTAATATTGTTTAAAAAGTTAATACAACATTTTAGGGCTTGGCAAAATTTCTTTCCATAAATATATTTTTTACCTTACCATCAAAACTTAATTCCTAGTAACCACTTCTAAACTAGCAAAATATTTAAATAATTAAACACATTACTATTTTAAGTGTTCATCTAGGATTTTTGCTGCCCAAGAAGAGTTTTTCTGGGGGGAGGAATAAACTTATTTTCCCACGACCATCTTAGCTTCATGGGCTATTGCCCAGAAATTAGACTGGGAAAGAAAAAACCAAAACCAAAACCAAAAAACCAAACAGATTAACAAGAGAAAAGCAAGCAGAAGTTTAGTAACACATGCATCATGAATACACGTGGAAGCACTCTGTGATCAGTAACTTAAAGTGCTGGTCACAACTCTGGCTGATGTAGCATTTTAATGAAGAGTGGTAATTTTGTAGAGCAGTGAGAAGACAAGGAAAAGGACTTAGAACTTTCAGGCTCAGTGAATTTGAGGAAGAAAATATATGGGGAAACTAATGGTAAATAAAGGCTGGTTTTAGCAAAGTTTGTTATGTAGATTCATTTGGGCTAATCAGGGTGAAGAGTTCTCTCCACTGATTAACTTCTCTCCTCTTGCAAGAGAAGGCGAGGAAGAATATTTTTCCAAATTTATGTCCCACTTTCAGGCAGCGAGCTTTTCTTGTAGCTATTTTTTCCTCAAAAAATTTCAGCTCAAGATAAGCAATATGCCAAAGTAGCATATTTTGGGGGTGGCATATTCTGCTACCCTGTGCTGATTTTTAGGGAGGCTAGAGATTTCACCCAGGTTAAAAACCTACTGATACCGCTTTTGTTCTTTTTTCAGATGCAGTCGTTGACTCCATCACACTTGTTCCATATGGTCAGTAGACCAGGAGAGTATCCCCTGTTCATAGCACTTAATGAAAATACTTATTTTGCTTTAAAGGATATTGAAGATGGCTAATGTTTCTCTTCATAAACTAAAAGGCATAGCCTCAGCTGATGTGTGAGCTTTAATTGAGACACATGAGTTTCACATGGTATTTTCTGTCCTGACAAGGATGTAACACATGTCACTCTGAATGGTCATCCTCTTCCTCTGGCAGCTTCCTTCTCTCTGTTCAGTGACATAAGCGGCTCTCACAGATGGAACCGTGCTGGTGCGCTGAGAGTTAATCCAATTAAAACAGCATTACTAAATAATAGAAAAACGTTTGCTGCATATGGAGGGAAAATGACATTTGAGAACTCGTTTATTAGATTGATGAACTGAGACATCTAACGCAGTGTTTTCCTGACATGCTTGGCTGGTGGGGAGGCCTCCATTTCAGAACCAGTTGACAGACTACGTCCTGCCTCATTAAGGCAGCTTTAACGCAGACTACATCTGGAGAGTCTTGTATTTTTTGTGTTTTAAGTTCAGTGTGAAGAATATAACGTGTTTGTGAGATTTCTTCTGGATATTCTTTCTGAATATGCAAATAAATGTGGGCACGAGCGAAAGCTTCTCATCTGGGCTCCTATGGCTAAGGCAAACTTTACAGAAGTGTATTCCTGTGGCGTGGTTACTTCATCTTTTATTTTTTTTTAGTATGAGGTTGATCCCTACGCCCCCCTTACACTGGAGTCACATTGACTTTTCCCCTCACTGCCTGATGAGTGCCTATTCGTTCATGATGGAGCTGAAGCATCTTCTCCCCTGTGAAGGCAGTTCCTAGCATGACAGCCATGGCAGCACCCAGAGTGCCACCTAGGTGCCATGACTCATGGTTTATTGCCTATAATGTTATTTAGTCTCTCACCTGTTTTTATTGTTTCTCCATTGGTCTTCTTTTAACTTTATCTTTTCCTTCACTTGTATCACCCCAGCCCTTCAGCTAAGTCCATGCATCCTTTCTGCCTGAAGATTTAACTGGACCCTACCCAAGACATTGCTGACAAACTGACCCATCTCTGGGCTCCACTGAGGACCTCTGCTTTGACATTCTGATTCTCCAGGACTAGGTTTCTGGTTCAGTTTCTGATAGATGATACCTGTTCCTTTCAGTTTCCTTGCCTGCGGAGGTCACCCATGGCAGGCATCTGCCTGCCTGACCTGCTGGTGTTTGAACACACACGCATGGGCTCTTCTTGGCCCCTCAGACCGTGTGCTCTGGTATTGCAGACTGTGGAGATGTCATAGCCTCAAAGACTTGTTTATATACAACTGCCTTTGAAAAGAGAAGTGGCTGGAGACTGTTCTTTCCTTCAGGTTATTCTTGGACCCTAAAGTATGTTTTTTTAAGTGAAAGCAATTCTAGTGTGCTAGCCAGAGAACATTGAGTTAGAGAGGCAGCATGAGGTAAATGGAAAGGTGCACGTGAGGAAGTTCAGGGCCCAAGGTGGCTTGGGGGTAAATTCTGCCCAGTGGGTGCACTTGAGAAAATGATGGAGAATCAGTCTAATTGCACTTTTATTTTGAGATGTAGAAATTCTGAGAGTGTCTCACTATTCAGGATGTCCTCTACCAGAAGCTGAACATGTTTTCTGGGTTTCTATGGGCTTCCTGGAAGTCCTAGACATCTGAATCTCAGAATGGTTATTAGGTTGGTGGGATAAATTTCTTGTAGCTTAATATTTTTATATCCTGGAATAAACCTCCATTACTGAAGGCAAACCATGAGCATTTCTGCCTTGGATTTTGTAGGAGGAAAAGTGCATACTTATTGGAAACTTACGACCTTCTCTTGGCAGTAAAGTACTCACAGTTGCCTAGAGCATGCTGCCTCTTGTCAAGCCCTATGAATTTTGGGCTGCACAGTGATCTAGACATGTGTAGGGTCCAAGTTCCATCCTTTGTCTTCCGCCTTGCTGCTCTAAGGGAAGACAGATTATAGCTCCCTGTGGGTCTGAGATAGTGTTTCAAGCCTGCACCTCATGAAACACAGATAATATATCGATTTTTAAGTAAATATTCTTCGATCCAAAGTCAATGAGGCTGCTGTTGTCCAAGATATGTTCTTGAACAAAAGTGAGTTTTCATCCCATAAATATGTGCATATATGCAGTCTGTGTGTAATTCTATATTTATATTCTAAGTATAATCTGTATTTTGTACAATATGAAATATAATATTTATAGAAAATAGTATTTATATGATAAATTCTATGCGCACACACATCTCCAATATTTTAGTTCTCATATACTGGCTATCGTAAACTTACAGTCAAACTCAGCCTCTTTATCAGAGTTTTTAGCAAAGGAGAATCAAATTTCTTGTTATTCAAAGCTTGTCTCAGGAAGCCTTTTCACCCGTGATATATGCAGACACAGTGTTGCTAAGTATAGAGGACAGTCCTTGTCCATCCAAACGATTTGTTGTGTTTTTTGGTGTCATGGTACCTCAGCTAAGCACTACTCAAGCATTGCAAATGTAGCTACAGTTGTCAAGTGGTTTCATTATGACGGTAGTTTTAATAATACTCTAAGGGGTACATTGAAAAAAACAAATATGCTTCTATATAAAATTTCAGCTGAGGGGTAATACTGGATGTAATTTTGCTTCTGAAGTGTGAAATGCCCTTCTTTTGAAGTAGGGAAATTTGCTCTTAAGGAAGTTATATACCACAGTTTCTTCACAGCTGCCTTCAGGTTTTATTGTGTAATAGCTCCATGTCTCATGTCCCTGACATGGAGTTTCTACTTCAGAAAAACAAATGTGTGGTTTTATACATCTCAGCTAACTGGTCCCTGGCTTGCCCTGTTTTATTACCGTTGGCTGGAGTGCTCAAACTTCTTCTTGCCTCCTGATCTTCCTTAAGAATTTGTCTCAAAACTCACTCCTTCTTGTTCCCTTTCTGGATTAAAGCCATGCATATATGATTACTCCAGTCATCCCAGAACACTCCTGACACGTGTGGGAATGAATGCTAACTACAAGTCTTATGATTGCTTCAGTTTCCATCATTTGGGTATGACTCTGAGTCATTTCAGTAATTTGAGGTTTATAAGAAGGGTGGGGATGATGAAGTGCTAATGGCTTAGGTCAGTGAAGAAGTTTTAGGAGATTGAGGGTTGGGCACTTTGGGAACATCAGGAAAAAGTATCCTTGAAATTCCCCTTGCTGGTTCCTGGCAGAAGTGGCAGTGATACTCTCGTCTCCTCAAGAGTCTTAGCAAGACATGATCATCAGTATGGGAGCCATGAGGAAAGGACAGGAGTAGATGATCCATCAACACACATGAGAGTCCTTCACAGAGAACTTCATCTCTGAATTGAAACAGGTGCTAGCAAAATATGGATGATTTACTTGAAAGTGAGGGTCACCGTGGTCCTAGCAGGTGATCTACCTCCTCTCATTACATCAAAGGTAGCACACAGAAATGGAGTGTACTTCAGGAGAACCACCTGGACCCTCTCTTTGCCAATTCTATTGTCTCTCCTCTTAATGATGTTGTGACCTTCTGTGTTGGTGTAGAACTCCTCTTTGTCATGCTATTGTTCTAGATTCATAAGTGAGTAGTAGTTGCTCTCAGTGTGTCCTACCTTATCTAAAATAATTACTGTTGTCAAGCATGGAGAAGGTTCTTTCCTTCTACTTTAGGGCATTAAAACTCTTGGCTTAGCCTTCCTTTGTAATCTGAATATGCTTGGCTAAATATGCTAGTGAAATTTAGAAAGATTGTCTCTTTTTCCAGGACAGTTTTCAAGCCTATCTATTATCTTGCTTCTAAAAAAGTCAAATATTTGCCCTTTCTTTGCATGAGGCAATAATACTCAAGATTCCACACTGGAAGTTGGAAGGTTATTAGGAATTCTGAATTAAGAGGACAATTAAATACATATGTATGCTATTTGTATATATCATTACAATCTTAATATCATCGTATCACAATCTGATTTATTTGTTTCTAATACTTGGCTATTTTCGAAGACTTTATTAGTCATCATATGAATTTATATACATAAGAACGTTGTCAGATTCATTCACTTAACTGTTATTTGTTGAGCATGGATTAAATTCCAGGCACTATTCTAGGCATTTGGGAGGCATCTTTAAATGATTACAAAGGTCTATACCTTATAGGACTAACACTCTAGGGCAGGAAGAACTAAAATAAGAACACAAAAAATGTAAAAATTATATTGTATGTTATGCAGTATTTCGTGCTATGGGTACAAAAATGGAAGAAAATAAGTATAATCATGAATGTGGATTAAAAGGAAGACATGGCTCAGAAAGCAGCATTTGAGCAAAGCCATCAGGCAGTGAAGGAGATGGCCATATATATGAATCTGAAGGAAGAGTGTTCCAAGCTAAGAAGACCACCAACAAGAAGGCCCTGCTGGGTGTGTGTGCCCGATGTGCTCCAGGAACAAAAAGCAGTAGTATACCAGGTGGGGTCAGGGAGTAAGGAGGAGAAGAATACATTTTCTTTCTTTCTTTTTTCTTCTTCTAAGATTTTATTTATTTCTTTGATAGACAGAGTTCCCAAGTAGGCAGAGAGGCTGGCAGAGAGAAAGGAAGGGAAGCAGGCTCCCCGCTGAGTAGAGACCCCGATGCGGGGCTCTATCCCAGGATCCTGAGATCATGACCTGAGCCGAAGGCAGAGGTTTTAACTCACTGAGCCACCCAGGCGCCCCAAGAATGTATTTTCTTGACAACAATGTTCAAGTTCACAAATAAAGAAATGCTTAAATATTAAAAACAGTCTTTAAATTGATAAAATAAAATTTTAAAACAAATACATCAACGAAAAAGTATTTTTTGCAAAATAAAAAGGATTTTATCAGCTTGTTTTTAATTTAATGTTAATAGACTTCTAAAAAAATTTCACATCTTAAAAGGTCTGAATCAAGTTTCTCTCACCATTTTGTCTCTCTGTGCACTCCAACATGTACATTGTTGACATAAAAGCAGAAACACCTGTGTATTTTTACAAATGTGTGTTCCTCCTGACATGTGGATCAGCCCCTCGAGAGCATGCCACTTGTCTAAAGATACTAGCTTCTTGCATAGTGGCTGAGGCTATCTAATTATCTAATTTGTGTGAATGTAGACAGCTAAACTGAATAAAATTCACTACAGGGATTAAATTACCTAGTGTGCTGTCTGCAATGATTAGATCCACTCTATAATTACAAAATAGTTGCTTCATTTGGGGTTCCTTCAACACCGTGTTGGCACCATACACAGCATAGTGAATTCTCCTGCTAATAAAAAATTGTAAGTGTTAGAGCTGAAAGGATTACTACAGATTATCAAAATCTCTTCATTTTGTAGGGGAAGAAATGCAGGCTCACACACAATTCCATCTGTGTAATTAATTAAAACTCAAAACAACTAGAATCTGAAATATTTTAATCAATTGTCCAATCAGTGTATCGGAAAATGTGCCAAAGCCCAAAACTTTGGGTGTTGGGCTACCTGAGTTAGGCTATTGTGAATGCTTTGACATTTCCCATGGGAGGAAAAATGGGGAGCCACTGCAGACCTTGAGCAGAGGATTAAAACTATGTTAATTATATTTTAAAGATTACTGAGGATTGAACGGACCAAAGGTGGTTAAAGGTAAAAGCAGGAGATTATGATGTTAGAGAGCTGTTGTAGGACTCCGGGGGAGAGAGAATATAGCTCCATTCAGGGTTTTAACCATGGGGGCACTGGGCAGAAGAATAGATTTTGGAAAAATTTTGGAGGTGGAACCAAGAAGACTTTTGAGAAGATTGAATATCGAATATGTCAAGGATAATGTCTTCAGTTGGGTTGCCTTTATGAAATATTACAGACTGGTGGTTTCAACAACAGAGATCTATTTTCTCACAGTTCTGGAGCTAGAAGTCTGCTATCAGCTTGCCGGCATGGTCGGCTGTGGCTTGCAGACAGCTGTCTTCTTGCTGTGTCCTCACGTGGTGGGAAGAGAGAACAAGCAAGCCCTTTGTTGTCTTTTCTCAAAAAGGCACTAATCCCACCATGAGGGTGCAGTCCTCATGACCTCATCTAAACCTAGTCACCTCCCAAAAGCTTGAGCTCCCAAATGCTATCACACTGAGGGTTAGGACATAAACATACAAATTTCTGAAAGAAACAATTCAATCCATAGCAGGCAACACCAGAATTTGTGTCCTGAAAACCAAGAGAATGGAAATATATCCTAACAGGAAGGCTGTAGGGGAATATGTTTTTTTTTTTTTTTAAAGATTTTATTTATTTATTTGACAGAGAGAGATCACAAGCAGGCAGAGAGGCAGGCAGAGAGAGAGGAGGAAGCAGGCTCCCTGCTGAACAGAGAGCCCGATGCGGGCCTCGATCTCAGGACCCTGAGATCATGACCTGAGCCGAAGGCAGCGGCTTAACCCACTGAGCCACCCAGGCGCCCTGTGGGGAGAGATTAAGAGTTCAGTTGTGGACCTGTTGAATTTGAGATGTTTTTAAGACCTCCAAGGAGAAAATTCTGTAGGGAATTGTATAGATGAGTCTGGAATATGGAAAAAAGTTTTGGATAAAGGTGTAAATATGGGAGATGCTGACATAGAAATGGCATTTAAAACTATTACTATCAGATCACTTAGAGACGGTGTTAGTTTGTCAGGGCTGCAAGCACAAAATATCACAAACGGGTGCCTCACACAACAGAAATTTATTGTTTCACAATTCTGGAGGCTGGAAATCCGAAGATCAGGTGTCAGCCACGTTGGTTTCTCTGAGGCTTGTAAAGCAGAATATATCCCCTGCCTTCCAGCTTCTGGTGTCTGCTGGCAATCATCAGTGTTCCTCGGCTTATGGTGCATCATCCTGATTGCCGACTTCATGCTCATGTTATGTTCTCCCTGTGTATGTATGCGTCTGTGTCCAAATTTCTCTTTTGTATAAGGAATCAGCCATATTGGATTATGGCCCCACCCTCTTCCAGCATGACCTCATCTTCCCTAATTACATCTACAACAACCCTATTTCCAAATAATGTTACATTCTGAGGTACTGGGGATTAGAACTTGAACATGGATTTGGGGGGACATAATGCAACCCATAGCAGGAATGAAATATGTATTTTTTAAAAAAGAAAAGAGGCTCCAGATATAGGAAAGGAAATTGAAAATGAACAATCAGTGAGGTAAGGAAAAAAACTAAGAGAGTTTTTTGCATGCTCTTACATGCATCTATTGTGATTAATTGGTCAACATCAATTTATACCTACCTGACTGAGCTCCAGAAATACCAGGACCAATTCTTTTGCCACTGTTTTATAACCATTGTATTTTTTATAACCATAATGGATACTTAGTGTTATAACGTTTATTGAGAAAGTAATCAACCAATGGGTTTTCTATCCCTACAACTAAGAGTTTGACCCTCAAGATGCTTCATTGTTCTGGGATGTCTAGTTTTATTTCACCCATAGAGGGGTAAACTCTGAGTACAGAGATTGTGCCTTCTGCTCCCATTTCTCACAGTGTCTAGCTCATACCAGGCACATAGTAGACATGTAATAGACACCTATTAATTGATTTCTAGTATGCACATTTATGCTTGCTAATACACTAGTTCACAAGTTCTTTTAATATTGTTGATAAGTATATTATTTCTCTCATAAAAGAGATTACTCATAATTTGGAAGACAGGCTAAAAACATCAATTATAATTCTAATATCACAAAACAAATTCTTCTAGAATTTTAATCTTTTTTTTTCCAGTTAAGTGTTTTTATCCTTGATTTTGTACATAGCTTCCATTGTCTTTTTTCCATCTGCATATGTCTTGTCTTCTTTAATAGATTCAGCAGCTCTCTCCCTCCCCCTCCCTCTGTTTCCAACTCACATACTTTGGATTTGCAAATAATCACTCACAGTGAACTAACAACCTGATTCCCATACTCTGAAGAAGATTTCCGCTTTCATTTCTCACCCCTTGGATATTGCCATATTTATAATCCTTTCTTGTGATTTTAGCAACAAATCAACACTTGGTTAAAATCAGGTGAAATTCAAGATGATGTTATCAGGGCCTTGTTGATATATAATGTTCAGAGAGGCAGTCTCCCCATTTAGACCAAGTACAGACTCTAATGCATCAGAAACATGGCAGCTTTGGACTTGTCTTTCAGCACCATGGTTCAGTGCTGTGATTGAGAATCGAGTGAGAAACAGCAAAGGGAATTAGGCAGCAAGCCTGAATCACTACAACAACTAGCAACAAAAACTCCTTTCATGAGAACCAGTTTGGGAGAATGAAAGGAGGTGGTAGAGGGTAGGAAGTAAATATTTTTCTTTTTAATGAATGTAGGTTGTTTTATTTATCAGAATGTGCCCACTGAAAATGTTTTGAAGTTTTTGTAACTATAATGATAGACTACAAATTAATGACTATTTACCTCAAATCCTGGCAAAATAAGTAAAATATCATTGAATGCAGTTCTGTGACAAATTGAGCCACACTTTGGACAGAATACCCAACACAAAAATGTCTTTCAATTTGCTATATGAAGCATCCTCCAAATCCATAGCAACAAAGTTTCACATATTTGCCAAAATTCTCACAGTAGACTTTAATTTAGTCCACTGTTGGCAGAGAGAGAGAGAGATAATTACCTTCTTTTAAAAGCAGCCATAAAAGTTTCTAGGTGATTTTCTTAGAAATCTTTTCTCCATACCAATATGAAAACTAGGGAATGCTTGACTACTGGGATAGATTGTTAAAAGTGATGTATATGTGGAAAAAATTTTAAGCATTTATAGGAGATCATAATATAAAGTGATGGAGTAGTAGAGAGAGGAAAAAAGATTGTCATCAACAACAACAAAATGAAATAGAGCCCCGGTGACCTATTTCACACTATTACTATGGAATATCAGGAGCTATAATATACACGTAACAGGAGTCCCAGAAGAAGAAGAACAAAAGAGAGAAAAATAAAGGAAATAATTTGACCAAACTTCCCCCAAATTTGGTAAAAATATTAACCTACGAATGTAAGACATTCAACAAACCCCAAGGTGGACACAAAAAGAAAGCCACAGCAGTGCATATTATAATACTGTTGCAAAGCAGAGGTTTTCAAAAACCTTTGAAATCATAAAAATAGCCAGAGTGACTTTACATACAGGGGAACAGTGATAAAAACAACATCTATAATGTGCTGAAAAAAAAAAGATATATTGTCAACTCAGATTCTATATTCACTGAAGACAACCTTCACAAATGAGGATAAAATGAAAACATTTTGAGATAAAGAAAAGCTGGCAAAATTTGTTGCCAAAAGACCTGTACCATGAGGAATGCTAAAGGAAGTCTTCAGGTGGAAGGCAAATAGCACCAGATGGAAATTGTATTGTAGAAGGGAATAAGAAGTTTAGGAAGTAATATAAATACATAGGTGAGTTTAAAGGACAATCTGATTTTTTTTCTTGTAATTTCCTTAATGGACAACTGATGGCTTAAAGCAAAAATAGAATATTTTCTTGTGGAATTTATAACATAGATACAAGAAAAATATATCAGTAGTGCAAAGGGTGGGATAAAATTATATTGTTATATTGTTGAAAGGTTCTTATATTTCAGGTTAAGTGATATAATTGTAATTCTAAATACACTATGGTAAGCAAAGGATACATATTATAATCCCTAAAGAAACAAATAAAACAATAATTAATACAAAGAATTATAGTGAAAAAGCCAGAAGAGAAAATAAAATAGGACACCAAAAATTAAAAAATAAAACCAAAAACAAAAGCAGCTTTGACTTCACCTATGGCTTCTCTCTTTCTCTGGCACCTCATATCCAGTTGTTAGGGGATCCTGCTGGTTTTACCTGCAAACTATAGTCAGAGTCTATTTTTTGCCATCTCTACTGTTACCCGCCTCACTATCCTCTCTTAGCAAAAGCCATCTAAGTGGTGTCCCAGATTCTGTCCTTGCTTTCAGTGAGTCATTCTTAGCACAGAAGCCAGTGATGCTATTAAATACTAAAGGTCTTACAGTGGTGTGCAAGGTACAACAGGCTCTGGCCTCAGGGCTTGTGTCTACCTACAATTCCTATATTTCTCCCTTTTGTTTCTTCTTCAGCCACACAGGCCCCCTGCCAATCTTTACAGCACACCAGACATACTCATGCTCAGTGCCTTTGCACTGGCCATTCTATCTAAATACAGTTTCCACAGATGTCTACAAGGCTAATTCCTTATCCCCTTCTGAGTTTGCTCACACCTTCACCACTCAATGAGACTTAGTTTGATCAACCTATTAAAAATCACAACTCCGAGGCACCTGGGTGGCTCAGTGGGTTAAAGCCTCTGCCTTCAGCTCAGGTTAAGATCCCAGGGTCCTGGGATTGAGCCCCACATTGGACTCTCTGCTTGGCAGGGAGCCTATTTCTCTCTCTCTCTCTCTGCTTGCCTCACTGCCTACTTGTGATCTCTCTCTCTGTGTCAAATAAATAAAATTCTTAAAAAAAAAAAATCACAACCCCATGTCTACTATCCTGATCTTTTTTTTTTTTTTTTAAAGATTTCATTTATTTATTTGACAGAGAGAGGGAGAGATCACAAGTAGGCAGAGAGGCAGGCAGAGGTGGAGGGGGAAGCAGGCTCCCTGCTGAGCACAGAACCCGATGTATGGCTTGATCCCAGGACCCTGAGATCATGACCTGGGCCGAAGGCAGTGGCTTAACATGCTGAGCCACCCAGGGACCCCTACTTTCCTAATCTTTTATGCTTCTTTCTTCTCCTCTCTATTCCTTTCTTTTCTTTTTTTTGTTAGCACTTAACACCTTCTAACATACCATGAAATTTGTTTACTTATTATATTTATTGTTTATCTTCCCCTAATAAGAAAAAGTTCCTTAAATACCTGCACCTTTTTCTGTTTGATCACCATAATTTTTATATGTCAAGCACATAGAGCAGATGTTTGGTAAGTAATTGTTGATGAAATGAGTGAACAAATAAGGAAGAAGAACTAGCTGTCTTGCCATTGAGAATATATGTATGTATTTTCATTACGTGTCCATGTCCATGTCCATAGTGTCTGGACATGGTTCAGGAAAAATTTCTGGGCTCAGTTTTATGAGACTTATTGTGTATGAACAACTTTATGAGACTTTTTTATAAGATTTATCTTAAGTGCGACTTTCCCTAGTCAGTTACAAATGTAAGTGATAGAAAAAATACAGATAAGATGGAGATGAACCTGTTTTTATCACTGAAATGACTGGCATTACTTTCACTAGTGGCAAGACTGATATTGCTAACCATGGCTTTTGACTGAGGGTACTGTTTGCTAATAGTGAACCCCACAAAGTGACAGACCCCTCAGCCTGTCACAGGCAGTGCTATAACCCTCATGGGTGGATTCCATGTTTGGAAACTTAGAGAAGAGAAAGAATATACACTCTTTTGTTTGGTTTCTAAAGAAATAGAAAGCGAGAGAGAAAGCGAGAGAGCGAGAGCAAAGTGTTGACCTGAGTATTCCTGCTTAATTCTTCTCAAAATTAGCATTTGAAAAATAATATCTCCTTCCTTTGGGAGGAACAAGAAAGGTTTATAGGGAAGATGGGAGTGTACTAATGGACATCCTCCATTATGGAAGAAAACAAAAGAAGTGAGAATTACGTCCTTCATATCTAGAACATAAGCCACAATAAAGCATGACTGTGAGGATGGTATTTGATTCCATGGTCTTGGACAAACTCACCTAGGAAGAGAATGCAAAGAAGGCTGAGCCTCTGTCAGAAAATTGAGAAGCTACCTGCACCTGGAAGATAGTGTAACAGGCTAAATTATATCATTTCCCTTGCCTCTATCCAAATGTTGAATCTCTAAATCCTAATGTTCTATATTTAAAGATGGGGTCCTTAAGGAGACAATTAAAGTTAAAAGAGGTCATAAAGTTGGAACCCTAATATGATAGGACTGGTGTCCTCATAAGAAGAGGTTGAAACATCAGAGCTCTCTCTCCACAAACACCCAGTGGAAAGACCCTGTGAAGACACAACAAGTATGAAGCCATCTGCAAGCCAGGAAGAGAGCTCTCATCAGAAACAGAATCTCCTGGCACCTTGACTGTGGTCTTCTAGCCTCTAGAACTATGAGAAAGTCAATTTCTGTCTTCTGTTGTCTAAGGAAGCCAGTCCGAGGATTTTGTTGTGTAAGTCCCATCTAACTAAGACCGGAAGCTGGCTAGTATCGGAGAGGAGAGAAGTGCACACAGGCAAGAGTGTGTCACAGAAACTAAGGGCAAAGAGTAATTGTCCTACAAGGAAGGTGTAGTCGACAGCTTCAAATGTGGCTGACAAGTCAAGCAATACGAGGACTAGAATGTCCACTGTTTGGTGACATGGATGATATTGCTGTTGCATGGATTGATGGAATGACTGGCAGGGTGGAATTGGGACAAGCATAGACAACTGCTCCAAGACGTTGGCTTGGAAGCTCTGCTACAGGCTGGAAAGAAAGGAAAGGGAAAAGGGAGGATAGCAACGGGGAAGACATTGAGGTAGGTGTTAATCTGATGTATTTATGGGCACTAACTGAGGTAGGTATTAATCTGATGTGTTTATGGGCACTAACAAGACCAGCCTGACCAGAACAGGGAACTTACTTAAGAGTTGGCAGCCCCATAGTTAGATAGAATAGGGCTGGACTGATTGTCTTTAATCCCCAATGGAGAGAATGTTATTCTATGGAGAGGGAAATGGTTAGGCTGTGAAGGACTTTGACAATTTAAGGTAACATTCTTTAACCACTTATTGTTAGCTGGTAGCTGCTGTGACTATTTCAGAAATTAATATGTAAAATATGCATATGTATTTTTTCAAAAATCAAAATAATGTTCATAATTTTTGTAACTTTATTTCAAGTTATTTTCTAATGATCATAAGGGATGCACTCAAATTAGTTTCAATAACAATATGTATTGCAAAGATTCACATGCAGTCAAAAAGAGGATAGATTATCTCAGAAATATGAGAACAGTAAACAGTGCCTGTAAACCAAATACTCTGGAATTGTTCATTCGATCCCTCTTGCATTATACTTCCAGAAAACAAAATTAAAAAAAACCCTAAAAGCTACACCCTGTCTTTCTTGCAGCCAAAAAGCTAAAATTCTGGATGAGAAATAAGTTCTTTCAGTTAGGTTTATTTGCACAAGATTTGAGAGACAGAAGTGAAGCAATGCTATCTTCTACAGTGCTATCAAGCAGTGTTCCACAAATGTACAGTTTTAATGCATCAGCTTTCCCGTGTCTGTTCTTCAGCTTCCTCTCTGTTTCTGAGAAAATAGCATAGGAGCAGAATCGCCTTATTTTGTCTGTCAAAGGTCTAGCTGTAACCTCAGAGGGTGTTGCTTCCTAAGTTGGTTTGTTCTAGATCTTATTGGAAACCATTCCTGAAAGCTTAAACCAGGAATAGGAAAATTGTTCTATAAAGAACAACGTAAGCATGTTGGGCTTTGCAGACCATAGTTGTTGCAATCAACTCTGCTATAGCTCACAAATAGCCACACACAACATGTAAATATATTGGCATGGTCGTGTTCCAATAAAACGTTATTTACAGAGATAGATGGCAAGGATGAGTTTGGTCTACAGGCCATAGTTGGCTACCCTGTGGCTCATACCCTCTCCTTTAAGCTTTCTAATGATTTTGGAGCACCTAGATCACTTTGTTAATAATGCTTCTGCCAAAATAATATGCAGAGTAACTTCCAGTTCTTGCATTGGACCCTAATACAGTTACAGGGCTGCAAAGCAGTGGGGGAGGATTATATTATACCACAGTAACAACAGTCTCACATCTCAGTGACTTAACATGGTAAAGGATGATTTCTCCTTCACACAAAGCATCTAAAGCAGGTCTGCACATAGTGTTCCATCTTCTTACTTAGGGTCCAGCTCTGAGAAAGCACCCATCTGCAAAGTATTGCTGGTCTCCCTGACCTAAGAGAAAAAGGAGAATGTGGAAAATCTCACAATGACTCTTAAAATTTAGAAATGACAATGTTGCTTATGTTCCTATTCAGCAAAGACAAATCATGTGGCTCTGCCTAATTCAGGGGATAGGGAAGGGAAAGCCTATCATGTGAGAGAAAAGGGGGAATCAGAGTATTCTGGAAGAGTTCTAATGACTCCTGAAAGTTGAATTTCCAGAGAGTAAAATAGGAGGGAAATTCTGGATCCAACTGGGCCAAAAGAGTTTGTGGAACGTTTATTGCATTTTGCTGTCCACAAGATTTGGTTGCATTACAACTGTCTACCCCATTTGTTATACTTGTGTGAATAGGAAATAGGAAGCCTCAGCTGACTCAGTTTAATCAGAATAATAACAATGGTGAGAAATACTTTTGGAAAGTGCGTGAATTCTTGGATGCCACTGGTTATGAGGATTCACTGATGTGAGTTCATGTAGCTCTCAACAATGCCTCTGAGTTTGCGTAGCTCTCAACAGTGCTTCGCTTACCGGAGGAAGGCAGTTTGGAGTCTGAGAAAATATGATTTAGTCTCTGCAGAAGTCTTTCTGTAGTGCACTCTGTCATCATATTTTTGTTATTGTCCTGTGAAAGTGGCAGTAATAATACATTTGGTTTTGGATTCTGAAACCAGACTGGGTCTGTTTGAATTCCGTCTTTTAAAACTCACTGAGAGAGTGTTATTGAGCATATTAGGTAACCTCTTTTGCCTACATTTCTATAAAATGGGTTGAATAATAGTCGCTATTTCATGGGTTTGGTGAAAGATTAAGTGAATAGATGTAACCCACTTAAAACAGAACCTGGTGGATAGTAGCAGCTGGGAGGTGTTTCTCCTCCTTCTCATCTTCGCTCCATAGCTTTATAGTGAAGATTACAAGATAAAATGTGTATAAAAGCATTCCATGTTAACTCTAAAGCACGCCTTAAATGTTATCAAGAGACACAGAAAACCTAGGGAAGCTAACTGACTTGTGGAAGATGAAACTGGTCTCAAAGTCACACAAGAACTCCAGAGGCTTTTTGTGCCTTCACAATGGCTCAAATCCTTCTATGCAATTGCCTTGCCAGGCAAGGTTTGAGTCTTTTTTTTTCTACTTAGCTTTGCAGTATTTTTATTTAGCTCACTTTCGTATTTTCTCCTTTCTGTGCCCATTTCCACTCCAGCATTGTTGTTACTCTCTAACTCCCGAAAGAAGAGTTGAGTTCTGACACCTCCAATTGAATTCCTGGAGAATGGGGGTCCTCCCCTCTCTTGGCTTCCATGGATGAGAGAAGAGGTGGTACAGGTGTCTCAGAAGAATGGGCTCCACTATTGGGTGCCCTCAGGGAGGCGCATTCCAGTTCTGAGCCAACCAGCTCACGTGCCTGGGGATTGGCCCAAAACAGAGTTCGCCGAGAACCTCTTCAGAGGCGCCCAAGTCCCCTGTGACGTGGCCCACTCTCCAGAATGCATTCTGAAGCCCTTGAGAAGGGCTGGCTCTCGGCAATGTGACAGCATTCCCAGCCCTCTTGCCACATCACGGGCTGAGCCTGAGTTTTCAAGCAAGAGCTTAAAAACAATGGAGCTCCTCCCTGCGTCAGAGCCCCGCCTTCTGAAATTCCTGACCCACTCCACCGCTGGTGCCGCAGCTCCCCAGGGCATCTCATTATTAAGTACTTAGAGCCAGCCGAAAGAGGAATGTCACATTCATTTCCATCCCATCCAAAATACTTGAGCTTAGAAGGGTGGGTAAGTTCAATATTTGTCTAGAAGAAGAGGATGAAATTTGTGGGTGGTTCCGTAATTTCAAGATGTGGTACAAAGGTGCGCAGGAGATGAATTGCAAATAAAAGAGCAGAAAAGAATTTCCCGAGTGTCATTTTAAAAGGCTTCATGCTAATAGGAGCCAAATTCATCCTTTGATATTTTCCAGCTTGCTGAGTAAATAAATCATAAATTTCTCACAATGATTATACGCATGCTACTTGTGTGCCTCAGAGTCTGACCTAGTTTGCAGGTTGACATTAGAGTTGGTGAAAGTTGTGCTGGTATCCAGCACCCCAGCTAGCTCCCCGGCTCTCTGTGTACCCATCGGGTCTAGATGGTGTCTGTTGCGGGAGACTAGACAGATATCCCACCTGAAGTCTGCTTAAGTGGTATTATTATTATTAGTTTTTAAAGATTTTATTTGTTTGATAGAGAGAGAGAGAGAGCACAAGTAGAGAGGCAGGTGGAGGGAGAAGGAGAAACAGGCTCCCCACCAGGCAGGGGCTCCATCCCAGACCCCTGGGATCATAACCTGAGCTCAAGGCAGACGCTTAATAATTGAGCCACCCAGGCCTCCCCACTTAAGTGGTATTATTTCCCTTCCTTTTCTTTCCTTCAAATTCATTTTATATCTTTTGTTTTCCTCTAGCCAAGTGGAGATAAAGACGGTGTGTGTCCTAGAACGTTCCTGAAATTCCTCACCTCTTACAAAAGATTTTAAAGGTGAGGTACAGAAACACCTTCATCTAACATTTTTTTAAGCTCAAGAGCTTGCTTGAACTGTCTGGAAGTAGAGGACAGGTAGTAAGTAAGGCAAGTGTTGCCACAGGGTGCGTTTCCATATGCAAATCTCCTTTTTCCATCTACTCCTGTATTTTGATTGGTTGACCAAGCAGTGGGAGCTGTGAGCAGTGAGTGGACCCGAGGAGATGGGGCAGGTGGGGGTCTCGGGGAACACTCCTGCTAATACAGCCTCAGGAGCAATGCTCAGTGTCCCTGGCTTTGTTCTTAGTTGGGAAATTTTACATATTGGAAGTCTAGTTTTAACTGTGACACTTTCTTAAGGTGGCATTTCATGAGAAGCTCATTGTGTGGTTTATCACGGAAGAGATGAAGTGAATGTGGATACGGTTCTCAGTCCTACTTTCTACCTAGATAATAAAACACTGATATTAAACTATAATAAAGAAAATGACAAAACTAACACCACCATTGAATAGTCATATGACCAAAACTACGGAAAACAGTAATTTCACAGATGGAAGCTCAAATTAATTTCAGTGCAAAGGAGAAGTCTGAAATAAATAGACCATAATGTGTTTTTAGAGGGTGCCTGTTTTTATTTTCAATGTCACAGATACTGTGTCCTGTTTTTACGGTAGCCAAGCTGGCAATGCAAACCCTTGGAAAATAAGAACTGCTTTCGTTCTCCACTGGGTGCTTCTTAGGCATTAGGGCAATGTTACATTTTCTTTGTTTATTTTCTGGAGTCTCTTGTTGCAATTTAAATTTCTGGCCATCCTGTCTAGAAAATTTTTTTTCCCCTCATTTGAAACAGTAACGAAAAGGCTGGTTCCTTTGTCTTTTTACAACAACCCACATACGGCCTTGGGATATGAGTGTGCAGCCTTGGGCACAGCCGGGAGGCGCATAAGAAGGGTGCCCTGAGAGGTACTCTGGGGATAGGAAAAACCCAGCGGTTGGCGGATTCAGTTCTTCTAGTTTCTGCAGCTAACATTTATCTAATCTTTAAACTGCCTCAGAGGAGGTCATGTTACTCTTTTCAGCCTCCTGCTCCCTTTGGACCAAACTCAACTGTTGTCTCCTCTCCGGCTCCTCAGCCTGGACCCATAGGGACCCCGCTTCAGACACCTGCCTCCAATTCCTTTGTTTCTGCTCTCTCATCGTCACTGTCTTCTTGCCCATCTCCACTGTCACTTTGAAACCGAATTTGTGAACAAACTCCCTAAATTGAAAATGACTCCACCTTGGGGAGGCCTTTTAGAATGGATTAAGAAGCAGCATTAAGGGCGCCTGGGTGGCTCAGTGGGTTAAGCCGCTGCCTTCGGCTCAGGTCATGATCTCAGGGTCCTGGGATCGAGGCCCGCATCGGGCTCTCTGCTCAGCAGGGAGCCTGCTTCCTCCTCTCTCTCTCTCTGCCTGCCTCTCTGCCTACTTGTGATCTCTCTCTGTCAAATAAATAAATAAAATCTTAAAAAAAAAAAAAAAAAAGAAGCAGCATTAACACCAACATCCCAAGGATGCCTCCCTTCCTGGTGACTCTTTGGCTTTTAAAATTACCATTTCTGCTTTATAGATGGTAGAAGTCAGGTGGAGAGAGGTCAAGTCAGTCAGCTGGTGGGCAGATGCAACTGAACTTAAATTCATAGGATCGATGCTTTCTCAGTGAATCTACCAGCCTCTAGTGGAGGTCATAAGTAACCGTCCTTGAAATATAATTCATATGAGTATGCAAAATGACCCATCTTTTACTTTATCCAGCTACCTTTTTCCAAATATTCGAACCCCAAACCCTAGATACTTCTGCAATGCTCTTAGGTCCAGCCACAGACCTCATAACCGGCAATGCACCGTTTCTAAGGCTTCACCAGTGAACTTCGCCTAAAGACTCCTCAGTTGACGTGGCCGGCGCGACAAATCGACCAAGAATGTGAGGGTAAGAGGATGGTGAAAAGAAATTAAGAGACAAAGAGATGGAGACAGGAGGAGCACCGAGGAGGATGTCCAACAGTGCCGATTTTATTCCACATCTTACAAGCATTTATAAGGCAGACCACAATAGAAGGAGTAATACATCAGTATCTAGTCAGATGACTGCAAGTTCCTATAACAAGTCTTACATTAACTGCAAACAAATCTCGTGATGCCAGGTAATCAAATCACGGCTAATGCCATTAGCTACTATTGATACAAGAAGTTACAATCAACCAGGGAGTAGATTATGGGAGATACAGGAACAAGGACCACTAAGAATCCATGACCCTGACCACATTATTCCCTTCTGTAGGGAGAGCATGTGGGAAGTCATGTAGGCGAGCGCAGGACACATAGCACAGACCCTTTCTGAGTGTTACTCAACTTTCCTGTCCTTAACCCTTATCAAGGCGTCTGGACTTTAAAGGAGACACAAGTCAGGGCCTGGTGTGATCCACGACTCTAATCGTGCCGTGGCCTCTAACACTCAGTCTTTGGTTTTAGGTCACTTTCTATCCTTGGCTGCACGTTAGAATGATCTGGGGAGCTTCAAAAATTATAGATGCCTGGGTCCCACCCCAATTCAGTTGCAATCTTTGGGCTTTGCAGTTTCTGAATCTAGGTGATTCAGATATAAAATTCAGTTCTTAACTAATCCCCAGTAACCATATCAATGTCCTATCACCCACAGCCCAGGGAGGTTATTCTTATTCCCCTCATCTGCAAACTCTAAATTCTCGCCCCAGTATTATACTTGCAGTGCTTTTACATTTACATCTTTGGAACCTGAACTGTCCTCCTAAGACCAGTATTGTGAGCTCTTTACAAGGACATTCTCATTTCTAAGGCCAAAGGAAACCTGATCTGGTGTCATTGGACCTCTCAGCGCTCGGCATATGAAATTCCTGGAGGTCATGCCGGGCTCCATCACAGGCTTGGGTCAGATCTCCTTCTCTAGGCTCTTAAGGGCTTACACTGGAGGCCTGTAGATCTCACTTCCATCCTTCATCAGTGTTTCTAAAGGACCTAGGGCAGACACCAGAATGCATCATTTATTAACTGGAATATCTTTTACTTCTAATCCCTCCAGTGTGCTCTTTATTCCATCCTTTCTCTCCCCCCCTCTTTTTTTTTTAAAGTCTGGTCATTCAACATTTAGTATTTTTTGAACATCTTCTGTCTGCTAGGCTCTAGGTATACAATGATCTTTTTTCCTTAAGGAAGCTACAATTACTACCTCTAAGTAATTCATATTCAATTCATGCTCCAGATTTAGTTATGAAGACTGACTTTGCTGTTAATTTCTTTGCCAGAATTATTCTTTACAACAACATGCAATAAGTTAGGGTCCCATACTTTCCCTCTTCTTGTAATCCAAATAGGACCCATTCTCAAAGAAAGGGCTCTGCTACTCAGAAGAATCATTTCTGCAGCTAGCAGCCTGTGTTCCAGCAAAGGAAATAATATTTATTCTATTAAAAAAAAATAAGCAATTTGAAAAACCTACCAACAGAACAATTAGGCATAGTAAAATGTTCCACATTGTTTAGTGTAATAAGCTTAAGCCCACGTAATTAATGGCTAGTATATCTCAAGGGAAGCCCTTAGAGCTCTAGGTGGGTCTCTTTAGTCCTCATTCAGCAGGACTGTTTTGCATTGCAGGATGCTTTGTAATCCCAGCCCTGCCCAGTGAATGCCTGTAGTCTTTTCTAATCATTGTGAAAACAAAAACTTCCCCTCAGGAATCCAAATATCCTAAGGAATAAGAACCATCTTTGGTGGAGAATCACTTAGTGTATCTACTAAATATTATAAATGCAAAATTTATGGCCATCCAGCAGAAGCATGGCAAAGAAGTGGACATAGCTCTATTGTACGGAGCTAGGTTTATTGTAATGGTTTTTTAAAGAGGTGGCATACACATGTTCATACCAGCATCATTCACAGTAGCCAACAGGTGGAAGCAACTCAAATATCCATTAACAGATGAATGAGTAAACAAAACATGGTAAATAAAGACCATGGACTATTAGTCTTAAAAAGGAAGGAAATTCTGACATATGCTACAACATAGATGCACTTTGAGGACATTATGCTAAGTAAGGCAGGCACAAAAAGACAAATATTGTATAATTCCACATGTTTGAGGTATCTAAAATATTCAGGCTCACATAAACAGAAAGTAGAATGGTGACTGCTAAGAACGGAGGTTGAGTGAGGAAGGGAGTTATTTAGTGAAAAATAGTTTCAGATTTGCAAGATGAAAACATTCTAGCAATTTTTAGTAATATTTCATAATCTAGTAATTTAGTAATAGTTCACAATAATGTGAATATCCTTAACATTATTGAACTGTGTACTTAAAAATGGTTAAGATAGTATTTAAAAATAAAAACAATGTTTAAAAAGGCAAAAATAAAGATTATTAGGCAAAGCTGTATTCATCCTCATGATCCCTTTCTAAAACCTGAGTGTGTGTCTATTATGTGTCATTAATATATGTAATATCTTGATTTTTATATTTCACTTTATTGTGGTTACAAAGCATATACTCTTATTGTATACTATACTGAAACACTCATATTTTAAAGTAAATTCTCACTTTCTGGGTGTATTCATCAATACATCAATATACATTAGCAAAGAAAAAAATCAGAAAATGAATAAAACTAATAAACCAATGTAAATAAAAATACGAAATTCTAAGGGATAAATCTGATAAACTTTCCATGACCTATATTCACCGAAAGCTAGAAAATATTGCTGAGAGAAATAAATGAAGACCTAGTAAGTGGAGAGAATTCTGTGCTCAGAGACTTAAAGACTCAACATTGTTAAGATGGCAGTTCTCCCAAGTTGTTCTATGGATTCAACAGTCTCTATTCTAGCAGGCATTTATTTATTTAAGAACTATCAAGTTATTTCTCAAATATATATGAAAATGTAAAATATATAGAACAGACAAAACAACTTTAAAGGAGATCAGTGCTGGAGGACTTACATCATGTAGTTTCAAGATTTATTTTGCATCTTCAGCAAATACAATGTGGTTTTAAAAGAAGAATGGACGTATAAATCAATAGACTAGAATAGAGTCCAGAAATACACACATATAAAGTGCATTGATTTTTGCACAGGAATGTTAAGGGACATCTAATGTAAATGGAAACACTATGTTCTTTGATAGCACAACTTATATTGAAAAGGTATAAATTTTCATAAATTAATCTATATATTTTGATTATAAGCAAAATTCATTTGGAAAAGTCAGTCTATGCCAATATCCAGGGATTTTTTAAAAGAAAAATGCATGCAGGTTGATAAGGATCAGTTCTATCTGATATGGAAACTTATCAATCTCTATGGAAATAATTTAATAGAGGAAATATGTAGCCAGAAGTCAGTGAATGTAAATTCATAAAATCCATATTAAAACTTAACAAATTACAGTAATGTAAATAATCTAATCCTAGAGACAGACTTATATCCAGAGAAATAAATAGATATAAAGTCAATAAAGAAGATCTTCTTTTAATGATGAATGTGCTAGGTGAAATCACTGATGAGAACAGGGAGTCAATAGAGTTAAAATAGCTAGTTAATTATTTGGATAAAATATCTGGAATTTCTAGGGCGCCTGGGGGTTTCAGTCGGTTAAATGTCCGACTCTTGGTTTCAGCTCAGGTTATGATCTCAGGGTCCTGGGATTGAGCCCCAATTTAGGTTCTGCACTCCGCACAGAGTCTGTGGGAGATTGCCATCTTCTCCCTCTACATCTGTTACTTACCTACTCATGTGTGCTCTCTCATCATCTCCCTGATGGCTAATGATGATGAACATTTTCATGTGTCTGTTAGCCATTTGGATGTCTTCTTTGAAGAAGTGTCTGTTCATGTCTTCTGTCCATTTTTTGATGTGATTATCTGTTTTTTGAGTGTTGAGTTTGAGGAGTTATTTATAGACCTTGGATATCAGCCCTTTCTAGTGTCATTTGCGAATATCTTCTCCCGTTCTGTGGGTTGCCTCTTTGTTTTGTTGACTGTTTCCTTTGCTGTGCAGAAACTTTTGGTCTTGATGAAGTCCCAAAAGTTCATTTTCACTTTTATTTCCTTTGCCTTTGGAGATATGTCTTGGAAGACGTTGCTGTGACCAATGTCGAAAAGGTTACTGCCTATGGTCTCCTCTAGGAATTTGATAGATTCCTGCTTCACGTTGAGGTCTTTTATCCATTTTGAGTTTATCTTTGTGTATGGTGTAAGAGAATGGTCAAGTTTCATTCTTCTATACATAGCTGTCCAATTTTTCCAGCACCATTTATTGAAGAGACTGTCTTTTTTCTATGGTTTATTTTTCCCTGCTTTGTCAAAGATTATTTGACCATAGAGTTGAGGGTCCATATCTGGGCTCTCTACTCTGTTCCACTGGTCTACGTGTCTGTTTTTGAGCCTGTACCATGCTGTCTTGGTGATCACAGCTTTGTAGGAAAGCTTGAAATCAGGCATGTGATGCCCCGGGTTTTGTTTTTCTTTTTCAACATTTCCTTAGCAATTTGGGGTCTCTTCTGGTTCCATACAAATTTTAGGATTGTTTGTTCCAGCACTTTGAAAAATGCTGGTAGAATTTTGATTGGGATGGCATTGAAAGTACAGATTGCTCCAGGCAGTATGGACATTTAACAATGTTTATTCTTCTGATCCATGAGTATGGAATGCTTTTACATCTTTTTGTGTCTTCTTCAATTTCAAGTACAGATCCTTTACCTCTTTGGTTAGGTTTATTCCCAGGTATGTTATGGTTATTGGTGCTATAATAAATGGAATCCACTCTCTAGTTTTCCTTCCTGTATTTTTATTATTAGTGTATAAGAAAGCAACTGATTTCTGTGCATTAATTTTGTATCCAGCCACATTACTGAATTACTGTATGAGATACCATCTTACAACAGTTAGAATGGCCAAAATTAACAGGACAGGAAACAAGTGTTGGAGAGGATGTGAAGAAAAAAGAACCCTCTTACACTGTTGGTGGGAATGCAAGTTAGTGCAACCACTTTGGAAAACAGTGTGAAGATTCCTTAAGAAATTAAAAATAGAGCTACCCTATGACCCAGCAATTACACTACTGAGTATTTACCCCAAAGGTACAGATGTAGTGAAAAGAAGGGCCATCTGTACCCCAATGTTCATAGTAGCAATGTCCACAATTGCCAAACTGTGGAAAGAGCCAAGATGCCTTTCAAAGTCGAATGGATAAAGTAGATACAGTCCATATATACAATGGAGTATTACACCTCCATCAGAAAGGATGAATACCCAACTTTTTTGTATGGACAGGACTCGAGGTGATTATGTTGAGTGAAATAAGTCAAGCAGAGAGAGTCAATTATCATATGGCTTCACTTACTTGTGGAGCATAAGGAATGACATGGAGGACATTAAGAGAAGGAAAAGAAAAGTGAATTGGGGGAAATCAGAGAGGGAGATGAAGCATGAGAGACTATCGACCCTGAGAAACAAACTGAGTGTTTTGGAAGGGAGGGGTTGAAGGGATGGGTGAGCCTTCTGGTGGGTATTGTGGAGGGCATGTATTATATGGAGCGCTGGGTGTGGTGCATAAATAATGAATCTTGGAACACTGAAAAAGTAAAAAAAAATTAAAATTAAAAACCTTCTGGAATTTCTACCATATTCCTTGCATCAGCATAAGGTTTAAATTGATTAAAATTTAAAAATTAAACTGTAAAGTTTAACAAAAAAAAAAAATGTATGTTTGAAGAGGGCTTGCAAAGAAGAGTACAAAACTTCACAAACATAATGGAAAATATTAAAAAATTTGATTGCATAAATATTTAAAACTTCTATATGTCATAAATAACTTAAAGTTAAAAAAACAGAAAAACAGTTACAAAAACATAACAAGGAACTTTATTATGTACAATTAGCTCATGCATATTAAATAAGGAAAATAGTCAAAAGTATAAATAGTCAGTTGACAGAAGATGGAAATATATGGCTGATAAAATATAAAATATGCCCAATCTTATTCGTAGTTGAATAAGGGAAAATCAAACAAAAGGTTCATTTTCTTTTAGATTGGTGGAGGTTAATGTTCTTCTGTTGGGGAAAGTATGGAGAGGAGTGTATTAATTTTGTAATTTTTAGATAGCAATTTGGAAATATTTATTTTTGCATAATTCTCAAACCCTTTGATCCAGAAAATCTATTTTTAGGAAGTTAGCCAGTAAAATAGAATATATGAAATTACTCTGTGTTGTAAGCATAAAAATGCTTACTTTTTAAATAACAAAATGCTGGCTATAGCCTGAATGTCCTTTAATATGGTTCTTATTAATAAATTCATTATATTTATCTAATGGAGTATTATATACATGTTACAAATGGGTTACTTTAAAGATAATGATATAAAAAATTAAGAATGAAAACATAGACTTCCACTTCAGGCCATAATGCAATAATTGAGAATAGATGTTCTTCCCAGCCTTAAACAACTAGAAAATTGAAAAAGTATATGAAAAAATGGTTTTCAGACATGGGACCACAGACCACACATACTTTTGAGGTAGGTAGACGCTGTATGCTTTTGTTTTGTGTCTGAAAGTAATTTCTAGGCTGAATAATGATAGGCAAAATCTAAATGGACCCTGGGAGTTTTACTGAATATGGTAGGCAGAGAATATAGTTTCAGAAGGCCTACATGGCCTAAAGGCAACAGAGCTACACACAGAGCTTCAGATATCTGTAGTGAAGTTCTTTTAAGTCTTTGGCTAAGTACTAACTTGTGCATGTACAGGAAGAAGATTACCACAGGCTGGGGAAAGAATCCCAGAGACAGTAGGCTTAACAATTCTTGGAGCTCACATAGGGCTGAGAAAAATGTGTGATTCCAATAGCAAAGGAGGAAGATGTCTTAATATGTAAAGCACTGGGGAGGTTTTCAAGAGACACTGCTACATCACTTGAGCTAAAGTCTCCTAGACCATAAGCTGCTCTGGATCTAACCTAGTGAACCTTATAAACAAGCCTCGGAAGGGTACAGCTGATTCTAAATAACATAACAACATACAACAAGAAGGTCAAATGCTATTTATAGAAACACAATCAAATCCAGAACCCAAAAATGTAACATTAATATTCAAAATGTATGTTATCCAATAAAAAATTACCAGACATGTAAAGAAGCAGAACAATATGTTCTATGCTAAGAGAAATCAAGCAATAGAAACAGATCCAGAAATAATACAGAGGATGGAATTAGGAGAGAAGGATATTAAAATATAAATTATAAACATGTTGCATTTGTTCAAGAACATGGAAGAAAGCAGTAACATGATGAAGAGAGAAGTCAGGGGAAAAGAACTCAGTAGAACTTCAACAGACAAAAACTACAATATTTAAAATGAAGACTAGTTCTGTTGATGTATTAGTGTGCTAGGGCTGCCATAACAAAGTACCGCAGACTGGGTGGCTTCAACAAGAGATAATCCTGGAGGCTGGAAGTCCAAGATCAAGATCAAGGTGTTGGCAGGTTTGGTTTCATCCTGAGGCCTCTTTGTCTTTGGGTTATAGACAGCCTTCTTCTTTTGGATCTTCATGTAGTCTTCCTCTGTGTCCTCATCTCTTCTTACAAGGATACCAGTCATGTTGGATTAGGCCCCACCTCAATGACCTCATTTTTTAAAAAAAGATTTTATTGGGGCACCTGGGTGGCTCAGTGGGTTAAGCCTCTGCCTTCAGCTCAGGTCATGGTCTCAGGGTCCTGGGATCGAGCCCCACATCGGGCTCTCTGCTTGCCAGGGAGCCTGCTTGCCTTGCCCCCCTCTCTCTCTGCCTGCCTCTCTGCCTACTTGGGATCCCTCTCTCTCTGTCAAATAAATAAATAAAATCTTAAAAAATAGTAATAATAAAATAAAATAAATTTTAAAAGATTTTATTTATTTATTTGAGAGAGAGAGAGAGGGGGAGAATGTAGAGAGAAATAGAGCACGAGAAGGGGGTTGGTCAGAGGGAGAAGCAGACTCTCTGCCAAGCAGGGAGCCTGATTCGGGACTCAATCCCAGGACTCCAGGATCATGACCTAAGCCGAAGGCAGTCGCTTAACCAACTAAGCCACCCAGGTGCTCCTCAATGACCTCATTTAACCTCAATTTCCTCCCAATATAGTCACATTCTGAGGTCCTGGGGATTAGGATGTCAACATATAATTTCAGGTGAGATATAACTGAGCCCATTACAAATGGAATTAAATAGGAGACAAGACACTGCAGAGAAAAGATCAATGAATTTGGAGGCATAGCAACATAAACCACCTAAAATGAAACACAGGGAGGAAAAGTGACTGAAAAAAATGCACCCAGCATAGGTGGGCAGTAGAATAAAATCAAGCAGTTTAATTTATGTGTAATTAGGTGGGGGCATAGAGAAATACCTGAACAAATATTGGCTAAAAATGGTGAAAACAATAAACTCTCAGATTAAAAACTCAGCAAATCTGAACAAGAGAAAACCACACCAAACATTAGAAACAAATTGCTTAAAATGAGTAATAAAGAGAAAATCTTAAAAGCAGCTGGAGAAAAAAGAATCAGATGAACAAATGATTTCTTTTCAGAAATTTTGCAGGTCAAAAGACTCGATGGTAACACCATTAAAATTCTATAACATTGAATTTTGTATGTAGCAAAGTATGTTCCAAAAATGAAAGAAGAGTAAAAAATTTTTTAGGTAGATAAAAGCAGAGAGATTTATCAGCAAGCTTGCACTACCATTAACTTCAAGTTAAAAAAAAAATGATTCTAGTGTAAATTTGGATTGATATAAAGAACACCGGAAATTCTAAGTATGTGAGCACATATAAAAGATATTTTCCTTATTTTTAATTTATTTTAGAAATATAATATAACTCAATAATATAAGAAGGAACAAAATGTATAATAAGAGTAAAAAAGCAAATGGGAAAATTTACATGATGTGTCCCATTATTATTTGGTACAAACTAAGATATAGGAAAATTATATAGTAAATACTAGAGAACCCGCTAAAAACATAAAGCAAAGATATGTGCTAATAAACCAAAAAAAAAAAAAAATCAAAGTGCAACAGATTATGTATTTCTTTTGGAGAAACATTGTTTTTGAGAGTTTCAGAAGATGTTAACAGTGATTATATTTAGAGTAGTAAACTCTAGGTAGAGAGGGAAGTATTTTTTACATTTCATTATGTACCTTTGAGGTACTCTGAATATTCTTTCAATACTGAATGAATCTGTTTTAAATTTATTTATTTATCTATCTATTTTTAAAGATTTATTTATTTATTTTTAGAAAGCACAAGAACAAGGGGAAGGAAAAAAGGAGAGAGAGAATCTCAAGCAGACTTCCTACTGAGCACAGAGCTTAAAACAAGGGGCACAATCCCGTAACCCTGAGATTATGACCTGAGCTGAAATCATGAGTCAGACGCTTAAGCCACTGTGCCATACAGACATCCCTTTGATTTATTTATTTTTAAATGCTAGTTGTTGGCTGGACTTATGGGTTATTTTGTTTTCTTTATACTTTCCTAGCTTAAAAATGAATAATTATTATTATTTAAATTAAAATAATTATGCACACCTCACATTTTAATATTCATAGTATAACAAAAGCATAATTATAGTCCTACTTTAAATGTTAAAATTCTATGTCATTTATGAATAGATTTATTTGAACAAATTTTCACCGTATGTGTATTTGTTGACTTTCTACTTAATGCCTTTCTTTTTATGAGGTATCCAAAAGGAAAATAATATAAAAGTTTGTATGTGTAATTAAACTGGATTATAGAATATTTTTTGTCTATAAAATGCAGTAAAATTAAGTTTGAATTAAACAAAGTCTACTGAATTACATGTGAAATATCCAATTTACCATTCTGAAGCTAATTCCTCAGAAAGCACATGTTTTCAGATGACCAAATTAAAGCTTTCCAGGAAATGTGTAATGCACAAGGATCTGTTCCGTTCCAGCATCCATTAGGTAAGGGAAAAGCCACAATGGGAACTCGAGAATCTAAATGCCATTCTAATGGAAAGAATATTGTCTTGGGTGTATTTCCTGTTTCGATACCACATCTAATTTTGATAAACGAACCTTCTATTTTGTCTCTACATTTACAATGACATATAAACCCATAATACAAAGAGACAGTATTTATTTGATTTGATATAGTACAGTAACTAAATTTTTATGATGGTCTCATCAGATCACATGGTTGCAAATGGAAATAAGTATGTGAAATGCTATTTTAATAGACCAAGGTATAAGTGCTACATCATTATAAGTAGAATTATAAAACACAGAGCAACCTTAATTTTTCCCTTTGCACAGAAAATGAGGACAGTTTTTGTTTCTCTTTAGTTTACCTCCTGTTCATAAGAGAGCTTGAAGAAGGATGAGTGTTGACAATGGATAGTTGTGTAAGACTGTTTTCAGACCTTCTCCAATTAAGTTCCGAGGGAAGAAAGTTAAAAAAAAAAAAAAAAGTGTGGGTTCCCTGGGTGACTCAGTCAGCTGGGCATCTGCCTTTAGCTTGGGGTCATGATCCCATGGTTCTGCGACCGAGCTCCACAATGGGCTCCCTGCTCAGTGGGGAACCTGCTTCTCCCTCTGCCTGGTGCTCTTCCTGCTTGTTTTACACTCTCGCTCTCTCTCTCCAGCAAATAATTAAATAAATAACCAAAAAAACCCCACTTCATTTATTTGTCAGAAGAGAGGGAGAACAAGAGAGCACACACAAGCAGGAAGAGTGGCAGGCAGAGAGAGAAGCAGGCTTCCCGCTGAGCAAGGAGCTGGATTCAGGACTTGATCCCAGGACTCTGGGATCACGACCCCAGCCGAAGGCAGTGGTGTTATTAACTGATTGAGCCACCCAGGCGTCCCATAGATAGATTCTTTAAAAAAAAAAAAAAAAAAAAAAAAAGTGTTAATAGGTTCTAGGACAACATTGTAAAGAATAAGTATAGTTGACACACAATGTTACCACTAGCGTCAGCTGTACAACACCTGATTAGATGAGTCTACACACTATGCTGACCACAAGTATAGCCGCCATCCATCACCATAAAAAGCTACTAAATACCAACGAATATGTATTCTATGCTGTATCTTTCATCCTGGTGACTATTCGTTCTGTAACCGGAAGCAGGTATCTCCCACTCCCCTTCACCCGTTCTGCTTCTCACCCCACCCACCTCCCCTCTGGCAGCCATCAGCAAACAAGATCTTCTAAAACTTTTGATTAATTAAAAATTTTACATGCGGTAGAAATTACTCATTCTGATGGACAGTCTGTGAGCTTTGACAGAAGCATAGAGTTGAGCAACCACCACAATAATGAAGATACAGAGCCGGTCCCTCGCCACCCCAGCAAACTGCCTTATATGTCTTCTTTGTAGGTAAGCCATCCACCAGCACACCCCCACCCCCTGCCAAACTGTCTACCATTAATTGATCACTAAACAGTAATCATCATGTTGTTCTTTCCTATAATGTCACATACTGGAATTATTTGAGATTTATTGCCGAGTTCCTTTCTATCGCTGATTCATGTTTTACTCTATGAATGTTTCTTTCTTTTCTTTTTTTTCATTTTATTTTATTTTATTTCTTTTCAGTATTTCAAAATTCATTGTTTATGCACCACACCCAGTGTTTCATGCAATACGTGCCCTCCATAATACCCACAATCAGGCTTACCCAACTCCCCAAACCCCTCCCCTCCAAAACCTTCAGTTTGTTTCTCAGAGTTTCTTCATCTGTTTACCAACTGAAGGGCATCTGAGTTGCTTCCAGTTTTCAGCAATTATGAGTAATGATGCTCAAACATTCACACAGGTTTTTGTGTGAACCTAAGTTTCATTTCTCTTGGGTAAGTACCTAGGAGGAGGAGTGTGGATCATAAATATTTAGACATATAACAGCCTAGCAAGATATCCTCCTAAGTGGCATTACCACTGTACATTCTCACTAGTCAGGTATGAGAGTTCTGGTTGCTCTCCATCCTCATAAGCATTTGATATTATCAGTACTTTTAAACCAAGTTAATAGGCATATAATAGGCATATCTCATTTTGGTTTTAAACTGCGTTTGCTTGATGAGTAATACTGTTGAGCATTTTGTCATGTGCTTATTTGGGTTCATGTCTTCTTTGATGAAGTGTCTATTCAAACCTCTATCTCATTTTTTAAAAAGGGCTGTTTGTTTTCTTATTTTCAGAATTCTTTATATATTCCGGGTCAAGTCTTTTGTCACATATGTGATTGGCAAATATTTTCCCCCAGTATGTGGCTTGTTCTTCATTCTCTTAATAAGGCAAGGTTTGTATTTTGATAAGGTCAGTTTATAATTGTTTTTATGGGCTGTGCTTCTGCTGTATCTAAAATCCCTGTCTAACCACAGTCACAAATTTTTTCTTTTCTTCTCCTATAAGTTTTAATTTTTAGCTTTTATATTTAGGTCTATGTATTATTTTGAGCTAATATTTTTTAAAGATTTTATTTATTTATTTGACAGAGACAGACACAGTAAGAGAAGGAACAAACACAAGCAGGGTGAGTGGGAGAGGGAGAAGCAGGCTTCCTGCCAAGCAGAGAGCCCAATATGGGGCTAGATCCCAGGACCCTGAGATCATGACCTGAGCTAAAGGCAGAGGCTTACCCCACTGAGCCACCCAGGTGCCCCCAAATTTACAATTTTATACTCATGTATGCACATATATAAAAATTACATATATAATTACATATGTAATTCTTTTCAAAGTACAGTCCTTAAAAAATAACTCATTTTCTCCTTCTTTTAAATTAAGCAATTGTATAGACTTCCCCTTGTCTTTCTGAGCCTATCTTTTCTTTTTTTTGAAGATTATATTTATTTATTTGACAGACAGAGATTAAAAGTAGGCAGAGATGCAGGCAGAGAGAGAGAGAGGAGGAAGCAGGCTCCCTGCTAAAGAGAGCCTGGTGTGGGGCTAGATCCCAGGACCCCGAGATCATGACCTGAGCTGAAGGCAGATGCCTTCACCCAGGTGCCCCGAGCTAATTTTTATATAAGGTATGGAGTATGTATCGAGTTCACTCTTTTGCCATATGTGTATTTAATTGTTCTACCAGCATTTGTAAAATAGACTATGATTTCTCCATTAAATTGGCTTTGCACCTGTCAAAATCAATTGACTGTATGTATAGGGGCGTATATGGTATATTCTGTGCTATTTATTCTGTTACATTGACATACTCTTTCACCAGTTGTATCCTGCTTTGTTATTCTGGCTTTTATAGTAAGTCTTGCAGTCAAATCATATTCAACCTGAACGATTTTCTTTTTTTTCTTTTTTTTTTTAAAGATTTATTTATTTGAGAGAGAGAAAGAGAGAGTTTGTGCACAAGCAGGGGGAGAGACAGAGGGAGAGAAAGAGAGAGAATCTCAAGCAGACTCTCTGATGAGCGGGAAGCCCAACATGGGGCTTGAACTCATGACCCTGAGATGATGACCTGAGCTGAAATCAAGAGTTGGATGCTCAACTGACCGAACCATGCAAGCACCACATGAGTGGTTTTATTTTCCAAGAAAGTTTGTTCTTGGGGAAACTGGGTGGCTCAGTTGGTTAAACAGCTGCCTTCAGCTCAGTCCATAATCTCAGGGTCCTGGGATTGAGCCCCACATTAGGCTCCCTGCTCAGTGGAGAACCCACTTCTCCCTCTCCGTCTGTCCCTCTCCCTGCTAGTGCTCCCTCTCCCAAATAAATAAATAAAATCTCAAAAAAAAAAAAAAGTTTGTTCTTCCAAGTTCCTTTGCTTTCCCATATAAAATTTATAATCACCTTGTCAATAGCTGCAAAATAATACTTGTGGGAATTTGGGTTTGTAGTGATTTTATTGATCAGTTTGGGGAGAATTGACATTCTAATGATATTGAGTTCTCCAGTTCATGAGTGACATAATTTATTTCTCCAGTATTTCAATCTTTGATTCTTTCTTAATTGTTTTATAGTTTCAAAGATAGTGATTCTAGACTTAGATAGCCTTGTAATTTATGATCTAACTAAACACACTCTTAAGTGGCAAATGATTATTTGTCAGTTTCCTCATATTATTTTATGTACATAATCATAACTAAAAATAGTTTAATTTAGTCCTCTCCAATCTGTACACCTTTTATTTCTTTTTATTAATTGCTTGCACCACCTATGACTTCCAGTATGATATGGAGTAGAAGTGGAAAGATGGACATTCTTGCTTTGTTTCTGATCTTAGGAGAAAGATATTTAGACTTCACCACTAAGTATTATGTTAGCCATAGTTTTTAAAGTATGCAGGTTCGCATGAATGAACATATACTATTTTGTTAGATGATTGTATTAGTCAAGACTCTCCAGTGAAGCAGAACCAATAGTTTATGTATATAAAAAGATTTATTATGAGGAATTATGAAATTATGGAGGCTGAGGAGTCCCATGATTTACTGTCTTCAACCTGGAAACTCAGAAATGCTTTGGGTGTAATTAAAGTCCTAGTGCAAAGGCCTGGAAACCAAGGCAGCCAATGGTGCAAGTCCCAGTCCTAGGACAGGAGAAGACTGATGTCCTATATCAAGGAGACAGCCAGGAAGCAAAAGGGATGAAATTTCCTTTCCCCACTTTTTTGTTCTATTCAAGCCCTCCGTGGATTGGATGATGCCCACACGTTGAGAGGGGATCAATCTGGTGACAGAAGATAGGAATCCAGGGTTGGCATGACCTGGGTTTTAGATGACCCAGTGAGTCCTGGGGAGGAGAATAAAAGTTGCTCACTCAGAAAGTTTGTGAGGGAAGTGAGGCAGTCACAGCAAACTCAGGTTTCAATAGTGGTGAGGAGATAAATGGCATAACCCATGGAAAAATTTAAGGAAAGTGGAGCATATCTTTGGAGTACTAGGACATGGTGGCTAGGAATATGCTAATCAAAGGCAAAGGGGAGCTCTAAAGCAAATGGATATGGGGAAATGGGAGGAGGTGAGTGACTTCAGTAGGAAGTTTGAGATAGAAAAAAAATAACACAATTACATACATAATAACACAAAGTTGAAAAACTCCACAATCCAGTGGATCTGTGGTTGAAGGCATTTCCTGGTGGATGCCATCTTGTTTCTCAGATGGCTGTTAAGCCTTAATGTCTCCACAGGAAGTCTGCCTCTGCTTTGTAGTGAGGTCACTGGCAATTTACTTTGCCTCTTTGAAAAGTCTATCTTTGTTAATGAGCTAGTGACTATTTCTGGTTCCTAAACTCCTCTCCCAAATTCTGTAACCTCCTCCCCATCCATATGCTGAAATTCTGTCACCCACAAATACTTTAGTGGCTCTTAAACATCACATCTGGAAGGTTGTGTGACTTTGGTAAATTGTCCAACCTCCCCAGGTGAAGTTTCTTCAGCTCTAAAATGAAGAGACTGAGCTAGATGATCTCACAGTTTCCTTGTGGCTCATTCTTTAATTATATCCTTAGCATAATCATCTGTAAATCTGTTTTATATACATTTGGAGAATATGAATTACACAAGCAGCTTGGAAAATTACTTATTCAGTCCTTGATCATGAAACAATTCCATGTGCATTATTACCAGATTAAGCAAGAGCTTGCAGACCAAACTATGACGATTAGATACTACTCATGGGCAAATTATGGGTTAGGAATTGTGGATGGTGAGGTGGAAGCTGTGCTAAATCTTTCCAGTCCAAGCTCTATTCCCCAAAGGATGATTTTGGCATTGGCAGCTAATGGTACCTGTTTTGCAAATGGTCAGTAAAACTCCGTAGTGGAGGCAAGGCTCATGAAATTTTGAAACTTTAAAATCTAATTTAGGGGTAAATCAGACACAGTGTTTATGGAGTGATCATGTAATGAGTGAGTAGAAAAATAAAGATCAATATACTATTGTGGAAGCAACTCAATTATTTGGGGTTCAACAAAGACACTCTAGAGGTCCTCATGAAGTATTCTTTGTATCGATACCAGGACTGACTGATATTTAGGTATGGCGCTCCTAAATTAGAGTATTGTGATGCTTTTAGGTATTTTGAGTATTCTCTCAATATCCTGAATGCCTGGCCCCCCTTTTAAGACTTTCTGAACCTCCTTATAGGTTCAGAACCTCAGTAATTAATACTATCATACTTGGAATACCCTGTTCCCATGCACTAATACTGATGTCAGTGTCTGAGCTTTATAGGTGATTACATATTTCAGCTTTTATCTCTTGTTAGTACTTAAAATATTTTGTTTTAATTCTTTTGAAATTAGTTTCCAATATTAAAACACCTGGATATTTTAGATAAAATTAAGATTTCCTATTTTTCTTGATAGATCAGAAGATCTGATAAGACTGGCTCTGTATTCCAATATGGTACAATTGCTTAGACCTCTATGGTTCTTCCAGATCCATAGACTGTCCTCCATGCTGAAGAAACAAAAACCAAAAACCCAGACATTCTTGTGATTTATTTATTTATGTTCTCTGTCTTGCTCTCAGGGTAGTATTTCCTGGTATGCCTGTAACAGTTTTAGTTGATTCCATTGACTCATAATTCATTAATATTATGCCCTGTGCAGTCAAAAACGTCCTAATGTAGATGAACAATTATATGGTTATGCTATCCAGGATAGTCAAGTCTATGTTCTCTGATATAAAGAAAGGATAGGATTAACTATAAAGAATCTGTGTGTTTAAGCGATGCTTTTATTTAGGATGTGTTCATTTACATGCAAATTTTATTAAATACCTACTAATTGTAGGACATGTACTAGAATCTAAGGATAGAGTGAGAGCAAGAAGAGACATGCTTTATCCTCGTACAAATTCTGAGCTCTATTGAAAAAGACAAACAAGTATACAATAATTAAAATAAAGTCTGATGAGTAGTAACTCAGAAGAAATACCAGGTTTAATGGGAATGTATAGAAGGAAACTTAAACTTGTTTATACAAACCATGGGGAGGCTTCCAGAAAGAAGCAGAGATCTGAAGATGTTAAGGATTTCCCAGAAGATGTTAAGAATGGGAGAAAATGTTCCAGAGAAAGGAATTTGGATAGATGAAGTTCTGACTATGAGAATTTGTCATGCTCAAAGACTGGGGTAAAAATCTCCGTGTCACTCTGCAACAGTCTCATCATCTAGGAGGAAGAAATGAGGAGTGAGACTGGAGATATAGGTGGGAACTTACAAACTCTGGTAAAGAATTGATCATATATTGTAAGGTCAATGGGCAAAGATTTTGTCAGGGGAGTGGTTTTATTTTTTGATTATTTATTGACACACAGATTATTTATTGGACACACACAGAGAGAGAGATCACAAGTAGGCAGAGAGGCAGGCAGAGAGAGAGGGGGAAGCAGGCTCCCTGCCGAGCAGAGAGCCCGATGTGGGGCTCGATCCCAGGACCCTGAGACCATGACCTGAGCCCAAGGTAGAGGCATAACCCTCTGAGCCACCCAGGCGCCCCAGGAGAGTGATATTTTTGTTTAGAAGGCTCACTTTAAATCAATTTGTAGACTGGATGGGTGGGCTAGAAAGCAGTCCCAGTAATCCAGGGAGATAATGGTAGTATGGCCTATAATAAAGACAGTGGATGGAAATGAGTGGACCCAAGAAGCAATTAGGGAAGAAAATTGTCAATATGTAACAGTTAACTAAATATTGGAGGTGAAATGTGAAGAGGAATAAAGGAAAACTCCTAAATAATGAGACTTAGAAAACCAAATGAATGGGGCTTCCTTTCATTGAGATAGGAAAGACTTGAGAAGAAATCGATTTGGAGGGAAAAAGAGGCAGTTTTGGATGAACTTAGTGTGGAGTGCTGTGGGACACCCAGGTGAAGTCTAATAGGTAATCATACATTATGATATTGGACTATATGGCAAAAGAACAGGCTGGAGGTACAGATTCGGGATCATCTATGTATAAAAACAATCTTGATACATTTTATAGATAGAAACAATCATGATATAGTGCATTAAGTGTTGTAATGAAATTTATTAAGTACTAATAGAACATTATTTGATTAGGCAAATACATACTGAGTATTTATTATGTATAAAACACAAGGAAAATATTTTCAAGAAAAATTGACTATTAAGAATTAAATGATCAGTGGGAGAGGTCATGAGGTTGAGAGGGATTTGATTGCTTGCTTTAGACAATTGACACATCAATCATGTTTAGATGATGATGGCAAGAAACCAGTAGAAATGGAGAGGCTGAAGAGCCCAGTGACCAAGCAGGAAGAAGAACAGGTAAAAGGAAGCTGAAAGAAGTTGAGAAAATAAAATTAGCAACTCCTGATATTGAGTTTAAATTCTTGTTTTGACCTAGAGGGACTCTCTCCTGTTAATGAGGAACTAGGTGATTAGCTTTTAAAGTAATGAAATACAAGACACATTCTCTAGTACGTTTAAAATCCATTTACAAACAACCATTCCCCTGTCAAAAAGATATTTCTTCATCTGAGCTTGTCTTCTGGGTCACCACATTTGTGGCATCTTCAGTGCTTCATAAAGTTAAATATGTTTACTTGGAATCTTGCCGGGTCCATTAATGGTAAGTCCCCTCCCCCCACTTCAGTTTATGCTCCGGAAGTTTGAGGCATACCTCTCAAATTTCATCAGGGCTATCTCTCTAATGTTCACAACATCTGCTCTTACCAATAGCGTCTGAATTCTTCTTGAATTAATCTGACATCATTGTGTGAGCCCAATCCACATACACACTAAATCTATGAATTAAAACATCTCTCTTTGTTTCTAGAAGACTAGAAGTAGGATTTAAATCATTAACTGATCTCTGTTCTTATTTGGGCACTGAAGGGTGGCTTCATTTTTCTGGAAACTAATAGACTCAACAAGCCACAAACAGTCAGCTCAGGCAGGATGTCAAATGAAGGGGAAAAAAGAGAACAACATCACTTATACTTAGCCATTTCTTTCAAGGAACTCAAAGGACATCACATGAATGAACTCATTAATACTTGAGAATTTTCTCATATTGTGGAAAACATTTTATAGTTAAAACAAGGAGATTACTTGGATAGTCTTAGGAAGGTTTATCAGTAAAAGCAGAAACTAGAACAAGAATTCCTACTTTGGTGGGCTAACATTGGTTGTGTTGAATGAGAAAGTTTCCGTTGTAGGACATAAAAATCATTACAAGAAATAATGAAAAAATCTGTAATTTGAATAAAACATTACTGAGTCATTGAAGAGTAATCACATTTCTGTAGTTTGTTTAGAGTCTCCTGAAACAGCATACAAATAGTTCTTAGATTCTGGAATAATCTGTTCTTATCAGACACTCTTCTATCTAGAGGGGCAGGTTCTTGAATCATATAGATGTGGGTTCCATTCATATAGTTTGATCACTTTGGGATCTTGAATAATTTTATTTAAGCCCAGTTCTTTCATTTGAAAAATGGGGAACAATGCTCTTTTATACAGTTGCCATTAACGTTAAATAAGATTATGATAGGTTGTGACACATGGTGGAAACTCCATTATGATTTGTTTTTCATCTTTCTTCGAAATGAAAATTTAACTTTCAGGCTAATGCACACTACCCTTCTCTGACTTCTTCCTTCCCATTGTGCCACTGATAATCTCTGTCCTTTAAGTATTCCCAAATCCATATTCCCTACCTATCCTCTCTGATCCTTTTATCTTTCAGCTTTTATGTAGCATCTGCATAAAGAAAGTAGGGAATATTACTTTCAGGAAACCAGAGTTCAATTTACTAAAACAGTCATTCATCTTTCTAAAAGCATTTCAGCAATAAGAGGTCATGTCTCTATTAAGGTATACCACACCAATAAATGAAAAAGAAAATTTTTGTTCAGAATTTTAAATTTTTTAACCAGAAAGGTTATATAATACTATATAATACTGTATTTGTTATCTTGATTTGGTACTGATTTTAAAATCTGACAATACATACAAAATAACTCAGAGATGGATTTGTGAATTACCCATACTTTCTCTAACTCCCTGCCCCCAGTTGGATAGTGGAGAATTGTTATAGGAAAATCCATTTTGGGCTGATTTCCAAATATATAGAATGATGGCTTAGGCAAATGAGGGCTTTTCCTGACTTGTATTGAAAGGAGTTAATTTTACTTTTGAAATATGATCTCCTAAGATAGAAAACAAGGCTACCAGGGAAGGGAAAGAGGGTACTTTTTCTAGTTAATATAAATATCTCAGGGCACCTGGGTGGCTTGGTTGGTAAGCATCCAACTCATGATTTCAGCTCAGGTCATGATCTCAGAGTCCTTAGCTAGAGCCCTGCATCAGGCTCAGCGTTCAGCAAGGAGTCGGCTTGGTATTTTCTCTCTCCCTCTCTCACTGCCTCTTCTCTCTGCTCGTACACACACGTTCTTTCTCTTTCTCCCTCCCTCTCAAATCAATCGATCTATCAATCACTCTTAAAAAAAAAAACAAAAAAAAAAAACCTCTTTCAAAACAGTGATTTGAGGGAGGGGGATGGGATGCAAGACAGAGCTGGCTTACCAGTGATGGCTCACTGAACTGCCAGCAGGAAAAGAAGATTTATCATTGATCCCGATCCATGTCATGGCCATCACTTAAGTGGATTGTTCTGAAACTCACAGGCCATAAAATTGTAACCATGAAAAATAATTAAATGTTAAGGTATTATTTTGGGGTTTTGTTATCCTTTTTTCCCCTATACTGGTGAATCTTATAGAAAAGTCCCCAATTTAATTCTTCAGTGATCTCGTAGTATTTTTCAGTTATGTGCCTACTAGATTATGAGTTTACATCACACTCTAGGCATCTTCTTGGTCTTCATAACTTTGCATATATAACAGATGTCCAGTAAATATTGGGGGACTGGATGGACAGATGAATGAATAAGTAAATGAAGGCATTAATGATATTAGTCCTGAATATTTACCTACTAGCAGTAGGAATTCCTGATTAGCAGGTGCCTATTTTTTGTAGGCACTCCAACCCATTAAGTCTCTTGTTTAATATTCTTAGTAAGGGAGAGAGGAAGAAATTAGGGAGATGAGTTACAGGTAATAGCAGAGCCAGCACAATTCTGAATATCTTTACATTTCTAGAGGCTATCAGCTCTAACTGATGGCCTTTTCCAGAACAGAACATGTTTGCAAGTAGTTGTATTCATTAAAGCTGTTATTACAGGGTGGGAAAAGAGATATATTTCTACCTGTAACACCTGTACATCCGCTCAGTCTATCTGTTGGACTTACTCAATAATGCTTTCAAATAATTTGCAATCATTGCTTTATCTTCAAAGCACATGTAGGCACTTAATTATAAAGTATAGTGATTTGGTGATTTTGTTTTAGTAACTAACTTGGCAATCAGGGGATGAAAACCTGAAAATTTAAGTCCCAAATGGTTTATGATATGGAAAAAAAATGAATTTTATAAGAAATGTTTATTACAATTACACAAACACTTGACTTAGTAATTAGTTTCAGACAATCATCTGCTTTAAGGAAACATACATTTGTCTAATTTCTCACCATATTGAGAAGACCATATATTCAGTGAATCAAAGTGTATGAGCTATAAATTATCTTAAGTATAGTTACTGCTGCTTTTTCTCAGGCAGATTGTTCTAACGCCTATCCAAGTGTTTTTAAGAGGAATATCTCTTCTTGAAAATTGCACTAAAATAATATAAAATTGGAAAGACAAATGTACATTCTTTAATTTTTGGATTTTTATATAATATCTACATCTGTATCTATAGAACTTTATGTGTTTATATAGATCTATAATTCATATACAAGTGTATAATGATTTGTGTGTGTGAGTGTGTGTGTGTGTATATGAACTTTCCATTTCAGTGATCTACTTTTTTGAATGATTAACTAATTTCTTAGATTGAATGATGCCTCTGTTTTAAAGAATACAGTTTGTGTTTTCATAATAGGATGCTTGTCTCAGAAATTGATAGAATGAATGTATTTAAACCTATTGTAGTACTTACATAATTCTGGAGTATTTGGAGTACATTTAAACACATTTTTCTATATTTGTGATTGTAAAAATTTCCTTTGATATGTGTACTGCTGTATTAAGGCATACTATGGTGATTTCTTTTAAATATTTATGAGAGAATTACTTATTTTGACTTATAAGGAAACAATGCTTAGCATAGCAATTTGAAAGTTTTCCTGGGCACATAAAGTAAACAAAAAGCAAAATCTTTAATGTGAATGCAAATCCTGCTGAGTGTTTTAATGTAACAACTGCACCTTACTTGTATAGCATTGTTGGGGCCCAGCCTTTGGTTGTGTCTTCAAATAATAGCCCAGTTCCTTGTGTTCTTCCCTGTTTTCTAGCAGCCCTAGAGGTGCAACCTCCTTCCCCTTTCTTATTAAAATGCTCACCATATAATCTATTTCTTTGGGGTTGTCTCTACGCATAATGGCTGGTGAATGTTGGCCTTTCTTGTACTCTAATTTATTAAATTCTATTGAAAACATTCAGACCTTTTCCCCTTTAAGACTTAGGCTGCAAATCTTCCCTCAAGGAAGAGCTTTGGGCAAAGCAGAACCCTGGAGTGGTTGCCTTGGGGGTGTTTTCTCCACAGCTTTACTGTGTAGGTAGTAATTAAGCACACTTTATCTTACTTGATTATCACAATGGGGGGTGATTGTTTTCCCCCACTGTACAGATAAGGAAAAGAGAGCAAGGGCAGGCAATTGATTTGCCCAGTAATCTCTTATTTATGAGAATTTAAACCCAGTTCACTGACTCTTAAGTCTAAGACCCAGACCCGTTAAGATATATGTACATTTACTTTCTTTACTTTTTTTGAGTGTGATTTAGAAGCTATTCCTCTGAAGTGCAATCGGTGGTTCCCAGCAGTACAGAATGTTTTCCAGATTTCAGGAGAACAAGCAAAGTATAGCCACTTTTGGAAGCTTGTGACTGGTCATGTGGTTTCCTATCTGCATACGCATCCCTAAAATCCTACGGGAGCCAATTGTTAGATTAGGGGAAATTTTGGATTAGGTCCAGGCTGGGAAAGAGAGAGAACACAGAGAAACATAGCCAAGGTCAGTGGATGTAAGCTCTGTTATAGGATACAGAAAAGGTGCTTGTGTTAGGGAGCATAGAGGCTAGCAATAGCTTCTGCCTTTTTGTTCCTTGATAAGTCTACCACTCTGGGTTCTTAAAGCAGATAATTATAAATAGTGATATAGATTGTGGGCCTGAAGAGATGTACTTAATCAAGGTACAGTGCCAGCCTAGACCACAGAACAAGGTCTTTTCTCCCTGAAAAAACAGAGCTTTCTTTTCTGTTGCATTCATACTTCCCTGGCAGCACCTGAGCAGCAACTATGGGGCTGGCAGCATTGCTAGAAGAACTTCCCTAAGGGCACGGGAGAGGCCTGGGGTTGGGGAGCTGGGTTGAGCAGGGCAAGGGCAGATTCTGCAGGACAGCCCAGTGTCCAGGATCAAGGCCATTCTTTTCTCTCATTGCTCACAAACTGCTCTCAGAAAGTCACTTAATTCAATTCAACCCTCAAGCCTTTACACCAAATGTTTACTATTCATGGCAATTATTATGCAATGCAGCAACCAACAGTTTCATATACCTTTAAAAATTGACATAAAATTTGCATACCATGTTCAAACATTGTAATGGTGTTGCATATGATGAATTTATTAAATGAATAATTATTAGTTATACTGTGTTTTCTTGTTTTTCTAAAAGTAATACCTGGATCCACTTAGGAATTCCTAAGTGCTTCTTTGTTCATAAAGAGTTATTTTTCTTGTTAAGTATTAGGATATATAAAAATAATAGACATACAAACTGTAATTAATAAAGATAAAAAATTAAAAATATGATTTTTAAACATTAAAAAGTAAAAAACACTATGGCTCAGGGTCATCTAGTTTGCATATTAACTTTGTCTTTATATATATATATATATTTGTATTTTGAAGCTTTGACATCTGGGACCTTTGAGGGGCTGTTCCTCCCAAAGTTAGCCAATAGCTAGAGATAGTAAACAATTTGCATATGAGTGTCTTTTTCAAGCACAAACTAACCAATACAGGACCCACACCCCAACCACCTTGTTTCTTGAGTTCTTACACTCTGGGTCACTACCCATCCACCCCAGTCACCCCAGGTCCCAGATAGCTAGGGGAGTCCCTATGTTTCAGAGCCCACTGAAATTATATAAACGAGCCAATCCTACCGAAGCCTGCTTACCCTGTTTCACTCCTTTCCCAGGGAAACCACAATAAAGGCTCTTGTCCAGAGCTCCTCTCTTTCCCTCTGCCTCCTCATCAACCCTGGTACTTCCCTGTGTGACCCTGAGTGATGTCGTATAACCTCTCTTCTTGGAAACTCTATGTAATAAACTATCTTTTAAATGGCAATCTTTCCTGATCTCCTGGCCTTACTTAAAATTTTTTTATTAATACACTATATTTAAAAACATTTGGCAATGTAAAGAACTGTTACTGTGCTTCCAAATTCATTTTTTTGTACCCCAGATTGAGTAATTAGGCCTTTGATTCTTTTCCTCACTCTGGTATCTGAATCTATTATTATGTTTCTTTCTGAGACCAAATTTCTTCAATAGTGGGAATTTCTCTCACTCCATTCATGCAAGAGAAGAGGATGAACAGAATGTGTACCATGTAATCAACATAAGACTTTTAAGGAATTTCAGAAACCTTTGTATGTGTCTCCAATGATTGAAAATGAATGAATATTGATTGACATCAACAAAAACTAATATTGAAAATTTGATATTTAGAAGGAAGAAAGGAACATACTGAAGTGAAGACATTAAGACAGGGCCCTAATTATTCAATATATGATTCAAAGTAGAGATTGGGTTACAAGGAATAAGAAGAAATGAGCTTGGTACCTGGAAACCAGAGAAGAAAAGCATTAAGTCACCTTTGAAGAAGACTACTTGACAACGGGTGAAGCCGTTCTCATATTTGTTCTTCGTAAAGATCACCTCGGTTTAGGGACAGTGTGTATAGGAGTGGTAAGTAACACCAGTGGGAAGACTGAAGAAAAGATGAAAATTACTGACAACATAAACAGGACGTGTTGTCTAAACTCTCCAAGCCTCAGTTGCACAATCTTGAAAAACAAACAAACAAACATAATCATGACTTACACATACAACATTAGGAGAAATTAAAGGAGATAACCTATGAAACTAGAAAACACAGTGTCGTGTATGCAGCAGGCACTTAATAAACACCCCCTCCCTTTTTTTCATCCTGATTAGAACACTACTAGCTGTATGACTATGAGTAAATTCCTCTATCTCTGTGCTGCTCTTCCCGCAGGATAATCACAGAACTCACTTCACAGTTTGTTGTAAGGATTAAATAAGGCAATACAGTAGATTTGCTTTTAAAAAATAACTGTCAAAAGTATTAAATAATGTTTGCTATGTATTTATGCTCTTATTTTGGCATTGCCTCAGGAAATTGTGGTACATTCTTTTTAAAACTCAGAAGTGGTTATATTTAGAAGGGATCTGGATTTTTCTAGATAGACAAATGTTACCATAAAATCATGTCTTACGTATCTGTATGGTTTACAAACAACTCTTAAATCAGGAGATAAAAATGCTGATACTGAGAAAGAGTAGTAGCTTCTTATACCACAAAAATATGTAATTTGGAATAAGTCAGAATGTTTAAAGGAAACAACTTGGGTTACTGGCCAATGATAAAACATTGAGACAGAAGCACTGATATGCTGATAAAGACTCAGAATTTAAAGGTAAAAAGGATTCCTGTGACTCTCTTCCCAGGGTTCATGTTGGGGGAGGGAGGAAGGGTAAGGACACCCAAATAATTAGCAGAGGATGTAAGACTCCTTGTATTTCCTCTCATGTAGTTTGCTAAGGCTGCCATGATAAAGTACCATAAACTGAGTAACTTTAGAGAAATTTTTTGTCTCCCAGTTCTGAAGGCTAAGAGTTCCAAGGTCAAGGGGTCAGCAGCATTGATTGCTTTCTAAGGAAAATGTGTTCCATGTATCTGGCCTACCTGTTAATCATTTGCTGACTATCTGTAGTGTTCCTTGGCCTAGAGAAGCATTTCTGCACCTCATCTTCAATCTCTGCCTTCATCTCCCTGTGCATTCTCCCTATGTGGGCATCTCTGTGTCGAATTTCCTCTTTTATTAAGGAATCTGGTCATAATGATTGAGGTCCACCCTAATGACTTCATCTTAACTACAACAGTTTTATTTGCAACACACCAATTTCCAAATAAGGTGATATTCTGAGTACTGGAGGTTAAGACTTCAACATGTGAATTTTGAGGGAACACAATTCAACCCATTACACCCCTGTTTAGAACCATTAGCTAGTGGTGGTACTGGAGGTGACTGGAATAAGGAAATTAGGCAAGAGATAACTTCCATAGCAGGAACCAAGTGAAAGTCAATGCTTATAGAAGACACGGATGCATTTTTAACTCATGGCTGGATGTATGCCATCCTCTTTTCTAGAAAACATCATCCTCCTTTCTTAAATCCAAGTCTTGTCTTTTAAAGCTGACATTAATTTCTATTCCATGAAACTTTCTTTGGAACAGCTGTCCCTTGGTTCTTTCTTTCTTTTTTTTTTTTTAAAAGATTTTATTTATTTATTTGACAGAGAGAAATCACAAGTAGATGGAGAGGCAGGCAGAGAGAGAGAGGGAAGCAGGCTCCCTGCTGAGCAGAGAGCCCGATGTGGGACTTGATCCCAGGACCCTGAGATCATGACCTGAGCCGAAGGCAGCGGCTTAACCCACTGAGCCACCCAGGCGCCCCTGTCCCTTGGTTATTTCTATCACCTCTAAGTTCCTATAGCCTAGCTGTTAGGAGAACTGATTTGTGCATGGAAACCTATATGGTTGAAATTGATGATATTCAACCATTCTGACCAATAAAAACTGCAGTTTCATGTTTCAATGTAATACTTGTATTGTGGTAGTTAAGAGCCTGAGACTTTCAACTCACAGCTTATGCCAAATAATAGATTTGGGACCTAGACTCTAGGCAAGGCTGTTAACAGTCTATGGCTCAGTTTTCTTACTTGTAAAATGAGGATAATAATACTAATAATATCATGAGGTTACTAGAAAGACTAATGTATATTTAAGATTAATTATATATACAGCTCATTAATACATTTAATGAGCTAATATATATATATTATGACAGTGCTCTAACTGTGTATGACATTTCATAATTGTTAGATATTATTGCTATTTACTTAAGATTCATGTTTCACCTTACATAATGTTTTTAGTATTGCAGACATTTTGTAAATATTTATAGAAAGATTGTCTCATTAAATGAATATGTAATATCTTCCTGATTACATGTACTCTAACACAAATCAATATACAATGTAGATAATAAGTGCTTGCTGATAATTATTAATTGTTAATAATTCATTATATTAATAATTGGAAAGATAAACTAAAAATACAACTTGGTGTAAATTTTAACTCCCATAACTTCATTCTGACTTATTTTTCTTCATTTAAAATTTTTCAAAGTTTTAACTCAGTTTAAATAAAAAGTTTGCTCTGGGTTGCAATCTAAATTAACCAGTCTGTCAGGTGCAGACTCTTGGCTCTCCCTTTTTCTAGATTTCTCATGGATGGTTTTCAATCATCATCAAATTAAAGAACAAAGAAAAGTCTTTGCAGTTGCTGAAGCACTTATAATGGAAGTGCCCCATAAGTTCACTTACCTGGAGTGTTTACAACATTCTCTGAGGTTTCACTGTGGTCTTGTCAAACAACTGTCCATCAGCCCCAAACTAACTCCAAATTCGTCCCCAGACTTCTTAGAGTTAGTATAAGTGTTTAAGTGTATGGAGAGTATAATTCTCTCCAAGGATAGAACCTGTGAACCTGATTTGAACTTAAATTTGAACTTAAATTATAATATTTCTCAGAACATTTCTGTACAGTTTAGAGTTGATAGGAACCCGGTTTTAGTGTCTGAAGACCATGTAGTCTCTTATTTTATCTTACTTCTCAAAATAAGCCTATTCAAGATCCAAGCTGCTGGGAAATGGACGGCAACGTTGAGAGTCTCCAGTCTCCTGTTTCTGTGCAGAGTTCAGAAGCATCTTAAATTCAGAAAACAGGATGGACTCCACCAGAGAGCCTTTAGAGATCATGTGGTCCAGTGTTTTCACTTAACACGTATGGCAACATGGAGGAGGATGATCTGTGAAGACGACACAGTGTCTGTGGAAGCTGAACTAGATTTGGGACCGGTGGTTACTCTGTGGCATTTTTGTGTATATGTGTTTCTCAGATGGTTAAAATAAAAGATTCAGACTTGCTCCAACAGAGAGCATATTTCTGAACTGTAATTACTGGAAGATCTTTCAATTATTAAGACGAATGAGGGGATGTGAAGGACAGCAGTGTGGTGATCTATAATCTAGACAATCTACAAGGGAAGGCACTTAAAGGAACTCCAGGGAATGCTGTAAAATCAACCACCATAAAAACACTTACTCATATTTTAATGAGATTAATATAAATATTTTGATACGTAGAATATAATCAAATTAAGGAGATACAGATAACTTCATTTTGTGCTCTTTTTCAAACGTAAAACTTGAATCTAGGAAAAGTAAAACACAAACACTTTTTGTTATTAAAGCACTTCATTAGGATAGGTCACACTGTCAGAGAGAAACTTGATTATAAAAGGAGAGGAGTTGATAATAAAATACCATGGCATGTAAAATGTGTTTCTAAATCATAATCATATTCACTTAAAGGAATATTTATTGGCAGCCAAGAGCTATTGGTCTATTTCTCAATATTTCTGGAAGATTTTTATTTAGATAAAAACAGAAAATCCTTCTCCCTTTGTCTCTTTTCACTAATTTTAGTATTCTTGCATCTGAGAAAATGGAGGAAGACAATACTGTCCTGACATCAGACGGCAGAATGGTAGCAGTGTAGGCTAAGGGTTTGGTGAGATGAGTGATGGGATAGCCAGAATAAAGGGCCATCATCTTACGTTTGGAAAACAAAGTATGAGCTTGTGTTAGCTGGGAGAATCCAGAGGTTTACAAGGGAGACTGAAATAAAGTGTGGTCAGAAGTAGACCTAGTTTCTATCAAGGTTTTCTTTTCAAGCATTCTAAAAGTTTATAGATGTGACTCATAAGCCATATTTGCCTTTGACAGCATTATTTTAATTAAAAAAATTCATGCTCATTGAATAAAATTAGAAAATATAGAAAAAAAGAAAATCCAAAATCACTTATAATCCAATCACTCAAAATACCTCTATTTGCATTTTAGCATGCTTTCTTTGCAAATACTAATTAACGTAATTGAGAGCAAAATCCATACACAGTTTTGCTGTCATTTTTTATGACACTGACTAAATATTTCTCAACAACTGTGTTTTAAGAGCATGCTTCATTTTAAGATTTGGATGCAGTCACATTTATTTAGCTACTTAGTTTGCATTCAATTTTTTTTGCTGTTGTGCCCTGTATTTTCTTTAGTATAGATTGCTGAACTGGAAATAGTGGGCAGAAGGATGTTTTTAAGGGCCTTGATAGATATCCCCCAGTTTTTTCTCCTGACAGGAGATAACAGTTAATTCCCTACAACATTGTGTGGAAGATCAACCAATTTAGGGAACTATAAAAGGGGAAGCAATGGATTTGAGCCAGATATGGGCAGAGTTATGCAAGGGTCTCAAGAAAGAAAGCTTGAAACAATAGCATAGGGATGGGCTCAGGATTGTCCTCAGCCAGTGTCAATTTGTGTTTCTAAACTCTGGTTGTACAGGGAAGGATTTTTGTAACTTTCCATTTTGAAATACTTACAGATTCACAGGAAGGGGCAGAGGAGTACAGAGAAGAGAGATGGCTCACATATATGTCACAGTTTTCCCCAATGGTTTCATCTTATAAAATTATGGTATAATATCCAAAAAAGTAGATTGAGGTTGGTACCATCTGTGCATATGGGTCCATGTCACTCATCACGTGCTGATTCCTCTAACCGCCACCACAACTAGGAGAGAGGAACCTTCCATCATCACTAAGATTTCCTTTGTGCTGCCCCCTTATAGTCACTTAATTCCCCCAGTATTTTCAATACTGGACAATACAAATCTGTTTATCACGTCTACAATGCTGTCACTTCAAAAATGTTAAATCCATGCGCTCATAGAGTATGTGGCTTTTGAGATTGGCCTTTTTTATTTAACTCAGCATAATAACACCCTTGAGATCTATCCAAGTTGTTGCCTTCATCAACAGTTCATTCCTTTTGATTGCTGAATAATATTCTTTGATACAGAGATATCACAGTTTGTTGAACTGTTCACTTGTCAACGGACATCTTGGTTGTTTTTATTTTGGAGCTATTAAAAATAAAACTGCTATGAACTCTTCTGTACAGGTTTTGGTGTGAACATATGTTCATTTCTCTGGAGTAAAGTGTTCTGGAATGTAATTACTGTAGTGGATGTTAAGTGGATGTTTCATTTTTAAAGAAACTGTCACAACATTTTCAAATCCCCTCGGCAAAGTATGAGAGATTCAGTTTCTAGCCACCAATTGGTATTAGCACCATTTAAAAATATTTCCTATTCTCATAGGTGTAGAAACATCTGGGACATTTAAAGAACAGTGTATGATGCCCGGTCCCTACCCTAGCCTGGCATCTGAATCAGAATCTCTGGAGAAATTAGATATTTCTATTTTAAAAATCTCTTCAGAGGACTCAAATAGGTAGCCAGGGTTGAGAATCACTGACCTAGAGTAGCGGTTCTCAAAGTGCAGCTGGGGCACCTGGGCACTTGTTAGTAATGCAAATTCTCTAGCCCTATCCTAAACTAACTGAATCTTGAAAGTCCAGGGTTGGGACACAGCAGTTTGTTTTAACAAGCTCTCATTCGAAATGCATGGTGAGTGAGAGAACAACTGACCTCCAAGGAATGAGCTGTTTTGACAGAAGATGTCCTCAAGTCTGAAAGGAGGAGTGGCAATCAAGAGGTAAGCATGGGCTTGGTGGTGGTAGGTAACAGCTGTCTAGGATGGGGAGACTAGGGGCTCCGAACACAGACTATCCCACATCTTTAGAAAACTCAAGGGCCTAGGGTCTGGGTGTCAGCAGTGGCTCTGGGAACAAGCTACAAATGGTTAGCACTCTGAGGAGCAACTGTGTGGATCGGCCATGGAATATGTCTGGAGGGTTGTTCTTTAGCATTAACTAGTTTGCATCTTAAAGTTGAAACAGTCTGGAGAACTAAACTCTTTATTTTTTTATTTCTTTAGAACTAAGCTTAATTCTGTAGGGGCCTACTTAGCCAGAGCGACTCCATCTGGGTTAAACAGCCATTTTGTTGTTTGTGCAGTAAAACGTAAACCCTCCCCACCCCTACTGAGAAACTTACTTACAAGCAAGTCTGGGAAACCAGTAAAATATGGTTGACCAGTCCCTGATAACAGACCCCAAATACAAGGACGAGTCAGTCCAGGTGGAGACAATCTCATTGGCCAGGCTCAACCACACGGCCTTTGCTCTATAAAAGCTAGTCTGTGAAGCTGGGTGTGGTCGCTCTCTCCCTAAGAGAGGGCCCCGCCGGTAGGTTTGATTCTTGGTGCTTGTGCGAAATAAAGCTTTGCTTGACCTTCGCTTTGTATCAGTCTCGCTCCTTTGATCATGGACCCCATCAATTCAAGTGATACTTAACTGCAAAAAAATCTTAGCCATCCTAACAGTCTTTACGTTGATGTTTACAATTCATGGTGGATTTGTGTAAGTGCACTAATACTTGCTCAGAATAGTTATAGATGAAGGTGGAGAAATGGGGGATAGACAGAAGGAAGGAGTAAAGGGCTTTGGGGTCCCGGCCTGAGGTGGAAAGATGCACCATTTTACTTGGGAAAAAGTCTGGCCCAACACGTGGTGGCTGGATGATCTTGCACAATTATATCCCTTCTTCTTCCTTCTCTGTAGAATGGGAATGCCTGAGTCGAGCTATGGTGAGATAACCATGGATCACCCACTGGCTTTTAACTGCAAGTTTTGTTTATACTGTATTAAAACTGCTTAAGAGCTCCACGGGAAGCCTGCTTCTCCCTCTCCCACTCCCCCTGCTTGTGTTCCTGCTCTTGCGCTCTCTCTCTGCCAAATAAATAAAATCTTTAAAAAAATAAAATAAATAAAACTGCTTAATCATTTTATTAATAATTTTATTAATAGCCATTTGAATTATTTGCTCGCATTTACACTGCATGGCTTGTTTTATCATTGAACTGGGTTCTCTTTCTTAAATATGTTCTGAACGATTCAGATAGAAATATCTTTGGATATAAGACCATTCTTTATATGGACATAAAGCTTTCTTTAGGGTTACTAGATAAGCTCCAGAAATATTTTTTTTTCTTGATTCATTTAGCTGCAGAAAAGGTCAGTTTTGTTTAACAATGTACCTACAACACCTGTAACAATTATAGGCATGTAGCACCATGTGCTTAATAAACATTTGCTAATCACTGAATGAACATCATGGCAGCCGATGTTTCTTAGGTAACAACATTTACCTCTGACCTGGTACAAAGTTGAAGTTAAAATATTGCTTTAATTGGAGAGATTTTGTGCAGCTAGACCTATTGATCTCACCCTATACTATGACGCTATAGCTAGGTATCAAGTACCCCTATCAGTCTTTCTTAACAGGAAATCTTTGGAAGTTTCTGCTTCCTGACCCATAGAAAAGATGAAGATGATGCAGTTGTGGTTTGCTTAGCCCTAAAGCTGTTACATGGCCAGTGTTCTGCAACCAAGCTGAACTGTAGGGTTGTCTGTGGAGGCACCTACCTTTCTCTTAGAGAACAGAGTAAACATTATTCTCTCTATACCAAAGAGGTTGCAAAAGGGTAAATTCTTCCTAGATGCAAAGAGAAAACCACCTGTGCATGCTCTCCTTGATCTTAGAGTCAGAACTGAACTTTGAAAGTAGGTGGAATTTGACACTTGAGTGAAGTTTCTTTGTTGTTGTTTGTCCACCTCCCTATAATGCCCTGGGGAGGTTCATAGACTTGAACCATCATGGATTTCATGTCACTTATGATCGACCATAATGTAAAGGAGGGTTCAAACTTTCCTTTATCCTTTACCTTAAATATTTGTTTCTTAAGTTTGCACGGAATTCTCACAGGTAGTGAAAGTTCTCTCTCCTTTTGATTTCTTTCCTCTTATCTACTCTTTTCTCTAGTTAAACCTGTAGCAGTGCCCTGTGCCGCTGCTGGCAACCCCTACTTCAACTGACCCTCTCATTTCCCAGAATGGAGACTAATACTACGAGGCAAATACACACTTCATCTCACCAATATCCATCAGCTCTCACAGAAAAATTTCTAAGAGTTATTGAGCTTAAAATCACCCTCATGACCTGGGCTGAGGCTAGGGTGGGACAAAAGGCTGAAGCAGGCAGAGACCTGTGGTTACTCTCTCCTTGCCTTTTGGGCACATTGAGATTCTCCTCATGCTCTGATAGTAAGTAGTTTGTCATTGCCTCTTGGCATCACTTCTGAACCCATCAAAGCTTCGAGGGGCCTCTAGTCTCACGTGCCGTGGAAAATGAAAGTTAATTTCCCCTCTCACTTCTTTTAAATCTGATTCTCAGAGAGAAAGTTATTTTTTAAATCTCACTCTTAATGCTGAGTTTACCCACTGACACATGAACTAACTATGACAACTTAATAGGGATTTATTACTAACAGTAAACAACCCGTTGTCAGGCCAAGAAAGGGACCCTTGTGGGAGGGATGGATCAGTACTTGTGGGAGCTCTCATGAGCTCACGGGAAACACCACCACCACAGACCTCTGGGAGCCACCAGGATGACTCGATCAGTTTCTCTTTCTTCAGGAGGCAGACGAGATTAACTGCCTGAGAGCCCGGCCATCATTCTTAAGTGAGGTATTGTGAGGATCTATGTAGTAGGCTGTTTGCAGGAAAGAACCAGGATGCCAGAGCAAATTTTTAAGAAATGAGGTTTCCAGAAACTGAATTCCTGGGAGTTTACTGGCTTTCTCAGAAGAGGAAAATTATGCCAATATGGGCTGTTTATTCAGATATTCAACTTAACTTAAGCTTTCTTTGGTGTTACTATGCAAGTTCCAGAGATATTATATATCATTTTGTCTTTAAAAACATAAACAATCATGCATACATGTGGGGGGACACTGCTGGTTTCTGTTGGCTTTCATTCTTTCTTCCCTTTCTTCCCCTTCTTTTAAAAAAAGAATCTTTTAAAAAATTATTTCTAGATATTTGTTGCTTCCCCGACCAGCCCTGTACCTCTGGAAAAGCTGATCACACCTCCAGTTTCTGTAGCGGACACGGTGGATTTACGACAATCCTAGGGACTCTTTGAGTTAAGGAACCAATTTGGCCAATGTGATATGAGGGCAGCTTTTCTAGGAGGATCTGGAATGAGTTTCCCTCTCTTCTAAGACAATTCCACCATGGAAAATAGTATCTCAAAGCATTGTCATGTCTGGATATGTTTTCCAAAATTCTGGTTGCCATACTGTTCTGTATCTAAGGTAGAGCCAATATTGGGGACAGCTGAACTGAAAAGAGGAAGGAACCTGGCATCCTGATGTTATCATTGATCTGCTGCATTGACCAGTCCCAGAATCTCCCCACCTCCAGACATCCTATTATGTGACATAATAAATGTTTTCCTGACGGAGTTAGTCTGGGAGAGGATTTAATTCCTTATGGCCAAGAGAATCCTAACTGAATTGATATCCTAATGTATAGTTGACTATGATATTAAACTAATGTATGTCTAATTTATTTTTTAAAGGTGAACAAAGAAATTGATGTACTTATCCAATTCCCTATAGAACCAATAAGAATAGGGTGCGGGTGGGTGGGAAAGCAGGGGTCAGAATGAGAAAAGGATTTGGGTATTTGGTGTGACATTTATGTAACTATTCGGGACACCTTTTCAAATTCCAACTGTAGAGGGACTCTTTGAAATCCAAACATTCGAATCTTCTTTTCTCCTTGGTTATTTATGCAAGACAATAAGAAATGTTCCCCTTTCATAGACTTTTTCATACTTTCTTTTCTCTTTCATTAACCATGCTTTGCAAAATAAATTACTTGTTGCTCGAATACTGGTGAAGAGATGCGAAAAGACAGCAAGGATATATTGTGCTCTGAATTTGATAGACATGGACAGGGAGACCATGTGGTCTGTAACTTCCTGTCCTAAGCCAGAGAGCACCTTTATATTTTATCTCGTTGCTAATAAGGCACAGAATATTTAAGTCCCTAGTCACTCTTCTCCCTGCCTCACAGACATGTCCAGCTTCTCTGACCCTTACTGTGCTCACACCACACCTTCTTCACTTTCACATCTGCTCTTCTATAAAACCCTCCTCCTCTCAGCTGCTTTCAAACGGGTCAACTCTCCTATGTCACCTGTGAAATCACTTTGGAAGTTGCTGTTTCTTTATATAAATGTTTATGTTTGAATATGACTGGAATACAGTCAAAATTTTATTACAAAGAAAGGTATCTTCAGGAGAATTCTGTGGTATATGTAAACTTTAAAAGGATTATAAATGATGCATAATATTTCTCAAACTAGTGTCTATAACCATAGATGCTGTTTCATCTCATTTTATAGATAACAGATAAAACACCAAATTTTGAGATGAACATTTTCAAAGGATAGTCAATATCTGTAACCAGATTAGGGTCAAGTACACTTTTAATTTCTATTCCTTAAACATTGGTGAAAAATAATTACAAAAAACCTTTATATTTTAAATGATTGCCTTTATTTGGGATGCTAATAGAAGATTAAGGGTGGTAAAATAGCCAGATTCTTTTTTAAGTTCTGATTTACTTATGCTTTGTGGTATTTTTTTCCCATTTCATGCATTTGTCTTCTGAGTAATTATGTTTTTCAAATAGGTCACTTTAAATTCTGTCATGTTTTAACTCCAGACAAAGTTCTACTTTCAGAAAAATATTTTATTACTTGCATGATGTATAAGGAAATTAAGAAGAAAGCTGGAAAAACATGCTTCCTTTAAAAATCTTATTTTTTCAAACTCAAATGTACCTTGGCATTGAAGAATTTGTAGTTTCAGTGTAAATTAAAAACAACAACACAAAAAACCCTCACACTGTTTGAGTGGACTCACAGTGAGCTGCTTCATATTTATGGTTTCAAGTTTTTCTTTTCCCCCTCTCTCTTTTTTAAATGCTTAAATCAGATTTCCTGGAAATTTACCCTACACCTTATTAAAATGAGTTCTATAGTTAAGCAAATCGGGAAAATGCCACATCCTATTCCCTCTTGATTTAATAATGCACATTGACATAGGAAGGAGTCAGAGAATCCCAGTAGTAAAGACATTTTAGTCATCCAGCCTTTAATCACGGGGCTATTTCTTCCTGTCACAGCTGGGAACATTCCATGAAGCTGTTTCATTTGACACACTTTGGGAGACAGCATTATACGTAAGTCTTCCTATCGATCTGAAGGGCCATTGGAGCTTTTCTGGTTAAAAAAATAAAAAAAAAATAAAAAAATAAATCTAAAACCAAAAACAGCACATAATTTGTGTAGCCACTAAATTGCTTTAATTTTTTTTTAAATGTTTTCCTTGGGAATTGCTGTCTTACCTCGTCATGGGAATCCTTGTTGACAGTGCCACGATACTGCTGTTGACAGTTCAGCCCTGGAAAGCCTGAATTTTACTGGTTATGGTGTTCTTTAAACAAAGTTCTTAATTCATTAATTGCATTTCCTGTCACTAACTTCATAGGTGGGAAAGGGTGAGGTTAATATTTTCCTTTCACCTTACCAGTTTTTGCTGGATGTTTAATGTGTGAGAGTGGAGAATTGGCCAAATGATTAGTATACATTGAAGGATAATGATTACTTCAAAAAGGCCAAGGGAATTTTTTCCTTGTGACAGAGGTCATTTTTATTTTTATTTTTTCTCACATTGTTGCCCACAAAAGTTTCTAAGCTAAGAGGAAACAAAGGGCACAGTGCCACATGCTGACCTTCTTACAGCCTTGAGATTCTGAAGATGCGCTCTGTGTTCACATGGGCTGTCATTGCATGATCTATGGCTTGATAAAGAAAGAGTCTGTATTCTCTGACCCCAATTCCTTCAAGCTGGGAACAATGCTTTACATTAGAAACTTTAAATTGACCTATCAGATTGCCATTAACTTCCCACACATAAATAGGAAATGCTACTCAATTTATTTAAAAGAAAATACTTAGCATTCAGCTTTCTCTTCCCATTCAAATAGTGAATTCAACTTGGTCCTTTATGCTTTTCATACTTCTTTAATGTTATGTATTATTTAAGAAAATTTTTCTAAGTTTCAGCTTTGATAAGGGATACTGTTAATTAGTTTTTTAAAATTAAAGCCATAGTGTGACTGAAATCAGAGAAATTTCATAAAAGGAGATAACTAAAATAGCACTTTCTTTTAGGGTCCTGGGTGTCCGATTTGTGGGTGTTTTGAAATAATCCTAGTCAAAATATAAGGTGTGCCCCAGTGATGTTTTTTGTAGTAGGTTTTTCACTTTTTATCATTAAATTTAAAGGCATGCTAAAAAGGGAAGAAATTGAATTTAAAGAGAGAAATTAATGTTAATAATTGGTCTCTTTATAATTTTGGAAATATGATCATCATGTATTCATCCACTTACCCCTTGATTCACTGACTTGGGGAACATTTATGGGGCACCTGACTTTCTTGTCCACGGATGTGCTGCCTATCCTATGACTTCAGCTTTTCATGGTCCTGGGAATGTGGGACTATGGCATGCCTTGTTTTTCTCTTGGGGTGTAAAAGCCTTCCCTTCTGTTTTATGCCTAAACTGTATGTATGCATGATCCAAAGCAGTTCCAATTCCATTATATACACTTAAATATAGTCTCTTATGTATATATTATATATAGTCATATCACTTATCTGTAAAATATTTGTCTTCCTGAATGCATTATTATATTGTAAAGTCACAGAGGTCAGGAATCCCTGTTCTTTAGTATCCTGGGGTCTGTGGAGAATATTAAAGAACACAGCACATGGCCATTAATAGGTACTTATCAATGCACTGATTTTTTTAAATTGGTTTGGGAGATGCAATTCATTTTAAGGAAATGGGCTATGGTATCAGACTACCTAGACTAAAATCTCAGTTTTAACATTTATTAGATATACTTTGGGGTAAATTGCTTAAATAAATGTCCCTCCCCCCATCTATTAAATGAGGAGAAGAGGCCACGCCCTCCCACACCATATAGGTTTGTTGTGAGAAATGAGTGACAGTGGATATAAAATGTATAATCAATGGTGCTAAGAACTTGATAAGACCTCAATGAATATTAGTTGTATTATTAGTAATGCAGCTAAAGCAATACTCTTCTTTCCATCTGAAATGCAACTGCTGGAAAGAACACTACAGACAAGACTCAGAAGTGGGGACTCGGTAGATTAGGTGAGAGTGGGAAATGGGAACTCTATAATCCTGACAAATCTCTTGCATGTCTAATTGTCTTGACATCTATTTCTTAGAGGACTCAAACTTACACAGCCACCTAACTGGTCATTTCAAAAACACACTGTTACTTCCATTTACCTGTCTCACATATATAGATTCTTACATTCTCCTTAGTTCCATTATTTTGATTCAGAACATTCTGCTCTTTACGTTTCAATATCATTGTCAGCCATTATGTAATAGGAGACCCCAGTCAAATTCCCCTTTATGGGGCTAAAGAAGCTATAATTAACATTAATAGACTGAAGACCCATAAAAAAGTAAGACTTTTCCCCCCATGGGAAACAAATGGATTAAGAAACATTAAGTCAACTCTCCCCAAAAAGAATCATTTAGTCACACCAAGATTTTAATGCCCCTTCCTTTGTTACAGCAAGAAGACGTGTGATGCCTACAAAACTCCCATGATAGATCCTCATTGTCCAGAAATTCTGCCTATTTGTGGTCTAATGTTTCTACTAGAGAATATGGAGACGTTCTTAACTGAGCTTCGGAGGTTGTGTGTGGATGTCACATGAAATCCACCTCAAATGCGGTAAGGGTAGTGGCTGGATATCATCAAAGGATCATGACCTCTGCCATTGAGAGGTAAGAAAAGTGGCAGATAACCACTTCTCCTTGAAGCATCTGCTGTCCATATATCAGAGCTTGTCTTTGGGGTGCATCATCTGTCCAAGCAAGTTTATCAATCTAGGGATCTGGACTTACGATGTCTGATGTAAAGCCCATCTTCCACTAATGGCTGGAAGCAATGTACATGTTATTTGAATGTCCTGGGTAGGGAACAAAGGAATAAGAAAGAAATCCTTCGGGTTTTGTTTCTGGGTAGCTTGAAACTTTTCTTTGGTGACATTTAAAAAATCACAGCAAATGCCTATTCCAAACAGGGGAGTTGCTATTCACTTTCACAAATTTCTGAAACACTTTGATCTGTTTCATTTTTCACAGAATGAGCCCCTCACCTCCTTCAGCCACCAAACACAACTCATGAACACAAGCACAACTTGTTAGGAAATTAGGATTTGGGAGAAAGAGTTTGTGATAATACTTGCATAAATAAAGCCACAATGCTGCTTTAAAAATCAGAAAATTAGGTGAGTTCTCTCAAGTGGCTTTGGGAAGTTTGTTTACTGTCTCCTTCTTGAAGCATCAACTTTACTAATCCATGAGTCATACGCAGAAGAGGTTGGTCGAGGTCAAATGACTTATCCACTTTGACAATCTATGAAAAGCATGCAATCCACATTTTTTGATGACGTGACAGTGGAAGAATCTAGAAAGGGGTTTTATTTTTTAAAAAATGGTTGCTAATAATTAACAATAATAGTGTACTTTAAACCTTCCTTTAAGTAATGAGTTCTTTGTTTTCATAACATCAAGCTCAAATGAGGAAAAATAAGAATAAAATAAAACAATATTATCACAATCTTGATTTTGTGTGAGCAAGATACAAAATGCTTATATTGTGGTCTGTGTCACCCATCTCTTCTTGTCATACTAGATTCCTTTGACTACCTATAAAAAAATGATGCTGGAAGGTCTGAATTCTCTCAATTTCTGCAGGTTTTTCAAAAAACCAGTACAAAACCAACCACTACAAAACCAACAGGAGATGTGCACTTAATTTTAAGAGAATGCCACACTATTTTGCTATAAAATTCTTTGCATGAAGAAGATGTTCACTAAGTATTTTCAATTGTCAAATCTGTCCAACCTTAAAAGAGACATAAATTACAAAGATGTAGAACAGCTCTTAACCATTCCCATGATCACATCTCCATGTTTTCATCGTGTAGTATTTTCATTTTGCATTTGTACATGTTTTCCTGTGAATTTTTGCAGATGGTAAAGCGAGGTAATGGTAGAATATTAGAGAAGGAAGGGAAATCTTCAATCATCTAGTTTTCAAGTATGGCTCCAATTAATCAGCATAAATATCACCTGGGAAGCTTGTTAGAGATGCTGATTCACAGGACTCACCCCAGACCCACAGAATACGAGACTTTAGGAAGTCTCATATTTCTCATATTCTCAACAACTAACATTTTAGCAAGTTGTCTGGGTGATTCTGAGGCACAGGGGTTGAGAACCTCTGATCATAGCCAATCCTTTCATCATTATGAGATTGAGACTGGGACTCACTGAGCCCTCTTATTCCATGCTCTCTCCTACATCTCCTATCACACATGGCTTCAAGTCCTTTCTATATGCTGCTATCTTCTAAGTTGATATGTCTGGACTTTCCCCTGAGACCCAATCAAGTGCCTACCTGGATGTTTCACAAGGACTTCATATTTAAAGGTACAAAACCCTTCTCTTCTCCTCCAGGGTCACACATCTCAGCAAATGTGCATGCTTTTGCCCAGCTGTTCGAACCAGCAGCCCGGGAATGTTCTTTCACACTCCTTTCTCCCTCACCCTCCTTTATGTAATTCATCAAAATGTCAGTTCTGCTTTTGAAATAGCTCAAAGCAATTCTCTCTCTATCTCCATTGCTACAGGCACAATGCAAACCATCACTGTTTCCCCTTACCTTCTTCGTCCCCTGTTCCTCTTTTGGCCTTTCCAGTGCTTTCTATAGGAGGGACCCATAGCAATCCTTAAAATCTGCTCATGTCAGTTCTGTCTAATAGTTTTCCACTTTACTGATAAAGTCCCAAATCTTTCAAGTTGTTTACAGAGGGGCCCAGAACAAATGTCCCTGCCAAGCCTGTCTCCCAGCGCCTTCCTTTTAATGTGGCAGACTCTTTCTAGTGCTTTGACAAATACCATTCTTTCTGCCTTGAGGACTTTTCCCTGCAACTTTCTACTCAGCCTCTTCCCACCTTCCAGTGTCAGATGAAATCTCTGGTCCTCAATGCTGGCCACAAATTATAGTCACTTCGGTGAGATTTTAATAGATAATGTTACCTACCCCTCGTTCTTAGAGTCAGTTCTTTTGATCTGGTGGAAGGCCAGGCACTCATAGATTTTCAAGTTTCACCAGGTGATTTCAATGTGCAAAATGAAGAACCACTGGCTTAAATGTCACCTTTTCAGAGGGGCCTTCTCTGACTCCCCAGTTTCCCTGTTAGAATCCCTGACTGTTTTTTGTTTAAGTATTTATTGCACATTATATGATTATATTTAACATTTACAGCCCTGCTAGATTGTAAGCTTCACAAGGGCAGAGATCCTATGTCTTTTGTTCCCATCTATCTCCAGCACTGAACAGTATCTGGCATAAAGTTGGTGTTCTATAAATGATTGTTGAATAAAATAATTTACGAGGTTTTCAAGCTAGCTCATGGAAGAACCCAGGAAAATCAAGCCTTCATGACTTCTGCTTCTATAATGTTAGAATGCAGAGAATCCAATGCGTTTTTTAATCTCTGAGGTCCCCAGTTCTTCCCTTTCCCCAGCCTCTTCTGGTGACAGATGATACGGGCCGTTAGCTCAGTTCTACTCTTCTTCATCGCAGCCCCACACCAAATGGCTACGTTTTGCTTCATTTCTGAGCCCTAAATTCCAGATTGATTCTAATATCTCTTGAGAATATCCTGGACTCTCTTAATGAAAGAAATACTGCTGAATTTGTCTGATACTTACATATGCCTTGACATGACAGTTCAGATCTTGTGATGTGGAGAGCTATCAGGAAATAGTAGCGCTTTGGTCAAAAGATGGTAGAGATGATTTAAGGAATTCATAATCACCTATATACTATTTTCCTCCTTAATGTACCAACCCATTCTCTATTATATTTCATGAGTATGTAGCTGCAACAAAAAGTAAAAGAAATTCAAACAGTGACTACTCCATTGGAAAGGACAAATTCATACTTTTTGAATAATAACCCCCCTTCGCCCTGCAAATAGCATACCCAGTTGGCAAAGTTGGTTGGCAGATAAGCACTAATTGTGGATATTAATTATTTTTCAAGAAGTCATGGTGCTTCTTCTTCTTCTTCTTCTCCTTTTTTTTTTTTTTTTTCTGAAAAAGGAATGTGGACTCAGTGGCTAGCTCTGAGCTATCTTGTCGGCTGCTATTGTGAAGATGTCCCTACATCATATTATTTATTTTCCTATTTGGGTTGCTGTTCTTAAATCAGATCCACAAATTTTCCAGGATAGTCCTGACTTTAAAGATCCTACCTTACTAGTGCCTTAAAAACATCAAAATGCCCCAGGGATCTTCACAATTTGGCAATAAAGAGGAATGACTCAAGTCGGAGGTTGAAGAGAAATAGAACGTTCACAAAACCATATATAGGAATTCTGCATGCTTTCCTAATCATACTCTCTGCAAACACCTCCCTGGTATTAAATGCTAGAGCAATTGTTCCATTCTCCTGAGCAAGGCAAAGCTGAGTCACAGATTCAAGGTGATAAGAAAGGCAAATGTTGCCAAGTGTAATTGAAAGCAGTTACTTGCCTACATTGCTAGCATTCTTTGAAGTGCATTCAAAAGGAAATTATATTTCATTTTAATGTCAAAATGAAGGTAAAATTCAAGAAAACGTGTGCTTTCAAGTCAATAGGTAAAAGGAATATCCCGTTAAAAAAATAACCAGTAATCCCAAGTGATATTGTGCACATTGTAGAAGCAAGATAAATTTTATTGCTCGCATTGGGAATTTGATATGTCTTTATATACTCAGACAAAGAAAAATTGATTTATTTTAGTCTTTATTAACTTACAGGTAGAAAAAAGGAGACTTCATTTATTTTTGGGGGGGAAATTCAAAGAAAGTTTTCTCACTTTTAAGGAAATGATCTTCTAAATAAACATGTTCTAAATTACATTTTAAAGAGAGTTTGTGAGCAGAGCAAGACAAGTAGAAAGACTCCACAGAGCAGTGATGGCTAAGAGGGTATAATGATGTTTGGCATGAAGACATAAGGATTCCAAACACAAAGAAATTATGTTTATTCATTGCCTCATTGTTATGTACAAATGCTACAATAGCAAGTTTGCTTTTCCTAAATAATAACTTTTGAACATCAAAAACACATGTATCCTTAAAATGTGCATAATCCAAGTAAAAAATCACAGACTTGCCAATATTTTTAGGAAAAAGAAATTGAAAAAAAAAAAAACCCCAGAATAAAGTTTTTACTAAATCTAATAAGATACTATCGATCCTACTCATAGTGAAATAACTAAAATTACAACCTACTTTTAAGTGGTTATATATATTGAATTTTGCATTTCATATCATTTTATTTTTTCAGGAAAGAGTAGCCATAGTGATGCAATTTTATATTATTATATGCTCTTAAATATTAAAGATATGGAAAACAGTTTTTCATAATGTGTCTCAAACTTTGTCATGAAATATATAGATAATAAATAACATGTGATAACTTTCCATGTTGGCTCCTGTTCTGCATTAGAGTAACTGAATTTTTTCAGTTTGGAGTTGAGTCTTTTAACCTAGAGGGCTTAATTATCAGCTCTAGGGAGTGGCCATGGAGATGGGATTCTTAGACGTTGGTGTCTAGAGTTACTTACTCAGGACCGTGTGCTGTATTAAGTGTTGGAACACACAGAAATGTCCAGATAAAGTCCATCTTACGGAGAGGGATCTCATCTAGTGAAGAAGGCAGTCAGGAACACAATTAACCACATAATTAAGTCAAGTGGTGGGTACTAGTGTTGAGCAATAAGGAAAGAAATTTGGGGCAAATAGTCAAATAAGGTTAATTCTGACTGAAAGAAGTTGGCATCCGACTAAAAAAAATTTAATCTTTCTATTCCTGTGTTGTGTAGTAGTATATTTGCACATAGCAGGTACTCAATTGTTGGACTAAATTATATCAGTACAGGCACTTGAGCCATCATTCAGTGGGATGGAGAAGGTCTCTTTTATTGTTTTTGAGATAGATGCCTGGTAGCCTTAGTTTCACTCAGGGGATTGAATCTTAAAACAGCAATTAAGCTTAAACAGTCAGCAAGGTAATTTGCTTTTAAGCTTACAGTCTTTTTAAAGATGTTTTTACCAAATATTTTCCATCAAAGCATCTTTAGATCTTGAAATGGCATTATCTGGAAAGAACTAGAAAAACATGTACCTCACGATATATTCTTCCTTTTCTTTAAAGATTTTTATTATTTATTTACTTATTTATTTGAGAGAGAAAGAGAACAGGAGAGAGGTCAGTGGGAGAAGCAGACTCCCTGCCAAGCAGGGAGCCGGATATGGAACTCGATCCCGGGACTCCAGGATCATGACCTGAGCTGAAGGCAGTCGCTTAACCAACTGAGCCACCCAGGCGCCCTATTTTTCCTTTTCTTATTTAAAATTCTACAACGTGTGGTTAATTTCTTTGTTAAACTCTAAACTCTTTTTGAATGCAAATGTCCCAGGGAAGGGTCACACATAAATCAGTTACAACATCTGAATATGAGTCAACAGGCTCCTTTTCAGACTACAGATTTTTTTTTCTGGACAAAGTCAGTAATGTATGCAAATGTTCCAGGAAGGTAGGGTCACCTGATACAGTGTGAGACATTAACAGGCAGACCCAGAAGAGGGAAGCAGGATTTTGGAAAAGAGAGAAGCCATGTTTGCCAAACCTCACTTGTCCTAACTTTCAGGTTGTGCCACATGTTATGATTATTTGATAAATCTAGTCACTGCATTCTGCAAATCTAAATCCTTCCAATTACTTTCATCGGGATTTAATTTAATGTAGTTGAAATTGAAATGACTGAAAGTGAAAACAATTGGACTTTCTTCAGGTTGTGAAGAAGGTCTAGATCCCTGGGGAGGTCAAACTCAGAGGCTGCCTCCAGAGAAGAGTGATGCTGGTTAATGACAATATGCTGGGTTAGATATTCATAGTCACATGGTGGGTAGGAGTCCCATGCCATACATATGGAATAAGGTGATGCCCCAAAGGCACAAAGGTATAACCTACTTAAAATAGCCCACTCTTCCTATTTTTATCCCTTCTTATTATTAATGCTGATTCATATTACATGATATATGTCATGTATTTGATATTGAGAATAAATAATACAGTTTATATAAATAGCTGGCATTTATGAAACATCTACCTGTGTAAGGCCCGGTGGCAATACCTGTCATGTGGTGTCCTAGTCAGTCCTCAGCACTGAGGCTCAACACAAGTGACCTAGATTCACACATAAAGTTAACAGAAAGCAGAAGCCAGATTTCAAAGCAGGACAGTGACAGTCTGATTCAGAGCTCTGAACCATTCTATAATATCCCTCTCAGAAAGGGATGGAAAGAAAGACAATCAGGGCCCAATTCTGCCTCCTCTCCATCCCACCTTTGTGTGGGCCGCTTCCTCTCAGCTGGCCTCCTGGATGGGGAGACCACCATACGTCAGCACAATAGCTCTTCAAGATCAAACATTCCACACTTTTCTTTGCCCAGGGATTTATTAGAGGTGGTTATGGGGTGGGTGTTAGTTAACCCAAAGGGAACTTTATCCCTTACTTCATGATAAGCACATTTGGCAAATGAGAAGAATGAGCCATCTGCTCTCTTGCCCATGTGGAGCTCAATGTTCGTGACCTGTGGGTCTCTCAGAGCCTGCTCTCTCTCTGCTGAGCCACTTGGCTGTTAACCATGGGGCATGCCTTTGCCATATAAGGACGGGGCCTCTGGCGGCAGGGGTAAACTGGGATTACCAACCACTGTAATGCTGGTGTCTTGATCCTCAGCAGCTCAGCTTTGAAGCTGGAGGGCAGGGCACAAGCATACTTATGTGTCTTAATTTGGTAATAATAGCATGCTTTTCTGATGACAAGGCAAGCCGTGAATATCCAAGTTTATACTATGCATACTGTTGATATTTGATACAATATTAAGTTAAACCATGGCTTGTCCATTTGTCTAAATTTTGTCACTTCACCTCCAAACACTTGTCATGAATAGAATTGGGATGAGATGGAGAATAATTAAGAATTGGACCTTTTACTTTTCTAGGTTGAATCATGCTGTTGTTGTCTTCTTAGAGATTTTTGGATGATTTTGCTTATCTTTGCTTACCCTTAGTTGTTAGATTAAAATGGATATAAATTTGAGGTTGCTTTGAAGTTACTGAGGCCATAGGCCAACAACAGACATGGATTTCTAGACCCATAGAATATTAGTGCTGAAAGCAATTTTATGAATTATTTAGCCTAGCTCTTTTATCAGGACATTTCCCCCTATCTCTAAAAGAAGAAGTATATAGATTTTTAATATCAGAATTGGATTCAAATTCTTGCCTTGCCACATAGTAGCTGTACATTCATAGGTGAGTTCTGGACCTCTCTTAGCCTAAGTAACTTTAGCTATAAAAAAGGGGTCAATTACATCTAGCTTTAGGGATCTGTGCAAAGTAGAACATGTAGGAAAGTGCTTAGCTTTAGGGTCTGGAACAGAATATCAGCTTAATAACTGTTTTCTTTTTTCCTTTGAAGATTTTTATTTACTTATTTCAGAGAAAGAGAGAGAAAAAGAGAGAGCACAGGGGAGAGGGCAGAGAAACCCAAGCAGAATCGGTGCTGGGCTCGGAGCCTGACGCAGGGCTCCATCCTCAACCCCTTTATTACAACCCAAGCCAAAAGCAAGAGTTGGCGGCCCAACCACTGTGCCAGCCAGGTGCCCCATTTTTCCTTCCTGTTTTAATTCTATAATAATGTGGTTTGTTTCCATTTTAATGGAATAGTTATATCATGAATAAAATAGTTATATCGTGAGTCATTTAAATAAGGTTATAAGGTGTCATCCTTTATAATAGTTCTTTCTTTCCTTTATTCTGAGGATGTAAGGCTAGCCATGAGATCCGATATAGGGGTCTAGATGGAAAGGGACACTAGGTAGGGGAATAAATGAGGATCTGCCTTCATTTAGATTTCCAGGGGAAGTAAAGTGCAGGAGGGAGAATGAGATCCTAAAAAAATTTCTGGGGTGGAAATGGGAATGAGATCAGAAGCATACTTTAATAATACTACAAAGAGTAAAGATGTAAGATACACTCCATAACAATAAAAAATAAAATCCTTTAATATGAATGGGGTAAGCCTCCTCAAAATTTTTCATATTCTAAAAACCGTTGTAAGAGACAGAGGGCAAAAACCTGAACTAAACTAAAAATAGATTCACCAAACACGTTGTCTGGAATTCAGTGAAGAAGGTCAGTGGCAAATGTTTTCCTTCCTGCATCTTCTTCTGGAATAAAGTTGTAAATTGTGAGATTTAGAAATATGGCTTAAAAATTTTACAACATTTATTAATAAAGTATCTACTTACAGCAATATTAATCAATCATTCTTTCATGTCTTCACATAGTCTTTTATTCAACACATATTTATTGAACATCTGTTGAGCAATAGGGGAGATATAAGCTGGTTGAAATGGGGAGTAAAAACTGACAATATTCCTGGTCCTTTTAGCATTAACAACCTGGTAGGAAGAGAAAGGCAGTAAGTATACACATACATAAAATTATGGGGATGGATGATAGGTGCCACACAGAAAGAGAAACTTAAATCGAGGAGGAGAAATAGGGAGTAACAATAAAAGAAAGAACTGTGGTTTGTTTTTTAATTTGTGATTTAAAAAAATTTTTAAATTAATTTAATTTTATTTAAAATCAGTTAATTAACATACAATATATTAGTTTCAGAGGTAAAGTTTAATGATTCTTCAGTTGCATATAACATCCGGTGTTCATCACATGAATCCTCCTTAATGTCCATCACCCAATTACCTCATTCCACCCCCCCACCAACAACCCTTAGTTTATTTCCCAGAATTAAGAGTCTTTTATGGTTTGTCTCCCTCTCTGGTTTCATCTTGTTTTATTTTTCCCTCCCTTCCTCTTTCATATGATTTCATTCATATGTGGAATTTAAGAGCTGCTGTTTTAAGCAGTGGAGTGGGTAGCCCCCAAAGGTGAGAGTTCCTTGCACCCCTGAGGAAAGCACAGAGGCCAGCCAGTGTGGCTAGAGCAGAGCTGGTAGTGAGGCATTAAGTAGTCTTAGGGGATGAGGTCAAAGACATGACAGGAACTCTATCATATAGACCTTATAGGACATTGTAAGGATTTGGGCTTTTACTCAGAATATAACCATGAATTTATAATATTTTTAAGAATGTCAGAAAATTAATCCACGAAGTTGTCCCAGAAAACCCTCCAACCTTCATTACTTTCATCTTTTCCAGCCAGTTTCTGGGGCTGCGTTTCCCCTCTCTATTCTCTCCAACACTGGCTTAGTCCAGACTCTTGCCATCTGTCACCTGGACTCTGAGTGACATTAACGTCTTAACTCCTTTCTCCGCCTCTGTCTCTCTGTTATCTCAAACCCATCCTTCTCACTACCAGCTGATAGCTTTCAGACCACAAAACTGTTTGTTGTGCTGTTCAAATACTTTCTGAGGTTTGTACTTCTTCTCAAGTCTGGCTCCTTACCAGGCTCTCCAGTCTTGGATGTACATGTCCCAGCTCAGCTGTGCCACTCCTCTGTTTGCACTCCATGCCCCTCCAAATCGTTCTGAGCTTTCCCACCTCCACGCTTGTAGGCGCACGTTGCTCCACTAGAATGTTTTCTTTTTTTTTCTTTTTTTAATTTTTTTATTTTATTCATTTGACAGAGAGAGAGGCAGGCAGAGAGAGAGAGGAGGGGAAGCAGGCTCCTTGCAGAGCAGAGAGCCCAATGTAGGGCTCGATCCCAGGACCCCGGAGTTAATGACCCGAGCCGAAGGCAGAGGCTTTAACCCACTGAGCCACCCAGGCACCCCCCACTAGAATGTTTTCATGTTTTGAGTCTTCTATTCTCTTATTGAATCCCCAATCTTGAGACCCACCCATAATTCACCTTCCTAAAGGGCAGTTCCTACCTTTTCCAAATGGAACCAATGCGTCTTTTTTCTGGGTATTCATAAAACTCTTTCTCTGTCATAGCATGTGTTACCCTTTAATTCATTTTTACACATATTTCTCTCTACCAGATTTTAAGCTCCTGAAGCATAAAAGCTATGTCTTATTCCCTTTTGTATCCACAGTATCTAAGGGCCATGCCTAGTAGTCAGGAAATGTTCATTAATTTTTTAACATAAATTTTATAAAAAATTTGTATATAATTTTTTATATTACTATATGAATGGGTGTATGTGTGTAGCTGGATATAAGTATGTTAAAAACATTAATATGAGCAAAAGTAGTCAGAGGAGGTTATCAGATATTTCTATTATTAAAGCATTGGGAAAATTAATTTCTTTGGATCAAATATTTTGGCCTTAGGATTTTTCTTTAATAGATTCAAAATGTTGAACTAGATGGTCTTTAAGAACACTTGCAACACTTCATTCATTCATTCATTCATTCAGGTATATTTAAGTGCCTATTACGTGCAAAGCATATGAATTCATCAGGCGACAAATCCTTCTTATTTCTTGTTCTATATTTGACAAATATTTTGATGAGGCTATAAATAAACGTATGGTATTTCTTGTTAGTTGTCATAAGCTCATAAGATTACATGTTCAGGTGCACCCTAAATATACAGCATTAAGGGAATTCAAGCCAGAAAATGGATACTAGAAATTTAAAATAGCATTTGATACTGACTGACATCTTAATACCACTAAGATGTGGAAAAACCCATGTCATCCTTTCTGCGTAAGATAAACGGATTTGGAAGAATATCTTGTTACTATACAAGCTGGAACATATTCATAGAATTGCTATAATAGTATTTCAGGATTCTCAAAGAAGTTCTTTACATTTAACAGATGAGAAAATGCATTGATATCTAAACTACTTGAACTTGAAATCTTACAGGGTGAAAGCCAAGACTGAAATTTATAATTGAATTTACTAACTTAAAATAATCTGCAGTCTGTCAGTATTTCTTCAAAAGTAGAATTTCTTATCTAAACAAAGAATCCTCATGAAGGCTGTTATCAATATAAGACAATGAGAAACAAACTGGAAATTTATTTCCTAGAAGTGAATGGAATTGAAGATTATTTTCATTAAAAATATTAGTAATAGATTATTTGTTCTTTTTTTAACTCTCATCATTATGATCTTCAAGTTTTTAAAACAGAAATATACCATCATACAATGTCTATCGAAAGATGATTTGAATCCAAATTATATATTTCATATATCTGCCTTTACTTACTCATCTTTATATTATTTATCTGCCTGTATGTTACTGGGTATGACCCCTATGTTAACCAAGGAGATGACTCTTTCATTATTGGCTATGGAGAATTTAACCCCATGTACTGCTCTGTAAGTAAAACTATGCAGGACTTTTATATCACAAAAAGGAGCATCTATAGAAAATGAGGCAATTCCTCATTCCTATAGAAAACGAGGCATTCCTATATGTACCTACTTTCTGAATTTTATACTAGAACTCCTTGCCCCCAGGCCACATCTTCTGCATTCTAAAATAGTCCACAAATATTTCACCATTATGGAGGTTTTTTTAAAATATATTTTTAAAGATTTTATTTATTTACTTGACAGAGACAGAGAGATCACAAGTAGTCAGAGAGGCAGGCAGAAAGAGAGGAGGAAGCAGGCTCCCTATTGAGCAGAGGGCCTGATGTGGGGCTCCATCCCAGGACCCTGGGATCATGACCTGAGCGGAAGGCAGCGGCTTAACCCACTGAGCCACCCAGGCACTCCTTTCTGAGCCTATCTTCACCATGTTTTTTCTTACTTACTAGTCACCAGCCTTACTGTTCTACTTTTTCTTCTTTGAGTCACTGAACTTGTTCCTGCATCAAAAGTTTTTCTTGGGGTGCCTGCTCAGGTCATGATCCCAGGACGCTGGGATCGAGCCCCGCATCAGGCTCTCTGCTCAGCAGGGAGCCTGCTTCTTCTTCTCTCTCTGCCTGCCTCTCTGCTTACTTGTGATCTCTTTCCGTCAAATAAATAAATAAAATCTTTAAAAAAAAAAGAAAAAGTTTTTCTTGTGCTATAACTTATGCCTGGGTTATTCCTTATGTAGATTAGTGATTATGTAGATTAGTGATATAGATTAATCAGCTTGGGGTGACTGTACCCTAGCAGGTATTTGGCAATGTCTAGACCTTGTTTGTGATCCTAACAGGGGTGGGAATGCTACTGGTATCTAGAGAGTAGAGACTCGGAATCCTGTTTAACATCTTGCACTGCACAGAACAAGATGGCCCCCAAATATCAATATCACTCTTATTGGCCCCCAAATATCAGTATCACCAAGGTTAAGAAATCTGTCTTTGAATTTTCTCATCTTTCTAAACATTTAGTGTAGTTAGGTTTTAGCTCATATGTTACCTATCCAGAAGAGGTTTGCTCTAACCATCAAAATAAGAAGCTCCTCCTCTCCTATTGTCCAATCACTTTTTATTCTATTAACTTGTTCTTATAGCATTTTTTCAGATTAAAACTTACTATTATGGTTGTTCAATATGTACATATCAAAGCTTTATCTCATTTGTTATTATATTCCCAGTGTTTACAGGAGTGACTGGCCCATAGTTGACAATAAATATTTTGATAAACATTAGAAGACAGATGAGATCAGTAGGTCATAACTCAAGGTTATACATACTTAATTAATAAAATTTCAGCTTAAAGAATAAAAAACTCAACTCTCCTATGTAATACTATGGCAGAAAACATGTGCTTTCTACAGTTTTGAAACATACTGGAGTAGTTATACTTTCAATAACAGTAGAATAGCTTGTATTAGTCTATACTTCTAGTCTATACTTCTCACAGTTAGCAATTATAACTTTAAAATAAAATTTTTTTTAAAAAGTTAAATAAACATGTAAATAACTATTTGAAAGCAATGGAGAGTGACAGAAACCCAGAAAGTGTACCAGGGTTGATTCTTAAAAGAAAGGCACTGAATTGGATGAGTTTGACTTTTATGTGGATTTTCACCTGGGGATATTTCCCAGTTCAAGTGTCATGGTATGACTAAAACTTACCCTGCAAGGTACAGTCATGATGGCTTGAGGAGTCAAACAAAGGCTAGAATTCAGTACTGCCAGAATATTGGAGAATGAGGGAGGAAAATCTTGGGAAAGGAGGTGATGCTAGAAGATGAAGTCCAAAATATGTATATAAATTTGGCTCAGATTTTGGCTGATTCCTAAAATGCAGATGCATAGGAAAGATGACAAGAAGATGATTGTGGAAACAAAGAAAAGAGCTTGAAGACTAAAAGAATACCACAGGGAGGCAGAAATTGGAATTTTAATTCAATCAAGGTGACTGCCTCTAATAAGAAAATCAACCCTTTTCCAATGATAAGGAAACCAGTCTCTATAATGTATTACGAACAACATCCAGTGTAAAATAGAAAATAACAAATATACTAAGAAAGAAGAAAATACTAAAATAGTATCCATGGTCAAGGAAAAGAATAGTCAGTAGAAACAGATGGTGACTGAACCAGATGTTGGAATTAGTAGACTTTAAAGTAGCCTTTATAAATATGAAAAAGAAGTAAAAGGAACCTGGCCATCATGAGTGAATACATGAGAAATTTTAGCCTAAAAAAGAATCAAATGGAAATTCTGGCACTTAAAATTGTGATGTTTAAAGTGGAGAAGTTTACTGGATGGGCTTAACAAAAGAGAGCAATAGAAATTACTCAGTTTGAAGGGCAAAGAGGAAAACAGCCTCAGTAATTTACAGCAGTGGTTATATTTCTCTCCTCTTGGTTGCTGAGCTATTGGTCTCATACATTTTAATTCTCCTTATGTTTTAATGATTATATTGTATTGTTATTTTTCTTCAATTAGCTTTTAAAATAGTTTTCTTTGGGATGCTTGGGTGGTTCAGTTGGTTAAGCCTCCAACTCTTGGTTTCTCCCATCCAAGTACTAACCAGGCCCGAACCTGCTTAGCTTCCGAGATCAGACGAGATCCGGCGCGTTCAGGGTGGTATGGCCGTAGACTAACTCTTGGTTTCTTCTCAGGTCATTAGATTGAGTCCCACATTGAGCTCCTGGCTCAGCAGGGAGTTTGCTTGAGATTATCTTGTCTCCCTCTTCCTCTGCCCTTCCCCCTTCCTCCTCATAAAATAAGTAAAATCTTTGGGGCGCCTGGGTGACTCAGTAGGTTAAGGCCTCTGCCTTCAGCTCAGGTCATGATCCCAGGGTCCTGGGATCAAGCCCTGCATCAGGCTCTCTGCTTGGCAGGGAGACTGCTTCCTCTTCTCTCTGCCTGCCTCTCTGCCTACTTGTGATCTCTGTCTGTCAAATAAATAAAATCTTAAAAAAATTTTTTTTGTCATATGGGTCTGGTAGTAATGTATTATTTCAGTGTTCTTATGTCTGAAAAGGTTTTTATTTTGTCTTCATATTTCATAGACTTTGCCTTTTAGAAGTTCTATTATCTATAGTAAGAAGAAAATATAAAGAGTTCCTGTGGTTCCCACACCCAGTGTTCTCTATTATTAACATTTTACCTTAATACAATATATTTGTGACAATTAGTGGAGAAATTACCACATATTATCATTGACTAACGTTCATTCATAATTTCTTTGTTTTTATGTAATGCCCTCTTTGTTCTAGGGCCCCATCCAGGATATCACAATATACTTTGCTATTATGTCTCCTTAGACTCTCTTGGCTGTGACACGCATGCTTTCATTATTTTTGACGACTTTAATAGTTTTGAAGGATACTGGTCACGTATTTTGTCAAATGCCTATCTATTGGAATTTGTTCGGTGTGTATGTATGTATGTGTTTTTTTCATCATTACACAGTTTTTACATTATGAGTTGCTTTTATTTTTGAAAGAAATTTTCACTACAGGTAAATATATATATATATATATATATATATATATATATACTTTTGAATCTATCAATCCATATAGATATGATTGATAAATTTTTTAATGTATTTTCCAGGCATTTTCTACTTTATATATTATATCACCTTAGTATGATTTTAAGATTTTCTCTTTATTATTAATTTTAAGCAATTTATTTAAAATGAACTTAGTGTAATTCTTTTCACATTTTTTTTTCCTTTCTACTGAAGGGTTTTATTTATTTATTTAGTTTAAAATTTTATTTTACTTTTTCAGTGTTCCAAGAGCCATTGTTTATACACCACACCCAGTGCTTCATGCAATATGTGCCCTTCTTAATACTCACCACCAGGCTCACCCATCCTTCCACCCCCTCCCCTCTAAAACCCTCAGTTTGTTTCTCAGAGCCCACAGTCTCTCATGCTTTATCTCCCCCTCCAATTTCCCCCAATTCACTTTTCCTTTCTTTCTCCTAGTGTCCTCCATGTTATTCCTTATGCGCCACAAGTAAGTGAAACCATATATTAATTGACACTCTCTGCTTGAGCTATTTCACTTAGCATAATCTCCTCCAGTCCTGACCATGCTGATACAAAAGTTGGGTATTCATCCTTTCTGACGGAGCCATAATATTCCATTTATATATGAGTCATATGTTTTTTTATCCATTCGTCTGTGGAAGGCCATCTTGGCTCTTTCCACAATTTGGCAATTGTGGACATTGCTGCTATGAACATTGAGGTACAGATGGCCTTTCTTTTTACTACATCTGTATCTTTGGGGTAAATACCCAGTAGTGTAATTGCTGGGTCATAAGGTAGCTCTATTTTTAATTTCTTAAGGAATCTCCACACTCTTTTCCAAAGTGGTTGCACCAACTTGCATTCCCACCAACAGTGTAAGAGGGTTCCCCTTTCTCCACATCCTCTCCAATACTTGCTGTTTCCTGTCTTCCTAATTTTGGCCATTCTAACTGGTGTAAGGTGATATTTCAATGTGGTCTTGATTTGAATCTGCCTGATGGCTAATGATGATAAACAGTTTTTCATGTGTCTGTTAGCCATTTGAAAGTCTTCTTTGGAGAAGTGTCTGTTCATGTCTTCTGCCTATTTTTCAACATGATTATCTGTTTTGTGTGTGTTGAGTTTGAGGAGTTCTTTATAGATCCTGGATATCAGCTTTTTGTCTATAGTGTCATTTATGAATATCTTCTCCCATGTCATGGGTTGCCTCTTTGTTTTATTGACTGTTTCCTTTGCCATGCAGAAAGTTTTGATCTTCATGAAGTCCCAAAAGTTCATTTTTCCTTTTGTTTCCTTTGCCTTTGGAGACATGTTTTTTCACAATTTTTATTGTTGTTTGGTTTCATTGAGATTCTTAGATTGATGGATTAAAATATTTGGAAAATTTTGGCCATTATGTCTACATGTATTTTTCTACCCACTCCTCTGTCTTCTTTCCTTCTGTTACTCTGATTACACTTGTTTTAGGCTGCTGGAATTGCTTTCACATCTCATTGATATTCTGTTTATTTTTATTTGGAATCCCTTTTTGCTGTATTTCATATTAGATAATTTTTATTTTTGTGTCTTGAAGTTCATTAATATTTTCTCATGCAATTATTAATCTACTTTTAATCTCTCTCAGTGTATTTTAATTTTATTTTTGAGACAATGCAATTTTCACTCCAAGATGTTAGATTTCAGTCAATTGATGTCTTCTTTGTCCCTTTATCATGATCAGTCTTCTATCTAGTTTATTGAGCAAGCAGGATATAGTTGTAAGCTATTTTAATGTCCTTGTTGGTAATTCTAATGTCAGTGTCAATTCTGGTTTGGTTTTGATTGAACTTTCTCCTCAGTATGGGTTATATTTTTCTGTTTCTTGCATGTCATGTAACTTTTGATGAGATATCAGACATTGTGATTTTTTACTTGTTGGATGCTGGGTATTTTTGTATTCCTAAAAATATTCTTTAACTTTGTTCTGAGGTAAGGGTAAGTTACTTGGAGGTAGGTTGATTCTTTTGGTTCTCACTTCTTTAATTTTTTAGGTGGACCAGAGCAGTATTGAATCTAGAATTATTTCTCAATAATGAAACAAAATCTTACTCTTCCTAATGTCCACATGAAGGTTTTATAGTCTGAGTAGTGGGGAAAGGCATTACTAGCATTCTTATGCAGACTTTGAGGATTGTTCTGTTTTATCTTTTTGGGAAAATTTACTCTGGCTTTTGTTAGTTTCCTTGAATGCACGCACTTGTCAGTATTCTGTAGAATACTTGAAGAGGACCCTCAAACTTAAAAATATATACTCATCAAAAGACACATTTAAGCAAATAAATAATCTGTACACTGGGAAAAAATTTGCTAAACATATATTTCAAAAGAGGACTTGTATCTAGAATACATAATAAATACTATGATACAATTATAAGACAACCTAATAGACAATAAGCAAAAGACTTGAATGGATGCTTCAAATAGGTACCTGAAATGTGATCAACATCATTAGTTCTCAGAGAAATGAACACTGGAACTACAATGAGATAATTCTATATACACACTGTAGTGATTAAAATGAAAACAACTGACTATCAAATTTTGGTGGAAATTTAGTTGAAATAGAATTTGGTGATAGAATAAATGGAATGAATGGAACTATCATTTGGGAGTGCTCAATGATACAATAACTTGGGCAAAAATGTATGGCAGTTTCTTACGGAGTTAAACAGACCTACCCTCTGACTCTGCAATTTATTTTCTAGCTGTTTCCAAAACAAATCAAAGTATATTTCCAAAGTAGACTTGTACATAAATGTTCATAGCAGCTTATTCATAATAGCCCCAAACTGGAAATACTCCAGATATTCATTAACAGGAGAATTGAGAAACAAATTATAATATAACCATATAACAGAATACTACTCAGGAATAAACTACTGAAATAAAATAACACACATATGAATCTCACAGAAATGCTGAACAAAGGAAGATAGACACAAAAGAGTGTATATTGTGCAATTCTTTTATGTGAACTTTTTTATGTGAAGTTCTAGAATAGAAAAACTAATTCATGGTAAATAAAAGCAGAGAAGTGGTTGCTCTGGGAGTAGGAGATTTATCTGAAAGGAGCACAAGGATCTTTCTGAAATGGTGGAAACATTTTTTAGATTGAAAAGGGTGGAGGGTTATAGGAATCTATGCCTATGTCAAAACTAATTAAATTATACACTTAAGAGTTATGCATTTCCTTATGTACAGATTTTACCTACCCCCCCCCATAAAAATACTGAACTCTGATTGGTAGTTTTCCTTTTTACAGTGCTATGGTTTAAGAATTCTGAAACTACTTTTTGTGACTTCTAGGATTAAGCAAATGAGTAAGGACAATGATGATAATAAGGGCAGTCAGTTAATGACAGATTTATAAATATTTAAAAGCTTAAGATATGAATGTATACTATGGTTTTGGATTGAAATTGATAAAGTATGAATCCATAATTTTGAGTGAATATGTATTTATAATATTTTAAAAAATTACATGTCTATTATACATATTCTAGCACTGTCTGCTGCTGAGAGAACCTAGAAAACAGTGACACAACAATATCAATGAACACAACTAGTGCCCAAATATTGGCTGATTCATGCAGGACTTTTAGGTAAATGACTGACTCTGGGACTGGGGCATGAAGAGTGCAAGAAGAACGGGGAACATCTGTGTGCCAGGAAGTGAGGGAAGACTTAAAGAATTGTGCAGATATATTAATACATCTTGAGAAGACCCACTAGCCAAACCTGAAACAATCTAAGCGTAAAAATCAATAATGATAACAATAGACTATAGCTCGTTAAATAGGAATAAATGAGTTCAGATTTACATCAATAAATAATTAAATAAATAAAAGGGGAAGAAGAGAAATCTCTTTCAGACTGTGGCATGGCAGTTAAAGAAGTTAGCAATCATCCATGGATGCTAAGACTAGAGAGGGAAAGTTTGATGAGGATCAAAATAATTATCTCCCCACAAGTATTCTTTTGGTTGCAAACTAAAAAAAACAATAACTTTTTGAGGAAGAAATCTGGCAGATATCATTTTATCTAAGTGATCAAAACTGGGAGTGTTCAGTATTAGTATGAATTTCATGTGCCTCCTGACCTTATACACTAAGAAGAAATAGTACCAATTCTCTTATTCCTGTGCAAGATACCCAACCTAAGCTGAATTATGGAGAAACATTGAATAAATTAAACTGAGACATATTTGACAAAAATAACTACTTTCTAAGTAGAAAGTTTGAAGAGCTTTCCCAGATTAAAGGAAACAAAATAGACATTAAATGCAATGTGTGATCCTGAATGGATTCTGGACCAGGAAAAATAAGGTAGTGAGGGATATTATTGAAACAATTGTCAAAAATTGAACATGTACTATGGATTAGATGATAGTAATATATAAATGCTAAATTTCTTGATTTTGATCATTGTATTGTGGCTGTGCAAAAGAATGTCCTAGTTCTTAGGAAATACTTACTGAAGTGTAGAGGGACAGAGGGACACTTTATCTCCAGCCTACTCTGGAATGGTCCAGGATGAAGGAGTAAGTGGAGCAAAATATAAACCTTTGGTGAAACCAGGCAAAGGGTGCACAGGAGTTCCTTATAACTTTTCTGTATGTTTGATATCTAACCAAAATAAAAAGTTACAAAAAGATTTGAAATAGCTGCATGCCCCCATGTCCATCTTGACCCTGGATGTAGGTTCAGGACTCCTGATGGGGAATCACTGGTATGGTTTGTGTATGGAGTGGCTCAACTATATACTCGGAGCTTCTTAACTTCCAATCCTATCATGTCTCTTTTTTTTTTTTAAGATTTTATTTATTTGACAGAGAGAGAGAGAAATCACAAGTAGGCAGAGAGGCAGGCAGAGAGAGAGAGAGAGAGATAGGGGAGGAAGCAGGCTTCCTGAGGAGCAGAGAGCCCGATGTGGGGCTCGATCCCAGGACCCTGGGATCATGACCTGAGCTGAAGGCAGAGGCTTTAACCCACTGAGCCACCCAGGCACCCCCCTATCATGTCTCTTAATGGAAACTGGCAATCTTCTTTTCTCAGGGAGATGTTGATATCAGTCATTTTTAAGACTCCCTGGAACGTTGAGAAGAGTGTGGAGATTGTTCTTTCTGAGATGATAGAAACACTGTATGTGTATATTAATAAGGACAGGTCCTCTCTCAAGTGCTTTGTGTGTATTGTTTCTCCTCATCCTTACAATAATTTAGGAGTTGAGTTTTGCCATCACTATTTTAAACATGAGACAACTGCACCTTGTTCAAAGGATGTGGCTAGTGAGTGGTAGAGTCATAATTTGAAATCTGATTTATTTAAAAATAAAACCCAAGACCTCCATCCAAAGAAGACATTTCTCCCCTGACTTCAGGTTCCATTTCCCACACCAAGTTGTAATCAGTCATCTTTTTTCCTCCTGCCGAGGGTGCCAGGGAGATTAGGATGGCTCTTACTTTCTAATTTCCTTTTCCTTTGTCTCCAGAACCCAGGAGATTGCTTTGCCCATGACTGCTTAGTCATTACATGTAGTACAGATAATGTTTTTGAGTCCCTCAAAGGCAAAGATCCTGTGATATTTATATTTTTTGTATCGCTCCATCTACCCAGTTTTATGCTAGAAATATTGCATCCCTAATCATATCAGCGGTAAGTTAGAGAGGTACTTCGTTGAAACTGATTTCACTTAGCAGGTGTAAAAGGAACCTTTCTATTATTTATAGTTTAATTTTGTCCATTAAGGAAAATGCATTGTTTATTTCACTTGGTTATTTATACATTCATTTTGAAGAATGTAATGGGGTCCTACTGAAGAGAGGCCATTGGGTCTGCTTTATTTCCATCACTTTGGCTATATGTTTTATTCAGACCCCTTAGCTGATTCTTCATCTGACCTCCTGTCATTCCTTCATGCAGGCCTTAGTGTGGTGGACAGGGTGTAGTGGACATTTCCAGTCGTCTACACAGCACACACTGCTATGTTTATCACACAGTGGGCATGACTTTCTGTCCTGCTGTTAAGACTCAGTGTTGAAATTCTCCCTGCGAGTCAAGACCCTTAGCACATCTGTACACAATGTGCAGAAATGCAGAGATGTCAAAACCCAGGACACATGCAGCCCAACACTTGACAAGCTGAGTGTTATTAGCATTGGTAATAAGACTACCTGGGTCTGCCTGCAGAGGTCCCTCAGTTTGGGATCATTTACATTCGCTGCACACCACATTCAAACCTGGCTTTTAAATGAGCCAGCTTCAGTGAATACAATGGAAACCCTGACAGTAAGCTGAAAAATTTGGGTAGAAACCACACATCCTAATTAAGAGAACCTCTCAGACCTGCCTTCTGGCAATTAACGCACTTGTGTGTGGTCCTATTATTTGAACTGACAACAGCAATCTTTGGTTCCACAGGCTCAGAGAGCCCTCTTTTCCTAGGAGTTCCACATTCCACCTATGCTCTCTGTAAATAGATTCTCTTTGACTTGCAACAGCAAATACTTCGAACATTTGCATTTCACTTATTACTTGTGCTGCTACAGGCTGAGCTTGACCCTGTCATAGAAACAAATCCAGCTGAAAACCACCTAATGGCATTGGTTATATAACTATTAGACTTCCTTGAAATATACTTCTTAGGACCAAAAGAAAGAAATGGGATATTTACACCGGGGAATTAGCTTGGTCTGGTCTCATTTTTTCATTTATCTTAGCAAAAAGACTTTCTCTGTAAACCCAAATTATAAGAACCCAGCTCTTGTCCATAGTAAGAAGTCAGTGGAAAGAATGCCATACTTTGTATTAGAAAGCATGGTGGGAATTTACAGCGGTTTCTAATGCACTTTTTTCCTTTGATAATTATCATTTTGACAGCTGGAGATTGGAGTATTTAGGAATGGTTGGCAACTAGATTTTTTTATGTGTGAGTTAAAAAAAAAAATCTCAACTTGGGTTTCGAGATTTCAACCGCGCCCTTCCTTTGATCTGTCACATTGTGTTACCTTCCATCACATTATTGCACAACTCCTCAAATTTAAAGGAGCAGCCTTTTCTTTTTCCAGGTCAGATACTAATTTAGAAATTTGGTGTGAAGTCATGATGAATAATGGATGAACGGGCTTTCTGAATTGGAGCCCCAGATTCTGAGGAACTTGGGAAATCTTCAAAGCCAGCTGAAATGTGTGAACTTGATGCCAGGAAGAGAACCACCTGAAGGATCCAATAGCTTCTTCTCCACCTGCCTAGTTCTCTACTCGCTGCCAGCTGGAGTTTGATTCTCTTGGTTTTGAGAGTAAATTGTCACATGTGAAAAAGGTGACATACTTGGTTCTACATTCTATTTAATCTAGAAATCTTGCTTTCATTACCTGCTAATGCACAGAGCTCCTGGCACAGGTTTGGAAGGTGTACCATATTGCTTTCAGGAGTCTTTGGTTTGCTAGTAATATCAACTGCAATCCATTTCTGCTTTCCATGATTGTTGTTTAGGAAGGTTTCACTTTTCTAAAAGAAAAATTTGTCTACTTCTTTGATGAACAAATAATACTACATTGAGATTTTTTTCCTTCAGAAGACTTGCAGTAGCACAAGGGAATTGAATAAATACTAAATACATATCCGTAGAAGAGGATTATTGAAGTTTGACTTTTTAAAAGTTCTGCTGTAAAGGATATTAGGTGACTTAGAAATTTCCACCCAATCATAATTTTTTCTGACTTTCAAAATTTTCTATAGCTATATTTCTTTTGGAAAAGGCATTCTATAGTAAACTCCAGGACATGGTGGAGAAATAGAGATGAATGTTGGTACAATTAGAAGATTCGTAACTGGTTATATTTCTCACAAAGGATAATGATCTGTGGCTCCAAGTTATCCTTCTGTTGAACTTCTAGTAATTTTCTTAAGCCTTGTCTACTCCAGACTGGTATGTAGCAGGTTTAATTAATGAGGGAACTTACATACCAAGATGGTCTTGGGCAGTCATAAGATGAGTAGATCTCCATATGTGCCTGCCAGAATCTTAAATGTTTACACAGAGGTCTTATGACATTCGGTCCAGATGGTGTCAACAACATATTGCTTTCTAAAGGCTATGTCCTTGAAAGCAGTGTAGCTGTGGGAATGGTGGGCAGAATGTACATTTCAAGGACAAGGAAGCTGGTGAAGAGCCCTCAATTGCCTTGGTCCAGCTAGTGCATCGACCAGAGGTCATGTCCTCTCAAGGACCTCCCCCAATAGCTCTCTTGGGATATTGTTGGGTTTTCACAATTCGTAGGACAAAAACAAACTAGGATGTGATAAGCAGAAAACAATATTATATAAAGGAAAGAGGTAGAGCTACTAGAGAAATTTAACCAGATTAGAAGCTTCAAATTGAGCTGATGGGTGTTATTTGTAGGAAATGGCAAATGGAAGAAGAATCAGGCTTTGTCAGGATAACTTCAGGGAGTTGAACTAGGAGCAATGGGTAAAAGTTACAGGAAGACAGACTTGTTCAAACAAGAAAGGAGAAAGTGGCAAAGATCTACAGGCTGCCTTGCTGAAAACGTACAAGCCAAAGCTAAATGAGGGTCTTGAAAAAATCTTATAGGAAGAATTCAGATGCACGGTTAGACTTGACAGCTGATTGTAGCTCTTTTTTCCCTGAAATTCTTCATTGTCAAATTTACAATGAAAGTGTGTCCAAATGAACAAACCTGGTTAATTTTGAACTTTGGTAAGAGATATATTCAATACATAAGAAAAAGTTAGAATATAGAGGTCATAGGACAGTAATCCCAGGGAGCCCTTGGCTTTGGAAACCTTTAGGAGTGACAGTTACTGTTCTGACTTAGAGACTTTCATGGGTAAAGACTTGCATGTGAAGCAGGTAGTTTCTTGAGAAATTTGTGTCCCAGAAATCTGTATTCTCTCCTTAAAAATTTTTTTTTTTTTTAAAGATTCTATTTATTTATTTGACAGAGAGAAATCACAAGTAGATGGAGAGGCAGGCAGAGAGAGAGAAGCAGGCTTCCCGCTGAGCAGAGAGCCCGATGCGGGCCTCGATCCCAGGACCCTGAGATCATGACCTGAGCCGAAGGCAGCGGCTTAACCCACTGAGCCACCCAGGCGCCCTCTCTCCTTAAAATTTTTGTTGGTCAGACTTTTTCTACAAAACTTTAAGTTCAATGGACCATGCAAAATTTCACTTTATGACACAGAATGGGTTTTTTGACCTTCTGGCTCATGCTACACAGAAGAAAAACATGATCTGTAATTGTTTGTCTTCTCCCCAAGGGTTGCTTCCCATTCCCTCTTTTCTTGAATGGTTTGAAGGAAGTGAGTTAAAACATACCATTTGATATTTAATAATATTATACATTATATCCATTAGAAAAAGGCCCTCATAACTCTAATATTAAAATTTTTCACCTTATACCATAAGAGGAAAATAGTGATATAATTATTCCTACAGCATAGATAACCAATTTAAACTAAAGTGATATGCTTTTGGCTCCCTCAACTTGATATGTACATATTAGGAGAAGGGACAATAGGATACAGCATCAAGGTCAAAAAAGGTCACAGAAATATTTCGTGACAGCTCAAATGTACTCATCATCAAAATTACTTGGTAATTAAAAATTCTCTGGGAAAGCTTCTGATTGAGTAGCTTTGTAATGGGGCTGAGGAAGCTGTACTGGGGGTTCTTATGATCAGATGAAGAGAATGTTGTTTTAGAAAATTTCAAGAAAAGTAAAAGCTATAGATAAGGCAGACAGCCATAATAGGGAGTCTTAGTATAAGAGTTAAAAAGGGAGTTGCTGTTTTTCAACAAAGATGTCACAGAACTGATACGCTCATCCGTGCAAATGGTGCTTCCTAAAAACATTATGTTCAAGTCTGTATGTTTTATTTTAGAGATGGGGGGAAAGAGAGGCAGAGGGAGAGGGAGAGAGGGAATCTTCAGCAAAACTCATGCTCAGCATGGAGCCCTACACAGGGCTTGACCCCACCACCTTGAGATCATGACCTGAGCTGAAATCAACCCACTGAGCCATGCAGGCACACCTATCTTTAAGGCCTTATATCATGAATAATTGAATTGGCTCATGTGTTCTATCTCTGCCAGAATATTCCTTACCACGTGCGTTTTGGAAAGAGTCTCAGGTAAATCGTTTGCCTTGCATGAATCCATCTTATTACTTTCAACACAAACACGTTTTCTTTTTCTAAAGAAACAACCAGGCCACCAGTAGATGATGTATGTAATGAGCAAATTGTGCCTTTCCTTGTGGAAGAAGAAATCGTCGGTTGCACAACTCTGAAGTGTGGGAAGAGATTCCATCAATACTTTCTTCTCTGCTCTGACTCCTCATATCCTTGCTCCTCCATTTCCCCTGTTTTTCATAGACTGGCCATTTGGTGCTACCCCATTAATTCAGCTCTATCCACATGGGCACAGTTAAAACACTCAACTGTGTTTGAGGTGCTGCTAGTCCTTTCCCCCTTTCGATAAAATTTGAACCAAAAATCTGAAATTTGGTAAGATACACTACAAAACTACATTTCAATGAATGCAAATGATCTTCCCACCATTGTTTTTATCAGCAAAATATCTACGAGATTTATTAAGCAGACTTTGCCTTAAGTATCTTTTCTTAAGGCATAGGTGGGATTTCCAGGCTATGTAAAAATGTTATAAACTCTGGATGACTGTGAACTTTCCATCAACAATTGTTTAATTCTCATGAGCCCTTACTATTCAGTCAATGAAGGAACTCAAGGACTAGTTGACAGTAGATGAGGGACCTAGACATGAACACTAATTTCCTCCTTTAGTCCTGCTTTTAAGGAGCAAATATTCAAAAGAATAAACTGAAGAAATTATGGAATTAAAGAGGGTGGTTCATATTGAGAAATGATACAAAGCTGAATCAGGGGGCTATTTCAGATAATTTCCCTAGTATTTGAATTGAGGTTCATATCACTCAAGGAGGCAGGGAGGGTCTAGTGGTCTCCTCTGTGCTTTTCCAGGTTGTGACATTGCATGCATAAGGTGTTTATTATTTTTCTCTTATTATCTACATAGGTATTCCTTGTATTTGAGGACACAATCTGGCAATGTCATTTAAGATTATTTGAAAGTTAAAAAGAGCTTGAATCCAGCTCTGTGGTTCACAATAGTTTATGGAATTCTTCCTTTTTTACTTTTATTTCTCACCATGCAAAGATGTCTTTTGAATAGTTTTCAAGCTATGTATTGTGCAGTCATATCAAAATGAATATTTCCTTGCAAAAATTTGGTAGCATTGTTTCAAGAAGTCTTGCTTAAAACATACTACAATCACTGAAGTAATTTTATTACTTTCTAATGTCTGTGAAGAATTCTTCGTAGTTGACTACTGTTTTTTAAAACATCTCATTGATAAGGCAAGCTTTTATATTATTCTCTTCCAGAAACTCTAATCTTTCAATTAATATTTATATTAGTGTTTAATATTAGTGTTTAATATTTAATATCCCTTTATACTTTACAAGTCAAACAAATAGATATGATGCATAGAATATTATTAATATATTTTACATGGAGGCAAGTTGGGTAAACAGTGTACACATATATGCACACATGCAAGTTAGGTAACAAATCTTACAGATGGCAGACTGGAGACTTAGAGAAGGAGGTAAAGTGGCTGTCCTGTGTCATATAGTTAGGAAACAGCTTAGCTGGCTGGCATGTCCAACGCCATCTCTGCTTTCATCATTGCATCTAGTGATAACTCCTGCTATTGCTTTTCTTTTTAATATAATGTTTATCTTAACTGCATTTCCCTTTTATAACTTTCTGGCTTTTGTTTCTTTTCTCATCTACTTTCCAAGATACCCATGGCTTATAGAGTGAAGTAGGAAATTTCTTCAACACCTGTACTTAACTGTATTTAGTCAAAAATCACTAAATTGGTAATTTGCCTGTGAGGTGCTTCAGGTTTGCAACTGATTTATTTAACTGATAGCTGCTGTCCTAATTAGTGATGCCTGGTAAATCAGATGCAGATGCTTAAGAAAATTAGCCTAGGATACAAAAGAGCATAAGCCAACACACATTTTTAGCTTATTAAGCTCACTGAGCATTTACCAATTTGGATAATATAGGGAAATTATTAAAAAATTGTTAAATTTTCTAAAATATACAATATTAATTCCCTAAACATTACAGAATGTATAGTCTGACATGATAAAATATGCATATATTAAAATAAATGGGACTCATTTGTATGAAGTAATCTGAACTGTCAGAACTGTTTACTGAGTGACTACCATGAGAGAGGTAATGAGGGGCAATGAAAAGGAATGTGTTTTTCCTTCCAGATGTTCAGGATTTGAATCTGAACAGGTTGTGGAACTCTCCAACGAAATCCACTTTTTCCAGTTTTGTTCTATTTCTGAATGTAAACTCTTTCTTTATCAAATGATATTAAGGGTGCCTGGGTGGCTCAGTAGGTTAAATGTCTGCCTTCGGCTCAGGTCATGATCCCAGGGTCCTGGGATCAAGCCCCACATTGGGCTCCCTGCTCAGTGGGGAGTCTGCTTCTCCCTCTGCCCTTCCCTGCTGCCCCTGCTCACTTTCTCTCTCCTTCTCTCACTCTCTTGCAAAAATTAACAAAAAATTAAAATCTTGAAAAAAAATAAATAAAATGATGTTAATAGTACCTGCTCCATAGGAGGTTAAATGAGATATAAGTAAACTGCCCATCACAGTCATTGATCAATCAATTTCTCTGCGACTACTCATTTGCTTTTCTCAGCAATCTCCTGAGATACGGCAGAGGAAAAAAGAAGCTACAGATCTGAATTAGATGCTAGTTGAAATGCACCTTTTTGATAATGTACCCTTCCATTCTCCCTCTTTGTTTTTCTCCATTCATTCATTTATCTGTCATATATTTATTAAGTGCTTATGACATGCCAGCTACTTTGATGAATGGAAGAAGTGAGAAACACAGGCCTTGAATCACTGGCTGAGATACTAGAATTAGTTTGTCTGACGTGAGTCTAGGCCTTTCTTTTTTTTTTTTAAATTAATTTATTAATTAATTTATTTATTTGACAGGGAGAGAGGCAGGCAGAGAGAGAGGAGGAAGCAGGCTCCCCGCAGAGCAGAGAGCCCGACTCGGGGCTCGATCCCAGGACCCTGGGATCATGACCCGAGCCGAAAGGAGAGGCTTTAACCCACTGAGCCACCCAGGCACCCCTAGGCCTTTCTTTTTAACACACATGTTATATAGAAGAAAAACAAGAACCATACAAAGGAAACAATAATTACATAAAATAATATGTAATTAAAACCCAAACTCTTACCCATAAATACTTGAGGAATCTCAGCAAACAGTGACCATTCAGGCTGAAGGTGCTGTACTGGGGGTAGGAGAAGAGCCAGGGAGGCTTTGAGGGATGGGAAACACAGATATTCCTTGGAGGGAACGCAGAGAAGCAGGAACTCAGATCTAATGATGAAATGGCCCAGGCTAACGTATGGAAGTTCATATTATAAAACCACCTGAAATAATTATATTAAGTTGAGGTGAAGTTCCCTTAGGGGACCTTGGAAATTAAGCAGAGAAGTTTTGTCATAATAATAATACCTAATATTTAGCTAAGAATAGTTAATATATTGCACAGTGTGCACAAGGCATGTTCTAAATGCTTTTAATATATTAACCCATTTAATGCTTGTCACAACACTATGCTATAAATTTAATTATTATCCCTGTTTTACAGAGGAAGAAAACAAAGCACAGATGGTTTGAATCATTTGCCAAAGGCCTTATAGCTAAGATGTCACAGAACTGGGGTTTCAATGCAAGCTGTCTGGCTCTAGAATCCATGCTCTTATCACCTCTGTTAACTGATAAGGTGTGGCAGATTTCTGGTAGGAGCGTGACACAGTCAAAACTATAGATAAAGTGTGTCCTGGGGAAAAGTAGGAGTCAGGGACCCCAGGTGGCATTCCAGTATACATTAATGGGTCTACAGCCTCGGCATGGAGAAATTGGGAACTTAGTACACGTGAGCTATGAGGAAGAATCTAATTCTGAGTTGCTTCAAAAAGCTACAACTGACTTGTTGGAAGGATGATGGTGCCATCGACAAAAGAGAGAAAGTTAGGGCAGGTGGTAGTTTTTCAAGAAAAAGCCATAATGCATTTGGCTTTGTGCACATGGAATTTGATCTGGTTTTTGAAATTCTGAGACGAGCACTTGGAATGAATAGAGAGATAGCTACGTGTGTTTGCGCGTCATCAGCAAAGTAGTGATAGGGAAAGTCACAAGAATAGATGCACTCTCCTAGGGAGAGACTGTGAAGAAGAAAGAGCAGATGGCAGAAGAAGTAAGTTAATCAGTAACACCGATTAATGGCTAGCCAAGGGTTGCAAAGCAAAGTACCTGCCAGATTTGTTTAAACAGTATTTTTAAAATTGTATTTACACTAGTGATTTGCTTAGCAAACCCTGTCTTCCACATAGTTTGTAGGGAATGAGACAACTATGAATCAATTTCAACAATCAAAAGTTAGAGATTTCAGGGAGCCAAATAAATGAAGTTTGTATGAAGCTCACCCCTCCTGCCCCTTCCTGGTCATTACCTTTCTTTCCTAATTGAGGATGTTCTCCTCATCTTCCCGAAGGGATCATATCATTCTCATTTGCCACTTAACTCTCCTGAAAGGCTCTTTTGCTTTTTTTTTTTTTTTTTTTACCTAAAGAACAATTAAATGAATTCAATGTCTCAGCATTTTACCCACCATGGATTTACTAGTCCTTACTTATTAAAGAGCTCACATGCACTTTTTTTTTCTTTCCCCGCTTAAAATATTTATAACAATCTCTTATTCATTCTGAATTTTAAATCTCTTAGCTTTCCTTGGAAATAGCAATCCACTTCCTGAATCACTTTGTTTACCACTATTTATTCTTCATCCTCCAATCTTAAGACAAAAAACAAACAAACCAAGTGTTTTTGCACTCAGCACAAACTTTCTTTGTACATTCTATATGTTATTTCATTCCAAGATATAATTCTTTAAACTGTAACTTACTTCAACATTTCTGAAATAAGTGTATTCTACTAAGCAAAGCTTAATTTGCTAAATGCCACCCAAAACTGTTGCTCTCAGATTACTTATATCTTTTTAAAATTATTTAAAAAAATTTTTTTTAAGATTTCTTATTTCTTGATTTACTCTTTGTTGTTGTTGTTGAATGCTGCTTTTTTACAAATGACCCTTTTTGGTGACCCTTCACAAATCTTTGTTGATGTTCAGTTAATATAACATGTGGCTCAATAATTTTATTAATGAATAATAAACTAACTTAACATACTGCTATAGTTTTGAACGTAATTACTGAGCAGTAAACTCTATATTCTTATTCTTCTTTTCAATCTACAGACTGACTTTTAACTCCTTTTGATAGAGCTTTAGCCAAACATCTGCCTCTTCATAATCTAATTGCTTATAAGTTCCATGGCATTCATTTCCTTTTTCATCAATTCCAGATGGCGAGTATTCCATTTTGCCAACTTTTCATGAAGAGCTGCCTTAATTTCCCTTCGGACCTCAGATCACGGGGCTGGAAGTGCTGACAGGAAGGCCATTCTAAAGGAACGGTACTGCCGTTAGCACTCCTTTGCCTGCTGCAAATCTCTGCAGACCATGAAAAGACAGATTGGGACAGAGCTTGGATATCTAATACATTAGACTTTGAAAATTTCATGGTGGGTCCCAGTTAATGGTTAGAGTACTATGGTTTATGGCCACGTTTCCCGAAACATATTCCTGAATACTATTATATATTAAAATGTTAAAAATTTTAAAAAGTATTCCATAGTCAGGGGTGCCTGTGTGGCTCAGTGGGTTAAGACCTCTGCCTTCCGCTCAGGTCATGATCCCAGGGTCCTGGGATCGAGCCCCGCATCGGGGTCTCTGCTCAGCAGGGAGCCTGCTTCCTCCTCTCTCTCTGCCTGCCTCTCTGCCTACTTGTGATCTCTGTCTGTCAAATAAATAAAATATTAAAAAAAAAAAGTATTCCATAGTCAAATATGTAAAACCCCGGGTTAATCAGTGCTGAAAAGGAGTCTTTGCTCTCTGACTTCTCAGAGCCCTCAAATACATGTGTTAAGAATGTCCAAGGACATATTGTATCTTTTGCATTCCCAACTTTTTCTCCCTTCTTGCATATTATTGGACCATTTAATCAAACTACATTTTAGGAACTGCAAGTCTAGTTATAGATTTCAATATAAACATTTTGGGTTTTTTCTCATTAGCTTTCCTTGGTCCCAAGATCATATTTTAACTTTGAATATTTTGTTCCAAACTTATTTTGATTTCCATATTTCCCAATGAAACTGTTGACAACCAGTTTAACTTTTATCTTTGCAAACTATTTTTAAATTTCTTTAATATTTAGAGCAACATGGAACTTACATAAAGTTAGTTTTTTTTCCATGATAAGAAATTACTGTGCTCAGTATTCAAAAATTATTTTTACTGAGATTGTCACTAAATGCATTTTTTTGGGCAACATTTATCAAGTACCTATACTCAGTAAATAGGATGAACAACTTTCCAGCCTGCTGGGGTCTGGGGCAGTTCCTAAAACATGACTTTTGGTATTAAAACTGGGGAACTTCCAGATAAACTGGCACTAACATGTCACCCTTGAGAAGGATTTAACAAGAGACAAGTTTCTTACTTTATAGAACTCAGTGGAGATTGTGATTGACAGACAATAAACAATTAAACAGCTTAGAGAGTAGCATATTGTATGGAAAAAAAGAAAACCCAGATAGATATGATTATAGAGTCAGTGCATATAATGTAGTAAGAAGGTTGTCATTGAAACTACCTTAGAAAGATGGACAAGGAAGGGATCTCTGGGAAGGTGACAAGTTCACTGAGACCAAAATGATGAGATTAAAGCAGCCATTAAAAGCCAAAGAAAACAGAAAAAATAAGCATACAAACTGCATAGCAAGGACATTCTTGGTAAAGCAATTGGCATGTATCAATGTCCTGAGGCAGAAACAAGCTCATTGTAGCCAAAAATAGAAGTAATAAAGAAGGTTCTGTCAGAGAGATAGGAAGAGGCCAGGTCAAGTAAGGCTTAAGTTGTGGTATGGGATTATGATTTTATTTTAGGGACAAAGGGAAGCAACTGAAGGATTTTAGTAATGATATATGTTTTAAATTTAAAGAAAACCAATTGGGGCACCTGGGTGGTTCAGTGGGTTAAAGCCTCTGCCTTCAGCTCAGGTCATGATCTTGGGGTCCTGGGATCACCTAGATCGCCACATTGGGCTCTCTGCTCCGAGGAGAGCCGGCTTCCTCCTCCTCTCTTTCTCTCTGTCTCTCTGTCTACTTGTGATCTCTATCTGTCAAATAAATAAAAATCTTAAAAAAAAAAAAAAAGAAAGAAAGAAAAGCAAAGAAATCCAGTGGGGTGCCTGGGTGGCTCAGTTAGTTAAGTATCTGACTTCAGATCAGGTCATGGTCTAGGTGTCCTGGGTTTGAACCCTGTGTCGGGCTCCCCACCCAGCAGGGAGTCTGCTTATCCTCTGCCTTTCCCCCTCTCCCTGCTATGGCTCTCTCTCTCTCAAATGAATAATTTTTTTTTTTTTTTAAAGAATCATTCTGGTAAATGAGTAGAAAATAGAGCATAAGGTAGGAAGAAGCTATTATAGATATCCAGGTGATAGGTGGTGTCACAGAGAAAGGGAGTAACTATGGAGGAGGATATATTTTGGAAATATAATTGACAGGAATTGATTATGGATGTTATCTGGGTTTTAGGTAAAATGGATGGATGGAGATATCATTTACTGACATAAAGAATATCAGAATAAGTATAGCTTTAGTAGGCAGAGTATCTGTGGACTGAGGTTTCTGATTTGGAAATAAGAAGTTGAATTGCAGGGCAGCAATCAAATGAAAATGGGGAAGTTGGATATGGAAGCCTGATTTTATTGGAGAGGTTGGACATAGGGAAATATATTTGTAATCTATCAGCATATAGATCATATTTACTGTGATAGGACTACCTATGTAGAGAGCTTAAAAAGTGAGAAAAGGAGCCAGGACTGAGCCTCCAGGTTCTCCAACATTTAGATGTTATCTTAATTCTTTTGAAAAAAATGACTCCCTCAGTCTGGGGTGAAAATAAGGATTAACCAAGGTCTATTGGGAACCATCCTGAAGAGAGTACATTCAAATCCCTGATAACCAGCTTTGGTTTTTAAACAGAATTATCTGTTGAATGGAAGAAGTGACCCGTCAAGCTAGAATAGCTAGATGGAAATTCCCCTCCCCCGCTCTGAGATCATCCTCTTTATTTCCTCTGCCCATATTTGATGGTTACATTCCAGAAAGAGAGAACTGGTCTCAAGAATGTAATGGATCCAAAAGAACACCTGTGAAGTCATAAAGCACAACATAACCAAGTCTGGAGATGTCTACTCTCATTACCGACGCGTATACGTTTGACAAGTTCCAAATATAATGCATTAAAAAATAAGTGTGATTAAAAATATCTGTATCATTCTTGAAGTACATATATGTAATGGAGGGAAATAAACCTACTTTAGAAAGACATAGTTTCTGTATCCAGTATTGGCAATTAGGAGTCAGGGGAGGGCTTTCACAGAAGGGACCTTTGGGGTCTGTTGCAACTATTACTGTTCTCTTGGCAGATACATCTTGGCAGAGAGAGATAATTCATCAAAATGTTATAGGCTGATGAAAAATTCCTTAAAGCCATGTAATTTCCTGTGTTTTAGTTTTGTATTCGCTAATAGCTTTGGAAATTTATTTAGTTTTCTCAAGTAGTTTTTCCCAGTGGGAAGAGAAACCATCATTTTGCAGTACATCTCTCATAGAAAATTAATAAAGAAATTGAATTTCTTGTAGAAATGAGACTTTGGGGCCCGGGAAACATGAGAAAATTTTCTCAGGACTGTGTAATCCTATGGGTCAAAGGTCCAGGTTGTGAATCTGAGAGAAACGAAGGAGCCATCGGTGAATGGTGGAACTCAGCCAATGAGGCTGTCTGAAAGGGCTCAGGTGTCCCGCAGCTGCCTTCACTTGGTGGGCTCAGGTGAAGTCTCTTCCTTACCGACATCTGCTTCAAAGAATATTTTGAGGATTTGCCTCCTAAACCTGTTTTCTCTTTTTAGTCTGTGATGTGTTATGCATTTTTTATTCTGGCCATTCCCTTTATATTGAAATTTAGATCTGCCCTTGTTACTACAGATACCTTCTCCCCACCTTCTCAGGTATCAACACTGTAGCTACCCAGAGCAACTCAACTGCATTCTAGAGCTGGCTCTGTCTCTATGCTTGTCTTCCTCAGGTGTCTTGAGACTCAGCATAGAACTCCAGCAATGTAGCCCCAAGAGACATCCCGAGACAGCCTCAGAATAGGTAGGCAATTATTTCTCGTAAATCTGGGAAGGGTGCAAACAGTAGCTGACAGGGCAAACTGGTTGACTTGATGAGGTCTCGAGGGAAAGATGAATGTGCAGGTGTCTGTCAGATGGAAAAGTGGTGATCTTTCAGTTGTTGGTGTAAGGATATAGCAATGGCAGAGGAGACAATGTGGTGATAAATCTTTCAGAGAATGCCAGAGTGACGAGATGGCTCCCAAGGACCAGACAACTCTCCTGCCCAGATAGCTTAATGCTATGAAGTCCAGGGAAGGAGATGAAACTCCATGGAAGAGAGTGAGGGAGGAAACCAGGAGATGATAGGGACTTCACTCCAAACTAACCAAGACTGCCTTTTACTACCTAACAGATACTACCTAACAGATATATAGAAACTAAGTTCCTTTGTAGAAAAATTAAGTTACCTTCTTTTGGTCCCTTCTGAATTTATGGTCTGAAATATACATACCCACTCAATATCTTTGCAGTAAATACCTTCTCATCTTTCCTGGGAAAAAGTAAACATCTTTTCCCAGGAAGCAGCTGAGCTCCAAGGTACTCTGCCAACAGGACATACCCGTACATTAGACAGCAATCCCCGAGGAGGCCAAGGCCAGAGTTTCTGCCATGAATATATATCTCAAGTGTGTGGCATATGATGCCCCTATAGGAGGTATATTTGCTGAATAATGAGAGATCAAATGTTCTTTAACTCCAAAGGAATCCTATGGCATGGTAAAATGAAACTTACCACATAAAGGAGAACATTTAAGAAAACGATAAATGAAACTAGTTATCACCATTTTCCTTCAGGCCAAAGTAGCCAAGACTCTGGAGTATTGTAAGCACCAGCTCAACAAGTAATAAAAAGCTCTTTGACATTTCTGAGTCCTGATTGTCTCACATACATCACAGTAATTGTTTTATATCTCTTTCACTCTTCTCTAGCTACCCAGTTGTTAATGATAATATAATAATAATAACTAGTATTTATGATAAGTACAAATTTGCTCAGCTTAGCACTTGATGTATTTTATCTCATTTAAAAGACACATTTCTATGAGGTAGTAATTACTCTTATTCCCACTTCTCAGATGAGGAAAATGAGACTCAGAGAGGATAAGTCACTCAGACACAAAACTTGGGCTTGCTTTTAGCCATTATGTTATATTGCCTCCAGATTGTGAAACTATATTTGGAAGCCATTGTTTTTAATTTGTGATTTTTAATATGAAGTACTTAATTTTTTTTAAAAGATTTTATTTATTTGACAGAGAGAGATCACAAGTAGGCAGAGAGGCAAGCAGAGAGAGCCGGAGAAACAGGCTCCCTGCTGAGCAGACAGCCTGATGTGGGTCTCCATCCCAGGACCCTAGGATCATGACCTGAGCCGAAGGCAGAGGCTTAACCCACTGAGCCGCCTAGGTGTCCCTCAAGTACTTAATATTCTAAAAATAATTGTAATATCCACCTGCTTCAGTATTTGCTACCACCCTCTCTTTTCCAGTCTTTCATTATGGCAGAGAGGGGAAGAGTAGTTCTGCCAAGGAACTAACTTTAAACCAGAGAACTGATTGAAGCCATTGAGGACACAAAGAAAATCTGCTGCAAAGAGAAGTCACTGAAATCTGTCTTTGATTGTCTTCCTCCAATGATTGCAGAGCTGGGTCTTTCTGACCGTATCTGGGCTGCAAAGTACTAAAGAAAGCATTCCATTCCTGCAAACCTCCTTGGATCACACTAGTTGCTTAGGGAATGTATTGAACAAACACGTCTTTTATTTTTTGCCTTCAGCTCTTCCAGTGCAGTTAGGGTGGCTGCTCCAGTGGGGGCCCCTGTCTCCCTTTCATACTTATCACACCTGGTTTCAAGGTTATTAGACACTGAGTTTCTGGTTTGAGGAAATGGACAGAATATCATTTCAGCATACTACTTCATGTAATATTTATACCATCTTTTCCTCCCTAGCTCAAAATAGGACTTAAAATTGCCTACTGCATTGTTTTCTAACTTTACCTTATGAATTTATCTACCACTTTCTCCACAATATATAACTCCCAACATAGCTAGATATGCTGTAGCTCGATATGAGTTTGTTGGGCATACATTTCTGAAAACCTGCCCCTTCTAAAACAGTGTGCCTTTCTCTATTCCAAGTCCAGTCTGCTGAAATGGCCACTTTCCTTCTATGCCATCTCTTTCCTAACTATTCTGAAGGGATACACGCATGTTCTCAGGGTGGGGTCTTTAGTAATAGAATGAAAGCCCTTTTCTGAATATGAGGCTGATGATTTACAGCTTAGTAGTTGACAGTTGCAACCAGGCTTAAGGTTCCCCTCACTATTATAGGGCTCTGCTTCCAATGCTCAGAGCTTGGTGTGTATATTTGGGATGATTACCCTTTCCAATCTGCCTCAGCCCCTTCTTAAAGACCTATCCAACTTACACTATAGCTGTAGATGAGGAGTCAGCAAGTTGTAGCCTGTGAAAGAAATCTGGCTTAAAACTTATTTTTATAAATAAAGTTTTATTGGAACACAGCCACACCTATTCATTTATGGATTGCCTATGGCTGCTTTTGTGCTATAACATCAGAGGTGAATAGTTTTGACTGAGAACACTTGGTTCCCAAAGCCTAAAATATTTACTATATGGCCCTTCACAGAAAAAAAATTTTGCCAGCTCTTGATGTAAACTATTGCCATGACCCTCCTCAAGCATTACTATCATAATCCAATAGCCAACACTGATTGGACCATAAGAACCAATCTGGAATCTTGTCTCCTCTAATCAGATTCTCTCCCCAGGAATTTACGATGACATTATTCAAGTGGTTAATTTGTAAGCAGAGTTAGGAAGCAGGTCCACATCAAGACTGAAGAATGAAGCCAATCTGCAGAGAGAAAGGGAGATGCTAGATCTTGTTTCCCTAAAACAAACATGTTGGAAATAACAGCTGTGTTGGCTCCTTCTGACTTTCCTGTTCTTAGTCCTAGTCTCTCAAAGGCCCAGCTGCATATTTTGACCCTGGATTTCAGAAGATAACCCTGTATGTTTCCAATACATTTCCCTTTTCCCTTAAGCTCATTTTGTGACCAAGTCAGTGAGTTTAGGCTTTAGGTATGCTTAGGATTTTCATTCAACTTCCTTTCTTTTATAAAGTTTGCCTCATCTTCCTTTGGCTGTACAATTCTCTCCTTGAACAGCTAAGCCCAGGGATAGCCTATGTGACAACAACATGAATTAGACTGGCTGTTGATTTCTGGCTGTTGATTTCTGTCATGGGATGGGAGGGTACCAGTGGGAGAATAGGGTTAGGAGATAACTGTCCTATGATAATTTGAACATTTAAAAATGAAAAGCATTTCACTCTCTTTACTTGGTGCTGTTGTGACAGTAAAGATGGAAAAATATTTTTTATTCATTTTACAATAACATGGACCTTCTTTTCCAACCTAATGTTTTTGGCCTTGCTAATCATGGGATGATTTTTTTTTAGTAGTATTTGATTTTTTTCAAATATATTCCTAAAAACACAGAGAAGAGGAAAAAATCTCTGAACTTTGGAGGGCTTCTTCAAACATCTAATCAGCATGGGAAACAACTGAGAAGGATGATGATACTTTGGTTAAAGCAGGTATACATGAGGTCCTGTTGCTAGGCCTTCCTTTTCTTTTAGCATTGATTTGATTCATAATTTACTTTGAAATTTGGGCCTCATTCACTATTTTAAAAATAAACAACATGCAAACAACCAACAGTAAGGTCATTGTGAGGCACAGTCGTGAAAATTTCTCTATTAGGTTTATTTATTCTTTAAAAGCTGAGTGCTATAATTTTGTTCCTACATAGAAGCAGACATCTGATGAAGACATGGCCTGGGAAAAAATGATAGAGTTTAGGGGAGATAGCACTTATTGATCTCTGGACACTTTCACACTTTTGTAGGATTTATAGAACTTAGAATTTTTCTTCTATGTGATCGTATATGGCACTGTCCTCCTAGAACACTTTGAATACAATTAACGGTTTCCTTAAAAGGTTTTAAGCAATATTTCATGGGTTGTTGAAGACATTAAACTTAACTTCAGGGAAGACACTCTGATTATACTAAGAATCATGAGGGTTTTTGAACTTTATCCAGTGGAATACTTTATAATGCAATAGTCTATTGACCAAAAAACTATAAAATTTTTATGTCTACATTATTTAAATTTTTCAAGAAATCTGAAATTTATTCCCTGCTACTTCATATATACCTGATAGATTGTAAGATGACCTGTTGTTGTTGTTTGGATTTATCTTTACTCAGTAACTTTAGGTAATATTTCAAAGGTATTTATATACTTGTATTTATCTGCTAAATTTACTTTATTTCTTTAACAAACATATAATGCCCTCTCTGTGGTAGGCATAGTACTTAAAAAAACCAAAAACCAAAAACCAAAAAACCAGCTCATTTAATCCTCACAACCATATGAGGTAAGTGCTATTATCTCTGTGTCTCTGTGTATAGTTGAGGAAACTGAGGCACAAATTGATTAGAATAGCTTGACCAATGTCACATAGTCAATGAAATGGAGGATCCAGTATTTGAACCCAAATCATCCAGCTGCAAATTTAATGCTCTCACCACTCTTATGTGTTAACTATTTGTATTAACTTCACTTTGGACAAAGATACAGATATTACTGCTAGGAAATTACCTCTCACAGTAGTTGGCCTATAGAGTCAGAATCAGAGTCTTGAAACTTGTGTGATGGAAAATATATGTGTGAGTCAGTGAGCTCTTTTGATCAGAGGTACAGCCATCAGCAACTTTCAACCACACCACGCCGGGCAATGAAGTCAGTGACTTGCCAAGGTCAATGCCAATTCTAAACACTGTGCAATGTCAGCCTTCTTCTCTTTGGAGGCTAGATTTAGGTTAGGACAAAATGATCGGATGAACAGTCCTCTATTCTAGACTACTTTTCTGATAAGTCTAAGGAGATTTACTTCAATCAACCCAGTTGTTTTGCATTACCACACTAACTTCAAATTGTCACATGAGTTAAAGGTAAATGTGCCCAACATCTTAAGGGAAAACTTCGTTTTGGAAGGTTTTCTTCCCCTAGCAATTTTCTTTCTTTGTTTCATTAATTTATTTGATTTTTTTACCATTATAAATTTAAGAGGATGCTATTGACTTAAGTCTGAGTTGAACAGACTTATTATTTCCTATTTGTCTTCTCCCCTCCCCCCCCCAAAAAATGGAGACGTTGGAATAATTTTAATGTTCTTTTATTTTTTTCCCCCCTTTATTTTATCCCTCTTTCCCTTTCTTTCTCCTTTCCTCTTTCTCTCTGTTTCTTCAACTCAGGAAATAGACCCACCCATCCCCACTGTGGCAGAAACTCCTTTCAACATCAGGGATAACAAGTAGATTTAGGTCATAATCTCTGCTCTAAGGAGCTCAAAGTCTCATGGGAGTGACAGATGTCAAAACACAGACCTGGAAATCAATGAAATGAGCACCATAATGGGGATAGGCCCAGAGCCCAGTATGTCAAAGGTAAGTTTCTTAAAATTGTGTCAAGAGTCCTCACTAAAGAAACAAGTTAAATGTAGAAAACACTGTTAGGCAAGAGGAGGGTTGAGAGGAAAGCCTTTACCAATGCTGAGTATCAAAGAAAACCCACAAATGGAGTAGAAGAGTAATCATCTCCAGATCCTAAAATCATTCAAAGAAACAAGCATGAGCAGTGAAAAAAAAAACGTGTGAGAGATGCATTTTAATTTTACTTGACTGAGTCTGGCTAACACAGACTCCTTTGAAAGGAACAGGAGTGACAAGGCTTCCACAGAGGACTTCTGTCTGCCCTACTGATGCTGGGCTGCTTGGGATACCAATGGAACACAGAGAAGGTGATGATTTATTCTGCCTGTGGGGACTGAAGAAATTCTGCTAAAGAGTCATTTCATTGCTTGAGCTTGGCCTCATTGATTGATAAATTGTAGTTCTCCCAGAAGAGAGCTCGGGGGTGGAAAAGGAAAGAATGGCAGATCATGGAGGCAAAAAATGCAAGGTGAATTTGAAAAAGACTGACCTTCCTGTCCACTGTGATTGGAATATAGAATATGTACAACGCCCTGTCTTGTTTTGAGCTGCTGGCACCCCCTGTTTCTCTTACTCCAGTCATGTCCTGTGATTCTCATGGGGCTGTCAATCACAGTACTGACTCTGTCATGGGGGTGGACTGGTGATTTAGGCATAGCCATTTCAACTTTCTTTTCCTGACCACAGTGACTATTCTACAGATGCTTTGATACTAGGGTCTGCCTATTTGACTTCAAATTCTAATCTTGCCACTTCTTAACTTGTTGATCTTGAGCAAGTTACTCTACCTTTCTGTGCTTTAGTCTTCTCATCTCCTTTTGGGATGATGATAGGGTTTTTGCGAGGATCCAGTCACTTAACATAAAGCATGTAGCATGGAGGCTAGAACAGGATACACACTCTCCATGTGGTAGCATTCATTTTTTAAATTTAGGGTGGGGGGAAAAGGTGTTTTGTATTTTTGGTCAAGGGATTAGAAGATAGTGAGGTAGGGGTTGATAGTAGACTTTCATTCTTCCACATAAAGCAAGTCTGTCTGCAGCAGGAATGAATGAGACCAGCACCAGGGAACAACAGAATGGAGAGAGCTGTTCACCCATATATTTATGAGTTTATCTCTCTATTGATATTAACCTATTGTTGGACCAACAAATTCCTTGACTAGTTTGGGTTGGATCCTGTCACTCACTGACAGAGGCCTGAATGAGTTAGTGTATATTGGAGGGCACTGGAGACAGTTGAAACTAAATGGGATTAGTTAGGGATGGCTAATTGATTTGGGTTTCATCCTTTAAGTAATTCTATATTATTAAAGTTTGCCAACATGGAATGACATAGACATATGATCAAAAGATAACTCTGGTTACTGGATGGAGAATACAGTGATATTCAGGCTTTTCATGTCTATAGTTCCATCTGTGCTTATTTCAAAATTATGTTATGAAACTGTATTTGATGGACTGTTACTATAATAAAGGGAGTTCCATCCCACATAACTCTCTACAGCGATAACTACACTGATTCTGAGTTTAATCCTCTCTTAAAAGTAACAGTGATGAACTTGGGTGCATTGAGGGGTAAGGTTTGACTCAAGAAGGAATTGTCTTTTACTTGCAAGCGTTGACTATTCTCATGAGAACACTGAACATTTACACAATGTCATGCCACTGAGCTAAGCTACTTTGGAAGGATTTGAGGGGCTTTGGGTTCTACTTTATTACTGCAATATACTTCTGACCTAACTTTAGTTTCTCCTCTGTTTTAATTACTCTTCCAGATGGAGCTTCCGAAAATAGTATTCTGAGCATATCACTTCCCCTACTGAGAAGTTTCTGTGGTTCTCTTATCTGTTGAATAAAAGACAAAAATTTCAACCTAACTTTGAGGTTACAATCTGGTTCCTGTTACAGTTGGTGAGCAAATATTTTATTGAGTGCCTACTGTGTGCTAGGAACAGGCTAGAACATTTCCAACAGAAATGTAATGAGTCAGTACATAACTTAAAATTCTTTAGTAGCTGCATTAAAAAAAAAGTAAAAATAAATTGGTAAACTTAATTTAAATAATACATTGACTTAATCCAACATATATAAATGTCAAAATATAATTAATATTAAAGTTGTTAATAACATATTTTATGTTCTCTTGTAATAAATTTCAGGAATCTGGTGTGTATTTTATACTTACATCACATCTTCATTCAGATAGTAAATTTTCATTGAAAATCCTTAACTGGTACCTAGATTTCATAAGATACACAGTTGGAAAAGTAGACCCACCCATCTAAGTTGCTCTAAACATATTTAAAATTCTTCCATAACTGAATTGAGTATCAGCTTTTAGATTTAAATTTTCATTAATTGCAATGAAATAAAATTTAAAGTTCAGTTGTGTAGTCTCTCTAGCCACATTTCAGGAGCCACCTGTGTCTCACAGCTGCTGTATTAAACAGCACAGTTCTAGAAACACAGGTCCTACATTCATGGGGTTTATATAAACTCGCCTTTCCAGCTCTTTCTTCTACTTCTTCCCTGTGTGTCAGATGGATTATACTGTCTCCCGACTTTTGTTCATACTCTTCCAGGTAAACTTGTTTTGTCCTTCAAAAGGGGCACTTCTCACCTGTTGAAGTTCTGGCTACCTTCACAGCTTAGCTCCAACATCAACCCACCCAGGGAAATCCTCCTCAGTTATCTAAGGAAGAAGTGGTCTGCTTTCGCTGAACATCTTCAGCATTTGGTTACACCTTTGTTTTGTTACTGACCACTTGTTACCCTGGGGACTTGGGAGTCAATAAACCCAGGTGTGATACCTGTTCCACCACTCACTGGCTGTGTGACCTTGAGTGACTTCCTTAACTGTTCAAAACCTCCATTTTATCCTTTGTAAAATGGAGTTGTTGGGGTGAGCTAATGCTGACACAATGCTTAGCTCAGCACTTAATCTACAGTAGTAGTCATTGTATGTGGTCCTTATCTCCCTAAGAATGATTTACAAATAATAGTATTAGTAATAATGATAATCATAACAATGATAATAAGTTTGTGTTAGGTACTATTCAATTGCACTACCTGTCATATGCAACCCCCACCCCCAATTATTGTTGGCATCAAGTATTGTTAGACTCATTTTTTAGATGAGGGAACTAAGCAGACAGGAATTAAGTGACTCACCTAATGTCACACAGTAAGGAAGAAGAAATGCAGTTGGATTCGAATAATAGAAATGATGGAATGTAGTTTGAATAGATTTCATTAATATTTATCTCATGTACTTTGGGAGGTGATATAGAGGAGATGGCAAAGGATCTGGAATCAGATAGATCTGAGTTTGAATGCTATCATTGATCAGGGGTTTGGGAAACCCTCTTAACCCCCTGAACCTCTAATTTCTGCTCTGATGAATGGAGAATGATAGGACCCACAAAGAACTGCATAATGTAGGCACTAAGTACAAAGTGTCTGGCTGTTAAATTCAAGTTTCCCCTTTGAAATTCCTGGCTTTCCAACAGTTAGCAAGTTACTTAGTTGGTATGCATCAATTTCCTCGTCTGAAAAAATGGGAACAATTACAATACTAAATTCATATAGTTGTTCTAAAGATTAAATGATGCAATTCATATGAAGACTCACAATTACATCTAGATGTAATAAATACTCAGTAGGTATTATTAATTACTGTTACTATTCCGAGGCAGGGCTTATCATAGGTAGAGCACTAAATATATTAACTTTATGTTTCTTTTCCCCTGTCTTTCCTTCTTGTATTTATATCCTTATATTTGTATCCTTTTTAGAATATAGTACTAAATCTTATATAGGCTATGTATTCAATAGATATTTAACTGAATGAATGGAATGTCTTAACCAGCATTTTATATTATTTGTATTTTACATAAGTACATCAATATTATTTTCAGAAAGTGTAAAATAATTGCATGTGAACTAGAGATCATAAACTGTTACTAGTACATAATATTTTATATTTCCCTAGAGCTTGCAGTGATTTTAGTTATGTTTGAGGCATTTGGAATTTCATATGCATAAGACATTCTGTTATTCAGTCAATATAGTCTTCTGTCCAATTCTGATAATCTTAAATTAGAATAGCTTTCAAATTCAACCATAGTACAAGGCTGTATTAAAAAATGAATTCATAAGGGAGGCAAATATTGTCATAAGCAGTGATAAAAAGACTTGAATAATGTAAAACCTCACAGCAGAAAATGTAGAGGTGTAATGAATATTATATATATTGTGCTTTATTTCTCGGTCTTAGATATGACCTTCCTGTCTTGAATCTTTTTTATTGTGCTCCCAATTTCACGTAGCAATTGTTATGATCTGTTCCATCTCTGAGCAGAATCATCCCCCTCACTTTTAAGGACCTAGATTTCTCCTGTTTCTCATCAGACTTTTATTTTGACCCAGCCTTTCCTAAATTAAAATCATATATATTACGGTGTGGGTCTTGTTCTTATATTCTGGTATGAGGGAAGTTGTAAAAAACTCAATGATCACTTATTGACCATAAACTAAGTGTATAGCCCTTTACCCATCACTGTGGATAAGGAAGAGGCCAGTCCCCGACATTTTGGAACCCACAGCCTAGTGATGGTGACATCAGTGCATATAGAACTCTAAAACAAAGTAGGTGACAGTATGTTCTATCACAATAAAATCAACAAGTCATTAGGAATGTGAGGAGGGTGAGATCAGTTCCTTTGGCAGTAAGTAAGAAGGAGGCAGACTTCGCAGTGGAATTGAGCTATGTCTGGCTTCTCTGGTTAGACTTTCACCTGAGAGGCAGGCTGAGGGAGTGTCTTGAACAAAGGCACATAAAAAGGGAAGAAAACAATAAGTAGACAATAAGATGAGGACAATAAGTGAGGTCAGGTCACCGGTTGGGAAGAAAATCAGAATCCAATTGTGGAGAATTGCTAGGCTGTACTCCACAGTTTATTTTGATAATTTGAGATGTTTTGAAATAAAAGTCAATATTTTTGAAACATTGAAAGTTTTTAGTTTATTTCATCACAATTTGCCAATCCTTAATCAAATCTATTATTTGGTTCGGCATGTCACTTAATTGAAGATATTCATACATATTTTTAAAACTGAAAATAATTTGAAACCTGTGCAAATTTAGGGCCCTTTCTTTCTTTCTTTTTTTTTTTAAAGATTTTATTTATTTATTTGACAGAGAGAGATCACAAGTAGGCAGAGAGGCAGGCAGAGAGAGAGAGGAGGAAGCAGGTTCCCTGCTGAGCAGAGAGCCCGGTGCGGGACTCGATTCCAGGACCCTGAGATCACGACCTGAGCCTAAGGCAGCGGCTTAAACCCACTGAGCCATCCAGGCGCCCCAGGCCCTTTCTTTTCTCCCTCTTTCCTTCTGGTTAGTATGTGAATTAAATCTCTGCTCAGAAACATACTTTAATAACATGATTCAACATAGTGAATCAAGTGATTATTTTGAAAATGTATCTCTCCCACTAGTTATTATATTATAGTGTTGTTTTTTCATTGAGAATGCCCAAGTGTTTCTGTATCATGCTAAATGACTGTATTCACTTTCTATTGTTATGTAACAAGTTATTACCAACTTGGCAGCTAAAATCAGCATTTAAGATTTCATGGATATGTAGGTTAGAAGTCTGGGTACAGGACAGCTGAGGGTTCTGCTCAGGATCCTTCTACGCAAGGCAGAAGTCAAGGTGTCAGCTTGACCGCATTCTCTTCTGGAGCTCAGAGTCCTCTCACATCCATTCAGGTCATTAGCTGAATATAATCCCTTATGGTTGTAAGAATGATGTTCCCATTTTCTTGCTGACTGTCAGCAGTGGGTCACTCTCATCTTCCAGAGGTCACCCTCAATTCCTCACCCCGTGTCAGGTATTGTCCCTTCTCACAACAATGACAGCACACTTCTTCCTACTACCCAGGGAAAACCAATGCATTTGTAAACTTCCAGATTCATATGTATAAAAATATAATCATATAATTCATTATGAACATTTTGTATGCCAATAAAAAAGGGATTGAATTATTTTAATGACTCTATAGTATCCCAATGCTGTAGTTGCACTATGATTTATTTAATTCATTACTTTGCTTTAATTTTCACTATTACAAATAAAGCTGGAATCCTCATTTATATCGTAAACATCCATGTGCATTCTGGCAGGATAGATTTTTTTTTTTAATTTCATTTATTTATTTGACAAACAGAGATCACAAGTAGGCAGAGAGGCAGGCAGAGAGAGGGGGAAGCAGGCTCCCTGCTGAGCAGAGAGCCCAATGCGGGGCTTGATCCCAGGACCCCGAGATCATGACCTGAGCAAAAGGCAGAGGCTTAATCCACTGAACCACTCAGGCACCCCCTGGCAGGATAGATTTTAAACTTAAATGCCAAACTGGCCAATGCCAGTAGGCACCACTGGATGGTATTACCATTATGATAACCGTCACACTTAAGGCAATCCCTATATTAGTGTTGAGACAGGTTGCAATAAAACCCAATACACTTCTATACAGTTGATCATATTGTTAGGAAAATTCACAGTTTGGAACAGTGCCTGAAAGTATACAGTGTGATGTTAATGGTCCCACACATCTGGCATGTTTGTGTTGGTCAATTTTATGTATCGACTTGACTAGACTAAAGAGAGCCCAGATATTTGGTCAAATGTTTTTTCTAGGTATGTTTGTGAGGGTGTTCCTGGATGCAATTAACATTTGAATCAGTAGGCTGAATAAAGCAGAGTTCTCTCCCTAACGTGTGTGGACCTCGCAAGATGGATTGAAGGCCTAAATAGAACGAAAAGATGGAGAGAAAGGGAATTCCTCATGGGCCTGCCTGACTGCCTGCTTTTGAGCTGAGACATTAGCTTTTTCCTGCCTTCAAATTTGAACTGAAACATAGTCTCTTTCTGGGTCTAGAGTCTGCTGGCCTCCAGACTGCAACTACTCCAGTTTGTGACCTCAGACCTTGAACTCGTCAGCATCCATAATCATGTGCGTCATTTCCCTATTCTCTCTGTCTTTCTCTCTCTCTCTTCTTTTCTTCTTCTTTCTCTCTGTCACCCTGTCTCCCCTGCCCCGCCCCAGCCTCACCCCATCCTGTTGGTCCTGTTTCGTTGAAGGACCTTACTGCAATGTGCTTCACTTGTGGGTGGAGTAAGTTCTTATGTTGGGGTGTTAAGACCTGCCAACATTTAGAATTTCACAGACAGACAGAAACACCATATAACACAACCAGAGGAACTTCAGTTTCCTCTATTTAAAGAGAGAGTTGAAATCTCTTGTTCTATTATCTGAATAGCATGGAGTCTCTGTTTCCTCATCTGTATAAAAGGGGCTTAGTTGTAAAGTTTAAATGAGATACTTCTATGGACCATGGTGCATGTTAAGTGCTTCATAAAATTTAGTTTTTTTCTTTTCCTCTTCTTTTTAAGAATCTTCAAAAGCAGGCAGATGGATTATTTCATATGTCCTCAGAAGCTGGGCATCTAGATTCCTTCATTAGAGGCCATGTTCACTGTGTGCCAACAATTCTTGACCATAAGTTTACACTTCCTACTGTTGCTGAGTAATTTTGTAACAATATCCCATTCTTGAACACATGGGGTGGTACTGACTAACTGCCACGGAAATAAAGGATGACTAGATCTCCAATAAAAAGAAAGTTCTATTGCTGTAAATAAAATCTGGCTTTACACCACCCTGAATCACTGCAGTGTGTTTAAGAACACCAAAGGTGTATGAGTGCCAACCTTAAAGTGGGGAGTCCCCAGCATTTATGTATGATGTAGGACCATAGGTCAGATTATTCATGCATTTCTATTTAAATGCATGTATATTTTCAGGCTCTCTTCCCCAAAATAAATGGAATGGTGAAAAGTCTTTATTGCATGTTCAGCACAGAAGAGAAAATGACTCTTCATTTGATTGAATTAAAAAATAGTTTGCTATGTCTTAAAAAAATGGAATGCAGAATTCTTGTTAAGAGATTTAAAAACATTTCAGTACATTTAGAATTCTATTTGTTAACTTAAAGTCCTGCAAAAAGCTCATCTCCAGTTGCTCTGCATTTCTAGAATTTTAATTTGATTTTGATTTTAATACAGTTTCGCTTACATTGGTCCTTACCTTTTAAATATTAATGCTTGTTAGAAATGTCAAATATTATGCTTGCAGCAGTTATAATGCTTTTTTTTAAAAAAAGAATGATCCATTTTAATTGCATAATTGCCAGATAAATGGGTTTGTGGTTGTGCACATGTATTCAGTGATTGGTTGCTCTCAAACATTGATATTTGCTTCACTCGTTTACTCCTTCAGTCATCAACTAGGCATTTCTTCCTTTCCTTGGAAGCTGGAAATATGACCCAAATATTGAGTAGTAAGTTAAAAAGGCCTTCCTTCTTTTTCACCCATCTTTTGGTTGTTGGAGTCTAAATTTGTCTTGCTTTAGTCCTGCACAGGCTCCCAATAATGAAGTTTCATCTGTTGTAGCCACTAAGATCTACTAAAAGAAGTAAGCATTGGTTAACCAAAAGAACAGGGAATTGGTCTAAAGAAAATTTGGGATTCAAAATCCAAGCTTTACTTCTTTGTGGTTATATTACTTTAGGCAATCATTTACACTGTTAAACTATATGTTCCTTCAACTATAAAATGGACTGTTAGCAGCTACTGGGCAGATTTTTGGAGTATAAAAGTAGTATCTGTCTGTCTGTCTATCATTTATCTACCTCTATCATCTATCAAAACGTGGCAGCTGATTGTGTGTAAACACTTTACTCAAACTAAGGACAAGTTACCAAAATCTTTGGCTAATACCAGTGATTTTTTAGTATCTAAGAAGAGTCTGAATTAAAGGAGGAGCTATCAAATGTTGTTTGAGAATGTAAGACTACGAGATCCAGAAGTGGCTAAAGTCATTAGTGTTCCATTTTTTCCAGGAATGACTTCCATGTCCAGCATAGGCATTGTCTCTCCACAAACTTCTTCCAGGTAGTTCCCTGCCTCACCTTTTCTCTATCAGACAACCATCTTGAATACATAAGGCTATTTTTGATCTCCATTCTCTCAGCAACATCCTAAACTAAATTTTAAGGAGCTGCTGACAGGATGTTCTTTGCTGATCTCTAGTCCTAACAAGTAACTTAGGTAGAAGCCTATTTTCTATTATGTTGCTACTGATATAATTGTATTTAGATCTGGCATCTTGCTCTTTATTTTTTGACATTTCTTTTTTGCTTCCTCTCTTTTTCGTCTCTTGTATTCTTTTATGTTAAAAAATTTATTTTAGCATACTATTTTTATTCCTCTCTGGGTTTGTTTCTGTATATATTTCTATTATCTCTTCCCGGTTTATATAGGGATTATAATATATATCTTTAACTCATTATAGCCTTCCAAAATTTAACACTGAAAGCTCTAGTTCTGCGTAAGATGGAATAACCATGTTAAAGTTCTTATTCCACTGCATGCAGCTATGAAAACCTGAGAGAAAGGATGGTAGCTTTCCTTGAACAGAACTCTGAAAAGTAAATATTAGCATGTCAATTGGGAAAGAATACCAGATTCTGAACCACTACTGAGCTGGCAGAGAGTCTGCCATTTTTCCCCTCCAGGATCTCCCAGTCCAAGCTCAGCAGCAATCTAAAACCCTGACATAGCACTGTGGGACATAGAAGGATCTTGGAGAAATCCTTCAGTTCTGGCTTGAGGAGCAAAAAATGGAAATGTTAAAGCTCCAGAGAGAGTGGAGGGGGAATCCCCACTGCCTTGTCTATTTGGGTTTCTATAATAAAAATACCAAAGATAGGACAGCTTATAAGCAGCAGAAATTTATTTCTCACAGTACTAGAGGCTGAGAAATCCAAGATCAAAGAAATAGCAGATTTGGTGTCTGGTGCAGCCCCCTTCCGGATTGCAGACTGCCGACTTCTCTCTGTGTCTTCACATGGAGGAAGAGTTAAGGGAGTTCTCTGGTGTCTCTTTTATAAGGGCAATGATCCCATTCATGAGGCTCTGCCCTCATGACCTACTCACTTCTTCAAGGTTCCTGTATCATCCTTGAAAGCTGCTAATACCTCATCTTGAAAGTTAGGATTTCAACTTATGAATTTTGGAGTTATACAAACATTCAGTCCATAGTGCTCATTTTCCCTCCTCCCTTTACTCTGTTCTTGAATCCCCGGGGCCAGGCTCTTGGGTGGTGAGGACAGGGGCATGCTAAGAGAAGCAACCTTCCTCTCCTTTTGGTATAACTGTGACTCCATGGCTGAATCTGTTGGTTTTTTATCTTCCTGTCTCTGTGGCCTTTCTCCATATAGGACAGGATGTAGTACAATTATAGATATGGGAAGTTTCTGGTCAGAGGATGGAAAAGAGGAGCCACAGGAAATCAGAAACTACTGGAGATTGAGCAGAAAAGGGGAAGCATGAGAAGATGTACTCCTGGGCTTCTCCTTGATCTGAATTTGTAGGAGCCTGACCATTATAAGTGCACCAAGGATTTTGAGAACTAAGATATAGACATATAGTTATTTCTCAAATATAGTTCTCTTATTTGAGAAGTAAGTTACAGACCAACTCCTACATGTAGGGCAAATCCCAAAAGTACTACTAATAGGGTTGTTAGACTTAACAAATATAAATACCATATGCCAGTTGAGTTTGAATTTCAGATAAACAAAGAATATATGTTTTTTAGTACATGTATATCTCATGCAAAATTTGGCAGTCTGCACTTTATCTGGCAGCCCTAATTGCACAGATATTGTTAATTGAACTGACTTTGGAACTATAGACCTAGAGGAACTTGTGGAATGAAACTAACCAATTCAAGTGCCTGCTAACACAAAAAATAACAGTATTTCCCACAGGGTTTAAACAAGATGTAGATTTTCATAAGGGAATATTCAAAACAACCAGAATACAATAAAAAAATCTTCTCTTGTGTTCTTTAAAATACATTTGGCAGTTGAGAACAAAAAGGATAATATTGTCTGGTGGGGTTTTCAATATATATAAATACAATATACATGACAACTACAGCATAAAGAAGGGAGAATAATAGGACCTGTATTATGGTAAGATTTCTATATTACAATTGAAATGGCAAAATAAGATGCTAAATAGAGTGTGAAAAGTTAAGTATGTGTTTTTCAATTACTAGAACAATCGCTAAAAAAATACAAAGACAGTCAAAATCATAATAGACAAATTAAAATGGAATACTAAAAGCACTGAATTACTTACAGTGAAGTATTATATATACTTATAACATAGATATAGTTTTATGGCAACAATATAGGGTTATAAGTTTTCTTTTAAGTATCATATGACTTTTAAAGAAATATAGAGAAGAGAAGAAATACATACATGTGTATAGACATACATATGTGTAGTCTTTTGTATTTACCCATGGAAGAAGTTAAGATTCCTATGGTTTGTACCAAACCAGAAAAGAAAAATCAAAGAGCTTCCTAGAAGAGGTGATAAAGTCAAAATGTATGATGATGTACTTGGTGAAGCTTCCATTAGTTTAGTATGAATGGGTGAAATGTACTGAGTCAGGAGGGATGAGAGGTAAGATAAGAGAGATGGACAGAAGCCAGAAAATGAAAGACCTTTGTGGGATTTTCCTTTCTCTTTCTTCTAGTAAGGCTTTCATCCAAGGTTCTGTGAAGAGTTTCCTTCATGTTATAACCTGTGCAGTTAACACAGTGCCTGGCATCTGAACAAATATTGATTGAATGAACAAATGAAATGAGTGTTCTGAATGAGGATACCTCTCCCATTCTGACCTTATATTCATCTCCTCATATGATGCTATATAACCTTTTCCTTTATTCACAATCCCTTCTTCTTCCCTATACCCTTAGTCGATGACATGTAAGGTATATAGTCTCAGCTTCTACTCCAGTGGTGAGATGTCTCCCTATATGGCAAGGTATGCTCTTGGGAACAATGTATGGGGTACCAATTTTTAGAGATCCTGTTGAGACTTGATAACTTTCTTTTGGGATTAGGGTCAATAATGGTTGATGCTCCTATTTTCCTATAAAGCGGCTAAGCTCAAAGGTTCCTCCCACCTGCCCCCAACTACATACATGCAAACACACACACACACACACACACACACACACTTTATTAAACCAGTTTTCTTTAAACTTCAGAGTAGCTGATCTGGAAGAGAGTAAGACAGAAAAAGAGCATCTGGGAAAATAGGAGTCAGGGAGAGAATAATTTTAAACAAAGTTATAAAACAATATTTTCCTAAGCCTTCCTCCTAGCATGGTTGACTGTGACAAACAAGTTCTACAAAACTCCTTCAAATCTCTTGCCCATACTTATCAGGAATGCTAATTGTGTGGAGCAGAAGGTCTTGCTCTCAGCCAGGGTCTAGTTATTTATCAGTGACTAGCACTGAAAGTATTAACTTGATTTGAAAAGTCTCAAGTTAGTTTGGGATACAATTTCCTCTAACATTGAGAATATCGTGTTTGAATAGTTTGTGAAATTTTTCATTAGTTAATTTATCATTAAAATTTAATTTGTAAAGTCATTTTCTTTTGTTTTTTTTAAAGGTTTTGTGTATTTATTTGAGAAGGAGAGAGAGAGCATGCAAGTGGGGAAAGGAGCAGCAGGACAAAGGGAGAGAGAGGGAGGCAGAGAGAGAAATCTTAAGGAGACTCCACATCAGGCACAGAGCCAGACTCAGGGCTTGATCTCACAACCCTGAGATCAAGACCTGAGCTAAAATCAAGAGTCGGATGCTTAATGGGCTGAGCCCCCCAGATGCCACCTTAAATCATTTTATTTTCTAGGGTAAGATCTTGATTTAAGATCTTTCTTCCTGTCTTTAGTCTCAAGGGCACTAAATAAGTAAATACTATACAATAAAACAAAACAAAACAAAACAAAACAAAAAAAACCAAGTTTGAAGACTGTTATAAAATCTGGTTATAGAGTAATGTGATCCTAGGTCATTTAGAAATTAGGTATTCAACTGGCAATGCATGGCTCATTTTTATTTCTACCACCTGTTTATAGAACAGCAAAAGCAAAGAAACAGAAAAATGCTAAGCAATTTCCTTTAAATTGTAAGGTTAAAAAATAATTGAGGAAACTTAACCAAAAAATCAGTTCCCTTAAATGTGTTTTATTGAAGTTTTAATATTTTATGGTTACATTTTAACTTTTATCTCATAAATTAAATATTAACAGTTATGCCTAAGCTGGAATATATTTTATCCACTTATGAAAATGCATTGACTAATGCTAATTAAATTTGCTTAATCAAGCTTAACAATGCTGCATGCTATTACCAGAAAGTGAGTACCATACACATTTCCCAAAGTGCTCGAGCTAGAACACCACAGACTTTTTCTATTGGGGTATCCAAGGGTACAGCCATCTGTTATTTACTCTAATTTTTAATAAAAGTTATTATTCGTCTTTATTACTAATCATTTGTGTTGCAAACGAAACACATTTTATGATTATTATTACCATTTTTAACTCCACTATAGCCAAGGAGACACAAAGGAAAATGGTTTGCATTCAACAGCACAACATTAATGTTTGCAAATGGTTTAGCTTCAGTGGCAGGAAGACATAGGTTTTATGCAGGTAATACCTAATATCAAATTATACGCAGTAACATTTAATCACATTGCCCTAATACCTTCAGCACAATGAGCTTTTCCCCGGCGAAATAGGAAAATGTGATCACCCTTAATGCCCTGAAGGACAAGACAGTGACTGTGTCATTCTTTATCATGTATTGCTTTTGTTCATAGCTAATCACATTTAGAGTATTTTAACCCAGGCCCTGCAGATATACAATAAATCATACCTGATAGGGCAAGACTAAAACCTGTTGGTGGGATTGCCTGCACTGAGCACAGAAAGAAGGGCCCGTGCACTGAGATAGCTGAGGTCCACTTCAGAATGAAGAGAGCTGAAGAAAGTTCTGTGAAGAGAAATTGTACGTCAGGGACATTTTGTGGGACATCGTCGTGCCGTGTCTCCCAAGATTCTCTCCCATACCTTGATATGGGGCAGCTGACTCCAGGGTCACATTTTGAGATGGTTCCCAGGAAGGTTCACAATGCTGGCAAAGAGGGATATGTCTGGAGCACGTGGCTTGAGCATTAAGGGGTTAGAAAGAAAGATAACAACATTTACTGACTCTTCACCATGTATAAGACACTGTGGTTGGCACCCGATGTGCCTCATCTTAACCTTCCCATTGGCCCTCTGAGATAACTCCTTTCATGCAAATGTTTTAGATAAAGGCACAGGCTAAGGGGAGTGAAATAAGATCTCCGCAGTCCCATGGAATTGAGATTTATAGCCTGCAAGTCTAAGGCTGGGTTCTTACTTTGGTATTCAAGCAAGCTAACTAGGAAAATAAGTCACCAACCAACATTTTCTAAACGTATTGGAGGGAAGCAGCCTGTCTCACAGATGATACTCAATGACTGTACTTCTGGAAATTACAAAAGTTAAAGTTGAGCTTGGTAATAAGAGTCCGTAGCAGGTGCTCTACAGAGATCACAACAAAGGGAATGACCTGGATTTCTGAAGATGAACAAATGTTGCAATAACTTCAATCTGTCTTGCCAAGGCCATGGGACCAGAGACACCCCAGTTTCAGAGACAGCATTTATTCTGGAAGGAATGGGTGTCCCAGATGTTCATGGGAAGAAATGGCTGGTTGAGTCAGGGCCTTTTACCTCTTGCTAATGCTGGGGGTTAGCGGGTGTCATGCTCTAAATCTCTGGGGGCACGAGATATTAAGCGTTCCCAAGAAGCGTGGATAGCATGAGACGAGCCAGCATGACACACAGTCCAATAGCCTCAGCACTCCAAAGGAAAAAATTGTTGGGCGAACCAGAGTCATTTCCTTAAGTCTCTTAGTGAACAGGAACCCTTTGGACATTCTTTTTGTTTTTTTTTTTTAAGATTTTATTTATGTATTTGACAGAAAGAGATCACAAGTAGGCAGAGAGGCAGGCAGAGAGAGAGAGGAGGAAGCAGGCTCCCCGCTGAGCAGAGAGCCCAACGCAGGGCTCGATCCCAGGACCCTGAGATCATGACCTGAGCCGAAGGCAGAGGCTCAACCCACTGAGCCATCCAGGTGCCCCGCTTTGGACATTCTTCATAAGGATTCATCTATGCAGACAATTTGGAACTCATGTCAGAATGTGTAATCCCACTCGACATTGTTTGCAGCCGTTTCATGAGAGACTTGGATTGAAGACACCTTCTAATCCTGTTCCATATAGAAACTGAAACTGGAGAAACTTCTCTGGCTGGTGGAGTCGGATTTTGATACCTAGAATGCTAAAGGCCATATAAGTTTCTCTCACTTATACATGCTGTTTTAATAAATCCTTATTTCCGTTGGAATGTGCTCAAGCAATGACTGAGCAGAGTAAGGTGGGGAGGAAGATGGGGAGAGGAGGGACCGCCTCGCCTGCTTTTCCTTTAGTTTGTTGGCGTTGGATAAGAGATACCGAAATGTGTATCACTGTTTCCCTGCCCTTGAGGAGCTGATAATTAGCTAGGGAGATAGGAGGTGAATAGGTTGTAAAATAAAACGAGTGTAACATAAAGATGTCAATTATTCCCAGAATTTACTGGAATTTACTTTCAGGTCTTGCTTTGCAAAAAATCACTTTCCTGGTGTTTTAGCTCTGTTAGCAGGAGTGAGAACATCTTCCATTGTTAGGACAGTTCAGTTTGAGTTCCTGATGCCAGGAAAGCTGCTTTTCATTGTTTTTGTTGTCATTCTGGTCCAGTTCTTTCTCTTTTCCATCTTTTAGCTTTCTGGAAAACAGTGAGCTGCCAAGTAGGCCATTCTCAGCACAGCTGCCCATGTTTAGAGATACTCATTATTGTTTCCCTTGTTCAGCACTCAACCCACAACAAGTTACTCCTTTTAGGAAAAAGTGAGCCTCTGGGTTCCGGGTTTCCCTTTCAAGGGGTTGAGCTTGTAGAGGGACCTGCACTGGAGAGAACTCCCCACCCTCTGCCTTCCTCTGGTGTAAGCTGCCCCTGCTATCCATTTCACTGAGGTCCTGGAATGGATTTTGGGAAAGCCCTTGCCTCCTTTCAGCTCAGCATAGCATGATGGTTAAGAGCTCGGACTCAGAGCCAGAATGTCTGGACTTGAATTCAGGCTCCATGATTTCTTACCTGTGTCCAAGTAAGCTCTCTGGGCTTCAGTGCATTGGCCCACCAAATAAGAGCCTTTGTTTCTCCTCCTCAGTTTGCCATAAGCATGAAGTGAAATAATGTATACAAACCAACTAGCAAAAGTCATGTAAATATTCCATAAAAATGATCTGCCAGAGTTTTCATTGTTATTGCAGGATATATTGATTGCTAATTGATATGAGAACTCATAAGTCAAAGTGTACATGGATCTTAAGCTGTAATTCTGAGGATTTTCTAGGATTCTTCCTGTCATCTACATAGTACCCTGTGGATCTGATCTCAGCAAGTTTTTTTTCCCCCAATGGACTCAACATTAAATGATGCTGGTTTGTAGGTGAGACATATTAATTTTCTCTTGTATTTACTTACATGGTTTATAGGACATTAATAGTAAAAAATATCTTCTTGACTTGTCATGCACAGCAGATACAGAACAAACCCAGTTAAATTAAGAAAAAAGAGACTTCAATATTTTCTCTTTAAAAGGTAACTGCTAGAATTTGAAAACCTCTTTCTTACTAACTATGCATACCTAAAACCATAAGGACATGTAAAAATACGAATCTTTTTTCCCCACAATCTCAGCCCTCAGTTCTTTAAAAAAATATTTGTGCCCAGAGAATCAGCGTTACCAGAAGGCAATATTTATAGAAGTGGCAAGTCAGCCAGCCCAGCTGTCATTAACACTTATCATATCATCTGAGCATAACTTTCCTTAGAGCACCTGGCAGGGAAGAGAATTATAATTACATAAATACAATGAACTACATATTTTAAAGTGTGTGTATGCCTGCATGTATTTGAGCCCTTTGATGTAGTTTGGCCCCAACTGTAGTTCGAAACTCAGACTTCTGAGGACCCATGCAACTAAGGTTGATGTGGGTTAAAACTAAGTTACATAGGATGAATGAGGGTGCACATGGCACTTTACTAGAGTCCACTTTTTATCAGGTGGTGCCTTTTATCAGGTTATGGCCGAAGGCAGGATGGCGGCCATTACAGGCAGGGAGCTGTGGCCAAAGCAAGGAATGCCCAGCTTTGCCTCAACATCGTACTGTGGAAATTTCCAACCCAGCTTTCTCCCTGATGTCAGGAGGCCCCTCATGCTATTACTACAAAATTCACATCCCCACCCGAGCTCATGCCTTTGTTCCTGCCTTTTCTGTCCCTGTGATTGACACCATCTTTATCATACTGCATTGGTGTTGGAGGCTTTTACACCTCATCTATTGGCATTTGCTCTTTTTACAACCACGGGCCCTCTGAGTCACCTACCAGAAGGTGCGTTCTCTACTGATGGTAACTGTCAATACAGAGCCTGAGGCCTAGGACATTTTTCTTGGTTTCCTATTCATCTACCTCCATTTGGACTGGTTCTGAGTTATATATACTTTTTGGTAGCTGCCCTGTCCTGAGAAGAAATAGGGATATAAAACTGGAGTAGCAGAGAAGGATTATCTGAATGAGACCAGACGAGATAATTCATATAAAAACCCTAACCCAGAGTCAGGCACCAGGAAAGATTTCTGCGAAGAGGGCATAGTAGAATAGTACATTTGCTTGGTTGGGTTGTTTTCTGCTATAATGGTGTAGTAGGTTTGCAAAACAGCAAATAGGTATGGCAGCTCTTGATGTAGGCTTGTTGCAATGCAAAAGCTTGTTGCTTAATCGATGTTGGGAAATATTAAATCACACCATGTAGTCTGATTTTACTTCATTTTCCTGTGAAACCTGTTCTCATTTTTCCTTACAGACTTTCAAGTATTTGCTATTATTTCACGGAAGCCCAGCTGAAAAGACAGTAGGATTTATTTGCCTCTTTTTTGTGGACTGAATGTTTGTGTCCCCACCACACCCGGCTTCATATGTTGAAGTCCTAGTTCCCATTGTGATGGCATTAGGACATGAGGCTTTTGGGAAGTAATTAGGTCGTTAGGGTGGAGCCCTCATGAATGGAATTTAGCACCCTAATAAGAGAGACCCAAGATCTTGCATTCTCTCTGCCCTCTGCCATGTGAGGATCGAACCAAAAGACAGCCATCTGCAAGCCAGCCCTCACCAGACACTGGATTGCCGGTATCTTCATCTGGGACCTTCCAGCTTCTAGAAACTTGAGAAATAAATGTTTGTTCTTCAAGTGACCCAGTTCTCTGGTATTCTGTTATAATAGCCCTAAATGATTAAGATACCTATTTTGATGCTAAAGCATGTTTCTCAAATTTGAATATGCTTATGATCACCTTGGGTCTTGTTAAAATGCAGATTCTGATTTAGGAGATCGTGGGGGTGAGGCCTACATGTCTAACAAGTCCTCTTCCTCTATCTACAGGATGCTGCTGTATGTGGGTTGCACTTTGAGTAGCCAAGTTCTAGAAGATTCTAAACCATTCCAGTATAAGGCAAGTGGGGCAAATGATATATACAATATTCCTGCTATGTTGGGAAACTGAACCACAGACAAATGTCTTTGAGCATTACATTAGGAAGTAGGACTAGTAGGGTTCAAAAAGTACTTCATACTGAGAAAAGAGAGTGAATATTCTGTCATTTCTTTGGAGTCAAGTTTTGAATACTTTTGAGAAACAGCTCTACAGTATATTCTAACTTCTGGTGAAGCCGAATGTCCTCTCTTTAGGCATCATTTTAGGATTTAGGTGATGGCCAGGATTAAAATTGCTCATACTGACTTTGGGGAAAGAAACAGAATGAGCCCATTGACAGTGAGCCCCTCCTGGTGTCACAGGATTAAATAACGTATAAATTCCAGAAGTTCTAACTTATTAACTGAAATGGAGACTGGTAAACTGCTTTTTACAGGTAGTTCTAAACAGAACAATCAGGTTGCACATGAGCCCTGCAAAACAACTAAAGATGATTTCCAGCTGGTTCGATATAGTGTAACATGCTTTGCCAAGAATTTTCTTCACTGACTCAAAGCACAAAGATTTCTAAAGAAAGCTGTATTCTGTGCCTCTGGTCCCTTCTTACTTATTGCATCAAAAATATCTGTTTGCAGTAGCTGTATCCTGAAATATTAAGGTTTGAACTGACATCCACTTTTTGCTAAATATAAATCCACATTCAAATACAATTGTTAGTATTTTCTTCATATGAAGCATGAGATGTTTAAAAAAAGACATTTCTCTAAGTATATCTGCTCTAGTCATCCTTAAAAATGGAGTCTGTCAGGCCCTCCGAATGTTTGAAATTTCCTCTGTGGGAATGGAAGTGTAGGGTAGAGGAGCTAATCCTTTCTGAGTAATCTTTCCTGAGCCCTGAAGTACCGTCGCTTGTCCCATTTGCCTCTTCTGCTTTCGCTATTCCATCCCTCCGTCCCTCCAGGGTCAGCAAACAGGCTGTCCCAATCCGCAGGTATTTGAAGAGCTGACAAACCTGACGTGGAAATCCATGACAACCACTTAGCATAGGGGCTGATTTTGTACTTCTGCTGACCATAGCGAGTTTCCTCATGTGATTCTGATGCTAATGCATGCTCTGTACGTACAGAGACAGTAGAATGTGAGGAAATCTGCTAGTGATGCAGAAAAACGGAGAGAGATTAAGAGGCCAACTATATCATCCATTTCCTTATCTCAAGATGAGGCAGGGATGCCTCTGTCAGACAGAGGCAATCACAGAGATGGATATATTTGTCTTTTGATCTCAGAGAACAAAACCCATGTTTCTGTTTTTCCACAGCTTCTGGAAAGATAAGGAGAAGAATCTATCTCTGTGTTGGGGGGTGGGGTGGGCCCTGAATAGTTAATGTCCTTTTATTTCTTGCCTTCCAAATGGGAACAGTAATTTTTCTTGGTTCATTAAATTATCATATAAAATAATGTATGTGAAAAATGGGCACTTAATATGTTTATTGAAATTGTATGCATTCCTCCTTAATGAATAATTAAATTTCACATCATGTTTACAGAGCGGGCCTTTACAATTGTGGAAAGGGAATAAAAGATCACAACCACTACTTTTCCCAGAGATGACCATGACTGTGATGGTCAGAGAAAATCCTGTTGCTGTAATGCAAGAGGACACAATTTCTACTTACTTGGCTACTCTGCCCAGATCCTGTATTGACAATGATTTTGAACCGAGTCTATTCCTGTGCACTAAAAAGTGTTCTGAACTTTGAGATGAAATGCTCTGTCACTCAGCAGACTGGGAGGGCAGGTGAATTGGGGCAATTTGAGGAAAGGTGAGAAAAATTATTGTCTTTTCCTTCATGAAATGGGGATAAGAATTATTTACATGGGGATAATAGAAAACCTAAATTCAGTGGTCAAAAAGGCCAAATAGTGTTCTTGACTCAAACTTTCATTTATTATGTTTGTTCACTCATTCATCAATCCATTTCCAAAATGTACTTATTAAATTGCACTGACACTTTTTGTGTCAGATATTGTGCTAGAGATACAGAGAAAAATGAGACATAGATGTTACTAATTCAATGAGCTCACACTATGGTAGGAGAGAAGATAACCTTATTAAGAAATAATGATACATGGGGAACCTGGGTGGCTCAGTTGGTTAAGTATCTGCTTCAGCTCAGGTCATGATCCCAGGGTCCTGGGATCAGGTCCATTGTCGGACTCCTTGCTGAGAGGGGAGTTTTCTTCTCCCTTTGCCCTTTTTCCCTGTTCCTGATCTCTCTCTCTCTCTCTTTCTCTCTCTCTCTCTCTCACACACACAAATAAATAAATAAATCTTTAGAAAGAAAGAAATAATGATGCATTACTGTATTATTTGTATAGTATGTAGATGCAGTTATAAGGTACATAGTGAAGAGAAAAGAAAACAGTGCTTTTCCTGTCTGGGGCTGGGGTCAGTAAGGAGGTGACAGAGGCCATGATGTGTAATGTGGGTCTTGAAGAAAGGGTAAGAATGTAAATTTAAAAACTTAAAATTATTTGTATTCTGTACAGGATCAGCAATCTCACTTCTTATACTTAGGGTAATTTCTTAAGGAAGTAACCATGTTATCACAACAATGAATAAAAACAAAAATGCAATTTTGAACAATAGAGCATTGAGTAAATACATTATAGTGCATCCACACTGGGAAATTAATGTAGCTGTTAAAAATTTTGTTGTAGAAAATAGGAGAAAAATGATCATTACATTGTTGAATGAAAAACAGTACTTATAAGTTTGTACATGTTATTTCCAAATGTGTGCATATTTGTGTGTGTGTGTGTATATATATATATATACATACATATATATGTATATAAACATGCATATAATGAGAAAAAAACACAAGCTCCAGAATGCTAGCTCTCGTTATCTTCATTTGTGTTCCCAGGTTTGTTGAGCTATAATTGACACGTAGCACTATATAAATTAATGTGTATAGTGTGTTGACTTGATATACTTCTAAGTTGTGAAATGATTGCCCTAGGAGCATTGGTTAATACTTCCATTACCTCACATAATTTGTTTCTTCTTTGTGGTAAGAATACTTAAGAGTTATTCCCTTAGCCAACTTTCAAGAATACAATGCAGTATTGTGAACTATACTCCCCGTGCTGTAATCCGATTCCAAGAACTTATTCATCTTATTACTGGAAGTTTGTACCCTTTGACCAGCACCTCCCTGTTCCCCCACCCTCAGGCCCTGGCAACCACCGCTCTGCTCAATGAGTTCGGCTTTTTTAGATGTTGCATATAAATGAGATCATGCAGTATTTGTTTTTCTCTGTCTGACTTAGGTATTCGATAATCCTTTTAAAAATCAATAAAGTTTTTCATCATCCACCTTCCTCCAAGGGCAAAATTCCTTGAGGAATTTTGATTGTGCTCTTTATTTTCTGTAAAAGAATAATCACCTGATTTCTAGTAAGAATAAAAATATGGCGAGCTGCCCTTTCCAGATATGGGAACTTCAAACTATTATCAAAGGTATGACAAGAGAAGTGGCGAAGGACACAGAGGCCAGTCATTTCTCTAAATTTTCTCTGCTCTCTCCTTGGATCCAGACAGCCTCCAGATCCAGGGGACAAAATGCTGTCCTCTTGGACCACTGCCTTCACCACATCGGGCAGCAGCATTCTCTTTTGGGTTCACTGATGCTCCAGGAAAACATGAGACCTGCTACATTTCCTAATGGAATATTTTGAGAAGATTGCATCTCTCAAAAAGCCTACTTAAGAAATCTCTTTCCTAGAAAAAGAAAAAAAGAAGTACTGGAAAAATGTGCTGCTTTTATTTCATCAATAGAAACTGTATCACTTACTCTTTTTTTTTTTTTTTTTGGCTTAGGCTAGTAAACTTGGGGCCTAATTTGTGGGGATTTTGTGGTTGTTGTTGGGGGGGGTGTTTAGCAGCTATTTACTACTTATGGTGGAAGTCTGGGATCGCGAAGAACTTTCATCCTGCATAGCAGAAACATCTGGAGCACTGGCTGGAGGGCTAGGTGACAGCACGCAAGCTTACAGGGAGGAAAGCTGAGACCCATTGCTTCCTCTTCCAGTGGCAAGAATGGAAGGGAGGTGGTGCACCTGGTCATGAGCTAGGTATTCTGTTTAGTTACCCTAACTTCACTTTCAACTCTATTTAATTTCCCTTGGCTCCAGGGTTTGAATTTCTTTTTTTAACATCATAATCCATGTAACTTTGTATCAATTTTCCAGGCAGTTGGTGCCATGAAGTATTTTAGGGTGAATGAATCACCGTTCCCCAAACTGGATACCATTTGAAACAAAGAGCAAGTGATCTTTCTGTAAAATAATATTAAGAAGTTTAATTAATAAAAACACTCAAATTAATACTCTTTATTATAGAGGGAGAATAAACAAATACTCTAATATTATATATAATATATACTATAATATGTAAGTGGTATATATTATGTATATGTATTTATTATTTGAAATATACCAAATTCAGGAACACATTAATATGTGTTCACATCACTTCATAATCAGTAACTCTTAATTTCTTCTCCTGAAAAGCATGGAGTTATTTATCTTGCATCTTCCATCCCTCTCTCAAGTTCCCCAGGACTCATGAATATGGGCTAACTTTTAAATTCTTTCTTTCTTTTTTTTTTTTTTTTGAGAGAGAGAGTGCAAGTGGGGGTGGGGAGGTATAAAGGGAGAGAGAGAGAGAGAGAATCTAAAGCAGTTTCTGTATCCAGACTGGAGCCCAATGCGGGTTTCAATCTCACCGTCTGATCATGACCTGAGCCGGAATCAAGAGTCAGAGTCTTAACCAACTGAGCCACCCAGGCACTATGGGCTGACTTTTAGCGGAATTATTTCTCAGCATTGTCTGGGTAAAACTGGTCTCCTTCTCCTCACTGTGTATTTATAGCATGCCCAGCCCTGTTCTATGTGCCAGGAATTTAGTAGTGAAGGCAGATGTCCACTGCCCCTGCTCTCTCAGGGCTTCCAACCCAGATACTGTCCTTTGAGCCAGATCTCTTGACCTTTGTCTTCAGAAAGCCATCCACGATGGTGGGTAGCTCTTCCTGTTGAACTGGGGATCATATGACACAACCACTCTTCTTAATGTCACTGTGCTGAGAGGGTGTCAATTCTCATCTTTCTTGTCTCTCATCCTTCTGGCTGTATAGTCTGACTTGGAAGATGAATTGCTTCTTACATTCTGATCCATGGCTAACCTGTGTGCTCAAAGAACACTCTCTTCTTCCTCAATTTTACCCATGCATTTAATGCATTTATGGTAAACAGTTCCATTTTTTCTTTATAATGAGGCAGTTGATAGATAATTGATATTCTAATGAAATCTTGGCATCAGAAGGGTATGTGTTTTCTATTGATACGTAACATAGGCTTGTTAAATATGTGGAGATGGTAAGGCTCCTGGAAACTGATGATTTATTTAACATAAACCTCCAATGTTTAAATTGATTCTCTTCTCTTGTCTTTGCTTTTCCTTTTTCCCTTATCTTCTGTCTATATTCTCTTTCTCTTTCCCTTTCAGTACTTTCTGACACTAAACAATGTTCACATCAATGGATTAGATTTACATTTCCCTCAGCCACTGCCTGATTTGTCCTTAAAGAAAAACAAAGGTTGTTGCCCTACATGATGATGATAACTCTTCCTTGAAAATTTATAGTCAGAGTTAATGTTGTTGATAGCTGAGGCATTTCTTCTCCTATGGCAATTACGCTGAACTTGGTCAGTGTGCCAGCTGGTTGGATGAAGCCAGGAGGCTATTAAACAACAATAACAACAACAACAACAAACAACACCTGGACTCTCAAAACATTTTCAAGCATAAATTTAATAAAAAAGATGCCTCAACTTCCCATACTTCTCATTAAACTTTGATATGCTATTCCCTCAGGCTTGGGGATTGGTTCTATTCTAAATCTCTGCTGAAACAACTTCTGAAGTATGTCTTATTCAGCTGGGGATTATTGTTCAATAGGGGCCTCTGGTCTATACTGTCTTTAGGAGAGTTGGCTCCTAAAATATCACTTTTTCCTTCCTGACTGAAATGTGTAAGGAAGACACAATTGCTGAGACCCTCCCAAGCCTCTCCAGGTGAGTCCCTTCTGCTGTGGGACATTAAACTCTGTCCAACTCCAACAGAACAAGAAAAGGAGTTGACAAAGGAACTAGCAGCTCTAAGCTCTGCTGGTTGGCATTCTTAGACGAAGTCCAGATCAGCTATTTAAAATACCACCAGGAGACTCTCCAGACTGGTTCTAGTAAACTTTGCTAGAATGGTTTAGGAAACTGCCCAGTTTATTACTGCTTCATAGAAGCAAAGCTGGCCATGGGTAGAGGACAATGGGGCATGCCCAGTGCACAGGGGGGTCTCTCAGTTACTAATTGTTCAAGACCAAAGCAGCTGTTGGCTGCCTCAGCTTCCTGCAGTCCAAAGTTCCGCTCTGTTTCCTGTGACATTTGAAGGAAACGCCTGAGTTTGCCCTTCCTTTCTCTTCGGTTCCTTCACAGCTGGGAACATCAGTGAAGTTTCTCTTGTTGTAGAAGCAAAGTAAGATTCAACAGAATATGAGGTGACTCTAAGGTTAATGGGCCAATTTTGGTAGCCATCACTTCTCACCAACAGCTCTGGCTCAGTACACCCTCCACCCTAATTTTCCATAGCTGTCATAGCCACAGAGATAGAAAAGACCTTGAAAGACCACTTGGCACAGGTTTGTGCCTTCAGCAAAGTCATGGTTCCTCTCTGCCTGGTCCCCAGGAGGACCATCTCAAGAAGCAGCTTCTGAAGAGTGATTTTCAGTAGCAGCACAGCTGGATGAAAGAACAATGCAAAGGGAATCACATTTATCTTTGGAGCTTTTCACTTCCCTTCTGAGACCTTTTCCATCGCCTTAGCCACCTTTCACCAGTCCCTTAGTCCTTTGATGTCCTTTGAATGACCAGAGCAGGTCATTTGAGTGTCTACCCAGACTCTCCCTCTCTTCTTTCTATCCTTGGGGCTCTTAAGTTTTGAATGTTGGTGTGCATCAGAATCACCCAGAATGGTTACTAAAGAAATTCAGGATGAGGGTTATTTCTGGGGAATACTTGGAGGGGTGGGAGCTATAAAAATATCAACTGAAAGTGGGAAAAAATGCACATTTTGCTAAAGAGGATATATAAATGACAAGTAAGCACATGAAAAGCACAAGTAAGCACATGAAAAGTCAGCATCATTAGCCATTAGAGAAATGCAAATTAAAGTCACAGTGAGATAATACTATATACTTTACCAGAATGGCTGAAACAAAAAATAGTAACATCAAATGCTGGAAAGGATGTACATAAACTCAATCACTCATACGTTGTGGGTGGAAGAGTTAAATATTATAATCTCTCTAGAAAATAGTTTGGCAGTTCCTTCCAAACTGAAATGCACCTACCATAAGACGTGGCAATTATGTGGTGGACATTTATCCTAGAGAAATGAAGACTTTCATATGAAAAGTTGGACACAATATCTCTAGATTGTTTTTTCATAATATTCCAGACTTGAAGGCACCCAAACTTCTTTAATGGATTGGTGGTTAAATAAGCTAGTATGTTCATATCATGGGATATGATTCAATAATAAAAAGAAACACTTTATTCATAACACTGTAACTTAGAAGGTCCTCAAGAAAATTCTGCTGAATGAAAAAGGCTAATTTCAAAAGGGTAAATACTTCATGATTTTATTTATGTATTATTTGTGAAGTAGCATAATTACAGAAATGAAGAATCAACTTATTGTTCATAGTGGTTGGGAATTGGGGAAGAAGGATGGGTAGGTCCGCGAGGGAGTAACATGAGAGGTCTTGTGATGTTACATTTGAATATCTTGATTGCAGTGGTGGTTTTGTAAGGCAACAGATTTGATAAAATTGTTTAGAGCTATATACACACATAAACACAAATACACACACAATGCACGTGCCATTGATGAAAATGAATAAGCTCTATGGATTGTATCAGTGTCAATTTTTTGGGTTAGACATTGAGTTACAGTTGTTTAAGGCATTAATATTGGGGCACGCTGGAGAGAGGTGTACAGCATTGCTCCATACATTTCTTTGCAAACTCTTATGAATCTAAAAAAATTTTTTTAAAGTAAAAAAAAAAAAATGAGTTGTAAGCCCAATCCAAACGCAAGGGGAGGATTTTTATAAGGGTGAGGAAATCAAGAATTAGAATTGATGAGAGGGTCATCTTTGAATGCTAATTACCAGACATCTCCAACAAGTCATCTCAGATCATATAATGGCTACTTGGTCTGTAAACTTGTGAATTGAATAAATGCTTACACTGAATGCTCTGAGGCTTAGTGGTTGTTATATAGCATTAATATGGTCATTATATAGGTAGGATCTGTTTTTATTTTAGTTTTAATTTTGTCCAATTAAACACTCAAGGCAAAGGTGATGAATTATATTTATCTGTGTTCACCATAATTTTTGATAGTATGGTCAGAATATACTGAGACTCAATAGATATGGATTGCTTTCTGAATATTGATAATTACCAAGTTCAAGACCATTTTGATAAAAAATATTCCCTAATCCTTTATCCTCTGTGTCATCAGTATGTTGGAAATTTTTAATCACGAGAAAGCAATGCATCTTGCTCTTGAGGCTTTGGAACACTTCATGTTCAAGATATATTACTAATATGATAAATTTGTTCTGGAACTAATGCCATCATCTTTTCTGATAAATTGTTAAGTTTTGTGAACATTTTTCAAAAAATGCAAATATATAAACCATCATGTTTCCATTTCTCTCTTGGTAGTCATGACACTCAGAGCCAAATTTAATATTCAGTAATATCAAATTTCATATTAATTTTATCCAAAAGCCTCACTTCCCACTTATGCTCTATATTTTTAGTCAGTCAACAATTGATAACTTAATAATTTTAACTTTTCATGAGTCAATACAAGGATGTTAGAATACACAACGCTTTGTTTTCTGCAAAGTTCCTCGTTTTAAGTAAATTAAATTGAAGTATAACATATATACAAAAAAGGCTACAAATCACAAGTACACATCTTAATATACACAAAAAGAGCATATCAGTTCAACACTACTCCCCTTAGGAAATAGCATTGCTATCCTAGCAGAATTTCCTCAAGACATTCCCCCCACAAAGAGACTCCTCAAAAATTCTCCCTAATTCTAATCTCACAATTAGGGTAGCATGTTTTGGAACTTTCTATAAATAGACTTACACAATATGTACTTTTTGGGAGGCTATCTTATTTTCATCAAACTTTGTGTGTGAGATTCATCCAGGTAGTTGTGCATAGCAGCAGTTCATTTATTTTCATTTTCGTATGGAATTCCTTATGTAGGTATGCCACCGTTTTGTATTATTCTACTTTTGATGGACATTTGTAACATTGTACAGTTTAGTGTTACAATGAGTAGCAGTAAAAGGAACATTAACAGGCATGCACATACTTATGAATGGCCATAGGATGGATACCTAGGAGTGCAATGCCAAGGTCAACCAAGAGCATGTCCAGGTTCAGTGTTCATAGTTATCACCACGCAGGTGTCCTAACTTACACTCCCAGCAGCAGTATGTATGCTCACCACAGTCCATCACGTTCGGGCTGAACCTTGGTATTATGCATCTATTTAATTTTAGTTATTCTGGTTGGTGCGAAGGGGGATCTCACTGGGTTTTAATTATTTTCCAGAGGAAGCTGAAAAACTTTCATATGCCTAATGGCTGTGTGGATATCTTCTCTGGTGGAGTGCCTCTATGGACACTGTTGGTGCTCTGCCCAGAAGCCCCTGGTCCTTATTGTGTGTATGCATTTCTCCCCCAGCTTCTGGGCACAGTTCCTTCTAATGATCATAACTGAGACTGACTCTCTTCAGGGGAGCATCTTTGGGCTTCTGGAGTTTGCTTATTCGGTGTGCTGGTTTAGATTTTTCTTTAACTTCTTTAACAGATTTTAGAACCTAGGCTATGCTTGACTAACAAAAAGAGTTTTCGAACTCTGGAAGAGTTTGTGTAAGGTTGTTCTTTCTAGTTTATGAAAAGGCATACTGAAAAAGTACTTTCTTTTCACCTTGAACTACAATTTTTTCCTATTTCCACATACTACCAATGATCATAATTCTGAAATTGGGGTCTCTGTATTTCTAAGGGGGTCTCTAGAAAAGTATGAACACATCATATGCTCCAGGACATCCATTTACATAAAGACATACATTTACTTGTATAATAAGACAAATAGGAAAGTATTATTGAGTAGGAAACAAAATTTGTATACATTTTTAAGATAAAACTTGCTATCACTTCTGGCTAGATCTGTAGTAGGCTCTGGATTATTGCCTACTCTCTTTTACATTAGGGGACTTTGGGGTGAGAATTTGGAGGAACAGTGAAATAATGTGTCTTTCATATTGACAGGAGGGTGTCATGATACAGTAGAAAAAATGTGTCTTTTCTAATCAAAAGACATATGGCTTCAAATCTCAAGTCTCTCTCTTTCTGGCTCTATTATCTTAAGCCATTCCTTTATTTGTTTAAAGGTTCAAGAACTATAAACTTGATATAGCACAGGATGATTATATTGCAATAAATGTACAGTGACTAGATATAAAGTTACTTTTATATCTAATATCTAATATATATCTAATATATATATTACATTATTACATTATTACATATATCTAATATATATATTAGATATAAAAGTAACTAGATATAAAATAATTTTGGTAAAAAGTTATTTTACCAAAGCTTTGCAGTGGACATCTAGGTGTGGAGACTTTGTCAAGAAATAAAATGCTTCTTGGGGAAGGGAGACCAGAAAAAACAGAACTGGAACCTCTGTTTGGGATGGAAGTCACCAGGATAGATGCAGGGATATGGGTAAAAGAAAGTCATGAATTCTTGAAGTTCAGGGCTTCTCCTAGTTGCTCCTAGTTGCTGAACACTCCCTTGGAGATGTATTGACCTGTTGGTCCTCAACTTATAGTGTAGACAAATGAATGTTTCATTAATTCATATTGTCTTTGAACCTCAGCAGCACCTAGTTGCTTTAACTAAGCACCTGCTTACAGAATAATCTTGTTTCCAAATACAATCTTGTTTCCCCAAGGATGCTGTAAATTCCCCTGGGAAGATGGCCCCTCACTATCTCGCACAGGATAGTCACATACCCAGTAGAGATTCAGATGGTCTTGTCAGTTATGGAATGTTTGACAATACTATACAAATCACAACATGATGTAAAGACTTGGTTTTCCTACTGCGAAGAACACATCTTTTTTCATTGGCCAATAGTTTATTCAGAGGAAATGTGCAGCCTTTATAATAAGATATATCTGGAATTTTATTATTTTTTCTGTTTTTAAAGATTTTATTTATTTATTTGAGAGAGAGAGAGAGGGAGAGAGAGCACATGCTTAAGCTGGGGAGGGGCAGAGAGAGGGAGAAGCAGGCTTCCCACTGAGCAGGAAGCCCAGTGCAGGGCTGGATGTGGGGTTCCATCTCAGGACCTGAGCCGAAGGCAGATGCTTACCTGACTGAGCCACCCAGGCGCCCTTATCATTTTTTCTTTAATTGGTGTGAGTGAATTGTGTCTCTCAAGTTTCGGAACTTGTCTGCATGTTGCCCTCTCTCCCCCACTGAACACACCAGTACCCTTGCAGGGAGTTTCTGCCTGTTGCCGGTACACAAGAAGACCTTGTCACCAAATCTGGGCTAGCAATAAGTCATCTGGTTGCTGTTGTGGTAGAAGATTTTTTATTTCTTTTTTTTTTTTTAATGAAATTATCCTGAGTAAGTTTCTGTTTTGCTTCTTCTGAACAAAATGTTTGATCTGGTCTCTCATCATTAGCAGAAAGTAATTATTATGAATGTTCTTCTTGCATCTCACCTAAGCAGGGCTAGCTGATGGGTAGGCCTGCTTCTTATGACAAAATATTTCCTTTTCTGGTCTTCCACAATTTCCAAAATTCTGAAAGTCCTGGGGGGGGGTTTGTGTGTTTTGTTCTACTTCAATGAAGTTATCTGAATGAGGAAAACATCAATGTATTCACATCTTGTATATTAATTTATCAATTTGAGTAGTTTTTGGAAACCAGGGGCACAGTTTGCTTAGGGATTAGGACAATGGTCCAGTAACTTTTATATGGATTTTTAGAGTCAGGAAAGGCAAAAAATCAAGGACCCTGGGGTCTGAGTATTTTGAGACAGAAAGGAAAACATACCTAAAGTGTGTATAAGCTTAGAAGATTAACATTTCATCTCTTTGACCATTTCCCCTCAAGTTTAAAAATATCTTTAGTACCCACATTTATCTAAGAGTATTTAAATTTAGAACTCAGAGGAGGAGGTCTGCACATTGCTGTAGCAGGAATCACCAGTGAAAATGTCAATAGGCAGCAGGCACGAGGCATGAAAGAATGGATTGGATTTGGTGAGGCCAGTGGTGAACTGGAGATGATAAACCCAATAAAATAAACCCAATAAAATATTTCTCCATAGACCAAATTTGATTGGTAAACCAACCAGTTTCCACTGCCTGCTTTCAATAATTATTACTTCACTTGGATGGATACAGTTAGTATAGCAAAAAAAATTTTTTTTCTTTTTCCTGAGCTGAAGGGACCTTCACGGGGCATCCTACTATTTAAAAGTCAATATTCACAAAATTGGAGGTTAGATTAGGAAGCAGTAAATGGCTTCTTTTGTTGGTTTACTGCTTAAGCCAATTTAAGGCACTTTTATTAAGATCCTTCCACAAAGCCAGATTTCTCAAACATGGTTTTAATCAGACCACAAGATAAGAGCATAGCATGCTATAATAGAAGAGATAATACTGTTTTAAGAACTGGTGTGTTTGGAAGTATTAGGTGTACCTAGACTTTTCAAGAAGGTGGCTTGACACCATCTGATATTTCATGTTCCATGAGGCTGCATTTGAATCAGGTATGGAGATACCTTTGCTTTGCTTACTTGAAGGCATTGCCAACCTTGTCAGTCTCTTTTTCTTTTTTTCCTTCAAGAACTCTGCAGCAGATACATCGACCTTTGAGCTGTAAATGTTTAGTAGCACAACCCAAAGCCTAGAAGAGAATTTTGAAGGGAAAACTTTTACTGCAAATACTTTGGTCAGTGATTCTTCATGCATTTCCCTTACTATTCCTCCAAACTCCAGTCCATCTGTCTCCAGCACAGAGAGACAATTGCATGAAATCTCGTTTAATTCCACTGTGTTCTCCCTTTGTTTTTTCCTTTTTTCAAAGAGTAGTTTTTCCAAGGTCTTACTTTAATGTCACTACTAAATCAATTGCAAACTGTCCACAAATCTTTTCTTGAAGTGGAAGATTGCATGGGCATTGCAGTGGTTAATATTGTCAATAAAGAGCCACTTAAGGGTATTTTTGAAAGAGTAATCATTGTGATTCCCTTGTTTATTTGTTGTTTATTTGTTGTTCATTTGTTGTTTTTTTTTAAAAAAATATTTTATTTATTTATTTGACAGAGAGAAAGATTCAGAAGTAGGCAGAGAAGCAGGCCGGGGTGGGGGGTGGGGCTCTCTGCTGAGCAGAGAGCCCGATGTGGGGCTCGATCCCAGGAACCTGAGACCATGACCTGAGCTGAAGGCAGAGGCTTAACCTACTGAGCCACCCAGGCACCGCTGTTGTTGTTGTTGTTTGATGTTTCAAATTCTTATGTATAAATATGGAAGATTTCACCATCATTTTTTTTATTGATGTGGAAACATATTTTAGTAAGTAAACCCTCAAGTGTGAGCTGTGTTGTTGGATTAAACCACCAGTTTAAGAGCATCATGAGCTAGGAGTCAACGCAAAATGCCTGGATTGAATTTTTGACCTTGTGTTTGAATTTTCCTGTATATGAATTACCCCTCAAAGTTTCACTTTTAGTCCCAACCATTAGTAAATTCCAAGCAGTGTTTCTTCAAAACTGAAGACAACAAATCTGAACAACAAATAATCTGATTTTTTTTTTTCTTAGCAATCTGGGAAGATGGAATTTTTTTTATGTATGTGTGGTGCTATTGTATATGGGAGGCTGTGGTTTCATTTGGTGCAGTAATTTTCCATGAAATCTCAAGGCTCTGCCAAACGTGAAAGTGTGGTGGCATTAAATATCTTTAGATCCTAAGTTAACTTAGTATTGAGACTTATAATTCTGGCACTTCAAAACCCCAGATGGGCTACAGAGTCTTAAAAAGTTTAACATTTTCTGACCTTCTGTGGTTGAAAGAGAATTGGACTGGAAGCCAGAATACGTGGGTTCTAATCTTGGCTCTGTTACTAACCAGCTGTGTAATTTTGGACAAGTTAATTTTCTTTTGTGATCCAGGCTCTATCCCATTATAAAATGAAGCCATGAGGCTAAATGACTTCATAGGTCCCTACCGATCTAACCCTACGTTACACAGGTGATATCTGGGGTCAAATACTATATATATCATGTGCTAGCCAAATCTGCTAAGGTAAATGAATTTCTCTGTTCCCCAGTTTTATTAATGGTAAAACAGGTATAATAATAGTATAAGGTAAGGAATAAATGAGGGGCATATACAGCTTACCACATAGTGTTCAACGAAGGGTAGATATCATTATTGTGGGTCTGGGCCTATCTAGCAAATTGAACACTGAATTTGAGTCAAATCACTTGTATTTGAGGTTTGCATTCTCCACTGACCTTATCAGAGGTCACTTGATTTTTAGAGAAATAGCTACACTCTTCCAACCTCCTCCACTTAAAATTTAGATAAATGAATAAAAAAACAAAAGAAATCTGAATCTTTAAGAGTCCATGTGCTATATAAATAAAGAAATAGCAATAGCACTACCTCTATGCTCTTAAACACATTTCTTTGTCAGGGTTTTAGCATAGTGGAATCACACCTCATTGCAGAGAAGCTTTGTGGGGGCGGGGAGGGGGGAGGGAGTTGGAAGCACAAACTGATCTGTAGATCTTGAAAGTTTTACCTTAAATGCAGTGGCACCTCTAACTTCAAACTAAAATTAGCTCTATCTTTATTAAAAATCAGAAATCTATGAAGGTTTTTGTTTGTTTGTTTGTTTGTTTTTTTAATGAAACAATCCAACCATGCACTTAATGTAAATGTTATAGACATCACCTAGAAACTCTCAGAAAGTGGTCTTGGGTACTCAGTTTCTACTTCAATGGTAATTGTTCACCTGGATTTCTGTTGAATGCATGGAGTAAATAGCCAAGGACTTACTGAACACATCTAGTTACGTGGCTAGATAAATACAAATAATACAGAAAGATTTTTTTAAAAAAAGATTTTATTTATTTATTTGACAGAGATCACAAGTAGGCAGAGAGGCAGGCAGAGGGGCGGGGGTGGGGGGGGGAAGCAGGCTCCCTGCCGAGCAGAGAGCCAATGCGGGGCTCGATCCCAGGACCCTGGGATCATGACCTGAGCCAAAGACAGAGGCTTTAACCCACTGAGCCACCCAGGTGCCCCAATACAGAAAATTTTATACCATGAAATAGTAGTCCCCTCCTCTGTCCTCCAGTCTCTACACCCCTGAAGCAATTACCTCCTATCATTTCTCTACTTAGTTCATCTGGTGGTTGCCTCTGTAACTCTATTAACCATGCTGCCAAAACTACTGATCAACATACTAACTTTACAAATTATTTTTAGTTGTTCTTCCTCTGATGTGAAATATAAATATTCTCATTTCCCCATCTCTGGCTCTGACTTATTGCTAAATGTATGTATTACAATACTCCATTCTTTCACTTCAACTTCTATCCACATCACTTAAATATTTATTTCTGATGACATCAATCATATGGAATATTTTGATCTTCATGCTGGAACATGAGGACCTAGTTCCTTTGCCTGTTCTCAATCCTTTTATCTAGAAACTTACAATGACCTACTCAAGGTCAAGCTTGATGACTCCTGCAATTTGTCTCTAGATTGATCTTAAAACTTGAAAAAGGAAAACTGTGCTTACATCAAAATGAGAAGTAAAAATTGTTCACGATATACCTAAGTCATTTACAAGGACTGCATATCTTTTTCTACAGTTCCAGTGTCACAGCCTCTGTGACTCACAAAATATATTGGTCTTGGTATCAATTTCAAATTTCATTTTTTTTGGGGGGGTAACATATTTCACCAATCACCCACTCATGCTGCTATGTTATAGTTTTCCCTTTATTCGGACCATGCCTTTCTTGTGGCGTTATGGTTCTTTTCCTGGAGTTCTGATTGATTTATTTTGTTCCTTTTCAGTCTTTGCACTTACAGGATTTTTCAAAGTATTTTGGATAAATATTAAAAGCCTGCTATTCTCTCAGTCAGAGTTGTTACTATCTTTCAAATCATTAAGTTATATGGAAGTATGACAAATTGCCATCTTAATGCTCTGGTAACTGGATGGTTGCGTAAGGCCAGGGGGCCAAAACCAAAAATAGGAGACAAGAGCAATACTTGAATCCTGGGCTCCCTTTGCATCTTGTTGCCAAGACAACTGAGTACTGTCTTACTTGTTGTGGCTACTCTGCCTATCAAAAATGGCTTTATAACTCTGAGCCAGTTACTGCTGAGATGTCAGAGGTGAAAATAAATTCCAGAACACATCATTGTGAAAACTCGGGTGCTATAGCTATTATGACAATACAAGATGCTTAGGGGCGCCTGGGTGGCTCAGTGGGTTAAAGCCTCTGCCTTCGGCTCAGGTCATGATCCCAGGGTTCTGGGATCAAGCCCCACAGCAGGAAGCCTGCTTCCTCCTCTCTCTCTGCCTGCTTCTCTGCCTACTTGTGATCTCCAACTGGCAAATAAATAAATAAAATCCTTAAAAAAAATACAAGATGCTTAAAGGCTTATTGTTAGCTCATAATATAGGCACAAATGGTACTATTATCTCTTAGGACTTCTGAACTCTAAGTATTTGGGCACAACTGTGGACAAATATTTATCTCTGAGTTCTTTGGTTCATCTTGAATCTTTCTAAAATGCCTAATTAAATGATGTCTGAGAAGAAAGTAGTGATGGATTAGATGATTACAGCTGGCTGAGGTAAAATTGCCACCTGAATTCAAGGAACATTTAAACCTATTACAGTTGCCAGGTGGTATGTGGTTCAGACTGATACATTGTGGTAGTAGGTGGGTGGGGTTGTGGATGGGCTTGAGTATATTCTAAAACTTTTTACAACTTAAAGGCTGAGTCGGGATCTTATTCAAATTATTATTATTCAAATTATTCAAATGACCGCAGATTAAAAGGTTTCATAGTTGGTTTTTTTTTTGCTCAAATATTCCCAGTTTGTTCAATGGAGGTGAGAACAGGTGAGTTCAGACACTCCTCCGTACTTTCTGAGGTAAGTTCTTTTTTTTTTTTTATAAGATTTTATTTATTTGTCAGAGAGAGAGAGGGAGAGAGAGCGAGCACAGGCAGAGAGAATGGCAGGCAGAGGCAGAGGGAGAAGCAGGCTCCCCCCCAAGCAAGGAGCCTGATGTGGGACTCGATCCCAGGATGCTGGGATCATGACCTGAGCCGAAGGCAGCTGCTTAACCAACTAAGCCACCCAGGCGTCCCTGAGGTAGAGTTCTTGTCTGACTATGTCTTCTTCACCAGATGGTAGACTTGGGAGGGCACATGTATGGAGTAGTATGAAAGACATAACACACCTAACAGTCAAATACATTGAGTTACAAGGCTGACCTTGTAAGCATGACAGATATCAGAGCCAGATCATGCTAACATCTAATCCCTGCACATAATCCCCTTTGCCAGATTTTTAAAAATAGGATGTTAAACAGTTTCAATGGAATGCTATGAAGCTAGGAGAGAGATCAATACTATTCAAGTCCCTAGAAGTAAAATGACTCTCAATCTAAGCAGGCTATGTGGATTACTAGAAGGAAATGGAAAAATGAATCTTGATCTCACCCAGGTCAGGATAGAAAGTTTTCAAGGTGGACCTTGCTATAGCCGTGGAGTTATAACTGTCAGTCCCACTATTCACCCACACATGGCTCAATTCCATGTAAAAATGTGTCCTACTTAAAAACAAAAAAGCAAACAAAACAAAACAAAAACTTAAATAGAATGAGGTTAGGCAGTCAAATGCCCTAGAGTCCATTAGCATAGAAGCAATAGGACAGACTAGAATTTTCACATAAAGGTGAAATAAATTAATAATGTTTTCTGGGCAATAGGTAATACTATTCATTCCGATTTAGCCTAGAGGACTCAGAAATTTTTTTTTGCATATTTGAGGGACTTCCTTGTGGAAAAGGGACTTGATTTATTATAGGTAGCTTTAGGGAGCAAAAGTCAGACCAATGGGTAGCTGTTAGAAAACTCAGAGGCAAACTGTTGTCCCATTTTTAGCAAATGTACAAGATCAAGGACAGCCTTGTATGCAATAATTTACTTCCTGGTTTTACCCTGTTTTCCCTTTCATTTTCTCTGATTTTTTTTTCACTTGCTTAATTTAAATTTTATTTTATCTTATTTAATTGAATATATTTTCCTAAGTAATGAGAGAGCATGAAATAAACAAACATATAAATAGCCAATGAATGAAACCTGCAGTGTAGCAGATTTTCTCTTGTATTAGGGGAAAGAAAAACACAAAGGAACTTAGTAGTTGTGTGGCAGATGCTGTTAGTTGCTGCACCATATACCCATGACCACAATGAGAGAGGTACTGGGGCTGTACCCTTTGGGATTATTCAAAAATTAAGCAATTCTTTTATGCTGATGTAAGGTTTTAAAGAATGTTCTATTCTCTATAAATTCTTGACATAATGAGAAGGAAGAAAAATCTTTTGGAATATAAAAAGAATGAAAAAAAGACATACCATCAAGATTCCTTCTTGGACATATCATTACTGATTTGTGTCGCTTCTGTTAAAAATGGAAGGATAAGACTGACTTTTTCAGTTGCTTCTAACTGCCTGGCTAACAATCACAAATGATTATGCTTAGAATTTTGAGGACAGCTGTTTTATAGAGAACGTGTGTTACATCAGCTCATTTCTGTTGCAGGCAAAAAATTGAAGCAGAAAAAGTTGAAGGACTTGACCACAGTGACAGCCAATCAGTAACCAAGACGGGAAATAGATTTTCAACTTCCTGTCATTCAGGGTAATTTGCCATTCACCAGATATGTGCTAAGGTGAGGCCAAGTTCTAACTGGATGCATACCTAAAGTGATTATTTTGATCAGCACTTTATAAAACAAGCCAGATTCAAGGATTCTCTACAATCACTGCTAATGGAAGATACGTAATCTTATTTCAAATTGGCATTCAGTGGACACACAGTCCACTCACAGCCACGAGATTTGGTTTAAAAATAAATCCAGTCCAAACCCTACCTTAGATTTAATCTCTCTATAATCCTGACATAATTATAGTATTTTTCCGATACTCCTTTTGCAGATAGAGAACTTTTTCAGGTATAGAACTATCTGTCATCCCATCAGGTTTTCCTTTTTCTCCATTAGTTTTGAGTTAATAAACAGTATAAGAAGCTCATGGCCCCAATTTACTGAGAGGGAATTCAGTGAAAGGCAGCTGCTGTTATCTGAGGGAGGGATACACCAATAGGACAGAGACCAACCATGGATGGCTACTTGCATCCATGTGGTTTGGAGAGGAATTAGGAGGATGCTGTAAGAGAATCTGGGCCAAGAAATAAAGGATCAAGCAATAGAGGGGTGCCTGGTTAGTTCAGTCAGTAGAGAACACAACTCTTGATCTCAGGGTTGTGAGTTCAAGTCCCATGTTGGGTGTAGAGCTTATTTAAAATAAAATAAAATATCAAGCAATAGAAAAGAAAAAAAAAAAAGAGAAATTGAGAGAATGAAGTTTGAGAGAGTTTAAACGATTGGATATAAAGAAAATTTTTTTGAAAATTTGAATATTCTAGGGGCACCTGGGTAGCTTAGTTGTTAAGCATCTGCCTTCAGCTCAGGTCCTGGGATTGAGCCTCACATCTGGCTCCCTGATCAGTGGGAAGCCTGCTTCTCCCTCTCTCACTCAACCTGCTTGTGTTCCCTCTTTCACTGTCTCTCTCTGTTAAATAAATAAAACAAAATCTTGGAAACTTGAATATTTCACCACTTCCCCCAAATAGAATTATAAGAATTACAATTCAAAATGCATTTATATTATAATTTTGAAGTTAGAAAATAGGTAGTGCTTAAGAATAATGAGACAAATTTTTAAATTATCAGCTTTCCTCAAAATTTCATGTGTTGTGAGGAAGAACCATTCAACACAAAGTATGACTACTCAATTTTTTATTTAGTTTTAGTTTTCTTACTTAGTTTTTAAATTTTTTTTCATTTTATTCTTTTAAGAGCTGTTTTAGGTTTACAATAAAATTGAGTGGCAGTACATATATTTCCCACCTCCTCTCTTCCCTCACACATGTATCCTCTCTCCCATTATCAATATCCCCCACCAGAAGGGTACATTTTTACCAAGGATAAACCTACCCCGACACGTCATAATCACCTGAAGTCCATTGTTAACTTTAAGGTTCATTCTTAGTGTTGTAGATTCTATGGGTCTGGACAAATGCGTAATGATATGAACCCATCATTATAGTCTCAGAGTATTTTCACTGCCTGAAAAATCCTCTGTGAGTTGCCTATTTGCCTATTTGCTTATCCCTGGCAACCACAGATCTTTTTACCGTCCCCATAGTTTTGCTTTTTCCAGAATGTCATGTGGTTGGAAGCATGCAGTATGTAGCTTTTTAAGATTGGCTTTTTTCAGTTGTTGCATTTAAGGGTCCTCTGCATCTTTTCTTGACTTGTTTAGGTCATTTCTTTTTAGAGCTGAATAGTAATGCATTGTTTGAATGTACCACCATTTATCCATTCAGCCACTGAAAGGTATCTTGGTTGCTTCCAAGTTTTGGTAGCTATGAATAAAGCTCTATAAATGTCTGTGTGCATGTCTTTGGGTGAACATAAGTTTTCAACTCCTTTGGGTAAATACCGAGGAACATGACTGATGGATCGTATGGTTAAGGCATATTTAGTTGTATAAAAAAAACCACTAAACTTTCTTCCAAAGTGGCTGCAGTGTTTTATTCCTACCAGCAATGAATGAGAGTTTCTATTTCCATAGCTCCACATCCTTGACAGCATTTGGTGTTGTCAGTGTCCTGGATTTTGGCCATTCTAGTAAGCATGTAGTGGTATCTCATTGTTATTTTAATTTGCATTTCCCTGATTACTTGTTTTTGTGGGAGCACCTTCTTAAAAATATTTTTGGTCATCCTTGTGTCTTCTTTGATGATGTGTCTATTGAAATCTTTGGTCTATTTTTTAATTGGGTTTGTTTGTTTTCTTATTGTTGAATTTTAAGAGTTCTTTGTGTTTTTTGGGTAACAGTCCTTTATCAACTGTGTTTTTTGTGAATATATTCTCCCAGTCTGTAGTTTGTGTTCTCATTCTCTTGATATTGCCTTTTACTGGGCAGAGATTTTTAATTTAATGAAGTCCATTTATCATTTCTTTCATAGATCATGTGTTTAGTGTTATACCTAAAAAGTCACCATCATACTGAAGGTCAGCTATATTCTCTCTTATGTTATCTTCTGAGAATTTAATAGTTTTGCATTTTAAATTTAGGTCTGTGATACATTTTAAGTTAATTTTTGTAAAGGGTGTAAGGTCTATGTTTACATTTATTTATTTGCTCAGTTTTCCTGTTGAAAAGACTCTCTTTGCTCCACTGTATTGTCTGTGCTCCTTTGTCAAAGGTCAGTTGACTGTAATTATCTGTGTCTATTTCTGTATTTACTATTATGTTCTACTGATCAACTCATCTATTTTTTTTAAAATACCACACCATATTGATTACTGGAACTTTATAGTAAGCCTTGAAGTTGAGTAGTGTCAGTCTTCCAACTTTGTTCTCCTTCTGTATTGTTTTGGCTATTCTGGGTTTTCTGCCTCTCCCTATAAATTTCAGAAGCAGTTTGCTTATATCCATAAAATAACCTGCTGTGCTTTTGAGTCTGTCTGTATTGAGTCTACAGATCAAATTAGTAAGAACTGACAACTTGACAATATTGAGTCTTCATGTCCATGAACATGGAATGTCTCTTTATTTGTTCTTTGATTTCTTCCATCAAAGTTTCATAGTTTTCCTTATACAGATCTTGTGTTTATTTTGTTAATTTACACCTAAGTATTTCATTTTGGGGGGTGCCAATATAAATAGTAATGTGCTTTTACTTTTAATTCCACTTGATCATTGTTGGAATATAGGAAAGCAACTGACTTATACACTAAATTTATATCTTAAAACCTTGTAATCACTTATTAATTCCAGGATTTTTTTTTTTTGGTCAATTCTTTTGAACTTTCTATATAGCTAATCTTGTCCTATGTGAACAAAGGTTATTTTATGTTCCATCCCAATCTGTATACTTTTTTTCCTTGTCTTAATGTATTAGCAAGAATTTCTAGCACGATGTTGAAAAGGAGTGGTAAGAGGAGATATCCTTGCCTTGTTTCTGATCTTAGTGAGAAATCTTTGACTAGGTTTTTGTAGATAGTCTATATCATGTTGAGAAAGTTCTCTATTCATAGTTTACTGAGAGTTTTTGTCATGAATGGGTACTAGATTTTGTCAAATAGTTTTTCTGTATTTATTTATATCATCACATGATCATTCTTCACTTTCTTTTTTTCTTCCTTTCTTTCTGGTTATTAATGTAATGGGTTACATTGACTGATTTTCAGAAGTTTAATCAGCCTTGCATACCTGAGATAAATCCTACTTGGCTGTGGTGTATTATTCTTTTGATACATTATTAGATTTGATTTGCTAATATTTTGTTGAGGATTTTTTTCCTGTATGTGCGTGAAAGATATTGGTTGGGAGTTGTTTTCTTTTCTTGTTTACTATTCCATAATAAACATAGGACTAGAGGAGAACTTTCTCAACTTCATATAGACTATCTTTGTTTCGTGTTGGTATGAGGACAAAGCTAGCATCATAGAAAGAGTTAGAAAGTATCCTCTCGGCTTCCATCCTCTGAAAGAGATTATAGAAAGTTGGTATAATTTATTCCTTAAAGATAGAGTTTTCTAAGATACATTCATCCTCCCCTCCCCACCATATTTGTTTGATCATGAGAATCATCAGGAGCATGTGTTAAAAATTTAGGTTTCCAGAATGTACTCTAGTTGCTTGCTAATTGGCAACTTTTTTATTTAAAAAAAAATATGATATTAAAGGTGACTTTTAAGATCTGACAAATTTGGAAAACAGTGCTTTAGAGAATATTGCTTAAGAGCCAAAGTCGTGGGCATAAGTTCTGTCTATGGAGGGAAATTTCTCTGAATGGATGCCTTGGCCCAAGGTGACCCTCTCACTTCACTGGTCCCCCAACATAAACTACTGGTCCTAAATAGGTTTATCCTCAAGTTCATAGAACCTTAATGAAAACCAAATCGGTTCTAAAATGCACCTTCTATTGGTTCTCATTTTTTTTGGGAAGAACTGTGTTAAAATGACTATCATAGTTACTATAGTCACTCTTTATAATCCCTATTTAGCTAGAAAGAGAAAGTTAAATTAACTTTACAAGCCTCATGAAAGACTTTATTTTAAGCCACCACATGGCTAATTAACAGCATATGTTGTGTGGAGTCCAGTGACTGCAGCCACAATAGATAATTTACGTAACAATGAAAAAGAGAGTCACTTTGAGGCCAATTTAATTTCTTTTCTTTTCTAGGGCTAAGAACAGAGGAGTAAGTGATGCTATCAACTGTGAGTACCTTCATTTGTTTTTGTATCTTTTTCCACTTTATAGCAAAAAGACTCTACCACCTGCAAAATCTCAATTTTTCTCTTTTTTTAAAACGAGGAATATGAGTGTTATAAAAAAGGTATTGCTGCTGTCGTGAAAATAGTATGGGGGTCTATGAAGTCAAAACTACACCTTATTCAAATTCCTGCTTGTGTTTTCATTTGCTGTGTGATTTGGGGCTTTTTACTTAATTTGTCAGAATGGCCGTCTACTCGTGATTATAATTGTGGTACTAAAATCTCCCTATATGGAGAATAAATAAGATAAACCCTGTGTTGTGGATTGCATTGTCCCCTAGTCTTCATTCTCTTCTACCATGTGGTCTTGCAATGTATAAGGGTAAGTGACATATACTTCCCACCCCTTGATCTGGGCATTATCGTGTGGATCATTTTGGTGGATGTAATAAGGGCAGACGTGGCAGTGTGGCAGTGTCAAGCTAAGACCTTAAGAGATCTTGAAGCTTATTCTTTCACTCCTGAGACCTGTCATAAAAAGAATATGCCCTAGGAAACCACTGTCCCTCAGCCTAGGATAATCCAGAATGAATATATGTGGGGAAGTCATAAAAAATTCCAAACTATCTGGAATCAGGGATGGCCCAGCCAACTTGCAGACCCATTGGTAAGAAAAATAGATAATCATTAGTCACTGAGTTTGGGGTAGTTTGAAATGCAAGTTTATTGTAGTAGCAGAAGCTAATTTTTTATGTAATACTTCAGATGTAGTGGGCTCACAAAAGTATTAGATCTCCCTTTAAATATTTCATTTAGTATTGTTTGAATTTAAAATAGAGAAGCAGGGGCGCCTGGGTGGCTCAGTGGGTTAAAGCCTCTGCCTTAGGCTCAGGTCATGATCCCAGGGTCCTGGGATGGAGTTCTGCATCGGGCTCTCTGCTCAGCGGGGAGCTTGCTTCCCTTCCTCTCTCTCTGTCTGCCTCTCTGCCTACTTGTGATCTCTATCTGTCAAATAAATAAATAAAATCTTTAAAAAAATAAAATACAAAAGCATTTGGTCTAAGTAGGTATCATCAATAAATGTTTATCTCATATTATAGGAACGCTGGTGAACAAAACATGAAAGTACATATGAATGCCCAGGTATTAGGAACATAGAGGAAACGGGTGGGATATTGGGGCTTTAAAAGGAGAATCTGGCATAGAATTGATAAGGAGACTATAGAGACAAATAAAAAAAGACAAAAGACAAATTTAAAAAAATTTAAAGGAGGTAATGGAAGCAATTCTTTGAGCACTAGAAAATAAAACTCAGTTTGGAAAATTGTCCATCTAGATTTACTTACTTTGCTAAGGTACCATGGCATCATAAAGAATCTAAAGACAGAAGTTTATCAGCTCCCCAGAAAGGTAAGACCCACAGCCTCGTAAGTTAACACTGCAATGGTGTAGTGCCTAATAAGCCCAGTAGCAAATGAGAAATATGTCCACAGTACCTAGCCAGTGTCAAGCACAGAATGAATGTTCGGTACATTATGGTTGCTTTTCTACAGACTTGACCCAGAAATGTTGATGGTTTCTCCCCAGTCAGGGATAAAGTTCTTTTTCCCATCTGACTGTGGTTCATTAAAGGTAGGGCCAATATCTTCCTAATTTTTGTATCCTGAGCGCTCCATGTAAGAGACAAGCATGCATAGAAAGCACCTTTTTTCTTCAAGATAAAAACTGAAAGGAAAGAGCTAAAAGTTTCCGAAATACCTCCTGAATTAATCAGTGGCAATATTTACCCTGTAAGAAAGAGAATTTACCCTCTTAAGTGATCACTGCTAAATCACTGGGTGATTTATGCTTTCTTATAGCTTTGTTTTTGACACCTGAAACCCACCTGTTGGAAATTTCTGGCTCCTGATACTGTACTCCACCTTGTCAAGGTAAAAGAAAAAAAAAAAATTCATTCATTATGGAGTAAAGTCCTTTAAATAAACACAAGACTTATTTGCTTGATTGATATCCTTATTTTACCTAGAAAGGAATTAATAAGTCTGTATTCTTCAGTCTTATGCACTTTTATAACAGAAGACAAAAACCTCAGGCTTTGCCTTAGGTAGGTCCTATAAGACACCTGACAGAACATTGATCATGATTTGCACAATACACTTCACTAACACCTTTAGTGAAAGACCTTAAGAGGAAGAATAAGGCACCATCCCTCCTCTCAAAGAGATTACAGTCTAGGAAGGGGATTGGAAAGATACACAAAGACCAAAACACAGGAAATTGAGGTAAAGGCTGTAAATGGCTTGCAAACAGAGACAGCGTTTTACATTCAAAGACGGTCCCAGAGAAACCCTGTACCTGCAGTCAAAAAAAGCCAAAGAAATAAATGAATTTACCTAAAATTAGTGCTTAGCTTATCACTCAGAAACTTGGCCAGAGGTAAGTGTGAAAATTCAATCTTGAATATGTACTCTTCTAATGGGGGTTCTGAGAGTCTGCAGAGTAAATACAGAGGAGCATTCTCTGCATACTTTAGCAACGAAATGCATATTAACCTGATGTGTTAATGAGTTCTTTAGAAGTTCTTCCCAGCATAGCTGCAGTACTGGAGTTTTGCGTACTGGAATTGTGTACTGGAGTTTAAAAGGCAGGCATCTCAACCGTCTGTCATGGAGCAGAGTCTCAGGAATCTGGAGAGCTTTTATCTAATCAGGTGGCGGGAAAAGACTACAAGGGTTTCTGGAATTGTGGGTCTGTCAGTCTGAAGGCTGCTTATGTGTGAGGAATGAGCCCTGCCTGCATCTACACTGTGCTTAGATGGAAATGAAGATGTTTTATGTTAAATACACTAAACACTTTCCCTGATTCCCTTTCAAATATCATTCATCTTCCTAAATTCAAATTGCTTATCTTTATCTTCTTCCTTTAGAATTTTTCACATGGGAGAATGACAAATAAAACCATATTTGAAGAACTATACCTATCATCGCCAAATAGATATTAAGCTTAGGACAGAACAGATTTTTTATATATGTCAAAGCTCATTTATTTTTCATATCCACAAAGAACAGAATAAAGAAATAGGAATATAAGAGATTAAGGTAAAAAAAATATTCATAACCACATACAAAGCTGTGACTTTTTGTTCACTAAATTTAGTCTTCTAGTAGTTCCTTTCTGCATGGACCTGACTTCGGTGTAGAGGTGACCTTAAAGACAGTTACCTGTTTCTTTAGAAACCAAAATAAAAAGAACAATATCCCTCCCACTGCACTTAAACAATGTATGCTGATACCAGCTGATACGGGTTCACCAGATTTTCTAAACCAGCTGTTAATCATAATTTCATTACTTAAAATGAAATTACACAGAGTTAAAGTAAACTATACCAAAAACGGAGGTAATAAATTCCCAAGCCATATTACTTTCTAAATATTTTACTGACATTTTAAGGTCATCTATACCTTTGAGTGTGGAGATGCCATCTAACAGTGTGCTACTGCACATGTCTTTCCAACCCTGAATCAATGATGTCACGTTGGTAGGTGGAGGCCAGGTGCAGTGAGAGGATTCATCCCATGGAAATCAGCAAATGCTATGATAAAGGTTTAATTTGTTATTTTGTTGATTGTCTAGACTTAAGGAAGGGAGGAAGAAAATATTAATAATGAAGACTAAAGTTAAAAGTATGTCATGTCTGAGGCTGAAAGAGATTTCAACTTAATGATTAGCATTTTGTACAAAAGTGAGAATTGGCTTAATTACGCATCACGTAGTACATCTAATGACAATAAGGTTATTGAGAAAACGGTTCCTGGAATGGGATTCGATTCTATTTGTTCAACCATGGTTGAATTGCACTGTAAGTTGGTTATGGATAAAAACTGGTGAAAATCAATGAAAGCATTCTGCAAGAACCAATTGACTACTAATGGAATTTGTAATAAATAATATTTCGTATGTTCTTATTTTTTGTAAATTGTGTGCTACACATCTTTCATATCATTAAAACTCACAGTAAAATTACACTGACATGCATATGCACACATTTCTGCTTCCTGGGAGCTGCTTGTTAAACACTTACCAGCACACCAACTGCAAAAGATTATATGAAAGAAAAATAAAATTTCCTCCCACTCAAAATTTTGAATATTTGAATAAAATACTTCTTAACCAAGTCATTATTAAGCTGGGGAATTCTTTGGCTTTTTTAATATTGGGAAACGTAAGGCATAAGGGAAGGGGAAGAAAATCAGAGTGGATTAGAAATAGTATTTAAAGAACACTGAACCAGTGACCCCTCAAGGTCGTGTTTAGTTCTTAACTAAGTGACATCAGTGGTTTAAGTGTGAGTGGATTATAAATTAGATTCAGTACAAGTTTTTCCCCCTCAAGTACTTATTGTCTTTCTCATGAAACATGGCTTTATTTTAAAGGTTTTGAATTTTGAAACTCCCCCGGAGTTTGAGTCAAAGCTTTTAGGCTTAGGATGGGATTTGGAAGGATAAAGGGTCGCCTTTTCATTCACTGGAAGGATGTGGGGAAAACTGACATCTGTGTTTCAGAGAAAAAAATAGTTTTTGCCAAAGCCAAAACATGGTGTTAAGCAATAGACTAATTCTTTTAGGCAGGGCAATCAATAAAGAGCTAAAGTAATACTGTTATTTCTTTATTAATTGTTGATAAGAGTAGGGTCTAATATCTGGCTTATATCTGACATTGAACGAGAACATTGATTGACCAGTCAACACAAACATGTCTATTAATTTGGGAGGCTATTCCTGACATGATTAAACTTTGAATGGCACTTTTAATCTATGGTATTTTGGTGCTAGGGCAATAAGAGCAAAACTTATTTTTTCATTAATTTAATCCATTGATTATCCATTGCTGGATAAATCTTCCCAAAATGTAGTGGCTTAAAACAATGTTTCATTATGCCTTACAAGCCTGTGGCCTGCTACTATTGTCTGGCATCTCTCATGCTTTTTGGTCATCTGAGGGATCAGCTGGGCTGGGGTTGGAGGGCCTTCTATATCCTTACCTATGTCTGGAATGGCTGATGTCTGGGGCCATTCTATCTGTAGGATCTGTCATTATTCTGTAGTCCCATCTAAGTTACTTTTCATAGTGCTGTGTTTGGTCTCAGGACTTAAGGTGGAAGCTTCCAGGCTGTTTGCGGCATAGGTTTGGAATCGGCAGGGTGTGATTTCTGCCACATTTTCTTGGTCAAAGAAGCCATAAATGCAGTATAGCTATAAGGGAAGCAGGAACAGGATGGGAAGATCTGCAAGGTTGTATAGCAAATGTTCAAAGGAAAGATTATGGTCACTTGCTGCAAGCAGTCAACCTCAGTCACATCCCCTAGAAAATCTGTACAGGTTGTTTGATAATATTATTTTATGTGACCTTCCATTCCTAGTTACATCTTAATGATTTAAAGCAGCTATCCTACTAGTGTTGCCTGAGAGTACATTAAGTAATCTAATTTGCAATCATAAAAAATATACAGCATATTAAGGATGAATTGTTCTGGCTAATAGACAAGACGAAGACCCTGTGATCACCCTGATAATGTGTAAAATGCACATCTGTATTAATTTCAAGTCTCTGGCACTGCTGATCTGGTAAAGCTGGCTCTTAGTGATTCCGTAGCTGAGCATTCAACAGACTAGAATGTCTTTTCTGCCCAAACCGGTTAGATGTTTCTACGTTTGGAATGTTCCTACCATCACTTCCTTTTCTAAAAGCCAAATTCCCTGATCTTCTAAATAAGAGGAAAGTAAAATGCAGTATCATTGCGTGGGCTTGCACATATTTTTAATATTTTCTTAAGAAAATTAAAAAAAAAACAAAACACAAAAGAGAAGTTTGGAAGTTGGTAGAGTTTTCTTTCTTTCTTTCTTTCTTTTTAAGATTTTATTTATTTATTTGACACAGAGAGAGAGAGATCACAAGTAGTCAGAGAGGCAGGCAGAGAGGCAGGGGGGGGTGGTGGAACAGGCTCCCTGCTGAGCAGAGAGCCCAATGTGGAGCTGGATCCCAGGACCTTGAGATCATGACCGGAGCTGAAGGAAGAGGCTTACTCTGAGTCACCCAGGCATCCCTGGAAATTGGTAGAGTTTTGAGGTATGTGGTTGTGGTTAGAGTAGGTGTGGAACTAACAGTCTTTCCCCCCTCACATCGCGCCCCCTCCCCCCCACCCCCACTCCCCCGCACCTCAGCAATAATAAATTCTGTTTGCTGATACTCTTTAAATCCTGAGTCCTGGATTCAGGAAGACCAAGACTACTGATGCAGAAGGCTATGTGCTTGTTATAAGGGAGAGAGAAGAGGGCGAGGGCTGGCTTCTTTTCTTGGAGGGACAGAGGAGGAGAATTGGAAAAGGCAGAATTGGATTCAGCCATAGGGCCTTCTTGACTCTAACCTGAGGTATGAAGGACATCTTAAAAACAGAAGTTTTGATGCTGCGATTCACGTAATTGTACGCAGGAAGTTGTTGTTGAAGGACTCCAGAACATAGGTTTTTGGGCCAGGTAGACCTGCCTTGAAGGACTGGTTCTACCAGCTGTGGGCATTGGGGCAAGTTATTTAAGGTTTTTTTGTTCTAGAGATAATAAAAAATAATAATATTTACCTCAAAGGGTTACTTGAGGTTGAAGTGAGACACTGTTAGCAATTTGTAAAGCAACTTGCTCCACTAAGCTTTATTTAAAGAGCTGGAAGCTACAGTTATTATTAGCTGTAATTAGATATTAAAATTAAAAAATAATTTTTTAGAAATAAAAAGGCCAAACATAGCCCCAAATGAAACTATTAAAATGGACTTAGGAGACATTAGAGAGTATCGTATTTTTGTAGGTTTTTCAAATTTGTATTCATTTTGAGAATAAATGTATAATTTTCCAATTTGTATTACTTAGTAGGATTAGGGTAACAAAAAAGAAAAGAAATTATTGTACCTACTTCAAATTCTGACTATCTCAGTTACCTACCTTCAAATGCGATTTTTGTGTTGGAGAGTCCTCTTATACAAAGGGCATGCACAGGGTGGGGTGAGGGAGGGTTACACACAGCTCTTCACTCGATTTTAGATGCCATTCATTTCAGAGATTGTTCACTTCCTGTTCCCTTATTTAAAATACTCTCTCAGCTTTTCTTTGTCTGCTGTAGGATCCTCTTGCTGGTGCTTTTTCTTAAAGCATGAAGAGTTTTTTCTATAACCCTCCCATCTCAACTCACTAAGTATTAGCTTGGTAGCATGGGAGCTTTCTAAGAGCTAATAAAATTCCTGAATTTTCTTCTATTGTAGCCCTATAACTTAAACAAAGTGCATTTCTGACCAGGAAGTTTCTCTCTCCAAGATATGTTTTATTCATATTTGTATTTCCTGGTCACTTTATTTCATGTAAAATGAGATTACTACAACACAGAAGGAAATCACAGACTCTTAGAAGGTTTCTTTTTCAGAAGTGGCTTATAAAAAAATAGCAGAAGTAGGCTTGGGCCTGAAATAGGGTTTTGAGTCAATATGGTTATTCCGTCTGAAATTATGGACCAGTTCCTCAGCCCTACCCCCAGTCTCTGGGCATCTATTTACATGAGTCAAAATGCATGCAGGAGAGGAATCTGCTGGGAGGAAATGCAGGGTTAATATTCCTTGGGGAGAAAGAACGAGATGAGGGAGGCAGTGTGGTGCCTGGCCAAGGAAGTTCAGCTGCTCCTTATTTAGAAATGTCTAGAGCCGAAGCTGAGAGCCGCATTATCATGAAGGAATATTTAGTATTTGGGCAGACATATGCTTGGAATCTATGTCCAAAGGTCCACACACAGCTGAGGATGTTGCTACTCCCCTCAGTTCTGTGCTGAGATACGTGTGATTGTTTTAGCCATGCAGCACTGCATAACAAATCACCCCAAAATAGTGGCTTAAAGCAATGGCGGCATTTCTTGTACTCACTTTTTTTTTGGCAATCTGGGCAGAGTTTGGCAGGGATAATTCAAGGCTGCTCAGCTACCTGTCAGCTGGAGCATCTCCAAAGCTAGGAGTTGGAATGGCCTTAAAAGTCTCTCTTTTCACACATCTAGCAACTGATGCTGGTTGTGGGCTGGCAGCTTAGCTAGGGCCGCTGGTGGGAACACATGGGCTCTCCATGCGCCCTGTTCTTCCTCACAACATGGTGGCTGGGTTCCAAGTACCCAGATCCCAAAGAGCCAAGAGCCAGGAGGAAGCTATGTCCTTTCTATGATCTAGTCTTCGAAGTCACATGGTTTCACTTCTGCTTTCCTCTGTGTTTGAAACATCTGGAAGCCACCTAGGTTCAAGAATCTATTTCTTGATAGGGGAGGGGCAAAATCATTGAAGAGCATGTGGGACCAGAAGTAATGCCGTGACCGGTTTTGAGAAATGCAGTCTTTCCTAAAGACTCGTAGGGTTGCTGGAGTGCGTTAGGGTTAAACAGTTTTAGAAGAGCTGAGGAGACGTTAGGTTTCTCCGGAATCATCCAGGTACCAGTTCTTGGTAGTGAACTGTGCTGTTCTGCTGGCTTTTAGGCAGAAGATTCCACAGGGGAACCACATAAAAACCCAGGAAAGGAATGATGCTAGTCTTATACCCAGCACCCCAAGAAACCCTGATGTATTTGAGGCAGTTATGCCTCAAATTAACTATGTACATTTGTGTATCAGTTTGAATGTGAATTCTTCTGGGCCATAGGCTGGTAAGGCCTAGAGCAGTGTAGGCTAATAATATCATTGAGTAACTTAACTGCAGCATGGTTTTATACCAGAGATTTTGGGGCGCCTGGGTGGCTCAGTGGGTTAAGCCGCTGCCTTCAGCTCGGGTCATGGTCTCAGGGTCCTGGGATCGAGTCCCGCATCGGGCTCTCTGCTCGGCAGGGAGCCTGCTTCCCCCTCTCTCTCTCTGCCTGCCTCTCCATCTACTTGTGATTTCTCTCTGTCAAATAAATAAATAAAATCTTTAAAAAAAAAAAAAAGAAATTTTGTTTCTCAGTATCATGGAATTATTTCCCTTTGACCTGAATCTCTCTTTATTTTATTTTAAGATTTATTTATTTATTAGGCAGACAGAGATCACAAGTTAGGCAGAGAGGCAGGCAGAGAGAGAGGAGGAAGCAGGCTCTCTGCTGAGCAGAGAGCCCGACTCGGGGCTCAATCCCAGGACCCTGAGATCATGACCTGAGTGGAAGGCAGAGGCTTTAACCCACTGAGCCACCCAGGCGCTCCTGAATCTATCTTTAAAGTGACTTCTTCAAATTGAAACCAGAAAGTATTGGATCCTTTTAAAATCAACAAGTAATTGTCTTTGTTACCATAATTTCATAGAAATTCATGGGTAACCTGTTAAATTTCTTATCTGGACAACTGGCTTATGTTACAACTGCATTCTTATCTTATCTCTTGTCCATTCATGTAGATGCTAGGTGTTCTTTTAACTGATTCACTTCTCAAAAAAGATTTCAGAGAAGTTTGACTTAATTTATGCTGATATGACTTTTGGTATAAGTTGATATAACAGTGCTTTCATTTCTGCTGAAATCCTGAAATGCTAAATCCACGTGAAATGTTCAAGGCTCTTGACTGATTACCATCATTGACCAAAACAGAGTCATTGGCAGATTTGGCAGTCAGATTCTATTTCTCTATCAACTCACCTTTTAGTTTCTCTTCCTTTGCATTTAATACGTTGTACTGAACAATACCAGAACCAATGCTAGACCCCTTGTGTCTAATTATTACCTTTGTTCTTGGCCACAGCTGCTCATGAAAACTGCTGCTATGACCTTTCATGGCAACCCTTCACAGTATCCTGCCCTTTACCTTCTGGTGACTTCTTTCTTCTTGTAATCTATTATAAGGAAACTTCTTGAAAAGCTTTTTGAAAAACTGAACAAATTATACCTACTGGATCACTTATATAGTATTCTACAAGTAGATCTTACTTAAAATGGGGGAATTTATTTTTTTTTAAGCACTGTTTGGTTCTGCAAACTTTTGCTATAGGCATATTGGTTTGCCCCTAATTTAATTCTCAATCTATTTACCCAAGAAGGAAAATTAGTTTTGTTAAGATATAGTTTCTTGAAGTCCTTTGGAAGTTCTCCTATTTTTATGATATATGCCATATTAATGGTAGATTTCAGGCACATTGGTTGTGTGTTTGGATAACAAAATATATTGTATGATCTACCAGACATAAAAATTCATTATAAAGACTAGAAATACAGGTGTGAATATACTTCCATGTACTTGCTGGCCCAAGTCGGCTCAGCTTTAGTCTGTTTAAGTTTACTAGGTGTGATGGTTAATTTTACGTGTTAGGTTAACTGGGTCACAGAGGGCCCACATATTTGATCCAACATTATTCTGAATGTTTCTGTGAGGATATTTCTGGGTGAGAGTAACATTGAAGTAGGTAGACTGAGTAAGGCAGTTAGCTCTCCCCAATGTGGGTGAGCTTCATCTAACCAGTTGAGAACCTGCATAGAATAAAAAGAGTGACCTTCCTCTGAGTAACAGAAAATCTTCTCTGCCTAACTGCCTTTGAACTGGGGCATTGGCTCTTTCCTGCTTTCGGACTTGAATTGGAACCCCATCTCTTCCTGGGCCTCGAGCCTGCTGGCCTTGGCCCTGGAACCCCATCACCGCTCTGGGTTCCAGGTCTTTGGAGGCAGACTGGAACCACACTGTCAGCTCTCCTGAGTCTCCTGCTCGCTGACTCACTTGGCACATCTTGGGGCTCATTTGACTCCATAATCATGTGCGCCAATTCCTTATAATAAATTAAAGAATATGATGTGTATATATACCCTATTGGTTCTGTTTTTCTGGGGAACCTTGACTTATGAGTGGCACTAACACACTAGGGGACCTCAGAGTTGGAACCGCAGCTACAAACAAATCCTTATTTATTCTCCAAAGCAATGTCTTGAAATATATACAGTTTAAGAGGTAACAAAACAGGCTGAAGGAGATTGAAAGGATCTTGCAATAGAATAGCAAGAGTGAAGGATGGGCTCAGGGTATGATGGAGGAAAATTCAAAAACCATGTGAGTTCTCCCCACACAGATGGCATTGATAAGGAGAGAAAGTAGGGGGAGTTGGTCCTGTCAATGTTGACAGTCTCCATCCTGTCTCACCTGCAGACAGGAGAGGCAATCACCTGGGCTCTGCTGGGACTGGGATGGCACAGTGAGGAATGTAGCATGGACCAGATCTGCTTGAATCTGAACAAGATCAGGTAACCCACACCTGACATGCTGCTTGCTGTCCCAGTGCCTTTTCAAGTGCTGAGAGAGGTGATACTCAATCCAGCGTTGCAACAGAGAAGAAGAATCAAAGCTAGACCTCCAGAGAGCATTATCCAGAGAACCACAGGGAACACTAGGCTTTTATGCAGCTAAGTGTGATGATGATTAAGCATGCCCACAGCTTCCTCAGGGTATCTCCCATTAATACAAAGGAAGGAGGAGTGGGAGGCCATATCTAGCACACAGATACCATATTGACCAGGAAAGGGGCTCAGGGCCCATGGTATCTCTGCCATGACTTGTTCAGGGTCTACAGGAAATAAGACCATGCCTGGAAGCAAAAGAGATGAAGTATAACCAGAACAAAAGACGAAGCAGCTCAGTCAGTAGACTAAGTCAATCATAGGAAGAACTGTGACTGGTAAAAGTGAGGTACTTAGGTCTATTCGATCCTCCATGTCCCTCCGTGCCACCATGGGAGGGGTGGGGAGCACTGGGTTAAACCATGCCTGGGGTCCTCTGACTCTACCTGCTCCAGCTCCTCATGGTGGGGTCATAGAGGGTCCCTGCTACCATTTCTCTGATGCTGCCTGCTTGGAGTGAGAGTTTCAGCTGCACCCTGCAACAGGGGTTAGGATTATGTTCTATTACTAAGCGTAGGGTCTGGTGATGCCGAGTCCCTGGGTTGCCAGATCTGTCTCAGGCCCTCCCTTCTCCATGATTCCCTTCCTTGGGTACTTCTATCTCTTTTTTTCTCTTTTCCTCTTTTCTCTCTCCTTTTCCTTTGTAACTCACAAAAGAAATTATCCTTGGCTCTTTCCCTTCAGTTCTTACCTTACTTACCAGGTGTGGCATGGCTAAGATCTGGCCAGCCCCTCACAGTAGCTTAGGTCTCCATTTCATTTTCCATTATGCCCCCCACCCCATTTGGATTGAGTGCATTTTATTTCCATCTGACCTGCCCCTCGGTTGATTTGGAGCCAGAGGCACTGGTCCAAGCTGGGGGTCTCAGGATCTAGCCCTGGAGGAGGAAAGGGATGGGAGTCATCCGGGGCAGGAGCTAAAGGGAAGAAGATCTATTATCTGGAGAGTTAGGGCTGAATTGGAAACCAGTTTGAAGTTAAGAAGTTATGAAGTCAAGAGCTTCATAACTCTTTAAAGAGTTGAAGTTAAGAAGTCAAGAGCTTGGCAGTCACTTGAAACAGTACAGGTTTGGTAGCCAGAACCTGGCTAGATGTGCTGAAACTCTGTACTGGAGGCCGAAGTCTTTGTGGAGAGAAGCAGAGGGTCCCATCTGGGGGGGTGGGGTGGTGAGCAGTAAAAACACCCCTGAGGACCGTGCAAGTTCAGTCTGAGCCTCACCTTGTTCTGGCTGTGCGACCTGTGTGACCTAAATTATGTATTTCCTCTGAGTTTCCATTTCTTTATAAACTGACCATCCTTGCTCACAGTCCACTGTGAGGATTACAGACAGAGAATGTGGAGTTACTAACAGACATGGTGTGCGTAAGCGCTCTTTATACAGTCCCTCTGTCACTTAACTGCATGGCCTTGGGGAACTCATTTCACATTTCTGAGCTTCCGTGTCTCCCCAGCAAAGGAAGCGGTCAGGTTGGATGATCTCTAAGTCCCTATCCAACTCAAACATCCTAGCCTCTATCCTCAACTCTCACTTGACAAAGGAGTCTTGCTTTCCAAGGCACCCGGAGATTCGGGCCCAAACTCACAAATTAGATTAAATCCCATTATTTTTAAAAACCACTTTTGAAACATTAAAGCCCACATATATGTTTAAATAACCTTGTCAAATTTGCTCTCCCTGCGGAGGGCTTTTCATTATTCTTTTTCATTAAAATAAAAATCCCTCTGGTTGACTTTCTAAATGTGTTTTCGTTAGACCTTCAGCCTGTTGTTAACCATTTTCAACCTAATATTAAACTCTGTCCTCCTAAATCTGAATGCTCTGCTACCCCCTGAGAAGTCACCCACGATGATGATAGACTGGGCACTTAATATGCTAAATAATAATAATACAAAATCTAAATGTGTAGTGATCACTGGCTGCCCAACAGGGGTCTGTCACTCACTTCCTTTATCAGTAATTTTCACTATAAAATTCTTCACCGAAAGGGGAGGGGAACAACCCTGCACAGAAAATGTCTCCAGGCTACAGGCTGTGGTAAATAGGGTATCTAATATCCAGAAAATGAATATGCAGCCTCCAGAGAAATGTATGCGGAGAGGGAAAATGGATTCTCAGATTAGGAAGTTCAGTACCAAGGCAGAAAAGGAACTATTTTGCAAGAGAAAAGATCCGATGTAGTCAATTTCCCTTCTACTGATAAACTGCCCTTGGTATCAGTTTCCTCTTCTTTCTTTCAAAAGCTTAAGTCAAAGGTTTCTTGTTTCGTTATGTTCCATAAACCAAGTCATTCAGATAAACAGCCCTTTGCTGTATCCACTAATGATTGAGTGATTTGCTTTGATCTATTATTCAGGCGGTAAATTTCAGCTTCCTTGCCCTCATAATGTATAAACCCGAATGTAACCACCGTTGCCAAAGGAGATAACAATAAGTTGTCGATTTAAAAGAGGCATTTCCTTTTCCTCAAGAAGTCTGGTATGGGATATGTACACTTCCCATGTCATTCAGGCAACTGGGCTTGTTGCAAAGCCATTCCACACTCAGGAGCTCTTTTTGCCAGAAAACAGTGATTTATCATGCTTTGGAATTGTAAGATACATGGGACACTATTGTGCTATTCCTATCTGTTATGATACGCTCCTGTTCCTGAATTAAATTTTCTTCTTTTCCTTTTTTTTCTTTGAGTGTGGCTTATGGAATCAGTACTTTATAGTACAATGTTTATGTATGTTATCAGCTTCACCACAAAGTTCTTTCCTTTTTTGGCTCAGTTACATTGAGAGATATTTCTGCCTAGGTTGTGTTTTTGTTTTGTTTTGTTTTGTATCTCCTAATTCATTTGAACCAATTGGGCTTGTAAATTAGAATTCCCTTGGACTCTATTAAATCTGCATCAGTCCATATGTTCAGAGCCAGAAGAACCATCTGTGAGAATGATATAGGCCACCATGACTACTTTTACTTTAATCTTTGTAAAATCACAATTCACTATCCATTTGGCTTTAGGGAAAAAAAATCAATTTTTCCCAAAATCCCATGCAAACAAGAGTTTAAATTCTTCAAATAATTCTATAAAGTGAAAAATATGATGACTATTGGCTTTTCGTTGAAATGCATTATTTTATCATCCACTCTCTTTCCCTCTCATCTTTCTCTTTCCCTTTAGGTACTTGCATATATGGACAGATGCACCACCCTAGTCTATGCTCTCCATTAGTTCTGGGTGTGGAAGGGATCTCGTAAGACATTAATTCCAAAGCATTCAGAGCTTTTATGGGCATTTCTCCTCTAGTCACTGCCTGGGTAGCTTTTAAGTTTCTAGGCACAGAAAGAGAGCAATCAATCTTATTAGATTAGCTCTTCATTAAGCAATGTCCTAACGTACATTACTCAAGCTCTATCATCTGGCCTTAGATACAACTGATCTTCTACTCCAAATTATCTTTCCTTGTGGTTCTTAAGTAATTTACTCTACCATGTCCTTCCTTCCCACTCCAGACCCCATGTAGCAAATTTTCTCATACGTTTTACCTGGTTTCCTAAATATATCTGTTATTCTAGAGTAGCAAGAGTTTAGGTCAGAATAAGACTGACATTTCTCTTCTACATTATTTTACCTGGAAAGGGCTTTGGAGCAGTGACTTTTGGCCTCCTTTTGAGAGCTAGGAGTTTGATAATAATTAACTTCCTTGATAAACAGAAATTAGTGAGGAATTTGAAGGCCATGGTACCCGTTGTGTAAACTGGCCGGTAGCCTGGTCACTTGTTCTTTTATGAAAAGAAAGGAATGATTACATTGTATTCTGCTCTTGTCTATTGCGAAAGCGTTCCTGGTTTAGAATTGAGTTGGAAGGATCTAGCGCGGCACAAATGAAACTGGGTGTTTGTGGTGGCGCGTGAGTTTTCTTAGTCTTTGGCTCCCAGGAGCGGAATTATATGACTTTGCAAATAAAGAGGTAGTTGGTATTTAAGGGCAGTATCACTGCCATAAAAACTAACCAGTGTTCACATTATTATATTATGGGTAACTCCTGCTACTGACAAAACCCAACCTAACTCAATTGCTTTCAAAGTTCATTGCAAAGTGCTTTGGGATTTGCCTAATCTGTCTTCTTACGGGCAGGGATCACCCTTCTGGCTGCCTGATCCTTAACTCTCTGAACAGCTTCTTCTCCAGTAAAATGGAAATATGTGTAAGTTCTGCCCATGAGGTTGTGTTAGGATTAAATGAGGTCATACAGGTGGATTTGGTGAGATAATATATGGGATCTGTTTTGGACAGCATCTGGTGTATAGCAAGCCCTGGATACATATTGGCTATCATGTAGCCTCATCCTCACTACTACCATCATCATCTGAGTCCCTTAGGTCCTGAGGAGTTAATTTTGGAAAGAAATTGCTCCTCTAAACTTTAGTAATTCAAGGGTGGGAGACTTGCTGGGAGTTATACTTTTATTTAGCCCCCTACCATCAATGTGGTCCATCTGATAACAAGCTCACAGTCGAAACCATTCTTGAACCCTCCTTCTAGGTGGAAAACTATCTTCCTTCATCCATTTCCCCAATTTTATGTTCTATTGACTTGAAGAAGGTAGCATAATGGCAGAGCCTTTCCTGATCCTTCTGGCCCCATGTCCAGCTTCAAAACTGTTAGAGCATTCTTGTGTATTTTTATTTTCACCCAATCCAAATTTCCTAATCATGCTATTTGTGTAAGAGCTCATGGAGCACTGCCTAGTGCAAAAGTGCTTTCGATGGCAGCACCTGTTTTTGTCCTGTTTTGACCACCCTGCAATGTTTTCAGTGCTCTGCTCAGGAATCCTTTCGTGCATCCTGTGAGGTTTATCAGATCACAGGACATAGTCTTCTACTGGTAGTAAATACAGTGCCTTTGAATGGTAGAGCAGGGCTAGGATATGTCTAGCTCTTGCCACAAGAAGTCACATTTCCTAGTGACACCACGCTATTTTACCCTCCACTAACTTGGTACAGAAGAAGAGGTTACATTTACCGATATCTACTACATACAAGTCACTTTAATAAATGCTAATATCCATTGGGTGTTTTGTATGTGTCTTACATGACCTAACTTATATTGAATCCTGAGATACAAAGTCTGTGAGGTAACTACTCTTCTTTCTGTTTCACAGAAGAGGATCTTGAAACACAGAAAAGTTACACAACTTTCTTCTGTCCCCCCAGCTAGGAAGAGGCAGAAATGGGACTTGAAGCCAGAAAATCCAGCTCTTCCCCGCATGCTGGTTAATTCCCACAGCAAGCCATTGTGTGGTTGTCACTTTCTTAGAGAGGAGGAATTAGAACTCAGGGACATGAAGTAACTTCTACCCTCTACCATAAGGAGGAAAGGAGGTAAGTGTCATGTCACACACATTAGCGGCCAATTCTTTACTGGTTAGAAGGATGCCAAAAGCAAGTATGGATGGGGTTCTGCCTGCCTATGGTTGTTTGCCAGAATCCTGCATGTTGTCCCAGGAAAGCAGGTCCATGAAGATGCCCAGGAAAGCTGAGGGAAATGTGAGGAGCCAGTGAGGTCTCTGTATGGAAGCACAATTGAAAAATATGTTTGCAATCCTTCTAGCGCACCTGCTGGCTGACTCAAAAGATGGACTGAGTTTGTTCTCAGAGACTGTAATCCCTCCTGGGCCCATCTCCAACATGCAGGCAGGAGAAGCAGGGTTAGCCTTCCCCCTCATCCTAAGGGGAGCCAGCTGAGGAAGCTTTCTCTGCAGATGGTTCTGTCAGACCAACACAAAGGTAGAAGAAGGGTGTTGAGGAAGAGAACCAAAACAGGGGAAGCAGAAAGAGATAAAGGACAGGAAATAAAGGAGAATTAAGGAAAAGAGGGTAAAGGCAAGAAGCCCAGCTCTGGAGGGGAGAGTGAGCCTACGAGGGACCCCAGGGTCTCCTGTTTTCTTGCTTCTGGGGAGAAAGCAGATTTCTTCCTCTCACCACCCCAAATCATTTGAAAAATTAAATTATGTCTGAGGAGTAAGTACCCCACCCCCAAAGGCCCTGGAGGTCACAATAATCAGGATTTAAATTAATTGCTTAATGGAAGAAAAAAAAAAACATTTCTGAGAACAATGCTGATAATGTGCTAAAACTAGGGTATGTTTGTAACTCTTTGAAATGAATTGAATTGCTGGTTACAAGAATTAATGCTTATAGAGAAATTGTGATGGAAATCCCCGAAGTTAAGTATTAATTCCTTAAAGCAATTGGTAATTAGTGAAGAATTGTGCACTTACAGTCAGTATTATATTCAGCACTTAATTATACACTGTCTCCAATTGTTTCCAGTCGTTGCATGTATGTTACTCTTGTCTCCCCGAACCTGATCATGAACTCGGTGCAAGCCGTGCCCTGCCAGGATTCCTTCTTTCACTGGTGTGTCTCACCATCCCAGCACAGCCCTAAACATACACAAATACTCAGAAGTAGATGGATGCTGATTGGGCTAAATCTTGGAGCTTAGAGAAAGGTGGCCTTTTGGAAGAAAATGTATTTAGTTATCCCAGCATGCTCAGAACTGGGCATATTCCTCAGGAAAGCCAAAGAAGTAAACACATTAGGTAGCTTGAGATTGCATGCGTTGAATGGAATAGAGGTTTTGAAAGCAGCCATCTTAGTGGAGTGAAAAGAAATTGTAGACCACTCAAGATCAGGTGCTTGCTGTGGAGCAGCTGGATTGGGGTTTTGTTGATTTCACATTTTACAAAGACTGAAAATAGTCATTAGGCCTGGAAGGGGATCAAGAACAGAGGGCTCCAGTGCTGCAAAGCTGCCTCATAATTTGGGGGGGGGACCTCTACACTTTCCAAAAGCTTTAGCTGCAATTTGTTTATTTAAAAAGCAACTGAAAAAGCATAACGTTGTCACATTCCATTTGTGACCCAAAGAAGCATTTATTGGGGTGTCTGGGTGGCTCACTCAGTTGAGATCTGCCTTCAGCTCTGGTCATGGTCCTGGGGTCCTGGGATCGAGCCCCACGTCAGGCTCCCTGCTAGGCAGAGAGCCTGCTTTTCTCTCTCCTCTCCACTCGTGCTCTCTCTCAAGCTCTCACTATCTCTATCTCTCTCTCAAAGAAATAAACCAATAAAATCTTTTAAAAAATGAAATATTAACCATTATGTTGACTAGGTTGAAATTGGTTTCTCCATGCGGTGGACATAAATAGTCACTCTGCTCTTAGGAATACTCATTCATTATTTTCACATCTTTCTGAGTTAAGTCACATTTAAACACTTTAATGTGTGTGTCTTAATGACAGCTCTTTTGGAAAGAATCTGAAGATTAGCTTACGTTTCATATATGTTCACTTTCATTTTTTATGAAAAGGGGCACTGGTGATGGAAGGTTGGGAAAGTACAAACAACAGTATTTTAGAATAATTATAAGGTGACCAAGAGATGAGTGCAGATATTACTTTCCATCAGTTCCAGGTAATACTCTTACACTAAGGAAGGGACTTCTAGAACTCGCCCGTACCTATTCTCAAACCTCTTCCCCACTGCTCTTCATGTTACCTGCTACATTCCAAGAACTTCAAATTGCTTAAGGCTCCCTGCATATGGCATATTATTCTAGTTCTTTGCTTGGCCTAGAATGCTCTTCCTTCTTCCTACTTTGCTTGCTCTTACTTATGCTTTAAGACTTCTCAGCAAACCTCCAAAATGGCCCTCTGTCTAACTACACAGATTGGATTGGTGCTCTATTGATCTATGGTGCTGAGGGTAGCCTAGCATGACTCAGTGTCATTGCCTTCCATATTATATGAAAAACCTGATTGTATGTCGCTCTGTTTCACTAACCAGCAAACCTACACCTATTTTTCTTCTCCTTCTTCTTCTCTCCCTCTCACCCCCATCTCTCTCTTTTCCTTCCCTCCAATGACTAGCACAGTGCCTGGCAGCACACAGAAGTACTCTGTAAATTTTGGTGGTCATAGCTATTGTTGTTATCAAAGGGCTAAGAACAGAATCTTTTTGTGCAGTCATGGTAAAGAATATTTCATTTTAGGATTTTTCCAGATTGCAGTGGGTACAAGGTCCTTTAATTAGGGGTGTGTGTGTGTGTGTTTGTGTGTGTTATTTTATCCAAGACAAATATATATCTTGAATGTTTTCCTCTAACAGGATTTCAGAGGAAATTGTGTTATTGGAATTTGGGGCTTTGTGGATGCTAGTGTTCTCAAAAATTTGAAAATATTTTTATACTTGAAACATGGAGTTGTACATTAAGTATGATATTTTATACCTCGTGGAATATGGGGCTATTTAAATGCGAGAAGCTTAATAATGCTAAAGGATTCTTTTCAGATCTCCAAAATATAACACAGTTGTTAATTATTTCGGAAGAATAAATGAGTCAAGCAATGTGATATAGTAGAATGAGTCCTTGCTCAAGGATTGGGTGCCATAAATTTTCCTTTAATTGGCTCTGTGATCATTCCAAGCTGCCTAACTTCTTCAGTCCTTATTTGATTAAAACAAGAAAGATTACCAGAAAGGAACTTAAATTCCACCCTAAATGCCCTGCTGGTGTTATGATACTATATTAAAACATTTAAAATTATCTAACACAAATGGACTATATGAATGCAAGGCAGGACGTGCAGAAGGACAGATTAAAATAGAGTGTGCCTCATCAAGGAAAACTTCTGGAAAGAGGTGAGTTCCTAATTCAGTTTTGAAGGAAGAAGTAAGAGAAGCCTTACAAAGTAGGATGGAAAGGGGAGATGAAATGTCTCTATGGTTTTCATCCTTTCATGTATCTCTCACCTGTGGGAAATAGAGAAAGCAGAAAAGGACACCTTAAGTCAGGCTCAGATGTGCAGACCTTATTCACCAAGGGTAGATGGTAGTAAGGAAGCTTGGTCAACAGAAATGGATTTCCTGAGGAGGCAGGAGGCTTATGATACTTTGGGTTTCTGTGTTCTCCCCTTATATCTTTTGGAGGAAAAAAAAGTATATATCTGAATCCTCCTTATATAAAGTATTAATTTCCCAAGTCTGTTCTTGGCCCCTCTTCCACCAATCCTCACCTGACCAAAGAGCTTTTCTCTGCTGTCTCTCCTCTGCTCTCTCCCACTCCTTTTTTTCTTCCTATTTCCCTTGCTTTTGGGGTGACTGGGATAAATACAGCAGAATGGGCTTAAAAATAAGTGTTCACTTAAAAATGTAATTAGCTAAAAATGGCTTTATCTTGTCCGTTCCTACATCTGTCATATTTCCTTTTATATTGTTAGTGACTTCAGTACAAACATTCAAACATATGAGGGGCTTTGATTTTAGGTTCTAGTAGCAGTAAAATGTGAGACATTGTTTTAGGTTGGGGGGGATAGAAAATTATTATTTTTTTTTCCTCATTGACCTGATCCACAGGGGAGAAAAAGAATTATAGGGTCTTGGCCTTACTCTATTTCTCTCATAAAAGAAATTCAACATTTTTCTCTATGCCCTTCAATCCCTTTTTAAAATAAGAACCAAAGAACATAAAATGTTACTCAATAAGGACTGCAAATCTTTAAAAATTTGCATAGTCGATTTTTTTAAGGAAATCAGAGACAAAGGAGATAGAAAGAAACAATGTTAACATGGGAGAGAGATATAGAGAGAGCTATCCATATACAGAAAGAAACCGGCGGGAAGGCAGGTGTGACATCCTGGCAAGACTGAATGCTTTGTTTCCAAACTGATGTTTAGTTTTCATTCCAATTTGCTACTTTTCTGCTGCGAGACAATTTACACAATCTATTCCAACATCAATTTTTTTTGTTTATTTATGAGGAAGGAAAATGCATATTCTACTGGGTTACTAGTGAGATTAAAATGAAATATCCATCCTATAACTATGTATTGAGTCCCTGTAATATGTCCTTGTTTCTGTTTCTAACCATTTGTTTTTGGTCCTTATCCCACTTGTAATCGATACCTTTTCTTATGGCACCTGCCTTTCCCCATCCGTTGTGTCTTGATTCTTATCTCATGAAAATGTAGGAGACCAGAATATGACTGGTGGGGACGAGAGCATGCCGCACAAAATATACATTTTTGGCATAAGAAATATTTTGAGAAAGAGAAGATGCAGGAGAAGCTCTGCAAACAGAATAGACATTACCCTGGTGTAAGGCCATCTCCCATTCGTAAGGATACCAAGAAGAAAAAGAGGACTGTAAATCACCAGACAACCTTAGATCAGGAGAAGATACTGCTTCAATTTGGATGAACAGCCTTACTTTTGTTTGCCATACATTTTCCTGATTGCCCTTTCATAACTGGCCTCCAAAGACTTTGATTTAGCTGAAGATGGAATTTGAGCCTGACTTCTTAGCCACTTCCTTGAAAGTCACTCATTTCCCTGAGGTCTCGCATGTATATGTGAAATATACACGTTACTGTACTTCTGTTTGTTTTTCCCTTGTTAACTTGTCTAGATAGAGAGAGAGAGAGAGAGAAAGAGAGAGAGGTATTTAAAAAGATGAACATACTCAAGGGCCTGCGCAGAGAGGTAGAATTCCTGCACATAACGGAACAAGAGAAAACAGACACAGGAGACATGCTTTATAGGTGATGACTGCATCTTTTAACACAAAGTTTTGAAAGTAATATTGCATTTTAACAAGTGCCATAATGACATCCTTTCCCTTCATACTGTGTGTGGATGTTGGGGTGGAGGGTATAGTATTTAAGCAGGGGCTGCTGATTTTCTATACTTGCTGGGGAGAGACAAGGGCAGTACAGTAATGAAGACTGGGTATCATTTGATCCTTCAGTGGGTCCCTTATCTGACCTACTGTTTCACATACCTTCTTCAGATTAAATGTTGACATCTGGGTGGGATTATTAATATAGCTAGAGTAGGTATGAGCCAATAAAAAGATCAGGAATCATTCTGCATTCCATTTATTTCTATCTTTCAATTTCTCTTGATATTTTCACAGTCTTTGAAGGCATTTTTATGGTAGAATGAATACCTGTGCAGAAATCAAAATAACAGAAATAAATGGAAGAACATCTGGCTGATTCAATCATGTTAAAATCTGAAGTCAAACCTGGCTTATTAATATTTATGACTTGAAAATATGTCCTTGGGTTTTGTCTCATGGTATCTAGCATGATATCTAGTGATCGAAAGATTTGGCTTTCTTTAGTTATTTAAATGTGGTGGTTTAAATTTTTTGTTATTTGAAAGTAAACAAGTGCTTAAAAATTCAATTTATCACTTCTTACTTTTCCCTTTAGGATAATAACACATCATTTACATATTAACTTACTTTTACTTAGGGCTCAAGCGTGTGATTACAGTAAACTTGTTAGAAATCAATGTTGTTTTGCTCATGTTAATGTAATACCTTTAAAATTTAAGGTGGTAGTAAGTGAAGGTGATGTACCATCTAAGTCTAGACATATGTAATTAGTTCCTTGGTAATTGAAGCTGTGGGTGTAAAAGTTTGTCTCTCTGCCACAACCTACACTAGCTTCAGATGAGATCTAAAAACAAAGTTTAAAAATACACATTTTAAGAGAAGTATAAATAATAATTACAGTTAATTCTATTGAGTACTTACTTTTTGGCAGACAAATCCTAAGGAGATATGCGTATTATCTATCTCATTTCCCACACTCAGCACATCTTCAAAGTAGTTATTTGTTTTTATCCCTGATGAAGAGGTGAAGAAACAGAAGCTCACTGACTTGACACAAATCACTGACTTGACAAGAACGCAAAGTTCTTATAGCTACTGAGGGGAAAGGCCAGAATTAAAATTTGTACTTGTTTGATTCTAAAACTTTGAGACTTTTACGTATTAGGTTAATTGATGTTCTAATCACTTTAACTAGATAAAAGGGATTTAGTAACTTCCTTGGCATTTGTCCATTATTGAATTAAAAGTATTGTTTTAAGAAAAAAAAAAAAAAGTACTGGGCACCTGGGTGTCTCAGTGGGTTAAGCCTCTGCCTTCAGCTCAGGTCATGATCTCAGGTCCTGGGATGGAGCCCCTCATTGGGCTCTCTGCTCAGTGGGGAGCCTGCTTCCTTCCCTTTCTCTGCCTGCCTCTCTGCCTACTTGTGATCTCTATCAAATAAATAGATAAAATCTTTTAAAAAAAAAAAGTACTAAAAAAAAAAAAAAAGTCCCAATGTGGGGATGGATCCCAGGACCCCAGGATCATGACATGAAGACAGATGCTTAACCAACTGAGCCACCCAGGCGCCCTGTACCTCTTCTATACGAGGATAAATTGCTGCCACTTGGCAAGTTGGAATTTGCCTAGAATACCTGAAACTTTAGTGCAGAGAATCAACAAGATGTCTGTGACCATATCTCATGTAAAGGGCTGGGCATGTGTTAAAGGTCTAGTTTGCAGAACTACCCACAGCACTGCCCTCCTTGACTTTATTTAAGCTTGATCCCATGGCTTGTCCGTCCATTTCTGGCCTCTTACTATCTGACTAACCTGGGGATCTTGGACTATACATTGGATCACTGAGAGAAGCAAGCCACGCATTTCATAGTTTTTGTTTTTACTTTATTTAAATTGTGCAGATTGTATAGGTGTATTGGTGAACGGAATTATGTGTGCTATTAAATTTTTTTCTCACTTCCTTATCTTTTTTAATTTAATTTTATTTTTTGTTATTTACTTACTGAGAGGCAAAATAAAAAGTAAGTAAACAAGTAAGGTTGAACTCTCCTGAATTAAATGGTTACATAATAATAACAGATGCATATTTTTCAAATCTTGCCTCATCCAGACATAATATTTAAAAGTACTGCTTCATGTATTTTTCCAAGAAGTTTCAATCAAGGCTTCTAATTTCCTTTAACAAAGATAACGAGAAAAAAAATCCATGGTTAAGTCTTGTACCTTTGATCTGTAGTTCAGATTAGTGCTCAAGTTGTAAGAATCACTGATGTTGTTGCAAACAGTGTTGAAATCTAACAAAATCTTGCAAAGACAAACCTCTAAAATGACAAATACCCGTCTTGTTATTCAATTCTGCCTCACTGAGCTTAAAATAATGATTACACTTGAACTGTCACCTTTCATTCCATTTCCAATAGCTCCTGTCGTATGTATCTTTATACATACAAATCTAAGGCCTCCTCTTTCTGTTTAGTGACAGAAACAAGCCTTGTACATTCTGCCTGGGCTCTGGGCCCCACATCCATAGGTTGACGGGACCAGAATTTTTATACAGGTGTTTTAGGTTTGTCAACCTATTTCCAAGGTGAATTGGGTTACTTTTTCTGAAGCCATGTTTGCCAAATTAGCACATTTTATTTTTCTTAGTTTCTGTGTTTCCTTGGGCGGGGGGGAACCCAAGGAATCCAACATGAGGGGCTACATTTGTTATTTGCCTGGACTAAAATTCAAGTGGCCCCTTAAATCATGGGTTCCAATTCAAAGAGTTCTCTATTCCCATCCTTGTTCTTTGTTTTGTTCTCACAGCAAATATTGATTGAACACCAGACTTGTTTTAAGCATATGACAGTAAATCTGTTTCTGATTAGTTAATTGACTTCTTTGAGGTTATTTAAATCCTGAAATATGGATCAGCTTACACACTCTCTTCTCTACAACCGGAAGTTTTGTTGGCTATAGTTAAATCTCTAAGTCTACTTCTTATTTCTATTAACATAGAATGCCCAGTGCAATAATCTTTACTCTATTGAACAATAATCTTACTTTAACAGATTTAGATTATTTGCATTCAGTTGCTTAGCCTGTAGGAAAGGCATCACAGTGTAGTCTATTGAAAGAGTTGAGAATAATAATAGTACACAGATTGAGGACCAGCTATACATCAAAACGTCATCAGCACTTTATACCTTATCCCATTTAATCCCGACTCTGGGCAGGTTATTGTTGGCATCTTATCAATGAATTCACTGAAACCCAGAGAAGTTAAAAATTATAAAATGTGAATTGCCAGTATTTATTCATGATTATGTATTAAGATTTTCCATGAAGCTAATTATACATTATCTTTAATTACCCCTTAGAAGTTTTACGTGTTTGGCTTTTTCTTTTCTCACTGTTATATTCAGTTTGAGGGTAGAGAGCATATTTCAAACTTTTTCACTTCCTCACATCACTCAGTTAATAATTTCCTTCAAACAATAATTATTAACCAAATTATTGTATATAGTCACAAACATTTTCCTCTAATCAGCATTTTTGCCACTTCAATAGAGGAAATATTTACTGGATGCCATTGCTGATCATTTCCCTGGGGATCAGGAACTTAGTTCAGGGTGATTCGTGCTCAGATGGATCCTGCAGAAGAAAGATTAGAAGAAATAATCACTGTTCACTCCCTTACTTTACTCGTAACAGGAAAATATATTCATATTTCTTAATTTCTATAACCTGTCTTTCCAAGGCGACATGAGACAAACATGAATTTCCTTTTCAAATTTCCTTTTCAAATTTTAAATTTTTTTTTTTTTAAGGATTTTATTTATTTATTTGACAGAAAGAAATCACAAGTAGACAGAGAGGCAGGCAGAGAGAGAGAGAGGGAAGCAGGCTCCCCGCTGAGCAGAGAGCCCGATGCGGGACTCGATCCCAGGACTCTGAGATCATGACCTGAGCCGAAGGCAGCGGCTTAACCCACTGAGCCACCCAGGTGTCCTTTTCAAATTTTAGAAGGGGGCATAGATGGAAGAAACATGTTTTTGAAGGTTAGTAAGTACTTCAATAAGATGGGAATTAAAGGTAGCAGCTGGCCTAAAGTAAAAAGGGCCTCTTAGCTCTATTTGCCTGAGCTCTTGCAGAGAGAACACTTCTGTTTTAATAGGCTTGGGACTTTAAGGACTCAGTTGAGACCATTACAACCTGAAGATCACAGACCTATTATTACCAAGGAGGATTTAGGGCTATGGTTATAGATAAGTATGTCCCGCCGATGAGTTAGCTAACCACAGAAGTCTCAGATTCCACAATGTCACAGAATCCCCAAGTGCAGGTTGTCATAAGGACTCAGCACATATTTTTGAAATGATTTTTTTAGTTTTTTTTCCATTGGAAGTTGTCTGTATTGAGTCAATACCTTGGTTACCCTTTGTCTGTATGACTTCCGTTCCCAGCAGGCAGCCTAGAAAGAATGTTATTTTTATTTGGGGGGTCATGACATCATCAATTTGAGAAATCTGAAATTCTTACTCAAAAAAAGCAATGGGTTTCCTGACAGGACTCTGACGGTGGCGAACGAAAAAGAAAGCCTTGACGAACACATACCCGTGTCTCCATTCTCTTTCATTTTTATAAGAATTGACTTGTGATCTCTAACAAATAAATAAATAAAATATTTTAAAAAGAAAATAATAATAGAATTGACTATTGTTTCTACTCTCCTCTTCCTTAATGAGTCAAAAGAATATGTATAGCTTTGGGCACAAAAAAAAAAAAGCAAAGATTTTGCCTTTTCGAGGTTAGGTGTTTGTAGCAGGAGAAAAAATTGTGGACATCATGTTAGAAACTTTGGTGAGAAAGTGCATGAAGAACAGGACTCCTGTTTACCAAAACCCAACTCAGCGCTCTTACTTACTGGAGTCCAGCAAAAAAAATCTTATGGGAGCAAAAGTAATAAGGGAAAAAAGGGGACAAAGGCAGCTCTGGGATTCGAACTGGGGATTTGACCACTGTCAGGCTTCTCTCTTTGTCTTTCTTCTCTGCTTTTCTCTGTTTGTGGGCCTCATAGTCTCCTATAGAAAGTCAGACTTTCCCCATGAGTCAGAACAGTCACCAGCATAATTCCAGTTCAAGTCCCATTTCCTCTAGTCCATAACTCCTTAAGCTACTATTCTAAGTAATTTCATCTTTAAGCATAAAATGCTTAGTTTTGCCAATATATACATCTTTCTCCATAATGAGATTATGAGTTCTATGAAGTTAGAGCCTCTCCCTTATGGTACTTTAATTCTTTTTTTGCCTTCTGTTGCCTGCAGTGTAGAAGTAGATGCTCAACACAATGTTTTATAATCCAAATCAATAGATTTATTTCCCCATTTCAATAGATGTTTAAATTTGCACAACACTTCTAACTTGTAAAGAGCTCTCCTATATATTTTTAATCAACACTGATCTCCTTTTCATTCTACCTAGTGGCCTTACTTCATTACCCTAAAGTATGTCCACATGGGAGGGGAAGTAAAGTATGTGGGGGAGGGCAGCCTTTGTGAGGTGAGTTTATTGTGAATAAGAAAAGATTCTTGGGATGGAAAGCTGGGATAGAGCTTCCAGTAGATCTACACCCCAAGGGGCATTTGGACGCTAACGGTTCAAATTCTACCATCACTACACTTATGAACATAACATAAGGTACAGAGTTGTTGAATCACTATGTTGTACACGTGAAACTAATGTAACATTGTGTGTCAACTATACTCAAATATAAATAAATAAATAAATAAATAAATAAAATCCTACCCTCTATTTAAAAAAAAAAAAATAGGTTACTTACCTGTTATTGATGAGAATCACATCAGGCAATTGTGAGTAAATTGTGCTACAGAATGTGGTTGAAGAGATTTTGCTCGGGATAAGTCAGTTATGATTAAAGGCTGTGAAGACCAGAATGAATATAATGTTTGCCGGCATTGATCTAGCCCCATTATTTAATGAAGATTCAAACTCTGCTAGAGTGACTCTTGCCTTCTCATCAGAAAGCCTCCTCCACCCATAACACTCAGAACACCTTCCTCTCTGTGCTCAGGAGCTGAGGACCGCAGGGCACGGGCAGCGACAGCACAGTGATGGGATGTGAAGGAGGGATTCAGTTTACTCAGTAAAAGGGAATTCTGGGGCCAGGGATTTGATCAGTCATGACCTTGGGCAGGTTGCTTAACTTCTCTGGGTCTCAGTTTACACCTCTGTAAAATGAGGGGCTTGTTGAATAGGTGTTGTTCACACACACATTTTCAGGCACAGAACATATCATCTCAGCTTATAACTGTAACTGCCCAGTGAGACAATTGTCAATATTTTCATTATTTCATAGATGGAAAGAATGATAACCAAATTAAAGAGTTGGCTATTTAATTAAGGTAAAAGAGCTAGAAGAGGTGGGCTGAATAGTCCAATTCTGAGTTTTTAGCTTCAAATACTTTCCCTTTATTTGCACCTCAAACTGCTTCGCTATCTGTAGTGGAAAGACCAGTGAGGATTATACAGTACCTTTTTGAAAACCCCAAATAATACAAATCCAAATATCTCATCTTATCAAGTTCAAAATAACTTACGTTAGTATTTTCACTAATTTGCTCATGTAGGATCTGTTTTCATCTTCTCTATGCCAAAGATGATGGTAATAGAAAAAAGAGACTTATTTTTGTATGATGTTCTTTATAGGCGACAAAGGCAAATTGATAATATCAAAACTCTTGAAGGGTGAGAATTTAGAATTTCTCTTGTTCTTTCCATCTACTTCATTTTTTAGGTTCACGTCAAGTCAGTACACACACGTATTTGAAAACAAAACTTACTGGTCCCATTACATTATCACATATGATATGATAGCAGAATAAAGCCAGAGTTGATGTTTTCTTATTAGCTGCCAGCCTTGCCAGTTAAGTTGTAGCTGTGGATGGATCTGGGCATCAGAGCTGAATTGGCTACAGAATTACATTCTTGGCAGTACCTGTGAACTTCAAAGGGAATGTCAAACTACCTGTCAATAATCCAGAAATAGGGGATAAGTCATTTACTAAATACTTTAGTGGAAACGAGTCCAAATAAATACACTTTAAAATCTCCATAAACAAGGAAACAATTTGGTGAAATTTGGCTTGTTTTTGCAGAGGGATTTCTTGACATATAACATACTTCTTAACAATGTATATCAATTTCAAAAACTAACCTGCTTCAGTAAGTCATTTTACAGCTTTTGTCTCAGGAATTGGAGAATATTCCCGGCGAAGATGTTACACACCTCTTGACAAAAATGTTTTTCGAAAGTGAAAATAATACATATTACTGTTGTTTGTTACATGTTTCCTTTTACTGTCACTTTCATATTATCTGTATTGTACTTGATCATAAATATAGAAAAGTGCACCGAACACTGCACAGTAGTAATTAACACAAAGAAATCACTTTGTAACCATCACCCAAGTCAAGAAAAATAACACTAGTAGGACACAGAACCTCCTTTGAGTCCCCCTCCAGAAAACACACCCTCCCTTCTCTTTGCAGATAACCATTTTTCCGATTTCTGATAGAATGGTTTAGCTTTGCTTCTTTTTGGAGTTATACAACATACACTATTTTATGTCTGATTTTTTTGTTGTTGTTCAACACCATGAGACTCATCCTTATGGCTGAATGTGATTATATTTCATTTATTTTTATTTCAATAATAGTATTTCATTTCACGAGCATATCACAGTTCATCTGTAATTTACGGCTGATGAACATCATGGATGCTTTGATTTGGGGACTATTATAAAAAATACTATGGACTCCTGCTTGGAACCAAGCTGGGGTAACAGGATGGGATAAATCATTCCACCTGAAATAACAAAACTGGACCAGGTAAGTAACTGTTTTCAAGACTCTGGGCATAGGCAAGGAAGTGTCGCCCTCGACCCGCAAGGACGACAAGAAGCCCTGGTTCTGGTGTATCTTCTCTCTCTTTATTTCCGCAAGTCCACACACTTATATACGTTTACATGACCAATCAGTGAACAAGGTGACCAATAAGGGGCCAAGCAATGGGGAGAGCCAATGAGAGTCCTGTTACTATGCTGATTAAATTTGAAACAGCCAATGACTATGTCCTCCTTTAGGCGGGCTTCACCAGAAAGTTCGGTGTTTACTTGCAGCGTATTTTGCTGGCAGTGAGCCAAGCGCCATCTTGTAATGGCGGGGACTTTCCCGGCCGGAGGCGGTCCCCGACAAGGAAGGACTGTGATCGTGATTCCTTTAAGATAGGAAACACACAAGGAAGCCCTATGATTTGCCTTGAGAGTTTCCAGGCCATGATGCAGGAGGGGGAGCCCAGGTAGCTTCCCTGAGTTTGTAAGGGTGAGCATGGGGCAGGAGAGAGAGTTGCCTAGAGAGAACTCTGGGAATCTTGAAGGTTCCTTTTGAATAAACAGAAGAACACTGGTCAGCACATGCATAAAGTAAGCTACCTGAGGCAGGAGGGAAAATCATCTGAGTACATTAGAAGGATCAACACCTGGTAGTCACATGGGGAGGGCATCTTGCCTGACTGGAATATTAGACTGGAAAATTTGATGTAGAGTACTTTGAAAGTAGAGTAGAGTAGAGTACTTTGCTTTGGTCTCACCTAACACACCTAAAAAGCAATTCCATAGTTTGCGGGACACAGTGCAAGATGAAAATGCCAGGCAAAATCATTAAGACTTTCAAACTGCCGTTAGAATGCTAACCCAAGCCTAGGGCTTCTGTAAACCCCTGGGGCCCTGTGTGCTTAATCAGGTCACATGCCCATGAAGCAGCCCTGCTTAAAAAGCAAGCCCAGAGGGCCACTTGGGTGGCTCAATGGGTTAAGCCTCTGCCCTCAGCTCAGGTCATGACCTCAGGGTCCTGGGATCGAGTCCTGGGATCCAGCCCCACATCGGGTTCTCTGCTCAGCAGGGAGCCTGCTTCCCCACCCCCTCTCTCTCTGCCTGCCTCCCTGCCTACTTGTGATCTCTGTCTGTCAAACAAATGAATAAAATCTTTAAAATGAATAAATAAATAAAAGCAAGCCCAGAAAGGACAGATTCTTCCCATGTATCTTAACTTTATCTCTCAAGCCCTTGTAGATCCTGGCTACTGTCTGTTTGGTTTTTTTTTTCTTTCATAGGATTCTGATTCTTCGTAGGCATGATTATTTTTGATTGCGTGCTGGATAGTATGTGTAAGAAACTGTAGAAATAATCTGCAAACTAGAATAATGATATCTATATCCATAGAGGATGTACATATTTTTTTGGCAATCTGTTTGGGACAAAAGAAAGCTAAAATTCCCTTAACCTATTTTCAGAGGTTGAGTTAATTCAGGGATAGCCTTTATTTATAGCGAGGGCTGATCTACTTCCGGTTCATTCCTACTTAATGGGTAGTCCTTCATTGTCTCAACCTGAAGCTTGCAGCTTTTTAAGAGGTCTTTACTTGTGCAGGCCTTGGAGTCCAATCTTTTATTTTTATTTTTGTCCCTTTGGTCCTGTTAGCTCTGATCAGCTTATTTGCCTTTAGCTCTCTCTCCCTGAATTAACAGTTGCCCCAGGGAAACCTTGGCCCCTCAGGGCTACCCAAGATGATTTTAGAAATCAGCGTAGTTGGATTTAAGCAATAGCTTAAGTTTTAAGAAAAAATTTCATTGTTTCCACTGTGTTAGATGCTTTACGAATCTCATTTTAATATGTTATTTAATGTTTAATATGAAAGGTTAATGTTTTTTAACAACTCTATCAGGAAGGGAGTAGTATCCCCATTTTGGTGAACTGGAATGCCTTTCTCGGGTAGGTTAAATAAGGTACCTGATGGGTGCCTGGGTGGCTCAGTGGGTTAAAGCCTCTGCCTTCCACTCAGGTCATGATCCCAGGGTCCTGGGATAGAGCTCCGCATTGCGCTCTCTGCTCAGCAAGGAGCCTGCTTCCCTTCCTCTCTCTCTGCCCTCCTCTGCCTACTTGTGATCTCTGTCAAATAAATAAATAAAATCAAAATAATAATAATAATAATAATAAGGTACTTGATGCCACACAGTTGGAAAGTGGTGGGGCCACTATCTAACCTAGGTCTTGCTATCTTCAAATTTAAGGACTGTTTTAAAGTCTATTCCAGTCGGTCAATTAGACAATGAAGATTTCTGCCTCTTTATGGAAGTAGATTGAAGACTCTGTGGAAGAACCTTTTGCAAATACCTTGTCAGTGATACACGTGGACATATACGTGTGTGCACATGCACGTATGTGTCTGGTAGAGATCAGAAAACAGGCAGGTGCCTTGGAACCGTTTTAGTCCATCTTTTTGCACTTAACCCTCTGTATTGGGTTGATCCACTCACTGGAAATGGTAATAACCTGACAATGCATTACACCTTCATGCTGTATTTGAATGGCTTTGAAAGCCTTACTAAATCCTCCAGAGCTGTGGTTTTATCATAAATTCTGACATGAAATCCAGTAGGCTCCTCCCCCAAAAACTTGGCTCTGCAATATTTATCATTTATACATGAAGGCATATATAGCCAGGCTGGTTCCCTTTTACTTCACAGCCAATATTAGCGTGTTAGCACACCAGAAGGAAAAAAAAAAAGTCCAATTTTTAAAAGCACTGAAGGTGTTTCAGTTTACCAACGCAGTTGTACCATTCGTTGCCCTGAAAACATTCCTAAAATTTCACCTTAAGCATCTCTTTCTTTCCCAATTTCCATTCCATAGAACAGATACTGAAAGCCCCATCTTTCTTATCTTTCCCTCCCAGCCCCTCCCCCAGCTGCTGGGTCTTTGGTGTGTAAAGCTGAGGTCATCCCTGGAGGACCTGGGGCTGAGCACAGCCTGTGGGAATTCAGAGTTTGGCGTTCACAGAGTGTTGAAAAATTTGAATGAGTTGCCAACCTCTGAAAGTCAGAATATGTCATGTTAAAATCCGGATATCTCTGCTTCCTTTGGCAAACCAGAAAATCTGGTGACCCTAGACTTTCTTCCCACATGGCACTTCTCACTCCATGCTGTCCAACAGTTAGTGGTCCCCATTTAGCCCCTTCATCGACACTGGAATTGGCAGCTTTTGTGATAAAGAGGGCCAGGCTGGATTTGGCTTCTTTTACTTGCAAACTCCTCACTGGGCTAAATATAAATGAGCTTCTCAAGGGCCTATATTTCTTAAAAGGCTGAGAGAGGGTGAGTGTAAATACTTATAATTTAAATATTCCCATCAAGTAAAAACCAACAAAAAGTGTCTGCCCTTTATAATCTATGTGGTGTCAAAGGCCATTTCTCAGGTGGGTGCATTTATGACTTCTCCCTGGGCTAGTTAGGGCAGGGGTCCCTGAAAGGGAGAGAGGCAGGGCTGAAAGCTGCCCATTTTCTATATAAATCTGCCCAACATCCTCTTTCATGATGTGCAATTCTCCTTCATTGGTGCTGAGATTTTTCACGCCCTTATGTATAGGTAGCATCAAGATCTCAGTCATCCCGGGGTGGGGCGGGGGTGCTCTATAAAGGAGAATTTCCCTCTGTTCTCCGTCCACATAATGTACTGATTTGCTCTGAAGTTCAGCGTGTCATTTTTTTCTCCACAACGAAGCTTCTGCTGCATTTTGCCAATTAAGTATATGACTGCTGACATTTTTTTAAACAACAGAGAAGTGAGACTGAGATCCAACTATTGAAGGCAGAGAGAAGCAAAGAACTATAGGTACTGGGCTCTTGAGAAGAGAAGTAGGAGATGCATGGATGTTATAGGTTAGCAAAAAGGGAATAAAAGGAACTGGGGTAGATAGTGGAAGATAATGCGGGCATATGATTTGCAGGATTTGAGTATCAGAGATAGACAGCAAAGATCAAGAATTGTTAAGGTTTGGAGTCTTGTGGATACTTAGTTATCAGGCTGCCAGAAGTTAGCAGCTTCTATATACAGACTCCATTTTAATTTACAGAATTTGATCTCCTAGGCAACTACCTTATTACATTCACAATTCTCCACATTGCCCAATTTTAAGGTATTTACAAATTTAAAGCATTGCTTTAGGATAGGTGTTCAGATTTTTTAATTGAAATGTAGATCATATTTATTATAATATAAATAAGTGCTTGCTCCCTGAACCATTACCATCTTGGTCTATGAGCTAAGATATTTTATTTTTTTCAACTTGAAAAAATTGTTGTAAAATATACAGAACTGAATGTAGCATCTCAGACATTTTAAAGTGTACAGGTCAGGGCACCTGAGTGGCTCAGAGGTCAAGCATCTGCCTTTGGCTCAGCTCATAATCCAGGGTCCTGGGATCGAGTCCTGCATTGGGCTCCCTGCTCAGTGGGGAGTCTGTTTCTCCCTTTCCCTCAGTGGCTCCTCCTGCTTGTGCTCTCTCTTTCTGTCAAATAAGTAAATAAAATCATTAAAAGAAAAATTAAGTGTGATCACAGTGTTATGCCTCAATCTCAAGAAATTTTTTTTAGGACAAGATTTTAACCTCCATCAAAGGACGTAAATTCTTTAAAATGAGTCGGTTTATTTGTTTGTTTTTAATGGTTTATTTATTTATTTTAGAGGGGGGAGGGGTAGTAGGAGAGGGAGAGAAGGACTCTCTAGCAGATTCCCCACTGAGCACAGATTCCCAATGGAGGGCTCAATCTCAAGATCCCGAGATCATGACATGAGTGTTCAACTGACTGAGCCACCCAAGTGGTCCCTAAAATTAGTCAGTTTAAATATCAGTTAGCTTTAAATGCAAAAATAATAATGCCCTTCTTAAAAGAATTGATGAATTCTTTGATATTTGCCTAGAATGAAATGTGATTTTTAAAAATATGAAGTTGTGTTTTGTTGCACCTTACATAACATAATATTAGTGAGATATCCTTTCAGCAAGATTGATCCCAAATGTGCAAAGTGTTAAGAGAACAAATATCACTGGATACCCTTCAAAGCCATGTTTATGTTTATTTTCCCATTGGCATCTCTCTGATCTCCTCCACGCTGAAGACATCCTTTCTTCTGCATGTGTGACTCTTCCAGAATTTTAAGGAAACCTAGAGGTGCTGTTTGGGGAACTAGGTATCTTCCAACAACTGGACTTTTTTTTTAACTAAGCTTTATGCCCAATGTGGGGTTTGAACTCACAGCCCTAAAATCAAGAGGCACATGCTTTATCTACAGAACCAGCCCAGCACCCCTGGGCTTTTTCTTTTGTTCCCTTTGGATTCCATTCCAAGATACCCACCTTAGTTCAATTATTTCCCCTTTCTCTTATTCTTTTTTATCTAACTATTTTCATTCCATTATTCTACAGTCATTTTTTATTATTTTATTTTTCTTGTTTTTCACATTCTTTGCTTTTTCTTCTCTCCTCTTTTCTTCTCTTTCTCATGTTTTTATTTATCCTTTCAGTTATTTAATTATATTAATTACTTATTTTTTTAAAAATTTTTTTAAAAGAGGGGAGGTGGGGGAAGGGCAGAGGGAGACGGAGAGAGAATCCCAGGTAGTTTCCACACCCAGCACAGAGCTGACATAGGACTTGATCTACAGCCCAGTGATCATGACCTGAGCTGAAATCAAGTCTGACACTCAGCCAGCTAAGCCACCCAGGCACCCCAATTACTTCTTTTTACTCATTTCATATGTCTATAAAAAACTAGCCATCATGTGGGCTATCCCATGAATTTGTTTTAGCCATAACAAGATATAACATTAAAGATCAGAAAGGAAATGTGTATGATTGAAGTGTCCCCACCTGTCTGTTCTCTGCCCACAAGGGAGGGGGTCCAGGGTCCCAGTTTTTCCTGTCCCAGGGCCACGATTCTCAGGTGTGCAGGAGTATGCATAACAAGAGGTCCAGTGTGTCTCCTGTGATCGTTTGCGGTTCTCCACCCTGTGTTGTTCCCAGTGTGCACCTGGTTCAGCAGTGCCATTAATACAAGACTGTTGGTGTTGCTGGCTTTTAGAGAAGGTAGAGGATATGGCAGTAATTGTAGCAAAGCCAAAAAATATCTTCATCTACGTGTTAGACATAAATTTACCTGGAAATGTATCAGCCGTTCTCCATCACTGAGAACTTTTTTTCTCAGGAGCAGTGTTTCTTCTAAAGCCCTGAGCTCCCTTGTTAATGTTCAGGCTTTATTACATTTGGTTCTACATCAAGATATTTTAAAATCCTAAATTTCCCTAAGCTAATTTAAATTCAAAGACTAAATATACTATCAACATAATGATACCTTCCTACTTTTGTATCAATAGGAAAAGTCTATGTTCATTATTTATGAAGTAAAAATAAACTGTACAGTAGTTTAACTCAGTATCCCAGGACAGAGAAGTTTTATTTCATCAATGTATTTTGAATAAATCTATTAATTTTCTGCTCTCAAAAACGAAGTTGTTAGTTTTAATCATCAGAGTAAAGTTGGAATTTTTTTATTATTTTAAATTCCAAAAAGTAACAATGAATCCAACTAGCCAAAAATATAACTTTAGTTCTGCTTTCAGTATCGCAATACAGTTCAATTTCACTTTAAAAAATTTTATGGTTACCAAGATATTAAATATTATTATTTAAAAACCCAGTATCATCATTATTTAAAAACACCAAATGTACCCATCTTACTAACATATTCATAGGCAATTTTGTTTAGTTCATGTTTGTTGTTTTCTACTTTTTAAAAAACATTTTTAAAAAAGATTTTGTTTATTTATTTGACAGAGAGAGATGACAAGTAGGCAGAGAGGCAGTCAGAGAGAGAGTGGAGGAGGAGGAAGCAGGCTCCCCGCTGAGCAGAGAGTTCAATGCTGACTCAATCCCAGGACCCTAAGATCATGACCTGAGCCCAAGGCAGAGGCTTAACCCACTGAGCCACCCAGGTACCTCTGTTTTCTACTTTTAAAACCGTTTTATTATAAACATTTATCTTTTTTTTTTTTTTGAGCATACGCCTATGCACCCATGTGGGGGAGGGGCAGAGGGAGAGAGAGAGAAAGAATTTTAAGCAGGCTTCATGCACAGTACAAACCCTGAGATCATGACCTGAGCCTAAATCAAGAGTCAGAGGCTTAACCAACTGAGCCACTGAGGCGCTAGCCCCCTTATTGGAAACATTTATACAAAGGATGCAGTTAATATAATTATTGTAATGGGTATTTGATATTCTTTCTTTTTTTTTTAACTTTGTCTTTTTTAAAAATTTAATTTAATTTAATTTAATTTTTTTTCAGTGTTCCAAAATTCATTGTTTATGCACCACTCCCAGTGCTCCGTGCAACAATACATGCCCTCCTTAATACCCACCAGGCTCAACCAACTCCCCACCTGCCCCCCCAAAACCCTCAGTTTGTTTCTCAGAGTCCACAGTCTCTCATTGTTTGTCCCACCAATTTCCCCCAACTCACTTCTCTTTTCCGTCTCCCATGTCCTCCATGTTATTCCTTATGCTTTCCTTTATGTTATTCCTTACACAGGTAAGTGAAACCATATGATAATTGACTCTCTCTGCTTGACTTATTTCACTCAGCATAATCTCCTCCAGTCCCGTCCATATTGATACAAAAGTTGGGTATTCGTCCTTTCTGATGGAGGCATAATACTTTGTTGTATATATGGATTGTATCATCCAGAAGAGACCCCAAATTTCTCAGGAAATGTTGAAAAAGAAAAACAAAACCTGGGGCATCGTGTTGCCTGATTTCAAGCTTTACTACAAAACTGTGATCACCAAGACAGCATGGTACTGGCACAAAAACAGACACAGAAACCAGTGGAACAGAGTAGAGAGCCCAGATATGGACCCTCAACTCTATGGTCAAATAATTTTCAACAAAGCAGGAAAAAATATCCAGTGGAAAAAAGACAGTCTCTTCAATAAATGGTGGAGGGAAAATTGGACAGCTATGTATAGAAGATTGAAACTTGACAATTCCCTTACACCATACACAAAGATAAACTCAAAATGGATAAAAGACCTCAATGTGAGGCAGGAATCCATCAGAATCCTAGAGGAGAACATAGGCAGTAACCTCTTTGACATTGGCCAAGCAACTTCTTTCAAGACATGTCCCAAAAGGCAAAGGAAACAAAAGCAAAAATGAACTTTCGGGACTTCATCAAGATCAAAAGCTTCTGCACAGCAAAGGAAACAGTCAACAAAACAAAGAGGTAACCCATGAAATGGGAGAAAAAAATTGCAAATGACACCACAGTAAAGGACTGATATCCAAGATCTATAAAGAACTCCTCATACTCAACAGACACAAAACAGATAATCACGTCAGAAAATGGGTAGAAGACGTGAACAGACACTTCTCCAAAGAAGACTTTCAAATGGCTAACAGGCACATGAAAAAATGTTCATCATCATTTGCCATCAGAGAGATTCAAATCAAAACCACATTGAGATACCATCTTACACCAGTTAGAATGGCCAAAATCAACAAGACAGTAAATAGCAAGTGTTGGAGAGGATGTGGAGAAAGGGGAACCCTCTTACACTGTTGATGGGAATGCAAGTTGGTGCAGCCACTTTGGAAAACAGTGTGAAGATTCCTCAAGAAATTAAAAATAAAGGTATCCTATGACCCTGCAATTGCGCTACTGGGTATTTACCCTAAAGATACAGATGTAGTGAAAAGAAGGGTCATCTGTACCCCAATTTTCATAGCAGCAATGGCCACAATTGCTAAACTTTGGAAAGAATCAAGATGCCCTTCAACAGATGAATGGATAAAGAAGATATGGTATTTGATATTCTATCAAGAAGTATCATTATTCATTTAGCTATTCCTTTGTTGAAACTGTAGGTAGTTTCCTGCTTTGCTCTTTTAAATAATACTAAGATAAATAGCTTATCCCAACACTGAATAAATATTTATTGAGTGCCTACTATATCACAGGCACTATTTTAGGCAATAAAATACAGGCATCAACAGATGGAAATTCTTGCATTCATGGACCTTATGTCCACAGAAAAAGAACACAGATAATAAGTTAAATGAGCAAATTATATTATATGCTTGAAAGTGATGAGGGCATTGAGAAAAATAAAGCAGGGAAGAGCCTGGAGAATGCAGAGGGTGGCGGATTCATAATTGAATGGTCTGAGAGGCCCTATAAGAAGGTGACATTCGAACAAAGACTTGAAAATTTGAGGGAAAAGTGTGGAATATCCAGCCTTGGAACAGAAACAGGCCCAGTACAGTTGCGGTCCTAGGAATAGTGAGCCGTCCTTGTGAATGGAACTGTGGGAAAGAACATCAGATCCGGGATCTTACGTGGCTTTGCAAATTTGGTAAGGCTTCTGACTTTCTTTCACTCTAGATGAAATAGGGAGCTACTGGAGAGTTTCACTTTATATATTTTTAAAGATACTATTTATTTATTTGAGAGGGAGAGAGAGAGAGAGCGTGCACAAGCAGGGGGTTGGGGGACAGAAGGAGAGGGAGAAGCAGACTTCCTGCCTAGTAGGGAGCCCAATGTGAGGTTCCATCTCAGGACTCTGGGATCATGACTTAAGCTGAAGGTGGCCACTTAACTGACTAGGCCAACAAGGCACCCCTACTGGAGAGTTTTAAACAGAGAAATGATATGGATTGACTTGTTAGCAGAATTAGTCTTGCTACTGTGTTGACTCTGATGGGGTAATAATAGAGGCAGTGAGACCAGTTAGGAAGCGTTACAATAATGCAGGGAAGAAATGGCAGTGCCTTGGATCATTGTGGTAGCTGAGATGTTTATGGAAAATGGTCAGATTCCACATGCAGTTTTCAAGTGGAGCTGGAAAGATGTTTACAATGCCACCATCAATACAAAGGTATACTATCTAAACATGCAGTGTTATATATTTTTTCTCAAAAAATGCTAATACTTGAAAATCATTCCAAAGTTTACTTAACTCTCATGAACTAACAAATATGACTATTCTCCCACATATGTATGAACATCACCTCTTGTACTGGTGGTGTTTTCCGTCTTACTTGGCTCATTTAGCGAATTTCATGGGCATTGAACTAAATTTCAAATCTTTTTTTGTTTTCTTTCATAATTGAGATGTTATTGGTCATTCTGAGGAATGACCATTCCTCATACACAGACATTTCAATTTGTGCACAATTTTTAACATACGTGCTGAACATCTAAAAAACCAGGTAGCTGTGATTGTTTTCCGAACAGTCATTTCAGTGACTTTCCCACTTAAAACTTGAAGGCAAATCTTCCTTAACGGGATATCAAGTAGGAAAACCTGCAAGTGTTGATATGCTGTTGCATCACTAGTCCCACTAATTCCCAATTTAATATCACCTACACTACATATTCAAATTTTCAGCTTTTTCTAGCACATTAACAAAGTTATCAGGAAAAGCAGGCCACCGCCCAAAGATGTTACAGAGTGCACAAAATTCTCACAGGGAGAGCCAAGATCAAGGAGTGGTTTTCTTTAGGAAACAATCTACCAAAACCAACACAGGAATAATACAAGACTGTTGGTGTAATTTAAAATATTCAAGACATATTACATGCACGACTGACTCTGAATTGCCATTTAGTATGCTTTGTACGACAGGATAAAAAACTACCCCTTCTATGGAATGTTGAGCTGACACCCAAGACAGTCAAAGCCTCTGGTATTCCATAGCCTACAATTTTCTGGTTGTATCACAAAATAAACAACCAGCAAGTGATTATGCATCTTTTAAAAAAAAGGTGGGGGGAAGCACTTACACTAAAATATGGGATGAGGCGGGATTCTCTACTTCTTAAAATGTTTCTGAAGCTACTAAAAACTTGCATTTACAAAACAGTTGATAAAAACATTCCTGAGACTGGGACCAGGAACACTGGTAAGGCATGGCGTGTGACATTAACTGGATTTTGCTTCTTTTTCTCCTGCTTCATCAGAAGCTGGAATCTCATTTTTAGCGTCTCCATCTTCTGCAGATAAGTCTTTTTTAGTCACTTGGTTAGCCACTTCCTCCTGTTTTCCCTCTGCTCCCCTTTTCCCTTTTGTTTGCGCTTTTTTTGTCTGAAGTTTCATCCTTGCCTGCTGCCTTTTTTGGCTCATTTCCACTTTTGCAGAAGCAGGCCCTGGAAACCTTGAGGAGCCCCTCCTGGTCTCCTCCTTCGCGGCCTCCACAGCAGAGTGGACCTCCCTCTTGGGCTGCCTGGCCACTGCCTCTCTTCTAGCCCCAGGAGATCCCTGTGAAAATAATGAACCATGCTTTACCGATAGTACTTACAAACATTATGCATTATATAGCCCCTGTCCATGCCAGCTCTTTGTTTCTCATTTTCAAAATACGCTGCAAAATAGCCATGTGATGTTGTAAAAGGGATCAACTAACCCAAACTGCACAGAATACTCTTTCAGTTTTGGTATCCATTGAGCAAAATTGTAACATCTTAAATATTACAGTTTTTTATTCTAAAGTGATATTCCTGGGAGGGGAGGGGCAGAACCTCCAGGAACAAAGCTGCAATGGTGGTGCCTGATGGTCTTTGGCTTTGTCCTCAGTGTGGGCCGAGTGCTGTGGGGGGGCCTGACTGACCCTGCCAGCCAGAGCTCACTGTCAGCAGTGGCCGCCCCGGATGATCTTCAACTGAATCCTCTTGCTGAATTCTTTGTCTTTCCACATCACATTGATTGATTTGTGAATGTTGAACCATCTTTGTAGCACAGGGATGAATCTCACCTGGTCATGGTGGATAATCTTTTTAATGTGCTATTGGATCCTATTTGCTAGGATCTTGTTGAGAATCTTAGCATCCATATTTATCAGGGATATTGGTCTGAAATTCTCCTTTTTAGTGTGGTCTTTGGTTTGGGGAGCAGGATAATGCTGGCTTTGTAAAAAAGAAGTCTAGAAGTTTTCATTCTGCTTCAATTTTTTGAAACAGCTCCAGGAGAATAGGTGTTATTTCTTCTTTGAAAGTTTGGTAGAATTCCCCAGGGAATCCATCAGGTCCTGGGCTCTTGTTTTTTGGGAGGTTTTTGATCACTGCTTCAATCTTGTTACTAGATATCAGTCTATTCAGGTTGTCAATTTCTTCCTGGTTCAATTTTGGGAGGTTTCCAGGAATGCATCCATTTCATCTAGGTTGCTTAACTTATTGGCATATAACTGTTGATAATAACTTCTGATGATTGTTTCTATTTCCTTGGCGTTAGTTTCCTTTTCATTCATAACATTATTAATTTGAGCATTCTCTCTTTTCTTTTGGATTAGTGTGGCCAATGGTTTATTGATCTTATTGATTCTTTCAAAAAAAAAAAGCTTTTAGTTTCATTGATATGTTCTACTGTATCTCTAGTTTCTATCTCATTGATCTGCCTCCATCAGAAAGGATGAATACCCAACTTTTGTATCAACATAGATGGAACTGGAAGAGATTATGCTGAGTGAAATAAGTCAAGCAGAGAGAGTCAATTATCATATGGTTTCCCTTATTTGTGGAGCATAAGGAATAACATGGAGGACGTGGGGAGATGGAGAGCTGAGGGAAATTGGAAGGGGAGATGAACCATGAGAGACGATGGACTCTGAAAAACAATCTGAGGGTTTTGAATGGGGAGTGGGAGGTTGGGGGAGCCAGGTGGTGGGTATTAAAGAGGGCACGTATTGCATGGAGCACTGGGTGTGGTGCATAAACAATGAATTCTGTTACGCTGAAAAGAAATAAATTAAAAAAAAGAAAAAAGAAAAAAATAAAAAGAGTTAACATTAGAGTAGAATCTATCCAGAACTTGAGATTAGATTTGTGGTATTAGAAGGAGAACATACAGATTTGCGGCTGTCTTGCCCACCCATCTTTCAAGCCTTACCTTAGTTCTGCCTTCTTACTAAAGGCTGTTGAACAACTCTCTGGATTTCTCCTACAACAATATTATTTATATCAGGTGTCTACACAGCCTGTGCTTTGTCACTATGATCTTTCCCATGTCCAGAACGGTGGCTAGCCTATGGCTGGCACTCAATAACTAATGAGAGAATTAGCTCAGTGAATGCTTAGACACTAAACTGAATTATCTTTCCCCTGGCTTTATCTTCTCTGTGTAGAGTCAAGGCAGAGAAATGATGATGCTAAACAGAGCTTGCTTGCATTTCTAACTGAGGTTAGTTGAACATGGACAGGGTTAGGTAGCTGTACCAATATAGAGCTTCAAGAACTGTGATTGGTCCCTGCTGTGGCTCTGGTCAGGTTGGTAGAGGGCTCTACCTTGGAGCTCACTTTTATGCAGGCTCTGAGGAGGAATCCAGATGACATTGTTAAAGTTCAAGTGCGTAAAATGCCAGGCATGACAAGACAAAAAGATATGCTGCTGGTGACAAATAAACAGGAGCCAAGAGGCACAATATCAACTTCCATCAATTTATTTCCATCTGTTCATATCCACTTAACTACCCTGAGTTTATTTAGAGACAATTATCCATGGCAACGAACCACAGTGGTCCCTCTGAGGAGTCTGTCATTTTTCATAAAAAGACTCAATGAAAATTCAAAACCAAAAGACACCACAGTATAATTCCCAAACTAGTTATAGTTAATTACAAAATAAAATTAAATGTGCCAAAGGGGAAGTAGTGAAATGCACTCCAGTCTTTCATAAAGGCACCAAGAGGAAGAAGTATAAATTTCCTCCAAGAGACCCTGATGTAGAAGATTATGGATGAAGCCAACAAATCTTGTGTGGCTACTGCTCTAAAAACCCTAAATTGCTTCACCTTATCTGAGCAAAGTCAGTATTCAGTACTGTGAATTAGATGAACAAATCAAAATAGTGAGCTTTCCCCTCATCGGTGCATTAGAAGCCCTTTTTAATGGACATTTTTATGTGAAATTTTTTCTTTCCATCCAAGGTATTTGACAAACTAATTAGTTGGACAAGAATGTGATACACCTATAATTAAGTTTAATGTACCTTTGACAAATACTCAATCCAGTTTGAAGGTTTTATAGGATTGAAATTTCCCATCTTGCTGGGCATTTCAATTGGGGTTATTTGCTCTTATCTCAGACTCTCGGTACCTACCAAGTCGATCATACCCCGTAGCTCCCTTCCTTGGTCTGCCTTAACTATTTCTGTAAGTGGTACGACTATTTCTCTAGGCATCCTGACTGGAAATTTTGAAGTCGTTGTGGTAGCCTTCTTTTTTTTTTTAAAATATGGATCTGTGTTAGCATTACTTGTGTTCTTTCTTTTTAAATAAGATTTACTTGTTCATTTGAGAGACAGTGAGTGAGCATGAGGAGGAGCAGAGAGCGGGACAAGCAGACTCTGTGCTGAGTGCAGAGCCTGATGGGGGTGGGGGGGGCGGGGGGCTCTAACTCACAACCCTGAGATCATGACCTGAACTGAACTCAAGAGTTGGATGCTTAACTGACTGCTCCTCCCAGGGGCCCCAGCGTTATTTGTGTTCTTAATCAAGGTGAAATTGCTTTGTAAAACTGTGTTCTTCACTAGGTGTCAAGTGTCCAGTGCTTCTTTTCACTGCGTGGTGACCACTGTCCTGTGTGTTTTTATCTCACTGGTTAATTATTGTAAGAGCTCCCTGATTTACTTTTGTTCATTTACTTTACCACATCACTGATTAATCGTCCTAAAAATATTGGTTTAATATTCTAAGCACTTTGTGAGAACTGTTTCTCTATCTTATTTTCCTACTTTCTGATGTTGTAAATTATTTAAAGTTTTCTTTTAAAGATTTTTAAAAATTTATTTATTTGAGAGAGAGAGAGAGAGAGAACACGAGTGGGGGTGGGATAGAGCAGAGGAAGAGTGAGAAGCAGGCTTCCCGCTCAGCAGGGAGCCAGCTGTGGGGCTCTGATCACGGGACTCCAGGGTCACGACCTGAGCCAAGGCAGCAGAAGGTGGCTGACTGAGCCACCCAGGTGTCCCCTAAAGGTTTATTTTCTAATTGTTTGTGTCCATAACTCACAGCGTTTATATTTCACAGGGATGTTGCGGATCAAATCCACGTGCTCTTAGGTGCATAATAAACCTTAGGTAAAAGCTCAGCATACCAGGTGGATAAAAGCAGAAATACCATAGTTGAATGGGGAGGGGATAATAGCATGTGGGTGAGGTCAGCCTGCCAGCCGTTCTCCAAGACCCAGGTGAAGGATTACTTCCTTTCTGAAGCTTTTCAGGTCTCTCCAGTTTCTATTGATGTGAACACCCTCTAGTCACTGTGCATCTTATTAAATACCATATCCTGATAGCTTTTTTACAAATTTTATTTTCTCACTTGCTTTATAAACTTTGAAGAGTGGGGATATAATGCCATGAAAAATATTGATTAATTATTGTCAAACAAAACATGAATAACATCTTATTATTTATTTGTCTACGTTTCTGTTTATGTACTTATGGTTTTAATTGGTCCTTCTGTTTTTTTTTTTTTTCTCTACCTTCATACCCCTTTTCAGAAATACTATCAATTTTTAAATGTTTGGGGTCTTCTCTAAGATAATTAGACTGCTTCTCAGCTTTTCTTATTGAGTGTTCCAGAAGCCACATTCTTGGATCCAGGGCAAGGGTTAGGGGTAGGGGTAGGGCTCGGATTTTGTGGGAAAGGATCTCCTGCATGACAAATGACATTTACATATTTAAGTGGTGAGAAAGGATTACATAGTGTTACTCATGAAGAGTGAAGGGGAGTGCCTACGTTTAGTTTATATGCTTTGTCAAATGAAACGTGGCACATTGTTGTTCACATGTATAATGTGTATTACTTTAAAAACAGTGAAGGATATAAATGGTTTTTATGTCCTAAAATGTGTACAGTTACTATGAATTTTCCATATTTGAATTACTTTTTGTGTTATTTCCCCTAACACCATGACCAGTTAATTTTCAAGCACTGCACATTAACAGCCACTGCATGCCAGTTAATGTTGGATGTCATGTATAAGTTAATTTTTATTTCGACAGAATCATCTAGACACAGAGTGCACATCCGAATGGTTGGTATATTTACTTTAGGAGGAGCCATATGTATAAGGCAAAGTCGAAAAAGGAATGCAGCGATCGCTGTAAACATAAAGAAAGGTAATATCAGGAACTGGTTATACAGATGACAGAATCTCTAGGAAACCAAAGAGCAGATGGCAAGACAACCGGGGGGGTTTAGCGGCAGCAGGAGCCTCCTATTACCTGCTAGTGGGAGGAGGAGGAGGAGGTGGACTGTGGTCCCACAACAACTAGAAGAGAGTTGGCCCCTACTACAGGAGTGATGCTGTCACAGAGGAGAGGTAGTCCCTGCTCAAGACCATGGAGAAGCGGGAGAAATTCCTCAGCTTACCCGCCTCTCCTGTCCTTCAGTCCTCAGCCACTGCCTTCCAGTTGGCTACATTTACCCAGAAGCTTGGGGGCAGAAGAGTTTCGGGAATATTTCCCATGGAACAAAGCAGAGCCACAGGAGGGGAGAAGGTATTAGGTAGGAGACTGATAGGCACCCCTTTTCTCAGGAGATGTATGACCGAGACAGGAAAAGTTGTAGCTTTATTTGTCTACTTTGGACACTGAATTCTACTGCCTTTGTCCTGGGCTTCCATCTACTGTAGTTTTTTTTTCCTTTTCAATTTCTGGAAAGTTATTGTAGACCACAGAAAGATAAGAATGAATGTCCTCTTTACAGAAGGATCTGTATGCTGCTGCTTTTTAAACTAGAATGAGCGTGATATGCACCCACCTCTTTTATAGACAACTCTGTGATTATTGATATAATTCTACTGTAGTACTGAGGGGCCTCCTACTAACCAACAACCTCCTGACCATCCTCTGTGTTTGTGAAACCCCTGCGTTAGGTGTGGTTAAGGGAAAAGTGTAGAGCTTTTTCTATTCGGAATCATAACTGAATTGTAGATTTCTTGGGGGATGGACCTGTGTTTTATTTGTGCATGTGTGTGTACGTATGTGTGTGTGTGTGTGTGTCTGTGTGTGTGTGTAACCAAGACTAGAACTATGCATTTGTTGAATGAATGAACCACTCTGTACTAGAAGGCAGAGTGGGAGCAGAGGAACAAAGTCTGGGAAGGTCTGGGAAGAGCCTGGAAGGGTGGATGAGCTTTTGTTTGGTAAGAATAGGTCCCAGTTCCAAAAGCTGGTGGCACCTTTTCCTCCACCAGCTGCTGGGAAGAGATCATCAGAAGTCATAGCCTATGGGCTCTCTGCCAGCAGGGAGCCTGCTTCCTCCCCTTTCTTTCTCTCTCTGCCTGCCTCTCTGCCTACTTGTGATCTCTCTCTGTCAAATAAATAAATAAAATCTTGAAAAAAAAAAAAAAAAAAGAAGTCATAGCCTATTTCACCTCCATCAACCTCCTCCAAAGGGGAGAAGGGAATTGAGAATGGAATCGATGTTTGTTTGCTGCTCTAAGAACTTCAAGATATAGCATAATATTTATCAGCTTTAATATTTCTCAACAGGATTCTGAGATAGATTTCTCTCTCTTTTTTTTTTTTTGTATGTAAGTTTGTCTTATTTTTAGTAAACTCTCTACCCAATGTGGGACTTGAATTCACAACCCTGATATCAAGAGCTGCATGCTCTACCAGCTGAGCCAGCTAGGTGCCCCTAAGTAGAATTCTTAAACCTAATTGGCAGATTAGAAAATTAATACCAAGAAACGTTAATCATTTACTTAAGACTGCATGGTAACTAGTAGAGAGCTTTACAACCCTGGCATGGAGAGCTAAAACAATATTATAGAATATCTCTTGAATGCTGCCCAGGATGCCTACAATAACTGAAGCTAGTTAGCCAGTTCTGCTTCACTCAGCATCCCAAACCTCTGTTGCCTAAATGATTACATGATGACCCCAACCTGTTTCCAATTGTTGGCAATGTTTAAAAGAAGGGTGGCTTATGTCTCACAATTAAAGAGAAAAATAAATCTTTATAAAGCCAATTGAAGTATGATTGGATAAATATTGGTGTGAAAAGTTTTAAATCAATGATCTAATGACTACTTTCTGCTGCAAAGAGAAGAGAGTATGAGTGTGCAGAGGACTGAGTTCCCTCTGGGGTACAGGCCAGACTCCCAGGGAGAGGAAAGGGAAGTAGAACAGTGATGTTGTGGGCACTCAAGAGAGATTTCAACAACTTCACAATTCTTTCTTAGACATTCCTTCCAATCTTCAACTGTGGATAGACAAAGCAAAGCTGGGGCCCTGGGGGTGTAGCTCCCCAGTTCACTCACAGGGTGACCTCCTCTCCCCTCCATTACTAACATCAGGACTTGCACTGGAATTTGCTTGAGGAAAGGGTTCTTCTGCAAAAGATAAAAAAGTTTAAATATCACAAATCCAGAATGCTTTTGGTAGTTGTAGAAAAAGTACTGAAATGAGGGTTTGGGGACATAGGTTTATTCTAGGTCTGTCTCCTTCCAGAAAGTGGGAAAACCATTTAGCCTCCAGAATCTTCCTTTCTTCTTGTCAGTTGTATCAGGATCTAACTTCTCATTGATTAGAGTCCTTCCAGCTCCTGTATTCTGTGATACCTGAATGAGGAGATGCATTTTGCCGCATAAATTTATTTTTATCAGTCCTCTTTTTCATTGTCATCTCTTAAGGTATTTTAAATCTCTGGCATTTTTACTATTAGGGGAGGAATGAGCCTGGTGAGCTGTGGTTAATCACAGGTTAGCCGCATTTTGAGATGTGGCCATGAAATGGTATAAGCACACATTCATTCTAATAGCTTTCTACTCAGCTGGGTTATGAGCATGTGTTCCAGAACTATCCTCCTTTGCAGTTTATAGAGGTGACCACGGATATTATTAAAATTATATAGGATTACATTATCACTATCAGACTCATGCTAATGGGACCCGCATTATGTTCTTCACCTCCAGATCTACCTGGAAGACCTGGAGCTTGGACAATCACCCCTGATGGTCCAGAGAAGAGAAGAGACCCCAGGGACACAGGAAAGTCAAGGATAGGGTGCCTGGTCCCTCTTTGTGCAGTGATTCATCAAATCCACCTAGCAGATACTGTTTCTCTATCTATACACCAAGCTCTACAGAGCATTGTCAGCTCCCTGGCTATACTAATTAAAACTCTTCCTATTTTATCTAAGAATTTTATTCAGTGTGAAGTTTCTTGGTAGTGACCTGCATAAATTCTAGTGGAATTCCCCCCGCCCCAGGAGCTACACTTAGGATAGAAAATAAAACAAGTCTGCTGGTCCAGAGATACAAAGTTAATTGTTTTCCACTGATTTCCTTTTTTTATTTGCAAGAATATCCAGAGAGACCATCATGGGGAAGTTTTCTAGAATGTGAAGTTTAAGGGACTTTTTCACCTGCTTGGAATATAAAGCACATAAAAATAACAACAACAACAACAAAAACCCACCCCTAAACAAAAATGAGGTATGGTCTTGACTCCAGATGATTATGTTAGATAGTGTTTGTGACCCATGAGATGATCTGCGGTTAGGGTAAGAAATGGCAGGACAGAATTTAGTTCACTGATTGGCTCCTAAGCCCATCACAGCACAGTGATAGCAAGAGAGGTACACAGATCCAATGGTTTGTTGCCACTCCAGTCAATCAACAAATATATACATTTTTTCAGTCTGTTCTATATGCCTGGCATTGTTTCAGGCTCTGAGGACATCGTGTGACTAAAGCATTTGGACAATATCTGTATGCTCATGGATATTATTTTACTATGGGCTGCAGAGTAAACGAATGGACACTCCATTATTGTATAATGTAATATCAGGTATTGAATGCTCCAAGGAAAAAAAATCAAATTGGGTAAGGCAATAGAACAAGAGGGTTGAGGGATAATTTCATACAATGTGGTGTCAGAAGACCTGCCTTTTGAGATGACATTTCAGCAGAGATCTGAAAAGTTGAAAAACTAATAATGTAAATATTTGAAAAAAAAAATTATTGTATTTTTGCTATTCTTATTTTAAAATTGATTTGACCATTGTGTTTCCTACACCTACAATACTCTCTCCCTTCTCAAATTTTGGCATTCAAGGTCCAGTTCATAATATACCTTGGTTCTTATATGTTGGGTAAAAGTCCCCATTTTGAATCTAATATCCCTCTCTTGACTTTCACTATGCACCTACTAACTTGTTCTCTTTCTTGGGAAAGACAAGATGAATAAATGTGACAATGAAGTGGATGGCATGGGCTTTGTAGAAAATATATTAAGTCACCATAGCATAACATTTGTGTAAAGGTTTTCTTTGCACAGGAACTCTTCTTCTTCATTCGCTAATGCTTATATCAAAGACTAGAAAAAGTCTATCCCATGGCAACAACTTCAAATGACGGTACTTCCCATCAGGCCTCCACAGGTGGTGACTACAGACCCACGGTCAATGTGGCAGCAGAACCAAAGGATGAGTGAGTGGATGCCCTGAACTTCCTCAACTGTTCTTCAGGCAGTTTTTTAAAATTTTGATATAAAATACCACTTAGCATAAAATTTATTACCTTAAACATTTCTAAGTGTATAGTTCAGTAGTGTTAAGTGTAGTCACATTGTTGTACAACCAGTCTCCAGAACTTCTTCATCTTACAAAACTGAAACTCTGTAGCCATTGAACAATAATGCCCCATTTCCCCCTCCTCTCAGCCCTGGCAACCACCATTCTACTTTCTGTTCCTATGATTTGACTACTCTAGATATTTGCATCTAAGTCAAATTATACTGTGTTTGTGTTTTTGTGACTGGCTCATTTTTCTTAGCATAATGCCCTCAAGATTCATCCATATTGTAGCACGTGTCAGAACGTCCTTCCATTTCAAGGCTGAATAATATTCTATTGTGTGTGTGTTATTCGTATGTGTAATACACACACACACACACACACACACACATACACACACCATCACATTTTCTTAATCCATTCGTGAAGAAGTTTTTTAAGGAATAATAGGTACAAAGTGAACTTCACACATATAAAACATTCAATTTTACAAGTTTAGACATATGAATACACCCATGAAACCATCAGGACAATCAAGACAGTCAACCTACCGATCACCTGCTAAAGTTCCCTCATGCCCTTTTGTCATCTCCCCTTCTGTTCTTCCCATCTCTCTGTCTTCAGGCGACAATGGATCCACCATTTGCATATTTTAGAATTGTTTCTGTAATTCAGTGTAATTATTTTGAGATTCATCTATGTTATTGCATGTATAAACAATTCATTCTATTTTTCATTGATTAGTATTTCAAAGTACCAATAGACAACACTTTATTCTTCTATTCACCTGTGACAGATATTTGAGTTATTTCTAGTTTTTGTAAATTGTTCATACATAAGTATTACAACTAAAACTACAGATACATAAATGCTATGAGCATTCTTTTTAAGGCTGAATGGATATTCCTTTATTTCTCTTGGATAAAGATCTCGGGTTGGAATGCCAAGATCGTATGCTAAATGTATGCCTGACTTTTTAAGAAACTGTCAAATTGTTTTGCAAAGTCATAAAACCATTTTATATCCCTACCAGTGATATATAATAGTTCCAGTTCCTCCACATTTTTGCTGATACTTGGTATGGTCAGAGTTTTCATTTTAGCCATTTTAATACATGTACAGTGGTATATTACTTTGGTTTTAACTGGCATTTCCTTAATGACAAATTAAGGTGAGAAAAAATGAACATCTTTTCATGTGCTTTTTTTAATTCACAGATCTTCTTTGGTGAAGTGTCTGTTCAAATCTCTGGTTCATTTTTTGTTGAGCCATTTGTTTTCTTAAGTTTGGAGATTTTATAAATATATTCTGAACACAAGTCCGTTAGCAATTCTCCCAGTCTGTGGCTTGCATTTTCATTCTGTTAACTGTGCCTTTCAGAAAACAGAAGTTTTCATTTCAATAAAATCTAATTTCTGTATTATTGTCTTCTGTCAATGATACTTTTGACGTCATTTTGAAAAAATCTGAGCCCAATCTAAATTCATAGAAATTTTCTTCTGTGTCTTCTTTCAGAAGTTTTGTAGTTTCAAGTTTTCATTCAGGTTTATTTTTCAGTTTATCTTGTATGTATAGATATAGATTAAAATTTTGTCTGTTGTTTTCGGTTTTGTCTTGTTTTGCTTGTTTGTTTTCACTTTGGCATAAGCACAGCCAATAGTTCAAGCACTGTTTGTTGAAAGGCCATTCATTCTCCACTGAACTGATCTTTCCTTTGTCAAAAATCAGTTTTCCATATAGGAGTGTGACTATTTCTGGGCTCTATTTTTTTCCACTGATCTCTTTGTCTATTTTTATGACAGTTCAACACTATCTTGATTATAAAACTTGAAGAAGTCTTGAAACCAGAAAGTCCTTTTAAAATTGTTTTATTTTGCCACATGAACTTTAAAACCAGCTTGCCGGTTTCTTAGAAAATGCTGTTGGAGTTTGGGGTGGGATTGTGCTGCATCTAAGGATCAATTTGTCAAAAATTGATTATAAAAATGCTGAGTTTTCTGACACATGAACATGGTATAGTTCTCTTTATTTCTTTAATTTCTCTCATCCGTATATTATAATATACATGTTGTAAACATATTCTGAATAAACATATTCATTTAATTTAGCCTTAAGTATTTCATAGGTTTTTGATGTTGTTGTAAATGATATTTTAAAATTGAAATTTCTGATATTTTACTAATATGTAGGAAAATAATTGAGTTCTTAAAATAACATTTTATTCTGCAAACTTGTTAAACTTACTTATTAGTTCTAGTAGTGTTTTTGTACATTTCATAGAATTTTCTACATAGACAATCATCTTGTCTGTATTCACAGACAATTTTATTTTTCCCTTCCAACCAGGATGTCATTTATCGATCTGTCTGTCTTTTTGTCTCTGCCTTGTTGCACTGGCTAGGACCATGCTGAATAGAATGTAAGAAAAAGCATTCTTTTATTTTTCCTCATCCTAGGGGGAAATATTATTAGCTGCATGGCTTTTGTTTTTAAATATTGTATTTATTTGAGAGAGAAAGAGAGAACGAGTGGCAGAGGTGCAGAAGGAGAGATATAGAGGTAGGTTCTTCACTGAGCAAGGAGCCCTCATCAGGCTCCATTCCAGAACCCTGAGATCAGAGCCTGAGCGAAAGAAAGATGCTTAACCAACTGAGCCACCCGATCACTCTTAGCTGCATGTTTTTTGTAGATATCCATGCTAGGTTAAGGAGGGTTCTTTGTATTCCCTTTTGCTGAGAATTTTTATCAGGAATAGATGCTGGATTTTGTCAAATGCCTTTTCTGTATTTCATGAGAGATCAAATTGTTTTTCTTTTGCTGGTTTGTAAATATGATGAGTTTTATTGACTAATTTTTAAATGTTAAAACAAGTTTGCATTCTCAGGATAAACCCCACTTAGACATGATTTATATATTGCAGGATTTGATTTACTAAATTTAAAAAAATTGTTTAAATCTTATAGACATAAAAAAATACTGGTCTTACAGTTTTCCTTCTTTTTACTGTCCTTATCTGCTTTGGGTATCAGAGGTTGTTGTTCTCATTGTAGATTTTCTATTGTTTCCTTCTTAACTATTTAGTAGAATTCATTAGTAAGGTCATCTGAGCCCAGAGTTTTCTTTATGGACAGGTTTTTTGCTGTAAAATAAATCTGTTTAGTAGAAAGGAGGTTATTTGGTTTATTTTTCATTTTTATATTTCAAAGAATTTTTCCATTTCTTGTAAGTTGTTACATTTATGAGCATAAAATTGTATGTGAAATCTCTTGATTTTCTTTTCAATGTATGTAGAATCTGTAGTGATGTCACCTCTCTCATTCCTGATATTTGTAATATATATTTTTTATTTTTTCTATTTGCTCAGTCTGGATATTTATCAGTTTTACTGATCTTCTTAAAGAACCAATTTTTTGTTTATTTCTTTGTTTTATTAATATTCTCTATTGTTTTTCTGTTTTCTATTTCACTAATTTATCCTCTGATATTTCTTTTGCTTTTTTCTTAAGCTTTAATTTTCTAATTATAAGGATTGATTTGAAATGCTTCTTCTTCTCATATAATCATTTGGTGCTATAATTTTCCCTCTAAGCAGTGCTTTAACTGCATTGTACAAATTTTAATTCATTTTCATTCTCACTCTAAACACTTTCTAGTTTTCCTTTTGATTCCTTCTCTAATCCATGTGTGCCTAGAAGTGTGCTATCTGATTTCAAAATATTTGGGAATTTTCTCCAATTTCTCATTTTCGTTGAAACTCAAACCTAGTGTTTTGCAGGATTACTTTATAGAAGGCATCATAGACTCATTTCTTGGTGTTCTGAAGCTTCTGATTAAGTGTTTATGTTTTAAACTAAAAACAAAAGGAGTAGCTGGCTCTACCTCTGGCTATTCTGGCTGCAATTTTTCTTTCTGACCAAGAAAATTATTGAAGTCAGAATAAATGCATGAAATAGATATTATAAGGCAAAAGAAAATAATAAGCTTTTGAAGGTCCAGGAAGGAAGTAGGTTCCAAACAGAAAGAACTTGAGGACCCAAGATCTTGGAGAGAAGTCATAGCATAGACCTCTGGTACAACACTCACTTCTACATGTTGAAAATATATGTGGGTTTCTGCCTGAGAGTTTTTGGCTTCCTGAGGGAATACATTAGTCTTCATATGTGGGAAAGCTGGAAGCTCTGAATATTCAACTCTCCCAAAGCAACCTTATCTAGTGATGGCTAGAGAGTTAATATATAATTAACTCTGTTTGTTTTTTGTTTGGGTAACATATCTCTGAGTTTCAATCTACCTTCCAGAGAAAAATTAAATTTCCTTTGATAGAAGATAAAAAAAAAAGTCTCTCCTGTTCCTCATCCCATTTTGTCTCTTCTCCTTTTATCATTTATTCAAAATAGCCATACATTCCAGGAAAGAAGACCATATAGACTGAAAACCAAGAAAGAAAAACAGGCAACATAAACAGATCTATAAATTTTCAGTTTATTACTATTATTAGGCACTAATATTAAAAAGTAATAAAGGGGAATATGAGAAAACAGAAATACAGGACCAGAGAAAGTATCATAGTTAAAGAGGGTTTAAGGGTAGAAAACACAAGAGAAAAGGTAAGAGACTAAAGAGTATGTGAAAAGGTCCAACATACGTGTAAGTAGAATCCCAGATGGAGAAGAGATAAAAAGAAAATGTCAAGAAGCAATTTTTGAAGAAAGAATGCTCAAGAATTTTCCAAAACGAAAAAAGACATCAACCTACAATGTAAGAAGTTTGAAAAATCCCAGGAAGGACTTATTAAAATAAAAAAAAAAGCACCCCCAGATGTATTATAATAAAACAACTGAAACTAAAACAAGGGAAGATCATGCATGTAGTCATAGGGGTACTGAATACTCATTAACTTTTAAAAAAGCAACAACATACCAGCAAGGAATAAAGGCATTCTGCAGTTAAACCATTTTTTTAAAGCCTAAGATGATAATAGTTCGTGGTGTGTATGTGGGGTGTGTGTGTGTGTGTGTGTGTGTGCTCTTTTGCAAAAATGGCAGAGTTCATTATTTGTGACAGAGACCATAAGGCCCGCAAAGCTTAAAATATTTACTATCTAGCTCTTTATATAAAACAAAATTTTCTGACCCCTGTAGATATTCTTACTACTTACAAAGCTAATTAGCTATAATGCTTTAAGGCAAATTTTGTCATCAAATGGTTTGAAAGCCATGCCATTTTGTCCATAGATAGGAGAATTGGGTATAATAAGGTATCCGTGTTCTAGGGCTAGAACTAGATCCTGGAATTAGTAAAGTCTAATACATAAGCCCTTGTAAGGGACTAGGAGATTCCATGTTTCTGACTGGCTGTTTTCTTCTCTGGAGCTTCTTCACCTATAAAATAAAAATAAAATTGCAGTGTCAGCTTATTTCAAGGCTCACATCATATCACAAATTATAATGGTAATAAGAGTAAAAACTGTAGTAATTGAAAATTATTACCATTAACACCAGATTCAAATAGGAACAGATATCTATGGCAGAATGGGATAAAACCGCAAGTCACTGTGTGACTTCTAACTTTGTTCTTTTGGTTAATTTATTTCATTTATCTTAGTTGATCTTTTCCACAGTTGACCAGAATTTGACCTTTAACAAAATCTCTTATGTTATCATTTTGCCTGCATCCAATTGCATGTAGTCATAGGTAACTTTTACTTTTACTATCATGATCAGTGCCATTTATTGAGCACGTACTCAGTACCATATACTGTATTATATGTAATACGTGATACCTAATCCCTACTATAGCGATATGAAGTACACATTATTATCCTAATTTTGCAGATGAAGACATTAATATAAAAATAGTTTAAGTATTGTGTCTAAGATTGCAAAATTCTTTTTTTTAAAAAATTATTTTAGTTATTTATTGGAGGGACATGGAGAGAGAGAATGAGCTGGGAGAGCAGCAGAGGGAGAGGGAGAAGCAGGCTCCTCGCTGAGAAGGGAGCCTGACATGGGCTTGATCCCCGGACACTGGGAACTGATCTGAGCCCAAGGCATCTGCTTAACCCACTGACCCACCTAGGTGGTCCAAAGTTGCAAAATCTTAAGTGACAGCTGAAGTGGAATATGCTTCTCCTCCCTCCTACTATTTTTTGCATCTGTGTTTAGTATTCATGCTTATCCCTCTTAATATTATCCATGCTTAGGTGAGTGCTCTGCAAAAGTAAGTCCATTATAACATTTAATAAAAATTAGTGGAAATTAGTGCTACTTAATAGTGATAGAATTTTTAAAGTGAATAAATGAATACAGTGGTTTATTTGGGCTAAAAATTGGGGAATTCTGTGGTCAGGATAGGTTTAGAAAATAGCAGGTTAAACAGATTTCCTTATACCAGGACTTCTCAAAGATTTTAAGAAAAAAATATATGCTGTGTATCTCGTTGAGTTGATATGCTGTGGCAGGTGGCATTCATTAAGGGTGTTTGAGTACAGAATTCCTTTCTGGTAAACGCCTTCCTGGACTTTGAAAAGTTTAAATTTATTTATAAAAGTAAATGGATTTAAAAAAAACTGTTAACAAGCTGTATTTTAAAGCAGTGAATATTAAATTTTATTCAGCAAGCAAATGAATATTTTCTTCAGTTTGGGCATTTTCAGAGCAGAGCATAATTTGCATGAAGCAGCAATTTACAAAAGCAATATCACTATTAAATATGACCTTTTGACTTTTTGAACAAATTCCTCATTAATGCCTATGGACTACATTTTATATTAAATATAAAAACAAAGATATCATTAACAAGGTTCTAGGAGAAGGACAGGAAGACCTAACGCACCATAATTTGCTCAGAAATTGTGAGGAACTGGTGGGATACAAGCCAGTAGTTTCCCCACCATTTGGGGAAAAAAATCCTTGAGAGAGTGGCTGTTCAATCTGTTCTTAACCTGTGACACAATTACATCTTGGATGTAAAAAAACTCCAATAATATGAATTTATGCCAATTACTTCCATTTAACTGGATGACATGTGCTGGAATAATAGGAAATTTAAATTGAAACTTCAAAGGTGTAATCAATTATTTTGAGTAACAATATGATCATCTTACAAACAAGTGATCAAGATATTTTGAGTTTGATTTTACCTACAACTGAATCCAGCAATGGTGTTGATACTGTGTGAGGATAGCTTCAGACATTTACTGTATTGTGAATTAAAAATGGCAAGGGCAAGTATGGGGTGGTGGTGAGTCCAAACTCTGTATAGCAATAATAGTGCCCAGATTCTATATAACAAGGTACAAATTCTATTTATATATTCACTCACCTTCATTTAATCAGATATAATCAGATATATCAGATATATCAGATTTAATCGTTATTGTCTGCATAGCATGCTGGACCCCAAGGTAACTCTCCCTAAGTGACTCTAATTTTAATTAAGGATGTATGTGTTATCTTGGTCTCTACAAACCTCAATGATCTAGAGGTAGAAAGAGAAAACTAGACCAATCAATGGACTATTGCTCTGTAGTGGTAAGTTTTATGGCAGAAGTAAGACTAAACAAAAGGTGGAGGGTCAGAAAGGCTTTTCAGGGGAAATAATATCTGAACTATGATTTGAAGAATGTGTGGAAATAAATGAAGATGAAAAAGAGAATAAGAAATCGATAAAGCAAAGGCTTGAGGAGAAATTCCGAGGGAGGAAAAATATGCTAATTAAAAGATTGCAGAAGTAGGTACATTTGAGGAACTCCAAGTAATTCAATATGGCTTAGAGGAGAGTAAGTACTATGATAGTTAATTTGATGGGTCAACTTGATTAGACCACAGTACCCAGATTTTTGGCCAGATGTTATTCTAGATGTTTCTTTGGAGGTATGTTTTAGATGTGATTGACATTTAAATCAGCAGGCAGGGCAAAGCAGATAACTTGTCATAATGTGGGTGGGCCTTGTCCAATCAGTTGAAGGCCCTGTTTAAAAAAAAAAAAGACTGACCTCTCTTGAAGAAGAGGGAATTCTACTACAAACAGTCTCGGACTTGAATGGCAACTCTTTCCTGGTCTCCAGCCTGCCAGCCTACCCTGCAGATTTTGGATTTGCCAAGGCTCCATAATTGCATGGGCCAATTCTTTGAAATAAATCTTTTTCTCTATACATCTCTACTGGTTATATTTCTCTGGAGAAACAGTTTAATTGACTAATACAGATACATATAGGAGAGAAACAAAAGATGAAAGGCAATGGAGCATGATTAAAAGATTTATGTTCTCTCATTCTTTTTATTTTTTTACTGACATATAACACACATAAAGAAAAGTGAACATTAGAGCATCTGGGTGACTCAGTGGTTTAAGCTGCTGCTTTCCTGATCTCAGGGTCCTGGGATGGAGCCCCGCATTGGGCTCTCTGCTCAGCAGGGAGCCTTCTTCCCCCTCTCTCTTGACTGCCTCTCTGCCTACTTGTGATCTCCCTCTCTATCAAATAAATAAATAAAATCTTTAAAAAAGTAAACATTTTTAAGTGTTAATTCTCTTTGTAGAAATTCACATACACACATACATGTAATCAGGACCTAGATAGAAAAATGGGACATTACCATGACCTTCCCCCCCATACTATTCCCAATTCCCATGAGTAATCATAGTTGACTTCAAAAAGCATAGCTTAGTTTTATATGTTTCTGTTAAATTTCAATCCAATTAGTATATAATCCAATTATGTACTATATGTTAGCAACATATAGTACATAATTAGTAGTTTTCCATGTTTTTTAATTTCATTTGAATGTTTATACAAACATTTTATTGCTATATAGTTTAGTTTGTTTTTTTACATTGCTATATAATACTGTACTGTGTGAATATGCCACAATGTTTTCATCCATCTTAAAGGTAGGTATTTAGGTAGTCTTTAATTTTTAGCTATTTTGTATAGAGTTGTGATGTGCATTCTAGTATATGTCATTTGGTGAACACACGTATGCTTTTCTGTTGGGTATATCCACAGAAGTGAAGTTGCCAGATTATAATATATAATATATATCCTGTACAGTCAAAGGAATGTAACTGATCAAACTAGCCTTTAGATAGATCTTTCTCACATCAATGAAAAGAATGAATAAAAGAATGGTGAGAATAATCTAGGTGAGAATTGATAAGGGCTCGAATTTATGCATGTAAGTGAGATAGAAATTAAGAGATATGTATGAGAACTATTCAGAGAGGAAATGGTTGGACTTTATCTTAATTAGACACGGGTGTGAGACCAGGATGGCTTTCATGTATCTAGCTTGGTGGATATTGGTGCCATTTGTGGAGACCAGTTCTTGGCTTTGTATATCAAATTGCAATGTATTCTAATAATTATGTCATTGACACTTACAAACACAAACAACAGAGCTAGGTCTGAATTTATCTCTGTCATTTAGGAATCCTATGCTCTTGGGACTAGTTATCTCACATCTAAAAGGCAGTTTCTTCACCTGTAACACAAGGATTATAATATACATCTTCTATGATTCAATGAGATCAAGTAGGTGAAGCATCTATTAATGCCTGACACATAGTGATTTGAGATAATAGCCATTATTATGGTTATATTTAGTTGTTACATTATAAAATGCTTTTTTTCCCTTGACTTATATTCTCAAATAAACAGGACACCCTGTTTTCCTCCACCCTCAACAATTTACCCTAAAATTTGAACACCTAGGTGTTAAGTAAAAAACTGACATTGTATTTAGCAGCCTTGAACCAAGCCCAGTCACTACCCCCAATAGCTCCTTATTTAAAGTAATGGTGTTTGCTTTGGTGTCTGATATAATCCTGGTTTTTGCCATTGCCAAACTATTCAATTTTAATATTATCTGCCATTTTGCCCCATTTATGAGTGTCTATCAATCTTTATTATCAATCTACTTTTATTAAGCTATTTTTCAGGTTATATACATAAAGTTATGGATAATTAACATACTGTCATATATATTAATAATAATGTTATTATTCCCATTCACCACTTATTAGTATGCTGTAATATTGTAATAAAAAACCAACTTTTCATTTAATCAAACTTATTTTAATAATAGGTACATTCATAATGCAAAGAAATTTTCATGGTTTTTCTCACTTTTGTCTAAAATAAATTAATAAGTTTTTCCATTTTTGGCAATAGAAATGGAATTAACTCAGCTCTTTGATGCAAATTTTGCAAAAGCATCTTTGTAAAATATGAAATGTATATTGATCCCATGCTTTGGAAAGAATGTTAGTAGAGTGAGTGAACAGTCTGCTGTGTATCTACAGAAGACAGATTTTCAAGGTCACAAAGTTTGGAGCTGAAAAGAACCAACAGGAGTCAGCTGAGTGGTCGCAACTGTTGAACCAGGGGCAGACTAGGTGTATACTGAATGAAAATGGAACTGCCACTAATACGTGGATTCTTGCTGCTTCACCTACACATCGTGGGAAAAATTGGTATGGTTATTGCTGCAACCTGCTCTGGGGTTTTGATTTCGGAGGTCTGCAGGTTTTCTGAAAGGCTTACCAAACTTCCAGTGAGTGCACTGAAGTTCATTGAATCTATTCATCCTAGTCTAGCTTTTCCCAGACTTTCTTGTTCACCATCTCAGTGGCCCAGGAATACACCAGTGTCTGCTGCTGCTCAGACTCACTTTATAACAATCTATGTCCGTGAAAAGTCTAGCCAGAGAGATTAAAAAATAGAGGAAATATTTATTCAATTTCTTTCAAGTCTGCTGCCTCATTTCTTGCCGACTGAATAATTTTGGATGTTTGGCATGAGGACTAATGTAAAGGGACAAAGCAGGAGGAGTCCCAATCCAGTCATGTGTCATAAACCCTGGGAACAGTGTTTCTTGACCCCAGTTGCAAAGAATCCTCTGGGGAGATTTTAAATATTGCTGGCAGGCCCCACCACGGCCAATTAAGTCACAATCTCTGAGGATGTGTTCTGGGCACTAGGATTGTGTTAACTCCCAAGAAGATTCCAATTTGCAGCCAGGGTTGAGAACAATAGCTATGTTTTCTAAGGTGATTAAGAGACCATGCAAAACACCTTGGAGTCATCTAATCCAATAGATGAAACAGATCAAACTAGCTCTGGTTAATGTGGAGAGGAGCATTCCTGACTTCTGTCCATTTGCCCTCTTACAAGGATCAAGGAGAAAAGTGTTCAGGTTATTGAGCAAAAATAATTATTGGTTTGCATGCTTATTATTGCCAAAGTGAGAATATAAAATCAGAGAATTTTGTGACAAATGACCACAGCCTGGAAGAGATGAGTCATGCTCCTGATTTCCTTTCTAATGCTTGTTTCACTTTCCCATATTGCATTAAGCCATGTTAACATGAACGGAGTGGGCTTATCGCTTGAAACAACTTCTAGCATTAGAACTATGGGAAATTTGAAAGCAGTGAGTTCAAGCTCTGTATAAGGGAGGACTACCTTTGTGTTACATTTTCATCGTATTTGTAAGAACGTAACATGGACATTTTTATTCTGGCTTTGTTTCTGCCTAGGTCTGAATTAATTTGCAAGACGTATCTTAGTCTCTCATCCAGTGGGGATTCTTATCATCTTTTTTTTTTTTTTTTTAAATTAGTGATTACTTACAAGGTCATTTGTACCCATGAAGTTTCTTTCCCCACCTTGCAAGTGACAAGGTAGAAGAAGCCAAGGCCTCTGGTCATTGCAGAAGAAAGAATGAGAGCCTCAGGCTGAGGAAGAGCCAATGGGATGATGGAGCCAAATGCTAACTAAGGCAATTGCCAGGGGTTCTGCAATGAGCAAATAGATTCTTTTTTTATGTAGCCTCTATTCCTATTTTTGTGTTTGATTTTGTCCTTTGATTGTAATGACAGGTTACACATTATTAGAGATGAATACTAAAGAAGTGACTAAATAAAAGGGCAAGAGATTGAGGATGATTGCTGTCATCCCAGCAGGGAGGCAAGGCAGACAACAATATCTTTTTTATTCTTGGTTTCATATGCTGCATGCACCTTACCTGCAGCTTCTGAAATAAGCTTAGAATATTTGCTTTATTCCGTAGTGCTTCTGTGCTGCTGTCCAATGATCAGAAGCTATGGTTGGTGGAGGGCAAATGCAGCTCTGGAGTCCTGAGGCTATTGAACACATTTATCTATACAGGATCTATATATAGATTATGGGCATGCTATGGCACTTATTCCTCCATTCTGAAGTTCTTCTCTTTATTTCCTTCCAGGATTCAGCCGCAACTGAATCCCCTTTAAGGAGAGAAAACTAATCAGTTTTTATGTCTTGGTATACTGTATGTATCAAGACTGATTTTTTGGTGGGGGTGGTGAAATTCTAGAAATCTTCAGGAATTAGATATTATTAGAGTCTGAACCTTACATATAGCTACATCATCTAGGTCTTGGGTAATTGATTTGCTCTGAAATTTCAGGTACATTCTTGTCTTTGAGATCTTTATATTAATTTGTATATGCCAAGGGGAAACTTCTGCCAACAGACACCAGGAGTCACACACAGGAATGCTCACAGCAGTGATGTTTATGATAGCAACATTAGATTGAGACCAATCTAAAAGTTCTTTGAAAGGAGAATGATGAAACCAAGACAAATGGATACAATTGAGTACTACACAACAGTAACAGTGAGCACTATTGTCATCTGTATTTATCTCAGACATATATCCAACAGTATCATGCATGAACTCATATGTACCACTGTAGAAGTATCAATTCATATGACCACTTTGGAAAATAGTTTATTATTATTTCATACTATTGGAAATATAATAAACATCATGGAGTGTTTACTATGTCCCGGTTATTTTCCTAACTCTGCAAACACTAATTCATTTTAGCTTTAAAATTTTAAGGTATGCACTGTAATTTTAATCATTTTAAATATGAAGGAACTGACAAAGAGAGTTTGGGTATCTTGGCCTAGATCAAAAAACACATAACTGGTACAACCAGCATGGAATTCAGTCAGTCTGGCTGTGGAGGCTGGTTAAGATTCTCTATCTCCCTCTCTCCATGCTTTCCCCCCAACCCAAAAAGACTATAAAGTTTGCACATCACACTGCCACAGAAGACAATGGTCAATAACTACTTGAAAAAAAGTTCTATTCACTTGATTTTTTTAAAATGCAAAATTAAATACATAAAGCAATATAAATTTTTTCTTCACTTATTGCATTGGGACAAATTCTATATACTTGCAAAGTACACCTTTTAATGAAACAATTTAAAAATATGTATTAAAGATTTTTTTTCATGAATTTTCAAAAACAACTTTTGTAAAAAGTTTGTGTGAGAAATTAATCAAAGACCTGCCCAAACTTTTGAAATAAATTTGTATATGAAATGAAAAATTAGAAATAAATTATATTAGTTTACTAAGGTTGCCATGAGAAATGATCAGATTGGGTGGTTTAAAAACAGAAATTTTCTCAAAATTCTGAAAGCTAGTTCAAAATCAAGATGTCAGCATGTTTAGTTTTTTTGGTCCTTCTCACTGACTTGCAGATTTGCAGATGCTGCCTTCTCACTGTGTCCTCAAGGATTATCCCTTCAGTGCACGGTCTGTATTCTAATCTCCACTTCTTATAAGAATACAAGTCCTATTGTTCAGGGTTCACACCAAGGATCTCATTTTAACTTAATTACCCCTTTAAAGGCCCTACCCCCAAATACAGTCATATTCTCAGGTACTGGGAGTTAGGCATTTGACATATGAATTTGGAGGGGACACAGTTTAGTTCACAAAGTAAATATTAAATAATCCAAAATGAAGTAATATAAAGTAATCTAATACAACATAGCTAATAAGGAAATAGAAGACATTAGAAGTTTCCTCAATGACATAGAACAATGCACACGATATATGAAAATATACAAAATGTGAATATATACTCCAACTTTGTTTAAAAACCTAAGCAACAGAAAGATTAACAATTATCTCTAAATAGCAGCACCTGGGGCGCCTGGGTGGCTCAGTGGGTTGAGCCGCTGCCTTCGGCTCAGGTCATGATCTCAGGGTCCTGGGATCGAGTCCCACGTCAGGCTTTCTGCTCAGCAGGGAGCCTGCTTCTCTCTCTCTCTCTGCCTGCCTCTCCATCTACTTGTGATTTCTCTCTATCAAATAAATAAATCAAATCTTAAAAAAAATAAATAAATAGCAGCACCTTATTTTTTCTTGGATATATTCAAGGTTATCTATAATGCATATTATTGTTTTATAACCAGAGTTTCTGATTTACTACATGGAGAAGATTACACATGAAAAGCAAGCATTGAGCAACATGTCCTGGTTAAATTTATTCATTTATTAATTTAACTGATATGTATTGATTACCCATTTTATGTCTGGCAATCAGTATGGGAGAGGGAGGATTTGGAGGATGCATAATTATTTCTTTTCATGTAAAATGTCTGTGCATTTATATATTTGTCACCTAGGCTTCCAAATTTGTGACTCAGGTCGTCAAATTTTAGGGTCAAGTCATCAAATTTTATCATGCACCTAAAATACGAGAGATAACCATATGAGAGGACACACAATAGAAGAGAAGGTCCATGACAACTTTCTTGAAATACTTGAAAGAATACCATGTAGAAGGGCACATGACTAGCAGGCTCACGTCAGGGAAGCCTGACATGAAAATAGGTAGAAGTTGGATTGCACATATGGGAGAAATTCCTACAGAAATACAGAATACCTACATAAATAGGTAGAAGTTGGATTGCACATATGGGAAAAATTCCTAATTAGATAGTATTCTAAAAATATCATAGATGCTCTTAGAAAGTAATGTGTTTACTGTAAAGATAATGTTAAAGCTTAGTTTACCTTTGTTTAATAGAATTGTCTATGACCACAGAAATGCTCTATGCTTCTACTGTCCAGTATGGGAGCCACTAGCCATATGTAGCAGCTTGTGAGCACTTGAAATGTGGCTAATCCAACTGAAGAACTGGATATCTATTTGACTTTATTTTATTTTCATTAATTTACATGTAAACAACCACATGTGGCTAGTGACTCCCTACGGGGCAGTCGAGGTCTAACACACCCCTTGTCAGGGGCACAATTGATTTGAAGGGTCAGTGAATAACATAGTTGACGTATGTGATTGTGTTATCAAGCCTGAGGTTTTATGATTCTTTGAACTCGAACTTATAGGGCAGTTCTTTCTTCTGCGGGGCATAAGAAAGAAAGATGCCCTGATTGGGAAAGCCTGATGAGCATGCCCTTGGTTGTCCAAAGCACTTTAAAAACATATGCCAAATTTGAAAGAGTGGTGGAGAGCAAAGTGTTCAATCTAATATGAATTGAGGAGGAAAGAGGATTATTCTAGATATTCTAGTTGTTACAATTCATCACAAGGTGACAGAGGACCAACATGTTGGAACTCTAATCCCAGGGCAGCTGCAATTACAGATCATTGACACAAATACCAAATATATAAATTAGTCGACTTGAGACCTCAACAGTGTGAGTGACAGAACCCTTGTTGACTAGACTTCCATGTAAACTTTTGGAGGTTTATTTCTATAGCCTATCCATGTAACTGAGTAAGCAGTGACCTGTGCCTTTGACAAATATCTATAATAAGAAGGGCTTTGAAGAGAGAACCGCAACTTTAAAACTAGTTGCCTGGGTTATCACAAGCATTAATGTCAGGAAAGTCAATTAAGGAGTGACCTCCAACAGTAAGACTTTGTCATTTAGGTTTTAGTCACATTCTTTGTCAGCCTTGCTGTGAGTAACACTAACTGTCAACCTTTTGCTTTGCACTGAAAGGTCATTAGGAAAAGTTAAGTCTGCCGTGTGCTCACTCACTTCTGAAGGCTGCTATTCTCAACATTCCATTAAAAAGGTTGTCAATGGGGAGAAAAAATTAGGTAAAGGCACAGTGAACTTTTTATCTGTAAGCCACAGTGAGCACTTCCAACTGCTATCTGTTAGCTAGCCATATAATTAAAAGTGCTTTCCTTTCAGTGTAATCCAAAGACTATCCTTTATGTGATAGCTGCAGTGTCTTACCTTCACCAAAGTGTGACTACTTGTATTTCTATCCTTAGTACTTAGAAGGAGACCTTCCTGGTTTTCTAAGTGTCCTTTTTTAGTGGCTCTTCCATATCGAAGGCCTCTCGGAGAGCCTCTCAAACTGAATGGCTATGGTCTGAAAAAATGTGATAAATGAAAGTAGTGGTCGCTTTAAAGTATTTAGGAAAAACAGTAGTAGATATTAAGTCAGAAAAACTCATTGTAATATGGGGGTATTTGGAACCATGGTAAGAACCATAGATATTAGAAGTATGTGTTTTATGTGTATGAAAAATTATTTCTGATTGGATGTTAACATTATAGAGAGAGGAACAGAGAGTGGAATTAAGTATGTAATCTGTGGATAATTACAACCCCGGGGTGTAGTCATACTAAGGCCAACCTAAGAAAACCCTTTTACTTCATTTGTCTAGGGGAAAAGTGTAAGTAATTTGCTTCAGCCTATTTTACCAAGACCATAGGATAATATATACATCTATAAATGTCTCAATGTCCTTATGAGAAAAAAATATATAAATTTTTGTCAATGGTATTGTAATCGTGATTATACGTAACGAAGAAAAAATGTTCTGCTATACACATTATTGCTGTAAATGGAATTGGGGATAAGAAGATTATTGAAGATCCTTGTTAGGCAGTAGCAGCAAGAACAGTATCTGATTTTACAGGTATAGTAATCTAAACGTCCAAATTCCTTGGTTTAAGAACATGCAGCATCAAAGGAATAATCTCAGGCAAAGACTGTGGGGTGGCTTTTTATAGAAACATGTAATTTTCCTGAAAGCTGCTATGTTATGAATTATATAGAGTAATAAGTATAGGTCTTTGATGATATGTTGTCCTATTTTGGGCTTTAATTTGTACAGCAGTGAGTGTAATTCCATAAAGTGCCCTCTCTATGTGAGTATCTATACTACATTCAAATGCATCATTGGGAAGACACCCTTTTTATATTTATTTTTAAATACTTCTACTGTTTACTAAGGTAACATCATGAAATGGAAAGGATCTCCTACATAAATTTAAAGATGAAATTTATTTCTTTTATATTTTTGGAATTTGCTAGCTGTTAGCTTAGGATTAGGTAGCTGGGGAAGCTGTAAGGATGGATTACCACTGAAATGCAGTGTTTGCTTTTTAATCATTAAATGGATGTTAGTGTAGGCAGTTGGTTTGTTGTTTCTTGGCTTTCCCAGAATGCTCGTGATTTTTGTGTATATTCTGTGAGCCGATGCCTAATCTGACCCTGCTTTTGGTAAGGTGTATTTCCAACTGGTTCTTTGAGAAGGTCATGCTCATATTGTCTTAGTGTCAAGGAAAGTACTAGTTCATCATAAGAGCCCTGTGGCTTTTAAGGAGTTTTGCCATCAGGCAAGTTTGTGAATGTTGTTCAGTAGCCTCATGTCTCATTATTTTATTTTGCTTCAAACTTGGATTAAAGGAGAGTTACAAGAAGGATCCTGGAAAAGCAATGATATTTACCTTGTGTATAAACTCTTAGAGCACATCAAACTTAAAAAGAATCCCAAGTTTGTTAGTAATAGCTAATCAGTCCCTCACAAACATCAAGTGTGTTTCTTTAATTTGGCAGTCCCAACATAAATGGATTGGTGATTGACACTGAAGTGTTCTATTTATCCTGCAACCAGGGAGGGAAGACCATCATCAGGAGGGACGGTGGTTTCTAAATCATATGCTCTACTTGGAAGGAGAGATGGGAAGTGCTGCTAAAAAATAATTTGCTCAGAGCGCCTGGGTGGCTCAGTCCATTAAGTGTCTGCCTTCAGCTAAGGTCATGATCCCAGGGTCCTGGGATTGAGTCCCACATGGGGCTCCCTGCTCAGCAGAGAGTCTGCTTCTCCCTCTGCTCCTTCCTCCCCAGCTCGTGCTCTCTCTCTCTCTTTCTCCCTCTCACAAAAATAAATAAATTTTAAAAAATCATTAAAAAAATTTGCTCTTCAGGCAAATTAGAAAATACCCTTGCCCAGCCTCAGAGATTTAGAGGTGTCTGGGGTTGGCGGCAGGAAATCTGGCTGAGAGAAGGTAAAACGTGGTAGAAGGAAAATGAGGAGTTCTATATTTAATCTATTGTGACTTCTCTTTCTCTCTCTCTCTCTCTCTCATTCCTTTTCTGGTGGTCTTAAAGTGGTTGTGAAATAGAGGGGTGAGAAGACACTCAATTGCTGAAATGCTCACAGTGAAGGAGGATTACTGGAGCAGCTCCTTAGTTGTGTAGTAATGAAGACCTCAGACCAGCCAGAGCCTCTCTGCCTTCCTCTATAATACAACAATTTAGGATGCTTGAGCTAGCCCAGACCATCGAAAGCAGAACATTGAGCTAGCCCAGAACATTGAAAGCAGGAAAGGAGCAAATGACCCATATCCAATGATGAACATGCAGAGTGGACTCCTCAGTAGAAGAATTCTCTCTCCCCTTTACCTCCAGCTGGTTCTGCTACAGACACCCAAAGAACTATGGATTTTCTCTTTAGATAAGATTATTATTTTTGCTACTAAACTGAAAACAATAACCACTGCTATAACTGCTGCTAATGGTGTTGGTTACTTTTCTGTGTCAACTTGACAGGGTCGGGGGATGCTCAGATAGCTGATTAAATGTTATTTTGGGATATTTCTAGAAGACATTAGAACTGGAGTTGAGGACTGGCCCTCCCTTGTGTAGGTGCACGTGATACAATCTACTGAGGGCCTGAAGAGAACAAAAAGGAAAAGAAAGATTGATTTCTCTCTCTGACCCACTGCTTGAGCTGGGAAACTGATCTTCTCCTGTCCTTGGTGCTCCTGGGTCTCAGGCCTTCAGACAGCACCGCCAGCTTCTGTGAGTCTCCAGCTGGGTGTATATAGATAGATGGATAGATAGATATACATATCCTATTGGTTCTGCTTCTCTGGAGAATCCTGACTAACACAGTTGCCATTTATGAGATAAATCCATTGTTAGGATCTGCATTGCATTCTTTGTGTGCATCATTCCTAACCCTCACCACCACCCATGCATGCAGGTCACCCTACATTAAAGGTGAGGAAACAGATTCAGAAATATTAAGCGTGTACAACAAGTAAATGCTGGATCCAGAATGTGTACCTGTAGTTCAAATACCCAAGTTCGGTCATCATTGAGTCAATTAGTATGTAAGAGGTGCTTCTCAGTGTAAGGAATTCCATTTCTGTAAATCATATAGCAAGCCACATATATGGAGCTCTTTTTCTTTGTCTCTGGTCTGAGATTTTTTTCATGCCTCCATGGGGCATCCTGGGCAGCCCAGTTTGGGGCTCATCAATCATGGATTCATGGGATCACCTTAGTCCCACATTGTTGCTCCCACATTTTTTCATGTTTTTCACTTTTAGTCCCACTTTTTTTTTCACTTAATTTTTGTCCCATTTTCCCCCCAAATTTCTCCTTATAATCAAGAACTTTGCCTTATAATTTTCTTTTTTTTTTTAAGATTTTATTTATTTATTTGACAGAGATCAGAAGTAGGCAGAGATGCAGGCAGAGAGAGAGAGAGGAAGGGAAGCAGGCTCCCCACAGAGCAGAGAGCCTGATATGGGGTTTGATTCCAGGACCCTGGGATCATGACTTGAGCCGAAGGCAGAGGCTTTAACCCACTGGGCCACCCAGGCACCCCTATAATTTTCTCTTTAACAGTAATGACATACCAGCTCTTTTTTCAGTATCTTTTAGTATCAATTTTTTTATTCTTTAAAAAGTTATTGAGGGCTTATAATATGCTGCGAAAACTAATATAAATATGAACTAGTCTAAACCCTTAGGAAACGTGTAGGCTAATGGGACTTTGCTACAGAAAAACAGCTAAATCTAATTTAGTGTGCTATGTAAAATTATGGACACAGTGATAAATTGTTAAACTAGGGTAAAATCATCAGGGGTCTCTCCCTAGAGGAAATAGTGACTTAGTTGAACATTGAACATCAAAAATGAGTTAATTAAGTGAAGAAAGGTGGTGCATTTCAGAATGAGGAAACAGAATGTGTAAAGGCAGAAAAGAGGAAACTGCATTGAATTCTGAATGATTGAAATTTAGGTTCCAGAAGGATGGAGGCATGAGAAGGATCAGATTGGAGGAGTAGACAGAGAACAAACCAGGAAGGACCTTGGAGGTCATAATAAGGAAACTAGATTTTTATCCAGGGGACAGTCCCCAGATGGTTTTACATAAAAATCCAGAAAATGAGTAGTAAGGGCTTGGCCTCGGGCAACGACATTGGGCTACAGCAAGCAAACCCATCCTGACCTTTTTGTCTGAGGTTGTCAGGAACTTTCAGCACTTTAGAAACTGTCATCTCCCAAACTACTTGATCTACTTCTAAATTCTAGCTCCTGCCCAAGGGGGTTTGGTAACAGCACTATAACTAGGGGCTAAGCGTGACCCATGGGTGGTGATTCCTTACAGACACAGTTTTCTTTACACTCTAAATTCCCCCAGGAAAGTTAAAAAGTTCTATCTCCCCCAAAATTTGAGTTGCTGACACTGATCAAAAACTTCTTATGAAAAAATAAGGACGTTTTAACCTGAAGTAGAAGCTTAGTAGTTATTTTTGCCTGTGTGCATGCACGTGTGCATGCTAATTTCTATCAGACTTGGTCATATCCTTGATCTTTCGCAAAAGCAGAGTGATGAGCCTTACCTTGGGGAACACCCAGGCTATCTTTCTTGGCCAATTGATATTGGAATAGCTTTTAGTATCCTGTCAAGTATGCTGGAAGGTGAATCAATCAACAGAATACATTTATTAAAGACATTTTGCTCGATGCTGTGAAATGTAAAAGCAGAATGTTAATGTTACTAGTGTCTCTACTCTAAAGTTGCTAAAATGTAATTGAAGAGAGAAAAAAAAAAGTCCCCAAATAATTAACAAGATTTTGAACCAATGTCATTGTTTTAAGCTTGGTTATATAGGCTACGAAAGCCATGGGAGTTTAGAGACAAGTGGTGGGGACATATTTAGAAGAAGGTTCTAGCTGAACAAAAAGGTGGAAATAAGCTTGGATATTGAGAGTGGAGGGGGTTGGGGTGAAGGTACAGATTATCAAGCTTGTTTAATGTTAGGCAGGAAGTTTAGATTTCTACTGGGTGAACTGTGAATAGAAGAACACGTTAATGAAAGCTCTTGGGGGAGAGGTGACCTTTTGCCGCAGTGTATGGATTTGCAGCATCGAGCCTCAGTGGACGCTGTGCCTTTAGTGCAACCTCACTGTCTGAACCTCGTTCCCCTAAGACAGCAGAGGGTGGGACAATGGTTTGCAGGGAAGTAGTTTATGTGGAGAAGTCACCCTAGGAAACAGGAGAAGGGGAGTGGGATGAGGGGAAATAGGGAAGAAGGACCAGCAGGGAACAGTACAAGCAAGCCCTATGAAGCCAGCAGGGCGGGTCAGACTGGGAGCTTTTTTTTATTTTTTTTTTTCCTTAAGATTTTATTTATTTATTTGACAGACACAGAAAGAGGGAACACAAGCAAGCGGGAGAGAGAGAGGGAGAAGCAGGCTTCCCGCAGGGCTGAGAGCCAGATGTGGGGTTAGATCCCAGGACCCTGGGATCCTGACCTGAGGTGAAGGCAGAGGCTTAACGACTGAGCCACCCAGGCGCCCCAGGCTGGGAGCTTCTGAGGAGCTGCCTCTCCAAATGCTCTCCCAAGGGAGGCAAGAGGGGAACGCTGCTTCACGAGTGCTCCTGAAGGGTATTAAGTCCCTTGCATTTGTGTAAGCACTTGCTACTGAGTCAGAGAAGCCCAAGAACAGATGTGAGAAATTCTGGTAGAGCTGAGAGGAGTCTATCGTGGTCAAAGGCGATGCCCTGAGAAAAGGCCACCAAAGGCAGGTGGAGAAGACCTGACTGAGAAGGACAGGAGGTATCAGATACATTTATTCTTTCAGCCTAGTAGGAGCCGGGCCTGTGAGGATTTTAAACTAGTACCAAATAAATCCCAACTTATTAGCATATTGCCTTTCTAATAATTGGTTAACAAAGAGCTGCCTAAAAATCACTTGGGCATATCTTTTAATACATAGTTGGAAATGGTTTATAATTAATGTCATATTTCTTATACCCTAATATGGTGCCTGGCACAGAGCAGACACTCAGTACTGTGCATGGAAGGATTAAGTGCTTCTATTCCTGTAAATAGGCACTTCCAAATGCACTGAAAATTCTATTCTTCGGTATAGTTGGGGTAGCAATGGTGTCAAGAAGTGGAGGAGAGGATTTCTTATTTTAAAGATTTTATTTATTTATTTGACAGAGATCACAAGTAGGCAGAGAGGCAGGCAGAGAGAGAGGAGGAAGCAGGTTCTCCACCAAGCGGAGAGCCCGGTGCGGGGCTCCATCCTAGCACCCTGAGATCATGACCTGAGCTGAAGGCAGAGGCTTAACCCACTGAGGCACCCAGGCACCTCAGGATTTCTTATTTTAAAAATTAACTTATTTTCCTAACACTTACCGAGGACACCAGGGAAAACAGCAGCTTACCATTAAAACAAACTATTTCAAAATATAATTGATTAGTATTTGAAGTAATGTGGGTTTTTTTTCTCCCTTCTAAAACTAAAACTCTTCTCTGTCTCTGTTTAAATGGTTCTATAATCTGTAATGACAGGGAATGGCCTCATGTAGAAATATAAATGCAAATTTTAAAAAAGCCACAAAAGAGTTATACAAAGAATTAATAAAAGGATTATTTTATAAAGTTTCTAATTTGCAAATAATGTTCCCATATTATATACACACCTTAGAGTTATTTACATCTACTATGGTAAAGTGAGATAATTTCAAGATGTGGGATTGTATCCTTTCCATTTTCCTTTGAATGCTTTTTGTGCAATGAATACATCAATAAGCAAACACTTACTGAATACCTCCTATGTGTCCACTTTAGCACTGTTTACAATAATGTCTGCTGCTTCCATCTATACCTGTACCTTCTGTTACCTGAAGGAGAGCATTCACATCCTGGGAAGTTCCTAGATGCCAAGTTTTTTTTTTTTTTTTTTAGTTTTTTTTATTTATTTGACAAACAGAGATCAAAGGTAGGCAGAGAGGTAGGCAGAGAAAGAGGAAGGGAGGCAGGCTCCCCACTGATCAGAAAGCCCCAATGTGGGGCTTGATCCCAGGATCCCGAGACCATGACCCGAGCCGAAGGCAGAGGCCTTAACCCACTGAGCCACCCAGGTGCCCCTAGATGCCAAGGTTTAATCTTAAAACACAGATATTTGACTCCCAAACTCCCCCCATGCTCTGGAAAATTACCTTCTAGTTCTGGCATGTCTTATACGTTTCTCCTCCTATACAAATGAGGATATATAGCTCTCGTGGGCTGCAGAGCCTGGTGTGTTTGGGCCGAGCGTATGCTCAAAGCCCTTGCTCCTTCCCTGTAATGGATTATGAAAAACCAATTCTGTCAGCCATGGAGCTTTAAATCTGAGTCGTAACTTCAGAGATGCGTTTGTTGGTTTAAATTCTGCATTATTGTGTGGGTTTCCAAGCTCCCAAGATTTTCAGTGCCTATAAATATAAGTAATAGCAGATTCTTAGAGGTTAATTTTAATTTCAAGTCATCTTAATCCTCATCACAATGAATGGTTTAATTTTAATAAAGTAATTCATGACAGACAAGACATCACCAGGGAACCAGCTTAAAAAAAAAAAAAAAGATTTCTTTCTGTCTCAGATTGTATTTTGTCAGTATTCCGGAGAAATTAGGAAAATGGGGTCAGAGCTGGCCAGTGACTCTTTATGTAGCATTATAAAACCCTTAGTCATCCCATCTAACATATTTATCTTAAACTTTATATACCAGTGATTCAAAAAATTATATCTTTCCCAGGGTAGTCTTAAATTTTGATATCAGAATCCTCATATTTAAGAAAATCACTGCTTGGAATATGAGAGGTCAGCCCCCCAGTTGTAAAGCATGAAATGACAAACCATCTTTAAATACAGATCCTCCCCTACTTACATCCATAAGGTGTTCATAAAAATGGAATGCTGAGAAGTCAAGTGATAGATAGATATCAAAGAAAGAAATTTTAGAATGCTAAAAATTCACATCATCTCCCCTTTTGGGATCCTTCATCAACCCCCTGCAGCATTTATGGTTTTCTGGCTTCAGTATTTTGGTTCCTTGGGGTTAGGAAGACCGTGGGTCTTAATGCGTGTGTCTTGGTTGTCACTGTGTAAGTGGTGAGGACTGAATTTAGTTGGTTAAAAGCCTTGCAGACTTACTTGCCTGTATAACATCTGTCTTTCTTCCTCAAGTTATTATGCACTTCTGAGGGAATTTTTGTTTCTGTTTGCTCTCCAGTACCTTCAAGGAGGTGCTTTTTGCATTATGTCTAAGTTTTATGGTAGTTTTCCACAGGGTATTAATCCAATAGGGTCTTAGTTTGTCGACCTGTACAAAGAAAAGGTTCTCTCTTGCCGGAGATTTTAAAGCTGCCTAGAAGTCTCCCTTATACATAATACTTGTGTCTTGTTAAATATTAAGTAATTTTGAGATGAGAACAGTATCATGCTTATCTGTAGCTGGGGCACGCATTGGATGTTCAATGTATTTCTGTTGGGCTTAGCTGAAATTAAACCCCACTGACTTAAATGTGTGTAACAGAGAAAGGATCTACCAGCTAGAGAAAAGACAAAAAGGGGAAGCTTCAAACTTGCTGAGACATTAAACTTATGCCATACTTATTCCATGGCATAAAACTATGCACAAGTCTTATCGGTACAAAATCCTCTTAGATGGCCAATTTGTAAATTTTGGATCCTTTAGCAGCTGTCCTTTTTATTGATTATAATTTCATTTTTTAAAATTATATTGATAGAAAATGAAGCTTATATATTTTTTAAAGCAGTTCAAGGGCTTTTACAAACAGAAGTCGGTGGGAAAGGATAAAGATATCCCATGTGAACCAAAAGCGGACGGACAATGCATCTGAGGGTACCCCTGATTCAGAAAGAAAATTGGGAGAAGGGGCAAGATAGTGGAGAAGTAGGAGACTCTGTTTCAACTGGTCCCCTAAAGTGAGCTAATTATCTACCAGAACATTCTGAACACCCATGAAATCAGCCTGAGATGTAGGAAATACACTTCTGGATCTCTATGGGGCAGAAGATTCCAGTGAAGAGGTAAACCAGAGTGGGAATGATTGGACTGATATCAGAGGATAATTAGAAGAGGGAAGGAGCCACCAGAAGTAACCTATTGGAAAGTAATACCTCAATACAAGAGTTCCCTGTGATTGGGGATCAGCATTTTCTTGGAGTCTGGTTAAAAACACTCAAAAGAGAGCAAAAGATCTTAAGGAGAAACTGGTGGAATCAGGCAGTCACAGGCACTGGCATAAGCCCATGAACCCAGGACGGCCACTGCCAGCGACCACCCGTACCCAGAGAGATTGCAGCTAAACCCCCGGTTGCGAGGTTTGCATCGCGTCCACTCCCACCCCTGCATCAGGGACTCTGATGAGAGATGGCACCAGCCTGAGCTCCCTAGGACTTTTGCACACTGCACTACCAGGGACTGACCCACTCCCTGCCGGCCCTGAGAAAGTTCCGTCCTGGAGCTAGCTGGCAGTTCTGAAGCTGTTTCAAAAAATAGAAACAGAAGCAAAACTTCTAGTCTCTTTTTATGAAGCCAGCATTACCCTGATCCCCAGATCAGACAAAGACCCATCAAAAAGGAGAATTTCAGACCAATATCACTGATGAATATGGATGCCAAGATTCTCAATAAGATACTAGCTAATAAGATCCAACAGTACATTAAAAAGATTATATCCACCATTATCAGGTGGGACTTGTCCATGGGATGCAAAGGTGGTTCAACAATTGCAAATCAATCAATGTGATGGAACAAATCAATAAGAGAAGAGAGAAGAACCACATGGTCCTCTCAATTGATGCAGGAAAAGCATTTGACAAGATATAACATCTGTTCCTGATTAAAATGATTCAAAGTGTAGGGATAGAGGGAACATTCTTCAACTTCATAAAATCTATCTATGAAAAACCCACAGAGAATATCATCCTCAATAGGGAAAAGCTGGCAGCCTTCCCTTTGACATCAGGAACATGACAAGGATGTCCACTCTCACCACTCTTGTTCAACATAGTACTAGAAGTTCTAGCAACAGCTATCAGACAACAAAAAGAAATGAGAGATGTTCAAATTGGCAATGAAGAAGTCAAACTTTCTCTATTCGCAGAGGACATGATACATTATATGGAAAACACAAAAGACCCCACCTCCAAACTTCTAGAAGTCATACAGCAATTCAATAATGTGGCAGGATACAAAATCAATGTACAGAAATCAGTTTCTTTCTTATACACTAGCAATGAAGATATAGAAAGAGAAATTAGAGAATCAATTTTATTTACTAAAGCACCAAGAACCATAAGATACCTGGGAATAAACCTAACCCAAAAGGTAAAGGATCTGTCCTCGAGGAACTACAGAACACTCATGAAATAAATTGAAGAACACACAAGCAGATGGAAGAGCATTCCATGCTCATGGGTTGGAAGAATAAACATTGTTAAAATGTCTATACTGCTCAGAGCCATCTATACTTTCAATGCCATTCCGATCAAAATTCCACCAACATTTTTCAAAGAGCTGGAACAAACAATCCTAAAATTTGTATGGGACCAGAAGAGACCCCAAATTGCTAAGAAAATGTCCAAAAAGAAAAACAAAACTGGGGCCATCACGTTGCTTGATTTCAAGCTTTATTACAAAGCTGTGATCATCAAGGCAGCATGATACTGGCACAAAAAACAGACACATAGACCAGTGGAACAGAGTAGAAAGCCCAGATATGGACCCTCAACTCTATGGTCAAATAATCTTTGACAAAGCAGGTAAAAAAATAAACAGTAGAGAAAAGTATATTCGATAAATGGTGGTGGGAAAATTGGACAGTTATGTATAGAAGAATGAAACTTGACCATTCTCTTATACCATACACAAAGAAAAACTTGAAATGGATAAAAGAGCTCAACATGAAGCAGGAATCTATCAAATTCCGAGAAGAACACAGGCAGTAACCTCTTTACATCAGCCACAGCAACTTCTTTCAAGACATGTCCCCAAAGGCAAAGGAAACAAAAGCAAAAATGAACTTTTGGGACTTCATCAAGGTCAAAAGCTTCTGCACAGCAAAGGAAACAGTCAACAAAACAAAGAGGCAACCCACGGAATGGGAGAGGATATTCGCAAATGACACTACAGACAAAGGGCTGATATCCAAGATCTATGAAGAACTCATCAAACTCAACACACACAAAACAGATAATCACGTCAAAAAATGAGCAGAAACATGAACAGACACTTCTCCAATGAAGACATACAAATGGGTAACAGACACATGAAAAAATGCTCATCATCATTAGCCATCAGGGAGATTCAAATCAAAACCACATTGAGATATCACCTTACACCAGTTAGAATGGCCAAAATTAACAAGACAGTAAACAACATGTGTTGGAGAGGATGTAGAGAAAGGGGAATCCTCTTACACTGCTGGTGGGAATGCAAGTTGGTGCAGCCACTTTGGAAAGCAGTGTGGAGATCCCTTAAAAAATTAAAAATAGAACTACCCTATGACACTGTGATTGCACTACTGGGTATTTACCCCAAAGATTCAGAGGTAGTGAAAAGAAGGGCCATCTGTACCCCAGTGTTCATAGCAGCAATGGCTACAGTTGCCCAACTGTGGAAAGAACCAAGATGCCCTTCAACAGACAAATGGATGAAGAAGATATGGTCCATATATATACAACGGAGTATTATGCCTCCATCAAAAAGAATGAATACCCAACTTTTATATCAACATGGATGAGATTGGAAGAGATAATGCTGAAAGAGTCAAGTATCACACGGTTTCACTTACTTGTGGAGCGTAAGAAATAACACGGACATTGGGAGGTGGAGAGGAGAAGTGAGATGGGGGTAATCGGAGGGGGAGACAAACCATGAGGGACTGGACTCTGAGAAACAAACTGAGGGTTTTGAAGGGGAGGGGTTGGGGGGTTGGTTGAGCCTGGTGATGGGTATTAAGGAGGGCACGTATTGCATGGAGCTCTGGGTGTGGTGCATAAACAATGAATTTTAGAATATAAAAAGAAATAAAATGGAAAAAAGAAAATTGCTCTCTGAGTTCACCAGTGCATACTATGTTTTTCTTGATGTGTTGGACTCATGAAACCAGAATTTGGGGCCATTAAGAAGAATTGTAGCTTCCTACCCCAAGGCTATCAATACACAGTGGCAAAATTTGGGCTTTTGCTCTCCATGTTCTAGACCTTCATTTTAAATATAAGAGGAATGCATGCTGAGACATTTGAAAGCATTTTATTGCCTTTATTATTGTGACATGCAAATGTGTATTCTGGCTTCTCATTTTCTTTTTACTGGTTAACTTTTTAAGGAAGGCAGATGTCTTGGATGCACTAGAAATTAAATCATTGATCTAAAACTGCCCAGATGTTTTGTAATCCAGATGTTTTGTGATCAAAGGTAATGTTTATTCATCTTTTTAAAAATTGGAAGCCTTTTGAAAAGTCAGTCTGGAGTTAGTCTTTATTTGGAAGTAGATTGAGGGGAAGTTTTAAGATTAAAAAAAAAGATGACAATGAGAGTAAAAAAAAAAAATTGCAGTAAAAATTACTACAAATAATAGTAGGTGGGAGGCTAAAATTATCCAGGTATTAATTCCCAGTATGTGAATTTAGAGTGCTTTTTGAGTATAGAAAAATTGAAGTGTGATTATATCCTTTAAAATATGGAGAAGGTTAAAAGACTAAGACTGGAGAGTTTGCTATCAACCGGAGGCCCAGAAATAATGAACCATTCTTGCCTAGTTTAAAGCCTTATAGACCATTTTATGAAATTGCCAAATGGGCCAGCTCCAAAATGAGCTCAACACAGAGTTATCAACTTTAGACCACCATAGCGATTTTCCCTTTCTGTAATAATTACATAACTAAGTGAACAGTGTGGCGCATTCATTTTGACTTTCATTATGGGAATGATGCATATAAGAAGATAACAATATTTGTATTCTTTATTTATGAGCTTTCTGATACAAAGTCCTAATAAATTATTTCACTTGGTGAAAAATTATAATGAAAAATAAATAAATCAATCACTTACTTAACAGCCAAAACCTGTGAAATACTGTGCATATTTCCCTATTGTTGTTAACTTAGTTCTAACATACAACATAATAAAATGGGCCTCAATAATTTTATTAGTAGATCTTCCAGAATTCACAAGAAACTGGAATGTCTGTTCTCAAAGAGTTCTTTGCTCTTTCTCAAATTTCTTCCATGTTTTAGGATACCATTTAACTGAGCTTTTGAATGGATTTTTTACATAAGCTTTGCAAATATATATTACACTCTATCACTTTTTTAATTATAAATTGACAAATCTGAGTATCTTTTTGGGGTTTGTTTTGCTGCTTCTTAATAAGGACTTCAGTTCTAATTTGCAACTGAAAAACAAGTAAAATTATCTGATAATTGTAGGAGGGTACTACTCTCTAGAACCTTCAGAATAGATTCATATTCTGTACTTTTTATGATTTCAAATATAGGGTAAAAAGCAATGTCATATTGTGGTATTTTATCAGAAAATTTTTTATTGTGAACACTGACCACTGTTAGAATGTAATTATTTAATTTAAAATTAAAAATTTCTAAGTTACATAATCATGGTTTTTCCCTACCTTTTTACCATATCCTTTGAAGAAAAAAAAAATTACAACGAAACTACATTCTAGAAGAAGGTTCACCATAATTACATCAAATCAAAGAGTATTAAGATATTGTACTAAAGGAAGAAAATGTAAGTATATTTTACCTAAAATGGTGATCAACTTCTTTGCCTCTCAATAAATAAATGTAAAACTTATTTCTTATTTATAAATATATATATATATCTGAAACTGAGAAAATCCTTTAAAATATAATGTTAAATTGATTTTGCAATAATTTCATGATTCCACAGAGAAGTTTTAGAAATGGATTTTATCAGTTTGATTTGAGACTGTAATGTATTTAAAAACTCTGAAACTAGATTATAGTAGTTCAGTTTATTTTATGTTTGATTCATTCCTGTTATACAAATAGAAGGTGAGATTAATTAATCAGGCAAAAGATATCTTAGGACCCTTCTCCTCATTCAAAGCCCAGTCACAAGCCTCTGCTGGATTCTCTGGAGCTTTTCAAAAGAATGGAAAAATAAATTTCATTCAATCCTTATTTAAGCTAAAGTAGTACAAAGTTGAGCTGGAATAGATCATTATATCTAATCCATATTCCAGCAAACTAAGAATATGTTAATTTTAAGATTTTTTTTTTTAGAGATTTTATTTATTTATTTGACAGACAGTGATCACAAATAGGCGGAGAGGCAGGCAGAGAGAGAGAGAGGAGGAAGCAGGCTCCCTGCTGAGCAGAGAGCCCGATGCGGGACTCCGGGACTCCGAGATCATGACCTGAGCCGAAGGCAGAGGCTTAACCCCTGAGCCACCCAGGCGCACCTAATTTTAAGATTTTAATGTAGCGTTCTGAATATCTACTTCAGTTAGTGATTGTATTAGTACACAGTTAATATAGATAAAAAAGAATCAACTTACTGTAATAAATTTATGATTTCAAAAATGAATACAACAAGAGTGTTTTGCTTTTGGATATAATGGAGAAGGACATGAAAGGTATTCATTCTTGAGGACACTGTGACAAGCAAAAGAGAAACCAAAAAAATTACATTTAAAAATCTCACTGAAGAATCTTGTGCACAAGTAAATTTAAAGTAGCTAAACTCCAAGCCTTTCCTAAATAGGTAGGCAACATTGGATGGTTTTATGTTTGAGCCAGTTTTTCATGTTGGAGGAGGGCAACCAGAGGAAATGGGAGAAGAACTGCCTTTGCCCAGAGATGGAGAAACCACCCAAACTGTTGATGAACCTGTATTCTGAATATTGAATTTGAGTCTAGAATTTTGCCAAACACCAAAATAATCCTCATTATCATTGTCACATGGATGCACCTTTCTCAGCCTTTTCTAAATGATAGCTTGCTTCATCAAAATGTGTAAGACAAGAAGTCAGTAGATAGAAGATTCACACTCTTCCCATAGAAATGGTACCCCATGAACTTCAGAAATTCTCTTTGTTAGAAGCGCATCACAAAGTCAAGCCCATACTCACAGGAGATCATTATACAAAAGCAAGGATGCCAGAAATTAGACATAATTGGGGACCACCTTAGAAGTCTCTGTGCCATAGCCCAGACCTTTATTGTTCTTTCAGAGATACTACTAAGCACCAACTTTTATTTTTTTAATATATTTTTTAAAGATTTTATTTATTCATTTGACAGACAGAGATCACAAATAGGCATTGGCAGGCAGAGAGAGAGAGAGAGAGGAGGAAGCAGGCTTCCTGCTGAGCAGAGAGCCCTGATGCGATGTGGGGTTAGAGCCCTGATGCGATGTGGGGTTCATCCCAGAACCCTGGGACCATGACCCAATCCGAAGGCAGAGGCTTTAACCCACTGAACCACTCAGGCATCCCTAAGTACCAAATTTTAAAAAACAAAAAAATGCAAAAGTCAGAAAAATGTCAATGAAACAGAGATAACGCAGATGGTGAAATGATCAATCAAGGAACTTGAAACAGCTGTCAGAAGTATGTTAAACTAAGACTCGAAGAATGAGTGAATTGAGCGGACATTCCAGGAGATATTTTTAAAATGTAAAAAACAAAACTAAACAAAACAAAAAACCCATACAACTGAGATCAAAGATCTCAAAATGCACCATCGGAAACTTTTAAAGTATACTGAGTGATATTAAAAGCAGATTGAATACAACAGATAAAAGAATCAATAAAGTTGAAAACAGGAAGTAGCATTTATTTAAACTAAACTAAAACACAGATGGGGTAAAAAAAAGACTGAAAAAAGTGATTTGTGAGACAGTTTTAAGAGTCGAAACATTTCTGTAATTCGAGTTTCAGAAGAGGTTGGTACAATGGGGCAAAACATAACTTAAAGAATATTGAGCTAAAATTTTTCCATCTTTGACAGAAAGCATCAACCCAGTAACACATGAAGCTCAGAGACCTCAAGCAGAATAAGCATAAGGAAAACCACACCGAAGTGCATGATAATCTAAATTATGATGATATGAAAGGAAACAGTATTGCTGAGGCAGGAAAGCAGAATCTATGTTATACAGAGGATAGCAATGATAAGAATGCCAGGAGATGATTATTTAATTACTTCTTAACATGCTTAGTTGCAGACATGCTGGAGACTAAAAACACAACTCAAAAAGCTAAGAGTTCAGCCCCTGCCCTTCTGCCATAAATAAGACCCCATATGGTAGAAAGGAGGTCACGCATAAACATGTAAAATGATTCCCAGTGTGTCAGTCATCATTCAATTGAAACAACACATCCTTCTTTGTGGATTTTTTTTTTTGAAGAAAGAAAAGAAAGATCTTTTGAAGAGAGAGATCTTTGTCTTGGATCTTTCCTCCTTGTGGAGGAGCAAGTGCCTATGGATTTAAATCTTTGCTAATAATGATTGTAAGGCTCTAGAGGGTCCAGAGCGCAAACAATAAATTCCTAGATTATCTGAGTGGGATTCTCTTCAGGCACCATCTATTCTTGCCTCTTCTCTTGTGCTGTGTTCTAGGATTCCTGGCTTTAAAATCATTGTCTTAAAACTGCATTTGTGTCTCTGCCTGGTTTCTCTAGAATGCCTTCTCAGTTGTGTGGTATATCTCTTTTGTCTATGCTGTATTGGATCACCCTGATGGCCCATCCCATACTCTCTGGCCAGCTTTTGGTTCCTACTTGTCCAGAACAGGAGAATACGTCCTGATATTGTCCTCAGTGTGTGGTTATTCTGCATGGATAAGAAATTCTATACTAGCAATTAATTTTGAACTAGAAATAAAAGTGAGTGCTGGCCATTTTTTCTGAGCTCAGTGGAAACCAAGCAAGAAATTTAAGCATATATTCTATCTATCTGCCTCGTCTGGATGAGTTTGGTTGATTCATTTTATTTTATTTTATTTTTTGGAGGGCTATAATATTAAATTCTTGAACACCATCTTTCTTTCTTTCTTTTTTTTTTTTTTGAACACCATCTTTTATCAATTTAGTTTATCTAGTTATTTTTTCACTTTCTATATACCGGGCTCTGTCTTAAGCACTGAGGATTAAATAGAGAACGAGACAGACAAGCATGTATGATTTACGGTTCAGTGGGTATGGCAGGTTAGATGGACCCACTTTCTTCTAGGTTTTGTATTTTCAAGGTGAAGAAAAATGATCAACCTTGAATATGTTGTACCTTTTTTTACCAATCTTCCCCAGAGGAACATAAGTGGTTAATCTGATGGAGGGTTTAGGATTGGGTACTGGGCATGCATGGATTTACCCTTCTGGAACCACCAGTTTATAATCTTTCTGCTTACAGAAAGCAAGGGCACAGACCTGCTCTCTGTTATGTGGTAAAGAGACATTTTCCATTTAGGCAGGAGCCAATAATTGTCCAGCTGTGACAACTAGTAGAGGGAGTGCCGTATGTCTAACTCAGTGGTGAATTACATCCTGACCGTTTGCTCCAATAGCTTAGCCATATCCTTCATTCCAGTGTTTTTATCTTTTTTTAAAGTCAGTAATAAAACGGACATTTTAAAAACTTAATTTGATCCCTGTGTCTATCTTTCTTTCTTGAGCAAAGAAGAATTTATTTATTAAACCCTAAAATCTCAGTAGCAAGAATAGGGACAAGTACATTCAATATAATCAGAGCTAAGACGAAGTATAGCAGAGAGTAGCATAATAGCACAGAAAGGGCACTTTATCCAGGCTAGGAGGACAGGGGTGGGCAGGAAAGGATTTTATTACGTGTCTTCAGACAATTCTCTGTTCTCTTCAGTTAGGGCATTCTGGGCTATGGATGGGGACTTTATTAATTATGGAATCAGATCACTGAATGTAATTTTCAAGTTTGGGTTAATGTATGTAAATACACCTTACTTTAGAGCTATCTGCTCATTTATTCAACAGTTTGTTATTACATGTGTACCATGTGAGGTATTTTTCTAGAATCTAAGGATACTGAAGTGGGAACATTTAAAATAAAAATCTGTAACTTAATGTAAAATACATTTTATGGGGGTAAAAGATTGGGTTTCTGCTCGGCTTGAAGGAACATTGTCCTTAAAATTCCTTTTAGTAAGTAGGCCATGTTCATAAATCAGAGCCTTTATACTCATTTTTTTTCTGCCTGGAACAATGCCCCTGACATCCACACATCTTGCTCCCTCATGAGTTTTCAGAAGTTCCTGATGCAGCCAGCATCATATTGCAACTGGTCTCTCCCCAGCACTCCTTTCTCCCCACTTCCCTACTTTATATTTTCTTAGAGATGCTATCATCATCTCACATACAATGTGAGATGCTTTATCATCTACTCAAACACCGTGACCCATGAAGCTTCCTTTCTACCCCACAGTAAAACCCCAAGCTCTTATCAAGGCCTCGAAGCCCCAGTGATCTGTTCCCAACCCCATTTCCTTGCTGCTCATCTCTTTCCTCTCTCCTCCAGAATGATGTTACTCTGGATAAGATCAACGTGAGCAGAGTCTCCTGCCAGGATATAGGTATAAAAGGGTCTCTCTGGCCCCTGAACTGAGAAAGACTGGGTGGGGTAGGAGGAGAGGTAGCCAAAATGTCGACCAGGGATAACAGTTAGAGACCCCTGAATTAATCCAGGTGAGAGACAACACTGGTTTGGACCTAGATATTTCCAAACTAGGGCCTAGGAAATGGAGAGAAATAGTTCTATACACACTTTGAAACTAGAACCAAAAAGATTTGCTGAGGGATTCGATTTAGGGTTTGGGAGGAAAAGAAGAGCCAAGGCTGACGCTAGTCCTTTGAGCCTAGTAGTCCTTTGAGCAATTGGAAAGGTGGTGCCACACTTAATAGATGGAGAAGACTGCAGGGGGGACAGGTAGGGGCTGGAAACTAGAGATGTGGTTGCACCAAGTAAAGGTACTGAAGAGGACTTCAATGAAGGCCATCTGGGTTGGATGTCTAAACTTGAGTCTTTGCATAGAAATGGTATTGAAAGTTGCTGGATTGATGGGGTACTTGGGTGTCTCAGTTGGTTAAGCCTCTGACTCCTGATTTCAGCTCATGTCATGATCACAGTGTCCCGAGATTGAGCCCCAGGTGGAACCCCTGTGACAAGGGCCCTCTTCCTTGAGTCCCTGGATGAGCCCCCTGGAATGAGCCCCCATGATGAGGATCCCCCATGATAAGCTTCAGCTCAGGCTTCCTGCTGGGTGTGGAGTCTGCTTAAGATTCTCTCTGTCCCTCCTCTCTACCCCTGTCTCATGTGCCCTCTCTTTCTCTCTCTCTCAACATTCAAAAAAGTAAAGTTACTAAATTGAATGAGATCACCAAGGGCATGGCTGGAGATAAAGAAAACATCTGAGGGTTGATCAGTCTCTGGGGCACTTTGATGTTTTGAAGTCAGAAGGATGAGGAAAAGTCAGGAAAAAAGAAAATGCAAAGGAAGATAAGACAGAGTGTCCTGGAAGCTGGGATAGAAGAATTTCAATATATGAGAATGTCAAATTAACTGTGTCAAAAGCTTCTGCTAGGTCAAGTAAGATGCATTAGCTAAAATGGACTCCCTTGATCACTGGAAAATATATCTGAGCAAATGTCAGGAGGGTAAATTGAACACTTGCTATCTTTTTATGTCAGAAAGAAAAGTTTAGGGGTGCCTGGGTGGCTCAGTGGGTTAAGCCTCTGCCTTCAGCTCAGGTCATGATCTCAGGGTCCTGGGATCGGGCTCTCTGCTCCACGGGGAGCCTGCTTCCCCCCTCTCAGCCTGCCTCTCTGCCTACTGGTGATTTCTCTATCTCTCTGTCAAATAAATAAAATCTTAAAAAAGAAAGAAAGAAAGAAAGAAAGGTTTAGGTAAATTCTCAGTGGGCCTAAGATTTAATAGTCACAGATACATCTCAAACAAATATACAAACATACACACATAAACAAATGCATATACTTTCTTCTTATGTCATGATTGTTGTAGGTTGATATCCAGAACTTTTATTGCTCCACAATTTAAGTTGATGTCCCATGGACAAAATCCAGGGGCTTTTTATAGTATCCATGATGAGAGAAGGAAATAGGTAACACAAACATGGTTTGTATTTGATCCACACAAAATCTTTATTAGGCAATTTTCAAGTTAAATTGTATTCATCTTATCAAGCTAAGTCTTACTGTAGAATCACCTGGTATTTTACCATCTGATACATTTGGGATTTCATTGATCAACATGTCTTGTTAAGGCATATTTTGTTCTTTTCAGATTGTGTTATGTGAAAATTCCTACATAGAAATCTCAAAGGTCTTCAGATGAGAAGTTCTGTTGATTTTTTTTTGGATCAGTTTAATCTACTGATAACTTCCTATAAACACATCACACATTCTGATTCTGTAAGTGGAAATGACACTATTATTTTGTGAACATACACTGATGTTTCCTAATCGATTACTTCCTGACCTATTTTCCTAAGTTATTAAAACCAGAACCAATTTGTGTATCCACAGCCTTTGCAATCTTATTTGTTATTAATTTTGCTACATTCAACAGACTAGAACAAGGATTGTACCTGTCTGAAGTCTGTCCTATAGAAATCTAAAATGAAGCACAGGTGTAACTTGTTTAAACTTTTAAATTTTGGGAAATCAAATTATTTCAACAGTTCTTTTTTCCCTATCATTCTGTTTCTGTCAAAAGTCATCAAATGACTCTATCCTTAAATATCACTTCCTGCCCCTGACTATATGTTTCCCAATTTGGCTTCATTACCAAGTTCTTTATAGTATTTAATAGTTCCCAAATATAGAAAACACTTTTTGGTGGGGGGGGGGTTAAAATACTCTTTTCCAAATACATTTTATAATAACTTCTCATGCATTAGTTTGTGTTCTTTGATTTGTTTTATTGTACCTACTATGTGTTGCAAACTAGGTTTTAAGTTCTTGAGAGTCAGGGTAATAAAACATATTAAAGCAACAGCAACAAGGACTATTTTTCAAACATACAGGAAACTTCATACCTCACAAAATATAACATAATCTTGGGACCATTTTATATGTACTTCAATAATATTGCTAAAAAAAAAGTCTTTGCAACTATTCTCAGAATTGTTTGGAAAGAATATTTTTGAATAAAATGAGTAAAGAAATCTTTTTTTAACTGACACAATGTTACAGTAGTTTCAAGTGTACAACATAGTGATTTGACAACTTCATAGGTTATGCTATGCTCACCAGAAGTATAGTTAACATTCGTCTCCATACAACACTGTTACAGGATCATTGACTATTTTCCTCACACCGTGTGTTTAATTTCCATGATCCATTCATTCCATAACTGGAAACCTGTACCTCCCACTCCCTCTCACCCATTTTGTTCATCGTCCCATTTCCGCTTTTCAATCACCAGTTTGTTCTTTGTATTTATGGGCCTGTTTCTGAGTAAGTATATCCTTTTATTCTTGAGTCCCATTTCTTCACAGATACACCCCTAAAATTATATTATTTGAACAGATGCCCCATCTTTCTCATCACACTGGGCTCTGAAAGACATTTGAGTGTTTATTTAAAATAAATATATCCTCAAATACTGCCCTTTCTAAAAATTTAACCAGTATCTGCTGAAGCCTCTTTCACCCTACAGGAAATCGAGGGAATAGAGAAATGTGTTAAATGTCGCCATGGGAATATAAGCCCCAAAATGCAGCCTGAAAGTCTCACAACAAAAGAAAAAAAATCTGAACTCCTCAAAATATAATTTGCAAGGAGAAAATAAAGGGTGATGGTGATAGAGCCTATAAATCAAAGAACTTTTTAAAATCCTAGGAAACAGATCAACTATTTCCAAAGCATCGATCTTTTGGATTCCTGACATGAATAAGCAAGCTCTAGTAAAAAAAAAAAAAAAAAAAAAAAGACAACAGAGGCATTTGAGCACTGATTAAATAGTAAATGATATTAAGAAATTATTATAGTATTTAAGTCACTAATATGGTATTGTGGTTACATTTTCATAGAGAATCTTTATATTTTAGTGATTCAAAAAACCGCAAAAATTAAAAATGAGGAGCCTGGGTGGCTCAGCGGTTAAGCCTCTGCCTTTGGCTTAGGTCATGGTCTCAAGATCCTGGGGATTAAGCCCTGCATCAGGCTCTCTGCTCAGCAGGGAGCTTGCTTCCCCCTCTCTCTGCCTGCCTTTCTGCCTACTTGTGATCTCTCTCTGTGTGTCAAATAAATACATAAAATCTTAAAAAAAATTAAAAATGAAATGCTATGATGTATGGGATTGGGTTTGAGCAATCTGAAGTTGAAGAAATGGTCAAGGGCAAACCAAAAAAGATTACCTATGGATTTATAACTGTTGCGGCTGATTGATGCGTACATGGTGATTTATTATGAGATTCTCTTGTCTTTTGTATATGTTTGAAATTTCCCATGAGTTTAAATAATAAATATATGTCCTCAAATGAAGGGATCGTGCCATGATTTGAAAATATCCAACACAATGCTCACCAAATCAGAAGGCAGTTTCCAAAGGGAATTGTAAAAACAAACAAACAAACAAACAAACAAAAAAACCTCTGCATTAGAAACAGCACTAAATATGCCCCAGCTCCTCTCCTGCTTGGGACCTCTTCCTCCCTTTAACCTTTCCATTCCCATCACAGGTGACTCATTTGGATTGGGTTAAATGTGTTTGTATGTAAACTTGGGGTGCATTTTTAACTAGATGAATTTTCGGTAATCCTTAATTACTTCTACCTCCATATCCTCAGTGCTGGGCACAAGATAGAGACTTAATAAATATCACCCAAACACTTCCTGACAGAGGCAGTAGCTGTCCGCTCCTGCGGTCCCTCCTGCAGGCACCACCCAAATCCTCCAGGGCTTCTTTCTTGGAAATTGCATTTTTCTAATGTGTCTGCAGCAACGCATATCTAGGTCATTGTCTCGGGTAAAGTTGCTTCACTCCAAGAACAGGGAGTTATCAGATTCTACGCGAAAAGCCAATGGCTAACTAAAATTGAGGTTGTAAGGAATTAAATTATGTTCAAATTGGGAATAGAATGATTTAATCCAGGCCCCTTTGCCTGTTTTTACTTCAGGTCTATATGTGCCTAGTACTTTTCATGTGTTGCATAATGTTTGCCGAGTTGAACTGAATTGATTTTGTTGCCACGGGTGTATTGAGCCAACCTCTCCCATCCGTTCTCACATCCCTTTGCCGGGTCATGAATAGCAGCTGACTTTTATAGTTTTTACATGCCTGTGAGATTTGTTCTATTTGACTTCTTAACTTTGTAGTTGTCCCTTACAAACTTCTTCCTTTTACACAAAAATACAGGGTTTCTACCTTGTTACTGGGGCTGGAGATAACAGAAATGAATGAAGTTACAATCTCGCCTTCAAGGGGCTCACTAGCTGCTTGCCTAGATGCTGAGGAACCTACCATTGCTTGTCATTCACTGGCCATTTCAATCTCTGTAAGACTTGGGTGCCACTTCGGGCACCTGGCTGGCTCAATCAGTATAGTATGCGACTCTTGAAGTTGGGGTCATGGGTTTGAGTCCCCTGTTGGGGGAATGAGTTTCCTTAAAAAAAAAAAAGGAAAAAAAAACCAAAAAACAAAAAAGACTCGTGTGCTCCAAACTGAGATTTTACTCTGCACTCTGCTTCAGATCATTTATAAGATGTTAGATAAAAATTATCCCAGAATTATTCATGAAGAAGCCCACACTTTACCTTTGCCACACTTAGAAGTAGTCAATTATCCCAACCAGTAATTTGCTTTTTAAAAGCCACATTTGGAAAAAAAAAATCCACTCTTTTCCTGACCAATGACATTTCTCTTTCCCCAATCTCCTTGTGACTCAACTTTTGAACAATCTTTTGTAATTTAATCCAAACCTTTTATATCCCAACCTAGCTGTGCCATCCCATCCTCAACACTCACAGCAAAATATCATTGTTGTTGTTTTTACATTTGCAAACATAACACATCGAATTGTGAGAAGTTATGAGAATAGAGAAAAGTTTAAGATAGGAAATTATAGTCACCCATAACCCCAATTGGTTATTCTTTTATGCAAAATCCCTCAAAAAACTGAACAAGTGATCACACTGTGATCCTATTAAACTCCTACTTGTTGGATTGCTTTGAGAATGTTTTTCTTTGTTATGGACTCTACTGGCTTGCCTCTGTGGAAATAAAGGTAAGATGTATAGTTTTACAGCTCACAGAAACCCCTCAGGGCTCTTTTCCTGGTCAGCAAAGGAAAGTATTTACTCTTTAAGTCTGTTCTGAGGGAATTTTACATATTTGTGTTTCAGAACTAACTGGACTATATATTTGAATTATAAGGATGTACCATGATTTATGGACCAGGATTTAGGTATTTGATCTTCCAAACGAGGCATGTTAAACAGCATGACTTTGGAAGAGGATTTTTTTTTTTTTTTTGGTCTGTATTAAAAGACCGTTTTAAAAATTTTTGCCATCCTTTTTTCCTTTTGCTTTTACTATTTTTTTCAGGAAGTCATTAGTGTGACCTCATATTCACCTCTGCATTGCATGCTCCTTTCTAAAATCTCTCTATGCTGATTATCTCCTTTGAAAAAGTCTTTGGAATCATGAGGGCAAATAGAGATAATGTCAAACAAGCCCCTTTATAATCTCTGGGCAATAAAATGGTTGATACTTATTAGACAGGGTTGACATGTTAAAAAACTTATTTGAGAAAAACCTAGTGTTTGCTAGCCAGAAAAATGCACAGAATAAAATTCCAGTTTTGTGTTTCTGTTTTTCTCCATATACCATGAATCAGAGGCAGATCTTTTTAAAATTGTATTTAAATTAGAAATTGGTCACAAGGACAAATGATCGCTTCTGCTAGGAAACAATTGTAATTTTGTAGTCTATAACGAATTTTACAGTTGAGAGCATTTAAATGTGAGAAGTCAGACTTTGTTATTTTTGTAATTCTGATTATCATTTAATTATTTCTGGTCAATATTTATCAGTAATTAGTTGATAGATTTCCTTGCCAAATTTCTTTTGTTTTTCAAGATGCTAATATACAAAGACTTTGTATTTATTAATTCTGGAAAACTTACTTCACTTTAGAAAATTTTAAATCAAGGATTCATTTTGTAAGAATATAAATTATAGCAATGACTTTCATGATTTTGATGATTAAGTATGAATTCCAAATTGGATTTTATACAGAATAAAAAAATATATGAAGTAGTATTAGTGAATGGAAACTGAAGTCCAAAACAACAACAACAAAAAACAAAACATAACAACATAGGAGAGCCCTTGGGCCTTTTACATTAGTTTAAGGCTAGTGGCTTGGCTTAGAATTGGAAGTGTTCTTCAGAGGGTGGAAAATATTCCAGAAGGTTGCAAACAGGAAGTGTCACTGCAGTATGTACAAGGGGAAGTAAGAAACTTTCATAAACTCAAGACTGGTAGTGACTCATGACCACCAACAGTAATACATGGACCAATTCTTTGATTCAGTCATTTATTGCACCGTGAAGTTCCAGACCTGGTATTTGGTATTGGGGATAGAGAGATGAGCAGAAACTGTCCATAAATTGAAAGAGTTTATAGTTTAGTAGAGATTATGTACAATATAAATAGGCAATTAATACAAATAACACAAAAAGGATTCAAAAGAGCCTGAAGTGAAAGATTTTAATCTCTTAGCACAAGGTCCACTAAGAGATTAAGATGTGAAGGGGTGTGTGTGTGTGGTGGGGGAGGGCAGGACAAAATGGTGGAGGGGAAAGAGAGAACTTTCCAGAAGGGAAAGACAGGATAGCCAAGGTCTGAAGGAAAAAAGAATGCTGAGAAGCATTTTAGGGGTCCAGAAGAGATTCTAGAATGGTTCATTAAAAGTATAGTTTCAATGCTTTGTGAAACTATGTGAAATAACATAGTTTCACAGACAACAAATTAAGTCATTATTAATTAAATATCTATTTATTTACTCATTTATTTATAGTGTTTCCTAATTACTAATCTAAATGATGAGCACAACGGAGCTGACATACATTTTAGGATTTCAGCAAGGCATTTAACACTAAATCTGTGGAACTGCTTGTGGACTGTATGACTGATGAACTTTCCCAAAAGGGTATGGACTAGTAAATGATGCCTCTAGTGAATTAAACTAAAACTCTGTCTTTAGTCCTGTGTAGTTGAGTCTTTTTATCTAAAATTTGGTTAAAAATTGCAAACTTTCTTTTTCAGGTCTAGAAATGATATAAGATTTACTAAAATTGATTGAAACAGGATCCATAACTTCTGAGGATAGAATTATGGATTAAATGTGATAAAACAAATTTTGAAAAAAAAAAGTTCTCCCAATTATAAAAGTAATATATACTCATTGTAAAAATGTTAGAGTCACAAAAAAAGTTTTATGCCAGGTGCCATACATACACGCAGTTAAAATATGTATTAATTTAAGCCACTACCCTGAAACAATCACTTGTAAAACTTGATATATATACTCATAATTTTATGTGGGTTTAATACATACAAACAGTTTACAAAATGAGATCATATTATAATACTATTTCTATTGTATTATTTTCTTAATTATTGTCACCTTTTTATTAATAAATTTCTATCTTATTGAGCATGATAGTGACTACATAGTATTCCAATAGGTAGATATGCCATATTTAATAACAATCTTTTCTTACTAACATTTGATGGCTTGAAACTTATTGTCATTGCAAAGAATATTCTGATAAACATCCATGTATCCTTATTTCTATGTACTTGCCTATATATATCTTTAAATTTCTAGAAATAGAAATGCAAGGCCAAAGGGTAAATTCTTTCAAATTATAATAAATATTGCCCAGTCAACAAGATAAAATTTAATAGGCACTCCTACAAGACTCTGATCAAGCACAGCTTGTTAAGAAGCACTATCTCTGGAAAATATTGAAGGATTTGAAAAGATGGTAAGCCACTAAAGTGATGTGACTCTTTCAGTCACTGTTTTGGTTTAAAATTGGTAGTAGAACCTATGTAGAGATGTTTAGAAATGTAACGGGACATTATAGTTGTCACAATACTGGGGACATTGCAGACAATGCAGAGGACAGTCCAGCAGGATGAAGAATTGTTCTACACAACATACCAATAATGTTATCTTTGAAAAACACTGGGCAACTGCAATCATAGGTTATAGTAATAGAATAGTGTCTAGGTAAAAAGAGAATAACACGAATATATTAACTAAAATACATCTATAATCTTGTTTCTCAGTTTTATGTTCTGAAGTTTAAGTTATGGATTGGATTGGCAAATGGAGTTCTTTTTATTGCCAATTTTTATCATTAACAATAGTTTATATGGTGAAAAAAGCCCAGCAACCATGTCTCTGGGCTTGGGGTGTCTAACTGGTGACCAACTAGAGTCATGTTTTTGACACAGGAGGTGACACTACTTATGCTAAGTGGGCATTGGTCATTACCAACTGGCCTAAGTGTACTCTGTTGGAAAGAATGACCAGAATTCAAAACTGCCTCATGATTCTATCCATACACTCCATTTTGTCATAATGTTTCCTAAAGTATTTTGAGCTTTAAGCATTCAAAATGGAAGATAATGATTCTTGGGTCTCTTATGAGTGGAATTGTGTCCCCTCAAATTCATATATTGAAGCCTTAATCCCCAGTGTCTTAATATATGACTGTGTTTGGAAATAGGGCCTTTAAAGAGGAAGTTAAGTTAAAATGAAGCTGTCTGGCTCAGCCCTTATGCAATCTGACTGGTGTTCTCATAAGAGAAGGAAATTTGGACAACAGAAGAGATGCCAGGACTGTACACAGGAGCCAAAGAGAGAGGCCTTGGGAGAAACCAAACCTGCCAACCCCTTGATCTAGAACTTACAGCCTTCAGAACTGTGAGAAAATTAGTTTCTAACATTTAAGCGACCTAGTCTGTGCTATTTAATTATGTCAACCCTAGCAAACTAATGAATGTCCTTATTAATATTTCATGATGTAAACGTAATCACACAATTTCATTATGTTGAAAGATATGAATAACACGGTCTGCATTATCCTTCTACTTGGGAGCATCCTTCCATTGACCGCAGTTAAATTAAAGAGCTATTTCCTATAACTGTGTTTGAGGCCCAATCTACCCAAAAATATGACCTTCTAAATATATAACTTCCAAACCGCTCCTCCAACTGTCTTTTCCTTCTGGTCTTAACTTTGCAGTTGAAGTCACCTCTTTGGATAACTGGGAAGATATACACAGAGAAACGTTTATAATGTATGCCGTCAGTGACTATCTTCACTTCTTAACTCTCCATCCGCTGAACCAGATGAATGGATGAGCTTCTCAGATTAGATAATTGCTGTTTTGAAAGGTTCACACACAAACAAAAAAATGAGGCCCAGGAGGAAATGTGTACAAATAAACAAGTGGTGAAAATATGGAAGTGGAGTTAAAAAAAAAAAGTCATAAATTCTCATTCCCTGAGAAACCAAATGTAAGTCCCATGCCTGTAGTGGAGAAGAGCAATCCTAACTGAAACCTGAGTCTAGTCTTTGGGAATGGTGAGGCCCAACAGAGGCAAAGAAGTGGAACTTTTTTTCTCCCTGATAATTAAGAATAAAATATGTTCTTCCTACTAATTGTGCAGACTTCTCCCACGACATTTTCAAACAAGAGTTAGTCCTTTTGAAGCCTACCTTGACCTGGAAAATGCTGTTTTGTACTGACCCCAACCTGGGTATTCATTTCCTGATTCGTACAGCTCTGGGATGTTACTTACGGAACAAGCTTCACAATGCATTGCTTTGGGGTGCCCAGAGAGAGCCAGTGCTTACTAGGCTATCATGAGAGGCTCTAAAGACTGAAAGCCGCTTCCTTGAAAGTGTGGGCCAGGTTGTGAATAGCAAGGTGTTCGTGTTGATACTTCAACAGACAGATGGAAATGTCAGCTGTACAATAAAGCAATTCAGAATTTCCTTGAAAACAAGTGACAACACTTTTTATTTTTAACCCAATAATCTAGCAAGCGAAGAGATCATAGTCTGTTTGACTTTGCAAGTCTTTTCTCCAAGATAGGGTGTATATTTGGGAGCATTGCAAGGTTGAATAGACAAAGAAAACATATTTAAAATTGCAGATGTTATTTCTAAATTGTTCATAAGTAACAGGAAACTGCAGGATGATATTTAACTACTCTGTAGGTAGCGGGCAATTTGCATTTGTAATATCAGCATAATGAGTTTAAGATGTGCATTGATCTCATTTCATTTTATATGGAATGTAACAAAGCATGTTAATGGGTAACTTAAAGCATATAAATCAGGGAAAAATAGAAAACATCATAAAATGCAGGGCTAGTGAAGTAATTGTGCTTGTTTGAAACATCCCACCCGAGGTATCCATGTCTATGGCAATTAATAGCAAATGTATTTCCAGTGGATGGAGAACTGAAGATTTTCCATGAGATACAGTGGATGATTTGTTCTAGAAAGATGCCCTACAGTAAAGTCTCATATGATTGATAGAAACTTAATTAAAAAATAAGAAGCTGTTTTATAGTCATTTTAGTCTTAAAATAGCTGAGAGACTCTGGCCATGTTGGCCTTTTTTTGTTTTTCACTTGTTCATTGATTGAATTTTTCAGATAGTCACAACTCACTTAAATATTCGAATGGTCATTTTATACCATGTAGGCCTCTGGGAGTTTACTCATTCATCTCCATTTTGAGAGGAATATATCACGTTATTTCCAATTATTCTTATTTTATGATTTTATTTTTCTCCATACTTGCCAGTTATTTTAAGAAACACATAGGAATCGTGTAGATGGATGCCATCATACAAACACGGCCCAGTCAGTTGAAATGACTACAGGTTATTTTTTTGTTTATAGATGCTGTTTTTGAGGTCAGTTCAATTACTGTGAGTCTCCAGGCTATAAGCAGGTAAGGACCACTTATTTCAGTAGCTTACTAGTTGTTCTCTTGTGCCTTTACCCACACCCACACCTCCTCAAAAAACAACAAAAATATATAAAATATAAAAATAAGGAAACATTATGAAGATGCTTGATCCCTCTAGTCATCAGAGCGGTGCAAATAAAAAATAAATGGATACCATTTCACACACTTTTAATTGGTAAAACTTAGAATCTGATAATATGGTAAGGGTGTATGGAAATAATCTGGCTGGTATCAATATCCAGATATTGACTCTACAAAAATTCTCCCAAATGTGCAGTACTTTTGTAATCGAAGAAAATAAAACAAACTACCTCATCATCCTTTAATAGGGAAATTAGTAAGTGGATAGTTTAAATTGATAAGGTAGAATATTGCATCATAATAAAATGAATGACCCAGAGATTCATGCAGCAAAATGTATGTTTATCTAAAACATACAATTGAACGTATGGTTTGAATGATAAATATGGTTTATCAGGTTGAATGATAAAAGGACATTTTACAGTAGGATGATGTGTATGTAAATTTAAAAATCTAATAAATGATTGTATACATATTAAAAAGATATATAGTTGAAATTGATATACACCAACATCAGAATAGCAGTTACCTCTGAGATGGGAGTGAAAAGGAATGGGGAGTGGGGTCATAGTGGTATCTGTAATGTTTTATTTTTGTATTTTTTTACAAGAGTGATATGGGAGAAACATAGCAAAATGTTAACATTTGATAAATCTGATATTTTGATATATAGGTATCCATTATATTATTATCTGTGCTTGAAATAGTGCATGTTTAAAAATTTAAAGTTAAATTTTAATTAACGTATTGTTGTATTTTATAATTATACAAATACCACTTATGCAAATGACATTTATAAGCAAAATACCATTGCACAAGCTGTTCTGTTTTCTGTGTATTAACTCTTGATCCACACAGTAACTCTTAGGAAAATACAATTGTTACATCCATTTCTCAGACAAAGGAGTGGAAGCATAGCACAGGATTGAAGACTGTGAGCTACTGGGGTGCCTGGGTGACTCAGTGGGTTAAAGCCTCTGCCTTCGGCTCAGGTCATGATCCCAGGGTCCTGGGATGGAGCCTCACGTCAAGCTCTATGCTCTGCAGGGAGTCTGCTTCCTCCTCTCTCTCTCTCTGCCTGCCTCTCTGCCTACTTGTGATCTTTCTCTGTCAAATAAATAAAATCTTAAAAAAAATAAAAAAAAAGATTGTGAGCTACTGTTTGTGTTCTTAAACATGACTCTGTTGTCTCTCAAATTTAACAAAATTTCAGGTACGATAGATCATATTTTATATATATACTGTTTGTATGTCTGTATATTTTGTCCTAGGATGCTTTTATCTAAGAATACATCTTAAATACTGCTATAAATTAATTAGGGATAATAGTAGAAAATGACATGATCCAAGGACTCAGAATGATGAGATCTAATTTCTGATTCTGTCTTCACTGAGGCCCTGATGAATGATTTGTGGCAAGACCTTTCGTTGTTCTAAATGTTGCCTTCTCCACTTTAAAATATAGTGGATCAAATCTATATCCCCCCTGCCATGAAGATAAAAGAACAGAATGTATTTGAAAACACACTGAATAATATATGATTATTTAGAATGTTATAGAATGTTTATTTTAATGCTTCAATATAAAATGTTATTTATTTTTCATACAAAATCTGAGAAAATAGCCTACACCCTATCCTGAATCATTGTAAAATGGTACCCCCTTGTGCACGGATTATAATTATTTAATAAACAAAGACCATAAAATTCTATTACAGATTTTTGGAGGGGGTCAAAAAATGCTGCTTCTGCGTACTTGGCCTCCAGCTCTAAAGAACGGCACTCACTTCCAGTTTCTATTTTGTGACTCATGCTTTGCTGTGTTCACCAGACCCCATGACTTCTGTCTTGAAGATACAAGATCTGGCTCCCTCTGAGCACAGTCAGAGTGGTTCTCAGAAGCTACAGGACACAATATCGATCTTTTCCCCATGAATGTAGCTTAGAATTAACCAGGAGCCAATTAGTGCCTACACTAAATTGAAGTTGAAATCACTGGGAATTGCAGGGAAATGTAAAGAAAATGTGTTAGTGAGATCAGGAAATAGCAGATTTGAGGGCTCACAAAGGAAAACAGCAGAAGCTCCATGTGGTAATCTGTATGAAGCCAGATGGGCAAAACCTTGTAGAAACTTGCTGGGAAAACTAAACTGAATTAACTGCGATATGGAATCACCGATGGGATCTTTAGCATTCTGCTATTATCTGCTCTTTTTGTTTTTAGTTTTTATCCTGTAAGTGACCTTACATTTTCACTTCCTCAGCTTTATTTTTTTACTTCTTTTATTTCTTTGTCTTATCTCCCGCATCTTCAAGAAGAACTTAAAATGGCAAGTTCTAGAATCCTCATTCTTGAGCTTGCACTTGGAATTTTGAAAGCCCTGTGGTGATGCTTGCTCTATGGCTGCTTTTAAATTAAGAAGCCCAGTGATTTCTTTGCACTCTTACAGAAACTACTTACAGAAGTCTTACGGAACTAGTCTACTTATAGAAGTCTACTTACAGAACTACTTACAGTCTTACAGAAACTACTCCTTCTCCCAGGTCAAGGTAGGGTATCCCTGCTTAACAAGGTTCACGTGGCAAGAGCAAAGGTATGGAGTAAGTCTGAGAAACTGGAGGAAATCACGATCGTGAGGTAGTATAGCTGGAAAGAGAACCTATACAGTGGCACCTCCTGGGAAAACAGGAGCTATAAATGGATGTTAATATTAAGGATATTACAGAAAAAGATAATTCAGAATAGAGGCAAACCTGAGATGTGTCCACTGAGATTGAGATTAAAGCAGAGACCTGGTTGAGTAGACGTTCAAGTGACTTTGAGGAAGTGTTTTGGACTTGAAGCTCAGATGATAAATCAGAGTTTTAAGGAGAATGGGACCTTGATCTCCTGGATATTGTGATGTCAAGAGGCAAGATTCATCCTGAGGCTGGAAAGAAGTCTCAAGCATGGAGGTTGGTCTGTTCACTAGAAGGGAAAGCAGGAGTAACTTTTTGGCAGATGCAACCTGCACCAAAGTTGAAGAAAAACACATGACTGGATATTTACATCTTACCAAATATGCATGCAGTCTTCATTCTGAGCTGCCCTAATAAAAGTTATCATGCTTCCTAAAATATATTACAACATACTCCAGCCTCTGATTTTTCGGGGGGGGGGGTATATTTGTTTCTGGGTGATATTCCAAGTTAAAAAAAAATCTCAACTGTGCACCTGCTCCTGTGTGTTCTGTAGTACAGAGATACTCCAAATTGATTTCCAGTGTAATCTGGGGAATTAACGAAAAACAGTGGATGGATACATGGATAGAGAGAGAGCTGAATGAATAAGTAGATTTCTGGACCCCTCTTAGATTTACCAAATTAGAAGCCCGAGGCATAGAGTCCTGAAATCAATAGATGATTTTGATACTTGGCCAAGTTGGAGAATCATGTGTCACTGTTGTGGATATTGTGAAGGAAGTATATTACATACAAACAAAGAGAAGGAGAGAACTGGGAGTTCTAGGGGCTTAGTCCCTGGAGAAATGACCTTCTTTGCCCAGTGATGACTGCATCCAATTCCCAGGAGAAGCTCCCATGGGAATTGCTCTTACAGAGTCTTCTGTTAGAAGCTCCAATAAGGTACTGATTCCATTCTGCGACAATCAGATGGGCTGAAGGAAAACAAGAGACAGAGAGCTAAAGAGCTTTATTTTCACTCATGGATTATTACAGATGACCCTGAAAGATGCTAAGGACAATATGAAATTCATTAAAGAAGGTAGGGTAGGAATTACAGGACCAACCCAATAAAGGTATGGTAAGGGTGGCCCAAGGATCACACCATTGGTAAATTATGATCACATTAAGGTTTTATCTCCAAGGATAAGTAGGAGTTGAAATTTCCAAGTGTGTAGGAGAGAGCTCTAGGCCTGAAGCAGTGCTTACATATCTAAAGACAAATGACAGCTAGGACACGATCTTTTCCTCCATGGCAGTCCTGTGTTTTACTCTGGTGGGAATGCTCATATCTCTTGCTTGCTTCTGATGTCACAGATAAAGCATCTTTTCTGATTGGCTTGAAATGTGCTTACCCAAATCTTACCATGTCTATAGTCTTTTCTACCTCAGATGTATCCTTACAATATGAACAATTTCTCACATGTAACATAGCATCACCTATTATACACTATACCATCTCTCCTCACCTCTTGTTAAGGACTTTAGGATGTAGTTATGCCATCTAAATTCTAAAAGAACTAATTCATATAAATTCTAAAAGATGGGCATCGAAATTCTTAAGCTCAAATATTACAAGAATAGTTAAACAAAAGTGGTCATTTTCTTTTCCTGAACAGTATGTTAACATGTTAGAATACAACTTTCTACAGACCAGAGACATGTAATCTTAATTTTTTTTAACTTTAAAAAATATATATTTTATTTATTTGACAGAGAGAGGGAAAACACAAATGAGGGGATCGGGAGAGGGAGAAGGGAGCCTGACCTGGGGCTCAATCCCAGGACCCTGGGATCATGACCTGAACTAAAGACAGACACTTAACCAACGAGCCACCCAGGCACCCCAAACTTAAATTATTTTAAATTCTTTTAAAGCTTAAAGTCACCCTTAGTGCAAACTAGATACATTTAGATTTAATTTCCCCTATTGCTTTCTAATTGTGTGACAATTACTAGACCTCTCTAAACCTTAACTATAAATTGAAAATTATTCTTACTATATAGAGCTACTAATAGAATTAAATGGGATAAGAATATAAAGTATTTTACTCAACAAATATTAAATATCTTTTCTCCTTTTATCTTCATTTAATAGACACCAGAGAAGATTTTTTTTTTCTTTCCTTTTTATCATGCCCCCAAATATCCAACATTCTAAATTTAGAATCAGGGGTAAATTACTAGGAATCTGTGAGATTCCAGGAGTTCGATTTATACATTTTAAGTATCAATAGTTGTAGCCATGTACATTTTGGGGGCAAAGGTTTATGGCTCTTTTCAGATTCTGAAGTAGTCTTTGACCTACATACCCACTTAAAATGTTGGAAATCCCAGTTTTATATGTATTATAAATCATACCAAATTCCCCCCTACATTGGAAATTATCTTTTTGTGAGCATCTATGGTTCTACCTTCAAGTTTCTGTGAGTATATGTCATCAAAGCACATTTCATATAGTAGGTGTGAGATCAAATGAGATAATGCTTATAAAGTATTTTCTTAAGCTATAAAGCTCTACATAAATGAAAGGCATTGTTAGTCTTAGCAGCGATCTATACTATACTCTTGCCTTTGTAGCTGCGGGATATCTCCTGATTTATTGTGATAAAAATTATCATAATGATGACAACATTAATCACAATTACATTGCAATCTTATCACAATGCTCACTTCTGAACGAGTTAATTGAAAACTTGGAAAAACCCAACTGTTCCTATTTATAATTTTTCTTGGGCTCCACTTCCTATGAGTTTAGAACTACGGTTTTTTCATATGTGCACAAATCTTCGATGGCATCTAATTTAACCTCTATGTTTAGATGAGGGAATTGGCCCCTGATTACCACTATGGCTCTGAGAAAGTGATTTGTTCGTAGCCATACAGCTAGTTTGCTGAAAGTGAGCATGAAAGAAGATTATCAGGCTGTTTTGCTGCACTCTCTGGTTGCTTATAATAATAATTTGAATACTCTTCTCAACTTTTTAGAGGGAATGATGTTTAGGGAAAGTTCTGCTTAAAATATTTGTTGTTGTTCATAAGGAAGAGAAGTAATATTGTCAAGGAAATAAAAAATCTCTCTTCCATGGGATATCTCCTTTTAAAGTGCATTTCAATAGGGATGACCCAGAAACCAGCTTCAATTGTAGTGTCTTTCCCAGCAATAGCAACTACAGTTCCAAACACTGGTGTTTTAGTCAAGGTGCTCTGGTAATAAGGACCTCATTTAGGCTAACTTAAATAGAAGTCTATATGTAAAATTAAGAGGCAAATCTCAGCCAGGCCCCACTGGAGATGACCTTTGAAAACTTGGTGGCCTTCAGGACAGGAGCTTTTCTTGGTGTATCTGTTGTGTTCTTCAACAGACCAGAGAAGAAACCAGCTTTGCCTCCTTCTCATCATTGTACATGTGGTCAAAAACAAAGGAGCAAATCTGACCTTATAAACAATTTTAGTTCAAGTACCCAAACTGTTGTCATAGGGTCCCTATGTCTCTCTTCCTGTTTGAGAGACAGAATCTGATAACTGAGTTCATGGATTGGCCCTGAGGGTCTGGTCTTTCCATTGCTGGAGGTAAGGAATCATTTTGTCCTAATTTTCCAACCAATGCATATTGTTAGTAGAATTAATGCAGAGTTCGGAGAAGGGAATGTTGCCTCTAAGAGGAAACCTAAAACGAGAACACCAGAATTCTGAAATTTTGATTCTGAAAATTCTAGGGTTCCCTTTTCTTTCAGAATTATATTTTGGAACATACATTTTGATACATGATATAGCTATATAAAGTCTTTAAAAATAGGGTCCTATACCTTCTAAGATATATGATTGTTCTACTTCCAGTATCAAGAAAATATAGAAAATTCTGTTTCCCTGGGAAAAAGCCATGATCTAAGAAGTTCCTGGGGATTCTAACTATGAGGAAATCTAACTAATGAGGAAATTCTAACTATAAGAAAATAACTTCTTTTCTTTTTTGGTTTAATATAGAACCACAAGAACTAATTGATATAAACCACTCCCATGAAGCTTATTTCAAGCTATCTTCTAGTTTGGTCACTACCTCCCACTCCCAATGCTGTTCTTCAGTTACAACATAGTATTTCCATGGTATGCCAAAGTACCCAGAGAATTTGGAGTTCTTCACCATGAAATATTTTCTTATGTGTTGCATATTTCCTTGTATTTTATCAGATTTATATGATGTTATTTTTTAATCAATTCAAATAACTTCTTTAGAGATACCATCAATTAGTACATACACATTTTTGAACTACCACATACATATTTATATACCCAAATCCTAAATATGATCCTGATTACTCTATAACTATTTAACATTAACTAAACATATGAAAATCATAATTATCCTGTGTATATTGTTAATCTTTCTGTTATTTTTTAAAGTAACAGTTCTAGTATTCTATCTCTCTATTATAAAGCTTAAAATTTTCTTCTTCCTTCTTTTCCCCTTTTTTGTTCAGAGAGTAAACATAAATGAAAAGTAAACTTGGGGCAACTGGGTGGCTCAGTGGATTAAAGCCTCTGCCTTCAGTTCAGGTCATGATCCCAGGGTCCTGGGATCGAGCCCCACATTGGACTCTCTGCTCAGCATGGCGCCTGCTTCCTCCTCTCTCTCTGCCTACTTGTGATCTCTGTCTGTCAAATAAATAAATAAAATCTTAAAAAAAAAAAAAGAAAGTAATCTAAAAAGTAATTAGCAAAACAGATATTTTACTGTGTGGTTTATATGTGTATTAATAAGAATAAATAGCATTAATTCTGTAGCTGATACTGATGGGTAGGAAGCTTAGGTAAGAAATTTCTTTTTCTCAGTGGAAAGACTGAGAAGAAAGCAGTGATTTATTTCAAAGAGGCAGTTGAAGTTTTTAAGAGAGCAAAGGAGAAAATTTAAGCCACAGAATCTACTTTAAGTTTCCAGAAAATACTGTTACCAAGTTTACCAAGATAGGACAGGGAGGGACTAAAGATTTTATTTTATTCATGCAAGAGGGGAAAAGTAGAATTGTAAATATACTATGAAAAAAACAAACACAAAATTTGCTTCAAATTATGCAATAAATAATGGATACAAAGTCAAAGAAGATTCTTAGAATCCAAATGGGAAAGCCAATGATAAAATGTCAGTGTCTACTGCGTATCTACAAGGGGCAAGCATTTCAGTAGAGACTGTGAGGGACACAAGAAAAGGAACCAAATAGGGACACGTCCATCAAATTGCCAATAGTCAAAAGGAAATATGAGACATTTATAGATTTGGAATCAGTCACTGAAAGTAGGAGTCTATAAAAGAAGTATAAAGCTCTATGGAAGTTCAGGAACAAAACTTTAAAATGGATAACTAAAGACTTTTTTAATGAGGGAAATAACCATAAGCTTGAGCCTTGAGATGCAGAGAATGTGAGCATGCAGAAGCAGAACTAGTATGAAAGAGTATTCCAGAAAACACAGATACAGAGGCACACATGAAAACACACATATACACTCACACAGTTGTGTATAAAAAAAGAAAAGAAAAGAAAGACCAGTCAATATGTATTACAGCCAGAAATAAATAGCTTGAGGGAAAAAGCTACCTTATATATCATTTTATCTTTTTTTTTTTTTCTGGTACATAATGTGGGCTTAAAAAGTGTTGCCTGTTGCCACGATTGAAATAATTTGACCAATGTTGAAATAACTTGACCAATAGTTATTAAAGAAAGAAAGAAAACAAAACAAAAATAATTAAATGCCTTTTATGTACTAAAATTTTTATGTACATTTCAGGGGAAAGCATTTATATTTAAAAAGAAAGCTAATTACTGTAGCTCTTTGCTTCAGAGGGATGACACAAGGCATACCAGTGGGAGAAAATACCCTCATCCTTTTTATTTTAGACTGTTACAGGAGATAGAGAAAAGACAGAAAGGAATGTCTAGTTCTGCCCATTTTTCTTGGCTACTTAAGTTCAAGATCCAGAGTAGATGTACTTCTGTTTAGAAAAGGACATAAATAAATCCTCAGAGATAAAGACAGGCTTACTGGAAAAAGAGTTTGAAAAATAGAGAAAGAATCAGAAAACATGCTTTGAGCTGTACTTGATAAAAAAAAAAAAAAAATGCTGCTGAATAGATCCATGGGTGGGCATCCCTAGAGGACTTAAGAAAAGAAAGTTCCAATATTCAATGTTAATTACGTATATTATTGAACTATACTTCTTCCCTGACTTAATTTTGACAGAGTCTTCTATACACACAATTGCATTGGATGAGTGGATTTGGTGAAATCTAAGAAAAATTGTTGTATCCCACACCTGAGTTAGAATGAAGATAGAGAAGAGCTTAATGTTGGAATAAAGAAGAAATTAAAATAAGGAAATGAAGAGAAGCAACAACTTAGAGCCAGATGCAATAATGAAGAATTAAATCCCTAGAAATACACAAAAGTCACGAAATTGTGTGGCTTTGCTCAGAGTGGCCAAGGTGGGAGTCATAGTCATTTTGTAGCCTAATCTTGGAAGTGATAGCCCATTATATCTGCTGCATTATCTTTACTAGCAGTCAGTCAATAAATTCAGTCCAAGGGGAAGAAAATATGTAAGAGCATAAATGAAGAAGGTAAGTTTATTGGATGCCATCTTAGAGGCAACTCACATTTCCCTTATAGGCAAAATGAAGAATCATTAACCATTCAAATTTAAAAATAAATGGACCTCTGGTCTTATTTCAGACCCTGCTACGCTCTAAGAGATGGAAAGATAAATATGACACAGTCCCTGTCTGCCAGGAGCTTATGGTCTTGCTCAAGAGGAAGGGCTGTGTAAGTGTGATCAGTGCTGGAAAAAGCTGTAGGAGCTGTGGGAACAGGAAGAATTATAAGATGTGAGAAATGTTGTCTTCACAAAGGAGGTAAAACCTATGCTGTGTGTTGAAGGAAAGGGACCAGGAAGACAAAGTGGAGATAATGCACCTTCCAGTATGTGTCTATGAGAATCTTGCAGGAGCTACAGGAATTCTGAATGAGAAAGCCTGGGGTCTACACTAGAGACAAGAAATGAGGCTGAATGGAGGAAGTAGAAGCCATGTTGTGAAGGGCATGTGAGGTCATGACCTCATACCAAGGGCTTTGGACTCTATCCAGTATCCAGAGCGGAAACACTGAGAGACATGACCAGATACACACAGAGTAAAGAGCATTCTGACAAAAGCTCAGGGTGCACTACCAATAAACAGACCAACAAGAAAAAGAATATATCTCATCTACAATTATACAACCTCTAAGAGTCCCCTGTCAAAATGACTAGGTCATAATCCAGGTAGAAAACTCTCTGAGCGTCCCTCACTTCAATTCAAATCACACATCTCAATGACAATGTCCCATATATCAATGACATGTAATTTCTCACAAGCACCACCTTTTGCAAAGTAACTGGAAGAATATGATTCAAGTTCAATTCCAGAAAAGAATGAAAGAAAATAGTGGTGTTCCTGCAACATGCTAACCCAGCCCAACCCACAGCTTTATTTAGCTTGCTAAATCCAATGAGTCTCTTCACTCTTTAATTATTTCCCCCATTGCTTTTCTTCCTCCATGGTGCAAACTCTATCCCTTTCACTTGTTAAACCTTCCTTTGAAAACTCCTTTCTTACTCTTCCCCAATGATCCATAAGCTTTCTGTATAGAAGTAAAAAGAAGCAGTGAAGCATGTAGTCAGTGATACTCAAAACTGGATGAGTCACCCTCAAGGAATGTCTGGGAGGCATTGGGAGAGCTCAGCCGTGAGCCACAATCCACGGTCTTGTGAAAATCCAAACAGCCCAGATCCTACTGAAGTTTATAATTTCCACTCTCTGACTTTCTTTTCTATGTCATACTGTCAGAATCCTCAGAACCCAACAGACTTACCAATAATTACTAAGCTTGTATCATCAAAGGGTGAGGACACTGTCCTTGTAGAATTGTTTGACCTTTGGTCATGGTTGCTCAATTGAGTCATGATGATTTAGACAACTGGCATGTGCTTGGACCCCAGAAATGTTAAGTGTTGCTCCAATATTCTCCAGAAAAAGAACCCAGAATCAATGGGTCACATATACAAGAAGTGAAATCTGAGTAATCCATATACATAGAGATTATATATCTCTTATTAAAAAAAAAAGAAAACAACATTTTTTCTCTATGAAATTTTAACTTCAGAAACTAGTAGAAAAACTGCAATTATAACAAAAAGCTTTTGTTCTGGATTACTATATTTTACAAAATTATCTACAAAAAAAGATACTTTTTTCCTTCTTATGTTAGATTAATCTATAAGCAGTTCAGCAGAAAGTTCAGATATCAGAGGCAAAAACAAACAAACAAACAAACAAACCAGAAAAACAAACAAACAAAAAAAACCAAAAAAACCCAACCCACAACAATTCATTTTATTACCCACCTCCGGGATCATGTAGGGTTTTTAAATTCTCATTTAATTATGACTGAGGAAAGGCAAGCTTTGGGGAAGATTAAAAGATCTGGCATGGCCCTTCGGAGAAAGTGATTGCCAGGGTAACATAGAAAGTATCTATTATACAAATCTGAGTGATGACAGAGGAACTAAGTGACACAGAATGAAGCGACAGAACACAAAATTAGAGAATACACTCTCTAGTCCACTGTGGCTTATATTGTCAGGTTAAGGAATGTTTTTAAGATTTTTAAAACACTAGCATTTTTTCATCAGTTATAAGTTAATATAGAAAGTACCAGAGTTCTAAAATTATAAACTTGGAAGTAATAAAAAAAAATAGAGACAGGTAGAGCACTTATAAAATATCAATAAGGTATTTTGCTATTTTGGAAAGCTGTAATGTTCAAACTCCCATGACCATGTTGTAGTAGAGAAATGGAAGTATTTATGAAGAAAGGAAGAGCCAAGTTCAGCCAATTCTCTTCATGAGTCAATCCATTTAATGTATTATTGTTAAATATTTTACTATCCCAACTTTTTTCCACATGGGAATTAATGGAATTTAGTTCTTCTATTCCTATGAGTTTATGATTGTTACCTTAAAAGTAGATCTAGAATACATTTGAGTGGATAGAATATAATATTAAATCCATCTTAAACCAAACTTTAGATTACAATATTTTTTGCTCCCAAACAAAATTCAGGAGCAGAAATAATTACCAATTGAGTAAGACTGTTTCCCATTCATTCATTTCAATATTTATCAGAAATCTACTGTATTCAAGGTCTTGTCCTGGCCTTTGTGTCCACAGAGAAAGAAAAAGGGCAACACTGATGCGCGCTCTCTCTCTCTCTCCATATATATATATATGAAAGGTGTGGCAAAACAGGGCCAAGCAGAGTTTCCTCCCATTCCCTGAGTGAGCAACTCTGAATACTGCCACTAAAGGATGTAGAAATAAATTGATTTTTCCAAGTCCATGGTCTTGGACCGTGGCTGTTCCATGGCAAGTAGACTCACCTGTCAGAATTTGGCTGTTCCATTTCACATTCCTCTTGTTCTCTCCACCTACAGGATTCTGTTAGCCCTGCACATGTCCAGAGTTTTAGTTAAAGTTACTACCAACAGTAATAAATATATTCGTACTCGTGATATGTGCCCTGTTGCTTCATTTAAAATCCTTACTTTAGGGAGGGAGGTGGGAAAAAACCTCCTTACTTTAGGCATTAATTTGGATGTGAACATGGTCTCTAGTTCCACTTCTTTGTTTACCATTTGTGTCTCTGCCTTGTCCATGGCCTCAATAAGAGCTTCTTAGCTCTTTGAAGACGGAAGAGCTAAAATTTCTGAACTTTTTCATTCAAATAAGAATATACTTAAGGTAGTCTAAGGGCTTTCTAATACTTCCTTACTTACAGTTGCTCTCCCGGAAATCTCCTTTACATTCCATCTACCCCATAGCTCAAGAATGATCCACTTTGCCGGCGGCTTCTGTATCCGCTGCCTTTCTGGTTCATCTCAGCCTCAGCTAAATCTCTCCAAAGCTTCTCCTTTCTTCTGTGTCACTCTCTCCCACTGTCCACACCTATTTTTTCATGTTTTCTCTGAACTCGTTTCTCTGAAGAAGTAGTCAGCAGCATGTACATTTCTCAACAACCCCCCACTGATCCCCATTCCCCAGCATTTGGATCTTCTCCCCTCTGGGCTGACTCTCTCCTTGGTCCTAAAATGTCAAGGGCACGTCTTCTGATCTCTAGTTCCTTTCTTTTCTTATTTTTTAAAAATTATTTTTATTAACATATACTGTATTATTTGCCCCAGGGTAGAGGTTTGTGAATTGTCAGGCTTACACACTTCACAGCACTCACCATAGCACATACCCTCCCCATCCAGTTCTTTTCTTTACAAGACATAAACATATTTGCATTTTTCTTAGATTTAATGTGGCTTTCCGTTTCTCTCAAATCACTTTTTCTTAATCATTCTTAATCTTTTTCTTCCTATTTTGTAAGGTTTAAACACACATAAGGTATACATAATGAATTTCTGTTAAACAATTGGCTCAAGCCAAAATTGCATTTATTTCTTCTGAATGTACTCTTCGTAGATTTAATTTAAATGCAAGCTGCAAACTGACAGTTAATGTTATTTTCAACATAAAAACATATTTATAATATAGAATAATCAAACCATAAACCCATAATCCAAGCACTATGAGTAAAACTAGCATATGACACAGAGTTTATATGAATTTTGATACATTTTCTAATAAGTGACGTGGTAAGGCTGAAATATTAGACTTAGAAATATCAGTTACACATATGAGTTGGTTGCTTAATTTTATTTATGTATCTACATATCATAAAACTGCAGGATTTGACTTTTTTTTTTTTTAAAGATTTTATTTATTTATTTGAGAGACAGTGAGAGAGCACGTGAGAGGGGAGAAGGTCAGAGGGAGAAGCAGACTCCCCATGGAGCTGGGAGCCTGATGCGGGACTCGATCACAGGACTCCGGGACCGTGACCTGAGCCCAAGGCGGTTGCTTAACCAACTGAGCCACCCAGGTGCCCCAAACTGCAGGATTTGAAAATAAATTTAATAAATAAAATTTTACCTTTTAATGAAAAACATGTTTTTTGTTTTGCTTTGTGTTTTTGCAGCACAACTCAATCTATGATTGAAAACTGATATGAGGGCACACAAATAACATTTTTAGCTAAAACGAGACAATTCTTATCTTTGCTTACGATACTTGATCAACCAGAAAAAGCGTACATAAATGTGTAAGAAGTTGCAAAGTCCAACAAAATGTTCATTGCTTTCTTTAACGATAGGATACTTTTTCCCCCCAGAAATCCAAACCTTGTCTAGAGGAGATCAGTCAATTTCATCTCCAGTGTATGATCAAATAGAGCACACAAAGTTCATCCTTCTTTCACAAATTCACATTCTTCGGCTGAGAAGAAGGATATTCAGAGAAAGTTTCCTTCATCTAGTCATCTGTAAAGACTGTTCATACTTTCAAGACTTTGCAGTAGGATTCGGGATTTATTAATCTCTTTCCTTACTCTCAGACCCTAGCAGTAAAGGCAACATTTTACGATTTCTTTTGCAACATGATATATCCAGAACTGGTGTCATTTGAAATCAAAACATGCTCTCTGGGACCTAAAAGAGGTAGGTACATGTCGGTGCGATGAAAATGCCTGCCAGGTTCACAGACTAATGTTGTGCAGTCATGCTTCATTTTCAAAGCATTGCCACCAAATCTGGTTGGCTAATTTTTCGACAGCACTCCTGCAATTATCCTTTAAACACCTTATTTAGATATCTTTATGCATTTTTCTGAAATATTCTTAAATGAAATAATTTTTGTTTATTAAAACTAAGCATTTTTGACCATCAGCCAGGACATTTGTCATTTCATCTTCAAGAATATTTGATACTAACACCTTTCTGTTGTGAAGAAAGTAGTATGTTGTGAACACATTCATGATATCCTTTTTTTCCTAAGAAAAACAAAAACCCCTCCAAGAGTGCCATGAATACAGATACCAAGACGGTTCTTCCTCAGACGTGAAGAAAAAAAAATGTGTTGGCTTTGGGGGCACAGCTTTTTGCAACCATGAATTTCACAATCATTTTCAAATTTCACAAATGCTAAAATATAACATTTACCGATAAAAATCTGTTGACATCTCAACCTCCTTGGAGAAACTATTAGTTTCTAGTTTATTACACAAAACCTTTTTAATGTCATGTGACATGTCATCACTAAATTGATTTATTACATAGTTTGCAATTGGAATTTATTTTACATTTCTTCATCATGAGACTTATCAGAATTCTGTTAGGATAAGTCTAAAATTCTACTTTTCCTTTTTAAGCTTCCTCTTCAAAAATACCACATTGGATCTTCAGACATATTTGTAATTAGAAAATATTAATGAAATATAAAATCAAAGGGCATAAAAATACATGGGGAAATTACAAAATAATTAAAAAATCATTGCATTATAAATAATTTCTAATTCATGCAATTTCTGTATTACAACATGGTCAGCAACAGAAAAGAGGTAAGTGCAGCTGAATATATCATAATTTCTTTTTTATAGTGAAAATTTCCCTCCGAATTCCATTATACTAATACAGCCTGTTCATGCCCTTAAGTCAGTTGGTGATATATAATAGGAAATTGAGGAAGGTAATTTGGGAAAGAGAGGTTATTGTCATTAACCTAACATCATCCTTTTCTTGCAATAAAGTAAACACTAACTGGCAACAGCTTCTCACGCCAAAAATGGAGAATGGAATTTATCAAGTAAAAACAATTTATTGTTTGCTTCCATATGGGGTCAATAACGAAATTCATAGCAGAACTGCCTGGTCACTATCCATTACTGTGAGCACAAGCACTGCCCAATTTCAAAGCTCAAAAAATCATGCCTTTTCAAAAAGATTATTGTCTAATGTAGAACCCGTAGCAACATCTTATAGTACCCTAGAGTTCTACAGAACCTAGTTGAGAAACTTGCTTTAGGAAACCAGACTGTTGCAAAGCTTTTACACATTTCCAGTTATCTATTGCTACAAAAATAAACCACGCCAAAACTTACTGGCTTTGAACAAATATAAATTGTTATTTCTCACATTTTTTGAATGACTAGGTCAGGGAGGTAGTTCTTGCTTGGGATCCCTCACATCACTGCAGTCAGATGGTAGCTGGGCTAGGATCACCTGAAGTTTCTTTCATGTACAGATCTGGCCCGTGGCCTGGGACTGGTGTCCAAACCGGCTGGCTCTTTCCTTATGTGACTATACGGCTAGCTTAGGTTTCCTTATCCAAGCAATTCCTAAGACCAACTAACATTCAACTGGGAGGGGATTTGGCTCTATCTCTTGGTGGGAGGAATAGCAAAGATTCTGTGACATCTTTAATCAACCATCCACTATTTTAACTCAGGCCCCAGATTTGTAGCATTGATTAATGTTTTGAAAAATGAAGAAGAAACTGAGGCTTGGAGCAATTAAGTGACTTGCTACCAAGGTTTTTCAGTAAATTAGTGACAGAGAAGCAGGAAGAATTATATACAAATCCCTTAATTCTCTAAACAGCAGATCCTCCAGTTGTTGAGTATTTTTGAAATGAATACTGTATCCTGAAAGTTAAATTCTACCAGGATGACATTTTAAAGATTCTTGTTTATGCGCATTAGTAGCTCTTGTGCAAATGAAATCTTTTCTCCGTTTCATGTTTTCTCTTTTCCATCTCCAAATCTCCTGATGTTTTAGTCTCCGATGTTCTAGAGACATGTTACAAAAAGCTACTGCACATACAATTTTCTTTGTAGTGATTTTGTTCTAGTGATTCTACAACGCAGAATTGCTGTTTACCCTTGTCTTCTGAAAATTAACCTGTAATGTTAAGGAGATTTCACAAATGTTTGGTTACTTAACATATTTTACTCATGAAAGTCCATTTAAATATAATGAGCAAAAGTTGAAGTGTTAGCCTCTTTGGTTCCATACATTTGTTTAAACTGATTTGAAAAGGAGGGAGGAGAAGGACAAAAAGGTATTTTTTAAGCATGTTTGTGTGAACTTCCTGGGGAAGGAAGCTGCTTTCTTTGGGCCTCCTCCTATTTTCTACTCAGTTTTTCTTCTTACCCAAATCAGTTCTTTTTCTTAACTTTTTTTCTGGGTATTTTGTGCCACTTTTGGTAGTTCTTCTGGAAGCTTCTCATTTTGTTCATAGACAGAAATTCCCTGCTCTTTTGATCCGTTGCTAATGAATATTTATTTAGAATTGTCCATTAAGCTCCCGATGGTGGTGCAGACAGGCAGCCTCTTTTCTGTATTTCTGATTTTCCCCCTGCAATATGTAGGGCATCCTGCTTCATCTTTTCTAAACTTTGGCATGGTTTTCAATATGTGTGTACATATGCATATAAAATACCTTCACCTCCAAGTGAAAACGCATCCTACCCTTCCCAGGGTTTTTTGAAACTCAATAGAAACAAACTGTCAAATTCTGCAGCCAAGTTAGAACTTCTTTGTTTAAAGGACTTTACATTTTACATTTCTTTGCTAGAAGGAAACTTACAAAAATAATTACAGCTATATTGCATGATATCACTTTTTAGATTTCTTAAGCAAGTTCAAGTTGTCACTGACTAGAACACCACCCACATATTGGCCTGGTTCACAAAGCAATTTTCTGGTTATAATTTTATAATAGTTCATGTTAATTTCGTTAAGGGAAAAAATAAACTAACTAGCTATTAGTCTCTCTGTAGTTCTATTTTTCATTTTAAGATAATTTATTATCATTATGGTCAAGTTTATTGTGAATCCATTGGGTTTAATGGCAAAATCAAGTTTCCAAGTCTCAAAGCTATGGACTAGACTCTGGAGTGTTGATTCTTCAAGTATTCTAATAGAAATCATTATTAGAGTCATCTGGGGTTGCTATTGAAAAACAGAAGACTTAACTCCTTTCCCAATCCAATAAATAAAATTCTCTTCTGGAAGAGGCTGGGAATTTACTTATTCAACAAATTCCCCTGGTGACTCTTATACAGAGGAAAGGGCAAGAATTACCACATTCTATTATTTTGACATCACAAAGGAAAAAGAAAAAATATATAGTAAGCTTTAGTTATGTTCCAGGCATTAGCATAAATGCAGGGGGCACATGATTGAATAAGGCAGAGCTTTCTCTTCCAGAAATACATGAAAATGACAAACCAATGGTCATCTATCTATATATGCCTTTTTGACAAAGTTCTATTGAGGCATAGAAAAAAGAGCAAGTAATTTTTTGTTTGTCAGGGAAAGATCTTCTAGGGATAATAAACTGGAAAGTTCAGAGTCAAGATCTTGAGAAACAGCCAGATTTGAAACATCGATAACAGGAAGATCAGACTATTTCTGATGCAGAGAGAAAAATCTCAAGAAATGTGGAAGACAAGCTGTACAGTAGTAGTAGCCTTAACGAGTTTGAATAACTTTTCTGTGAACAGAATTAAGTACAGAATGGCAGAAAAGATTCTGGCCCAGAGTTTTTAATCCATGAGGAGTGGGTGCTGGCCATGAGGAGTTGTTAGAATTTCCTGGGGGGGTTTCCAGTCATCCACATCCAACATTCTTACGCCCCAATGTGGAAATGGGGCAATAAAATTCTCTTCTGGAAATAAAATTTTCTTCTGGAAGAGATATAAAATGGGGTGAGTTGGGGGAAGAGATGTTGTTAAATTAATAACATTTTCTTAGGATGCTTATACATACCCCTTGAGATATACTGCTCTAGGAAATTATGTTTGCTTAATATTTAAGCTATCAGTATTATAATCTATCAGATGTAGGTTTCAGACATATATGGTATGGGAAGAATTGCTTAATCCTGATGTAGAAAATGCTCACCACAATTTCTCTCTCCATTTTACAGATGAGGAAATGAAGTCATAGAGGTTAATTAATTTGTGCAAGATCACTTGGTACTAAACACATTATTCATGTTCTACATGTATTACAGCAACCCCACCTCCTCCTTATGGTTAGGGTCAATTAAATTTGCAAAAATGTTGATTCCTCATTCTTGCCTCTTGGTCTCTTAACACGTGGAGTCTGAAGTAACTGAGACAGCTGTAGCCTGAGGCTTAATAGGACTGTGAGGACATCCCATAGAACATCACACTTATTTACTACATCCATGATATAATGTTAATTGAAGTGGATAAGTGAGAAGTGGCAAGTATATTGAAGGCCCAGAAAGCTCTCTAGCTGAAACAGATGAAGAGTCTCTTTATAGACTGCCTTGAGGTTATCTATTTTTCATATTTAATCTTTAACTGGTGGTTAATCACCATTGGCCTTTCATTGTCTTCTAAAATATCATCTGTTGCCCCAATAATAGCCATCAAACTCCATAGTCCTCATAATTACAATTTGATTCCCCTGTATTTCTTAATTACCCTTTATGTTGTATGTACCGGTGCATTTCCTTTCTCTGTACACTATTTCAATTCACAACTGGTGACAGTTTTAACAGTACCAACACCACGTGCAAAGGAGCTATATCTGTACACTGGCCACTGGTGATAGGTACTCCTCGCCAGCCAACCATTAGGTGACCCAGCTGTTGCTTTCTCAGACCACACCAGCACCAACACTTTCAGACTGAGTTCCCCGGGAAGCAGCCTCTGAGATGAACATTTGTATGCAGGGCATTTACTGGGAGTTCTCCTAGGGTCAACACCTAGAAAAGAAGGGAGTAAAGAGAGCAGGATCCCGCAGATGGAGAGATCTAACTGTAATGGATTTATGCAAGAGACTTTAGCCAAATCTACCAGAAACCCTCCTGTTGGGATTACCCTTAAGAGTTGTCTGAGATTGGTGAAAGGTTTATATTCTGTTTATTAACTAGTCACTGGATGTGCACTCTCCCTGGAAATGAAGCATGACTTTGGGGAAGTCCTGAAGATACACTTGCCTGAGAATTCCTGGCACCAACACTCTGAGCAGCTAGAGAAAAAGAGTTTCAGATCTGGGTGGGTGGTACAGGATGGGATCCACTGCAATTATTTTGGCTGCTAGATAACTCTTCATAGTAAACAGAGATAGTTGTTTTGTTGATGGCATGGAGATAATAATATAGAAAACAGAAATACCTCTGATTAAGCCAAACCCTTAATTGTTTATAACAACTCAGTAAGAGCACATGTGGAGGATGCCTAGGGACCAGGAGAGAGAATCATTAGTAGGTGACCTTTTTTTTTTTTTTTAAAAGATTTTATTTATTTATTTGACACAGAGAAAGAGAGATCACAAGTAGACAGAGAGGCAGCCGGAGAGAGAGGGGGAAGCAGACTCCCTGCTGAGCAGAGAGCCTGATGTGGGGCTTGATCCCAAGACCCTGAGATCGTGACCTGAGCCGAAGGCAGAGGCTTAACCCACTGAGCCACCCAGGCACCCCAGTAGGTGACCTTCTTAAGGAAAGATACAATAGTGAAGAGGACTAGTCAAAGAAACTAGGGAAATATTATGGCTCAGGAATTCCAAATTGTATAGATCCTGAGAAAATGGATTAAATTATCTGAATCTCAGTTTAACAGGCTATAAAGTGGGGATGATAATCCCTTCATTGCATGGTGGTTGCTGTGTACCTAGTTATAACTGTCATATTGTATAAATTCAATAAATGTCCTTTTCTTAGCAAAGGATGAAATTTCTTCTCACTAATAATCTTTTCTGACTTGAGAAGGATTATGTTTGTCAATACTTAAGTCATTAAAGATGACCAGTTTAAAAAAAGGTAATGGGATATGAAAAGGGCAATACTCTATCCTTGTTTTCGATAATATTCAGAAGTCTATTGATGAACCTAGGAAAGACAGAAAGTTCAAATACACTATAGTCATAGTTGTATCTAACAATTAGAGTATTAAGTTCACCTTTTTGAGGCAGATTATTCTTCCTAAGCCTTTCCTAGATAAAAGTTCTGGACCTTCTTCTGAGTATATCTGGGGTTTGCTTCCTCCTACCTGTCCACTTCCTCTCTTCCTATCTCCCCTCTCTCCTTTTTCTCCTCACCTTCACTTCCCCCTCCCTCTCCCTTCCTTCCATTTATGATCCAATTGATTCTGTTTTTCCCACCATTATCTACATCATTGTGACTGCTTTTAAAATGAATCTCGCTTCCTTTCTGATCCTAAAGGTAATACATACTTACTGAATAATGTAGACAAAAATTGTCATACATCCATCACCAAAAATGAACACTCTTACACACTTGGTATGTTTGCTTGTTCCCTTACATTTTGTCTCTGAACTGAGCTATGCATATATTTTATCATTCTTCTTAAAAACTTTATATTAGCTTTTCTTCACTTCAGAGCATTTTTCAATATTATTAAATATTCTTTGAAACATGATTTGTGAAGTGTGTATAATATTCTTTCTTAAATGTACAATGTAAATTATTTAAGTCAATATTAGACATAGCATTGTTTCTAGCTTTTTTCTATTATAAATACAAAAGCCTTGAACATCCTCAAATATGATTTATGAATCTTTGATAATCTTGAATACTAATTCATTTTTCCAAAGTCTTGCAAAAGTTTGTATTAACTTTCATCCCAGAAAACCTAACAAGTACTTTTTGATGATGATTATATTTCTAATTCATTTACAAGTAGGCTAGGGGCACCTGGGTGGCTCAGTCATTAAGCGTCTCCCTTAGGCTCAGGTCACGATTCCAGGGTCCTAGAATACTGCCCTGCTTAACGGGGAAGCCTGCTTTTCCCTCTCCCACTTCCCCTGCTTGGGTTCTCTCTATTGGTCTGTCAAATCAATCAATCAATCAATCAATACATCTTTTTTTTTAAAGATTTTATTTATTTATTTAACAGCCGGATCACAAGTAGGCAGAGAGGCAGGCAGAGGGAGAGGGGGGAAAGCAGGCTTCCCGCTGAGCAGAGAGCCCAATGCGGGGTTCGATCCCAGGACCTGGGATAATGACCTGAGCCGAAGGCAGAGGCTTTAACCCACTGAGCCACCCAGGTGCCCCAATAAATAAATCTTTAAAAGTAGACTATATATTTATTATTTTTTTCCTACTTACTTGTAATTGCTGTGGATAAAGGTCATAATTCAAATTGCTTCTTTCAGGGGCACCTGGGTGGCTCAGTGGGTTAAGCCTCTACCTTTGGCTCAGGTCATGATCTCAGGGTCTTGGGATCAAGCCCCACATCTGGCTCTCTGGTACAAAGGGCCTGCTTCCCTCTCTGTCTGCCTGCCTCTCTGCCTACTTGTGATCTTTCTGTCAAATACATAAATAAAATCTTTAAAAATAAATAAATAAGATAAACTGATCTTTTCAGTAGTAATTCTATTTGCATTTTTATTCCTATTTTGCATTCAACATGATTATTTAGTTTTAGTACATAAAAATCCTATTCTTAAGTTTGTGATCTCATTACTATTATGAAAATTAAATAGTTATTACTTTTCTTACTAGTGAAATCACAAAAAAGTACTGGACTTTGTGACTACAAGTAACACTGGCCTAAACTTGATGAGAGATGAATAAAATTCAATTTTTAGGCCATAGTCATTCTAGAATTAATTGAGGGCTGAACTATTAAAGATTGATTTTATCAGACAACTTCACCATAGATTATTCATCAGCTCAAAGATAGCCTGAACATTTTAATGCTTTCTGCAGATGATGCCTAGTATAAAATTATTTTTCTAATATGATGCATAAAGATGATGTGGGATAAAGCTTGTCAGAAAGTAGAGAAAAGTAGACTTGTTGAATGTTTCCAGAAACAAGGAGAAATCTATTTTTCTTTCTTTCTTTTTTAAACAAATAGCAGGGCCTAGTGTGTCACTGCTCTGACAATTTCTTGATGTGTCTTTACTAGATGTTGGGGCCCCAGTTTTGCCCAAACTACAGTTGGTTGTATCCCAGGAGAAAGACAAGGAGAAGAGGAAGTTTGGATCCTTAGGATCATGTGTAGGGCTCAATTCAGTGAACCACCTAAAATCTGCAAAGAGGTGAACAGAAGGATGAGAATTCATGGAATGATGAGAGGGACAGATTTCTATTTAAAAAAAAGAAGGAAGGAAATATGGAAGAAGGGAGGGAAGGATGGAAGGAGAGGAGGAAAGAAAGAAAGAACCTTCATGAAAAGAGTTTAAACATAGCTGTTAAGCTATAGTTGGAAACACTCACATAAATGGAGACCAATCAGTGCCTCTTCCATGGCAGGGAGGATCCATGTGGCTCGAGGAAGACAGCATTGCTCAGAACAGACGGCAACTTCTTGCAGGTACAGTTTTGTTCAAGCTGTAAGAATTTTGCATGTTTTATGTTTTTGTTTTTTTTTTAAATCTATCTCTTGGGAAAAGTTTCAGTGTATGGAAATGGTAAGCAAACACCAGAGAAGTACGAACTTGAGCCCTCTCTTGTTAATGGAATCTTGTACTTTCCTCATTATAGGCATGAGAATGTAGAGAAATCTGAGCAAAGCTGCCCTTAAGGTCTTTTAGATAATGCTCTCAACTGATGTTTGGGAAGCCTAGAATTATTTATTTCAGATTGTATGAGTCACCACCCTCTCCTCTTCATTTAAGATGTATCTATCAGTTCCTGAAGGTTAAGAGAGTCTCCTGTTGTGAGATCTTCAGTTTGGCCAGCAATGTTTTGAGTTTCACCCAGAAAAAGTGAAATCTCCTCTTACGGGTATTTCTGTACTATTTCACACATCGGTAGTATTATTTTAAAATGGAACTATTTTTTTCTCAGTTTTGTTGGAGCCCTCTAAAAACTCCAAAATTAGTTGAGAGACCATCACGCAAGGCCCGAGGGGTGGCCAATCCCAGTTCGTGAATCAATTCCTCATCTACCGCTTATAGATTCCTAAATCTCAGTTTGGCTGTTAGGAGAGGATTTTCTAAGACAACTGTCAGTATGCTTTGGTTTTATCCATCCCCAATTGTCCTACCTAGGGAGGAGGAATAGGGGACATGTGTCCCCCGCACCAAGTATTATATGTGTCCCCTGAAACTTGGTGAACTAGTGTCTGACTCACTTCTGGTGAGTCTGAAGTATAAGAAACTAACTCCTCTGCTGGCATCCTGGAGGCTTTAAAGGACTGATAAGTCTGTACCTCCAGAGTCTGTCTGGACAAAGGCTGCCTGAGTGGTGCCTGTCTACCAGATGTGGGTGGTGCATTAAGGAAAGCTGACCATCAGCATTCAAGGAGACTGAGAGGCTTGGACAGCCCCCACAGTTTGGCACCTTAAGAGAGAGTGTCCTTTACCGTCAGAGGTGATGGGTAATGAATGGACATGGTCTCAGAGCAGGACAGGCCTGGGAGCCTGTGGGAGCAGTGCCCAGCCCAGGAAGGCAGGACAGATTCCACATAGAGGACATCTGTGCAAGTGCTCAGCCAGGAGCTAGCTGTCTGCAAAGATCTGCCACAACTGTGGGTGTCTGTGATTCTTGGCCTAGAGCTGAGGACCAAACACATTTGCAAACATAGTACAGATGTAAATGGAGAGTTTGTCTAAAAAGCACCTAAAGGGCATGGAAGACATCCTCCTCCCACTTCACAGTTGGCTTAAATCAGCTCTGTCTTCCTCCTGTAAAGAGTTTAGTGGGCAGTGCTCAGGTTAGCTGGGATGAGAGGCTTGTGACTGCCTTTTTCCTGCTCAGGACAGGACATCAACTTTTGTAGAACAGAGTGTCATAACAAAGCCTAAAAGTGCTATCTTTTTTTTGTCCCAGATTTAATGTATTAGTGGAGATGCAATCCTTGGGAGTTAAACATATAAAATTTAAATTTGAATGTTCTCTTGTGGTATAGTACCATCTTTTGACATGTAATCTGTACCACATTCTTTCACTAGTAATTATGAGTTATGTCATGAAGAACAAGGATGCAAAATTGAGCATACTTCCTACCACTAGGTTACACTTGGTCCTAAGTCATCTCAACATTTAAATGACTCTGGTAAATCTTAAAATAGAGTGAGTCATACCTGAGAATGTGATGAAGAAAATGTTAAAATTCTGCACGTCAATAATAACTAGCCTAGCCTGGTGACAGAGACAGCTGGGATTTTTAGATTTTCCACCTGCTTATAGGAAAAAAAAAAAAAAAAGTTGTTTCAAAAATAGCCCCCTCCAGATAGCAGCAAAAGCACAAAGAAATACCCTATTTATTCTCACTTCAACTTAGGCTTAAAATCAAAATCCACTCTAAAAACTCTATATAGACACCAGCATAAAAGTCTGTGTTTGTAAGTCAAAGCAATAGTAATTCTCCAGAATTCCTTCGAAAATAATAACATTAATAATAGTACCAAGGCTACAAAACAATCATAGCTAACATTTCCACGTGCCAGACAATACTTAATGAGCATTTATGTATTCACTTCTTCAATCTTCAAATAACCTCCTGCGGCCAGTACTATTGCCATACCTCTTTTACAAAACAGAAAAATGAGGCTAAGAGAGCCATATAATTTTGCTGATATGTCAAGTTTAAAATCCCCCAAATTTTTATATGTGCAAGTTCTCCCTGGTAAAATTCTGATTTTTTTTCCTATAAAAGAAAACAATTCAGTAATATCATTATGTGTGACACCGAGTTCAAATAAAATAATACATAAGAAAAAAAACTGTGGTGTGATATACAAATGTGTAATGATACCACTGTCTTGTGATGCAGTTCCAATATCTGAGTTTACGGCTGCTAGGAAAGGAGCAATACAGGAACCCAACCAATAAATTAACCTCTACAAAGGAAATAGAGAGAGAGAATGAGAGAGAGAGAGAAAAAATCCTTGATTTTCTTCTAGGCTAAAGTTGCTGTCAGTCCGAGAAGGTCGTGGTGATTTTTTTGATATTTATAGTTGACAGGCGGATGCTGGTACTATTAAGCTTGCATTAAACTCTATTTTGTTACACTGAAATCCATCTATCCAAGTAGCACAGACAGTGACCCTAAAGAATCTCTGTAATGGTGAGAGAAGGACCATGATCTCCAAACAGTGGCTGTTGATTATGCTCTACTCTTCAGAACTGGTCCTGGAGGTGCCGCTTCTCAGCTGTCCTAACCCCCATTCTGACCCTCTCTTGCAGCTTGGAGGACAGGGGAGAGAGCGTTGCAGAAACTAACAGTTTATGGTGGTGCCTTAAGGAAGAGATGGTCAGACAGATGCTTGAGATTCTGTACATTTGGGTAGGAAATGGGTGGCTAGTGGACCGAATGATTATAAGGTGACAGTGGTAGCCTGTAGGTAGCTGGAAAAAGGAGGTCCTAATGAGATGCAGCTTATAAATATGTATCTTCTAGCACATTCGGGGCTTCTCTGAAGATTAGGTCAGTGATGAGCACAAAGGAGACATTACTTTTGGTATAATTAAAAGACAATTAACACTAAGTGCATATATAGTAGCAGAGGGAGTTGAGAAATGTTTAGCTCTGTTTATTGAATACATATTATGTGCCAGACTCTGTGATATGCTGGAGATTAAAAAAAGGGGGGAGCTGCTTAAGATTGAATTCTTACTTTCCAGAAATTCTAGGTAGCTATTTTAGCTCTTGTAGAAAACTCAATTGCATGCAAATTTTTTCAATACGGAACAGTACTATAAATATATTTTCTCTTCCTTATGATTTTCTTAATAGCACTTTCTTTTCTCTAGCTTACTTTTTTTGTAAGATCACAGTCTATAATACATAGAGCATACAAAATATGTGTTAAGCAACTGTTTATGCTATCGGTAAGGCTTCTGCTCAACAGTAGGCGATTACTAGTTAAGTTCTGGGGGAGTCAAAATTTATATGTGGGTTCTCAACTGTGCAGGGGGGTCAGTGCCCCTCATGCTTGCATTACTCAAGGGTCAACTGTGTTTAAAATGGGCCGCATGGGTGAAAGCCATACTACTAAGGACCTTGTATCAGTATGGGTTTTATTTCTCTCTAGAATCCCTGCTACCAATTAACATGGCATGGATCCGTGCTTGTGGCTTGATTCTCCAAGGAGCCACACAGCTTATAGTACTAGAATGAGTAACAGTCTTGTTTGTATCTGTTCACACATCTTTTTCCTGCCAAATGTAGGACAGCCTCCTTTTATACATAATGTGCTTTATATACATATTTTCTGCTGCTCCTGAGTAGTGACAGACTGTTTTGTGACAACATAAACACAAAAGCTCCTTCCTTAACTCCCAGATGCTGTGAGGCTTAAAAGAGGCTGTGGAAAGGTAGCTGGCTGTCTCTATCAAAGGAAAAAGAAATTATCTTGAAACTAGTCTGGGAAATGCTGCAACAGCTGGACAACTATTTTTGTGATTTAAAAAAAGAAGCTCCCTTTGTACTATTGGGGAGGTATACTCAAACATGTGTGTCATCACTATTTATACGTGACCTTGGGCCTTCAGGGGCCTACTCTACTGTGTAAATTTGCAATTTTAAACTCTGCAGCTCACGAATACCCACCTGCTTTCTTTGACTCAGCCTGGAGAGACAGACCGTTACTGGGCAGTATCACCAGGTAACCCAAGAGAAGGTGACAGAGTTCAAAACTCCTTTTCTTATTAGGTAAAACACATCGCTAATTGTTCTGCGGCTTATTACTTGGATTGTATCCTATTTGTCAAAAGTTGCTTTCTTAGCTAATTAGTTACTGAGATCACTATTCCAAGTATATAATATCATGGACTATAGCACCAACAGGAACAAAATCCTTGAAGCTCTAAATGAGGATGTGGAGGAGTCCCATAAACACGGGTTCGCCTCTTAGCAAGACAGATTCAGGTAAAACCAGAAAGCTATTGATATTGTCTACAACTCTCATTGCTTATGCTCCAGTTCCCCATTTCTACAACCTTCCCCTGTTTGCTGTGTGGCTTACAGGTACACATAACAATACTTAAGACAGGGAGATGAAATTTAAATGCCTCATATATGTATATTATTGAGATGTGGTTCTCAAATTAGGCAAAAGTAATGGTCTCAAGTTTAGACTTCCCTTACAGAGAAAAGACACAAACATCCAGAAAGTTCTAGGAGATACCCATGCCTTTTCTCTCCTATAGAGTTTTCTAAGTATTTATCTACATGCACTGTTTTATTTTTCTTGTCTATACTTGTTTGTTTCACCCTAGTCTGGTTCCTGCCTTCAACACTTGCCAAGATAGTTTTCTCAACTGCCACAGAAGCTCACCTAGTTGCCAAAATACACCTTGACCTCTCCACAGTGTCTGGTACTGTGGTCAGTGGGATCACTTTGACAGGCTCTCTCTCTCCATTGCAGTCTCCCAATGGCCTCTTCTCTAGTGGAAGCAACCTCACGTGTGGATTCAGACTGTTCAAATAGCTACGTGACTGGGCAAGTTCCTTAAAAATGTGTGCCGATTCTTCCTCTGTAAAATGCATGACGTAGTAGTAATAATAATAACAACAACAATAATAATGGCTACTTACAAAGTTCTCATGGGAGTTTAATGAGCTGATTCATGTAGAGGGCTTATGACCATGCCTGACAAATAGTAAGTATCATCTTACTGTAGTTTGTGTTACTTTATTAAATGGAGTTAAGTTCTGGAAAAAATGTTATTCTTAAGAGTTGTTCTTTTTCCCTTGAGCATTGTATCTCCTTTCTGTCTTACACTTTAATTTATCGTGATTCATAAATGTGACCTCTTTCCTCCTGTGCTCTACTGTTATACCTCTAAGTTTGCCAGTTATCCTCTCACAGACGTCCAGTAGAGAATCAAACCCATATGCCAACACTAAGGTCTTTCATTTATCCATCCATTTACTATTTTCCAGACATTCTGCTTGGTCCAATAGCCTGGTTGGCCCAAGAGCCTGACCATCTGCTGGGTAGAATATTCTTATTATGTCTTGATGTTTCTTTCCCTTCGAGACTTTTGGGTATTGCTTCACTGTACAGTAACAGTGTGTTTGAGGACAATCTGGATTTTTTTTTTCCTCTGGGTGATTCAGGGTTTTTTGTTTAGTTTTTGTGGTTTTTTTTTTTTTTTTTCATGGATGCTCAGAAAGTTCTTTACTTTTTATATATTTTCAAAGTCCAGCAATTTTACTAGGAAATGTGTTGGTGTTCATCACTCTACATAAAATTTTCTTTTATGAGGCATGGCATGCTCTTTCAATTTGCAAATTCAACTCTTTCTCATTTCTAGAAAATTCCCAAATTTATACTTTAAGTATTTTTTTTTTCTCTTGGAACTTTGATTTTCTTCTTGGGGATAGTTATATTCATATAATATCTCCTTTGACTGTCTTCCAGATCTCAGACTTTCTTTACAAACCTTTACATCTTTATTTTGCTTACTCTTCTTAATTCTTTATTTTCATCCATATCTACATAAATGTTGCCTTATTTATGTCAGGATTTTCCTTTCTTTCCTACTTCTTCTGTGGAAGCTTGTTTGTGCATATTTCATGTCCTCCTGTTTCATTGGAGTTATTGTATCTCTGCTCTGACTTTTCTTGATTCGCTAAGTTATTTAAATTCATGGAAGCATGCTACACTGTGGCAATATTTTTCTGTCTGTGGTTTATTTTTCCTCTTCTTTTTCTTATTGTATTTTCCATTGGTTTCCAGTTCCTTTTTAAAATTTTGTTATCATTCCTCATCTCTGAATGTGATGAGTTTAACAAAACAATTTTATTGCAGAGTAGTTATTGGAAAGTGAGCCATGCAGGGTTCCCAGAGAGCACGAATTCTCCCTGGTTCATATGGAAGTTCTTAATGACAGAGAGCTGTTTGAGCCTCGTGAACTGTTTCTATCTTTTCTTCAGCTAGAGGTTTTTGCAGCTACATGATTTAGAATCTCTTCCCAAACAGCATGTGCAAATCTCCGCCTTATGCAAGAGTGAGCTTTCACCCTTGCCTCCCTTTTTGCTCTGGATGTCACTTCAAAGCCCAGAGAAAAACCCATTGCCAGTTCCCCTGCAATGTTTTTATTGTTTCTGATGTAGATTCTGGGTTTTTTCCTCAAGGTGTACCTTCTCGTGTGGCCAACTATGCCCTGATAGCTTGAGATTTTGAAATCATTTACTCTTATCATCCTTTCTTTCTTTTCTTTCTTTTTTTTTTTTTTTAAAGATTTTATTCATTCAGTTGAGAGAGAAAGACAGTGTGTGAGAGAGTGTGCAAGCACGAGCAGGGGAAGGGGCAGATGGAGAGGGAGAGTCAGGCTCTCCCTCTCCTTCAGCAGGGAGCCTGATGTGGGACTGGATCCGAGGACCCCAGAATCATGACCAGAGCCAAAGGCAGATGCTTAAACCACAGAGCCACCAGGTGCCCCTCTAATCACCTTTTCACACCTATTTTACCTCTACTACATAGTTTCTCACAAGTTATAGTTTAAGTTAAAATATCTTTCATTTCTCTTAAGATAGGATTTTTTTTCTGATTTTTTATTTGGTTCTTTTTGACATGCTTTTTAAGAGACGAGGGAGATGGAACCATATTTTACCACCATTTAAAAATTGGAACTTAACATATATATTTAGATCTAAGCTATGTTAAGAAATACTATCTGAGAAAGACTGAAGGGTGGTTTCATCTCCTTTTATTAAGAATAGATTTCCAGTCCAATTCCCATGTACACATTTGTCATCCAATTAAAAAGGCACAAAGAAAACATGTCATGGCAACAGACAAATGCCAGTAATTTGGACAATAAAAATATTGGCATTGAGCATCTATGAGCATACAATCAGTTTAACACTTGACTGGATTTTAGCCTGTGGATATTTTAAGGAATTAGAGGATCGGGTTTTCTAAAGTAGCAATTTAAACAAATTCAACTGTAAGTAAAGAAGTCGATTGGTACTCAAAGATTTGTGTATTACTATATGCTAACTATTGTGTTGAAATGGCAACAAAGCAGGTACATCATTTCCTGCAGTGGTAAAGGAGTTTTCTTTTTGGTAGACTAGCATAGACATTCATAACATAAAGATTTTATATGAAGCAATAGTTTAATGCTATTCTGTGGCCAATGGGAATCCACTTCAGTATTTCAATCTCAATTATGTCGTAGAGGATTTGACTTTTTCCTGGCTTTGGTATCCATTTCACATTCATGGTTGAATACAGAAAAATTATATATTTAAACTAAATACAGTGTTTTTTATTTCCTCTTTTTATGCTTGGGCTTGAAAGTGAGTGACTCTTTAACTCTGTTGTTATGAGATCAGGATCTATGAGAACAAATGAAGGGGAACAAAAGGAGAAAATGCTAATCGATCATTTATAAAAATGGTGAACAATATTAGGGGAAAAAGGGATTTATTTTGAAGAGCTATTGCTTAGTGAGATCCTATGTGTTTGGAACCCACACGGTTATCTGAAAAAAAGAAAAAATGTTCTCGTCTGAACAGTTCTTCCTTATCAAACGCAGAGGGAAAATTTCTTGTAGGACATTTTATACCAACCATGAAATTTCTACAAGATCAAAGTTCAAAGTGTACTTCAAAAAGCATGGTATGGTTTTCCAAGGATTAGTTTTCACCATTCTCAGACTGATAGATTCTTCGAGGGTTATTGTAAGAAGGAACGTAGACAAAAACATGCCCAAAAGAAATGCTGTCTGGGGACAAACTGTCTCAGGAGATTAGTAACAGGCGACATGGAAACTTTAACCTCACGTTCAACAGCTCCAACCTACCCTTAGGCATTAGTGGCTAAGAAATCATCAGAGTACAAATGCTGGCTGTTTTGCTAGGAAGAAGAAGAAAGGTGTCCCATCCTTGCTCTCTGAAAGTGCTTGTATCACAAATCCCAATTAGAAAATAGGGGAGGATTTACACACATACACAAGCACACATTCTCAAGCACGCATAAACATACAGACACACATTCGCATAGCATAGGGATAGAATTGGAAGAATGTTTGCAGGTATATTAAAAGTGTTCCCGACACTTTAAAGTCCTTTTTTTTTTTAAGCTCCTTAACTTTATTTTTTAAATTTAAATTCAATTAACCCACATATAGTACATCTTTAGTTTCAAATGTAGTGTTTAATGACTCAGCAGTTGCGTATAACACCCAGAGTTCATCACAGCAGGTGCCCTCCTTAAAACCCATCATCCAGGTGCCCCATAGCCCACCCATCTCCCCTTCTGCAACCCTGTTTTTTCCCCACAGTCCAGAGTCTCTTATGGTTTGTTTCCTGCTCTGATTTCTTCCCATTCTGTTTCCCCCATGATCCTCTGCAATATTTCTTACATTCCACATATGAGTGAAGTCATATTATAATTGTCTTTCTCTGATTGACTTATTTCACTTAGCATAATACCCTCTAGTTCCATCCACATCAGTGTAAATGATGGGTATTCGTCCTTTCTGATGGCTGCATAGTATTCCATTGTATATATGGACCACCTATTCTTTATCCATTCATCTGTTGAAGGACATCTCAGTTCTTTCCGCGGTTGTCTTCTTTTGCCAACTCTGATTTTCTAAACATTATCCAATAAAGTATATTCCTTTTTGTCACAAGAAAAAGAAAACTTTCTTTCTCAGTCTTAATTATTATAAAAGCAAGAGATAACCCTGTCATTTTCTCTACCTGTTTATCTGTTTCGCTACCATCTTTAAAACACGGTGGCCAGTAACTCTTCCATGAAGCATTCAATCTTTTCTCAGCATTCCCATAGCTAATATTTCCAACTTCCTCATTATTTAGTACTTAGGCCTCCAAACCAGGTCTCAGGATAGGTAAAATTGTCATACTTCCAGAAACCTCCACGGAATGACTCAAATATTTTTCACATTCAAAATTAGCTTAGAAATTTCTCTTCCTTATATTTGATCTAAATTATGTTTTTACAAAAAATTTACTGTCCAATGAGGGTGAGTACATGCTCACTTCAAAAAAGGCTGGTATAAGACTAATAGTCTTACAAGTCTTATAATAGTAGAAGACTAATAATGGAAAAAACCCAGCAGGCCTTTGTGTTACCTCTTCACAGCTTTTGTATTGGTCCTCAGACATTAATATTCAACAGAGATTTATTTATTTACTCAGCAAATAGCTAATGAAAGCCTACCATGTATCAGTACTGTTCTAAGTGCTATGCCTTGGCAGTGAGGAAGCCCTTTCATGTCCTTTCTAAGATGGAATATACATTCTGGTAGAGGAAATGACAATACACAACAAATTCATAAGTAATAAGTATAAAATATATTATCCATTGGCTGGTGGTAAGCACTAAGAAAAAAAAACAAAGCAGAGAAGAAAATATGAAATATATGGTGACAGGTGAACTATTAGGTTGTACAGGGAAGGCTTCATTGAGGAGTGACCTCTGTTGCTTTAGGAGAGTCAGAGTGTTAGTCAAGAGGGTATTTAGAGGCAGAGGTTTCTGGACAACAAATGCAAAGGCACTGAGGTGGAAGTATGGCAGGCTATTCACAGAGTCTTTAATTATTCATGCTCTCCTGGTGTTTTTCTACATAGCTGTTCAGTATGGTTGGCTAATATTAGACATGTTCTATTGACTCTCACCAGTGTGAGTCATTGGCTATCTGTTATGCTGTTGCCCCATATTCCCTCGGCCACCTATCCTCCCTTGGCCCCCAGCACAGTAATATTAGAATATTTGGTTAAGCTGTTTGTCAGTTTTTACATTGTTTTGCCTACACAATAACATTCATAATAACTAACAGACCAGACTGCACCACACATTTTTTTTTTCCACATGAGTTAATTTTTCTAAAATTAATGGCTATCTTCATTGGTCTGGCTGACCAACTGTGATTAATATTTTCACAAATACTTCAAAATCTCTATTTAATGCCTGCCCATCAGTATTGTTTATGATTTACTGCCTGCCCCCAGTCTTTCCTATCTTTCTTGTCAGTGAAAGTGTTGCTCCTTATGCCTGCTGCCTCTCAGCAGTTACCTCTTTTTTTTCATTCTGGAATTCCCTTTGCTAAACACCCGTGTTGAATCTCTTGTTACCTGGATCTCAACTTTTCTTCCCTGGTATTTCATGTTTATTACTGAACTATCCAGCTCAATTTGTCTTCTTTGCTGTTGGCTGATGTTTGCCTCTGTTTGTACAACTACCCTTATTAATTAGTATCTTCATTTGAGTTCAGCTTCCTATTCGTTGCTACGCAGAGTACCCTAGGAGATACAGAATTTAAAAGACTGTATAAAATCTCATGTCACAATAAGTCCTATAGTATTTTGACTCCATGTCTGGTGAATCCAATGACTCGATGACATCATCATGGATACATGTTTTGGCCAACTGCCCACTTACAATTTTGGTGTATTTGATTATGGTCACAGCTGTATATAAATTTCAGCACTAGGCATCACCAAGAACCAGAGGAACAGAAAGACACATTTTTTTTCTTAAGTCAGTATCCAAGGGCCCTAGGAACTTTTCCTCTCAGATTAATTAGTTTATCCACAGAAGGATCTTCTAATCCTCACCAGTGATGCAGAGTGGTCAGGTAGTAGGGCAGTACGATGATGCATGCTAGAAGCTTGCCCTTCTAATGGGGAAAAAGGTCTGAGAGTCACAGAGTTCAATATATCAACTTTCACTTAATTCCTCTGTTTTCTTCTAATACTTCACCCAAGCTATTCACTATACCTAGTGTTCCTCATTCCAGAGCCTCTCAGAGTGAAGTTTTGTAGAGAATAGACTCCTGATCACAAGACTGGAAAAAGGTATTATTCCTCTAACTGTTCAGCTTTGAGGTGTGACCCTGGAGTCCACCATTCTGTATAAAATGTTTATGTGGCATAATTTTTAACTTCTCTGGGATATATTCCTAGGAGTGCAATTTGTGGGCGTATGATTGTTTCGTCTTTAAAAAACTGCCAAGCAACTTCCAGAGTTGTGGTATCATTTCTACCAGGAATATATGTGAGACACAGTTTCCTTATATCCTAAACAACTTGAGGTATTTTCACTCTTTTACAATTTTAGTTGTCCTAATATATATGGAGTGATATATCTTATCTTAGTTTCAATTTTTGTTTTCACCATGGACAATGATATATATTGCCATCAATATTTTATCAGTTCAAGTAAAACGTAGAGACAATATCATGCTTTTCAGCCATTTACTTTTCCCCTTTATTTTACAATTGCCTTAACTATTTCCTTTATGTACACTAGCAGCCACATCCAGACAAGAGTATAATTTTTGCTTCACCCATCTAACATAATTTAGAAAACTCAAGATGGGAAATATAATATATTTACCCATATTTCTACTCTGTCCATTGGTCTTTCTTCATATCTGATGTTCCACTTTTCCCTTCTTTATGATCTTATTCCTGTTGAGGAAGTCCTTTTAGACATTACTTTAGGTAGGCATACCGATGTCAAATTTTCTTAAATTTCCTTCATCTGAGAATGTCTTGATTTCAACTTTATTTCTGAAAAATGCTTTTTCTGGTTAGAGAATTCTGGTTGACTGTCCTTTTCTTTCAGCAACAAAAATGTTGTGCTGTTTCCTCTGGCTTCCATGGTTTCTGGAACTTGCTCTAATTCAAAATAAACAAAATGCTGTTCCTCTAAAGATAATGCATTATTTCTTTCTGGGTACTTTCAAGATTCTTTCTTTCTTTAAATGGATTATTGCATTTTATCTTGTTTGGGTTTGATTTTTGAATGTGTAAGCTTATGTCTTTTTGATGAAATTAGAATTCAACAAACCTTGAATACTTTCTAAAATTAAGACTTTACTGTTTTAGAATAATTTCAGCAAAATTGGAGGAATCTAATTATTTTTAAGCCTCACTTTCTCCCTTCATTCTGGGACTCTGATAACACAAATATAAAGTTTTTTGTTTTAGTCCCATAAGTCCCTGAGGCCCTGTTCTTTATTTTTTTCAGTCTGTTATCCCTCAGTTGTTTATACTGATTAGTTTATTTCATCCCACTTTCGAGTTTATGACTTCTTTTCTCTTCCTTTCCATTCTGTTATTGGGTCCATTATTGAACTCTTTATTTTGACTCATTTATTTTTTATTTTTAAAATTTTCATTTAATTCTTCTTCATATCCTCTATTTCTTGTTGAAACTTTCTTTTTTTTTTTTTTCATTTGTTATAATGCTTTTGAAACTGCTTGACAAACCAGTTTTATGATGGCTGCCTTAAAACTCATCAGATATTTCAACATGAGTGTTATGTTGGTGTTGGTATCTGTTGATTTACTTGCCTCATGGAAGCTGAGATTTTCCCAGTTCTTAGTATGATGCAAGATTTTTTTTTTAATCCTAACCTTGGGCATTTGGGGTTTTGTTTTGTGAGACCCTGGATCTTATTTAATCTTTTTATCTTTTGGCAAGAAGCCACTCTGTTTACTATTTACATGAAAAGTGAAGGTCTGGTAGGGATGAAAGCTCAGTTCACCATTCTATAGCCCACTAATAATACCATGGAGAGGCAAGCAGAATAATAACTCACATCACCCAGGTTCTACCTGTTTCTGTTGTGTGTGGGTAGAACTTTGGTTTTACCTTTGGTATCACTGGCGCTAATTGGGTGAGGGGAAGTAAAGAGGGTGACTTGCCCAGCCTTGCCAATGTTGGATATGAGGCCAGAACTTCAGCTCCCCAACAGTCCAACTGTTGCTGCAGGGTGGGGGCAATTTCTCCTTTGGTATGTGCCTGGGTTAGGGTGTATATTGTTAAAAAGGTTTTCTGTACTTCTAGGTTAGTCTTTCTGCATCCTTTGGTTAGAGGATGCACGACTTCCTTGGGGCTTTCTTTCTTGTCTGTGCCTGTTGGCAGTTCTGGTTGTAGGTTTCTCCAGTGTCCCATCCAGGATATATGAAGGGCAAAAAGAAAACCCTAGAAACTCATCACCCTCATGAGCACATTGTTCTAAAAGTCCTATGATCCTTATCCAGTTTACCTTCTTTCTTTACCTCTCAGAATCTTTTTATATTTGCTTATTGTACTAGGTTCAGGATTCTCTGGTTGTGTGTGGGAAGTCTAGCACAAAGGAAGCTATCTCATCCCAGCCAGGACCAGAAGTTCTGTCATTCATGTTTATTATATAGTACTAGTCCATTCAGTTGACAGGCCATATTAAATTGTGTTACCCATCCATCTATTCATTCTTTCTTCATGCCATCCTTTTGTCCATAATACATTTGGTGTGTGTTGAGTAGGTATGTGTACTATTCTTGCACGAGGGCCTAGCAAGGGAAACGTGAGCACCAAGACTCATGAGCCCCTAGACAAATCCACACGTAATTGGAGACATCACTAAAAAACTGAATTAAGTTCCACATAGGAGAACAAAAGACACATCATTATTCGGTTTGTTTATATGCATACTTTCTGTTTATAATAACCAATAAGCGCTGTCTTGAAAAGGAAGACTATTTTTAAAATGGAAATATGTGGCACAAAGGATTGATGTGAAAGATTCAAAGTTCTCCCACCCACCCATTTTGGTGATCATGATTATGTAGATTCACTTAAGTATTCTCTGGATATCAGACTTCTACCTGGGTCATCCCACCCCACTCCCCACCACCTGGCCCTGGGAGTGTACTTTGAAGTTGTCTGAAAGCTCTGAAACATCTGGGCAATCTTAGAGTGAGGATTACGATCCATAAACAGTATTTACAAAATGCTTGATCTTGAATACATTAATTCCTTGACTATTTCATTTCTCTATGAGCAGATTTTTTATCATAGCTTTGCTGTCTCCCTAAGCGTGGGGCACCGGAGGAATCCCCTTACTTACTGTACTTCAGTGACAGCTGCCACCAGTCACAGACAATTACAAACTCTCAGGTCAGATATTCTAAGCCAACCAGAGTGTCATAAAGTGCATATGTGAATTGCCCAGGGGCCCCTGATTAAATCTGCAACAGAGCTGAGAATAAAATTCTTGACTCTTCCCACACAACTGCCTTGCCTCTCTGAATCAGTCTCAATACCCTTTTCCTTTACTATCCTCGGTATCTCCCTTTGCTATTCTCTTCAGCTGTCTCCTCTAATCTTCTCTGCAGGCTCAGTAACAATTTACATTTTTTTCCTGACTTTATTAACAGGTGGTCCCAAATATACATATGTCATTATGCCATGGACATAGATGTCTTCTTAATTTGTTCTCTCTCCTATTACTATGGCTGCTAACAGACAACATGCATACACACACACACACACACAGTTTTTCTTTGTACTTTTTGAATGTAGTATGGTAAAAATCTTACCTTTTTTTTTTTTAAGATTTTATTTATTTATGTGACAGAGAGAGATCACAAGTAGACAGAGAGGCAGGCAGAGAGAGAGAGGGAAGCAGGCTCCCTGCTGAGCAGAGAGCCCAATGCGGGGCTCGATCCCAGGACCCTGAGATCATGACCTGAGCCGAAGGCAGCGGCTTAACCCACTGAGCCACCCAGGCGCCCCAAAATCTTACCTTTTTGTTGTGTTCTGAGGAGGCTTAGTCTCTAAAGGTGGTCCTTAAATTGTTCTATGGCAAAAACTTCACTTACCACAGTTCTTGAAGATTAATAGTGCACATTAGTACTATTAAAGAAATCTTATTTTGTTTCACCCTGTTTCAAACATTCTGACCAAGATATACTTTTATAATATTCAAAATATTGTTTCTTATGAATGTATTATTTTATACAGTATAATGCATTAATCTCAGGTTAGTTTGTCCGGTTTTGACAAATGTAAACCTCTGTGTAATCCACATTTCCTTATTAAGGTATTAAACTTTTCATCTCTGCAGAAATTCCCTTCATATTCCTTCCATATCTTTGCAAGTCCTGATGAATCCATGAATCTGTACTGCCATAGTACTATTTTTGCCTTTTTCATATTAATGAAATCATATATATCCAGTCTCTGTCTAGCTTCTTTTGATAGCATAGTGTTTCTGAGATTCAGTTATTTTTCATATTTTAGTAGTTCAATCCTTTCTATTTCTCAATAGTATTTCATTGTATATCTCAGTTTAGCTTATTAGTTCTCCTCTTGATGTGAACAAAGATTATTCCCACTTTTTGGTCATTATAAATAAATCTGTTATGAGTGTTCTTGTATAAGTTTTCCATGGACATATGATCTCCTTCCTTCAGAATGAATCCTTAGGAGTGTATTTGATGGGTCATAGGATAAATGCACATCAAACTTTACAAAACTGCAAATTCATTATCCAAATTGGTAGTACCATTTTACACTCCCAGAGGGGCATGAGGATTTGTGACCATAAATATTTTTAGATTTTTTTTTGTCAAAATCTGGTAATAGAAGTATACAGCATGAAACACTGGTATAGATTTAGTAGAAATGGATATGGCAAAAAGAGATGAGAAAAATAGCCTTCTTTTTAATAGTCTGATTCAGAGAAATTCGTATACCTGTGCTTAGTTTATTCTATTCATGACTCAAAGTTTTGTTAAGGTGCAATTAATTGGTCTCTGGTGGAGGAGAGGTTTTAGGTATTTCTTCATATTTCTAGAGTGTCCAGATAATTTCACTGTAAAATGTTCCTCAATTAAATTATGAAAGTTGGTGCAATTTCTAGTTTCTAGTAGTTTATTTCTAGTAGTTTATTCCTATATAATAGATTCGTAGTTATTTTAGAAATTCAAATTTCAGTTCTATATTAAAATAGCAGGCACTGAATGACAATAAGAGGTTGGATATTGAATTGTTTCCAATTTTATGTATTGAAACTCCATGGTATTCTTACAATGAAGTGTAAGTTTTGGAAACATTATTTAAATCTCAACTATTTGTGGTGTAGTTTGGGTATTAACATTTCAGACAGTTCTGTTGGAGCATTTTTAAAAATGTGTGCTTGGGAAGATCATTTATGCATGATAAATAATCATATGTCTATGTTTTTTATGAGGGAATGTTTAGGCAGGGAATAAGGTATGGGTAAATTGAAAAAGGGTCCACTGAATGTTTCACTTTTTAAAAATTTTTTTTCGGTTGAGTAGGCAGAATGAGAATATGATGACTCACAACTAGGAAGTCACTCATATCCACTTTGCTTGACCCCTAAAACTGTCTAACCATTTTTTTTCCAATTTATTTATTTTCAGAAAAACATTATTCATTATTTTTTCACCACACCCAGTGCTCCATGCAAGCCGTGCCCTCTATAATACCCACCACCTGGTACCCCAACCTCCCACCCCCCCGCCACTTCAAACCCCTCAGATTGTTTCTAAACATTTTAAGACATATTTTCTATTTATAGGTGCATTTAATGGTCAAGTAGGGAAAAGCTTTAAAAACATCCGTTAAAACTTTCATTTGAGGCTTAAATTTCGTCTACACCATCTTCTCCAGTTGTTTACTTTAAAAATGGAAGATTTGCTTCATTGGGCATACAGAAGGTCTATAGAATATATTTGTATTGAATGGAAAGAAGCTTTGTTATTCTTTTCTCACTCATATCAGTCATACTTCCTTTTTCATTCCGAGACAAAAGAGAACACAGAGAATATGCATAATGGCAAAAGGAATACTTCCTACCTGGTACTAAGCTTAGCTCAAGAAGGGGAAGCTGTTTAATGTCTTTCAAGGTAGAAAGCACAGGTTAATGCAGATGGAAAGCAAAGTGTCTGGATCTAAAGATCATAATTCCACAGCCACCAAGATGCCTTCTTTTTTGAGGTTCCTCAGTGTGTGGACATCAGCAGTGTCCCATTGACTTGGGCTTCACACTACATCGATTGCCAGTTCGTCACAGCCCATTTTCCAGTTTGCAGATAGACCATTGTTTTCATTTGTTATCATTGTATTGTATTATTGTAAAATATTTTCTTCTTAGAACAAACGATTATTTTAAGAATCATAATTTCTCACCAACTTAAACTAAAATCCCAAATAAATTAATTTGCTTTTTTTTTTTAAAGTCAGACTTATGTTAAAGAAAAAGGATGTGGGTGTCAGAGAATAAGAGGCTGTCTGAGAATTTCTCCCAAAGTGATTTTGTTAATAAAGTCAGATTTTTTCTTTCTCTAGCTTCAGAAACCACTCATTGCTAAATTATCATGAGCCTCTTATTATCCCGTAAACATTTAGATTGCTTTGGAAGGGACAGAGAGTAAAGAGGGGATGAAGCAAAATCTGGAGGTCGCAGGTCGCCATTTGGTTCCAGTTGAGCTTTACTTATGTAATGTGGGCTGGTGGACACTGGAGCCCCTTGTGGTCATACGACAGTTTTTTTATGTGGTTATCATTGGCAGAAATCTAAGATACCCCCCTAAGATTTTGAGCCCCCTAATGCACGTGTCCTGTCTAAATCCAGGGACTGTGACTATAATTCATTTCACTGTGGTGATTAGGCTATGCAATGTAGCAGAATTGACTTTAAGAAGGGGAGATTATCTACACAGACCCAACTTAATTACATAGGCCCTTTAAAAGTAGAATATTTTCTCCAGCTGGTCACCAAAAAGAAAGTCAGAGACACGAGCAAACTGAACAGGGAAAAAGCAAACATCCCTGTGAGAACTGCTTTTGGAGGCTACAAGGCAAGGAACTGCAGGCAATCTCTAGGAGGTGGATGTGGTCCCCAGGAAACCGTCAGCAGGAAAATGGGGACCTCCAGCCTAGAACTGCAAGGAAACGGATTCTTCCAACAACCAGTGAGCTTGGAAGGGATTCTGATCCCCAAATGGCAGCCCCACATGACCGACACCTTGATTTCAGCTCCTTGAGACATTGAGTAGAGAATCCAGACTTCTGACAGATAGAAACTGAAATAATAAAAGTGTTGTTTTAAACTGCTAATAGAAAATGAATGCAATGAGCCAATCAAGATGAGCTGGTTAGTTTCTGTGAAGATGATTAATTTTATTAATCAGAACTTTTATTCAAAGCAGAAAATCATGGCAAATGATATAGACATACAAATTTTTTAAAATAAATATGTGCTTATTCACTTTCTGATTTTTGCCACACATACCAGGCTTCCTCTGTATTTCCTAGTTCTGTGTTCTTTCAAGTGGAGCAATACCTTCAAGGCAGCTGTGTAACAGTCTGATTACAGAATCATTTTAAGTGTTGTGAATTCTTCCCCCATCCCTGCCTTCAATCCCTTTGGTTGTCTGGATCACACCTAGTTCCACAGCAGTCATTTAAATATTTTTTATTAAGTTTTTTGAAAGTGTGCAACTTAATTTTCATTAATCCAGTATTTTCCCTACTATAATTTCAGCAGTTTATATCGTTTAGTTTGGGTTTGTTGTTGTTGTTGTTGTTTAGTAACACATGGAGCTGGCATAAATAGGTCTGAAAACAAACACAGATGACTGGTAAGCATTTAACTTAGTAGAAGTACATTAGTGCAGGCCTGGCCTATTGGTTATTGTGTTCACTGTGCTGCGGCTTTCAGGAGTAAGGTAGTGTACAAGGAATGGAGAATATCACTAATTAAGCCAACTTTTACTTATATTTAACAGGTAAACAAAGTGGAGGTACTTTAGGATACTTTCTATTAAACACATGTATGTAATTATCAATATCATATTTATTGCTTTCTAAAGATTCATCAAAATTAGAGTAAATAATACTAGCCTTCCCAGAACCCAGCTGCCTAGAGGCTCTGGGTTATTTAAGTGTGGGCCCAAGCATACTTTGTTGATACAAAAATCATTAAATCCTGAGGGTCAAGTGAATATTCATCTTCACATGCTCTCATCTCAAGCATGGACAAGCCTGTGTTTAAATCAGACTCTCTGGCTTTGTGGTTTGGGATGTCACTTAATCACTTTCAAACTCCATTTGCTTCTTGCTAAAATGGGGTCATACAACCCTCCAGGATTTTTGTGGGGGCAAATAATGTAATCTGAAAAATACCTGCCATGGTTAAGTGCTAAGTAAATATTCCCTTTCTGTTTGGACTTCCATGTTACGGTGAAATTGTCTTTAGTATTCGATTTGCAAGGTGAGGTTTCTAGGCACCTGTATTTCTAACTCTTCCATACTTTGACATATGGCTATTTGGGGGACGCATAGGGAAAGATATTCAAGAGTATCATTAGGCAGCCTCTGCAACTTGAATTACAATCCCTAGATTTAGTACCAACAAGTTCACAATACTCCATCAAACGTGTTCCCAATTTTTAAATGATTATTAATGCATCTTCCTAATAACATAACAAGAAAACTCAAAATTGGGGAAAAAATTACCTACCTTCTCTTTACCCATGTATAGTAACTGTTGATACATTCCCGGACCCACTGGGTTCTCACAAAATGGTAATTGCAGTTTTTAAAAACATATCACTCATGACTTTCTGCCCCCTTTTCATCACATTATGGAACTCACCTTAATGCTCATTAGAAAAACAAGATGAGCTGAGCGTTATTCCTGTTGTTACTGTCAGTCAGTAAGATGTTTCCAACTCCCTTCCTCCAGGACTCCTCCATAATTCTTGCTGCCATGTTTAGGGCATACACAGCTAGAGGGAATTTCTAGAAGAGATGCAGAGCACAGCATTAAACGGGGTGTTTTTCTCTCTTCATGGTGAAGTATGCATTTAACATGCCACCAAAGATTTGTCTTAACAGTTGGCTTTTGTGTATGTTAAATTTCTAAGCCAAATTAATGACTTTTGTCAATATATCTAATTTACTTTTGCCATTATTCGATCACCATGCAGCCAAAGTTGTCATAAACTCAGTGGCGCTACATAGCATGTATGTCGTATTGGTGAAAAATGTGTGTAGTATGTGACCAAGTCTTGTAAACTTACACTTGGATCAACAGAAAACCTTGCTCCTTGCTGACACTGATTTAAAGTCTCTGACAAACACCTGCCCCTTCTTGAGAGCAGGAGTGACCATGTTGGTGTTGGACAGAGCTTGTTTGAGAACTTAGAGGCAAGTTAAGTACTCTTGCCTCACCAAATGGCATGCAGATAAAAGCAGACACAGAGGTGAAGATTTTCTATAACTGGGAAAAGTGATACTTTTCAGCAAGGTAAAAAAGGTGATGGGGGTGAAGTGAAAATGAATTGGGAAGTCAAGAAAGAGAGGAAGAAATGGATTATAATATGTAACTGAAAAGTAACAGAATCTCAAAACCAGTTTTGAATCTGTACTTTATTATTGGCATGTGGTAATTTACTTGACTACTGAAGCTCCAAATGGAGGCTAAGGGTCTCAGGTCACACCTGCTGCACTGAGTGAGGTTCATGATTTATGTCTGTGCGACCTCTCAGGGCATGCTGTAGAGACATCAGTTCTACCGAAATGAAACATAAATATACACACACACTACCCCAAAACCTTTTTATCTGTGAGCTTCCAACATTTGTGTTGGCACCTGTTAGTCCAGCTGTAGTGTCTTTAGAATAATGTCTTTGCTAATAAAAGATGAACAAAGTCGAGCCCAAACTCAGCTGTTTCACAATTTAAGTTTTACTCTATTATCACTCCCTATTCCTTCATTTATTGAAAATACATTTTGAGCATCAACTACATGCTTTCCATTCTTGGGAAAATAGTGGGAGCAAATGACGGAGACCCTGTGGAGCTCACCTTCTAGTTGGGAGAAAGAGGCAACAAAATTGTGAAAAAGTGAATAGATGATATGTCTGGGGGCTAGAGAGTGACAAGATGGAAAAAAAATTTGCTTTTTTATATGGCACAGTCAAAAAGGGCCCTACCTGATCAAATGTCAATTAAGTCGATAAGCAAAAGCAAGTGAAGGAACAAGCCAATGAAATAGCTCTGGAAAGAGCATCTCTGGCCAAAGGCTCAGTGGATGAAAAGACTTTAGCTGGGTGTGTGTTTCTTGTGTAAAGGAATAATAAGAAAGCCAACATGGTTAGGACAGGATAAAGGAGCACAGAAGAGAAGGGCAGGAGATAGAATTAGGGAGATAACAGATCATCTGCAATCCTCTGGGCCAATGTAAGGACTTTGGATTTTATTCTTTTGCATTTTTTAGATTTTGTACATTTTTCTTAGTGGAAAGAAAAAAAAAGCCATTGAAGATTCTGGCAAAGGGATGTGAGCTGACTTAGAATTGCATGTTGAGAACAGAGAGTGAATTGTGCTAATATGACCTGTATGTATGTAAGTGATGGGGACAAGCATCCAGGTGTCTTTTAAAGTGTTTGAGACAAATGAGTGGATGTTAAATTGCTGAAAGAAGACAATTTTCACCATCCTTATAATAAAAATATCAATGGTGTGTATTTTCATGATAAAAGACAAAAAGCACTCTAGAAATTAACCTTGAAAAGTGTATCCTATACAAGACAAACTTGCAGTTTTGACATGTAATTTCCTCACTTTAGTGATACTGAACTCTCTAGTTCATAAGATTGTGCAAGAGACTTCTAGAATTAGCTATTCTCTTTCTGGCATAAACTTATGAGAAAATGCAGGTAATGGTCTAACAGGAAGGTTTACAGCCAGTGCCTCTTCATTCACTCAAATGAATCCATTATTTCTTCTTCTTGCCTCAGCTGCCCAGTTTCTCTAAAGTAAAGAAAAACTCTGCTCCGACCAGCCTTGGAAAAGTCTCAAAAGCTTGCTTCATCCTTGAGCATGCATGAAAACATTAAATCTCTAAAAATTTTCAACTCTCAGAAGTCATTATGTGAACGATAGATGGTTTAAAGAAAAAAAATCAAAGAAATACCCAACAGAAGGCTTTGTTACTGTGGGTGGAATTAAGAAATGAGGGGGAGGGGCACCTGGGTAGCTCAGTCAATTAAGCGGCTGCCTTCAGGTTGGGTCATGATCCCAGAGTCCTGGCATTGAGCCCCGCAGGGGATCCCTGCTCAGTGGAGAGCCTGCTTCTCTCTCTCTCTTTTTCTCTCTCTCTCTCTCTCTGCCTGCCTCTCTGCCTACTTGTGCTCTCTATCTCTCTGTCAAATAAATAAATAAATAAAGTCTTTTAAAAAAAGAAAGAAAGGAAGAAATGAGGGGGAAAATTCTGTCAGTTGTTCCATGCACATTCTATAATATGCTAGGGATATCACTGAAGTAAACATGTCTTCTTGTGAATATTAAGTATTTTTTCAAGTGATTGAGGGATATGCTAGATATCCAGCTTTTGACCAGATTTTGGCAATACAGAATTATCAGAATTCAGTGTTGACATAGCCTCCAACCCTGAGGTATCAAGTTGAAATATAACAAGGAGTCCTAGGTTAGCGTGTTTCAGAGAACTGGTTCAGGACCTATCTCTGAGTGTACGTGTGTGTGTGTGTGATTTACACATACACATGTGTACACATGTAAATAAACATAATAATTTCACACATTGGAAAAAAATTAGATGGCTACTATAAATCCAGGCTTCTTCACGGACTATTGGTTCCATCTTATCCTTGTGGGTTGCTCAGAGACCTAACAAGAACCCAATTCTGAAGTCAAATGGATGGCTTATTCACTAAGTTTTCAGTTATATTACATAAGACATATGACTACTGTTCAACAAACAGATGTAAATGTGGTTTTGGTCATAATTCATGAATGTCCTACTCCCTGAGTTTGTTAGCCAAGATCCAGCACCATGTTGAGTGAAAAATAAAGCATGAGAAACATCTATATTCATAGAGCATCACCAGAACTTTCTATATTTACTGTCTGACAAAGATAATGCCTAATGCAGTGTTGGATGGGATACCCATATCCACTGTGCTGAGGGTTTTATTGTCAATCTAGTTCTTAGTGCCTGGACTGGTGGAAAAGAGAGCATAGGATGCAGTTCTGTCTATTCAATGCTGGTATTTTCCCCACGTGGGAAGAGTGAGGTGTGCAGCCCTACTCAGGATGAGTTCAATAGGAAATGGTGGCAGGTGACACACTCTGGCATGGGAAGTAACGAGTAGGACAAGAAGGAGATGCAATGTATTTGAGAAAGGAGTTCCACAGCCCTATAATCCACTTCATTCCCTATTTTTCATCCTTCTTTTTCATAAATAAAAAAGGATAAACTTTTCTTCACTGGTTTTTCCTATGAGTGTGCTCCTGTCAACCTTCCAAATAATCTAATGAACCTACACATGGTGATATGATAAAGCGTGTTGTATGGTTTGTGCATTTAAATTTCTCTCAGGTAACATTTACTTAAATGTAAATCCAACCTCTGTAAATATATTTTAACCAAAGTAGTGATTCAGATTTGAAACCCCATGGTAAAGTGGTTAGGCGATAGCATTTTTGAAAGTTCTTATTTTGGTGCAGCTGCCCTCATCAACCACAGAATACTTCTTCAAAGATCTAAGTGAAAGATTTTTAAATGTTATATAGTTGATCCCTCCCTGAACAATGCAGGGGTTAGGGGTACCAAACCCCCACACAGTAAAAAATCCACATATAGCTTTTGACTCCCCCCAGACTTTACTACCAATAGCCTACTGTTGACTGGAAATTTCATGGATAACATAAACAGCCAATTAATACATATTTTATATATTATATGTAATTATATACTCTATTGCTTCAATAAAGTAAGCTAGAGAAAGGAAAATATTATTAAGAAAATCATAAGGAAGAGAAAATACACTTATATTGAAAAAAGTTCCACGTAGAGGAGGTGGACCTATGCAATTCAATACCTGCATTGTTCAAGGGCCAACTTTGGCTCATAAGAATCACCTAGAAAATCATGCAAATAGCCATCACTCAACTATAAAACAATTAAAACAGAGTATCTATTCATATGCTCAATAACATGGATGAATCTAAAATACACAATGTTGAAAGAAGACTATGAGTTACAAAAAAATAGCATGTATTCCACTTGTATTTAGTTTAAGATAAGGCAGATTGAGGTATTTTTTCATCTGGGTGTGTTATTACCTGAAAAGCAGCATGAAATATCTTTTTAGGGGAATGGAAACTTGCTACATCCTGATTCTGAATGGCAGTTACATGGGTATATTCATATGTAAATATTCATCCAGATGCACATTGCAGATTTCTGTACTTTACTGTTACGCTTCAGCTTTAAAAATCACTTGAGGTACTTGCAAAATAGGCGTTTCTGGGCTCTCTTGGGTATTTTGACTCAGTAGCCTGGTAGTCCCAGGAATCTATATTTCTAGTAAGTCCTGGTCTTTGAACCACATTTTTAAAAACCACAGGGCTAAAAGAGGGACTGTACACCTCTAGTGAGAACTCAAGTCTTGTCTGGGTTCTTGAGTCCTTTTAATTTGATAGCTTGTATTATGATGTATAAGCTCATACAGTTTCAGCTGAATTCTTTTTTAATGTGAATCAAATCATAATTCTATTATTCTATGATTATTAAATTACTATTTTTTTCATTCAAGTCCTCAAGAAGAAAGAATTTGGGGATGGCATGAAATTCTTTAGGTTATTTAGGTTAGAAATTCTTTAGGTTATTTCCTAACAGCTATCAGAAACCATGCTCTGCCGTCCTTAAAAACTTCCCATCCTCCACCCTCATCCCCACCTGCAATTTCTCTTCCCTGTTGAGCATCCAGTCTTGAGCTCAAATCCAAGAGTTATAGTACAAGGAGTCAACTTTGAGACTACCTGGTTAAGTCAACTGGCTTTCTCTCATTAACTGTAAACAATGCTGGGTCTCAATATGCAACTATATTCTAAAAACTTCTAAAATAACTTCCTTTTGTTTAGAAATTGAATATGTATTCCCCCCCTCACAATTCTCCCAGTAATTCTCACAGGGATGCACTTGTTAAGCAAGAATTCAAACTTAAATAAAATTATTCCAAGATTTGCATTGAAGTCTACACAGCACGTGAATTTAATTTTCTTCAGTTTTGATTTGCTTACAAGTAATTCAACTCAAGATACAATAATCATTTTGCTTAATTCCTTTCCCAAATGTTCAAGGATGGTTGTTGAGCTAAAAAGAAATTTGAATTTACAGATCTAATAGCTAATTTTATTCTCTTAAATCTTCCTTAATCTCTTAAATCACATAAATATCTTATGTAAAAAAATTCTTTGAAAATACATTGTTTGCTTGATTTTACTAAAGTGTGTTGATTTAAATAGAGATACATTAAATTTAGAAACATAATGCAGGGGTGCTTGGGTAGCTCAGTGGATTAAGCTGCTGTCCTCGGCTCAGGTCATGATCTCAGGGTCGTGGGATCGAGTCCACATCGGGCTCTCTGCTCAGCAGGGAGCCTGCTTCCCTCTCATTCTCTCTGCCTGCCTCTCTGCCTACTTGTGATCTCTTCTGTCAAATAAATAAATAAAATCTTAAAAAAAAAAAGAAACATAATGCAAACGTATCATTGAGAGTATAAATATACTGATTAATGGTCCTGTTTTTTACACAAACTTTAAAGAAAAGAAAGTGAGAGGAAAAGGAAGAGAAAGGAGAGAAAGCAAGTATGCGTAATGAAGATTTTAAATGCACTGAATTTCTGTTGAGAGTGCTTATTTTAATAGACATGTTTGTAGAATAAGAATAAAGCACTGGCTAACTTCATAGCTAACACTGCAACTTGCTGGTCAGATCAACCCAAGATGAAGGCTTAGCTTCATTACTTTTAGTACCTATGAAATTTTGGTCAAGTTACTTAATTTCTTAAAATAATGGTACTTATATTTGCTGTAAGAATTAAATTAGATAATACTTAGAAATGGTAAATACAGTGCCTGGTACATAGTAATTGCTAAAAAAAAAAAAAAAAAGACAAAAGTATCCCTTTTTAGAGCTAAAAAGACAACACCTAATTCAAAATGGTGCTCCTGGGGGCGCCTGCGCGGCTCAGTCCTTAAGCGTCTGCCTTCGGCTCAGGTCGTGATCTTGGGGTCCTGGGATTGAGCCCCACATCCAGCTCCCTGCTCAGTGGGAAGCCTGCTTCTCCCTCTCCCACTCCCCCTGCTTGTGTTCCTTCTCTCTGTCAAATAAATAAATAAAATCTTTAAAAAAAAAAAAAGATGCTCTTGAATTTCACTATTTTAGCTCTAAAATATTCTATAAAATCTAAATTGAAAATAAAAGAGGATGCATTTATTTTTAAGAATTATTTTAAAATCATAGCTAACAGTTAAAAGGAATTTTGTCTTTCTTGGACTTACCACTGATGTAAAAATGTTAGTACGTATACAAGGTTCATAGATGTATTAGATATTCTGGGTAACAATTTACTTTTTTGCTAATAGATTTTAATAACAAAGGTCCAATAACAAAATTGAACCAAACAAAAAATCTACCCAAACTAAACCAGACTAGGGTAATTTAAACTAACCTAAATGAGAGTCCAGCTCACAGGAGAAATTGGTCTAAAATTGAAAGCAAAGACCATACAAAGTTTAACAAATTCTTAAAAGTACCTAGTTATAATTCTGCCTTTCATGCTCTACCTAGAGTAACTTGGAGAATTTAAACTAATGGTGTTTCCAAAGGAGTTAATTCAAAGAAACAATGTTAAAAATAATACAGCAGAGGGGTACCTGGGTGGCTAAGTCAGTTTCACTCTTGGTTTAGGTGGTGATCCTGAGTTCCAGACTTGCTTTCAGCATCTCACTGGGCCCCACACTCAGCAAGGAGTCTGCTTAAAGCTTTTCCCTTTCCCTTTCCCTTCCCGTACCCCCACCTCAAATAAATTTTAAAAATCTTAAACATAAAAAAATAAAAAAAAATACAACAGAAAATCTCTTCTTTGCTCTTGCAAAGGACTGTGAATTTACCTATTTTTGTAACCTGCCAGGGGGAAACAGCTACTTTGCAGAGTTGTGTTATTACTTTGTTCTTTTTAAAATTAGATGCAGCATTTTTAACTGACCCTTAAATTTAATGTCAATAAATCCATCAATAAACATTTTTTTTTTACAACTTTACAAGGTTTAAAGTGCTCTACAGAGTGTGTGGTAGTATTCAGAAATGAAAATCAAAGGCTACCACCTAGAGGGGTGAATTAGATACCCATGAAATGATGACCAGTAAAACAACATAGCATAGGATAAATTAGAACTGGGTGGTAGAAATCAGAAATATCATTGAGGATCAGATGGGGGAGAGTGCATTTCAGAAGAGTTATCAGAGTTGAGGAAAAGTTCAGACTAAACTTTGGAGAAAGGAAGTGTAGACAGGTGGGGAGGAGAGGGAAAAAATAATCACTGTGCAAACTGGGAGTCTTCAGATCCAAAACTGATATGACGCTCAGACGACTGCCATAACAGGGCGGCTTAGAGAGTAAAAATGAGGAAGTTGTTCAACCTTCACCATGATTGGTCCTTACAGCGAGGGCCTCTAGGTAGCAGGCGATTGGGTAAAAATAATTATCTTATACCAGTTTAAGAGGATGACTTAAGTTTCTTCTGTGATTATCAGAGGTGTTTGTAAGAAACAACCTAAATGAAGTTTCACTCATATCCGTGAAATACTGCTAGATTTAATTTTGCTTAAGTGGCTTAAATGTTTTTTTTTTCTGTTTGGAGGATTTTCAAGCCTGGTCTCTATTTTATTGTAACAGTCTCTAAGCCACAGCATTCCATGGGTAAAAACTGGAGTGATTTTTTGGTTCTGCTTCCACAGGTCTAGCCTTCCATCTGAGAAATCTCTGGACGTTGAGTTTTGTACAAATTGCACTCTCGGTTTCATACCTGTTACCTCTGAGGATCCTCATGGGCTCACAGAGTGCCCCTTGCTCTCATATAGTGCCTGTGACTTCCTGCTCCCCACAGCAAGCATGAAGAAACCTCCCCTGCTGCTTTCCCTCCAGGAAAACCTCACCACTGTTTCAGGTACTGCTGTCTCCATCTCCCACGGCCTCCCCCCGTTCCCACCACTGCTGAGACAAGGAATGTCTCAAAGGCGAGATGCACATCACAGGTCTCTCCAGTTCACACCACACAGAGTCACAGGTGGGTTAGGAAGAAGCCCTTTCTCTCAACACCATGCTGTCCACTCTGCTACATGGGCCCAGAAATAAGACTAACTTGTGCCCTTTCCAGGGCTCTCACTGAAAATAATTCATTCCCTCTTCTTCATATCAGAATTTCTCACCTCAGACCCCTCACAGGGATCGATGGGAGTGGGGCTAGGTGACAAGTCACAGCCATAGATTTGAAACCCTTAGGGGTTTACTGTGAAGAATAATACCATTCTGTAGGCAAGCTATTGAAAGAACATTATTTTCAGAAGGCAGCAGTAGTCACCAGACAAATTTGTCCTAAATGAAGGCAGAGATTTCCTCCTTTCAATTTATCATTTTTGAAAGCAGAGCCAAGCTGGCTTGGGTGTTTTATGAACATAATGGGGGAAGGCAGGTAGCTCTGGGGCTGTGTGCCAAGAGACCTGAGCTCTGGTCCCAACTCCACCTTTCAACCAGTGTGATCTTAAATTTTATTTTATTTTATTTTATTTTACTTTTTTATGACTCTTTTTTAAAATGACATTTTATGACTCTTGATTTCAGATTCTTTTTAATCTGAAAAAAAAAAAAAAGTTGGCTTAAATGGTCCTTCCCCCGTCCCTGCTAAAATTCTACAAGTTTATAAATATCTTAAAGACCATTATATTCCAATGTGTTTGAAAATAACAATTCAATCTAAATAAGAAGACCAGTTCTATGTGGCACCCTTGAAATTCTTTGTCAGTTTAGCCCTATTGATTTAATATGTAAAATATTATTATCAAATAATACCATAAATGAGTATTAATCCACAATCTCTGGAGATCAAGAAAGGAAAACACTCTTTAAGTTAACATAAAACTGCTTCCAGATCTTTTCCTTGTTTACTCTTCTACCATCTGAAAGAAAATCCTATTTTAATCAGTGTTGGGGCCCTTCCTTTGAATAAGACAGCCCCAGAAACTGAGAAGATTACATAACTTCTGAAATATGGGCAGTCTTTACCTGCATTATAACCCCTGCTGCTATTGCTATAACCTCTGAGCTGATCATGAGGACACGGGCATCTCTGCAAAGGCTGGTAGTTCTCTCCAAGGTCCAGCCTTCCCACCACACGCATTGTGCTTCTGTCCCTTCTGAGGTTTTGCCTTCTCCACAGAGCAGATCACACACGCCCACAAATGGCAGGGCCAACTGAACTTTGTTTATTAGTGATCTCTAGGCATTCTCTCCTTTTTCACTCTCTATCCATAGTCTCTTCACTATGTGTGACATTTTCTGAGCAAAGAAAATTGGGCTGTTACCTGATTTCTCTCCTGTGACATTATCTGAGGCAATGAATATGTAGGTCTGGCTATCTGCTTAAATGGGAAGAGAGGGAATTAAGGAAAAACCATACACACGTTAATATTCCAATAGGCTGTCTTGCTTATACCTGCTGACTTTAGAGGTAAAGGTAAGGGATTCAGTTATCATAAAGCAAGGATGAAAACTAGCACTGGGGTAAATACCCTGTAGTGCAATTGCAGGGTCATAGGGTAGCTCTATTTTTAATTTCTTAAGGAATCTTCACACTGTTTTCCAAAGTGACTGCGTCAACTTACATTCCCACCAACAGTGTAAGAAGGTTCCCCTTTCTCCACATCAACACACTTGTTGCTTACTGTCTTGTTGATTTTGGCCATTCTAACTGGTGAAAGGTGGTATCTCAATGTGGTTCTGATTCGAATCTTCCTGATGGCTAATGATGATGAATACTTTTTCATGTGTCTGTTAGCTATTTGTATGTCTTCTTTAGAGAACTGTCTGTTCATGTCTTCTGTCCATTTTTTGACATGATTATCTGTTTTGTGTGTGTTGAGTTTGACGAGTTCTTTATAGATCTTGGATATCAGCCTTTTGTCTCTAGTGTCATTTGCAAATATTTTCTCCCATTCCGTGGGTTGCCTCTTTGTTTTGTTGACTGTTTCCTTTGCTGTGCAGAAACTTTTGATCTTGATGAAGTCCCAAAAGTTCATTTTTGCTTTTGTTTCCTTTGCCTTTGGAGACATATCTTGAAAGAAGTTGTTGTGGCCAGTGTCAAAGAGGTTACTGCCTACGTTCTTTTCTAGGATATTGATAGATTCCTGCCTCACGTTGATGTCTTTTATCCATTTCGAGTTTATCTTTGTGTATGCTGTAAGAGAATGGTCGACTTTCATTCTTCTATACATAGCTGTCTAATTTTCCCAGCACCATTTATTGAAGAGACTGTCTTTTTTCCACTGTATATATTTTTCCTGCTTTTTTGAAGATTATTTGAGCAGAGTTTAGGGTCCATATCTGGGCTCTCTACTCTGTTCCACAGGTCTATCTGTCTACTGGGTATTTACCCCAAAGATACAGATGTAGTGAAAAGAAGGGCCATCTGTACCCCAGTGTTCATAGCAGCAATTGCCACAGTTGCCAAACTGTGGAAAGAACCAAGATGTCCTTCAACAGATGAATGGATAAATAAGATATGGTCCATATATACAATGGAGTATTATGCCTCCAGCAGAAAGGATGAATACTCAACTTTTTTATCAACATGGATGGGACTGGAAGAGATTATGCTAAGTGAAATAAGTCAAGCAGAGAGAGCCAATTATCGTTTGGTTTCACTTACTTGTGGAGCATAAGGAATAACACAGAGGACATTGGAAGATGGAGAGGAGAAGTGAGTTGGGGGAAATTGGAGGGGAAGAGAAACCATGAGAGACTATGGACTCTGAGAAACAAACTGAGGATTTTGGAGTGGAGGTGGGTGTGGGGTTGAGTGAGCCTGGTGGTGGGTATTATGGAGAGCACGTATTGCATGGAGCACTGGGTGTGGTGCATAATGAATTTTGGAACACTGAAAAATAAAATAAAATATAATAAAATAAAATAAAATTTCAAAAAAAAATTTCAAAACAACAACAACCACAAAAACCAAACCAAAACAAACAAACAAACAAAAAAACTAGCACTGGTTTGAAAAAATCAAACCAAATTAATCAATGATCTTTATTTGAACCTGGGTCAGGTAGATAATTCTCTCAAGTTCATATGGCCAAAAAGATAAGACAAAGCAAAATGAGAACCTCCAAGTCTAAATGGAGACAATCACACAAAATCCTTAATTCAAAATCACAAGTATATATTTCTGAACAATCATAATAAACTGCCTAGATTTGCCTCCTCTCTGTCCAAGCAGATTTCTCTCCTCAGCCAACCACTGCTTCCTGTCTGCTTCCATACTTGACTTTTGGGATTATTCTGCTCAACAACCAAGTCCTGCTTGGAGACAGATGCATTAGGAAAGCTGTTGCTGAAGTTGTCCCACCTATTATTTCTTTGGTGAGAATGCCCTGTGGGACTATTCCCTGGCCTCCCTTTCCAGCTTCCGTGGCCCTGTGATTTACTGCTTCCTTCTTTCTACACTACCCATTATACCTTTTAACTTTTGTGAGATGTGGTCTCAGGCCTGTCTGAAAGGTTCTTCCTTTGACTTGCTTGTGTTTCTGAGCTCTGTGCCCAGGGGCTGCTGCTAACAGGACCTTCCCTCATTCCCTAACCTAGTCTTCCACCCACATACATGACCCAAAATGGACGTGAGAACCTGCTCTGACAGAGCAACACTATCCCATCAACTCTGTCCACGTAGTTTCACAGAAAGGTTTATAGGCAGCACACACTAAATATTAATACAAACACAAGAAGCACAGCTTGCAAAGTGAATGATTATTTAGACAATTCGATGATCCAGATTTTCTCAAAGAAATATTTTCCATTTCCCTGGGCATTTGTAAACACATATTCAAAAAATAGGGTCAAGATCAGCTTTGTATTTAACAAAGGGTTAGATGCCGTGACGGTCAACTTCCCCCAGGTATTTAGTCAAACATTATTCTAGGTGTCCCTGTGGTGATGTTTTTGGATGAGATTAATAGTTTAAATTGGTGGACTTTGAGCAAAGCAGATGGCCCTCCATAATGTGAATGGCCTCATCTCAACAGTTGAAGGTCTTTGGGACGCCTGGGTGGCTCAGTTGGTTGGATGACTGCCTTTGGCTCAGGTCATGATCCCGGAGTCCTGGGATCGAGTCCCACATGGGGCTCCCAGCTCCATGCGGAGTCTGCTTCTCCCTCTGACCTTCTCCTTGCTCATGCTCTCTCTCACTGTCTCTCTCTCAAACAAATAAATAAAATCTTTAAAAAAAATAAATAAACAGTTGAAGGACTTAATGGAACAAAAAACTGACCTCTTCTAACCAAGGGGGAATTCTGCCAGCTGATGGCCTTTGGACTTGAACTGCTTTTTCTTGGACCTCTAGCCTGAAAGCCCACCTGCAGATTTATTTGTTTCAAGGGTACAGGTCTGAGATTCATCAGTTGTATATAATTCACAGTGCTCACCATAGCACATACTCTTCCCATTGCCCATCACCCAGACACCCCTCCCATCCACCAACCCTCAGTTTGTCCCCCTCTCTGGTTTCTTCTTGTTTTATCTTTCCCTCCCTTCCCCTATGATACTCTGTCTTGTTTCTCAAATTAAGGGAGGGATTTCTCTTAAGTAACATCCTCTCATCAAGGTCACTTGTCTTATATGCTGCTACATAGGTGGTCACCTTGGGAGGAAAAGGAAAAAACAAAAAAAAAGCAATCAAAACACCTGATCTGTTTCCAATCTTTCATCCACAAATTACAAGAATCCTAATTTATAATAAATAAGTGCCTCATAATACTGTAATGGAGATTATGGAAATGCTGAATCAGATATTTACCTAGTTAGCCTTACAAGCCTCAGTTTCTTGATCTCCATACATGATAAATATCTGTACGATAACAACTTACCTTGTAGAGTTGATGTGAAAGATAAATTAGACTGCACCAAAATTAAAAACTTTTGCTCCACAAAAGGAGAATGAGAAGACAAATCATGGACTGGGAGAATATATTTGTAAATTATGTATCTGACAGGGATTTTATCAAGAATATGTGAATAGTGGATATAAAAAGCATAATATACTTGACATGAACAGGGTATCGCCATTTTTAATTAGTTTTTCTTACCCCAACTTCTTTCTTTGGGAATGTATCTATAATAGATCAACTATTATAAGGTTCTTCATTTAGGAACCAGAAGTAAAAGATTTTTAACTTAACACTTACACAAAGGCTAGGATAGGAAAGTTGAATAAAAGTACTGCAGACATACTTTGTATGCTTTAGTTTTTTCATTGGCATACAGTAGCTGCTTCTTTGAGGTGTACCATTTTATGAACTTTAACTGAGTTACATATTTACCAATACAATCATGATACAAGACCATTCGTTCACACTAAAATTTTCCTTGCTGCCCCTTTGTAAGCAATCCCTCACCCTAAATAACCTGTAAACCACTGTTTTGTCCCAGTGGTTTTGCCATTTCTGAATAGCTTATAAGGGGAATCACACAGAATCAGACTTTTAGTTCTGACAACATTTACTTACCAAGAAGCAGCTGAGAGTCATTCATGTTGTTGCATGCATCGACAGTTGATTTCTTTTTATTACTTTATATGGCTTTACCACAATTTATTTTTCCATTTACTGTTTGAAGGGTGTTTGGGTTATTTTCAGTTTTTGGCAATCTCAAACAAAGCTGGTATCAACATTCACTTACAGGTTTTTAGGTGAACTTGAGTTTTCATTTCTTTGGGGCAGTTACCTAGGAGTCAAAAGGCTAGATGATGTAAGTGCACAGTTAACTCTGAAAGTAACTTCCATACTGTTTTCTAAAGTGGTTGCAACATTTTAAATTTTGACCAGCAATGTACAGAGTTAAAGTTGTTCTAGATCTTTGACAACACTTGGTATTGTCAAGTTTTTCCCCCTGCAACATTCTAACAGGTATGCGATGGTAACTCATTGCAGTACTAACTGAAATTTCCCTAATTAATAGCAATGTTGTGCATCTTTTCATGTGTTATGTTGCCATCTATTTATGTCCTTTGAAGAAATGCCTATTCACATATTTTGCCCATTTTTTAAAAATTCTATTATTTTATTGTGGAATTCTGGAAACTATTTACATATTCTAGATAAAACCCTTATCAGATTAATAAGTTACAAATACATTCTCCCATTCTGTGATTTGTCTTCTCATTATCCTGGCATGATCTTTTGCATGGCAAAAGTTTTTAATTTTGGTACAATCTAATTTATCTTTTTCTCTTTTAAGGATCATGGTTTTGGTCTAGCATAATATTGTCAGGATTCTTCAGAGAAACGGAACTAATACAATATATATACATATACAGAAAGAGAGATTTATTTTAAGGAATTCAATCATGCAATTATAGAGACTGGCAAATCCAAAATCTGCAGGTGGGCTTCCAGGCTAGAGATCCAAGAAAGAGCAGTTCAAGTCTAAAGGCCATCAGCTGGCAGAATTCCCCCTTGGTTGGAAGAGGTCAGGTTTTTGTTCTATTAAGACCTTCAACTATTTGGATGAGGCCATTCACATTATGGAGGGCCATCTGCTTTACTCAAAGTCCACCAATTTAACTATTAATCTCATCCAAAAACATCACCACAGGGACACCTAGAATAATGTTTGACTAAATATCTGGGGGAAGTTGACCATCACTGCATCTAACCCTTTTGCCAAATGAAATAGCATAAGACATTTTTACGTTTTGAGTTAAAAGTTTTATATTTTTAGTTTGGGAAAGAAGTTCAGTTTAGAACTCTAATTCTAAAATATATTTTCAATAGCAACAAAATCCCGAACCTACAAAATCTAACAAAATATATGCAAGAGTCTCATGATAAAAATGATAAAACTGTATTGCGAGACTTTAAACAAGATCTAAATAAACAGAGGAAACCTAAATAAATAAATATTCATGAAAAAAGAAGAGCTGATACAGTAAAAATATGAAATTCTCCACAAATTAATCTCTAAAGTTCTTCAAAGCCTCAACAGAGTTTTATGTTTGTTTGTTTGTTTGTTTTTTTAATGGAACTTAAGATGCTGATTCTATTATTTACACTGAGTATAAAGAGAACAGAGTAGCTAATATCAGTATGGGGAAACACTGTCTATATAGATAGCAAGACCTATGTAAAGGCTTTATTAAGGTAGTCTAGTATCAGTTCAAGAATAAAAATTTTAGTTGATGAAACAAAACAGAAAGTGCAGATATGAAATTATTTAAATACAGGTGTGATAAAAACATGGAAAAATGTAACGGGAAAAGAATAGATTATTCAATATACGGTTCTGGACCACACACATGCATTATACACCCATATATATGTATACATACACACACATAACAATATATGTAATATATATCCTATTGGTTTGATTTCTCTGGAGAACACTAACACAGAAGTATATGTAATCCAATTATAAAGGGATTTGTAGGGAGGATAAGAAACAAGATCATGACTTCCTTTTTTGAGAATGATGGAGAACATACTGAGGAAATGATGCTCTATGGGTTTCAAATCTGTCAATCACTTATTCTTAAGCCACGTGGTAGGTATACAGATATTTATCGTATTATTCTTTTTTTCCTTTTTTGTATGTCTAAACATTTTATTATAAATTTAAAATAATTTCAAAAACAAAGCCAAAGTGCACTTGTAGATAATAAGCACAGAAAAACTTTTTGCGTATGTAAAGAGAAAATTTCCCAACTGAATTTTAAGAGGAATTGGTACTCACCATAGAGTTCTAATAAAATTATTTAATGCCAATAGTTAATGGCTTAGATTACCAACTATTTCATATTACCATAATGAGGCAAGTGACTCAGTAAAAGAATTTTGGTACTTGTTTGTCTCTATACTCACTCCCCTAATGACACCACATCAATACACATTATATCTGCCTAAACGGCAAATGGCCAATAACCTTTAATTCTGTCCATCACCTAATTAACAGCTTTCTTTTATTTCTGTCCAGTGATGTTAGTGTTACAGAGCAGTGTTTTGCTGGTGTGGCTAAAATCGAGCTTATCTCTAGCCTAAAAGTGAGCCAAAAGTAGTCCTTTAAATTCAAATCAATTATATTTTCAAACTATTCATTCTGATTGATGTGAACAACTTCCTCTATACTGGTCTGAAACATATGGATTTTTTTAATCCATAGCAGTTCATTTAGACTATATTCACTACATGAAAAGGATTCATAATGAAGAATGAAGTTGCTGGTTCACAGTGTTTCCCATTTTTTGTGTCCTTCCACTTTCTCTTTTACATTCTAGAGAAAGTTTGTATGGAAACTAATACAAGTGGCTTGGGACAGTGGCATCTGTTTGTTCTTGGGACACCCACATCAAAATTGGCCAAGTTCTCATTTTGATGTTCAATTTAAAATCTTAATAGCAACATATACTTCTTGAACACTGTATATCTAAATAATGCCCCATAATTTCTATGCATTATTGAGGCTTGATTTTTAATTCTTTTTCCTTTTTTTTTTTTTTTTTAAGTAATCTCTACCTCCAATGTGGGGCTCAAACTCACAATCCCAAAATCAAAGTCATCCACCCTACCAACTGAGCCACCCAGGGGCCCTTGGGATTGATTTCTTTTAATCATCCTATTACATCAAAAGAAGGGTGCATGAGCTCAGAGCACACTGTAAAAATAAAAAAAATTCAAGGTAGCTTTAAGAGAGGAAATGTGCTAAAAAGATGGTGCGATCATACAAGGATGACACCAACATAGTAAACTAAGAAGTTAAAGATCTATTAGAGGAAAACACATTTTATACTTATTTGCTAGTTAGTGGAATTGTTAATAGAAAACTACGAATTTTTATGTTCCAAATCACATCAGATATTGATGGAAGTATAGGTGGAGCTCTTCATGAGAAATTGGGTCAATAATACTTGCCTATATTTGCATAGTACTTACAGTTTGCAAAGCATTTACTCCACTCCAGAAAGGCCTCCAGGCTAGATTCACACTCCTCGTGAGCACCCCATGGCATTGCTTTAATCTCTAACCTATCTCCACACATTTTTCAGTGATTTGATGAATGTATGTCTTGCCCCAAATGCTGTCAATTTCTTAAAGTTAGGTATCATGCTGTATTAATCTTTGAGTCCCCAGGGTTTAATGCTGTACCTGGAATACTTTAGATGTTTAATTAATATTTGATGAGTGAATTAAATTGGAAAATCTACAAAACTCCACGTGAATTTCATAATCTTACATTTGTCAGCAGGGTTCTGGTTGTACTAAACATTTTAAATAGTGATACTGGCTTTGTGGGTGCCAAATTTTTTAATTGTTACTATTTAAAATAAATAATAAATAAATAAAATTATTTAGAATTGAAAGGTCATTGATAAATTAACCCTCATGATAGGACTACATATGCTAACTTTTTTTTTTTGATATTTTATGTTTCCCTGGAAATGATCTTAGCCCAATATTGAGCATAGTAGATAGATGATAGATAGTTGGCTAGATAGATAGATATAGATAGACATTATATAAAGCTAATATTTTCGTTACTCAGTTTAATTTAGTAAATATTTATTGAACACCTACATTGTATAGTATGTTATGTACTAGAAACTATCCACATGACAAAGATGTATACTATGTACTTACTTACAAGCAGCTAAAATTTAATAGAGAAATGTAGGGTGTGATGTGACTGGGAACAAGAATAAAGGTTAAACTAAATGTAATGGTAAAAAATTTGGATGCATAGAATAATCTAAATTGGGTGGTGGGTGGAGATGATAATAAGGCATGGTTTCACAGAGGAGGGCCTTATAAATATTTGGCATTAATATAAAATAACTTTACATTAATGTAACATAAGATATAAGATTTTTATATTATACATTGTATAAAATAATACTAATTTGAGCTGTGGCTTGACATAAACCATTGTTTATTTTGTTCTTTCCAGTCATAACAGTCTTTAGTTTGCCCAACATTTGAAGGCATTTCTGGATTTTGGAATGGACTTCTGGACATGCTTGCAGTTGTTATTGTCTGGGTGAGAGATGCACGTGGTGAAGCTGCGAATTATTTTATCAGCAAGAATGGACTGAAAAATTTCTCCTGAAGTCAAAAGAAAAGATTCAGATTTTGGATTTTGGAGTCTGAGGCTACAGATCTAACTACAGATCTTAATTCTGAGTAGAAACTTTCATTGGTTTACCCTGTCTTCTAGGTATTGTAAGTTAATATCTAACTTTTTTTCTGACATGTTCAAAAAATACATTTTTCTCTTATTTTCATCCATCAGTAAATAAAAATTGCAAATTATAGACATTATCTCAAGTAACCAAAAGGTAATCCTTCTCAAGAATTGAAATAACTTTGTAAACATAATATATAATCACTGTTCAGACAATATAGAAAGGAAATAAAAACTACCCATGATTCCACTGCCCCAGGATAATAACTACTAGCATTCTGTTGAACAGACTTCCAGTCCTTTTTCTATAGACATAGGTAACCACACTGAGATTTAACCACATTGAGACATACCAACCCATATGAGTGGAATACTATTATAATATACACTGCTCTGTTAAATTACTTTTTCACTTAAAATATATCATGGGCATCATTTGGAGTCAAATTGCTCCATAGACATTTTCACTCTTAATATATTTTAACTTAGTAATCATTTGGTTTGATAATTCATAGCTTTTAATAGATTCTTTAAAAATCATTTCTTACTACAATGTTGTAGAAATAATCAACGAAATCTCCTCTAGTAGCTATGTGGATTTGTTTATTTTTTTAAGATTTTATTTATTTGAGGCAGTGAAAGAAAAAGAAAGAGAGCATGCATGAGCAGTGGGGAGGGGCCAAAGGCAGCCACTGAACTGACTGAGCCATTCAGGTGCTCCTATGTGGTTTGTTTTTGTATTTAGCTAATCCCACCCGGAGATTTACAGGAGTCCAACATTTGGCCTTTTTGCCCCAATATTTGTCACAAAATAACATACTGAATAACTACTAACTCAAAGAACTGAATTCTTATAAATATTCTATTTTCGCATTTCTATTCTATTACATGAAAATGCTTGTTTCTTTAGCAATATCATGATATTTTATGTATGATATATTTATATCTTAATTTAGAAGAATGCATTTTTCTGCAATGATTCTGTTTTTAATTTTTTAGTAGTGGTGATTCTGTGATTAAAAAATTCAGACTTGTAGCTAATCTTTAGGATCATTTTGAGGTGAAGAATTTAAATATTGTGGAGAAAAACAATGCTTTGTATCTGTTGTTACTAAGTTAAAAAAATTCTAAAGTATTTATATTTGTTTTCTAAATATCTTGGCACCTACTGAGATAACACTAACACTAGTTGATGTGAAAAGCTATTAATAGATTTTTACATTTTAAAGTATCTTCATATTCCAGAAAAAAGGCTCCCTTGGTTGTCATATAGTATTAGATTTAATGTAATGATGGATTCTGCTTGCTAACGTTTTATTTGGGATAGTTGCTTCTATACACGTAAGTAAGATTGTTTTGTTTCCTTTCCCTTGTGGTGTTGATTAGTAGTGTCGAGGCAAAAAAACCCTGGAAAGTTCCCTATAATTGAATATATGCTCTTAAACTCACTGCTAAATTTTCTGTTCCTCCTTCAGACTTTCAATATTTCAAGCTTGAGAAAAAGATATTCTAAAGCAATAAAAGATGGAAGTGTAGTAAATCCAGGTGGTTGGCCTACCCAGTTCCAAACCCTATGAAGTATAGCTTGTGTGCTATAGATGTTGTAAAGCTAATGCAAAAGGAAATAGCCCAGATTGTCTTTAAAGTTAAAGAAAAATAACAAAGCTTTCATTTCATCCTTTAGAAGAGAGCCTTTCAGAGGAAAAAAAGAGGAAGAGAGAGAGAAAGAAAGAAGGAAAGGAAGGAAGGAAGGTCTGTATTATTTTCACTGGGGTTTACATTTTTCTAAAAGTTACATTAAATGAACAAGAAAAAAAAATATGTCTGGAGTTTAAATGGAGTTTAAAGTAACCAACTATCCCTGTTTGTAGGTGTTATAAACTCCATTTTTCTTTCTTTCTTCTTTTTTTCAGAGCATTTTTGTTTACATGAGACCCATATTGGAGAAACGTGGTTCGAACTGTGAGCGATGTTTGAAAACTTAACATTACTTGGCAATTAACAACAGTTAAAAGTCTGCTTCTGTAAAGCTTTCAGCAGGGCCTCTAGGGCTTGCAGCTCTTCTCAAAACAACATTTCAGAATCATGAAGAAGCTATGTGATTAAGAAGAAAAGTGTGGATTTTGTAGTCAGATAGTCCTAGATCTGGATCCCAGTTCTGCTACTTACTGACTTTGTAACCTTCATTTTGTAATCTTCAAATTGCTTAATCTTTCCCAAACACAATTCTCTATCTCTCTATAAAAAAACGCATACTATCTAACCATGAGGTTACTGTACAGATTAAAGAAGATAATAAACGTGAAGTTCACTTTCACAACATCAGGCTCACACAGTGTGTTCAAGAAGTTTAACACTGTTCCCGCCCAGCCAAATTTAAAACCAGACATTTCACCTAGTTAGAGATACAGATTTAACTTATTTTTTTTTCTTATGGTTTGATCCACTACATTCCCTTAATAAATCATAAAGTGGTATCAATTATTTATGTTTATCAATTTTTTGATAAATGTAATTTGATATTAAAAATATCAATTATTTACTTATTTATCGGTCTTTTACCAACAAACTGAAGAGAGCACAGGGGAGAGCGGTGTGAGCGAAAGCCTGGCTCCCTGTGATCGGAAACCTGGGAGCCAACATGACTGCTGAGGCATCCACAGCATATACAAGAAGAGGTAAGAGTCATGGAAGAGAAACTCGAGAAGGAGGAAGATGAAATTTACCTATTCCATAATTTCTTCTAGGTATAATGCTGATAAAAAGTCACTGACTTTTGGAAATGAATCCTTCATTTTACCATTATGCCATAACTAGAGTGTAGAATAGGCTAGGAAGATTAATTCTTCCAAATCCTGCAAGTGAAAGAAAGTGTTGAGTGCTTAGTAGATTCTCAATGAAACTCACCATGTAATTATTATTATTCAACTCACCATGAGCAAGAGAATATAAAGGCGTGCTTTCATTTCTCCCCCTAAGAACTTCATGATTCCTTGCAGTAGCCAAGTATTATTCTAGTCTGTTTTTTTTTTTTTTCACCAAGGAATATAGAAACCAATTTACTTACCCAGAATGAGGAAGGAAGTTGATAATGAAGGAACAATGAAAATCTAGATCTTTGTACTGCACTTCACCTTATGGCCCTTGAAAATAACCTTTAAAATTGAAGCTCAAACTGAATTTTTTCAAGTGGCTTTACTGAAAGACACTAAGACTTAAAATAATCTCCAAATCCATTTAAAACATATCTTGAGTCTTCTGATTTAACTCTTTAAATTATAACAATGTTTCTTTAAAACCATGTTAAGTATAATCATCTTTGACTCCTCTTGACGGGGAGAGAAAATCCTCCTATTGCTGAGATTATTATCGAATGGTTTTAATATTAAAGAATGACATTTAAAACCATAAAAATTACTACGGATTATTTATTCCACACCTTTATTTCATAGACAAGGAAACTGAGGAGCCCAGTTGCCTTGTCACACAGACAGTAATTGACTAGGTCAAGGACATACAACTGACCTGTTTACAGCCAAGACATGATTCTCAGACCCCTGTTTTTTTCGTAATACCTCAGCTTTCCTAACCTTCAGCCATTTTGTGGGTTGGAGAAAATAAATTGCTAACATTATTCATTGGTACTCTAGATGACAGATTTGGAAATCAGGAGAAAAAGAAATCAGGATTTAGCTATCTGCTGTGCTCAGGGCCACTTAAATATAAACATCTATGTATATGTATGTTACATGCATACATATTTGCATGCAGACACACAAACACAGCATTATAGTGGAGTAAAGAATTCTCTCTTGGTAGCTAGGTGCTTTGAACAGGGTATTTGAGCTCATTAATCAGTTTCCTTATTTATTAAAAAAGAATATGATTCTCACTCTGGCTTTCTAATGAAGACCACAATAGATCTTGTATGAATGAGTATATTATGAATATGTATGACTGTTCTTTGTGATAATGAAGAGGATAAAATAAAGTCAGCACTGCTAAGAGTTATTTAAAATGGATCCAGGAGACTTGAGGAAGTGGGGTTTATGCACATCTTCTGTCTCAAATTCTTGGAATTTTTGCTGAACTCAGTTAAAAGCCAAGGCATCTTCTATATGTTAAAATGACATGAATGGACTCTCCACCTACCAATGGCTCTAGCAACTAGTCACATATAGATTAGTGTAACTGTGGCTATATTAGTGTAAACACAAATCGCATTTCGTTCAAATCAATGTATCTAAATTCCCTCCTTCCTCTTTAAAAACTCTAACCTCCTTTGTCTCTCCAGAGCACAGTTTCAATTTCTCCTGAGTTGCAATTCCTAAGCCCCCAAATAAGTGTGTGTATTTTATTTTGTTGCTTGTGATTTTGTTTTTCATTGGTTGCCATATGTCAATGTTAAACTGTTAAGCAAATGTAAAGGATTATTAGGTCCTCAAGCATGGTGAATTCTAGATTAGTGAGAGGAAATTGAGAACTACTTGCATTTCCAAGGATATGAGAAGTTTTTTTTTTTAATTTTGTTTTTATTTTATTTAATTTATTCATTCTTTATTATGTTATGTAGTCACCATGTAGTACATTAGTTTTTTTTTTTAAAAGATTTTATTTATTTATCTGACAGAAAGAGACCATAAGTAGGCAGAGGCAGGCAGAGAGAGAGGAGGAAAAAGGCTTTCTGCTGAGCAGAGAGCCCGATGCGGGGCTCGATCCCAGGACCCTGGGATCATGACCTGAGCCGAAGGCAGAGGCTTTAACCCACTGAGCCACCCAGATGCCCCAGTACATTAGTTTTTGATGTAGTGTTCCAGAATTCATTATTAGCATATAACACCCAATGCTCAGTGTAATAAGTGTCCTCCTTAATACTGATCACTGGGCTCACCTATCCTCCCCCACCAAAACCCTCAGTTTGTTTCCTGGAGTCCATAGTCTCTCATGGTTCATTTTCTGCTCTGATGCCCCTCCCCCTTATTTTTCCCTTCTATCTCCTTTTGTTCCACAAATAAGTGAAACCCCATGATAACTGTCATTCTCTGCTTGACTTATTTCACTCAGCATAATCTCCTGCAGTTCCATACATGCTGATGCAGATGTTGGGCAGTCACTCTTTCTGGTGGCTGAGGAATATTCCATTGTATATATGGACCACATCTTCCTTATCCATTCGTCTGTTGAAGAGCATATTTGCTCTTTCCACAGTTTGGCGATTGTGGCCATTGCTGCTATGAACATTGAGGTACAGGTGGCCCTTCTTTTCACTGCACCTGTATCTTTGGGGTAAATACGCAGTAGTGCAATTGCTGGGTCATAGGGTAGCTCTATTTTTAACTTTCTGAGGAATCCCTACACTGTTTTCCAAAGTGGCTACACCAAATTGCACTCCCACCAATAGTATAAGAGGGTTTCCCTTTCTCCACAACCTCTCCATCATTTGTTGTTTCTTGACTTGTCAATTTTTGCCATTCTACCTGGTGTAAGGTGGTATGCTATTTTCTTCTGCTTACTGGAGAAATAGGTTGCCTATTTATTAGTCAAAGTAATTAACACTAAAAAAAATTACAATAAGGAAAGACTTCAGAGATCTCAGTGGCTTAGCACAAAAGTTTACTTCTCCTTACAAAATGTGTTGTGTGTTGCTGGGAGCATTTTGACTTAGAAAATAGGATTCATCTGGCCATGAGACAATAGTCTCAACACATGATCTCCAAGCCAAAGTTCTTAATTGTCTCTTAACTGTCTCAGCCCAGGAGTAATACTCATAATTCTCATGTATAATCCATTGGCCTCCTCATTACTGCAAGAAGAACTAGAAACTGTTGGAGAGCACCTGGAGAATTTGGTGAACAGCAATCATCTTTAGCACATCTGTGGATTATATTAGAATATGCCTCTTCACTATCTTTTGATGTCAAAACCTCATGAGATGGAGCCATATTTTCTAAGGTCCTACCAAAGTCAGGGATAAATAAATAGAAGCACAAAACAACTATATTGAGGGAAACCGAAAAGAGAAAAATATTCATAGTATTAGATTCTATCTCTGTAGCCACAAATAAGGAATGGTATGCTTATTTAACTAATAAGTAACAACATGTGTATATGTAGACATAAGATATAATACATAACATACAGTCATAATATATAATATATATACATATATGTCATATGTATGTATATATACACACACATATATATAGATATTATATCATAGACTCATAGAAGGTAATGAGCACAAAACAGTAAAATGTAACTCCCTTTGAAATACAAATTAAAACCACAATGCGATATCACCTCACACCAGTCAGAATGGCTAAAATTAACAAGTCAGGAAATGACAGATGCTGGTGAGGATGTGGAGAAAGGGGAACCCTCCTACACTGTTGGTGGGAATGCAAGCTGGTGCAACCTGGAAAACAGCATGGAGGTTCCTCAAAATGTTGAAAATAGAACTACCCTATGACCCAGCAATTGCACTACTGAGTATTTACCCTAAAGATAAAAATGTAGTGATCCAAAGGGGCATGTGCACCTGAATGTTTATAGCAGCAATGTCCACAATAGCCAAACTATGGAAAGAACCTAGATGTCCATCAACAGATGAATGGATAAAGAAGATGTGGTATATATACACAATGGAATACTATGCAGCCATCAAAAGAAATGAAATCTTGCCATTTGCGACGACGTGGATGGAACTAGAGGGTACCATGCTTAGTGAAATAAGTCAAGCGGAGAAAGACAAATATCATATGATCTCCCTGATATGAGGAAGTGGAGATGCAACATGGGGGGTTAAGGGGGTAGGAGAAGAATAAATGAAACAAGATGGGATTGGGAGGGAGACAAACCATAAGTAACTCCTTATCTCACAAAACAAACTGAGGGTTGCTGGGGGGAGGGGGATTAGGGGAAGGGGGGTTGGGTTATGGACATTGGGGAGGGTATGTGCTATGGTGAGTGCTGTGAAGTCTGTAAACCTGGTGATTCACATACCTGTACCCCGGGAGATAAAAATATATTATATGTTTATAAAAAATAAAAAATTAAAAAGAGAAAAAAATGTAACTTCCTTGCTTAAAGCCCTCTCCAGGCTTTCCACTGAATCCAGAAAAGACTTTACACCAAAACTAGACAAATGTTTTGTAGTCTGCCTCTGTTTCCTGATCTTACTTCATGCTACAATTCTCTGAACCCATACTTTAACAACTGTAGACTTAGTTCTATTCCTCAAATATAACACATTTATTTCCTCAGGGGACTGTATGCTTCCTGATCATTCTTCCCTGAATCCCTTTTCAAATCTTTTCTTTTTCTTTTTCTTTTCTTTTCTTTCTTTTTTTTTTTCTGGTGACTCTTTTTCAGTCATTAAATCTCAGTCCAAAAACTTAAAATACCAAATACCTCCTTTCTGAATTTCTTACTACACCTTGTATCATGTTACTTTGTTTTAAAATCAATACAATTTGCTCAAATTAATAGATTTTCTGCCTCATGATGTAATTACTTGTTTAAAACTATCCATTCATTGCCAGCTTCATTAGGATAGAGACTATACTATATGAATCTTTTCATTTTTTCCATAATATCTAACATGTAATAGAAAGTAAAAAAATACTTGCACTGAGCTTGTCAGCTAGAAAGAAGACTATTCAATACTTCAGGTGCTCAGTTCTAACCTCATAATAAAAAGGACATGAGAAAATGTACCAAATTATGTGAAGTAAAAAAGGGGACCTGAAAATTTTAAATGAAGCAGCATTACCTCTACCTGTTGGCCAATTTTCCTGGACTGTTCTCCTTTTCAAATCTTTGGATAAAAAGTAATGGTTAGTCAAAACATAGAGAGTCAAACTCACTTTTGGCTAGAAGAATTTAAAGTGTGTCTAAAGCTAGCAATATAAAAGTTACAAGCTGTTAAAAGTCCTCAACTAATCTGGGGGAATAAAAATCCCTCAAAGAGCTCAACTGAATAAAAAGGGTCAAATTGGTACCGTGTAGATAGCTAATATGAATCAGTATTTGTTGTAGGGTTATTTGGACCATTGAGACTAAGAATTTCTAGTTAGAATGGCATATGATGAGAAGGAAGAAAGTAAGAATTAGTATTACAAAGCCAAATAGATCACTGATGATATCAAGTAAGAAAGGCTAGGATGTGAAAGAAAGAAGCATTACCTGTGGCTTCCCAGAAAATACTTAGTACTTAAGAGAATTTGTATAAAGAAATGATTCCAAAATGGAGTTTTTATGAAACCATGTCTTGGCAGAGAGGAGACAAAAGACATCAAAACAGAAAGATGTACAGAGTACAAACTTTAAAAAACAATTAGATGATTGGTACTTATAGATTATTAGCTTATTAATTTTTTAAATATACAGTTTATCCTTAAATAACATGGGTTTGAATTGTGCAAGTTCGCTTATATGTGTTTTCCCCCCCCTCTGATAAATATGGTATAATGCTGTAAATGTATTTTTCTCTTCCTTCTGATTTTCTTAACATTTTCTTCTTCTTGCTTATTGTAAGACCACAATATATAATACATATAACATACAAAATATGTGTTAATCAACTATCTCTGTTATTAGTAAGGCTCTGTTCAACAACAGGCTATCATCAATGGTTACATTTTGGGGGACTCAAAAATTACAAGTGGATTTGTGCGGGGGAAGGAGGTCAATGCCCATAACCGCCAAGTTATTCAAAGGTCCCCCACTGTAGATTAATGCATTCAGAATCTTCAAAAGCCTACTGAGATTGGTAGATGTCTTCTTGATCCATCTTCAAGTAAACTACTGTATATAATCTCATTTCTCTAAACTCTGTTCCATGTCAATAAGCATAGTCGATCTTAACAGATGAAATGCCAATGTATTAATAACTAATGACTTGAAGTGTATTTTACCAAGAATTGGCCCTAAGCCTGTTCAATTAAAAATTACATATGGAGGGGCACCTGGGTGACTCAGTGGGTTAAGCCTCTGCTTTCGGCTCAGGTCATGATCCCAGGGTCCTGGGATCGAGCCCCACATCGGGCTCTCTGCTCAGCAGGTAGCCTCATCCCCCCCGCCTCTCTGCCTGCCTCTCTGCCTGCTTGTGATCTCTTTCAAATAAATAAAATCTTAAAAAAAAAAGAATTACATACATAAATGATATCTAGTTGTAAAAGAAAAACAGAATTACTTTCCATGAAAATTCCTTGAATTTCTAGGATATTTTGTGTGAGGTTGACTGGCAAAGGCTTTGTTGTCAAGTCAGGTGTAGGAAAACAACTACAAAAGATTAGGTGAAAATGAATTAAAATTTAGATCTATTCTGAACTCAGATTGCAAAAACTTTAAAAAGGCAGAATTTTAATTAACAAATATAAATGCAAATATATGCCCCTTAGTTCAAAAGACCGTAACTGCATGTTTCTTTTACATAAATACAAAATATGTAGGACACAAGTAAATAAATCATTAAAACTTTTTTACCCTTAAGTAATTTTTTTAATGACCAATACCCTAGCTTTAAATAAGGGATTTTCAGTACTACAATCTTTATTTAATTGACTGAAAGAAAGGAGCTTCAGAGAAGCTGCGTGACTTGGACAGCTGATAATAACTGAAACACAATTCTCCTGACTTCCTGTCTGCTCTTCTTCTAACTTTGGGGCAGTCAAAATTTACAAGTGCATTTGTGACTGTGTGGGGGATGGGGGCCAATGTCCCTAACCAACCCCCAAGTTGTTCAAGGAGGTCCACTGCAGATTAATATTCTTCTTCCCACTGAATTATTTGTTTTTTGGATGTTGAGTTTGGTAAGTTCTTTATAGACTTTGAATGCTAACCCTGATATATTATTTGCAAATATCTTCTCTAATTCCATAGGCTACCTTTTAGTTTTGTTGATTATTTCCTTTGCCATGCAGATGGTTTTTATCTTGATGAAGTCCCAATAGTTCATTTTTGCTTTTATTCCCTTTGCCTCCAGAAACATGTCTATTAAGAAGCTGCTACAGCTGATTTCAAAGAGGTTTCTGCTTATGTTCTTTTCTAGGATTTTGATGTTTTCCTGTCCCATGTTTATGTCTTTCTTCCATTTTGAATTTATTTGTGTTTATGTTGTAAGTGGTCCAGTTTCATTTTGTATGTTGCTGTCCAGTTTTCCCAGCACCATTTGTTGAAGACACTGTCTTTTTTGACATTGGATAGTCTTTCTTACTTTGTCAAAGATTGGTTCACCGTATAGTTGTGGGTCCATTTCTGGGTTTTCTATTCTGGTCCATTGATGTGTCTGTTTTCATGCCAGTACCATACCGTATTGATGACTATAACTTTGTAATATAACTTGAAGTCTGGAATTGTGAAGCCACCAGCTTTGATGTTTTTTAAGATTGCTTTCGCTATTCAGGGTATTTTGTGGTCTCATATAAATTTTAGGATTGTTTGTTGTAGCTGTGAAAAATGCTAGTGGTATTTTGATTGGGATTACATTAAATGTATAGATTGCTTTGGGTAATATAGATATTTTAACATTTGTTCTTCCAACCAATAAGCATGGAATATTTTTCCATTTCTTTGTGTTATCCACAATTTCTTTCATAAGTGTTCTATAGTTTTCAGAGTACAGATCTTTTACCTCTTTGCTTAGGTTTATTCCTAGGTACTTAAGATTTTTAGTGCAGTTGTAAATGGGATTGATTCCTTGATTTATCCTTCTGCTGCTTCATTATGGATGTATAGAAATGCAACAGATTTCTATACATTGATTTTGTACCCTGTGACTGCTGAATTTGTTATCAGTTCTAGCAATTTTTTGGTGGAATCTTTGCGTTTTCTACATAGAACATCATGTTGTCTGCAAAAAGTAAAAGTTTGACTTCTTCCTTTCTGATGTTGTTTATGGTTTTTTTTTTTTTTTGTTGTTGTTGTCTGATTGCTGAGGCTAGGACTTCCAGTACTATGTTAAATAGCAATGGTGAGATTGGACTTCTCTGTCTTTCTCCTGATCATATAGGAAAAACTCTTGGTTTTTCCCCGTTGAAGATGATATTAGCTGTGAGCTTATCATATATGGCATTTATGATGTCATGGCAAACCCTACTTTGTTAAGGGTTTTTATCAAGAATGGATGCTGCATTTTGTCAAATCCTTTTTCTGCGTCTATTGAGAAGACTAGATGGTTTTTATCCTTTTTTTCATTAATGTGGTGTATCACATTGATTGATTTGTGAATATTGGACCACCTCTGCAGCCCAGGAATAAATTCCACTTGGTCATGCTGAATAATTCTTTTGATACAGTGTTGTACTTGATTTGCTAGTATCTTGTTGAGAATTTTTGCATCCATGTTCATCAAGGAGATTGGCCTATAATTCTCCTTTTTAGTGGGTTCTTTGCCTAGTTTGGAATGAAGTTAGGGGCATAAGTATTTGCAATTGTTAAGTCTTCTTGTTGGATAGACCACTTTATTATGATATAGTGCCCTTCCTCATCTCATGTTATAGTCTTTGGTTGAAAATCTCATGTGTCTGATATAAGTATGGCTATTCTGGTTTTCTTTTGACATCCATTAGTCTGAAAGATGGTTCTCCATTCCCTCACTTTTGATCTGGAGGTGTCTTTAGGTCTAAAATGAGTCTCTTATGGGCAGCATATAGGTAGATTTTTTTTTAAATCCATTCTGATACTCTGTTTTTTTTTTCTTAATATTTTATGTATTTATTTGAGAGAGAGAGTGAGAGAGAGAGAGCACAAGCAGGGGGAAGGGAAAAGGGAAAGGGAGACGCAGACTCCCCACTGAGTAGGGAGCCTGAGGCAGGGCTCCATCCCAGGACCTTGGGATCCTGACTTGAGCCAATGGCAGACACTTTATTTATTGAGCCACCAGATATCCCCTCTATGTCATTTGATTGGAGCATTTAGTCCATTTACATTCAGAGCGATTCTTCATAAATATGAATTTAGTACCATTGTATTACTTGTAAAATCATTGTTTCTGGAGACTTTCCTTTTCTGTTCCTTTCTAGTTTTTATTGCTTTTGGCCTTTCTTTCTCATTCTAAGGGCCCCCTTTAATATTTCTTGCAGGGCTAGTTTTGTGGTCACAAACTCCTTTAGCTTTTCTTTGCCAGGGAAACCATCTATCCTATTCTGAATAGCAGCCTTGCTGGATAAAGTATTCTTAGGTGCATATTTTCCCCACTTGGCATATTGAAAATATCATGCCCCTTATTCTGACTGGCCAGGTTTCTGTGAAAAGATCTGTTACTAGCCTGATTTGTCTTTCCTTGTAGGTTAGGGATTACTTTTCCTTTGCTTTCTTTCCTTCTCTGTGTATTTTGCAAATTTTACTGCAATACATCCTGATTTTGGCTGGCTTTTGTTGATTTTGATGGAAGTTCTCTGTGCCTCCTGGATTTGGATGCCTGTTTCTTTCCCCAAATCAGGGAAGCTTGCACTTATAATTTGCTCAAATAAACCTTCTGCCTTTCCCCCCCCCTCTTTTTCTGGGACTCCTATGATACAGATGTTATTGCACTTTATGGAGTCACAGAGTTCCCAAGGTACACATTTATGATCCAGCATTTTTCTTTCCTTTTATTCAGTTTCATTATTTCCATAATTTTATCTTCTATACCACATATTTATTCTTCCATCATTGTGGTCATTATATCCAGTCAGTTTTGCATCTCAGTTATAGCATTTTTTTATTGTGGCCTTACGAGTTTTTAGGTCTTTTATCTCTGTGGTAAGGGTCTCTTTGGTTTCTTTTATGCTTTTCTCAAGTCAATCTAGTATCCTTATGATTGTGGTTTTAAATTCTGGTTCAGGCATATTATATCTATTTTGATTAGCTTCCTGGCCATAATCTCTTTTTGTTCTTTCTTTTGATATGAATTCCTCCATCCTGGCATTTTGTCTGTGTCTCTGTCTTCTCTCTGTTCAGAAAGCCTGTGTCTGGTCTTATTTCCACTGGAGCTAAAACTTTGCAGCACTCTATATTCAGTAGACATGATTTGTGTGTGTGTGTGTGTGTGTAGGGGGCAGGGAGGTTCTGCTGGTCTTCTGGAGGAGGGGACTGCTGCTGCTGTGGTTCTCAGTCATACTTGCCCTATTAAAAAAGGCACCTGGGGCGCCTGGGTGGCTCAGTGGGTTAAGCCGCTGCCTTCGGCTCAGGTCATGATCTCAGGGTCCTGGGATCGAGTCCCGCATCGGGCTCTCTGCTCAGCGGGGAGCCTGCTTCCTCCTCTCTCTCTCTCTCTCTCTCTCTCTCTCTACCTGCCTCTCTGCCTACTTGTGATCTCTCTCTGTCAAATAAATAAATAAAATCTTTAAAAAAAAAAAAAAGGCACCTGTAGAGCCTAGAGGGGTTGGGGTTGGTATAAGAGGCTCAAGCCTCCATTGTGTGTGCTGGACTGTTCCTGAAATCCATCTACACTGATGGGAGGGTTGAAAATGACATTGGCCCACTCTCTTCCCCAGGGAAGGGAGTTTGTGCCTTCTGCTGTTCAGAAAGCCTTCACAGATGGGCAACAATTTTCTTCCTGTGTCCCAGGCTTCCATTAGATCCTTGCTTTCACCCTATCCATATCCATACCATCTGCCTTCTCAGAGGCGGTGCAGAGCTCCTGTGTTTTATGTCAGGTGCACCAGCTGGGTTCAAAACTCCAAATTTCAGGGATCTGGTGTAACACAGAGCTGCACTGATCCTCTGGGGGAGGGTCTTTCTGCACTGTGGCTCATACAGGTTTGTCCCAGAAAAGCAGTCATTTGACCAGGCAGAGGCTTGGAGTTTATGGTAAAGCATAGCAAAAAGCCAGCATCTAGTTTAGCTGCCCTTGGCATACATCTCTCTTCATATATGAGCAGGGGCAGCTCAAGAGCTCCCATGGGTGCTACTTTTTCCAGTTGTACTCCAAGGAGGAGAACTGCCTCTCCCGGTGCTACCCAGGGGATCCTCAGACCATGGTGTCTGTTCCTGTGCTTCTGCACTCCTTCTCAACAGACGCACAACAATGCCCACCATCTCAACTCCAGCAATGGCATGGACTTCTGAAATTTCAGACACTTCAGCTCCATTGTTTATAAAAACTTGTGGTAATGATCCCTTCTCATTTTCCCAGTCAGTGATTTTGGGGAAGTGTTTTTCTTGTGCATCTCCTGTGTGCTGCTTTCTCTCTCTCTCCTCTATGTGATCAAGGCTCTGTCTCCATAGCACGCATAATTCTTTTCTTCCCCATATCATTTCTTCACACCTCCTACCTCCCGTGATGTGGCCTCTTTTCTCCCTCTAGCTGTGCAGTTTGTTCTTTCAGCCCTCAGATTGATTTCCTGAGTGTTTAAAATGACTGGGACGCCTGGGTGGCTCAGTTGGTTGGACGACTGCCTTCGGCTCAGGGCGTGATCCTGGAGTCCCGGGATCGAGTCCCACATCAGGCTCCCAGCTCCATGGGGAGTCTGCTTCGCTCTCTGACCTTCCCCTCGCTCATGCTCTCTCTCACTGTCTCTCTCTCTCAAATAAATAAATAAAATCTTTAAAAAAAAATAAAAATAAAAATAAAAATAAAATGATTTGATAATTACCTAGCTGTGTTTGAGAGAGGAGGCAAGCATAAAGTCCCCTTACTACCTGCCCATCTTAATTCCTCCAAATCCAGAGTTTTTCAGTAAGGTTTGTTATGTTAATTCAGTGCCTTCTCGAATAATAAAAGTTATATGGGTCCTCCTCTTCCTGGTACTATAGAGGGAGATGACTTTACAAATGGAAATTTTGTTTATAAATGTAAATTGCCTTTATAAAAGGAAAACATAACCCTGTTTTCAGAGGTTTTTCTAGATCTGCTAATTCTCAGTGGCCTTTGGTAAAACAGTCCGTACCAAAAAGAAATATCTTATGGTATACTCTGGTGTCCTTAGGGGGAAGCAAATTATAAAAAGACAGCAAAAAGAAAAAAAAAAGGCAGTGAAATTGGCTTTTTATTACTAAGTTGTACTGATATACTAATGAGAAACTGAGAACCATTCACAAGAATCAAAGCCTAGGTCTGAGAGGTAAGGACTTCTTTGTATGACAAAAAGGCCCTTATTTCCTATAGTGGAAGAGGGAGACACAGCTGAAGAGAAATGTGAGAGCTGATAATTGAGGTCACAGAACTTAGTAAATGTTTAGCTAAGGCAAGAGTGTTAAGCCAAAGCAGGTAAGGCCATCTGAGTGTATGCACTGCATTTTGGGTTCTGCATGCCTGCTATGAACTCTCAAAACTGGAACAGGTGTCCCACTACTTGTTATTATGACTTAGAATGTGAGAAGGCATAAGAGAGCCTCCCTCTCCAGGCAACAGTTTTCTGCTATAGGAACTGTTTTATCTAGCTAACTAGCTAGCTACCTAATTGGAAAGTCAAGCCAATACCTACCATTAAATCCCAAAATAACTGGGAACATACAGGGACTAATAAGGGAGAAAAGAAGCTCAAGAATTAGTTGGCATGTACTTACAGGAGCTAGATTTGATATTGGGGGCCCTTGCTCAGGGCTCCAAAAATACAAAACTGTATTATTCAAATAAGGATTCATTGATTTGGGGGTCAAGTTTTTGGGACATAGGGTATAATAACCTAGCAGGAACCAAAGAGGATTGGGTGACAGGCTACTAGGGTGGATCTTAAAAACCTGGAGAAACCATGGAATGCTTAGGTTTCCCTGGCATACAGAAGAGGAAGGAATAAAAGGATTGAGAAAATTTCTATGAGCCCAGAAAACCCACCACAGATTGTTTGATGAAAGGGCCACCAGAAACACACCGTTTACCAAAACCATGAATAACGTGCTCATAGAGGGTGCCAGCATCGCAAAGCTGTTCTTTTATAGCTCTCCTCTTCAGGCCAGGGCTGACAGGCTAGGGTAGTATAGGTGGTTACAGACTTGGACTAGTAAGTGCCACAGGGACATGGCCCCAAAGTAATAAAAGCCAGATGATTGAGCTTAATTGACACACACTGGGGACCACATTATCATAGGAACTAGAAAAGTCAGAGGGAGAGCCAAGGGAGATTGACCTGCCAGCAGTTGTGAAGATGGCTAATGGAACATGGTATCCCCAGGTGCATGCCATTAGCAAGCCACTTAGGGTCTTATTTAACATCTATAATTAGAAGAAGGCAAGGATGGAGAAGAAGGAGGATGAGGGAAATTATACTAATAAAAAGTTGTGATCCAGGGCACCTGTGTGGTTCAGCTGGTTAAGTTTCCAACCCTTAATTTTGGCTCAGATCGTGATCTCAGAGTTGTGAGATTGAGCCCTGCAGCAGGCTCATCTGCTTTATACCAAGCAGACAGGGAGTCTTCTTCCTCCTTCTCCTTCTCCTTCTGCCCTTCCCCCACTCCTTCTCTCAAATAAATAAATAAATCTTTTTAAAAAAGTTGTGATTTCCTTGTTCAGGTCCAGGTCCTAAACCAATGTTCATACCTAGAAACTACTGACTAAAGAGGTGATTGAGTCCCTACAAAGAAGAACCCTATAATACCATGGCAAGTATATACTCTAAGAATTCTATCAGTGCTAAACCAATGGGCCTGAAGAATTTGACTCAGGTGACTATACACTGAGGAAAGTGAAATACCCAGACATTTCAAGGACTATTGCCCATAGAGATGGGCTGACATTGATATTTGAAGATCCAAAATATTATCATTCCCTCCCTGATAGAGTGAGGTTTACAGAAACCAGATAATAAGTGGAATTTTAGCAGAAGTCTATCTTTAAGTGGCCCAGTCCTCCCTTGAGGCCTTCTCCCTCCTTCTTCTAAAACAAAGGAAAGATAATTCTGATAGGTGAGTTTGGGAGAAAGATCATATTGCCTAGAAATAAATAAATATATGTATAATCTGCTGCTCAAGACCATGCATAAATTTTGCAGGATCAAGGATTTTTGTGGGAAAAGGCAGTAAGGAAGGGGGATGTACTAACCTGCCAATGTCTGGAAATGAAAGTCTAATTAAAGAGGAAACTCTTTGCAGGCCCATGTGACTAATAAGCCTAAAGACACACAACTCAATGGGGCGCCTGGGTGGCTCAGTGGGTTAAAGCCTCTGCCTTCTTAGGTCATGGGATTGAGCCCCATATTTGGCTCTCTACTCAGCAGGGAGCCTGCTTCCTCCTCTTTCTCTCTGCCTGCCTCTCTGCCTACTTGTGATCTCTGTCTGTCAAATAAATAAATAAAATCTTAAAAAAAAAAGATTAAAAAAAAAAAAAAGACACACAACTCAACAACTCTGTTAGTAATAAAGTAATGGCTTATTTCTATTTGCCTGACTCCTATGCCCATCTTTCCTTGGTTGTTAATGTGGGGTATTATTTATTAGTCCCTCAAATCCAAATAACTCATAATATAGAAAGTAAAAGATGATTTAAGTGTGCCCAAATCCTTTTCATAAAGATGATTTTATATCAGGAAAGTAATTTCTGAGAAAAAGTAGCCAATAGTTCATTTTATTTCTCTCATTATTATCTTGTAGGTGGTTGAGTGTATCTTTCCTTTCCCCTTTTTAAAATTTTATTTGTAATGAGATAGAGATTTAAATTATACAAAAATCATACTCTATGTCTACATTTATTAAGTTTTAAATGTCAGAACACTGGGCTCTAACGATCTCTTTAGAACAAGGAAAGTGCAGGGTATGCACTTTCCTGGCAATAAAGGTAAAGAGAATCTCCCACATCCCCTGAATAGGGTCACCTGCCGTAGACCAGATAAGACTCAAGCAAAGTGGGGGAGCTTGTGTCCCAGCCACCATGAGCATTTAGCTGACACTCAGTCATGTACTGCCTTTAAGGACTTTTTGTATTTTTTTGGACTTTTACTTTATTTCTACAGCTAAACTATAAGGTTCTTAAACTCAGCAGCCACGTTTCACGTATATATTTCTTCATATTACAAAGGAGGGCATTTTAGAAACAACCTAGTCTTACAGTTTTAAAATTGTTTTTCTTTAAATCAACAAAATACTTTTTCCCCCCAGAAATCCCATAGGTAAAGCAAATCAAAGAGGAGCCATTCCATTTAAAGGCTGGGGACACCACAACTCCATAGTCTTCCTTGAAGCAACCCTGTGAGACTCACAGAGCTCTGAGCTGCAGTTTGATGATCATGGATAGAGCATCCCTACATCAATACAAAGGCAAATAAATTTAGAGATGTTATGTATCTACCAGTTTTGAGTGATAAACAAAATTGCTGACTAGATTAAATGTAACTGTTGTTTAATTTAGTGCTCCTGAGTTTATAATGGCATATCTCCCCTTTGAAAATGGCATTAGGAACATAAAGTTTAGAGTCCAACAAATCAGGGCCCAAGTTTTTTAATGTCTTCTTAGTTCCTTCATTTGTAAAATGAGACTACTGACTCAACTTCATAATGCTTGTTTTAGAATTGCATTAGAAGAAGTATAATACCACATATTGCAGGTCCTGGTCATACCAAAATTTTTTTAAAAAACTTCTTTCTCCCAATTAGTTTTAATTTTGCTTCATATCATGTCATAGTAAACATGGACTGGAGTATTGGAAAATCTAAGAAGTTGTTCAAAGGAAATGAAATGCTTTGGTGTAACCTGATTCTCATTTCCCTGTTTGTCAGTTTCTTTTTTAGTAGAATAACAAGGGCATGGCATCAAGCACATTATTGCAGACGCTCTATTAATAAAATGATGGTAGCTTGTTAACCATTTGCCTAAACTGCAGAATATTGATTTTGCCTATTTCATAATGGTGACTATAGGAATAATGGAGCTATGTCCCTAAAGAAAAAAGTTAAATATTTTTATACACAACATTTGGATGAAGAATGCTCTCTGGTTATTAATTTCATTTTAAAAGTATATATTGAAGGGCCTTCTCTTATTTGAAAATGAAAAATAAAACACAATAAAAAGTAAAACAAACAAAACTCTAAAGCATTTGATCCACCCTGAAGTTTTTGGAAAGATTCTGGAAAGCCATTAGCACTTTTCCTGTGCACCTATAGATGCTTCATAAACATCAAGATTATTTTATTTACACTGAAAATGTTTTTCATTAATAAAAAGAGCCAATTCATTTGTGTCAAAAGTGTCAACAAGGAATTGGTTTAACTGTATTACTTCTAAGTGCTTTCCAACATTCAATGGGAAATATCTAGACTAAATATATTTGACACATAGTACATTAACTCTTAACCTTGAAAACACTTAATAGCTCACAGGAATAGTGTGAAGATACCTCCTATTAAGAAAAATAAATGGGTGTTATTTCAAAGTTCCTATTTTAAGTAAAAGATAAAAATAGAAGAGCAAATATATATTTTTTCAAGAATGCGAAACATTTGCTCTTGTGAGTTCCACAACTGCTATTGGATATAAACATTTTTGACTCACATCACAAGAACTCATTTGTGAAGCTAAATAAATGAACTTCTCCCTTTCTAAGCCCAAGGAAAGTTTCTGTTTATCCCCTGGAAATGTACCTAGGCAAGTGGGCAGTTTGCTTATGGCCTAAGAATGAGCATTTATCTCTGTGCTCATGTTGTTCCTTTCTCTCTGGTTCTGCATACCATCATATCTTGCCAAACACCAATGAACTGGAATTTCCCCAGTCTGACTTCTCCAGTGAAAACTCAATAACTCAGATTTGGAGCAGTTGGTTATAGCCTCTGTGTGTGTGTACCTGTGTATGGGCATGTGCATATATGTGTATTAAGGAGACTAAAAAGCATATGAGTACTTTGCTCAAACTCATTCTATTCACCCCTTTTCTCATTATTTTTTCCCTAAAGTTCCTTTCTACATCTTTTTCTATTTTGTGAACATATCACCTCTGTGAAGGATAACAGAATCTGCGATTCACCTTTGTCATGTTCTTACAACCTCTACTACCATGGATGTTGGCTAATGTTAATGAGGTGTCACGCTATCACCTAGTATTCTCAGGATACTGATCTAGGTAATGGGTGAGTCATTTCCCCCTTACAGTGAGGATGAATGAATAGAAATGATCTAATTCTTTCATCACTAGCCATTCTACACTCTACTCTACTGGCAGTGGTTCTCTTGAGTTCAGATGGACAAACTCTTAAGGGACAGTTTCAGCCAGCATTAATTCTACTTATCTTTAAGAAAAGATACTGGACAGGATCAAATAAAATATACACAGAAACAGCAAACTGGAGGTCTTATGACCCCTAGGCCCAACTTCTACTGTCATAATTATTCTGTTCATGGAGTATGCAAGAGCAAAAGAGATGAGGTTGAAGGTGTACAGAAAAGCTAAGGGAGGACACCAGCTCTGAAGTTCCTTAAACTTTTATCCTACCTAATAATGTAGCCCCTTAGGTACAGTGATTAATTATACAAACTTCTGAGGGATACATGACTAGTGACCATTTTCTAAAACAATCCTATGTCAACAATAAAAGTTTTCAAAAATTGGTCTTGACAATAAACTACAGGAACTTGGTGTGGTGCATAGTTCTTGGACAGGTTCTCTGTTATCTTGGATCTAATATCATTATCTTCCAATAAGTTTCATGAGCTAATGTAATAAGGAAAACTGATGAATTTTCAAATCCACAGGAGTTCCTGAATTTAGAAAAAGGACCAGAATCTAGAATAAAAAGTACAAAATTCCTCCCTTTCTTTATATAAAACCATAACAAAATTTCACAAAATATTACTTTTTATTTATGTATAGTATACTTTGTTTCCCTTTCTCTATCTGATTAAAAATTTTTGGTTGTAATTCACTTTATTAACTTGGGGTCTCATGAATATGTTTTAACCCACAGTGTGAATACTAGATTCTTAATATCTTTAAAGGTAAATGTACATTATCATTGTTCCTGAAAATATCTAGGGAAGACTACATGGAGAATACATAATACTCCAATCAGTGTGACTTTTACTCTATTCCTTGAAAAATTCTACCCTAGCTTTAACTTTGCTAACTGTGCATCCACTTCTCTCCATGCCTGGTAACAAAGGATTCCCACACTAACTGAAAAAAACTCAATTTGACCCACTGCACAGTGATTCTCAAATTTCTACCTTCCCTGGGGAAAGAAGGATTCAGTATATTTTGCTGAACTTGTCTACTTCTCTTTTTCCTTCTTTATTTAGAAATTATAATTTAAAACTAAAAAAAAATGTAATCATTTATTAAAGTCTTTAATTAGAGATACACTGTTCCCTTATAGGTCTTTCTTTCTTTATAGATTACCAAAACAATGTCCATTACTGGAGACTTCCCTAGTGAAATTCACTATGGCCATATTGCTCAGTGTGTTTTGTAGAGTCATGGAATAGGTGTCAGGATATGTGGTTTTAATAGCAAGCTTTCCATCTATAATCTTTGTGACTTTTATTTTATTAATACTATTGGTTTGAAGTAAAGCATAGGTTGAATTAGTTTTACATTATATATCTCTCATAGAATCAAGGAAGTGTTAAAAGTGATATGTAAAGAAGTAAGGGTTACATTTTACTCTTCATTTAAAAATCTAAATTAAATTCTTAAAGTTAAAAGCTTTGTCTATAAAAGGATATTAAAATTAAAGGGATATTAAAATAGAGAATCCAGTGATTAGTTTGAAGAATATAAAATGAGATTTTTATTATAGGTCAAAAACAATCACATACTAGCAATTTTGTATGATTCCACCTATTTTTAAATTATTTAATTAAGATGTTTAACCTAGTAAAAACCATAGAAAAACGTTTGGTGTCCCCTTTACTTAAAGTTATGTGTACCTCCATATAAGGTGAAGTACCCAAGTAATCTATTCTTATTTAGATACCTATCTGGAGGAATAAATTACGTTTGCTCATTTAGTAGAAATGTCCTGAAGGTAAATTTCATTGATATAAACACCTGTCTTAGTCAGTTCAGGCTGCTCTGACAGAATACCATAGATTGGGTGGTTTAAATAACAAATATTCATTTTTCACAGGACTAGGGCCTGGAAGTCCAGGATTAAGATGACAACGAATTCAGTATTTGATGAGGATCTTCTTCCTGGTTGCAGATAGCTACTTCTCATTATATTGTAACATGGCAGAAAGATGGAGAGAACACTCTGGGTCCTCTTTGATAAGGACACTAATTTCATTCACAAGTTCTCCACGCTCACACACCAATTAACTACTAAAAGCCCCACCTCTTAATAACATCGTATTGAGAGTGGGGATTTCAACTGATTTTGGGAGGATAGAAATTGAGGGAAACCATAGTTTTTAGACACGTAAAAAAACTGTTTATTCAAAGCCTTTCTGTTTCTACTTATTCATTCAGGAATACTACTAACCCAGAGGCTCGTATTCCCACTTTTAATCTTAGTAAAGTGACAATTTATCGGTGAGAGTTGATGGGATGTTAGAAAAAAAGTTGTAAGGAAAACTTGAAGAGTATGTTTATTCTCTTAGGACTTTGGATTCTTTTGAAAAAAATGGGGGTGTTAAAATGAATGTAGCTGGGGGTGGCAGTAAGAGGACTGAACTCCATTGGCTTTGTGACACTGTGCCTATTCCTCACCAGCTATGTGGCATTATGTAAATCACTGTATTTCTCTGTCCAAAAGTTTCGTTTGTCGTAGAATGAGTCTTGGACCATTTTATCTCTAAGGTGCCTTCCAGGTCCAACATTTTATATTTTAAATATTTATGAAATTCTAGCTCTGAACATTTTTTCCTATGTATCTCAGAACATTTATTCTCTTGATAGCCTTGTGGATTATTACATTTCTAAGAGGCTAGAGAGTGGTACAGCAAAGCAAAGCATTTATTCAAGGCTATGCAATCTTCAAAAGGCTAAGACTAGAATCTACTTTGTTGTGTTCATTATTTTTTCAATAGATTATGATGCATTCTATAGTGACTGTGTAAGCCAAAATACAAATGTTCTCAAAATATTACCCACATTCCAGAGCTATAAGTCTTAGAAATAAAAGTTTTTCAAACCTGCCAGTGCATATTAAAAGCATGAGCCTTGTCAAGGTAATGGGAAAACAATGCCATATATAGAGGGAAAAAAACGATGTGAATAAATCTTCAATGTCCTCATAACCTAAGGCCAATCTATATACTTTTGAGTTACATTGAGGGTCTGGGCTGGATGGGTCTTCCCTGGTTCCTTGTAGCACTTGGTATGAGGTACTGAGGGTTTCTGATAAATTTGGGCAACAGTCCCTATGAGCTGTAACACAGCTCAAAGTGCAGAAGGCACCCAGAAAACTTTGGTTTCTAACTTCATCCCAATTTACAGAGCTCAGGATCCTCCTTGGTCTTTGGGATTAGCACATATCCTAGAATTTGTACTCCCCAGGGCAACTGGATCTAGACTGCTAACATTCCATATTAGTTTCCTGTTGTTATTGTAACAAATTATCACAAATCTACTGGCTTAAAACAACACTAATTATAGTCTCTTACTGTTGTGGAGGTCAGAAGTTTTATGAGACTGAAGCACTACCTACTGCGCTAATGAGGCACCTAGGGTCAGAAATTTTAGTATCTTAAGTTCCTTCTGGAGGCTATCAGAAAAATCCATTTCCTTGCCTCTTTCAACTTCTAGAGGCTGCCTGCATTCCTTGCTTCTTGGCTCCTTCCTTCCTCTTAAAGCCAGCAACATACATTTCAAATCTCTCTTCTTCTGATTCTGACTTTTCTGGTACTGTCTTATTAGGACCCTTGTGATTATATTGAGTCACCCTGATCATCCAGGATAATCTTCCCTATCTCACTGTCCTTAATCTCATCACATCTGCAAAATCCCTTTTCCCATGTAAGGTAACATATTCAGAGGGTCTAGGGATTAAGTTGTTACCAAGTTTGGGGGACATTATTCTGTCCACCACACGTACTAATTTGAATAGGGGCATCTGGATCTGCTCTACTCTCATAATCAGTGTTAAGTTTTTAGTGGGCCTTCAATTAGATGAAAATGGATTCCCAGTTGTCTACTGGGAGTAATAGCATCTGAGTCATATAAAGAGACAGATATTGCAGAAGCTCTAGGGGGCTAATGGACACAAACAGATGACTAAAGATAAGCACTTTGGGCAGCCACTCAGAAATTAAAAATGTTAGTAAGCTTTGATAATGCTCATATATTCTTTAACCTCGAAGCCGGTTCAACACAAAAGCACATCCAGCCTTCTGTGGTAAGGTATACTTCTGCCGTATGGCATACACAGGCTTCCCCTTGTGCTTAGGACATTATGTCCTTAGATATTCACATGCTAATCCACTTATCTTGTCCAAATCTTTGCTTAAATGTCATTTTCTCAATGAGGTTTGCTCTGATCATCTTGACAGTGCAAACTGTGCCCTTCCTCACATGAACACATTACCCTGTTCCACTTTAAGTTTTTCTATAACAGTTATCATTTTCTTATAATTATACAATGTATTTATTGTGTCTACAGGGCGTTATCTTCTCCTAGCCCTCAAACTAAAAGTTAGGTTCTAAGAAATTGGACATTGTTATCTGTTTGTTTATTTGTTTTGCTAAAGTATCGCAGGTGCTAAGAATAGTGCCTGGCATATAGTAGGTTTCAACAATGATTTCAAATGAGTTGAATGACTAAAGAAAAACCTTAGATACTTTAGCTAGGTATACTCCAGTTGGCTTATTTTCAACTCCAGATTTAGTTATTAAAAGAAATTTTTTTTGAGAGAGAGAGAGAGTATGTGATCACGTGAATGAGGGGGGAGGAGTAGAGGAAGAGGGAGAGAATCTTAAGCAGACTCCACACTGAGCAAAGAGCGTGACACAGGGCTCCATCTCACAACCATGAAATCACAACCTGAGCCAAAATCAAAAGTCAGACGTTTAGCCAACTGAGCTACCCAGGCAACCCTGATTCCTAAATTTTAGCTTTCTAACTGATTTTACTCTTATCTTGGACGTATAGGTCAATATTTGACATTCATAAAGAATCTGGATAATCTTGGCTTTATTCAGAAAGAAAATAGACCCTAGGTCTGGCCTTGAAATGCAGTGGGTACCAGTGTGCTATACAGATTCCTCAACTGGGCCCATATAGTCTGAAATCAGGATTAGTTCTGTAACAATTTCTGTAATAAACACTTCTCTAAAGTACTCTCATATTGATTCCATGCATCTGTTGGAGTCCAAAAGAATCTGCTGTCCAAAAGTAATAGAATCTGGCTTTATAAACATTATAAAGGAGATAGCTCTTTTCCTCTTGACTATTTCTTAAGCATCCCAATTTTGTTTCCTTCCTTGGATAAGAAGTGCAAATGTTTTTCATACCTCCAAAGTGATTCATTTCCTCTGAGGCAATTCTGCAGAAAAGTAGAATCTCATGGGCTTGCCAGCATGGCTTTGAGGCCAGTGCTAAATTTATGCAAAACACACCCTGTGTGTGAGCGAACAGTTCTAGAGGTGATGTTGTAAGGCTAATTTCTGAAACATGCTAGTAGCAAATATTGATGTTTTCCCATTCTGATGACCTGCTAACCTAGCACAATAATGTGTCACATCTTTTAGGCTAAACAATCTGTGCTACATATACTGTTTTTAAAATGTGACCAATATAAATGCATAGTTCTTTTGACATCTACCATGTCATAAGCTGCTTGGGGTGTTAGAAAGTCACCAAAATGTTAATAACCAAGGGGATCAAAAACATTTAATTTGGCATGTCATGAGGATCCTCAGGAAGTAAAACTGTGCTGCCCGAGCATACTTAGAGACCCTTTCTTTAAGTCTCCCTCTGCTGGCTTCCCCACTCTGCATGCTGAGCTCACCACTTGCCTGTCAAGTCTGCTGAAGAGAACAGGATGACAAGGCTCGATCTGTGTCTGCAGCAGCACAGCAGGTGTGATTTACTTGGATGAGCCAAAAACCATTCTCAGCCAAAGAGATGTCTTATTAGCAAGCATGAAAGGATGAAACAAATTCAACTAAAATGCAGTTTACAGGGAATATTTTGCAAGAGCATCAGAAGTCCTCTGTATTCATCATTAATTCCTTTATCTAGAAAATCATTTTGCAACTTAAAAATATTTATGGAATAAGAATCTCTCTCTAGACATTTCATATCATCAAAAAACTTAATTTGAATGAAAATATCTGTAGAGGCATCATATTTCTATTCGAAGCCATTATTATCTATGTAGTAAGTAGATAAGTTGACCAATGCCTAAGGCAAACCTGGAGATCAAGTGTTTGTCCTAAGATTTTCGATGTTTCACTCATCAAATTTGTTATAATTCCAGTTTTTCCAATGCCAATTTTAAAAAGGGTTAGCTTAAAGGAAAATAGAACTTCCCATGATTGCAGAGAAGGAAACAAGAATTGACAACAGAATGGAACTCATCATATTCTCTCAAATGTGATCTTCTTCCAAACATCCTCAGCTCTTTTGCTCCTTAAATTTTCCAGGATGCCAGATAGAAACCTCAGATGCTTCTTTTATCTCTTCCCTCCTTGACCCCATATATATATATATATATATATATGATATCTTTTACTTAGCCACAGTTTCCAAATTTCCAAAGTTTTTTTTTTTTTTGCCTGACCACCTCTTAATTCCACTCATAGATCCTCAGACCTAATTGAAAGTAACTCATATGTCCTTGATTTTTGTTTCCTAGCTAGTCTCTTGAATTGCAGTTACAGCCACCTACTTGCCCCTCCCACAGCCTCCACCATCTGAATCTACCCTATATACCTTTTTCTTCTTTGGAATCTCAGGAACTTTCAATGTTATTAGTGACTCCCTTTTGTGGGAAATACTTTCTTACTGTGAATTTGATAAACCCACAGTTTTCTACCTACTTTCTTTTCTATGGCTTATCAGCTTCCTTTGCTGACTCAACCTACTCTGTGGGCTTTAAATGCTCTATCTTTCAAATAAGTGCCCTTGACTTTTCTCTTCAGACTCCATGCACTCACTGTTTTCCATGCCCACAACTCTAATTATAGTTGCCGCATTGATTCTCAATTTTATTTCTCTAGTTCTGTTCTCTCCTCTTATGCCCATAATCATGCATACAGTTGGTACTCAAAACTACTGTTTAATTTAAACTTACTTCAAAATTATCATGTCCTATTTTGTTTCATGGATTCTTCTCCTACCCACTTCCTCATATCAGGGAGATCATATGATAGTTGTCTTTCTCCGCTTGACTTATTTCGCTAAGCATGATACGCTCTAGTTCCATCCATGTTGTCGCAAATGGCAAGATTTCGTTTCTTTTGATGGCTGCATAGTATTCCATTGTGTATATATACCACATCTTCTTTATCCATTCATCTGTTGATGGACATCTAGGTTCTTTCCATAGTTTGGCTATTGTGGACATTGCTGCTATAAACATTCGGGTGCACGTGCCCCTTTGGATCACTACGTTTGTATCTTTAGGGTAAATTCCCAGTAGTGCAATTGCTGGGTAGGGAGGGAAACAAACCATAAGTGACTCTTAATCTCACGAAACAAACTGTGGGTTGCTGGGGGGAGGGGGGTTGGGAGAAGGGGGGTAGGGTTATGGACACTGGGGAGGGTATGTGCTTTTGGGTAAATTGGAAGGGGAGATGAACCATGAGAGACTATGGACTCTGAAAAACAATCTGAGGGGTTTGAAGTGGCGGGGGGGTGGGAGGTTGGGGTACCAGGTGGGGGGTATTATAGAGGGCACGGCTTGCATGGAGCACTGGGTGTGGTGAAAAAATAATGAATACTGTTTTTCTGAAAATAAATAAATTGGGAAAAAAATTATCATGTCCTAATGTGAATTATCTCCCACTCTTAATCTGGGCCTCCTCTAGAGTTTCTTATAATAACTAATATCACCACTATCTAATTCCTCAAGTTGAAATCCTGAATCTCACATTTGCTTTCAATCACTGACTTTCTTTCTGGATCCCGTCTTCTTCATCTCTTAAATATTTCCTAAATGGTTCCAAATCTCTCCTACTCTCTGCAACCTCTGTAATCTAAGCCACAATCATTCCTTGCTGGGATTACTGATATGGCTTCTAAATCAGTTTCCCTATGTCCACAATTTCCTCATACTTTGCCTCTTTCTGTAGAGCATTTTCTCTTTTATAAAGAAATGTGGGGCACCTGGGTGGTTCAGTTTGTTGAGTGTCTGACACTTGATTTTTGGCTCAGGTCATGATCTTAAGGTCATGGGATTGAGCCCTGTGTCAGGCTCTGCACTGAGTATGGAGCCTGCTTAGGATTCTCTCTCCCTCTCCTTCTGCCCTTTACCCCTGCATGCACAGGCTCTCTCTCCCTATAAAGTAAATAAATAAATCTTTTAAAAAATATGTCAGGTCATCCCTTGTGCAAAATCTTTCATTAGCTCTCTATTGTTCTGAAATGAACACTGATATCCTTAACATGGCTTTACAAAACTTTGCATTATATAATATATCCCCTGACTATTTTCTGCTCATACCATACCCCTACTCACTCTCTAGAGGCACTCCATCTGCCTTGGACTTCATTTAGTTTTCAAAAATTCTGTGTTCTTTCCTATAGCAGAACTGTTGCCTACGCTTCTTCGTTTGTCTGGGACACCTTCCTACATCCTTCTTTTTAAAATGTACTTTCATTCATCCCTGAATTCTTAGCTTAAATGTCACTTCATCAAGAGGGCCTTCCCCACAGCACATGCACATTTGCTCTCATGCCATTCTGTATCTCTCTCTAGCACTTTTCCAATCAACAATTACATATTTATTTGCACGCATTTATTTGTATTGATGAATATATAGGCTTTGTGAAAACAGAAATTTTATCCATCTTACTCAATGGCATATTGTTAGTGCCTATAAGGATGTATGGTATATAGAAGTCTCCCAACAAATTTGTTGAATAAATAAAGGCCAGAGAAATCCACTTAATATTAAACTTTCATTATGTCCTTTCATTGTCTAATAAAAACAAACCTAAAATGCCTTCCTATTGCTTGCTTTTAAAATTTATTATATGGCTTTTCCGATCACATAAGCCTGGGTACCTTACGCTTTATAAGAGCTGGCCCCAGAAGTGTTTTGTGTATGAATGTGTTCCTAAAGCAGAGTCTGAGAGATGGTGTGAAATAAGTTGCTTATACAAGATTGGTTCCAAAGATGTATTAACCCAAGTTCTGTAAGAGGATGCAATTCAGAACTGTGAAACTGAACAAAATTATACAGAGCAGAATACATTTAGGCGTTTTAGTACCATTTGGGTATGAGCTCTGTAAGTGAAAATCTAACTTACTCTTAGTAAGTCTGAAACAAATAACTGTGGGGAGTAATGATGTGCAGTGATTGTGTGGGGGGATCCTTTTGATTACAATGACTAGGGAACAGAAAATATAATGCCATGTAGAAATTCAATTGAACAAATATAAGTATTTGAAGCAAGAGAAGCTTCTAGGAGATAAAATGTCTTCAGCAAAATAAGGAAGGTTTGCCAGAGTCATTATGATATACTACATTTTAGTCACATCCCACCTCTTACTCAGTGATGCTGAAACAGCCCATAACAAAGAACATATATACAAGAAAGTTAATAAAATCAGAGTCTTGAACAAGAGGAGAAAGCAAGTAGATGAGAGGTTGAATCATTCAGAATTCTCATTTGCAACCAAGAGAAATAGACCCTAACTGATTTAAGCAGAAATAAGCTCAAAGGAACAGTAGAAATTATGTGGTCCAATACTCTCAATTTTTTTTCAATACTCTCGATTTTTAACTGACAAAATTAAGGACGGTTTAAGCTACTTCCTTGCAGCCTCATGGCTCAATTATTAACACCATGGGTCATGGTTTTTCTTTATACAATCTTATTCTCTTCACTGTGTTTTATTTCATTCCTTTAATAATTTCTTGTGCATGGCTCTTGAGTGTGGGTATTTATATGAATCTCACTTTCTTCCTATTCCCTGACTTATAAGAATATACGATGAATAAATGAAAAAGGTTTAGAAAAAAAGACATTATATTTCACAGTAAAAGGTGTAAGTAAGTGCAAATTAATCATTTGTATTTTGAAGTAAGATATTTCAGAGCATTTCTCTAACCTTTAAAAGTTTATGAGAGAAAAATGCAAATATTCAATTGGCATTTTCTTGACACGATCTGCTTTATTTGCCAAAGCTTTGTCATTTGTGAGTAATATAGACAAAAGAAACTTCTGCCAATAAAACTTTGATACTATACAAATGTGTTTATACATTACATATTTAAACGTGTATTTACTGAGAAATAGCATCAGTACCATAATAAAAATAATTCTCATTGACTTGTCATGAAAAAAGTTTCCTTTAAATATCCCCATATTTCTATGTGCAATATAATGAATTTTCTTGGTTGTGAATGAGTCAGTAACATCAAGTACAATTTTTGAAATTAGTTTATAAAACAGACATTTCCCAAATAAAAAAGTCTCTCTTCTGCCTTTCACCCAAGGGTCCTTTCTTGACCCCCAACCACACTCTATCATAATTTAAGGAGTTCAACCCAAAGAGATTTGGTATTTATATAGTGTGTTTATTTGCTAGGTTAAATGGAGAAACTTTAAAATGATATGCATGGTTAAATCTGCTTTTTTTAAACACAGAAAATCTTTTAGTGCATTAGGTTTTAGACCAATCAGTCTAACAAGTCAACTAGTTTTTAATAATTTTTTGACATGGTAAATGATATACTCTTTTTTCAAAAAAGATTTATTTGTTTATTTTTTAGAGAGAGACCAGGGAGAGGGACAGAAGGAGAGGGAGAGAGAATCTCAAGCAGACTCCCCACTGAGCACGGAGCCCAACATGGGGCTCAATTTCACAGCCCTGAGATCATGACCTGAGCCAAAATTTGGAGCTGGATCCTTAACTGACTGAAATATACATGGAACCCCAAATGATATACTTCAAAGAGTAAACCTAGCAAATATATTTTTAAAAGATTTTATTTATTTATTTGAGAGAGAGAGGTAGCGAGAGAGAGAGCATGAGCATTGGGGAGAGAGAAAGAAGCAGATTCCCTGCAGAGCAAGGAAAACTATGTCGGGCTTGACCCCAGGACCCTGGGATCACAACCCGAGGTGAAGGCAGACACATAACCCACTGAGCCACCCAGGTGTGCCTAAACCTAGCAAATCTAATGATATAATTACTAAAGATATTTTTAACTAGTGTTTCTATAAAATGCTAATTGTTTTACATGACTATTTTATTTTTGCAACAAAATTATGAGGACTTATTACTATCATCCTCTTTTTCTAATGATGACCCTGAAGTTTGCATAGGTTAAGTAACTAAAATCAAACAGCTAGTACAGAGAGGAGCTAAGATTTGAACCCCAAAATGCATGGTCTTTGGGCTCAAGTAAATAATCACAAAATTATATACCACTTCAATGTTTTATTTAATTTCAGCAGTTTTAAGGCTTGGTTGTCAAATGTTTGTCAAATATTTTTTATGAATGTTTTGAGTTGGTAATCACTATTATTTGTAATATTGAAATACTGAACTAGTGAGACTAAGATAGTAGAGATGATCTCACCAAAAGCACTCAAAAAACATTGCAAACAATGTTAGGGATTGAGATGGCAAAATGTCTATAAAAGTTATACATCATTTTACAGTGACACAAAGGATAGTGTAGAATCCTATGTAAAAATCTCAGTTTCTCTAGATTGCCAAAATATCTGCAGTTATTCTCAGTTATATATTTCTAATTGGTTTTCTTCAAAAGTGGTTTCACACCACTAAAAATTCCAAAGCTATTTATTAAGCAACACAGGAGCCTGTATTTTCCTCTATTAAGAATTCTTTTCAAATTGATGATAGTATAGTTTATTGCTGCCGTAACTGTTAAGAGTCTGAATATTTGTGTTCCCCCTAAATCGTAATGCCGGATGTTTAAATTGTAATGCCCAATGTGATGGTATTAAGAGTTGAGACTTTTGAAAGGTGACTTAAGGTTAGTGCTCTTATAAAAAGGGACCATGAGAGCTCCCTCACCACTGCCACCCACAGGGAGGACACAGGGAGAAGTTGGTAGTCTGCAACCTACAGGAGCACCCTCACCTGACCATGCTGGCACCCTGACCTTGGACTTCCAGCCTCCAGAGCTGTCAGAAATAAATTTCTGTTGTTTGTAGGCTAACAAGTCTGCAGTATTTTGTTACAGCAACCTGAAAATGGGGATTTTTAGAGAATTTTTAAACTGACAACTTTTTATGACTTTATATACCTTACAGTCCCTAAAATAATGTCATATTTTTACAGTTGCAGAAACCACCTTTTCCAAGCTATGTCATCTGAATCTAGCATTAAGATTTCAGGTATAAATTTTCACTGTGATACCTGAGTCAACCCACTATATAATCCACAAGTTATATAAAAATGATGAAACATCATACATGTGCCTCACATGTGGCTACCTGGGTACATGACAGGCTGTTATCCACCAAGCCCATGCATGAAAAGAGGGGTCTGTAGGTAGCCGGTCTGTTCATGGACTAAGACAGAAGTCACATACAACTGATAGTTCAGAAAGATATCATTTCACATATATCCTACATTTTCTTATAATGTTTCAGCACATATTTAAGAAAATATGATCTTGGGAGATTTCTTCTTCCTGGTTTGCAAATGATTCATCACTAATTCATTTATGTTCTTATTTACTGTCATTCAACAAATGTTGACTGAGTGCCTATACTAAGACCCTAAACCTATTTCTTAACACTTCTCATTTTGTTTAGTAAGAAGGATGACTTTTCATCTAATATTTTTGGATGCTCTAAAGCATGCCATCAGGTTAGATTATGCAATTAAATGTTGGTAGGGCAACTGGTTGTTCTTGAAAAAAGTAAACAAACTTTCTATATTATACTATACATTCATTGTCTTCAAAATGAAACAGAACCTTAACTCTTCTTCACAACTCTTTGTCTGTTTTCACATTTAGCTGACTTTCCCTCTTTGTCCTCCTCAGCAGCTAGTGACCCAAATAAAGTAAGACCTCAAGTTTTCTTTCTCAGAGGAATGAGATACCATCAAATGTAAAGTTCCTGTCTTCAGATTTCTAAGTCCACCCACATCTTCACCCATCCAATCCAATGTCATCCTCTGTTTGGTTACAGTAGATGATGCGTCCTTCCCTTTGCTGCGGCCAGTCCTTCCACAGCTACCTGGCCCCACCCGTTTTTAGTTTTAGTTTTTGTTTTTTTGCTTCATCATAATCTTTGCACTATTAAACATGCCGTATCCATCTTGCATGTTCACTTCTTACCATTGGTTCTGTCTTATCAGTATTTAAACTCTGGCATGTCAGCCCCTTGTTAAAATACACATGAAAACTATACCATGTTCATCTCATCTCTTACCATATTACTCTTCTCATCTGTCTTTGTCTCTTTCTCTCTCTCCCTTTGTCTCTCCGTCACGCGCGCGCGCGCACACACACACACACACACACACATTGAATTTGTTATTTCCCCACTCATTATCTTCATTTCCTTAATCTTCTGTAAACTTATGTTGCTCTTGCCTGGTACATGCTGTGAAATTCATCTTCTCAGTCATGAAGTTACTGCCAAGCTTCATTTTGCCTGGACAAGAGCAACAGGGCAATATGCTCTTTTTGATCAGGCGTCTTTCTACATACTCTTTTTCCTGCTAAGAATCCTCTATTCTCTTTACCCTTTAGGTTTCATCTTAGACACTAATTTCTATGAAAAGGCAGTCTGTAGCTTTCAAAGCTGGCATTTGATGCCCTTCCAATGACTTTTTATCCCACCCCGCATTTCTTTGTCATAGCAATTATCACACTGTAGTTATTTGTTATTTGTTTGTGTTCCCCATTAGACTATAAGCCCCATCAAGTTTACTGCTCAAGAATGCAGTACTTATGCCTGAATAAGTGGATGAATAAATCATGCTATACACAAATAATAAATTCCATATGAACCAAACATTTAAATGTGCAAAATAAATTTGCTAAACTAATAATAAAGGATAAATATCCATCTGTTCTTGGCAATGGAAACCTTAATAAAGCCTACAAGGAAAGGTATATATTATCAATAAAGCAATTTATTAACAGATCAGTCACCATAAAAGGAAACAAAACATAGCAGTAAAATACAAAAAACAAAAACAAAAACAAAAACCAAAAAACGAAAAAAAAAAACCCATAAACAATGTTGAAAGCCAATGACAGCTGGGGGAAAGAAAATGCAAGATATATAAAATAAGGCTAATTATCCATAAAATTTATAAAAAAGCTCTTAAAATATCAGTATGAGGGGTGTGGTGAATAAACAATGGATTTTGGAACACAGAAAAAAAAGAAAATTAAATAAATAAATACTTTAAAAAAAATCAGTATGAGAACAACTAATATGAAATACATATTCCAGAAGAAGAATTCTCAAAGCAAACTAATGAGTTAGATCGTATTATCATCTTATTTATTTTACAGAGGAGCAAACTAAGTCACAGAGAAGTTAAGTAACTTTTCCAGAATCACACGGTAGTGGTGGAGCCCAGATTTAAACACAGACAATCTAAATAAAATGTGCATACACTTAAAAGCTCTGCAATTCCTTGATGCTGTTATGATATTGGAGAAAATACTTAACCTTGCTAGGAACAAACTGACATAATAATAGCACGACTTGCTTGATTAAATACACCATTAGCAATATGAAGAGTTGAATAAAGAGACTTTCATACACCGCTGGTAAGAAATTAAATAGGTCCAAACTTCCTGCAGAATGTGCCTTTGCTTCAACCCACTCATTACATCATGAATGACTGGTTCAAAGATTTAACATCGATTGGCTTCATTGCAGCATTGTTTATAAGAGAATAAAACCTGCTATTTAAATGACTAACAATAGGAGAGTGAATAAATAAGTCATGCTAAATGTATAAAATGTAGTTCCATGCAAATATAAAATGGCATTTAGAAGACTAGTGAGAAAATATTACTAAGGTATTATTACACATAAAAATACAGTAATAACCCAGTGTTATAAAATGAAAAATATTTTAAAACCAAAGATTATGCAATAATTAAATAAATTTATCATTTCTGGCTAGTAAACTTGTAGATTATTTTTTCTTATTATGTTTGCTTTCTGGATTTTTTTTTAAAGTTCAATGTTGAAAAATAATGTCTCTAGTCAGAAAAATTAATATGGAAAAATTCTCAACTTTAGGATTCGATTCCTCATTTTGAGATTTGCTAAGCTTTTTATTTATTTTCACTGGGCCTTGAGTTCTTTTTCTGTAAAACGGGGCTACTATATATACCTCAGAAGACTACTATAAAAGGATTAAACAAAATTATGAATAGAATACCAAGTGTATAAAATGTGACCAAAAGATATAAATTCCTACTCTCATGGTGTGTGAAAGACCTTAACACAGTACCTAAATTTGTTCACCAATCTCTAAAATTTCTACATTCAGTGAAATTAGGAAGTAAACCAGAGACTGTTGTGAGGCTGAGGGTATGAAAGAGGGCCACTGGGTATCTGGGCCAGGGCTGCTCCCAATAAAGGTAATCAGTAATTCCAAGTGTTCTGCCTAACATACGGTTTACACATGGGGCTTTGAGTCAAGTAAATGCCAATTTCAAAGGAGCCTAATCTGGAGGGTGCTGAAAGGGAGCATGAATTTTCAGCGAGCAGAAATAGAAAAAAATATGTGACTTTTTGTTCTGGGTGATGAATTTAACTTGGAGCATGTTTTTCTTTTAAAGATTTTATTTATTTATTTATTTATTTTTAATTTTTTATTATTTTTTATAAACATATAATATATTTTTACCCCCGGATACAGGTCTGTGAATCGCCAGGTTTACACACTTCACAGCACTCACCATAGCACATACCCTCCCCAGTGTCCATAACCCCAACCCCCTTCTCCCAACTCCCCTCCCCCCAGCAATCCTCAGTTTGTTTTGTGAGATTAAGAGTCACTTATGGTTTGTCTCCCTCCCAATCCCATCTTGTTTCATTTATTCTTCTCCTACCCACTTAACCCCCTATGTTGCATCTCCAAGGATTTTATTTATTTATTTGACAGACAGAGAACACAAGTAGGCAGAGAGGCAAGCAGAGAAAGAGAAGGAAACAGGCTCCCCGCTGAGCAGAGAGCCCAATGTGGGGCTTGATCCCAGGACCCTGGCATCATGACCGGAGCTGAAGGCAGAGGCTTTAACCCACTGAGCCACCCAGGTGCCCCTTGGAGCATGTTTTTAATGACTGCCTTAGGGTATGTATAAATATGGTCAGTCATCTCAGTAGAAGATTTTTGGAAAAGGTCTGCCAGGACATCTGAAGTTCAAGACACTGTCCTAGTCACAACAGCTTATTAGAGAACTAACAAGAAATCTAAGGTATTTTTAGGGCGAGCAAACACAGCAGGGTTACAAGCAGGCTCCAGTCAGCCATGTACATTGGGTCCCAGCCTTCAATCTCCCTGATGGAAAAAAAATTCTTGGCTTGCGAACTGACATGGCTCTGTCTCTCAGGTCACATCGGTGGCCTGTGGTTTACATCCTATCTAACCGATACATCTGTTACATCTGAGATATGCATTTTGCTTGGCTTATAGATGTTAAACAAAATTAAAAACTTAGTTTCCCATATTGGGAGATTTCATGGTGAAGTTTGGATTTTGGCTTTTTAACGAAACGTGAAAAAAGGTGCAGAACTGGAGGTGTACTTCTGTATGGCAAAACTTGGCTGGTGCTTGGGAACTGTCGCCTTTACATGAGGCGTGTGGTCTTCAATTGTCCATACTCCTCACCTTCCCTACCCAGGCTGCTTTCCTTATTGTCATTACCTGCCTGTCGCCTTAGTGATTTGTTTACAGTCTCTACCAGTTCATGTGCTGCCTGATTCATTGGGAAGGTCAAAGGCTGTTAAAACTCAAGTGTGTGTATGTAGTACACTTTGGTCAAAACACAAAATTTCAAAACCAGAGAGTTAAGTGAGGATATGGTTTGCAGGTACGGTCTGGTTTACTGTGTGCAAACCAGTATGTATGGATGCAAAAGGAGTCACAAAATGGTAGACAGTCCATTTGAAGTTAGGAACTCATTGACTGGTCATAATTTCCAGAAGAAAGAAAAGCACTCTGCTCTCTCGTAATTAGAAATGTTTTAGTGGAAATAATATTTTACAGACACTATAACTTATATGTTAGATATAAGTGTGAAAGTAACTTACAGGTAAGATATGTGTGAATTTATGTATAACATTTGGATTCCCTAAGCCTTAGTTTTCCATTATGTATATAAAGGCATTTGACCATGAGACTCTCCAAGATTCCTTTCACCTCTCCATTCTATTATTCCACGAGAAAGCTTGTTGTCCTTAATTATGAGTGATCATATTCTCAACAGTGTCTAGCCTCCTAGCTCTTAAAGGAGGATGTATGGATATGATTCTATATCGAACCAACATAGGGGTTTCCTAATCAGTTTTCCTGTTAAAAGACTACCAACATTATTAAAGTGAGCTCTTTATCTAGGAATCTGAGTCTATAGTTTTCAATAAAGAAATCCATGAAATTTGGGAGATATTTTTCAGCATTAGTTTCCAGTGTCAAATAGCAAGACCTGCTTCAGCACTTATTTTGTACGTGCCGTAAATCAAGTTTTCTAGCCAGGTAGTTTCCACCCAGAGCATATTTGTTAGCATTTTTCCTTTGCACAGTACTCAAAATTTTCTTTTTTCATGGCAAGGGTAAGACAACGTTGCTTAGTTTGTGTTTATTTTCTATCATAAATGTGCTGACAGCTCTAGTTTCTGTTTGGTCTCTTTCAAGGTGCCATTTTATTACAGCAAGAAAATATATATTTTAATGCTGGATAGACAGAATTTTTGCTTCAAGTCAACACCAGAAGTGATCTAAGATGTGTTGCTCAAGGTCTAACATTACATATGACTTCCCTGATATGTAATGTGGTAGGACTTAATTTCCAGCATTCAAATCTTGGCTTTATGCTTTCCTAGAATTGTGCACACTACTCAGTACCTCTGAGGCTTTCTCCTTATTGTAAATTGGATTGATGTTAAAATATATTAACTAATTCATGGGTTTCTGTGAGTGTTAGAGTTTAGATATTAAAGAGTTTAGCTCAGAACTAATATTGGTTGTTATTAACAACAACGTCTAGTCATACAAAATTACAGAAACTTACCAATAAAAACCCATCTTTCTTCTAAAAATTGTCATCAACAGATGTGCCCAATATATAAGACAACTTTTTTTAGTACTCTCTAGTACCTTAAGGGGGCTAAGAAATGAGATGCATCTGCCTCAACTTTCCTTAGGCAAGTCCATGACATCTGGCACCTTGCTATTCAAAACTCTCCAGAGGTCAGTCTAAATTACAAACTATGCTAATCAGATCATCTTGCATAGTCAATGAGTTGATGACAAGAATGAAGAAAGCTCATGATTATTATTGATCAACGACTACTGACTCTGAATGAAATTAGAAAAAATAGATAAATAGGGGTAGAGAAAAGTTTAGCGAAACTTCAGGAAGTTTACCTTAGAGAATTCAAGGTAATAATTCTTAATAATTTATTACAAAGACCTTGTGCCTATATTTTCAAAAGAATTTTTTTTCCTCCCAAAAACTTTGCTCTTAAAATTACAAAATTTCCAACCTTTTAAAATTATGTAACTTCTTTTTCTTTTTTTAATACTTTATTTATTTGACAGACAGAGATCACAAGTAGGCAGAGAGGCAGGCAGAGAGAGAGGAGAAGCAGGCTCCCTGCCGAGCAGAGAGTCCAATGCAGGGCTCGATCATCCCAGGACCCTAGGATCATGACTTGAGCCAAAGGCAGAGGCATTAACCCACTGAGCCACCCAGGTGTCCCAAAATTATGTAACTTCTTGTACATTTGTAACCTGATTTCTAAAGATTTTCATCTTAAATTTACATGGTTTCAAATGCAATAATCTTCAACATGTTGTAATTATTGAAGTTCTTAAATTAATCCAGTTTTATTGAAGTTTCTAAATTAATCCAGTCATCTTAATACTTAGCAAGTTCAAATCACCTTTCATTTGTTTAAAAGTACACAAACTAGTTTTTCTTAATCAGACAGAAATGTCAGTGTCCTCTCTTTTCTTGAACTCATATACCCATTCTATGTCCAAACAGAATGTTATTTCTAAATAACGTTTTTGATCAAATATTAGCCGGCAGGAGAATTTTATACGCCAATTACTTACTACTTAAAATTTCTGGTAATTACATGTTTCTGGGTTATTTTATTTTATTTTTTTGATCGAGCTTTGTTACAATTAGTAATAGTGTAGAATTTGTCAAAATTGCAGAATCTGATCCAGATTTTAATTAATAACAAATATATCCAGTAAAATATCATTGGGAATTAATTTCTTAATGATTAAGTCACTTATATATGGACTAATAGCTAGTTATTAATAACTAACTGATTATTGCTACTATATCAAATTTATTTTAATATTTGCATACGCATACATGAAAACTTCTTCAGGTAAATAACTAAATAGGAATTTGGAGGTGTTTTTACAAAAATAGTGTCCCTTAATTCCTTTTTTTTAAAGATATATTTATTTGAGAGAGAGAGCATGCTAGCAGGGGGAAGGGGCAGTGGGAGAGGGAAAGTGAGTCCCAAGCAGACTCTGTACTAAGCGTGAATACTACGCACAGCTTGATCTTACAACCTTGAGATCATGAACTGAGCTGAAATCAAGAGTCAGTTGCTTAACTGATTGAGCCGCCACTCTCTCTTTTTTTTTTAAGGAATTTATTTATTTGTTTGTTTATTTATTTATTTATTTTGAGAGAGACAGAGACAGAGACAGAGAGAGCATGAGCCAAGGAGGAGCAGAAAGGGAGGGAGAGGGACAAGTAGGCTCTTCCCTGAGCATAGAGCCCACCTCAGGGTTCAATCCCAGGACCCTGAAATCATGACCTGTTCCAAAGCCATGATTCAGAATCTCAACCGAATAAGCCATCCAGGCACCCCATAATAGTGTCCTTTAATTCTTTAAACTCTTTTCATGCTATATGTTATTATGTGTTAAATTCACATTGTGTTCTAGCATCAGAAATAAGTTTTAGTGATCATTTTTAGTGATCTCCTACCTATATATCAATTAGGTCCTCCTCCAGTTTTTTTGATAGCAAAGAATTGCAAATAATCTAGCATGAAAAATGATTTACTTCCCCATCACTGGATTTCCAGAAAGTAAACAAAATGTTATCCAAAGTTGTCAAATGACGATTTGGAGCATTATACTCCTTTATTTGAAAGGTATGTTGTTTAACATGATGTATGCAAACATTTTCTAAAAATTGAAACAACAAATTTAAATATATCTTTGCCAATGATTTTTAATAATACAGTTCTATGTAAATATGCACTTTAAGTACATATTGGAGCTTCAGACAGAGCTGAGACAAGGATGTATTAGAGTATTCCCCAAGCTCTTCTTTATTTCCCGAGTGGAACAAGCGCAGAGTAGGGAGAAAATTGGTATTGCCCTGCTTTTGATTATTTTGTATGTATATTCTCTTTGCATGTTCTTGTTCCTTTAATTATTACTTATAATCCAAGCTTATAGAATCAAAATTACTCGGGTTTCCTAGTCTATACTTTATCTTAATTTATAATATCCCAATATGGACAAAATACACAGTTTTTAATAACACCCTCCCACCCTAAACATAAATATGTGTAAGTCAATATAAGACATAAAGTACTATGGTGCCCTGATTAAAAGATGTTTGCCACCAATAATTTTAATTATTGATTCATGTGGCATTCAGAGACTTCTATAGCCTCAACTAGTCAGAGTAAAATATAGAATGACAGAAAAGCATAATTTTCCTTTATACAGTTGAAGAGAGTGATTATGAAAGGGATGCGGGATAGAAAAGGAAATAGCTCATTATCTATGGATGCAAGGTAAAAATACAAGAGGAAATTTAGAAGCTGAAAATTTGTTCTATTGAAATTATCTGGGGGACTTCCAGTATCCAGTTTGGCATGTTAGACATTAGAAGTTGCCATTTTATCCTAACAGCAAGTAAAAAACTGAACAAACTGAACAACTAACAACTATTCTTAGACCTATCAGAGAAATAAGCAGGGCTAACTGCTGCCCCCCAAATTGGAAGGACCAACAGATGGGCACCGAGAATCATAAATTACCAGAACAGACACTCAGGAGCACAAATATCCACAGGAACCACTGCTGGGATAGGAAAACCTTAACTGTAGTTGAATTGCTGGAGGCTCAGTGTGAGTAAATGTGAATTAAAGTTTCAAGGGTACCCAGTTATGGGGGCACACCTTTATAAATTTTACTTCCAGGAATTCTGCTAAGTACTCACAGTGAATAGCAAAGAAAATACTCTAGTGCTTCTACCTTTCTGAAATAGTCCAAAGCATTCTGTTTTGTTTTGTTTTTAAAGAATTGCCCTCAGGAGAAACTATTTTTTTTTAAAGATTTTATTTATTTATTTGACAGAGATCACAAGTAGGCAGAGAGGCAGGCAGAGAGAGAGAAGGGAAAGCAGACTCCCCACTGAGCAGAGAGCATGATGCAGGACCCTGAGATCATGACCTGAGCGGAAGGCAGAGACTTTAACCCACTGAGCCAACCAGGTGCCACAGGAGAAACTACTTAATCTGAGGTTAACATGCTAAGCTTTTCTTAGAGCGTAACCTACTTGGGAAAGGGAACTACCTAACCCCAGCTGGCTTTCCCCTTTCACATGGGGGAAAGGAAATATACCACTCTAGACCACTCTGGCTATTCTATCCCACCTAAGTCAGGGAAGGAACTGAGAAGCACCAGTCAAGCTCATAATCCAGAGGAACAAGCTCACCAAAAGACTGAGATCTAATCATAGGGATACAGAACACTTTCCCTCACCCCACACCTCATCATTACATTAGCAAAGGCCCATTTACCCATTCCTTTTATTTAGTACATCATGTCTGCCTGTCAATAAAGAATTACAAGGCCAACTAAAAAACAAAAACACAGTTTGAAGAGACTGAACAAGCATTAGAAGTAGAATCGTATATGGTAGAAATACTGGAATGATCATAGCAGAAATTTAGAAAAAATATAATTAATATGCTAAGGTATTTAATGAAAAAAGTAGACAGTATGAAAGTATTTGATGGGTAATGTATAAGCAGAGCTATGGAAATTCTAAGAAAGAATCAAAAAGAAATGCTAGAGATAAAAAATACTGTAACAGAAATGAAGAATGCCTCTAATGGGCACATTAGTAGACTGAAAACAGCTGAAGAAAGAATCTCTGAGCTTGAAAATGATGACAGAAACTTCCAAGACTGAAAAGCAAAAAAGAAAAAGAATCAAAGACAAACAGACCAGAATGTGCAAGAACTACGAGGCAACTACAAAAGGTCCAAAATATGCATAAAGAAAGAACTAGAGGAAAAAGAAGAGAGAAAGGAACAGAAGGAATATTTGAAGTGGTGGTGACAAAGAAAGTCCCAAATTTAATCTCAGACACCAGACCACAGATTCAGAAAAATCAGAGAACATGAAGCAGGATACATACCAATAAAAACTAAATATAGGCACATCATAATCAAACTTTAAAAAACTCAATGATAAAGAAAAAGAGAGGCAGGGGAAAAAAACACTTTACCCATAGAGGAGCAAAGAATTACTGCCAACTTCTCAGAAACCTGACAAACAAGAAGAGAGTGAAGTTAAATCTTTTAAGTATTGAGAGAAAAAGAACCATCAACCTAGAATTGGGTACCCCGTGAAATTATCTTTCCAAAGTGAAGAAGAAATAAAGCTCTTCCCAGACAAATAAAAATTGTGGGAGTTTGTTGCTAGTTTCTTGCCTTGCAAGAAATGTTCAAAGAAGTTCTTCAGAGAGAAGGAAAATGATATAGATTAGGAACAGGGATCTATATATAAAATAAGAGCATCAGGAGATAAACAAGTATAGATAAAATGAAACTTTTATTTTTCTTATTCTTGATCATTGAGTGTTTGTTCCAAATAATAGCACAAAAATATCCTGTCCTCCTTCCCACTCCTCTAAACTTCTTCTGCTCTGGGAAAAAGATTGTTCAGAGAATGAAAAGACAAAACATAAACTGGGTGAAAAAATATTTGCAAAAGACACATCTGAAAAATTACTTAACTAAAATACAAAAAACAAAACAAAACAAAACAAAAAAACACCCAAACACCAAAAAACAAAAACAAAACAAAACAAAAAAACCCAAAAACCTCTTAAGAGTCAAAATAAGAAAATAAATAACCTAACTTAGAATGGGCAAAAGACCTGAATAGACACTTCACCAAAGAAGATATACAGATAGTAGGTAAGCATGTGAATATATGTCAATTGAGGAACTGAAAACTAAAATGAGATACCACTACATATTTGTTACAATGGCCAAAACCAAGAACATTAACAAAAATAAATGCAGTGAAGATGTGGAACAACAGGAACTCTCATTCATTGCTGGTGGGGATGCAAAATGGTACAGCCACTTGGGAAGATAGCTTGGCAGTTTATTTTAAAACTAAATGTAATCCTACCATATGATCCAACAATCATGCTCCTTGGTATTTATCCATATGAACTAAAAATTATGCCCACACAAAACTTATATATGAGTATTTATCATAGCTTTATTCATAATTGCCAAGCTTGGAAGCAACCAAGATAGATAAGTGGATGAAAAAACTATAGAACATTCAGAAAAAGGAATATTATGCAATGCTAAAAAGAAATCATCATGAAAAGACATAGAGATATAGATATACAGGGATGGTTAGTTAGAAATATGTAGATATATATAGATAGCTAAATAGATAGATAGAGATAGAAATATAGTTAAAGATAAAAGCACATTACTAAGTGAAAGAAACTAATTTGAAAATGTTCCATATTATACAACTCCAACCACTTGACCATCTGTATAAGGCAAAACTATATAGAGAGTAAGATGATTAGTAATATCCAGTGGTTAGATAGGAGGGGGAGATTAATAAGCACAGTACAGAAGATTTTTAAGGCAATGAAACTATTCTATGTGATACTACATTTAGTGAATATTTGTCATTATACATATGTCAAACCCATATAGTATGCACCGGGAGTGAACCTAACACAAACAGTGGACTTTGGCTGGTAAGAATATACTGAAGTAAGTTTACCAGTTGTAACAAATGTTAACACTCTGGTGCCTGATGTCATTAGTCATGGTGTGGGGAGGGGGAGCTATGCATGTGTGTGGTCAGGGGGGAATCCTAGAGTATTAACCTCACAGGATTATGCACTGTCCATATTTTGAAGACCACTAAACTATGTTACAGTTTCAATTTCACCTGTGAAGTCAAGAGCCTATTTCCCTCATATCTGCTCTTTGAGGAATTCAGTGTGGTAGAATCATTAGCAATGAGTCTTGGTCTCTGTCTCAGTTGAGAAATGATGGAATGGCAGCTTTTCTGGGCATTATGGTTGTTTTCTCAATCTCCAGAATGACTATGGGAATTCAGGTAGGTCATCTTTTGGAATATCAAAAGGCCAGTTAGCATGTTTGAAGAGGACTGCAATTTTAAAGAATGAACGGATCCAGAGAAATAATGTTTTGTACTTATTGGATTATTTTTTTAATCCTTACCCTAGAAAACATGAAATATATATATATATACATATATAAACATACATATAAATATATATGTTTATATTCAGTTTCTGAACATCAGCCGGGTAAAAATACAGTATCAGTCATCTTAAAATAAAGGTGTAACTCAGACCTCTGTAATGAGTGAGTTGACAAAAAAATATGAGGTACTCATTTTTTTTAAAAAGATATTGCTTGAGAGGTACAATGATGTCAGCAAAAATTACAGAGTCAGAACCTTAGAAAAGTATTTTTTTATGATTTTATTTATTTATTTGACAGACAGAATCACAAGTAGGCAGAGAGGCAGGCAGAGAGAGAGGGAAGCAGGCTCCCCACTGAGCAGAGAGCCCAATGCGGGGCTCGATCCCAGGACCCTGGGATCATGACCTGAGCTGAAGGCAGAGGGTTAACCCACTGAGCCACCCAGGTGCCCCTAGAAAAGTATTTTTACCCTTAAAAACCAAGAGAACACTGACAAAAACTATAGGGAACACTTTCTTAGAGCTCTGTAAATTAAAGACATAGCAATCTAGAGGAGTATTTATTGAAGAAAAGTGAACTTTGTGTCATTTTAACTTGCTCAATTCCCACTTACCTCTCCCCAACTCCCCAAGTAATCTTGAAAGCCAACAATCTGAAATCATCATGAAAATCAGCTGCTGCTTGCTAGTAGAAGGGGAAATGGGGTTGGACCTCCTTGAAAGACCCATTCCCAGAGAACATTATTATTTGACTTGTCTGATGGTTTCCTAGAAGACCCTACCAATAAGACTCCTTATTTGACCACACTTAGAGCTTACTGAGTATGAACAACTGTTTCCCTGGGGGTACTTATCAAAAAACAAAACAAAACAAACAAAACCCAGTGACAGTTTTTTAACATCACGACTACCCAAGGTGATGGGTAACAGTTGAGGTGAATAATAGGCTAACTAAAGAGGAAGAGCTGGGGAATAAGATGTCCCTGGGGGACTTAGAAAAGTTCTGACATATTTTTGGGAATCTAGAAGGCCACATGCTTAGGGCTCTGAACATGCTCAGGACAGACATAGGATGGCCCTACCCTCTCACCTTTGGATGACCTACAGGCTCTGTGTATGTAGAAAACAAAACTTCTAGCTGAGTGTCAAGGGTGTGCTCCAACACATGCACAGAGCTCCTTAGCAAAGACATGGAGACTTATTGGTCCCAGGAAGTCTGTCAAATCATCAGTTGACTACTAAAGTAACCGAGCAGAGGCTTCAATGGTTATATATGAAACAAATAAACAAACAAACAAAAACAGATTTTACAGAATTAGTTCAGAAAAGCTGCTAAATAAAGAATAAACTATGGGGAGAGGGGAAAATTTGATTTCCAGTTACCATATTATGTTATTTGAAATGTCTAGTTTTCAACAATAACAAAAATTTTGATATGTAAAGGTAAAGTAGAAAGCCTGGGTCATACATAAGGAATAAAGAAATCAGTAGAAACTGTCCTTGGTAAAGCCTGGATATTGGACTTATTAGACAAAGACTTTATATCGGTTCTTTAAAATGTGTTCAAAGAGCCAAAGGATACTATGTCTTATGTCTTAAGAACCAAATGAAAACAGGGGAATGATTTCCCATTAAATAAAGAATATTAATAAAAATATGTAAGTTACAGGAAAGAATCAAAGAGAAATTTTGAATTTGAAAAGTACAGGGACTAAAAAGAAGAATTCACTATAGGAGCCTCACAGTAGATTTCAGCAGGCAAAGAATCAGTGAACCAGAAAATAGGTCAATTGAGATTATCTATTGGGAGGAATGTAAAGAAAAAGGGGTAAAGGAAAATGACAGCCTCAGAGATTAGTGGGCCATCATATTCATGGGAATCACAGAAGAGGAGTGAGAGAAAGGGACAGAAATAATATTTGGATAAATAATAAAAACATTAATTGACACATTCCAGAAGATCATGAACTCACAGTAAGATAAACTCAGATCCACAACTAGACACAACATAAAAAAAATCTTCCAGTGAAAATTATATTACGAAAATAATTTAAATTCTAAAACTATAAATATATATAAAGCTTTTTTTAATGATAAAGGATCTAAATATTTAATAAACAATGGAGAATGGTGCTGGTTGTTTTGGTAGAGCATCAGAGTCACAACTTAATTTTAAGAGTAATAACAGATAAAATTTATTTTATGCTGCTTAATTTGTCTATTTTTTCTGCTTCCCATTCTTATCTGTTAATTTAGGGATTAAAGTGACAAGATAGATCTGAAAGAGGATGGGAAAAGGTCAACAAAATAACAGCCACTTGTTCATGAAATTCCAAATGGGATTTGGTCACCAAGAAATTGTAATTCAAATACTGATGTTAAATGAGAAAATTTGGCACTCTTCTCTCCAGACACTCTGTGACATTTACCATTACTTAATAAGTTTGGAAATGCAAGGTCAGCCTGATAGAGAATGTTTATGTGTTCCTTGGTACTCTTCTTAAATATGGGTAGCACTAGATGAATATTGATTCCACTGATTGGGCTGTTTATTTTCAAAGAAATGGCTTTATTCAGATTTAATAAGTGTGAAGCCAGGTAGAAAATTCAAGAAATTTTTTTTTTCAGCACCTATTTACTTTGCTATACAAGATAGGCAAAACTCCTATTGTCATAAAGATTACATTCTAGTGGAGAAGACAAAATATAAACATGTAGTAGAGTAAACAGGATAATTTCAGATGGAGACAAGACCAGAAACATAATTTTTGGTGCCCAGTGAAAAAAAAAATGCAAGGGCTTTATTCAAATATTAATAATTTCAAGATAGCAACAGCTGAGCATAAACCAAGTGAGAAGAATTTCTTTTTAAATTTTATTTATTGATTTTTTAGATTTTTTTTCCCCCTAATATAAGTATCTTTGCATTTGTGGCTGTGAGTTTCTTTCTGTACAGGACTGTAGCTCTGTCCTATAAATTTTGATATTTGTTTTTATTTTCATCTAATTCAGTGTTTTTTTATTTCTTTCTTTCTTTTCTTTTTAACAAACCTGTATCCAGGGGGACTTTTTTTTTTTTAAATTTATTTATTTGAAAGAGAGAGAGAGGGATAAGCAGACTCCCCACTGAGCAGTGAGCCCGACGTGGGGCTCAATCCCAGGACCCTGAAATCATGACCTGAGCTAAAGGCAGACACTTAACTGACTGAGTCACCTAGGTTCTCCAAGGAGGAGGACATTTTAATCATAGGTCCCTGTGCAACCGCGAGCTGCAAAGCCAGCCTTGGAAATAAACATAATGAAGAAAATAATAGAATATAGAAGAGTTGGGTAGAATTAGATAAGTTAGTTAAAGAAAGGTTGTTAAAGTTTAAGTGGTTTAAATTGCTTAAAAATATTAACCTATCCAAATACTTATATATACTGTATGTTTTTCAACGTAGGCTCTGGTATTTAAAAAATGTAGCTAGCAAGACATAGTTTAAATGCATGCTCTCATTAAACTAATACACTGTAGTACTTTTATGGAGGAATAAACTCAGCCTTTGAATTCAGCAAGCTGAGTGCCCTTTAAAGGCCTAGCACTTGAAGTGACTTCTGGGATGAAATAAAATAATCTTAATACATGGTCCTTAGCACAGTGCTAAGACTATCATAAAAACTCAAAAATTCTAATTATTAGTAAAAGCAAGTGTTATCATGGCCACTTAATCTCTTATAGGCTTTTTATTGTTAGGATAAATTTTACTTTCTTCTACCAGTTTTTCTATAGAGATATGTTTAGGTATCTTGACGATTTATGGCCACTCATCAAACCCTCTTTGGTATACAGAAGAAGTGTAAGACATTGACAAAACAAGCATACAAAATATTTGATTACCTTCTTTTTTTTTTTTTTAAGACTTTATTTATTTGAGAGAGAGAGAGAGAAATCACAAGTATGCAGAGAGGCAGGAGGAAGCAGGCTCCCTGCTGAGCAGAGAGCCCGATGCGGGGCTCGATCCCAGGACCCTGAGATCATGACCTGAGCGGAAGGCAGAGGCTTAACCCACTGAGCCACCCAGGCGTCCCCTTCTTTTTGTTTGCTTTTGGTAGTTGAGGATTATTGATATTGGAGAATTCTCACTCATTATCAATATTTAGCTGGATCTTCTTTGAAAGAATTTGTTTACCTGTGAGAAAGTTTCAAACTCTTGGGGCTCTTGTCTTAACATTACTTTATTGTTCTCTCTCCTCTGTAAAAAAGCAGAAAAGTATGATCTAGCTCTCTATCTGTATCTATCTGTTGCCTATGTGTCTATCTACCTATCATCTATCTTTATTAGATATCATCTAGCTACTATGTATCTATCATCTATCTATCTATCTATCTATCTATCTATCATCATCTATCTCTTCCTGGGTCTGTTTCTTCTCTGCAGAATCTGACTGATAAACATTTTCATATTAAGAGTAGTTCCTGAGGAACAGAATTGTAGGATGAGTTTTTCTGGGATTGATTCTTTAAACTAATTATATTTAGATCTAAAGGCATTAATAACTTTATTTACAGTAGTAGAATGGACGCTGGTAGTCCACGCCATGATGTGGCAATAGAAATATAAAAATATCACCACTGGATACTTCTAATTAAATCTATATGGGCAAAGTTTTGGGTGATCATCTATTCAACACTTTAGACCATTTTAGTCAAACTAGGAAGTGTCATGAGATTGGTTGGTTGCTCCTAACTGCACCAGATAAAGAAAAAGATGCGCTTTAAAAAAAAAGAAGAAAAAAAAAAAGGTGAGCTTAGGGTTTCATATTCCCATATCAGGCTCTACATAAATGATCTGAAAGTTTCTATGTGTGCCCTGAAAAAAACCGTTATCTCCTGTAGCCTTAACACAATCCAGGCAGAACTGCTAATGACCCAGACTTTTCAGGAATGAAGGTTTGGGTCACCCCACCAGGCAAAAAAACCTCAACCAGCTGAGAAGTTTCCTAAAGGCAAAAGCAATATAGGATATGTAAGTGAAAGAATGTTGCTATAAATATAACTTATGATGATCTGACCAGTCATAGGAATGAGGACTGTAATACTAAGAGTATTTTTTATTTGACGAACATGCTTGTTTGTGTGTATATACAGTATGTGCAGTAGCTAAATTACTAATTTATATATTTATATACTATATGGCCTTCCTACTTCATCCAACTAAGTAAGTATACTTTTCATAGCACAGACTATCTTTTTAAAACTGTTTTTAAAGCAAATGGCAAGCTAATTTTAAAAAATCAGCTTGCCATATATTATTTAGGAAAAAAAAAAAAAAGATTTCTTTCCCTAACGCTACTGCTTCATATGTGTATGTGTGTTTGCATCTCTCTGCTCATGGACTACAAATAACCTTGCTGAAACTTGAGCCTTTGGGTGACAATGACTTCTAGATTTTTAAAATCATGAATGACGGATAGGCCACAGACTCCTATTTCCCTGCTGGGGATCTTAGGTTTGCACAATTTAGGAGATGATCTTTAAACTTCACAAATCTTGACAGAAGAGGTTTTAACATCACATCAGATAGTCTGCTATTTTATGTTGAGTCTCTGGGGCCTGAAATCACAGCCAGGGGACTAAGCTGTGAGGACAAGGGACCAAGGCATAGACAAATATTGCTGCCTTTTGGATCCTGCAGGGCAGGGATTCCCTGCATGTAGGGGGTGTCAATACCAGCCGAGGTTCCCCTTCCATGGCAAGTGATGACGAAGGCCAAAGAAGGAAGCTGCTGTGGAGGCTGCTCTTTGTTTAAGAAGTACATAACATCTCCATCATGATTCCTTGATCTGATTTATTTTTTCAATGTTCCAAGATTCATTGTTTATGCATCACACCCAGTGCTCCATGCAATACGTGCCCTCCTTGATGTGATTTTTTAATCTGATTAAGTTAATGAGGCAGCATGCGCAATTCCTTAGCAAGAACTACTAGAGGGAATTTGCACCTGACCTGTAGGGCTGCTCCTGATATGGCAGCAATGTTTCTTTGGGAAAAAGTCTCTTTTCCATCGCCCCCACCCCTTGATTTAGATGAATCACAAGCACTGAGAACATCATGGCTTACAGGGCTGAAATGGTCATGCTTTTTAATTCTCACCAGTCAAAACCACTTGGGCTCACTTTGTGAACACAAACTCATCATTGTACCCTGTGTTCATGCCTTTCTTTGTAGAGGGTTTCAGTGATTTGGGGCATATAAAAATGTGTTTTAGTTATTCAGTAGAAATTCTGCACTCCCCAGTGACTGGGGAAGTCAGCGTGTATGTTGCAGGTGAAAATTCTCAGACTGAGTATGTAAATGATGGAGAGCCTACTTCTGGGACTCACTTTCCAATTCTAGTCCTCTTTTCAGACACTCTGAAATGTGGCACATTCTACTAGTCCAAAGGCACTCTGACATTTGTCATTAGATTTTGAAAGGATTGCCATGGGCAAGACATTTTCCTTTCCTTAATATATTTTCGTATATCGTTTTTCCTAATGGTTACATGAGCTATTGTCTCTAGAAACTTGTACTACTTCCAAATGAATGTGACCTTTCTATAAGCCCTCAGGAAAACCTGAATAAAAACATTTTATGCTTGCACCTTGCTGTTCCTTGTTTCCTTCTAAAGACACGCAAATGCTGAGAACTTCCATTCAACACTCCAATGTGCAATTCTTGTCCCAGACTCAGTCCAAGCAGAGCGGCAGACGGTGTGAGTGGGTTCTAGTGTCATCAACATTTGAATTCCTGCAGAAAAATTTTAATTGCTGCTTGTTGTATACATACAACTCCTATTGTAGTGCAAGTCTACAAACCTTCCTTCAGAATCTAATGATCAGTCTTCATTTATCTTTTCAATTTGTGAATATTCACTGAGTTTTTTACGGCACATGCCAGGCAAGGCACTAATCCTGGAGGGGAGTTGTCTCTGCGTGCTGACATGAAACCTAGCTAACAAATCTGTAAATTGCCCAGCTTACATTTTCTTTAACCAGGGTGAACTATTCTGTCTTTCCCCATTAATTCACCTCCCATTTCTTCAGGTATAATTTTGAGATAATATTTCACTAGCCATGGTCATTAAAGGATTTTTAATTAAATTTTTTTTTTTTTTTTTTTGAGAGAGAGCGAGCACAAGTGAGACTAAGAGCAGAGGAAGAGAGAATCTCAAGCTGGGTCCACACTCAGCACAGAGCCTAACACAGGGCTTGATCCCAGGACCTTGTGATCATGACCTGAGCCAAAATCAAGAGTTGAACACTTAACCAACTGAACCACGAAGGCACCCTAAGAATGTTTAGTGTCATTCTTAAAACACCTTAGCCTATAAATATATCTATACGTATATATGCTATAAAATTATCTATGCCTATAAATATGTCTATGCTATATAACAATAAGCACTGAGAATGGTGCTTGGTATGTGACAAGCCTATAGTTAATGTTCTCTATGTTGTAAACTGTGGTGGTAACCACAGGGACTAGTAATAACAAACACGGGTAATAGTGGTCCTAACGACCACTGAGGGTAAAAAGAAGAGGATGTGAGAAGAAACAGTCTGAGAAGAGTGTGTTCTCTAGAAGGATGAGCTTGTAGGCCCTTCACATGAAATCCCAGTAGGAAGTGTGGTAGGTTCCATGAATAACTTGCTTATATTTGCTCAATTTAACCATATATGGATACTTATTGTGCTTACTTCAAATTGAATTTAATTAGTAATATTAGGTAGATGTATTACATATCATCTATGGTCCTTTTTACTTTTATAATAGTCTTGCCAGGGAGCTTTAGCATTTTCATTTTCCATGGGAGGGAACCAAACTGAGGGCCATGCATGAGAAGGCTCAGACCCTCTTGCTTCTATACTGTGCCGACTGGTCAGGATCAAAGATTAATTTTTAATCGTACTATCATCTTTTAGTAAACATGAGCACAAACTTGAGGATAACATTTTTAAGGTTCTAAATTCCATTTAAAGTTCCATATAAGTTCCAATTCGCTGTCAACAATAGCTAACCTAGAATAACGGTTTAATACGTGGCTTTGTTGTTATTGTTGTTGCTAATCCACAGTGACAGTTGGAGATTCTTTATGTCTAATGTGTTCATCTATTTACACATTGTATTCATGCCTTGTACTTGGTATGCTAACAATGCTTTAAGAATTAACATCATATATAGGATTTCTGTTTGGTTGTTTTTTAATATTGGCAGGAAGACCTTTGAGAAAGTGGGGGAGAAAAAAAAAACTGGAGGCGACACTAAAAAGAAACCATGAAGAATTTTCTTTCTAGGTTAGAAAATGTATGTAGGATATCCTAGAACATTTTTTTTTAAGGGGCTCAATAATGAAGTCACTAGCATTAACAAGACCCTCAAATGGTCAGCTTGTAGAAAGTCAAGTCTTTGTATCTAATCCTGGAGCAAATAAAGACATAAAATCCAGCTTATAAGGTGGCACAAGTCTTATTAGACCAGGTACAGGTACTTTCCTACCTTCTTTCTTATTACCATTGAGAGAATTAAGGGTGGTAATTCTGTTGAAAATATTCAAGAGAAATGGAGTTAAAATTGTATCATTTTCTTGTAATTAAACTTCTTTCATTCCCTGGTTATAAGGATGGTTACAGCTTTCTGGCTGTCAAGTATGGCCAATTTTCCAAACGTACTTGGTAAAGGCTTATGAAATATGAAGAAACAGGGCACAAGGGTGGCTCAGTTGGTTAAGCATCTGCTTTCAGCCCAGGTCATTGTCCCAGAGTCCTGGGATCGAGTCCCACATCAGGCTCCCTGGCAGCCTGCAGGGAGCCTGCTTTTCCCTCTGCCTCTGCCTCTCTCTGTGTCTCCATGAATAAATGAATAAAATCTTCAAAAAAAAGAGAAATATAGATAAGCCGCAGAGTAACTCACATTATTTGTGGCAAGGGCTTCTCCCACTCTAGACATTATACAACACTACAGCTCTACATATGTCTGTTAGGTTCCAAAGCATGTAGCCATCTCTATGTGTTCATCTATGTTAGTGACACATGTTTAATATAGAAAATTCAACTCAATCCATACAATCCAATTAAATCAACATTAATTGGGTTATCATAGCTTTATATTCCTCTTTGTAAAAGGAAAAATCAAATGCCAGAGAAATCCACATTAAGGTGGGAAAGTAAAGTTTACAACAAAATTATAGATTTTGATCTCTAAGAAGGTACAGGCTGATTGCAAAGATGGTAACATGTACTTGATGAGTTATTTTTCATGGTGGGTGTTAGCTTCCACACTAAAATGGCAGCAATTTTTTTTTTTAAAGATTTTATCCATTTATTTGACAGAGAGATCACAAGTAGGCAGAGAGAAAGGAGGAAGCAGGCTCCCTGCTGAGCAGAGAGCCTGATGCAGGGCTTGATCTCATCACCCCGGGACCATGACCCGAGCTGAAGGCAGAGGCTTTAACCCACTGAACCACCCAGGCACCCCTAAAATGGCAGCAATTTTAAAAGGCTTTATTCCCTGAGCTCGAAAAGCAACATGGTTATGCCTTCAAAACAAAGAGTGCATTTGTTCTGGCTCAAGTATGCTTAATTAGATAATAGGAATCACAGGCAATGCTGTGACTAAATAGGGAGCTGAAAAATCTGTACTATTGAATCTCACATGAAGCTCCCCAGGCAGAGAGATAATTTGAAATAAGTTGACTCCAATTTAGAATCAATCAACAAAAACACATTGAATGCCTATTACATGATTAGAGTAAATTGTCTGAATGGGATATTTCTGAGTGTGCTAGGCCACTAACTTTATTTTTTATTAAGTTTTTAATTTTAGTTCCAATACAGTTAACATATAGTCGTATATTAGTTTCATGCATACAATATAGTGATTCAATAATTCTATACCTCATTACTCAGTGCTCATCATGATAACAGTACTCTTTAATCCCCATCACCTATTTAACCCATTCCCCACCCACCTTCCCTCTGGTAACCATCAGTTTTTTCTCTATAGTTAAGAATCTGTTTCTTGGTTTCTCTCTCTCTTTTTTTCTTTGTCCTTTGTTGATTTGTTTTGTTTCTTAAATTCCACATATGAGTGAATCATATGGTATTTATCTGTCTCTGACTGATTTATTTCACTTAGCATTATACACTCTAGATCCATCCATGTAGCTGCAAGTGGCAAGATTTCATTCCTTTTTATGGCTGAATAGTATTCCATATCTTCTTTATCCATTCATTTATCATTGGATACTTGGATTACTTCCATAATTTGACTATTATAAATAATGCTGCAATAAACATCAGGGTGCATATATCCCTTTGAACTGTGTTTTTATATTTTTTGTTAAGTACCCAGTAGAATATTTACTGGATCATAAGATAGTTCTTTTTTTAATTTCTTGAGGCATCTCCATATCATTTTCCACAGTAGCTGCACAGGTTGCATTTCCTCCAGCAGTGCATGAGGGTTTCTTTTTCTCCACCAATCCTCACCAGTCCTCACCAATACTTGTTTCTTGTGCTTTTGATCTTAGTCATTCTGATTGGTAGGAGGTGACATCTCATTGTAGTTTTGATTTGCATTTGTTCGATGATGAGTGATGTTGAGCATCTTTTCAAGTGTCTGTTAGCCACTGTACATCTTCTTTGGAGAAATATATGTTCATATTTCCAACCCATTCTTAATTGGACTGTTTAGTTTTGGGGTGTTGAGTTGTATCGACTCTATGTATTTTGGATACTAACCCTTTAGAGGATATGTGATTCGCAAATATCTTCTCCCATTCAATAGATTGCCTTTGGTTTTGTTGATTGTTTCCTTTGCTGTGAAGAACCTTTTCAGTTTGGTGTAATATATGGAATGATCATACAGGAAAGATAATCCTTATACCTAATTAATATTCTGATGTAAGAAGACCATTTATGTCATCTGCCCAGAGTCTTGATTGCTATAATCAAATTCAATAACCTAGATATCAGAACTTATTTCTATATCTCTAAATTCAACCAAAGGCTTATAAATAAGATAGGATTTATTGAAGATGATTGGAAAGAGATCTACATATTGTAATATAGTAAACACATGTGCAAATGTAATTCAATTGTATAATTTAGTCTCATATGCATATAAACTCTGAAATAAACATCTATCCTTGACTATTTGTTCTTTAATACAATAAACATCTACTGGGAATTTATCATGTCCCAGGTATTGTTCTGAGTTTTAGGGATTCAGAAAACAAGATAGACAAATATGTTTGCCCTGTCAAGCTTAGATTTTATAAGACTCCAGGTAAAAAACAGTAAGGATAGTAAATAGATTATGTAGTATGTTAAATGTCATATACATGTCATGATGGTGACATTTACATGATCTACCAAATTACCAAACTCCTGAACAATACGGCCACACTTAAACATACATGGACATATCCAAAATACCCAAAAGTATCATGTACATATAAATATATACTGATTCCTTCTCTCTGTTTAAGGAAAGGAGTTAAGGACAGAGTAAGGAAACATCCATTTTCCAAGTTATTCCTCCACTCTCAATTCTTATTCCTTATTTTGGTTTTTGCCAAGTTGTGGACTTAGATTTGTTTTGTGGTAACCTCATCTACTGAAAAGATATGTTGTGTTATATTTTGACTGAAATGAGGGTACAAATATGCCTTTAATATCTGAGGTCCTAAATATATCACATTTTAAAAATACATTACTTTTAGCAGTGCGAAGTGTTGATTTAATTTACTTACTACATATTTCCCAAAATGACAAAGTCCATTAAATTAACCATTCCTATGTCTATCAAATATAATAATTTAACAGAAGAATGCCAATTCTGATCATCATAGAACTTCACAGTTCTCTCCAGTCAGGGGAACTGAAGTCAGAGTGTGGTGACCGACAGGCAAAACATGCAGTGGGAGTGGAAGAGGAGAAACAGAAGAAGTAAAAAAAACAAGACAAAGTTTGCTGTCTCCAAGGATTCTTAGGTATTCTAGTGCTACAGACAATTTTGAGAAATGACAGCATTGATCCCAACTCACTAAAAAGAATGATGAATTGTGATTATTGTGACATCTTTTCCTCACTGATTCCAAACAAGGACAGTTTAATGTTTCTTTCCTGATTTTTGTGGCTTTCTTGGATTAAAGACTTCAAGTGGTAAGGAAGAGTGACAGCAGACATTCTTATATTTTCCTTCCCTTCATGATCATGCCTCTTAATTTTCACCATTAAGTTTGATATTCCCTATTGTTGTTTATGTGTTTGTTTGTTTCATATAACAACAGAAATTATTTTCTCAGTTTGAAAACCATAAATCCAAAATCAAAGGGTGTGAGGGCCATGGTTCCTCCGAAGGCTTGAGGGAAGATTCTGTTCCTTGCTTCTTCCAGTTCCTGGTGGCTCCAGGCAATCCTTGGCCTGTGGCAGCACTGTTTCAATCTTTGCCTCCTAATCTTATTGCCTCCTCTTCTTTTCTTTGTCAAATCTCTCCTATATACCTCTTCTAGGGATACTCTTACCTTTATAATCATTGGATTTAGCACCCATTGGCTAATTCAGGATAATTTCTTTATCTCAAAATCCTTAAGTTAATTATATCTGCGAAGACCTTTTTCTTCAATGAAGGTGCTATTCATTTGTTCAGGAAATAGGCTATAGACATTCTTTTGGTGAGGGGGAGGGGAAGGGGTAATTTCAATTACTAATTTTTGTTTTGTTTTGTTTTCAGTCTAGGAAGATTTGAGGAATGTAACCATAAGAGGTACTAGAGCAAAAGTTCTGCAAACATCAATTTCAGAGTTACATGGACTTAATAGTTTTCGTTTTCTTGCTTTTCATTTGCTGTCTGGCAAACAGCAACCCTCACAAATATTTAATGAGTACCTACTATATACCAGGTACAATTCCAAGTGCTTTATCCTTCTTAACAACCTACTGGGTGGATTTTATTATCCCAGTTTTCAGGTGGGCAAATTGTAGTAAGTCCCTCACTATAGTTACTCAGCTGTGAAGTGGTGGGGCAGCATTCACATATGTGTAGTTTAGCTCAGATACCTGAACTTTTCCTCACCAATTTAGTCTCAGATGGACCTGGGTTTGAATTAAGGCATCTGTCACCTTGTAGCTATGTGGAATCAGACAAATAATGTAAACTTCCTGGATCTTGGGCACTTCATCAATACAATGCAAATGATAATCCTGATCTCACAAAATTGTAAAAATTAAATGAGAGAATATTAATTTCTTGGTACCACGTGTATAAATAAAAAATGGTCAGTAAAACACATTAATGGCAGTAATAGTCCTTTAAAAGGATAGTATTAATAGTTGAAGTTTTGTCAAACTATTTGAAATAGTTTAAACATTTGAGGAGATGCTACTGAGAGGACATCATTATTTTCATTCTCCTACACTTATTCTTTTTAAAATTTTGCATATTTTTATTGTGCTAAAATATACATATTGTAAAATCTACAATTTTAATGATTTTCAAGTCTACAGTTCAGTAGTATTAAGTGCATTCATATTGTTATTCAACAATGTAAGGTTTAATAGATAATCTCTATTCTCTTCTATTTCTGACTTTTCTGTATTTTTTAAAAATCAAGAATTTATGTTCTATCAAATGACTGGTCTCCATCTATTGAGATGGCAAAACAATTTTTCTTTTTATATTCTTTTAAGTCAACATATTTTTGTTTTTCTTTTTAAAGATTTATTTATTTGAGAGAAGGAGGGAGAGAGAAAGAGAGAGTGAGTGCCAGGGAAGGGGTTGGGGCAGAGGAAGAGGGAGAGAGAAACTTTAGCAGTCTTCTGCTCAGTGCTGAGCCAACATGGGGCTCCATCTCACCCAGAGATCATGACCTGCACTGAAACCAAGAGTCGAACACTTAGCCAACTGCATCACCCAGGCACCCTAAATCAACATATTTTTAATTATATATTTTAATTTAAATGACCTGGCATATTGCAGCTCAATATGTTCATGGAGAAATTTATCCAGCATATGAATGTACTGAGTTGCCAAATACAGAAAGAGTTTAGACCAAAAGTGTATGTTAAAAGAAGTAAATTTTAACAACACATATGAAAAGAAAAAAGAAAAACATAAACTACAACTCCAAGTCATTTGAAAATGTCTTGGGTAAACATACTGTTCTGTTAATTTCAACAAAAAACAGTGTCAGTGCATATTATTTCTTACAGGTTTGGTAATCCTCAAAAGAACGCCTTCTAATTGCAGCAATTCATCCTACAAATATTTTATTGTCGAGATTTAATAAAAACCTAAGAAGTCCTTTTGCTTATTTTTTAAAATCATTATTACTCAATATGTCTATCCCACCCACTAGCTTCTTTTATAGAAGCTGAGAGAGTTTCCAGATGTTGGTTCTTCTGTCTTGGTTGACATTTTGTGTTTTTCTCATACTGCTAATCTGAATATATGTGCAAGACAATACTAAGTTATCTTAGCAGGGGAATGTCAGACCAGTGATTTCATAACACATAAAAGTTAAGCAAGATTTCTCTTAAGTTTTTCCTACAAATGTACAACTACAATTATTCTAAAGGAGAGAGCCACTGAAGTATGAACCTGACCTGACTATTACACTCTCAGCAGGAACAGAGAAAATCTAGTCTGAGGGTCTTAGCTAGCTACTGGGTGCCATTCAAAATATACTCTGAATCATTAAAAATTCATAGAAAATTTAAAATACTAATTGGAGCCTCCAAGAATGTTTGAGAAAGAAAAAAATAACCTTTCTGGGGGGTACTGCCAGAGCCAAATTTGTCCTCCTTTTCTTAAGGAGGTTAAACTGCTACAGAACTATTTGAATTGAACAGCATAAAAAATCATTTTGGGCTGAGCAAGTGGATGTCTGCAGCTGATTTTCAGTCAAATCATATCCCCTTGAAACACTGTGGTTGAAATGGAAATCTTTACAGGCTATTTACCAGTTAGGTCCTGGTGAGTACAGGTAAAACAAATGTAATCCAGTTTGTTAACCTAATGAAGTTATCATAATTAAGCAGCTGCTAAAGAAACAAATGTATTAGGAGATTTTACCTCCAGCCCTTTAATAAAATCTGTGGGTCATATAGATGGGTATTGTGGGGTTCTACCATTGTGTACAATGAGAGAACCCATCCAGAAAAGTCAACACTGAAAGAAATTTTGGCCAGATCTTTTTAACAAGCAGATTAAAAAAAAAAAAAAAATCCATCCTTGGCAACTCTCTCAAATTGCTGCTTTATGCAGTCCTTGTTCTGTGATATTTTCCCATTTAAATCCAATGTAGGGAGTGAGTTGAAGTGTTGCTGCCCTATTTAGCCAATTCTTTCCTGCCTTTTTAAAAGCACCTAATGAAGGGCTATGTTAATGATAAGATGCCCCCAAGAAAGGAGTGAGCAGCCCTGATTCAAATTATGTGGATTCTGGATTTCCAAGTTGATAGATTGCATTCTGAAATCTCCTAATGTTAAGGACATTGCAGCCGCCAAAACATATCCCCTCTCCTATCATGGCATAATCATACCAAAAAAACATTCAGAGGAAAATGGAATATTATTATCTCTTAGTCACTAATGCTGTGCTGAATTCAAGGTATAGCCAAGAAAAATAATTGCTTTACAAAAAGTGAGATCGATAGAATATTAGAATTCTGTGTTTTGCATTAATCTCCTTTTGGTATTTTCATTTTAGAATTAAAAAAGAATAGCCACATAATGGAAAGAGCTCAGATGCCCATAGATAGATAAAGAAGATGTGGTATACACATATGATGGAATATTACTCAGCCATAAAAAAAGAATGAAATCTTGGGGCACCTGGGTGGCTCAGTGGGTTAAAGCCTCTGCCTTCAGCTCAGGTCATGATCTCAGCATCCTGGGCTCGAACCCCACATCGGCCTTCCTGCTCAGCAGGGAGCCTGCTTCCCCCTCTCTCTGTATGTCTCTCTACCTACTTGTGATCTCTCTCTCGGTCAAATAAATAAATAGAATCTAAAAAAAAAACAAAAACGAATGAATTCTTGCCATTTGCAACAATGTGGATGGAGCTAGAGAATATTATGCTAAGTGAAACAGGTTAGCCAAAGAATGACGAATATCATATGATTTCACTCATATGTGGGATTTAAGAAACAAAACAAATAATCATGAAGAAAAAAGAGAGGCAAACCAAGAAACAGACTCTTCACTAGAGAGAACAAAATGATCATTATTAAAGAGGAGGTGGATAGGGGACATGAGTGAAATAAGTGATGGGGATTAAGAAGTGAACTTGTGATGATGTATGGAAGTGCTGAATCACTATATTATACACCTGAAACTAATATTACACTTCATGTTAACTAATGGGAACTTAAATAAAAACTAAAAAAATGAATGTTAGATTATATATATTAATGATAAGATGATATAAAATAAAACCATATTTATGTTATACCCGTATGTTATGTTTTTTTCACTTAATAATGTATTGTAAAATTCTTTCCATGTTATTCGGGTTTCTGTGGAATCCTCTGATCCAATATTGTTAATAATATAACCACTCCAATGGACATCCTACATTTTAGCATTGCTCTTAAATAATCTATATTAATCTATCACCTGTGGTTGGAGTTATAGAGGTTTTTTCTCTCATATTATTAATTAAAATTGCAATGATAATTGTAGCAAAATCTTTGCGCATATCCATAATTTTTTCTTGTTCTAGTCCTAATGGTACAATTGTTGTGTTGAGGAGTACATATTTAAGGCTTTTGATATGCAGTGGCAGACTGTCCTTTTGAGGTGACTGCTACATTAGCAACTGAGTTTGAATAATGTGACTGAGATGGCCAAATGTCCTCTGGAATCCATTTACCACATTTTCTTCAGTGATAGAACCTCCTCTGTAATGTTACAGGTTGGTCTTGGCTACTCAGGTAGGAACTATATTTCCCATCCACCCTTGGAATTACATACAATAATCTGGCTTAATTCTGGCGAATAACGTACACCAAGTGATGTGTGCAATTTCTGGGCCATGTCCCTAAAAAGAAGCTACTAGTTCTCTGCTTTCCTTCCCCTTCCCCGGGGTGGGGTGGGGGGGACTCAGTTATGGGGCATCAACTCAGGACCAGGCAGAACTGAGTTTGGTGGAAAGATGAGAAGGAAGCATTCTGCATCTCAGAACTGGACCATGGAACAGAATTGCCCTCCATCTCAGATGTTTCTATGAGAGTTAAATAAACTTTCTATCTTGGTGTAAGTCACTGTGCAATCAGCCGAACTAACACCCTAAATAATATTGCTACCCTTGCAGATGGATAAACCTGGAACTTTTGTAGGTTTTCAGGATGGAAGTGAGAAGGGAGAAAGTAATAATCTATCTCTGAAAGTTGATTAATTTTCTGAAACCATGTATTTGTGCCATCATCTCTTTGATATAGCCTGGTCTTGTGACCTGCTTTGACCAGTGGAGTGGTAGGGTAACAAATTATGGCTTCCAAGGCCAGAAATCAAGAGGATGTCCAGCCTCTGTTTTTCCCATCTTAGAGATCAGATGCTATATATGAAAGCCTGGGATGGACTGCTGGTGATGATGTCTGGAGAACACTGAGATGCTGTGGCCGACAGCCCCAGCCAGTTGCCAGTAATGTCCTCCAAGGCCAAAGAAGCTGACCTGCCAACTGACTGCAACAGCACAAATGAGTCCAGCAGACACCATGAGTAGCAGGATCAGCCATGCTGGCTAAGCCCTGCCTATGCTGCTAGTTCCCAGTATTGTGAATAAATAAATGGTTATTTTAAACCACAAAGTCCTGGGATGGTAAAAACATTCAGAAATAAATAGTAATATAGTTGATAACTTAAAATTGATTTATGACTCATCTTCTTATGCTTCTTACCAAACAAATCAGTTGAGATAAGAGTATTAATTTACTCGAAAGGAGGTATTTCACTGTTGCTTAGGAAAAAAGATCTTAGCTTCCTGAACATTTTCACCACCAGTGAAATACACTGTCACTGCAGAGGCTCCCTACTTCCTTGTAGCACAAATTGGAAGTTTTGATTTCAGTTTATGATAGGTCTTTGCATGAGTGATAGTATAAAGGGTACATCTATCGGTCACAAAGATATTTCTTAATAAATGGGAGCATATGTGCACTAATGATGGGAGCATATGTGTACTAATGATGGAAAACTTAACCCTACCAGTGAATGAAGTCTGATGTACTTATTTTTTTTAAATGTAGTTGAGTTTCTCTGAAGATAACTGAAGCTTGCTTTGATCTACTGACTGATTAAACTTTTTGTTTGATATGAAATAGTGATCTTTTGGATCTGAAATTGTTTTGGTCTGGCTTTTGGATGCATTGATATTTTCTCGAGATGATTTATGATACTTACTAAGAGATTCATTTGTAATATCAAAGCTGAAATTAGAGTTAACTTGGCAGTTTTCCAATTTGAAACTTGCTATATACAATGAAAAACTCTTTAAGGGTAGAAAATTATTAAGCAAAAATATCATCTGGCGGTCCACACTGTATCTCTAAGACGAGTGGGAAAAATTTCTCCCTATAACAGATTCATAAAATAACCTATCAGGCAACACTATTTATAGAAACAAAAATCAATGTTCTTCAGTGTTGTAGGTCCTTAAAATAATATAGTAATATTCTCATGTTCACCTCTCCACAGAAGTTTGAGAAGTAACAAGTCAGGTGATTTTTTATGGGTGAAATGAAATAAGGGTCACAACAATTAATTTAAGAATTGTTATTTCATTTGTAATTACATGTGTTCTATTGTTTAGAATAAAAAATGTGAAGAAATGCTCATCACTTTCTGAACTAATTGTGTTTGATTACAGTTATTTGTAAAGTAAGTATCTCTAGTCCTATTTCCCATTTATTCTCAAAATATCCAGGCTAGATTCCATTTGAATCATAATTTAAATCATTCATCAAAAATAACTTCATGATCTAAATGACTAATCAGAACATCTCTATTTCATACTAAATTTCTATGTGTTTTTTTATATAGTCTTTTTTCCATTTTTTAAATTTTGGCATAATTTTAGGCTAACAGAATAATTGCAAAAATAGTACACATACTTCTTTCTTGTATAACCTTCTCTAGATTTCCCACATAATTAATATTTTGCCTCAATTTTTATCATCTCTACTTAAATATAGTAAATAGATAGAGAATATTTTACTGAGCTAGTTCAAAATAAGGTGCAGGTATAGATAGGGCGATCCATTTCTCCATAAATACTTCAATATATTTTCCCTAAAGGGGACAATCCTTTTCATAATCAAAATAGTTATTTAAATTATGGAATTGATGTCTTTTGGCATACTCTTAATCTATTCCTTTTTAAGTTGTATATCTCTTCTTTTAGGAGTGCTTATCTATTGCTCATTCTAAATGCATACTTTGTACAAATCTTAGACTTCATCAAGGCATAAACTATTCCATTTGAAGCAATTATTTTAGCATCTTAAAATTAATTTACAGCATCATCAAAAATTAAATAATAAAAACAAATTACTTTATTTACAAATTCATTCATTATAATGGCACAAATTTATTGAAGCCCTGCTATGTTTGAGGCACCTTGTAAATATTTTATATATCTTACTATTTATTCAGAATAATACATAATATTTAACAAGTGCTTACCTCATTTTAAATACCGTGTTAAGCACATTGCAAGGATTATCAAATCTAATAATAAAATGGCAAATACTTATGGACATTTTCCTATGTTTCTGGTACAGGATTAATTGCTTTACAATATAGCTCGTTGAATCCTTGCAACATGATGATGTGAATACTATTATTATTCCTATTTTACAGATGAGGAAGCTCAGACCACAAAGAAATTAAGTCTTTAAGGGCAATCATTATATTGATTTGAAGGGCAGGAAAACCTGAAACGAATAAAAATTATTTATTTGTATTAGTTTCCTAGGGCTGCTTGACAAATTACCATGTACTAAATGACTTAAAGCAGGTACTATCCTCACAATTCTGGAAGCTAGAAGTGTGAAATCAAGGTATTCCTTGAAATCAAGCAGGTGCATGCTATTTCTGAGAGTTCTAGAGGAGAATCTATTTCATCCCTTTCTCTCAGCCTTTGGTGTTGCTGGCAATCCTTGGTGTTTTCATGGCCTATAGTGGCATTGCTCCCATCCTTGCCTCTCTCCTCACCTGGCATTCCTTTTTGCTGGTATGTCTGTGTGTGTCTGGTTTTATAAGGACTCTAGGCATACTGGATTAGAGACCACCTTAATGACCTCATCTTAACTTAATTACTTTTACAAAGAATTATTCCAAATAAGGTCACATTCAGAGGTGCCAGAGGGTAAGACTTCAACATACATTTATAGACAGCACATTTCAAACCACAGCATTACTCAAGGCCATTCGACTCATTAATGGAGCCAGAAGGCTTTGTACCGGGTATATCTGACTCCAAAACCCATGTTTGTAATCAGTCTATTCCATGCAGTACACAAGACTTTAGTCACCTTCAATCTTATCAGTTAGCTAAATTATTAATGACCATGGCAATTGTCAAAACGAATGAAGCAAATGTTTTAAAAATAACAAATGCATAATTTGGATATAGACAAAAATACACACAGATAATAGTTTTAATAAAGGCAATATTTGATTTAGCTCTTTTGAATGATAAATATGAGATTTATTTTTCAAATCAAATATGCTTTTATACATAAAAGCTTATTTGTTTATGCTGTTACCAACATAAACATCTCATTCTTTTTTTAATAAAAAGAGTTTGTTTATTTATTTATTTATTTATTTTAGAAAGAGAGAGCAAGAGGGGGAGAGGTGGGGAGGAGAGGAGCAGAGAGAGGTACAAGCAGACTGTGCTGACTGTACTCATTTAGTAATTATATCTTATAATTTTGCACATAATTTATATTGCTCTAATAATACAAAAAGATTCATGCTACTTACTTGGTTTCTCTAATTTGAGGCATTAAGTTTTTTTTCATAAGACTGTTAGAATTCTCTGCAGTATAGAGGAAAGCATTAACGTTAACTAAATAGTTAAATGTATAATATGTAACTTATTTCAGCTTAATCACATACGGTGCTGACAAGCATACATGGAGACAAGGCCTTTCTGCCTTGCAAGAGCATCCTAACTGGTTTCCAGTATGTCTTCTTCCAGTGTAATACATTCTACACACCAATGGCAAAATAATCCTGATAAAGCTCAAATGTGGTCAAGCCCCTCCCTTTTTCAACATCATTCTGTGGTTTGCCATTATTTACAGAAATACTGTTAGGAATTGCTTTGAACAACAAAAATAACAAACCAAACCAAACCAAACCATAGCAAAAATAGTATTTAGCAACCGTAGAAAGTGACAAGAAGAATGCTTTGAACAATATGGACAGGGTAAATCATCTTCAGCACCATGAATTAGAGGCACTAATTCAAATGTGAACATTTAATCATTTATTTAACTAATTTTATCTTTGTTTTGTTAGAATTTTTGCATCTTTTAACAAGTGAGATTAGTCTGTAATTTTCTCACAGTGGGCCAATTTTCCACTTTAAGTTTATATTAGCTTAGATGGATAGATAGGTGGATAGATGGATTGATAAAGTTAGAAATATTTTTTTGTCTATTTTACTACCTTGCTTAGTTTTGCTAGACATTTACCAATTTTATTACTTTTTCCAAAGAACCAACTTTTAATTTTTTGTTTGTTTGTTTGGTTCTGTTTCCTATTTCTTACGCTTATATTCGCTTCTACATTTCTCATTTCAGCTTCCATGATACTATTGGCAGTAATCTTAGTTCTTTATTTTTTAAAAAGATTTTATTCATTTACTTATTTGAGAGAGAGTGAGAAAGAGAGAGCACAAGCAGGGAGGGGCAGAGGGAGAGGGAGAAGACGACTCGGGAGCCAGATGCAAGGGGCTGGATCCCGGGACTCCAGGATCATGACCTGAGCCAAAGGCAGGCACTTAACAGACTGAGCCACCCAGGTGCCCCTTAGTTCTTTCTTTAAAACCAAGATTCAAGTATCACCATTATTATTAGGTTTTACAGGCACACATTTCATGCTTGCCACTTTTATCTGTGTGACCTTTGGGCGACTTTCTTAAACTGAGTCTAGAACTCCTCACCTTAAGATAAATAATTCTAATACCCATTTTATAGAGTGGTTATGATAATTAAAATCTTTAACTGCTTAGCACAATGCTGACACTCACTGATGAAGGCGTATCATAGATGATGAGGAGGAGGGAGAAGGAGAGGATGAGAAGGTGGATGAGCGTGCTAATGATATGACGTTGTGTCTATTTAAATCGGGTGCAAAATTGTGGTTCCTTTCCTTGTTGAGTTATCTGGATTAATATTTCAATGATACAATCTATGTGATTTCCATGAATATTTATGTATAAGAGCTTATGAGCAAAATAAGACTTTATCTACAGATAAATTTATTTTATGTAGTTTAAATATTCTACATGGCCTATTTTAGGCAATTAATTCTTCACATGTATTTCCAAATAAATTTTAATGTCTTATAGTTTATGTACTTATAGTTTATCTTAGGATTAATGAGGTAATGTCTAAAAAGAAGTGAATTCTTTAGAGAACATACAAGGTCAGAGTCCAAATTGTGTCAGGACTTATGATTGTGTTTATAAACTAGAAAGATGCCTTTTCTGCCTCATAGGATGTGAATTGACAAGTACTCACTACCATATTTGAAGAGCTATTGTTGTAAGGAAAGACAAATCAGCAAAGACACTAGGACTGGGGCGCCTGGGTGGCTCAGTGGGTTAAAGCCTCTGCTTTCGGCACAGGTCATGATCCCAGGGGCCTGGGATGGAGCCCTGCCTCGGACTCTCTGCTCAGCAGGGGGCCTGCTTCCCTTCCTCTCTCTCTGCCTGCCTCTCTGCCTACCTGTGATCTCTGTCTGTCAAATAAATTAAAAAAAAAAAAAAAGACATTTGGACTGATAAAAAGAATGAAAAATGGGACCTAATAAGGAAGAGTGGAAGGAGAAAATGTCAAAAGGAAGCAGATTTGAAGAAACAGCAATGAAAAAGGGTCATCTTAATCAGTAGCTGCATATGATATAGTGCTCATCACTCGCTCCTTGAAATGCTTTCCTTACTTTGCTTTCAACATAAAACTTTTGCTTGGTTGTCTTCCTCCCATCTCTGGCTATGCTGTCTTGGCTCTGTTGCTGGCTCCTCCTCATTTCTCTGACCTTTAAATAGGAGAGTGTTCCAGCATCTAGTCATTGACCCTCTTTTCTATCTACATATCCTCCTCCAATGATCTCATACAAACTGAGGGCTTTTATGCTAATGATTCCCAAATGTATTTATCCAGCTTGAACCTCTCTTCTAAAATGTAAACTTGTATATCAACTGCTTACTTGATATCACTACTTGGATGGCTAAGATGATCTCAAATTTAACATGTCCAAAACTGAGCTTCGGGTAGGTTCACCCACACCCAGCCTTGGATATTCATAAATCTCCTCTCATTTTTGAATCTCAGTACATAATCAGTCCACTTTATCTCCTTTTTCTCAGGCCCCAAAGCTTCTAGTCATTCCTAGTTCCTCTGTTTTCTATCACACTCCACATCTAATTTACCATCATATGGTGTCAACTCTGTCTTCAAGATATGTCTAGAATCTGAACACTTCTTAACACCACTAGTTCTATCTCCCAAAATTATTACCAGAGTTTCCTAACTGGACTCCCTTCTTCCACACTTGCCTTTGCTCTAAGCCCTCAAACGGTGGTTTGGTTGGCAGACTCCAACTTCAATTGGTATTTCTGGCTATATATCACTATATATCTTATAGTACATCTCTGATACACCAGAAACTGTTATTTGAAAGATATATAAGTTTCTTCTGAAGATGGAATAGCCTTGCTCCAGAACCCAAGGGGAGTGTGTTGTAATCACTAATTTTTACATAAAACCTATATAACATATTTTTTCCTATCACACATATACCTAAGACGATGGGGTCTTTCATATTAAATACCCAAGCATTAGGGCCACTTACACTCAAATCTGGAAATCTAGACCTGTTATAGTTTTTTCCTACTCTCTGTGTTACTCAAACTTCGCAGCATTTCATGTCATTGGATAATAGACAGAGGAGTCCTTCAGGTGTGGTCCACCAACCATGATAGTTTCTTCTTTATGGTAGAAGGCGGGAGATGCATTAATTGTCCTTTATTTTGGAAGATATTTTCTGGAATGCTACAAACCACTGAATTCCCTGATAATTGTATTAATACGATAGTATCTTAATATCTTACCCTCTGGGGGGTCCTTGGATGGCTCTATTAGTTAAACATCTGACACTTGATCTCAGCTCATATCTTGATCTTGGAGTCATGAGTTCAGACCCTACACTGGACTCCATGCTGAGTGTGGAGTCTACTTTAAAATATATGTATTTTATAGTTCATTAGCCTCTAAGGCCTCCAATGTACTTGATATTTGTTGTTTATCTAGTGTGTTTAGTATGATGCTACCTGTATAGTGGACCAATGGGATATTCTGCTGGATGCAGAACCAACATCCAACATCCACAGGATCCAGTTCTGTAAGTTTCCTCCTGAATCGTGCCATTATATATTTTCTAGGCCCTACAGTTCTTTCATGGAATTGTTCCTTGCTTCCCATGAAAATCCCAGAATATCTCTGTACTTATTCCATGGTGATTTAATCTACTTGTTGACCTAGTAGTCAGGAAGAAAAATGGAGGCCAAGAGTCATCTTCTGGGGGCAACCAAGGGTCTTTGAGAAAGGGTGAAGCAATGACCTTAACCAGAAAGAAGGATTCACCTCCACAGAAGATTTAGTAGATGTGGAGGAGCCAAGATTCTTAACTTCATCAATTCTGAGTGTCCTAATCATATGTGTTATAGTTGCATGGCTGCCTTGTACTATAAATTCGTCCACCACAAGTGATAAGGTCTTTATTCCTAGGACAGCCCTTAAATCTAATCCTAGCCTCTTCCTTTTCAGATCTCTCCAGGAATCAAATTGAGATGGAGAAGAGCCTGCAGGAATTTTTACTAGTAAATGTTTTAAGGATCAACACCTCTGGGATGAAAACAGAAAAGGAGAATTTGGCAAATTGTAAATGTGGGTTGCTGCATAGTCAGACTATGACTTCAGTTCACTTCACAAGGAACTCCAAACCTGGAATGGCATTTTAGAGTTGCCCTTCAATGAGACAAGAGAGCTAGGTATTTGTACCTCCAATTCAGTCAGTCACTGGGTACAGGTTGTTTGGATGAGGGGGCAACATGATCTCAGACAAGGCATCTTTCTTTATTAAAAGCAAGCCTCAAACATGTTGAGAGCTGGGAGTGGTATGAGACATATCCATAACCAATCCCAAATTTGGAATCAATATTGTACAGATTTCTCCTTACCAAACAAAATTTTTGGTTCATCTGGAACTTTTACTGGGTCAAATGAATCTCTACCTGGGTAAGTATCAACTGTAATTAAGACAATTAAAACTAATAGACTTGGAAGGAACTGAGAAATAATCTAATAATGCTTGAGTAGAAGCTTGAGACCTGTTGATAACATTCTCAAAATATTTCTGAACACTTGCAGTGTTAGAATACTGGCTTCCAGTTTCCATAGTTCTGATCATTTTGAAAAGTTTCCCTTTTTGTTGAGCAGACTCTTCCTTCATGTTACTTTTATCTTCTCTTCTACTTCTGATATGAAAATCATAAATCAAATTCTAATGAAAGTGCTCCAGACACATAAAGAGGACCATTAAATTATATCCACACAACCCCATCTATAGACTACAAAACTGTTAGTGTGTTCCAGTTTTAATGCCATCATGGTCTGTTTACTATCTTGTGACTTCACACCAATTTGTCAATTTTTCCAAGTGTTATTTTCAAAACTGAATACAGTACTCCAAGGCATGACTCACACAGAGCATAAAACTCCCATTCTTTAAGACACTGTACTTCTATTAAGACAGTTTCATATTTTATTAGCTCTTTTAGCAACTACAAGGGACACTCTACTCAGTGCTTGAGAATGCTGTATGTTATAATTAAAATATGAAAAGTGGGGCAGTGGGTGGTGCAATCAGTGAAGTTTCTGACTCTTGATTTTAGCTCAGGTCATGATCTCAGGGTCATGAGATAGAGCCATGTGTGGGGCTCCATGCTCAGCATGGTCTGCTTGAGATTCTCTCTCTCTCTGTCCTTCTGCCCCTCCCACTTGTGCTGTCTCTCTCTAAAATAAATAAATAAATCTTTTTTTAATGGAAAGTGATGTTTAATTTCATTGATGTACAATATGCTATTATTTTTATTCCTTTTCTCATTTTCCAGAAAATTATAAGAGTGAGATATCAATCTATACCATTTATAGGAAAGAAATAAATGTAAAGAGAAATGAAAAAATATATATATAAAGAGAAGTAAAGATGAAGAGGTGAGAACATGGTCCTGGGGTGATGAGTGAAATAATCTATGAAGAACCCAGTTACTCTACTGGGTAAGAACTTTGTATTTTTTAAAATTTCTTTTCTGGGGAGGGACTGTTATCAAAGATCCCAGGAGAGGAAATGAATAAAAAAAATCAAGAAGGAAGATTTTAGTTATCTTACAAACATGATTTTGTAGCTAATAAAATTATAGGATTGAAAATTTCATAATTTTTAAACCTATGGTTACAAGATTAATTTTAAGCATCATATCATGAATAAGATACATTTCTTCTTTTAAAAGAGTAAAATAATACTTTCCCATCTTCTTACACTTTATTTCTGCAAAGGACCCCATCTTATGTGAGCTTGAAGTCCAGAGATTTTAAGACAACTCCAAATAACATCTTGCTGAGTTACCATAAATTTATAGTGATGAACCTGTTGTTCTTGAAACAAAAGAATGGTTCAATGACTTACAATTCATCACCTGCCATAATAGAAGACTTCATTATCTTTCTTTCTCTAACATATTTTCCCACTATGACAACAAATACCCCCAATGTCAAAGAGAAATGCAAAGACAACCAAGTTTGGCATTGTAAAAAACCTGTGATCTACAGATGAATGGCACATCTTATGGGGTCTGGAAAGCCAGAACACTTTAAAGATGCCAGCAGAAGTTAATAATGCTAGCTTTCCCTATAAATGGTAGAATCTGTGTGAGAGTAATTTTGGATTATGGACTGTGGGACTTAAATTATTTATAAGAACGTTTTACTGGCAAATGCTGAGAGGAGAAAGAAAGGCATGCTTTGATAGGGAGGAAAACCCTAGTTAAGACCTTGCTGGCAACAACATCACCATGAAACTGCTGTTTTCCTTTTATTATTATTTAATGCTCAATTATTTAAAAATCTTAAAAGAGAGTCCATATGCTGGTGTAATATACCATTGAGACATTAATTGTATGTTTTTAAATGGCTAAAATTGGAATTTATGTTTTAAGCATATGGCTATATTTACAGAGTTCCCTTGTAGTCACTGTAATGATAACTTTATCAATTTATTTTCATCTGTCAATGGCAAATCATTTTACAAACCACAATTAAATCTTGCAATAGCACTGACTGGCAGGTAATAACATCTGAACTCTGACATATTTGTTCTTTTGCATTTTGTAAACATACATTAGTCAATTCATTGAAGTCTGAAGAAAAAAATAAAAAGTTGAAGAATGGCAAGTTTCCATAGAGCTCAAGAAACCAACCTACTTCTAAAATATTTCTTATAGGATTTAAGTAATCAAATACAGGACACCTGTAGTAGTAAGATTTCAATTCTAGTTTCATACTACCATTAACTAGGGAACAATAGGCTAACTTCTTTAATTATTCCAGTCTCAGTTTTCTAAATATGTGGACTGGAATAGGTGTTCTCAATACCTCTTCTTTCTCTGAGATGCCAATACTTATATATTTATATACTAAGCAAATTAGATTCAGAGAAATATTTGGCTCCTAGACATAAGAAATTGCAATTTAATGCTAATAGAATCCAAATGTGAGTTAATATGAAGAGAAGCATCTTATTCACATTCTGGAACAAAGCAACTGACTTTATGATCATATTAGGTAATAGAGGCCAGATTTGCCCTTCTATTGGAAACAAAAACAAAACAAGTAAAATATATGAAAAAATATGAATATGAAACAATAATTTTGAAGACATTGGACATAAAGCAATGAAATCCAATGATCTCTGAGAGACAGAAAACAAATTACTTTCCTGGCTAACTCCCTGGAGAAAGTTTCCAGGCCACAGTACAGAAAAAAAGAATCCAGGCAAACTTTATCAGTCTCCTTGACTTAAGGTGATGAAGCTAGAAGTCTGTGAAGGCCAAGGCAGTTATAATTCTTAGGAACCAAAAACATAATCCATAAAAGAAATAATTGATAAGCTAGACTTCATTAAATTTAAAAACTACTGTACTGAGAAAGACAAGGTCAAGAGAATGAGAAGATGCCACATACTGGAAGAAAACATTTGCAAGAAACACATCTGATAAAGGATTGTCAATCCAAAATATATAAAGAACTCTTAAAACTCAACAGTAAGAAAATAAGCAACCTAATTAAAGAATGGGACAAAGGCCCTAACAGACACCTCACAAAATAAGGTTTAAGATGGTAAATAAACACATAAATAGAGGCACCACTTCATATGTCATCAGGGAAATGTAAATCAAAACAGCAAAAGATACCAAGACTTACCTATTACAATGGTCAAAACCTAGAACTTGATAACACCAAATACTGGTGAGGATATGGAATAACAGAAACACTCGTTTATTGCCAGTGGGAATGCAAAATGGTACAACCACTTTGGAAGGTAGTTTGGTAGTATCTTCCAAAACTAAACATACTCTTACCATATAATCAAATAATCACACTCCTTTCTAGTTACCAAAATGTGCTGAAAAGTTATGTCCACATGGAAACCTGCACATGGAAGTTTACAGCAGCTTTGTTCATAATTGCCAGAACTTGAGAGCAACCAAGATGTCCTTTTGTAGGGAAATGGCAAATAAACTGTAGTGCATTCAGACAATGAAATATATAGTGCTAAAAAGAAATGAGTTATCAAGCCTTGAAAAGACATGGAGGACCCTTACATGCACACTACTAAGTGAAAGAAACCAATCTGAGAAGGCTACCTACTGATGATTCCAACTATATGACATTCTGGAAAAGAAAAAACTATGGAAACAATAAAAAAAATAAAAAACAATAAAAAAAACAATAAAAAAATCAGCAGTTTACAGGGGTTGGGGGTGGCAGAACACAGAGGATTTTTTACAATAGTGAAATAATCTGTATAATTCCATAATGATGAACATGCCATTTTACATTTGTGCAAACCCACAGAATGTATAACACCAAGAATGAGTCATAATGTAAATTATAGACTTTGGGTGTTTATAATGGATCAATGTGGGTTCATTGATTAAAATAACACTTTGGGGGGTGCCTGGGTGGCTCAGTGGGTTGAAGCCTCTGCCTTCAGCTCAGGTCATGGTCCCGGGGTTCTAGGATCGACCCCTGCGTTGGGCTCTCTGCTCCGCGGGGAGCCTGCTTCCCCCTCTCTCTCTGCCTGCCTCTCTACCTACTTGTGATCTCTGTCAAATAAATAAATAAAATCTTTAAAAAATAAAATAACGCTTTGGTAAGGGATGTTGTTAAAATAGGAGGTTGTACTTGTGTGAGAACAGGGTGCATATGGAAAATCTCTGTGTCTTCTCAATTTTGCTGTGAACTTTAAACTTTTCTTAAAACTAAAGTCTTAATAAAAAGTTCACCTGGAAAAAAATAAAATAAAATAAAAACGTATCCAAAACTAACATAGATGTTAGAATTAGCATCAAGCACATTTAAAAAGTTGTGAAAGTTATATACTATGTGTGCAAGGAGCCAGAGGAAAGATTGATAATGTTACAAATACATGGAACATATTAAAAAGAAAACTTCAATAAAACTGGTAGCAATGAAGTTCAATGTGATGGATAAAAAATACACTACTTGGAATTAACATTGGATTTGACAATACAGAAGAAAGAATTAGTGAAGCTGAAGATGTAATAAAAGCCATCCAAAAAAAAAAAAAAAGCCTAAAAAAAACTGATGCATAAACAAAGCATCACTGAGTTTTGAGACAACTTCAAATGGCCAAATATATATAATTTGAGTTTCCAAATGAGAGGAGAAAGGGGGAAAAAAAAAAGCAAAAAGAATTGAATAAAAACAGCCAAATTGTTTCAAATTGGATAAAAACTCTAAACCCAAAGATCAAAAAAACTCAACAAAATCTAAGCACAAGAGTTATGAATAAAATTACTACAAGGGATATCACAATCAAGTTGCTTAAAACCAGTGATAAAAGCAGCCAGAGTAAGAACACATTACCATGGGAAAACAGTTCTCAATGAATCTCTCACGTCTCTTCATACGGTATAAGCTAGGTATTAAGTGCCCTTTATTATGTACTATTTCAAAAATGTTCATATAGTGAAAACCTTTGTCTCCAACCTGATGAAAGGAAAGTCCTGCTTGATAGGCATGATAAAAGAGCTGGACTTCCCAAGCGGAGGGGTCCTCCCCTGGGACCCAGTAGGTGACATCTGCAGCTCTCATTTCCTTCTTCACATGACCTGTGACAGTGGAGGTGCATGTACTGTCACAGAAATGCTGATATTCTGGCTACTGCTATTACTTTGAACAACAAATTGCCTAGGGTCTTTGACACATAAACCCTTTGTTTACTAAGAATATCTATGAAAATAGAGCCAGCTAACAAATTAGCTTATAAATTGGGTAAAATTTCAGAGCCTTCACAGTTCTTGACAATGCTGTGGTAAGGCTGGAATATTGACAGAGATGTAGTTTTCAGGAAAAGGAAGGTTGACAGTTTCACGGCCAGTTATCTGGACTCAATGGAAGACTAGGGAATGAGTAACAAATATATTGACAAAATTCTATGGTTAATTGGGCAATAAATGCTCTTCCATGTTATTGCCTGCCAATGAGGGGGCAGTTGAGGATGTGGTTGAAAGCTGAGTACCAGGTACCAAGAATTAGAGTAAAAAATAGCTGCCCAAATGTTGCCCCAACTCTCTCCTCCAAGTGAGTTCCTCGTTAACTTGGCAGTCAACATCAGGTATATACACTGTAACAACTATACTTGGGTTCATTGTGCATAGATCAAAGATTTGTCCTTTTTATTAAGAGTTACAGAGATGTGCCGCTACACTTGGAATGAAAGGAAGGAAATTAGTGATCACTATAGATGAACCAGGCAAAAGGTTAGCAGTTTGGCTGGTCCTGCTAGGAGATGAGGGGGTGGCATCCATAATGTTTGTTAAAGAATGGCAAGAAATGTGTTATTTTATGGTTCAACTGGTCCTGCAGTCTGCAGGCCAACTTTAGATCCATTTAGGGATGATAGTGAAAGTCTGGCAGTGGTACTTTTCCCCAGTGGTTGCTGGCTACTTAAAGGTGCTTTAGCCCTTTTGGAAAGATTTCCCTAATACACACAAAGTTCTACAGAAAACCACACAGGAGGCACTGGATAGTATTTGAGCCACTGCCATAGACTGGGTTTGCAAAACTCGGAAGAAGAGAAACTGACTGACCAGAATCTAGATAAATGCTTTTTATTTCCATCATCTTGAAAACTATTTTAGGCTTTGCTAAAACCATGTGAAAGCTTAAAAGATGTTATCATGATAATCGAATAGTAGAAACTACATATTAAAGGGGATTCCTTTAAAAAAAATAGTTTCTGTGCAAATCAAATCAACTCAGACAAAAGGAGCAAAATCCTTGGCCCCATATTAAATGCCATGTGGCTGTGGCTGCAGAATTAAGAGGTTACCAAAGCTGAAATAAATGGCATCTACAAAAGACAATGGTTTCCTAACATAGAGATAAGTCAAGCGGAGAAAGACAACTATCATACGATCTCCCTGATATGAGGAAGTAGTGATGCAACATGGGGGCTTAAGTGGGTAGGAGAAGAATCCATGAAACAAGATGGGATAGGGAGGGAGACAAACCATAAGTGACTCTTAATCTCACGAAACAAACTGTGGGTTGCTGGGGGGAGGGGGTTGGGAGAAGGGGGGTAGGGTTATGGACATTGGGGAGGGTATGTGCTTTTGGGTAAATTGGAAGGGGTGGTGAACCATGAGAGACTATGGACTCTGAAAAACAATCTGAGGGGTTTGAAGTGGCAGAGGGGTGGGAGGTTGGGGTACCAGGTGGTGGGTATTATAGAGGGCATGGCTTGCATGGAGCACTGGGTGTGGTGAAAAAATAATGAATACTGTTTTTCTGAAAATAGATAAATTGGAAAAAAAAAGATTTAGCTTGAATAAAAACATTATAACTTTAGTTGGTTGAGCTGTCCCTCAGGAATTTAAAACTAAGTGTGTGGAGATGCTCTCTCCCTCTCTCTAACAGGTCATCCCTCCCTCCCCCACTATTCCAAACACAACTTTGTTAAAGAAAAAGATAATTGGGCCGGGGCTAACCTCTCCCTATCCCCAAGAACAGTGAGGACCATATGCACCTGTCCAATTATGCTCCAGAAATTCGGGAAAAAGAGGGGCTCAAACTTTTATAGCTTTCTTGACTATAAGCCCAAGTCATCATTCCACCCTGTCCCATAGCAGGAGGAAGTGCTGGATTTAAATGAGGAGGTTTGGACAAACTTTGTATTAGATAATAAAAGTTGAAATACATTTGTGACATGTCTCATTGGACTGGTTCAATGTACTGTTATAGTTTCCACTACTTAATATAAAATTTGTATTATTTACACTTCCTTTTTTTTAAAGATTTTGTTTATTTATTTGACAGAGAGAGAGATCACAAGTAGGTAGAGAGGAAGGCAGAGAGAGAGGGGGAAACAGGCTCCCCGCTGAGCTGAGAGCCTGATGCGGGGCTCTATCCCAGGACCCTGAGATCATGACCTGAGCTGAAGGCAGAGGCTTTAACCCACTGAGTCACCCAGGCACCCCTGTATTACTTACACTTCTTGATGCAACAAATATTAGAGAAGATCCTAAACCCTAAAACTTCTAGAAAAAATAAAGGAGATAAGTTTTGTCACCTGGAGTTAAGGAAAAAAGATTTTTTTTAGATTCCATGCTAAAGTATGAACTATAAAAGGAAAAAAGAAGGTAAATTGGGTTTTATCAAAATTAAGAATTCCTGTTCTTCAAAAGACACCATGAAGACAAAGAAAAGACAAGTCACAGATGGGGAAGAAATATTTGCAGATCACATATGATAAAGGACTTGTATCCAGAATATGTAAAGAGCTCTCCAAATTCAACAATTTTTTAAAAACCCAATTTTTAAAATATGGAAAAGATTTGTACTCTACCAAGGAAGACATTGATGGCAAATAAACATGAAGAAAATTTAATGTCGTTGTCATCAGGGGCATGAAAATTAAAATCACAAGTGGAAACCATTTCATACTACAATGTCTGAAGTCAAAAATACTGAGCATTCCAAATAGAACAATGAGAATTCTCACGCTGCTGGTGAGAATGTAAGTTAATACAAACACTTTGGAAAAAAGTTCAACAGTTTTCTAAATAGTTAAACATACCTACCATATGACCCAGTTATTTCATTCCTAGATATTGATCCAAGAGAAATGAAAGCACATGTTCATACAAAGTCTTATATTCAAGTGTTCATAACAACTATATTTATAATAGTCCCAAACTGGAAACAACCCAATCTCAAGGGAATATATCATCTCAGGTGAATAGATAAAAAATGGTATACTACTTAGCAATGCTACTCAGTAATAAAAGAAGACACTATCAGTGCATACAACATAAGAAAAATCTCAAATAATTACACTGAATGAAAGAAGTCAGACAAAAAAGAATGCTTACTATATAACAACAATTATATAAATTCTAGTAAATACAAACAAATTTCTATTGATAGAATCCATGGTTCCCTTGAGGTGGGAGGCAGGAAGGGACAGTAGGGATGGCTTATAAGGGGACACACGAAATCTTTTTGTGGTTGTACTTAGATTCACTATCTTGATTGTTCGTGGTGATGGTTTTATAGGTGTTATGTATACACATATATATGTACATATATGTCAAATTTATCAAACAGTATGCTTTAAGCATGAAAATTTTATTTTATGTCAATTATACCTCAATGATTTAAGTAATTTAAAAGAATGCTCGTTTATCTCTACCTTCTTACCTTGGTTAATTTTCCCTAATCTTTTTTCCTGATAACTTATTAAAAGGCTGACACTACAAAATGTATGGGTAATAAAGTTATCATTTTAGAAATCTATTGTATTTACTTCAAAAACTGCATCCAAGAACTTTACATAGTTGGTCCTATTTTGTTCTCATAAGAAATATATTTAGGTCAGTTTTACAAAATTGAGTGTGGGGTCTAATGAACCTAACCATCCTGCCTTTTTTTTCCAATGTCAATATAACTAATTTACTAATATCTTGTTTTCTATCTCATCGAACTTCTGCCTTTGCACTTACACACCCCTGCATGCCCCCACCCACACAGCTAACAAAGGCAGCTATTACATTATTGTCATTGACCATTTAGATTGGGATTCGCTCAACCTGCCTCCAAATCTCCTAACTTACCTGAATCCATCTCAATACCTATATTCTGCGTCTCTGTCCTTACCAATTAAAAACCATAGGTTTTATTGAAGGCCAACTTTCTACTTTCCTCCTGTATCTTATCTACTGTTACATTTTTTAAGAGCTTGTCTTTTATAGTTCTTGCCTCTACCAGCTGCATCTAATTCTTCCAAATGATTTTTGTGGATCATTCCTATCAATGTGCAAAGAGCGGTTCAACATATTAAAAACAAATCTCCCTTGGATGCCACATTTACCTGACCATTTTTCTGTTAATCATTATAGTCAAATTTTAAGAAGTTGCCTCTAGCGGCGCCTGGATGGCTCAGTGGATTAAGCCTTTGCCTTCAGCTCAAGTCACGATCTCAGGGTCCTGGGATTGAGCCCCGCATCAGGCTCTCTGCTTGGCAGGGAGCCTGCTTCCTCCCCTCTCTGCCTGCTGCTCTGCCTGCTTGTAGTCTCTTTCTCTTTCTCTCTATTAAATAAATTAATTAAATCTAAAAAAAAAAAAAGTTGCCTCTATTTTTTTTGTACTATTTATTCATCTCTCATTTCTTTCACTACTTCTTCACCTTCCAGTCATTCCTATCGTCTCTCTAATCCATCTTCCTTCCCAATTTTACCTCAGACTGCTCTGGGTAAGGGTACCGATGATCTCCATGTCACCAGTTTCATTGGCCACTTCTGTTTTCATTTTACTGATCTCTTAGCAATACCACCAGTGCAAAATGCACTCTCTCCCTTTGAAATAGTTTACTAGGTTTCCATAGCCCAAATGTCTCATCTTCCTCCTATCCCTAGTGCTAGCCTTTCTCAGGTTCAAGGTTTATAAACTCATAACCTCAGATTTATGCTTGATCCCTCCATCCTTCAACCCCATATCATACATTAGTATTTCTAATTGATTCTACCCTCTAGTAGTTCTCCAAATATACCATGACTACAACTGCTTCTCTCTGTCTCTACTATCAATACCAGTTCCCACCACCCTCACTTTTTACCTTGACTAATGCAACAACTCTTTTCCTGATTTCGTATCTACAACTATTACCCTCTGATAATCAGTTTCCTACACAGTAGATTTTAAAAAATGTAAATCAGGTTATGCTACTCTGAATGACTTCCAAGGACTTTCTTCAAGTCCTCTACCTTAGCTGTTTCTCTGCATGAACAACTCTTTCTAGTCACATGAATATTTCTCTCTCTTTTAAAGTCTCAAAGTTTATGCCACTACCACAGGGAAACTTTTAATAAAACCTAAATCACTGGGGCGCCTGGGTGGCTCAGTGGGTTAAGCCGCTGCCTTGGTTCAGGTCATGATCTCAGGGTCGTGGGATCGTGTCCCGCATCGGGCTCTCTGCTCAGTAGGGGGCCTGCTTCCCTTCCTCTCTCTCTGCCTGCCTCTCTGCCTACTTGTGATCTCTCTCTGTCAAATAAATAAATAAAATCTTAAAAAAAAACCAAAAACGTAAATCACTTTCTATCACATGATCCTGATTTATTTTCTCCATAATACTTCCAACTATTGAGAGTATTATTTATTATTTCCTACATATTACTTCTTTCATATTATTCTTCTGTATTTCTTCTATATGAAGCTATGTTATATGAACAAGTTTCCCCGTAAACAAAGAGGTCAGACAAGAGGAACATAAGAACTTTAGAAGCTAGTTAGTAAATCAAAATCCTTAATAGACCTGATAATAAAATTCAGTTCTATCTCTCAACTCTTTGTTTCATTATTTCTTTCTGAACATATTGTCAGAATAGGTCTTTACTCTCTGGTAGGATCTGCTTGAACTGAAACAGAATGGTAAGAAAATAACAAAGATTCTTAATGTCTTTTCTCCTAAAGGACTATGGTCTACCTTTCTTTTTCTTTCTTTTTTCCTTGCTCAAACTGTTTATTCTTATCTCTAAAGAGGAAAATTTTCCTTCATTTTAAGTTGAAAAATTATAATGACTTTTAGAGGGGGTTAAAAAAATGCATGCACACATTTCCACTGAAAACAGAACATTACCCAAGAAATACCAGTTTACATTTTTGCTTTCTGAAAGAATTTTTAGCAGCAAATGGGCCTGAACTGAAATGCATTTCTCAGATGACAAAGCAAAAGTTAATGTGTAGATTTGGCTATATCCTGTTGAAATGTTCAAATAACTGTCTCTTTCAGAATAGAGAGAATGAGTTTAGAGAATGAGTACATTTTATCTTTCCTGATTTCCCCTCTCCCCTTCTTCAAGTTCCACTCTTCCCGCAGTATTTTTATTAGGGTCACCAAAGGCACAGCTAATGGATCAAAATAGAGAAAAACACCTTTGCCTAAAGATTAGGTCAATGATGTCAGAAATTAACAGAGAGGCTTTCAAATCACTAAACATCTTCCTTCTGTTATAGAAGTCACCTGAGATAATTAGTCATAAGGTGAGAAATTTAAACCTGCTTCCATTATACTCTTTGAATAACTTTTTTACATGATTGATTGTTGCATTATAATTATTTCTTGACATATCAAGATATATAATTATTTCTTGACATATCATGCCCACTCAACAGTAAGTTCCTCCAAGTCAGGGGAAACTGTAACCTAGAACATCTGCAGTGCTCAGTAAATAATCTAGCAAACTTATGAGGAATGAATTTTAACCTAGAATATAATATAGTATTTTTTGCTTCTTTTTACCCTCCAGTAAAAGATTTGCATTGTGGGTTATCTGGCTTCCTGATCATTGGTCTTATCAGTTCTGAAGAATGGATAATAAGATAGAATTGTTAGAAAAACCAACAGAATCATATTCATATTATCAGTTCCTGCCATATTATTTCTATCTGCATCAATATTAATTGTTGAATTTCAACTCAGCAAGAAGTCTTATGAAATATTTTCCTATCTGTATATACGTTCTGACATTTTAAAGAAATAGAGTATTTCTGAGCTTAACTTTGTAATGACGCTATGAAATCCACAAAATATGCTATCACTACTACCAAATGTAAATGGATCATTTTAAGTCAAATTTCTGGGGGAAAAAAGAGAAGAGTCTATAGTTATGAACACCTTCTATTCAGGCAATTTTGATGATACAACGAGAAAAAAGGATCATTAGTGTAATCAGGATTATCTCAGTAGAGAGATCTGAATACATATTTTATATGCCTTTTGTACATGATTTGAGGTCCAATGGCTGTTACAGTCTCTTCTGCTAGAAAAGGAATGGGTAGATATAACAATTAATAGAATAAAGTTTGTTACTATTTTTAGGTGTGTACATATCAATTAAATGTATACATAGGAATCATGATTCCTTTTATAGTAAGTCCTAGTAAGTTCTTTTTTAAAGTGACTTTTGCATACTAAATAGGATTATGATATAATTATGATTGAAAAATTATGACAACAGATATTATATTAAAGATACATACATATACCTGCATTGATCTCAACTAGGTAAAATCTTCATATAAAGAAGTAAATATTTCAAAAGTTAATGCATATTTTTCAGAGAGACGGGGATGTGGGACTGTGAGAAAATTTTGATCTCATTATATAATGTTCTATATTTTCATGTATTAAATAAAATTATGTATATTTTATAAGAAAAAAATCATTATAAAAAGAGTGGCATGCCTCCAAATTAAATATATTACAAATTATTTACCATGACAAATTATGCTTGAGATATGAACGTAACTAAATTCATGTAAATAAACTTTATTGAATGGATGTCAAGTGCTAACATGAGAAAAGTAGTAAGTATAGACACATGACTGTATTTTTATTCCTGTTCAGAGAGTAATATTGTCTTATAGAGCTGACAGTTCAGTGGGGAATAACATAAAAATATATATCCATTACTTTCTAACTAACTCTAATCAATAACTAATACTTCTAAAAACCCAGAAGTGAGGTGATATATTGAAAGTTCTCACTGCTATTGAATGCTATGGTAGAGTTCGCAGTCATTAAAGGTCTGCAGCTAAGTGATAGTCAGAAATTCTATATCTTCAGTTGCCAGGGTCACCTTCAGGCCATCTACACCTGCTACCTTTCTTTGTGAAGAGGTAACTCAAGGAGGATGTTTTCATGAGAAAGTCGCCTGTATTTAACCAAAGGCACTTCAGTTATTCTTTATTCTCTTAAAAGAATCCTAGCCTCAACTGATAGCTTGGGCATCTCGGTAGTCTGGTCTTCCCTGTAGGAGTCAGGGTGTGGGTAGAGGGAGTAAACTGGAGAGAGTTTTCCAGCACAGTATGTTTAGTCGCATGTTTAACCAGTTCCTTTGACAATTCGAGGGTTTTTTGTTTTGTTTTGTTTTGTTTGTTTTTACGATATTACTTATTTATCAGAGAAAGTGCAGGAGCACAAGCAGTGGGGGCAGAGGAAGAAACAGGCTCCCAGCTGAGCAAGAAGCCTGATTTGGAACTCAATCCCAGGACCCTGGGATCATGACCTGAGCCAGAGGCAGATGTTTAACTGACTGAGACACCCAGGCGTCCCGGCAATTCGAGTTCTTAAATGAAGTGTATGGAAAGGAATATATTTGCTCTAATCTATGGATTAGTTTTGGGTTAAAGGTACAACTTTGTTGACCTTTGTCTCTTACTTCACTTTTTCCTTCTTTTCCACTGGGAAAAAAAAATGTCATCTGATGTGTTGATGGTATCTTATTTGTGGAATGGAGATAACAGGCTTCTGATATAGCTGCTATTAACTATAGCTCGTAATAAGACAGTGAGAAATAGTGAATATATTGGCTAATAACATTTTTTTCCTGAAATAATGACTTAATGCATGTGGATCTCAGATTAATTACACCTCATATTTATACTTTGTTTTACAAAGTAATGTATATGCATAAAATACAAGAAAGGGATATGATACTTATTATGTTGCTACAGAAAATCCCGTAAGAGCATTGCTTAGTATCTTTTTTACATATACCCATATATACATCTATAAATCTAAGCTTTTTAATTAAATTTTGATCTATACATATCATTCAATAAATTGTTTATTTTAAATTTAACATGTCACTGAATATTAATTTACAAAGACTTTTTTGTTGACTTAGAATTCTGTTTTATACATGTACCATCTTTTACTAAATGTCTCCTTGGGAGCATTTACATCATGTGTTTTCTTTCATTCTGAAAGTGTTAGCATGAATATCCTACTAAATTTTTTCTGCACTTCAATTATTTTTTCCAATAACCTATTAAAAGTTAGGTTACAAATGAAAATTTTAAGTCCAAATATTCTTCCAGAAAATTTAAAGTGACATATAACTTCACTTGCCTATATGACAGTATCCAGACCTTCACTCCCAGATCGTGACAATACAGAATCTTGAAAGTTTTAAATATCTTTATCAAACTAACACACTTGTTAGTAATTTGTATCTTTATTATAAAAGATGCTAAACATTCTTTCTTATATTTAAAGGCTATTTGTTTTTCTTCCTCTGGGAATTACTCATGTGTATTAATTCACCAAACATTTTTAAAGATTTAATCAGCCAAAGACCACCAGGCACAAATTTGAAGTCTGGCAGAATCAGATATATTGACCTGATTCGGCACAGGAGGGCACTCTGGAGGAACTATGGAATGACACATGACAAGAGAGAGCAAGGGAGCATCTTTTGTAAGGTTTGGTTACTACTGAATCATTCAGAAGCATGTCTAAGGGAAGAGGACATTAATTATGCTTAGATGCTCCTTTTAAGAGAGATTAAGAGACGTGAGGATTAACTATGAATTGGGTGCTGTCATGAGGTGACAGAATTTCAGCAATTAAATGTCTCCAGTAATAGATGAGAAAAACAAGAACTTCTGGCAGTAGCACTGGTTAAGCAAGCAGAAATCATGTGAAGAGCTGGTTTGTTATGGCATTTTACTGCATGGCCTTGGGGAAATGTTTTCCATTAATTCGGAGACTACCTTTCTCTGTGTCCAGCAACCTATCCAGACTGATTAATGGCAGAGCTACCTTTTCCTTTTCTAATCTTAGCTGATATTCACTCTTGCAGTCTCAGACAGGTTTTTACACTTTCAAAATAGAGTTTACCAAAGTTTAGTCTGTGTATGTTATTGGTTAATGGTCCAGAATTTTCAATTATGCATTCCTGAGTTGGAGGCTTGGCATGTCTCCTCACTGACTGTGTCATTTTAGAAAAGATATTTAATCATTTAGGTCTCGGTATTGGTGTTTGTAAGAAGGAACCATCACACTACTTTTACTATCTATTTGTAGGACTAATGAGAAAATTAAATATAATTATTATTTTTTATTTTTTTATTATGTTATGTTAGCCACCATACAGTATGTCATTAGTTTTTGATGTAGTGTTCCAAGATTCATTGTTTACATATAACACCCAGTGCCCCATGCACCAGGCCAACCCATCCCCTCACCCTCCTCCCCTCTAAAACCCTCAGTTTGTGTTCATCAAGATAGCATGGTAGTAGCATAAAAATAGACACCTAGACCAATGAACAGAATAGAGAGCCCAGATATGGACCCTCAACTCTATGGTCAAATAATCTTTGACAGGGCAGGAAAAAATATCCAGTGGAAAAAAGACAGTCTCTTCAATAAATAGTGCTGGGAAAGTGGATGGCTATATACAGAAAAATGTAATTGTTTTTATAAAGCACTTACCAAATATCTGGCATAATGTAACTGCTCAAAAAGAAATAGCAGCTAAAAGGATATGTTTAATAAGGTTTTTTGTGAATTGATGGCTATAATTAATGAAAAGATCATGATTAGTATGATTATATATGTGTGTCCATATGAGAATTGAAGGATATCGATCTGTGTGGAAGTTTCTAATGAATATTCTATGAATTAGTAATTTGGTTTTTGTTTAATGATACCAGATATCTGCAAAGGAAAGAGGAGCACAAGTTTTAGATTAAATCTTACAGGCAGAACTCTCCTACAAACCTAATAGGAAAACTTAAGAGATCAGTGAGAAATAGACTCAGACATTGCAGTCGAGTAGGCCATAGTTCCTATTAAAGAAACAAGAATTTCCAGAATGTTCTCTGGAAGCAGAGTGAGGGTCTATCTCCATGGCTCTGGATATAACTGTTAGGGTCCGTGATCAAAGGAGTGAGACTGATACAAAGCGAAGGTCAAGCAAAGCTTCATTTCTCGCCAGCACTGAGAATCAAACCGACCAGTCGGGACGGCCTCTTACAGAGATCGTGACCCCTCCCAACCTCATGGACTAACTTTTATAGAGCAAAGGCCATGTGGTTGAGCCTGGCCACACACAGGTGGCCGATGAGATTGCAACACACAGAGAAAGTTGCATAGTCATGTCACGTTACACATGGGTGGCCAATTGAATTACAATTCACCCTATAGTAGCTATTTGAACTAGCCTATTACCTTGCTCAGAATTGGCACCCAAAATGCACCCAAAAGGCAGGGCCCACATTCTTTGGTAGTTAGGGAGATAGTATGTGCGCTTTACTGATTGGATGTCTCCACCTGGCCTGACTCGTTCTTGTATACTGGGCTCTGTTTTCAGGGACTGGTTGATCATATTTTACTGGTTTCCCAGACTTGCTTTTAAGTAAGTTCCCCAGGGGGGGTTGGGGTGGGGGTGGGGAACAGGGTCAGTTAAGTTTTACTGCATAAACAACAAAATCACTGTTTAACCGAGATGGAATTGCTCTGGCTAAATAGGCCCTTACAATAACTTTATGCACTTAAAAGAGCACACACATAATAACAAGAAAAGAAATATTTCAGAGAACAGATCAATAAATTGAGAGACAGAGGTATGCCAGAAAGGAAGCATCAAGGAGGTAGGTGTCAAAATGGTAATTATCAGGTTAAAAAAGAGAAACATTTCAGAAGAGGAAGAATATTAATCTAACATGATTGGAAAGACATGAAAGCAAGTAGGTGTGGACTCAGAGCAAAAGTAATGACAGGCAGATGGGTTAGAATGAAATGCAGTGACACAGTTGATGCAAAGCATAGACATAGTCAGTCTGCAGGGTAGGATATACAGCAGTCTGGGATGGTGAAGAATCTGTGCACTCCGTGCTAGAAAAAAAGTTACTAAATCCAGTCAATAAAATAGAAAGGCCACCTAGGGGGTCCTAGAAAATATCTTTGTAGTAGTTAAGGCAAACCAGCTATTCTGGCTGCCGCTCCAACACATGACCGTGGGGAGACAGTGGCTTCAGTGACTTAAACACTGCAAATCACAGAGGATACCAAGGTAATGAATGCAACAATCAATCTGCTATCGTCATGTGCCCACAGAGACGCACAGCCTTGCTGCCATCTGAATAAAGCATAGAAAATGTTAGAGAAGTTGTGGATAAAGGAGGATGAGTAAGTATATAGATATATTTGTTGCCTTTTTCAATAACTGGACAGGTCATAGAAAAAAAATACCTAAAATAAAAAACTATGCCATTAATGTGGGATATCTGGTCAACTTTACCCCAGACCAGCTTATTTTAAAAGTTCTATTTTTAAAATTGAATAGGTCAACCTTTCCCAACAGTGAGTCATTGGCAGAACCAGATTTAGCTGAATTCAGGCCACTGAACACCTGCTTTCATAACGTCTTTCTTACTTGATTGCTGGGAAAGGGTTGTGTTCTGGTTTTTAACCCCAAATTTATCCTTTTTGTCTTACTTGACTTTTTCTTTTCAGTAAGGCTAGGAACATTTTGAATGGAAGAAAAACTACACTATCTTGAACAAGTCAAAAGAGAAAAAAGAGTTCCAGAATCAGCTTCATTGTAAAAAATTTGAAACTGACCTTTTGTTTTGTTGTGACAAATTATAACAGCTTCATACTATTTTGAACATTCCTCCTTTGCCCCATCTGACCTTTCAGGCACCAACACAAGCATTATTTGCCTTGAGCTGCCATGGAACAATTGTTCAAACATTAGCTACAGATTTCTACAAGTTTCAATCATGCTATTTTCAATTTGCAAAACATGCTAGGGAAATATTCCTTGGAGATGTTATATATACAAATACATATAATGTGTATAAAATTATTCTCCAAGAAATATATACATATATATATGCATTTATACATGAATATGTGTGTGTATACATTTTTATATGTATGCTGGTATGTGTGTGTTTGGCATATATATATACATATATATGTGTGTGTATATAATACACACACACACAAAAGGTTTAGAATATATTTGGAAGACATAAAATACACTAATTTAATATAAAAATTTTATCAGCAGAATTCAATGTCAAGCCAATTAAAAATACACTAAATACACTAGAAAACGTCTTAAACTAGGAAAAAAAATAACTTTAAATTTCAGTAATGATATATTTTTATATTATATATATAAATCATGTAATAAATTTAATTAACCATTTCAAAAATCATTCCATGAGTTGTTTCACCTTGCTGTGACCTACACAAAGTCATAGTTTTAAAAATCATTTTATTTATAGGGGCACCTGGGTGGCTCAGTCCGTTAAGTGTCTTACTTGGGCTCAGGTCATGATCCTAGGATCCTGGTATCAAGCCCCAGGATCTAGCCCCATATCAGGCTCCCCGCTCAGCAGGGAGTCTGCTTTTCCCTTTGCCCTTCCCTCCCCACCCTGCTTGTGAGCTCTACCTCTCTCTCTCTCAAATAATTAAATAAGATCTTTAATAAATTAAAAAATTAAAATGATTGTATTTATAAAGTAAAATCACAAATATTCATTTAAGTGTGAGACATCTGCTTTAATTTGGAAAGCTTTGTAATTTAATAAGCAAAATAAGATATTCAAATCATACTGACCATTTCAGATCACAAAAAAATAATTTGAAATTTTTTTTCTTTAATTTGGGATAAAATGAAGGATTTCCAACCCATGAGTCTAAGCAGATGGAACCAAAACAGAAATAAAATATAATAAATAAAAAGTGAGAACGTACATTTAATTTATTGATTCTGCTGTAATAAAGCAAGCTCATTATTGGCTTTTATTCAATATTGAATATATTCAAATTTAACATTTTCCCTTATTTCCATTGTAATTTACACAGTAACAGGGGATTGTCTGTGGATACTTAATAGTCATACTTACAGTGATTTATTATCATTTTATGCTGTCTTTTTTTTTTTTTTTTAAAGATTTTATTTATTTATTTGACAGAGAGAGATTACAAGTAGGCAGAGAGGCAGGCAGAGAGAGAGGAGGAAGCAGGCTCCCCGCTGAGCAGGGAGCCCGATGCGGGACTCGATCCCAGGACCCTGAGATCATGACCTGAGCCGAAGGCAGCGGCTTAAACCACTGAGCCACCCAGGCGCCCCTTATGCTGTCTTTATTCAACAAAATTAAGAAAAACATACTAGAACAGGGAAAAATACTGGAAAGACAATTGATAACAAAATCATAAATAATTTTTATATAAAAAGTGAATGCAGAATTATTTAAAAATAAAATATAATTTTAAGCAGAAGAGATATATAAAAATGTACTCCTTAGATTTTTGTTAATCATTGTTATATATAAACTCAACAATTTGTCTTTCATGCTCTGAAAAATATTTTTACAGTTTCAACATTTGTATATATAGCCTATCTCTTTTTTTCTTTTTTTTTTAGTCTATATCCTACCTTGAGGCTAAAAGTAATCATTCACATTTGGAGAACATTGAGAATAAATTTGATAATCAGGAGTTAATCTTTAACATGAAGAAACTAAGAGTCTAATAATTAACTTGCTCAATATATTCTCCTAGCAAGTGACAGAAATGAAATTTGAGCTCAAGTTTCTCTGACTCTTAAGTTTTTCCCCTCCATCAGTAGAGTCTAACATTTTTAACATATGGATCTCTATAATCATTAAAAATTGCAAATACTTACATATTTTAGAGATTAAGAAGTTATCACAGGTATCAGTTTCCCTGGATTTGGATCTTAACCTTCCAGTCAAGTTATATGGCCTTAAGTAAAAGATTTACACTCTCTATAATTCAGTTTTCTACATCAAAAAAAAAAAAAAAAAGAGGATAATAATACCCTCAAAATAGTCTTATGAATAGGGACTAAATAATTCATGCTAAAATGATTGGTAGTCCCAGTCTTATCATTGCAAACCACTATATGACACCTGCTATATACATATTTTTTGAGGTGTAATTGACATACAACATTATATTACTTTTGGGTGTACACATAATGATTTGATATTTGTATACACTGCAAAATGATCACCACAATAAGTTTAGTTATCATCTCTCACCATACATAGTTACAAAAAATTGGTTTTTTTTATTACAATGATAATTTCTGGTAATTATACTCTTGGCAACTTTCTAGCATATACTACATTATTTGCTATAGTCACTGTGCGGTCCATACATTATAGACCATGATTTATCATTGCAAGTCTGTATCTCTTGACTCCCAAAGCCCAATCCCAAATCATCCTCCCCTGCAGTAATTATTTCTGTCTTCTGTATCTATGAATTTTGTTTTGTTTGATCATTTGTTTTCTTAGATTCCACATATAAGTGAATCATATGGTATTTCCTTTTTTCTATTTTACTTACTTCACATAGCCTAATTCCCTCAAAATCCATTCATGTCATAAATGGCAAGATTTCATATTTTTATGGTTGACATAAATGGCCTTTATGAATTATGGCCTTTATTATTTTAAGGTATGTTCCCTTTGAACCCACTTTGTTGAAAGTTTTTATCAAAAATGAATATTGAATTTTGTCAAATGCTTTTTCTGCATCGATTGAGATGATCATATGATTTTTATCCTTCATTTTGTTAATGTGGTATGTCACATTGATGTGTTGCTTCTGAATCATCCTTGAATCCCAGGAATAAATACTACTTGATCTGGATGTATGATCCTTTTAATGTATTATTGAATTTGGTTTACTAATATTTTGTTGAGAACTTTTGCACTTATTGTTAACCAGGGATATTGGTCTGTAATTTTCTTTGTGGTATCCTTGTCTGCTTTTACTATCGGAGTAATGTTGACTTCATAAAATAAGTTTGAAAGCCTTCCCTCAATTTTTTGGGAAGAGTTTGAAAAGGTAATACATTTTTAAATATTTAATAGAATTTACTAGTGAAGCCATATGATCCTGGAATTTTTTTGTTGAGAGATTTTTGATTACTGATTCAAACTCTTTACTGACAATCAGTATATTCAGATTTTCTATTTCTTCATGATTCAGTCTTGGAAGACTAAATATTTCTAGGATGTAGTCCATTTCTTCTACATTGTCCAATTTGTTGTTCAATTTACATATAATTGTTAATAGTAGTCTTTTATGAGTCTGTATTTCTCTAGTGTCAATGGTCGCTTCTGTTTCATTGCTGATTTTATTTATTTGAACCTTCTTTTTTTTTTCTTGCTGCATATAGATAAAGGCTTATCAATTTTATTTTTTCAAAGAACCAGTTCTTAGTTTCATTTATCTTTTCTATTTTTTTAGTCTCTATTTTATTCATTTCCACTCTGATCTTTTTCAAAAACTTATTTGTTTATTTAAGAGAGACAGAAAGAGAGAGCAGGAGGAGGGACAGAGGGGAACAAGCAGACTCCATCCGCACTGAGCAGAGAGCCCTACTCTGGGCTAGATCTCACAGCCACAAGATATGACCTGAGCAGAAATTGAGAGTCAGATGTTTAACCTACTGAGCCACTCAGCTGCCCCTCCACTCTGATCTTTTTTATTTCCTTCCTTTTTTCCTTCTTTCTGTTAATGTTAGGCTCAGTTTGTTCTTTTTCTATTTCCTTAAGGCAGAAGAAGGAGGTTATTTATTTGATCTTTCTTGAACTATGAAACTTGAGCTATCAAGTTCCATTTGAACTATGAAACTTGAGCTATCAACTTCCATTTTAGAACTACTTTTGTTGCAAACCACAAGTTCTGGTATATTGTGTTTGCATCTTTGTCTCAAGAAATTATTTTTTCTCCTTTAATCCACTGATTGTTCAGGAAGTATTGCTTAATTTCCATGTACTCATAAATTTTCCAGTTTTCTTCTTGTTATTAATTTTTAGTTTAATGTCATTGTTGTCAGAGAAAATACTTGGTATGATTCCAGTCTTCTTGAATTTACTAAGACTTGTTTTGTGGAGCGCCTGTGTGGCTCTGCCCCTTCCCCCACTTGTGCACTCTATCTCTCTCTCCAATAAATAAACAATTAAAAAAAAAGTCTTTTTAAACAAAAGACTTATTCTGTGGCCTAACATATGGTCTACTCTAGAAAATGTTCTCTTTTGAGAAATGAACTCAAAATGTTTATGTGCTCTTTTTTTTTTCAAAGATTTTATTGATTTATTTGACAGAGAGAGAGGTCACAAGTAGGCAGAGAGGCAGGCAGAGAGAGAGAGAGGGAGAAGCAGGCTCCCTGCTGAGCAGAGAGCCCAATGTGGATCTCAATCCCAGGACCCTGAGATCATGACCTGAGGTGTAGGCAGAGGCTTACCCCACTAAGCCACCCAGGCACCCCTGTTTCACGTGCTCTTGAGGAGAATGTGTATTTTGTTGTTGTGGGTAGAATGTTCTGTATATGTCTGTTAGGCTCATTTGCTCCAGATTCACTGTTTCTTTATTGATTCTCTGTCTGGATGATCTATGCAATGTTAGTGTGAGGTATTAAAGAATGCAACACTCATTGTATTCTGTTTATTTCCCCTTACAGCTCAGTTAGTTTTTGCTTTATTATTTAGGTGCTCCAATTTGTGTGCATAAATATTTATGACTGTTACAACTTCTTGCTGGATTGACTCCTCTATTGGGTTGACTTTATCTCTTTTTACAGCTTTTACTTTAAAGCCTATTTTGTCTAATATAAATATAGTTGCCCCTTCTCTCTTCTCCTCCCCCTCCCTGTCACATTTCTTCATCTTCCCCTTCCACCTCTTCCCCGTCTTCTTCCTATCGTCTTCCTTCTCCCCCTCCTCCACTTCCTCCTTCCCATCCTCCTTCTTCTTCTTCCTCACCATTTGCTTTAAATGTCTTTTTCCATTCTTTTACTCTCAGTCTGTATGTATCTTTAAGACTAAAGTGAATTTCCTAAATAAGTATATCTTGTTTTTTAATCCATTTAGCCATTCTCTGTCTTTTGATTGGAGAATTTAATCTGTTTACTTTTAAAGTAATTATTTATAGATAAGGGCTTACTCTTGTCCTTTTGTTGATTTATTTCTGGCTGTTTTGTTGACCTGTTATTCCTTGTTTTGTATCCTGTTGCTTTTTTGTGCATGTGTTGTTAAGTCGTTTATCAACAGTATGCTTTGACTTCTTCATTATATTCTTTTGTGTAATTATTACAGGATTTTTTCCTTGTGGTTACTAAGGGGCTTACTTAAAATAACTTAAACTTCAATACTCTATTTTAAACCGATAACTTCAACAGAATTTGTAAACTTTATACTTCCGATTTTCCTGCCCTTCTTCACATTAGGTCACTGCAGTTATAATTTGCATGTTTTTATGTTGTATAATAATAGATATTTGTAGTTATGATTATTTTTTATATTCTTTTTAAAATATTTTAGAGTTTGTAAGTAAATTATAGCCACTATTACTTATTGCAAACTCTAACCATGCTATATATTTATCATTACCAATGAGATTTATGTGACCATTTTGTGTTTTTATTATGTTAATTACTGTTGTTCTACTTTCACTCAAATAACTCCTTGTTAGAGTCACTTAATAACTCCTTAGAATTTCTTGTAAGGCAGGTCTGCAACTCCCTCAGCTTCTGTTTGTTCAGAAAAGTCTTTACTCTTTATTTCTGAAGGACAGATTTGCCAAGTATAAAATTCTTGGCTGACAATTATTTTCTTTCAATAATTTGAACATACAATCTCATTCTCCTGACCTGAAAAGTTTCTGCTGAGAAATCCAATTATAGTTACAGGAGTTCCCTTATATGTAAGTTCTCTCTTTTCTCTATTTTTAAAATTTTTTCACCTTTGACTTTTGATAATTTAATCATAATTTATCTTGAAATAGCTGTATTTGAGGTCCTTTGAGCTTCATAGATCTGGATGTCCATTTCTTTCCCCAGGTTTAGGAAGTTTTAAGACATTAATCCTTTAAATAAATATGCTTTTTGCTCCTTTCTCTTTTTCTTCTCTTTCTGAAATTCCCATAATTCAAATACCGTTCCTTTTCATTGTACCCTATAATTCCTATAGGCTTTCTTCACTCTTTTTCATTATTTTTCATTTTGCTCCACTGACTGGGTAATTCCAATGTCCTGTCTTCCAGATTGCTGAGTCTTTCTTTTGCATGGTTGAGTCTACTTTGAAACTCTCCCCTGAATTCTTCATTTCAATTATTGTATTTTTCAACTCTAGGCCTTGTTTGTTTGATGGTTAATATTAATTTGTCAGATTTCTCCTTTTGTTCATGCATTGTTTTCTTAATTTCATTTAGTTGTGCTTTTTTTGTAGTTCACTAAACTTCCTTAAGAAGATTATTCTGAATTCCTTGTTTAACAATTCATAAATCTTTTTTTCTTTAGAATCAGTTATTGGAGCTTTATTAGTCTCTTTTGGTGGTATCATATTTGCCTGACTTTCCATGAATCGTGATTCCTTACTTGGTATCTGCACATTTGAGTAACTGGGCTCCTCTTCCAAATTTTACAGGTTTGCTTTGGCAGAGACAGTTTTTCACCAGTTGGCTTAGTTTGGGTTTCTACTATTAAATGCATTATGCAACTTTCTATGTGCTCTGGTTAGATTCATTGGTTGGACAAGTTGAAGGCTACATGCATTGATAAACAGGGTTATGGATTCAATTCCCGCCTAAGTACAGCAGGGGAAGCTCTAAAATCAGCAAATCTCCTTCTTTGTTGTCTAAACTCAAGCTGACCTGTACTCCAAGTTCCCACACTGAATGACCCAGTGACTTTGCTCTGCAAGTGATCAGTTCTACCTGCCCTCCTCTTAGCTCAAGCACCCGTGGGCCACTTCCAGGAGTTGTTGTCAACTCTCCTGCTCAGAGAAGGCTAAAAGATACTATCCAAGAGGCTCAGGCTATGTCGCGGCTCTCTTACCTGGACAGAAAGGGGCAGGGTCACTCCAGCCCCAATTTACCAAATAAGCTCTCTGGTTGGGAGTGGTCAAAGCCATGACTATGAATTAATCCTCTGCCTGTGCATAGCAAGACAATGCTCTACGCTTACTATAGGTTTTGTTCTGCGGCTGATCAGCTCTGCCACCCACCTCTAAGCTAGAATATGTCTGAGTTGCACAGCTTCCAGGAGTTGTCACCAGCCCTTCTGGTCAGATGGGCCTGGAGGATGCTCTCCATGGCAGGTGAAGCTGTGAGCAAACCTGGTTCTAGTAGCAGAAAAACTTCTTGAGTACCTGAATCAAACACATCTGCACTCTGCCAAGTTCCCTGGTCAGAATGAACCTTGGACTTGTTTCTGCAGATAAGCAAAAAAACTATTGGTTGGGATTACCACCTGAGCACTGCAGGTATGAACACAGCCTGCCAAGATCTGTGTTCTGGTTGTTGCAAGCCCCTCCCCACTTTTCTATCAGTCAAATTCCCAGTGTTTGAGCCTTGCAGAGTTCTCTGAAATCATCCATGGTTCAAGATCAGAATAATGGTTCCCACAAAGTTATCCACAATGTTGGGGTTGAAGGTGAGCTGATTGTCTCCCTGGGTTCTTTTCCCACTGGAGGAACTGAAAGCTCAGGTGAAACTTCGCCACATGGTGATGCACTAGCCTAGAGGAGGGGCAAGGCAGTCTATATGTAGCCTACACTTTTACCCTTCTAATCCAGGCTGTCTTGGTCTTTGTGGTGCACGAAGGTGTTTCAGCTTCGCTCCCATATTCTTGGATTCTCTGTGGTGTCTTGTTCTTGAATAGCTATTTCCTTCTTGGAAAGCGGGGGAAAATCAGGACCAAACTATTTCACCATCTTGATCCACAGGCCTACTATTAAGTTTCAAGTAATTGTTCAATTCTTGCATAACATGAGCTATTAACATAGCTTATCATGTAGTGTGCCAGTATTGAATTTCCATCTGAGGGGTTATTTAGTAATGGCTTTGAAATAAAAAATGAAATCTGTAAACCCTGAGCAATATCATTGCTTTTACATGCTCTGCAGTCTGTAATAGGCTATTAGATAAAAGATAGTAATATATTCTGGAAGAACAGGCCCATTGACAATGAATAAAGGGCATGATTTTATTCTTGCTTCACAAAGAATGATGTCTGTATCTTTCTTAAAAGAATTATAATCTTCAAAAGCTGCCAGAGTTATATTCTTTTGCAGCTGGCATATAGCTCTTGTTCTATGCAATATTTTAAGAAGGAAAGCCAGAAGTATTTTAGAATATCTGGAAAGGTGCGTAAGGACGTATATATTTTGAAATGTTAAAAGTACCAAGAATTATAAGGTAATATTATTATCATCTCCATATCTAATGAAGAACAAGGAAGAAGAGAACTATTTCTTTAATAACATTTGTAAGAGCTAGTACATATAATTTTTAAAATTTGTTTTCCACTAGCAAAACAAATATTCACAACACAAATATTTAACCATGTATGTATGTGTATTTCTTAGTTACTCAAATATTTAATACTGAGACAATTTCTTTATAAATATTGATGGTTTTTATTGTTTTAAATGCTTGAAAATAAATAGACTAATAATTCCCAAATGAATTGCCTCTCTGATTTCTCTATGATCAGCCAAGCAGTCAAGGACAGTACAGATAGAATTTTTTACATTTCTAAAAGCTAGATCTATCAGAACCCAAACCAAAATCAAGCACATTCTAGTTATATGGCTGTTTTTACCCCATAGCAGATTTTGTAAGAGGGGATATGAAGATGGCATTTTATTTGCTTTTGTTTAAAAATCATAATGTAATTTTAAATTACTATAGTGATACTCCAATAACTTGTAAAGATTTAAAAGTGTCATGAGTTTCCTTTTTACACTGATCATTTAAAATTCCTCTCTATCAAAGAAAAAAAATCATTGAACACATTTTAAAAATTTACAAGATTTGAAATATTGAGCAAAAGAAAAAAAAAGTAAAGTGCTTCCCATGCCCTTTACCAGCACAGAAATTATTCTGAATGTGATATTCCCCTTTGATTTGCAGAAACCATTCAGAATTATAAATATTGAATTTCACTACAGCTTAGTGATGTCTTTCAGTTTATGCTATTATAGGGCAAACTGTCTTTGATAGTTTGAAGAATCTTGACAAGTACTGGCTGTCAATGTTTTCATTTGGATCTGAAGAAGAAACATATATTCGGAGGAAAAATAACTATTTTGCTAATTTGAAGACAGATCATTGGGTTTATCAGAACACAGTCCACTAGTTTGAGAACAAAACCTCATTTAAAAAATCAGGAAAGGCATCCCTGAAGCAACTGTTTTAAAACAAAAGAAAGGTCTCTTTTATTAAGTTGTCACACAGACTACAAAATAAGAAAACTAATTGACTGAAAAGGAAGAATCTGTCTGAATTTTAAAAGGAAAATTAAGTACAGGATCATGGTTTGTCCATCTATTACAGAAAAAAAATGTTATTTTAACAAAGTAATGGAAACAATGACCTTGTTTCCATGCAAAACCTGGAATGAGTTACTTTATAAAGTCAGTCAGCTCCATTAATAGCAACAACAACAGAAAGTTTGAAAATATATTCAGCAAGCTTCTTAAAGCTGACTGATCTATCTTATACAAAAACAGTTGTTTGGTTTGGAAATATTACATGTATTATAGATGCAAGTCCAGAACAAAAGCAGATTTAAAGAAAATTGGAAATGAAGATCTATTTGTTCTCTTGCAGTTTTAGCCTATAGTTGGGATATCCTAAAGTTCCTAAAATACAAGATTTATTTCAAGGCATTGTTTATATGGAAGTTAAATAAATATCAATTTCCTTATCTTTTTTCTTTTTCATTATCCACATAAAAGGTATCATCACAGCCAGCAAAATCACTATGAAGACTCATTGTGGGTATAAAGAATCAATTGAAAAAAAATTATATATCATTCAGATATATCCCATGTGTTTATAATAGAACAATTCATTTTTATTCAGAAAGGAGTTTTTTTTTTTTAATTTTATAATGAGACTGTTGTAAGAAATGACAATTGGCGCAGACCTAATTCTGGGTGCTAATCTCAGTACCAATACCAACTATTTTCATTATATGGGAGGAAGTCACTTTGCCTCTCTAGATTTTTATTTCTTTACTTGTAAAAACAAATTTAGCAGGGCACTTTATCTAAGAAAAATTCAAATTTAAAATTTTGTATTTGTTTATGGAACTAGTGGCTTATAACCCCTCTGAACATCTACTGTAAAGGTTGAAATCGCTGGGGGCTTTGTGTTTGGTTGCTTAAAGAATGAAAGAAGCTGTTGATTTTTTATTTTGTTTTATTTTATCCCACCTTACACAGAAGCACATGACCAAAGAAGAAGGAAACCTGAGTTTTTATGTGCCCTTTACCCTCACCAGCATTCCCTATTCAACCCTGCCAGGTTTGAGTGACTGATGCAAAGCACCAGAAAAAAAGAAGTAAAGATAAAAATAAGAAGTGTTTGTAAAATGCTGAGAAAATCAGCTATACAATGTACCACTGGAGGGTCCCACTGGCTTCCTACCACCAACATGGCACTGTTAGCTCCACACTCACAAACATACTCATACCGTCCACCACAGGCCCCAGTACAATAGGCATGTGCAGGCACAATACACAGCCATGCTCTATAGAAGAGCATTCCCTGGCAAACACCTGAAAAAATATGACCCTGATGGAGAATGAAGAAGAACATGAGTGGCCTGTGATGTGTTTATATGGGAATGCTCCAAGTACCTGAGCAAATGTTGAGGAGAAGAGTGGGTAGGATAAGGTCTTGCATCAGGATGTAAGGGTACAATGACCAGTATTTTGTTTTCATTGCAATGAGACCTCATTTGTACCGAGACCTAGTGAGATAAAACACAGATTATAAAATTGTTCTTACCTGGCAATACAGAAAGTTTGTGGCTTACCAAAACACTGCCCTTAAAGGTGTCAGAACAGAAGAATTCCAGCATTAGTGAGTGGCATAGAATGTAGGACAATTTCCTGCTCCTAGGAGTTTAGCATCTAGTGATTTATAGAGAGACACAATATGGAGACCTGAACTATGGCTTTGAGTTTGAGGAACTGTCCCTTCCTCCTGTGTGCCTCTTCCTGCACTGCCCCCAAAGTCTTAGCTTCCTTCTTTGTGAAGTGAGAGGCCAAGCACAATTAAATGAAGATCCTTTGATCATATTATTGTAATACTCTGTTGAATGGACAAGACCCTGGTAGAACAGAACTTAATTAAAACAGATAGAAAATAATGATACAACAATGCAAAGCCATATATAATGAAATGGTGAATTGTGTCCTGAAGACTAAGAGTATTTGTAAAGTTCATCAGTTTACCAGGCTGCAGTCTCTTTGAGGTCAGGGACTATGTCAAAATCATCTTTCAAACTCTGGTACCTAACACTGGTTCCTGGCACACAGAATCTACTTAAATAAATCATATTTGTATCTGCATAATAAATTTAAATAGTAAATCATATTAAAAACACAAGTAGACAAATAATATTAATGTGTTCCCATAATTACTTATATTTTAGCAAAGTAATTTTAGAAAAATCTAGATCCAATAAAAGCAAGCTAACATTTAGTAAGTACTTCCCATGTTCTAGAAATTGCGTAAGTATTTTTATGTAAGTTGAAGCTTCACATCTTCCTTAAAAGTTAGGTACTATTGGGACGCCTGGGTGGCGCAGTTGGTTGGACGACTGCCTCCGGCTCAGGGCGTGATCCTGGAGTCCCGGGATCGAGTCCCACATCAGGCTCCCAGCTCCATGGGGAGTCTGCTTTGCTCTCTGACCTTCTCCTCGCTCATTCTCTCTCTCACTGTCTCTCTCTCTCAAATAAATAAAAAAAAAAAAAAAAAAAAAAAAGTTAGGTACTATTGTTACTATCTATATTAGTCAGGGTTCTCCAAAAAAACAGAACCAACAGAAGATATACATATATGAGCAGATATATTGTAGAAATTCAGCTCACATGCTTATAGAGACCTAGAGGTCCCCACAATATATTATCTGCAAGCTGGAGAACCAGGAAAGCTCGTAGTATAATTCAGTTTGAGTTGGAGGCCGGAGAACCAGGGGAGTTGGTTGATGGTATTGCTCCCAGTCCAAGGCCACAGGCCTGATAAAAAGGGTGATTGGGGGCAGAGGACAGGGACTGGCTAAATCCTGAAGTTTGAAGGCCAGAAAACCAAGAGTTCGACTAAATAGGCAGAGGGTAATGGTTAATTTTACATGTCAACTTGACTGGGCTAACGGATGCCCAGAGAGCTAAGACATCCGTTTTCTCCTGCCCTCGGATAGCTCAAGAAGAGAGAGCAAGAATTTGGGTTCCATTTTGTTCCATTTAAGGGATTGAATGATTGATGCCTGCCCACATTGGTAAGGGTGGGTCTCTTTACTCAGCCTACTAATTCAAATGCTAATCTCTTCCAGAAGCATTCTCACAGATACACTGGTAAACAATATTTTACCAGTTCTCTGGGCACTCCTTAGCCCAGTCAAGCTGACAAATACAATTGACCTTCACCATATCCCTATTTAGTAGATGACACAGCTGAGGCTAAGAAAGGATTTGAAACCCCATCTGATTCTGAAGACAATGATCTTTCTATGTGACTTGTGTTCTCATTCCTGGTGATAGATTCATTTGGCTTACACATACCTCTTAATACTGAATTGAACTTACTACTTTGCATAAATTTCCCAACCATTCTCTATTTGTAAGCATTCTCCCTTAATGTAATTCTTATAGAAAGTCTATCACTACATGGTATAATTTACCACATTACAGGAAAACCCTTATTTCACACATAGTACTATCTTTTTTGAACTGGAACTTGACAAGAAAGTACAATTATATAAGAAAAATAAATGCTGCTCAGTTGCTTTTCCATTTCAGCATTTATATTGCTCTTATAACTAAAAAAAGAGACTGTTTTCAATGTCACATCAATTAAATCCAATTTCTGCTGAATGAATGAGTCACCTGCCCACTGAGAGCATGGTATCTCTTTAGATGCAGTTGTAGAAGTATTTGGTTATAAGGAAAAGAACAGTGAAGACATTTGTTTGCCCCAATCAGCCAATGAGAAAAAAAAAAAAAATCAAGATGTTTGCAGTATAATGATGCTTTTAAAAGAGAGACTTTAGCTCTTAAAAGAGGTTATATTCTATAAAGAATAGTATCCAAAAGCCATCTCCATTCCTACAGATGTGAAATTCCTTTAGAAATGGTCTTTAAAGGCCAAGCTTTCATAGACTGGTAAACATAAAATTATAAATCTTCCTAGAATTATTTCATAAAGGCTTAGCCTACAGATGTTTATCCTACTTTGTCTTCATTTGTCCTCTTTATTCTGAATTTTTCTTCTTATATCCAGCACTGTCAGATGACTTCTCTATTGAGCATGGGTAAGGGAGAGAGTTGGGAAAAGTTGGTTTTCAAAAGTCCTATCATGCGGGCGCCTGGGTGGCTCAGTGGGTTAAGCTGCTGCCTTAGGCTCAGGTCATGATCTCAGAGTCCTGGGATCAAGTCCCACATCAGGCTCCCTGCCGAGCAGAGAGCCTGCTTCCCTCTCTCTCTTTCTCTCTGCCTGCCTCTCCGTCTACTTGTGATCTCTCTCTGTCAAATAAATAAATAAAATCTTAAAAAAAAAAAAAAGTCCTATCATGAATTTGTGTGTCTGAGGTAGATTAGTTTATCAAGTATAAGGCATACCTATATCTTCAATAAGAAGAGTTGCCTAGTTATTTGCCAGTGATCACTTTAGTATAAATACAAATTTTGCTAATATGCTAATAATCTATAATTTAACAAGTTTGAGTACATCTTTTGGAATTACAGCTTAAATCCTTGGTTGTTTTTTACCATGATTTCATTGGACCACAAATTATCCAGTTTAATGTAGAGTCCAATATCCTAAAGAATTCTTTGTTAAGGTGGTTAACCAAAAGTAAAGCTGCTTAAAATACACTAGCCAATTATAAGCCTATACTGATCCCTAGTTAATCTGGTCTCTTTCAATTTTTACCAAATGAAGTTACTTGATTGAGTTAAGTTAAAAAAAAAAAAAGATGATTAAAATTATGTAGTAACACCCTGACCCCAGTCTCATATAACAAACCTCCTTTTACACAGCTCAGGATTCACCTTAAACTGCTAGACAGTGTAGAATCAAGTGAAATCCTTCTGAAATGAATATCCCATGCATAAAATACCTTTAAAATAGTTATATTCCTTAAAATAGTCCTAGAGAATTTCTATTTTTAAAATATGTGGGCTGGGGCCCCTGTGTGGCTCAGTTGGTTAAGTTCCTGACCCTTGGTTTTGACTCAGGTCTGATCTCAGGGCCTTGGAAAGGAATCAATCCCAGTGGCAGGCTCCATGCTCAGTGCAGAATGTGCTTGGGTTTCTCTCTTCCTCTCTGTCCCACCCCTTCTTAAATAAATAAATATAATAAAATATGTGGTCTAAGGAAATAATCAAAGATTAAGTCAGCCATTTAACCATGTGCACATTTATATTTTCAGTGGAGATCATGCCTCAGGACACTTAGTTTCATAAATCCACCTACCTTTGCATCATCAGTTTCTCTTAGAATACCTACATGTTTCTCAAATTCATTATGTTCAAAACTTGTTTTTTTATATTTCCCTTACAAATTCCTCCTGCTTCAACGTTTTTACCATTTGAGTCTTCATTTTGTCACTTTCTCAATATAGTAAACTGGAAACTTTTCTTTTACTTTTCTCATCTTCATTCCCCACATCTGCCCCAAAACATAGGTTGTCTCTGTTTCTTTCTGTATTCACTTCTACTACCTTAGTGTAAGCCACCATCATTTCTGATCTGTATTACTAAAACAGCCTCCCTACTGGTCACTTGACTTCTGAAACAGTCTTCCTCAAAGTTATTTTTGATTACCAGCCAGAGTAATCTTTCACAGTTTGAAGAGCACTTTCCTACTTAAGACCATTTACATTCTATAGAATATACAAAATCCTAAAGGAAAGAAAGAAAGAAGACAAGGAAAGGAAAGGAAAAGAAAGGAAAAGAAAGGAAAGGAGAGGAGAGAAGAGAGTAGAGGAGAGAAAGGAGGCAAAGAAGAAAGAAAAAAAAAGGAAAGAAAGAAAGAGAAAAAAAGAAAAAGAAAAAGAAAGAGGTCCTTAAACCCCTTCAGGAACTGATAGCTAGCTTCTCCAGCCTCACCTGACTCTGGTCCCCACTACCACCTCTTACTGCATTTCAGCCACACGGTACTTTGTACTGCTGTTTCCTCTCCCTGGCATTCCTTTCCCTGTCTTTTCCTATTAATGATTTCTTTTCCTTTTAAATATGTTCATGTATATACATCTATTTCTTGAAATTACTAGCATTTAAATTTTATATAAAAATATAAATCCTTTTAAAGTGGTGTTTTGTTATTTTAGATTCACTAATTCAGCTTTATTAAAGTATAATTGAGATACAATATGCCACATAGTTAATGTGAACACCGTGTGCCCGGCTAGCTCAGTCGGTAGAGCATGGGACTCTGAAAGTGAACACCATGATGAGCTTTGACATATATATTCATTCATGAAAGCATCATCAACTCAACTTTACTTTTATACCCATTGAACTACTAGTACCCATATCCTCTTCCCTCCATCCCCTGGTAATTCTATTGTCTACTTCTATGTTTGACTATCTTAAATGCCTCATATAAGAAAAATCGTGCAGTATTTGTCCTACTGACTTATTTCACTTATTTTATGTCTTCCAGGTCCTCAATGTCTTACATATCCCTCCATGTTTTCACAAATGGTAGAACTTTCTTCTTTCTTTAAGGATTAATAATATTCTGTTGTATGTATATACTGCATATACTACAGTTGTTTTATCCCTTATCTGATGATGGACATTTGTATTATTTCCATATCCTGGCTGCTACTATAATACCAAAATAATAATAGTAGTAATAATAACAATTAATAATAATGCTACAATAAACATGGTAGTGCAGCTATCTCTTCAAGATCCTGATTTCATTTCTATTAGATAAGTACTCAGAACTGAGAGTGCTGGATCATATAGAGGTTTTATTTTTCTTTTCTTGAGGAATCTCCATATTGTTTTCCTGAACAGCTGCACAAATTTACATTTCAACAAAGAGTGTGCATAGTTTCCAATTTTGCCACACATTTCCACCTCTCCAACACTTGTTATTTTTTTTTTGTAATAGCCATCTTATTTTCCAGATGATTAACAAATTGAGCACCTTTTCATGAACCTGTTGGCCATTTGCATGTCTTCTTTGAAGAAGTGTCCATTCAGATGCTTTGTCCTTTTTTTTTTTTTAAGAAATTTTGAATTCTGGATTTTTGTCACTTAAAAAAAATTTGAACACTTAGTTTTATTAGAACAGTTTTAAGCTTACAACAGAATTGAGAGGAAGATATAAAGATTTCCTATAGACCCTTGACCACAGACATGCATAGCTTCCCTCATTATCAACATCACTTACCAGAATAGTGTATTTTTTTATAAAAATGAACCTACAATGACATACCATAATCATCCAAAGTCCATGTTTATCTTAAGGTTCATTCTTATTGTTATACATTCAATGGGTTTGGACAAATGTGTAATGACATCTATTCATTATTATATTATCATACAGAGTATTTTCACTGCCCCAAATATTCTCTGTGCTTTGCCTATGCATCCCTCACTCCCAACCCTGGCAACGACTGATATTCTTATTGCCTCTATAATTTTACCTTTTTCAGAACACTATATAGTTGAAATTATACAGTATGCAGGCTTTCAATTTGGTTACTTTCACTTAGCAATATGAATTTAAGGTTCTTCCATTTCTTATCATGGCTAAGCGCTCATTTCCTTTTAGTGCCTGAATAATATTCCACTGTTTGGATATACCACAGTTTATTTACTCAATCCTACTAAGGACATCTTGGTTACTTCCAAGTTTTGGCAATTATGAATAAAGCTGCTATAAACACACATGTGCTGACTTTCGTATTGACAGTTTTTAACTTTTTTGAAAAATACCAGGAGGACAACTGGTAAATCATATGGTAAAAGTATGTTTCATTTTGTAAGTAACAAACTCTCTTCCAAAGTGGCTGTACCATTTTGCATTCCCACCAGCAATGAATGAGAGGCCGTGTGGCTCTAAATCCTTGTCAACATTTAGTGTGGTCAATATTCTGGATTTTGGCCACTGTAATAGATGTGTAGTAGTATATCATTGTTAATTAATTATTTTGCTCCCTCTTTTTTTTTTTTTTTTTTTTTTGTTTTTTTGTTTGGTTTTTCTTTGTTTGTTTGTTTTGAGTTGTAAGAGTTCCTTACACATTCTGGAAATTAACCCCTTATCAAATATATGGTTAGCAAATTTTTTTACAATATCAACTGAATGAAGAACAAAAATCACATTATTATCTCAATAGGTACAGAAAAAGCACTTGAAGAGCTTCAATATCCTTTCATTAAAAAAAAAAAAAAGGTGTAGAAAGAAATTACCTCAACACAATAAAACCATATATGAAAAGTCCACTGATAACATCATGATTGTGAAAAGCTGAAAGCTTTTCCTCTAAGATCTGGAATAAGGCACAGATCCCTACTTTCACCACTTCTATTCAATATAGTACTAGAAGTCCCGGTGAGAGCAATTAGGCAAGAATAATAAATGAAATGCAACAAATAAAAGGGAAGAAGTAAAATGATTTTGTAAAGGACATAATCTTATAGACTCAAAAAAATAACTGTTAGAACAGATAAACAAATTCAGTAAAGTTCCAGGATACAAAATCAATAAATGAAAATTAGCTGCATTTCTATACTCCAACAATCAACTACCCAAAAAGGAAATTAAGGAAACAGTCTCATTTACAATAGCACCAGAAAGAATAAGACACTTAAAACTAACCAGAACAACAAAAGACTGGGATACTGAAAACTATAAAACACTGGTGTAAGAAATTAAAGCAGATACAACTAAATGGAAAGTCATTCTGTGTTCATGGATTAGAAGAATTAATATTATTAAGGGGAGGTGAACCACGAGAGACTATGGACTCTGAAAAACAATCTGAGGGGTTTGAAGTGGTGGGGGGGTGGGAGGTTGGGGTACCAAGTGGTGGGTGTTATAGAGGGCACAGATTGCATGGAGCACTGGGTGTGGTGAAAAAAATAATGAATACTGTTTTTCTGAAAATAAATAAATTGAAAAAAAAATCTAAAAATAAAAAAAAGAAGAATTAATATTATTAAGACATCCAAAACAATGTACAAATTCAATATAATCTATAATCCCTATCAAAATCCTGAAGACACTATTATTTATAAGTCTTTATACAGATATCTCCATTCATTTCTCTTGAGGAAATGCAGTGGAATGCCTGGATCTTACAGTACATACATGTTTAATATTTAAGAAACTGACAAATTCTTCCAAAGTGGTATCAAATTTACCCATTCTGGAACAGTGGATTCACTGCAGTGGAATTTACACATTCTGGAACAGTGGATTCACTGCAGTGGAATTTACACATTCCACTGCAGTGAATAAGTGTTCCAGTGCCTCTACATCCTTGCCAAAACTTGGTATAGTCAGTCTCTTTAATTTCAAATTGTGATTGCACTGACACATTATTGTGGTTTTAATATGCCCTTTTTAAAAAGATTTTATTTATTTATTTGACAGAGAGAAATCACAATTTAGGCAGAGAGGCAGGCGAGGGGGAGGAAGCAGGCTCCCTGCCAAGCAGAGAGCCTGATATGGGACTCGATCCCAGGACCCTGAGATCATGACCTGAACCGAAGGCAGAGGTTTAACACACTGAGCCATCCAGGGTGCCCTTAATATGACATTTTTAATGACATGTTATCTTATGACAATGATATCTATCATCTTTTTATGTGCTTTTTTGCAATTTATATATCTTTTTTTAAGTAGTTCAATTTTTTGCTCATTTATTTTTTAATTTAGTCATCTTTTTATTTTTTATAAAAACTCTTTATACATTGCAGACATGCTGGATACAAATCCTTTGTTAGATATGTTTTGAAAAACTTTACTTACTTTCCATCTGTACTTTGTTATTTCATTTTTTAAAAACAGTGTCTTTTAAGAGCAAGAGTTTTAATTTTGATAAAGTTCAGCTTATAGATTTTTTTAATATAACCTGAAATTTTTGTATCCTATTTAAGAAATATTTGTCAAACCCAAAGTCACTAACGTTTTGTTTGCTTATTTTCTTCTAGATTCTTTATCATTAAAACTCATACACTTGGGTAAAAATCCATTTTGAGTTATTTTTGTGTATGGTGTGAAGTCAGGATAGATGCTCATTATTTTTCAACTTTTCCAGCACAACTTGATGAAAATATCTTCTCCATTCAGTGGTCTGGCATTTATGTCAAAATTTTATTGATGGTATACATATGGTTTTATTTCTGAACTTTTTATTTTGTTCTCTTGTTTATATTTTACCAATGCTATATGGTAAAATTTTTCTATGGAGAAACCTGGCAGACACCATTTTCATAAACTGATCAAATTTAACATCTCAAGCAATTAGGTAAACCAACATCCCATACCTTCAGATAAATTACATTGAAAAGGACAGGACATCACTTGTTAGTATTCTTGCCAAAAATGTAGAAGCCACATATAATCCTGAGGAAATACAATAAAATCCAAATAGGATGTTGCAAACTACAAGATAACTAGCTTAATAACGAGAGCCATGAAACACAAAGACAAACACAAAGAGTTGTTCAGGTTTAAAAAGTTGAAGGTTGGAAGAAATTGAATAGAATGTGTGAACCTGAATAAAATCTTGGAGTCAAATTTCTTCTTTTGCTGTGAATGACATTATTGGGACAATGGGAAAAATCTACATATGAGCTGCATATTAGATAAAATTCCTATATTGATGTTAGCCTTAGTTTTTATAATTGTACTACGTTTATGCAATTCAATATTCTTGTCAGATAACAACATGCACACACACACACAGGAAAGCAAAAATAAGACAAATATGGTTAAATATTAACTGGGAAATCTGGGTATAACCAGAATGCTTTGTAGTATTCTTTATGACTTTTCTATAGGTCTGAAATTATTTTAATGTGTGAAGCCATAGAAAAATGTCATGATGCCAAAGGATAATGAATTGCAAATGAAAGGTTAATTATATGCTATTTTTAGTGAAAAAAGCAAGGTTTGAAACTATATATAGTATATCAGTACATATTTACTTAAAATGTTTACTTAATATTTAGCTCCAAAGATGGGGTTGTGTGTGATTATAATTTTTCTTCTTTATATACTTCCATATTATCCAAATGTTACAATAGATATGCATTATTTTTATCATCAGAAAAGAATGTTAAACATATTTTATAAGTAATTACATAGTTTAAGGCCAAATATCCATCTCTTAAACTTAACATGTATTGTGTTCTTTTTTCCTTTTCCTCTGATAATTAACATGTACTTGAACTCCACTGAAGACTGTTTTAACTCTTAAAATAACTTGCTTCTGTGACTAAAGTCATAGACAGTGCAGTTTTCAATTCCTTTTAATTGTAATTATCTGAAAACAAGAATGGCTAAAAACTAAGTATAGGAAATTATGAGTGAAATGGACTTTAGTTCAAATCTATTTGAGATCTAAGACAAATAACCTCATTTTTCAGTTTCTTTATTTATCAAATAATGAAAATACTACATATATTTCATATGGTTTGCCAAAGGCTGAATTATGTCCCTTCATAATTCATATGTTGAAATCCTAACCCTTAGTACCTCAGAATGTGACTATATTTGGGGATAGGGTCTTACGGAGATAATTATGTTAAAATGAGATCATTAGGATGGGCCCAACCCAATATGACTGGTATCCTTATAAGAAAAAGAAATTTGAACACAGATAGGTACAGAGAGACATAGGGAGTAATGACTGTCTGCAAGCCACATAGGGATACCTGGAACAGAGCTTTCCCTTTGGGCAATCAGAAGGAACCAATCTTGTTGGTACCTTAGTCTCAGACTTCTAGCCTCCAGAATAGTAAGAAAACAAATCTCTGTTGTTGAAGCCACCTGGTCTATGGTATTTTGTTATGGCAGCCTAGCAATCTAATACAAGGCAACAGGGAGCATTAAACCAGATGAAATAAGTAAGATCTTGGGAAGTACCTGGTACAAAATAAACTTAATAAATGGTATTTGTCATAATTGTTTTTAAAACATAGAAGTTCTCACAATTAACTGCAGATATTTTTTCTGAATGATTAATCTTAAGGGAGAGTTGCATTTTTTCATCAGTTCTTAAATCAGAGACTGTGACCTGAACGATCTCCAAAAAAATAATTAAAATTATATATTAAAAGTGACCTTGGGGTTAGACTAGTCTAACTCTTCTCCTTTTATTTTACCGAGAATAGAAAGATTATATTATTTTTGTCCAGGTAAAAAGCAACTCAGAGGCAAAACCGTTTTTATTGCATAGAGCCCCGATTACCATTTAAGAATTATTTTAAAACACAATATATTACTTGTAAGTATGTTCATCTTATAAAATTGCTGTTTGACAAAATAAAAGTTTTTTTTCTCTTTTTCTTCTTCCTACTCTTCAAAATTAATTTATATTTCCCTATTCCCATGTAAAAGGATATATTTTAATTGCTTAAATTACTTGTGTTATATGCTTCTGTCTTTTCGGTTGGAAGATCATAACTATGAGACTTCTTTGTCTCATAGACAAAAAAGATCATAACTGTGAGACTTCTTTGGATTCCAGGAAGTGTTGGGATCTGTCCTTCTTAGCCAATATAGTTACATTTATTGATAAGTAACCGGTCTGAACCCAATTTTAAAAGTTGAGTAAAACCAGTTGACCACATTGGAGTAGCACTGAAGTAAAGGTTCATGAGCCCAGGCAAAGTCTGGGGCAGCCTGAAGGCATGGAAAAGGCTGGGCTTGGGGTGGTATACTAAATTTAAATGAGAGGCAACCATGGTCATATCTGGGAACAGTGCTGTGCTGTAAGTCACTCAGAAATGTGTGCTGAAAAGAAGAACACTGATTGGAAAGAAGCCTACATATCAAGATAAATAAATGAGTTTCTGTTCTAATTATTGATCTATTCTATTCTTTCATTACTTTGCTAGCCATTTCCAGCAATCCTTATTATTCATACAATGAAAGTGAGGACAAAACAGAGAGAAAAACAGACATGGATGAAAAGAGTAGTTATTTAACTAGTAAGATTGTTCTAGGTTCTCCTTCCTCAAGATGGCCTCCTTCCCTAAGGTGGGGGTCACTTGACCTTCATTTGTAAGACCAAGTCCACCTCAAAATCAAGAACCAATTCTGAACATAAAGAGGATAAATCTAAGAAACTTGATACTATCACTTGGTATTTTTACTAATGCTATTGGTCAGATCCAGACCTTGAGCTACAGACCCCATAACTGAGACTCTGACTTGTTCCTCTGGTTAACCCTTGACTTACACATGTCTTAACTTGTACTTTGGACTTCCTAGTCCAGGCTCCTGTCTCGATTACTAGCACAGTAATTCTACTTAGTTTACCAGTCCTCTAGGTATGGCAAGCTTAGACCTAAAAGCCAGATCTGTAACTAAACTCTGGTTTTCCCACTACCCAAGGCCTCCTGGGTCTCTGGGCTGTAATCTTTGTTCATCAAAAAGCACCTGTCATTTCAGTCGGTATTCTGTCTGATACTAGCTGTTGTCTTGAATAACCTCTTACCCCATGTTACATGTTTTATATTAGGAGGTCTACTGATAGGCTTTCCTCCTACTGCCTTCACCCAGCTCACTACTCCAACACTACCTCTTTTCCAGGGTCACTCTCTGGTTGCATCATTTTTTTTTTCTGTCCCCCATGGGTATTGCCCTGCTTTGTCAGTGATCTATATTCAGATGTTTGTCAGATTATTCAAATCAATGGTGTCTTTAGCCTCCAGAAGAGCAATGAAGTTGGAAGTAAAGGGAAAATACACTAACATGTCAGTGCTAGAAGAGTAGTCTCTCCCAACCATTCCCCAAGACCACATGAAATTCACAGAAATGATGTGTTGTTCATTTATCAATGAGAAAAAAGTAATATCCTTGGAGACTGTATAGGATAGGCTATAAATTGGATTATTCCATGGTAACAAACACCTCTGAGTCTCAGTAGTTTAAAAACAAACAGGGACACCTAGGTGGCCCAGTTAGTGGGTTAAACATCTGCCTTTGGCTCAGGTCATGATCTCAGGGTCCTGGGATAAAGCCCTGTGTCATATTCCCTGCTCAGTGGGGAGTCTACCCCTCTGCCCCTTCCCCTGTTCCTGTTCTCTCTCTCATATAAGTAAATAAAATCTTTAAAAACAAATAAGCAAACAAAAAATATTTCTTTTAGGTTCATGCCATATATTTCTTTGATGTTGATAAAGAGAGATCTGCTTATTATAGTTACTCTAGACCTAAGTTTCTCAGAAAAGCCACTAACTTGAACATTCCCAACGCTTGTGACAGAGGAGAAAAAGAAGATTCATTTATGCAATATTCAGCCAGTAAGTGACACACATACTTCTGTCTACAACTTATTGACCAGAATTAGTTACTTGACCTCACATAACCCCAAAGAGGTCCCCCCAGATGCAAGTTACCAAATGCTTTGAATGGGGAGAACTGGACATTTTTGTCAAACAATACTAATAACTCACTGTGGCCAAGCTAACTGTTAGCACCAAGCCCTGCCTATCCAAAACCAGGAAGCACTGGATAAAGAGACTGGAAGAAAAATAAATTCCCAGAAGTCAGAAAATGAAATATAGCCTTGAACTGCTAGAGTGGTGAGAGCCAGGAAACCAGAGTTATGGAGATGACAAGCCTCTTTACTGACAAAAAAAAGTGACACAGAAGATTAGCAGAAAACACGTGAAGATGGGAAAGCACTACAGTCTGCAGGGAGTGGAAAGATCAGTCCTCTCTGTCTGCATAATCTCCAGTTAGTATTTGCATATACCTCACTAACCAGAGTTCCTAACAACTAACGCTCACAAGAACATCATCCTTGGGGCACCTGGGTGGCTCAGTGGGTTAAAGCCTCTGCCTTCAGCTCAGGTCATGATCCCAGGGTCCTGGGATCGAGTCCCACATCGGGCTCTCTGCTCAGCGGGGAGCCTGCTTCCTCCTCTCTCTCTGCCTGTTTCTCTGCCTACTTGTGATCTCTGTCAAGTAAATAAATAAAATCTTTAAAAAAAAAAAAAAGAACATCATCCTATTAAAAAGAACCTAAATTATATCTGCTTCACTGTGCTAGTAAGACAAGTTGTTAGTTTCAGTACCAAAGATAAAAATGTGAAGTATTGATGTAGTAAGTTTTCAAGGTAACACTGGTTTGAAGAATAGGACAGAAGAGATCTTTAGGATATAGATACACTTTCTTTTCAAATCAGTGGAATGAGGAGAGGACTATGAACTCTGGATATTGCATGTAAAATTATTTTTTGACTTAGAATTAAAAGATGGCTTAGAATTCAAGAGGTTAATGCATCACTGATTTCAGTGTCACCTTGGAATACCCTGGCAGGGAATCTTGAGGATTGGAAATGGTAATCAAACCGTAATAAGTCCTTATTAGGCCACAGTAAGATAATGGCCACCCCAGGACGGTTATGACTTGGTTTGGGATCTTTAGTGCTTGTACCTGCACTCATTCGTATCTCTTCTACCTCCAAAAATATTTTGAAATAAGAAATACAACAAAGAACCTTTTTTAAAATTTATTTTTTATTTATTTTCAGCATAACAGTATTCATTGTTTTTGTACCACACCCAGTGCTCCATGCAGTCCGTGCCCTCTCTAATACCCACCACCTGGTTCCCCCAATCTCCTACCCCCCCACCACTTAGAACCCCTCAGACGGTTTTTCAGAGTCCATAGTCTCTCATGGTTCACCTCCCCTTCCAATTTCCTTCAACTCCCTTCTCCTAACTCCCCAGGTCCACCATGCTATTTGTTATGCTCCACAAACAAGTGAAACCATATGATAATTAACTCTCTCTGCTTGACTTATTTCACTCAGCATAATCTCCTCCAGTCCCATCCATGTTGCTACAAAATTTGGGTACTCATCATTTCTGATGGAGGCATAATACTCCATAGTGTATATGGACCACATCTTCCTTATCCATTTGTCCATTGAAGGACATCTTGGTTCTTTGCACAGTTTGGCAACCATGGCTATTACTGCTATAAACATTGGGGTACAGATGGCCCTTCTTTTCACTACATCTGTATCTTTGGGGTAAATATCCAGTAGTGCAATTGCAGGGTCATAGGGAAGTTCTATTTTTAATTTCTTGAGGAATCTCCACAGTGTTCTCCAAAGAGGCTGCACCAACTTGCATTCCCACCAAAAGTGTAAGAGGGTTCCCCTTTTTCCACATCCCCTCCAACACATGTTGTTTCCTGTCTTGCTGATTATGGCCATTCTAACTGGTGTAAGGTGATATCTCAATGTGGTTTTAATTTGAATCTCCCTGATGGCTAGTGATGATGAACATTTTTTCATGCGTCTGATATCCATTTGTATGTCTTCATTGGAGAAGTGTCTGTTCATATCATCTGCCCATTTTTTGATATGATTATCTGTTTTGTGTGTGTTGAGTTTGAGGAGTTCTTTATAGTTCGCAGATGACATGATTCTTTATATGGAAAACCCAAAAGACTCCACCCCCAAACTACTAGAACTCATACAGCAATTCAGCAACGTGGCAGGATACAAAGTCAATGTACAGAAAGAAATCAGTGCTTTCTTATACACTAACAATGAAAATACAGAAAGGGAAATTAGAGAATCGATTCCATTTACTATAGCACCAAGAACCATAAGATACCTGGGAATAAACCTAACCAAAGAGGTGAAGGATCTGTACTCGAGGAACTACAGAACACTCGTGAAAGAAATTGAAGAAGACACAAAAAGATGGAAGACCATTCCATGCTCTTGGATCAGAAGAATAAACATTGTTAAAATGTCTATACTGCCTAGAGCAATCTATACTTTTAATGCCATTCCAATCAAAATTCCACCGGTATTCTTCAAAGAGCTGGAGCAAATAATCCAAAAATTTGTATGGAATCAGAAGAGACCCTGAATTGCTAAGGAAATGTTGAAAAACAAAAATAAAACTGGGAGCATCTTGTTACCTGATTTCAAGCTTTACTACAAAGCTGTGATCACCAAGGCAAGCGTGGTACTGGCATAAAAACAGACACATAGACCAGTGGAACAGAGTAGAGAGCCCAGATATGGACCCTCAACTCTATGGTCAAATAATTTTCGACAAAACAGGAAAAAATATACAGTGGAAAAAAGATAGTCTCTTCAATAAATGGTGCTGGGAAAACTGGGCAGCTATATGTAAAAGAATGAAACTCGACCATTCTCTTACACCATACACAAAGATAAACTCAAAATGGATAAAAGACCTCAACGTGAGAGAGGAATCCATCAGAATCTTAGAGGAGAACATAGGCAGTAATCTCTTCGATATCAGCCACAGCAACTTCTAACATTTTTTTTTTAAGTTAAAAAATGGATGAGAGCCAAGGAAACCCTTAGGTAATAGTTTAAAAATATCTTCAAAATATATGTTTGGAGTGAAAAAAATGCAAAGTGCAGTGCAGGATGATGTGTATACTACCCTTTTGGGTAAAAAGAGGTTGAAAGCTAATATGTATTGCTACTTACTTGTGTATTTATAAAAATATTTGGAAGTATATAAAATTATAATAGTGTTTGCTGGCAGTGGGAGGGCACTGTGAAGTGGAAACTTAGAGGTCAGCAAAAGGGACAGAAAGAGTTTTTCTAGTATAAATATACATGCATACATACATGTATGATACATATATGTAATTTTTATCTCATAAGTAATTTACCTAATTTTAAAAATTAGTGCTTAAAAGTAAAAGGAATTACTCCTTAATTAAAATTAAAGTAAAGTAATGGTGAACTCCAAGTAATGAAACAAGTATGAGGTTGGGTGTGGGATATTTATATATAATCAATATCAAACATAGTGATTTAAAGCTCAGAACAAATATAGTTGTTGTCTAAACTCATCATCAGATTTTAAGTACCTAATTCTGATAATTTATGGAGTTTAACAAATAAGCCAAGCCAGAAATGTCAGCATGTTATATACATCAAATTCAACATTTCATTTTTGCAAGAGTAATTCTGAAGATTCTCCAAGAATCAGAAAGCCATATAGAGTTTTGTAATCTCTCTATAATTTGGACAATTCATCCTATAGAGTAGTTTCAGAAATAGTCACTGAATGCTGAAATACAATGATGAAGCTCCTTTAATAAAAGTTATAGTTTACCTGCCCCATAGTTTATCTGAATGAAGCCAGCATTGCAAATCCTCTCTGTGGTGAATTCTTTGCTTAATAAGTGTCTAAGAAAGAAGTGAAGGACAAAACATCCCACAAACTTGAAACTCTGACATGTTTGACACTATCTGGACCCTTTTCCTACAGGTCATTCCAGTTATCTCATTGTCCACGCATTTGTGCTGCTTCCCTTGTGTTTAAGCAGTATGACCTCCCTGGAGGCCTCCATGTCTTCAATAATCTAAGTCTTTTCTTCAGAGCTCACACAAAATCCCATTTAGTCTCCTTGGTTTTTACTATCTTATCCTAACAATCTGAGGTTTCTGAAGAGCTCTGATTCAGATACTTGATAGATCCTGATAACAATTATTCCATCCATGCCATGGGCATACATTATTTGCCAGGCACCCTGAAGTTACAAGGGAGTTAGTGAGTAAGACCCTAGCTTCACTCAAGAGACTGAGTTCAAGTATTGAGACTATAGATCTCACCTAACCTTCAAAACCAGCAGGCTGGAAAGTAGAGTGGCAGCATATATCCATGCTTATGGAGAAAAACTGTGCTCAATACCCAGTTCTTAGTAAAATATTGAGTATATTATATGTGTTCCCTACTCAATCAATAGTTGTTGAGCCAAAGAATAAACACCACTAGTTTCTATAATAAAAGCTCCAGGAAAGTATATATTTACTGGGAGCATTCCATCCAAACTAAATTTATGATGGCTTATTTTTCTGGTAAACCAGTAATAGCTACTTCTGACAAATCTATTACTGTGTGGACACCAAATTAAAACAAGTGTGAACCGATCATGCACATAAATTTAGAACATTGTGATTAAAAAGTCGGGTAAATGGGCATTATGTATGTGTTGGTGATTTGCCTTACCTGCTTTATGTGAGAGTCCTGATTGCAAATTAGTTTATCAATTATCTTCTCATCTAAAGTGTAACCTGTCAAAGTGAGGACCTCATCTTTTCTCTCTTTGAATGTCTAATTCCACACATGTGTGTGTGTTGATTAAAAAAATAAGAGCTACAGAAAAGAAAGTTAATCATAATGTGCTATGAGATTACCCAGGATTAAACATACTTCCATAGAAAATCTGATCAATCACAATAACATCAAGGGACAATTATTCAGCAAGAGCATTTCTTTTGCCGGTTCTCTAGTAATATTGCCCATTCCTTGATTTAAATTTGAAGGTGAGGAAGTAGAAAGAAAACAAAAAAAACAAAAGTATATTGGCAAGGTACTAACCAAACCACCTTCATCTCTTTCATTTTCCAAAGTCAACTCTTAGAGACTAGTCTACTGGCATCTCATGACTAGGTCCATGCTAATGTCCACTTATGGCCTTACAGTCCAACAGTTTGGCCATTTATTACCAAGCATAATATTATTGTAATAATCCCACTCACTGTACTCAGTCTTCACCAAGCAAAAGCTAACCTGATTCAATTTTAATCTAATTATTTTCTAAGAAAAGTTACATTTTATCTAAAGTTTCAGCCGGGGACATATTACTTCTTAATAATGTTGAATCATAACCAAATCGAAGTCAAGTAGCAATGCCTGGTATGAAGAAAGGTCCTTTTCATTTCAATTGCTGTGGAGTAAAAATTTGACAGTGGTTTAAATTCAAACTGTTAATGCAAAAACTGTGTTTAGAAAATGTGTGGTCCAGGGGTGCCTGGGTGGCTCAGTTGGTTAAGCGACTGCCTTTGGCTCAGGTCATGATCCTAGGGTCCTGGGATGGAGCCCAAAATCCTGGGATCAATCTCCCTGCTCTGTGGGGAGTCTGCTTCTCCCTCTCCCTCTGCTGCTCTGCCTGCCTGTGTTCTCTCACTCTCTCTGTCAAATAAATAAACAAAAACCTTTAAAGAAAACATGTGGTTCAAATCTCTCATTTTCAATGAGCTCAGGGTCTTGGGAAAGTTGTACTCCCTTACTCCATCTACGCTTATGTGGCAAAAGTTAAAAAAAAAAAAAAATTAGAATAGAAGTTACATTTCCCAACTCAGTATTCTACAAATATTGAGACATATGCGTGTGTGTGTGTGTGTGTGAGTGTGTGTGTATTTGGTCACACTATACTTTCTAGCAACAGGTTTAAGTAATTAAATTAAATGGCACAATTACGAGTATTTAAAGAAGAAAACATGTGAACACATTATTTTAATTTCCTTATACGTACTATTTTCAGTTATACTGAATGTAGGCACATTATGAACAATGACATAGAATACTTTTGTTTATGACAGTTTTTAATGTTTCATGATTTTGATATTATTATTTCATAGAGAATTTAAGGTGAGATTATATTTAAACTCTAAGCTATTAAAATATGTGTGTAACTTCTACTACAGCATTAATAGAAAAGGCTGGTCTCTAAATGTTGATGGTAAAAATATAATTGCCCTTATAACTAATTTTTGAACCACATGTTTCTTTCAGTTTCGTGGTTGTGCTAATAATAGTTCTGGGTGTTATATTTGAGAAGTGTCTATTAGAATCCTTCTTTCACATATGCTCAAGTTATGCAAGCAAGGTTCAATATAATGAAGAGATTCTTATAGCTTAGATGCAGTAGCTAAGTGGGTCTCTTATGGGTGAGGACAGGGAGAATTCAGTTGAAATTATGAATCTCCATTCCATTTATAAACTCTTATCAGTGTTAACATGTTTTTTAAGCTTCAGTAGTCAGAATAGTTTATAGCAGTCATTGCAAAAGAATCACTTCTTTAAATGAGGGAAATATTGCAGACCCGAGATAGTTATTTTCCTTCTGGAACTGTTATTTTTAGGGGATAAATATAAATGTGTTTCTTTAATGATACACACAGGCAATTTCAAATAAAATGCGAGTTATGTAGAGAGATTGAACAGAAAGTAGACTCTATCACGGTTTAACTAAATGGAGCTCAGTCTCTCAAAAAATGCCACTATTATGATCGGTGTGAACTTGAGCATACATTCAACTTGTGCAAAAGAATATAATCCTTGACATTATCAGTTAACAGGGATTTTCTTATATATATCATGATATTTTTTGATCAGTTTATCAATTTATACACCGAAATAGGGTTTGTTTTTTTTTTTTTTTCCCTACCCAAAGACAGAGGAAAGTCCCTCTTGTCAGATCTGATGCAAACTGCAGAAAGTAAGATCATCCACTATGAAGAGATGTTTGCTGATGTACTGGGAGAAAAAATCATGCTGGGTAAAGTTAACTCTGAAAAACAATACAGATAACTACCATCGGGAGAGTACTCAGGGAAAAGTGCCAATAAAGAATAAATTTTAACTAGAAACCATTTCTTATTAAAGCAACAGAAAGGAATGACAGTTTTCACTTGCTGTAAAATATAACATTAAAACTCCATTGAGGACTGGGGAGGTCCAAGATGGCAAAGGAGATCCAAAGAGGCATAGGAAAACTCTGAACTCCCCTCCTCTCACAGGAACACTAAATTTATAGCTACATATGGAACAATTCCCTCTGAATAAGACCTCAAAACTAGATGCACATTTCCTCTACAACAAAGGATAAAAGGATCACATCAAGAAGAACAGGAAAGGCAGAAGTAGGGTCTCACCAAAAACCCCTCCCTTGTTGCAGGCACCGACTATTGAGAGATATCTCACAAAATAGGACCTTCTTCCTCAGGAGCAAGAGGTTTGTGCCTCACAAGAGTCACCCCAGCACTTGGGACCTGAGAGAGGAGCTCCAGAGAGAGGAGCCTCCAAAATGTCTGGCTTTGAAAGACAGTAGGGTTTCCATTCAGGAGACTAAAACGTTGTCCAGAACTGAGATACCACAGTTAAAGGGCTTGCACACAGACTCACTTGCTCTGAGGCCCAGAGCAAAAGCAGAAGTTTGAAAAGTGCCTAGACTATTTGTGAAAGGCTAATCTTAAAGAGCTGCTGGGATTCACCCGGATAGAGGTACTGACAGACATGTTTTTTTCATTCTTCCTCTACCCTGTTATCATAGGCAGATGCATGCGGTTCCCACTCTCTGTCACTGTTTGGCTACAACCAGTAGCCACATGTCTTCCTGGGGGACAGACCTATTTACTTAGCCCTCAGCAATTAGACAAGAAAAAGAAATAAGACACATCCAAATCAGAAAGGAAAAAGTAAAACTATCTTTATTTGCAGTTGAAATGGTATTATATACAGAAAACGCTAAAGAAGCCACCCCAAAACTGTTAGAACTAAAAACCAAGTTCAGTAAAGTTGCAGGATACAAAAATCAATATATGACAATCAGCTGTATTTTTATATACTAACAACAAGCCATCAGAAAAAGAAATCAAGAGAACAGTTCCATTTGCAATTGCATTAATAACTATGGTTTTAAAAATTATAATGAAGATTATAAATTTTCCTAGAACATACCTTATTCTTATTCCCACTGGAAATCTTACACTAGGTAACACTTCAAGATTCAGATGTTGAAGATTCTAAGGTCATAGGCCTTTGCCAAATATAATATCTTATTTCAATCCAACTTACAGTTTCGACTCTGTTTTTTCAGTAACCCATCATACTTATGGTTTAAAATAGTCTGGCTCCTAGTTGCCCCCCCACCAAAAAAAAAAAAAGAATGAATGAAAGAAAGGAATAGAGAGAAGAAGTAAAGGAGGAAGGAAGGAAGGAAAGAAAGAAAGGAGGAAGGAAGGAAGGAAAGAAGGAAGGAAGGGCAGGAAGGAAGGGAAGGAGGAAGGGAGGGAGAAAGGGAGAGATGGAGAAAGGGGAAAGGGAAGCAAGGGAGGCTTAAAGGAAGGAAGGAAAGGGGAGAGGTAGGAAGAGGAGAATCTTCACTTACCAATAAGTGATTCAAGTTGAATTGTAGAAAAAAAATGCATATTTTAATTCATGATGTATATAAGATATTCCTCCTGAAAGATGGGGTAGCAAGATTCAAAAATTCAGGGTATATGTCCTCTCCAGAAATTGCTGTCTGAGTGGAACAAAGTAATATGTTCATCCTTCTACCTCATCTAAAGATAATTTTAATATTTTATCTTTCTTTTTTCAGAGAGAAGGAGAAAGTGAACTATAGAAAATAAGATAACTAAATGGAATAAAGCTAGTTCAAAATAAAATTAATGCTCCCTGGGGATGACTAGAAGACTAGTGTATAAATAAGAGTTCTAGGAATCAGCATAATAAAAATTATATTATTTAACATACAAATATATGCTATAAGTGGACTTTTCATAGTTCATCATAACAGAGAGTGAATAGAAGGAGAGACTGTTTCATTACAGCAGAAGTGTGCTGGACACTTGGGATTGAATGGGCTGCTGTGCACAACACCGCCTTGCACTGACAGGACACCTGGTTGTGACACAGCAGAACAGAAAGTTGATCCAGGGTCAAGTGGTATATCCTGTAATGTACAAATGCAGAGCTAATGAAATCTCTCTTCATCCAAGGTCAAGCAAGGACCATAAAAAATTTGAGAACAAAGAAAAGAAAAGAGTATTCAAAAGAATTAAAGAACATGCTGGTGAAAATGACCTAAAGCCCAATTTGCAACATTTTTTACTAACTCATTAGAATTCCATGAGGTGGGGGGCACTAAAAGTTAACGCAGTAAGCCACATTGAGAAAAAAAGACAGATGAAAATACAACAAAGTAAGAAGAAACCTGGATGTATCAAAAAGACTGATAGCCTACCTAAGACAGAACATCAGGAGGGGCTTCCCACTCAGGTTAAGATGTCGAAATCTGGCAAGCGCATTATTCCCACCCTTACAGCATGAGAAAGCTGGATAATATACAAAATCATAACTCTTCAGAAGAATTGATGCCTAAAGTAACCAGACACCCTCAAGTTTATGTATCTGGAGAGACAGCCTGCACAAGCACTGGCTCAGGGGAGGCAAAGCATGACGGGAAGGCAAGACCATTATAAAAGTGAGCAAGAGGAACGCAGCTAGAACCTTTAGTGACTTCCCAAAGGCTAAGAGCAGGCTATTAAGAGCATTCTACTCCTAGAAGCCTCAGACACCAGGTGGGTTTACACCTGTCAGACGCCACTGCACGGACCTTCACTAGGTGGTCACCAGAAAGGCTGGGATTGTGGTGGAAGATGCGAGAAAGGTCCCGCGGTGGTGCTGGCCGGCTGAGGGGCATGACTACAGCTAGAAGGGAGGCCCGAAGCACTGCCCAGGTTCATTTTCCCTGAAGAACAGCATACCCTGTCATCCCAGGGCATCGGGGAATACCACTGTGATTGGGGAAGAGAGAAAGTGAAAAATCTTTTATCCTGGGAGGATGGTGGCCGGATTGTGAAGTTTATATGGAAAGATAAACTGGAATAGCCAAAACACCTTTGAAAGAGGACGAAAATGGAATTTCAACCTACTTGATATCAAAGTTGGCCATGAAGCTACTGTGTGGTATTGATAAAAGTTTAGACACATAGATTAGAATAGAATGTAAAGTCCAGAAATGCAACCTGATTCAATTTCAATAAAGGTTCAAAACAAATTCAAAGGAAAAAGGATATTCGTTAAACTCTTCCTCCTATTAGTGATGCTGATATAATTGCCCAGGGTTTATTGATTGTTGATTAATCTTAACAGTAATTCTGCCACGTTGTTACTATTATTACCTGCATTTAATACGTAAGAAAACTGAAGTTTAAAGAGGTTAAATTATGTGATCAAAAGTAACTGACAGCTAGAAAACATATGGATATATATTATCAAATAAGTGTGAAAAAGAAAGTGAGCTCCAAAAAGACAATACAAATAGATGGGTGGTTAGCGCTGAAATTGGTAATATGAATTTAACAAATTTCACCACGTAACTGATTTTATTTATTTATTTGACAGACAGAGATCACAAGTAGACAGAGAGGCCAGAAGAGAGAGGAGGAAGCAGGCTCCCCGCCAAGCAGAGAATCCAATGTGGGGCTTGATCCCAGGACCCTGAGATCATGACCCGAGCTGAAGGCAAAGGCTTTAACCCACTGAACCACCCAGGTGCCCCCCATAACTATTTTAAACTTAAAAATAAATCTCACAGTAGAAAATATCTAATGTAAAATGTACTAATAGTAAGTGTAAATAGACTAAGAACTCCCATTAAAGGACAGTAGAAAATATATACTCACACTGACTTAAAATTCCACTTTCTCTAGTTAAGATTATAACTACAATACACATTCATTTTCCATGAAATTAATTCCCTCTTGAGTGCTCTTCCATCCCACATTTTCTTAGCTATTTCCAAACAGCTATTTTCACACATTTTTTTTTCTGACTACTTTTTCAAAAATTTATCAGGTTCCAAAAAAATAGTTTATTGAGATTTTTTTTGGAAGTATCTTTAATTTATCATTCAATCTGGGAAGAGTTGACCTCTTTTTATTATATTGTGCTGCAATTAAAATAGGTTTTGAATTTTTAGTGTGTCTCCCACAGTTCTAGCTCCTGATTGATATTTGTTTCCTATTATTTCAGTTTATTGTTATTATTGTTATCACTGAAAAAGAACTTTTATATAGTAATTTCCATGCTGTTATAGAAGTATTATTATATTAAAGATCTTTTAAAAATAGTTTTTTTATTAAAATATTTCAACACTGGGGCGCCTGGGTGGCTCAGTGGGTTAAGCCGCTGCTTTCGGCTCAGGTCATGATCTCAGGGTCCTGGGATCGAGTCCCGCATCGGGCTCTCTGCTCAGCAGGGAGCCTGCTTCCCTCTCTCTCTCTCTCTGCCTACCTCTTCATCTACTTGTGATTTCTCTCTGTCAAATAAATAAATAAAATCTTTAAAAAAAAATAAAATAAAATATTTCAACATTGGGTTTCCATAGCACACTGGTTTTATTTTACCATACACTCTGCCACCAAAAGCCAGTACATAATGATGACATTTGATCCTATATTAACTACCGACTGAATTCTAGGATACTACACTTGATTTATTAGTTCATTTATAAGTAGCTTCAATATTTCACTAAGGAAATTCTTGGATCCCTCCATTTTTACCATTTTTCCACATTTTATACAAGGCATAAATGCAGTATATTTAAATGCAAATTCAACTGTCATATTCTGAGCACCTGCCGTAGCTCAGATTCTGGGATAAGCTCTTATACACAGTCTTAATTACTCTTCACAACACCACCATGAGATGCATATTATTAAACTCCATTTTTCAGTGAGAACATATTTTACATTCTTAAAGAAAGATAATAAGCAAGATTTTAAATTCTAAGAAAAATTTTCCTACATTTCCTACATGGTACTTAAGAACATACACAAAACAACCTTTTAAAATATTTTCCAAATATGTGACTTTCACTAAGCATCATGTTTTTTATGTTATCCCTTACATAAAGTAGTGGTTTTCCCTCAACAGCATTAAGTCAGCCACAGAGAAAACACTGTCCATGAAAGTATTTATATGGCCGTAAAGGAAGTTCAATCAAACAAAATCTGACCCTTCAAAAGCTTGCATATTCTAAGCTTTCATCTAAAAAACAAAGAGAGCGGGAAAAAATTTAAAAAAATATAAAACAAAAAGAGGTACACAGTGATGTAGTGAGCTGTAGTAATTCAGAGTTCCCTATTCCTGCCAAAGACATACTTAAAAAGTTATTCTCCATATTTTAATTTTTTTTGTCATTTTCAAGGGAATTGATCTTTACCTCCAAATGAGATCACTTAGTGGTTATTTATCTAGTTATTCAGATTCAAATGCAAGTCTCTTTGAAATAAGATAATTAATGCCCCATTGAGCTATTTAGGATAGTAAAAGCCAGACTTGGAGAATCTCCCTTGAAATCACTTTCACCAGGCCACCAACTGTTTATTCAGCATGGGGTTTCTATTTCTTTCAGACTGAGGTTTGGGACTTGAGAAAGAATCACTAAAAACAGTGGCCATGGTTATACTACACAGACCCAAATGTGTAGGTGTAGGAGGAGGGAGGGAGGGATGAAGAAGAGAAGGTGGAGATGGCAGGAGGGAGGAGGAGAGAGAGAGGGGAGAGAGAATGGTAGTGATTGGGTTTAATGATACATACAGCTATGACTAAGAATTATAAGCCCTGCACCATAAAGTCAATTTTTTTACTTCCAGAATGAAATTGATTATTTTATTAAGCTATCCAAGCAATATCTTTCTTCAGTGTGTTTAATCATGCTTCAAGAATAGCTGATGAAAAAACACTACATATGATCAATTTGGTCCATAAATAAAGGCACTCATTCATTCACTCCTTTATTTAATTATTCAACCAATATTTGAAACATCTGTGAAATACAAACCATGATGCTAGATATTATACATCCAGGTATGAACACGATGGGAGGAGTCTGACAGAAATAAATAATTACAAAATGAATTATTCATTTGTAATTTGGTAGGAGTGATATGGAGGAGAAAGACAGGATGCTCTAAATTCCTGTGACAAGGGGACCTGTTCTAGGAGGCATCTGGTATTTCCTCTTAATCAGTCTTGTAAGTGTGTGCTGTGTACATCTGTGTGTAACTCTGTGCTCCAGTCAATAAAAGTCATCTTGTTTACCATGCAGGGGATGGCATGTTGGAGGGAAGGGCAGGGATAAAAATGTCTCGTTTTCTTCACTTCTTTTTTTTTTTTTTTTTAAGATTTTATTTATTTATTTGACAGAGAGAGATTACAAGTAGGCAGAGAGGCAGGCAGAGAGAGAGAGGAGGAAGCAGGCTCCCCGCCGAGCAGAGAGCCCAATGCGGACCTCGATCCCAGGACCCCGAGATCATGACCTGAGCCGAAGGCAGCGGCTTAACCCACTGAGCCACACTTCTAAGGTTGTTCTATGATATTTCTTGTGTTATTTACCTTTGGCTGACTTAAAACTACTTTAAGATTTGGAATATCTCTCAGAATTCCCCAGTTGAGTATGTCACCTGGTGGTTAATAACCTAACTTGGGATGAAAATATTAAAAATAAATAGAAACTGGGAAACAACTAATCTTTGTCCTCTTTCTGGAGAACAACCTTGAAGCTCTGCTGACATACACTACTCTCCCTTAGAATAACAGAAGGTAGCAGAGCCTCTGTGGTTCATCATTTCACAGAGTGATATTATTGATGATACCGTGATGATACTGTTTCCCGAACCATGGGATTTAGAACAACTGGGAAATTGTTTTGTATGTTGAATAAAATTTGGGTATGGTATTTTAGGATGTATACATCTATGTGAGTTGATTAAAAATGCTGAAGTAGGTCAGCATAGAGTTATTTATCAGGAGGGAGCTGGGAGATTATCCAGTAAACTCTTTTTTTTTCCCCCTGGGGGGGGAAGACTCTGAAAATTGACATTAAAATAATTAGCTTGATTTGAAAATTGTGTTATATTTATAAGGGCAAGGTGGTTTTTTGTTCAGATTTTGACTTTTCGGTTTGTTTTCAGGCTAAAGATGCATGCTCAGTCCTTCCCAACATTTCTCATTGCATGTCTTGCTTCTCTGACTTATTCAAAAATATTCTTTAACAAGAATTAAGCCTTAAAGCATAAAATAGAAATAAGCAAGGAGAAGTAAACATTCTGTTGGAAATAATCAATTTTGCTTTTCTTTTCCTTCTCTCTGCTTCCTATGGTGCAGCCATCAAAATTTCCTCTTGGAGGAGTAAATTCTTCAACTCTCAGCATCTGCTAATTTTGTATTGCCTTCCTCCGTTTCATGATGGAGCATTTAGGAAGAGACGCATAGCTGGCAGTGGCCATCAGCTTATCACTAGCAGAGTAGTTAGAAGGGATAAATGAAATGCCCCTGTTAGCATTACAGCAGCTGCACATCATAGTATCCAGCCCTAAACTGAAAGTTTACAACTCATCCTTCTGGAAAACACACATACACGTGATTACGGAAGTGACAGATGTAATTAAATCTCTAAGAGCAGATGTCTGGTGGGAAGAGGCTGGAAAGTGAGACCATTGCTGGGGCCAATAATGCTGGGTTGGATGCTGTAGCTTAAAAGAAAGCAGCTAATCTTTGATTTTCTATTGCAACTCTTTGATTCTAAGGCACCAGAGACAAGGATTCAATTTCTCCTATATCAGCCATTTCTTTTAAAGGGTCAAATGTTCTTAGTAATGACCAAATTCTGGATAGATGCAACTGCTTCAGACTTGAAGTTTCTATACATTGCCATGACTGTCTGGCCCTTTAAAGACACCTGCAACTAGTCTATCTATGGCTGAAAAATATGATTTGGGCATACACCTAAGTCATCCTACTTCTTATTCAAATTCACTGTCCTCTTGCTAGTTCCAATGTATGGATTAATTATAACCCCCAAATTTCTATGTAGTAGATAGGTTCAAACACTCCCTTGAAAGTTTGACATGTTTTCAGGAAGTTCTGCCAGACACTAAACCTACCTCTTGACTTGCTTTTAAATTCATTCACAGGTAATCACTGTTACCTTCCTCACTCTGATATTACAGTCAACCCTTCGATGACAGGGATCTACTTCTGCATGGATCTACTTCTACGTGGATTTTTTTTTTTTTCAGTAAATATACATACAGCAGGGTAAACATATTTTCTTTTCCTTGTGGTTCTCCTAATAACATTTTATTTTCTCTAGCTTGCTTAATTGTAAGAATATAAAACATATTTATAACTGCATACATATAGCATAAAAATATGTGTTAGTTAACTGCTTATGGTATTAGTAAGGCTTCTGGTCAACAGTAAGCTATTAGTAGTTAAATTTTCAGAGAGTCAAAAGTTATACATAAAAAATGTTATACATGAATTTTTCAACTGAGGTTGTGGGGGATTGGTGCCCTAACCCCTGCATTGTTCTAGGGTCAACTGTAATTCCCTTAAGGAATTATTTTGATGACTGAAGAAGTATCTAAAAGAATCCTGGCACATAATGGGTGTTTGATGAATGATAGCTGCAGCCTGGCAGAGTGGGAAGACCCTGGATTTTGCTTTCAGTAGAATTGGGTGGATAGTATATCTCCATGGTTTGTCAGCTATACAATCCTAGCTTTATGTCCTAACCTCTTTGAGCACTGACTTCCTCCATGAGTCACAAATAAAACCTAACTTGCCATGATAATTTGAAGATTGATTGGAAATATCCTTAGAAAAATAGGATGCTCTGTAAATCATAGAATAATTAGTACCATCATCGTTCTTAGCTCCCATCAGGAGCCTGAAATCTTCTCATTGGCTGTTAAAAATGTGTGTTGTTTTCCAAACAAATAGGATGGTAAACTCAGAGTCTCAAATAGAGTTGAAAGAACTCAAGTCAGCAGAAAATAACATGGTACAGGTATTATGGGTAGGGCCCCTAGAGAGTGATAACCTGGAGTGAATCTGGACTCCAGCCCCGCTGGTATGAACTTAAGCCAGATGTTTTTTGTTTTGTTTTGGTTTTGTTGTTTTTTTTTTCCCAATTTATTTATTTTCAGAAAAACAGTATTCATTATTTTTTCACCACACCCAGTGCTCCATGCAAGCTGTGCCCTCTATAATACCCACCACCTGGTACCCCAACCTCCCACCCCCCCGCCACTTCAAACCCTTCAGACTGTTTTTCAGAGTCCATAGTCTCTCATGGTTCACCTCCCCTTCCAATTTACCCAAAAGCACATACCCTCCCCAATGTCCATAACCCTACCCCCCTTCTCCCAACCCCCCTCCCCCCAGCAACCCACAGTTTGTTGAGCCAGATGTTTTATAACCTATGTCTCCTATTATTTTTTTAAATGTGTTTTTTGGTTAATTCACCAAATATTTAAGACTTCTATACACAAGGACATAGGCCTGTTCCATGGCCTGGGATATATGAAGGAAATTATTTCTGTCTTCATGGACTTTACTTGGGGAGAATGGACAATAAACAACCAAATGCATACTTAACTTCTTTGTTTTTTAATTGAAGCTATGAGTGCTGTGAAAGAAAAGTACAGAATGCCATGACAGCATTTAATGAGCACCCAGCCTAGCCTAGAAGAGCACTGTGGAATATAACAGCACTTTCTGCAATACGGTCATAAGGATTAACTGCTTCAATGCAAGTGGATTAATGAGGATTAGCTGTTACAAAGCATTTAGCAAGATGACCTGGCACAGAATATGAGCTCAATAATTGTTTGCTATTAAAACTGTGTTTATTAAGGTCCTAATGGATAGCTTGCACAGAGATAAAAACTCTAATAAATATAAAACAAGGTGAGTTAGGTTGCAAGCTCTGTTCCTTAAGGATTGTGCCATTCCATTGAAAATGCAATTAGGTCATATAAATATGGGATTAAATGCCCGAGGAGTAAACCTCCATTCATATAAAGAAAATTATCAAGTTAGTCTGGAATGGTTGAAAAATGATCCAGAGGAAGTGGAACTTCATCTAGGTCCTGAAGTAAGAGTAAGTTTTGTAGGGATACCTGTGTGGCTCAGTAAGTTAAGCATCTGCCTTCAGCTCAGGTCATGATCTCCACGTGCCAGGATCAAGCCCCGATTCTGGCTCTCTGCTCCACAGGGAATCTGCTTCTCCTTCTGCCCCTCTCCCCCATCCCTTCCCATCTGCTCATGCTCTCTCTCACACTCTCTCTCTCAAATAAATAAATAAGTAAATCAGCAAATAAATAAATAAAAATCTTCTTTAAAAAAAGAGTAGGTTTTGTATAGATAGAGAGTAAAGAGAAAAGGTTAATATTAATGTGGACTTTTCTCTTTATTCCCTAATATATATATATAGTTTTAATATATCACCTGGTAGATGATTCTAGATTGGTGTAGCAGACCAGTGATGTCATTGAAGACTGAGGTTCCTTTCATATAAATTCTGCTCTCATATTTATCTCTTTTACTCATTGCTCATTCTCAGTGTTTCACCCACCTGCTCCTCATGCACTGACTGTACTCTCTCCTCTAAGAAAGACTTAGAGTTTCTGCTTCATCTAATCCCCTCAAAGCTTAGATGATCAGTGAAAGTTTCTTAAAGAGCTTTCAGGTTCATAATGTTACAGAGGAGTAGTCTGAGAGATGGAACACATGGGTTGAGCCAAGAAAACTTTGTCTAGAGGCATGTGATAAAGTAATGTTCAAAAGTGCCTGACTACTATAGACTTCCATCCAGAACCCATTTTGGAGGAGTGACAACTAAACAGCCTGTGGTATCAGGAGGTCTATCAGTGGGCCCAGAGTAGAAGTGAACAAAGTGAGACGTGAAGAAATAAAGTTTACATTTGTTGTGCAAAAACATTAGTAATCAATCAGGTAAGCAAACTCCTTCCACTTAGAACAAAAGGTCATTCAGTATAATATTTGATTGTGCATGTCATAAAGTATGAGTTAGATTATCTTTTTGCAAGTCTCAGAGTATTACAGTAGAAAATTCCCATACTTCTCTGTTTTGTCTTAATTATGTGCCGCTTACACAGTAAGTCCATCTGTTCACAACATTAGATGTTTAGAATGTATTGTTGTAAAGCAAGAAATATTATTTACCTGACCCTCTAATCTGAGATTGTTTTAGCACAGTATAACATATGGTACAGAAAGGACTTACCAAGTGAGTCAAGTAGGAAGCATGGAAGTGGGGAATTTATAGGCAACATACAAGTGTAAAGGAGAGCTAAAAGTTGTTGGAAAGGAAGATTTAAGCAATTACACATAGAAAAGAAAAACTTCGGGAATTTGTAGAAACTGAGTGAACTCAGGACTTACGGAGTAGTACCATTTCTGCTTCCCACTACCAACTACAGAAAAACTCCAATTACATTTAATTTTATTAACTTATATTTTTATAAGCTGCCACATACTTAGTATCTAAAACAATAGCCAGTTTTCTGTTTCTGAAATGGTGCCATTGGGCTAAAAGAAGGGGTGGCCCCACTAGTCCTAGGCATCTGCAGTACAAAGGACTGGCAAGCATGAGAGTATCATAGAAAGGGCTGACTCAGTAGTCTCTGCTTTCTGCCCTACTCCTTTGAAGTATTTAATCTGCCCATACAGTGTTTGTCACCAGAAGTTCCGTGCTCTTGTGCTTGTGTCTCCCCTTCATCAAATACACACAATACTCATTTGCTTAGGACCTCATCTGTGGAGTGAAATATTTGGTTTGGTTGGGAGAAATGAAGGAACCCTAAATAATGGGACACAAAACAGGTATTTCTACGAAGGAGAGCAAAAAGTAAAATAATAAGGTCACTGGAAACCAAGAAACATCCTATCCTTCCCAGCGCTTTGTGGAGATTAAAAGTTTTAATGCAGAGTAACTCGTTCCCAAAGATATGGCACCCCCTATAGGCCAAAGATGGTGGTGGAGTCAGGAAAGGGCAGATCCAGAAGCCTGGGGCTATCCCTGCTGCTCACTGATGGAGGGGCTTCCCCACTGCTTCCCTCAGGGGTTGAAACAGTAGAGCTCATGCAACAGCACTTTCTTGAAACTGGGCAATGGATATATAGGAATGAGATGGTCAGGGTTGTGGGGCTAAGTAAACCATTCTTGCTTCTAGAAAGGTACTTGACCAGGAACAAAAGCAAATGGGTACCACATTTTAAACAAAATTACAGAAACTACTTTTAGGCGTTCATAGGTAGGAACTAATCAAGAGTGGGGGGAGAGAGAGGGAGAGAGAGAGAAACTCAACTATCCCATTTTCTTCTGTCTACCCATATAGTGAGAACTTGTTTCTTTGAATTCATCAAACACTTTGAACTCACTGGTATTTTTTTATAAAACTTAGGATAACATTTCATGATGCATTTTAGAGTGAGAATAAATTCTGGGCAATAGGAAGCTTTTTTTTTTTTTAATGATTTTTGAGCTACCAGGGGTGGATTTTCTTTGTGAAGCATTCTGTCTAACACCTAGCATGTCAGTATTTTATTTTTACATGTTAAAAATCTGTTGCTTCTTGGTCTAAATTCAGACCCATCATCCATGAATGCACACGGATGGATGGAATCAATTTTAAATCAGTGAGCTGAACTGCGGGAATGTGAACTAAGTACAAGCTGTCATCTTACAGAGTTGACTCAAGTAAACCAGGCCTTTAAGAAATAGCCTGTGATTGCAATGGGTCTTCTGGTGAATAAATCAGCTACTGTTGTTAAATATGTCTGTATAATACACCTGACTAGAAAGAGGAGAAGCAACTGATGATCTCAGGAATAAAAACAACTACGTTCAAAAAAGGTAAGACATTCCGGGAAGTCAATATCCATTCTGCTTGCTGGAAGATAGTAAGATAAGCAACAGTCTGTTAGTAGCAGTTTGTGTGCACTGAACAATTACTCCATGCTATGAAGTTAACATTGATTATCTGGTCAGATCCTCAAAACATCTCCGTGATGTCAGCATTATTAGTATCCTCATTGTACATACTTACAAGTTACATCGGTGTCCACGATCACAGAGTTCCTCAGTGATAGAGCTAGAATTTGAATGTGATGCATCTAATCCCTGAGCCCACATTCTCAGCCACTAGGCAAGGTAAAATATCTAGAACAGAGCCTGGCTTTTGATGAATACTACTAACAAATGGATTTTTATGGTGCTTTTTCTTTTTTCTATACCTATCACCTGCACCTATTCCCCACACAAGAGTCCCAACAGATGGGCGAAAAGGTCAACTGACTGCAGTTTTCAGTCCTCCAAATGTCCACAAAAGCAGATTTCTAGGTCCTCTTGATTCTGTGTTCACAGTCATGGCTATATCTTGCTCCCTGTCTTGCTCCATTGGGTCTGCTATCACAAAATACCGCAGATTGGGTAGTTTGTCAACAACAAAATTTATTTTTTACAGTATTGGAGGCTATTTGGGTGAAAGCCCTCTTCCTGGTTCATAGCTGGCGCCTTCTCGCTGTTTCCTCACATGGTGGAAGGGGTTAGGGGTCACTCTGGAGCCCCTCTTATAAAGCAGTAATCCTATTCATGAAAGCTCCACTCGCGACTTGAGCATCTCCCAATGGCCCTGTTTGCTGATACCATCACCTTTGGAAATCAGGATTACAGCATACGAATTATGAAGGGAAAGAATCATTCCCACCATAACCCGTCTCAAATACATCGATTTGGAACCATACTGAATATGATATTTTACTCTTCTTTTATTCCAGTTGGAAAACACTGTAACTCACACTTTCTTACTAATACAAACCAAGGTATATTCTCCTTACTTTGAAAGATTCCCACTGTTTGCTGACATTTCAGAATTTCACAAACACCTGTATTCTCTCCTTTCTAACCAAAACGAGTAAAAAGGGATTTGATTCAAGTGGTTTCAAGATAATACAGATTTTTGGATGGAATGCCAAGCTCTTTGAGGGCTAGGAAAATGTCAGAGAAATCCTTTGTGCTCCAACCCCTTTCCCCAAGTTGGATTAAATAAAAAGAGTGGTGACTGGCCTTTCGGTTACTATTCTCACTGTAGCCACTTTAGATATTCTTCAAACACTCTATTGTCGTGCCTAAAATAGTTACCATTTCTGCTAACCAACAATTCATTTTTACTACAGAGACAAAATACTAAACAACTGTCTTTGGGGCCTAAGAGCAAATGACTAGATCAGGCCCAACTAATTCTAATTTATTTTCCCAAAGGTCATAGCATTTGGCAACAAAGAGTAAACATAAGACTGTCCTTTGGTTCTGTGGCAGTGACAAAGAACACGGTATTTTAGGAAATGAAGTAAAATCAGTATTGCTGGTGGGCCAAGGCAGGGTAAGGGAGAGATGAAGGGCGAGGCAAGAAAGGGGCAGATCAGGAATGAACTTCTGTGACATAGATTTTAGACTTTAGTAATCAACATAAATTCACAGTGTCTATTCTGTCCCGTGCACCATTTGAGGCATGGGACCCAAAACACTTCCCAGAGTAGAAATGATTCCTGTACTGACAGAACTTAGTGTCTCACAGACACAGCTCACTGTCATCCCCAGGAGGAAGGCATTTATGGAGCTTTGCACGGGGAACTGATGCCTTTTTTTGAACTAACACTGAACTTTGGAGAACTCTGGAACCGCTTTTAAGACCAGTTTAAAAATAAAACCCAGGTAATTATTTTAAGATCATATGTTATTTCAGTGCTTCTCAAATGTGGTTAAGTAGACCAGCAGCATCAGCATCACCTGGAAAGTTGTAAGAAATGCAAATCATCAGACTGCATTATTTAAGGAATCACAGCTTCCGAGGGTGAGACCCACCTAAGCCCCCCTCTCCCCCAGGTGATTCTGATGATGCTTGCCTGGGGATACCACTTTGAGAATCACTGAGTTAATTTAACTAGATCAGTATTATCCAGTTTAGTGGGTTTTGTTTTGTTTTGTTTTAAGTCAGATCCACCAAATGTCCTTAAATGACTGAATAGCTTCCAGAAGCCCCCCCTCAGAAGATGCAATGCCCCATCACTGAGGTTATCCAACGAAATATGCTGCAGGATGTCAAATAATTGTAAATTAAAACAAAACAAAATATAATGACAAAACAATAATAAAGAGCAAGAACAGGGCAAGGTTATTTAGAAGGAGATACCACTTGTCTGAACAAACATATGCTCTGTCTTGCGACATGCCTATAGAGAAATTCGTGGCCTTATAATTCAAATGTAATGGAACTGAATTCACACTTCTCTTTTCTGTCTTATTTTTGGTCAGCTTCTCTCCACAATATGTGTAAGAAACGGGCATCAAACTAGAGTAGGTTAGGCAACTGAAACGTGCTATTTTATACTTCATCATTAAGCCGAAGAACAGTTTTCATCCCCATCACCTTATCATTCCCCCGTCCCCCCAGTCATGCTGCCAAGCACAGAATCATACAGGCATTAACTCTCCTGGCTGGCCGGGGGCATTTTTATTTTCTTTATTTTATTTTATTTATTTATATGACATAGAGAGATCACAAGTAGGCAGAGAGGCAGGCTCCCTGCTGAGCAGAAAGCCCGATTCGGGGCTTGATCCCGTGATGAAGTTCTAGAACCTAGGTGAGGTTCGGTGGGCTGAGGTCCGGAGCTGATGACCAAGAAAGAATTCTTGAGACATCTTTGGTGCAAAATGGTGGTTTATTAAAGCACGGGGAAAGTACCCATGGGCAGGAAGATCTGCTGCCCAGGGCTGTGAGGGATGGCAGGTTATGTACCCTGCGGTTGGGGGAAGGTGAGGGGAAGGGAGGTTTTAAGGGAGTTTTCATATGCTAAAGAGGGCCTAAGAGGTGCTGGGAGACCAACATTGTCTTTTAGCAAGCCATTAACATCAAGATAGTTGGGAGATTCCGGTCTTGCAGGATTGTGATCTCTGCAAGTTAACTATTTGTTTCTCATTTATGTAGGTCAGGGGTGCCTGAGGAATGTTACACTTATTACTGAGGGGAGCGGGTGGAGAGGGGGTGCAAGGTGCCAGCTTTTGCTTTGTCCTCAGCCAGCCTCTTGCTCCCTCATCACCAGGACCCTAAGATCATGACCTGAGCCGAAGGCAGAGGCTTAACCCACTGAACCACCCAGGTGCCCCGCATTTTTACTTTCTACTGCACATGCACCCCCTGACGGAAACACTAAGGCTGATGTGGCAGTCACTTGCGGAGGAGGTGCGCTGGGTTTTCTAGGCTTTAATTTGCTAAGCCCATTAAAATGTTCTTTTACCAGTAAAGAATCTCATAGGCATTTGGTACCTGTAAAATGATTAAATGTTTTAAAGGAATGACTGACTTCTTTGGAAATCTGTTTCTAGGTACATTGCTCCTTCTTTCAGACACACAAATTCAGAATAATGCGAAGGGAGACAGTCGTGATTTTAGTAAATGAGCAAATTCATGGAAATATTACATAATCAAAGGGGGTTTGTCTTTACACAAGTGGTTAGAATTCTAAATAGCTCTAAAGTTCTCTTACTATTGATTGATATTCAGACAGAAGCAAACCAAACCAAACCAAAACAAAAAATACTCTACTCTATAAACCAGGAAAGAACTAGCATGTGGACAGATGATCTAGACATCCCAGCTGCTGTATCAGCAGCTTTCCCTCCTCAGATTAATGGACAAAGCGGTTCTCTCCTGACATCTGTGTTTATGTGCCTCAGGCAAGACAAACAAAGACAATCTACAAACCAGCATGAATTGTACATACATTTCTTGTCACTCATTACCAAATGGATTATTGTCGCCCTCAAAGAAAGGTAAAACATTTTTCTTTAACCGAACAAAAGTCTGGACACACTTTAATAAACTCCCTTTGAAACAAGGAAGTGATGTATTTTTACAGCTTGTCCTTTAGACTTTACTTCAATTACTTCTTTTTAAATACCCTACTCGCTGATGTCTAGGTACCAAGCAAGAAATTTACTGTGAACTCCCACGTATCTTTTGTTACATTCTGGTAGATGCAGAGAGAATATGTTTGCTCTGTGGGAGAAATGGGAAGAACCCGCAAGATGCAGAGATTTAATTGGCAGAAGAGAATAGACCTCTGTCCTCCTCCTCCCAACAATCAAAGTGTTTTCTTATTAGGAGATCAGGAGGGTAATCATCTCTCACATCAGACACACCTTCATCGCTGACAAATCCAGAAGGCCTGTTCTACTTTCTTTTACCCTACAAATGAAAAATAATATTAAATTGACAAAGAGAAAAAGGTGACAGCTACAAAGAAGTTCAACAAAAATCTGCTATCAGGCAGGCCTGAGACAGAGTTCTAGTATGCTCCATTTCTCCTTCCTGGCCTAGCAAAATGCAGAAAGCCACAGTTATTCTATGGGGAAATGCTAAGATCCAATGGAATAACCTGGGTTTGGGGCCAAGCCTAACTCCAGGTAGATACTGATAATGTATCTATTTAAAAGAAACCTTTGGGCTATCATAAAGAGACAAGAATTTGATTAAAGAATCTGGTTGTCCTTAGGTGTAGCTTAGCAAGAAAACCATTTCGGTCAATCTTACACTCAAAGTTCAGTCAGGAAATATTGATTATCTTCATCTCTGTCTTAAGAAAGAACCTGAGTTCCATCAAGCTAGTATGAATGGAGGACTTTTTGATCAGAAAGGTCTGACATGGATGGGAGAGGGGCACGGTGGTCTTGTGCTAAGGGTTATTATTCCGACTGGGAATCCCTAATGGGAAGAGACAAGGATGATCCAACTGACACTCAGATGCTGAATAAACATCCCAGACTCATCCTCCTATAACTGAAGTTCTTATCCCCACTCTCACTCTGACCCCCACCATCTTCCCTACGGCAGTTAAAGAGAGCCTCATCCTTTGCTCAGGCCAAACCTTGGAGGAAGCCCTGATTCCTCTTCTCCTTCCACCCTGTATCCAATCTCTTGGGATATCCAGTTGGCTCAACTTTCAAAATAAATACAGAATCCAGTTATTTCTCTGATAGGAACTACTATCCTCTCTTCTAGGAAACCTAGAAACTCTAGCCATCCCAAAACACACAGTCTATGTGCAACATTAAAATCAAAGTGAATCTTTTAAAAACTTGAATCAGATTATGTCAAATTCCTTCTTGTTCTGACTATGGTATCCTTTGACTTGGCTGTTCCCTCATCTGGAGCATCTGGCCCTCTATTGCAGGGAACTACAAGGCAGATGCTCTGTTCCTTCAAGTCCTGGTTCAAATGTTACCACTCTGGCCTCCCTGCAGTCTTCCCCAGCAGTCCTAATCCTCATTAACCTGATCTACTTTTTTTGATAATATTTACATAGGTTGAACCTTGAACAACATGGGGGTTATTGGCACTGACCACACCATGCAGTCAAAAATAATTTTTAATTCCCCCAAAACTCAACTACTAATATCCTACTGTTGACCAGAAGTCCTACTGATAACAGAAATATTCAGTTAATACATATTTTGGCTCAGATCATGATCTCAAGATCCTGGGAGGGAGCTCTGGGTTGGGTTGGCACTCAGTGCAGAGTCTGCTTGAGGATTCTCTCTCTCCCTCCTCCGCTGCCCCTCCCTCCTCTCTAAAATAAATAACTAAATCCTTTAAAAAAAAAAAGTCATAAGGAAGAGAAATTTACAGTATTACACAGTATTTATTAAAAAAACAAACAAACAAACACAAGCATGAGTGTACCCACGCAGTTCAAAACCATGTTGTTTGAGGGTCAGCTGTATTATTAAGACACCGTGTCATTTACTTATTCACCATGTTGTTTGCTGCCTCTCTTTATGGAGACTAGACTGTATGCTTCACAATGAGGGAATCTGGGGCTATTTTTTTAATTAATGGATCACAAGTGCCTGAAATAAAGCCTGATATACATTCAGCTTTTAGTAAATATCCACTGAATGAATAAATTATGTTCACATAGGAGTGCAGAGCACTACATTCAAGGGCTATTACAGATATTAAAACTCTGCAGATAGAACACTGAATATACATACACACATACATAGACATCTACATTTTCATAATAATCATTTTTTAGTTGCTTCTCCCTACCCAGTTTATAAAACTATGCATGGAGAGATGAAAGCTTAGTAGGCTCCCATGGAATGATCTGCATAAGTACTTCAGATGAAAGAAGAAAACAAAAAACAAAAAACTGAAGAGATTACATTAAATCCTTGGAATATTTTCAGTGCCTAAATGGATTCTTCTCCTTGTTAGAAGTTTATTAAATGATGAGTCAATTTCCTATGTTTCTATAATGTTTTCTTCCAAACTTTTATTGTGGCATATGTTTTTAATCCATAGTTATAATAATGTAGTTATTAAATTAAATGAGTGCATTTAGCATAATTATCTTAAGTAGATGAAAACTATATTTTCAGCCAGTTGGTTCCAGATTGCATTCTTTATTCAATTTTATGTTGGTGATCAAATTCCCCTTTGCTGTGAGCTAAAACTCTTGGTCTATCCATCTTCTTCTAGCTCTACAGAACTTGCCAGCAGACTCTAGGAAAAAGCTCTAAAAAAGAAAGAATCTCATTTAAAAGTAACTGAATTGTGTTGTGTTAGATGATTATGGTGTTTTTTAGTACCCACCCTGGAAACGGCCTTTCAAAAACCATGTTATTTTCGTGGAATGTGCCTAACAGTGATGCAATTAGGCATAAAGAGCAGAGAACTATCGGAAGACCTTCGTAACACACTGGAAAATATGTAGCAAGGTTAAACTCCACGCCTAGGCATCACTCTCAATCAAGGAACACATGTCCAAGGTTAACTCCCCTGGAAAAAGGCATGGGCAGGCTCCTCTGCCTTTAGCATATGCCCCCTTGTGGTCATGGTATGCACAGTCAGGTGTACTGCGCTCCTGATGGAAATGGATTTGCTCAGGGTTCAAAAACAGTATTTTTATCTAATTAATCATGGCTTCTTCATGCAAGGTAACCTTAACTTATTGGATCAGCAAACTTTAGTCTTTTAACAATGATTTGTGCCCATTCCATAGATAATTGGAATAGCTTTTAAGAGACCAGAGTCTGGATGCAAACTCCTTTCACAGCCGCTAGCCAAGGAAAGTGAAGAGAGCCATCATGCCTATCTCAGAGTGCTGTGAGGATTAAATGTGAAGCAGCTATCACAGCGTTTGGTGTGTAGATGCTTAACAAATGTTCATGATTAATATTATCTCATTCTTCCAGGTTTTTTCAATAAAGTTCTTTCTCAGAAAACTGGACTGAATCCTCATCAAAAATATAGAAAATTTCAGACCAACAGGAATTCATGACAAACTGGGTTCTAATTTAGAAACAAATCCTGTATTTGCTTTTGGTATGAAATCCATTAAAGTTTTCTATAAACGAAACCTTATCTAGATCAAGTAAACGTGCTCAAGCCCAAAAGGCTAGGCAAAGTCTAGAGCATCAGCCGCTGCTTTCAGAAAGTTACACATCAGATCATAGGGAGGTAAATTGCTCTTTTATCTCATTTAAATTTATTAGACATTAAAATGTCATAACTAAATATGCAGGCCCATTTAGCAATTTCATTTGTTTTATTTTAAGATTAAACCAATTATAGTGATTTAAATACAAGTAAGTCTGCTGCATTGTTTGAAGAACTAATAAAAATCCATCTGGACTCTAAGCATGATAAGAAATAAAAGACATATATTAATGTTGGAATGAGCACCTAGGTACCAGATGATTAATATCTTTCAATTCCTAGCATATCAAATAGTTCACATCTCTCTTGCCTTTTTTATAATTCCTTAAAGCTTTAATCATGTTTAAGCGTTGAGAATAATATATGATAGAATGAAATAACCTACGCACACAATTCTCACGTTATAGCAACTGATCTTTCTTTGTTCAATTCACTAAACTTTTACTGGGGAATACTATGCACTAGGCTCTGTGCTAAAGGGACACTGGGAAAATAGAAATGGATAGCAGATGGTCCCTGCCTTTAAGGAGATGAGAAAAATATGCAAAGAAATCATTAAAATGGCAAGTGGCATATGCAATCGAAGAAATGTTTGCAGAGTGCATAGGTTGTAAAAAGGTTGTCTTTGTGTGAGGAGGGGAAAGGACATTTGGACAGAAGGAAGATGGTTCAAAAGAATAAGGTAATTTTAGAATAAGTGAGAAAGTGCTGTCTACACAATGAGACTAACATGTGCAAAGTAACGGTAGCACGAAATAGGTCCATTCAGATATCCTGAATCTTCTGTTTTGCTGGGACGTAGGTTTTTTGTTTTTTGTTTTGCCATTAATATACTTTGGATTTTGGCCTGAAATCATTCTTGTGATTCCTAGTTCCGGCATTTTCTCAGCATATCACTTCAGTAAGTCCTGTTACTTTATACCCAACGGGTCTACCCAAAACAGAGCATAAACACAGATTCTAATATTCATCCCCCCCCCAAAAAAATTAAAAACAAACAGGCAGATGTTGCTATTGTACAATATTCCCCTAGGTCATTTTCCAAAGCTTTAAACCATTCTTTTTTTTTCTGATTCTCTTTGACAAATACTGTAAGATTCTGAGTTTTTAAATAAACTTCTTTTTAGTATCTCCCATCCTACATTTACATTGAATAGTACATTAAAGTCTCCCAACTGAATACTGAATGAGTAAAATGGTTATGGGCAAAGGAGTAGGGTATTCTGGATGGGGAAAGCAGTTTGCCATGTGGTTCTTTACTCTAAATTAATCTTCTTAACTTCAGGGCAACTTCAATAGGACCTAAACTCTGTTGTTACAGGATAAAAAGAAGAAAAGAGGAAGGGAGGAAAGGAGGAAGGGAGGGAGGGAGAAAGGAAGAAAGAAAGGGAGGAAGGAAGAAAGGAAGGAAAGAAGGGAGGGAGGAAGAGAGGAAAGGAGAAAGAGTAGGACAGGTTTATAAGAGTAAGTCTGGCTTCCACAAAGATCTGTTTTACAAAGAAAACTGAAATATGGAAAACAAAGCATTTGTACACCTCTAAATCCCAAGGGACAAAGGAGAATTGTCTCCACTAGTCCTCAGAACATGGTTTGGCTTGGTTCTGAGTACTAGGGCAAATGTAGTATACTTTTGTACCCAAGGCTTTGGAATCACATGGAATTAATACCCTGAATAAAAAGATCAATAGCCTCCAGGATGTCAGAAGCTGCGGTGTCAGCAATGATAAACAGTGTTTAAATGCCTCATGGACAACAGATAAAACACAGATTGGAAGCAACCAAGACGTCCTTCAGTAGGTGAATGGACAAGTAAATTAATGACTCCTCTAGACAATGGAATATTATTCAGTGCTAAGAAGAAATGACACTGTATGTCACCAACAGTGAACCCTAAGGTAAACTATGGACTTTGGATGATTATGTTGCTTCCATATAGGTTTGTCTGGTGAGTGGTGTTGACAATTGGGAAAATTACACAAGGGTGGGGGTGGGGGAAAATGTGGCGAATCTCTATATCTTTCTCTCAACTTTTTTGTAAACCTAAAACTGCTCTAAAAAATATAAAATCTGAAACAAGTGGGTTGCAGATGGATGAGTAAAATAATTTATAGGAATATGTGAGAAACCCCTTGGGACTTCCAAAAATAAATGGACAAAAATCAAGAGAGAAGATTGGTTCTACTCTATAATTAGGGAAGTAATTGATGAAATTCAAACTATTATTATTATTATTGTAATACTGTTTGTACCCATAAGCAGGCAGACTTAAAGAAATTCAGGTCAGACATTTTTACAGAACAATAAAGATGGACACTATAATTAAAATATATTTCATGGATACTATATAAGAGAACCTCAGGAATTTTGACATATATGATCCTGAGAAGAAAGCTCTGAAGTGTGTATTATCATCCCCATGATTCCAGAGAAAAAAAAGAGACACAGACATTTTAAGCGCTTTGCTCTTGGTTGTACAGATAGTGAATAGCAGAGCTAAGTTGGAACATAGGCTATCTTAACTCAAAGTAGCCACTGTTTTTCATAAGATATGAAGGCTCAGCTGTTACTTAGTTACATTTCAAAGTGGAGTCCAAGGAAATGAAATCATCATTCCCTAAAACAGTAGGGAGGAAAACATTCTCAACTTTTCTCAAGCCCCCAAATTAAGTTTATCAGATACAGCAAGTAAAAATACAGACGCTCAATTAAATTTGAATTTCAGATGAGCAGTGGATATTTTTTAGAATAAATATATACCAAATATGTTAAACTAAATATTTGTTCTTTATCTCAAATGTAACTGTAACTGGGTGTCCTGTATTTTATCTGACCAACCATACTTAATACTAAATTGTGGTACTCTCAGTTTTAATTTGTATTAAACATATTAAAAATAAGGAAAATTGAGAGTCAACATTCTAGTCTATATGATGATTTCTTCAAAGCATCAGCACATGGCTATGTGCTCTATGTTGTTTTCACTGAAGCAACCAGAAAATATGCTCAGAATTTTCTCTGAATTGTTGAGTAGATTTGCAAAACAGAACAAATACAGGGGGAAAAAGCCTTTAGAGAAGTTTTAGTTATCCTGTGTACCTCGATGTAAACTATTCTGGGGATTCTCTAGCATGTGATTCACTCTGAAAACAAAACAAGAGAAATAATCGGTGTTTACTGAGACTAGTGTTTGTCAACCCGAACCTGGCTACCATCATCATTTTATCCCACACTGAAGCCCTGTTCCTACTTAACATGCTGGACAAAAGATGAAATCATCATATCTAACAGACACTATAGCAACAGGGAAACTCTGTGCTTTCAGAATGTAAACTTATTAAGCTTTACATGTAATTAAGAAACTGGGGTTCACTTCAACTTCCTAACATTTAAGAATGTCTGATGTACTCAAAATCCTAAAATCTGATGTGGTCACCCATTTTACCTTTATTTTGCTGGGGTCTTGGGGTCTGAATACACTTGAAGAGTGGAATCATTCCAGAACCACAGCTACTTCTGTCAGGGGTGTGAATTCCCTGGGTGGGTGACAGTGTAAGTAAGCTACATTCCCACCTTGGCCCTCCCCTTCATTTGCTTTATGATCACGTGCAAATTCTGTAGCTTCTCTGTACACAGTGTGGGTGCTGAGAGCCTGAGTCTTGGGACCAGACACTCTGGCGTTAAATCTGGCTGTGCCTATGACATGTATGTGAGACAGAAACAAATCACTATGGTTTCAACTCCCGAAGGGTTGTTGGGAGGATTAAAAGAACACTTAGAAGAGCCACAGGCAACATAGTAATTCTCAATAATGCTATTTACTTATTTTCTTAGCAAAAATAGTCTTATTCAATATAGTATAAAGATAAGCGCCAATAATTAGCCTTGTGCCTTGTGATAGCATATGAAACGATTTTGGATCTCTGTTTTCTTCATAGTAAGATGAGGAAATTTGAAAAAAATGATCCTTGAATAATGATATGTGAAGTAATCTATGATACTTAATTCCAATTACTATTGACCATTAGAAGGCATCTTTGGAAGATGTTTCAGATGGCAAAGAAACAAGAACAAAAACGAAATTCAGCACTTTGGGGAATGGAGTAAAGGCCCTAAAGCTAAATTTTTCCATTCGCTGCGTATGTTTCAGCCTAGGTTCCTTGATCTGTAATCATTTTCTAACATATTAGCATCTCTGAGAGCCCAAATAGATCTAGAGTTTATCTATTAGAATCCTGGAACTTGTAAGAAGAAAAAACAAAAGCTCCAGGAGGCACAATGTTTTGCTCACGTTCGGTAAGCAAGTTGGTGACTGTGGTAGCCACTCCCCCATAATGGGCCCCCAGTGATCCCCCCTCCTGGGATTCATGCCCTTATATTCCTCCTGTTGTGTGGACTTGACTTAGCAATTTGCTTTGAATGAATATAACACATAGAAGTGAAGGTATGTGACTCAGAAATGTAGGTCAGAAAAGTCCATTCTCTCTTCCCCAACTCCCCACCATGCTCATTCCGTCTGCTGGAAGCCAGCTTCCGAGTCATGATCGCCCCAAAAGAAAGGCTCAATGGCAAGAAAATAAAGCTTTCTGCCAACAGCCATGTGAGAGTTTGGAGAAAGAACTTCTACCACCCAGTCAAGACTTAGGATGAACTGTGTCCTGAACAATAGTTTGACCACTTCAAGAGACATTCTGAGTTGGCACCATCCAGCTCAGCTGCTTCCGGAAAATATTTTTGTTGTTTTAAGCTGGTAATATTTAAGTAAATTGTTATCCGCTAATAGATAAGCAATGCAGAGACAGAGCTGTTCCCAGAGCATAACGTTCTTGTTGAGAAGATAGCAATTTCTCTAAGTGAAGTGTGGAGTAACCATTGTTCATTCCCTAGTTTTCACAACAGGCCCAAGCAATAATGTGAGGTTGAAATTATCCGTTTACATAGTAATTAGTTCAAATTAGTTCAAAGTTCAAATTGTTATTTCAAGTTAAGCTCATTCAGCTCTGAAGAACTGAAAGCTCTGAGAACACTCCTTATTTACCAACCATCCCTGGCCACAGTTGACATTTCTGGCTATTTACTCAGGCTCAGCCTAATCACGGCAAACCTCAAATCCACTTCTATTTTGGGAGGATAAGCATTTCTTAGAAATCCTGCAGGTGATGACAACTCCTGTATACGCAGGTGGATTGGATTCTTTATGTTGTGACAACAAAACCCAGATCAGAGGACTTAAAATAGATTATATTTTCAGACGCGTAACTATTTATATGGCAATCTTTTCAGGTATGCCGGCATTTTAGTCCTGCCTTTACACCGTGAGAAAATGTAGTAAACAGTCACTCCCAGGTGATTAAAAATATATAAGGCTTCAGCAAGCACAAAAATGGAGGTACGGATGAGTCCATGCTGAATCCAAATGACATTAGGTCACAACAGGTGAACGGATGGAGAACAGGCCCTAAAAGTTGATTTTCAGGAGGTCTGAGAGACTTCCAGCTACATTCAAAGCTCACCATGAGTTCCTAGGTGGAGCAAAAAGACTGAATACAAATGCATTTGGAAAATGAGTGAGCTAGCTTCTGGGGAAGAAAGCTCCTCAGAGGAAGAAGGGTCAAAGCCACAGGAGTCAGATGCAGTACAAATGCCATGGTTCTAAAGGGAAAGGTGCAATTTTGACTGTAGCATGGAATCTTCATTCATATTATCTCCCAGACATCCTCAACTTCAATTCATTTTTGGACCCCATAGATAATGGGGGGTGGGGGGACCTAAATAAAACATGAAAAAACTGTTTCATTAAAAACTCTAGGGGAAGGTTCTATACTGTAGTGGTTATCACATCTGCTTTACACACAGAAGGTCCTGGGTTTGAGCCCCAGTGGAACCAGGGGTGTGAAACTCCTTTGGGGCTCCTGGGTGGCTCAGTGGGTTAAAGCCTCTGCCTTGGGCTCAGGTCCTGATCTCAGGGTCCTGGGATCAAATCCCACAATGGGCTCTCTGCTCAGCGGGGAGCTTGCTTCCCTCTCTGTTTCTGCCTGCCTTTCTGTCTGCTTGTGATCTGTCAAATAAATAAATAAAATCTTAAAAACAAAACAAAAAACTCTATCAGAGGGGCACCTGGGTGGCTCAGTTGTTTAAGAGTCTGTCTTTGGCTCAGGTCATGATCCTAGCATCCTGGGATCCAGGTCTATATCAGGCTCCCTGCTCATTGGGGAGCTGACTTTTCCCTCTCCCTCTGTCTGTCACTCTGCCTACCTGTGCCTTCTATCTCTCTGTCTAATAAATAAATGAAATCTTAAAAACAAACAAACAAGCAAACAAACAAACTCTATCAGATATTGGGAACACTGCCTTCGGATTCATTTACCAAAGAGTACTAAGAAGAGAGCTTTTTTTTTTCCTTAAAAATTAACCCACACCCTGTGACACTAAAAGGTTCAGTGTTTTTGTGGTTGCAACTAGGAGTGGCCAGTGTCACTTAGGGCAGAGCACAGTATATACCAAATGTGTCTGCTGGAAACACCCTTTGGAATACGATGGTATCCCAAGTGCACCGTAACCCTCGGCAGAAGTGGACTGTTTTGGAAGAAAATGTAAAGCAACCTCTGGAGACTCCCGAGAATGGCTTAGACATAGAAACTTGGCAAAGGGAGATAAGGACTAGTGAATCCTGAATTACAATTGCCAGGACTACAGAAGTGTTCAAAGGCTAATAAGGTTAGAGAAGAACTGGGTTTCAAGTACAAATGTATGTTTAAAACAGCTGAAGAAGGACAGGACACCTGGATGGCTCAGTAGCTTAAGCATCTGGCTCAGGTCATGATCTCAGGTTCATGGGACAAGCCTCCTGTGTGGCTTCTGACTCATCGGGGTGTCTGCTTAAGATTCTCTGGCTCTCCTGCTGCCCCTCCCCCTGCTCCCAAGTGCTCTCTCTCTCTCTAAAATAAATAAATCTTTAAGGGAAAAAAAAAAAAGCTGAAGAAGGAAAGAAGAAAGGTACTTGGTTAGAATGAGATGTCTGGATGCAGCTAACAGATGGAAGAGCTGCAACTCTACAGCCACAAATCTTAGTAACTTCATATTACAGTCTACAGTGCATTCATATACAGAGATGCTGCATTGTTTCATTTTTTTTTAAACACTGCTTTAAAAAAATTACCTCAAACCTTAAAAGAACACAAATTTATTACATTACAGTCCTGGAAGTCAGATGTTTAAAAATCAGTTTCACTGGGATAAAATCAGGGTGTTGGGAGATATGTATCCTTCCGGAGGCCCTAGAGCAAAATCCATTCCACTGTCTTGTTTAGCTCCCAGGGTATGGCTACATTCCTGGCCTCGTGGGCCCTTCCTCCATCTTCAAAGCCAACAGAGTAGCGTCTGGTCACCTCTCTGACTTCTGTTTCCATGTTTACACCTTCCCTCTCTAATTCTGACCCTCCTGCCTCCTTCTTATAAGGACCCCAATGATTACATTGGTCAACCTGGGTAATCCAAAATTAGCTTCCCATCTCAAAATTCTTAACTTTGTCACATCTACAAAGTTCCTCTCACCGTGTAAGATAACATATTCACAGGTTCTGGGGATTAGGGCATTAACATCCTGGGGATCCACTATTCAACCTACCACATACATGGATAAGAGACATGAATTTATGCCTCACAAGAAATTCCATCCTCTTCCATTTTTCTGATCTCTCTCTAGGTAAAATGTTTCTTCTTCACTTATCTTACTTTCACTTATCTTATTTTCCTTTTCTTTAGGATTCTATAGCAATTTGACTAAGTTCACAGTTGTTATATTTGGGTTTATCTTACTCAGAAAGAGATACGTTAAGCTGTCCTCTTATGAGAGTATTCAACAGAAGTTATTCAATAAGCAACCTCTGATTACCTTTTGTATGGAAGACAAAGTATTTAGCATTAGAGATACACAGCTTACATGCTAGAAGTCCTCCAATCTTCTGGAGCCATGTCAGGCTCAGGGCACCAAGGAGGATATTAGAGAGCAAGATGAAGGTGATGATCATAAATGCCATGACAACAATGCCACACACTTATATGGTACCTTCTATATGCCAAGCACTCTCCTAATGCACTGCGTGTCTAAGCTTATTTAATAGAAAATACAGTAATCCTGAAATTGTGAGTTAAACTCTCTAGAGTTATCTCTCTTGGCATCTTGTAGTTTTATCATAGATATTGCCTTGTGCCTAAGATCCCTACCTCATGATACGCTGGAATTTTCTAGACCTTTGAAAATAAATTGCACAATTTCAGTAGTAGGCATGATTCCTAAACATCTTATCCAGGGTATACTCCCTCCTCTATCTGTACAAGCAGTTCTAGCAAGTCCAAAGAGAGGAGCAATACTTAGATAACAAATTAAGAGAACCGCTGCTGCCTCAAAAGGAAAACAATAGTTAGTGTTTTTCTCCAGTGGGAGGTGAAAAAAGCATTCCCTTCATTTTACCTGATAATTCTTAAAAGTCAGTTTTAATGATTCCTGATCTGTGGAACAAGACTCTTGGGATTTAGCCCTAACTCCTTCACTAACTAGCTCCTGTGATCATGGATGAGTAAGCCCTCTGGGTGTGACTCTCTTCATTGGAAATATCGGTTTGTGCAAAATGGTCTCCTCCAACTTGGTCATCATCAGACTATTTCTATTCCTTGCTAATGGATATAGAAAGAAAGTTTTGTTGATAATTTTAAGTTAAAGGCTCTTTTTAAAAAATTACACTGATTTAATTTTTAGCCCAATGATTTTCTAAAGGCACATTTGTTTTCACTGGTATAGAACAACAAATATTATTTCTAAATTATCAAATGCCATGAGCATGGACCATCTACATTAGCTTAGAGAATAGACAACTATATGACTCCTACAGATAAGCCAATATTTCAAACTCTTCATGATTGCTCTCTTTTCCAGTGTGGCTTCCCTGTATCACTGCTTTCTGAATATAATAACATCATCATCATTAATTATAATTATGCTTAATCTGCCGGTTGTTGATTATTTTTCCTTCTTCATTCTCGACTTTTTATATTTTGGAATTTTTTTTTCTTTTAAAATTAATCTTCCCATCTGCAGTAGATTTAAAACACATAATAGTCTTTGCATTGCAAAAAGTGTCCACAAACCCTGCTTTCAAGGGACATATATGTGTATAAGACTAGAAAACATCAAAATTGTCACATTTCCACTGCTCACATCTCATTCTAGCACTTGAACTTTTGTGCAAATCTATGTCTCCTTAAAGTGTTACCATCTCTCACATCCTAATAGTAATATAGAAAAATTCTCCTCTTTAAGTCATCTGGCCTTGCTTTGTGAGCTCCTTTTAAAAGACATTGTCGAATCTGCCGGCACTAAGGTAACTATGTAATGTTATTGTGGATGAGGATCTGACCAATTTTTTCACAGGTTTACTATGATTTTATTTTTTCCCAGTTTGAGAAATAATTGACATGCCTCTCTGTGTAAGTTTAAGGCAGGTAGCATGATGGTTTGATTTACATCAATTGGGAAATGATTACAACAGGTTCGGCTAACATCTATGTTCTCATATAAGTATAATAAAAAGAAACAAAGAAGAATAGGAAAAAACCCTTTTTTCTTTATGTGATGAGAACTCCTAAAATTAACTCTTCTAACACCTTTCCCATATATCTTATAGCAGTGTCAGCTACAGTCATCATGTGTACCTTGCCTCCCTGGAACTTACTAATTTTATAGTTGGAAGCTTCTGCCTTTGTCCACCTTCCTCCAGCTCTCCCCTTCACCCACCCTCCACCTGTGGTAACAAGTTCAGTCTTTTTCTCTATGAGATTTTTTAGTATATATGTATGTATGTATGCATGTATGTATGTATGTATGTATTTTTTAGGATTCTACGTGTAAGTGAAATCATAAAATATTTGTCTTTTTCTGTTTGACTTATTTGACATAGCATAATGTATTTAAGGTCAATCCATGTTGTTGCAAATGATAGGATTTCCTATATTTTATGGCTGACTCATATTCATGTATAGATATGAGGCCATATAATATGAGGAAACCATAAAATGGGAAATCCTACCATTTATATATTTATATATCCTACCATGTAAGTATACACACACACACACATACACACACACACAACTTCTTTATTCATTCATTCAGGTTCTTTCAATGTCTTGGCTATTATAAATAATGTTGCTATGAACATAAGGCTGCAGATATCTTTTCAAGCTAGATTTCACTTCCTTTGGATATATTTCCAGAAGTGGAATTGCTTGAATATATGGTAGTCTCATTTCTAATTTTTAAAATTAGAAATATAAAAAACAAACTCTTAATTAATTAATTAATTTTTAATTAAAAATTAGTCCCATTTCTAATTTTTTGAGTATCTAGTTTTTTGAGTATCCTCCATAGCATTTTCCACACTGGCTGTACCAATTTACAGTTTCACCAATGGTGCACAATGGTCCTTTCTCCACATACCAGCATTTGTTATCTCTTTCCTTTGGATGATGGTGATGGCCATTCTAAAGGATGTGATGTGATAGATCATTGTGATTTCAATTGCATTTTCCTAATAACTAGTGATCCTTAGCATCTTTTCATATACTTGTTGGCCCTCCATACATCTTCTTTGAGGAAATGTCTATTCAGGTCCTTTGACCATATTAAAATTATTTTTAATTTTCATGATTTTTTAATTTTTATTCATACAATGAATTATACATACAGCATTATGTTAGTTTCAGGTGTGCAATATGATTCAACAATTCTATATATTACCCAGTGCTCATCACTATAAGTATGCTCTTAATCTCCTCCACCAACTTCATCCATCTCCCTATCCACATCCCTCCCCTCTACCAACTATGAATTTGTTGTCCTTTTTTTTTTTAAATATTTTATTTATTTTAGAGAGAAAGGAAACATGAGTGGGGGGTGGGGACAGGCAGAGGGAGAGGAGGACAGAGAGAGTCTCAAGCAGTCTCCATGCTGAGTGCAGAGCCTGATGTGGGCCTTCATTCCGTGACACTGAGATGATGACCTGAGCCAAAGCAAGAGTCAACCACTTAACTGACTGAACCACCCAAGCGCCTTTGAGTTTGTTTTCTATATTTAAGAGTCTGGGGTTCTTTTTGATTGTTTCTCTTTTCTGTGTTCATTTGTTTTGTTTCTTAATTTCCACATGAGTGAAATTATATGGTATTTGTCTTTTTCTGACAGACTTATTTCACTTAGAATTATATCTTCTAGATTTCTTTCATGTTGTTGCAAATGGCAAAGTTTCATTCTTTTTTACAGCTGAGTGTGTGTGTGTGTGTGTGTGTAACTATATATATAGTTATATATATGTAACTATATATCACATCTTTTTTATCCATTCGCCTTTCAGTGGACACGGGTTGCTTCCATACCTTAGCTATTGTAAATAAAAACTCTATAAACATAAGGTTGCATATATTGCATGTATCTTTTTGAATTAGTGTTTTTGTTTTCTCTGGGTAATACCTAATAGTGGGATTACTGGATCATATGATAGTTTTATTTTTAATTTTTTGAGTAATTTCCATATTGTTTTCCACAGTAGCTGCACCATTTGAATTCCCACCAACAATATATGAGGTTCTTTTTCTCCACATTCTTGCCAACACTTGTTATATCTTGTGCCTGATTCTAGCCATTCTGACAGGTGTGAGGGGATATTTCATTGTGGTTTTGATTTGCATTTTCCCAATGATTAGTGACACTGAGTATCTTTCCATGTGTCTCTTGGTCATCTGTATGTTTTCATTGGAAAAATGTGTATTCATGTCCTCTGCCCATTTTTTTTAAGTGTTTTTTTTTTTTTTAAGATTTTATTTATTTGACAGAGAGAGAGAAATCATGAGTAGGCAGAGAGGCAGGCAGAGAGAGAGAGGGGAGGAAGCAGGCTCCCTGCAGAGCAGAGAGCCCGACGTGGGGCTCAATCCCAGGACCCTGGGATCATGCATGACCTGAGCCAAAGGCAGAGGCTTTAACCCACTGAGCCACCCAGGCGCCCCTCCTCTGCCCATTTTTAAATTGAATTATTCAGTCTTTAGGTATTGAGTTTTATCCGTTTTTTATATTTTTTGGACCCTTCTTGAATATATCATTTGTAAATAACTCCTCCCATTCAGTAGGTTGTCTTTTTGTTTTGTTGATGATTTCCTTTGTTGTGTAAAAGATTTTTTATTTTGGTGTAGTCCCGGTAGTTTTATTTTGCTTTTGTTTCCCTTGCCCATGGAGACTTATCTAGAAAAATGATTCTAACAGCTGATGTCAAAGAGATTGTTCCCTGTTTTCCTCTAGGAATTTTATAGTTTCAAGTCTCACATTTAGGTTTGTTTGGTTTGGTTTGGTTTTTTTAATTTTATTTATTTATTTGACAGAGAAAGAGATCATAAGTAGGCAGAGAAAGGGGGAGGGGAGCAGGCTTCCCACTGGGCAGAGAGGGCGATGAGGGGCTCGATCCCGGGACCCTGAGACCATGACCTGAGCTGAAGGCAGAGGCTTAACCCACTGAGCCACCCAGACACGCCTCACATTTAGGTTTTTAATATGGTTTGAGCTTATTTTCGGGTATTGTGTAGGAAAGTAGTCCTGTTTCATTTTTCATGCGGCTGTCTTCTGCATTTTTCCCAACATCATTTGTTGAACAGATTTTTTCCCATTGTATATTCTTGATTCCTTTGTCAGAGATTAATTGGCCATAAAAGTATGAGTTTATTTCTTGGCTCTCTGTTCTAGTCCACTGGTCTAGATGTCTTTTTTTGACCCAGTCAGTACTGCTTTGATTAATACAGCTTTGTAGTGTATCGTGATATCTGGGATTGTAATACCTCCAGTTTTGTTCTTCTTTTTCAAGATTGCTTTGGCTATTCAGGGTCTTTTTATGATTCCGTATAAATTTTTGGATTATTTGTTCTAGTTCTTTGAAAAATATTATTGGTATTTTGCCTATTTTTAAATTAGGTGTTTTTTGGTTTTTAGTTTTTTGGTTTTTGGTATTTTTTTTTTCCTTTTGAGTTGCATGAATTCTTTATATATTTTGGAGATATATATATATATATATACATATTCACATATTTATATGTATATATATATATTTATCAGATATATGGTTCATAAATATTTTTCCAATCCATAGACTTTCTTTTCATGCTGTTGATTGGCTTTTCCTTTGCAGAAACTTTTTAGTCTGATGGAGTCCTACTTTTTTCTTTTTTATTTTGTTGTTTGTTCTATAGGTGTCATATCTTAAAAACAAACAAAAAAAAAAGTACTGAGACCCATGCCAAGAAGTTTTACTCTTATTTTTCTCCTAGGAGTTTCATGTCTTACAATTAAATCTTTAATCCATTTTGAGTTAGTTTTTGTCCATGGTATAAGATAAGGATCCAATTTCAAATATTAAATTATCCCAGTACCATTTATTGAAACACTGTCTTTTCTTTTTTGAGTATCATTTCTCTTGTCAAATATGAGTAGACCAAATATGGTTGGGTTTATTTCTGAGCTCTCAATTTTGTTCCCTTAGTCTATTTGCCTATTTTTATGCTAGTACCATACTGTTTTGATGACTATAACTTTATAGTATAGCTTAAGCTATACTATTATAGCTGCTTTGTTCTTTCTTGAGATTTCTTTGGCTGTTCAGAACTTCTAGTGGTTCTATATAAATTGTAGGAGTGCTTTGTCTACTTCTATGGAAAAACACTATTGAAACGTTGATAGGAACTACATTGAGTTTATAGATGGCTTTTGGTAACATTGATATTTTAACAATATTAATTCTACCAATCCATGAACATGGGACACCTTTCCATTTATTTGTGTCTTCTTCAATTTCTTTCATCAATATCTTACTGTTTTCAGAGTATAGATCCCTTACCTCCTCAGTTAAATTTATTTTTAAGTATTTTATTATTTTTGATGCTATTATAAATTGGATCCATTTCATTTTTTTTCAGAAAGTTCATTGTTAATGCATTAAAACATTCCTGATTTTTCTATGTTAATTCCATATCTTTACTGAATTTGTTTTTTTTTTTTTTTTGATCTAACAGTTTTTGGCTGAGTGTTTATGATTTTCTGTTTATAAAAATCATGTAAATTGAGTCAGTAATCAAAAAACTACCAACATACAAAAGTCCAGTACCACATGGCTTCACTGGCAAATTCTACTAAACATATCAAAGAAGATTAAATATCTATTCTTCTCAACTATTCCAAAAAATAGAAATGGAGGGAAACTTCCAAATTCATTTTATGAGGCCAGTATTATCCTGCTACCCATAGACTGAAAGCCTCCTTGTCCCCCTTTGTCTCTAAAACAGTGGTTATCAGCTGGGAACAATTTTACCTTCCCAGGAGATATTTGGCAATGTCTGGAGACATTTTTGGTTATCACAACTGAGGCATGCTTTGGCACCCAGTGGCTAGAAGTCATAGATAATGCTAAACTTCTTATAATGCATAGGACAGTCTCCCACAGTGAAGAATTATCTGGCCTACATATAAACAATAATTATTTGAGGAACTCCTGTCTGAAGGAGTGAAATACTAACTCTTCTAATGAGTCCAAAAACAAAGAGGACAAGGGAAGAGAGTCTGTTTTTTACCCCCTAAGCCTCAGAACAAAAGGTCTAAGCTTCTTCTATTAGATCACAACAACCTGTCTTATTTTACCATCTTCATGGGACAAGGTCTCAATCCAAAGGCAGAGAACCATAATAGAGAATATGAAACAGGACAATAAAAGGAGAGAATTTACTCCTATGCAGACTAAGACATTTTTCACTTTCCTAAAAATATGGGGATACCTATAACTTTTATGAAAACCTAAAGATGGAGTAAAGGGAAACTTACCTCTCCCAAGAAGTCAATACAAACTTTTATTTATTTTTTTTATTTTATTGCCCTTTTTAAAGAACCTTAAGGACTTAAATATAATTTATTTCTATCTTAAAACTCTCTCAGTATTCATATTTTTGTATAGTATGTCATCAAAACATCTTAACACAGTATGAGAAATACTTCACAAATAAGCCCTTCCCTATTTCTTTAAACTCATAATTTGTTACTTATTTCTGCCTATTCCATAGCTCATTCATAGCACACTTAAGGACTTTTCCTGAGTATATTATATATCAATATAATTTTCATAAGATTTCATTAACTTGGGATTGTTTTGAAGCAAGGAAATGCCAAGCCATCATTCAAAGCTCAATTCAAAGGGCTTCACATCTGCACATCATTTTCAGTCCCTGTCATTCAGACTGACCTCTTTTCTTTCTGTTCCCCCACAGCACAATATGCCTCTCTTGACTTGGTACTCATTCCATGTGGCGCTGTATTTACTTAGTTGTGTAAGGTTAACTCCTAGAGAACAAAGTCTTAACTTAATTTCTGTATGTCCATGGCATCTGGCAGAGTATGTACTCAGTAAGGGTAGTTAAGCATGGGTGGATGTGGCAGAAATGGAAGAATACAATCAACCAATGGACTTCACTTAAGTTTTCCATCAGCCTGGATCTTATTTAAATATAAATTTTCCTAATGAGAATGGGGAAGTCAATAGCTACTTGCAAGTGTTGTTCTAACATGTATTTCATAAAATATTTGTATCAGTTAAATAAATTATCTTCTGTACTTAACAACTACTGGGAAGATGGGGTCAAGACTGGAAGATTCCTTCATGACAAATTGGACTCCTTTTCCCCTTTAGAGAATAGCCCATTGTGAGGAGACTTAATTTAGATATCAACCTAATGGCATTTTTGGCAACATTCAAGAGAACATGAAAATATCCCACTGGCTCGCCCATATGTAGAAGCTCATGAATCAAAGATTTAGGTGGCGAGTTATGATAAGACAATACTATACCTAACTTTTAACTTATCATGCAAAAAATCAGGTATGAAGAAAACATCTAAAAAGTGATTTTAGGAAAGGAACCCATAATTCAGAATATGTTGGAATAATATGCTTATTTTAATATGTTTTACATAATGAGGATTATGATAGTTCCAAATCAAAACTTTTTTTAAAAAGATTTTATTTATTTATTTGACAAAGAAAGACAGAGAAAGCACAAGCAGGGGGAGTGGCAGAGGAAGAGGGAGAAGCAGACTTCCCATTGAGCAGGGAGCCTGATGCAGAACTCGATTCTAGGACCCTGAGATCATGACCTGAGCCAAAGGCACATGCTTAACCCACTGAGCCATCCAGGTGCCCTCAAATCAAAACTTTTCTGTTTTTATCTTTAAAATAATGAAAAATTAAAAATAGCATACTTTGGCTAAATATATCAATTATGAAAAATCTGTTCTTTTCTCTTATTTCTAGTATTTTCAGATGGAAAGTAGTACCAGATACATTTCCTGTTAGGCCTTGTCTATTCATAATAATTTTAGCTAATTAATGAGAAATACTTTATTCATGAGCTTCTATATAGAGGTGAGCCAATGGGATATTTTCATGCTAATGTTTTCCTACTAAATCTACAAAAATCTACAAAATATAATTTAAATTTACAAAATCTATATCTTTGAAATCTACTTTTGCTAAGATGTATTTAATTAAAGGGGAAAAAAGAGATGAAATGCAAACCTATTTCCCTAGACTCTTGGTTGTCTAAGATGTCATCACTTCCATTTTGGGGGTTTATTTTCAACTGTTAACAAAGCATTGAAACAGATATATATATGGATAGAGGAAATGGATGTATTACTATTCACCTTATGGAAATTAAAAAAAAATGATTCTGAGGGAATATTATGAATAACTGTATGCCAAAAAATTAGAAAACCTAGATGAAATGAACAAATCCTAGAAGGATACAAATTAATGGCATGATTGATGAAGCAATAGATAATCTGAATATCCAAAAACAAAGTAATTCAAAATTTTTCCACAAATATTCCACGTAAGACGGTTTCACAGGTAGATTATATCAACATTTAAAGAGTTAATACAGGGTTCCTGGGTGGCTCAGTGGGTTAAGCCTCTGCCTTCTGCTCAGGCCATGGTCTCAGGGTCCTGGGATCAAACCCCACATTTGGGGGCTCTCTGCTCAGCAGGATGCCTGCTTCCTCCTCTCTCTCTGCCTGCCTCTCTCCTTACTTGTGCTTTCTTTCTGTCAAATAAATAAAAACAAAATCTTTAAAAAAAATTTAAAAAGGATTAATACTCATCCTTCACAAAATCTTATAAAATATAGAAAAGAAAAAAAAAAAACTCAATTCATCCTAAGAAGCCAATGATACCCTGATAACAAAACAAGACAAAGACAAAACAAAAAATGAAAACTATTCGCTAATATCCCTTATAAATATAGATTTAAAAATTCTTAACAAAATACTAGGAAATTGAATCCACAAAATATGAAAAGAATTATATGCCTAGCCAAGTAGAATTTAACCCAGGAATGTAACATTATTTTAACATCCAAAATTCATTCAATGTAATATATCATAGTAATAAACTAAAGGACAAAAAACACATGATTATCTTAACAGGCACAGAAATACCATTGAAAAAATCCAACATCCTTTCATGATGGAAAAGAAAAGAAAAGAAAGAAAGAAAGAAAGAAAGAAAGACCTCAACAAACTAAAAATAGAAAAGAATTATCTCAACCTGTTAAAGTGCATCTACAAAATACCCACAGCTAACATCATACTTAATCCTGAAAGACTGAATATTTACAACTTAAAATCAGTACCAAGACAATGATGTTTGTTCTCATCACTTTTATTCAACAGCATATTTATGGGTTCTACCTGGGATGATTAGGCAAGAAAAAGAAATAAAAGGCATCTATATTGGAAAGGAAGGCATAAAGCACTATCATCTACAGATGATAGGACCTTGTACATAGAAATCTTAAGCAATCTACAAATAAAAACTATTATAAGTAGTGAAAGAGTTCATTAAGTTTGCATGATATGAGATCAATATGAAAATCAATTATGTTTCTACAAAGTAACAGTAAACAACTTAAAAATTAAATTTAAGGGATGCCTGGGTGGCTCAGTTGGTTGGACGACTGCCTTCGGCTCAGGTCATGATCCTTGAGTTCCAGGATGGAGTCCTGCATCGGGCTCCCAGCTCCACGGGGAGTCTGCTTCTCCCTCTGACCTTCTCCTTGCTCATGCTCTCTCTCACTGTCTCTCTCTCAAATAAATAAATAAAATCTTTAAAAAATTAAATTTAAAAATAATGTAAATGCAGGGCACCTGTGTGTCACAGTTGCTTAAGTGTCTTTGGCTCAGGTCATGATCCCAGGGTTCTGGGATAGAGCCCCACATCGAGCTCTCTGCTCATCGGGGAACCTGCTTCTCCCTCTTGCTCTTCCTGCCACTCCCCTTGCTCGGGCTTTCTCTCCCTCTCCTTCTCTCTATCAAATATGTAAATAAAATCTTAAAAAAAAAATAACAATGTAGATGACAATAGCATCAAAAAGAATAAAATACTTAGGAATAAATACCACAAAAGATGTGCAAGACTTAAAATTATTAATGAACAAACTGATGGTTACTGGAAGGGAAGTTGGTGGAGGGATGGGTGAAATAGGTGAAGGGGATTAAAAGTACACTTACCCTGATGAGCACTAAGTAATGTACAGGATTGTTGAATCATTATATTGTATACCTAAAACTAATATAATACTGTGTGTTCATTATACTGGAATTAAATTTTTTTTTAAAATTAAAGAAGTAAAAGCTATTAATGAAAGCGAGTATCTTGGAAATAAATTAATGAAAAGCCAAAAAATGGGAAGACATCCCATTACCATGAAGTGAAGACACAGTAAGATATTAAGATGACAGTAGTCCCTAAATTGATCGGCATATTCAGTGTGGTTCCCTCTCAAAATTATTCCTGGCCTTTTGGCAGAAATTTATATACTGATCTGAAATTTACATGGAAATTTAAAAGACCCAGAACATGCAAAACAAACTTTAAACAAATTACAAATTTGGAGGAGCCAGTATGTCTCTTTTCAACACTTACTACAAAGCTACAGTAATCAAGTGTATCAAGTCAGTTAAATGGGATAAGAATAATCTTTTCAACAAAAGGTCCTAGGACAACTAGATATCCATATATAAAGATAAAGTTTACTCAAAAGAATCCATAGATCTAAAGGTAAGAGCTAAAACTACAAAAATCTTAGAAGAAGAATAGGAGTAGTATATCATTTTGCCCTTGAATTAGTCAACAGTTTTTCTTAGTTAAAAGTACAAGTGGCCAAAAAAAAAAAGTAAATTAGACTTCATCAAAACTCTTTTACGTGCGGATAATACCATCAAGAAAGCAATAAGGCAAGCCAGTGTTATTACCTGTAGACTGAAAGACCGAGGAAAGGAGATAGTGTTATCAGATCATTAACCAAAGTTGGGATTCCCTGACTAGAGTTGGGGCCAGAAAAAGGAACAACTCTGACAGAATCTGAAGCCAGGAGAGGGAACAAAGCCACTGTCTGCTGTCTGAGGGAGAGAGAAAGGAGGCAGCCTTCAGTGGCATGTCAGTTACTCCTATTAGCTGAATTCTGATAGAAGCAAGCAAATATGGTGAATATTTATAAGAGCTGCCCTCCTTTAGTAGAGTACAACAGATGAAGTGTGAGGGGACATATCAAGAAGAAAGAGGGAAATAAGTGTCTGGTATAATACAATATTGTTCTCTGGATTTAGGCAACTATGCTACAATTTATAATAGTTCTACAACAGACATGATACAAAGAGATGGAAAAATCATACCACAATGTTTCTTTTTCCCAGATCTATTTAAACAGCATGAATTTCTAGCCTGAGTTTGTGCTTGAGTGCATGAGTATATATGTGCATATGTGCCTGTAGATAAGTTTTATATTTTTAATTACAAAGGAGCTTGGGGAGATGTTGGTTGCTTGGAGCCTGCATAGAAATAACACCCTTCCCTCCAGCTTATCTGTTAAATGACATCAATAGAACCAACTCCAATATATTCATAAAATTCCTAGTATTAGAACTGGCACATAGGAAGTGATCAAAAAGTGAGTTACTTTCTCATTTGTGTCTTACAATTTCATTATAGCAGTTCTAAAGGCTGTTTTTCGTAGTTTGTGGGCTGAAGCCACAGAGTCAGAATTTGGTTCATGTTGAGAAGTTCTGGAAGAGTCTATCATGTTATCAATGATGCTCAGTATTCAACCTGAGGGGTATCATTTTATCTGGCAACTTCCAAGGCTGCTGCCTTGGCAAAAAAGTGGATGCTGGCCCGTGTGATTTACATTACATGGACCTCTGCTCAATTATGATTTGCAATCTGGCTAATCTGTCATCCATTCATCACAATTCAAATACATGTGTGCAAAATTAGACCAATACTGGGAGGGCTTGACTAATAAACAAAAGTAAAACTGGTATTGGGGAGAATGGGAGAACTGTTCCAAGTGGCAGCAGAAGCAGTATTAGGAGCTTATAGATGTCACTTTGTCATAAAATACTAAATTCCTCTGTAGAAATTCACTGGGCAGTTTCGCAGTTTGCTACTAGCAGCCAAACAGCGCTGTTACTATCCTGTAAAAATAGTCCTTTAATTGAACCAAATAATTTTTGCAGGGGTCCTCATTATCCTCATGGCATTCACAGACTTCTTAATCCTTGATTCTGAATCAGTGCCCCACAGCAGGGGTTGAGGGAGAGAACACCCCAGCCCTGCTGTTAAGAAGTTCTTCTTGTGGATGGAGCATAAAACTCAAGGTCATGACCATTTGTGTTCATTAAAAATCCCACAGAATTCTGAGATGGGATAGGAATATTCACTCTCTCTCTGGTGTCCTGGCTAACTTCCATCTGGATAATTACTTTCTGCCTGCAAAAATGATCCCCCTGCAGTTGGAGTTGGTTGGTGTCTTTATTTATTTATTTATTTGTTTTCCCCACTTTCAGTTCGCATCTGTTATGAGACCAGTACTGATTTCATGAGGTCAAAGGCAACAGCTCTTTCTAGAATAAGTCACTACAAATGTTCTCTCCTACCCTGAGAATTGTCCCTGGACCCCCCAAATTTGAAATTTTTATGTTGTATAATTATAACCTCTGCCTCTTTCTTTATCAGTAAGTTTTTTAGAATTGTGGGAGGAACATACCTACTATTTTCTTGAAGTTATGCCTCCTTTGAATTTTATTACACTGCACACATACATACATGTTCAATATTCTACAGTGTTGTTTAGAACTTTGTTGATATATATGCAGGCATGCCAGGATAGATGGGTATACAAATATTACATCACAGCACATTGTTCATTTTTCTTCCATTCATATTGTATTTCTATAAGATGTATTTGCATATATTAACATATATATATATCCCTTCACTACAACACATATATCTGGTTTTAACCTAAATTTCTTATGACCTTTGTTTAATAAATTATCTCTGAAAAGAGAAAAAACATAAAAAGCATTACATTGCTCCCATCTCTTCTACCATAGACAATTTTTTAATCAGGTGGATTTTTCTCCCCTGGACTTCTTGTTTAGCAATACCCATGAGAATCAAAGAGAAAAGCATACTGAAAATTCGCCTGGAGGTTGACTGCTATAATTAAAAATAAATAAATAAATAAACTGATTGAAGATTGATTTCAAAATAGGAAAAGTTTCTTTCTCCTCTTTTTAAAGTGCTCTTCTCCATTTGTGTCCCTTTCTTATATTTTTAGAGAACATTTATTCTTAAAAGTCTGGATTCATAGGTTGACAAGCCTTAAAAAATAATTTCTCCTAATAGCTTTCATGATCAAAAAGAGATCAAATATATTTTCAGATCCAGGGTAGGGTAGGCAGATTTTTTTTTTTTTAAGAACAGAATCTTTTCTATATAACTCAAATCAAAGCGTGTTAGGTTAAATCACTTGAAAATCCAGTCTTATGTGTATGTCTGGTATCAAGGTTTAGATTAATCAAAGTCAGATTCTGAAAGGCTCTTAACAGTTACCTGCACCAATCTTTCAGTGATATAAACAGAGAAATCAAATTAAAGTTATTGCTTCAAAGGCACAAAACTAGAAGAGTTAAGGCTAAAATCTAATTATCATTGTGACTTTTTCACTAACCTTGAAAATCTTTCTAGAACCTCAAAAGTTTAAAGTTTTTATCTGGTATTATCATATCACCTATTTCTTAATACATTTCCTAAAATGATTGAAAAACATTCTGCATTTCTTCCTAAAGTTATATACCTCTTTTGCACTTTATGACATTGTTTGTTCCCAGAAAAGACTATTTCCTATATACATTATCATATAAGAGATGGGACTCACCATTTTCTGTGCATAAAATAGTGTTCCATATTGACTCCTGTCTACTTAAAAAGCATGGAATCTGTTGTACAGGAGGAAGACCCTGAACTACAAAAACTGTCAGACATGGCATTTACATAATGGTTCATGTCATTCAACTTATCAGTACAGACATGGAGAATTGGTTGCTATATGAAAGGGAGGAGCATGGTCTGTAAAGGTGATTTTGAAGAGCAGCCTGAGGTGGTGGATAGAGCTTATGACCAGGTGTTCCATGAGAGAGAGTAAATACAGCAAAAAGGAAATTCAGTTCATTCCATGGGAGTTGCCAGTCTGGATTAGATTACTGATCCATAAATTTTGGATACCTTCCCATAGTAACAGAGGCCTATTCCAAGAGCTTATCAAGAAGTCAGAATTCTTTCATCAGATTCCAAGCCAAATGAACTATGCAAAGGAAAGTCAGTTGCAAAACATTTGAGGGATCAATGAGATTTGAAATGGGAAGTCTGAAACAAGGACTACTTATTTTTTAACTAATCAGTTATACCATTCCCTTTGGATATGTACATTACATATAATATACATTAATAATATATAATTTCATTAAACTGTGCTTTGGTTCTAAGAGATCTTACAGCTCTTCTGGCTATAATAAACAGATACTTTTTAAGAAAAGTAAATTTAAAAATCTTTTTGTACATATTTCACAGTGGCATGTAAGTTCATAATTGGATGTAAATACATACATCTGCCCCAACGGATTAAGGGAGGGATCAGCACCAGAGCTAAACAAACTCAGTGAGATTGGACAAAAGATAGACTGGCCACACTGAGGAGAGCTGGATGTGACAATCCATCTAATAGAACGTGTTAGATGATAGCTAACAGAGCTAATTACTAAACACACACAAATTCAGGTGATTTAAGATTAGGTTTCAATTTTGTTGTTTTCCGATAAAGCTCTCCTATTGACACAACACCACTTATTAAAACCTCCATCTTTTCCCCATAATTTGAGATGCCATCTTTATCAAGTATTAAAGTCCATATTCAAGTGGGATTTTTTTCTGCTCTATTAATTTATCTGTTCTGAGCTAATACAACACTATTTTGATTACAAGCATTTTACAATATGTTCGAATATCTGCAGAGACAAACCATACTTCATCCCCCACCCCCACATGCCACTTTATTTTTTATTTTATTATTATTTTTTACTATTAATGCTAGTTTGTTTTTCAAAAAAACTTTACAACCAATATACTAAGTTCAAGGAAGCAAAAGAGAAGGGGGAAACTGGTGGTTAAAATGAATTTTATAGTTTATCAAAAAGATATTGATATCTTTTTATTTAACTTTATTTTATTTTTAATTTTTTAATTTTAATTTCATTTTAATTTTAATTTAATTTTTAATTAATTATTTTTATTTTTATTTTTAAGTTTTTATTTAAGTTCCAGTTAGTTAACATCCAGTGTAATATTAATTTCAAGTGTGTAACATAGTGATTCAACACTTCCATTTCTCACAAGAGCAATCCCTAATCCCCATCACCTATTTCACCCATTCACCCTACCCACCTCCCCTCTAATAACGATTAGTTTGTTCTCTATAATTAAGAGCCTGTTTCTTGGCTTGCCTCTCTTTTTCCCTTATGATAATTTGTTTTGTTTCTTAAATTCCACATATGAGTGAAATCAAATGGTATTTGTCTTTCTCTGACTGACTTATTTTGCTTAGCATAATACTCACTAGCTTTATCCATGTTGTTGCAAATTACAAGATTTCAGTCTTTTTTTTGGCTGAGTAATATTCCATCGTTCCTCTTCCTTAACCATTCATCAGCTGATGGACATTTGGTCTCTTTCCATAATTTGGCTGTTGGTGGATAGTGCTGCTGTAAACACCAAAGTGTGTGTATCCCTTCAAATTCATATTTTTGTATTCTTTAGGTAAATACCTACTAGTGCAATTGATGGATCATAAGGTAGTTCTATTTTTAAATTTTGAGGAACATCCATACTGGTCTCCAGAGGGGCTGCACCAGTTTGCATTCCCACCAACAGTGTAAGAGGGTTCCCCTTTCTCTGCATCTTCACCCACATCTGTTGTTTCTTGAATTGTTAATTTCAGCCATTCTGGAAAATGTAAGGTGATGTCTCATTGTAGTTTTGATTTGTATTTTCCTGATGATAAGTGATATTGAGCATGTGTCTATTGGCCATCAGGAAGTCTTCTTTGGAAAAATGTCTATTCATGTCCTCTGCCCATTTCTTTTTTTTTTTTTTTTTTTAAGATTTTATTCATATATTTAAGAGAGAGAGAGAATGAGAGGGGAGGGGTAAGAGGGAGAAGCAGACTCCCCGCCGAGCAAGAATCCTGATGTGGGACTCGATCCAGGAACTCCAGGATCATGACCTGAGCCAAAGGCAGTTGCTTAACCAACTGAGCCACCTAGGTACCCCCTCTGTCCATTTCTTAACTGGATTATTTATTTTTTTGGATCTTGAGTTTGATAAGTTCTTTATATATTTGAGATACTAGCCCTTTATCGGGTATGTCATTTGCAAATATATTCTCCCATTCTGTAGGTTGCCTTTTAATTTTGTTGAAAGACACTAATATCTTTATGATGTTGAGTTTCCTTAAGAACATAGTACTTCATCCTGTTCCTTCACATCAAAACTTATGTTTCATTAAGTTTCATTTAGATATTTTATATGTATTTATTTTTCTATTTATTTATTGCTATAGCAGTGGAATCATTTTTCCTTATATCATCCTATTGGTATTTATATATGAAAAGGGTATTGATTTTTTAAAGATTTTATTTATTTACTTGACACAGAGAGAGATAGTGAGAGAGAGAGCACAAGCAGGAGGAGCAGCAGGCAGAGGAAGGCAAGGAGCCTGCCACAGGGCTCAATACCAGGACTCTTAGCTGAAGGCAGATGCTCATACACTGAGCCATCCAGGCACTCCAAGGCTATTAATTTTTATATGTTGGATTTTATAACTTATTATATTTTGAAATTATCATTATTTGAAGTAAATTCCCCATTGATTTTGTTTTCTACATATTTCCATATCTAAAATTATTCCAATGATCACATATCACTAAAAGAGAAATAATTACACATTAAGTACCATCTAATGGAAATACACAATACCATCTATGAAGTGTACTAGGTAAAACAAAAATCAAGCCTGGAGCAGATCAAGCCTCTAGATTCAATTACTAATTGAAAAGAAGCACAGGGGATAGCAGAACATATTAAATGACAATACAGGGAGCAATCAATAAAATTCTTAACTGAAGGAAATTCTATAAGGAAGTAAACAATGTATTCAACAAAAGGGTAAAGCAACATATAGAAATTAACATTTGAACATTTCAATGAAAACAGAAAAAATATCATTTTATACTATACTTTTTATGTTCATTTAAATATATGTAATTTATTTTAGATTAAACTTTATAATTATACAAATTCAAGTATGTATTTTATATATTTTACACTGAAGAGCAGAGTAAAGATGTTTAAGTAAACTTTCCCTTTAACTTTTCCCTAGGGGAAAGTCACATAATAAAAATTCATTTTGAAAGCAGGCAAAATGAAGAATAAAAAGGAATATAAAAAAGATGGGACCCACAGAAAACACCTCATGATATGGTACATGTAAACCTAAACATATCTATAATTTCATTTAAAAAATCCAACAATAAAGAAACACTCCTTAAATATAAGAACATGCTTTAAAAATAAATGTAAGAACACATTTTAAATATAAATATGAGGGAAGTTGAAATTAGAAGTACAGAGAAAGGCATATTATACAAACACTAAGCAAAACAAAACTGGTGAAGCTATATTAATACCAGACAAAGTAGACTTTAAATCCAGAAGAATTATAAGAAATAAAAAGATACATCTCATGGTAATAAAAAGGTCAACCCACAAGGAAGATATCACAATGTACAATTCATGTTCTTATTTTAGAGTTTCAAAGTACAGGAAGCAAAAATGGAAAGGAAACATAGAAAACCCATGCCATATATGAGAGACTTTAAAACAAACCTCTCTTCATAGCTAATGGTATACAGAAACAAAAACATTAGAAAAGGTACAGAAGACCTAAACAAGATTAATGAAGTTAACCCAATTGTCATATAAAGAACACTAAATCCAAATATGATGGAATAAACATTTTCTTCAAGTGTACATGCAGTACTTACCAAAATGATAGTATACTGAGTGAAAGTAAGGCCTAAAATTTTTCAAAGCTTTAAAATTGTCTCAAAGCATTTTCTTTGACCAGACAGGAATGATGCTATAAATCAGTTTAAATAGAGAAAAACCTAACATACCCTATTAGTAATTAAGCAATTCTATTCTAAAATATATTATGACTAAACTAAGATATCACAAAGGAAATCAGAAATTAATTTAAACTTAGTGATGTTGAAAATAAAATATGTGAAAACCTGTGGGATACAGCAAAAGATATGCTTGAAAGGAAATCTATAGTATCAAATGCATAGATTAGAAAAGGAAAAAATCTGAAACATAATGACCTAAAATGTCTTCTCAAGGAATTAACAGAAGAACAAAAAAATTAAACCCAAAGAGAGTAAAATACGGATAATAAAAAGAAGAAAATGTTTATATTAAATAGAAAACACATACATGAAAAAAATCAACACCACCGAATTTGGGTCATTTGACAACACTAATGATACATTGCTGATCAGATTTTAGGAAAAATAAAAGAAGAAGTAAATTCTTAATATCAGTAATGAAAAATGAAACATCAAGTTAGAGATCCTAAACTTATTAAAATAATTAGATATTATGAAGAAATTTTGTGCCAGTAAACTTGAAAATAGAGATGAAATGGAAAACCCTAGCAAAACTGAATGTAATAGAAATAAAAAAATCTAAATAATCTCATATCTAGTAATTTGACTTTAGCTATAGACCTTTCCACAAAGAAAACTTTAAATTTAGACAACTTCCTAGATGTTCTTCCGAAGACTTATTAAAGAAAAAAAATTACACAAAATGACCTAAAACAGAGAGAAAATGCTTCTAATTCATTATGGGAAGCCAGTATAAACTTTGTATCAAAAGTTGAAAATGTCGGGGCACCTGGGTGGCTCAGTGGGTCAAGGCCTCTTCCTTTGGCTCAGGTCATGGTCTCAGGGTCCTGGAATCAAGCCCCACATCTGGCTGTCTGCTAAGCGGGGAGCCTTTTTCCTCCTCTCTCTCTCTCTCTTTGCCTGCCTCTCTGACTACTTGTGATCTGTCTGTCAAATAAATAAATAAAAATCTTTAATAAAAAAAAGTTGAAAATGTCATTACAGTGTAAGGAAAAAAAGCATACCACACCATCTGTTCAATAAACACAGATGTAAGACCTATATGCAAAGATTCTAAACAAAATATTAGGAAATCACAATCCTTCATACATGTGATGACTACACACTGACCAAGTTGAGCTTATTTCATGAATGCTAAGTTGGTTTAACAGTGGACAACCAATACAACTCACCACACTAACAGAAAGAAGAAAAGTTGTCACTGACCATGTCAATAATCCTTTCATGATAAAACTAGGAATTGAATAATTTTTAACCTGGTAAGTAACATCTACAAAGACCTTCCAATATACATTGAAGTTAGTAGTGATATTAGTGATATTTAGAGCTAAGTGATATTAAGAGACTAAGATGCTAATGTCATCACTTTTATTCAATCTTGTACTGAGCCTTGTAGGGAAAGGAAAATAAATTTTAAAAATATATTGTTTTGGAAGAAAAAATAAAACTATAATTATATGTAAATTAGAAAAAAAATTTTTTTAATTAGAAAATTTTTAAAAAGTCTACAGGTGAATATCAGAATTAATAAATGAATTATGTACAGGCAAACCATAAAACAGGCTCTCTCTCTTTTTTTTTTTTAAGATTTTATTTATTTCTTCCACAGAGAGAGAGAGCACAAGTAGGCAGAGCAGTAGGCAGAGGGAGAGGGAGAAGCAGACAGCCTGGGGGAAGAAGCCTGACATGGGGCTCCATCCCAGAACCCTGAGATCATGACCTGAACTGAAGGCAGATGCTCAACCAACTAAGCCACCCAAGCACCCCAAAATAGGCTCTTAACTACAGAGAACAAGCTGAGGTTTGTGGGGGTGGAGGGATGGGCTCGATGCGTTTTGGGTATTAAGCACTTGTGGTAAGCGCTGAGGGTTATATGTAAGTGATGAATCACAAAATTCTACTTCTGAAATTAGTATTATGTTATATGTCAAGTAACTGGAATTTAAATAAAAAGCAGAAAGAAAGAGAGAGGGAGAGGTTAGGGAGGAAGAAAGGAAGGAGGGAAGGAAGGAAGAAAAGAAAAGGAAAGTCATAAGGTATAAAGTTAAAGCCCAAGTATCAATTGTATTTTTATCTATGAGCAGTAAATAGAAAATGAAAATTTTGTAAAAATCACACCTTTTACAAATTAAACCAAAAAAATCAAAAACAGTAAGAGTAAACTAATAAATTATGCTCTATTTCTTCAGAGGAAACCTCTGCTAGAAAACTACAAGATATTATTGAAATAAATTAAATAAATGGAGGGGTATACTATGTTTTTGTATGAGAAGACTCACTAGCACAAAAATAAACTGGTTTTTTAAACTCACATAGTTTCCGTGCAATTCTAATAAAAAGATTGGTAAACTTTTTGCTTTTTAATTTCTGGTGGAATTTAACAAGTATATTCTAAAATACATGTATAAATGCAGAGGACCAAGTCAAAACAAACTAAAAGAAAATTTCTAGAAGACTTATACTATTAGATATAAAGCTGCATTAATTAAAATACTTGAGCATTGATACAGCTCTATAGATGCACAGTCTCCTAATAAATGCCAAAGTTGTCACTACCCTGTGAAGAAGGATATTCTTTTTAACAGACGGACGTTCCAATGCCTATATAAAAAAAAGTGAACCATATCCCCCCTACCTCTCATATTACACAAATATAAATCCTAGTTAGATTGAAGACAACTGTGAAAGTTAAAAAATAAAGTTTCTAGAAGACAACGTATATCTTCGTCCATGGAGGCTGCTAAAACAGAATATCACACATTGGGTGGATTATAAACAACAGAAATTTCCTTCTGTTGTTCGGGAGCTTGGAAAACCAAGATCAGGGTGCCAGCCTGGTTAGATTTTGGTAATGGCTCTCCTCCAGGTTGCCCTTCTCATTGTGTTCTCGCATGGTGGGAGGGGCTAGGGAGCTCTGTGAGGTCTCTTTCATAAGAGCGCCATCCATTCCCATTCATGAGTGCTCCACTCTCCAGACCTATGTACCTTCAAAAGCCCAGCTTCTAACACCATCATACTGGGCATCAGGATTTCAACACATGAATTTGGAAGAACAAAAACATTCAGACCATAGCAACATACAGTAACATAAGTAACATATCCGTGACTGTGATGTAGGCCACACTTTTTTCCACTGGACAGAAAAATTACTGACTACATAAAAGACAAATATTAGTAAGATACACTATAACAAAAATGAGAAATTCTATTTATCAAAATACACCATAAACTCAAAATTCAACTGGTTCAGAAATGGCAAAGGATATTGTTTCAGCACACACAAACGCATAAAAGCAAAGGACTCAAATGGAGAATATATAATGCCATCCTACAAATCAACAATAAAAGGCTACCCAATAGAAAACAATAAAAACGTTTATTTAGCCAGGCACTCTCAAAAAGTTATATCCACCTCGTCAACTTAAAAATGTGACACACCTGTAAATACGATCAGATGAAATGACATGATAGCTGGGATTTGCTTCAAAATCACCCAGTGCAGTAAGGGTCTGGAGCATGAAAACAGAAATGGGAAAAGAGAGGCAACAGTTGATGACTATTGCAGCTGTGTGATGCGGCTCTGGGAGTCCCTGAACTAGTGTCGTGTCTTAATGTATTCCAGGATAAATATTCAAGAAGAAAAAGAAAAAGCTTAGGTAAGAAAAGTCAGGACATAACATGGTTCTGAATAATGGCCAGGTACTCCATAGAACCTTTGCTATATTCACTAGGACCACTAGTATATTCATTAGGACCCACAGTGGTCATATAGGGAAAAGATGAAATTATTTTTGAATTTTAAACTCCCACTTATTTTTTCAGTAAATTACAAAATTGGATGTTATCTGAGACTGTCTCTTCTTTGCAACTTTAAAGACTTTCATATATTGAATACATTCATTGAGAACTATTTGCTCATTCATTTAGCAAGTATTTATTTAATATTTGTATGCAGGGAGAAAATATGAAATATTTGCACAACATGGATTTATTCTCTAGGTTCTCTCAAGACATTATCCATCAAAATAACAAGTTGTATGTATCTGTGTGTGTGTATGTGTGTGTGTGTGTAGAGCAAACATGTAGTGACTCTCTTGGTGCTTTAATTTAATATTCTGACTTTTGATCATTGTGAACATATAAATATAGAAGTGAAAGAGACAAACCAGCTATGTTCATTCAACTAAAATAACTGAAACAAAAACAGAGTTTTTTCCATACTTATATTATCCCTGTTACAGTCTACTGCAATCAACTGAACTGTATTGATTCACAATAGTATTTTCAATTTTAAAGATAAAAAATGGGGTGGGGCGCCTGGGTGGCTCAGTGGGTTAAGCCGCTGCCTTTGGCTCAGGTCAGGATCTCAGGGTCCTGGGATCGAGTCCCGAATCGGGTTCTCTGCTCGGCAGGGAGCCTGCTTCCTCCTCTCTCTCTCTCTGCCTGCCTCTCTGCCTACTCGTGATCTCTCTCTGTCAAATTAATAAATAAAATCTTTAAAAAAAAAAAAAAGATAAAAAATGGGAAAAATATTCTATTTTATATTAATTGCATTAAAATAAAACATAAGGTGATATAAAGGTAATATTTTATATCATTTCTTCTTCATCCTCTCCTCCAGATATTTAAATTCCAAGAGTCTATATCCTATAAAATTTTATATCCTTCCAAAGGTTGCATGCAGTAAGCACTTAGTATCTTAATTAAAATGAAGATATATATTTATATATTATTTCTAAAAGAGTGTACTATTATTTCAAGTAACTTATATTTAAGCATTTCCTGAAATCATGAAAGTAAAATCATAGTATTTTTTAATATTCTATGTACAAAATGTAACTGAAATGAATATTAATTATTTGTAAAACTCACATTGTAAAATTATAGTAATAGAAACAACTTTTTATTTCCACATCTATTATTAAATAGAGGTGGGGGGTTTTTGCACTCATTTCCTAAAATTTTTCAATTTTAAACTGGAATACACTGAATCTTAATTTCAAAATCAGTGTATTCCCTATCCCAAAGTGTATGTGTTCCTTTTATTAAACTGTTTGAAAATTTGCAAGTGTCAGCGGATTGAATGCTAAAGAAAATTGGAGTACAATTGAATGGTGTGCTGTTGATGAAATTCACTTTAATTTGTATCCATAATCTAATTTGAGTATTATCCAATTTTAGAAGGCTCATTTTTAGGAAGCCAGAAATTAAAATTCCCTGGAGCATAGTAGCATTTAGGTCAAATCCAGGTTCCAAACCTAATGATCTGATTTACGTATTCTTTACCTTGTTATATTACAGGTACAAGAAATTATGTCTTCTAAAATAATTATATTAGTACTGTGATAGGCAGAAAAAAAAAAAAGAAAAAGATTGGTCCCCTAAAGCTGTCTGCATTTTCGTCCTTGGTACTCATTTACATGTTATCTTACATTGTAAGGGGGTGTTATGGTTGCAGATGAAATTAAGTTTTCTAATCAGGTGACTTTATATTGGGACATTTTTCTCAATTATCTAGGTGGGTCCAATATAAACATGGGAGACGTTAAAGGATAGAAGTGGGTGAGAAGTCGTTTCAGAATAATGAAATGTGAAAAAGATTCAATTGGACATTCTGGCCATATAGGTAAAGAGGGTCAGTTTGGGTTTTGTTTCTGCTTACAGTGTTCTTGATGGGCCAGTTATCTATTATTACCTATTACTAAAGATTCTGCCAAATTAACTGCATATACACACATTATTGGAGAGCATAGGAAAAAATTTTAGAAAGGGAACTACTGTGGACTGAATTGTGTCCCCCCCCTACAAAATTCATATCCAGAAATTTTAACTCCCTATGCATTTGGAGTAAAAAAGTGATTACAGTTAAATAAAATCATAAGGGTGGGGTCCTGATAGGATTAGTGCCCTAGTAAGAGACACCAAAGAGCTCACTCTCTATGATGTAAGGACACAGTAGGAAGGAGGCTGTCAGAAAATCAGGAAGACAGCTCTTTTTAGAACCCAAATATTATGGGATCCTGATGTCAAACTTCTAGCCTCCAAAACAAATTTCTATTGTTAAGCCACTCGGCCTATGGTATTTTCTTATGGTAGCCCAAGCAAACTAATACAGAAACATACTGAGTGAGATGAACGTAAGACCCATTTTTTTATTGCAAAATTCTTAATGATTTGAATTTTTGAATTTTAGAATTACAGTGACTGTGGCTCTCTTACTCCTTAAAGCCTTAACTGACCTCACGTCTTAGTTCCTTCCAGCTCCAGTTTATGTAATTTGTAATTTGAGGAGGCAATCCTCCTCTGCCTCAGGGGTTGTTATGATGTCACTCATAATGTCAGTCTCTACCTTCCCACTCTCTTTACCCTGTATTTTCTTGACCTTCTCCTTGAATTTGCTTCAAGCCTCAAGCTAGCAAGGTACTTTCCCTCTGTTTCTTTTCAGAAATACATTACCATTACTGGCATGTATTACTTACAGGGGTCCACAACTATTAACCAGGACACAAAATAAATGATAAAAGAGATCAAAACAGAATAAGCAGAAATCATTGTACCCCACACTCTAATACATGGCACCCTAAGTGGCTGCATGCACTCTCGGTAGGCATAGTTCACAGTAGCTGTGGCTGTGAGTAGATATAGACATAAATACGGAGAGAGAGAGGGAGAGAAGAGAGAAAGAGAGACTTACTTTTTCTTAGACATTTCAGTGATTCATAAAACAATGAATTGTTCCATAGGGAAGGTTTTTAATGGTACATAAAAATGTTTGATTTTTCCTATGTTTTTTGGATTTTATTAGTATCTTTTTATATCAAGGAACTAGATCCATTAAGAACTGTCTTTGCCTAAGATCTCATGAAAAGGAAAAAGAAACCTGTTTTTATGATTCAGATCTTATCCTTTAATTAATTCTTTGGTTACCTCCTTTAAGGTATTGCTTGGTTCATTAACAATCATAGGCAAAGAAGCGCATGTGTGGTGTGTGGCACCAACCAGGGTGGATAAGGAGTGCCTCCTCTTCCTTGATCACTCACAGCTAATGGGAAGTAGAAGTCTAGTTCTTTGTCCACAGACGACAACTCTCACTAAGCACAGTAAACAAATGTGTTTGTTCTGTACACTATACATCTTATTTAGTCTGCAGGTTCTAGTTTTTTTTTTTTTTTTAAATGATTATTTATTTATTTATTTGATAGAGAGAGATCACAAGTAGGCAGAGAGGCAAGCAGAGAGAGAGAGAAGGGGGAAGCAGGCTCCCTGCTGAGCAGAGAGCCCGACGTGGGGCTCGATCCCAGGACCCTGAGATCATAACCTGAGCTGAAGGCAGAGGCTTAAACCACTGAGCCACCCAGGCGCCCCTGCTGGTTCTAGTTTTAATCTCTCTGTCATCTTCTGTTGTATAACAGCGGTAGTTCATTGCATAAAAACTAGGGAAGAAGATCTTTGAAGTTGACTATAAAGAGAAATTTGTGCTCTCTTGGAAGATATAAAATAAAACTATAGGTATTTGGATCTCTGAATACATTTTATAATCATTAATCATCTATAATCATTGTAATCATCATTTATAATCATTATTTATAATCATTAATTATCAAAGATTTTATTAAATGATAAAAATAGGCTCCAGGCTCCACTGGCCCTTTGCTAAAGATCATTCAGCCACACACAGAAATCAAATTAGAAATTTGGTATCCTTAAATCCGTAGACCTTTCCTGCATGTGCTGAGTCTTAGAATTCAATCACCATCAAGCATGTGCTGAGTTTAGAATTCAATCACCATCTAAGGAATTGCTGTTGTTCAATGCCTGGAAGTGACTTTGGGCAAAATAGTATGAAATGAATGAGATAGAGAAAGGTAGGCTGTGCCATCCTTTTTACATCCTAAAATGCTTAGCACCTTCATACGCAGATATACTCATTTCCACCAAAACAATCTGAAGAAAGGCCGGTCTTTACCTTATCCAATCAGGGCTACTACCTTAATAAGTTCGAAAAAGCAAAAATGAGGACAACACTATTATTACCCAAATGTTATATAATTGTTCAGGATCAATCACCAGGATCTCCACCTCCTGGGATATCTGGGAAGATGTTGGGCAGGTGACAACTATAACTGCAACATCAACTACACACACACACACACACACACACACACACACACACATACACCCTGAACTGCACTTCAGTTTAAGCTGCTTCCAAAACTTCCTTTCTTCCCTAGTAATGCCAGTATCAGTATTTTCCTTTCCAATTGCAATAAAACAGACTAGGAATGGATTCGTTCTGGCTAGAATACAGAATAGGAGATTTTAAAAATCACAGAAGGAAACACATTCTTCTTACTCAAGCAACACCCAGGCAAGAGGAAGTGATGTGAAAGAGACTTCTCTTAGTACATGCCCTGTATATACATGAGCCTACAAGCCCCCTGCTCGAGCTTCTTAGCCCTACTAGACTTTGTTTATAAAACATAAATTCAAAGATAACCTTATTAAAATTTTTAAGACAGAAACTTCAAAACATCACACCCCAACCATAAGCCCTACTTAGTCTGGAACCCTGTGTGACTTACGGAAATAAATTTCTAGACCTAAGATGGAACTGTTCCTGAGTAGGGTGCCACATAAGTAAACTGAAACTTTGGTAGCTTCTGTGTCCCTATAAATGCTTTTTTTGACCAGAATGGTAGTACATCTCCCCATGCAATCCCCAAAAGACTCTGGGCTCCTACTAACATCCTTCTTCCTTATTTTGTTTCCTTTAAAAGCTTCCTACCTTCTGCCCCATTTTGTAGTTTTCTTAACTGCTTTGTGAGGTTTTAAATAAAGTTTGTGTAACATAAATTGCTTTCTTTATTTTTTAATCAGATGACACTGGTCACATATCCATAAAGCCAGACCTAGATGGATGGAATCTGGATAGAGAAAGGAAGAAATGTGTAAGTAAAATGAATATCTGCTGAATAATTTCAATCTATTTTCCACACAAGGAAATCTTACTTATCACTTATGTTTTGAAAAATCACTTATGTTTTGATCCATCATTTTCCCTAAAGATCTTTTCTATACAAAATCCCCAGAAGATTATCAGTATTGCTTGTAAGGGTCTACTTAGCCAGAGTGACTCCATCTCAGTTGGACAGCCATTTTGTTGTTTGTGCAGTAAGACTTAAACTGACCCTGCCCCCTCAGAGGAACTTACTTAGAAGCAAGTCTGGGAAACCAATAAAATGTAGTCGGCTAGTTCCTGATAACAGAACTCAGAATATAAGGATGAGTCGGGCCAGGTGGAGACATTCAATCAGTAAAAAGCACACATACTAACTCCCTAACCACCAAAAAATGTAAACCCCGCCCTTTGGGCGCCAAACTAGGGCACCAATTCTGACCAGAGCGATAGATTAGTTCTAACAACTACTATAGGGTAAATTGTAATTCAATTGGCCACCTGCATGTGACCTAACATGACTATGCAACTTTTTCTGTGTGTTACAATCTCATTGACCACCTGTATGTGGCCAGGCTCAACCACATGACCTTTGCTTTATAACAGCTAGTCTGTGAGGCTGGGGGTCATCGCTCTCTCCATAAGAGACAGCCCAGCCGGTTGGTTTGATTCTTGATACTGGCGCAAAATAAAGCTTTGCTTGACCTTCACTTTGTATCAGTCTTGCTCCTTTGATCACGGATGCTAACATTGCTAAAAACTAAAACTCACATAAACCACCTACAACAAAACAGAAACAGCAATAGAAATATTATAAAAGTCACATGGTAAAGAGCAGTATTTACAGACTCTCATATTATAGAAGGTTATTCTGAGAACCATCTTGATGTTCATGACTCAACTGCTCAAAGTCTGTATCTTTAAGAATTTGTTGTTCATCAGCATGAGAGCAGAGGACTGTAATTTATAAGTTAATGTAACTATGTCCTATAGGCCAAATTCCCATTACAGCACATGCAAAGTTGAAATTCAGGAATGTGGACATCATCTGGAACTGTGGCCTTCAAACTGCAAATATAGCCAGGCTTTGAGAAATAGTCTCACAATTTGTGCTTATTTCTTATCAAGCAGAAGCTTTTCAGAAAGCAGAATAAAACAAAAAACAAACAAACCAAAAAACAAATTTTGTTTTGTTTTAATTTCTAAAGGAAATAGGGGAGTTCCCAGATTCTAAGTGATGAAGTTTCAGAATATAAGTGATTTTGGTGAGGTGAAGTCTGGAGCCAATGACCAAGAAAGAATTCTTGAGACATCTTTGGTATAAAATGGTGGTTTATTAAAGCATGGGGACAGCACCATGGGAAGAAGGAGCCGCTGCCCTGGGGTTGTGAGAGGAGGCAGGTTATGTACCATGGGGGTGGGGGAGGTAAGGAAAAGGGAGGTTTCAATAGAATTTTCATATGCTAAAGATGACCTACAGGATACCAAAGGCCTTGCCATTATCAGGTTAAGATTGTTTTCCCCTCTAGCAAGGTATTAACATTAAGATAGTTGGGAGATTCTTGGAAGAATGTCACACAAGTCCCACGCAGAAGTGGGGGGGTGAGGGGAGGTTGCGGGGTGTCAGCTTGTGCTTTGTCTGCAGCCAGTCTTCTGTTCCCTCATCATAAGCAGCCCACTTGTACTCCTAATCAAGCAGAAAATTCAGAAAAAATTAAACCAACCAGTTGTTTTGTTTTTCGAAATCTTCAGAAAAATACGGCATTATTCTTACCGCTTCCCACTAAAGTAGCAGCAACTTCCATAGAAACTTGCCTGTACAAAGCTCTTGTTTCACAACAGAGAGATAGGAGAAGAGAGCGCTCAAGCATGAGAAAGGTGAGGGTAAATTCAAAATCACAGGAGTCCATGGGAGCGACACAGTGGTCAGAAAGCACAAAAGACCACATAGTGAGCTTTTAACACTCTAAGAGTAGCTCAGGAGTTCTTTATTATTCAAACAAAAAAATGAAAAGATTATTTTTCCCTGACAAAGATTAGTATACGCCATTGAACAAGAAGGAGCTCCTGGGACCACAATGTGCTAGGTCTTGGTTCTCACAGAAGTTTTCTTTCCTCTGATGAATGCCCAGTGTAATCATTCGCGGTGCCATCCCATAAAGCCACGCGGTAATAATCCCCATGAAGGATACTCCAGATGGAGCCTCTCTGTTGCCATCTCCCTGCCCTCTCTTATGTTAGCAGCAGGGAGACCCTCAAAGCTGGAGATTTGCAATGTAAAGAAAAAGATACAGTTTATTATTCAGCCCCATGTTGTCCATATGTCCACGTGGGACAATAGTGTTCTCTTTTCCTATATATGACTTTAAAAGGGGTAAATAAATGCCAAGCCTTGAGTTGGTATGGGGCACATGAATGCCCTCTTGATGCTTAATTGCAGGGGATCCAATCCCTGGAAATGAGCCAGGGTATCTTGTAAATCCAACAGTCTTCATTTAGTGCTGCCTCTGCCTCACTGGCACTGCGAGGTGCTATGATCTTATTCACTGCCCCATGCCGAAAAGCTGTGTGCAATTTTCTGCTCTGCCTGGTAAGGATGATTTAGCCATTGTTATGTTTAGGTCATAGTTAATTTAATCACTCCTAATGTTAATGCATTGTAATGCATATGTTAATACTCTTGGCACTCTGCTTAGAAGACCTTTGGGTTATTTAGTGTCAGCCCATTTCACTGGCATAGACCAGGCTTAGGAATTTTCTTTCACAAAAGCAGTTAGCACTCATTAATTCTTACAATGCTCTCGAGTGTGAGGCAGATTATATTCAAAGCTACAGCAGCAGTACCAGAAGAAATAGTTTTTCCTGGTATTTTTCTACATGTGTAGCCTTCCTTGACATTCTTTGCCAAAAACAAAACAAAACAAAACAAAACAAACCCAGTTATCAACTAGGCATCACACTTCTATTATCTCCAACCTGTAGCTGGTGGAAGTCTTGTGTTAGTCCTCTGCTGAGAATGACATGGTGATCAGGAAACAATCCTTTCCCTGATAGACTTGCAAGTGTACCCATTGTAACATCAGTCTATCTGAAAAGACCACAATCACCCAGACATTACCTCTAACCACAGCATTGCCTACTTTAATTTACAGTCCCTAAGAAAAGTTTTATTTCAGGTATTATCAATAAATCACAGACTCCTATAACATTATATCTTTAAAAAGCTACTCTGGAGATAATCTCATCAAATATATATATATATATATATATATATCTGAGTGTCAAAGAAAATAGGTGAATTTCCCAAGATCATTCAACTAATTAGTGTCAGAGATGGTGGTAAGCTGGATTTCCAGAATCCCTGTCCCTTTACTCCCCAAGCTCTCCAGAGACCAGTCTGTCAAAACCTTGACTGAACTCTGTGGGAACCTTAGATCTTAGGCAGTTCTCTTAGGCAGTGATAAATGACGATAAATGACATCAGAGAGTATTGAACACTTACCATGTGCTGGACGCTGGGCTTAAGACTGGAGACACGGATATTAAAGCCATGTTGAATCATTACGTTCAGAGAAATCTCTATTTTAGGCCTTAACCCTGGCACCCAACGTGCCATCTGATATTTTTTTAGATGGGTCTGTAAAAACTCCTCTTATTTTGTTGAGTAGAACTTAAAAATAGAGAGTATAAAGTCCATTTTCAATGAGGCTGACACCTACAAGTATAACTTCATCACTTTAGAATCTAACCCACAAAATAGGGAAATATGCAGGTGGGATGGCAACATAAACAACTGGCCTAAAATACATAATGAAATTAAAGCCAAAGTGTCTTTTTATTAGCTATAAACTGGGGAGATAAGTACATTTAGTAGGTACATAGAACAGAAGAAGAGCACAAGGGAAGCGACACACGGCATTAATCATTTCTTCTCTAATTTATTAGAACTGCTTCCTGTGGGAGATGAGATTTCAAGACCTGTTTGAGTGATGAAGAGAAGGGAATTTGTCAGGGAGAATCAGAAGTTTTGTGAGAGAAAGCAATTTGCTCAAGGTCACTTAACTAGCCAGTGTCAGAGTAGGGAATTAAATACACTGAAAAGAAATAAATGTTTCTATAGTGAGTCTCTTATAAGAGCACCTTCAAGCTGATGTCAAGAATTTCCTCCAGGAGGTAGATGAGAATTATAGTAACCTTCATGAAATTACACATTGTGTCTCAGAGAAAAGGGACTTTGAGATTTTTTGACTGAGAAATCTGGGTTCCAAGGGCAGATCTAAACCTCCTTTCTGTATTAGCCACAGAAACGCTCTCCAAATTTGTATTGAACCTAGAGCAAGACAAAAACATGCCTCAGAAAAAGATGAAAACTTACTTCACTTAACTTTTCTTCATCTGACAAGTTAAATCCTCATTTTCCTCTTGAAAATAATAGTAATAAGTGAATGCAAACATTCACAACCATATGTCTGTCAAGAATCTCTCCCAACTAATTAACCTGAGTAAGAATGGAACAAAGCAAGCAGCTTGGCTGATCACAAAAATGCTAAGTCAGAGAGAAATTTCTTTCAATTAGTCATGTCGTCTGGACCTGCAAATTTACTTTCCTTATCATCTCTGCTCTTCCCAGTTCCTGACTATTCTGTTCCCTGGTTGTTCTTCATAGCAAGCATCCCTATTTGAAGTTCTATTACTTTTTTTTTCCCTTCTCTTTGCCCCACTGGAGTGAAGGCAGAACCTCTCTAGCTTGCTCTTGCAACCACAGCACTTAGAATAGGACCTAGCACATAAGTAACATTCAATAAATATTTGCTAAATAAATAAATGTCTAACAAATGTCAAAAATACTCAAAATAATAATTTTTCTGTTTTTTCCAAATGACAACAACTCTCAGAGAGTGAAATTATTGAACAAAAACCAGCATAAATAAAAGTTGTTTTCCATGATATGATGTCTCTCCATTTTTAAATAGCACATTTTACATAGTGTGAACAGCATCTTCTTCTAAGTGTGATGCATAGGATTTAGCTTATATATAACATGGAGGCTTCATTTGAGATATGAAAGGTCTAGAGATCATGCTGCATAAATGATCAATAGATGTAACAATGCATTTTTAAATGTGCATTTTATCTTAGAATCAAAGATACTCAGGTAAGAAATAATACAGTTTTGCAGTGCCTGGTTGGCTCAGTTGTTAAGTATCTGCCTTTAGCTCAGGTCAAGATCCTAGGGTCCTGGATTCAAGCCCTGGAGCCCTGCACCACTCAGCAGGAAGCCTTCTTCTCCCACTCTCACTCCTCCTGCTGGTGTTCCCTCTCTTACTGTCTCTGTCAAATAAATAAATGAAATCTTAAAAAAAAAAAGAAAAGAAAAGAAAGAATATAGTTTCTTAACACAGTTTGACTAAAGGAATGATCAGCAAGACTGCCTGAAAAACAACACAGCAGTCCGCTCCCCCAAAAACGCCAGCCAAAAGAACAAGAGGACAACTATCACAGGGTCCGATGAAAGAGTAAAACCCCAACATCAGGAGAAAACAATATATTAAGCTCCCGATATTGCCCCAAAACCTCTATATTTCATAGATACAACTTTTATTTTTAATTAGTTCTCATTATTCTGATTCTTTTTAAATTTTTAACCTACTTACCATTACAACTAGAGATTTAATACAACGTATTCCCTAATAACCTTTTAACTTGAACTTTTTTCATAATATACCTGTGCTTTTCTTTTTCTTTTCTATTTTTTTAATATACATATAAATATAAGATTCAGGGTAATCCTCTTTCCCTAATCAATACTACTTCTATATATAAACCAGTTTTAATCTCCCTTTAACTCTGGAAAGTTGACTCCTTTAACAAAGATATCAAGACACACCCAGGAAGTATCAAAATAAACTTCCTCATCCACATCAAGGATTTATAACCACCCTCCCATCTTTTCCTTCTGTCAGTGTTTCTGTGTATTTTTTTTTAAGATTTTTAAAATTTATTTGACAGACAGATCACAAGTAGGTAGAGAGGCAGGCAGAGAGAGAGGGGAGGAAGCAGGCTCACTGCTGAGCAGAGAGCCTGATGCGGGGCTCGATCTCAGGACCCTGAGATCATGACCCGAGCTGAAGGCAGAGGCTTTAACCCACTAAGCCACCCAGGCACCCTGTGTATTGGTTTTTGTTCTGGTATTATATAAATCCTATCCTTGGGGTTCATTTTGGCTGTTTTTTTTTTTTTTTTCCTTTTCATTTACTTTTTTTGGTCTTTTTGTTTGTCTGTTTTTGTTTGTTTACCTTATAAATCTTACCTTTGGGGCCTATTCTGGCTAGGTTTTCCCTTTCTCTCTCTTTCTCTCTCTCTCTCTCTTTTTTTTTTTTTTTTCTTTGTTTTTGGTGGCTACTTCAAATTGTTTGGAATCCAGGGTGCAACTTGCCTGGATCATGTTTAATATATTCAGCTATACATCTCCTTAACCACCTCTTACCAAAATGACTAGGAGGAGGTATGCCCAACAGAGGAAAAATTCAGAGACTGTACCTTCTCCATCAGAACTATTGGATATGGATATAAACAGTATGTCAGAAAGGGAATTCAGGGTTATAATTTATCAAGGCAATGGCTAGGTTGGAGAAAACAATTAGTGACAACATACAATCTCTAAAGGTAGAAGTGAAAGCCACCTAGGAAGAAGTTAAAAATGCTATCAATGAGATCCAATCTAATCTAAATATTCTAATAGCGAGGGTAACTAAGGCAGAAGATAGAATCAGTGATCTAGAGGACAAACTGTTAGAGAAAAAGGATCAGGGGGAGGCATGGAAGAAACAGCTTAGAAGCCATGAAAACAGAATTAGGGAAATAAATTTTACGATGAAATGTTCTAACATCATAATTATTGGGATCCCTGAGGAGGTGGAGAAAGAGAGAAGACTAGAAGATAGCTGAACATATTCTGGATGAAGTTTTTCCTAATCTAGGGAATGGAACCAACATTCATGTCCTAGAGGTAGAAAGAACAAACTGCAAGATCAGTGAATCTAGAAAGACCTCGAGGCACGTGATTCTAAGACTGAAGAATCATAATTTTAGACAAGAGCTTTTGAGAGCAGCTAGGAGGAAGAGATCCTTATGTACAGAGGAAGGTCCATCAGAATGAGGTTAGACCTGTCCACAGAAAACTGGCAAGCCAGAAAGGGCTGATAAGACATATTCAGGGCACTAAATGAGAAGATCATGCAGCCAAGAATACTTTATCCAGCAAGGCTGGCATTCAAAATGGATAGAGAGATAAAGAGCTTCCAAGGTTTAAAAGAGTATGTGACCACCAAGCCAGTGTTACAAGAAATATTAAGGGAGGATTCTATAAAAGAAGAAAGACTTTTTTATACCAAGACTGACATAGAACAGAAATTTACAGAGATAATCTATAGAAATGAGGACTTCACAGGCAATATGATGTCAATAAAAAAGTATCCTTCAGGGCGCCTTGGTGGCTCAGTGGGTTAAGCCGCTGCCTTCGGCTCAGGTCATGATCTCAGGGTCCTGGGATTGAGTCCCGCATCGGGCTCTCTGCTCGGCAGGGGGCCTGCTTCCCTTCCTTCCTTTCTGCCTACTTGTGATCTCTCTCTGTCAAATAAATAAATAAAATCTTAAAAAAAAAAAAAGTATCCTTCAATAATCACCCTCAATGTGAACGGCCCAAATACTCCCATAAAATGGCAAAGGATTACAGATTGGATAAAATGACAGGACCTGTCCATATGTTGTTAACAAGAGACCTATTTGGAACTCAAGGATACATCCAGACTGAAAATGAGGGATGAAGAAGCATCTTTCATGCCAATGGGCCTCGAAAGAAAGCTGCGGCAGTGATTCTCATAAGAGATATATTAGACTTTAAACCAAAGACTGAAGTCAGAGATAAAGAAGGACACTACATTATTCTTAAAGGGTCTATCCACCAAGAAGATCTAACAATTGTAAATATGCTCCCAATACGGGAGCAGTCAACTACACAAGACAACTGTTAATCAAGATAAAGAGTCATATTGATATGAATACATTAATAGTAGGGGTTCTTAACATGTCACTCTCAGTAATAGACAGATCATCCAAGCAGAAAGTCAAGAAAGAAACAAGAGCATTGAATGACATATTGGACCAGATGGACCTGATAGATATATACAGAACATTCCATCCTGAAACAACAGAATACTCATTTTTCTCAAGTGCACATGGAATTTTCTCCAGAATAGACCACATACTGGGTCACAAATTAGGAATCAACTGATACCAAAAGATTAAGATTATTCCCTGCATATTCTCAGACCGCAGTGATTTGAAACTGAAACTCAAGCATAAGAAAAACTTGGGAAGGAATTCAAACACGTGAAAGCTCAAGATCACCCTGTTGAAGAATGTTTGGATCAACCAGGAAATCAGAAAAGAACTTAAACAATTAGTTGAAATCAATGAGAATGAAGACACTTTGGTCCAAAACCTATGGGATATGGCAAAGGCAGTCCTATGGGGGAAATACATAGCCATCCAAGCCTTTCTCAAAAAATCCTGAAAAATCCAGAATACAGCAGCTCTCCTTAAACCTTAAAGAACTGGAGAATCAGCAACAAATTAAGCCAACCTTACACACAAGAAGGGAAATAATCAAAATTAGAGCACAGATCAATGATATAGAAACTAGAGATAGACCTCAAAGAAACTAGAAGCTGGTTCTTTGAAAGAATCAATAAGATCAATAAACCATTGGACAAACTAATCCAAAAGAAAAGAGAGAGGACCCAAATTAATAAAATTATAAATGAAAAAGGAGAGATCACAACTAACACGAGAAAAATAGAAACAAACATCAGAAGTGATTATCAGCAGTTATATGCCAATAAATTAGCAACCTAGATAAAATGGATGCATTCCTAGAAACCTATAAACTTCCAAAACTGAATCAGGAAGAGACTGACAACTTGAATAGACCAATATCTAGTAATGAGATTGAAGCAGTGATCAAAACCTCCCAAAAAAACAAGAGACCAGGACCTGACAGATTCCCTGGGAATTCTACAAAACATTCAAAGAAGAAATAATACCTATTCTCCTGAAGCTGTTTCAAAAAATAGAAATAGAAGGAAAACTTCCAGACTCTTTTTATGAAGCCAGCATTACCCTGATCCCCAAACCAGGCAAAGATCCCACCAAAAAGGAGAATTTCAGATCAATATCCCTGATGAATATGGATGCCAAGATTCTCAATAAGATCCTAGCTAATAAGATCCAACAGTACATTAAAAAGTTTATCCACCATAACCAGGTGGAATTTATCCATGGGATGCAAGGGTGGTTCAACATTCACAAATCAATCAATGTGATAGAACAAATCAATAAGAGAAGAGAGAAGAACCACATGGTCCTCTCAATTGATGCAGAAAAAGCATTTGACAAGATACAGCGTCCGTTCCTGATTAAACAATTCAAAGTACAGAAATAGAGGGAACATTCCTCAACTTCATAAAATCTATGAAAAACCTACAGCAATATCATCTCAATGGGGAAAAGCTGACAGCCTTCCCTTTGAGATCAGGAACACAACAAGGATGTCTACTCTCACCACTGTTGTTCAACATAGTACTAGAAGTCCTAGCAACAGCAATCAGACAACAAAAAGAAATAAAAGGTATCCAAATTGGCGATGAAGAAGTCAAACTCTCTCTTCGCAGATGACATGATACTTTATATGGAAAACCCAAAAGACTCCACCCCCAAGCTACTAGAACTCATATAGCAATTAAGTAATGTGGCAGGACTGAAAATAAATAAATTGGAAAAAAAAAAAGTAATGTGGCAGGAAACAAAAATCAGTGTACAGAAATCAGTTTCTTTCTTATACACTAACAATGAAAATATAGAAAGGGAAATTAGAGAATCGATTCCATTTACTATATCACCAAGAACCATAAGATACCTGGGAATAAACCTAACCAAAGAGGTAAAGGATCTGTCCTCGAGGAACTACAGAACACTCATGAAAGAAATTGAAGAAGGCACAAAAAGATGGAAGACTATTCCAAGCTTATGGATATAAAGAATAAACATCGTTAAAATGTCTATACTGCCTAAAGCAATCTATAATTTCAATGCCATCCCGATCAAAATTCCACAAGTATTTTTCAAAGTCCTGTAACGAACAATCCAAAAATTTGTATGGAAACAGAAAAGACTCCAAATTGCTAAGGAGATGTTGAAAAAGAAAAACAAAACTGGGGGCATCAAGTTGCCTGATTTCAAGCTTTACTACAAAGGTGTGATCACCAAGACAACATGATACTGGCACAAAAACATAGACCAGTGGAACAGAGTAGAGAGCCCAGATATGGACCCTCAACTCTGTGGTCAAATCTTTTGCAAATCAGGAAAAAATATATAGTGGAAAAAAGACAGTCTCTTCAATAAATGGTGCTAGGAAAATTGGACTGCTATGTATAGAAGAATGAAACCCGACCATTCTCTTACGGCATACACAAAGATAAACTCAAAATGGATAAAAGACATCAACATGAGGCAGGAATCTATCAAAATCCTAGAGGAGAACATTGACAGTAACCTCTTCGACATTGGCCACAGCAAATTCTTTCAAGACATGTCTCCAAGAGCAAAGGAAACTAAGGCAAAAATGAACTTTCGGGACTCATCAAATCAAAAGCTGCACAGCAAAGGAAACAGTCAACAAAACAAAGAGGCAACCCACGGAATGGGAGAAGATATTTGCAAATGACGCTACAGACAAAGGGCTGATATCCAAGATCTATAAAGAACTCCTCAAACTCAACACACACAAAACAGATAATCACATCAAAAAATGGGCAGAAGACATGAACAGACACTTCTCCAAAAAAGACATATAAATGGCTAACACTCATCATCATTAGCCATCAGGGAGATTCAAATCAAAATCACACTGAGATACCACCTTACACGAGTTAGAATGGGCATAATTAATTAGACTGTAAACAACAAGTGTTGGAGAGGATGTGGAGAAAGGGAAACCCTCCTACACTGTTAGTGGGAATGCAAGTTGGTGCAGCCTCTTTGGAAAACAGTGTGAAGATTCCTTAAGAAAATAAAAATAGAGCTACTCTATGACTCTGTGTTTGCATTACTGGGTATCTACCCCAAAGATACAGATGTAGTGAAAAGAAGGGCCATCTGTACCCCAATGTTTATAGCAGCAATGGCCAAGGTCACCAAACTGTGGAAAGATGCCCTTCAACAGACGAATGGATAAGGAAGATGTGGTCCATATACACAATGGAGTATTATGCCTCCGTCAGAAAGGATGAATACCCAACTTTTGTAGCAACATGGACAGGACTGGAAGAGATTATGCTGAGTGAAATAAGTCAAGCAGAGAGAGTCAATTATCATATGGTTTCACTTATTTGTGGAGCATAACAAATAGCATGGAGGACAAGGGGAGATGGAGCGGAGAATTGAGTTGGGGAAATTGGAGGGGAAGAGAAACCATGAGAGACTATGGACTCTGAGAAACAAACTGAGGGTTTTGGAGGGGAGGGGCATGGGGGGTTGTGTGAGTCTGGTGGTGGGTATTATGAAAGGCATGTATTGCATGGGGCACTGGGTGTGGTACATAAACAATGAATTTTGGAGAACTGGAAAATAAATTAAATTAGGAGAAAACAAAAACACACACTGCAGGAGATAATTTTACTGTATTCTACTGTATATGACTTAAAAATACAATTTAGAGTGCCTGGGTGGCTCATTCGGTTAAGCCTCTGCCTTCAGCTCAGGTCATGATCTCAGGATCCTGGGATGGAGCCCCACATTGTTCTCTCTGCTCAGCAGGGAGTCTGCTTCCCTCCCCACCTGCCTGCCTCTTTGTCTACTTGTAATCTCTGTCTTTCAAATACATAAATAAAATCTTTAAAAAAAAAATTTAAAGGTAGGCAATAAAATGTGCACTCTCTCTCTGACCAAAAAAAAGAAGAAAAAGTTAACCAACTCTTGCTTCTGCCCAGTCCACCTTGTATCATCCACTCTACTTCCCCAACGTCCTCTCTCTCCCAGCCCACACTGACCATAGTGCTAAGTGCATGACGTGTTTAAAGTATTGGTGGAATTAGACGTTTTCCAAGTGAACTGGGGAAGATGGGATTTTAGAACAATCAGTTGTGGATCATAAAGCATTTTATCTGCATGTTTCCAGACCTTAGAAGCCTTCTCAGATGTGTTTTAGTAACTTGCATGCACACACTGTTTCTCATGCAAGATTGTATGTACCTCAAAGGCCGGAAGTGAGTGTTTCCATCACTGTGTACCTTGCAGAATCTTAGTATCCTTCATGTTGCTAGCGCCTGCAAGTTCAATGACTAAGAATGGATTTGATGAGGACCTCACAGGCATATTCTTGCCTTTACTACATATAATATAATATGGGCATTTAATCATTACACAGTGGTACAATTTTAAAGATATAATTTTTAAGACTTATCGTAATACTGTACTATTGTTCTGCAAATTAATTTTAAGTAAAAATTCAAGTTTTTATGATTTATCTGTATTGATACCTTATTACTAATGAGGTTAGCAACATTTCTTAGAGTATTTTGTTCCTATCCTATGAATGTGTATTTGTAATCTTTAGTGTTTTGTTTGCGAAATTATTTATTTGAAAGAAATCTGTACTTTTTTTGTTGTTGTCATATATTCTGAGAACTCTCAGTCAATAATTTGTCATTTCATTTTGTTTAAGATAATTTTCTAAGAGAAATTTTTAATTTTAATGCCACCAAATCTGGAATTTTTAAAATTTATATTTGTTTTATTTATTTTTAAAATAGATATGTCCAAAGCTGACCCAATGTCTTAAAAATAGCCTCCTATACTTTCTTTAGCATATTAAACTGTAACTTAACATTAGGATTTTACTCCACCAAGATAGATTTTTTTTGAATGTGTTGTGTGAGGTAGAGATTTGGGTTTTGTTTTTTTTTCCAATCTGGATAATTAAATTCCCAATAACAGTTTCTGAGTGATCCATCTTTTCCTTGTAGATTTGCATCATCACTGATGGGGTATATGAAGTGTTTTTAAGTGTGCAGGGCTCTATTTAGATCTATTATTATCTCTTGTGATAATTCCAATAACTTAATTACCGAAGACTTACTTTAAATACTGATAGCTGGTAAGGTGAGTCCCTCTCAATGACTTAAATGTTCTGATTTGTTTTATTATGTTTTGCCTCTTCTCAATAAATAATACTTGATGATTTTTGAAAACTTAATCTTATTTGAAAGAGCATTTATGATTTTATTTATTTGTAACTGTCATTTCTAGGTGCTTGTGTTAAGAGTCTTCTAAGGTGATTTTGGCAGATCCTAATGCATCTTTATTGCATTTCTCTTGGATTACTTTGAGCTGCCTAGCAGAACAGGCACCATAATTTGTGGGGCTCAACATGAAATGAAAATGTGATGCCCCTTAATCGAAAATTATTAAGAATTTCAAGATGGTTAAAAAAACAGAGCATGGAACCAAGCACACTAGTCTTCTAAACACAGAGGTGTCATTCTCATGGAGCCAGCTCCACTGCCGAGTCACAGGCCTCTGTCAGCTGTTAGAGGATTTTGATTCATGCCTCATCGTCTCCCCTTCAGCCAGGTCAATGCCTGTTTCTGGAGGTTCAATGCAACTCCATGACCATTGCCAGTCCTAAAATTCTCTTCTAAATTTCACAAGTCCTGTCCTTTCTCAATTTCACATCTGGTATCCCCCGTTATAACTAGGGCTTCACAGTACCCAGGAGAGTTCAGTTGTCAGATCTGCCATGCACATCTCAGTTGTAGCAATATTGTCAAATTTAATAAATATTGTTACCTTGTAACTATATGTCTGGTATGACCAGCAAGAAGGGATGACATTTATATAGTTAGATAAGTCTAACACAATTTGCAAAACAGAAAAAAATAATAGAAGATAATATAAAATAGAAGTTAAGAGCCTATAGTATTAAGACAGAGTTGGGTTTATATCTCAGCTCTACTACTTCTTAGCTTCAAGTTACTTAACCTAACTGAGCTTCAGATCCCTCTTTTGAATAATAGGGATAAAAATACTGCTTACCTCACAGTGTTATGTGGAGGTTAGATGCAAAGTCTGTAAAGCATTTAGTGCAATTACTAGTAAATAATAAACAATCAGGAGTATTTATTGTAGTTGCTAAATCATGAAATTATCTTATACAAGAAAAATGTTGATAGGAGATTAGAAAACAGAGTGTGTCTAAGCAATAAGGGAAGGGTTCATGCAGTATATTGGACAACCAGGTCTTCTCTCCATCTCTATCATGATCCCATTTGTTGAAGTAAACACCACTATATCCTCAAATTCTCAGGATAACCTTTTAACAGGCACCACTATTTCTACTCTTAACTCTCTAGAATCCGTTCTTCACACAGTAGACAGTATGATATTTTTAAAACCTGTAACATTTCACACCTTTCCACTACTTACAAGCATTCAGGAGCATTCCAGGACACCCATAATCCATAATCCTTGCTATGGCCTAGAAGCTCCTATATGATCTGCTCTTGTTACCTCTCAGAATTATTCTCCTACCGTTTTACATTCTGCTGAATGACATCCTGATATTTTAAGTTTCACTGGCCATCTTTCTGTCCCTCAGATAATTAAGCTTGGTTCTTGACTCAGGCCTTTGTACCCCAAGTTCTTTCTGCCTAGAAAGTTCTCATCCCAGATCCCTACATGGCCAGCTCCTTTTCAATGCCAAGGTTTTGACCCAAATGTCATCATCTTAGGAACCTTCTATGATTATGTTGTCTAATTAGGTCACTTCAGTTACTTTCTATTACATCTTAAATTTTTTTCATAGCATTATCTGGAATTGCATTATTAATTTATTTGTTAGTTCATTAAAGATCTCCACACCCTAGAACCAAAGTTCTTTAAGAGAGAAAGCCATATTTATTGTTCAGCTCTCTATTTCCTGTGTTTAGTTACTGTATTAATAAATATGTGTTGAATAAATTAATAAATTCTAGCCTTTAAAGAGGTGGAGGGAACAGGGATAGTCCGGAGCTTTCCAGGGGAACAGTACAATGCACAGGACAGTGGAGAGGAAAGTGGCATGCAAAAAGTGTGAGGAGAACTCAGTGCCTGTTTCCAGAGCCTCAATGTGGAAGCCGTCACTTTTTCAATACACAGTGAATTCCTTCAAGTCAGGAAACTGGTGACCTCAGATCCCAAAGTAGTGTGTAACTTACATTGGATTTTCAATAAATAGTTGTTGAAATGAATTAGTCAATTTCTCTTAAATAGTACACAAATATATCTGCAGCTCTAGTTTTATGCCCAGGAAAGACTCCTTTCTTTTTTCCCTTATTAGAGAAACCCCTTTTGTATTAGTTATCAGCAATGAATTGTGACTAACAGCAGGTCACACAGGTGTATGAACAAGCATGGGCTTTATTTCAACATCTGAGATGGCATCTAACAAATTTATCAATTGAGGTTTATAATAGCAATTGGGGTAGGAGATTCACTTAACCATGTATATTTGAAGGTAACCTGGAAATTCATTTTACAGCAAAGCTTAAAAAGACGACTGTCTGGGCAGGTTGTTCAGGAGACAGAATATGTCACCAGTGCAGCCTGTCTACAGCCACACTCAGTAAGTGAGACACTCCCTGCAGTTCCCGGACCCTCAGGTGAAAGGCATCCAAAGGCTTCCTTGGCATATCAGTGGCAGAGATATTTGATATTTGAAATGTATTTATGTCCAACGTGAAGCTTTGATAGGTGAAATTATTCTCACTTGTTCTGAGTGAATATAAAGGATGTGGATTAAGAGTTGGAAGTAAGAAAGAAAAAGGGAAAAAACTTTTTGTTTGCAAAGAGAACAACAGATGCCAGTATATTAAACAGAAGTTAAATGCAGATCACAACAACTACTCATGGAGAAGTAGGTGATGTGAATTTGACTGCCCTCATAGTTTCAAATCTCATTGACAATTGTGATAGATTCGTTCCTTTTTCTCCTTCAAAACACATGGCAGATACGACTTTAGAAAGTGAGTATAGACAGCTGCTCAATTCAGAAAAACGGGTCATAAGCTGACTCTGTCCTCACTGGCAATCGCTTTACCAGCCTTTATCCTCATGTTAAACAAAGATTAATTGTACACTCCTCTGTTCAAGATATAAGGTTAAATCCCTGATCTCAAAGACTTTAATGTATGATAGGAAAAGTCTCATAAGTATAGCATCAACTGCAATACATATGAAGAATAAGGGTCAGGGGAGGGGGGACAGAGAACAGATATAGGCCACCTGAATAGTATCACGAAGTAAAATTTGTGTTATTACTCCTTAAGTAGAAAGAGGAGTCCCAAGAGACGTGAGCAATGAAAATCTAAATAAGAAGATCCTTCTTGCAGGTTTTGGGATTGAGAAACATTTTCAGAAAGGGGAAATGGAAATAAGTACCAAAGAATAAGGAGCGTGACTACAGGGAACAAGTGGTGGTGGGGGCTGCTGAGAGATAAGAAACACCTATGGTCCCTGTAGAACTTAGATTAATAAGTCATTTTGGGCTCAAAGATCTTTCTTAAATAGAATCCAACTGACTGCAAAGATGGTATGTGTGGCTGAAGCTGGGTTTGAATCCATATAGAACACTTTTCAACTCAGATCTCATGTGAACATCATTCTATTCATTTGAAAAATAGGAATTAATTTAAGGGTTTGGTATAGGGATAAATGTGATAATGTAAGAAACATTAAGCACTCACAAAAAGGTATCTATTAGCATATATTGCACACCATCTGGCTATGCATATTCTCATCATTCAAAGGAAACAGTAAAGCTGTTTACCTTGATATTTTGAATAATTATAAATCCAAAAGACCAGAAAACAGCGTAGTGGCTATATCCACAAGAAACATAAATGCCAGAGGTGGTAGGAAATCAGTAGCAAGAGAAGCAAGGTCAAATAGGGTAATGAAAAGCAGTTTTATTAGTCAGGTATGTAAATAGCTTTATATTTCTTGTGGGCTAATTATAGTGCTTGTGGATAAATGAGATGTACAAGAAAAAATTTCCAAATAGTCTTTCTTTGTTTAAGTGATGAAAAATTAAGCTATTTGATTAGCTACTTTAAAAGGAGTGGGGGTGATCCTGAGGAGCAAAATGTCCATTTTCATTCTGGATTAATGATTACTATCCGAGTGTGAAATTAGATAAATACACATTCCTTCATGCAGAGCAAAAATTTGAAGTGCCCAGGGGATTTTTGACAGTGTCACAGTGTCTCTGTTTCCTCATTCTGCTTATTTCCCATAATTTGCAGAATGGTGTCAAAATGTTTGTCACTAAGACAGAGAAAAAGAGAGTAGAGACAAGAGGTTTTATCATTCACCAAAAGCATACTGCAAATCACTTCCAAAGCTCTTTGGTTCCCCGATAAAGCAGATGAAAAAAATGTGCTTTTGTGTGAAGCAAGGTAATCTTCTCTTTTAATGATTTTGGAAAAGATCTCACAGAAGCCTCTCTTAAGAAAGAAATGGATGGGCGTTTGGGTGGCTGAATTGGTTAGGAGTCTGACTCTTGATCTTGCCTCAGGTCATGATCTCAGAGATCGTAAGATTGAGACTCTCAGAGCCTGCTTAAGATTCTTTCTCCCTCTCCCTCTGTCCCTCTCTCCCCACCTCTCAAAAAAAAGAGGGAGGGGGAAGAAAGAAAGAAAGTAAGAAAGGAAGGAAGGAAGAAAAAGAAAGGAAGGAAGGAAGGAAAAGAAAAAGAAAGAAAGAAAGAAAGAAAGAAAGAAAGAAAGAAAGAAAAAATGTCCTTATATACTGACTCATCTTCACTATGTCTTCCAGCAACATTCAGAGGAAATTGCAGCAAATGTTTAAAAAGCATCTTAGGAACAGATAAGCTCTCAAGAAACTTTTTAATAAAACTATATTTGCTTCTGACAAAATATTCATCATAGAGAACAACAGTACAATGAAGTCTGATTTTTTGCACATTTGCTGTAATTTTTTCTGTTAAAGAACTTTTTACTAACTCCCTTCACAGGTTTAATATGGATAAGGAATTTCTCCCATATTGAAGATGTTTTCAGAGCTTAGCAAGCAAACAATGACGATGTCAAACCAATCGTGAACCAGAAAGAGGCTCTGTTTTTCCTATACAGGAGTTTTATGATGTTGCCGGACATTTTCTTCCCCACTGGGAGGGAGAAAGATGCAGCAATCCCAGAATGTGTAGTACATTTCATCACGAAAAATAGACTGTCTATTTCAAGGGGTCACGACTTAGGGTTAGTGACATAAAATTCTCCATGCTCAATCTAAGAAAAGATGGTGAGGTTATCCCTACCTTGGCTACAGAAACAAATCCTGTGAGATCTGATGGAATTCAATAATAAACATTTACAGACCTTGCTGATTCAATATTCAATTTGACACGTTTGGATAAAGCCAACATTGCCCAGCTGTTTCCCCAACAAGGTGGCTAGGGAAGCAAAATTGCATTGGAGATGCCCCAACAAAGAGCTGACATTTCAGCAAATTTGAAGGGGCACATTAGATGACCCAGAAAATGCCATTCCAGAAATGCAAGAGCAGACATCACCAGGTCAGATGGAATATTTTGGCATCTAGAGAGCACAAAGGTAGAAATGGCCTCCCCTGCTTTTCCAACAGGGAGAATACACTGGGAAGCAATCCAACTTGGTTGAAAAGATTGGTAAAAAGCCTTGATTCTTATAACTCACCATTTCAAAAAGTCAAAATGCATCACTTATTGAATTTTCAACTTCCAAGAAGGAATTTTTCTCCAGAGAAAGCTGTCAGCTCATGTACTGTGTTTCAGAGGTCTCAGAAAATACATGTTTGTCTTGACCTCAGTCCTCCTTAGGACTGGTGTGAATGCCATAATTTTTATTTATCTTATGAGAACTAAAGAAGGTGAGGAATAATAAGTAAAGTGACATTAAATATTTTCTGAGTTGCTATCAGATTATATTCTTGTTTTCACCCCTTGTCACTGACCTAACATACTCTTTAAATACAAATGTACACACTTATGCATGATAATCATCTGAAGAGCAACATTATTTAGATTGCATTTTTCAAAAGCGTCTTCTGTCCCTCTGAATCAGTTCTAACTAAAACACTTAGAGGAATGAGAAGTCAGTGGCTCATTCAAAAATCATCAAGAAGTAGACTTATTTGACATCCCCAGAGGCAAACCTCCAGATAAAGAAAAGTATCAGATAGCAATGCTGGTAACCGTTGCTCTTTCTTTTCTTGCTCCTCTCATGGCTGAGTGACAATATCAGTTCCATGTTTAGAGGGCAGCAAAATAGGATGGTTCACAGCACTTATTGCTCATGTCCTGCAGCAGAAACAGTGCAGGGAGAAGCTGACAAAGATATCGCACCCTCAAACACACTTTATGCCAAACAGAAATGCTTATAGCCACTGGGCTCCTATAGTAACTATTATTTCCATTCTGTGGAAAACCGTTAGATAACATAAGAGTTGAGTTTCAGAATGGTATAATGGAATATATTTCAAAAACTCTGGCTGAAGTCAGTTTAGCAACCAGCACTTTAGCTTTGGAATTTTGGTGAGTCAAATTTTATTGAAGATGGTCCTGCATTTATTTGTTTGTTTGTTTGTTTATTTATTTGAGAGAGAGTGTGTACGGTTGGGGGTGGGGAGAGGAGCAGAGGGAGAGGGACAAACAGAGTGCAAGCCAGATAAGAACTCAATCTCGAGAACATGAGATCATGACCTGAACCAAAATCAAGAGCGGGACACTTAATGGACTTGGTTATTCAGATGCTCCTCTTCTCCATTAGATTTTAATACCTAGTAAACATCATATGCAGAAATTATGTATTTTACTATTTGTCACCATAAATCATTTACACAATGTCGGTTCAGCTTTGAGAGAAAAATTAAGGTATACAAGATCCTGCATTGCAGAAATGTTCAGCATAGAAACTGGAAATTTTTAGCAATTTTTAAAGATGACCTTTTTTAAAAAGTAGCTTGTGCCACATATAATTAAAGCACATTAATTTGGATATACTGCAGGCAAATCCAGCTGCAAGTACATATCTGTTTATGACTCACTAGGTATCGTTTTAAAGTACATATAGTGAAAGTTTGTCTTGTCAATGAACTAAATGACTAGCCAACCAACCATTCTCCCAATGTGATATAAACAGCTGTTAAACTTCACTGGCTGATGTTCTATAACTTTAAATAAATGTATAAATGCATAAAAGATAACTTCTGGTTTCTTTTATTTGCCTCAGCCCTCCTGATATCATTTTGGCTTTTTGGTATCTGGCCAACTACCTACCACTGACAGAACCTTGGATATTAACACATACCATATTCATTTACCTGTGTCTTAAAAAAAAAAAAAAAAAAAAAGTTGGTTATCTAGTCTACTAAAATCCAGAAATTATCTCACTTGATAAAGTTGCTCCCCAATGCAGCCTTCTGTGATGCTATTGTGTTTCACTCTATTTTCTCATCTACAGAAGGAAGAAATCTCAGCGTGGATCCATTTTTCACTACTTTCTAGCCCCAAATGAGTATTTTAGACTCTGAGTAAGTAAGTGAGTATGTTGAGGTGGGTTCTAATGAAGATGAGAAATAAGGAGAGAAGGCATATAAACATCTCCTTCCTCAGAATAAAACATCTTATATAAATAGGTTTAGCAGATGTACCCCAAGGAAACACTTTTACTCCCCATAAATTCAAATCTTATTGGTAAATAATAGCCTGGGTTTATAGAAGAGTACCTTAGGCTTAACAAGCATAGGAGTTACCTTGAGACTTACTCAGTTCTGGTCCTCAGACCAGATTTTGAGTAGCGAGGTAATAGACCATATGTATTTCTTCAAGAGGTACAATTATTCTTATATATCAAAATTAGTCAATCATCCTATTTTACGGAGTCCCAAAGAGGATTCTGTGCAATACTAGTTAAGTTTGGTTTTATAAAAAGGATTTGGCGATCATGAAATTTCAGGAAATGATCACTGTTTTCTTCTCTTTGAGATTTCGAATGTAGTATTACCACCAAAAGATAAAAGTTATGCTACCATAAAGAAATCTATTTACATTTGTTTAATCCAAGGTCTCCTGCAATAATTTGATAAACAATAAGCATAACAAATAAAGTAGTTTTACATGGAAAGCACTTTAGAAATACTGTTTATTTTTTTATTTTTATTTTTATTTTTTTAAAGATTTTATTCATTTATTTGACAGACAGAGATCACAAGTAGGCAGAGAAGCAGGTAGAGAGAGAGGAGGAAGGGCTTCCTACTAAGCAGAGAGCCAGATGTGAGGCTCCATCCCAGGACCCTGGGATCATGACCTGAGCCGAAGACAGAAGCTTTAACCCACTGAGCCACTCAGGTGCCCCTAGAAATACTGTTTAGACAATGCTATACATTTTTGTATTATTTTGCTTCAAATCCCCTAAATTATGAGGGTTCAGGAGCAGGTGCAGAAAATGCCATAGGAAAAACAATACAGGATATAGAGAGGAAGAGCTGTGTTTGAACTAGACTTTGCGAACCAAAAATTCGATGGCCCTTACCGTTGAGCTTGGCATGGAGTGTGTGGAAACAGGCAGCAGAACCCCTAAGCACAGGTATAGGACATTTGAACCGAGCCCCAGAAAAGATGCATTTTAGCCATGAAGAAGACTGCTGACCACAAGCCTCGTCTCCAGGGAAAGACCTCCATCAAAAAGAGTTTGATGCTTTAAAATATATATATATATATATATATATATATTCAACTCCCCCAGGAGTTGGGGGAGAAACAAGAGGGAGGGAGAGGGGGTGGGAGAGGGAGAGAATCTCCAGGTCACTCTTCACTGAGTTCAGAGTCTCACATGGAGCTTGATCTCATGACCCTGAGATCATGATCCCAGCTGAAGTCAAGAGTCAGACACTTAACTGACTGAGCCACCCAGGTGCCCCCAAATTGTCTGATGTTCTTGATAATACTGGCAAGTGAGGTTTCAGACCTGAATTTTGTGTGATTTAGAAAAAAATAAAAACACAGTCATGAAATGTTATAATTGTGGTGCATTAAATATTTTAGAAGACCTCATATATGTTTTATCTAAAACATGTGTAAAGCAAAGGCTTTATTAGCTGCAGTAACAAAATAGCACTAATTAAAATAGGAGCAGCAAGGAACAAAAAAAAGAATAAACAATAGGATAGATACTCAGAGCTGTAGCATAAAAGAACAATTACAAATTGAGATCCAAAAAGGAGAGAAGAGAATAAAGGGTCCTGATGACAATTAGAGACACAACACAGGATATGGGCCCTCCTGCTCCTCACCATTTTCTTGTGAAAGGTCATCTTCAGGCTATTGTGGTATGGTTAATGTACAAAGTAGAGCTACACTATAAATAGGCTAATGAGGTTTGATGTGAGGTACATAAAATTGAGTTCTTTTCCTTTACATTTATGAAAAGTGATAGTGCTGGATTAGCTTTTGTTTGATGTAATTATTTCCGAGGAGCTGCTGATAAAATTTGTTCCCACGTAACACTATCTAATGGTGGGACTCGCTACTTAGTTATTGCATGCAAGTAAGTCAAACAGGTTGAGGTATTAAGAATTTTGTTGACAATCTCATGTACTGTCATCATTTAGAGAGTCTGTGGGCTCCAGAAAGGGGGTCTTGAGGATTCCAGGCTAAGGGTCCTAAATTGAACATTTTTTTTAAAATTCCACAGAAGCGTGAATTTAAAACATTTATTGGAAATTGATTAAAAATTAAAGCACTGCAACCTTTATGGTTTCCTTGAGACTATAATGTTTGGCTGCTCTTTGTGCTATCTCGGAAAAAAAGCATATGGACTAAGACCACCTTCCAGACGCCCTGACATAGGTGCTATATTGTATGAACATATTAAATATACTAGATACTTAGCAATTTGTGGCTCTTTCAACAAGCAATCTAAATTGAAGAAACAGTGTGATTGCGCATATATGCTACTACGTTAATACAAAGTTCACTAAAGTCTATGAGACAGTTTATGATTAAATAGTGGGAAGTAAAATTTGCAAGCTGCTATAAAATATTTAGGAATGTTTCATAATACTTTAAATTGCCATCAAATACCCAAAAGTCATAGAAATAAGACTAAAGAATTTGTTAAAGGTTATTTTCTTTGTTTGTGAAAATTTCAGGGTATAAATGTTAATTCACAGCATGGGTATACATAGTTAAAAAGGTCTATGAAGTTGTTTGATGATATTTTGACCACATTGATCTACATGTGAACTTTATTTGATGTTTAAAAAAGTTGCAGTGAGAGTGAGAGGTATGGCCTTGCAGTTATAGAATGAATAAGTCATGGGCATGAAAGGTAAAAGGTAGGGAATATACTCAATGGTATTGTAACAATGTTGCCCGGTGACAGATGGTGGCTACACTTGTGGTGTATATGGAATAGCATACGGTGTACATTTATCAAATCACTATATTGTCCACCTGAAACTAATGTAACATTGTGGGTCAACTATACTTCAGTAATTAAAAAAAATAAAATCCCACATGTTCAACTCTAAGGCAGAGACTATGTATGGGGTTGACTAACTGATTACCTAGAACATGAAATTCTTTTCCTTCTAGTTGTCTTGGAGTTTGGAGGGCAGCAGTCATTACTCCTGTATTAGAGGTTGCATGAATGAATGGTGAGTTTATAGGACCTTCTGTGTTTCTTAGGGCTGTCATAACAAAATACCATAAACTGAGTGGTTTAAATGACAGAAATTTGTCTTATGGTTCTGGAGGTTCTCTGAAGGCATGAAGGAAGTCTCTATTTCAAGCTTCTCTCCCAGATTCTGGTGGATCCTTTTTTTGCAGTAGCATAACTGCTACATTCGGATGATATTTTCCCTGTGTACATGTCCGTATTCAAATTTCTCCTTCTCATGAGGATATTAGTTTTCTCAGATTAGGGGCCCACCTTACTACACTATGACCTCATCTTTGCTAATTATATCTGCAATGAGTCTGTTGCCAAATAGGGACATATTACGAGGTTCTTGAGGTTAGGATTTTAAAATATGAATTTGTGAGGATTCACAGACCTGTACCCCTGAAGCAAATAATGCATTATATGTTAATAAAATTTAAAAAGGGATTAAAAAAGTTTTAAAAATAAAATATGAATTTGGGAAGGGACGCACTTCAACACTTTGGCTTCCTTATCAGGGGATAATCCAGACCACACTTCATTCTCCATTTCTTTTAGAGCATTGGTACATTTGAGCTGTTATGTATTAAGTGAGCTTGAACATAGCCAGCCACCTACAGTTAGATACGATTATAAAGGATAACAAAGAAGAAAAATCTGGAAGAATGTTAGCCAACAAAATCTCAGGAAGCATTGGATGCCTCTCTGGACAGGAAAATAGAAACTAGAGAGAGGAAAACAGAAGGATGAAGATGATAACACACTTAGAGAAAAAAAGATAACTTTGTTTACAGAAAATGAAAAACTTCCCTTTTCTCTTCCATTAATTTATGAAGACTGTGGAGAATTAAACTCATCACCAAATATAACCTATAGATGGCAGAGACCTCTCCATGGATTAGAGAGAGTATCCTTAAGTGGAGTTCTGGAAAAGAACTCAAAAATTGAAATAACCCATTGGCAAGACAAAGGCCATCCCTACTTTGTGAGGATGGTAGTAATTTATAAATGTGTTCCTCTATATGAATTAAGAAACTCAGTTCACTATTTTGCATATTTTGTTAATTAAAATACTGTGGTAAAAATGCTGACATGAGTGTCTCATATTTTAGTTCTTACCAGAAGTGATGAGAAAATGAGGAATGTGCCAACAATAGCATAGAAGATCTGTAGAAATATACATTAACAGAGTCATTGCGTTTCAAATTTAAAGCATGATATTTCCTGAACTGTATTGTCCTATTGTAACAAATTTACCACAAACTTACTAGCTTAAGAAAACACTAACTTATTATCTTACATTTTTATAGGTGAGAAAGCCAACATTGGTCTCACTAGGTTAAAACCAAGGTGTTAACAGGGTTGTATTCAATTCTGGCCGCTCTAGAGGAAAATTCACTTCTAGCATCTAGATGCTGACCATACTCCTTGGTTCACATTCCCCTTTCTCTATCTCGAAAGCCAGCAACGCTGCATCTCTCTGACCATTTTTTTCTTAGCCCTGTCTCTTTTTGACCACAGCTTGGGAAGGTTCTCTGCTTTTAAGGACCACAGTTATTAAACAGAGCCCACCTGGATAGCCCAGTATCATCTCCCTATCTCAGGGTATGTACTCTTTTTTTTTTTTTTTTTTAAAGATTTTATTTATTTATTTGAGAGAGAGAGACAGTGAGAGAGAGCATGAGCGAGGAGAAGGTCAGAGAGCGAAGCAGACTCCCCATGGAGCTGGGAGCCCGATGTGGGACTCGATCCCGGGACTCCAGGATCACGCCCCAAGCCGAAGGCAGTCGTCCAACCAACTGAGCCACCCAGGCGTCCCACAGGGTATGTACTCTTAATCATAATGGCAAAGTCTCTTTTACCATATGAGATAACAGAGTCACAGTTTCCAGGAGATGCAGAGATCTTCAGAAGGTTATTATTCTGCCTACCTCTTGGCCATGTGTTCCTCTTCTGAGGCTACCTTCAATATGGAAATTACAGCTATCTATCAATATAATAACTACAGTGTGCACTTGTTCAATACTTACTGATCAATTTATTAGCATATATGAATGCATAACTCTCACAAAAATAATCCTGAAGTATCCCAACTAATGTCATACCACACCAAATATGGCATCAGTTCTGAACAAGCCAAGTCATTGCTCTTCCACAAATGAGAAACACCTGCAGATGCTGAGAGGCACAGAAGTATGACTTGGAAGCCAAATCAGAATTGTTTATCCTCAGGGCAAAACAAAGTTCAAGCGGATGGTAAAATAAATACAAACTAGGGGTGGAGGATGAGGGGAGGGATGAGTCGGTGGAAAACAGAGGATTTTAAGGGCAGTGAAATTATTCTGTATGATATGATCATGGTGACTACTTATCCACATGTATTTGTTGAGATCTCCCCCCAAAATGTATGAAACCAACAATAAACCTTAATATCAACTATGGACTTCAGGTGGTAATGATGTGTCATGTAGGTTCAGAGAATGTAGCAAATTTACCACTTTGTGGGTGATATTGATAGAGAGCCTGTATATGTGTTGGGGTAAGGGGTCTATGGGAACTTTCTGCTTTCCACTTAATTTTGCTGTGAATCTAAAACTTCCCTAAAAATTAAGTCTATTAAGATAAATAAATACAGAGATCAAAATCAGACATAAGTATTCAAGCATAAGAATATATAATCATTTAAGAGTCTTACTTGGAAAAAAAGACTACCAGACTGATGCATCATTTTATTGGTTTGCCTGAAACATCATAAACAAACTTACCTTTGATTTTGGATAAAAATAGAAATGTCCAGAACAGTAACCTATTTGTATAGAGAAGACTATAAAATAATAATAATAAGAGAAAAAAGCAATGAACAGGAAGCAAGGAGACTGGGTTGCAGCCTTGACCTGGTCACTAACCACTATCATGGCCACAATGCTTGGATCACAGTCTCTTTGTATGTACATAAAGTACAAAGAATAATCTTTAATGTCTCTTACAAAGATGCAAATTTACAATTCATCAATGATAGTCCACAGGCATAAGTAATTACCTGTACCATTAACAGTGAAAAATTCTGGATGATTCAGAGGGCAAAAGGTGGTGGATGGGCTGGGTAGGACAACAAGAGAGCATATGGGAGGCAATATGTTCCATTTGATGTAAGGAAGTGATTTGAGCCCAAAAGAACTGGATTTAAACCTTTGCTCTGCAACTGAACAATTTGTGTGATCTTTGGGTAAGCTACTAAGGTTTCTTACTCAGTTTCTTAATCTATATTATGTAGGTAGTAAAAAATTACTTCATCAAGTTGTTGTTAGATATGCATGAATGAGCAAAATATGAAAATAGATTCTAAACAATATGAATTTATTGTCTATTATGCGACAAGTTCTGTTTTAAATGTATTTCATTTGTAAGGTTTCTTATTTCACATGTCAATTCAGTATAAATACAGACCATTAATTGGCCCAATAAACATATGAGGAAATTGAAATACAGGCATATTATATAGCTTTCCCAAGGCCACAAGGCCAGCGAGTAGAAGGGGTTGGGACTAAAACCACGTGGTTCCAGGCTGTTTTTAACAGGCTGACAAAATTCCCTTCTCCAGTTTCCATCCTTTTTCTTCTGTCTGATCCTGCCTAAAGCAATGGTTTGGAGAATTTTAAGAACTTCTATGTAAGGTTTTGCAGGCGAGGTAAACACAACACCAGGCAAGGTAGGTGCAAGGCAAGATTTATTAAAGGCACTCTCCGGTGAAGTTTCAGGGCTCAGGAGAAGGGGAGACAGGAAAGTCGTGCAGGGAGGAAATGGGCACTCTGGGGCAAGGTTCTGCGACTCGGAAAGGGGGAATCGAGGAAGTCGCACTGGGAAGGAGTTGGTGGGAGTCTTTTATCAGGCCAAGGTAGGGCATAGGCTCACATCCATATTTGGTGATGGGAAGGTATGGGGTGAGGGCTCCTGATACTCCTGTTTCCTGCATAGGTATCAGGTTACCTATGGAGCCGTGACCTGGGCCTACACCCTTTTGGCTGGAGAGTCTAGGGTTAAGGAAGTGGGGGGAGGGGACTGGAAGATGGCGGCCTGGCAGTCCTTTCTATTGTTCCTCCTGCATTCTGGAACCGCCCACCCAACATTCTATGTTGGCATGCACATAACCATTTTACAACTGTGACTAATTCTGTCCTATAGGATACGCACTATATTCCTTCCATTTTGTAAAACAAAACAAAACAAAACAAAAAACCCTATACATCAGTGTACAAGATATTGTTTTGTTAATTATTATATCATCGACTTGACATATTTGTGAACTCCTTGAAAAAGTAATGTGCTCTTATTGTGTGATAAATTTTTAGAGTTGAGAAGAACCCTGGCAATCAGCTAAAACCAATTATAACTTAACATAGATAAGGAAACCAAGTTACAAAACTAAAATATCCTGTCTAATTTCATACAACTAATAGAAAAGAAAATTGACTCCCCATACATTAATCCTGTTATTAATATTTTCTATACATTCATCATTTGTCAAGACTGACACTTTCTCAAATTGCATTGTGTAACAAAGGAATCAATAAGTATAGATCAGACAATGTTAGTATATTAAAAAAGAAGAGGTTCTAACATCTCCTAGCTGGAAAAATAACACATTTTTCCCCCATCTGCCATATTTTATTAATGACAGACCAATGGCAATATTCATTCTGTAGCTTAAAATCATGGAGAACAAGTGCAGAGATTATATTATGTTTCAATTCATATTTTTACCTTCATTTCATTGTGATTTTTATTAGCTCAGTCTTTCTCAGTATTATTTGAATGTGAATGTTTACTGAGTACTTAAATTCAGGACTATTACTGGTTGTATTTTTGTTACCTTGTTTATTCTTATGTTACAATTCTAATATTGCACCTTTTTATTTTATCAATAATTTGTCCCTTTTATGCTTGCCTTATACAAAATCATAAAAATACACCTTTCCCAGGCTGACCTGAATAGCTATAAACACACCTGGATGTGTACAATTCCAAAGTTTGCTCTTATACTATATTTACCTAAGAAGCTGAACAGCTGTCTCTCAAGTAAACAATGTGATCTTTATCATCCTGACACAGGAGAATTAAATTCTTTTAAAGAGAACTCTAATAGGTATTAAATGTCAAGTACTTCAAAGCCCTTAAAAATTCAACTTCAACTAAAGTCACCAAGAAACCCAATATGAAGATTTTATGTCTCTTAGAGTAAAATAACCAATGATTCTACCCAGCATATCAGCCAGAAAACTTGGGATTTCTAAGGTATCTTTAGCTTAAGAAGTTTATTTAAATCAGTTCCTTTGTGCTTAAAAACCCATTTCCTCTTCCTTACAATCAAAATAATTGTACGTCTTAGCCTTGGTTACTGTGGCCATCCAGACATTGATTTGTGCTGATACTGCCACACTTCAGTTTTCAAACATAGGCTTTTCTCTAATACGCTTTGCTTTTAGTCATTTCAATTGCATTATTTTCTGGTATGAGAAACCAGAATATGTTATTGGCAGCCATGCATTCTAAGGAGATGCAATTGATTCTTAGGATAAAAGAGCCTCTATCCAACACATTTTAGCATAAGCAGGTATTATGATCCACATTCCTTAGGACAGAGGAAACCCCAGGAAAGCAGCGATTTAGATGTACATCTCAATGCTGCCTAATGGTTTACCATAAATACACGTAGAAAATGGAATGCAAATAAATACAGCATGTAGGACTGCTGCTACAAAGGCAGGTTTGGAAGCTTGCCAAGTTTTTCTTAACTCGGGTTTTAACTTTGTTTCAGAGAGCCATCAGGGTAGGCATCAGGTATGTGGTGAGCTGGAACCTAACCAGAGAGAACAACTTAATGTTCAGGCTCTGCAGGCTCTCTGACAGTCTTTTTGAACAATCTCTGAAGGCTATGTGGTATCTTTAATCGTGAACAAGTAAACATTAGTCTGGATCTTGTGAACAATTCAACAGATGAAATGAGACAGAAGTTTTCTCTGCAGGTGGGTTAACAGCTGCTGCCAAATATCTCTCCATCTTCACATCTTGGAGCAAGTCTTACAGCAGATAAGTTGGATCGTTTTCTTTGTCATGAAGCCTCAGGAACTGCAAAGTTCTGTTTTTCATGAAAAATGTGATTGATGCCAAAGGCTAGGCCCTTTGATTCTCTAAGAGACAAAGCTTTTGATCCTTTGAAACAATATCATTTCACTTTGTAAGATGTATTTAAAGTTATCTCTTATTTTATTTTTCTGAAGTTGAAATCATTGGAAAAATTAGCCCTCTAAATTTAATTGCCTGTAATTTTGCTATCAAGACAGCCCATCAAAGTGCTCTACAAACAGAGGAGTGATTGAAAATGAGAGACAAGTGTCTAGCTATCTGCAAAACTAATTTGAGCACTAAATTAGAATCACCCTGTTTTGCTTTGCCTGGATCTCCTTCATTTGCATCTTGTGTACATACCACTCCCAAAATGCATATCTTTCTTTCCCATATCTCTTTAACATTATGTTAAATGATGATTCCAGAATGCATCTCCAGGGCTGAGCTTGCAATCAGTTTGATTTTAAAGAACAAATCCTAACTGTAGGAAGTGAACAAAATTCAGGGATGTTGTTGATTTAGAGATCAATAAGTATGTAGTTGAGGGGAAGAGGAAAAAGAGAACTGACAATTAAAATGTAACCTACCACTAATATATACTCATTTGAGGACATCTTTGTGACTTTACAAAGTCCAATAAAGTGGATAGCTGATTGTCCTATTTCTCTTACCTCAGCCACAATTAGCGTCACAGCATCTTTCTGGTATAATCACTTGTTCAATTTTTACTTTGTTTAAAAAGCATTGCTCTTTCTGCTTCAGTAGGTATAATTTCAAATAATGATGTCAGTATGAGGCTTTTAAACATACATGGGATAGGAAATGGTATGTTATGATATGTTGTGCTGTGATCCCTGAGCCTCTTCCATTCAGGAATTTTATGTCAGCATTGGTCAGGATTGGACAAGGACCACTGCCCAAGTTGATGTGTGATTTTCCTCCTGTATTTTTACTAAAACAAGTGATGAGGCACACAGTAAAAGTGAATATGTCACAGTATTTTTCCAAGTAGGGAAATTCTTTGAGGTTATGGGCTTAGCTGGTCTATAAGCATGTGTCTAGCTGGGAAACTCTAATTCAATGTAAGTATTGTATTACAGCAATCTACTTTTTTATGAATCATTGAAAGAATGAAAACTGATGGTGTAATGATGTCATTCTATCACGATGTTACTAAAATCAAAGAAAAAATCTATATCTTTTTTTTACTTACTCAAATTTTACATTCACAGAATGTGAAAATAGTATGGATAATACAAAACATTAGATGATTCAAAACTTTCCTAGAATTTTCCTTCCTGTAGTAGGAAAAAGACATAAAAAGGGAGATATAAAAATGCAGATAAAGAACACTTTTCAGAATGTGTTTATTCCATAAAAATGTTAACAAAACCAGCAAAAACTATATATATATATATATAGAGAGAGAGAGAGAGAGAGAGAGAGATTGAGAGAGAGAGAGAGAGAGTGTGCAGAGAGCTGGGAGGCCATTTTCACCAGAAGACTATGGTACCCCAAACTAGCCATGCCATTTTATACCCACGTTTCTGCTTACACATCTTGCCCTTCCCTGGGCTGAATGTATCTGTTACAGTTTGGGATGCAGGATTCTGATTAGGGAGTGTTCTTGGTTTTAAAACCTAAATGGGGGAGAATTGGGGAGAGGGAGGAATTAGTTTGTAATTCAGTCCCAACAGAGCCAACCCCAAAGAGAGTTCTTTAGTTGGAATGGACCTTCAGAGTTGTCCTGAGTTAAGGGTGGAATGTCTAAGCTTTTAAACTCCATGCTGATCAGTCATTGGCTAAGAAGGGGGTCACCCCTAGAAAGAGCCATCTTGCAGAACTGGTAGCAATGAGGGGAGCAAGTCCTATTTACTGAAGAGGGCACTAGGAGAGGGAGTGACCCAGCATTCACCAGGGTTCCTGCAAGTTTTCTACAATGTGAATGCATTCAGATTTTCTAAGACTCTTGTAAAATATGGTCATACCTCTGAAAACTTCCCTTTTGTCACATGTAGAAATGGCCATCCCCTTTTTTGCAACTATGAGTCTTGCACAGACCTTTATCTTGAGCCTTCAAAATTTGTATTACCATATTCCTTTGCATATTGGTCTTACTATAAGCTGTTTGAAGACAGAGGCCATGTCTTTTTCATCATTGTGTTTTTGTTACCTAGCACATGACCAAGTACATAGAATGCTCAAACAAATTGCAACAAAGGATTCTGAATCTACTAATCCTTACTGAAAAGAAATTAAGCTGGAATATTAAGAGTATACCACAGAAATAATAAATGGGGAAAGTTTACCTGTTGGAAGTGCTGTGCATTGAAGAGAACCAACAAGCAAGTTACTTTCTAATGGCTGTTAAGTGTCCTATAAGGTAAGGTGACAATCCATTTAGTTGAATTTAGCAAAGAGTTGATGAATGCCTCCAATAGGTTAGGTAGCATATGTGGTAAGCAATGTGGGAGAATAAATATTTTTAAAAGTAGCATAACAGTGTCTATCTTCCAATTAGAAAAAAATGAAGAGAGGGTAAATTATGAGAAAAGAATATAGTTTTATGAAATTCTCTGATAAAATATAAATATAGAGTTTTCTTGTGGAAAGAAATTCAAGGAATAAGATGTTATAAACAGGGGCGCCTGGGTGGCTCAGTGGGGTAAGCCTCTGCCTTCCGCTCAGTTCATGATCTCAGGGTCCTGGAGTCAAGTCCCGCATCGGGCTCTCTGCTCAGCAGGGAACTTGCTTCCTTCTCTCCCTCTGTCTGCCTCTCTGCCTACTTGTGATCTCTCTCTGTCAAATAATTAAATAAAATCTTAAAAAAATATATGTTATAAACAGTTAGAAGCATTAGTGGAGTCTTCATGAAGGTCGTGGCTTGGCCTTGATTTTTCACAAGTGAAAGGGATCCGTTTTGGAGTGTGTGCTAGTTCAGGTATTCTGAGATGCTTTACCAAGAGGATATTAAATGTGGGAGAGGTTTATTGGGCAAAATGCCTATGAAGGACAGAGGAGAAAGTAGCAGGAGTAGGTAGAGAAGGTCTTCAGAAAATGATCCAGGCAAAATACCTAAGAAAGAAGAAAGGGTAGGTCAGAAGATTGAATAGGAAAAGCCTCAAGTTGCAGTGAAGCCCTGAGGAAGTCTTGGTCCGTCTGATGGATAAGTCATTGGCTGAGAGCAGCCTGGAAAGAGCATGTCCTTGGTATGAATATTATCCTGGATCCCAAAGGAGGGACAGCCGGAGAGAACCTCCTTCATGAGAGATCTGAAAAGTGCATGCCCTTGGATGTCAGTGGTAGAAAGAGAAAATATTTCAGTAGAAGGAATAATATAACTCAAGACATGGCTACACAAAGCTGAAATCTTTGGTTGCAAATATCATCATGACCCATGAGCCACCATTGCCTTCCATGCTAAGCAGTAGTGGCTAGCAACTTTCTAAGTTTCATTGTTATTGTATTTATTTCCTTGCCCTTTTTTAGTCAGTTCCTTTATACTTCCTGCTTTTTTTCTCTTGCACCAAAGAATAGTGCTATGTGTCCAACAGCCATCATGACCCTCCGACTGTAGTTGAAGAAAAGACAAATGAAAGTCCGAGGGCACTTTTTTTCCTCACAAATGGCACTTAAAGCATATAGTACCTTATCACTTTCTTATCTCTATAACTCACTGTACTGTGCCCCTCTCACCAAGAACACGAGACTCTCAGCCAGTTTCATTGCATGCTCTTCTCCATCAGGAAACATTGTTAGCACTAAACAAAAATAATTCCAAAATAGTTCACATATGGATATGTTGGTAAAATATTCATTGCTGCGTCTGTGCTCTAGTATTTATCAACCCTCTGTAAAAAAACAGGTTTCAACAGGTGGTTTGTGTGTTCAACTGGAAATAGCTGCTCTCCCTGAAAGACAAGGAGAAGCACATGGAAGGATGTTCTAAATACTCTTTGTAAAAATTTCTTGGCCATAGCTTATTTGCATGAGTTTAAAGTAGTCTGGTGATGCCAACACTACAGTAATTTGACTGAGAGCACACCCTGGGCCTCGATTTTGTTATTTCTTTTGACTTCCTCTGAAAACATGCTCTTCGCTCTTAAAGCTATGAAAATTCTCTTTAAAAAGTGCTGTAAATACCAATTATATTGATGTTATGAGAAACTTTGGTCTCTCCTATAACACCTTCTGCATTCCAAAATAATATGTAGGCTTGGCCCTCCTGATTACCTGTTTTTTTGTTTGTTTTTGGTTTTTTTCATTAGGCAAACATGAGTATTAATATCATTCATATTATAAATGGAACAGAATGGAAATTCAGTCTATATCTTGACATACATTTGAGGCTAGGGCCTCAGAGCCGCAAAACAATTATAGCGCCCTGATTCTGGGCATGTTGGAGGCTCATGATACCTGAGGTAAGAGGAAAGACCAAAGTGTTCCTAGATATCTCTGGGAGAGAGGGGGTGAGGGTTGAATTATAACCAACTGAAACATCTCCCTCCTGTGGCAAGGGTCTGTTCAAACGGCCACTTAATGGTGTTAACCTACCTTCTCCATCTCCACCAGCTTGTGTGGGTTCCTGTCAAGGTGCATTTCTGGCAAACCTCCATGACACCCAGAGCTTCTGTGATACCACTCTGGACCTCAGCTTCTCTCCCTATGCTGTGAGGACACTACTCCCGCCCTCCTCCGTGGGCTCACAAGTCTGAGTCCTGACCATGTTTCATGGAAGAAGAAAATAAATGAGAATCTTGATGGTGGTTCATGTCCTAGAAAGTTACCTAAAGTGCTCAGAACTTACCAAATGGCCCTGGGGAGGGAAAGGCTGACAGGCAGGAAGAGGTAGTACTAAGCTGGGCTAGAGGTCCTGAAGGTGGGAATTTCACTCCATCCTTTGGTTTCATTTCTTCCACGGCAGAAGATACAATGGCCCAACGGGAGGGAGTAGGCCCCTGGGTTAATACTGCTCAGCTTAAAGCTTGAAGCAACCCCCTGCCCACCCCCCCAGCTCTACCCCACTGCTTGTTCCCCACACCATCAAGGTTCAGTTCCCAGACAGTCAGTTTACAAATCAGTAAGTGATCCAAGTCCCAATATGAGTTTAAGATCAGCAATTGAACATGGTTTGGGAGGGCAGACAGACATTCCTTTAACATTCTGACTTAATAAGGCAGAGATGACTGCACACCTATAAAACAAAATCAGCAGGAAATTTGAACAAAACAAGTGATTTCTGATGTTGCATCTAATGGTACCAGGTGATGGCCTGGAGCCTGGGTAACAGGGACAGAAAAACAGGTTATAAGTTCCCTCAGAGAAATGATAGGGACTGAAGCAGATAGGTATGCATGGCTGTGTATGATCTATAACCACCAAGTTCAATATCTAGGTCCTCACCGAGCATTTCAACAAGTCTCCTGTGCTTTCCTGATTGTCAAGTCAGGCAGAAATGGATTTAAGGGGGACTGGAGATGAAAGGGCAGGAAGGTAATGTAAGAAAGGGCCAAGGTGGTAAGCAGCACAGAAATATTCTTCCCACACAGGCATCTCAGAAATATGAAACAACTAATCATTAACAAGTGTATGGGGGTAGAAGTAGGAGGTGAAAGGAGGAAATGGCCCCTGAATAAATTCTATGTATTTTATATTTTTAATTTATGTCAAGAACTTTTGTCTCTATTTTCTGTTTTGTTTTGAATTTTGTTTTTAGCTATGCTTTTGCTGTTCTTGTAATAGTTGTTAATTCCAGAAGAACTTACTAAAATTATACTTGATAGTAGAAAATATTTAAGTATCAGTCTATACTTTGCAGTGTTGGACAGTGCGCTTCTGTAGGAAAGCTGTTCACTTTCAAAGATCTCCCTCTGCTGGGATTTGCACTAAAGACCTTCTGATCCCCAGAGAATTGCTCCTTCACAAGACCTCAAAACAGTTTACTTAGAATAAATGAATCTGTGATTAATCTAATTTATATCAAAAATAGCACAGATGTGTCCTGAATTTCTAGGTGAAGGATGAATCAGCAGTCTTATCCATCATAACAGCTGCATTTTTTAGGTTTTCAAACACAGAGCAAGACCTTCAGTCACTGAGGGATAAAGTCCTGCTAATTGTGCGGCATCCTCCAGGATTTGGGTCAAAATAAACAGTCTGTTTTCCTGACTTTTTAAAAAGAAGCTATGATCATGTTTCCATGCCTCTTTACCCTGCCTTGTCCTGACCCATAAAAATAACTTGACAGAACAAAGAACTAAAATGAAATAGGTTAAGTTTGTGAGAACTTCCTATGAAATAGTCATATTCCCCATCCACTTTGATTTTTCCACTTAAGATTTGTATGTATTATTCTGTTTTACATTTCCATCTAACATCTGCTTTTCTGGGTGGCCTCTGCCTTTAGGGGCATCTTTATATAACTGTAGAATATAAAGTTCTGTACCACAAAAGATTCAGCTTTGATATATTTTAATACGCAGTCCTTTTCTTATTAATCACACACTTACCATGTCATGAATGTAGCTACTCTCTTTGCTGACTGACCGATCATCCACCACCACCACCTTCACCACTATTACCACAATCTCCCCAAATTTCTCTATTATCATTTTATCCTTTGTATACCCTTCCTCTACATAACTTTTGCCTTGTTCATACTTTTGAACTCTTGAGTCTCTTGTATCAAACTGACAAGTGGATTTACATTCTATTTTGAAAAGCAAATATATATATCCTTGTCTTTTGTGGTTCTCTGTTTCTGGCTTTATATGCATGGCTCTAAAAAGCTCTAGAACTGAATTAAGAACATCAAAATATTCTTCACTAGTAAAATTTTTTCATCTCCAACTCTGATCTGTAACAAAATAGATACCCAGGAAGGGGTACATTTCTTCTGAAGCAGTGGTCCTTTTTAATGTTGAATTAAAAGGGGAAGTGGAGGAGATGACAATGCACTCAGTTAGCAACCTTAGGAAAGAGAAACTAAGTGCAAGGAGGGTTCAGACGAAGGATAGGTCAGTTCTAGTTGGGAACATAAAGAAAAGCTTCCCGAGGTTGCTCTATTTTGACTTGATCACTGATGAATGGGTAGGGTTCAAGTGTAGGACGGGGTAGCACTTGGCCAGCTCCAGGTTTCTTGAAAGTGCTGACAGAGATGATATTCTCAGAGAAAAATGTACACAAGAATCAACAGAGGGAACAAAGCAGAATGGTAAGCAGTATTAATCAGCAGTCCTACTCGGAATGCCCAGACTCACAAATAAATCCTGGTTTTTATAACTGACAAGTGATTTTTTTAGACTGTATGCAATTCTTACCTTAATTTAGATTTGAAACAGAATTAAATTGCATGGTGTTAGAACCTTAGCATCTCTTTTTTTCTTTCCTTCTTTTTTTTTTTTGAGGCTTTCTCCTCTTTTCCATTTTAAGAGATGTTTTAGAAAACATTAATTATTCTGAGCCTTGATAAATATGACAACATAATGCCATTTATTCATTTGGCATGCACGTATTGAGTACTGAATGTGTTTCTGATACATCTCAATAGAAATACAGCTAAATAAATGGTTAAAAAAGAAAATAAGTATAAGTAATGTAAATGAATGTACTTCAAACTATTCTTTATAAAATAATGGTCTTATATTTCTCTGACAAAACACATAAATGTGTTATCTCTGAAAAATCTTTGTTATAAAGTTGAAATTATAGTTTTTGGCATTTGGTAAATCTTTTTCATATTTTCCAAATGAACCTGGAAGAATTTAGGCAGGTTGCTTCATCTTTCTTTTTTCTTTATCAAAGAATCTTGCTTACTTTTTTTTCCTCTTGGAAAAAGATGAAACAAAAGGAAAATGAGGAAAAACTCAAATCATCAACAACAAAAAGAAAATTAAATATGTGAATTATATCTCAATAAAATTAGTATAAAAAAATTTTAGAGCATAGATATAAAATTATCTTTTTAAAAAATAAGAAGAAAATTGATCATTATTTCCTTAATACTGTCAAACTGATCAGTATTTTCTTAATTTTCTAGAGAGTTCTTGATTTTTGAGGAAAAAACACCTAAGAATTTCTTCTCCTATAATATGAAAAGATGGCACTTTGGTATTTGGAAAATAGGATTTATAATTTCAGCTGAAAAGGAATCAACCCTATTTTACTTGTAACACACGGTTTGGCAATTATCTTTAATACATGTAAATGAAAGCTTGTAGTTTGTTTCTGTTTTCTGAGGGAACAGCTCTCTTACTACAGGATGACGGATCTCAGCAGCAGTACTACAACCTTCTATGAGTTACAAATTATGGGATTCCAGTTTCTAGCATTTACTACCTGAGATAATTAGAAATAAAATACCTATTTATTATGATTGCTGTGAGGATATAAGAGTTAATATATCAGCAAGATGGTTGGTATCATAAAAATGGATTCACTCTCCACCTACTCCACCATCACCTGCAACTTTAAGACTCATACAAATCTGACTAACAAGAAAAGGCACGACTGAACTGAAGGGTTGAGTAAACGTAAAAATCAGAAGGAGTTTTATTATAGCCATCAAAAATTAGTCATAAAAGACAAAGAAGGGCCGTGGAAATATGTCAGATTAAAGAACACTAAAGAGATCTAAACACAATACATGTAATTAGAGTCATTAGAGTGACTTAGTGTCATTAGAGTGAATCTTGAGCTAGAGGGAAAAAATTCTTACAAATGATTATCATTCATTCAATTAGAAAAACTGAAAAATAAATGACAAATTTGTGTGTCATCATTTACTAAATTAGAGTTAGATAACTTTACTGTGGCTTTTTAAAAAATAATTTAATTATTCTTAGGAAATGCACATTGGAGTGTTTTGGAATAAACAACTACAATGTAGATAGTTTCACCTGAAATGATTCAAGAAAAAAATGCATGTGTGTGTGTGTGTGTTAGAGAGTGAGAGAGAGAATGGAAGAAAAAGAGAAAATGATAAAGCAAATGAAGAGGGAAAGACTAAATAATAATAGACAAATCTAAGTAAAGGATAAATGGTTACTTTTTCCTATCTTTATTCTTATGACTTCCCTGTAACTTTGAAATTATTTGAAAATAAAAAATAAAATAAAATAACAAAATAATTGCTAGGAGACATATTTTACCAAAAAAAGTAGTAAAGGAATTCTTTCAAAAGAAGACAATTATTTGACATGAAAACACAGAAGAAACTTTTCCCAGGTGAAACTAAAGAAATGCAGGAAAGAATGAAGAACTAAAGAAAGTATAAATATGTATTTATAAATAAATACATAGGTATCAAACAAGAAACATTGTTGATTATTTCAAAATATATGTAGAATTAAAATACATAAGAATAATAATACAAATAATAACAAAAAAAGTTTTCTAAAATTCTTTTACTTTGACATATAAGTGGTAAAGGTAATAATTCACATAGGATTTATTATGTCCAGAAAGAATATTGTAATCTATGGTTACAAACAAATGCACTTAACTTGATGTTTTTGATCCCTCTAGCACTACAAAACTCTCAGTAGCCCTGCTTGACTTCTCAGCAACTATGCTGCCTCTTTCTTCTTCTTTTGCCCCACTTAAAATCTCCAAATGCCTTGAAAGGAAACGCATTAGATAATATCAGTGGTTTCCCTTCAAATATGGCTGTTTTGGAATACCTAAATACTAAATTTTATCTCCCTAGTACTATGACTCTATCATAACTTGACTTTTTCCAATCTCTTATTTACTGTTTTCTGCTCAGCTTTTCGACTTTTTGGTCTCACACCATTTATTTATCAGAAAGTGCTTTCAGGCAAAACATGGCTTCCCTAAGTATTAAGTTTGCTTGGATTGCTATGCCAAAGTATCACAAATGGGGTGGCTTAACCTACAGAAGTTTATTCTCTTACAATCTTGGACACTAAGATCTAAGTGTTGGAAGGGTTAGTTCCAGTTTTGAGGGCTGTGAGAAGAGAAGCCCTTCAAGACCTCTCTCTAAGCTTTTGGTGGTTTGCTAGCAATCTTAAGTGTTCCTTGGTTTGTGGTTGTATCAACCTCAATCTCTGCCTTCATTTTCATACATACTCTCCCTGTGTGCATCTATCTCCAAATTTCTCCTTGTTTCAAGGATACGAGCCACATTGGATTAGACCTACCTACCCCAATATGAACTCCTCCTAACTTAATTATATCTGCAACGATCTTATTTGCAAATAAAGTCACATTCTGAGGCACTGAGGTTAAGGATTTTAACATATGAGTCAGGGGCCACAATTAAACGCATACTACTATCTTCAAAGCTCTGGGTTCTTTAATTCCTATTTGCTTGAGTAGGTCTTTAATGTCTTCAAACAGATTATTTTGCATTCTATTCAACTTTTCTAATTGTTCTTGGCAGAATGATTGGTCAATAATGTTCATAAGTGGAAGTATCAGCTTTAATTTAAAATCAGTAATTTATCATAGAAATAGCATACCCTCAGCTTCTCTATGAATTTTCCTAGTTGAGGGTAGGCATGGAATTGAGAACATCTGTCCCAATATCTCATTAGATTACTTGATAATCCTTTCTCCACTTTTGAATTTTACTTACGTATGTTAATTTGATGGCCATGTAGAAGGGTTCTGTATGAGGATCACAGAGAAAGGAAAATGGCCAAAGTGGCAATTTAGAGGGTCTCTATCTGTTGCTTGTCCTTCACTCCATGTAGCTGTAGAAAAAGGATACATTTTCTAGTAATGAGTGCAGTATAAATGTTAAAGCTATAGAGTGAGTGACAACTGCAAAGCTTACCAAAAATCATCTAAGAATCATGTGACGAAAGATGATGAAATAGTTTACAACTTTTCTCATGAGAGCAATAAACAGTAAACAACATCAGCTGAAGCAGATGCAACAAAGACAACAAATAATTCCCACCACACAACAAAAAACTCCATTTTACATTCTAAAACATTATCATGGCTGTCACATGTAACTGACAAAAGCATTGGATCCACCTATCTCCTCATTTTTCATATTTCATTTGGTTCCATCAGTAATGTCTTTTAAATTTGTTATATTCAAAGGAAATCATTGTAATATTGCTATGTTTTAACTCCTCATAACAAATTCTTCTGTTATGGAAACTGATCTAGATGTTTTTCAGGAAGGTCACTCCAACTACTGTAATATCAGTGCTTGATATGTTACCATCTTTCCCATTTTCCTTTTTCTCACACATAAATTTGCTTTTCTAAAGACACCATATTCAGTTGACTTATGCTTCACATTGAACCAAGCAGTATATCAAAGTGCTTAAGAAGTGATTTTTGATCAAATAGACTGGCTTTAAAACTAAACTATGGGAAAACAAAAAACAAAAAACAAAAAAAAAAACCAACAAAAAAGAAAACTAAACTATGGGAGAAGAGGAAGTTGACAGAGTAGGAAGATCCCAAGCTCACCTCATTCCATGGACACACCAGTGATGCAAAGCCAGATTTATGCAACTAACTCTAGAAACAACCTCAAGACTTCCAGAATCGATCTTTCATAGCTAGTAACAGAGAGAAGGCCACATTGAAAAGGATGGTAGGGGTAAAGATGCAATTAAGAACCAAACCCTGAGGGTACCTGGGTGGCTCAGTAGGTTAAAGTCTCTGCCTTTGGCTCAGATCATGATCCCAGGGTCCTGGGATGGAGCCCCACATTGGGCTCTCTGCTCAGCAGGGAGCCTGCTACCCTTCCTCTCTCTCTGCCTGCCTCTCTGCCGATTTGTGATCTCTGTCTGTCAAATAAATAAGATCTTAAAACAAAAACAAAAACAAAAAACAAACAAACAAACAAGCCCTCAGTGTGACTAACCACAAATAGGAGAATCAAGGGTATCAGACCCTATACCAGGCACCCTCAGCCCAAGGGACTCGCACTTAGAAAATGATAAAAAATAACAGGTGTTGATGGAATTGTAGAAAAAAAAGAAATTGTGCACTTTTGGTGTGGGAGACAGTATGGAGGCTCTTCAAAAAATTAAAAATAGAAATATCACATAATCCAGTAATTGCAATCACTACTAGAAAACAAAAGCACTCATTTAAAAAGATATATGACCCCTATGTTGATCGAAACATTATTTACAATAGACAAGATATGAAAACAACCTAAACATCCATAAATAGATGAATGTATAAAGATGTAGTATTTATGTACAATGGAATGATACTCAGCCATTAAAAAAAAAAAAATCTTTCTATTTACATTAACATGGATAGACCTAGAGGGTATTAGGTTAAATGAAATAAGTCAGACTGAGAAAGACAAATACCATATTATTTCATTTATACATAGTATCTAAAAAATGAGACAAATAAGCAAAAACCAGAAACAGAATCATAATCACAGAGAACTGGTGTTTGCAAGAGGGCATAGAAATGAAGGGATACGTGAAACAGGTGAAGAGGATTAAGAGCTATAAACTTCTGGCTGTTTGTGTTTTTTTTTAAGACTTCTGGCTACTTTAAAAAAAAACAATAATGAAATTAAAAAAGTAAAAAAAAAAAAAAAAGAAAGAAATATATCCATCAGGAGACCAAAAAAACTTAACTATAATTCTTAATGCTAAGTGAGATCATGAGTAAGATTCTTCCCACTCCATGCTTCAATATCCAGGAATAATATATATCCCGTAAACTTGTTAGAAAGATTAAAGAAGGTAACGTAAGTAAAGTTCTTGGTAAAGTGCTTCCCACATGTTAAATGTCTAGGCAACAAGAATTATTATTGTTATTAATGATCATATATAGCTTGAACCACATTTTCTACTACTTTATAGGATGACACACAAGCTTTTTCAATCTCCAGATACACATACTTACATATATATATTCACTTACACATATGCATGTGTATGTGCATATTTGTTTATATCTGTACATGTATATAATATATATAATTTTGTTTATATCTGCACATGTATATAATGTATATAATGATATGTATACAGGTACATATTTATTGAACTTCAGTGAATTTAATTGAATTAAGAAAAAAAATCATAAAAGACTTACCTTAGCTAAAAGTTAAAGATTTTAAGGTTGTCTGAAATGATTAAGAAAAAAGCAGATTGTTAAAGCTTTGGGGATTGTTAATCTCCACAGGGGAAATGTGAGAGGAAGCAGGGTTAGGAATGTCATGCTGAGAGAATATCTTATAATAAAGTCTTCAGTTCTCTGATTTTATTATGTGATTCATTTTTTACACAAGCATAGATTTTTAAATGTTGCATTATTGCTAATATTTGATATACCATCAATAATGTATTATCTGAAGGCTATTCTTGTTTTATTCAGCATTATTTTAATAGATTTGCTGAACCCTAAAATATTTTATTTCTACCGTATTTTTAAAAATGGATTTGAGGCAGTAATCCTACAATATAATGAAATAGAGTGGACTAGGTTTTGATTAATAAATCTCCTGGGAAACTGTTTTGAAATGAAAGCTATATAATATACTGAAGAATGGGTGTAAATGAAGGCAATGGGTGAGAACCACAAATAATTTCTTGTTTGTTATAATTATTTTACAAAGAAAAGATATTACGGGGGGACAGTTTTGAATACAGTTATATACATATTCATCACTGATACATTTAAGATCTATGATCTAAAATATTGGTTTCAAACACCTTCTATATGGTGTTCTCAATTATTTGGAAAGAGAAAAAGAAGGCATAGTGATGCAAGTATATCCGTTAATGGCTTTTCATTGATCAGTGATCAAGCTAAATTTAGCTTCCTAGCTCCCACTCCAGGAACTTCTTGACATATAATATTAATATTTGTTTACAATAGTGGTAACTATAATGATAACTGTTCTTAAGAAAGACTTGGTAGTATTTACTCTAGACGGATACTTCTTATTTGTTTTAACTATAGACATTTCAAAACACATATACCTCCTTCTTGTATTTATCTTCAATTTATTCAGCCTACTGGTCTCTGTGGTATCCGCAATTTCTTTTCTTTCCTCTACAACTAAGTGTGAGTGCAGTTCTCAAGTGTGACACAAACTATACCACTTCAATTTTTCCTTTCATCCTCTCCTATCACTCATTCTACTTGTAAATTACCTCCCTACACTAAAGCCCATTTTATTATTGAAGTTTGTGCCAGTGATGCCAAGTAATAGTTAACTGAAGTTTACTACATATTATTATAGCTCCTTGTCTAGATATGGCATACTGTAACATAGAGAAATTTATATGAAATTCAATGCCTACAGCATCATCCGAAGCAGATGCTATTTGACAAGCTAGCCCCTCACTGGTCCTAAGACCCAGACTTTTACCTGAGTGTGCTGGAAGAAAAGAAGCAGGTTCAGCTCAGGGCCAGTGGTGTCAACATGGAGTGATGAGAAGGAAACAATAAATCTGTTCCACAACTGGAGCATAAACACTGAATATTTTATTAGCAGTACTCAAATGTGGTCTATCATTTCTGACCAGAGACAATAACTGATTGGCAATAAAGATTTGCTTTGAAAGCAATTTTTTCTTCTGAGTTTCTTTTGGAAGATGCTCATCTAACTCTCTTACACAACACTTTTCTTCCTCTTTTCCCAATACTGTTGCTTAAAACAATAAGCGATGCATATATCATTATAATTTATAACCAAGTAAGGTCAGAGATTACTTTACTTGTGTGCCTTTCTATTTCCCCAAGATTTAATAATTGCTTACATTTTTCATCTGTTATATCCATGTTATTCCACAGTCACATAATTTTCTACATTAACAAATGATGTTGAATATATTCATTCTATTTGTTTCATAGAGACACTCCTCCCAGAGATTTTTCTCTTTAGAACCAATCAGTATCCTTTACTCACGGGATAGCTGTTATATCAGGAATTCTCTCTTTTCTGTTGTATTAAATACACTTTACCATAGATCCTATTTCTCTTTCTTTCTGAATGATCTACTTCTTTGCTTTGACAGAGCCCATTCTCTAGTAGCTTTCTGAGAAGGTATATATATAAGAGAGGAATGTTTTATTTCTTTCATCTCTTCAAATGTTAACATTGCACTCTCCTATGTTTTGGTGGTTTGGCCAGTATTATTAAAATCTATCTAGAAAACTTCAAGGTATTGTTCCACTGTCCTCTAGTGTCTCAAATTGCTATTGAAAAATATGATTACATTATGATTTCTATTTTTTGTAATGTATTTCTTTTTCTTTCTTGAGGCTTTTAGGATATTTGTTTTATTCTGTATACCCTGAAATTTTATCACAAAATCTATTGAAAATGTTTATTCATTGCACACTAATTAAAATATTTCAATGGAAACACACATTTGATTTTCTCATAATACCTTTGATTTTCTCTTCATTATTTTCTCTTCACTCTTCCCTGAACACCTGTTTGTCAGAAATTGAACTCACTGGACAAATCCACAAATTTATTATCTGTTCTTTGTTCATCTCCTTATTTCTTATGGAATTTCTTTAATTGTATTTCCCAATATTTTTACTGAGTTTTCTTTTTTTTTCAGCTATCACATTTTTAATTTTAAAAAGGTCTCATTGTTCCCTATTCTTTTATTCTAACATCATATTTTCATTTCGAAGTTGAAATACATTCTTTTACTTCTGAGACTATAGTACATTTAATTAAAATATGTTGATTTAGGGTACTTAGTTTTTCTTATAAAATAACCTTTTCCTAGACACATTGAGATAATCTCTCCTTTTGAGATGAACTGTATAACATAGCAGTTAAGAACATGAGTTGTGAAGCTAGATTCCTGGTTTTACATTCTTGCATATTTGTGTAATAACAAAAAATATATTATCTTCCCTGTGCTTCAACTTTATCTGTAAAATAGGAGTGTCAATGAAAATTCTATATAGAAGTATTATAAAACTTGATTAGTTTTAACATGTAGAACACTTAGAATATGCAATAAATATTAAAAACTCATTAGTACAGTAAAACCAATATTGTTTTCTAAGTTAGAAAATTATAGCTATCTATAAATTCTTGTACAATTTGTAAGAGCTGTTGACTTTAGCTTCCTAGATTTATCTGAATAACTTAGAATTTATAAAAAGATCTTAAACTTTTAAATGAATATTTAACATAGTATTGCCACTGACAGCATAAATAGAGTAGAATTATAATTAATGGTTTTAGTTGAGTAAGAGTCAGAAAACAATGTGCTCTGAGGATAATGTATATGCATCATGGATTGTGGGAGAAGGGAGAGAGAGAAAGGAAAAGGGCTTACATCATGTGTTTGGCAATGTAGGCCATCAACTAAAAGAGGCTGCTGCAGGATCTAGAAGAAAGTTTGCTCTCATTGCAGAATAGGTAAAGTTAATACATTATTGAGGTACTGGGTGCAGTCTAGGTGAGGAGGGAAATGGTATCCACTTTCTTTTAAAAAACATAATATTTAAATCCTCTGAATTCCAGAATTCCATGGCAAAGTCTCATTCCTACATAACTAATTGCTGCTCTGGCCACATGCATTTTCTGAATTTTTGTATTTAATCAGATGCCAGTTGATCTACTCATTAGTCATATCAGGTGTTAATCATCAAACCTCAAGTGAGATGAACATCTGCTTAAATTTTTTAACTTGTTAATTGACAGAAAACTGGTCAAATTCTGCTAAGTTAAATGGTAACTGCTTCATGTGAATGCATGGGATCTTGGATTTTCACTTTTCTTCCTGGAAACAATTTTTAGCTCAATATAGACACAGTTAATGTTATTTGTTTGAAAGTAAAATTGCTTTGCAGTTACCAGAATATCAACAAAACTTACATGAGGTAGTTACTGGTTCCTTTAAAAAAATTAACGCACATAAATTCATATCAATGAAAACAAATTTACCTTATGCTATTTTGCTAACAAAAATGGCTCCCTAGGTTAAAGAAATAATCAACATTTGTTTTGGGAACAAAATTTTGTATCTCCAAATACAAGAATTCTATGGAAATTCTTAGTTTATTAAGTTAAAATATTTAGAAATTAGAACTTGGAGCCAATTCTTTCAGAAATCTCTCAGATATTAATTTCCCTATCTGATAGTTTGAGAGAAAGAAAATGGGACAAACTGTCACTGAGTTTTCATAAAAAAACGGGCTCTTTTTAATGTTGTTTTAATCAAGAATGGCTGAAGAGTATAGAAAGAAATAATAGTAATCAGTATGATCTATCACTCATAAAACATAATCTAAAAGTGAGCATGCACGCTGAAAAATTTCCCCAAGAAATTCTACGAATGTTGTTCAGTGAAAGTATAGAAAGTGTGATTTCCACAACCAGCCAAGTGCTGGTATATATTTAACAACTGGCTTTTCAATGAAGCAGAAATCTGATTTATAGTGTTTTGCCAATTTCTGTGGTATAAATGCTCTTCCCATGGCTCATTTCAAGCTAAAAGTGATGTTCATGAGGTCAGAAAATTGGTTAACTTCATCATTCCACTGCACCTACTCTGTAGTCTAAGGATACAGTTGAATCTAAATGTTGTTGATTCCATTTTGTGAGTTCTAGTTCAAATTGCTATCAGGAAACGTTTGAAGGTACAACACCTTAATATAAAATAAAGGTGTACTTTGACAAGGTCTCTTACTTTTGTCCTCAAAAATTTGAATTTTTTTTTCTATTGTAATCTATTATAGATGTTCAGTGTATGCTTTCCTATATATTTCAGAGTTCATCACCCATCCCTTGAACTGAATCATTATACTAGATAGTATAATTTTGTAGTACTTCATTTGTCATGAGTGTGCTTCATTTTGGTACTTATTAATTATAAGCAAGACTCTGTATGCATGTAAGTAGAAGGCACTCTGGGTAATTACAATGAAGGGTGAGATTAAAAATGAGCTATAATTCCACCTATGTTTGCTTTTCCAAAAATGCCTCAAAGTAATACCCATTAAATCAAACTTAATTTCAAAGCAGTTCACAAACACTCTGGCATTAAGAGCCAATTCCAAACTTAACAATATTTAAATCCACATATCATTTAATAGCTAATTAGGAACAACATGATATGCTTTGGCCAAAGATGTATCAAAATATTTAATTCAGTCAAAAACACAAAGTTCCTACATTTTTATTGCAAATATTTTTCTTAAGAATGTCTCTCTTGTTTAAACCAAAATTAATTTTCACCTTTTTACTCTTTTTTATACCTTATTCTACATTGTATGACATCTTTCTTGATTTGCTAGTTGCTTTTATGCTTATTTAATTCTAACACTTGTCTAGATTATCTTTCAAAATATTGTGCATCATCTCATGCATTTTCTTTTCTTGCATCTAAACTTAATATCAATAATTTTCTTTTTTTTAAAAATATTTTATTTATTTATTTAACAGGGAGATACACAGCAAGAGAGGGAACACAAGCAGGGAGATTGGGAGAGGGAGAAGCAGGCTTCCTGCTGAGCAGAGAGCCCAAAGCAGGGCTTGATTTCAGGATCCTGAGATCATGACCTGACAACAACTGAGCCACGCAGGTGCCCCAATATATCAATAATTTTCTTAAAAATCAGTATTCTATACACAAAGTTATTGGAGTCCAAAATTCTTTTAATAGTTTTGAAATAAGAAGTTCCTCAATCTTTCACATTCTATACCCATCTCTCAGAATTCTCTTAACAAAATATTTATTCTGAACACATGATGCTCTAACAACTTTCTATATCAAACTGCCCCAAGTTTATATCAAGTGGTAACAGCCTTATTGTGATAGCTAAAATGTCAATTGACTTAAAAACTGCACTTAAAGCTTTAGATACATTATCTCCATCAATTTTAATTTATCTGACAAAGTAGGTATGCTGTCCATATTTTAAAAATGAAGAAAACGAGACTTAGAGAAATCCAGAAACAATATAACTAGTAAGTGGAAAAGCTAGAATTAAAACAACTTCTGTCTGAATCAGAGCCTATTTTTCCTACAATACCATACTATATTTTAAAATTAATAATTCAGTGGTGATAGTGTAGGAAGGGTTTCTTCTTTGTAGAAGAAGTGTTTCTTTGTAAGAAAATTAGGAAATAAGAAAGTAAAGAAAATTAAAACCATCAGAAAATATTCCTTTCTCTCCAAGAAAAATCTTTAGATGTTATAGCAGTAGTAATTGTAAAGTAGAGATACAGGATTTTGATCTGCCAATAATCATATTAAATAAAATTTTTGACAGGTTGGTTTTGGTTAACCAAGCCAAGGACCTGTTGTTTCCATAGAAAGAGAAGAATAAAATTTTAAAAAGAGAAGCTTTTAAATTGTGTCATGGAAAGGTTGAGAATAACAGGTGTGTGATAGGGCCATGGAGAACATTAAGAATAAAAGGAAACAGCACATTTAATCAAGGCTTAAACACTGATAAGGAAAACCCTGAGAGGAAGGCATTTTGTGTAAGTGCTGTTCACCCAACTGAGAAAGAAATGCAAGTTGTCCCAGACTGGAGACTAGAGGATGACAGGAAAGAGCCTTGGAGTAGGATACAGACTGAAATGAAATGATTGTTTGGATTGAACTAAATCAGGGGCACCTGGGCAGTGCAGTTGGTTAAACTTTAGACTCTTGGTTTCAGCTCAGGTCATGATCTCAGGATTATGAGATCCAGCCCTGTGTCAGGCTCCATGCTGAGTGCCAAGTGACTGAAGTTCCTCCCCTTTGCTCTTCTCCCCATCACTCTCTCTCTCTCAAACAAATTGTTTTTTGAAAGATTAAAATAAATCAGAAAATTTCTGCTTTCGGTACTTGAGACTCTAGGGGAAAGTACATCTGGGGATCCCTGGGCAACTAGACTGGGGTTGGAGGATCCACTTCCAAGATGGCACCATTGCAAGGCTTAAAAGTTGTTGGTGACTCTCAATTCTCCTCTGTGTCCCCCCCCCCACTGCTGCTGTGCAGCTCTTGCACAGCAAGGTGGTTGGGTTCCAAAAGAAAATGTACCAAGAGATAAAAAGTAGAAGCTGCTAGCCTCTGAAGGTCAGAGTCTAAAATCTCTCATAACATCCTTTCCTCTATATGCTATAGGTCAAGCCATCAGAAAGCCCAAACTCAAGGGGAGAAACCATGACCTATCTCTCAGGAGATCTGGATCATGTTTTAAAATTACCAAAGTCATTCAACCTATGTTTGAAGACTTCCAGTGGGACTATGCAGTTCAATGAAAATCATTCATTGACATGTTCTGTAATCTGTATTTTTGTGTTCTGATATTACTTCCTCACATTGCCCTAGTTCTAAATCTGGTGGCCTTTAAGCTATTTGAAAAAAAGTAAGATGCTTCTGCTCTTATTCTTCTGACAACCCTAATATGGAATATTCTTGGATATACAATTAAATATTTCTGGCCCCTGTAATTGTTCATCCATCATCTTGATCAAAAGACGCTTAGCACACCTGATTTGTGCATGCCCACTTGAAAGCACAGCTGTAGGAACTCCATACCATACTGCAGACTGTGTTGTCTGACCAGCAGACATAGAGTAGGAATATCATCATTCTCTCTTACATATATTTTGGGTTTCCATAATTGCAAAATAATTATTGTGGCAAGTCTGATGCCCTATAAACACTTATTGAATATGTTTTTAACAAATATACATAGCTATTTTTCAATATCCTCTTGCTCTAGTATGTGTTTTGAAAACCGCTTTAATTTTAAAAACACACGTTTTTCCCTGGGAAATAATTTATTTTCCCAATAAAAATACCCCTACCATTTTTGTCTATATACACTTCCATAAAGCTTAAAGGATGTTTTATAAAGCAAGATATTATGTAAGTGGTATTTAATTTCAGGCTTTCTTGATTCTTAAATAATGTATAAATGCAGTATATATAGCAATTGATAACAGCTCCTGAATCTCTTTCACATTACTCTTCCTTAAAAAAAAAAAAAATCTGGCCAGATATTATAGAATAAGAATTATATCAATATTCCACATTTGTATGTCATTATCTATGAATAACTGTCAAACAAATAAATAATATCAAACTGGAAGTGTGATAGCAGACCATACATCTTTAAAGCTCTAGAAGCACAACAAAAGTTAACAGATCTAATAAATAGAAAATTTAAAAATTAACTTCAAATTAATGGATAATATAGAAGACTGGATAATTTCCATTCGCCCCTCCTCATGTTCCTGAAATTTATTCCCCGTGTTATCATTCCAAATGGGATGGATGAGAAGAGCCATGCTTCCATTGGGATAGGGAGGCCAAGGCTTATTTAAATTTTAAGGATATGAGAATCACCCTGGGGGTTGTTCAACAAGCACAACCCTTGAGATCCTCTTCCCCCAGCAATCAGACTGAGCCACATTAGAGGAAAGAGGAGGGCATTGCTGTGTACAGGGCTAGTGCTCTTGCCCAAGTAAATGCTGTCGGGCTCTTGTGGATCACAGCTTGGGAAGCAGCTCCAGCCACCCTCACCACACCATTTTCAGCGGAGGTGAAGATCTAACATGCCACACCTGGTGATTGCAGACTAAGCATCACTCACTGACTTCTGAAACCTACCTTCCCTCCTAAATTTCCCACTCTTCAAATTCAGGGTTTTAATTTCTTCCTTCATTCTACCTTCTCCTTCATGATCAGGTTGTTTTGTTTTCTTTTGTCTTTTGTTTTTTTCTAACAAGAGTCATATGTCTTCCCTTCACATCTTTTTCTTTTGTTCCCCTTTGAGGCCTCCAGGAACATCACTTCTCAGACTCCTGCTCTTTGGCATATATGTGTGTGTCTTCTACCCTTGATGGGAAGAAGGTAAGAGTTAGGATGAGGTGTCAGCCAGAACTGTAAGCAGCTAATAGTTCTGATTTCTCTGAGCTAAAACTCCATTAAGGCATGTTTTTCTCTGACCTAATGTTATAATCTGGCTCCTTACCAAAATGCTAATTTCTTTCATAAAAAGATAACACATATTATCAAATTCCTTTTTTTCTCTAATGTATTTAGACGACATAATTTTATCCTTTAACCATTTAAGGAGGGAAATTACACTAAAATATTTTAAGATATTTTAACATGAGAAAACATCATATTCCTAGAATAAGCCAAAATTATCCATGATATGTTACTTCTGTATACATTACTGTGTTCGAGTTGCTAATATTTCTCTTCTCTGAAGGCATTTGTGTAACTTGAGAAATAGTTCCCATATGAATGTTTAATAGAACTTTCCATAAATTCATCTAGCTTTGGATTTTTCATTGTGAGAAGGTGTTTGACTACTGTTGAAACTTATAGAGTTAAAAAAAAAAGACAAAAAGATTTCTGATTCTGTTTTAGTATATTTTTCTAGAAAGATATTTTTTACATTTTCAAATTGATTGATATAATGTTCTTCACGTTTCTTATCTTCTTACTCATTCATGCATCTATAGTAGTCTTATTCCATTTTTCATTCCTACTATTACTTATTCACATCCTTTATCTCTTGGGTTTTTCTTTTTTTTAAAGCTGATAAATTTTGCCAAAGTTTAATTTTATCAGTTTCCAAAAGAAAAAAGCTACATTGATCTTTCTAAAGTAGCTTTTTTCCTATTTCATTACTATTAACCTATCTTTATTATTTCACTAACCATCATTTCATTTATTCTGGTATTTTTTTCCTGACTTCAGACATCACTCAATTTTTAGCCTTTCTTCTTTCCTAATATAAAATATTTAAGCTGTAGAGTTGCCTTTAAGTAGGTAATTTTAGCTTTATACAGCAAATGGAGATATATTTTTGTTGTTAAATATTAGCATTTAAAATGTTCCATTATGGGACTTGGGTGGCTCAGTCTATTAAGTGTCTGCCTTAGGCTCTAGTCATGATCTCAGGGTTCTGAGATGGAGTAGGGCTCCTTGCTCAGCAGGGAGTCTGCTTCTCCCTCTCCTTCTGCCCCTCCCCTAGCTCACGCTCTCTCTCCCCACACCCAGTCTCTCTCTGAGATAAATAAATAAAATCATTAATTAATTAATTAAATGTTCCATTATGATTTATTTTTTCCACATATCACCTATTAAGGTGATTGTTTAAAACCTTCTAATTGTGTTTCAAATTTTCTAGTTTTTCTAATTAGCTGGTTTTTAGTTATTCTGTTATTGATTTGTAAGTTACCTGCATTGTAGTCAGAGAATACACCATGTTATAAATTATTTGAGTATCACTAAGAACTGCTTCATGGCTTTGGTCTGAAAAACAGGTATGTTTTTGTTTATTATGATACTACATATATACACATTAGATGGCTTTGTTAGTTATGTTGCTAAAATAATCTAGATTCTTACTGACTTTTTGTCTGCTTCATCCATCAATTGCTGAGAAAGGTATGTTACAATCTCACACAGTTTTAGGAGACTTGTCAATTTTTTTTTTTTATATCTTTAATATATGAGATTTGTTATCAGCTACATCCAACTTTAGAATTTCTTCCTAGTAAATGAAACTGCTTTATCCATAAATGATAGCACTCTATATTTCTGTTAATGTTCTTTGATTTAACTTCTTTTCTAAATTAAGTATTGTCTAAGTAACTTTTGAGTTTTTTACTTGCCTTCTTTGTTTAGCATTTTCTTTATATTTTTCTACCCTTTTTATTTTTAAATTTTTACTACCTTAAATTTAGGTATATATATCTTTTTTTCTTTCTTTCTTTTATTTTTTTAAGAGAGTGAGGGAGGGGCAGGGGAAATCTTTTTTTTTTTTTTTCAAGTTTGAAAGTTTTTATTACTAACAGAATGTCACCACACGCACACAGAAAAAAAGTTAAGGGAAGTCCTTTGGGCAGAAAGAAAGTCATATCAAAAAGAAATGAATGTACACAAAGAAAGAAGAGCAACAGATTTGGAAACTACATGAGTAAATATAAAATTCATTGTTATTACTTAAATCTCTTCAAAAAGCAATTCATTCATTAAAGCGAAAGCAAAAATTCTAAAATATATGTTGGGATTTACAAAATATGCTGAAATCAATGGTATGACAATACCACAATGTTCAGAAATATAAAGATTTGATTATAATATTCTTAAACCATATATAAAGTGATATAATTTTTTTAAAGATTTTATTTATTTATTTGAAAGAAAGAGAGAAAGCCTGACTTGGGGGAGGGGCAGAGAGAGAAACAGACTCCTCATAGAGCAGGGACCTTAACGTGGGGCTCAGTCCCAGGACCCTGAGATCATGACCTGAGCCAAAGGCAGACGTTTAGTCAACTGAGTCACCCAGGCGTCCCAATATTTTTTTAATTTTAAATCCAGTAGAGTTAACATACAGTGTTATATTTGTTTCGGGTGTACAATATAGTGATTCAACAATTTTACACATATAAAGTGGTATATTACCTGACGATAGACTATACTGTATTAAAGTTGTGTATATAAACCTTAAATGAGAGGTGCCTGGGTGGCTCAGTTGGTTTGACAGCCACCTCTTCATTTCAGCTCATTATATATTTATATATATACATTTAAACAAAACCTTAAATGAAGCACAAAAAAATATTGCAAATGAGGCAACAAAGAAGAAAATATGGATACTTTGCCCTATGGTATATCAAGGCAGTTCTGGCATGTCAATTTCATTTAGTGTTGGCCAATTTTTGGTCCATGTTTCAGCTAACACCCCAAACTGTTAGGGCCCCTTTCAAGTCTTGGAGCTGTATTAGTGAAATGAGAATTGCAGAGGGGGAGTCTTAAATGGGCTCTGCACCCAGTGGGGGGCCCAAATGTGCTTGCCATGGGGCTCCATCTCATGGACCTGATATTGTGACTTGAGCCGAAATCAAGAATCAGTTGCTTAACTGACTGAGACACATAGGCGTCCCAAGTATATTTCTTATCAACATCATATAGCTAAATATTTTAACTTATCTGACAAGTTGGGTTTCCTAATTAATGAGTTTGTCCATTTTTATTGATTATGATTATTGATGAATTTAGATTTCTACAATGTTAATTTGTGCTTTCTATTTTTTTTCTACTTTGTGCCCATTGATCTACCTATCAAATGTAAATTCTTCTGGAATTGTTGGTTTTATTAAAAACTCTTCTTATTTTAAATTTTTTCTCACTCCATTTTTCTCTCTTTACTAGCTTGGATGATGTCATCTTTTTATTTCTATTATATTATAAGGGTTAAACTTAAAATTTTAACTTGATTATTTACTTATTACCCACATCTTAAGTTGACCAATATGTTGACTATCAAAAAATTTTAAAAATCTTTAGCATCAACCACACCCCCTTTGTCTTCCTAATACTATAATGACATTGATATGTTTTCGTGTTACAGTTATTCAGGACTCATAACACTCCTCTGTAATTTGAACCAATTGATAAAAGACTCATGATATTTCTCCCTTAAATATTTGATAGAATTGTGCAGGATAATCAACATCTGCTCATGGAGTTTGTGTGTGGGGTGGGGGGTAGATAGAAGAGCAGGTTGTTCTAATAGAGTAATATTCAGATTTTCTGGATTATGTCAGCTTTTGGTTAATTATATTTTTAAAAAAAATATGCATTTATTTATTTGAAAGAGAGAGAGAGTGGGTCCTGGGGGGAGAAGAAAGATGGAGAAAGAAACTCAAGTAGACTCTGCAATGAGCACACACAATGTGGGGCTCAAGTCAGGACCCTGAGATCGTGACCTGAGCCAACACCAAGAGTTGGATGCTTAAGTGACTGCACCACCCAGGAGTGCCAATTAGTTGTACTTTTTCAAAGAATTTGTTCATTTCATTTTAAGCTGTCACATTTCTTTGGAAGACCCTGTTTGTAATATAGCTGTAGGGTACACATTGATAATTCTTTTGTTTCTGATACTGGTAATTCCTGCTGTCTGTCTGCCTAGATATCTAGTGGTTGTCTTTTTTTTTTTTTTTTTAACCTTTGTAAAAGTGTTTTTTTAAATCTTCTTTGTTGATTATCTGTGTTCCATTTTACTGGTTTCTCCTTTAATCTTATTTCCTTCTTTCTACTTATGTTTGATTTTCTTTGCTCTCCTTTCTCTAGCTTCTTAAGATAGTACCATATGTCAGGAATTTTAGGATTTTCTTCTAACTATGAACATTTAAAGCTGTGAGTACATCCAATATGTTTGATATATAGTCATTATTATTTGTTTTTTCAAAGTATATTCTAATTTCCTACTTAATATGATACGCTTGTCCTATATTTTGGGTCTTTCATCGTATCTCCATTCTAATTTCCGGCATCATTTTTCTTATTCTTAAATTCCATCTTTCAGTTGTCCCTGACTGTTTTTAGTGATGTTTCCCAGTTTTTCTTGCTTTAAAAAGTCTGTATTTTGCCATTACTTTTGAAAGATAGTTATGATGAGTACACAACTCTATGCTGCCATTCTTTTATTCTTCTGAGGATATCAGGAGAACGACACACTACAAAGGGATAACACAAAACAGGGAAAGGGTAGACTCAATATATAAGATACACCTGTGTATGTTAGAGTAAGTCCAGTATCTATTTTATGGTCATAGCCATTTTTTTAAGTACAAGTTCTTGAAGCTTAGATTCCATTTGCCAATAGGCCAATTATTTCGACTGTGTAATCTTAAAATCCAAAGATAAAATGTTATAGGTAATATAACATATATGTTATATTTTTAATGACTTGATGGCATGTGAAGTCAATAATGGTTATTTTTCATTAATCAAAAAGATGACATAAAATTTTTTAACCAAATGATGCTTAGCATGGATGAAAAATCAAAGCTAAGTGGGAATTGCAAACAAATGGCCCAGTTACTTACATATTTTTGTGGTCTAATATATGGTCTGACAAAACTTTTATTTTTAAAATTTGTGCCATAATAGCAGGAGTATAGGTACTGTAATATGAATTTTCTTTATTATTTGAAAACTATTAAATTCTGCTATTCATAATTATTCTGTTATTTGTAAACAAATAACATGAATGTAACTCACAGAAAGTGATAGGCCAGGATAATAAGCTGATAAATTATGAGATGTAGGCAAAGTTCATAGGATGTGTGAAATCCATAAAGTGAATAAACAAGTAGCATGTGAGATATAGGCAGAATCCATAAGTCGAGTTCTAAATAATGAGTAATAAATAATCTATAAGGCATGCTAAAGATAGAAAGAATAACTATAATGTGTGCTGAAATAAACAAGTATCACAGACAGATAAAGAGAAATATAAAGATCACATATTGATATGCATCTTATGGGATAAAACCTCTCTCATCCCTATATCCATCATCCATTGGTGACACCTAGTATAGTTATTATGGTCCCAGATAAGCTTTACCCATGAAAGGCAGAATATGCCCATGGCTAGTCAGCAAATTAGCTTGCAAGCTATTTCCCTCCGCATCTTTCTGACAGAGCAATGTGTATCATTGGCCCTGGCACCATTTTTCTATGAGTCCTTTACACATACTTTAAACTCTGCTTCTCAAAATCATACTATCAGCAAAGAAGGGTATGGTAGCCAAGCAAAAGAGAGATAGTACATTTGAACATTGTAAAACACAGGATTCATGCAGCAGGTTCTTTCTCCCATGTGCAACTATTCTAACTGTGTTAGCCTATTTCATCTCTCACTCTTGCTTCTTGCTCTGAGTTTTAAACATATTTAATAAACTGTGATTTGGTCTGTAAGAAACTATTGCTTTCTATTCTGTGATTTCTTGGGTTGTTTGTTTATTAGAGTGCTCAGAAGATATCATTGCACTAGATAATGTAGGTGATGATAAAATAATTAGAGTATATTTGCTAATACTCTTTAAATCGATATTTAAGCCCAATTATTAAGGAACTAAAATTCAGGAATACAACATATGTTATGGTCAGAAATACTTGTACTTATTGTAGCAAATCAATATTTATCTATGTAGCTTCTCTTTAACCTTGACCAATACTAGATATTTCTAAGGATGAAAGGAAAAGATAATCCTCCACAAGCTGTTAATTAATCTCTGGATTATCTTGGGGGCACTGCTGATACCATCTGGACAAGATCATATGTCCTAGAGAAAGGGAATTTGTGGTCCATATCATTTTAATCTCTATTTACGTAATTACAGATAGTTTGCCTTATATAAGTCTGTAATCCTTTTCTAAAATAGTGTTCTATCCCAATGGATTCTACATACTGATAGCATATCAAAAGCTACATTCCAATGACGCCTGCAATATTTCACTAACTATGCTCTTGTCTGACTTGTGGCAGTGCCCCCGTCTATCATATATTCTGTTTTTGGCTCAGTCTTTTTAAGGAGATGCTTTGAGTCACTCTCATGTTTTAAAATGCTTCAGTGGATTCTAGTTTTGATTCAAAAAGGCCAAATTTCTTATTCTGACATTCTAAAACCTTAGAGAATCAGGCCCTCCCTCTGTTCTTTTCTATTATCATAAATGAAAGCTATGGTTGCAATACTTTAATGCTTTGTCAACTATTGAAATCCAACAAATCCTAAGAAAGTGTGGGATTTGGGATTATTAGTCTATTCCTGTGTTCTGTTATAACCTAGTCATTAGTGAATATTTTGAACAATAGTCACATTTTCTACAAAGTGGGAAGATGATAATTCTAATTAATCACAGCCATAATTATAGTACCCTCACAAAAATTGCAAGGATTATTAGATAATCTCAATCTCTAACCACCCCGCAGATCCTCCTGTCTCTCTCTCTCTCTCTCTGTATTTCAGAACACTGTTTTGTGAATCAGCTACATAGACATTCATGAATGTCCGTAGAGTCCTTAAAAAATTAGATTCCCACTCCTTTCTTAACACCTAAAGAAACAGTAGTTCTTACTTTTTCCTTAAGCTTTTCCTGATATCATCTTGACATCTTTTTAAAAATATTTTTTAAGATTTATTTATTTATTTCAGAGAAAGAGAGAGGGAGATAGGCAAAAGGAGAGGGACAAGCAGAATCCCTGCTGAGGAAGGAACCCAATGTGGGGCTTCATCTTCAGACCCAGAGATTGTGACCTGAGCCAAAACCAAGAGTCAGAGGCTTCACTGAGCCACCCAGGTGCCCGTACATCTTTTTAAAATCTCATTTCCTTGGATAAAGAAAAGCTAGGTTGAGTCTCTTTATGGTTTTGTAACAGGATGTCATATTTTATCAATGAAATGAACTGTGGGGCAATGTGTGTAAGATTAAGAACTAGGCTTGTTGTTAATTATCTTGTTAATAATCAAGATGGGTCCAGGAAGGAAACAAACAGGTCAAATGGATCTACATACACAGTCTGAGTCATTTAGGAAACAAACAGAAGCAACGCAATACAAGTTTTAAAAACTGGAACACACTGTAGTATTTCCCATGTTTTGGATCAGCCGATTAGCACACAAGTGGTGAATACCAAAATAGTACTGCAAAAGCTTTGAAGCTAAACTACTATTTGAATCATGGGCTATAAAATTAGGCCAGGACATGAATTAGGAACCCAAATAGGCATACTGAAAAAAAACAAAATATAAATAACTCACAAAGGGTGCAAAACACAATCCAAAATCCCTTGTCATATCAAAAAGCAAGAACATCTCAAGTTCAATGAGAAAAATAGTCAAGAGGTATCAACATGGAGATGATACAGATGATGAAATTATTTTGGGAGGATTTTAAAACAGTTATCACAAAAATGTTCCAAAAGAAACTAGACTCTTGAAACAGGTGAAAGTAAAACTATATATAATAAATAGAATATAAGGAAGAACCAAGTTGAAATTTAATACTGGAAATAAAATAATAGCAATAAAGAACTCACCAGATGGATTTAATAGAAAACTGGATTTATTGGAAAAATGTCAAAGGAAATTGTCACAGAGCTTAGAAACAGATCAATAAAAATGATCTAATTTGAACATCCAAGGAGAATATAAATTTTAAAAAATGAATAGACTCAATAATTTTGTACTATTATATAAGATGTAATATTTTTAAGCAAACAATCAAACAAAGATGCTGTGTTTGTGTCACTGGAGTCCCAGAAGAAGAGTAGTAGTAGATGGCTGGGGAAAAAAAAAAAAAATTGAAGAAATGGAGACCAAAATCTTTTCATATTTGATCAAGAAGCTATATCTAAAGAAATCTATACACTGACACATCAAAATAAAATATTTTGTCTCTAAACAAAAAACAAAGAAAAAAATCTTGAAAATAGTAAAAAAATATGTAATATATTACCTCTAGGGAAATAACAATTCGAATGACAGCAACATATTTCATTAGTTACCATAGAAAACAGAAGGAAGTTGGTCCAATATTTTTCAAGTGTAAAAAAGAACTGACAGCCTCAAATTCTATGTCTAGAGAAAATATCCTTCAGGAACATAACAGAAATAAAAACAATCTCAGACCACAGAAAACTAAGAGCTTCTGTAAACAAAATGCTAAAGAAAATCCTACAGAGAGAGAGAGGAAATAATAATAGAAGGAAACCTGGATCATCAAGAATGAAAAAGAAATAGTGGAATAGAAAGAGTAGATAAAGAGTCAAATATAATAGACTATAATTCTCCCCTTAAGTATTTCTTTGAGATTTATCTGAGAGAAAAAAAGAGAGAGAGCATGAGAAAAGTGGTGGGAGAGATAATTCAAGCAGACTCTGTGATGAGCACAGAGCTGGGTGCAGGGCTCTAACTCATGACCTCTGAGATTATGACCTCAGCTAAAATCAAGAGGCTGAGGCTTAACCAACTGTGCCACCCAGGTGTCCACGTTTTGTTTTTGTTATTATTTTCTCTTTTTAATGATACTAATATTATAACATTATCTGGTGTGGTTCTCAATGTATGTGAAAGTAACATTAAAGACATCTATGTCATAAAACATGGATGTAAAATGACTTCAAGCGTAGTAAGATCATTACATTCCACTTACACTATCAAAATGTTGGTAGTAAAAGACAGTGATGGGTTATATATATATATATATATATTGTGCAATTTCTAGAAGAACTACTAAATAAAGAAAATACACAAAGAGATACATCCTCAAACACTATAGATAACTAAAAACAAAAATAACCCACAAGAGAAAAGAAGATGGGCAACAAGGGAGTGAAAAATAAAGAAGGAATAAACAGAAAACTAGTAATGCAATGACAGATTTAAACTCTAACATATCAAGTATTATGTAGATGCAAATAAGAGAGAATAAATCAGAATAAATATCTGAAGTAAAAATGGCTAGCAATTTTCCAGAATTAATGACATATGTAAAACTACAGGCCCAAAATAGTAACCAGGATTAAAAAAAAAAAAAATCACCTTAGTATATCATATTACAATGCAGAAAATCAAAAACAGAAAAACTTTGAAAGGAGCCAAACAAACAAGAATAAGTAAAAGAACTACAGTAGACTTCTCGTCAGAAACCACGAAAACAAGAGCATGGAAATATTTAAAGCATTGAAAGAGGAAAAAGAGAAGAAAATTTTGATATACCATATCAATTGAAATTATCATCCAAAAATGAAGGAAAAATTAGTCTTTCTCAGACAAATAAAATTGAAGGACTTCATTATTAACAATCCTGTCATGCCAGATATATTAAAGAGTTCTCAAGGTAGAGGAAAATGATACAAGTCATAAATTCAAATATACATGAAGAAAAGAAGGACATAAAAAGAATAAATAGATATGTAACTGAAAGTAAGATAAAAATCTTTGTTTTTCTTGTCATTAGTTGATTAAAAAAAGATAACTTCTTGTTTGAAGTACTGGGCAGCATACCATATGAATAAATGAAATGAAAGACATCTGTGTCATAAGGGGTGGGAAGAAGGAATTACAAATATTAGTATGAAGCATCCGTACTGCACATGAAGTAACAGAATTATTAGAAGATGAACTAGGATTAGTTTGAAAATACACTGTGAATTCCACAGCAACCTCTAAAAAAAACTGAAACAGAAATATAATTGATATGTTAAGAAAATAAATAAAGTGAATTGTATAAAATGTTCTGTTAAAACCAGAAAAGGTGAGGTGAAAAAAGACAAAGAAAATGTAATAAACAGAATACAGTTACAAACGTAGTAGAAATTAATCTAACTGTATCAATGATCACTTTAAATGTCAATAGTACAAATATACCAATTAAAAAAAAACTTATCGGAGTTGCTGAGTAAAAATAATTCCCCAAAATATCTATAACTCTCTCTCTTTGCAGATGACATGATTCTTTATATGGAAAACCCAAAAGACTCCACCCCCAAACTACTAGAACTCATACAGCAATTCAGCAACGTGGCAGGATACAAAGTCAATGTACAGAAATCAGTGCTTTCAATGAAAATACAGAAAGGGAAATTAGAGAATTGATTCCATTTACTATACCACCAAGAACCATAAGATACCTGGGAATAAACCTAACCAAAGAGGTGAAGGATCTGTACTTGAGGAACTACAGAACACTCATGAAAGAAATTGAAGAAGACACAAAAAGATGGAAGACCATTCCATGTTCTTGGATCGGAAGAATAAACATTGTTAAAACGTCTATACTGCCTAGAGCAATCTATATTTTTAATGCTATTCTGATCAAAATTCCACTGGTATTCTTCAAAGAGCTGGAGCAAATAATCCTAAAATTTGTATGGAGTCAGAAGAGACCCCGAATCACTAAGGAAATGTTGAAAAACTAAAATAAAACTGGGGGCATCACGTTACCTGATTTCAAGCTTTATTACAAGCTTTATCACCAAGACAGCATGGTACTGGCATAAAAACAGACACATAGACCAGTGGAACAGAGTAGAGAGCCCAGATATGGACCCTCAACTCTATGGGCAAATAATCTTTGACAAAGCAGGAAAAAATATACAGTGGAAAAAAGATAGTCTCTTCAATAAATGGTGCTGGGAAAACTGGACAGCTATATGTAGAAGAATGAAACTTGACCATTCTCTTACACTGTACACAAAGATAAACTCAAAATGGATAAAATGCCTCAATGTGAGACAGGAATCCATCAGAATCCTAGAGGAGAACATAGGCACTAATCTCTTCTATATTAGCCACAGCAACTTCTTTCAAGATACGTCTCCAAAGGCAAAGGAAACAAAAGCGAAAATAAACTTTTGGGACTTCATCAGAATCAAAAGCTTCTGCACAGCAAAGGAAACAGTCAAAAAAACAAAGAGGCAACCCACGGAATGGGAGAAGATATTTGCAAATGACAGTACAGACAAAAGGTTGATATCCAGGATCTATAATGAACTCCTTAAACTCAACACAACAAAACAGACAATCATATCAAAAAATGGGCAGAAGATATGAACAGACACTTCTCCAATGAAGACATACAAATGGCTATCAGACACATGAAAAAAATGTTCATCATCTCTAGCCATCAGGGAGATTCAAATTAAAACCACATTGAGATATCACCTTACACCAGTTAGAATGGCCAAAATTAACAAGACAGGAAAAAACTTGTGTTGGAGGGGATGTGGAGAAAGGGGAACCTTCTTACACTGTTGGTGGGAATGCAAGTTGGTGAAGCCTCTTTGGAGAACAGTGTGGAGATTCCTTAAGAAATTAAAAATAGAACTTCCTTATGACCCTGCAATTGCACTACTGGATATTTACCCCAAAGATACAGATGTATTGAAAAGAAGGGCCATCTGTACTCCAAATGTTTATAGCAGCAATGGCCACGGTTGCCAAACTGTGCAAAGAACCAAGATGCCCTTCAACAGACGAATGGATAAGGAAGATGTGGTCCATATGTACTATAGAGTATTATGCCTCCATCAGAAAGGATGAATACCCAACTTCATTAGCAACATGGACGGGACTGGAAGAGATTATGCTGAGTGAAATAAGTCAAGCAGAGAGAGTCAATCATCATATGGTTTCACTTATTTGTGGAGCATAACAAATAGCATGGAGGACATGGGGAATTAGGAGAAGGGAGTTGGGGGAAATTGGAAGGGGAGGTGAACCATGAGAGACTATGGACTCTGAAAAACAATCTGATGGGCTTGAAGTGGCGGGGAGGTTGGAGGTTGGGGTACCAGGTGGTGGGTATTAAAGAGGGCACAGATTGCATGGAGCACTGGGTGTGGTGAAAAAATAATGAATACTGTTATGCTGAAAACAAATAAAAAATAAATTTAAAAAAAGAAATATTTTAATAAAAATAGATTCCAATAGGTTAAAAGTAAAGAAATCAGGAAATATGTACCATGATTTTTCTAGTCAATATAAAGGTAGAATAACTATATTAATTTCACACAAAGTAAACTTAAGAATAGAGAAAGTTGTTCAGGGATGAAGAGAGGTATTACATATGATAAAAGTCTCAATTTTCAAGAAGACAATGATCCCTAACATATATGCACTTGACAATATAGTATTAGAATGCATGATAAAAAATTGAACAGAATTGAAAAGAAGTCAACAAATATACTATCATAGTTGATGACTTCAAATCTCCTTTAGTAATTGATAGACCAAGTGGGTAGGTAATTAGTATGAATGAACTTGATTTGAATAGTACTTTCAATCAGCTTGATCTAATTGATACACTTATCAAACAATAGTAACAACTTCACAGGTTTATGTGGAAATCCACACAAATAAATACACTAGGTCATAAAACACACCTTAGCAGATTTAGAAAAATAGAAATCATACAGGGTATGCTCTCAGACCACAATAAAATTAAATCAGAATTAATACTAGATATCAGCAACAGAAAGATACTGGAAAATTGCTGAGTATTTGGATATAAAACAGTATGATTCTATATGACACCAGGTCAAAAAGTCTCAAGATAGGTCATGATCCCAGGGTCCTGGGATCGAGCCCCGCATCGGTCTCTCTGCTCAACAGGGAGCCTACGTCCTCCTACCCACCTCTCTCTGCCTGCCTCTCTGTCTACTTGTGATCTCTCTCTATATGTCAAATAATTTTAAAAAATAGTCTCAAAATAAATTTAACAAATTTTGTAGTAAATATAAATTAAAATACAGTTTATCAGAATTTGTGAGAGCTGTGAATACTAGGCTTAAAGGGAAATTTATATTAAATGAGAAAAGAGGAAAGTTTGAAAATTAATAATCTCAACTTCCATCTTTGGAAACTAAAGAAAGAACCACTTAGGTCTAAAGGAAGCAGAAGAAGAGCAAGAGAAATAATAAAAACTAGAGCAGAAAACAATGAAATAGAAAAGAGGAAATCAATAGAGAAAATCAAGGTAACCTAATCTGGTTTGTTGAAAAGAATTCATAAATTGGTTCTTGGATATAAAGTTGATAAAACAAGAGGTGCCTGGGTGGCTCAGTCTTTAAGCATCTCCTTTGGCTCAGGTCATGATCAATAGGGTCCTGGGATTCAGCCCCACATCGAGCTCCCTGCTCAGCTAGAAGCCTGCTTCTCCCTCTCCCACTCCCACTGCTTGTGTTCTTTCTCTCACTGTGTCTCTCTCTGTCATATAAATAAATTCTTTAAGAAAAAAAAAAGGAAAAGAAAATAAAAAATATATAGTTGATAAAACCCTAGCTAGTCTAAACAATTAAAAAGAGAGAAGACACAAATTACCAATACTAGCCATGAAAGAGAAATCATTACTACTGATACCATGGACATTAAAGGATAATAAAATGATACTGTGAACAACTATATTCCCACAAATATTATAACTTAGAGATGAGAAGGATTAATTCTTTAAAAAGTCACAAACTACCTACACTCACACAAGGAGAAATAGATAATCTGCATTAGACAATACCTTTTAAGGAAATTGAATAAATAACTAAAAATATTCCAAAAAAGGTAATACACAAACTGTTCGGTTTTTACTAGAAAATTCTATCATAACTTTAAGAAAAGAATCATACCAACTTTTCACAATCACTTTCAAAAAATAGAAGAGAAGTTAGTACTTCATAATTTAGTGTATGAGGTCAGTATTATCTTAATAGAAAATTAAATACAGGCAATATGAGTAAGGAATATTACAGATCAATATCTCTCATGAACATAGATTTTTTCATCCTTAAGAAATTATTAAATTGAATAAAATGATGTATAAAAATAATTTTATACCAGAGCAAAGTAGGATTTAATGCAAGTATTCAAGGCTGGTTCATTAATCAATGTAATGCACCACATCAACATGCTAAAGAACCAAAATCATATGTTTGTATAATACAAGTAGAAGAAACATTTGTTAAGTGTCAATAGCCATTCATAGTAAACATTTTCAGCAAACAAGTAAAAGAAAAGAAATCTGTCACTTGATAAAGAACATCTACAAAAAACCTACAGATGACATCATACTAAATGATGAGATACTGGATGGTTTCCTCCCAAGACTGGGAATAAGCAAGGATGTCCCGTTGCACCAATTCTAATCAATATCATACTGGAAGTCCTAAAAATGCAATAAGACAGAAAAGGGAAATAAAGTTATATAGATTGGGAAGAAAGATAAAATTCCCTATTTTTGCAGATGACACGATTCTATGTGTAGGAAAACAGAAACATGCCTATACCTAATAAATGAATGTATCAAAGCCACTTGATAGAAGGTTAACATGACAAAGCAATTTTTCCCTAGATACTAGCAATGAATGATTAGAATTTGAAATTTAAAATAAAATAACACACAAAAATGAACTATTTAGGTATCAATCTAACAAAATGTCTACAGAACTTATATGTGAAAAACTACAAAATTTGATGAAAGAACTTTAAAAAATCTAAAAAATGAAATATACTATTTTTATAGGCTAGAAGACTCAATATTATAAAAATGTAAATTCTTCTCAACTTGATCTACGATTTAACACAATCCCAAAAAACAGCATATCAAGCTATTTTGGAGATATTTACAAAGTCATACTAAAGTTTACATGGAAAAGAGGAAAACACAGAATAACCAACACAATACTGAAGAACAAAGTTGGAGGATTAATAGTACCATATGTTAAGACTTAGTACAAAGTTTACAGTATTCAAGACAGCACAGTATCAGCAAAAGATAGACGTTTAGATCAAGGGAAGAGAATAAAGAGTCCACACAAATAGTCAATTGATCTTTGAGAAATGAGTAAGGCAATTAAATGGAGAAAAAGAGGTTTTTTAATAAATTATATTGGAACAATTGAACAAAAATATGCAAAAGAATAAAACTAGACTACTGATTCACATTTTTCACAAAAATTAACTGAAAATACATCATAGATCTAAATGTAAACTGCAAAACTAAACTTTCTAGAGAAAACACAAGAAGAAATTTAGGTCACCTAGGATTTTTCATGGAATTTAAATATAACACCAAGATCATGCACAGAAGAAAATTTGATAAATTAGAACTTATTAAAATTAAAACTTATGTGCTGTAAAATCACTGTTAAGAAAATTTAAAGACAAGCTACTGTGTGAAGAAAAATCCTTGCAGAAAACATATACGATACAGGACTTTTACCCAAAATATATAAAAAGTATTTAAAATCAACAATTTAAAAAAGCACCAAAAATCTAATTATAATATGTACAAAACTTATAAACAAACACCTCATAAAGGAAGAGGCACAAATGTTATATAAGGATAGCCATGGTGATTTTATAGAAGAAAAAGCAATGCTGGAGGAATAAATCTATTCTTGCTCTCTTTCCCTTTATGCTGCAAAATCCTTACCTTGGTGTGACTATTAGATTCCTAACTACCTTAGTTTCTGTTTCCTAAAAGAATATGCACAATATAGAAATACATAAAAGCATACATGCTATTAAATATCCATTTGTCATTCTAGATGACAAATATCTAGAATTGTCATTCTAGATATTTCTGGAGTAGATACAGAAAAGGTAATATGATCAGGAAGACATTTATAGGTAACCTACATATTTGTATTAGATTTTTTAATTTAACTTAACAGAGAAAACTAAAGTAAGAATGACCTCAATTTGCCATAGAAGATAGATTCCAATTTTTAAAATATATATGAATTGTAAGTATTTCATGCTCACAAGTAGGCTTAGTATATTAATTGGGCTTAAATTTGGAGGTTTTGTGTCTTATGTGTTTGGTTTAATTGTCAATTTAGTATAATCAGGATGTAAAAATATTTGTTGCATTATTTAAAAAGACTACATTTTTAACTTTAATTCTTTAACGATTCAGAGGTATTTTGATCTATTTCTTATTAGAAATTACTTAGAGACAAATAGTTTAGCCCAGCTTGAGCACAAACAATTTACTAACCAGAGTTTTTAAAACCTTATGGATACATGACTTGATGCACTATTTTCTGAATCAGAGTGTAGAAATGGTTTTGATGCTGTCCTTTGGTGACTTTAAGTAATATTTGATTTACATGGTGCAGTGATACTGAGAATACATTTTTAGAAAACATGTGTTATCTTTTCACTCATGTATTCTTCTAGTCTAGTATATACTAAAATAAGCAACATTATCAATTCTGAATGTTTGATAGGAATTATAACCATACTTATGCATGACCTCAGTAGAAATGAATACTTGATGCTCATATTTCCCTAAATAACTTACATAAATGCACTTTTTAAACTTGGGGGAAATGCATGGCTTCAATAGATTATTGTAGAATTAGGTTTATATTCATGGGCTTTAATTTTTCTCTCTAAACTAAATTCATCCATTCCCAATTTAATTCATTATCCATACCTTAGTAGGTAACATAAATGTAATAAACAGAACACAATGTGTCCACATTTAAATAATCTTCCTTATTGTTTTAAATAATTAGCAATTCTTGACAACATGAACTTGGCACAAGTTTTGGTTGGGGGATGCATTTAGATTATTTTTTATTAACATATAATGTTATTTTTATTAACATTTACTAAATAAATGCTATATTTTATTAACATATAAAGTATTATTTGCCCCGGGGTACAGGTCTGTGAATCATCAGGCTTACACATTTAACAGCACATACCCTCCCTAATGTCCATAACTCAGCCACCTTATCCCTACCCCCCCAACCTCCAGCAACCTTCAGTTTGATTCATGAGATTAAGTGTCTCCTATGGTTTGTCTCCCTCCCAACCCATCTTGTTTCATTTGTTCCCTCCCTACCCCCTACAACCCCCTTTCCTCCCAAATTCCTCATATTAGAGAAATCATATGATAATTATCTTTCACTGACTGACTTATTTTGCTCAGCATAATACCCTCTAGTTCCATCCATGTCATTGCAAATGCCAAGATTTTGTTTCTTTTGATGGCTGCATAATATTCCTGTGTGTGTGTGTGTGTGTGTGTGTGTGTGTGTGTGTACACAACCTCTTCTTTATCCATTTGTCTGTTGATGGCCATCTAGGTTCTTTCCATAGTTTGTCAATTGTGGACATTGCTGCTATAAGCATTCGCGTGCACATGCCCCTTCAGATCCCTACATTTGTATTTTTAGGGTAGATACTCAGTAGTGTGATAGCTGAGTAGTAGGGTAGCTCTATTTTCAACATTTTGAGGAAACTCCATACTGTTTTCCAAAGTGGCTGCACCAGCTTGCAGTCCTACCAACAATGTAGGAGGATTCCCCTTTCCTCGCATTCTTTCCAGCATCTGTCATTTCCTGACTTGTTAATTTTAGCCATTCTGACTGGTGTGAGATGGTATCTCACTATGGTTTTGATTTGTATTTCCCTGATGCCAAGTGATGTGGAACACTTTTTCATGTGTCCGATGGCCATCTGATGTCTTCTTTGTAGAAACGTCTATTCATGTCTTCTGCCCATTTCTTGATTGGATTATTTGTCTTTTTGGTGTTGAGTTTGATAAGTTCTTTATAGATTTTGGATACTAGTCCTTTATTTGATATGTCATTTGCAAATATATTCTCCCATCCTGTCAGTTGTCTTTTGGTTTTGTTAACTGATTCCTTTGCTGTGCAAAAGCTTTTGATCTTGATGAAGTCCCAATAGCTCATTTTTGCCCTTGCTTCCCTTGCCTTTGGTGATGTTTCTAGGAAGAAGTTGTTATGGCTGAGATCCAAGAGGTTGCTGCCTGCGTTCTCCTCAAGGATTTTGATGGATTCCTCTCTCACATTGAGGTCCTTCATCCATTTTATCTATTTTCATGTGTGGAGTAAGGGAGTGGTCCAGTTTCATTCTTCTGCATGTGTCTGTCCTGTTTTTCCAACACCATTTGTTGAAGAGATTGTCTTTTTTCTATTGGACATTCTTTCTTGTTTTGTCAAATATTAGTTGACCATAGAGTTGAGGGTCTATTTGTGGGCTCTCTATTCTGTTCCATTGATCTATGTGTCTGTTTTTGTGACAGTAGCATACTGTCTTGATGATGACAGCTTTGTAATAGACCTTGAAGTCTGAAATTGTGATGCCACCAAATTTAGCTTCCTTTTTCAACATTCCTCTGGCTAATTGGGGTTTTCTGCTTCCATATAAATTTTAGGATTATTTGTTCCATTTCTTTGAAAACAGTTGATGGTATTTTGATAGGGATTGTGTTAAATGTGTAGATTGCTTTTGGTAGCATAGATATTTTCACAGTACTTGTTCTCCCGATCCATGAGCATGGAATGTTTTTCCATTTTTGAGGCTTCCTCAATATCTTTCATGAGTACTTTATAGTTTTCTGAGTACAGATTCTTTGTTTCTTTGGTTAGATTTATTCTGAGGTAACTTATGCTTTTGGATGCAACTACAAATGGGATCAACTCCTTATTTTCTCTTTCTTTTGTATTGCTATTGGTGTATAGAAATGCAACTGATTTCTGTGCATTGATTTTATATCCTGACACTTTACTGAATTCCTGCACAAGTTCTAGCAGTTTTGAAATGGAGTCTTTTGGGTTTTCTATATAGAGGATCATGTCAGCTGCAAAGAGTGAGAGTTTGACTTCTTCTTTACTGATTGGGATACCTTTAATTTCTTTTTGTTGTCTGATTGCTGAGGCTAGGACTTCTAGTACTATGTTGAATAGCAGTGGTGATAGTGGACATCCCTGCTGTGTTCCTGACCTTAGGGGCAAAGCTCTCAGTTTTTTGCCACTGAGAATGATATTTGCTATGATGTTTTTCATAGATGGCTTTGATGATATTGAGGTATGTACCCTCTATCCCTACACTGTGAAGAGTTTTGATCAAGAAAGGATGCTACAGTTGGTCAAAAGCCTTTTCTACATCTATGAGAGTATCATATGGTTCTTGTTCTTTCTTTTATTAAGGAATTTTATCACATTGATTGATTTGTGAAAGTTGAACCAAACATGAAGCCCTGGACTAAATTCCACTTGGTCATGATAAATAATCTTTTTAATGTATTGTTGGATCCTATTGGCTAGTATTTTGGTGGGAATTTTTGCATCCATGTTCATCAAGGATATTAGTCTGTAAATCTCCTTTTCAATGGGGGTCTTTGTCTGGTTTTGGGATCAAGGTAATGCTGGTCTCATAAAGTGAGTTTGGAAGTTTTTCTTCCGTTTCTATTTTTTGGAACAGTTTCAAAAGAATAGGTATTGATTCTTTAAATGGTTGGTAGAATTCCCCTAGGAAGCCATCTGGCCCTGGGCTCTTGTTTGTTGGGAAACTTTTAATGAGTGCTTCAATCTCCTTACTGTTCATGGGTCTGTTCAGGTTTTCTATTTCTTCCTGGTTCAGATTTGGTAGTTTATTCATCTCTAGGAATACATCCATTTCCTCCAGATTGTCAAATTTCCTGGCATATAGTTGTTCCTAATATGATCTTATAATTGTTTGTATTTCTTTAGTGTTGGTTATGATCTCTCCTCTTTTATTCATGATTTTATTAATTTGGGTCCTTTCTCTTCTCTTTTTGATAAGTCTGGCCAGTGGTTTATTAATCTTATTAATTCTTTCAAAGAACAAGCTCCTTGTTTTGTTGATTAGTTCTTCTATTCTTTTGATTTCTATTTCATTGATTTCTACTCTGATCTTTATTATTTCTTTTCTGCAGGGTTTAGACTTTCTTTGCTGTTCTTTCTCCAGCTCCATTAGGTATAGGTTTCGGTTGTGTATTTGAGACTTTTCTTGTTTCTTGAGAATGGCTTGTTCTGCTATATGCTTTCCTCTCAGGCCTGCCTTTGCTCTGTCCCAAAGATTTGAACAGTTGTGCTTTCATTTTCATTTGTTTCCATGAATTTTTTCAATTCTTTAATTTCCTGGTTGACCCATTCATTCTTTAGTAGGATGTTCTTTAGCCTCCATGTATTTGAGTTGTTTCTAACTTTCCTCTTGTGATTGAGTACTAGTTTCAGAGCATTGTGGTCTGAAAATATGCAGAGAATGATCCCAGTCCTTTGGTATGGGTTGAGACCTGATTTGTGACCCAGGATGTGATCTATTCTGGAGAGTGTTCCATGTGCACTAGAGAAGAATGTGTATTTTGTTGCTTTGGGATGGAACATTCTGAATATACTGTGATGTCCATCTGGTCCAGTGTGTCATTTAAAGCCTATATTTCCTTCTTGATCTTTTGCTTAGATGATCTGTCCATTTCAGTGAGGGCGAGGTGTTAAAGTCCCCTACTTATTATTGTATTATTTTCTATGGGGTTTATTTAAAATTTTTTTATTGGATTATATAATTGGCTGTTCCCATGTTAGGAGCATAGACATTTTAAATTGTTGGATCATCTTGTTGGACAGACCCTTTAAGTATGATATAATGTCCTTCCTCATCTCTTATTATAGCCTTTGGTTTAAAATATAATTTTTCTGATATATAGATTGACAACCCAGCTTTTTTTTTTTTATGTCCATTAGCATACTAAAGTGTTTCCCACCCTCTCACTTTAAATCTGGAGGTGTCTTTGTGTCTAAAATAAGTTTCTTGCAGACAGCATATGGATTGTTCTTCTTTTGTTTTGTTTAAGATTTTATTATTTATTTATTCATTTATTCATTTTACAGAGAGATATCACAAGAAGACAGAGAGGCAGGCAGAGAGAGAAGAAGGGAAGCAGGCTCCCAGTGAGCAGAGAGCCCAATGTGGGGCTTGATACCAGGATTCCGGGATCATGACCTGAGCTGAAAGCAGAGGCTTTAACCCACTGAGCCACCCAGGTGCACCTGGCCTTGATTTGTTTTTGCTTTTTTTTAAAATCTATTCTGATACACTGTGTCTTTTGATTGGGGCATTGAGCCCACTTGCATTCAGGTTAGTTCTGAAAGATATGAGTTTAGTGCCATTGTATTGTTTGTAAGGTGACTGTTACTGTATATTGTCTCTGTTCTTTTCTGGTCTGTTACTTTTAGGCTGCCTTTTGGCTTCGAAGACCCCTTTCAATATTTTCTATAGTGCTGTCTTGTTGTTTACAAATTCTTTTAATTTTGTTTGTCCTTGAAGCTTTTTATCTCTTCTATTTTCAGTGACAGCCTAGCTGGATATAGTATTCTAGGCTGCATATTTTTCTTGTTTTGTGCTCTGAATATATCATTCCAGTCCTTTCTGGCCTGCCAGATCTCTGTGGATAGGTCTGCTGCCAATCCAGTATTTTTACCATTGTTTGTTACAGGCCTCTTGTCTTATGCTGCTTTCAAAATTTACTCTTTGTCACTGAGACTAGTAAGTTTTAATATTAGATGATGGGGTATTGACCTATCTTTTTTATTTTGACAGGGGTTCTCTGTGCCTCCTGGATTTTTTATGCTTGTTCACTTTTTCAAATTAGGGAAATACTCCACTATAATTTGCTCCAATATACCCTCTACCCCCCCTTTCTTCTTCTGGAATCCCAATTATTCTAATATTGTTTCATCTTATGGTATCACTTACCTCTCAAATTCTCCTCTCATGGTCCAGTAGTTGTTTGTCTCTTTCTCAGCTTCTTTATTCTCCATCATTTAGTCTTCTATATCACTAATTCTCTCTTCTGCCTTATTTATCCTATCAGTATGAGCCTCCATTTTTTATTGCACCTCATTAATAGCTTTTTTTATTTCAACTTGGTTAGATTTTGTTCTTTTATTTCTCCAGAAAGGGATTCTCTAATATATCTTTTTTTTTTTTTGAGCCCAGCTAGCACCTTGATAATCACCATTCTGAACTCTAGTTCTGACATATTACTAATGACCATATTGATTAAGTCCCTAGCCATCAGTAAAGCCTCTTGTTCTTTTTTTTGTGGTGAGTTTTTCCATCTTGTCATTTTATCTAGATAAGAATAGATGAATGAGAAAACAAAATATTAAAAGGTGGCAATGACCCCAGAAAAATATATGCTATCCAAGTCTGAAGTGACTTCAAAGTCAGGGGAGAAGAAAGGGGAAAATTTTATATATATATTTTATATATATAATTTTATATATATATATATATATATATGACTGGTGAATAAAACAGAGCCACACACTTGATTTTGGGTGTATTCTGGTCTCTCAAAATTTTAAAGAAAGAAAAACATATATATGTGTATATATACAAAAACACACTATATATATATCACACTATATATATATGTGTGTGTGTGTGTGTATATATATACACCCACAAAAAAAAATTAAGGGTAAACACGATGAAAGGATGGAATATGACTGTAATGATGAAAATTTTTAAAAATTCCAAAGAAGGGGTTGATAAGTTCGTTGGGAAGAAAAGAAGAACAAAAAAAAAAAAAAAGAGAGAGAGAGCGAGAGAGAAAGAATGTGATCAGGCTGGAGACTAGAACAAAGCCATGTGCTAGATTTAAGGTATGTTTTGATTTAGATAAAATTGTATCCCAAAATTTTAAAGAAAAAACCTATATGTATACAAAAAGTAAGGTTAAATACAATGAAGGGATAAAATATGACTGTAACAATGAAAATTTTAAAAGATTTTTAATAAAAGGTATTGATAAGAGAAAGTAGTTTAAAATGTTAAAATAGGAAGAGCCAAAGTTAAAAAATAGAATAAGAAAAAAATAAAATTTAAAAAATTTAACTTTGAAAGACTAAAGGATCATGTGAAAAGAGCCATGAATTCTCTGTATTGCTTTCCCCTAGCTCTGGAGTTCTGCAATTCTCATTGATTAGTGAAATTGGTCTTGGCTGGATATTCTTGTTGATCTTCTGGGGGTGGGGCCTCTTGCAATAATTCTCAAATGTCTTTGCCCGAGGTGGAATTGCACCGCCCTTGCCAGAGGCCCAGCTAAGTTATATGCTTGGGTTCACTCTTGGTAGCTTTTGTTCCCTGAACACTTTCTGTACCACTCTGGAGAATGGGAATGAGGATGGTGGCCTCCAAATCTCCAGCCCATAGGAGCTGAGAGCTCAGGGTCCCACTCCTCAGTGTACCCTCAGAGAAAAGCAGTCAATCTCTCCCATCTCCTTTGTCTCTGGTTGCACTCATGCTCACCCAGTCTGTGACTGAGCATTTCTATCTCTGCTATGTGGCCATTTGGAATCTTCAAACTCAGCAGATTCCTGCTGCACACTCCTGCACTGCTCCTCTTGGAGGAAGAAGGAGGGGGTCTCTCTGGATCTGCTACTTGTGGGGTCCCTGCTCGAAAAGCATTGGTTTGACTGTGCCTCAGATCACAGTTTAAGGTAACCCTGAGCTGAGAACATACTCCTCAGCTCTGTCTTTGTAGCCAGTTTCCCAGCTCTGATACCTGGGAGCTCTGCCACATTCAGACACCCCCTAGTCTTTCTGTGACTCTGCAGGTCCTGATACCACACTGTCCCCAGGAGGGCTCCACCCTGCTTAGTCTCTGGAGCAATGTGCCTCAGTGAAACAGACTTATAAAAATTCTGATTTTGTGTTCCGCTGCTCTCTCACTTGTTGGGAGTCAGCCCTTCCCTCCACGGTCTATCTTTCCACACTTCAGATTCACTTCCCTGCACATCCTACCTTCTGGAAAGTGGTCTATTTTATGTTCCTATAATTTCTGCTCTTCTTCTCCTCTATCTCCTGTTGAGTTTGTAGGTATTCAGAATGGTTTGGTAACTATCTAGCTGAACTCCTGGGACCTGAAGATATTTCAGTCTCCTACTCCTCTGCAATCTTGCTTTCTCCCTGATGACTTTTATTAGAGAAAATGATACATCATTTGACATTGTACAGATAGCTTTTAAAGATTATTGCTAATTAAAGATTTGCCTTTCAATGCTATGATAACAGTATCTCAGTAGGGTACTACAAGAGGGTCATGTGACTAATCACAGTGGACTTCTTGTCATTGGGGTTGCACTACCAAAACTGACATTTTTTTTGTACCAAAGGGTTTGAGATGTAACAAGTGTCTATGAGACTTTTCTGCTTCATCTCATTCCCAGCTATACTATTATACTATATAGCTTCACCTAAAACAGGAAAATGCAATTGTCATTTAAAAGCCAGGTTTAAAAATATGGAGAATAGAAATTATCTGGTGTTTGAATACCGATATAGACAGCAATATCATGCTCCTTCTTAACCTCAAGTTTTCACTTACTCAAAGGAAATAATATTTCTGTGTAAGAAAATGTTTCTATTAACAAATGTCTCAAAGATTATCTTGGGAAAGTGTTAATTCTGTGGATAAAAAAGAAAAAAGAGAAATCCATTTCATGGCTTTCTTTCTATGATACAATGGAAAATACTGACATGAATAAAAATCCATTTTGGAAATATAACCACTCTAATAAAAGGGCATTTAGATTACTGATAGGTTCTACATTCTTCCAAACATTTTATCATTTAAAAAACAACAGAAATTTTCATGAGATGGATGGGCAGTCAAGTTAAACAGCATTGGTTCAAAACTTAAAAGAAAAAAAAAAAAACAGCTACTTGAATATACTGTTTGATTAAGTACTGGCTGGCTCTTGTTACTCAGAATTCTGCCAAAAAGCCTGAATCTTATCCAAACCAGTCTATTACACTTTTCATTCATTTTAAAGCCCTCAAAGCAAGGGAGACATAAAATACACATGCATTGTATAAAAACTGAAAAGAGGCAATTAATTTGGAACAAATGTCCAACTCATGTGATAAAATCCAAACATTTAATAGAGCCTAGAGACAGCTTTTAGGTGTTACATTCTGTGTGTTCTCCCAAGGCATAAAATTGTTTTTAAGTCTTTGGTTGAGTATTTAAAGTTTTCTGACTCAGAAAAAGTTTTCCTTTCAAACTCTGAATATTAAATTTACCCGTGATATATTCACTTAATATAAATCAAATTAACATCAAGAAGATCTGTAACATAAGCTCCAAAACTGTAGTTTTGACTTTCTCAATAAAATTTGAAAAAAAAAAAAAACATTTCATGTCCAAAGAAAAGGAAAGGAATTATATAAGCTTATTTTAAATTAATTTTTACAGAGAGAGACCAGATTTGGATGAGGTTAATAAGTATTAAATTCTACCCACCACTAGGGAGGTGCTTCATACATTTTATAGTAAATCATAAGGCTACATTCTAGACAACTAGATGTAATATTCTTATTTTATACCAGTCATACTCTAATTGTGCATATTTGCTCATATTTATGTAGTATTTTCCATTCATGTAAAATTGACTTAAGTGCCTTCTACATTACAAAATTATGTGGCTTAATCACTTTATAGAGTAGATTAAGCTGGCACCATAATTAAACAAAGTTACAATATCAATATAAAGGTAATATGTTACTAATTTAAAGTCATTTTTATTTAAAATTATTTACTTTATAAAAATGATAAAATAAAAAGAAGATAAAAGGAGAAAATTTAAAATACCTGTAATATCCACCTAGAGAAAACCATTTTAAACCACACTAATATAAATCTTTCCAGAGGCAATTGTGCTCTTAATTTATATCTATTTGTGTAATTTCAATGTATATCATTGGAGTCATTTCAAATGGGAGAACTGAAGCTGCAGTTCTTATTTGGGGTCTCTGATTTTTTTTCATATTAAAATAATTTGATAAAATAGGTACAGTTTCTAGTGATAATACCAAATCTTAGCATAGTGAAGATGCTTCATAAATTGTTGAGCATATAAATAGAACTATCATATATTACCAATACTTGTGATAGATCACACTTGACTGTGAGAAAGAGGGGAGAAAAAAGAGATGCACTGAAGATTGCCTTTCACTGAGGTAGTTAGGGTACTTCACATAAGTCTAACCTGAATATGAAAGAAGCATACATCAAAAATATTAATCAAGCAATAGCTAACTCATTTAGTACTTACAACATGCTCTCTGAACATGATCAATCCCATGTATGAGATGATTATAATTACCTTAACTTTATAGGTGAGGAATGAGAAGCACAGATAGAATAAAGATATACAGAGACAAAAGAAATTAAGTAACAGAGCTAGGACTTGGTCATACAAGAATTTATATTCTCTCTCTCTCTCTCTCTCTCTCTCTATATATATATATATATATATATATATATATGTATTTATTTTAGAGAAAGAGAGAGAACACAAGCAGGAGGTGGAGAAAGGGGGAGTGAGAATCCCAAGCAGGCTCCTCACTGAGCCCAGAACCCAATGTGGGGCTTCATCTCACACCCTGAGATGACAACCTGAGCCAAAATCAAGAGTTGAACCATGATTTACTGGACCATCCAGGCACCCTGAATTTATATTCTTAACCAATTCCATATTACTGACTCAATTATAACTGAGAATTCTAGGTATAATGGTAGATTGATTCACTCCCATCTACCAGACTCAGATAAATTTTCTGGCATTATCTACATTTAGTAATTAGTAAGAAGTAATATTTTTACAACAATTACTCTTACTTAAAAAGCCATGCCATTGTGCATCATGGGAAATACATCTAGTGGCATGGTTACATTTATCAACAGACTCCAGCTGCCAGCCAAAGCTTTTGGAATTATAAGATAATAAGACAAAATGAAGCAAATAGTAAGGGTTCCATTTGCTATATTAATGGTAGTTATATTTTCTTTCTTAGGAGCAAAGGAAAATAGGAATGGTACAGTTGGTGGGTCGAGTTAAAAATGAAATAAAATATGTTGGGCTTCCTATACTAAAAATTAAATTATGGTATTGTCATTTTTTTTTTACTTATTTTACTTCTAAATATGCTAAAAACAAAAAAATACTAAACATGCAAAATAAGCCATAGGAAGGAAATAATGAATGCAAGTCACTGCACAGGTGTTTTGTTGGTGCCAGAGAAATGGGGCCAAATTAATTTGGCAAATGCTAGAGAAACTTTGTAAGTTTTGGATTCCAATACAATAATTCTCAGCTATAAGATAGTTTTAAAAATAACTGTGGGTGGGAATGTAAATTGGTGCAGCCACTTTGGAAAACAGTGTGGAGATTCCTCAAAAAATTAAAAATAAAGCTACCCTATGACCCACCAATTGTACCACTGGGTATTTACCCCAAAGATACAGATGTAGTGAAAAGAAGGAGCACATACACCCCAATGTTTATAGCAGCAATGTCCACAATGGCCAAACTGGAAAAAGTCAAGAATGAAGGGGGAGAAATTAGAGTGGGAGATGAACCATGAGAGACTATGGACTCCGGGAAAAAAATGGAGAGTTTTAGAAAAGAGCAGCATGGGGGGATGACTGAACCTGGTGAAGGGTATTAAGGAGGCACGGAATGCATGAAGCACTGGGTGTTATATGCAAACAATGAATCATGGAACACTACATCAAAAACTAATGAGTTACCATATGGTGACTAACAACACAATTTTTAAAAGTCTTTAACAAAATACCATGACAGACTAAATTATGATCTTTGTTAAGGCAACCTAGCTAACACTGGTAGTTTTGTAAAATTCCTAGATTTAAAAGCCTCTCTATTAGGTGATATTAGTGGACATAACTCTGTGAGAAATTCTACTCTGAGAAACAGTGTTAGGAAAGATTCAGGTGTCTCAAATCCATTAGTTCCTTTCCCCTGTGATCCCACAATATGTACCAATGTCATAAGTTAAGGGTTATTTTTTCCCAGCTTATTGAGATATAATTAACACATAAGATTGTGTAAGTTTAAGGTGTACAATGTTTTGATTTGATACACTTATATATTGAAAAATGATTACCACCGTAGGGTTAGCTAACATCCTATCATGTCACATAATACTATTACTTTCTCATGGTAAGAACAGTTCAGTACTCTTTAGAAACTTTCAAGTATATAATACAGTATTATTAGCTATAATCAGCAGGCTGATCATTAAATACTCAGAACTTATTTGTCTTAATTGGATGTTTGTACTCTCTGACTAGTATCTCTCCATTTCCTCCAATCCCATTCCCCTAGTACCATCATTTTACTCTGTTTCTGAGTTTGGCATTTTTAGATTTCACATATAAGTGATATTGTATAGTATTTGTATTTTTCTGTCTTATTTCATTAGCATAATGCCCTCATGATCATTAATATCATTTAAAATGGCAGGACTTCCTTCTTTCTCATAGTTCAGTAATATTCCTCTCTGTGTTTGTGTGTGTGCGTGTGTGTGTGTCACATCTTCTTTATCCATTCATCCATTGATGGACAATTAATAGCTTGCCTATTTGTGAATAATGCTGCAAAGAATATGAGAGTGCAGACATCTCTTCCAATTACTTGTTTCATTTCCTTTGGATATATACCCAGATGTGGAATTGCTGGATCATATAGTACTTCTACTTCTTGAGGAATTTCCACACTGTTTTCTATAGTGGCTGCACCAATTTACATTCCCATCAACAGTACACAAGTGTTCCCTTTCGTCCACATCCTCACCAACACTTACCTCTTATCTTTTTGATAAATGTCATTCTAAAAGGTATGAGGTGATCTTTCATTGTGGTTTTGATTTGCATTTCTCCATAAAGATGTTGAGCAGCTTTTCATGTACCTGTTGGCTATCTGTATATCTTCTTTGGAAAAATTTTATTCAATTCCTATGCCTATTTTTTAATCAATTGTCTTTTGGCATTGAGTTGTATGAGTTCTTTATATATTTATATACTAACCCCTTAGTTATATGATTTGCAAATATTTTCTCCCATTCCATAAGCTGCCTTTTCATTTTGTTGATTTCTTATATTGCTATGAAGAGACTTTTTAATTTGATACAGTCCCACTTATTGTTTTTTTATTTATCACTTGTGCTTTTGGTGTCATATCCAAAAATTTGTTGCCAAGACAAAGATTTTCTTTCTTACCTCTTTGAACTCTGGTCTTATGTTTAAGTCTTTAGCCTATTTCAAATTAATTTTTGTCAGTGATGTAAGAGAGGGTTGCATTATCCAACTTTCCCAAGACCATTTATTGAAGCAATTATCCTTTCCCCATTATTAAATCTTGGTTCTGTTGTGAAATATTAGTTGACCATATATACAAGTATTTACTTGTGGGCTCTTGATCCTGCTCCATTGGTCTATGAATCTACTTTATACCATACCATGCTAAGTTTTGATTACTATAGCTTTGTAGTACAGTGTAAAATCAAAAAGTGTGATGCCTTCAGCTTTGTTTTTGTTGTTGTTGTTGTTGTTGTTTTCCCCTCCTAGGAATGCTTTGGTTCTTCAGCATCTTTTGTGATTCCATACAAATTTTAGGATTATTTTCTCTATTTTGTGAAAAATCCCATGGGAGTTTTGATAGCAATTGTATTAAATATATAGATGACTTGAGTAGTATGAACATTTTAACAGTATTAATTCTTCTCCTTCATTTGTTTGTGTCTTCTTCTATTCCTTTTATTAATATCTTATACTGTCCAGCATACAGACTTTTCCTCTCCTTGGATAAATTTATTTCTCAATATTTTATTATTTTTGAGGCTATTGTAAAATGGGGTTGCTTTCTTAATTTCTCTTTCTTACTGCTCATTATTAGTGTATAGAAATGCAGCTGATTTTTATATTGATCTTGTATCCTACAACTTTATCAAATTTATTGATAATTTCTAACTGTGTTTTGGAGGAGTCCTTAGGATTTTCTATATTTAAAATCATATCCATATCCAGACAAAGATAATTTTGTTCTTTCATTCTGATTTGGATGTCTTTTAAAGTCTTTTTCTTTCTTAATTGCTCTGTTTAGGACTTCCACTACTATGTTTATCTTTATGCACATCTTTCAGAACTGAAAAACCATTCTTTAAACAAGTGCAAAAATGAACATGAAAACACTGAGTCAAGAAATAGTGTTCTCAAGCTAGAATCCAGTATCTCTGGCATATATAAGAAGATTGTATAAATGTCTGAATAAGAAATCCAGAACAGAAACCATTCTCTTGATCTCACTGGAGATGGGTTATTTTTTTTTTTAAGATGAAAAAAGTGATCAGTTCACTGTTTACATTTTATAGCTCTTGAAGTATAATTATATATTTAATTTATATTTATATTTTTATATATTTAATTTATATTTTATATATATAGTTCACATATATATTTAATTTATATTTAAAGTTAATTGTATGGTGCTACAGGATGGAATTTCATTATTCCCGCCAAAAGTCTTTGTTATTTTCAGTAGGTCCTGTGTAAAAACAAACAAACAAACCAAAAATATGACTGGTGTTGCTACAACTAGGAATCTGTTACAAAGTGCCTCATCTCTATCTCTAACATTCATAATTCTACTGGTCAGAGGAAAAATATATGTATGTGGAAACAAGTCCATTTCATAAGTTTGGGATCCCAATGACCTATAATTTATATATAGGTATATATATACCTATATATAATATAAAACTCAACAGATATTTTGGCTGGCTATCTATCTATCTATCTATCTATCTATCATCTATCTCTCTAGATAATGGAGAGACAGAGAGAAACTTAATCTGTTGATAGTTTCTAATGCACAGCTATAGCCAAGCAATTCAGTAGGCAAAATTATAGAAACACACGAGCAATCATCTTTGATGTCTGAAAGATTCCTAAATAAAATCATTTTAAGTCTTGCAATAGGATATTACAGGAATCCAAGGAGTGACTCTTGCACAAAAGTACCAGGATACTGGCTGCTGTGGAGTTTGACATAGTTCTAATTTGGTTTCCTTTCAAAGGAAACATTCCAATCTTTTCCTCAAATAATTGAACAAAGCAATTATACAGTCTCTAGAAAAGCATTAATGTGCCAAGGGAGGACACCATAAAATATTTTCTCATCATTCTATAATTTATTGATTTTAGAAAACAGTTAATTCCTCTTTAAATGACCCACATTTCTCAATACATGAAAACAGCTTGGTTAACCACTTCTTAAGTAGAAATTTATAGAAGGTTGCCCTCCCTAATCATGTGTCAGTGAGTTCACCATTTCTTTACTTCAAGGCATTATTATAAACACTGAGTTAAAGTCTACTATTTATTTCAATAAACTCACATTTTACAATGCATTTGAGATTATTTATAAAAAGATTGTTCAACAGCTGATTAATTGCAATAATCCTCAGAAATACTCTACTTTGAGAGTATGAAAGATTCATCTTCATCTGATATGATTGTAAAGTGACAGTGATAAATAAATTGGAAATATAAGAGGGTGCCAGCAAATATAGTTCATTAAGTGAGCAGTGGTTATAGAGAGTTTGGGAACTTGATATCATGAAAATTGAATAAAATAAAAAGAGAGGGACTAAGGAAAAACAACAACAAAAATAACATTCAAAGACAAAATAAAATGGGGCATTAATGCTTCAAATCATGAGCAAAAATTCAGAATGGTTAAAATTTTTCACGGTAGGAAGGTTGCCAGTCAATGTCAAGAGTAGAGTGGGATATTTTTCCCTTTTTTGTCCACCATAACAACTTACCACACTTATTCCATAATTTGTAGCTTTTTCTTCAGTCATTTTTGTAGAAACTGTTTTCTAACTACTATTTTTAAAAGTATGTAACCATTTGGCAAAGGAGAAAAGAATCATCATAATTCAGTTTTCAGGTTAAATCCCTGTATATATTTTAGTAGATGTATTTCCAGTAGTATTTTGCTCATTTTATATTTCTCCTTACCGTTTTAATACACATTATATACAATAATCAAAGAAAACTAAAAGATACCAGAAATGAAAACAAAAGTTAATAAAGCATTCTGGAAACCCAAAACCAAGATAGCACTACTATAAACGTACTGGCATATATTTTTCTATAACAAAATGACCTCAGACAAAGATTGAACACCCATATAACTTGAATATCAATGAACACTATGAAAAAGATGAACCAAGTTTTGTATTGACTCACTGAGATTGCACTGTTGTTGCCCCATTTATGGAAACTATATTGCTGGCACCCTCTTGTATGACTGTGGTTGAGGACAAAAACTCAGGCTGCAGCGATGTACAAGAATAGGCTTTACCTTTCAATGGAATAGAGCATTGACTATCATCGAGCAATATCTTCCCTCCCCCAAAGGGGGAAAATGAGTACTTGGGAGATAGCATTTAGATAAGGGTAAGTAAAATCTTCTTTTCTCTTTTATGAAATTAATAAGCACCAGATACCTGCTGCTTTGAAACTCTCTAACATAAGGATTATAAAAAGCATTATTCATTTGAATTTGTGTTTTTAAATTACTTAAAAATACCTTATGCAAAATCAATACCTATGTAGTATTTCTTAAATATAGCTAACCTAACATTTTCTCCCTTTCTCTCCGAACTGCTCAAAATGTTACTTATATTATGATCATTATTTTGTAAGAAGTATGCACTATTTAGTAACCATAATTCCTAAGGATGGAAGAAATACAAATACATATATATGTATTAATTTTAATAGTACACAAATACAAGCTAGTAATTATTTAAAATTTCATTAATGTACATTATTTTTTGTAAGATAAATGTTCAAAATTGAGTCAAAATGTAATAGCTAGACAAATAGTATACTTAAAATGTTTCAATGATATTGAAGATATACTTACCAAATAAAAAGGACAAGATGCACTTTTATAGGTTAATTCTTTCAAAATCTCAGGAAAATGATCATTTCCAGATTATAAAAAAGTTCAGAACACTAAAAAATGTACACTTTACAATTGATTTTATGAAACTTGTGAAATGAATCTAATGTATTTGTTTGATTAAAAAGTTCTCTTAAGTTTACCAAAAAAATACCTACAGAGGCATAACTGCAAGCACATAAAAACACTAAGATTTAAAGTCCAATTACATAACAAAAAAATTAATCTATATAATCAAGTAAAATGCACCATTATACTTTGCTGGTTTGATATTAGACACTGCTTTGTATACTATAGGTCACATTAGTAGTGGAAAACCAACATGTCAATAAGTGTAGAAAAAGTTTTTTAAATGTAATTTGACATCATTCTGATTATCAAATATTCTAAATGATCTAATAATCTAAAAATATTAAAAATTAAAATAATAATAATCAAACATTGTAGGAATGCAGCAGAGAATTAATCACCATTTCTAAAATAACTTCGGGCATATTATGGGGCCCTAAATCAGCTGAATGTTATAAAAAACAAGATGTAACAAATAATTAAGGAGAAAGTTTTATTCAGATGACTGCAATGGAAAGCGATTATTAATCAGAAATGTCTCAAAGAAAAGGAGAGGTCTTATCATTAGATAGACAAAAATAGAAAAATGAGTCATGTGTGAGTTTTATGGAAGTCATGACAAAGATTAGAGATGGCTCTTATCTGACACATTCAGGAGATGTGGAATGACCAAAGATCATCCTGGTTTTGCATAGTCTAAGATAAGACTCATGGGTCATTACCCATTTCCTGCAACACAAAAGAGTGGGAAGATGACTTCACCAGTGTTTTCTTGGGGCAAAAGTCTCAGATGAAGTTAAACATTGTCAATGCCTTACCAGGAACATCGAATGACTATGTAATTGAAGTTATACACCATAACTTGGTATTGTCACACCCAGCGAATCATATAATCAGATAGGCACAGCAGCCATTGTACTGTGCAGATGGTATATTTTGAATTGGGCCCAAGGAACTCCAAAAAGTATGAGAAAATTATATACACAGGTGTCTCAAACTTTCATGTTATCTATTTATATTTTACCTATGCTTTTTCCGCAAAGGCAAACTATAGCCTTGTGAAGAGATTCACATAATTAACTAACAAAGGAAAAAAAATCAGGATTGGTTAATACATAGGTAGACTATGTTGTTCTCACTTCTAGAACGATCATTAAAAACCTATTCAAAGGTTGCTTTATGGTAGTTTTTAGAAAATAGTCTTCCAGGGGACAGACTTGATTATTACACGGAGAAAGGTCAGTCGAAGAATGGGTATATATGGACGCTTTAAATGTGCAGAAATAGCTTTTGCTGATTAATCAAGGCCCTGGAAGGAACAAGACTTGAATCTGAGAAACAAGAAGCTCTGGATAAAAGAGGTATTGATTAATCTATGAGAAAAGTTACCTTGTATATAGCTACAACTACTAGTGAGTATGTTCTACAGAAGTTCTAAAAAACAAACAAACAAAAAATCCACATAGAATAACCCATCATATAGATGTCAGCCTATTTCTCTTCAATCAGCTAGTGTGGTACAAAGGAGACAGCATTTTGGAAACAGAGGTGGAGAATATATATACACCTAAGACCATTAACTCTCTTTTACTTCAAATCCCCAATTCGTTAGTGATACAGTAGAATGCCCTGCTTGCCACCAAAAAGACTGATTCTGTGTAGTTGATATGGCACAATTCCTTAAAGACACAGATCTTTTTTTTTTTTTTGGTGGAAAATGAATGATATTGGACCATTTCCTAGAGAGAACAATGATTTGTTCCTACTTGAATTGAATCTTACCATGGATATGGGTTTATCTTCTTTGTCCACAATGCCTCTACTTAATAACACTAAGTAAGGGCTTACAGAAGAGCTGATCTATTAACACGGTACTCCATACAATATTGTTGCGGAGCATTGCACATATTTCAAAATATATTAGAGGCAATGATAGTTGTATAGCATGGTATACTATACATTATATGGTATAGTCTTATATAATGGATTTGCTAGTATTATTTACTAGTCTTATATAAAGTATTATTTAGAAGCAGTTGACTAAATCCCACAGTGGAATGGTCTGAAAGGTTCATGTACTGCACCAAATCAGGGACAACACTTTCCAAATGGGAGCACTGTCCTCCAGGATATTACATATGCACGGGACTAGCAGTTGATATATGGTATTTGCCTTCTATAGATCAGATTCATGGATCTGAGAACCAAGATGTGGAAGTAGAATTGCTTCTTTCAATTTCACTTGCAGTGAACCAATTATAGAATTTATCTTTTCATTCCTATGACCTTAGGCTCTGTTTGGTTAGAAGTGCTGGGTTTTAGTAGGAACAATTCAGCTAAAGACACAGCAAGGGTTCCATTGGAGTTGAAGTTGCAACTACCCCCTAATGTCTCTGGCTTCTTCATGCTGATATTAATTGTACTAATAGAAGGAGAGGGTAATTGTTTCTAGTCATCCACCCATGCTAGTGTTACTCCTATGCAATGGGTGCAGGAAGGGCTATGTTTGGAATACAGAATAGTCACTGTGGAGTTGCTTGGTGTTTCTGTGCCCACTGATTACAGTAAATGAGCAGTTGCAGAAACCATTGCCCAAGAAGCCAAGATGATTAAGAATTCAAACTTTTAAGGATGGTCTAGGTCAAAACAGCAGGTAAATAAGCAACCCAGACCAGTTGTGATGCCTGTCTACATTGAGTGAAATATACAGTGTGTGGTACAGAAAGAAAATGATGAATACCATTTATAATCTGAGGACCAGCTGCAAGAACAAGGACTAATCTATTTCACCTCACCTCTCTTTCCAGCTATCAGTGGAATGGCAACACTGGTATTTTCTCTGCTAGAAAGCATTTTTTTTCTAGATTTTCACATGGTTCATCCCCATATGCCATTCAGATATGCTCCAATGTTCCTAATGATGCATTCCTGATTATCTAAAGTTACAGTTTTTTCCCTGTTCTCAGTCCTTACATCTCCCTTTCCTGCTGTACATCATATGTAACAATTTTGAATGAAACTTTTTACATATAAATGCATGCATTAACTCCTTATTAATATTTTTTGTTGTCTCTCTTTTTGAATGTAAAATTCATAGGGACAGATATTTCCGGTTTTTTTCACTGTTGTATCTCCATCACTTAGAAGAATGCCTGGTTCATAGCAAATATTTAATAAATGTTTGGAGAATAAATGAATTAATTTCCTTTCTTTTTTGTTGACAACTCATGAATCTATATATCAATACATACCCAAATTTATCTCTTGGTCCATATTTTTAGGTTACAAATCATGGACAACCTGATGTATAATAAGCAGAGTTGGCAGGATGTCTTATGGTTTCATTTTCTCAGAGTTGGGAGGGTTTTTTCCTTGTATGCTAAAGCATACCTCTCTTAGCTTGATCATTGATATTTCACATTCCTTACAGGGAATAATGATAAGGTTAAAATATAAATAATCTTGGGAGCATTTGATATTTATACAAATACTTCACACTGCAGTGAAAGGGCTTATATTAGATAAAATAAAAGGTGGGAAGCATAGGGACTCTTGAGTGACAGAGGCTGCAATAAAGAGTGAGAAAGAATGCTTGAAAGTGAGGACTGGATATTGAGAAAGAAACCTAACTGAATTTTTTAGAAAGCCAGTGTAGCTCTCTTAAGCTTGCCATTCTTGCCCTAATGTTTCATTATTTCACATTTGTAATACTGAATCTTACTCTAAAATTATTTTTTACTTATTTTTTTTAAATCTAAGTAATTAACATAGAGTGTATCATTAGTTTCAGATGTAGAGTTCAGTAATTCATCAGTTGCATACAACACCCATTGCTCATTACATCATGTCCCCTCTTTAATGCCCAGCACCCACTTACCCCAAACCTCCCCCCACCTCCCCTCCAGCAACCTTTAGTCTGACTTCCCAATTTCAGTCAATTGGACTACCACTTTTCAATCCTTCCTAGCTAGAAACGTTTTTGAATCCTCTCTCTTCTCAGTCTACCATTTATAAGCTATCATCCAGTTTTGTCAATTCTTATTTCAAGATATCTTTAACAGTGACATCAAGACTCTCTATACAATAGACTATCCCTGCCCTGTTATTTACCATATAGAACCCATGCTTTAAACAAAACTAAATATCTTTGCTTGACTCTCATCTATGTATTTCTTACTATTTTGTTTATTCAACTATCTCTATCAGAATGTTTATAAAATTAATATTTGCCATTAAGTATATATCTCAAATGTCAACATTTCCCACCTCAATAACATCAAAGGAATGACATTTTCTTCCTTAAATTTCCTCCCTAAAACTATTTGTATCATATCTCTTGACTTAGTTCATTTCTAAGTGCAATCAATGTAAGTGCAATTGCATTTTGCCCATTCTATAAGCTCCTAAATGACAAGGACTTTAGATTCCCAACAATGTTTTTAGCATCTGTTGAACAGGAATGAGTAGTGTCATTCCTTGACTTATAGGGATATAATTTAACTTCTGCCTACTTCCCAAAATGATCTCTGAATCTCATTGACTCCACGTTATCTCTAGTATACATTTCACATTTTTCATATCCTCTTCAGATTCACTTACTCTAAGAAACTTGTTCCACTTAATTAGCTCAATCTTACTATCTAATGTCACTGGATTATGACCTATAACCTAATCATTTGAACATTCAGACAGTTAAGTTTCTGTGACACTTAATAGAGCATGTATAGACAGAACTTAGTGACCCCAGATGGAAATGGAAAATGAAAACAAAGATGTTCTTACCTCTCAGGTCTTTATTATCTCTTCTATCTTTTTTTTTTTTTCTGGTGACTTCCGTCTTTTTACAGAACTCAAGCCAATAAGCTAATGCACATATATATATTCTTCCAGCTCCAGGATATGCCATGCATATGCTATAATCTTTATGTTTACTATACATATTCTTTCTAAATAAAATGTTATTATCTCAGCTCAGGACAAGGACAGTTTTTCCAGGGACTAGGTCCAGTCACCTGTGACTGGGCCAAAGGGTTGTAAAGCTGAGGGTGAAAATCCATTCTAAAAACAAGGTTGTGCATAGGAAGGCAACTCAAAACATTGGATACTTCATTTTTTTTTCTAGCAAACTAATTGTAACTAGTAAATAATAATTTATGCAGAAGTAGTCAGGTTAAACATATGGTTTTCATTGGATTCTTTGAAAAGAATTGAATGACCCCATTGTGATTTTAATATCCTTATAAAACTGGGATTCCAATCTTAAAATCATTTATTTTGAAGATTTTATTTATTTATTTGTAAAAGAGAGAGAGAGAGAGAGAGAGAGCACAGGCAGACAGAGTGGCAGGCAGAGCCAGAGGGAGAAGCTGGCTCCCTGCCGAGTAAGGAGCCTGATGTGGGACTTGATCCCTGGACACTGCCATCATCACCTGAGCAGAAGGCAGCTGCTTAACCAACTGAGCAACCCAGGTGTCCCAAAATCATTTATTTTAATGCTCATTTGGGTACTGTATCAGGGCATTTTCCCTGAGAGACAGACACCAGGACGAAATTAGTCATGCAAAAGATTTATTAGAAGAAACACTTATGAAAAATAAAGAGAAAAGGTGCAGGAGAGTGGGAGGAGCTTTCAGATCCCAGTGCAAGTTTGACTCTGTGAAAGGAAAGAAGAAAGGAGGACCAGATAAGAAGAGTCTCAGAGTACAGTGAGCTCAGAAAAAAACTTTGATGATTTTCTCTGGCCAGTGGGAAGTCCCAGAGCAAAACCTGCCCACTAGATGAGTCACGTATTGGGCGTGGAATGGCCAAAGGATTATTAGCAAGAGGGAGCCTGAGTAGAAAGTATCCTCAGCATGGACATTCTGTCCTAAAAGAAGATCTGAACAATGCACTCCTATAACTGCCTCTACTCTGACACCTACTGTTCTCTCTAGTTTCTTCTTCCCAACAGACCAGAAGCACCACAAAATTAAGTAACCTATATGTTTGTTATTTCCTGGATATGCCTAATCAATGTAGGGGCAGAATATTGTTAAAAAAATTTTTTTAAAGCTACATACTTAAAAGGTTATATATTCAAGAGAGGTATTAGTGTGACATGGGTCCTCACTATGAAAACAATTTGCTTATTTTTTTTATTTTATTTTATTTTATTTTATTTTATTTCTTTTCAGTGTTCCTGCATTTATCATTATGCACCACACACTGTGCTCCATGCAAGATCTGCCCTCCATAATACCCACCACCAGGCTCACCCAACCCTCCAACCCCCTCAAAAACCCTCAGTTTGTTTCTCAGAGTCCACAGTCTCTCATGGTTTGTCTCCCCCTCCAATTTTCCCCAACTCACCTCTCCTCTCCACCTCCCAATGTCCTCTGTGTTATTCCTTATGCTTCACAAGTAAGTGAAACTATATGATACTTAACTCTCTCTGCTTGGTTTATTTCATTCAGCATAATCTCTTCCAATTCCATCCATGTTGATATAAAAGTTGGGTATTCTTCCTTTCTGATGGAGGCATAATACTCCATTGTATATATAGAACATATCTTCTTCATCCATTTGTCTGTTGAAGGGCATCTTGGTTCTTTGCACAGTTTGGCGACTGTGGCCATAGCTGCTATGAACATTGGGGTACAAATGGCCCTTCTTTTCACTACATCAGTATCTTTGGGATAAATACCCAGTACTGTAATTGCAGGGTCATAAGGTTACTCTATTTTTAATTTCTTAAGGAATCTCCACACTGTTTTCCAAAGTGGCTGCACCAACTTGCATTCCCATTAATAGTGTAAGAGGGTTTCCCTTTCTCCACATTCTCTCCAACACTTGTAACTAGTAAATAATAATTTATGCAGAAGTAGTCAGGTTAAACATATGGTTTTCATTAGATTCTTTGAAAAGAATTGAATGACCCCATTGTGATTTTAATATCCTTATAAAACAGGGATTCCAATATTAAAATCATTTATTTTGAAGATTTTATTTATTTATTTGTTTGTTCTGCAACAAATCAAAACTTGTTAATTTTGACCATTCTGACTGGTGTCAGGTGGTATCTCAGTGTGGTTTTGATTTGAATCTCCCTGATGACTAATGATGATGAACATTTTTTCGTGTGTCTGTTAGCCATTTGTATGTCTTCTTTGGAGAATTGTCTGTTCATGTCTTCTGCCCTTTTTTTGATGTGATTATCTGTTTTGAGTGTGTTGAGTTTGAGGAGTTTTTTATTGATCTTGGATATCAGCCCTTTGTAGTGTCATTTGCAAATATCTTCTCCCATTCCATGGGTTGCCTCTTTGTTTTTTTGACTGTTTCCTTTGCTGTGCATAAGCTTTTGATCTTGATGAAGTCCCAAAAGTTCACTTTCGCTTTTGTTTCCTTTGCCTTTGGAGACGTATCTTGAAAGAAGTTGCTGTGGCTGATGTCAAAGAGATTACTGCCTTGGTTCTCCTCTAGGATTTTAATAGATTCCTGCCTCACATTGAGGTCTTTTATCCATTTTGACTTTATCTTTGTGTATGGTGTAAGAGACAATTTACTTATCTTTAGACTTAATAGTCATCAGAACTTTCAGAGTCACTGAGATATTTAAGACTTATTTTGATTAATATGAGCAGTGAAAACATTCAGTATACCATATGTCCTTTTTTTTAACAACCTGAGTCTATAGATTAATTATAGCTCACTATTAAAAACTGACTTCTTATAGTAGTTTTTATCATTTACTTCTTTGCAAGTGAAGAATGGTTGAGATACAGCATTTCATTTTAGATTTACGAATAAGAAGATTGGGCTAGATAAAATGATAAAAGAAACTAAAGACTTCAAAATCACAAAATACATGAAAGAAAAATTGAAATTAGGATTCACAGCTGATGAATTTTTATTTACTTCTCTCACTGTCTCATGGACAAAACTGTGTGCATTTCTGTATAGGAAATATTTCAAGATCAAGAACACTGAGGGTTAATGTTCAGTGAGTATCTGCTGGTCATCTTTAGGGCATTAGATTCTGCTGAGTGGAATGAACTGATAGGTAAGCATTCCTTGGAAAGTAAAGGAGATCCAGAACTATGCTAATAATTATGATCATTTACTTATTGTCTTTAAACATTCTGCTAAGCCATTCACAAATATTATTGCATTCCTAAAATTATCTTATCCTTACTTTATAGATGAGGAAATTGAGCTAGAGAATAAGAATTACTCAAGGACACAGAGGTAGCAAATAGCAGAAGTGAGATTAGAACTTGTCTGTATGTTCTACAAATGAGTGCTTATTTACCACATCATGCTATCCTCTTCCTTGAAGACCAATTTTTTATTGAACAAACTTGGATTTGAAAGAAATTCTTACAGAGATAAAATAAATTCAGTTTGACTACAGAGACAGGAGATCCAGCAAAATTAAGATATTAGAGTCATTTCAGTCATAATGCTATCTCTAACAAAGGGAATGCAAGAAATAGAAAATCTCTATGTATATATGCATATGTGCCAGGCAAGGTTATACATATATGTATATATATAATTTTTATATATTTGTGTATTTATTAACAACAACTTTGCTAAGGGCTTTTTGCAATGCTCATCACTCTCCCTTATTTGACAAGCATCCACTTATTTGGGGACCAACCTTCTCCTCACTTCAGCCATGGCACTCCAGTAACTACTGTCACTTTTGCTATTCCATCTCCCTGGACTTACACGTAGATGATTTATGTAGGCCAACTTAATCAAAGCTCTTTGCTGGGAAACAGCCAGTTAGATCCATGAGAAACAGCTCTTTGATTTCTAGTGGAAAAGCCATGAAGAGAAAACGGATATAAGAGAAAGGAGATAAAGGAAAGCGAAGAGCAAAATCATGGTAGTTCTAGGTATCTTGAGCCTCATCTTTGCCCTTGCCTAATAAATTTTTGTTGACTTTCAGTCACTTGTAACCAAAAGACTCCTGACTATTTTGATAAAGCAAACAAGAATTCGGGTCCTTAGTCTAACATCTCACTAACCTGTGAGTGACAGATTGAAATCCAGGCCTATTTACTTCCCAATTTAGGGGTTTTGTTTGTTTGTTTCTTTGTTTTTAAATTCCTGGTCCACAATAGAACATAAATGTGTATAAGTGTTTGACATATAACTGACATGATAGTTACATTCTTCTTTTCCTCTGGCTAAACTTGTGAGAGGAAATTAAGTGCTAGACATGGTGTCTTTATTCACCATGCTTACATTGCTTTTACTTTTTGGAGGGTGAATATTACCTTAATGGCTGTAAAGAGTTAATCTAATTTACCCAAAGTTCTTTTGGACGGATAATATTTTAATTTGGGTTTTAATTAAATGAAATAGGCACACTCAGGTGAACTCCTATATATAGTTGACCTAACTCACATTCCATCTACAGAAATACAGCTTTCACACATTTCCCCCCAAATATCTTGGCATACCTGCTATTTCTTTTCACACATATCTGAGCAACTATTTTCTTGATCTGATGCCTGCTTTAGAACATAGCTATAAAAAATTTCCCCAGAGAATGCTATAAATGCAACTTCAAGCATATATTGGAGTCAGTGCGAAGAATAAAAGTAGAAATACTGGAAGAGGAAGAGAAAGCTGCTAATACACTGGATTTTGTACAAACTCAATCAGCTTTTCTCCTAAATATTAAGGATCCTAAATCAAATCAAAATTGTGAAAGAATTTTTTTAAATATTGTTAGCTAACTTAGTTCAACTAAGGTGACTATTATGTCACTTTTTATGGAGAGAAGACACACACTGAGCATTATATAGAAATGAGTGACATCCTTGGAAGCTTTGCCCTCTCTTTCTTTCTTTTTTCTCTTTTCCTTTTTTTTTTTTTTTTCTTTCTGGTTTTACCTAGTTCCAAATGGTGAAGGAATACTCAGACTATTATTTGTCTTTAAATGATCATTAAATAGTATTTCTGATTATCATTATTCATGCAATTACATGAATAATGGAAATTGATAGTTTTTTTAATACATGCTCATTTAAGTATTAAATGGAATTATCTACTCATATTGTCACACTTGATACCACAGAGACTACAAATACCACAGTTTGTTAAAGGTAAGAAATTACATGGATCGCTCACATTACTGATATTATAGTGACTGTACTTCTCATATTTATGGATGGAGAAAATAGTTAATGTGAAGTGTTAATTGAAGTTCAATAATATTTGTAAATAAATTTGTATATTTTTCCAGAAAATATTTTCATATATATAAAACAGTAGAATTCATATGTTTATGTATAGTTTATATAGAGAAAATCCTGGTGAGGTAACAAATTATATGGTCACCTTCTTTATCACAGTCCTAATAATACTTATAATTTATCTTAGTTATCTATAAACTCTATGAAGGCTAAGAAAGACATTGATTATTTTATTTAAAATAAATAAAATAAATTACATTGATTTTTATTGTATTTTTTGGGAGGTATTTACAACAGTGTCTAACAGTTACACATTAAATATATCAATGTATACTTGTGGAATGGATGAACAGGTCTTCCAATGAAAACTTAGAAAATATTCAAGTAATGAAACTCCAAAAGTTATCTAATACTTATAGAATATCTACCATACCTATTCTCAGAAAAATCAATTGGTTTGTATGTTGCAAATATTAGTAGGTTATATTTTGTGCCAGGCTCCACACTAAACATTATATAATATGCATTACAGCATTTGCTATAGTAAGTGAGTAAGTGAATGGGATAAGCATTAACATCTCAGAGAGGTGATGTGCCTATCCATGGTCACAAAGTAAGTTGCCAAATCAGATGTCAGAGCCTGTAGTTTGTAAATATGAGTTCATATTCTATGACCTCCGTCTATGAGGGAAATTGGAGAGATTCAGGGGTAAGGTTTAAAGAGTAATAAAATAAGTCATTCAAGCTTTCATGAAGGTTGAGAGATGAGAAAACAAAAATATACCAATGAATTAAGAGTTGTCATAATTCTAGACAAGTGGATGCATTTATGAAGAATTTGAATTTTTTTATTTGTATCCCCAGCTTGAATAGTTCTTAAGATAATCTGACTTTTATAACTATTAAAATCAGGGTTATGGATTAATGATAAGCAAGATATTTGATGATTATGTAAGTAAAAGAATTTATGGTAGCTACATGCTCAGAAAAATAATTTCTATTTAATTCTTACTACACTAGAATCTTAGATTTGGAATGTACATTCACTCAAACATTCTGACCTCTGCTTGAAATTTTTGGAGACTGGGGGGAAAGAAAGGAGTTTTGTCATGTCATACAGTCACTTAATCAAATTTTAAACAGTTTAAAATTTATAGAATTTTAACTGAATTATACAGAGATTCACTTTCCTGTATCATCCCCCCACCACTGACCTTAATCCTAATTCCTTCAGAGTAATCCAGGATACATGCCCATAGGTACATACACAAATACATAGATATCTTTAACATATTTTAACCTTCTGAAATTTGAAGACAACCTTTTTTTTTTTTAAGACTTTATTTATTTGAGAGAGGTAGAGAGAGAGCACAAGCAGGCAGAGGAGCAGGCAGAGAGAGAGGGAGAATCAGGCTCCCTACTAAGCAGGGAACCTGATGCGAGGCTCAATCCCAGGACCCTGAGATCATGATCTGAGCTGAAGACAGACGCTTCACAGACTGAGGCACCCAGGTGCCCTGAAGACAACCTTTTAAGCCAGCATTTTGTTATACACACTTTCTCACAGATACACACAATCTTCTCTCATAATTATCCAGTTCTCCTTGTATCTTGATATTTTTTTTAAAAAAAAGATTTTATTTATTTATTTGAGAAAGAGTGAGAGAGAGCAAGAAACTAGATGAGGGAAGGCGAAGGGGCAAAGGGAGAGGGAGAAGTAAACTCCCTGCTGAGTGGGGAGCCTGATATGGGGTTCAATCCCAGGACCCTGGGACCATGCATGACCTGAGCTGAAGGCAGATGCTTAACCGATTGAGCCACCTAGGTGCCCCTTGATCATTCTTTTTATTACTCAGTTTGTACATACTTTATCTCAATTATTTCCTTTTGAGCCCCCTTTTGTCAGGTTCATACTATTGAACTAAGTCCAGATATGATCAAAACTATGTAGTTTCAGAATTGTTCAAGATTTACTTCCTATATGCTAAGCTCAAATTCATTTATAGAGAGAAAGAATATCTAAATGTTCTAGACTCTCATTACCTTTGCTGAATGTTTAGTGTATTGCTTTGATATACACGTCTATGTACATAGGTGTATCTATTCAAATAATAATTTATAAAATTATATCACTATTTACACATTTTTTTATACCTTCAGTAGTCCACCAGACATCTTTCATATACTTCTACACACATCCACAAAAGCTTGGCATTTGCCATTATTGATTATTAGGATAGCACACACAATCTTTTCTTTATATTAATGAGCTATCCTTTGAGAGCTACAGAGGAGCTCTTCTAGGACAGGGACTCATCTTGAGAGAAGCTGCTTGAAATAGAATTAAAACTAGTAGAAATTTAAAAGGATAGAAACATTCTAGATGACATTATACGCATACTATGATTTCTATCTTGAGTTTTTGAAAATGAGCCCTGGAATTACGTTTCATGATTTTTGCTTCATGATTCATGATATTTTGCTTCATGATTTTTCTATTCACTGATTGGGGTGAACCCCAAGAAAGCAATATCTACATGGACCATAACTGGAACCAGAATTGTGGCCCAATGGTCAGAGTCTAAATGTTTGCTACAGGTATCATTATTAATAGGGTGGACATTTGTTCTCCCTATTTTGATTATTCTCTAGGTCTACTAAGATATTTATTGAACACATACACTGGGCAGAGCAGAACTGACTAAGAGGGATACAATGTGAATAAATAGAGTCCTCATCCCCTGAAATAGAGACTAACTAGTGAACAAAATAGTGAAAGTAGAAGTATCAAAATTTAATTTTAAGTATCAAAATTAAACTAAATTTCCCGCCAACTCAGTGAAGAGTCACAAAGATAGTAAAATCAACACATAAAACTTGATTATTAATTAAATCTTTCAAAGTCCAGTATTCCTAAGCATCTCAGCTATCTGGAACTGATATCAATCTTAGAGAATTTAGTATATAAATAAGTTAAAGTCTGAAGTTTTCTCAAGGATTTTCATAAAACCATGTTCAGCAATAATACTGTTTGTTTAAATGTGTTTTTCAACCTCAGGAGGAAATGAGTAATACCTTTTAAGAAAAACTTACAGAGGAAAGAATTTGATTTGTCTTGATGTGTTTATGTAAAAAATTTCCTGTATCTCATTTCTTAAAGAAATATTAAATACATCTATTAAATATATATGCAGACAATAAGCCAAGTGGCACATTTCTACTTTAAAATTTAACAAGGACTTACTTGTTTTGTTTTTTTTATGACATTTCTCTGAGTTATCCAATCCTGGGGTTCGCTCTACCACATCCAAACTCAGGACATTACTTCCATCCAATGCTGTTCCATCTCAAGCCCAGTAAACAAAACAAATCATTTAAAGCAGTGGTTCCAAGACTATGCTTTCACTGTTAATACAATTTGAATATAATAATAGGGACGTTTTTACCACATGCAATAAACTAACAGATAAAATTTGCTATTATCATTATTGCTTAGAAGAGTGATTCAACTTGGGATGAGCCTGGGTGGCTCAGTCAGTTAAGTGACTGCCTTCACCTCAGGTCATGGTCCCAGGGTCCTGAGATCGAGTCCCACATCTGGATCCTTGCTCAGTAGGAAGCCTGCTTCTCCCTCTACCTGCTGTTGCCCCTGCTTGTGCTCTCTCACTCTGATAAATAAGTAAATAAAATATTTCTTTACAAAAATGATGTTCCAATTACAAAAAATATAAAGATCTCAGAATTATGGTCAGTCCTTTAGAATGAGTGAATTTCTCATTATGAAATGAAAAAAAAATCATTACAATGAGTTTGTCTTTATCTCTTTCTTCTCATCTCTGAATGGTTTTTAAACTTTTTTTAGGAATACTCTTCTGTAGTCTTTGTAAAGCCGACTTCATTTTTTTTTAAAGGTTTTATTTGTTTATTTGAGAGAGAGAGAGAGAGCGCGCGCACACAAGGGTAGGGAGGAGCAAAGGGAAAGGAGCCACTGAGCAGGGAGCCCAACACAGGCCAATCCCAGGAACCCAAGATCATGACCTGAGCCAAGGGCAGATGCTTAACCGACTCAGCCACCCAGGCACCCTGCAATTCCAGCTTCTTGAGTGTTGATAAGTATCATGGTTTCAAGCCCCAGAAGTATTATTCTGTCTTTGCTTTCTTATTTGGTTTCATTTGCCTCCATGTTTTCTGGCAATTCCCCATTCTCCAAACTTGGTAGTCCCTAAAGACAGAGGTGCCCACAATACTATGCAAATAACTAGTACTATTTACACATTCTGGGACTATAAGGATACAAAAATAAATTTCAACATTTGCTGACAACAAAGGAAGAACCAAACTCTCCACTTTAGATCTATAGAGCTTTTAATACCCACAAATGACATAAACACATAGTAAGTTTTCACTACAAGGTAAGTAAATACAAGGTTTCTGGATCAGAAATTATTTGTAACAGTAAGCACACAATTTGCCCATGTTCCTTTCTCTTTCTTGAGAGAAAATTGTCCCTTTGTGTATAGAGGGGGAATCTACGACAGGAGAGGAAACCAAAGATTAGGAATTCTGCAGTTTACATAGAAACTGCAACAAAGCAGCCCCTTCTTCCCTCCAGAGAAGGAAAAGACAGTAATTTTCTAACATAGACAGATTCTCTCTTAGAGAAGGGAAGGTCCCTAGATGTCTGGAACCCTTTGGAATGTAAATAAAAGGCTCCAGGGGAGCGAGGTCTGTAAATCTCTCTGGAGGTCTCCAACTTTCAAGGCATGTTTACTAGTCAAACGTCCTTTTATCCTGATTGTCAGTAATTTTTGTTTAGAAAGCCCTAATTGTGCATAAACATGAAAATATTAGTTGTTTCTCAACAACAGATACATGACAGTCATATTTTATTTTATGTCTATTATACTTGTCATTTCTGAATCCCCTTGGGTTCTTTTTTGACTAATAGCAAAATTGTTCAGAGTCAATCTCTCTCTACTGATCCTCTATGTTTCTTTTCTTCTCTAAGTTAATAAAGCTTATTCAGAGTTTTAGTATTAGTTAAATTCGGACAATGTTAGAAAACCCAACTCTCTCAAGGCCCTAGTTTTACTCTAGCAAAACTTAAAGCACTTTTATCTTTCAGTCATTCAACTTTAGACATTTCTGCAGGTAAGAATTTAACTGGGAATGGAAAAATCTTTTCTCAATCTACTTATAAACAATGTAAAAGACACCATCTGATAAGGGGTTAATACGCAAAATACACAAGGAACTCTTGTAACTTGACTCCTCCCATAAGAAAAACCTACACAAATAATCCTATTAAAAATGGGCAAAGTGCTTCAATTGTCATTTTTCCAAAGAAGACGTATAGATGGCTGAAAGGCACAGGAAAAGATGCTCAACATCACTTACAATCAGGGAAATGCAAAGTGAAACCCCAGTGAGGCACCACCTCACACCTCCCAGACTGGCTATTATCAAAAAGACAAAAAATAACAAGTGTGGGCAAAGATAGAAAAAAGGGGGACCCTTTTACACTGTTGGTAGGAAAGTAAACACAGCCACTATGGAAAATGGTAGGGATCTAAAATCAATCAATCAATCAATCAATTGATAAAGCTATAATATATTTAGCAATTCCACTTCTGTGTATTTATCTGAAGAAAATAAAAACATCGATTTAAAGAGACCTATGCACCTCTATGTTCATTGCAACATTATTTACAATAGTCAATAATAGAAGCAACCTAAGCATCCATTGATAGATGAATGGATAAGGTATATATACACACATACACAATGAAGTGTTACTCAGCTATACAAAAGAATGAAACCTTGCCTTTGCGACAACTTGAACAGACCTAGAGGGTTTTATGGTAGGGGAAATAAATCAGATAGGGAAAGAAAAATGCTATCTGATTTCACTAAGGTGTAGAAACAACTACAAATGAACAAACAAAACAAAACAATGACAGACTCACAGATATAGGAAATATCATTGTTGGTTACCAGAGACAGGAGGAGTTGGAGGCTGATGAAACAGGTGAAAGGGATTAAGAGGTACAAACTTCTAGTTATAAAATAATAAGTCACAGGGATGTAATGCACAGCATAGGGAATATAGTCAATAATATAGTAATAACTTCGTATGGTGACAGATGGTAACTAGACTTATCATGGGGATTATTTTGTGACGTACAAAAATATCAAATCACTTTGATGTACACCTGCAACCAATAAGACATTGTGTGTCAATTACATTTCAATTAAAAAAACCGCTATCTGCTAAAAGTGTTCAAGCAGGAATATATAACTGAAGGTAGTTTGCTCAAACTACTGTCGTTTATCATCACTGTATTTTTTTCCCAATGGTTTTTAAAAGTGATTTTTACAAAAAGTTAAGATGATTAACAGAAAATAAAGACATTCAAATGAACTTATAGCAGAAATTGAAATTAAAGCTTCAGTGAGATCTTAAATTTCACTCATGAAATTATACTTCTCTTTGTTTCTTTTTATTAATGGTCATTATCGATACTGGTCATATTGCTATAACAGAGACTCTCTTTTTTTTTAAGATTTTATTTATTTATTTGAAAGAGAGAGAGTGAGAGAGGGAGAGAGCATGAGAGGGGAGAGGGTCAGAGGGAGAAGCAGACTCTCCACTGAGCAGGGAGCCCAACGTGGGACTCAATCCCAGGATTCCAGGGTCATGACCTGAGTCAAAGGCAGTCGCTTAACCAACTGAGCCACCCAGGCGCCCCCAGAGACACTCTTATATGTTATAAATACAGTATCTAAATTGCTGGTGAAAAATGTTTCCTTTTTTCATTGAATTGTTTGCCTTTTTAATTTGACCTTGATTGTTTATAGACAAAAAATTTTTTGTAGTCTAGACAATATGCACTTTCTCGTTGTGATCTCCTGAATTATTTATTTATAAATTATATTCTTATTACACAAATAGGTGCTTATCAGACACAAAACTAAAGTATAAAAACACTTTATAATATCTTCTATGGTATTTCCCTATAATTACTCTTTTTCAAAATTTGCTAGGCTAATCTTGCCTATTTTGACGTATTTTGTGAAGCTCTGATGAATATTTCATAGATATTTTGACTGGAATCCCAATAACCTATAAATTTTAAAAGAAGTATACATTCAAATACTATATCATCACATTCTGGTATAGAACAAACAACAAAGGGTCTTATTACATGCCAGGCACTGTGCTATACTAAGTACTTTGAATGTTTTATAGCACTTAACCTTTACAACAACATCTGAGATATGTCTTATCATCCTTATTTTTAGGTAAAAAAGGTCAAAAAATCTCAATGTTTCAAGTCAAGGGTCAAAGACAAGTTTTATTTCAAACCTGGCTGACTAATAGAGAAGAAAATACTGAACTTCACACAAGGAGACAAAAGTTCAAGAAAAGTTCATTTAATCTAGGATATAATATAATTTAGCACCAATGATCTTTTAGTGGAGGTAAAAGATTTGTCTAAGTGCAGTTGCACATGCAGACTTAAACTCAGGGAAGATGATGGCACTGCTGGAGATGTAGATTTGGGGTTACCAACTCAGACATGATCACCGGAGGGGGTAATTTCTTCAAAGGACGGTGACTAAACATAGTCTAGACAAAGAAGAGCAAAGAGCTGGAGTTTCCATCTTAAAGCACTCCTAAATTTAAAAGGCCAAAGAAGGAATCAAGGTCGAAAAATGTAGGTTGGTCCTGGGGAGATGAGCCCAGGCAGAAATGTAAGGAAAGAGCTGCAAGAAGGGGCAAGAGATCGGAAGGATTCGATGCTGGAGAAGGTAAATATTCAGAGGATTTAATTTTATTTATAGATTATTGCTAGCTTTGGGCATACGATTTTTATACGGAAAGTGGAAGTTTAGGAGTTACTGTCTGGTGAGTAGTTACTGTCTGTCTGATGTCAAGACTTCACTACTGTACTGTTTTCACTACTGGGACTTCATTGTGAACAGAAGGAAAAACAGAATAATGTGTACACTCGGCTAAAGTACTTCAAAAAAATTAAGGAAACTGAAAGCTCTAGGGGAAATCACCAGTTCTCAAAGAAAGAAGGCATGCATGGTATAAGAAGTATCTCTTCAAGTATTTGATCTTAACTCTTTCCTTCTCCTGTACAAACTGATACAAGATTTGCACATTTTATGACAACCCTCTGTCATTAAATCCTCTGTCATTTTTTTAGAATATAATAACATAGAGTTAGTAGCATGTTGTAAGAGTTAAATTCTGCCATTTAAGGGATGCACAACCTTGAACACTTTAGAAAATCCCCAAATTACATTCATTGTAATGGAATGTATGTATTCCTTTGTAATTAACAACTGCTCTGTATGGATGATCAGTTTCCCAGGCTCTAGGACTATGATAAATTACTTTCCTCAGACAAGGGTACCTTGCCCATACTCAACTCAGAAGCTGATATTTTCCAGAGATAAGTAGTCTTTATAGGTTTGTGTGAAATTTGTAGCAAGGACCACATATCACCACCTTAGCAATAAGGGAAGGTTGCAAACAATGGAGCTACTAGACAATACTAAATAAAACACAAAAAATGGTATTTAGGACTGGATAACTAAAAATTTCTCTAGAACTTTTCCAGCTTTTATTTTTATTTCAGCCCCTGACACTATATAAAAACATAGCTGACATATTAAAAACTGATATTTGTAGAATTAAGATTTTAAGCCTGAATTTATTGTAAACAAATCACACTGATGGCCATTTATTTTTCATATTTAAAGAAGCTCTTGGCAGGACTTCTGATAAATGATATTGGAAATACCACATGCTTCCTAAAAAAAAGGTCTTTGGCATCTTGGTTGGTTAGTGTGATGGGAAGCTTATGAAGTGGCAACCAATCATCCCTATCTCCTAGTATTTATGCCCTTTTGTAATCCTCTCCATTTTTTTGCAGACTGGACCTAGTGACTTACTTCTACAGTAAAAGTTATGGAGAGTCACTTTTGAAATAAAGTCACATTAAAAAAATATAATCCCCATCTTGCTTGTAATTCTACCTCTTTGTCTTCTCTAGCATTTAATTTAACGAAGCAAACTGCCATATTATGAGCTGGATGGAAAGAAATTTGAGAATGACTTTTGGCCAAACATCAGCAAGGAATGGAAACCAGCAGACTGAGACCTTGAGAAACTAAATCCAGCTCATAAGCACATGAATGCGCTTAGAATCAGATCCTTGGATCTCTCCCTAACTGAGCCTTTGGATAAGACTGAAGTTTGAGCCAACAACTTGACTAACAGCTTTGTTGAGAGATCCTAAAGCAGAGCACTCAGCTAAGTCATGCTTTGGTTTCTGATAGACAGGAATGGTGAATTAATAAATAAATGTTGATTTAAGCCATTAACACTTCAGCTAATATAAGAAATACATATATTTAATTCTTGCTTTGTTAGAATACTATCACTTTTTTTAAAAACATATAATGTATTATTTGTTTCACAGGTACAAGTATGTGATTTGTCAGACCTATACAATTCACAGCACTCACCATAGCACAGACCCTCCCAGGTGTCCATCACCCAATCACCCCATCTCTTCCCCCCGCTCCACTCCAGCAATCCTCAGTTTCTTTCCTGAGATTAAGAGTTTCTTAAGGTTTGTCTCCCTCTCTGGTTTCAACTTGTTTCATTTCTCCCTTCCTTCCCCTATGAACCTCTGTCTTGTTTCTCACATTCCTCATATCAGTGATCATATGTTATAATTTATGTGATCATATGACAGTTGTCTTTCTCTGATTGAACTATTTTACTTAGCATAATACCCTCTAGTTGCGACCATGTTGTTGCAAATGGCAAGATTTTGGGTTTTTTGGATGGCTGCGTACTATCACTTTTTAAAAATGAAGCCCATCTCTAAAGTAGCCACTTCAACAAGAATGGCAACAAACCCACAAAAATTACTTTAATAAATCTCTCTTGAATGATCCAAAATCCACTTTTCTCAGTCATTTTTCAAATTTCAATCTCTCACTCATCCATAAATTATATTTGACAGAATTTTCTCCTCTATGAATTCCCAGTGTTAACAACATAAGAAAATTTACCAAATTTGTTAGAAATTACTTAATGAAAAATTTTCAAATACCAAATGGTTAGATTTTTGTCTGCATTTTGTGACTTTGAATCAGTTTTTTCTATTAATTCCAGTATCAATCGATTGTACAAACAGAATCTTTCTTGTCTAATATACCCATCACTAGCCAATGTGGGTACTAGAATCTAAGTTGAAGTGAATCCAAATAAAATAAAATAAAATAAAATTTTAAATCTTAGAAACTGAGACAAATTTCAAGTGCTAAGTAGTTACATGACGTGAGGCATTGTTATAGTGGACAGTGAAATATAACATATTTCCATCATCACAGGAAATTGTTTTAGGCAGTACTACCCTAGAAAGTTTCTTAAACTTCATTTAAAAATATTACAGAGAACAAACTGGTAGTTGCCAAATGGGAAATGGGTGGGAGGATGAGTGAATAACAGATAAAGGGGTTTAAGGATGCACTTATCTTGATGAACACTAAGAAATATACAGAATTGCTAAATAATTATACTGTATACCTCAAACCAAGATAACATTGCATGTTAATAATACTTGAATAAAAATAAAGTATGTAATATTTAACACTGAATTTACAACTGTTAAAGAACTAGATTAAGCATCCTACATATAATGATGAGTATTTGTTAAGTGACTGTTTATACATGACATTTGGACATTAACTCCTAAATATAATTCCTGTTCACTTGGCCATGTTATTATTTAAATAGTTTTTAATATTTGGTGCTAAGTAATTTAAAATTTAGTAATTAAAAAAATAGAAGTTAGCTATTAATATATTACAAAAATTAATAATTATCATTGTCAAAGTTCTCTGCTTTGAGAAGTTATTTCAAATATGCAGGTCAAAATCTAATTACATTGACTAAAGTAGCTCCTTTGAGCAATTTGCTATCATTTATACATAATTTGAATTGGTAAATTTAGCTTTACTATTTAGATAGTGTTCACATTTTTTACTATAATTGCAAGTGGATTGGAACATTCTTTTTTTACTCAAGAAAATTAGTACCTTTTCTGTAAGATGAGTTTTTCAATCATCCAAAAATTTTATTTTCATTACCCATTATACCAATACCTGAGATTTAAGTAATATAACCGATTCAATTATTTGAAGCATTTAATATGCCGGTAGTGTATCTATGAACATAGACAGATGTTATGGTACTAGAATTTACTATGGTAAATTGTTATGATACTTGAACTCTCAGCAAACTATGAGTAGATGGGAAGTTATGCAACTTGACAATGAATAGATACAAAAACCTACAGCTAACATTATATTGGATGGTAAGAAACAAGAAGCTTTCTTACTAAGATCAGGAATAAATCAAGGATTTCCCCCTCTCACCATTCCTCTTCAATATTGTACTGGAAATGGTAGCTAATGCAATAAAATAAGAAAATGATATAAAAATCATACAGATTGAAAGGAATAAATTAAATGCACCTCATTTGTAGATTATGTGATCTTCTATGTAGAAAGTCTAAAAGAATAGACAAAACATTCTTGAAACTAATAGTGATTGAATTAAGGTAGTAAGATAAATGATTAATATGCAAAAGTCAATCATATTCTTATATACCCTCAATGAATAAAATTTTAGATAAAAACAATGCCACTTACATTAGTACCCCCTAAAAAAGAAAAGAAATACTTAGATATAAATCTAATGAAATGTGTACAAGATCTATAGAGGGAATCTACAAAATTCCAATGAAAGAAATATAAGAATTAAGTAAATGGAAACATATTTCATGGTCATTTGTAGGACAACTAAGTATTTATTAATATTTATTCTCAAGCTGCCAATTCTCTTCCCAACTTGATCTAAAGATTCAATGTAGTCTCAATCGAAATACCAAAAATTTATTTTGTGGATTTTGACAAAGAATTTCAAGGATCCCACATAGAACTGCTGTTCTTATTTAGATTGACTTGCTAATTTCTTTTTTTTTTTTTAAGATTATTTATTTATTTATTTACTTGGCAGAGAGAGAGATCACAAGTAGTCAGAGAAGCAGGCAGAGGGGTCGGGGGTGGGGGTGAAGCAGCCTCCCCCACTGAGCAGAGAGCCCAATGCAGGGCTCAATCCCAGGACCCTGAGACCATGACCTGAGTCAAAGGCAGACTCTTAACTCACTGAGCCACCAAGGTGCCCCAGCAATGTTGTTTAAGATACAATATCTAAGGCACAATTGATAAAGAAACAGTGAATAATCTGTATTTAATTAAAGTGAAAAACTTCTGCTCTGTGAAAAATAATATTAAGAGAAATAGAAAACAAGCCAAAGAGTAGGAGAAAATATTTTCAAAAGATATATCTGATAAAGGACTACATATATTATTCAAAATATAAAAAATAACTCTTTATATAAATATAAATAAAAATTTAAACTTTTAAATAATATAAATAAAATTTATAAATATAAATAAAATAATGAAGAATAAACTTAAACAAGAAGGTGAAATATCTGTACTGAAAACTATAAGATACTAATGAGTGAAAATGAAGAGGATACAAGTAAATGGAAAGATATTCTGTGTTGATAGACTAGAAAAAATTAATATTTTTTAAAATGTCCATGGTACCCAAAGTGATCTAAAATTCAATGCAAACTTTTTCAAAATTTAACAGCATTTTTTAAAAAAATAAAACAAACAATTCTAAAATTTGTATGGAACTACAAAAGACCATGACAAGCCAATATTCTTGATAAAGAAACACAAAGTTAGAGGAACCAAAGTTCCTGATTTCAAGTTATATTATAAAGCTAAACCATCAAAACAGTATAGTGTTAGCATAAAGAGACCCAGAGTTTAACAGAACGGAATAGTAAGCCCAGAAAAGAACCCATGCATATATGGTCAATTAGTTATCAACAAGGGATCCAGTAATATATAATGGGGAAAAGACAGTCTTTTCAATAAATGGTGTTGAGAAAACTGAATGGACACATGCAAAATAATAAAACGAAACTCTTCTTTTGCATCATACACAAAAATTAACTCAAAATGAATCAAGGACTTGAATGTAAGACTTGAAACTGTAAAAATCCTAGAAGAAAAGATAGGGGATAAGCTCCTTGACATTGGTCTTGGCAAAAAAAAAAAAAAAAAAATTTAATCTGATACCAAAAGCAGAGGAAACAAAGACAAATAAAAATATGGTTTCACTTACTTGTGGAACCTAAGGATAGAAGGAGAAGGAAAGGAAAAATGAATTGGGGGAAATCAGAGGGGAAGATGAACCATGACTCTAAGAAACAAACTTGGAGTTTTAAAGGGGAGAAGGGCAAAGGAATGGGTGAGCCTGGTAGTGGGTATTAAGAAGAGCATGTACTGCAATGGAGCACTGGGTGTTTTACAGAAACAATGAATCTTGGAACACTACATAAAAAACAAATGATGTATTTTATGGTGACTAACATAACACAATAAAAACAAAAACAAAACAAGAAATAAAATTTAAAAAATAAAGTAGGACAACATAAACTAAAAAGTTTCTGTACAGCAAAGGAAACCATGAACAAAATGAAAAGAAGACCTATGATGTAAGAAAAAGTACCTGCAAGCCACATATTTGATAAGGGTTTAATATCCAAAATATACAAGAAATTCATACATATCAGTAGCACAAACAACCCAAATTAAAAATGGGTAAAGAACCTCAAAAGGCATTTTTCCAAAGACATATAAATGGCCAATAGGCACATGAAAAGGTGTTCAACATCACTAATCACCAGGGAAATACAAATCAAAACCAGAATAAAATATCATCTCATACTTGTTAGCATGGCTATTTTCAAAAAGACAAGGACCACAAATGTTAGCAAAAATGTGGGAGAAAGGGAACCCTTGCACCCTGTTGGTGGAAATGTAAACTGCCATTCACTATGGAAAACAGTATGGAAGTACCACAAGAAATTATAGAACTACCATATGATCCAGCATTCCTACTTCTGTATATATATTCAAAAATGACATTATCTGGAAGACATATCTGTACCCTCATGTTCATTGAATTCAAGGTATAGAAACAACTAAATGTCTATCAACAGATGAATGGATAAAGAAAAAATTATAACAAAGACATACACACACACAAACCTGGGGCTTGGCAGTGAGGGAAAATACAGAAAGACTGGTAAAAGGATATAAACCTTGGGGTGCCTAGGTGGCTCAGTTGTTTAAGCCTGTGTCTTAGGTTCAGGTCATGATCTCAAGGTCCTGGGATTGAGTCCCACATCAGGCTCTCTGCTCAGCAGGGATCCTGCTTCCCCCTCTCTCTGCCTGCAGAGAGAGGCAGGCAGAGAGAGGGGGAAGCAGATCACAAGTATGTGATCTCCCTCTCTCTCTCTATGTCAAATAAATAAATAAATTTTTTTAAAAGGATTTTAAACTTTTTTAAAAGTTTGTATCCTTTAAACTGTATGTATCCTTTTTTAAAAGGATAAAATGAATGTAATTCATTTTATAAATATAAATATTTTCATATATATGAAATTATATAGCATATATTCATTCATATAAAAGAAATATATTCTGAATATGAAATATATAATATGATGATTATAGTCTTTAATATTACATTTGTAATTTGCTGAGAGAGTAAAACTTAAATGTTCTTTATGTAAAAAACAAAAAGTAGAAAGGTAAATATGTGACCTGACAGATAAGTTAATTTGATGGTAAGAATCCATTCACAATACATATGTATATCAAATCATCAGATTGTACACATTAAATATATTACACTTTTGTCAATTATACCTCAATAAAGCTGAAAAAAAGAAAAAAAAAAAGATGTGAACTATCAGTCCACAAAAAGACACGAAAGGGGGCACCTGGGTGGCTCAGTGGGTTAAGCCTCTGCCTTCAGCTCAGGTCATGACCTCAGGGTCCTGGGATCAAACCCCACATCAGGCTCAGAGGAGAGCCTGCTTCCCCCCTCTCTCTCTGCCTGCCTGTCTGCCTATTTGTGATCTCTCTCTCTCTCTCTGTCAAATAAATAAATAAAATCTTTAAAAAAAAAAAAGACACGGAGGATCTGTAAATGCATGTTATTAAGTGAAAGAAACCAATCTAAAAAGACCACATACTGTATGATTCAAACTATACGACATTACAGAAAAGGCAAAACTGTAGAGACATTAAAACGATCAATGGTGTCTAGGAGTTAGAGTGGTGGAGAGAGGTAAACAGATAAAGCACAGAAGATTTTTAATGCATTGAAAATATTCTGTGTAATAATTAATGATGGATACATGTTATTACACATTTGTCTGAACCCACAGACTATACAATACCAAGAGTAAAGCCTTATGTAAACCATAGACTTTGTGTGATTATGATGTGTCAACAGAGTTTTATCATTTGTAACAAATGTTCCTCTCTGGTAGGGGATGTTGATACTGGGGAAGTTATGCATGTGTGTATTTTGGGAGGTACATGGGAAATCTCTATACCTTCCTCTCAATTTTGCTGTGATCCTAAAACTTCTTAAAAAAAATAAAGTCTTTAAAAACAAAAGAACTATTCGTGTTCTGACTTTTTGAATGGTCATGCTTGCTAATGTCATCAGGGAAAAAATAAGCACTTGGCTTAAATGCATTTCTACAAAACAAAATCACTTTAATCACTTCTTTAAAATTGAATTATCCAACTTCTTTTCTCCATTTGTACTACTAGAATCCCTCCCACACTACCCGTTAGTTTTTGCATGGATTAAAGCAAGAACCTAGTAACTGATCCAACCACACTTCTTTTCCAAACTATGAACAAAGGACTCTTTTCAGAGTCCACAGTCTCTCATGGCTCATCTCCCCCTCCAATTTGCCCCAACTCCCTTCTCTCCATCTCCCCATGTCCTCTATGTTATTCCTTATGCTCCACAAATAAGCAAAACCATACGATAATTGACTCTCTCTGCTTGACTTATTTCATTCAGCATAATCTCTTCCAGCCCTACCCATGTTGATACAAAAGTTGGTATTCATCCTTTCTGATGGAGGCATAATACTCCATAGTATATATGGACCACATCTTCCTTATCCATTCATCCATTGAAGGGCATCTTTTGCATTTGACTGTGTGCTTTTGATTAGTGTCTTTCTGTTCCAACAGGTTGTAACTTTGAAAGCAGAGTCTTTTTCTCTTTTTCCTCACTACTATTCCTAGGATTTGGGACATAGTAAGTTTTAAATGAATGAATGAAAAGAAATAGATGAGTAATTAAGTGACTGAAATAAAGTCTTTTAATAAACAATAAACAAATTTCATATAAGGGAGCAGGGGAGAGTATTTGGAGTTATCAAGAGAGACCTTCTGAAGTTTAACTTAAACAAATAAAAATCTTAAATAACAAGTAAAGATTAAGAAAGGAAATTGCAGCAAAAGGGGAGAAGAAAGCTCCAAGAAAAAGAACTTGTGGGTACTAAGATATTCAAGGAGAAAAGGATTTGATATGTTCAAGGAACTGAAGAAAGACCAGTATTTCTAGAGTGTAATAATAGGAAAAACGATATAAGGCAAAGAAAAAAGATAAGCGGGGCCAAGTCATGTTGACACAGACTAGTACTTTCACCTTCTTATTAGTAACTATGTATTTAAAGGAACTCTGAATTATTCATGGTTTTTAATTTGCAGATTAAATTGATGGTCAAGAAAACACTGAGTCTATATAAAAAATCTTTATAAGAATCTATATAAAGACTTGTTTTCTTATTCTAAAACGATGATTATACTTAATAAAAGATATATTCATGAATGTTTGCAATAACACTGCATGAGCAGAAAAATCTTAGAAATTACCCATGCTCATTCACAGAAGAGTAGATGAATAAACCAAGGTACTATGTTCCATAGTGAAATACTATACAGCAGTCAAAACTAACCTCCATGGGGACGCCTGGGTGGCTCAGTGGGTTAAGCCTCTGCCTTCAGCTCAGGTCATGATCTCAGGGTCCTGGGATCAAGCCCCGAATTGGGCTCTCTCCTCAGCAGGGAGACTGCTTCCCCCTGTCTCTCTGCCTGCCTCTCTGCCTACTGTGATCTCTCTCTATCAAATAAATAAATTAAAAAAAAAAAAAAAAGGATTACCATGACAAGGAAGTAAAAGGAATCCAAAACTATTACACACAGTATGGTAACATTTGTATAATGTTAAAACAAAAATTCTAAAATATGCATTTTTTGAAATACACATGTATGTAATACATATAGGTAAAAAGAAAAATAAAGGGAATTATATACAAAGGATTCAGACTACTTTTACCTGGAGTAAGAAGAATGTAGAAGGACATAGGGAGAGATACAATTACATATAAAGCATTTTCAGAGTTGTAGTTCTTCCTTTGTATTCTTTGTAGATAGATATTACATAAAATTAATTACTAAAGAACTAACTGAACAAATAAAGGTAACCCATGCATTTACCCATGGTGACTATATGTTTGAATCAGGATTATTATTAATCTATAATGCAGCTCCAGACACAGGAGGTTAAAAAAATATGGATGTAAGTTCCGGTTTGGTGATTTAGATTGGCATTAAATGCCTGCACCTAGGCTTTAATATCATAGCCAATAAAGGGGAACGTGATGGAGGTGGAGGATGGTATATATATGGTCATCCTGAGCCTATACATCTAAAAATGTTGTAAAGATATTTAGGTCATATATTCACTTGATTATTACTTTACAAAATAAAAAGTCACTGGGAAAACTTAGACAAGTTAATCCTTTATATATTTTCTAAAAGATTTCCTATGCAACCAACTCTTGGTATAGCCTCTGCTCCCTCTGCTCAGATCCCAAACCCAGATTAAATCACTCACTTCCTGTGAGAGCCTGAATAGGTCTCTGATATGCCCCACACCTCTTCTCAGATGTTCTAATGCACACTTTTCTCTAGAGTCGGTTCACGTTCTAAGCCAATTAAAACAGGTTAGAAGTTTTATAAATTTTAATCATTTTCATTAAAATGCATCATCCTATAACATAATAACTATAAAACCTAGCTCCTACGCTAATATATACTCCCAAAGCAATCGTTTGCAGGGAAAATTATGGGCATTCTTATTATTTTCTACCAAAAATATATACCTAGAAATAAATACATTGCAACTGGTCTCTCATTATGGAACATCATCAAAAATCATCTTATAATACCAGTCTTATTAAAATTCACATTTCTAAAAAATTACCTCAAGTCTCTTAGTCACAATTTTTATCATAGCCACCAAATATACTGTAATTTGTGACACAGTTTTACTTAAAATTGATTCCTTAATTTTCACTAATTCATTTTCTTCATTAAGGTATAATATTCAAAAAAACAGAATTTTGGTGGGGAGCAATGAATACTTTAAAATGTTAAAATGTTAAATCTCATCTCCTGATCAGTATTAGATATAATTTTGGATATTACATTTCAACACTGAAACAAAAATGTATCTTTTTCCCTCATATGAGAAGCTAAAGAAAGTTTGTTAAATTATTAAATACAAATGGTCCATGACGTGGTGGTCCTAACCATGAACTTAATATGGTCTTTTTATCACTACACATTTTACCTGATGGACTGTACATGGACAATGACCAAAAATAACCTGTAGTTTTTAATAGACAGGATCATATGTGACATTACTGAGCTGAGAATACTGAGTTTAGTATGAAGCATCAACATGTTAGTTTATGAATATGTCAATGGTGATGTTTTTCATGAACTGTCTTAAAAAATACTTAGCACTTTTCCAGACATTGTGCTAAGCACTTTATATTCTTTTTCTCTCAAGCCTTAGAAATCTCAAGGCTGGTATCATTACTAAATTTATCAATGAAGAAATGAAGATTTACCAATGTTAAATAACTTGCTCAAACTCATGTAGGTTATAAGCTTCCACTGGAAATCAGAATGAAGTCTGTTTCACTGCAGACCCTGAGCCCATAACCATTACACTCTATGTGTGTGTGTGTTTTAATATGGTATATTTTTTGAAAGCAGAACTTTCATAGCTATTTCACTGCTGTGCTTTTAAACTGAAAATTCTAAAAATCTGCATATCTAAAGGACATGAAGCCCATTTCTCAAACATTTTTGAGGGATCAATTTGACCTAAATGATTTTATTTCCTCTAGTTTTGTAACTGGATTAGTCTTACTGCTTTTCCCTTACATGCTTCACTGATGACCTACTGCAGTAGCACTGTGGTGTCCTTATCCTGTTAGGGTTTACAGTGTCTGTAGTGAGATATATGTCAGTCTAGGTATGTATGGCAGCTCTCTGGGTGGCTGTTGGATCTATGCCAAATGGAAAGCTACTAAAGAGTATGTGATGGTTCAATTTGAGTTTGTCATCCCAAATAAACAAGTCTATGGACATGGATAGTCCTCATTATGCAAAATCTTAAATCAAGCACAACACATTCTTTCTATAAAAAATGTTCCTTGCTCAGAATCATAGAGTATCACTGACTGCTCTAAGCATCACTTTGAATATTTTGTGAGTCTCAGGGCAAATCATTTAAACTTTCTGTGAGCCACCACAAAAATAAAGAGCCCAAAAGTAATGAGAATAATTCACAATACTTATGCATGCTTCTAAAATATTATTTCACCTTAAAATGGAATTATTATAACACATAATCTTGGTCTCTTTTGCAAATGTGTATCCTCAAAATGTTTCTCATTTGTACAACTAAAATCAAGTTTGACTGTGTTACATTTTTTGAAAAAGCAATCTTATTGCTAACAAAAATATGGACCATTAACCTTAAAGAACAATAAATGCTAGAAACATAAAAACTAGTTGGTTCACGTAAACTAGTTTTAGATGATAAATTCTTGACTTAAGCTTTGTAGAATGTTTCCCATCTTTGCAAGTGTTATAACCAATCAAGTGTGATTTTCTAATACAATGATCATGCCTTAATTCTCACAACAATTACAATATTGAAAGAGCCTTTCATAGAAATCAAAACCACAATGAGATACCACCTCACACCAGTCAGAATGACTAAAATTAACAAGTCAGGAAATGACAGATGCTGGCAAGGATGCAGAGAAAGGGTAACCCTCCTACACTGTTGGTGGGAAGGCAAGCTGGTGCAGCCACTCTGGAAAACAGCACGGAGGTTCCTTAAAAAGTTGAAAATAGAGCTACCCTATGACCCAGCAATTACATTACTGGGTATTTACCCTAATGATATAAATGTAGTGAACTGAAGGGGCACGTGCACCCAAATGTTTATAGCAGCAATGTCCACAATAGGCAAACTGTGGAAAGAACCTAGATGTCCGTCAACAGATGAATGGATAAAGAATAAGTGGTATATATACATACAATGGAATACTATGCAGCCACCAAAAGAAATGAAATCTTGCCATTTGTGACAACGTGGATGGAACTAGAGGGTATTATGCTTAGTGAAATAAGTCAATCAGAGAAAGACAATTATCATGTGATCTCCCTGATATGAGGAAGTGGAGAAGCAACATCGGGGATTTGGGAGCTAGGAAAAGAATAAATGAAACAAGCTGGGCTCAGGAGGGAGACAAACCATAAGAGACTCTTAATCTCACAAAACAAACTGAGGGTGGCCCGGGGGAGGGGGTAGGGAGAGGGTGGTGGGGTTATGGACATTGGGGAGGGTATGTGCTATGGTGAGTGCTATGAAATGTGTAAACCTGGCGATTCACAGACCTGTACCCCTGGGTCTAATAATACATTTATATGTTTATTAAAAAAAATTTTTTTTAAAAAAGAAAGAGCCTTTCATTCTAGATCTTAAAATACAGCTGTCTCAGACTGTAAGGATTGATAAGATAATTTTCATGGGAACTTCATTCACAGTATTAGACACGTGCCCATATATGTATATTTGAATCTTACAGGTTTTCCCATTCCCACTACACTTACTTTTAAAAAATGTTTTAGGTTGGTGTTGACATGAAATAGTTAAGAAACCCAGTATTTGTACAGGAAGCTAAAGAAGCTGTATTGTGTACTGAAATAGTATCCAGATCTTTAAAAGAAAGTACTAAAGACATAAAGACAATGACTTTGGCATTGACGGAGCTTTTCCATTTATGTCATCGTTCTTACCATTTGTTGCAACCTCAATAGGATTGTTATCACCATTGAAAAGGATTATCTTTTCTAACTCCAAATAATATCATCCAGTGATATTAGGAAGCTTTTAAACTCAAAATCATAAACACTATCAGGATTTAAGTAACTTAGTACCTTAAAGAGTTACTTAAAGAGATCTAATCCATGGTTTAATTTTACTTTGTTGGTTTTCCTCTATATTTTTTTTCCCTGAGCCTAATCAGTGAGAAAAATGCCACATCTCTACAAAAACTTGCTCTTATGGCTGTGATCTTTTCAAATTTTAGAACTTATTTTTGTACGGGGGAACAAATATGGACTTAAGAGTGTAATTTTTTTCTAAAAGAAATTAATGGGATGATAGTGAGTTTAAATTAGAATTCTGGCAGTTTTTTCTTTGTCTTCATGAACTGGAAGGCTGCAGCCAAATTCTGATGGTGCTGAATTCACAAAATCTGGAAACTGACTGATTGATGCCTGGATCATAAGAACTTGATATGATTTAATTCACTAACACCAATCAATTTTTTACATTAGATAATCCCAACATTTATGCCATGTGAAGGCTATTTTTGGAAGTAGGGATGTAAATTACCTTTAGCCTGTTAAAAAATTCCAACTAAATCATTGTTGAAACGTGGATGTTTTTATGAACACAGATTTGCAGAACCACAAATCTTTGCCAATTCTAATTTCCATAACTGGATTCTATGTTTTGTTATAGAACATACAATTATTATACTACAGCTTGTGGGTAATGAGCCACTCAGGGTTTTGACAGTAAAAAGGATCAGAACAGAGGATTTGCTTATATTTAGAATTTCAGATATGTTTTTCAAGCATGAAACCATGTAAATATTTGCCAGTTTTAATACAGAATTTACAAACTGGGTTTGATTTTATTTACCATAAAATGAGGATCATCCAACACATATAAATTAACCTTCAGGGGAATGATGTTGTGCTGGATATTAAGAAGAATGCAAAGAAATATGAATAAACAATCCTGTACGCAAAGAGTGGAAATGGCAAGAACAAAACAGGGACAGCACAAACATAAAGATAACTGCTATACCAGACATCATATACTTTCTAATTATGTTATGTCAGGAGTAAGGACTATGGAAGTTAAGAGGAATAAAAAGTTCACTGAGCTAGTGTGATCAAAGGAATCTTCTTGGATGACCTGAAATTAGAGTCACGTCTTACATGCCAAGCAGGAGAGAGGGCTTTTTAGGTGAAAAAAGCATGAACAAAAAGGTCCTGGTATGAGTAAATACAAAGTAATTAAACAGACAGAAGCTTTCATGGAGGAATACTGGGGACTCAGATCTATACTGCACATTACCTGACCAACATCAACATTTCAAGACTGAGTTTTCTCTTTTTGTTCTATAGAGAAATGTTCTACTGGTACCTAAGGGCACTGAGCTCAATTTAAGTAAATGGATAAAATGTAACAAAAGTAAATAAATGCAAAACAAAAACCAAAAAACAAAAATCAAAAAACAAAAAAAAACATCTAGCTTGCACAACAATACACTTGGGTTTGGTCTGAATGTCAGCTCTAAAACAGATGCTGAAGAAGCCAACAAAATCAAATAAGGTGAAAGTTCCCTTGCATGAAAAGAGAACAAGTCTAGTCTACAAAGAAACAAAATTTAAACCATACTAAGCAGATATCACAATTAGTCTAGGAACTGAAGACAATGAATGTAAAACACTGGGTCTTAGCAAGATTTTTCTTTTCTTCCCTGCCAGGATTAACAACAGTGCTGGTATTCACACACAGTGTTGCCTTGCGCTAGGTCATATGTGTATAACTATTAGTAATGGATGACAAAACTATTTGCTAAATGATGCTTGGAATTTATCTGCATGACCTTATAAATTATACTTTGTGATGTAAGATCATACCAAGACGGAGAGGAAATAGAGTATAGAGGCTGAGGTGCTGAAGACAGAAAAGATAATTATGCTTATGAAAACCTGCTCTATAATTTCTCTAATGATAATTTCAAGCAAATAATTATAAAGGTGATGAGATTAAATATGCCTATGAGCAGAAAGCTATGAATATTTGGACTAAAATAGAAAAAAGATAAAATTATCTTGGGTCAAAAATACCCATTAATAACAAGAAAAGTATTCTAGAGCCCTGTTGATACTTAGCTTAATGGGACTTCCAACATCCTCAATCATAATATGATTATATGATGCATGCTGACGCCCACACAGTGATATGAACAAAGGTTCTTTTTATAGTAGATATTCAGGGTTTGGGTTTTCTGTTTTATATAAGCAAATGTGTGTGTGTGTGTGTGTGTGTGTGTGTGTATACATGGATGAAAAAGAAAATCAAAAAGTCTGAATATTTACTACACATATATGTATGTACTATATATAGTATATATAGTACATACATATGCATATATGTATATACATACATACAAAATATATATACAAAAAATGTATATACAAAGCATAACATTTTATCTTTCAGCAAAATAATATTCAAAATAATTTACTGAAGTTAAATAAGAAAAAGAGCTATTTAATACATTCAAGGATAGAACTATTTCCCACTTTACATAGGTTATCCACTTAGTAATAGCACTTATTATATGTAGTTGTCATATTTCAGGATATGACTTGATTTGTACAACAGACATTCTCTGCAAAATTCCACAAAATATATAATTACTCTAATACTACTCTCTTTGCTAAAATAAAAGCTGAAATACAGGACAATACTTGTTGGTTCAAGCATGAACTCCTTTTCATTCCACGGTAATGATTTTTAAAAGGTACTAGAACATGGCATTATTCAAAAAGCAGAATACAGGAAACCCATATAGAATGAATTTAATTCAATTAATCAACAAGTATTTATTAGATTCCCATCTTGTTCTCAGTACAGGATTTTAAGCTTTTCCTTATTGTACCCACTGAACTATCTTAGCTGCACGAACAGATTTGATGAAGATAAGCTCCTTATATCAGCAGGCTTTTTATGATTAATCTTTAATTATTATGACTGTGCATGACTAGCTAGAACTATTGTTCTACATGTCATAAGCAAAGTGTTTTTTTTAAATATACAACAGTTTTGCATATTCCTTTTTATTAATACAAAGTCTATTATTGAGAAGTTGTCTGTTTATTGTCAGCTTTAAAAAAACAGCAGTTGTGGGGGCGCCTGGGTGGCTCAGTGGGTTAATGCCTCTGCCTTTGGCTCAGGTCATGATTCCGGTGTCCTGGGATCAAGCCCCGCATCAGGCTCTGTGCTCGGCGGGGAGCCTGCTTCTCTGCCTACTTGTGATCTCTGTCTATCAAATAAATAAATAAAATCATAAAAAAAAAAACAACCCAGCAGTTGTCAACCATGGGTACAGATGAGAATTCTCTGTGGAGCACAAAAACAACAGGAAAACTCATGACATCTTCCAGACGTACTGAATCAGAATCTTTAGGTTAGAGGATGGATTTTTTTAAATTCCCAGTTTATTCTGCAATACACCCAAGTTAAAAAACACTATCACAGAACTTAATATGATTTTTTTTTACCTCATATTTCCAAATGATTTGAACACAACTTGTTGTAATTAGAAAGATCTTTATTCACTTAACAAGCATTAATAAGTGTTCCATTGTAAATATGAAGAGACATATAAAATATATAAAAGACTGCCCTTTAGGACTGTAAAGTGTACATAGATTGTTATTTAAAGATTAACTGTTATAGAAATTCAGAGAAGAAAGTAATTAATATGAAGCTGAAGACAAAATATGAATTGGGCAGTTGGGTCTTGAAGGGTAATTAGGGCTAGAATATATAAAGGTTTCTTATTGATCAGTGCATAGATGAGTTTCAGGGGACATAGCTTTAGCAAAATCTTAAGGTCTAAGATGAAGAAAGACTGAGGAATCACTGGAATAGGTGGAAAAGACAGGAAAACTATTTCAACTGGGAATTTGAGGAGTGATAAGCAAAGGCTTCATGAACATGTCTATGTTCAATGACCCATGTGGCGAAACTGAGGGTGCACATCATGGGATGGGTAGGTATAGTAAGAATTGATATTGACATTCAATGATTGAAGAATGTGCATTTTATCCAGAATAAGAAAGAGGGGAATGGGAAATGATATAGGTTGGGGTGGGGAAAAACTAGAAACTTTCTAGAAGTCATATGTTTTGAATTTGGGAAATGTTAATCTGATATAGAAACACTGCAGGGGGCACCTGGGTGGCTCAGTGGGTTAAGCCTCTGCCTCTGCTCGGCAGGGAGCCTGCTTCCTCCTCTCTCTGCCTGTGTCTCTGACTACTTGTGATCTCTGTCAAATAAATAAAATCTTTAAAAAAAAAGAAAAAGAAAAGAAAAACACTGTGCAGGAGGGATTATAGGGTAAGGCTTCAGGGCAGAGAACTAAACTAGGAGCTCTTAGAATAATCCATATGTATTATGCCATGTTATTTTCTTTCCAGTGTACTGAGGAATAACATTAGGATAAACCCATCTAGATAAAAATCTCTGTAAAGGAAACTTTAATCTATGGGATTCTCCTTCTGCTGTCAAGTGGGAATTTTTATTTCTCTTGTCAGCTCAGGTACCAAAATGCTTTGCATTATTAGATTGTGGTTTCTACAAATCTCTTTAACATACAGTTCACACAATGTCTGGTACATGGTAGGTGCTCAGTATAACTTCTTTTATTACTACGTCAAGTAGTTTGACTTACCAATTAGTAGTAAAGTTAAGATTATTTAGATGTCAGTACATGAAGTCATAGAATATGCGTATATCATGTGTTTATATACTAGAGCTTTTGAAAAACATACCTCAAAAGACATTAAGGTTCAAGTAAAATAATATATTGAAATTGCTTTGTGAATGATTTTAAGTACTTTCCAGCTATGAGGTGCTACTAGAAGTTCTAATAGTAATTACATTATGCATTATTTTTCCATATTTAAGGGCAACAGAACTAAGTTATTGAAACTGGTACACCATAATTATCTAATTAATAGTATACAAGTGTCTGATTTTTTATCCAATTAGAACTGTAGGGAATGTAGAAAAGTAAGACATGTTTACTAATACCAAATGCAGTTAAAATCTAATTGAGGTGCTAAAACAAACACCCAGTATTGAGCAGATACAAATTTAAAAAAGCGAGGATACTATTAAGCATGCATATACATACAAAGTCTTACAAAAAAATCAAAGCTTTTGTGGTAATGTTATAGTCACTTCATGGGGTTCCTCTTTTAAAAAATACATATTAATTATTATATAAGAAACCAGAAGCTCAAGATGGTCTTTTTTTAAATCATTAGCTGACTCTTTTTTTGTGTGTGTGCATATAGTCAAAATTCTAATTAACTCATTGGCAGTAACTGGAGATATACAGTGACTCCTAAAAGTGGCATTAAGATCCTAACATTTGCAATAAGATAAGAAAAGGAGGAAAAAGAATAAAAATTTACAAAAATAAAATTGTTGTTATTCATAAACTGATAACTGAAAATCCAAAAGAATCAACAGCCCAACTATTACAATATATGAATATAATTAGGTCAGTGGATTCAAAGTAAATATATTATGCCTAATAATATAAAATTGATACTTTCATACATCAAAAATAATTAATACTGAGTATTTTATAGGATTCAATTTAATGTATTAATTTATTTCTAATGTCAATACATATAGAATATAATTTATGAAAATATTTATGATTGCATCAGAAACATCAAATGCCTAGAAATAAATCTAATAAATAGTATGTAATACATCTAGCAAGTTTATTACACTAAATACAGTAAATAAACCTAATTAAAAGCAAAAAAACTTCTAAAGAAACATACACATATAAGGTGCCTGTGCAGCTCAGTTTGTTGTGTCCAACTCTTGATTTTGGTGCAGGTCATGATCTCAGGGTCCTGAGATCTAACCCCATACTGGGCTCCATATTCCGTGGGGAGTCTATTTGTCACTCTCCGTTTGGTCCTCCCCCTGTTCATGCATTTTTTCTCTCTCTCTCTCTCTAATAAAATCTTTTAAAAAAAAATTAACACACATACACATAAATATATTCTATATTTATATGTTTATATAATAAAATATAGCTTTATTTTATTTAATTATAATTATATGTAGAACTTACATATATGAGTATGTGTGTGAAAACAGATAAGTTAATTTCAGATGAAAAAGCAAAGCTCTGAGGCACCTGGGTGGCTCAGTGGGTTAAGCCTCTGCCTTCAGCTCAGTTCATGATCTCAGGGTCCTCAGATTGATCTCTGCATTGGGCTCTCTGCTCAGCAAGGAGCCTGCTTCCTGCCTCCTCTCTCTGCCTGCCTCTCTGCCTACTTGTAACCTTGCTCTCTCTGTCAAATAAATAAATAATATCTTTTTTAAAAACAAGAAAGAAAAAGCAAAGCTCTAAAGGGGCAAGGCAATTTTAAGGATACAAGATGCTAGAGAACTTAAACTATCAAATATCAGTACTATCCTACCTTAATTAGAATAACGCCGTATTACTTATTGTGTTATGGAACTGGGGTAACTGTAGACAAATCGCTGGCACTGATGCAGGTTCATATCAGTACTATTGTGGAAAAATGGTCATTAAAAAAAAAAAAAGATGCTGGGTTGATTCTGATATCTCTAAGGGAAAAGAATGAATCTCGACATCTAAACCCAATACAAAAATCAACTCCAGATTGATTGTAGACATAAACATATAATTTAAATTACAAAGATTTTAGAAGAAAATGTAGAAAAACATCTTTATCTCATAGGTAAAGGCAAAGATTTCTTACGAGGACATAAAAAATCATCAACAATAATATAAGTGTGTGTGTGTGTATGTGTGTGTGTATACATCTGTATTAAGATTTAAAACTTCAGACTGGGGAGTCAAGATGGCAGAGAAGTAGCAGGCTGAGATGATATCAGTTAGCAGGAGATCAGCTAGATAGTTTATCAAACCATTCCGAACACCTATAATTCCAATAGGAGATCAAAGAGAAGAAGAGCAGCAACTCTAGAAACAGAAAATCAACCACTTTCTGAAAGGTAGGACCTGCATAGAAGTGATTCCAAAGCGCTGGGAAGCTAGACTGCGGGGGGAGGGGCCAGCTCCTGGCAAGTGTCAGAGAAATGGAACACAAAATCAGAACTTTTAAAAGTCTTCTCCACTGAGGGATATCACTCCAGAGGCTAAGCTAAGGTGAAGCCCACGTGCAGACAGCATGGTCTCAGTTCCTGCAGGGTCCCAGAACGATTGAGGGTGTCTGAGTCTCACAGAGCTCGCAGGTACTGGAGCTGGGAAGCTGGGTACAGAGATGGAACTGAGGACTGAGCTCTCAACTCGGGGTTACCCCTTAAATTGTGATCCATGGCACAGTCAAGACACTACTCTGTGAGCAGAAACCCCCACAAGATCTGGGGAGATCCCCTGGAAGAATCAGAGATCTGCTGGGTTTGGAGACTCCAGGCAGGGCTGTGTCCCAGAGACAGAGATGCTTGGTCACAGGCTGGGTGAGCTCGGAGCACAGCTGGAGGTCAGGGAGATGGGAGTGATTGAGCGCTTTTATCCAAGGGTGCACAGAGGAGTGGTGCCCTAAGCTCTCAGCTCCTCCTGGCTGGAGATTGGGAGGCTACCATTTTCATTACCATCTTCCAGAACTCTAAAGAAAGTGTTCAGGGAACAAAACCTCCTGAAAGCGAACCCAAGTGGAGTACTTAGCCCAGCCCCTGGTAAGGGTGGTGCAATTCCACCTCAGGCAAAGACACTTGAGAATCACTACAACAGGCCCCTCCCCCAGAAAATCAGCAAGAAATCCAGCCAAGACCATGTTCAGTTACCAAGAACAGCAGAATTCCAGAGGAGGAGATAGCAAAGCATGGAATTCATGGCTTTCTCCCATGATCCTTTGTCTTGCAAAGTTAATTTATTTTATTTTTTTCTTATGCTAATTTTTTAAACTTTTACTCTTTCCTCTTTCATGCTTTTTTAACTGTTTATCTTAACAATAACTTTCTAAAAAAAATTTTTTTGAACCTTCACTATTATAGTCATATTTTATCCTTCATTGTATCTAACTTTATTTTTTGTATACACATAGGGTTTTTTCTTCTAAAAAAAATTGGGATGAAACTTCCTCTAATGGATCAAAATATATTCTAAATCTAGCACAGAGCTTTGTTTTATTCTCCAGCCTGAGCAAATTCCCTCTACTTTTTTTTTCTTTATTCTCCCAACCAACTTATCTTATCAACTCCTTTTTTAGAATTTTTTAAAAATTTTCTTCCTTATAGTCATATTCCATCCATTCACCATGTTTACCCTTATTTTGTGTGTATATATATATTTTTCTCATTCTTTAAAATTTTGGGAGGTAGTTTCCTCTAAGAGACCCCAAAAGTAAGTGGGTGACCCTGTTTTATTCACCAGTCTAATACATATTTTTATCTTTTTTATATTTTTTCTTTATATTTTCTTTTTTTAATTTTTTTGTTCTGAACTTCTTTTTACTCCCTTTCTTCCCCCCACAATTTGGGGTCTCTTCTGATTTGGTTAAAGCACATTTTCCTGGGGTCTTTGCAACCCTTTTAGTATTTTATTTGCTCCTTCTAATCAAATTTTATTTGCGTATCTGGATAAAATGACAAGGCGGAAAAACTCGCCTCAAAAAAAAAAAAAGAATAAGAGCAAGTACTGAAGGCTAGGAACCTAATCAATAGTGACATCAGTAATATGTCAGATCTAGAGTTCAAAATGATGATTCTAGCTGGGCTAGAGTCTAGCAGGTGCTAGCTGGGCTCGAAAAAGGCATGGAAGATATTAGAGAAACCCTGTATGGAGAAATAAAAGCCCTTTCTGGAGAAATAAAAGAAGTAAAATCTAACCAAGCTGAAATCAAAAAAGTTATTAATGAGGTGCAATAAAAAATGGAGGCTCTTACTGCTAGGATAAATGAGACAGAAGAGAGAATTAGTGATATAGAAGACTCAATGACGTTGTTTGAAGAGAAACAAACAACTACTGGACTACAAGGGGAGAACTAGAAAGATAAGTGATATCACAAGACAAAGAAACATTAGAATAATTGAGATTCCAGAAGAAGAAAGAAAGAGGGGAGCAGAAGGTATATTGGAGAGAATAATTGTAGATAATTTCCCCAATTTGACAAAGGGAACAAGCATAAAAATCCTGGAGGTGTAGAGAATCTTCCTCAAAATCAATAAGAATAGGTCCACACCCCATTATCTAATAGTAAATTTTACAAGTCTTATTGACAAAGAGAAAATCCTGAAAGGAGCCCAGGACAAGAAGTCTGTAACATATAATGGTACAGATATTAGATTGGCACCAGACTTATCCACAGAGACATAGCAGGCCAAAAAGAACTGACATGATATATTCAGAGCACTAAACGAGAAAACCATGCAGCCAAGAATACTATATCCAGCTAGGTTATCATTAAAAATAGGAGAGATAAAAAGTTTCCAGGACAAACAAAACCTAAAAGAGTTTATAAGCACCAAAACAGCTCTACAGAAAATATTGAAAGGGGTCCTCTAAGCAAAGAGAGAGCCTTAAAGTAGTAGACCAGAAAGGACCAGAGACAATTTACAGTAATAGTCACCTTACAGGTAATACAATGGCACTAAATTCATAACTCCCAATAGTTCCCTGAATGTAAATGGGCTAAATGCCTCAATCAAAATACATAGGGTATCAGAATGGATTAAAAAAAACAAAACCTATCAATATGCTGTCTACAAGAAATTCATTTTAGACCCAAAAGACACCTCCGGATTTAAAGTGAGGGAGTGGAAAACAATTTACCAAGCTAATGGACATTAAAAGAAAGCTGGGGGGGGGCAATACTTATAACAGCTCAATTAGATTTTAAGCCAAAGACTATAATAAAAGATGAGAAAGGACACTATATCATACTCAAAGGGTCTGTCCAACAAGAAGATCTAACAATTTTAAACATGGGAGCAACCAACTAGATAAACCAATTAATAACAAAATCAAAGAAACACATCAACAATAATAGTAGGGGACTTTGACACTCCCCTCACTGAAATGGAAAAATCCTCCAAGAAAAAGATCAAGAAGGAAATAAAGGCCTTAAATGACATACTGGACCAGATGGACATCACAGTTATATTCAGAACATTCCATCCCAAAGCAACAGAATACACATTCTTCTCTAGTGCACATGGAACACTCTCCAGAATAGATCACATCCTGGGTCATAAATCAGGTCCCAAATGGTACCAAAAGATTGGGATCATTCCCTGCATATTTTCAGACCACAATTCTCTGAAGCTAGAACTCAATTACAAGAGGAAATTTGGAAAGAACCCAAATACATGGAGACTAAAGAGCATCCTTCTAAAGAATGAATGGGTCAACCAGGAAATTAAAGAAGAATTGAAAAAACAATAAGAAAGAAGAAATGGAAATTAAGGAGTCAATCCCATTTGCAATTGCACCCAAAACCATAAGATACCTAGAAATAAACCTAACCAAAGAGGCAAAGAATCTATACTCAGAAAACTATAAAGTACCCATGAAAGAAATTGAGGAAGACACAAAGAAATGGAAAAATGTTCCATGCTCATGAATTGGAAGAACAAATATTGTGAAAATGTCTATATTACCTAAAGCAATATATACGTTTAATGCAATTCCTATCAAAATCCTATCCTTTTTTTTTTTTTCAAAGAAATGGAACAAATGATCCTAAAATTTATATGGAAGCAGAAAAGACCTCGAATAGCCAGAAAAATATTGAAAAAGTAAGCCAAGTTGGTGGCATCACAATTCCAGACTTCAAGCTCTATTACAAAGCTGTCATCATCAAGATAGTATGGTACTGGTACAAAAACAGACACATAGATCAATGGAACAGAATAGAGAGCCCAGAAAAAGACCCTCAACTATAGTCAACTAATCTTCGACAAAGCAGGAAAGAATGTCCAGTGGAAAAAAGACAGTCTCTTCAACAAATGGTGTAGGGAAAATTGGACAGACACATGCAGAAAAATGAAATTGGACCATTTCCTTACACCACACATGAAAATAGACTCAAAGGGATGAAAGACCTTAACGTGAGAAAGGAATCAATCAAAATCCTTGAGGAGAACACAGGCAGCAACCTCTTTGACCTCAGCCACAGCAACTTCTTCCTAGAAACATCACGAAAGGCAAGGGAAGCAAGGGCAAAAATGAATTATTGGGACTTCATCAAGATCAAAATCTTTTGCACAGCAAAGAGAACAGTTAACAAAACCAAAAGACAACTGACAGAATGGGAGAAGATATTTCAAATGACATATCAGATAAAGGACTAGTATCCAAAATTTTTAAAGAGCTTATCAAACTCCACACCCAAAGAACAAATAATCCAATCAAGAAATGAGCAGAGGACATGAACAGACATTTCTGCAAAGAAGACATCCAGATGGCCAACAGTCTCATGAAAAAGTGCTCCGCTTGGCATCAGGGAAATACAAATCAAAACCACAATGAGATACCACCTCACACCAGTCAGAATGGCTAAAATTAACAAGTCAGGAAACAACAGATGCTGGCAAGGATGTGGAGAAAAGGGGAACCCTCCTACAATGTTGGTGGGAAGGCAAGCTGGTGCAGCCACTCTGGAAAACAGCACGGAGGTTCCTCAAAAAGTTGAAAATAGAGCTACCCTATGACCCAGCAATTGCACTACTGGGTATTTACCCTAACGATACAAATGTAGTTATCTGAAGGGGCACGAGCATCCAAATGTTTATAGCACCCAATGTCCACAATAGGCAAACTGTGGAAAGAACCTAGATGTTCATCAACAGATGAATGGATAAAGAAGAGGTGGTATATATATATATACAATGGAATACTATGCAGCCATTAAAAGAAATGAAATCTTGCCATTTGTGACAACGTGGATGGAACTAGAGGGTGTTATGCTTAGTGAAATAAGTCAATAGGAGAAAGGCAACTATCATATTATCTCCCTGATATGAGGAAGTGGAGATGCAATGTGGGGGGCTTCTTGGGTAGAAAATAATAAATGAAACAAGATGGGATCGGGAGGGAGACACACCATAAGAGACTCTCAATCTCACAAAACAAACTAAGGGTTGCCAGGGGGAGGTGGGGTAGGGAGAGGGTGGTGGGGTTATGGACATTGGGGAAGGTATGTGCTATGAAGTGTGTAACTCATCAAAAGGTGATTCATATACCTGTACCCCTGGGGCTAATAATTCATTATATGTTAATTTAAATTTTTTAAAAAATTATTTTAATAAAAAGACTTAAAACTTCCCTTTATTAAAAGTCACCATTAAAACTGTACCTGGAACTTACTTATTAGAGAAAGATATTTGCAATAAATATAATGAAAAAAAGTCTTTCATCCAACATATATAAAGAACTCATATAAATCAGTAAGAAAAAGGTAACTTAAGAAAATTGAGCAAAAGACATAAACAGATTTTTCACAAAAAGATATCAGTGTCCAACAAATTAATTAAGAAATATCATTCAATTATACTATTTAATGAAGAAATACAGATAAAAACCATACTATAACCCTATATATGAACAAGAATGGCATGGCAAAATTTAAAAAGACAAAAAAAAAAAAAAATGAGGGAATGTGGAGAAGCCAGAAATCACTCTCATACACTGCTGATGGTGGTGTAAATTGGTTTACTCATTTTGGAAAACTGTTTGACAATATCTTCTAAAGGTGAACACAGGTTTATCCTATGATTCAACCATTCAGTCCTTTAAAAATATGCAACAGAATTTGCTCACTATTGGCTCATGATTCAACCATTCAATTCCTTTATAAATATGCAATAGAAATATATACATTTGCTCAACTTTATAAACATGCAACAGAAATACATACATTTGCTATATACATTTACTCATCACCAGAAGATACATACAAGAATTCTCATAGCAGCACTATTCATAATCCATTATCTCTTAATAGTGAAACCTACCCAAATATCCAAAAATAGAGTAAATAAATTAACCGTAGTATATTCCTAAACAGAATACTGTACAGCAGTTATAATGAAGGAATTACAAATGCACACAAAAATGATCAACCCTCATGAGTATAATATTGAGTAAAAGATGTCAGGCATAAGAAAGTTATATCATAGGGATGCCTGGGTGACTCAGTGGCTTAAAGCCTCTGCCTTCGGCTCAGGTCATGATCTCAGGGTCCTGGGATGGAGCCCTGCATCAGGCTCTCTACTTACAGGAGCCTACTTCCCTTTCTCTCTGTCTGCCTCTCTGACTATTTGTGATCTTTCTCTGTCAAATAAATACAATCTTTTTAAAAAATGTTATATCATACATATATATAGTGATTTAATTTATATGAAGTTTAAAAAGAACAAAATAATAATCTATGGTATTACAAATCAGATTAATGTTTACTTTTGAAAGTAGTTATTGGAGAGGAATATTGGGAGCATCTGTAGTGCAGATAATACAGTATTTCTCTTTTTTTAAAGATTTTATTTATTTATTTGATAGACAGAGATCACAAGTAGTCAGAGAGGCAGGCAGAGAGAGAGGAGGAAGCAGGCTCCCCGCAGAGCAGAGAGCCCGATGCGGGGCTCGATCCCAGGACCCTGGGACCATGACCTGAGCTGAAGGCAGAAGTTTTAACCCACTGAGCCACCCAAGCACTCTAATACAGTATTTCTTGATCTGCATTCTGGTAACATGAGTATATTCACTTTGTAAAAACTTAAGTTGTATACATATGATAAGAGTTTTCTATATATGTATTTTAGTAAAAATTTTAAAATGTTGCCTTCAATGTTATTATTTTAATGTCATGAGCACCATACACAAATAAAAACAGTAGATTTCTTGTTTGTTTTAAAACAAAACAAAACTTAGGAAAAAGAAGAATGGATTCTGAAGTGAGAGTTCTAATTTTGACATTTCAGTAACTTGCATCTTGCCATCATTTAGTCTCTTATTATTCAGATGTATAGAAATAATTTATCTTCAAATGTTACTAAGTAAACCTAAAGACTTGCCTCTATACAAGCTTATAAATCTTAAGATACATACATCTTCATTTATCATTCCCTTTCCTCCCTGTGAGATTCATGCTGTGTGCTTTTCATTCTGTAAAGGTCATGATAGCTCATAAATCCTCTCACTGATGAGAAACTAAATTCATTTTCCAAAAACAAGGAACTGTCACATAGTTCAAAAAATATTGGCAGTATAAAAAAAATCACTGTGTATGAACATTTATAAGCACTGAATAATTTCTATAGATACTTTGCTCTGAAGGAAGTAGAACATAACTCTCTACCTGCCTACCCATTAAGCATGGGCTGTGCACATCAATATTGACATCCATCCATGTTACATTCAGTTTTCATGTCTGTTTCAACTCCTCTGGGCTGTGACAGTTTCCCAGACTCTGTTTCTAATGACCTTGACAATTTTGAGGAATATTCATCAGATATTGGAAGGCTGTTCCTCTATTGGGAAAAGCAGGAAAAGGAACAACTTCACAATGGAGAAACCTGAAGAACACTACTTCAATCAGGTGATCAAGGTCAACATCAACAAATCATGTCAATAGTATATAGCCACAATATGATGTGATGTAATGTGATGAAAATGACACTCTAACTCTGTAGTCTTTCTCCCCAAAAGCTATAACCTCAGTCTAATCATGATAAAAATATCAAACAAATCCCAACAGGAGTACATCCTACAAACACTTGAGCAATACTCCTCAAAACTGTGAAGACCTTTAAAAACAAGTAGAGGAAGTGGAGATGCAACATGGGGGGTTAAAGGGGTAGGAGAAGAATAAATGAAACAAGATGAGATTGGGAGGGAGACAAACCATAAGTGACTTTTAATCTCACAAAACAAACTGAGGCTTGCTGGGGGGAGGGGAGGTTGGGAGAAGGAGGGTGGGGTTATGGACATTGGGGAGGGTATGTGCTATGGTGGGTGCTGTGAAGTGTGTAAACCTGGCGATTCACAGACCTGTACCCCTGGGGATAAAAATATATGTTTATAAAAAATAAAAAATAAAAGAATTCGAAAAACAAAACAAAACAAAAAACAAGTAGAGTTTGAGACAGCTAAGAGAGCTGTCACAGCTAAGAGGAGCTGAAACAGACAGGACAACTAAATATTTCATGGTATCCAAAATAAGATCCTGAAATGAAAAAAAAGAATATTTGGTAAAACAAGGAAATCCAAGTAAAGTATGGACTTTAATAATGTACTAATAGTGGTTCATTAATTGAAACAAAAGACCTATACTAATGAAAGATATTGATAATAGGGAAAACTGGATGCAGGGTATGTAGAAATTCTCTGTACTATCTTTGTAAATTTCTATAAATTTAGAACAATGCTTTTAAAAAATAAAGCTTATATTTAAAAAGAAAAAAAACTGGAGTCCTTCATGTGTGTGTATATTCTGATATGTATGTGGTACAAAACATGGAAAATTACTTGATATGAATGAAGAGGAGAAGAGATAACTTTTCACGACCACATGGTTGGTTATTTTTTTACCTATGTTTTATTGATAGCATCAGTGGAATAAAGTAATGTAATAAATGAAATAAAGTAATGAAATAATGAAAAGGAATAAATTATATTTTCCTTTTTTGTTCTTTTACAATATAACTTTTATACAGAAACAGCACAGTGACTAACATTGGGCTCTAAAATTAAGCCATCTGGCATCAAATGACAGTTTTGCCACTTTCTAGATGTGCTTCCTTGAACATCTACTCAAACTCCTAGTACTTCAGTTTCTCCCACTGGTTTAGGACCGGGCAATACAAGGAAAGTGTTTAGAAGCTGAAAGATGACAATATGACAATACACGAAACAAAGTGGCAAAATATTTGGTAAAGTGGTGCCAACAACAATTTGGAAGATAGATCACATAGCTAACAAACTTGTAACCCTAAGGAAAAGGCTTGTAAAATAGACAATAGAAAGTGTTGGGATATTGTTGGCAGCATACGGCAGTAGTTATAGAAAAGAGTTAAACTCAGGAAAAAAAAAATATTAGATTTGCAAGCAGAAATGAAAGAAGAGTCAGGTTTGGGAGAAGCAACTACTTCTCAATCCCATTGTTAAAAATTGAGATGAACATCCCATGACAAAAGTCAATGAAAAATATTTGACCCTTGAGCAAAAGTCAAATCAAGGGCACTGTTGTCACATTCATTATCAAAAGTTCTGGCTTTAAAAAAGTTCTGGTTTTAAGAGATCACAGAAGCTTCAACTATGAATGGGTTTTGCAGAAAAAAATTTTCATTGCACATATCCACTCAGAAAAGGAAACTAATTGCATGATTCTTCCCTGAAACCTGATAGGCCCAGATCTCTTTAATCAAAAGTTGAGGGAGAGACAGAGACAGAGAGAGGGAGAAAGAGAGAGAGGCAAGCAGCAGCTTGGCAGATAAAAATCAATTCAATCTAACAACTGTGGATGTGGCTTCTGACACATGAAGCTAACTGCAATCAAATAGATAAAAAGCTAAATACTTAAAATTTTTTACTGCCAGAATCCCATCAGCCTAGACTAAAAGAGACCCTATTTAATTTAAAACTTAAAATAACCCTTGGTACTCTACCATCTGTGAGACATATTTTCTTATGCCTACTTCAGATGTGATGCAGGGAGGAAAATCAATGACCACTGAGAAAACAATAACAGTCCTCCCAAAACTGCAGCTTAACCAAAGAACATTGCATATTGGAAAAAAATACAATGAAAGTAGCTGTGAAAGATATAAATAATTATGTGGAATATATAAGAAATTTCAAAATTTTAATTAAAAATACAGAAGCAATAAATTTGAAAGTATACAAATGAAAATGCAAATAAGAACATTTTTCTTCGGGGTTTGGTAAAATGCTTCTACACTCTTTCTGGAAGAATAAAGATCTATAAAACCAAGAAAATGTAGTATAAAACCTTGATTATTAAAATAACATATAAGAATAGAGGGACAAAAAAATTATTCAGATGAAAATTTGCAGAATTTTAACTATTAAATATACCTACCATATAAAAATGTTGCATTATAAATCAGTAATAAATGTAATAATTACTTAATAAATGATACTGGGTCAACTGGTTAATGATTCTTAAAAAATCAACTTAAACCTTAATATTGTACATTCTATGCAAGATAGCTTATATCAAAATTAACTCCTAGAGGAAGAATGTCCAATGGAAAAAAGATGGTCTCTTCAATAAATGGTGTTGGGAAAATTGGACAGACACATGCAGAAAAATGAAACTGTACCATTTCCTTACACCACACATGAAAATAGACTCAAATGGATGAAAGAACTCAATGTGAGAAAGGAATCCATCAAAATCCTTGAGGAGAACACAGGCAGCAACCTCTTCAACCTCAGCCGCAGCAACTTCTTCCTAGAAACATCGCCAAAGGCAAGGGAAGCAAAGACAAAAATGAACTATTGGGACTTCATCAAGATCAAAAGCCTTTGCACAGCAAAAGAAACAGTCAACAAAACCAAAAGACAACTGACAGAATGGGAGAAGATATTTGCAAATGACATATCAGATAAAGGGCTAGTATCCAAAGTCTATAAAGAACATATCAAACTCAACACCCAAAGAACAAATTATCCAATCAAGAAATGGGCAGGGGACATGAATGGACATTTCTGCAAAGAAGATATCCAGATGGCCAACAGACACATGAAAAATTGTACCACATCACTTGGCATGAGGGAAATACAAATCAAAATCACAATGAGATACCACCTCACACCAGTCAGAATAACTAAAATTAAAATTAACAAGTCAGGAAACAACAGATGCTGGCAAGGATGCAGAGAAAGAAGAACCCTCCTACACTATTGGGTTTGGGGAGTAGGGAAGGGAAAAATGAAACAAGATGGGATCAGGAGGGAGACAAACCATAAGGGACTCTTAATCTCACAAAACAAACTGAGGGTTACTGGGGGGAGAGGGGTTGGGGGAAGGGGGGTGGGGTTATGGACATTGGGGAAGGTATGTGGCTATGGTGAGTGCTGTGAAGTGTGTAAACCTGGCAATTCACAGACCTGTACCCTGGGGCTAATAATACATTATATGTTAATTAAAAATTTAAAAAGTTTTTTAAAATTAACTCCTAGAAGATTAAAGAGTTATCTAGAAAAAGAGAAAAGTTTATAAGTATAAAATATATGAGAATATGTATTTTGGAATGTTGGAAGACTTCCTAAGCCTGAAGAAAAATAAGAATTCACAATAAAAAATTTGTTTCTTATTTTCTGATTTGGATATCTTTTATTTCTTTTTCTTGGCTAATTGCTCTGGCTAGGACTATGTTGAATAGAACTGTCAAGAGTGGGTATCCTCGCCTTGTTACAGATCTTACAGGAAAGGTTTATGTTTTTGTACCATTGAAAAAACTGTGGGTTTTCATATATTGCCATTATTGTATTTAGGTAGGTTTCTTCTATCATAAAAAGGGTGTGGGATTTTGTCAAATGCTTTTTCTGTATCTACTGAGATGATCATGTGGTTTTTAATCCTTCATTTGTCTAACGTGCTAGATCACATTCATAGATTTGCTTATGTTGAACCATCCTTCTTTCCCAAGAATGAATCCCACCTGGTCATGGTATATGATGAATCTGGAGGATATTATGTTAACTGAATAAGCCAGACATAGAAGGTAAAATATTACATGAAACCACTTATATGCAGAATCTAAAAGAGTAGTCAAACTCATACAAGCAGAGTAATAGCATGGTGATTGTCAGGTCCTGGGGGAAGCGGGAAAAAGTAGATGTTAGTCAAAAGATACAAAATTTCACTTATGTAAGAGGAATAAGTCCTAGAGATCTTCTGTATAGCGTAGAGTCTACGGTTAACAATACTCTATTATATATTTAAAAATTTATTTGCCAAAAGTGTAAGTTTTATAATAAACATTCTTATCACAGGAAGAGAGAGAGAGAGAAATAGAGAGAGAGGAAGAAAGAAAGAAAGAAGAAAGAAAGAAAGAAAGAAAGAGGGAGAGAGAGAGGGAGGAATATAGGAGGAAACTTGGAGGTGGTATGTATGGCATAGATTATGGTAATGGTTTCACAGATGTATACTTATCTCCAAACTTACCTACTTGTATACATTAAATATGTACAGCTTTTTGAATATTAATAATATCTCAGTAAAGTGTTTAGAAATGGAATTTCCGAGTAAAATATTGATAAACTTCATGAAATAGTCAGAACATAAAAATTTTTAAAAGACAAATGATAAACATTTTCAGAAATATAAAGGGCAATAAATATCTATAATATTTGGTATAAAAATACCAATTAATACTGTAACAGAAAATAATAATTATAAAATAACAATAATTTCCATTAAAAAATAAAATATATTGCCAATTGAGGGAAATGATCTATATCATTTATATTAAAAATATGCAAAATAGAATACAACAAAATAACATCTTTCATTTATATTTTCAAATGACATTTCATGCTGAAAAAAATTGCATTATTATTGAAACTCTAAGTCAGGAGACACCAATTTAGTAATGTGTACCAGAAGATAAACATATTCATAGGCTTTCAATCAGCACTATAACTACTAAGAATCAAGCCTATGGAAATAATCACAAGGAATTAGAATGTTTATGGTACTACACAGGGATGGAAACTTAAAGGTAAAGTAAATGTTTAATAAGCAAGGAGGAGGGGCACCTGGGTGGCTCAGTGGGTTAAAGCCTCTGCCTTTAGCTCAGGTCATGATCCCAGGGACCTGGGATCTAGTCCCACATGGGGCTCCCTGCTCACAGGGAGCCTGCTTCCCTGTCTCTATCTCTCTCTCTCTCTCTGCCTACCTCTCTGCCTACTTGTGATCTCTGTCTGTCAAATAAATAAAACAAAATCTTAAAAAAAAAAAGCAAGGAAGAAATCTAAAGGTCATTATTAAATAATATTAAAGAAATATTAAAAGTCATGCCCAAATTATTAAATGACATATGAAATAATAAGTGAAAAAAGTAAAATATAATGTTTAAACAGGATTCAAAAATGTGTTTTCATACATGAAACTGTTAAAAGTTAAATAAAGGCTGGAAAAGGAAAAAATATGCCATCGACTATTTTCAGTGTTTGACTACCTGCTATTTTCATTGAATTTTTATACCTTTATGTTTCTAATATGCTATGGTACACATGTATCACATTTATAACCATAAAAAAGTAATCAAATTATTTTAAAGCCTTTATTAAAGGTATAGTCTGAAGTTAATACCTAGTTATGAACTTTGGAAAAACTGATAAAATGTCACATTTTTCAGAAAGAAAAGTCCTATAGAGATAGAAATTAAGTTTAGACATTTTCTATATGAGCAATGCTTTTTTAAAATTTTTTAAATTACAATTTATGTTACCTGCATGTCTAGGAGTAATGCAGTGCCTACTCAAAAGATGGTTGAATGTTGCTAAGTTATTTTACAAAGACTACATTTCTAATTTTTTTAAAAATCCAATTTTATGAAAAAAAATATATTGTTAAGCAGACAAAAGCAAGCCCATGAAAAAAATGCAGAGAGTATAAAATATTTTAAATGCTATATAATAATTTTAAGTAATCATATATATGTAATTACCACATAATTGCATTTAAAAGATGTGGAAAATGCACAACAAATTACTAACAGGGTTCATCCCTATAGAAGGAAATGAGTGACTAGGTCTGAGGTCAGTGATGAAGAGGTGGCAGATACTAAGTTTTAAGAAGTGTATGTACCCACTAAGTACTACCAATACACACTAAACTTTGAAAGCCACCATTATAATGAATTAATATCAGATATTTAAAAATTTTTTTTGAGGGGTACCTAGCTGGCTCAGTTGGTTAAAGTCCGACTCTTGAGTTCAGCTCAGGTCATGATCTCAGAGTTATGAGATTGAGCACCACATCGGACTCCACATTGGGCATGGAGCCCTCTTAAGAGTCTTTCTCTGCTCCCCCACTTAAAAAATTTATAAATTAAAGAAAATACTTTTTGAAAAAGGAGCTACATAATCAATCAACAGATTTAATTAAAGAGATTATAGTCTAACTGAACAAATAGAGTTAAAACAGGAGGTAGGAAAGAGTATTAACTCAGGAAGGACACTGTAGTACATAGTATTTGTCTACTACAGCCATTCATCTTTGCTAAGGAGAATCCCGGGTTTCTCTGAGTCCTTTCCTATAGGGGGGCCATGTCAACCTGTTCTGGCCAAATTTTTGAAAGTAGAAGATTCAGCTGTCATGTTCCTTTGGACTGTTTTCTAACTCCCTTGCCTCATTTTTTCCCTGAAAGGTGAACAGGTTGCCTATAAGTACAGCAGTATTTTGGAACCAGGAGAATAAAAGCTATGTGCTAAGGATATTTTGGAAGGAAAATTGCAGCTGGCTGGGACATCTTTGATGTCATGGGCACAGCACGATTCACAGACCCACCCTAGTTTATCTTCCGACTTCAAAAGTAAACTCTTATTTGGTAAAGCCACTATCATTTTATGCAATTCAATGCAATCCTAACCAATACAACAAAAACACAGAGGTCCAATTTGGGTCAGATAAAAGGAGTAAAATAAAATGAGATGCGGAAAAATGAAGAAATGAGAGAAATAAAATGTATGTGGGGCAAACGAGTACAGCTTGAAGAGATCAATAAGAGTGACATTCCATTCAGTCTATGCTTCAGATGCCCTAAATTTAGATCTGAATTTTACTTATTACTCTGTTATAAATGGGCCTGCCAGTGTTAGGCTCACCCTTATTCAAGGAACAGCTTTCATATTTCTATTATCCAGGGAGTCAACAGACAAATCAGGCAAAGGCCCTAAATAGTTGTGTTTCTTGTATGTAACACAGCCATACTATACACACAGGGGGAAAAGGTTTTAGAAAGAGAAGTCACAGGACTTCATCCTATTTACTGCTAGCTCTTTGAGATCTGAAGTTTCTGGCAGGCCTTTGCCATAATCACTGACCTCTTTTCGTGCTCGCTTAAAAAATTCTGAAAGAGGATGGCAAATCCCATATATATATATATATATATATATAATCTAGTCCTGTTATTATGCCAGCTCTTTTGCTGGGAAGACGACTCACCCTACCACAACTCAGCTCTGCTCCCCAGGAACCAACAGGAACTTTCCCCCAGATAGATAGAGATCATTCTCTCACACTTTGAGTTCTAGATTTCAGATACAGCTGTATTCCAGTGCTGAAAAGCCTTTTCCCACATGGCTGCTTACTTCCTATTACAAAGGTGGGCTCACTCAATATGCTTTCTGTGTGTAACACTGTCCATTGATGGCGATGATTTCACATCGACCCTGGGGCCAGCAGTGTATTCATTTCCAAAGAAAGCCTTGCCACTTATTTTTCCCTTTCTTTAGAACAGCAGCAACAATTCCAGCTTTTGGCATGCAACACAAAACAACACTACTTACTGTTAGATCTCTGCCAACTTTCTACAGCCTTGTCTGTTTCCTGCTTCCACCTCTGAGACAGTGGATTAAAGAAATAACGTTCAGTAACATTTATTTCCATAGTCAGAGCATCAGGAATCCCGACTAAGTGTGTGGTGGGAAATTGTTGTCGTTCAACAGGATTTAAAGGTATAAATAAAAATAGTCCACCAAAGTAATATCTATTCACTTCATTTTCTTACCTCTCCAGTACTATAGTATTAAATTTTATCCCTTCCAATGTCTCGGGGCATAGCCCTTTTTCTAAGCCCCAGTACATCTCTTCTGTAACTTCTGTGATAACTTCCCCAGAGCACTTTAGGTAATTCTAGCTAGTGAGGTTGAATATGCTCTGGATTTGCTGCATAAATGGTTAATTTTCCCCCCTTTCATTTATACAATAATGTGCATATTTTTCTTCCATAAGGGTCAAAGGATTTTACACTTTCCTAATAAAACCCTAGAAGATAACCATTCTCTAAGTTGTTTCTATTTTCTTGATGGGAAAGCAGAAGCATGAAAGGCTTTGATTTCTGTACCTAAGTGGAATGCTCCAACTAAGCACATTTCCCCTCACAGACAGTGAATGGTCCTTTTGATATTTACAAGAGGTTTATAATTCTAACAGAATTAAGTTGAAAGGGGGAACGGAAATATGGCGCCTTGAATGTAGAGCACTGGTTCTTAAGTGCCCTTTGCTTTCCTTCTGTTATTAACTATGTATGCTTTGCTCTCCAATTTCAAGAGAAACTGTGCCAGTTCACAGAAGGCTGAAAATGTCTTAGAAAATTTCAATGAGTACTTATAAAATTAAGATGTTTCCATCCACAAGTAATTCTGTCCTCTGATGACTCATGATCGGTGCAGGTGACCACTTGATTAACAATAGACTTCACTTAAGTATGACCTGTAGCAGTCAGGAGCAGCCTTCCTCCACTGGTATAAATCAGCGAGATTTCCTCTCTGTCCATTTCTCTTACTCCTAAGAAGTATCTGTAACTCCTGGCTTAGACCAGAAATATTTTGTCATTTTACTTCTGATATGAGGGAGCCCTACAGGAATAGTGTCAACTAATCTTATTTAAAAACCAATTGGCTTCTGTTCCTGCAGAGTATTTCAGTTACCATGGATAAGCACAGAATAATTTCACATAATAGTAGCATGACATGAAATGTGAAATAAATAATAATCAGTTAGTAGGTTAAAACAACTCTTCCCTTCCCTCTTCCCTTTCTACTTCAAAAACTTCTGCCTCTCCAAATTTTAATTCTTACCAAAAAAAAAGAAAAGAAAAGAAAAGAAAAGAAAACCTTCATATTTTAGTCTATAGTGGCAACAGTGTATTTTTATCTTTTGATCTTTTCTCTAAAACATTAATCAATGTCAAGACAATATAAAAACTATTAGTTGGTAGCCTATTTTTCCCTCTGTAACTAAACTTGAGTTTTAGACACATTTATCTTACATAGAAGTTTACTTTGAGAGGGAGAGAAGGCTGGGTCTCATTTTCTACAACTTACTGATCAGTATTGTTCACTTTATTATTTATTCACACTGGTACACATGAAAATTTGTTTCAGAATAGCTAATATGTAATTCCTATGAGAAAAAATTACCAATTACCATACAGTGTTTATATAAAATTCTTTTTGTTTTTAGCTTCATGGTCTCCTGGTTCTGAAAACTGGTCAGCTCCTTTTCTTCCTGCCTCCTTCACTGAGGCTATATTCCCATCACAATCTTCATCTCATCCAAGAATTTCCCAACACACACACACACACACACACACACACACATCTATATATATATGCATAGAGTTTACAATGAAAAGTTCTGATAGATTCATAGAATCATATGTCCACTAACTCTGTTTCATATAGAACAGTTCCATCATCCTAAAATCTCCCTGGTGTACCTCTTTGTAGTCAACCATTACCCTCTCCCTAACTTGGCAGTCAGCATATTGCTTATTTTTCTCCAGGTTTATTGAGGTATATATAGACAAATTGTAAAATAAAGTATACAATATAATGATTTGATACATGTATACACTGTGGAAGGATTTCCTCCATCATGTTAATTAACACATCACCTCATGTGTTTACCTTTTTTTTCCCAGCAAGAACATTTAAATTCTACTCTCATCAAATTTCAATTGCATGATGTATTATCAACTATAGATACCATGTTATAAATTCGATCCTCAGACCTTATTTATTTAATAACTAAGAGTTTGTACCTTTTTACCCACCTCTCCGTATTTCCCAACACCATAGCTGCTGACAAACACTAATCTAATCTGTTTTGGTTTTTTTAGATTCCACATACAAATGATACTGTGCAGTATTTGTCTTGTTCTTTCTGGCTTATTTCACTTATTTCATTATAAGTGTCCTTATAATGTCCCCCAGGTTCATCCACGTTGTTATAAATGACAGAATTCCAATCTTTTTAAAGGCAGAATAATATTCTATTGAGAGCGTGTATGTGTGTGTGTGAGATCTCTATTATCTCTCTTTCTGCCTCTCAATTATATATATAAATATATATTTATATATAAAGGTATATAGAATATATAAATAATATATATTTATATATAAATTATTATATAAATAAATATATAAAAGGAAATTATATATGTATATAATTTTCCTTATCCATTCACCAGTTGATGCTTAGCTTGAATCCATACCTTGACTATTGTGAATAATTTTGCTATGAACATGGAAGTGCGGTTATCCCTGTAGGATTATTATTTCACTTCCTTTGGGTATATACCCGAAAGCTCAAGTACTGGATCATATGGCAACTTTATTTTTAATTTCTTGAGGAAACTCCATAAAATTTTCCAGAGTGGCTGTAGCAGTTTACATTACTACCAACAGTATACAGCAGGGTTCCCTTTTCTCCATATCCTCACCAACATTTATTATCTCTTGTTTTCTTTTTTTCTTAAGATTTTATTTATTTATTTGACAGAGAGAAATCACAAGTAGGCAGAGAGGCAGGCAGAGAGAGAGGGGGCAGCTGGATCCCTGCTGAGCAAAGAGCCCAATGCGGGGCTTGATCCCAGGACCCTGGGATCATGACCTGAGCTGAAGGCAGAGGTTTAACCCACTGAGCCACCCAGGCGCCCCTATGTATTGTTTTCTTGATAATAGTCATCCTAACAGATATGAGGAGATATTTTATCATGCTTTTGATTTTCATTTTTCTGATGAATTATGATGTTGAACACTTTTTCATGTAAATGTTGCCAATTTTCATGTATTTTTTAGAAAAATGTCTACTTGGGTTCTTTATCCATTTTTTAATGGGGTTCTGTTTTATTGTCATTGTTTGTTTGTTTGTTTGTTTTGCTATTGAGTTGTATGCATTCTTCATATATTTTGGATATTAAGCCTTTATCAGATATGTGGTTTGCAATTCTGTCATATTGTAGGTTGCCTTTTTAATTTTTTTGATGACTTTCTTTGCTGTACAGAAGCTTTTCAGTTTAATGTAGTCCCACTTATTTATTTTTGCTTTTGCTGTCAACTCCAAAAAAAAAAAAAAAAGGCAACATTGTCAAGACCAATGTCAAGGAGCTTATCCCCTATCTTTTCTTCTAGGAGTTTTACATTTTCAGGTCTTACATTTAAATCTGTGATTCATTTTAAGTTAATTTTTGTGCATGGTGTAAAAGAAGAGTCCAATTTGATTCTTTTCCATGTGACTATCCAGTTTTCTCAACATCATTTATTGAAGAAACTGTCTTTTCCCCATTATGTATTATTGGATCTCTGATGAAAACTCAATTCACCATATAAGCATGGGTTTATTTCTAGACTTTCTATTCTGTTCTGTTAATCTTTGGGTCTCTTTTTCTGCCAATACCATACTGTTCTGCTTACTATTGCTTTGTAGTACAGCTTGAAATCAGAAGTGTGATACTTCCAGCTTAGTTCTTCTTTCCCAAGATCATTTTCACTATCTCAGGTTTTCTGGGGTTCCATACAAGTTTTAGAATTGTTATTTCTATGAAAAATACCATTGGACTTTTGAAAGGATTGCATTGAATCTTGGATCCCTTTGAGTAGCATGGACTTTTTTTTTTTTTTAAGATTTTATTTATTTATTTGACAGACAGAGATCACAAGTAGGCAGAGAGACAGGAAGGGGGAGGGGGAAGCAGGCTCCCTGCTGAGCAGTTAGCCCAATGCGGGGCTTGATCCCAGGACTCTGGGATCATGACCTGAGCTGAGGCAGAGACTTTAACCCACTGAGCCACCCAGGCGCCCCTAGCAAGGACATTTTAAGAATACAAAATTTTCCAATTTCTGAACACAGGATATTTTTCCATTTATTTGTGTCTTCTTCAATTTTCTCTCTTCAGTGTCATAGTTTTCAGCATACAGATCTTTTATCCCTTTGGTTAAATTTATTTCTAAATTTATTCTTTTTAATGTTATTGTAAATGGGATATGTTTAAATTTGTCTGATAGTTTGATGTTGGTGTTTAAAAATATAACTAATTTTTGTATAATGATTTTGTATCCTACAAATTCACTGAAATCATTTATTAGTTTTAGCAATCTTTTGGTGGAGTCTAGGGTTTTCTGTATATAACATCACATCATTTGCAAATAAAGACTATTTTACTTCTTCCATTCAATTTGGATGAATTTATTTAGTTTTTCTTGCCTATTACTTTGTCTAGAACTTCTAGTACTATATTGAATAAAAGTGGCAAGAATGGTATCCCTATCATGTTCCTGATCTTGGAAAGCTCTTGAGCAGGCCTCTATGAACTTTATTATGTTGAGGTATGTTCCTTGTATAACCACTTTGTTGAGAGTATTTATCAGGAAGGATGTTGAATTGTGTGAAATGTTTTTTCTTTATTCAGATGATCATATACTTTTTACTTTTCATTTTCTTAACATGTTGTATCAACTTGACTGATTTGCAGATAATGAACCATACTCGCATTCTGAGAATAAATCATACTTGATTGTGGTATATGATCATTTTTCATGTACTGCTGAATTTGGGTTTACTAACATTTTGTTGAGGATTTTTGCATTTTTGCATTTGTATTCATTGGAGATATTGGCATATTTTTTCTCCTTCTTCCCCTTTCCTCCTCCCCCTCGACTTTCCCCTCCTCCTCACATGCAATCTATCCTCTAGAATGGTCATGTACACCTGAAAAGAATGTGTATTTGCTGTATTGGTTGGAATGTTCTCTTTATGTTTATTAGCTACTCCTCGTTTACGGCATGGCTTAAATTCAATGTTTTATTAACTTTATGTCTAGATGACCAAACCACTGTGAAATGAGAAATTTAAATCCCTTCCTATTATTGCATCATTGTTTATTTAGCCTTCAAATCTGTTAATATTTGCTATATATAATTAGATGCTTCTTTGCTGAGTGCATAAATATTTGCAAGGGTTATATTTTCTTGATATTTTCTTTATCGTTATATAATGATGTTCTTTGTCTCTTGCTATAATCTCTGGTTTAAAATCTATGTTGTGTGATATAAGTATAACTAGTCCTTTTTACTAAAGGGTTTCTATTTGCATATCTTTAGTATCTTTTTCCATTACTACACTTTCAATCTATATATACCCCTAAAGCTGAGTCTCTTGTAGGCAGCACATAGTTGGCTCTTCCTTCCTTCCTTTCTCTCTTCCTTTCTTTCCTTCGATCCTTCCTTTCTTCTCTTTCTTTCTTTCTTTTTTTTTCCTCTCTCTCTCTCTCTCTCTCTGTATCTTTTCCTTATTCAGACATTGTGTTTTTTGATGAAAGAATGTTATCTATTTATATTTAAAGAAATTATTCATATGTTTGGGTTTACTACAGACATCTGTTATTTTTTTTACTCTCAGAGGTACAGTTTAATGATTCATCAGTTATGCATAACACCCAGTGCTCGTTACTTCACGTACTCTTCTTAATGCCTATCACCCAGGTACCCCATCTCCCTACCCATCTCCCCTCCAGCAACTTTCAATTTGTTTCCTAGAGATGAGAGTCTCTTATTGATGAGGGAGCAGGAGGCTGGCTGAGGACAGAGTAGAAGCTAGTGCCTTGCACCCCCTCTTCACCCGCTCCCCTTCATATGTGTAGCATTCCTCAGGCACCCCTGACTGCCATAAAATGATAAATAGTTAACTTGCAGGGATCGCAATCCTGCAGAACAGGAATCTCCCTTGCTCTACAGATGTCCTGGAGATCTAAACAGGGAGGTTACCTTATCAATAGCACAAATTTCCAGAGGCAAATAACTCTCATGTCCTGAAGCCCTAATGTCCCCCTCCCCACCATAAACTGGAGGAGACTGAGGTAGAAGGGAATGTGAATGACAGCGGGGTCATAATACCCCACTAAGAATCTCCCAACTATCTTGATGTTAATGCCTGACCTAAAAACGACATTGATCAAGCCATAAGGACAAGGACTCCCCCCCGGCACCTTGTAGGCCCACCTTAGCACGTCCTCACCCCACCGAACCTGACTTAGGTTCTGGGACTTCATCATTATGGTTTGTCTCCCTCTCTAATTTCATTTTATTTTATTTTTTTCTCCTTTCCTCCATGATTCTGTTTTGTTTAATAAATTCCACATTGAGTAAAATCATATAACTGTCTTTCTCTGATTGACTTATTTTGGTTAGAATAATACCCTCTAGTTCCATCCATATTGTCTCAAATGATAAGATTTTTTTGATGGCTGAGTAATATTGCATTGTATATATATATACCACATCTTCTTTATCCATTCATTTGTCAATGGGCTCTTTATACATTTTGGCTATTGTGGACTTGGCATCAGGGAAATACAAATCAAAAGCACAATGTTAATTGTTTTCTGTTAATTTTGTTATTTCCTGGTCCCTGCTAAATTAGAGACTGGTCTTCAGGCAGCAGCTTTTAAAGTATTCAGATAACCTTCTCTTGAGGAAAGACAGGCAGATGGACAATTTTGCTTGTTCAATTCGCACTGAGTCCTGTGGGGATAGCAGTGATGAGTGGCCGCAAGCTTGTTAATAACTGCTTCTTTGCACCAAGGATATGTGAATACAAGCCCTGTTGACTTTCAGATCTAGAAGTTTAGGGAGCCCATCCCTCCAGTGGAAATCCAGTCAGGGAACTAGGTGTAGATTCTAAACCCTTTGCTCTTCAGGGAAAAGTTAGTAGTTGTGAGTTCCCTCTGTATTGTATAGTACTCTATTGGGGTTGGAGTTCATGGCAAAAGTGTGTCTCAGCCTTTCCCTACCCATTTTGATCTGGGAATTTAGATGTAGTGTTTAGTAATTTATCAGTTGTATATAATACCCAGTGCTCATCTCTCTGTTCTTTAAACTCGATAACTGATGAAGTTTTAGAATATAAGCAAGCTTCTGTGGTGTGAAGTTCAGAGCCAATGACCAAGACAGAATTCTTAAGATGTGTCTGGTCCAAAAAGGTGATTTTATTAAAGCACAGGTACAGGACCTGTGGGCAGAAAGAGCTACTACATTGTGGTCTTGAGGAGTGACTGATTATATATGCAGGAGTTAGGGAGGTGAGGACTAAGGGAGTGTTCAGAAGGACTATCATATGCTAAAGAGTCTCAGGATACTGGGAGCCTGGTTATTGTCAAGCCAAGGTTGTTTTTCCCTCTAATGAGGCATTAACATGAAGACAGTTGGGAATTTCCTGGAGGAATGTTACATTCTTCCTATTAACACATCCTTGTCAATGGGCTTCAGGATTAGAAGAAATTCAATTTTATTTACATTTCCTTCTGTTTCAGCTTCCCTCAATTTTATGATCGGGAGGGTGATGTTAGGGCTTCAGGAAACTGAGTTATAGGTCTCTGGAAGTTAGGCTATTGATAAGAATGCTTCTTCTTGTAAATCACTAGGACATTTAAATGGTTGGAGACTCCTGTTGGGTAGGACTGAGGTCTCTATAAGTTAACCATTTGTTTTTCCTTTAGGGGAGCCAGGAGTGCCTGAGGAATGTCACACATATCACATGGTGGGTGGGGGAAGGGGTAGTGTGCCAGCTTCTGCTTTGTCCTTAGCTAGCTTTCTGCTCCCTCATCATAATCTCTGTCAGTCTACATCCAAGTTTACTAATTCTTTCTTCTGGCAGTTCAAATAAACTGTTAACTGTCTCTAGTGTATTTATTTCAATTATTGTATTTTCATCTCCAGAATTTTCATTTTTTTAATAATATCTATATCTTTGCTGATTCTCTGATTTGATACTGTCATCATATCTTCTTTACATCTTTAATCATGGTTTCCCTTAGCTATTGGACATATTTATCATGGATACTTTGAAGTCTTTTTCAGTTAAATCCAACATCTGGTTAAATCCAACATCTTACAACCTGTTGCCTGGCCTTTTTTAAGTGACTAGTTTATACCTTCCTGGTTCTTTCCATGTCTCACAAACTTTTGTTGGAAACCAGATGTTTTAGACAATATAGAATAGCATCTGTAGGTACTGGTTTCTCACTTCTGGGGCTGCTAGTATTAATTGCTTATTTATTTATTTAGTGATTGGCTGGATTATTTTAGTGAAATCTAGCCCACACCTCCCCTCCATCCCCACACAATGTTAAGCCTCTGATATTGCTTCTCATGGAGAACAGTCTTGGATTTGCCCACAGTTACCCTTGAACAAAAGTTCTTTTGGCAGGACCCCATTTAACTGTCTCTTTCCCTAACCATACTTGGCTGTAAAACTCCTCTATTTGCTTGCTTATTGCTCTATTATTTCCAACAATGCCCTGGGGCATAAACTGCTCCACAAACTAAACAAATGAAATTTAGGATTCTTTGAAGGGACAGTTTCCAGGTTAGTGTTTGAGATTAAGTTCTCTACCAGTTCTCTCAAGCAAACTAGCCAGTCTCGTTTAAAAAAGACCTCCAAAGACTCCACCACTCTCTTCCCAGCTGCCATTTGCCATTACCTCCAGTTTTTTAGAGCATTCTTAGGCTTAAACTTCTCCACATTATGTTGTAAACGAGGTCAGTTCCCTTGGAACCAGTTAGAAGCTGTCTTTTTCAAAGTCTGTTTTTCCCCCCAGGCAAAATTTCTGGACCATAGCTCTAAACCCTGTGGTTGGGACAGTGGTTTGCATCTCTGAATAACACCACCACTTTTGAAGCTGGATGCTTGGTAGGGATGGAGCACTAGCCTCAGATCTTCCAGGCTTGCCCCTCCCAGGATGGAAGAAGAACCATCCTACAAGCTCCACTTTATAGGGGAAGGCAAGGGTAATCAGGCCCCATTATTCACAGTGATGCCATGATAAGCTAAAGTCTTCATTCTATGAGAATGACCTAGCTGGAAAAAGGGAACCCCCACCTGTCAGTTGCAATCTCCTGGAATTTATCTCACCACTGGTAGCTGGGGGTATGATGAGAAAGGCTGCTGTTCTTCCCATCATGGGAAGATAGTCATTTAGACAGAACTGGGGGAAGGAAGGTCTCTGTGTTCTTGGCCATGCCAGTCTGGAGTGTAGTTTCTGTCATGTTGAGTAGGGATGGGAAAGGAAGAGAGTGGGTATCAGTCCAAATACTACAAATTTCCTATTATTACTGATTTTTTAGTATAGTTTCTTGAATAAATATTTCTTCATTAGTTGTATGAATATTTGGACCAATTCCAGAGATTATAAATGGTTATTTTAAAATAATTTTACCAATTTTACTGAAAACCAAGTATGTAAAGAGCCTCACACTATAACATATGAGAGTTCTCTCACTTTAAATTTTAATTTACTTGTGTAAATACCTAGGAGTGAGATTTTAAAGAACCATATTCTTGAGATCAGAATTACTGAATACCTTTTCATTTGCTTATCAAAAAGGATATGTGAATGACAAATAAGTATATAAAAAGATGCTTACCATCATTATCTTTAAGGGAAATATAAATTGAAACAACAGTCCTATAGCACTACACAACTATTTGAATATCTAAAATATAACAAGCTGTCAATACCAAGTGCTAGTGAGGATAAGAAGCAACTAGAACTCCAATCCAGAGCTGCTGGGCATGCAAAATCTAATTCTAATTTACCATATGATCTAGTAATCCTGGGTATGGGCCCCAGAAAATCAAATCAAATCAAACCTAAACTTACGTTCACACAAAAGCCTATATATACATGAATGTTTATAATAGTTTTCTCAATAATGGCTAAAATTAGAAACAATCCAGATGTCTCTAAAAAACTGAATATATAAACTACTATAAATATCTTAAAAATAACCGTCAGTATTAAAAGGGAACAGATTATTAATATCCACATTAACATTAATGAATCTTAAAGGCATTATGCTGAATATAAGGAACATGTTTCAAAGGTGATCTACTGTATGGTTTTAATAATAGGAAATTTTTGAAAAGACTAAGTTATATGACAGAGAACAGTGAAACAGTGAGCAGCAGTTGCTACTAATTAAGAATAAGGGAGGGTATAACTGAAAAAAAGAAAAAAGAACACAAGGGAAATTTGGGGGATATTGAAATTGTGTTCTGTAATCTGACTTTGGTAGTAGTTATATGAATGAGCATACATGTACATTCACAAAATTTTGTACCAGAAAAAAGAGTTTATTTTACTATATATTAATTTATTAAATATTTTTAAAAGTGAAGGGAAACCTGAACATAAACCTATTCTGAATAGAAGTTATTAGAACTAATATTATATATTTCAACCCAAGAAATACCATACTTTGCCTGAGGCTTTCAAGGAAAGAATGCCATCATCATAGTTACATCGAGGCTAATGCCTTATACATTTTTTAATGTAATATTCCTGTTGAAACAATTTTTATTTTTATTGATATGTCATTGAATGAGATATATATTAAAACAGAAATTCTCCATTTTTTGCCCAGGTAAAAGTTTTGTATCATCAACACTCATTGATTTTATTCATTATTATAGAATACATCCTCTGGATGAGCAAGCTTGATTTTTTGTATCTATTTAGACTACATATTCCTTTAAAGTTTTTTCTTGGTATCTTGAATTTATTGCCATTTATATAGAGAATCTTGTTTTGTAAACCTGGTACTTTAAAAATTCATTGAGATATACTTCATCAAGATAAAAAGTTTTTGCACAGCAAAGGAAAGAGTTGACAAAACCAAAAAAGTCTACAGAATGTGAGAAGATATTTGCAAATGACATATCAAATAAAGGGCTAATATCCAAGATCTATAAAGAATTTCTCAAACTCAACACCCAAAGAACAAATAATCCTATCAGGAAATGTTCAGAAGACATGAACAGATGTTTCTCCAAAGAAGACATCCAAGTAGCCGACAGACACATGAAAAAATGCTCAACATCACCAGCATCAGGGAAACATCAAATCCAAACCACAATGAGATACTACCTCACACCGGTCAGAACGGCTAAAATGAACAAGTAGGAAAAAATAGATGTTGGTGTGGATGCAGAGAAAGGGGAATCCTCTTACACTCTTTGTGGGAATGTAAGCTAGTACAGACATTCTGGAAAACTGTAGCCATTCCTTAAGAAGTTAAAAATAGAGCTATCCTATGATCCATCAATTTCACTACTAGGAATTTACCCAAAGAATGCAAACGTCATGATCCAAATGGGCACCTGCACCCCAGTGTTTATAACAACAGTGTCTACAATAGTTAAACTATGGAAAAAGCCCAAATGGCCATTGACACATGAATGGATATAAGAGGATGTGGTATATATGTATAATGGAATAGTACTTGGCCATTAACAAGGATGAAATTTTACCATTTACAATGACATAGATGGAACTGGATGGTATTATGCTAAGCGAAATAAGGCAGTCAGAGAAAGACAATTATATGATTTCACTCATACGTGGAATTTAAGAAACAAAACAGAGGATCATAGGGGAAGGGAGGGGAAAATAAAATAAGATGAAACCAGAGAGGGAGACAAATCATAAGAGACTCTTGATTATAGGAAACAAACTGAGGGTTGCTGGAGGGGAAGTAGGTGGGGGATGGGGCAACTGGGTAATGGGCATTAAGGAAGGCATGTGATGTAATGACCAATGGGTAGGTTATACATATTTGCTGCATAACTGAACTGTACATATGAAACTAATGATATACCATATGTTAATTAATTCAATTTAAATAAAATTTAAAAAGAAAAAATATTGGGAAAAATTAAATAAATTTGTCTAGAACTTTATTAGCAGGATAGTGGTAAGCAAAAAACTTATAATGCAATATTGTTGCTATGGTAGAGGAGACTTTAAAACTTTAAAAGTTTAGTGTTAAATTTAGATATATAGTCATCCTAATGACTTTTCATAATCAGGCATCAGGGGCAACAGCAGAATTTAACATTAACAGTTGAAATTTAAAATATGTATCGTGAAGGTGCAAAATGTTCTTTTTCCAAACCAAAGAAAAAAAAACTTAATATTCAAAAACTATTTTAATTTAAAAAGGAGAAAAGAAAAAAGAAATTGTACTTATAATATCCTTGTTCTTAAAACCATAGTATCTCAGGGCACAAATACCTTAGAGTCATATAATCCCAATTACTTAATAATGCTTGAGTCTCCTGCATAACAGCCCCAAAATTCTGCAATTGCAACTCCTAGCAAGAATAGTCTAAAAAGTGACTAATTTTTATCCAGGTAAAATTTGATTGAGGTGTGCTACTCAACTTTTGACATTCTATAATATCTCAATTCAATTATCTTATATATTATTCTAATTTCAAAATAATAATGGGAAATAATGTTGAATTATAAATGAATGGAATGATTTGGTTTTGTCCTTGGATCTAATATTTATGCAGTGAATTAAATTCTATAAATGTCTTGAGTTCTCTGAGCTCATTTTTTTTATTATGTATGAAATCAAGATCCTAACACCTTATCCACCTAACTTCATTAGATGAATTTTACGTAATATAGTAAGTGAAATCAATTTATAAAGCTGTGGAGAGAGATTATATTATTTTCTTTTGAGTACCATAAAAAGCTTTAAAAAAAAAAACTGATCATGTCAGACCGAAAAAAAAAAAAAAAGTCAATGAATTCCTAAATTCCATAGCATAGATTTTTTTTAATAAAATACCATAAAGTAAGAAATACGTGATATTCAAATGGTTAAAATAAGTACTATAAGTCCATGATCCTTAAGATAAAAAGTAATCCATATAGATATTTTTAAGTATTTAGAACTAAAACCAAAAATAGTGTAAACACTATGTATCAAAATTTGTGGTAAACAGTTGAAGTAGTTCTTTGAGGGAACTTTACTAAATATATTCATTAGGAACAAAAATTGAAACCCAGAATGCAGCCATCTAATAAATACAAATAAAAAATAAGGAAATAGATAATATAAATGAGAGCAAAGATCAAGGAAATAGAGAAAAGTAAAAACAAAATCAATATTAACAACACCAAAAACTAGTTCCTTGAAAATATAAATAACATAAATAAATCTATGACCAAAACCAAACATCATAAATGAAAGAGAAAGAAGTCAATAAACAAAATACAAAGTAAAAAGAAAAAAATAAATTAAAAAACCATCGGAACTGAAAAAATAATAAAAGATCATTTTTTTCTCCTTAGTATGTAGAAAGCTACAACCCAACATTATACCCACATAACTATAAGAGTAAAATAATTTATAGAATATTGCTTTTTTATTTGAACCTAAAGTATGCATGAAGTTGCAAGGAAACTGAATTCCAAAAATTTTAAATCCCTCTGGGGAGAAATGAGAGCAACATTCTGTTTTACATTCGGAAGAGTGCAAGAAGAAGGAGTGGTGGTCATAAAGGTGAATGAGAATAAAACAATTAAATTTTTAAGAGATTTCAAAAGGCCATGTATGCTAGCATGTCAATTAAAGATACCTGAAAGCTCTTAAACAAAATAATTCTGGGCCACTTAGGGACTCTTTTTACAGGGCTCCCCCAGGTGCTTGTAAGAGATCAGGAGCAGAACAGGAGATAAAGAGAGACCTACTTGGTGGCACAGTCCTTCAGGTGATCAGTGATAGAAGGAAAGGTACAAAACCCCACAGGCTTCATTAGACTGTTCTCTCCTACACAGAATAAAGCTTAAGGCCCTGAAAGGAGGACAACAAGCTGCCTGCAGGGCTCAGTCTAAGATCCACTGTTCATACAGGAAAGACATAAGCAGAAACCATCTATTGCAATAAATAGACAAAATACAGTAAGCTGGAAAACAACAAGTAGAGAGAGGGAAACTATGTAAAAAAAAAAAGCCAAATAAAAATGCTAGAAACAACAAAAAACGGAGCAATGATGAATCTCATTCATGTATACATTAGCTCAGGAAATACTTGAAGAATTAAAATTTCCCAAAAAGGAGGAAAAACAATTATATTAGTTTTCTAGGGTTGATGTACTAAATTACCATGAATTTGATGGTTTTCTATTTAATAGAAGTTTAATCTCTCACAGTTCTAAGAGCCCAGAAGTCTGAAATCAAGGTGTTTAGAGAACCATACTTTGTCTACAAGCTCTAGAAGACACTCCTTCCTTGGCTCTTCCAGGTTCTGGTAGCTGTAAGTACTCCTTACCTTGTGGTTACATAACCCAAACCTCTGTCTTCCTCTTCACATGGCCTGTTCTCTGTGTCTCTTCTTTGTATGTCTCTTACAAATATACTTACCACTGGACTGAGGATCCACCAGACAATCCAACATGATCCTATCTTGAAATCCTTTACTTAATTACATTTGCAAAGACCTTACTTCCAAATATGGTCACATTCAAAGCCCTCAAGGATTAGAGTGTGGACATACCTTTTGAGGGACCACCATTCAAGCCATTACAAAAAAAAAAAAAAAAAAAAAAAAAAAAAAACACCTAACCACAGATGGAAGAAGCTCAGTACAGTTAAAAAATAAACAAAAAACAATAACCACAACAACAAACCCTATATATATGATAACCAAACTGCTGAAAATCAAAGATAAACTCAAACCAGAAGGCTGGAGGAGTAATCTTAAGTGTAGAGGAACGAAGATAAGAATGACTGCAAACCTTTAATCAGAAACTATGCAAGCCAGAAGATAATACAATGAATGACATCTTTGTGTCTTTACGGTACCAAAAGCAAAAAGAAACACCTTTTTGTTTTTTAAAAAGATTGCTTTTTTTATTTGAAAGAGAGAGAGATAGGAAAGAGAGCAAGAACAGGGAAAAGAGGGGGAAGCAGGCTCCCCACCAAGCAGGGAGCTTGACATGGGGCCTGATTCCAGGACCCTAGGATCATGATGTGAGCCAAAAGCAGATACTTAACCAACTCAGCAGCCTAATCACCCCAAGAAACACTTTCAAAATGAAGGTAAAGATTTTTTAGACAAAAATTTACAGAGTCCCCAATGTAGGATAAGAAATATTTTAGGAACTTTTTCAAATGGGAAGAAATATGATACCAGATAAAAACTCAGATACTATGCACACACACACACATACACTCAATGAAGAGTGTTAAAATGGTGAAACTGTGGACAAATGTAAAAGGTAATTTTTAAAAAAAATTTTTTTAAAGATTTTATTTATTTGTTTGACAGACAGAGATCACAAGCAGAGAGACAGAGAGAGAAAGGAGGAAGCAGGCTCCCCACTGAGCAGGGAACCCAATGCAGGGCTCAATCCCAGGACCTGGAACCATGACCTATGCCAAAGGCAGAGGCTTTAACCCACTGAGCCAGCCTGGTGTCCCTAAAAGATAATTTTTAAACTTTAATTTCTTCGTGAGATAATTGACCATCTAAGGTAAATACAGAAACACTGTATAATGTGGTTTATTACATGTAGAATTAAAGTATATAACAATAACACATATAAGGTAAAATATGAGGTAGATTTCAGTATATTCACACTATGTATGAGAACTGACATTACTTGATTGGGAGGTAAACTATGCAAGTTAAAGATATGCAACTAATGCAAAACTAGCAATTAATGCAAAAATTAAAATAAGTATAACTAATAAGCCAACAGTAGATAGAAGATGATAATAAAAAATTCAAGCAACTTAAAAGAAATTAGGAAAAGAAGAAAAAAAGAACAAAATACAGATTTTCTAATAGAAAACAAGAAAGTAAGGTGATAACTTTACACCCAACTGTATCAATAATTGCATTAAATGTTCTAAATAATAAATTAAAAGACAAAGATTGCTAATCCATGTAACAAATAAAGACCCATCTATGGAGTTTGTAAAAGAAACATACTTTAAATATTAAAGACATAGATAGGTTGAAAGTAAAAGGATAGAAAATTATATACAATGCAAATACTGATGAAAAGAGATCTGGAGAAGACTTATTAATATGTGACAAAGTAGATTTCAAAGTAAGATTAAGCATTAGAGGTAAATAAAAAAATACACACACACACACAGCAGTTAGACAGGAAGTTATAGCAATACTAAATGTGTATGTAGCTAATGACAGAGCTTTAATACATGAAGGAAAAACAACTGATAAAACTTAAAGTAGAAATAGAATAATTCACTTTTATTATCAGTCTTCAACACTCTCCTCTAATGAATGGATATAATAGCTAGATAAAAGTATCAGTAAGATATATATAGATTTGAGCAACACTATCAACATGCTGACCTAAATGACATTTGTAGAATACTCCATTCAGCAGAAGCAAATACATGTTCTTCTCAGGTGCACATAGAACATTTACCAAGATGGACCATATTCTGAGCCATAAGAGAATCCTCAACAACTTCAAAAGATTGCAATCAAGCAGAATGTTCTCTGATCATAATAGAACTAAATTAAAAATCAGTAACAGGAAGATATATTTTTTAAAAATCCCTAAATATTTGGAAATAAACAACATACTTCTAAATAATCCATTGGCCAAATAAAAAAATCACAAGAAAAATTAGAAAGTGCTTTGAATTTTAAATCAATACCTTGAAAACAAAACATATTTAAATGTACAAGATATAGTCATCACTGGGAAATTAATAGCGTTAAATTTTGTATTAGTAAAGAAGAAAGGTCCTAAATCAGTGATCAAATTTTATACCATGAAATTTTTTTAAAAAAGAGAAAAAGTTAAAATGCATAGAAACTTAAAAAAACTTTAAAAAAAGAACAGAAACCAATGACATTAAAACAATTAGAAAAGTCAATGAAACTAAGAAAATCAATAAAATGAAACTCTTGGTCAAAGAAAAGAAACACAAATTACCAATATTAAGAATGAAAGAGGGGCTATTACTAGAGAATTGACAGGCAGTAAAGGAATAAGAGAATAAATGGGTATGATAAGGGAATAAACAATCATGTCAGTAAGTTTGATAATATGGTTGAAATAACCAAATTCTTTGACAAACCAACTGACTGAATTCATTACACAAGAAATAAATACTCTCATTAATACTCCTATATATTTTTCCATTTATTTATTTTTAAATATTTTGTCTATTTATTTGTCAGAGTGAGAAAAATAAAGAGTACAAGCAGGAGAACAGCAGAGGAAAAGGGAGAAGCAAACAGTCCACTGAGCAGGGAGCCTGATGCGAGGCTTGATCCCAGGACCCCAGGATCATGACCTGAGCCAAAGGTAGACCATTAACTGACTGAGTCACTTAGTGGCCCTATATCTTAAAAGAAAAGAAAAAAAAATTATTTATTTGAGAGAGAGACCATGAGTGCACATGTGGTGGGGAGGAGCAAAGGGAGAGGGAGAGAATCTCAAGCAGAATCCTTTCTGAGCATGAGTCCAATGCGGGCTTGATCTCATGACCCTGAGTTCATGCTGTGAGCCAAAATCAAGAGTCAGTTGCTTAATGGACTGAGCCACCCAGGAGCCCCAATACTTCTGTATCATTTTTTTTTCCATTTTATTTTATTTTACTTCTTTTCAGTACTCCAAAATCCATTGTTTATGCACCACACCCAGTGCTCCATGCAATACATGCCCTCCATAATACCCACCAGCAAGCTCACCCAACCCCCAACTCCCCTCCCCTCCAAAACCCTCAGTTTGTTTCTCAGAGTCCACAGTCTCTCATGGTTTGTCTCCCCCTCTGATTTCCCCCATCTCACTTCTCCTCTCCATCTCCCAATGTCCTCTGTGTTATTCCTTATGCATCATAAGTAAGTGAAACCATATGATACTTGACTCTCTCTGCTTGACTTATTTCATTCAGCATAATCTCTTCTAGTCCCGTCCACATTGATATAAAAGTTGGGTATTCACCCTTTCTGATGGAGGCATAATACTTCATTGTACAAAATTCTAGAAAACATAGGAAGTAATCTCTTTGACATCTGCCACAGCAACTTCTTTCAAGATATGTCTCCAAAGGCAAAGGAAACAAAAGCGAAAATGAACTTTTGGGACTTCATCAGATCAAAAGATTATGTACAGCAAAAGAAACAGTCAACAAAACAAAGAGGCAACCCACGGAATGACAGAAGATATTCGCAAATGACGATACAGACAAAGGACTGATATCCAAGATGTATAAAGAACTCCTCAAACTCAACACACACAGAACAGACAATCACATCAAAAAATAGGCAGAAGACATGAACAGACACTTCTCCACTGAAGGCATGCAAATGACTAACAGATACATGAAAAAATGTTCATCATCATTAGCCATCAGGAAGACTCAAATCAAAACCACATTGAGATAGCACCTTATACCAGTTAGAATGGCCAAAATTAACAAGCCAGTAAACAACAAGTGTTGGAGAAGATGTGGAGAAAGGGGAACCCTCTTACACTGTTGGTGGGAATGCAAGTTGGTGCAGCCACTTTGGAAAACAGTGTGGAGTTTCCTTAAGAAATTAAAAATAGAGCTACTCTATGACCCTGTGATTGCATTACTGTGTATTTATCCCAAAGATACTGATGTAGTGAAAAGAAGGGCCATCTGTAGCCTAATGTTCATAGCAGCAATGGCCACAGTGACCAAACAGTGGAAAGAACCAAGATGCCCTTCAATGGACGAATGGATAAAGAAGATATAGTCCATATATACTTCTGTATCTTTTAAGGAAATTGAGCTCACAGTTAATAGTCTTACACGAAATTTAAAATCCAGGCACAAACCATATTTTTTGTGAATCCTACAAAATAGTCAAGGAGGAAACGATGCAATTTCTATAGTAAGATTACCAAAAATAGAAGAAAAGAAATATTTTTCAACTCACTTTTTGAGTTCAGTGTTATCCAGAAATAAAAGACACCAAAAAAAGAACTACAGATTAACAACTTTTATGAACTCAGATGCAGAGGATTCTTAACATTAACAACTATTCTACAATATGCTGGTGGTCCTAGCCCATAGAATAAGGCAATAAAAAGCTACTGGAAAGAAAAATTGGAAAGTAAAAGGTAATAATCCTTTGCCATATAATAGTTGACTTACAATGAGTGAGGAATATGATCAATTATGCAGAAAATCCTGAGAAGTCAACAAAAGCCATAGGACATAAGGTTGATATAAAAAAACAATAATGTTAATATATGTTTGAATTGAGAAATTTTAGATTAAAATTTTAGACAAATTTTTCTCAGGAAATTAAAGGATCCTATGGAACAGCAAGAGCTCTTCCTCTCTCAGTAAGATCTCATACATGTGCTCCCCTTTCAAGGATCTTTTATTTTATTATTTTTTGAAAGATTGATTTAGAGAGAAGGAGAGTGCATGAGTGGGAAGAGGGGTAGAAGGAGAGGGAGAGAGAGACTTTCAAGCAGATACCTCACTGAGAACAGAGCCCAACATAGGGCTTGATCTCACAATCTAGGCCAAAATTAAGAGTTGGATGCTCAATGAACTGAGCCCCCCAGGTGCCCCTCAGATATATCTTTTTATATTTTCAAAATGAATAAAAAGCCACACACTCAGCTCATTTTTTTTTAAGGACTGTTTATTTATTTATTGGAGAGACAGCAAGAGAGAGAGAGAGACCCTTGACCCTGAGATCATGACCTGAGATGCTCAGATGCTCAGATGTTTGTTTCTTTAAAAAACAAAAATAGGGGCACCTGTAACAGATACATGATACAGATACGTGAAAAATGTTCATCATCATTAGCCATCAGGAAGGTTCAAATCAAAACCACATTGAGATAGCACCTTACACCAGTTAGAATGGCCAAAATTAACAAGCCAGTAAACAACAAGTGTTGGAGAAGATGTGGAGAAAGGGGAACCCTCTTACACTGTTGGTGGGAATGCAAGTTGGTGCAGCCAACTTGCTGCACCAGTGGTGGCTCAGCGGGTTAAAGTCTCTGCCTTCGGCTCATGATCTCTGGGTCCTGGGATCGGGCACTGCATTTGGCTCTCTGCTTGGGAGAGAGCCTGCTTCCTCCTCTCTCTCTCTCTGCCTGCCTCTCTGCCTACTTGTGATCTCTATCTGTCAAATAAATAAATAAATTCTTTTAAAAAATTTTAAAAAATAATCACATGGAGATCGGTTTCATACTCAAATTAATATCTGATATACCACATAGTCTATGGAATCCTCAAAGCGAAAGATAAGGAAGACTGCCCAATTTTACATTCTGCTACGTACATTTCTAGTGAAATTAGTTTAATAAATTGGTTGTGAAAATATCCTATACTGGTTGAATCATTTGACTTTCTAATGCTGCACAATAGACCCTGTGATTACATGATGTATGAATATGATCATATTTCTTTGCACTAGACAATCCTCTGACAGGAACTTTTCTAGATCATCTTAAGGCTCTCTGCATGTGTCAAATCAAATTCTACCTTCTCCAACAAGTCTTTCTTAGCCACTATATCCATAGTAACCTTCCCTTACTCTTTTCCAGTCAATCACAACCTTTTATTTTGTTTGTTTTTTGAATATGCATTACTATCTGTAGTCACATACACACAGTGTGTAGTCACATATGCACAGAGCTATGTCTTACCCACTAATATAAATTCCTTAAGAGCATAATTGGGAGTTTTTTGTTTATAACTTTGATCCTAGCATCCAAAACATAATATATATTTGAAGCCTAATAAGTCTTTGTTGAATTAATGATGAAATTAATTAATTAATGATATTTATCAGTCTCTGAAATTTCCTCATCCAGTTATTTATGTATTTTGTTTCCTTTTTAGAATATAAACTCTTGAGAATAATAACCATGTGAGTCTTCTTGACTGCTATATTACCAGATCTTTTAACAGTTCATAGCTCACAGGGAGCCCTTATTTATTTATTTATTTATTTATTTTCATAGAGAGCCTTTAATATTTGTTCTAAAATTCTAGAAAGTATCTATGAATCGGTATTTACAATTAGGCAATAAATTTTACTTCTTAAAATACTCTAAGTTCTAATAAATAATTAAATGGCATTTTAAACAATCTTAATGAGTCTGTAGTAGTATTCTTTATGAAGTCAGTTCCCTTCATAAATGGTCCATCTTGCTGACTTAAATCATAAGATTTGTTTACACCTGGCATTTGTGTCAGGGGATACTATAGTTAATTAAGTAAACTGGCTTGATATCTATTCTTAATTTTAAAGGGATTCTTTAAAAAATGGCATTTAATACTAAAGTGTTCTGTATTTCCTTTTAGCTGATGATGATATTGTTTTGAGGTATTATTTGTCTCAAAATTTTCCTTCATCATTTCTTAAGATAAAATAGTACAGAGAAATTTAACTAGTGAAACAATATAAACATTTCTCGAGGTTAAGGGATGAACATTTCCATGATACAGTAAATGTGTAAGAAGTGCCAATAAGTATTTAGCAAACATTCAGTGATCAAGGAAGAAGAATTGAGGCTACCTTAGGTGACAAGAGAAATAATAAACCATTACTCCCTTAAAACTTACAGTCACTTTATGAATAAAATGACAATGAGTCACATGCTTGACAGGTAATGTTGTATATAATTTGTAACACTGAAACTCAAAAAAGTTGAAACTAAAAAAAAAAAAAAGCAGCAATATTGCCAAGACTGGCCACATACATACACTTGAAGTCAAATGAAAAATAATCATAATTAATGCACTCAATAGAGTGATTTCTTTTCTCAGAGTTCTTTCTGAATTTCTGAAATGGGAAATGATTTCTTGAAAACAATATTTCTTTCCTGAGATCCATAATCCTGAAAATAACAGGGTTTGTTAATATGAGCAGCTTATGGACTAAAGGGGAGAGGTGTCGCCTGGAATCTAGAACTGGTTGAAAGTGGTGGAATTCTATGATTGTGATAGTTAGTCCAGTATCTTACCAATTTTCAAAGAATGAGCCGTTTAGTTATTAGAAAATGTGCTTTGTAAGGTTTGGTAAAATAGCTTCTAAAGCCCATTCATGTTGAACATTATCAGCTTCAGTGAAGCACATTTGCTGTAGCTCTGGGTGAGTTTTGTGATTCTTCCTTCTTAATGTTATTCTAATTTTTCCAGGGCTTCAAGAAGAGAGTTAATCTACTAGGACCCTGGTGCATTTTACAATTCCATTTCTTCAGAAAATATCAAAGATAGGCATGTCAGTGTGGTGCCTTGAGAAAAGGAGGGATTATTATGTACTTCCCATTGTAATCCTGAGCCTGTTTTATTCTATGCCTCAAGGTCTTTGGCTTTTAAAATTGATAGTTCCCTTAAAAGGTAGACGAGTTAAGATATTTTAGTCAATTTCCATTCTTGGATTCATAAAATACATTTTCCCAGGAAACCAGGTACATTCACATCTGTCATATTTATCTCTGTACGTACATAAGAAAGGGTTTGTACTAGCTATGTCTTCCTTAGTAAGAGTTCTGAGTCAATGCCATCTCATTTTCTTAAACTTTTCCACCTCATTTTTTTTTAAATTTCCAGAATAATTTTTTATTTTCTTTACTGACATATTTAGTAATAATTAAAACCATTTCCCTTTAAGAAATTCTTCTCTATTAGCTTAGGGACAGTAGAAAAATATATGATTGATCCTTTCATCAGCATTCTAAGTATGCAAATTTCAAACTGTATTGTTCTCATTTCTTTTTAAGGGTTAAAATAGAAAGGAATGCTAGGAAGGTAGCTGATTAAGCCCCTGATCATCTCATCACAGCTATATTTTCATATTAGTGTGCCTCTTAGATAATGTTTACCTTAAAACCTCTTACAAAAAAGAAGATATATTTCATTATCTCTTTAAGCAATTATCGACAGGCCTACTTATTAGTAATATTTCAATGAGCTTCCCTGGAAGTATTTGCTTCTTGTTTTGTATCTTTTTTTTTCTTCTTTTGCTAATACAAATAAATGAGACTGTCATTTGGTGCTAGATAAACTAAATAACCACAAAGTTAGTGAATTAATGGCAGCCGATTTGGAAGAGATGATTTCTCCGGAGGCTTTATTTCCACATGGTTTGGGAACAATTATCCACTGTGATAACATCAAGGCTACTAATTGCTTTTGTGTTCCAGGTATAAAAATCCACAATGGCAACATCTCAGAACTGGGCTTTAAATCTTTGGGAATGTGCCTTATTCTCCCTTTTGTTTCTTCCTGGAAACTCTAAATGTCCCAGGTACAAAGTTAATCCATGTTGTGTGTGTGTCTGTGTGTGTGTGTCTGTCATGTTGTGTGTGTGTGTCTGTCTGTGTGCCTGTCTGTGTGTGTATGTGTCTGCATGTGCCTTAGACAGACATTAGAAACCAAGGTTTCTGTTTCTGAGTTGATGACTTATGGCTACAGCAATCTAACTGTATTATCTCTTGACAGAATTCTAAAAGTCAGAATTTCATCCACTGAGAGTATAATGTTTCAATCAAAGGAGATCCATTTAGGATGGGAACATTCAGTGAAAAAAATATTGAAACAGACTATACGATCAATTTCCTAAGACATTCATGGATACTTTATGTGGTTTGCTTTAGACATTTTCTTTTCTCTTTTCTTTTTCCCCATTTCATTAGATGTGTGTATGTGTGTGTGTGTGTGTTTATACTTGTGTGATATATTGTCTTTTCCTTTATTGAAGTTAAATATTAGGACAATTCCTGATATTTAAGTGTCATTCAATTTTCTTATCCTTCTTTCACAGATGCCCTTTTATTAAGGCTGATTATTGATCTACTAGGTTTATTCCTCCTCATAATTACTTCCCTGTATTTTAGTTCTTTAATGATTTCTGTTTGTAATGGGCATATGAGATGATGTCCTTTTTTTTCTTTTCTAAGAAGCTAATGTATCATTATCCCTGTAGGTTAAACTGATCAATTTCTCTGCTTGAAGCTGTGTTTGGATATTCTCATTTTCTGTACTAGTTTCACTCCTTTCATTTATTGCTTGAAGCCTGGGGTGAAGCAAGTTCCAAGCAAAATAACAGTTAAGGCAGATCGAATTATCTCATTCGATAATTTTTGGTGGCTAAGATATTTCTTCCAGATTTTGTCCTTTTTTATTTTTAGTCTCTGACTCTCTGCCTCAAGGAGGAAAAGGGTACAAAGCTTCAAAAATAAGGTAAGGAAATGTCAATAAAAATCAGAGAATAGTTGTTTAAACTATTTCTCTCATGCAAAAGTCGATAAGTATACGCCAACTGGAAATATAATGATGACATTAATAGCAGGGTAACCAATAAAGGACAAGAGTAGAAATAGGCAGCAGCAGGAATCCAACTGCCAATATGATTCTTATCTTAAATTCTGTGATATCATCAACAAATGATAACTGAATAATGTTTGAAAAACTGTAGGCTGGACACTTAGAAATAGGAAGGAAGGAAATCCAAATTTATTGATTTCCTATTTCATGTTCATCTGTTTCCTAATAGTATATTCCCAATAATGCTTGAACAATGATAAAGCATCTTTCAAAATAAGGTAATTGACTTCAGAAATGTAAAATGCCTTACCCATGTTTATGCAATTAGTAAAAATGCAGACAATGTTTACAACCACTTTTATCTGATATCCAAGCCCATGCCTTTCCAGTACACAACACTAACCCTTTACTAAAAGTCAATCAAAAGAACACATTCCAAGCCATGTGGGAGTTTAATAAAAGAATAAATTAATGAATCATTAATCCAAATACTTGCAACATGGAATATTTGACCAAGATACATACAGTACTAAAGATCTCAAAACATGATTGTAGGTATTATGATTTAAAAAGATGTTTCTAATTCGGGGGTAAAATATAAGGATACCTGAAAACTACTGAGTTGGTATAAAATAATTTGAAAATTGTAGGTCAGAATCAAACCCAAATGGGAGCATTTTCAAAGTGTGGCAAAAAAAAAAAACTATTTCCACCTTCAGTAGTAATATGAATATTCTATCCAACTATTTCTACACTTAATCTTAGCCAAACGGATGAGAAGTGATCTATCCAACTATTTCTAAGGCTTCTTAAACCTAAACTGACTATTCAAAACCATTTTCAGAGTAGAGATTTGGACACAAGTATTTAAGATTTATCTACATTCCCAATGCCTAAGGACAAGTATTGTGCTATTTTAACACCTTCTATTTCATTAGATACTGCTCAAATTTGCCCATTAGAGAATGGTAATTATTAGTGGTCACAATGACATTTGTCAGAGTCTTCCCTCTTCATCACTGTTTTTAAACTGGAAGCACGTGAGCAACCCTAGACTAGAAGCATTTAAATTGAATTTTATCAGTTCTTAACATTTGCAAGAGAATAGGAACCTAGAGTAAAATTATTTAGTACTTTCAAGTCCTACCTAGTTTTCAAAGGCTCCTGAATACTGCAGGATATTGAACTCAAATTTAAACCAGCATTCACTGCTTCCCCTCCCCTGCAGGTTAGCTAAGAAAGGAATTAACAGGTGACCTTCCTGCACTCTTCTGTCTATACTACCAAGAATGGCATCATACATAAAATAATAAATCATAAAAGTTTGAACTTAGCAAAAGTTCCATGAATTTGAAAAAGACACAGCTTGGCTAGTGGGTGGATTTAAAAACAACTTTTTTTCTTTTTCTTTTTCTTTCTTTCTTTTTTTTTTTTTTGGTGCACCATCAGTTTCTTTCTTTTAGATGCATTTGGTTATCTATTTCCTCTGTTTTCTTCAGATGTTATCTCTTTGCACTTCTTGGCTGGATCACATTTTTAAGTCTAATTGAAGAAGCCACCTGTGGATCATACCTTCTGTCTCCTAACATTGCCACTGAAAACTCCCTTTGTATTTTTCCCATTCTGGTTTCACGCAATTTCACCAGTCTCATTCTTTTTTTTTAATTCCACACTGACAAAATATAGACTTCCAATACAGAACAAGAAATATATTTCAGGATACTTAGAAATCTCTGTGAGGCTAACAGTGAGCAGCTTTATGTTGTTTTGGAAAAAGAGATTTGAAATCTATTTTTGATTGCAGACAGACATTAACCATTCTTATTTTTATGCAGTCAGGACCTGCTTTATTTATCCCTCACTTATGATTGTCACCATATTAAATCATCCCTTTAAAGGGCAATCCAAACCACCTTAACCAGTACCCTATTTCTTCTTGCTACTTTTTTCCATTTTACCTTATGATTCTTCATATCTCCAATCATCACTTCCCCCAAATTCCCTTACCAAAATTCAGAGCCAATCTAGGGCAATTCAACAGCATAATTAAATGTGAACTGTGAACAGGGGAAGGATTACTTCTCTCAGTATGCCTTTTTCTTTCTACTGAAGACAGAAGTGTTTCCATAGTATCAATATCATACCCCCACCATCCCTCTTTTGTTCTATACTCCAGAATCGGAGTTATTTGTTTATTTACCAATATTTTATACTTTGTATCTATTATATATGCTAGGCTCACTGTGAGATTCAAGAAAAACAGTAGTGAGTAAAAAATAAAAGAAATTCCTTGTGCCCTTTAACCATACAGCTTAGTATGGAAAGATGGATATGAATAAAAGAATTACACACATAAATATAAAATGTTCTTATGATAAGTATCACTAAGATTATATGATGTATACTATACAATCATTAAGGAAACAATCCAACAAGAGTATTTAACAATTGTAAATATTTATGCACCCAATATGGGAGTACCCAAATGCATAAAGCTACTAATAACAAACACTAAGGAAGGATTTGATCATAATACAATAATAGTAAGGGACTTTAATATCCCACTTACATCAATGGCTAGATCCTCTGAACAGAAAATAAACAAAGAAAGAGTGGCTTTGAAGGACACACTTTCTAGGACCAGATCTCACATATATATTCAGAACATTCTACCCTAAAACAACAGAATATGCATCCTTTTCTAGGGCACATGGAACATCATCCAGAACAATATGTAATATGTAATTATATTAGACAACAAAGTAAGTCTCAACAAGTTCAAAAAAACTGAAGTCGTACCATGTATCTTTTCTGACCACGAAACTATGAAATTAGAAATCAGCCACGAGAAAAAAATCTAGAAAGACCACAAATACATAGAGGTTAAGTAACATGCTACTAAACAATGAATAGGTCAACTAAAAGATCAAAGAGGAAATTAAAAGGTACATGGAAACAAATAAAAATGAAAACCCAATGTTCAGAAATTTTGGGAAGCAGCAAAAGCAGTCCTAAGAGGAAGTTCATAACAATACAGGCCTAACTCCAGAAGCAACAGAAACCTCAAATAAACAACCTAACCTTACACCTAAAGGAACTAGAAAAAAGAACAAACAAAGCCCAAAACTAGTAGAAGGAGGAAAATAATAATTAAAAAAACAGTAGAAATAAATGAAATAGAAACTAAAAACATTAGCAACAACAACAAAAACCAGAAGAGACCAATGAAGGAGGAGCTGGTTCTTTGAAAAGATCAACAAAAGTGATAAGTCAGACTCAGGGGAAAAAAGAAAAAAAAGAAAAGAAAGAGAGAGAACTCAAACAAAATCACAAACAAAAGTAGAGAAATAACAACCAACACCGTAGAAATACAAACAATTGTAAGAGAATATTATGAAAAAATATATGTCAACAAATTGGACAACCTAGAAGAAATGGATAAATTCCTAGAAACATATAACCACCCAAAACTGAAAGAAGGAGAAATAGAAAATTTGAACAGGGTGATTATCAGTAATGAAATTGAATCAGTAATTTTAAAAAACTCCCAATGAACAAAAGTCCAGGGCCAGATGGCTTCCCAGGTGAACTCAAACAAACCTTTAAAAGAGAATGACTAGCTATTCTTCTCAAACTATTAAAAAAAAAAAAAAAAAGGAAAGAAAGCTTCCAAATTCATTCTATGAGGGCAGCATTACCCTGAGACCAAAGCCGTATTTTTTTTAAAAAGCACAAAAAAAGAAGAGTTACAGACCAATACCTCTAATAGACATAAATGCAAATATCCTCAGCAAAATACTAGCAAACTAAATCCAACAATATGTAAAAAAAAAAAAAAAAATCATCCACCACAGGTTTATTCTTGGCATGCAAGGTGGTTCAATATTCACAAATCAGTCAACGTGATACATCACATCAACGAGAGAAAGGATAAAAACCATATGATCATCCCAGTAGATACAGGAAAAACATTTGACAAAGTACGACATCCATTCATGATAAAATCCCTCAGCAAAGAAGGTTTAGGGGGAACATACCTCAACATAACAAAGGCCATATATATGAAAAGCCTACAGTGAACATCATACTCAATGGAGAAAATTTGAGAGCTTTTCCCCTAAGATCAAGAATAAAACAAAGATGTTCACTCTCACCACTTTTATTCAATGTAGTACTGGAAGTGTTAGCTACAGGTATCAGATGAGAAAAAGAAATAAAAGTCATCCCAACTGTTACAGAAGAAGTAAAACTTTCACTGTTTGCAAATGACATGATACTGTATACAGGAAATCTGAAAGATTCTATCAAAAAAAGTATTAGAACTGATAAATGAATTCAATAAGGTTCCAAGATACAAAATCTATACCCAGAAATCTGTGTATTTCAATACACTAGTAATGAAGTAGCAGAAAGAAATTTTTTTTAAAAATCCCATTTACAATTGCACCAAAAATAAAATACTTGGGAACAAACTTAAACAAGGAGATAAAAGTCCTCTACTCTGCAAACTACAAAACATTGATGAAAGAAATTGAAGGCAACACTAACAAATCAAAATATGGTCCATGTTCATGGACTGGAAGACCAAATAGTCTTAAAACGTCCACACTACGCAAAGGAATACACAAATGTAATGTAACCCCTATCAAAATGCTGACAGCATTTTCACAGAACTAGAACAAATAGTCCTAAAATTACTATAGAACCACAAAAGACCATAAATAGCCAAAGAAATCTTAAAAAAAAAAAAAAAGAACAACAAAACTGAAGGTATCACTAATCCCAGATTTCAAGATCTACTACAAAGCTGTAGTAATCAAACTATATTAGGGTGGACCCTGATCAATGACTGTTGCCTTTGTAAGAGGAAAGCCTAAACACAAAGATATATGCAGAGAAAAGATGATATGAAGGTACATAGGGGAAAAGGCCATATGAAGACAGAGGCATAGACTAATGTGTCTATAGGCCTAGGAATGATAGAACTGCTGGTAACCATCAGAATGTAGGAGAAAGGGACAATTTCTCCCTTAGAGCCTCAGAAGGAATGGACCCTGAAACCAACTTGATTTCACACTTCCGGTACCTGGAACCGTGAGAGAATAAATTTCTCCTGTTTTAAGACACCCAGTTTGTGGTATCATGATATGACAACCATAGGAAACTAATACAAGGTATTAAGGAGTTATTAAAAAAAACGTAAATAGAATGTGAAAGGTCCTATTGCTTTAGAGACCATGATGCCTACAGCTTAACCATAGAGGGCTTACCATTAAGGCTGAACTGGCTGATAGCCCAGCTGATCCTATCCTAAATTCACATTCATATTCACTTTAAATTTACATTTCACACAAGCTACTCCCAGCCATTGAGAGATCATGATAGGGCTATGAATACAGGCCCATGTCTGTGAGATGTGAGACTCAATTCTTCAATATTGACTTAATGACATCCCACTGAACTGGCTAAAGCTTTCTTAGCACTGTGCTAGAGTCTTCAGCTTTTTTTTAACCATCTTTCTGCTCCCTCTCTTTCACAGGTGCCAGAACCACATCATGGTATTAAGGTATTAAGGTCCTCCTCATCTTCTTAGGCTCCCTTTCCTTTTCCTTATTCAAGTGTTCCTCCAGTAAATATCTTACATATCTCATCCCATTTTAATATCTGCTTCTCAGAGACCTGAATGAATGTAAGTGGTGTCAGGATTGATCCAAGAAAATGAGCAATAAGATGAAGTTTGGAACTGTTTCATTTACTGCCTGGAAGGTAAGAAGATGGCACCCTGTGTGGCATGTGGGACATTAAACTGATTGAAGATATCCATTGGGGGGAAATGCTTATGCAGGTGTTTAGAAAATAGGACTGAAATGATGCTGAAGTCACCCTGAATATATACTTTCAGACCTTCAACTACAGGGAACTTACTCCAGCTTCTAAATACTTAAGTATGTTACATTTAGATCAGGGTCATGCTTACCATAGGCTGCTCACAGCCAGTGTCTGAGCATCGCAGGGCTTGTAAAACAGGCTTGTTCCTGGGAGATACAGGACTGCTCTAATAGGTCATTTTAGCTGGAAGACTCTACTGGCTGTGTCAATGTTTCCTTGGAATTCACAGCAATCTAGGGCACATGCCCCCATGTTCTGTCCTTCTTCTATCCATGCATTGTCATCTCAGAATTTTCCTACCCTTCCCAGATATTACCTCTCCCTCTCCATTTTCTCTCTCAGTTATTTTCCTAATAAAATTCCCTTGCATATTTAATCCCATCTTTCTATCTTCTTCTTGAAAGACATGGACTAACACAAAATACTGAAAAAACAATGGATTTGGCAGGTTACTGCTAAGTTGTATTATTTCCCAGAGGGATAATATTGCTGTAAACAGCTGCTAAAGCTACATTTGAGGGTCATAGATCCTCTTTGGTAGATTTTAAAGAGGCCTATGTTCCTCAGTGGAAGTGCTAACAATAACTAAGGATCAGATTAAGAATCTGATAGAGTCAAACAAGATGGAATGGGGAGTAAGACAAACCATAAGAGACTCTTAATTTCACAAAACAAACTGAGGGTTCCTGGGGGGGAGGGGAGTAGGGATAGGGTGGCTGGTTATGGACATTGGGGAGGGTATGTGCTATGGTGAGTGCTATGAAATGTGTAAGCCTGATGATTCACAGACCTGTACCCCTGGGGCTAATAATACAATATATGTTAATAAAATAATTAAAAAAAAAAAAGAATCTGATAGGATCCTAAAGATCCAGAGACATTTAAATGGTCAGCCAAGATAAGTCTGCCAATGGTAAGGCCAGAGTCTTATTGGAGAACATCTTAGGACCATGAAATATAGAATGAAGACCTCTGGCTGGATTCTCCTGAGGATGACTCCTTGGAGCTCTCAGAGCTTTCCAGTGTAGCCCAGTCTTCCCAAATAAGAGCCAGTACCTTCCAAGTTCTAGAAGACATGGCAGAGGTCTCTCACCAACAGAACAATAGGTGCTTCTCTCAGGAGCTGCATTCACCTTCTCTCCTAGTTGCTATGGCTAAGTCCCAGCAGAGCCTGGCTGAGGATGTGATGAGCCTAATAAGGGAGGAAATACATTATTCACTGAAGTAGATGCCAGGATTAGACAGAACACACCTGAGGAAGTGCCCCCTAGCTTGATTTTGAGGGCCCTTGATCAAGGAGGTTGGAATATAAAACTGGAATAGCAAGAGTCATTTCTCAGGGTATAGGAGGTAATTACTTAACCAAAAACCCAGAGAATCGGGCAAAGTTGCTGTTAGCATGCCCCTTAGAAACCTGGACAAAACAATGGCTGAAACTAAGCTCTTGGAATGACACTCCTTCTTTAGGGGATGACTGAGATAGTCAGTGGCAAGTCAACTGCATTTCCATCTTTTAAGGGCTAGCAGTACATTGGTACAAGGATAGATACCTGTTGCAGGCATAAATTTTCCTTTCCTACTCTCAGAACCTCAGCCTGCACAACTATTCACAGAGTTACAGAATACTTGATTCCCAAATATGGAATCCCACACAATATTGCATAAGATTGGCACCCACTTCGCAATGAAGGAGGCACATTAATGGACCCATTACCATCGTGGGTAATATCACATACCAAACAATTCAGAGGCAGCTGTCTTCAAAGAGTCTTAGAATGGCCTTCTTAAAGGCACAGCTGAAAAACTAGTTTGGAGAAAACATTTTAGATCTTTATATGTTTCCCAGTGTTGACTCTGAATAGGACATGTGTAGCAGTCCTGGCCTAAAAAACATTTGATTGCCAAAGCCTCAAACCACCGAAGAATGGAAGTGTGGATCACACTGTGATGAATCTCTTTGATGTGTCCAAGTGAGGGTGAAGATCAGAGAGATGTAGAATGAAAATTAGCAGCTAGCATCAGTTGTAGCCCTCAGACTGACTAAAGAAATATAGCTCATAGTTTTTCCCATTAACCTTTGTTATCTGTGCTGTCTTTAAGAAATAAAAGCCCAAGGGAACTATGAAAAAACCATTCCCTGAACCTTTGTGGAAAAATAGATCTGTTTAAAGTAAAGGATGGACATGGTAGTCATCAAATGAGCTTCTACTCATCTACATAGTAAAGCAGTCTACTAGTGAAGGTAGCATAATTGACTGACAGAACTAGCTTCTCCCCTTCTGTATCTGGCACAGGTTCTAAGCACATTTGGGAATTCTGATGCAGGACCATTTCTGTGAGACTTAGGATTCTTTTAACAGGAAATTTTGGTTCCAAATCCCTTATTGATCTCGGTGAAACCTTGGAATTGTTCTGCAGTCTTTGACTTTTCCTTGCCCTTCCATTACAGGCATTAAATCTATGCTGCAGTTTGAGGGTTCTCCTTTTCTTGTCTGATCCCCTCCCCTTTATCCTTCACAAGCATCACTTGTAGATCTAGCCATGTCTTGGCCTCTGCTTCCTGGAGGATATCAACTAACACAGTACTTGGAAGGAACTAAAACAGCAATGTGTTGGGAAAGTGAATGAGGGGAGGAGGTCTGGTACCAGATTAGACTGAAGATGCAGGGAGACCCAGATCATCAGACCATGTAAGAACTTATGTTGGATTTTGGTCTTTACCCTAAGAAAACTGAGAAATCTCTTTAAGAAGCCAATGTTAAAAAAAAAAACCCTCTAATGAAATGTTTACTTGAAATAGGAACTACAGGGAAATACAACAGACAAAACTAAGCTATTTAAGTCCATGAATGTTAACACATAATCGATCTTCAGTAAAAATTGCTACCAATAAAAAACTACTTAAAGCCAGATTTCATTAAATGATACAAGTTGATCTTCTTGGCTAACAGTAAAAAGAAAGGAAGAAAGAAAAGACCCCAAATAACTTAATCACAGAAAGAATATCTTTTAAATAGTCTCATCAGTTTATAGATTGACAGAACTCTGGTGGCTCAATTTGGTGACCATGAAAATGTACACTTGGAGCTACCCCAATGTTCACATCAGACCATGTTGCTGTGAACCTAGAGCTCCCAGATAATGACTGAGCATAGTAAAGGTACTATAGATAAGCTGGACTATTTCTGCCTAGTATAAGATTTCTATAATGTGCATATTTTTTTCTTAGGGACATCCCACTGACCTGACCAAAACTGCCTCAGGAATACCCAGTCCTGTCCTTCTTCTCCCTCTCTTTTCATGGTAATCAGATCTATATCACAGTCTAAAGGCTTTCCTGGTTTATTGCTGCTTCCTCCCTCTCACTCATCCTTTTTAGTCATTTTCCCCCATTAAATCCCTTCCACATCTTCACCCATCTGGAATATGCTTCTTAGAGGCTACTAAGGATTTAAAAATGTACAAAACCCAACAGAGAATGACTGAGCCAAAAATCATCATCAAATTTACCCCACAGGTGCAGCCAGATCAAACACTGTTGATGGTAACACTGTCACTTCGTTGTCCATTATGGTCATTGGAAGCAGTCACCAGTGCTATGCTAGACCCTTGATATAGCATTTCCTGCAGTCATCCCATCATAATAAATACCTTCTTAATTACACATGCACTTCACATTACTTCCTCAAGATTCAAAGTCCCATAAAGTAGTGAATGATCAGCTGAGCCTAAATATGTGTATGGACTACCAATGACAGGAAAAGAAATGTCCTTAGATTATTTTGGAGGGAGACAGTGTACTGAATTCCACAAATACTTCATGCAATGAGGGGCTAAACTAAGTAAGTAGAGGATGAGGCTTTTGAAGTCAAACCAAACAAAACTATTCAGAGCAAATACAGACCAAAATTTCCTGGTAAATAGTGAAAACAAAATTTTTAATTATGACTTCACAAATTTTACTAAATTTTATATTTAAAAGAATATCCTATATTTGTCATATATTTAACACAACGTAAGTTGTACATTAATTTTTGGACATCATAAATTGCTTGTATGTGATTACTCCAGGCAAATTTCATATTAGCCCAATATAATATTCTTATATTTAAAATTTTAAAACACAATCATAAAAATGGTCTTTTCAACAAGGACCTTTGCAATTTTCCCTATCACCCTTTCTAATCCTTTGATATTTGAGTCATTCTCTTTGAAATATCAATTGTATCATTATTCTTTTGCTTTCCTTTTAACTGGTTTAATTTTGCCAGTCCAAGAGACAAGAGTACTGTGTATTCTGGTTCAGATTACCTGCATTTGAAAACAATCCACCTTTGAATTCCGTTGCAGAGAGGAGTTAGTTACTAACCTCTGTGTGAATTCTTTTCTCCAACTAAAAACAGGGACTAAAGTCCCTCCTTCAAAAGTTTGTTGTGAGGACTAAATAAGTATATGTGGAGGCTCAGAAAAATCAAGGCCATCCCACCTCAGGTTTGGCCTTAGCATAAGTACAGCTGATGAAGTTCTAGAACCTAGATGAGGTTCGGTGGGCTGAGGTCCGGAGCTGATGACCAAGAAAGAATTCTTGAGACATCTTTGGTGCAAAATGGTGGTTTATTAAAGCACGGGGCCAGGACCCATGGGCAGGAAGAGCTGCTGCCCCGGGTTGTGAGGGATGGCAGGTTTTATACCTTGTGGTTGGGGGAAAGTGTGGAGAAAGGATGGGAGGTTTCAACAGAGTTTTCACATGTTAAGGAGGTCCTACAAGGTACCGGGGGGTGGCCTTGCCCTTATGGCTTGATCAATGTTGTCTTTAGATCAGGTATTAACATCAAGATAGTTGGGAGATTCTTGGTAGGGTATTATGATCTTGCTATCATTCACATTCCCTTCTACCTCAGCCTCCTCCAGTTTATGGTGGGGAGGGAGACATTAGGGCTTCAGGAACTGAGAGTTATTTGCCTCTGGAAATTTGTGCTATTGATAAGGTAACCTCCCTGTTTAGATCTCTAGGACATCTGTAGAGCAAGGGAGATTCCTGCTCTGCAGGATTGTGATCCCTGCAAGTTAACTATTTAGAGTTTTATGGCGGTCAGGGGTGCCTGAGGAATGCTACACATATGGAGGGGAGCAGGTGGAGGGGGTGCAAGGCGCCAGCTTTTGCTCTGTCCTCAGCCAGCCTCCTACTCCCTCATCACAGCCATCTCAGACCTCTGTGCCCAAAGGCTGAACTTTCCCCTACTTTACTTTAGTTCCAGGAAGCCCCACCCTGCTTTAGTAAGAGGAACCCATAAATACCCCTGCTTTAACTAAGCTCGGGGTCCAAGTCCCTACTCAGCTGTGTCGGGTGTACTTAGACCAAAGCTTAAGCTTGTCGAATAAACCTTTGTGTGATTGCATTGGTGCTTGGCTCCTTGGTGGTCTCTCAAACACGAAAACTCGGGCACAACATATATACCTTAGAACAGTGCCTAACACATAATAAGTGTTCAATAATTATAAACTGCTATCATATCTTTATTTGATGATATTTTGTCTGAGATGTCACATTCCCAGTGATGAAGTTTTAGAATATAGGTGAGGTTCGGTGGGGTGAGGTCTGGAGCTGATGATCAAGAAAGAATTCTTGAGACATCTTTGGTGGAAAATGGTGGTTTATTAAAACATGAGGACAGGACCTATGGGCAGAAAGTGCTGCGTTGTGAGTGGTGGCAGGTTATGTACCATGGAGTTGGGGGAAGGTAAGGAAAAGGGAGGCTTCAATAGAACTTTCATATGCTAAAGAAGACCTACAAGATACCCTACAAGATACCGAATACCAGAGGCCTTGCCATTGCCAAGGTCATTTTTCCCTTTAGCAAGGTATTAACATTAAGATGGGTGGGAGATTCCTAAAGAATGTCACAGATGCCCCACCCAGGAGTGGGGGTAGGGGAAGTTTGGAGGGTGTCAGCTTTTGTTTTGTCCTCAGCCAGCCTTCTATTCCCTCATCACCAGCATCATTTCCTTAGACTTCCTGAAACCATGCATCTATTCTAAGTTTTACAGTTTAAATTTAGAATTGAATTGCATTTTTCATAATATTTTGGATGATGAAGGTAGATAGATAAATAGATAATAGACAGTAATAGATCTGTGTGTATGCACATTAGCAAGAAATTTATTCAACTGTTGACAAATTAATTGGTGTAATGGGCTTGGATAAATGCTATGTTACACTAAGAGGGATGTGTGAGTGGGAACTAATTAAATAAGTGGTGATTTAATTAACAAATATTTTTATAATATGACTATGTTTATATGCACTTCTCTAATGGATTTATGGAAAATGAATCACAGATAAAATAAGAAGACTGGTAGAAAGGTGATTTTAGACAAAACTTGTATTTTCATTTATTTATTTTTAATTACTAATCTATTTTCCCTTTATTATTTGCAAATGGCTATTCTAGAAAGTAAAAATGTTTTCTTCCTATTTTGAAGTTTGCAAAACTAAAAAAAAAAAAACAAAGAACCAACATTCATTCATTAATGAATGTTCATTCATTATATAAACTTAGTTTTAAATATTATTATCCTGAAAGCTATTAAAAACAGCATAGAAAATATTTTATAAGGAAACAACACAGAAGTTGCCCCCCACCCTAAGGGTCTCAGAGTGCTTCATTAATTTTTATCTCATTTACTGTGTAAATTTGGCATGAGGGAGAACTTCAGAGATTTCTTTTTCAGTTCTCTTAGGATGAACTAAAATCCTTAACGCATCAATCAAGGACATTCCTATCTCCATCCTCATCTCTGTCAGCTTTTCTTTTTGCTCTCTAGGAAAGCAGCATGTAAAAATTTCCTCTTGCATATCACATTCTTGCCACAGGGGCTTTGCACATGTTATTCCATCCTCCTAGATTACTTCTTCCCCACTCTCACCCTTGCCTATTAACCTTTACTCATTCCTAAAATTTCAGTTCAATTATTACGTTCTCAGGGAAATCTTTTTTGATTATCAATTTTTCAGAGTGCTTGAACTACATTCTTTTCCCTCATGGCAATTCTTATTCATTAGTTATTAGTGGTTATTTACCCTCCACGGATCATAAAAGTCATAAAAGCCTATAGCATGCCTTTATTCTTCCTGGCTGTATCCAATACCTAGCAGAGTTCTGACCACACAGCAGGTGCTCAATACATATTTATTAAGTAAATTAAAAGATATTTTATGCAAAATAAGTTAATGAAGGGGCTTCACGGAATCAATGAACCTATTTACATTTCATGCAGTTGTGTGTGAGTGTATTTTAAAAGAATCAATAGTTTGTGTTAATTTGCACCAGAGGTTTTTGTAACAAAGATTAAGGACAATGAAGATTCAGAAAGGTTAAGATTATTCCCAGTCATGAGCCAATAAACAGAAAAGCTAGAATTTAAACCCCGTCTTTCTGCTTTCAACTCCAAGAATAACCTAATACACCACTACATTTTAATGGTTATTTAAAAGCAATTTTTTTTTCAACAACATGGCATATATTATGATCTTAGGTGGTAGGGATTCAGAGAGAAAACACACAGACAATTTCAGATGCTACTCATAGAATGATGATTACAATGAAGAATATACTCATTATATATAAAATATTACCTAAGGTAGAAATACTAGAATATGACTATCTCTAAACTTGAAAGAAAAAATATAAATACATGCATACTTAAACCACTTATTAGTTTTCACAGATCATCTTAAAACACTATATACTTGGTCCTTTCCAACAACCCTCTGAGAGTTGTTTGTAGAAATCTCATTTCTCCTATTTTTCAGAAAACAAGCTAAGATATTAAATAAATCAAATATTTATTAAGGAGATAGAGAAGTTATGGTCAGGATTAGAACTCCTGTTACTGGGTGTTTTCTCAATAAATATCATGCATTAAAGAAACAATGTTTTGCCATAATAAAATTCAAGCTTCCAGGCAACTAAACAAAGGATACCTTTCTCATTATGGTAAAAAAATGACAGTAATGGTCATGATGCTTTTATATGTATTTTAACTGTTAAGAATGCTCTTTTGAATGCCATAATATAGGAAATCTATTGTTATTAGGACATTTCATTACAACATGGCTGACTGATCTTGGATACACTGATGTTTTGTCAATTGCAGTGTATTGAAGTATGGGAAGAAATTTGGGCATATGCTGAAGAAGTCTATCTTCTCCTTATATGTGAGTAGGTAACATGAATACTTTCCATTATTATCCAAGGTGAAAATAAAAAGTCAAACACACACACACACACACACACACAGAATCTTAGGTTAAGGTAATAAGGACAACTGACATCTGGTCAGATTCTTATTATGTTTAATAGTGAGCCTACTTTTGAGGCTCATGAGGAGCCCATTTCCCATTTCCTCCTTGACTATTCAAATTGTGCATGTTTTCAATGTCTAGCTCAACTCCTTCCCTCTTTGATTAGTATTCAGTGAAGCATGCCAGCTCATACCAATTTATCTCTTCTCAAATTCCTTTGGGTCTATGCCAGTGAGCCTCAGTCTGTTTAAAAAAAAAAAAAAGGATATTTGCATTAATAACCTACTCCCCCTAGTACACACATATTTTGACATCCAAAAATATTTTTCAACAATATAAAGCAAACGGTAACATAACATTTATGACACAGCATGCATATCTATAATATATGAAAAATATTAATAGTCTTTCAAAATGTTAAGATGTGAAAAATCTATAACATAATAATAATAACTAACATTTCTATAGCACTTGCTATATATCAGGAACCCTAAGTCCTTTATTCCTCCCAGCAACTGAAAAAGTAGGAATACTAGTAATCCCAACTTCTGGAGTAAATAAAATTACAAATAAGTTAGGTGACTGGCTCGAGAGAAAACACTACTAATAAATTGTAAAGCAAAGACCTGAATTTATGCAACCTGAACCCATAGCCTATGCTCTTAATTAAGAATTCACTCTTGAGTTTGTGCACAATTTCCACATCTTAACAGCTAGATCTGCAACTTTTTCTTTCCCATCGAAAAACAGATCATTTTGCAATGGAGATAATATTATTGTAAAAATTTAATATATGAAAAAATAATTCAAAACCTTAGAGAATTTCACTTTTGTTAATAGCAAATTTCATATGTATAGCATGTAACTGATAAGTTAAGAAAAGGAAGCTGAGAGTTACTTCCTAACTTGGATTTTAGAAATGATTGTTTACTGCAGTAAATTTGTAAGCAACAGAGCTGAGCATTGATGCAGCCCTCATGTATCCATAATTCTAAGGTGGCTGCTGAGTACATAGCCAGTTGTTTAATTGATTTAAAAAAAAAAAAAAAACTTTCTGAATTACCTTGTGACTTCTAAGAAGATAGTTTTTCAAATTTGGCTGAACTTTAAAATCAACAAGAGAGCTTCCTGATAGCAAATATCAAGACTTCCTTCTCCCTGAGATTCTGATTTAATTTGCCTTGGGTGTGCAAATGCCTGGGGTGATTCTCCCATGAAGTGAGGGGTGAGAACTAAGGGTCTAACAAGTGGTTACTTTCACAGTAACTGATGCTGCCGGAGAGAGTGCTCAAAGGAGGAGAAGAGTAGCAATAGGAAAGAATAAAGGGAAGGAGATAGTTTTGAAAAGAAAAAAAAAAAAAGTCACTCATTTGTGCCTTGCATCTTAAAATAACCCAGACAGTCAATTATATTTTTTCCTATGCATGAGATTTTTGCCCTCATTTATGCCTTATATTTTCATGTAATATCAGAGTGTATGCAGTTTCTGTCTCCAAAACTGAGTCCCCTAAATCTTCATTTTAGATTTGAAAAAATATTGGAGAGTCTTTGTGTTTAAAGTTAAAATATTATTGTCTTAGATCATACTGCCAGGAAAATTTATGTTTGCTGAATATCTGAATGTATAAATCAATGAATGAAAGCTGATCACCCTTAGTTTTGGTTTCCTAAAGCTTTCTTCCTATGAAATTGGTTCTGATAACCATGTTAACAGTCCCTTTGAGATAAGGCTGCTAGACTTCAGTGACCTATTTCAGGAAATCAACATGCATACACATTGATCTGGACCCTTTGAATCTGCTTCCACCAGCCCTATTCTCACATTGCTAGAATAGGTGATTCATTCGCTGATACTAAATTTCTGACTTCACTCCCTAACCCCACAGATACTTATCTTACTACCATTTAAATTTTCCCATCAGTTAATTTACCATGTTTTACCATTTATTATTGTTTTTTTTGTCATTAATATGCCAAAGACACTAAAAATACTTTTATTTCTATAGATCACAAGTTATGACAGTTTTCACTTCTTATTCTTGGTTGACAGACTTTTTTTTTTTTCTTTTCCAGTGTGTGTTGGTTTCATTTAGAGACAAAATCTATTTCAGAATTTGCTCAGGAAATACTGTTAAATTTTGAAAAGGAAACCTATGTGTAATCTAGAAATCTGTTTCCTTATCTATAGTTTAACAAAATCTTGTCTATGCAATGGTTTTGGGGCATACAGAAGGAAAAGTTAATTTGTGCTTCGAAGAAATAAAGATATTTGATAAAAAAACAAATAATCTATTCAATATATCTTATTTTTTATTGTTAAATACTCCATTGTTGATACATAACTCATTTTTAGAGGTTTTGATTAGATTTTTGAGGACATATGTTTTTTACCTATGAATCTTTGTATTTGACATGTAAAAAGCAAATTAAGTTGCATTAACTAGAAATAATAGACCTGATAAATAAAGCTTTCATTTCTGTTATTTAATTTTATTATTCCTTTTTTGAAAATAAGCTTTTAATAAATCATGAAGATGTTACTTCTATCTTTAAAATTAAAATAATATGGAAATTTTCTATCAAAATAATATTGTTCGGTTGAAAATACCATCATCTGTGTTCTTATTTATAAATGTTAATTGTTTTTCTCTTAAGAACTTAATATTTTTAAATTAAAATTAATTTAAGTCTTCACACATTTTTATGACACCATTTTCATTTTTTCCCTAATTTAAGAGTTCTGTTTTCAAGAATATAAATTTTGACTGATTTAGTTTTGTTGTAAATATTTCAATACATTCCAGAGAAAGTATTATTAAAATTTTACTTATTTAGTTCTTTATTATTTGTGGTAACAAGCTATGAGTAAATGTGTAAGCATAAATCTAACTAGAAATTGATTTCACTGTCAATTGCTGCTATTCTTTGTGTTAACTCTCAGCCCATGTCAAATATGATATTTGAGATATCCTTCAAAACAGGAAGAGAACAAAGTTCTTGCTTACTACTTCAAAGTTTAGAGTTATTGCTGACTATGCTCATACAGGATGAAGGGGCAGATTATAGAAAAATTTATCAAATCTCTACTTGTGTCGTCTTTTTTTTTTTTTTTTTAAACAGAGAGAGAGAAAATGCCTAAGTTGGGGTAGAAAGAGGGGCAGAGGAAGAAGGAGAGAAAATCTGAAGTAGGCTCCATGACACGCTCGATTTCACGATCCTAAGATCATGACCTAAACTGAAATCAAGAGTCAGATGCTTATCTGACTGAGACAGCCAAGCACCCCTGTGTTGTCATTTTACTTATAGGAGTTATACATTATTTGGGTATATTCTTCAATCCATCTCCATTTTTCTGTGCCGAAATATAGTTAAAAAAATGCACACACATGTAAAAATCATAAGCACACAATATATTTGCATATATGGAGGGATTTGGGATTCATAACAGGTCATAATAATACAGTGTCATAGATGAAATTCAATTTTAACGTAGTCATTCAACAAATGCACCGTGCATAGGCCTTGTCCTTCTGGGGCTTAGAGTTGGGTAGATGAGAGAGTTCAAACATTGTATGTTCTGAACATCTATGTTCTGCCCCAAACTAAATAAAGATTGAATTTTTCAGTTTATTACTTTTAAAACTAAACTACAGACTTTATTTGAATTTTGTCAGTTTTTCTGCTAATGTCCTTTTTCTGTTCTAAGGTCCAAGTGAGAATCCCATAATGCATTTAGTTCTTGTGTCTCCTCAACTGCCCCTAAGCTCTGAAAGTTCTTCTGTCTCACTTTGTCTTTCATAACCTTGACTCCTTTGAAGAGTATTGGAAAGTGATTTTGTAGGTTGTCCTTCATTTTGTTTGTCTGCTGTTTTCTTATGATTGAGGTTACATTTTAAGCAAGAATACTACAAAAATGTTCAGAGTATATGATGTTGACATGGATGGATCTAGAGAGTGCAAGGTTAAGCGAAATAAATTAGAAAAAAACAAATAGCATATGATTTCACTTATATAGGAATTTAAGAAACAAAACAAATGAACAAAAGGGGAAAAAGAGAGAAACAAACTAAGAAATAGACTCTTAACTATAGAGAACAAACAGATAGTTACCAGAAGGGAGGTGGTGGGGAGGCAATATGGGTGAAATAAGCAAATGGGATTAAGAGTACACCTATCTTGATGAGCTCTGAGTAATATATGAACTACTGAACCACTATATTACACACTTGAAACTAATATAACACTGCATGTTAACTACTCTGGAATTATTATTTTTTTTTAAGTATATGATGTTGATATCTGTTATACTGGTGATGTTCTCCTTGACACTTGTTCAAGGTGGTCTCACCTAGGTTTTATATTGTAAAGTATTTTCCCCTCTGTAACTAATAAATATCAGGAGGGAATACTTTGAGACTATGTAAATATCCTGTTTTCCTCAAACTTTCACCTACTACTTTTAGCATCCATAATGCAATAACTATTACTGTCTTGTTCTAATGGTGATTTTCTATATCTCTTGTTTCTTCTACATTAACTGCAATTCTTTAGTATGGAAACGTTCTCTTCTCCATTTATTTATTTATCTAATTATTTACTTACATTATGAATATTTTATCCTCTAAGTTATAATCTAATAATATTATTTATTTTGTTAGTCAATCCATCCCAACTTTGCAATTAAGACCTCTTTCTGGTTAGTTCCCTTGCCCTTTCAATGTTTCCCCATTCTTTACTGAGTATTTTCTGGCAAAACAAATGTTCCAAGCTTATCTTGCATTTTCCCTGCTCCACTCTGTAACCAACAATTTCACAAAACTCTGGCTCTTTTTTTTTTAAGATTTTATTTATTTATTTGACAGAGAGAGACACAGTGAGAGAGGGAACACAGGCGGGGTAGTGGGAGAGGGAGAAGCAGGCTTCCTGCTGAGCAGGGAGCCCAATGCAGGGCTCGATCCCAGGACCTGGGGATCATGACCTGAGCCAAAGGCAGATGCTAATGACTGAGCCACCCAGGCGCCCCTCTGGCTCCTTTTTTTGAAAATGGTCTTCAGAAGCCAAGATTAGAGTAGTAGGTGTATTCATTTCCACTTAGGTGTAATTTATTTTAATCCCTCTAGGAAGCAGTGCTAGGGAACTGTGCAGTCATGCATGCATGAAAACACACATACATATCACTCATATATCCTTCACCCACATACATGTATATTGATTTCTTTATATGTATATGTATTTTTTAAACCACAAATTATCTAGTATTTCTGATTCCAATATTATACCACAGAGTTTATTCTAGTTTTCACTCTTTCCTTATTTGTAACTTCTTTTTCTGATGAGAGAACCTGGCTCTCATTACCTACAGTATAGATGCTTATTTGTTCTACCCTGATACATAAATAATTTTCAAATGACTAATCCATTACCCTGTGAGAAACTGAAAGAGAGCATAGTATTCCTGTACTATTCCTTTTGTCTGTAGCCTATATCTAGTCAAAATACCGTTTTCAAAGTTTCTTAGATTATTTATTTTCTTCTCCATTAGCATTGTTATGCAATTCATTTGTAATAAGTTAGGTTTATTCGTTACAGCTTGTATTCCATTTTGGGTTCCCCCACATTTTTTTTAATTTGCATACAGTAAAATTCTCTCTTTGTGGTATACTATTCCATGGGTTTTGAAAAACCATGGATTTTTTTTTTTAATTAAGAAGAGTTTAAGTTCAATGGTCTCATGCTTCTTATTTTCTTTTAATCTAGTAAGTCTAATCTAATGGACATAATGGACTTAATAAGAGATGTGGCTAATTGGGTCAGCAAGGGAATATTAAGTAAATGAGTGATAAATAATGCAGAAAAATATTAGACTGTTCAAGAAAACTATGGTCTTCAGCCATCATTGACTGAACTTGAGCAGATGTTGCACATTTCTCATTGCAGCACCCTTTACCAGTGATTTTTCATTTGCCTTTGTCTTCCTTTTGATGGGAGTGGCATTAAACTAGTCATGCCCCCAGTTTAGTTTTAGGATTCAATTTTAAATATTTGAAACTTATATTTAAATGTAAACCAGCAAAGCAATAGGTTTCAGTTTGTAGGAGGAAAAGGTAGCTTTGAAGACTTACTTAATTTGCATGTATAAGCAGTTATGGTGACAAAACATGATTTGCAAGAGACATCTATGCCATAGGACAATTTGTATTATATAAGCTTAACTTTATGCAACTAGTTATTTTCTTTTAGAGTCAATTACTCTATCACTACCACTTTCCTAAATAATTACTTCATGTCTTCTTCTCTCAGATATTAAAAACCTCCCCCACTATTTGCATTTTTGACTAGATGATCTTGCTTCATATTTCTCTAGGAAAATAAATGCAATAAAAATTAATTGTTACAAGTTTCCAAAACATCTACCATTACCTATCCACGTATTCTGGCTTCTCTTTTATTACAATGAAATAGATAATAGATAGATAGATAGATAGATAGACAAACAGGCCAACATTTCCTTCCTCCTAACAAGGGCTAATCACTTACCCAAGGACATTGATTCGGAATTCTCCTCTCACCAGCACAGTAACAAGTTTTTCTATGTACCACATCACTGTTATCATGATACAAATAGGTTAATGCTTCTATATAATATTTTATCTTTTAGAAACCCTGTCAATATAAGAGTTTTTTCTAACTCTTTTCTCCCTCTTCTTCTAATAAAACTGCTCTTGACAAGGTCATAAATAATCTCCACCCACACTATTACATCTAACAGATAATTTTTAGTTCTCACCTTTCTCATCTCTCTGTAAAGTTGACATAGTATCACTCTTTTCTCCTGCAAGCAATTTCTTCACTTGGCTCCTGGGACAGTACACTCATCCTATCTCAATCTCAATCTCAATCTCCCTTTAGGTTCTCTTCATTTTCCTAATCAAAATATATTTTGGAATGCTCCAGAATTTAGGTCTTGAATGGATTTTCTTTTCTTCTCACTTCCTTAATGGCCTCAATTAGTCTTATGCTTTCAGTACCATCTGTATGCTTATGGATTGCAAATGTAAATCTCCAACCTGGATTTACCCCTAACTTTCAAACTTATAAATACAAATTGCTTATTTAACATATCCACTCGGATGTCTAATGAGCATCTCACACTTCACATGCCAAGTTGAACTGAACCTTTCCCAAACACTTCTATTTCCCTGGTATTAGCCAGATCACCAATTGGTAACTATCCTTCAGTTGGTTAGGCCAAACATCTTGTAGATATCCTTGCTTCCTCTTTTCTTCCTCTATTTCACCTACTACTCAAGCAAATATTGCTAACTTTAACTTTACCTCAAGAATCTGATCTTTTCTCATAATTTCTACTGCTATCTCCCCTGATCATGCTACCATAATCGCTCATCTGAACTATACAATAATCTGCCTGTGGGTTTTCCTGTTGGCACATCCTTTCCACTGCTGTGTGGCTTTAAAATCATAGCCAGAGCAAGGCTCTTAAAAAGGTAAATCCTTTCCCTACTCAAATCCTTCCACTGTCTTCCCATGCCAGTCAGAATAAATGCTAACATCTCTACAGTAACCTACACCAACCCCAGCTATCTCTTGACTTCCTCTCTGACTTTGTTTCTCTTATGCACTATAATCCAGCTACCGTGGTCTCATTTCTGTTTCTCTGACACACTGGACCTCTTCATGCTTCAGGGTCTTTTTCTTCACTCTTCCTTTGCCAAGAACTTTCTGGCATCTTTCTATTACCATTGCTGCCTCTCTCATCCACTTCAGGTTTTGATTTAAACATCCTCTTCTCATTGAGCCTTTGTTTTATTGACCATAGAGTTTAAAATTGCAACCCCTTCACACTTGTGATTCCATATCTATACCCCCTAACTGACTTTTCTTTGAAGTGCATGTAATATCTTGAACAAGATGGGAAACTGATTTGCTAATTATCTCTCTTTCCCCATAAAAATGAGGGTAGAGAATTTTGTCTTTTGTACTTACTATCCTATCCTCAATAACCATATCTGCCTTATTATACTCAGTAGATTAAAGTGACTCTCAATATCCCGAATAGTACAAATTCCTCTTCCTGTTCCTGCTATTACCTTAGCTAAAACTCTCATCTTTTCTGTAGACCTTCACATTAGCTTCCACATGAGCTTCATGATTTTCATCCTTGTTCTATTTGGTACTGATTTTTCTAATTCATCATACCATCTTAAAGATCTTTAAAGAGTTCCCCCAATTTATTGCAGTGCTTTTCAAACTCTGTTCTGTATAAAACTACAGAGAACCATTTTTCTACTGTGTAAAAAGAAACAAGCCAAAGATGGATAAAAAGGTAGGTAAACGTACAGTCAATAATAGAGGAGTTCAGATAAGTCCTTGTTTGTGACTTCTAGTGTCTCTGTAAATAGATTAGGAAGCCATTTGCTTAGAGCAGGTCAAGAGAAAATGTGAGGATGTGAGATATATAAGATCATAAAAATTTAAATAATAGCTGTGGAGAAAGGGCAAGAGAATAGACCAGAGAGATTTATAAGCAGTGTAAGACAATTCAAACCCTATTTCAATTTGTGGAACATACATTTATATTAGCAGTACTCTGTGTGATTTGTTGATTTTTCTCCAGCCCAATTCAGCTACCCAGGACCAGAGAAATGGAGATGGGTAGTTGAAGGCATCCAGGGTTTTGTTTTGTTCTGTTTTTTTTTTTTTTTTTTTTTTTAACCTGGATCTACCATGGAAAGACAATGGTGTAAGTGAGCTGCAGGTACTGTCAACAGAATGAAATCTAGGGTAGTCTGAAAATACAAACAAAAAAATACAAAACAAAAAACTCAGGTATGATGATGAACTTTATGTCAACTTGACCTGGCTAAGGGTTCCCCAGATAGGTGGTAAAGCATTATTCCTCCGTTTGTCTGTAAAGGTGCTTCCGGAAGAGATTACCATTTGAATCAGTAAATTGAGAAAAAAAAAGATCCTGTCTCACGGGTTTGAATGGATACTATCTTATCTATTGAGCCCCCACACCCTCCAATAGAACAAAAAAGCAGAGAAAGTGTGATTTCTATTTTTTTTCTTTTGAACTAAGACAGCCATCTTCTCAGCCAGTAGAGTCCCTAGTTCTTAAGCCTTCATATTACAGGACTTAAACTGAGGCAACCCCTCACCCTCAGTTTTCAAACCATTGGCTTTGGATCCAGAGTTATACTGTGGGCTCCCCTGGTTCTCAGGCCTTCAGACTCGGGTTTGAATTATACCACTAGCTTTCCTGGGTCTCTCCTTGCAAGCATATAGTAGCTTATTTTAGCCTCTATAATCACATGAGCCAATTCCCAAAATAAAACTTCCTCTTATCTATATCTATTTATCTATCTATCTATCATCTATCACAAGAATGTTGACTAATGCACCAGGATAGGTTAAGAGATGGTAATAAAACAGAAGAGTTAAGAGATAAGAATGATGTCAAACTATGGGACATATATGTTTGTCATTAAATCTATTCTTAGATCATGAAAAACATTTTTTTTGTTTTAATTTTTTATTTTTTATAAACATATAATTTTATCCCCAGGGGTACAGGTCTGTGAATCGCCAGGTTTACACACTTCACAGCACTCACCAAAGCACATACCCTCCCCAATGTCCATAACCCCACCCCCCTTCTCCCAACCCCCCTCCCCCCAGCAACCCTCAGTTTGTTTTGTGAGATTAAGAGTCACTTATGGTTTGTCTCCCTTCCAATCCCATCTTGTTTCATTTATACTTCTCCTACCCACTTAAGCCCCCATGTTGCATCACCACCTCCTCATATCAGGGAGATCATATGATAGTTGTCTTTCTCCGCTTGACTTATTTCGCTAAGCATGATATGCTCTAGTTCCATCCACGTTGTCGCAAATGGCAAGATTTCATTTTTTGATGGCTGCATAGTATTCCATTGTGTATATATACCACTTCTTCTTGATCCAGTCATCTGTTGACGAACATCTAGGTTCTTTCCATAGTTTGGCTATTGTGGACATTGCTGCTATAAACATTCGGGTGCATGTGCCCCTTCGGATCACTACGTTTGTATCTTTAGGGTAAATACCCAGTAGTGCAATGCTGGGTCATAGGGCAGTTCTATTTTCAAATTTTGAGGAACCTTCATGCTGTTTTCCAGAGTGGTTGCACCAGCTTGCATTCCCACCAACAGTGTAAGAGGGTTCCCCTTTCTCCGCATCCTCACCAGCATCTGTCATTTCCTGACTTGTTGATTTTAGCCATTCTGACTGGTGTGAGGTGGTATCTCATTGTGGTTTTGATTTGTATTTCCCTGATGCCGAGTGATATGGAGCACTTTTTCATGTGTCTGTTGGCCATCTGGATGTCTTCTTTGCAGAAATGTCTGTTCATATCCTCTGCCCATATCTTGATTGGATTATTTGTTCTTTGGGTGTTGAGTTTGGACACTAGTCCTTTATCTGATATGTCGTTTGCAAATATCTTCTCCCATTCTGTCAGTTGTCTTTTGATTTTGTTAACTGTTTCCTTTGCTGTGCAAAAGCTTTTGATCTTGATGAAATACCAATAGTTCATTTTTGCCCTTGCTTCCCTTGCCTTTGGCGATGTTCCTAGGAAGATGTTGCTGCGGTTGAGGTCAAAGAGGTTGCTGCCTGTGTTCTCAAGGATTTTGATGGATTCCTTTCTCACATTGAGGTCCTTCATCCATTTTGAGTCAATTTTTGTGTGTGGTGTAAGGAAATGGTCCAATTTCATTTTTCTGCATGTGGCTGTCCAATTTTCCCAACACCATTTATTGAAGAGGCTGTCTTTTTTCCATTGGACATTCTTTCCTGCTTTGTTGAAGATTAGTTGACCATAGAGTTGAGGGTCTATTTCTGGGCTCTCTATTCTGTTCCATTGATCTATGTGTCTGTTTTTGTGTCAAAACCATGCTGTCTTGATGATGACAGCTTTGTAATAGAGCTTGAAGTCCGGAATTGTGATGCCACCAACTTTGGCTTTCTTTTTCAATATTCCTTCGACTATTCGCAGTCTTTTCTGGTTCCATATAAATTTTAGAATTATTTGTTCCATTTCTTTGAAAAAGATGGGTGGTACTTTGATAGGAATTGCATTAAATGTGTAGATTGCTTTAGGTAGCATAGACATTTTCACAATATTTATGCTTCCAATCCAGGAGCATGGAACATTTTTCTATTTCTTTGTGTCTTCCTCAATTTCTTTCATGAGTACTTTATAGTTTTCTGAGTATAGATTCTTAGCCTCTTTGGTTAGGTTTATTCCTAGGTATCTTATGGTTTGGGGTGCAATTGTAAATGGGATGGACTCCTTAATTTCTCTTTCTTCTGTCTTGTTGTTGGTGTAGAGAAATGCAAATGATTTCTGTGCATTGATTTTATATCCTGACACTTTGCTAAATTCCTGTACAAGTTCTAGCAGTTTTGGAGTGGAGCTTTTGGGTTTTCCACATATAGTACCATATCATCTGCGAAGAGTGATAATTTGACTTCTTCTCTGCCGATTTGGATGCCTTTAATTTCCTTTCGTTGTCTGATTGCTGAGGCTAGGACTTCTAGTACTATTTGAATAGCAGTGGTGATAATGGACATCCCTGCCGTGTTCCTGACCTTAGCGGAAAAGCTTTCAGTTTTTCTCCATTGAGAATGATATTTGCAGTGGGTTTTTCATAGATGGCTTTGATGATATTGAGGTGTGTGCCCTCTATCCCTACACTTCGAAGAGTTTTGATCAGGAAGGGATGCTGTACTTTGTCAAATGCTTTTTCAGCATCTATTGAGAGTATCATATGGTTCTTGTTCTTTCTTTTATTGATGTGTTGTATCACATTGACTGATTTGCGGATGTTGAACCAACCTTGCAACCCTGGAATAAATCCCACTTGGTTGTGGTGAATAATCCTTTTAATGTACTGTTGAATCCTATTGGCTAGTATTTTGGTGAGAATTTTCGCATCTGTGTTCATCAAGGATATTGGTCTATAGCTCTCTTTTTTGATGGGATCCTTGTCTGGTTTTGGGATCAAGGTGATGCTGGCCTCATAAAATGAGTTTGGAAGTTTTCCTTCCATTTCTATTTTTTGGAACAGTTTCAGGAGAATAGGAATTAGTTCTTCTTTAAATGTTTGGTAGAATTCCCCCGGGAAGCCATCTGGCCCTGGGCTTTTTTTTGTTTGGAGATTTTTAATGACTGTTTCAATTTCCTTACTGGTTATGGGTCTGTTCAGGCTTTCTATTTCTTCCTGGTTCAGTTGTGGTAGTTTATATGTTTCTAGGAATGCATCCATTTCTTTCAGATTGTCAAATTTGTTGGCGTAGAGTTGCTCATAGTATGTTCTTATAATAGTTTGTATTTCTTTGGTGTTAGTTGTGATCTCTCCTCTTTCATTCATGATTTTATTTATTTTGGTCCTTTCTCTTTTCTTCTTGATAAGTCTGGCCAGGGGTTTATCAATTTTATTAATTCTTTCAAAGAACCAGCTCCTAATTTCGTTGATTTTTTTCTATTTTTTTTTTTTTTTTTTGGTTTCTATTTCATTGATATCTGCTCTGATCTTTATGATTTCTCTTCTCCTGCTGGGCTTAGGATTTCTTTCTTGTTCTTTCTCCAGGTCATTTAGGTGTAGGGTTAGGTTGTGTACCTGAGACCTTTCTTGTTTCTTGAGAAAGGCTTATACGGCCTTTCCTCTCAGGACTATATTTTCCTCTCAGGACTGCCTTTGTTGTGTCCCACAGATTTTGAACCATTGTGTTTTCATTATCATTTGTTTCCATGATTTTTTTCAATTCTTCTTTAATTTCCTGGTTGACCCATTCATTCTTTAGAAGGATGCTGTTTAGTCTCCATGTATTTGGGTTCTTTCCAAACTTCCTCTTGTGGTTGAGTTCTAGCTTCAGAGCATTGTGGTCTGAAAATATGCAGGGAAAGATCCCAATCTTTTGATACCGGTTGAGTCCTGATTTAGGACCGAGGATGTGATCTATTCTGGAGAATATTCCATGTGCCCTAGAGAAGAATGTGTATTCTGTTGCTTTGGGATAAAATGTTCTGAATATATCTGTGATGTCCATCTGGTCCAGTGTGCCGTTTAAGGCCTTTATTTCCTTGTTAATATTTTGCTTGGATGATCTGTCCATTTCAGTGAGGGGAGTGTTAAAGTCCCCTACTATTATTATATTATTGTTGATGTGTTTCTTTGATTTTGTTATTAATTGGTTTATATAGTTGGCTGCTCCCACGTTGGGGGCATAGATATTTAAAATTGTTAGATCTTCTTGTTGGACAGACCCTTTGAGTATGATATAGTGTCCTTCCTCATTTTTTATTATAGTCTTTGGCATAAAATCTAATTGATCTGATATAAGGATTGCCACTCCTGCTTTCTTCTGATGTCCATTAGTATGGTAAATTCTTTTCCACCCCCTCACTTTAAATCTGGAGGTGTCTTCGGGCTTAAGATGAGTTTCTTGGAGGCAACATATAGATGGGTTTTGTTTTTTTATCCATTCTGATACCCTGTGTCTTTTGATTGGGGCATTTAGCCCATTAACATTCAAGGTAACTATTGAGAGATATGAATTTAGTGCCATTGTATTGCCTGTAAGGTGACTGTTACTGTATATTGTCTCTGTTCATTACTGATCTACCACTTGTAGGCTCTCTCTTTGCTTAGAGGGCCCCTTTCAATATTTCCTGTAGAGCTGGTTTGGTGTTTGCAAATTCTTTCAGTTTTTGTTTGTCCTGGAAGCTTTTAATCTCTCCTTCTATTTTCAATGATAGCCTAGCTGGATATAGTATTCTTGCCTGCATGTTTTTCTCATTTAGTGCTCTGAAAATATCATGCCAGCTCTTTCTGACCTGCCAGGTCTCTGTGGATAAGTCAGCTGCCAATCTAATATTTTTACCATTGTATGTTACAGACTTCTTGTCCCGGGCTGCTTTCAGGATTTTCTCTTTGTCACTAAGACTAGTAAATTTTACTATTAGGTGACAGGGTGTGGGCCCATTCTTATTGATTTTGAGGGGCGTTCTTTGAACCTCCTGAATTTTGATGCTCGTTCCCTTTGCTATATTGGGGAAATTCTCCCCAATAATTCTCTCCAGTATACCTTCTGCTCCCCTCTCTCTTTCTTCTTCTTCTGGAATCCCAATTATTCTAATGTTGTTTCATCTTATGGTGTCACTTATCTCTCAAATTCTTTCCTTGTGGTCCAGTAGCTGTTTGTCGCTCTTTTGCTTAGCTTCTTTATTCTCTGTCATTTGGTCTTCTATAGTGCTAATTCTTTCTTCTACCTCATTTATCCTAGCAGTGAGAGCCTCCATTTTTTACTGCACCTCATTAATATCTTTTTAGATTTCAACTTGGTTAGATTTTAGTTCTTTTATTTCTCCAGAAAGGGCTTTTATATCTCCTGAGAGGGTTTCTCTAATATCTTCCATGCCTTTTTCGAGCCCGGCTAGAACCTTGAGAATTGTCATTCTGAACTCTAGATCTGACATATTAACAATGTCTGTATTGATTAGGTCCCTAGCCTTCAGTACTGCCTCTTGTTCTTTTTTTTGTGGTGAATTTTTCCGCCTTGTCATTTTGTCCAGATAAGAGTATATGAAGGAGCAAGTAAAATACTAAAAGGGTGGCAACGACCCCAGGAAAATATGCTTTAACCAAATTAGAGGAGATCCCAAATTGTGAGGGGGAGAAAGGGGATAAAAAGAGGTTCAAAAAGAAAGAAAGAAAAAAAAAGGAAAAAAGAAAAGAAAAGAAAAGAAAAAAATTTAAAAAAAGAAAACAAAGATAAGTATAAAAAAGAAAAAATACATAAATTAGATAAACTACTTATAAAACGTTAAAAAAGGAAAGGGTAAAAGTTAAAAAAAATTTTAGAAGAAGAAGAAAAAAAAAAAAAAGAAAAAAATTAAATTAACTGCAAGACTAAAAAAATCACAGGGATAAAGCCATGAGTTCCGTGTTTTGCTTTCTCCTCCTCTGGAATTCTGCTGCTCTCCTTGGTATTGAAACCACACTCCTTGTAGGTGAACTTGGTCTTGGCTGGATTTCTTGTTGATCTTCTGGGGGAGGGGCCTGGTGTAGTGATTCTCAAGTGTCTTTGCCCCAGGCGGAATTGCACCGCCCTTACCAGGGGCCGGGCTGAGTAATCCGCTCAGGTTTGCTTTCAGGAGCTTTTGTTCCCTGGGCACTTTCCATAGAGTTCCGGAGGACGGGAATACAAATGGCGGCCTCCTGGTCTCCGGCCCAGAGGAGCCAAGAGCCCAGGGCCCCACTCCTCAGTGCGCCCTCAGAGAACAGTGCCCAGTAACTCCCATCTGCCTGACCTTCGGCCACACTCTGAGCTCATTGAGCCTGCGACTGGTTCAAGGTTACCCCGAGCTGTGAGCTTACTGTCGACTCTGTCTCTGTAGCCGGCTTTCCCGTTCCAATACCCGCAAGCTCTGCGACACTCAGACACCCACAATCCTTCTGTGACCCTGCGGGACCTGAGGCCACGCTGACCCCCGTGGGCTTCACCCCGGTTTAGCCTCTGGAGCGATGTCCCTCAGCGGATCAGACTTTTAAAAGTCCTGATTTTGTGCTCCGTTGCTCCGCCGCTTGCTGGGAGCTGGCCCCTCCCCCCAGGGTCTATCTTCCCGTCGATTTGGATTCACTTCTCCACCAGTCCTACCTTTCAGAAAGTGGTTGTTTTTCTGTTTCTAGAATTGCTGTTCTTCTTCTCTTCGATCTGCTGATGGATTTGCAGGTGTTTGCAATCTTTAGATAAGCTATCTAGCTGATCTCCTGCTAGCTGAAGTAGTCTCAGCCTGCTACTTCTCCGCCATCTTGACTCCTCCCCATGAAAAACATTTTTAATGAAATATAATAGAAAAGAAAAATAGGGGCGCCTGGGAGATGCCTTTGGCTCAGGTCATGATCCTAGAGGCCTGGATCAAGCTTCAAATCAGGCTCCCTGCTTAGTGGGGAGTCTGCTTCTCCCTCAGCCCCTCCCCTACTCATGCTCCAGCTCACTCTCTCAAATAAATAAAATAAAATTTAAAAAAAAGAAAAAGAATTTCTGGTATATACATATAGATTTAGTTATATTCAGGCTTATAATGTAAAAATGTAATTGACAATGTGAGTCAAATAAGTTTTTCAAATAAGTTTTTAAAAATACTGGAGAGGCACCTAGGTGGCTCAGTTGGTTGTATGGCTGACTTTGGCTACATAGGTAGCCAAAAGAAACTGAAAACAACCATCTGAAGCAAATTATTAAACTCATAGAAATAAGAACTGAAAGTAAGCATGAAAAAATATGCTTAAAATACAAAATATTGGATTAGTAATGCAAACAAAATATCCTTCTTAAGAAATCAAGTAGAATTACTGGATACGCCTTAAAAGTTAAAATGAACAGTATATTTATAACATACAGCAGAATAATTGGATACAACTGAAAGGTGAATAGTAAATTGTATATCAGATTGAGAGGCTTATTTAGAAGACACCAAGAAAAAGTAAAGTGACAGTATAAAAACAAAGCTAAAAAAATATGGAGGTTAGAAATAAAAGTATCATTACCTTGACAATAGTAGTCCCCCAAAAGGAGGAGGATAAATGGATAGAGAGAAATATTTGAAAAAATAATAAAGATATATTTTAAGAATTAACAAAAATAATAAAAGACATCAGGTTGAGAGAGCCATAGACTACAACCAAACCTAGGTACGTTATACAGATGAAAGGTATTAAAGACACAGAGAAAATTTTTGAAGCCTTGAAAGAATTACCAGATTATTTCCATGATAAATGAATCAAAATGATAGCAGACTTCCTAAGAGCAACACTGGGTATAAGAAGATAGTACTAACAAGTTTAAAGTTTAAATAAAAGATAAAAATAAAAACCATAAATTGTTATTTATCTGAATTGTCATTCTAATATGAATGCATAATAAATATACTATCAAACATATATATTTTACAGATTTATTACAGAAATAGTTACGCTGGTAACTGAAGGAAGTTCTCAAATATAAGGAAAAATAAATAGAAAATATTGCTAGAGATTAGGAATGTGAGGACAAACCAGTTACTTGGTAAGGTTTATTGTGATCAAAAACATAAATACACACATACTTACATACATAAATATGTATATGTATATACATACATATATACATACATACATAGTAAACTTGTAATTTCCCCCAACTAAAATTCTAGACAATATCAACATGTCAATGGTGACATATGAGGTTATTGTCTTTAATTTTAAACATTCTAATGGGTATGGGATTGTATCTAAGTGTGATTTTAACTTTTTTATTCCTGATAACTAATGATGTTGAGCATCCTTTCAATTTTTACTAGCCATTCATATATCTTCTTTTATTATGATGATGATGATGTTCTGTTAACCACTGTATAGTACATAATTAGTAACTGAGGCAGTGTTCAACAACTCATTAGTTAAGTATAAAACCCAGTGCTCATCACAGCACATGCCCTCCTCAGTACTTGTCGCCTTGTTATTCTCTCCCCCAACTTACCTCCCCTTTGAAACCTCCAGATTGTTTCTTGGGGCCATTCATATATCTTCTTCTGTGAAATGTTTGTCTTAGTATTTTGATTTTGTTCTTTTCCCATTGCATTGTTTTGCTTTTCTTTCTGTGATTGCTTCTTTCCTCACTCTCTCTACACATACACACACACAAATTAGGGAAAGTCCTCCAACTTTGCTCTTATTTTACAAAACTGCTTTAATTATTTTAGATTGTTTCTATTTTCATATAAATCTCAGAATCAGCTCGTCAATTTCTACTAAAATATGTCTGTTGGCATTTTTATTTTAATTGTATTGAATAGACAAATAACTTGAGGGAAAATTAACACTTTAACAGCATTGAATCTCTCCATGCGTGAACTTAGCATATCTCACCATTTATTTAGCTCTCTTTTCATTTCGCCCAGCATTATTTTGTAGTTTACGCATAGGACTAATACCTATTTTGATAAATTTATCTCTAAAGACTTCTTGTTTTTTGATGTGTCATCCCCTTTTAAATTAGTTTCTACAACCATCTTTTAAATAACATATATTAGGAAATAATCAAATTTAGAGTTAATCCAATTATAGAGTAAAACCAAGTATCTATTAGATCTCTACTCTATAGCTTTATACTCAATGACAGTTTAGTGTCCCTTGAAAATTTCCAGTGTTAAGAAATACCCCTCTTGTTAAAACAAACCATTATATTTAAAATAGTTCTAAATACTAGAAGTTCATTTTTATGTTAAAGTAAAATGAAAGTCTTACATTTTTTTTACCCACCTTGAAAGCCTTAAAAAGTAATCCTAATTGATCTTTAATATAAAATCTCTTCAAGTATTTCAAGACTACTATTGTTATGCCCCAATAATGGGTCCGTGATTAAAGGAGCGAGGCTGATACAAAGCGAAGGTCGAGCAAAGCTTTATTTCGCACGACGCCTGGGTGGCTCAGTTGGTTGGATGACTGCCTTCGGCTCAGGGCGTGATCCTGGAGTCCCGGGATCGAGTCCCACATCGGGCTCCCAGCTCCATGGGGAGTCTGCTTCGCTCTCTGACCTTCTCCTCGCTCATGCTCTCTCTCACTGTCTCTCTCTCTCAAATAAATAAATAAAAAATCTTTAAAAAAAAAAAAAACAAAAAAAAAAGAATCTAACCGAACGTTCGGGGCCGCACCTCTTACAAGAGAGGGTGACCCTTCTCTGTTTCACAGACTAGCTTTTAAGGGCAAAGGCCACTTGGTCAGGCCTGGCCACGCACAGGTAGCCAATGAGATCATAACACACACAGGAAAACTCCACAGTGATGCTAGGTTACCAATTGAGGTACAATTTACCCTAGTGGACATCTGAACCAGCCTATTACACCTTGATCGGGATTGGCGCCAAAAAGGCTCCCAAAGGGCAGGACCCATACTCCTTGGTAACCAGGGAGACAGTATGCATCCCCCCCACTGATCGATGTCTCCACCTGGCCTGACCCACCTTTGTATCTGGGCTTTGTTACCTGAAGCTGGTTTCCAGGACTTGTCTCCAAGTAAATCCCCTGGGGGAAGGGGAGCAGGGACAGTTTCTAAATAGGTCCTTACATTATCAAATCTGCTCATTTGTCTTCTGACTGGACTTTTCTCCAAGTTAAATACCCCTAGTTTATTCAATAGTTAATTTTGTGGCATGGTGTGAGGTCCCAGCAATTTATAAGGGTTGTTCTCCAGACAAGCTTCAGTGTATGAATATCCCAGTGTATGAATGTCCAGAGCTAAATACAATGCTTACAGTGTGGCCTTTATATTATTAAATATTTTGGGATGATTATCTCCCTAAACCCTGGCAATTCTGCATTTTCACAATTTGGTCCTGAAGGCTATTGGAATTGGATGTTCAGTGATTAGATGAATCAGTTCTTTGATTAAGTATACTTGGAACAGGTGATCTATGTTAATTTTTGTTTGTTTCTCTATTTCTCAAAGTTTTATTTCACTGTTAATTTGGAGTTTCTGAACAATTGCTCTCACAGTAAGAGCTGTTTGTTGAAAATTTCTCCTTTTTTGTGCCTGGTTTTATGCTAACATTAATTTCCACATTTAGACTAGATATCCACCATGTTGGATGAACACAACATAATCTCCATTTCTAATTGGATACAGGATTAGTTAATCAAGAGAAAAGGTCAACAATTAACATAAATGAACATAAACACTTTACCCCTGATGTAAGCCAGGTAAAATGGGAATTTTATGCAATCAAAAAGGAATGTAAATCTATATTGTTAATTAACCATTTATCCCACAGGTAAGTTCAAAGTTTTTAGTGGTTTATTTTCAAAGAGGAATGTGAATAAATAGCCAAAAAATGCATCATGCTTCAAAAAAACCCAAATATTTGGAAACGGATAGAATTACTTGATACTAGGGTTTAAAATCACTTTAACAGTACCTAATTTTTTTAAAAAAATTACATATCAGATAATCAAATTTTTCCTTATGCTTAAATGGCTATTCATCTACAAAAGGATTCTTCATTATAGTTTTACTTATAATGGGAAACTTGAATATAATTTAACTAATTTTAATTATGAGTGTTTCAGCTGATCAAATAGTTATGTCTGATTAATACATATTAATTGACCAAATAAGGAGATGTCAACAAGATGGAGAACAGGAAGTTCCAGCCTTCATTTCACCACAGAAATACCAATTTAACAACCATCCATGTACAAAAACATCTTCATAGAAGCTCCAGAATCCAGGTGAAGTTTCAGCACCCTGAAGGAGCACAGAAATGAGAAAAATACGCATTGAAGGGGGTGAGATATACAGTATTGCTTTACCCTCCCCTATGCTACTATAGCACAGCTTGATGAGGGAGAGTGAAATGAGTGTTTGACTTCCCTAGCCCTTCAGAGACCTGATTCTGTCATACCTCACCCAGAATACTAAGAGAATCAACATGACTAGATCATTTGAGGTAGCTAAGAATTAAAAAAAAAAAAAAAAAAAAAAAAAAAAGAATGGCAGCTCTCAACAGCTCATATGAGAATCTGAACAACTGGCCCATGCACTGACCCCCACCCCAAACCTCAGGCAGCATAGCATGCCCATCACCCCTGAACCTTGGCACTGAGTTCAACCACTTCTAGACCTTGGTAGCCAGCCCATCACACACTATATCAACTTGTCTGCCCAGAATCTCCAGTCAGGCTAACTGGTAAAGGGCTTTCCCTGCTGATCTAATCTATAAAGAGTAGAAAAAGGTGAATTTCTTCTTCAAATGTGCAGACACCAATTCAAGGCCACAAAAATCACCAAGAATCAAAAAAACACGATACCTAAAAAGGAAAAAAATAAAGTTCACAAAACCAACCCTAAAATAATAGAGATCTAAAAACTGCCTAACATAGAAATCAAATAGTTATCTTAAAGATGCTCAATTAACTACAAAACAAGGACAACTAAACAAAAATCAGGAAAACAATACATGACTCCAATATATACTGTAAAATACAGTATTCAAAACAGTATGGAACCAACATAAAAGCACATATAAGCCATGGAACAGTATAGAGAGCCCATAAATAAACCCATGCATAAATGGTCAGCTGATCTTCAACAAGGATGCTAAGAATACACAACGGGGAAGAATATTCCCTTCAATAAATGGTTTTAAGAAAATTGGATATCCTCATGCAGAAGAAGGAAATTGAACTTTTATTTTATAACCACACATAAAAACCAACTCAAATTAAGTACTTATACTTAATTGTTTTAACTGAAAACATAAAACTCCTAGAAGAAAACAGGGAAAAACTTCTTGACATTCACCTTGGTAATGATTTCTTGGATATGACACCAAAAGCTTAAGCAACAAAAGCAAAAATAGACAAGTAAGATTACATCAAACTGAAAAGATATGCCACAACAAAGAAAAAAAGTCAACCAAAATGAGAAGGAAACCTACAGAATGGAAGAAGAGTGCAAATCATACATCTGATAAAGGGTTAATATCCTAAATATATAAGGAACTCCTAATACCCAATACCAAAAAGACAAATACTGCAATTAAAAAATAGGCAAAGCCTGGTGGTGGGTATTATGGAGGGCACATATTGCATGGAGCACTGGGTGTAGTGCATTAACAATGAATTCTGGTACATTGAAAAGAAATTTACAAAATTAAAAATTAAAAAAAAATAGGCAAAGAGTTGAGTAACCAACTCTCAAAGAAAATATACAAATGGCCAATGGGGTTATGAAAAAATGTACACCTAAACATCAATAATCATCAGGGCAATGAAGTTCAAAAACCACAGGGAACTATTATGGCCTTACACCTACTAGGATGACTATTATCAACAGAACAAACAAATAAATAAAAAAAGTCACAAGAAAACAAATACTGATGAGGATGTGAAGAAAAGAGACTGCTTGCACACTATTGTTAGGAATCTAAATTGGTGCAGTTGCTATGGACAACAGTATAAAGGTTCCTTAAAAGCTTAAAATAGAACTAACATAGGATCCAGAAATCCTACTTCTGGGTATATATTCAAAGGAACCGAAATTAGGATCTCAAAAAGATATCTGCACAACTGCATTCATTGCAGGTTTATTCACACTAGCCAAGACGTGGAAGAAGAACCTGTCTACCAATGGGTGAATGGATAAAGAAAGTATGTATATACATACAACAGAATATACTTTAGCTTAAGAAAAGAAGGAAATTCTGCCAGATACAACAACATGAACAAACCTGGGAGACATTTTGCTAAATGAAATAAATAACAAAGGACAAATATTACATGATAACGCATATAAGGAATCTAAAATGGTCAAACTCTGGGTTGTCTGGGTGTTTCACATGGTTAAGCGTCTGCCTTCAGCTCAGGTAATGATCCTAGGGTCCCGGGATCGAGCCCCACATTGAGCTTTCTACTCAGTGAGGAGTCTGCTTCCCCCTCTCCCTCGATCCCCGCCCAACTTGTGCTCACTCTCTCTCTCTCAAGTGAATAAATAAAATCTTTTTTTAAAAAATGGCCAAACTCAAAGGCAGAGGATAGAATGGTGGTTGCCAGGGAGAGCGGAGAGGAGGAAATAGAGAGTTATTTGTCAAAGAGCACAAAGTTTCAGTAATACAAAATGAATAAGTCCTACAGATCCACTGTATGGCATAGTGCCTTATACTTACAGTTAACAATAGTGTATTGTATACTTAAAAATTGCTAAGAAGACTGATCTTATATTAGGTGTTCTTATCACAAAATATAGTAAAATTATTAATAACAATAATAAAGAGAGTGGGAGGAAATTTGGAGATGATGGATATCTTTATGGCATAGATACAGGGATGGTTTCATCAAGTTTTATACATTGGATATGTACAGTTTTTTGTGTATCATTCATACTTCAATGACGTGCTTTAACAAATCAATCAATAATTAAGAGCAAGGGGCACCTGGGTGGCTCAGTGGGTTAAGCCTCTGCCTTTGGCTCAGGTTATGATCTCAGGGTCCTGGGATTGAGGCCCACATCGGGCTCTCTGCTCAGTGGGGAGTCTGCTTTACCTCTCTTTCTCTGCCTGCCTTTCTGCCTACTTGTGATCTCTGCCTGTCAAATAAATAAATAAAATCTTTTAAAAAATTAAAAGGGCAAATAAAACTCACTTATAGACTATATAAACTAAAAACAAACACAATATAGTTATGTGGAAGTATTTTGATAGTGGAATTAATCATTGTTTTATGAGATTGATCAAGGATTAAAACTTCAGTTATCTAAATCACTTTTTGATTATTAAAAATTGTATCTCTCTTTTTAAACAGTGTATGCCAAATTAAAGGATGAATACTAGTGTATGTAAATTATGGCTCAAAAATAAAAAACAAAGGACACCTACGTGACTCAGTTGGTTAGGCATCTTGACTTGATTTTGGCTCAGGTCATGATCTCAGGGTTGTGAGATGGAGCCCTGCATTGGACTCCACGCTCAGTGGGGTGTCTGCTTGAGATGCTCTCTCTTCCACTGCCCCTCGCCCACCATATTTTCTGTCTCAAATAAATAAATAAAATACTTTTTAAAAAATTAAAAAAAAAAAAACAGAAGATGAAGAATGTAGGAAATGAAGATGTAGGAAAAACATAGACAAACTGAAATACCATGGCACCCCTATTAGAATCACTAAAGCAAAAATGTCAAAATATTGACAAAGATGTGGAACAACTAGAAATCTCATACAATGCTCCTGGGAATTAAAACACTGCAACCACTTTGGCAAACTGGCAGTTTTTATGAGTTGAACATACACTTATCATATAAGCCAGTAATTATATTTTTAAGTATCTACTCCCAAACTCGTATATCCATAATACAAAAATATTCACAGTAGGTCATTTTACAAAGTTCTATTACTCAAATGTCTACCAGTAGGTAAATTGATAAAACAATTACTTAGTATTCAATTATGGTATATTATCTTAGTATTCCATGGAATTCTACTCAACAATAAAAATAAATGAACTACTGATAAAACATGGATATCAATAATATGCTGAGTGAAAGAAGCCAGTAGAAAAGCATATATACTCTATGATTCAATTTATATAAAATTCTAGAAAATGCAAACTAATCTATAATGATAAAAGGCAGGTCAATGGCAAGAGAGGAAAAGGAAGGGGAAAAACTAAAAAGTAGCACAAAGAAACTCAAAGGTATTTCAATCAGACTCTTGGAGGATAGAAATAACCTGTATCTTGATTGTGCTTCATGAGTTTATACATATGTAAAAACTCACCAAATTTTATACTTTAAATGGATATATTTTATAGTATATAAATTATACTTCAATAAAATCTTTTAAAATAAAAGTGAAATAAATTAAGTTGAACAAAGAACATTCGCTGTCCCAACAGGTGACAATACCTTAATATCTTGAGGAAAAACAAAAAACAAAAAAACAAAAAAAACTCCTTAAAAATACTATTTTCCATGACTATTTAAAACAAACTTTTGTAGATGTTGAAGACATGTTCAAGTTTACCAAACAGAATTATCATTTAGAATTTAATGTGTTTCATGAACGACTTCATCCTGAAATTGGAGGTCAGATATAAGATATCAAACTTGAGTTTGAGCATATTGAAGGTCAGTTTGGCATTCAGTAAGATCAGTGTTCCTGATATTAATAAGTGCAAAGAGAAAAAAAAATAACTACTTAAATAATTTCAGCCAGATATAGAGAGGCAGCATGTTTGCTGAAAGTAAAATGTTTCCTGGTATTTAAAGTAGTACTTTTACTATAATTCTGGAAGACTATGAGGGATGCATAGCCAGTGTTCTGTATGCAGCTCAAAGAGCTCTGGATCTCGGGCTACGATTAAACCAGAGAGTTACTGGATGTTACCCTAGGCAAAAGAATATTCTACAGGAGAAAAAAAAAAAAACTGTTCTACTTTGGCAAGAAAGTAATAATATGCTAAGTCATGAGCACTTACTAAATGTTTCACATGTTTTATTCCCAAACCTTCCAAATAACAAGGCAAGGTGTTCCAACTTTATAAATGAGAAAACTTACTCATAAAGATGCATAAGTAATTTATACAAATTCTGAGAGCCACATTTAATGTTGGGGTTTCAACTAATTGAGTTTCACTAATTTTTTTTTTTTTTAAGATTTTATTTATTTATTTGACAGAGAGAGATCACAAGTAGGCAGAGAGGCAGGCAGAGAGAGAGGAGGAAGCAGGCTCCCCGCTGAGCAGAGAGCCCGATGCGGGACTCGATCCCAGGACCCCGAGATCATGACCTGAGCCGAAGGCAGCGGCTTAACCCACTGAGCCACCCAGGCGCCCCTCACTAATTTTTTTTTTAAGATTTTATTTATTTGTTTGACAGAGAGAGTGAGTGAGGAAGCACAAGCAGGATAAGCAGCAAAGGAATAAGGAGAAGCAGCTACTGAGGAGGGAGACCAATGTGGTGCCAAAGGTACACACTTAACCAACTGAGCCACCCGAGGCACTCTGAAGTTCACTTTTTTTTTTTTAACAGTTTTTTAAAAAGATTTTATTTATTTATTTGACAGACAATTCTGTCTGTAGGCAGACAGGAGGCAGGCAGAGAGAGGGGGGAAGCAGGCTCCCCACTGAGCAGAGAGACTGATGTGGGGCTTGATCCCAGGACACTGGGATCATGACCTGAGACGAAGGTAGAGGCTTAACCCACTGAGCCACCCAGGCGCCCCTCACTTATTTTGAAAACCTTACATTTTTCACTGCGACAGGATGTTTCTATTCAGTACTGCATAAAGATATAAATAAATGAGACTACTAAAAAAAGTTTGTAAACTTTGATAAAAATGCCAAATTTCTGAGACCTTATTGGTTTGTTAGACAGAAGACAATTGGTATCACTTTTTTGAGAAAAGTCTTTATCATAAATGCTATTGTTCTCCAGAAACATTGAGAGATTCTTCCTACTAGGAATCACTGTAAAGCTGTCCAAATCATGCAAAGTTTAATTATATTAATCACTCCATACTATAGCCTACAAATTGATTTCAGGATTTCCTTTTCTGGGAAATATTTATAAGTTTTATCACTGTGTATGTTGAACTAAATCTTAAAAACCAAAATAAAGAAAAACTTGGCAACATTAAATCAACAATTTCAAATAGAAATTTTAAATCTGCAGAATTCCTAGGAACATAATAAAAAATGAACATATATATGAAATTTATATAAATGTAAAATGTAATATAGGGCACTGGGTGGCTCAGTTGTTTGATTTTGGCTCAGGTCATGAACTCAGAGTTGTGGTGGGTAGATATGGTCCTAATTATGAAGGTAGAAAAAAATAATAAATGGGGAAAATGGTTCATGGAAGTTAATGTTGACTGACAAGGTTCTTACAGCCTTGAGTAAGTATTAATACTCTTAATGGAGTAAATAAATAATATTTAAGTTCATTTGACTTTAGTCTAGGCTAACTAGTAAGAATCATGCTTAGACAGGTTTCATTCCTTTGTTACCAGAGTTTGCCCTTTTTGGTTTTCAGTGAACCTTAAAGATGACTCCCTGAGAAAACTGTCTTGAAATGTCAGATCATCTAATGTTATGTTACCAAAGAAAGAATTGAAAACAAACATAAGAAACAATTTTTGTTTTTAGGTTTTTACGTATTTATGTACATATATATTTATTCATTTATTTTACTGTAGTAACATTGTCTTAGTATTAAGATTTCTAAGATCTTTATTTTCATTTCACACATATTTATTTAATGTTTAAGACAGGCCAGACACTAAAAAAGCTATTCATGAAACAATGGCACAATAGGATATGGACCCTGTCTGAAATAGCTTATATTTATGTGGAAAGTATAAACAGGAGTACTTTAGAGAAAATTAGTATTAGACTAAACGAATATTTGCAACAGAATTCTTTCTTTCTTTCTTTCTTTCTTTCTTTCTTTCTTTCTTTCTTTCTTTCTTTCTTTTTTTCTTTCTTTTTTAAATAAGAATTCCATCTTAAAAAGTAGACTATTTGACTTAGCAAAACACTTTATGGAGAGAGAGCCCTCAAAACATGACAAAGATTGGCTAGGCATCAGAGATAGTTAAAATTTGAAAAATGAATCATTAGAAAAGATGAAGGAAGAGAAAGGGAAATGACTCCCTGGCTTGTGGAGTAAGGGTTGTTATCATAGGAAAGCCAAATAGAAGCCACTAGAATTGCTACTACTTAGGGAAATAGTAAACCAAAAGCAGTATCTCATTCCTGGAGGGATTTCAAGTTCTGCATCAAAAACCTGAAAAATAAGGGGGTGGTGATTCCTACCACACTCTCATTCAACATTCATAGCTGGCCTATGTAGAAAGCAGATGGATCTTGGAAAATAACAGCGGATTGTTGTAAGCTTACCCAGGTGTTGATGCCAACTGCAGCAATTGCAGCTACTGAATCAGATGTAGTTCATTGCTTGAGCAAATTAACACAGACCCAATACCTCATGCACAGCTATGCTCTGGCAAACCACTTTTCTCCCATCCTTGTCAATAAATCCCACCAGAGACCATTTGCTTTCAGCTGGCAAAGCCAGCAATTCACCTTCATTGTCCTATCTCAGAAGTATATAAAACTCTCCAGTGCCATATCATAACTTATCTTTTAGGGATCATGATCACCTTTCCTATCCAAAGATATAATCATGGCCCATTATAGTAATGACTTTTATGCTGATTGGACTTACTGAGCAGCAAGAAGTAGCAAACGTTCTAGATTTATTGGTGTGCCAGAGTGGAAAATATATGCAACAAAAATTTAGGGAACCTTCTACCTCAGTAGAATTTCTAGGGTCCAATGGTATGAGGCATGTTGAACAATCCCTTCTAGGGTGAAGGGTAAATTGTTCCATCTGGCCTCTCCTACAACCAGAAAGGAGGCATAATAATCTAGAGGATCTCCTTGGAATTTGAGGGCAACATATTCCTCATTAGAGTGTGCTATTCTGGCCCATTTACCAAACAACTTAAAAAACTGCCACTTTTGAGTTCGGTCCAGAATAAGAAAAGACTCTGCAACAGATCTGAGCTGTTGTAAAAGTGACTCAGCCATATGATATATGATATATCTTCTGGCCATATGATCCAGAAGATCCAGTGGTATTTGAACTGTCAGTGGCAGATTGGAATGATCTTTGATGTTTTTGGAGGATCCCTATAGGTGAATCACAGGCAAACCCCAATGATTTTGGAGAAGGCACTGCCATCCTCTGTGAATAACTACTCTCTTCTTGAGAAATGGCTTGTAGCATCCTACTGGCCCTAGTAAAAACTGCATGCTTATCCATGGGCTACTAAGTCACCATGTGACTTGAGGTGTCCATGATTAAAATTATGTAACCCAATAAGCCATCAAGTCAGATGTATGTAGCACTCCATCATCAAAAAGAGGTGGTATATAAGTGATGGTCTGGGTAGGCCCAGAAGGCTCAGGTAAACTACAGGGAAAAGTGGCCCAAATACCCATGATCCCCCTTCCTGCTGTATTGCTATCTTTCTCCCAGTCTGCACCTATGGCCTCATGCATATCTCCTTATGATCACTTGAGAGAGAAAGAGAAGACTCAGGTTTGATTTGTATATAACTATCACTATGCAGATAGTTCGGCATAATATGCACACTCCATCTGAAAGTGGACAGCTACAACACTGCAACCCCTTTCTGAGATATCCCCAAAGGAGAGCAGTGAAAGAAAACCTCCCAATGGGAGTACTGACCCAGGTTGCTCACTTTGCATGGAAGAAGATATAGCCAGATATACAATTATACACTGATTAATGGGCCCTGGCAAATTGTTTGGCTGGGTGTGTGAGGCCATGATTGGAAAATTGATACCAAAGAAATTCAGGGAAGAATGGGACTAGATCTCTGAATGGGTAGGAAAACAATGAAGGTATTTCTGTCCTGTGTGAATGTCCACCAAAAGCGGACATCAAGAGAGGAGATTTTAATTACCAAGTATACCAAATTACATAGGATGACACATTCTATGGATACCTGCTAGCCATTTTCCCCAGCCAACCTGAACTTGCCCAATGAGCTTCTGAACAAAGTAGCCATGGTGGCGGAGATGGAGGTTTTACATGAACTCAGCAACACGTACTGTCGTTCACCAAAACCCACCTGGCTTTGAATACTGTTAAGGGTTAACTCAGCCAGCATCAGAGCACAACATTAAGTTCTGAATATGGCACCATTCCCTGGGTTGATCAGCAGGCTATGTCGTAGCATGCTGATTACACTGAGCCATTTCCATCATGGAAGGAGCAGTGTTTTATTCTTAATGAGGTAAACACTTACTCTGAATATGGATTTGCCTTCCCTCCCTGCAATGCTTCTGCCAAAATGCCATCTATGGACTTATAGAATGCCTTACCCATCATCATGGAATTCCACAAAGCATTGCTTCTGATCAAGATACTCACTTCACACCAGCTGAAGTACAGAAAGAGGCCCATGCTCATGGAATTCACTATCTTAGAATGTTCCCCCATAGCATAAAGCAGCTGGTTTGATAGAATGGTGGAATGGCTTATTGAAGACTCATTACAGTGTCAGCTAGGTGGCAATACTTTCCAAGGCTGTGGCAAGGTTCCCCAGAAGACTATGTAATATTTGAATCACCATTCACTTTATGGTGTTGCTTCTCCCATAGCTAGGAGGCACCTTCCCAAGAATCAAGATGTAGAAATAAGAGTGACACCATTCACCATTACGCCTACTGATTCTCTAGTAAGACTTTTGCTTGCTATTACTGTGACCTTATGCTCTGCTGGCCTGGAAATATTAATGTCAAAGGGAGGAATGCTTCCACCATGAGGCACAACAATGATTCCACTGAACTGGATATTAAGACTGCTGCCAAGCCACACCGGCCTCCCATGCCCCTAAATCAATAGGCAAAGAAAGGTGATATTAGCTGGCTGTGATCATTGATTATGACTGTAGAGGGGATGCTGGGCTGCACTCCACCATGGAGCTGAAGAGCATGTCTGGAAAACAGGAGATCCCTTACAGCATCTCTTAGTATTCCATGACTGCGGACTAAAGTAAATGTGAAATGACAGTAATCCAGTCCAGGCAGGATGACTAATTACCTAGATTCTTTAGAAATAAAAGTCTGGATCACTCTACCAGGTGAAGAGCCACACCCAGCTGAAGTACCTGATGAAGAAAAGAGAATAACAGAATGTGTAGTGGAAGAAGGTAGTTATAAATACTAACTACAGCCACAAGACCAATTAGACAAATGGGTACTGTCATGAGTATTTCCTCCTTATTTTGTTATGACTATGTCTATGTATATCTGCAAAAAATGTCTTTGTTTTCTTCCCTGTTTTATTCCCTATCATGTCACATAAGATGTGTTGACTTTGTATCATAGCATTCAAGTATTATTAATATTACATCATAGTATTGAAGTTATGAGATATCAAGGAAAAGAGTAAACATCATTCTGGGGAAGGGGTTAGTGCATTTTTGGTTATATACAAAGTAGTTGCACCATGTTAGGTGGAACTATGGCCCTGTTATTTTCTTTATTTTGAGATTAAATACAGTTAAAAGAGATGCATACAGATGCCATGTTGACTAGCAATAGATTAGTGATGGTTAATTTTATATGTCAACTTGACTAGGCCACAGGGTAGTCTTGACTAACTTGTCTAATATGTCAACTTGACTAACTGCCCCCCCAGGGTACCCAGATTTTTGGTTAAACATTATTCTCAGTGTGTCTGTGAGGATGTTTCTGAATGAGATTAACATTGGAATCAGTAACTGAAGAAAGGAGATTGTTCTCTTTAGTGTGAGTGGGCCTCATCCAATCTAGAGAAGGCCTGAGTGTGATTAAAATGTTAAGTAAGGGAGAATTCATTCTCTCTGTATGATTCTCTTTGAGCAGGGACATCAGTCTTCTACCTTCAGACTTAGACTCAGATTGGAATTTTATACCATTGGCTTTCCTGGGTTTCGGACCAGAACTATACCATTGGCTTTCCTGAGTTTCTAGCTTGTCTACAAATTTGGGGATTTCTCAGCCTGTGTAACTGCAGTAGCTAATATAACCCCTATTTTCTGTTTCTCCGGAGAAAGTAATATAAGAAAAGTACAGAGGGAAGGTGCCTAAACTCTGTCTATTGAATCAGAGAAGATTTTTCACATTTATATACTATAAATTATAAGTAGTTTCTATTTAATCAAATAACTTTTTCAGGAGGTGTGGGATGAGAAAGAGAAGTAGCTAAGAAAATCGTGCATATAATTTCTATTATGAGAAAAATGTAAATACTGATAGCAGAAAGCCAGAAGAGAAACAAAGTTTGATGATACAAGAAAAGGATGGTGTAATTAACAAATAAGGAAACAGTGATAATATCCTGATATAATGACACAAGTTGGAGTAAGGGGCTCTTAGTAAAATTCTGTTTACATTTTGATAACAGAAGGAAGCACTGTTAATAACTATACTGGGAAAACATGCATAAACTAAGACTGTCCTGGGCAAACTGGAACTTTTCTAATAAAGAGGAAGAAAAAAATGAGTGCAGAGACATTTTGTGGACAAGGAGGCAGAAGGTTGAGTTCATTTGATGATTTCTGTATACTCTGAATTTTACAGTCATCCAAAGAGACTGGAAGCTGAGACAAAGTCCTTTATTTAGTGCGAATGAAGTGGGTAGATGAGGAGGTTAGAGTGCAGAGAGAAGAATAGCACTGAATTGCTAGCTGTGGCAAATGAGAGAGAGCTAACTAGAACCGAAACAGATTAACTGATGATATGAGCACTCAGCTAAAATGGAGAACACTTATTTGTAATGGAAAACAGTGTCTTTATTTGGGTTCTTACTCTAGTAGAGCTCAATAGCCAGACTATGGGTATAGAGAAGATGATCAGTTGGTCTGATTCAGAATCAGGGTTTTCTAGTTGAGGTTTATGTAAGGAAAATGGGGCAAAAAAATAGAGAACTGTCTCTAAAAAGCAGGGGTTGACTTATATGGTGTTGCAAGAAAATGTTTAAATTGCATTGTTTCTTAAAGAGTTTATTTATTTATTTGACAGAGAGAGAGATCACAAGTGGACAGAGCGGCAGGCACAGAGAGAGGGGGGAAGAAGGCTCCCCACTGAGCAGAGAGCCTGACGCGGGACTGGATCCCAGGACTCTGAGATCATGACCTGAGCTGAAGGCAGACGCTTAATGCACTGAGCCACCCAGGTGCCCCTAAATTGCATTTTTATTTCGTAAATTTTATCCTTCCAATTTTCCATTTTAAGAAAATTTTAATAATTATTTAATATTTTAATTATTTAATAATTGTTTAATATATTCAATTATTTAATAAAGTAAAACTAATACCATGTTTCTATATTACACATTATATATTTTATATTACTATATTTAATAAAGAGGGTATGAGGAAAGGGAGAGGGTAAAGTGTTAAAAAGGTCTACCTGATAGCAGTATAAAACTTGGATAAAATATATGTGAACATACATTTATCTAAGGCTACCAGTAGTCTAAGTAATGCTAAGCCATGACAGCTGGCTTCATTAAAGCCTCTAATCCCTGGTTTCCTTTAATTTTTCTCACATCCTTCCTATTTATCTTAAACATGTGAAATGAGCATAGTGGGTCATAAAATTGCAAGTATAGGAGATTTCATCACTGACAATGGCTTCAGTCTCCGAGCTCTAAAAGCTAACCATTTTACACTGGATCAAGAAATGCAGAGAGTAGTATGGAGGCACAAATCCAAATGAAGCTGAGGTAATGATCCTGGGGAAAAGGAGGTCAAGAAAGTGAGAGGTTAGGCTTTTACATAGGCCTTTCTTGCAAGTAACAAAATTAGCTAATAACTACAGGAAGAAGATGACCCAGGTGACGGTCTTCAAGAATGATATATAGGACTAGATAGTATGCAAACATCAGCCCCACTCATGATCAAGGATATAATGAAATTATATATATAATAAAAATTATTTTATGATATAAATTTCATAAAATAGGAAACACTGAACCGGGGACATAGGTTTGGAGTAAGTTTTGTAAGAGGGGGAATGAGTTTCCCAAACAAAAGTTATGAATGGGATTAGGGCAAGGACTGAAGGATTAACCAGGACAGTAAGGTCCTGGCATGCTGCCAGAATAGTCAGGGCTATTTCCCCTTTTTGAAGTCAGTTACAGCTTTGGTGGATTTCAATGTTTAGGGATCCAGGGATTCTGTTAAAAAGGGAGACTCCATACTTCCTCAGAGGGGCCCATTTCTTTCTTAATTGACTATTTAACTATATGGCTCTTGTGTTGATGTTGTTAACCCATCGACTCAGAAAGTGGTGAGAGGCCTGATCTGTACATGAGATTAACAGGCAAAGGATCCTGAGTCAGAGACCATATTCATTACCAAGGACTGTTTCAGCTTAGAACTTGCTGACCTTGAAGTCCAGAGTTCAGTCTCGGTAGCAGTGGTACAGGTACAGAGGAGGTAACTGTCCTGAAAAGGACACAAGAAAAAGGTCATGAGATTGAGAGATTAGGGCATCTCATAACATATCCCACAGCATATGTTACTAGGTAGGTGCTGAGGTATAACTGATCAACAGTGTTGCTCAAATATTCATCTAATTCTGCAAGTGAAAACGTTCACTGAAAATAAGCATTTGTTCATTAGAGTTCCAGCACAAGAATTACGAGACAGAATTGCTTGCTTCCCTGCATTGCTTCATATTAGAGAATTTTCTTCATTTTGAAGAAGACAAGAAAATGGAAGCAAAGAGTATCAGCCTGCAATTTAGTTCCTTCTAATGGCAAATTCTGTGTCTTTGAAGTTAATTTCATTAACTTTTCCGGTTCTTCATCTAGATAACAATGATCTAAATAAATGTATATTTAAAATAATTTAAATATACATTTTTTAAAAAAACTATTACAATATATTAAATTGACCAGGTTGTGTGTTATAGCTCATTCTTTGAGAGAAATATATCAGAGGCTAAATGATTTTCCAAATTTCACATAATTCTATACTAAGTTGGACATAGAGCTCAGCTCTCCAACTCAGAGCATTACACAATTCTACAAATTTGAGTTATTATTGTATTTGCATTTACATCCATTTTATAAAATTATAATTTCTGTAACACAATGAATTCAAGATAAAATTTCACTTAAAAGAGAAGCAGGGACTAAAGCAAACTCTAGAACAGTGCTAATAACCAAGCCTGATCCCAATTTCCAAAAGAAATCCAGGAATACACTAATCCTATCTTGACAAGGTAACTTTCCCTATATTTACTATGAGATTCATTTTACATACAGGAAATAAATATATATGGGCAAACATGTCCATTTGTTGTTTGTTAGTCTTGTGCTTAAGATGCTCAAAGTGGAGACCTGGCAAATCTGTGTTAGAAAATATGGCCAAGCATAAAGGTCCAAAAGTACATGCACAAACTGAAATTCTGGCATTTTGTCAATCTCGGACTGGACCAGTAGTAAAGGAGGTGAAAATATTAATGAATGTGCTTCAGTTCATTTGGAAGAAAGAGTGGAGAACAAGATGGATGAATTCTAACAGGGCCATTAATTGGCTCACCATTGCCCAGAGTAGAAGAGACCATTGTTCATGGGTGCACACACAGTGAATGTCTACACAGCGAATGTCTACGCACTGTGAGCTTGCCCAGTAGTGAAAGTGGTCCAGGCAGTTTTCTTGTGTCTGGCCAAAATCTCAGTAATCGTTTCTTTCCTGTGCATGGACAGAATGAGAGAGGAGCAAAGTAGATAACAGGGGAAGGAAAAAGGAGGCAGAGATCTTCCTCACAATACACACTAATAAAAAGCAATACCAATTTGTTGGAGATGGGGTGGGGGGTGGGAGGGTAGAAACTGAGCAAAATCTATACCTACTGCTGAGATTCAAATACTGAATTGTACATCTGCTACACTGGTGCAGCTTGGATAGGTCTCAGGATTTTGTATTATTGTATTTGTATTTTCTTAAAGGAAGTGGTAGATGTATTCCAGTACCCTGGGGGCAGAAGGGGAGTATCATGCACAAATTCTGAAGGTGACTCTTACCCAGACTGGAAGCACTAACAGAGTTTCTTAGTGGACATGCTGCTGTAACGGAGCCTGGAAATACAATACCATGTTGTGAATCTATCTCTTTCTATTCAGTGCTCACAATGTGGTATAATTTGTTCTATGTGTTTTACATACTTTAACTCATTCAATCTTTATAAAGATGAATTATTATTATTTCCAGGTTACAAATGAGGAAATTGAAGCACAGCTCTAGTAAAAGAAGAATTAATATTTAAACTCAGCAGTTTGCCTCTAGAATCCATGATCTTCTGTTACACCATATTGCCTTCTACGAAGAAGAGGGGATGGTGGTTTTCACATAATATGCAATGCATGGAGGTCTAGAGAGAATGGGGCAATTGAAGAACAAAAAAATTAGGCATTGCCTGAAATATATATATTGTTAAAAATATAACAGAAACCTATAAAATCTTCTGGAAGAAAACACAAATTGGTAAGATTTTCTCAGAGAGGGTAAAAAAGCACTAAAACAAAAGAAAATATGTTATATTGGCCTTCATTAAAAATAAAAAACTTTTCTTTATCATCACCATTTTAAAGAATGAAAAAGTAAGACACAGGTTGGTGAAAAAAATGTGTGGGGAGTAAGACAGGGGGTGGGTGAGCCTGAAAAAGCATACATATGTATTCATAACATGTAGACTGGACTCCCATAAATCAATATCAAAAATAAACAACTCAATAAAAAATGAAGAATACTACTGAGAAGACTCTTCACAAAAGAAAACTTACGATGTCTAAGATGATCGACAGTTCTCAGCACAATGAAAGTTAAAATCACAATATGATAATATGAGAATTACGAATTTCTTTCTTTCTTATCTTTTTTTTTTTTTTTTAAGTGACACCTTAAGTATTGGCAGTGATGGAGTAAGGTGAACTCACACGCTATGGGTGGAAATGTGAGATGATGCAGCCCCTTGCAAAAGGTCAGCACGCACTTATGTGACTCACAATTCCACTTTTAAGTATCTGCCCAACAGATTTTGAGAATTTAAAAGACTTCTACATGAGTGTTCATAGGAGATTTATTCATATCAGTCCAAAATTGAAAACAACGGGAGGTCTATCAACAAAGTAATCAATAAACAAGTTGTGGTATGGGATACTATTCCACAATTTTTTTTTTAAAGCAAATGACTGATACATGCAACAAGGTAGATGAGTGGGGGGAAAAAAACAACCTTGCTGAGTGAAGAAAGCCAGACAAAACAAATCCATATGGTATGGTTCCATTTTTAATTTATTCTAGACCAGGAAAAATTGTAATTTATGGTTGTAAATATCATAACTTTGACTCCCTGAGTAGTAGCATGCCCTGAATTACAAGTGTGGCAGAGGAGACTTTGTGGGGTATTAGAAATGTTTGATTTTTCTTTTTTTAAAGACTTACTTACTTGTTTTGGGGGAGTGGGAGGACAATCAGAGGGACAGAGAATCTAAGCAGACTCTGCATGAGCACGAAGCCCCATGCAGGGCTCCGTCTCATGAGCCTGAGATCATGACCTGAGCCAAAACCAAGAGTCAGATTCAACCACATCGGCCACCCAGGTTCCCCAGAAATGTTGGATATCTTAACTACATAGTGAATATATGTGGAACGAATGGACCAAATCTCATAGAAATATTCATTTGAATCTGTATGTTTCCCTATAAAGAGCAATCAGAAACAACAACAATGACTTGAGCCTTCACTTCAACAGGGGGGCCTCACTCTCTGGTAAGACTGTGACCACATTGTACAGTCCTGGTGGCCCCTCTCACCAGCTAAGGCAATGACTCTTTACCCCCACCATCTGAGACATGATGTTCCTTCAAATAAGTTTTTTCTCATAGACTATCATACTAGTTAAAAGACAGAAGCTTCTAGGACAACTGAATTCTCAGGGACTCAGTAAAAATTTATTTCTTGCTTTAAAAAATCATAATTTCCACAACAGAAAAGAAGGCCACTGATCTCTTTACAAGCCAAAGATTCTGCCAAAATCAATTGGTTTTTCTTTTTCTCTTCTCCATCCACAACTGCAATCTTTCTAAAAACTTAATTAAATGAAAAATCCAGGCAGTGGTTGGTTAACAAAATAATAAGAGGTTACCTGAAAATTACTGCTCTTCCTGATACATTTTTTTTCAATGTGAGCCACATATATTGGGAAAATTGATGTGAATATAAACAGACCGAGAGGCTGTATTTCTTAACTAAACTGTAGTAGGGGAGTGAAACAGTTAAATGATTAAGCTATTAAGACTTTTGGTTAAATTTCAATAGTAACATACACATAGATAGATAACAAATATACTTCATTTTATCCATAGCTAAATCTGGTCCCTTCTAATATGCCCTCCAGCCAGAGGGAATATGAAAGGCTTTGACTTTTTCTGTACTCTAGCTTTTTTCAATTTTCAAAAAGCTCTTCACTCCACTGTTGCTAAGAAGAAAAAGAAACTGTTGCCAAGTAACAAGAAAATACAGTGTCCAACGTGTGTGTGTGTGTGTGTGTATGTGTGTGTGTGTGTGTGTGTGTGTGTGTGTCTCCTCAATGCATATCAAATGCAAAACCCTCAGCTGCTCTCAAGGACATGGAACAAGTGAGATATCACTCAGAAACACAGTAGTACAGGAGTTTCAGGCCCATCTGACCCCATGAAGTTCAATGTTTCTCTAATAGTGATATTGAACTATACATATAATTTTTTATATTCCACCTTGAGGAACAAGTACATCACTAATGCAATTGCACTTTTCATTTACCTGAAGCTCTTTGCTTAATCGTGAGCAAATAATTTAAAGTCAGATTATCGTTTTTATTTCATTTCTTCCTCCTGACCAAAAACAGATGTCATAGCTGACCTGTTTAACAAGACTACCTCTTTGTTCACCAAGCGATAGGTAGCCTAACAAATATATTACAATTCACCTTCATGTGATACCACAAAGTCACTTCATGATTTGAGAAAGTTACATATGTACATTGAAGAAATCGACTCATCCAAAAAGCATCACAATCCAAAAAAATATTATGTTGCCATTTGTACCAGTACCCACACCGAGGACAAAGCCAATGGGACAAGCCAGGCACCTAAAGACAATCAATTTGCTAGATGAGTTAAGCAACTTATCTTCCCTTGAAAATGTGTATTAGGAGAACCACAGTTAGATGGTGGTTGGCACTGGGGCCATGTAACCATGAGGCCACATTGACATATATTCAGTCAAGATGAAATCATATAGAGAAGAGATCAAGGTAAGGGAAATAAAAGAACGAGAGAGACTGTACAGCACCTGACATTGAAAGGACAAAATATAACCCACGAGATAAGTGGACATTCACTGACCTTAATAAGACTAGATTGGATTAACTTTTGTTGATTTTATTTTTCAATTATTCCTTTCAAGTGTGCCCCATTAAATCCTTTGCCTTAGAAATTTCTCCATCTTCTGGGTCATTGTCAGGTATTAAATTTAGTTCAATCTAGTTTAATACTCCAGTCTCACAACTGATTCAAAGCACTTACTCTCCACCCTTCCTAGTCACTTGCTCTTTTTATGGCTCAGGGGTAGAGGAAAAAGACATGAAAATGAAGAAATGTGCCCAGACTCAACATAGCAAGCCTATCTCAGTGATAATTATCCTTGGACATTTTGGTTCAGTCTGATCCTATCTGATGCTGGATATCCCTGAGGAGATGGTAAGTGTGATTTTTCTTAAAATGGGCTTTACTTTGATCCTAGACTCCTCCACTGTTGACCATTTGCACAAACAGAGGCAGTTTTATCCCTATGTGTTCCTGCTTGAAGTCAACTTTCTGATCCTTTTTTGCTTTCAATGTTGGGCATCTCGTTGCTTTGGTGGCAGCTGTCTGGGCAGCTCTATGCCTTCTACCACTTCATTAATTTTCTTTCACCTTCCAATAAATATCCATGAACTACTGAGATCCCTCTTCTCATCAACTGAGGGTCAAAGAGAGCAAGGATGGAACAGGCTGCCTTCATCTTCTTCCAAATATGCTCCATCATTCTTCCCCAAACCCCAAGAGTATGAGATACTCCAGATAATCCTCAGCTTGCCAAAATTCATGCACAATAAATGTGCACAAAATCTGTCCACAATAAATGGACAATATCCCAAATTCAGAGATTACAAGTCTGAACAACGGGCCTTCAGGTTCTGCAATTTGACCAACACCTACCCAGGGAATGAGATGCCCAGTTCTATTTCTTAGAAAACCCCAACCTCTCCTAGTAATTCTCTTTGACCAACACTCCAACTTGGCTTTGGTGGTGGTAAGGAGCCCTTACTTCCTCTCTCCTGTGACTGAGAAAGGAGGTGGGGTATATGTGTATGTTGAGGGTGGATACTGAGTAGCCTTTTAGCATTTTTGGTACTGTGAAGGGAAGGCTACAGTTCTCACTGACAAGACACCCTATGTGATTCCATCCTGTCTTCACTATTCCACTTTATTCAACTGCTTAACTTTTGTCGATGCCAGGAGGAAACAAAAGTGCTGAGACTGCTGAGAAAGGAATTGATAAGGATAATGAAAAGTGTGGTTTTTTCTTAAAAACTGATGAGATGACCTAAATAAGACAATGAATTATAAATTCAAATTATTTATCCTCCAATCAAAATGACTACAAAACAATTTAATGGATCTCATAGCAATTCCCTCCCCCTTTTTTTTTTAATTTAAAAGTCCCTCACCATTTTTCCTCAGTGGGGTCCTTTTGGGTTTCTACCTGAATCTGTGCTCCCCAAATTACAATTCTAAGACCTGATAATAAATGCTTTGATTCCATTTCAATGCCCCACCATTCCTTGTTAACAGTGCACTCTGTCCAAGTGTACTGCCAAGACCCTCTGACTTCATTTACCCTCAAGTTTCGTTTGTTATTCACTAGGGAGGGAGTGGTGGGTGAGTCATGGATAAACTCTATGGAGAGAAATCTAACCACCATTGTGGATTGCTCATTGGAATTCTCTTTATAATGTTCTGGGCTCTCAGAATCACAGTCTGTTATGAATTCAATTTACAGTTAGACTTAACTGCAATTCCAGAATACTGGAAAAAGGTGAAGAAAAAGTTTGCTTCGATATCATTTAACTGACTGACTACATTTTAAACCCCTTTCCTCATGAGATCTAGCTGTATTTCCTGTCCTTGGTTTCTGTGAGATCTAATATTAAAACAAACCAACAACTTACTTTATCAGTTTCTCTGGGTTTCTGTTCTGCTCAAACATTGTCCAGTGGACAAAATAATCAAGTTCCCATAAAAATCTCTGGGAAGAAATGACAGGATACACTATCAATCAACTTAGAATCTACTTGAAAGACAAAACTTATATAAACAAAAATAACAGGGACGCCTGGGTGGCTCAGTGGGTTAAGTCGCTGCCTTCGGCTCAGGTCATGATCCCAGCGTTCTGGGATCGAGTCCCGCATCGGGCTCCTTGCTCGGCAGGGAGCCTGCTTCTCCCTCTGCCTCTGCCTGCCTCTCTGTCTGCCCGTGCTCACTCGCTCTCTCTCCCTCTGTCTCTGACAAATAAATAAATAAATTAAAAAAAAAAATAACAATATACCATATTCAATGAATACCAAAAGAATTTTAAGACAAAATTCTCACTCAGTGAAGCTACTGGTTCATACCCAGCAATCATGTCATTTTCTTTTCTTTTCTTAACATACAGAAAAATATTGATTTCAGGAGTAAAATTCAGTGATCCATCAACAACATCCAGTGTTCATCACAAGTGCCCTCTTCAGTACCCATCACCCATCTAGCTCATCCACTGCCCACCTCCCTCCATCAAACCCTCAGTTTATTCTCTATCATTAAGGGTCTCTTTTGGTTTATTCCCTTCCTTTTGTTTGTTTGTTTGTTTTTACACCCTCTTCCCATATGTTTCTCTGTTTTCTTTCTTAAATTCCACATGTGAGTGAAATCATATGATATTTATCTTTCTCTGATTGAGTTATTTTGCTTAGCATAATATACTCTAGCTCCACCTACATTGCTGCAAATGGCAAAAATTTCATTCTTTTTGATGGCTGAGAATACTCCTACATATATATATTCCATTATATATATGACTCTGTGTGTGTGTGTGTGTGTGTGTGTGTGTGTATGTATATAAACACAGACATGCATATACCATAGCCTCTTTATCATTCATCAGTTGATGGACATTTGGGTTCTCTCCAGTTTGGCTATTGTTGATAATGCTGCTATAAACATCCAGGTGCATATATGCCTTCCAATCTGTAATTTGGTATCCTTTGAGTAAATACCTACTAGTGCAAATGCTGGATTGTAGGGTAGTTCTGTTTTTAGTTTTTTAAGGAACCTCCATGCAGTTCTCAGGGTGATTGCACCAGTTTACATTCCCACCAACAGTACAACATCTTCAGCAATGTCTGGGTTCCTGTGTTAATTTTAGTTATTCTGACAGGTGTGAGGTGGTATTGCATTGAGGTTATGGTTTGAATTTCCCTGATGATGAGTGATTTGAGGACCTTTTCATGTATCTATTAGCCATCTGGATGTCTTCTTTGGAAAAGTGTCTATTCATGTCTTCTGTCCATTTCTTAACTGGGTTATTTGTTTTTTGGATATTGAATTTGATATATTGTTTATATATAATGGATAATGGATACTAGCCCTTTACCTGATATGTTATTTGCAAATATCTTCTCCCGTTCCACAGGTTGCCTTTTAGTTTTGTTAATTGTTTCCTTAGTTGTGCAGAAGATTTTTATCTTGATGAAGTCTCAATAGTTCATGTTTGCTTTTGTTTCCCTTGCTGCTGATGATGTTTCTAGTAAGAAGTTGCTGTGGTTGAGGTCAAAGAGGTTGCTGCCTGTGTTCTCCCTTAGGATTTTGATGGCTTCCTGTCTCACATTTATCCCTTCTGAATTTGTTTTTGTATATGGTATAAGGAAGTGGTCTAGTTTCATTCCTCTGAATATTGCCGTACAGTTTTCCCAACATCATTTGTTGAAGAGACTCTTTTTACATTGGATATTCTTTCCTGCTTTGTCAAAGATTAGTTGTCCACAGGTGTGGGTCCATTTCTGGGTTCTCTATTCTGTTCCGCTGATCTATGTGTCTGTTTCTGTGCCAGTACCATATTGTCTCAATGACTATAGCTTTGTAATATAGCTCGAAATCTGAAATTGCGATGTTTCCAGTTTTGTTTTTATTTTTCATAATTACTTTGGCTATTTGGGGTCTTTTGTGGTTCCATACAAATTTTAGGATTTTTTGTTCTAGCTCTGTGAAAATGCTAGTGGTATTTTGATAGAGATTGCATCAAATATATAGATTGCTTTGGGTAATATAGACATTTTTTAATAATTTGTTCTTTTAATCCATGAGCATGGAATGCTTTTCAATTTTTTGTTTCCTTTTCAATATCTTTCATAAGTGTTATATAGTTTTCAGAATATAGGTCTTTTTATCTTTTTAGTTAGGTTTACTCCTAGGTGTCTTATTGTTTTTGGTGCAATTGTAAATGGGATTAATACCCTGATTTCTTTCTCTGCTGCTTCATATTGATATGTAGAAATGCAACAGATATCTGCATGTTGATCTATATCCTGCAACTTTGTTGAATTCGTGTGTTACTTCTAGCAATTTTTTGGAGGAGTCTTTTGTGTTTTCTACATAGAGTTATCTATGTCATCTGCAAATAGTGCAAGTTTGTATTTTCCTTGCTGATTTGGATGTCTTTTATTTCTTTTTGTTGTCTGATGGCTGAGGCTAAGACCTCCAGTACTATGTTAAAAAGTAATGGTGAGAGTGGACATCTTTGTCTTTTATCTGACATAGGGGAGAAGCTCTCAGTATTTCCGCATTGAGGATATTATCTGTGAGTATTTCATATATAGCCTCTATGATATTGAGGTATGTGCCCTCTATCCCTACTTTCTTGAGGGTTTTTATCCAGAGAGGGTGCTGCATTTTGACCAATACTTTTTCTGCATCTTTCGAGAGGATCATATGGTTCTTCCCTTTTCTTTACTAATATGGTGTATCACATTAATTGATTTGTGAATATTCCTGCAGCCCAGGAATAAATCCCACTTGAGAGTACTGAATAATTCTTTTAATGTACTGTTGAATTCAATTTACTAGTATTTTATTGAGAATTTCTGCATCCATGTTTATCAGGGATATTGATTCTCTTTTAGTGCTGTCTATGTCTGGTTTTGGAATCAAGGTAATAGCTACATAGAATGAGTCTGGAAGTTTTCCTTCCATCTCTCTCTCTCTCTCTCTCTTTTTTTTTAATTAACATATAATATATTACTAGTCCTAGGGGTACAGGTCTGTGAATCGCCAGGTTTACACATTTCACAGCACTCACCATAGCACATGGTTCCCCATCCTCTCACTTTCAATCTGCAGTTGTCTTTTGGTCTAAAATGAGTCTCTTGGAGGCAGCATATAGATGGATCTTGTATTTTGTTTGTTTGTTTGTTGTTGTTGTTTTGATTGGAGCATTTAGCCCATTTACATTTAGAACAATTATTGAAAGATATGAATTTAGTGCCATTGTGTTATCTGTAGAGTTGGTGTTTCTGTAGAGTTGGTGTTTCTGGTGATGTTCTCTGGTCCTTTCTAGTCTTTGTTGCTTTTGGTGTTCATTTTGTTGTTGTTGTTGTTGTTTTTCTCTATTCAAAAGGTCCTCTTAAATTTCTTACAGGGCTGGTTACAAAGTGGTCACAAACTCCTTTAGTTTTTCTTTGTCTGGGAAACTCTTTATCTCTCCCTCTATTCTGATTGACAACCTTGTTGGACAAAGGATTCTTGGCTGTATAGTTTTCCCATTCAGCACATTGAATATATACCACCACTCTCTTTTAGTCTATCAAGTTTCTGTAGACAGATCTGCTGTGAGTCTGATCTGTCTTCCCTTATAGGATTTTTTTTTCCCTTGCTGCTTTCAAGATTCTTTCTTTGTGTTGTGTATTTTGTGAATTTGGCTGATCTGTCTTGGCAATGGTCAGCTTTTGTTGAATTTAGTAAGTTTTCTGTACTTCTTGGATTTTGATGCTTGTATCCTTCCCCAGGTTAGGGGAGTTTTCAGTTATAATTTGTTCAAATAAACCTTCTGCCCCTTTTTCTCTCTCTTTATCTTCTGGGATTCCTATGATATGAATGTATTACATTTTAATAAGTCACAGAGTTCCCTAAATCTATCATCAGGATCCATTAGCTTTCTTTCCCTCTTCTTTTCAGTTTCATTATTTTTCACAATTTTATCTTCTATATCTCTGATTCACTCCTCTGATTCATCCATCCTCATTTTTATGGCATTCATTTGGGTTTGCATCTCAGTTATAGCATTTTTAATTTCAGCCTGACTAGATTTTAATTTCTTTTATCTCTGCAGTAAAGGATTCTCTAGTGTCTTTTACACTTTCCTTCAAGGCCAGATAGTATCCTTATGATCACTGTTTTGAATTCTAGTTCAGATATCTTACTTATGTCTGCATTGATTCAATCCCTGGCCATGAGTTCTGCTTTCTGGTCTTTCTTTTGGGGTGAATTTCCCCATCTTGTCATTTTGTCCAGAAAAGAAAAGAAGAAAGAGAAACTAAAAAACAAATAAAAAACAAAAACCAAGAAAAACTAGATACTGGGTGTATTTTGGTCTGCTTTTTAGAAGAATCTAAATCTGAAAAATAAAATAAAACATATATGTATATGTATGTAAAACATATATAGATACAAATTTTAAAATAATAATAGAAGTTTTTTAAAGAATTGAAAAAATGAAAAAACAATTTAAAAAATAAAGAAAGCAAAAAAAGAAGGTAGATCCTATTTACCCTAGACTTGGGACAAATGAATTGTTTGTGCTGGTCTTCTGCAGGAGGGACTTGCTGTTTTGATTTTTCAGATGGACTTGCCCTAGTGGAAGTGCACCTCCAGGGCACATGCCCTGGTGTAAGTAAGGCTGGCTACAGCCTCCACTGAGTGGTGCTGTTTTGCTCCCTGAAGTCTTTTAGCACTGATGGGCAGGATAAATAGGGTGGCACCCCACTCTCTAGTCCCAGAGCTGAAAGTTCATACACACCCAATCTTCAGGGAGGCCTCACAGAATCAGTCACCCCTGTTGCATCCCCAGTTTCCATCCGAACCCTGCATTCACCCTACCTGTGTCCAAGCTTTTTAATCTCCAACACAGAAATGAGTTTTAAAACTCCAAATTTTATGGACTGCTGCAATGCAAACCTTCACCATTCCTCTGGGTGAGGGTCTCACAACACTTTTGTTATTCACCAGCCAGTCCCAGGAAAGTGGTCACATGCTGATTGGAGTTTATGGCAAAACAGAGGAGAAAGCCAGCACCAATATTCACTGTTTTTACCTAGCTTCCCTGCTCCTGTGGCTGGGAAGAGTGCAGCACATTGGTGTCACCTATTCTTCTTGCAACCCAAGGCATCTTCAGATTATACCATCACTCCTGGCACTCTGCCCCACTTTGCATCATAGCCCCTTTAAGTCAGGCACATCCCCCATGGTAGTGGACTTCTAAAAGTTCAGATTTTGCACTCTGCTACTTATAATACTTTGCAGCAGCCTACTTACGCGGGCCTCCCTCTCAGCTACCATATCCACAGTTATATCTCCCCCAACTCAACTCTCTATACTACTTACCTTCCAAAAGGTGATTGCTTTTCTACTTGGAGACTTACTCAGACTTGACACTATTAATACTGACACTCCACAAAAGGTCAATTATTTCATCTATCACTCCTTTTGTTTCTACTTTAAGTAAAAAATATTCTTATCCATTCCTCTAATACCAGCTTGGCTTAACTGAATCAACTATTCAATGGTCCCAGCCATTGGGACATTTTACCCAAGCTGGCCCAGTTGTATTCTATCTGGTATTTGGAATCTGTATGACTTGAAGCCACTGAACAAGACTCAGTTGATTGCTTTACCTAAGAAGCTCTATAGATCTGGGGGTGGGGTGGTATACACACACCAAAATAGAACTAGTCTAGAAAATGAGAAGGAGACAAAAGGGAAGGATGGATAGAAAGAGGGAAAGAGGAAGAGAGAGAAACTGACCTGATGAGGGACTGTAAGAAAAAACTGGGCTGTGTAGAGGTAGAAAACTTCTTTTCTTTCCAGGTTCTTTGCTCGGCATAATAATTAAATTGGCATAAGAAACTAATAGAAGAAAAACAAATTTAATTTTGCACATACATAATCTCCATAAAAAAAACTCAAAGAAATGATCAAAGCAGGCAGCTTTTATACCTTTTAGGCAAAGAAACAATAAATTTGTGAAGAACTGGCAAGACAAAGGGTTTCACTTGGTACAGCAAATATCTAAAGAAGTAACAAGTTTTGTTTATATAGTCTCCTCTGCCTTAAATTCCCTATATCTCATGATAAGTATGTTTTCTACTCTCATGGCACAGGGAGAGTAGCTTTCACATAGGTATTTATTTCCTGCTTTCAGAGGGACAAGGGAGGATCAGTGTTTTTTTCTGCTGTTTCTTAAATAACTTTAGTTCAAAATAACCAATATGCAAGCGTAGCATATTTGGTGGTAGCATATTCTACTCTCCTTCAGTTGATTTCTATCTCTTTAGTCACTGTTTCTACCACCAGATGAGCCCCAAAGAGTCCCACAAAAAATTTTTCTAAAGCAGTCTTTTTCTAGTATATCCACTATAGGTATTCCTGCCTGGATAAGCTTGCTGCCAGACCACAAGAAACAGAATCATACTAGACAGGCTCAAGATGGCTGATAAAGTGAGTCGAAGTTCACATTATTCCTTCTTTATACTACATTAAACTACTGAAATCTCCTCCCTACAGGCACTATGATAGGACACCCCTGAACAAATAAGGAAGAAAAAGAGATGTGGCTTAAATTCTTGGAAATCTCTACCCCCGCCTCAAAACCTGGCTGACATGAAACATCCCCCAGTCTGCTCCCAGCCATAACATCTGCACCACTCAGCTTCTCCAGAAGAAGGTGCCTATAGAGCACGAGTTCCCCTTGTTCATTCCCTGGCCATTGAATAAATTATCTGTTCATCATCAAGTACCATCTTGCTATTTATCTATTTGACAAATGGTATTGAATAGGGAAAAACTACCATTCTAGTAGAAATTCCAGTCCTCATGAGGCTCTTATGCATTCCTGGTGCCCAGTTTTGAGCTATGGCCTCAAGGGCTACTTTGTGTAAGTTGATATCAATTAAGAATTATGTGATGCTTGAAGTGAGCTGGGTAGCTACTTTGTGGCTCATTGGAAGGTTTCTTCCCCAATCCTTTCATATCCCAAGGAAACACTGAGATGACTGATATAAGATCAACATTATGATTCCTCAGGAAGCTAAAAACCCATTGTTGTTGCAATTTTCCAAAGCATTTTTCAACAATGTCACATGCAATATAGGGGTCATGCACTGAATATGACAGAATATGCCTTCTTTAATGATAAGTATCTTGACTTGACACCATCAATATATCAATATATCAGATCAAGATAATTTTAGTAAAGTCTCAAAAAAAAGTGAATTTCTTATATGGGGTATAACATATAGCCTACTTAAGTAGAAAGACTTATTAGGCTGTCTGATTGCTGTTGCTAGAACTTACAGTATTATGTTGAATAATAGTGACGAGAGTGGGCATCCTTATTGTGATCTTGATCTTAAGGGAGAGGTTCTCAGTTTTTCCCCATTGAGAATGATATTTTTTGTGGGCTTTTCATAGATGGTTTTTATGAAATTGAGGAATATTCCCTCTTTCCCTACAGTCTTAAGAGTTTTAATCAGGAAAAGATGTTGTATTTGTAAAATGTTTTTTCTGCCTCAATTGAGAGGACAATGTGGTTCTTGTCTCTTCTCTTATTTATGTGTTCTATCACATTGCTTGATTTGCAAATGTTGAGGACCCTTGTATCCCAGGGATGAATCCTGCCTAGTCATGATGGATAATCCTTTTAATATACTGTTGGATCCTACTAGCTAGGATCTTGTTGAGATTTGGCATCCATATTCATCAGGGATATTGGTCTGTAATTCCCCCTTTTGATGGGGTTTTTGCCTGGTTTGGGGATCAAGGTAATGCTGGTCTCATAGAATGAGTTTGGAGGTTTTCCTCCTATTTCTATTTTTTTAAACAGCTTCAGAAGAATAGCTATTATTTCTTCTTTGAATGTTTGGTAGAATTCCCCAGGAAAGTCAATCCAGGCCCTGGACTCTTGTTTTTTTAGGAGGTTTTTGGTCACTGCTTCAAGCTCATTACTAGTTATTATTCTATTCAATAGGTTGTCAGTTTCTTCCTATTTTAGTCTTGGTAGTTTATATGTTTCCAGGAAGGCATCCATTTCTTTCTTAATTTATTGACATATCATTGTTGCTTAATTTATTGATGTATCATTGTTATGCTTAATTTATTGACATATCATTGTTGAAAATACTTTCTGATAATTGCTTCTATTTCCTTGGTGTTAGTAGGGATCTCTTCCCTTTTATTTATAATTTCATTAATGTGGGTCCTTTCTCTTTTCTTTTGGATAAAGTCTGGCCAAGATAAAAAGCTCCTGCACAGCAAAGGAAACAGTCAAAAAACAGAGAAAACCCACAGAATGGGAGAAAATATTTGCAAATGACACTATAGATAAAGGGCTGGTATTCAAAATCTATAAAAGAACTTCTCAAACTCAACATCCAAAAAAACAAATGATAAGTCAAACAATGGGCAAAGACTTGAACAGACACTTCTCTAAAGAAGACATAAAAATGACTAACAGACACATGAAGAAATGTTCAACAGCATTAGCTATCAGGGAAATTAAAATCAAAACCACCATTGAGATACCATCTTACATTGGTTAGAATGGCAAAAATTGACAAGACATATGGTGAATAACACAACATAATAAAAAATTATTTTAAAAAAATAAAGGCTCATTAGGTTGCTATCTGGAGGTCAGATGAGTTACTTGGCTTATTTGCCTCCAATAAAGTATCAAAATCTTACATTTAAATAATATATTCATGCTGTTCAGTTCACTTGCAAATTCAGTTGACCCTTAGGGCTTTTGAACAGACCATTTTCTTGCCTTTATGCTGACTCACACTGTGTTTACTTCTACTGAAAATATGCAGCAAACACCAAAGTCTCTATAGTGATGGGGTTTAGATATGGATCTCCAGTTCTTCATTAAAGATCTGCTTTGGTTCTATTTTTTATCATCCCCCCCCCCAAGTCCTATACACTGTATTTCAGGCTCTTTGCCTTAGAAAGGAGGTATCTGTTTCAGGACTCTTGTTCAATTTTTGTAACACTCCATTTCACTTTTAAAGTTTAAAAATTTCACTTTTAGTACTAACCTTATTAACTGATTTATCCAGTTTATAGTAAAACTATACAACAGCCACTGTTATTCACTTGATAAATTTTAATGACCTTTTTAGGTCAATCTCTAGAGGTCCTATTCTATGTCTGACATTATATTGCAATAATGAGGGGCTAGTAACACTGGAGTTAAAACCTTTTTCAACAAGATGATCATTTCCTGATTAGGATCTCAACTGCATATGAATTGCATTGGCAAGAAACATTTCCTGAAGCAAGATCTGTTTTGCCTATAGCAGGATAGAGACAGTGGGTTTAATTACTTAACAGCCTATATCATGTGGTCTATTTAGGCATCGGGCAGAGAAAGAAATTCTTATTCAAGTCTATGTGTTATGGATTTTTTTATCCTTAGCTTGGAGCATAGTGTCAGACATATAATAAAAACTCAATAAATCCTTGTGCATTTCAATTGAATTGTTTAGTCACAAAAACACATGTATCCTAGTGCCTTTTCAGTCTCTTTATTCCTGTGTGTAAAGAAAAAAGCATTGACTAGAATAATAACATTCCAAGATTTGACAAAGTTTCTGGTGTTTGACTCAAAGGCTTTTGTAACAAATAGGGTAGCATAAGGTAGTATATCATTTTTGTAGCAGGAACATGTCAACCCCAAGATTAAAGTATTACGAAATGGCAAAAATTTCAAATGCTAGAAAAACTCGAGGAAGTTTATAGTGATAGAAAATCAGGAAAGGCTATTATGATGACTTCTGATCTGTATTTTTGTTCAAAGGCATTATCTATAAGCCAATGAAATTATTAAATTAAATAATTTAAATAATTATTGAATTATTAAATTAAATTATTAAATTATTAAAATCTGAAAAGTATTACAGTATTAAAACCTATCTTCAGATGTGTAATACACCATAGTACATGATGGTGTTATCTGTAAATTTACACTGAGTTTCACTTCAATATCACCACCTCTGAGATTTCACCTTTCCCTTAACTGGACATTTCCTTTTTTGTACCAGTTATTTTAATTTGTTATTATTAGTTATCATAGGGTGTTTTAAATATGTTTTATATGTTTTTCAGTTCTTTCAAACCAGGAACTTTTTGAAGGTAGGAGTCATAATTTATTTACCTTTTCATTCTTAATACGTAGGATATTGTTCTTAATATGTCTTTGCAAAGATAAAGTAACTTTTTTCCCTAACAGAAGCAAAAATTTTGATAATGTGATTCAAAACTATGAATTATCTCATAAATAAGTGTACATAGTACTATCCTCCAGTTTAATAACAAAAGCATATTTAGAATATATTACGGTTTGTGCACATGAAAGATTAGAATGTCTCCCATTTAACATTTTTTTTTTCAAACTGACTTTCACACACATAGCTCCTGAGCAAAGAAATATCAATTTTGTGTACCATTCCAAGTTTATTTCCTAGATAGCTATAAACAGTTTTCTTTACAGTTTATGTGCCTGTCTGTAGTGCAGTATGCACGTGAGCGTGTTCAGAGTGACACAGCATAGGTTTTAAGCAATGCTAATCTCAATCTCATAGACTTCATTTTATTTGTTTTTGTTTGCTGTTTCTTATAATGTTATTTTCTTCTTTTTTCCCCTTTTGAGAAACTATTCTGCCAGACTGAATACTTAATAGAGTCCTCGAGATCACTCTAAAAAGTATTTAAAAGTTTTATAATAGTATGATAATTAAAATGATATATTATGGCTTCAAAAGGAAATAAAGTAATTTAACAAAATGCATATATATGAATTTAGAGTATAATAAAAGATCTATTACAAACCAATAGGAAACTAAAGGATTGTTCCATAAACTAATTTTAAGGTATGGATTATTTGTGAAAAAATCAATTTAAGTTTAGAGTCATATCTCATATTGTTTATATAGCATATGTCAAGTATATTAAAGAAATAAAGAAAGCATTAAGAACTAGAATTATGGAAGAACATTTGTTTTTTAAATAGAGAAGTCATTCTTTAATCTTTGAAGCAATGGAAGAAATCGGTAAATAAGCTGATAATTTGGATACCTACAAACTTCTACTTTCAGTAGAATAAAAACATGAATAAACCAGAAAAGTAAATAACAAATTTGGCAAATTATCCACACACAAAAAAATCCTACTGTAGGAAAACTATTGCTCATCATGATATTAAAAAAAAAAAAAAAAAAGAGCATACTAGCTGTATAGCTTTGGACAAATTTCCTCACCTCTAGGTCTGTTTCCTGATACATAAATGGTGATGTCAAAAGTGTTTATTTACAGGCCTGTTGCTGAGAACAGTTTAGGTAACCCATGGAAAGCGTTTAAATGAAGCCTGGCCCATAGTAAGTGCTCCATGATGAAAACTGTTGAATGATTAGATAAAAATACTGAGGAAAAATTAAGGACACAACTTATCCAAGAAAATACAAAAATAGTTAAAAGAGAGATATGAAAACTATGAGTTCAAGAACCTCTTTATCACATTAGCAAAGATGAATAATGACACTGATCAATGAAGAAAGAAATATAATTGAAGTCACCTCACATACTGCTAGTTTTAAGTTTATGTCTTTCCAGAAAGGAATTTTGCTTAATATATTTAGACTTTTTAAAATCATTTGCTTTTTAAATAAGAGACTTCTAGAAATGTATTCTAAAGAAATAGGTATTTGGATAAACATGGATACATAAATTGTGTGTCCACACACATATATATACACAGTTAACCTCTGAAAAACACAAGGATTGGGAGCACCATTTCCACCTCTGACACAGCTGCAAACCCATAAAACTTTGACCCCACAAGACTTAACTATTAATAGCCTACTCTCTTTTTTTTTAATAATTTTTTTATTTTTTATAAACATATATTTTTATCCGCAGGGGTACAGGTCTGTGAATCTCCAGGTTTACACACTTCACAGCACTCAACAAAGCACATACCCTCCCCAATGTCCATAACCCCACCCGCCTTCTCCCAACCCCCCTCCCCCCAGCAACCCTCAGTTTGTTTTGTGAGATTAAGAGTCACTTATGGTTTGTCTCCCTCCCAATCCCATCTTGTTTCATTTATACTTCTCCTACCCACTTAAGCCCCCATGTTGCATTACCACTTCCTCATATCAGGGAGATCATATGATAGTTTATATTTCTCCATTTGACTTATTTCGCAAAGCATGATACACTCTAGTTCCACCCATGTTGTCGCAAATGGCAAGATTTCATTTCTTTTGATGGCTGCATAGTATTCCATTGTGTATATATACCTTTTCTTCTTGATCCAGTCATCTGTTGATGAACAACTAGGTTCTTTCCATAGTTTGGCTATTGTGGACATTGCTGCTATAAACATTCGGGTGCACGTGCCCCTTCGGAAAACTATGTTTGTATCTTTAGGGTAAATACCCAGTAGTGCAATTGCTGGGTCATAGAGCAGTTCTATTTTCAACATTTTGAGGAACCTTCATGCTGTTTTCCAGAGTGGTTGCACCAGCTTGCATTCCCACCAACAGTGTAGGAGGGTTCCCCTTTCTCCGCATCCTCGCCAGCATCTGTCATTTCCTGACTTGTTGATTTTAGCCATTCTGACTGGTGTGAGGTGGTATCTCATTGTGGTTTTGATTTGTATTTCCCTGATGCCGAGTGATATGGAGCACTTTTTCATGTGTCTGTTGGCCATCTGGATGTCTTCTTTGCAGAAACGTCTGTTCATGTCCTCTGCCCATATCTTGATTGGATTATTTGTTCTTTGGGTGTTGAGTTTGATAAGTTCTTTATAGATTTTGGACACTAGTCCTTTATCTCATATGTCATTTGCAAATATCTTCTCCCATCCTGTCAGTTGTCTTTTGATTTTGTTAACTGTTTCCTTTGCTGTGCAAAAGCTTTTGATCTTGATGAAATACCAATAGTTCATTTTTGCCCTTGCTTCCCTTGCCTTTGGCGATGTTCCTAGGAAGATATTGCTGTGGCTGAGGTCGAAGAGGTTGCTGCCTGTGTTCTCCTCAAGGATTTTGATGGATTCCTTTCTCACATAGAGGTCCTTCATCCATTTTGAGTCTATTTTTGTGTGTGGTATAAGGAAATGGTCCAATTTCATTTTTCTGCACGTGGCTGTCCAATTTTCCCAACACCATTTATTAAAGAGGCTGTCTTTTTTCCATTGGACATTCTTTCCTGCTTTGTCGAAGATTAGTTGACCATAGAGTTGAGGGTCTATTTCTGGGCTCTCTATTCTGTTCCATTGATCTATGTGTCTGTTTTTGTGCCAGAACCATGCTGTCTTGATGATGACAGCTTTGTAATAGAGCTTGAAGTCCGGAATTGTGATGCCACCAACTTTGGCTTTCTTTTTCAATATTCCTTCGACTATTCGCGGTCTTTTCTGGTTCCATATAAATTTTAGAATTATTTGTTCCATTTCTTGGAAAAAGATGGATGGTACTTTGATAGGAATTGCATTAAATGTGTAGATTGCTTAAGGTAGCATAGACATTTTCACAATATTTATGCTTACAATCCAGGAGCGTGGAACACTTTTCCATTTCTTTGTGTCTTTCTCAATTTCTTTCATGAGTACTTTATAGTTTTCTGAGTATAGATTCTTAGTCTCTTTGGTTAGGTTTATTCCTAGGTATCTTATGGTTTGGGGTGCAATTGTAAATGGGATGGACTCCTTAATTTCTCTTTCTTCTGTCTTGTTGTTGGTGTAGAGAAATAAAACTGATTTCTGTGCATTGATTTTATATCCTGAAACTTTACTGAATTCCTGTACAAGTTCTAGCAGTTTTGGAGTGGAGCTTTTGGGTTTTCCACATATAGTATCATATCATCTGCGAAGAGTGATAATTTGACTTCATCTCTGCCGATTTGGATGCCTTTAATTTCCTTTCGTTGTCTGATTGCTGAGTCTAGGACTTCTAGTACTATGTTGAATAACAGTGGTGATAATGGACATCCCTGCCATGTTCCTGACCTTAGCGGAAAAGCTTTCAGTTTTTCTCCATTGAGAATGATATTTGAGGTGGGTTTTTCATAGATGGCTTTGATGATATTGAGGTATGTGCCCTCTATCCCTACACTTTGAAGAGTTTTGATCAGGAAGGGATGCTGTACTTTGTCAAATGCTTTTTCAGCATCTATTGAGAGTATCATATGGTTCTTGTTCTTTCTTTTATTGATGTGTTTTATCACATTGACTGATTTGCGGATGTTGAACCAACCTTGCAGTCCTGGAATAAATCCCACTTGGTCGTGGTGAATGATCCTTTTAATGTACTGTTGAATCCTATTGGCTAGTATTTTGGTGAGAATTTTCGCATCTGTGTTCATCAAGGATATTGGTCTATAGCTCTCTTTTTTGATGGGATCCTTGTCTGGTTTTGGGATCAAGGTGATGCTGGCCTCATAAAATGAGTTTGGAAGTTTTCCTTCCATTTCTATTTTTTGGAACAGTTTCAGGAGAATAGGAATTAGTTCTTCTTTAAATGTTTGGTAGAATTCCCCAGGGAAGCCGTCTGGCCCTGGGCTTTTTTTTGTTTGGAGATTTTTAATGACTGTTTCAATTTCCTTACTGGTTATGGGTCTGTTCAGGCTTTCTATTTCTTCCTGGTTCAGTTGTGGTAGTTTATATGTTTCTAAGAATGCATCCATTTCTTCCAGATTGTCAAATTTGTTGGTGTAGAGTTGCTCATAGTATGTTCTTATAATAGTTTGTATTTCTTTGGTGTTAGTTGTGATCTCTCCTCTTTCATTCATGATTTTATTTATTTGGGTCCTTTCTCTTTTCTTTTTGATAAGTCTGGCCAGGGGTTTATCAATTTTATTAATTCTTTCAAAGAACCAGCCCCTAGTTCCGTTGATTTGTTCTATTGTTTTTTTGGTTTCTATTTCATTGATTTCTGCTCTGATCTTTATGATTTCTCTTCTCCTACTGGGCTTAGGTTTTCTTTCTTGTTCTATCTCCAGCTCCTTTAGGTGTAGGGTTAGGTTGTGTACCTGAGACCTTTCTTGTTTCTTGAGAAAGGCTTGTACCGCTATATATTTTCCTCTCAGGACTGCCTTTGTTGTGTCCCACAGATTTTGAACCATTATGTTTTCATTATCATTTGTTTCCATGATTTTTTTCAATTCTTCTTTAATTTCCCAGTTGACCCATTCATTCTTTAGAAGGATGCTGTTTAGTCTCCATGTATTTGGGTTCTTTCCAAACTTCCTCTTGTGGTTGAGTTCTAGCTTCAGAGCATTGTGGTCTGAAAATATGCAGGGAAAGATCCCAATCTTTTGATACTGGTTGAGTCCTGATTTAGGACCGAGGATGTGATCTATTCTGGAGCAATGTTCCATGTGCACTAGAGAAGAATGTATATTCTGTTGCTTTGGGATGAAATGTTCTGAATATATCTGTGATGTCCATCTGGTCCAGTGTGTCGTTTAAGGCCTTTATTTCCTTGTTGATCTTTTGCTTGGATGATCTGTCCATTTCAGTGAGGGGAGTGTTTAAGTCCCCTACTATTATTGTATTATTGTTGATGTGTTTCTTTGATTTTGTTATTAATTGGTTTATATAGTTGGCTGCTCCCACGTTGGGGGCATAGATATTTAAAATTGTTAGATCTTGGGGCACCTGGGTGGCTCAGTGGGTTAAGCCGCTGCCTTCGGCTCAGGTCATGATCTCAGGGTCCTGGGATCGAGTCCCACATCGGGCTCTCTGCTCAGCAGGGAGCCTGCTTCCTCCTCTCTCTCTCTGCCTGCCTCTCTGCCTACTTGTAATCTCTCTCTGTCAAATAAATAAATAAAATCTTTAAAAATAAAATAAAATAAAATAAAATTGTTAGATCTTCTTGTTGGACAGACCCTTTGAGTATGATATAGTGTCCTTCCTCATCTCTTATTATAGTCTTTGGCGTAAAATCTAATTGATCTGATATAAGGATTGCCATTCCTGCTTTCTTCTGATGTTTATTAGCATGGTAAATTCTTTTCCACCCCCTCACTTTAAATCTGGAGGTATCTTCGGGCTTAAAATGAGTTTCTTGGAGGCAACATATAGATGGGTTTTATTTTTTTATCCATTCTGATACCCTGTGTCTTTTGATTGGGACATTTAGCCCATTAACATTCAGGGTAACTATTGAGAGATATGAATTTAGTGTAAGGTGACTGTTACTGTATATTGTTTCTGTTCCTTTCTGATCTACCACTTGTAGGCTCTCTCTTTGCTTAGAGGACCCCTTTCAGTATTTCCTGTAGAGCTGGTTTGGTGTTTGCAAATTCTTTCAGTTTTTGTTTGTCCTGGAAGCTTTTAATCTCTCCTTCTATTTTCAATGATAGCCTAGCTGGATATAGTATTCTTGCCTGCATAATAGCCTACTCTTGAACAGAAGCCTTACTGATAACATAAACAACTAATATATGTATGCTTATATATTATATACTCTATCCTTAAAATAAAGCTAGAGAAAAGAAAATCTAACTGACAATATCTTAATGAAGAGCAAATACATTTACAATATTGTATTTTATTTATGAAAAAAAGTTTGTATGTAAGTGCACCCATGCAGTTCAAACCAATGTTGTTCAAGGGTCAACTGTATGTGCATATGTATATAAGTTTATTACAACATTTTTGGTGTTTAAGAGCTTTATCAAGATATTCAATGTCATTTATAATAGCAACTAATTGAAAAAAAAGAGAGAGAGAGAGAGTCCAAAAATAAGATAATGGTTACATCCAGCTAATAGAATATTAGGCAACAATTGAGGGTAAAAAGTTTTTTGAGGGTAACATTTTTATAGATGTTATAGTGATATGAGGAAATGCTTGCTAGAAATAGTATTTTTAAGTAGAACATATTCATGTATGCATGTCACATGACTAATAAAACTACACATATAGCATTAAAATATGCAGAGATATAAGAATACTTCAATGATTAACAGTAGTTAACTGCATAATAATAATAAGCATAATTATGTTTTTATTTATTTATTTTACTTTTCTTTTGCTTCCAACTTCATTAGCTAAGTACAAAATTCTGGGGGATAGAATACTGAGGCTGTATTACATAACAGTTGAGAATGAGAAAGTCACTTTTGCAGCTCGACTGTGTTTTCTGGCATAGTCACTTACTCTCTGCATGACTTTGGCCATAATCTCTAAAATCTTGTTTACTCATTTCTAAGCAAAGACAGTAATATTACTGTAAGGACTACACAAGCTCAAAGTACTGATCTTGGTAAACAGAATGTACTCAATAATTGTTAGCTACAACGAACATTGTACACTTATTACATTTATCTTGTGGTCTCCAAAGCAAACTTGAAGGCAAATCCATTTCCTTCTTTTTTCAGCATTTTGATGACCCAGCATATTCCTTGTAAGCTCCATGGTGTGGATACTACCTTGGAGAACAGCTGTCAAGAACTCACCACTTTCAAAACACATATGGTCATCACAATTGCCTGGGAACTTCATAAAAATACAATAAAAATACAGTAGGCTGCCTCTGTCTTCAACCTATCTTAGATCTAAATTCTGATTCCAGTATTCTGTTTTATATTTACAAAGTTCCCCAGGTAATTCCATGAGATTAGAACCACTGCTATAGAGCTAGCTATCCAACACTGGGTAGAGGGTGTTACTTTTAAAGACAAACCTATTTTAAGTACCATCTAGAATGTTTGATTCTCAAGCTAAAGAAATTTGGGCTGGAAGGTTTTAATTTCCAGAGCATTTAGCATCATGATTCTTCTACACTGTAGAGGCCAGTGGCAAGGAGTTTTGTCCTAGGCATGGTGGCATGAGGTAGCACAAATAATTTATGAAAAATAGATTATTGAGACAGTTTGTTCCTCAGGTTTTTCTGGTCCAAAGAATCTGATTATTTATTATTAATGGGTCCAGAAGGCTGTGAGTGTATGGGGTCACAAAGATTGTCAAGCAAGGTTGGTGGGAAAGAATGGTGCTGCTTTCTTCCATGGCACCCTCTTCCTCTGGATTTGACAAGGACTCCCACTTGAACCAAACTTGCTCAGAGTCCTCTGAGAACTTTTTTGGCCCATCTTTGGCCTGTGAGCCTAATCTTCAAAAGGAATCCTGCTAAGCCAGTTTAGAGGCAATCCCTTATCCCTTATTGAATCAACTTCCTCTTCCCTGCTACTTAATACCTAAGCACATTCCATCCACTTTTTTGTTCTCTCATTGGCATTTATATATCCCTACTTGTCCCTCTTATATTCTGCTTTTTAAATTTTTTTAATTCCAATTTTAATATTGCCTTATATTAGCTACAGATGTATACAATATAGTGATTCTACATATTACTCAGAGCTCATCATGATAAGTGTACTCTCATTACCCTTCACCTATTTCACCCATCCCCCCACCCATGCGCCCTCTGGTAACCATCTGTTTGTTCTCTATAGTTAAGAGTCTGTTTTTTTAGTTTGTCTCTTTTTTAATTTGTTAATGTTTTGTTTCTTAAATTCCACTGTTAGTAGAATCATATGTTATTGGTCTTTCTCTGATTCAGTTATTTCACTTAACGTCATACTCTGTAGATCTATCAATGTTGTTGGATATGGCAAGTTTTCACTCTTTTTATGCCTGGCCCCTCTTTTATTTTGAACTGAATTTAATCTCTCTCCTCTTTCAATAGTACTGATTCCTATTGCAATAGTTTTGAATAAAGTATTCCTTGCTTCTTTAATTCTGTCCTGTATAATTTTTCTTTGACAAGATGCAGAGTACTGATTTCCATCGCAGAGCTTTCCGATGGTCAGGCAAATTGGAAGGAAGCTTTGTACACAGAGTCAGTCAGTGTGGGTATAAGGAGAGCAAATAGCAAATTGGTTTTGGATAGTCTAAAGAAAACATCCTGGCCACTACCTAGGGAAGTCTTCTCTGCCAGTGGAGAGTAAAAGTGTATTTAATTGTTGGCCTGTATATTATTTGGGGTCCTATGAGTATTGTCCAGGAATTCTGCAAGGAGAACTGGAGAATTGAACTCCAGGTGTGGGTAATAGATGGGATTTCCTTAAGGGGCTGCTAATGGCTAGGAGTACTCTGAATACTGACTCTTTCTAGAACACTTGGTACCTCCACATCTGGTCCCTCATTATGGGACTCTCTTGTCACTAGCTTCACATTTCCATTATTTTCTCCCAATGCCTCCAAGTCCAGGATTATTCTCTACTCCAGCGTGAGACTCTTTTCTCTCTTTCCATGTATTCTTTCCCAGCAATTGTCTATGTACACAAGTCCTTCCCATTTCACTGACTTAGAATTTTTAATTCTGACTTTTGCTGTATCATGCCAACACTGAAAACGGACACCCACTTAACTTAATCAGAGTCCAATGAGACAAAATAATAATAATAATAATAGAAAAAATATTTCATTTAAACTTCAAAAATGCCATTCTACTACAAATGTAAAATAAACAATGTAAAAGCAGAGATAATGTCAATAAATCAATCTGGAAAATCACGTACTCTTTCATCCAGAATTCATCCCGTCCATTTGCTCTGAAAACTCCAGTGGCTTCTGAGACAATCAAAAACATTTGACCTTCAAGTATTCCTAACTTCATTTATTTTTAGGTGCCAGGCTCCATCTGGATTTAATCCCAGCTTCTCTCCACTCTGAGAATCTCCAAGAATCACTTCATCAGGCTACACATTCCAAGGATACATCAGTAGCACCCAGACTAAGGGCAGACAAATCAACACTGAATTTTAGCCCTGCTAGCCCCATCTGAGGATCATACTTATAAGTTTCCCAGAAGAAAATCTCTCTGACAAAATGTGGTATCATATTAAAAAGTAAAAATTTAAAAAATTAATTCAAATCTAGTGAGACTTGCCATACAAAGCATAACTTATCTTTATATATTGCAGTTCCTGAGCCCCTTTATAAGTAATAAAAAAGGATATATAAATGCCACTAATAGCAGTTAATACTTACATATAGTAACTGTCTCTAACTAGGCATTAAGTGTTTATATATTACATCTCAGAACCCCTATTTCAGAAATAGGTCTCTGTCCCAACATGCTGCTTCTGAAAAAATTTATTTTGATAAATATTTTTGTTTAGAAAAATCTGTACTCAGATTATTCAAAGAATATACTTAGGCTGCCATAACATACCAAAGCATATAGATGTCAACTCTTGTGATATATACCTAAGGGCACTTTATAACACAAAAAAAGTTTTCACTGTTTAAAGCTTTTGAGAATTTAGAGGAGCCCATTGTTCTACTTGCTTTTTGTAAAAATTATCATTAAGAAAATACAGAGTAAAAGATTTAGTAATTATTTGCTGCTGCTGTTATTCATTTGGGGTATGAGTTTGCTGAATAAACACTTCAATCAGTAGGAGACACCATGCTACAGGCTCTACATCCAAGGTGAAGAGGTGAGATATCTGTCCCATACAAGCAAAGCAACAAAGTGTCCTTGAGTGCACAAAACCAACCACATCTGAGGCTTCTGGACATTCTGGATGCTTGCAGAGGAGGCAACACAGCTTGGAAAGTTGAAATCCTGACAGTGCTCCTGACATTCTTCCATCACCACAATTCTAGGACTACCTCATCCTTATCTCATTTACTTCCAAAGCCACTTAGTTTTCCAGGATTTGACTCTTCTTTGGAAGGTGAAATGCATGACATTATGAAATTCCTTTGGAAGATCCTACAATGGCTCTGTGAAAGCCATGTGGGTGAACGGAAAGCTGCACATTGTTTCTTGTGAGAGAATTATTTCTAATGTCAAGACTCAAATGTTTGTCTATTTTTCCATATGTTAAATCTTTCTGATTTTATTGACCTTCTTCTCCTAATATAGCACCTATTATGTTGAAAGAGAAGAAAAAAACTCTAGTTACAATAAGAAAAAGAAAATCTAACTTAAATATAAACTCTTTTTAATCAATTTATAATTCTCATTTGTGTTTTTACCTTCATGGTTCTGAACCTCAATTTCTTCATCTATAAAATGGAAATACAAAACTATGAAGGGGTTCTGGGATTGAGTTATTGTATGAATAACATGTCAAGATCAGTGGATATTAAGTAAGAGTCACTATTGGCATCTGCAATATTGAGGCTTTCACAAAAGGAGTCTCCAGTAACATTTTTTTTTTTTTTGCTTTTCCAAAGAATTATTTCTTTTTAGTAATGGGATAAATGAAAAGGCATATATAGCAACATTGATTCTAAAGAAATTTTTCACTTAGCATCTTGTGCCCTGTTCTTGGGCAAATTGGGATAATAACCTCAAAAGCAAATTCTTTCTAATTTTGAAGAAGAACCTGTTCTTTCATGATCTTAAAGTTTAAGTAAAGTTCTTTAAGCATAGTTATATAGTTATATAGTAGGTTGCTAACACGGTACTCAGAGTAATAATAATAAATGGTAGAAGATTTTGTGCTAAAATGGTATGTTCTCTTCTAAATATATTAAAATATGATGTACTTCAATATTATAAATTAATGTAAAATGCCAAGCAATGTTTAAATAATACTTTAAAATGATGTCACGGTGTCAAGGCAGCTACAACAGGGATTAGAAATGTTCAAATACTCTGCAACATAATTAGCAACAAAATGTGCACACACACACACGCACGTGCGTGCAAACACACACACACGTTCAAGAAAGAGAATTCTCCCTCCTAGTCCAATAATTGCAACACAATGTAATACAGTCATGTACATGACATGAAACTTGTAAATAATCAACAAATCATACTACAATGACAGTGAAATGCATATGTGATTGTTTTTTGTTTTTTAGAGATATTGAGCACAAGTGGGAGGGAGGTAGCAAAGCCTGAGGCGGGAGTAGATCTCACAGCCTATGAGATAATGACCTCTGCCAAAACCAAGAGTTGAACCCTTAACCAACAGGGCCACCCTGGCACCCTAATTGTTACTTTAAAAATAGAGCTTACTTGAACACAGAATATTAACTCTGCATACAATCAATATGGTGATTCATTGGCTCTAGAATATTCTGACTGAATCTCCCATCTTCTTTTAATCGTATATTTACACCGCTGTCACATATTAGCAACTTCTTACCTATTTGCATGTTGGTCAACTGTTAATTAGGAGGAAATTTTTTCTTTCCCCTGTAGGGGCTTAAAATACATCCCTTCTAGCGGAAAGGATGAAATTATAAAGTACTGTAAAACCATATTGCCATATTGTCTGTATTATACATCCCTTTTATTTCTCTAAATAAGTGACTTCTGTGATCACTATTAATTGCTTATGCCACTTTACATCTCCATTTCCTTAGCACATTTTATATATAATTTTTTGTCATCAAAAGTTATGGGTACCCTGGGGCTAATAATACATTATATGTTAATAAAAAATCTAAAAATTATTTTATAAATTATGGGTAAAATTGGAATTCTTTATTCCTGCTATGTTGGATCTATTACTCTGAACTGGCTTGTCTACTGAGATTGTATACTGGGGAGGGTGTGCATGGGTCTAAGAATGTCCATGAAGCCAAGAATGCAGAGAGCCTGAATCAGAAGGAGAGTTTCAGAAACTACTAGTATATGCTTTACACCTGGGTATGTCAGGGGCTTATGAAATGAGTGAATGACATAAAGTACTCACAGTATCACCTTTGCTAACAGCCACCCTGCTAATTAGGGTACACAGGTTGTTCTGGTGAGAAGTGACAGGCACCAAAGTAGGAAGGAATGGTATAAAGAAGTCAACCTAGATAAAACTTTATGAAACCCTATTTATTTGATCTGGACCAAAACACATCAGCTGTCAGCATGAATCCTGAGGTTGATAAAGTCCCCAGATTTCTTCAAGCTAGACTAATCTGCTATCAGTGTATTACCTGCTAATACAGGAAAAACCATCGAACACTGAGGAGTGTTTGATGCCAGTGCCAGCTTTCCTGGGGAATTCTATGCTTTCAACCAAATTTGAGATACTTTCTTGGGCACATTCCACCTCTACACTCTTAACTTATCTTAGCCTAGGATCAAAATAGCTCCAGGAGCTTAGTTTGTTCCATGATCACAAGGGAAAAATCATTTTCCCTTGTATAAGCAAAGTGCTTATATAGTTTTCCTGCATTCCAGAATTATCTCTAATGACAGTGGTTTTAAGAGTCTCAGGTTGAAATTATGTTACAGTTTAGCATTTTCTCTTTTGATAGGTGTGTGTGTATGTGTGTGAATGTCCACCCATGTGTGTGGTTTCCTTCAGTTTATCTACCACTACACTTTCTGCTGCAAAAGAAGTTTAGCCTATATTTGAGTCAATTCAATAGCAACTCTTTAGTATTTCAATTTTCAGAATTCGCTCAGATCATTCTCAAAGAAGCCAATTAAATGGCCGCTTAAAGCAGACATTCACTACCACCAAATGATACTAAGCCGTACTCTCAATGAAATTGGTTTCTGCATGATATTTGTAATGGAATTAGAATGGACAAGTAGCAAAAATTGCCAGTTAACTAATTATATGGCCACTAGAAAAAGCTGTTCCTTTCTGAGTCAGAGTTTTTCCATAGAGATGACTGGATTTGTCCTCTCTTTATCTCAGAGTTGTTGTGGGGGTTAAGTAAATAAAGGAAGGGGGTGCTATGCAAATTGAAAAGTACTATAAAAATCTAAGGTATTATCACTGATGCATTTTGTTTTCCAGATATTTGGCAATAACTGCTCTATTCAGTTTATACTTTAATATCCCAAACATCTGCTATTTTTAGAGCCTAATCTGTTTAATTATGACATCCTTGGGATCTTAATTACTATATATTTTAAATTTTAAACATATTTTAAAATCCAAATATTTAAAAAAAAAGTCTACATACTCTGAGGAAAATTTAAAGAATTTCAGTAAATTAAAATAATATAGAGTCATTTCTAACTGAAAACTACCCTAAATATTACTGATTAATGGGGTCTTTGTCTCCTGGAAGAAACACAATTGTGGAATCTCGGATTATATATTTAGTTCAAAAATGTACTGCAAATTTTACTACAAATTTTACTTTAATGAGGTAAAGAAAGTATATTTATCATTTTGTAATTTTCACAAATCTAATAGGAACAAAAATCAAAGTATAAAAATCTCTTTATATTCTATAAGAATGAGATTAGCTTGAAAAAATTAACAGAGATACATGCAAGTTTGTAGATGTGCCTCAAGCAATCAAAATCAGATAAATATTATATACAACATCTGTTGATATCTACTTTGAAAGATAATTTTATTCTCATTAACTATAAGCCCAAACAATTAGACTACATAATACAAATTCAGCATCCAGCACAGGAAAGAAAAGCAATATTCTACTACATGCAACTCTATGTATATTAAGAGGTCTATCTGAAAAAACTACTTCTAAGGTATTGGATGATAAACAATGGTATGTACACACAGTGGTACACTATGCAGTTATAATAAAGAATAAGAAATATTTATATAATCATGTTATAATATCCACCAAACATTACTGAATTTTAAAAAAAGATTAAGCAAAGTATATATGGTATGCTGCCATTTATTTGATAAATAGGGAAATATATATATGCTTCTATTAACAAAACAATGGAGGAATAAACCATAAAAATTTTCAAACTGCTCTTTATAAAAGAGCTGACTTAATATGGCAGGCAGATAGAGAACTGGGCACCTGGCCAGCTCAGCTGGAAGAATATGTGACTCTTGATCTCAGGGATGGTGAGTTAGAGCCTCATGTTTGGCGTAGCGATTACTTAAATAAATAAACCTAAAAAAAAAAAAAGGAGACTGCTAGAGAACTTAAATTTCCTAGAATAAGCATACTTCAGAGATTTGATTTCTGGAAGTTATAAATATGTATATAATCACAAAACAAAATTACCTTTTCTATTAAAGAAATCTCTAAAAATTGAAAACATTTTATTCTATATAATAGAGATAATAATTTTGTATCTAGTTAATGGCATATCAATACAGAGAATCTATTTTAAGTGACTTAAGAGAACAATAAAATTTGATTGCATACCCCAAGGTATTAAAGCACAAGAAAGAACTTTAAAAAAAGATGTTTTTGTAATTACATTGTTGATGGTGGCATCATTGATGTTCTAGTGTTATTTGATACTTCTATCTGCAGTGTAGGATGAAACAAATAATTAAATGATATTCTAATTCTATCTTTCCTGATAAAGAGACTGCTATTGATGTTAACAGTACTAATCACAATAAGTGCAACACATTCTATATTATTAATCCACAAGTTAAAAAAATATCATTTTTGAAAGATTTAATTTGTTCTCACTGGAAGATGCTAGGAAAAAAAATACAAACTGCTAACTAGAAAAAAATGTAAACTTATCCTGTTTTCCTATACACATTCTGCCACAGAGAAGAGGAAAGTTGTTCTTTGTAGAAATACCTCAGCTAGTAAGTTAAGAATTAAAGTCAGACTTAGAACATCACCATTTTGGAATTCCTATTAAATGAATGAACCTAGTCATTGAGCATGACATGTTAACTACAAAAATAGAGACAACCAGACATTGCATTACCTATATTCTTGCTTAAAAAAAATGAGCTCAAATAAGATCAAGGCTATAGATCTGATTTATAGGAAACAGAGACTTCAGAGGAGTAAGTCAAACTACACTATGTGAAACTACACAGGACAAATAATACAATTTTTAGTTACCTCAACAAATATACTTGTACTGTGCTCAATTTGACAGCACATATAGTAAAATTGGAATGATAAAGAGAAGATTAGCTTGGCCCCTGTGCTAGGATGCGCAAGGATGACACACAAATTCATGAAGTGTTCCATATTGGAAAAAAAAAATATATATATGTATATATACTTGAACCATCTGTATACAAATACCTTAAATATACACACACACACGACTTTATTCATATAAAAATCGAATATCATGATGGACAATTGGATATTTTGTGATATCAAGATATTATGAGTAATTAAAGGATAATTGCATACTTCAAGAAAAATCAATAGAAATTTTGTCAATAAAATCATTCATTTCAGAATGGTTCAAAATGATATGGATAGGAATATATGTGAAACAGTATTGCTGTGATTGAATGATGAGTGTATAGAGATCCATCCATTATTTTGCTTATTTATATATGTTTGAAATATGCAACACTTTGTGTTTTAAATATTTTCTTCATATAGATCTATCACATTTATATTAAGTATATTCCTAGGTATTTAAAGTATACAATGCTAACAAAGTCTTTCCTTCATTAGATTTTCAAACTGCTTCTTTTGTTTATAAATATGAAAGAGTATTTTAATAATATTCTTATACTAACACACCTTACTAAAATTTCTCAACACTTATAATAATGCTCTAATTAACTCTCTGGATTTTTCCAGGAAAACAAATGTGTCATCTACAAATATTTTGTCTGATTTTCAACTGAATGCCTCTTCTTTATCCTACCTGATTTGTGTTGTTGGCTTCACTTGAGCAATCATAAATAATGGTTGTGACAAAGGACATTCTTGTCTTATATTTAACTTTTGATGAGAATGCTATTTATTCCCCCACCTCCTTAATGCCTTGCCATTAAGCATGATGTTGGGCTTCTGGGGTGTGTGAGTGTGTGTGTGTGTGTGTGCGTGTGTGTGTGTGTGTGTGTGTGTGGTGGGCTTTGAATTCCCACTGTATTGTGAGTTTTAATCAAGAATGAATATCAAATTTTAATAAATATCTTTTCAAAATCTATGGAAATAATAAAAGGTATCAATCATTAATTGAATAGCTGATATGCTCATATTGCTTGTCTCTTTTCATTGAATTATATTCTTCCATTATTTTCTTTAATTTCACTTCATAAACACACTGATCTAGGTCACAGATCATTGTGTAAAACTCATAACAAATTATTTTTGCAACCTCATTAACATTTGGTGTATTTATCTATTCAGTAGGCTGAATAATGGATTTATGACTCCATGACTTAATGTCTCCCTATCATATTACTTAGATCATATATTCCAAAGGTTTTGCATACTACTCAAGTCCCTCATCCTATATTCTCTCTTTATAGGCTAAGTGCCATCCTGGTTGACACAATCCAGATGTTCTGGGTCCAACTTTTTGATCTTCCTTGTTCTTCAGCCCTTAATGCTGACAAAGGCTTCTTTATTTTTATTTCCCTACTTCCTTGAAAGAAAGAGTGTTTGTTCATTTTGTTAAAATACATGATTTATTTTATTTTATGATTTATGATTTTATGATTTAATCACTTATTTCTTACACTTTCCAAAAATTTCTATTATCAATAATATTCTCTTCTCTTCATGCACCCAATCTTACATACCTCTAACCTGTGGTGTTGTATTCATTTTAAACATCTCTAGTTTCCTACTTTCACAAATGTCAAACGTTTTCTTCCCTAAAGCCAAAAACTTCACAAGAAAGAAGAAACCATTCAGACTTTGCATAGACGCATTTGAGTGTATGGGCCTCATATTCTTGAACCTCACAGTAGCTGAACCCTATGCATACGAAGAAGAAATTTCCCCTCCTTGCTAGAGTTGTCTAACTCTCCTAAAGACTGTGCGAGGATTTTACCTCTCCAACTGTCTTACAACATGCTGTTCATTTTCCCCAAGACCCTCCCCTGCCTTTCCTCTTTACCTCCAGTCCAATGAATGGGTGCCATTGCTCAACAGTTTTTAAGAAGAAGAATTTAGTCTCTGCTTATTTACCAAAAGCACTGCAGAACCTGACTAAAATGCACCTGCAGAAACTAGCAGAACACATGGGAAAGCAGAGTTGACGGTACTGGACCAGGGTGGGGGTGGACCATAAAGCTGGTAGGAGAGAATTTACAGACATGAGATCACTTGCTTATGATTCAGGACTTAGCATTCCAGGAGTTTGGCCTAATATAGTCCTGATAAGGGTTTCTTGAAGCTTGGAAATGACAATTGTCTTAATAATGCAGAGATTTTGGACTGCCCTGACAAAGCATTCAGAAAAAGGTCAAAAGATTCAGAAATGTAAGCATGTACAAAGAGTTTTGTGCAAATATGAACTACCACTTGACTACATTTCTTAAGAGGGTGAAAGGAAATTCCTTTCATTAAGGCTTTGAGGAATTCCTTGGTGAGGGAAGTCACTAGCATCCCTAAGAATCTGGCAGTGACTATTCTTTAGAGACCAAGTTTGACAGTAACAAGTGCTATCATGGAACTGAATACACTAGAGTGAACTGGATGCTAAGATTATAGAATAGCAGAAGCAAAGTGGATGTAATTACCATATTGGACACAAAGATTACCAGGCTATCTTGGTCATAGTTTCTGTAACAATGGCTAATGTTGTTCATAGAGGCAAAAGAAATGGGACAACTAGTATATACATTAGCTTATGTATCCAGAAAAAAAAAATCAGGATGTGATGAACAAAAGGTTATTCTTAGCTACTTGAGAACACAGGTCCATTCTGAAATTTCAATGAAGAAAAATATTGATTCTTCCAGTTATAGCCCCACCACGAATGGTTACTGATACAGCCAGTTAAAACCCATCCCAACTGATCAGTGACAGCTTTGCCTCAGGACTTATGCCTCTGAATTCAGCCAGTCAGTAGCAGCCCATGCTTCTTAAAGCCAGACAATACAGACGGCTCTGGTGGTTGTGACTTCACAGCTAAAAACCAACAAATCCCTAAACGCTTCCTTGGCTGGATGATAGCTGATCCCTGAATGCTTCTCAAATCCTATATAAAATTATTGTTTGGAGACACAGTGCCTTCTAAATTCAGTTTTTATGTTCATATATATGTTTAATAAATTAATTATGTTTATATATATGTTTAAAATATATATATCAGTTTTATGTTTATATATATATATGTTTTATAAATTCAGTTTTTATGTTTGTTTCAGATTATTTAGGGGTTGAAGGTAAGGATTTTCTTTCATACACTGCAATGGAAAAGTCTGATCCCTCAGAGTCTGATCCCTGTTTCCTGATCTGACCTGGTTGTCATATACACAGCCCATCAATTTGAGGGGAGGCCAGGTCTCCTTCAGTAGGACCTTGTAATGCCACCACAAATTCATATGATGAATACTCCCCAAATATTTCCCCTCAATAAAACCTGCAGTCATTTGTCAAAGTAGGAATACACTGTAAAAAGAAAAATATCCAGACCAGAGAGACTATCAAAGCCCCCAGTAAGAGTGGAGTTTATGAAAGTCATTATAAATGGAATCCTAGCCCAGGTCCTTTTATGGAAAGCCCAGTAGGTTCATGGATTCACTCTGACTTTTAGAGTAAGAATTATTATTGTAGGAAGGGCTGAGTAAAATTTTAGTAAAACTAAAATCATAAATTGCAATCAATGTTCTATCTTGGGTAAATTTCACAGATCAGTTCTCTCTTAAGACATTAAAGTGTGCATGGGTTAAGATTTCCAGTATCTACCATGTTTCTCTGGGTGGCAGAAACCAGAGAGATCACAGAAGATAAGAGTAGACTGTAGACTTAATAAATGGTAGCCCAATAACACTTGCTGTATATAAGACATGATATCTTTACTGAAGTAGATCAATATAACACAGGAACTTGATATGTAACTGTTGATATGGCAAGTGCATTCCCTCCTACCTTGATAAGTAAAGAGGAGTAAAGGAGTTTGTTTTTACAAGTGACTTTATAGTTCACTGTCATGTCCCAGGGCCATATTAAGTTTTCTCCTGTTTGTGACATATGATCTGCAAGGACCTCAACTGTCCTGACAGTCTTCAGAAAATCACATTTGTTCACTATACTGATGATGGTATGTTAATTAGACCTGGAGAGCAGTGAGTGACAACAAATCTCAACACCCTAGAAAGATATGTTGTGTGTCCAGCTGGTAGATAATACACCTCCAAAATATTCAGAGCCTACAATATCTGTGAATTTTTAAGGGTTTAAAGATATGGAGGATGTTCTTTCCATAGACACATCCTGTATCCCTATGACGAAAACAGCAGTTCCTGGTATATCTCTGGATTTTAGAGATAACATATACCACACTTAGGACCAGTGCTCTGATTCTTACTCTGTGACTTACCAGGCCTCCAGATTTAGGTGGAGCCCAGAGCAAGAGAGGGCTCAGCATCAGCCTGTAATATAAGCAGTCCTACCAAATAACCCAGTAGATTTAATTGAGCTAGAGGCACCTAATCATAGAAAAGGATGATTTGCAGAATATCCAGCAAATCCTGAAATTTGCAGCATAGACTCTTAGAAGTTTGGGTTTAATTTTTTTTAATAGTACTTGAATATCTGGTCCTGTTATGTTCTTGGGGCACAGCAGAGCCTCAGCAACTGACTGAGATGTCAAGAGACTCCAAATGGAGTTGTTCACAGTGAGCTGGTATGTCATATCTTCCAACTCACATTGTTGAGCAGGAGTATCACCAATCTGTCATATGCTAGAAATGACACATTTGGCATAGAACCTGTGCAAGTTCAGAAGCCAAAAGTAAAATTACATGGATAGTTGGCCCAAATCATCCATGCCATCCACCATTATTATATTACAATACCACCTTCAGCTTACACATAAGGCTTCAAGGGGTGGGGATAATAGGGGTGGTAGTGAGCGTCTCCAAGCAATGGATGGAGAATAATACAACTCTGCCCTGGTTCATCTCTATATGCTGGTGTGAATAAAACAGACTGCTATTTCATTTAATTTCACTTGTAGGTAGACAGATGCTCTTAGGACAGCAGCAGGGAAATTCCTCTCAGGAAGTAGAGAAATACACTTTTCATTAGTTTTACATAGGGGGAGAAATAGACCAAAGTTAAACTTTCTGTCTTGTGTGTATGCATGTGTGTGTTCAGTAGAGATATCTTATACATATCATATATATGATGATACATATAATATATACACTGACTAATACATACATATTTATGTATCTTCGTGTAGATGTGAAATACATATGTGATACAGATATATACATACATATGAGAAATATATATTTATTTACAATATTTATTTACAAATAAGTTAGTATTCTTCTTACATAACAGAGGCAAGGAAGAGTACTTCTGGAAGTAAGTAGATTCATTGATGTAATTTTTCCCTTTTTTTCCAGCGATAAAAGTAAATGGGCAATCATATCAATGCAATCTGACAAGGTCAAGGCAATCAAGGATCAGCAATAAAAGTTTGGATTTCTTCACCAGGCAAATAACTTTGATCAATTGATGTGGATTTGGGTGAGTGAAATCTGAGTGATGGATAAGGCAGATGATGAATATCAATTATAGTCACAAGACTATAGCTCGTCCCATTAACCCTCTTAATGTAGGTCTTTTTTCTTAGCAATCACTATGAACCATGAAGACAACTGATTAATGTGCAGAATAGCCTGTTCCAAATGATTGTTATGCATCACCCCACATCCTCATTACCCACCTGAGTTCAGCATAGTACATAGCCAGCACTACACATCAGATGGGTACCGTGATCTCAATCTACCTCTCTCTCTCTCTCCCTCCCTCCCTCTGTCTCTGTTTCTAACTATCTCTTTCTGTCTCTCTGTTTCTCTCCCTCTCTTTTTCTTTCCTAGGCTTGCATCTTTCTCTGGCTACTCAGGTGGATAAAGGTTTAATCTAGAGGTTCAGAGGAGTTAACATTCATGAGGCAATCCTCAACAATGCCATTATATAAGTATTTTCCAAATAGGATTTCTGGACTTATAGCCTCAAGGAAGCTAACTATTATTACGAAAATTTCTTACTTTTCTCTTCTTCCTGAATTTTTCCTTCATTTAATGGAGCAATATAATAACATTCAAATTCCAAGCCAATCAAATAGTAAAACACCATTAGTTTTCTGTATTAGAAAAAAAATTAAGGAGTTACATAGGTAATTCAAGTTGTATAAATGTGGATGGAATACAAAATTAGGCAACATAATTAGGTTCAAAAACTATGATTAAACAGAAACTTATGACAAAACTATCATGAGACCATCTGCTTCAGGATGTAACTAACTTCCATAATGCAATCTTTTTCTTTTGGGAAAACCCAATATATTTCCTTGGATGTGGCTCTTATGCATGAAGTTTTGCAAGGTTTTCCATTTTAGCCAAGATTTAGAAGCCAAAGACTATTACCCAAAGTGAGGCTTCTTCTTTGATTGTATTAAGCCTTCAGATGGCCACATTCAATATTCTGTGGATAAAAGCATCAAGAGTATTGGCAGAATCACAAGCTGTGGAATCACCCAGATGCATCTCTGAATGCCAATTCCAGTTGTCACCAAGTTTTAGTTTTTATAAAATGTGAATTTTAATACTTACTCAGTAGTGTTCAACCTAGTTGTCTAAGCCTTAGTTTTAAACTTTATTTAAAAAGCAATAATCAGACTTTGTTATATTGTTGTGAGGATTATGTTAAAAACACCACAGGAGCATAATATTATCTCTAAGATAAAATAAACATTTTAGATATATTAGATCATTTATCCCACTGTATCTGAGAAAGGGTGTGGATGAGCCACTGTTCATGGCTAGGCAGGCTGTTGAACTGAATAATGTTAAGAAGTAAAACTAATCATTAGTTAAACAAACTTTGTATATATCTGTAATGATATGGAAGGGGAGGTCCAGAATTTATAAATTTATTTGCTACCCCAAGTAAGGTGCTAGCATGAATATTTTGAATGAGACGAGGAATAAACCATTTTAATTAACTTTTGGTTTGCATATTGTATCTAACTTCTAACTGCTGAATAATGTCTCACAGAGGTAAGTACTGAAGTATTTAAGAATTTCAACAAATAAAATCACTGACTCTCACATAATGTTAAAATATACACCTGAAAATCATTTTATCCTAAATAATAAAGACACATTGCTAAGTAAGGGGCTTGTTAGTGTTTACCAAAGTGACCACTTACCTAAGCAATTAGAATAATTGCCAGATATTTTCTAGTGATTATACTTCAAACATAAAATATTTCTTAGCATCCTTACAAGGTTCTAAATCAGTTTAATTCAATGCTGTTTAAATCTAACCTATAAATAATCATTACTATTAACAAATACTTCTATGAAATAGGATTTAAGAAATATCATGTAATGAAACAAATAGGGATAATTAGATGCCAAGTCTTAAAATCTTCACTCTAAGTGTCAGCATCAGAGGTCTAAACCAGTGTTATTCAGTGACTCACAGACTGCACTTTGAATAGCACATTTCTGAAAAACCCAACTACTTAAATAAAGTAGTTGAAAGTACCTAGATAAGGTTAAAAATTAAATCTGTTTCTCTTAGACCTGGGCAAGTTCTTATCCAATTACTACAATGTGTAAAGTAAAGAAACAAGACAAAACAAAACAAATCCCAATTCCCACTGCCCCCCCCCCCAAAAAAGCAGTGACAGTGACAAGGTAGCGGAAGTTTCATAAAACAAAAACCCGAATTATAGCTTCCTATGTGCCAATAATATGAAGCATAAAATTACAATTAAAACAGTCTGGAGGGGGCATCTGGGTGGCTCAGTGGGTTAAAACCTCTGCCCTCCGCTCAGGTCATGATCCCAGGGTCCTGGGATCAAGCCCCACATCAGGGCTCTCCAATCAGGGGGGAACCTGCTTCCCCCTCTCTCTCTGCCTGTCCCTCTGCCTACTTGTGATCTCTGTCTGTCAAATAAATAAATAAATAAATAAAATCTTTAACAACAAAACAAACAGTCTGGAGAAAGGAAAGAAGAAAAATGAAGAATCACTTTCCTGACAAAGAAATTCAAACTGTGGAAGACCTTGGGGTGCCTGGGTGGCTCAGTGGGTTAAGCTTCTGCCTTCAGCTCAGGTCATGATCTCAGAGTCCTGGGATCAAGCCTCACATTGGGCTCTATGCTCAGTAGGGAGCCTGCCTCCCCCCTCCACCCGCCTGCCTCTCCGCATACTTATGATCTCTGTCTGTCAAATAAATAAATAAAAATCTTTGAAAAAAAGAACAAACAAACAAACAAAAACTGTGGAAGACCTCAATGGATACATTCCCATAGTGACAGCTAGCTTTATGTGTCAATTTGGCTAGACTACAATGACCAGATGTTTGGCCAAACAATATCCTGTATGTTTCCAGAAGGTATTTTGAAATGAGACTAACATTTAAATCAGTGAGTTGAGAAAAGCAGACTGCTCTCTGTAATATGGGTGGGACTCATCCAATCAGTTGAAGGCCTAAATATAACCAAATACTGACCTTCATCTAGCAAGAAGGAATTCCATGGCAGATGGTCTTTGGACCTGAACTGTCACATCAGCTTTTCCAGCCTGTCAGCCCACACTGCAGATTTCAGATTAATCACATGAGCCAATTCCTTAAATCTCTCTCTCTCCTCTCTTTTTATCTCTTCCTATATACATCCCATTGCTTCTGTTTCTCAGAAGAACCCTAATATATCCATAATTAAATTTTTCTTCTCTACTTATAATAAATAGATTAATTAGATTCAAAATTCATTAAAATCACTTTCCTGTACCTATTCAGAAAGCAAATGGCAAAAATTAATTAATTTACAGGCAGGGAAAACACAGACATTATCAAAGGAAAGGAAAAATTCTTAAATCTAAAATGAAATATAACTCATCCTTCATTTGAGTTGTATGTTTATTTTCTTAGGTTATTGATAATGAGTGGATTTTATTGAAGAATAGGAACCAATCAGTGGTGGATCGTAAGGCATAGTACTCTCTCGTCCCTTTGGACATCACTGATTCCCTGTATAGACATTTCAATCTATCATAGTACTGATCATTGATAAAAAATGATGAATAGTCAGTAAAAGGCATCACAGATAAAGGAAGAAAGGCAACCTGAAACTATTCAGTAACGAGATCAGAGTTTTAGAAACTGGAGGCTTTGTCCTTAAAGATTCCTAATAGAATCTTAGATTTTTTAAGGAGTTTTAGCAGTTCTCTGGTTTAATATCTCATCTGGTACTTGAGTCCTATCTATGACATCATTCCCATGATTCTGCTTGTCATGCTCAATGAAGGTCACCCTATGGGAAATCTGCTAATATAGTAAAAATCATCTCCTTTTCTCCACTAACCTTACTTCTACTCAATTAAGATACATGAAACAAACATAATTCTTATCTTCAGATGTTCACGTATTTGAAGACAGTCTGAAGAAGTTTCAGAAAAGATAGGCACCCAAATATTTCCAGTTTTCCATTCTCAAAAATGTCCTTCTCAGTGTGATCCTATGTACTTAAGCTTATTTAAGCTTTATAAGACAGAAGCCCTATGAATGCCTTTTTCATAGTAAATCTTAGGGATCTGAACAAAATTTCTAGTATTGAACAGTATGGTGTATATAAAACTTTTGGTATTAGAGTTATTTTACCTGACAGACAATAGTGGCAGATACAGGACGAAGTGTGGGAGAAAGATTGTATAGAGAAACAAGGTACTTCAGTTGAATCCCAAAAAGGCATCTTTGACAGCACTTAATTCTCCAGGACAAATTTTGTCTCAGTTAAAATGAGTTTTTAAGTAACGATATATTACATGAGCTATTTTACATGGAAGATAACACCTCTGATGGGATTAAATTGTAAATAAATGTTTCAAGTATTCTAAAGATTAACTTAGAATGAAACCATGCTTCCCATTGAATGAGCACTGTTCTTTTCTGAAATAACTAAGGGAATATTGTGTATTTCTCCTCTTGGTAGATTTCAACCTGTATCTTCAAGCTAACTGTATATCAGAAGAAGAGTATAATTAGAAGTTTAACTAGACTATATCTTACATTACTTTGTTCAAGTAGGACTAAGCTTTCTTTTATTTCCTTTTTTATTTAATATTTCAAGTGTGTTCATATTCTGTGATACAAATATAACCAGACAAGTCAAAGATTCAGCAACCAAATGCTAGTATAATACATATTTTTTAAAAATGTGATTGAGTTATTTGTACATTTACAAAGGAAGAGAAGATAAATAACTAGATTACAGGCTACAGAATCATGGCAACAGCCCGGAGAGCCCCTGGGAACAACTGTACATGTAGTAGAACATCTTCCCGCCTGTCACTGCTAGACAGCCACTCAATTTAGTGCATATGCACGTGCAAAATTTATGGAAAAACTCCACTCAGCCAACACACAACAGATTGTACCAAAAGAGAAAATACCTAAAGGAAATAAAATATGATCCTAAAAATGTTAGTGAATTAAAAAAAATAGTAGGGGGATTTCTTTTCTCTCCAAAGCGAATCCGTCTTAATGGAACTACTACTTTGCCAGCTACATTATAGGACCCTCATGAAAAACTAACAGCTGTATACATTTGAGGGATGAAGAGAAAAATGTTTGATAATGATCATTTTAGATGCCAATGTCATTTCAAATTCAAAAGATAGAAACTACAGGGAGCAAAAAAGACATTTTGTGAGGATTACGGAAATAATATTTCTACTGTCATTCAATGGGGCATTTTTATTCCACAAATACTATTTTTGCCTTATTTTTCTTTCAGGCTCAACTTTGCCCATTCTATAGGTGAAGAAACTCATGTAAATTATATGAAAGAAAGAAACAGGGATAAAGCATAATTGGGACAAAGGCTATGGAATATGTGACTGCACCTAGAGGGAATACTATAACTGAATAACAATAATAAAACATCCTCCACCCCTTAACTCACCGATTAACAATTCTGCTTAGTATTGTCTCTATCCTCATCTTTCTTTAAAAAATTAAATACTAAATACCACAAATCTCTTCATCCGTTTCTATTGAAATGTTGCGAGAAAGTAAAAAAAAAAAAAAAGTGAGATGGTTATAAAGAAAAGCAATCCCCGTACAATAGAGGTGGTGCATGTGCCAGAAACACAGTAAACATGTAACAGAAGTTTCAGATCTCTCGTATCAGTTCCCAATGTCTGGCCTGCACTGGACATTGATGGAGCCTGATACAGATGAGCCCAGGGAGAACTCCAAAAAGACTGTGTAAATATGGCAGACCCTCACCGGTTTTTTTTTTTTTTTTTAAAGATTTTATTTATTTATTTGACAGAAATCACAAGTAGGCGGAGAGGCAGGCAGAGAGAGAGAGAGCAGGAAGCAGGCTCCCCGCTGAGCAGAGAGCCCAACGCGGGGCTCAATCCCAGAACTCTGGGATAATGACCTGAGCCGAAGGCAGAGACTTTAACCCGCTGAGCCACCCAGGTGCCCCGACCCTCAGTGGTTTACTTCGACATGTCTCTCTCCTTTAGAAACATAACAGTAAATCACTTTATATCTCAATCACAACTGTTATTATGTTTTTTAGTCATGAAAGGACACAGATGGAGTTAGATTATGATTCTTGTGGAAAAATGTTTTATACAGAAGTTAAATCTGAGCTGAAGTTTTAAAGCGGTGCATTCTTACAGAGACGAGTGTGGAGGGCATTCTGGAAAGAAGGACTACGAAAATTAAAGGCATGGAGACTGTGGGCCAAAATGATTATTTGGAAAAGGAAGGAAGGGAAATTAATATTTATTGAATGTCTACAATACTCCAAAAACTGCAGTAAGTGCTTCCGTGTGTCATACAATTTAATACTCACAAAAACTTTTCAAGTATCATTATCCCCCATTAGTGTGAAGATAATTGTACACCAGTGATTTACTTAATATCTGCATTTTACAGATAAGAATCCTGACTATTCAGAGAATATCTTGTATGACAGGAATTTACAACACATACATGAATATAAGAAGAAGCTAAAAAGATAGCTAAATTAAAGAAGTCTTTGATTTCTGTATTAGTTTTGTATGGCTGTGTAATAAATTACCACAATTTTAGTGCTTTAATCAACACACATTTATTATCCCCAAATTTCTGTGAACCAGGAATCTAGGCACAGCTTAACTAAGTTCTTTGTTAGGGTCTCACAGGCTACAATTGTGTGAGTCAGCTGCATTCTCCTCTGGAAGCTTAACTGGGGAATATCCCACTTTCCTGCCCAAAGTGGTGATGGTACAATTTTTCTTGAAACTTTCGGACCGAGGATCAGTTGCTTTTGCTGACTCTTGGGCAGAAGCCAACCTTAGCTCCTAGCTGCTGCCCCCAGTTCCTGGAGATCCACCACAGTTTCTTGCCTGGTGGGTTACCCTGTTATGGCCACTTACTTCAAGGCACCAAGAAGAGTCTTAACACTAGCAGAGTGTAACATAATCATGGAAATTATACACCATCACCTTTGCCATATACTATTGGTTAACAGCAAGTTACAGACTCCACTCACGTTCAAGGTGTACACAGAGGTGAGGGTAAGTGGAGACAACCTAGATCTGTCTAGCATGATTGTTATGTTAGGAAAATTAAAATTCTGTCTGAGACAATTAGGAATTCATTCAGGACTTCTGAGTAGGAGTGAGAAATGATCAGAGTTGTGCTGAAAAAAAAAAAAAAAGAATGAGAAAATTTAGCTTTGCTTCCAAATAAATACAGTGATTAAAGAAATAGAACTTGAAAGTACTGCCTTTATTGCCTCTCTAATGTCAGGCCATAGCTCATGGACTGCTCCAGAAAGCACTGTCCTCTGGTCATTTGCAAATTGAGGAGCCCATGAGTTGCCTATGAGATGCCCATTCCATGTGAAGCATTAACACCATCTCCTCCCTGTGTGTCCTGATGACCATGAATAACAAGTTTAAGAAAAGTAATAAAGGAAACTAGCATGCTCCCTTGAGAGACTCCTGGTTGCTAAGACACATGCAGCCTTGGGAATTCAGCATTGATTGAATTTTGCACAGTGGTACAGTTTGTAAATTGGTCTGTGGGGTCAAACAAGACCCAGGGAAAATAGCAACTTGTAGCAAGGTGACATGTGAAGTTTAACCAGGGAACAACCTCAAGTAAAGTCTATGCCTAGGCTCCCAAGCAAGAGAACAGAGTATACTAGAGGAAGACACAGAATGAAATAAGCTAAGGAACCGATTAACCTAATCATAAACCAAGCATGTGGCAACTATACTGATAATTGCACTCTAGTGAGTCACTTATAATGCCATTACAGTGCACATTAGTCACCCTGCTGCCCTACTTGCCCAAAATACACTGCAGATTGCCAGTGTAACAGCTGTTCTCTGCTTTGTAGAGGTTATAAATGTTGTGGAAACAAAGAAGAATAAAGTAGATACCTTCTTGCACTCTGCTAGCTTGATTGCTAGGAGTAGCTCTATTTTTTCTACTTAATAAATAAAAATACATCCCATGGCGAGACTCCTTATTTTTACAGATGTTTAGGATTTAAAAAAAAGAAAAGAAAAAAAAAAAAAAAAAAACAAGTTTCCCAGGCACTGCTTTTAGTTTCTATTATCCAGTGTAACTTTTCATTGACAGGACAGGTAGTGAGACTAATGAAAATGACTCCATTATGGGGGTGATGATGTAGGGCATCAGATTCTCTGTCTTAGGAGAGATTTCTTGGTGAAGTTGCTGATGTAAAAACAGGGCAAGGACCAAGAATCCTCTGAAAAACTATAAAAGCACCTAGATGACACTGCACAAGGTGTGAAATAATTATAAAATCTAACCTCTTTGGGGGATGGGAACTGAGTTTTGAAAATAAAATATTTGTTCATTCAACCAATGTTTCCTGTGGGCCTGAATTTTTAGACACACTGTATTATACATGGGAGCTCTGAATGAATTAAACATGGTCTTTGTTCTCAGGGATTCATAATTTAGTAGCAATAATAAATATGTAAATAAATAATAAAAATAAATTGCAGTAGTATTTCAATGAAGTATGCACATACTACACCAAAGTTAACTGTTCTTGCCGTAGACAGATTTCAGGAAAAAAGGTGGTATCTGAGCTGGATTTGAGGGGAAAGTATGGTTTTGACAGATAGGAAAGGGAGGACAGAAGGTAACATTTCTCATGCGTTCATTTTACGGGACACCAAGCAGGATGTTTTTGCTTACATGATCCCATTTAATCCTTGCATCAGATGGTTGGTGCTGTTCTTAGTCCTTTCTCAATAACTTCCAATCACCAGTTTCTTTCTTTCCTTTTTTTTTTTTTTAATGTCGTGTTAGTCACCATATAGAACATGATTCGTTGTTTGGGTATAATACCCAGTGCTTCATGCAATATGTGCCTTCCTTAATTACCCATCATCAGGTTAAACCATCCCTCAACACCCCCCCAAAACCCTCAGTTTATTTCCTGTATTCCATAGACTCTCATGGTTCATCTCCCACTCTGATTTCCCTCTTCATTTTTCCCTTCCTTCCACTAATGTCCTCCATGCTATTCCTTATGTGCCACATATGAGTAAAACCACCAGTTTCTGCACCTCTATACCCGAGGCCTTTATTGCACAACTGTGAAAGGCAGTTCTTTCTCCTTATCTGAAAGGAATAAAGGCTAAAAGGAGTAGTTTTTAATTGAAAATACTTATGAGATGGCATATAAATATCTCAGCTCCTTGTCCTTCAGGTGGTCTAACTAATTTTATCATATATATATACGTATATATACACACATATATACACATTTATATACATATATGTATACATATATATGTAACATTACTGTTACAGCAGTAACAAGCACTAGTAGAGACTTTGTGTGTGTGTGGAAATCATATATATGTACTTATGATTTCCACACACACAGAATCTCTCTAGTGCTTGTTACATATATAAGTACATACATATATATGTGTGTGCATATATGTACACATATATACATACGTATATATATAATTTCCACACACACACACACAATCTCTACTAGTGCTTGTTACTCCTATAATCATATACACCAAATACACCAAAATTAGTAGCTTAAAGTGATGCAGAGTTCCGGAATTCAGAAGTCCAAAATAGATTTCACTGGGGTCAATATGAGGTGTCAGTTGGGTTGCATTCCTTCTGGAAGCTCAAGGGGAGAATTCTTGCCTTCCTCTTTCCAGCATCTAGAGGCTGCCTGCACTTCCTGCCTTGTGGCCACATCACTGCTATACCTCTGTTTCCATCATCACAGTGCCAAACAATGCCCCAGTTTAAACTGCCACTGCTCAGCATGGTAGCTTGTTCCACAGTGCAGTCCTTATCAGCAGGTAGTCTTTGCTCCCCGTATCACGTCCCCACTTCCCTCTAGTATTCTTCATACTTCCCCCAAAACAAACTACTTCTACCGGAATCAATTCTTACTTCCAGAAAAACCCAAACTAAAATAAAATCTATGTGGTAGGCCACTGCAAATTTCTTTGTGATGATGGGGAAATAAAATGTAGAGAGATTAAATAGCTTCTTTAAATTTTTGTAGCTGGAAGCTGTAAAGCCTATTCCAAGGCCCTTTACTCTATGAGCATATCCCTCTGCTGCTTATTGCTAATACAACAGTAGGTGTAGTGGTAGCTTCAGTAGTAATAATAGCAATAGTAATGATACTACTACTAATTTAAATTATTAAGAAGCACAACAGTAATTACAATAAACAACGCCCCCAAATCTAGCATCCTAACATGGCACAGCTCTTCAGAATCCACACAGTCCTTTCATGTGCATCGTATCATTTGAGCTTTGCAATAAGTGTATGATATCACCAGGTAAGTGTTTCAGGGGGAGGAAACAGCACCTATTCTGATACTTTAAGTTATGTAGCTTCAAAGCACAGAGGCATGAAAGAGAACTTTGTCTTATCCTTTTTGCACTATTTGTAGAAACCTAGCTGAAATGCAGAATGTGCAGTAGCTTGTGCAAAGTGATGAGGCGAAAAAACACATATATAGTGCCACAGTGCAATTAGTCCACATTTCAGAGCACCAACATATTTTTGGGGAACCCCCCTCCCCATATTCTGCCTCAGAACCTCTTGAATATTTTTTCTAAAGATTTTATTTAAATTCAAGTTAGTTAACATATACTGCATTATTAGTTTCAAGGATAGAATTTAGTGATTCATCAGCTGCACATAACATTACATCAAGTGCCCTCCTTAATGGCCATCACCCATTTAGCCCATCCCCCCATCTACCACCCCTTCAGGAATCTTCAGTTTGTTTCCTATACTTAAGAATCCCTTCCCCTATGTTCACATGTTTTGTTTCTTAAATTCCATATATGAGTGAAATCATATGGTATTTGTCTTTCTCTGATGTATTTCACTTGGCATAACACACTCTAGTTCCATCCGCATACTTGCAAATGGCAACATTTCATTCCTTTTTGATGACTAATATTCCATTGTATGTATATGCACTACCTCCTCTTTTTTCATTCATCAAGTGATGGACATTTGGATTCTTTCCATATTTTAACTATTGTGGATAGTGCTTCTATAAATATTGAGGTATAGGTGGCCCTTTGAACCACTACTTTTGTATCTTTTGGATAAATACCTAGTAGAGCTATTGCTGGATTGTAGGGTAGTTCTAACTTTCTGATAAAATTCTATACTGTTTCCACAGTGGCTGCACCAGTTTTCATTCCCACCAACAATGTAAGAGGGTTCTCCTTTCTTCGCATCCTCACCAACATCTATTGTTTCCTCGATTGTTCATTTTAACCATTCTGATTGGTGAGAGATGGTTTCTCATTGCGGTTTTGATTTGTATTTGCCTGATGATGAGTGATGTTGAGCATCATTTCATGTGTCTGCCATTTTTGGCTGGATTTTTATTTTGGGGGTATTGAGTTTGATAAGTTGTTTACAGATTTTGGATATTAACCCTTTATCAGATAGGTCATTTGCAAATATCTTCTCCCAATCCATGGGTTGCCTTTTGGTTTTGTTCATTGTTTCCTTTGCAGTGCAAAAGGTTTTTGTCTTGATGAAGTCCCTATAGTTCATGTTTGCTTTTGTTTCCCTTGCATCTAGATACATGTCTAGCAAGAAGTTGCTAGAGGTGGCTGAGGTCAAAGAGGTTGCTGCCCTTGTTCTCTAGGATTTTGATGGAATCCTGTCTCACATTTAGGTCTTTCATCCATTTTGATTTTATTTTTGTGTATGGTATAAGAAAGTGGTCCAGTTTTATTCTTCTGCATGTTGTTCTCCAATTTTTCCCAACATCATTTGTTGAAGAAACTGTCTTTTTTTTCTATTGGACATTCTCTCCTGCTTTGTCAAAGACTAACTGACTGTACAGCTGAGGGTCCACTTTTGGGTTCTCTATTCTGTTCCATTGGTCTAGGTCTCTGTTTCTGTGACAGTACCATATTGTTTTGATGATTACAGCTTTGTTATAGAGCTTGAAATCCAGAATTATGATACCTTCAGCTTTGGGTTTCTTTTTCAACATTACTTTAGCTATTTAAGATCTTTTCTGGTTCCATACAAATTTTAGAATTCTTTGTTCCAGCTCTGTGAAAAATGCTGGTGTTATTTTGATAGGGATTGCACTGAATGTGTAGATTGCTTAGGGTAGTTTAGACATTTTAGCAATGCTTGTTCTTCTAATCCATAAGCATAGAAATGTTCCATTTCTTTGTGTTTTCCTCAATTTCTTTTATAAGTTTCCAACAGTTTTCAGAGTATACTAGATATACTAGTATATCTAGTATATAGAGATATACTAGTATATCTAGTATACTAGAGTATACTTCTAGTATAGAAGTTTCATCTATACTCTAAAACTTATAATTGTGAGGGCTTAAATTAATAAAGCAAATCAAGTTACACTCTATTCAAATTGGTACAAGAGCACCTCTATTTAAAATATTTCATTAAAAAAATAAAATTTGTGTCTCGGTTTGTTATAACGGTTCCTATGGAATCTTCCATGGATTCCAGTTTAAATCCAGAAGTTAGATCACGTGATCACTAAAAAGCTTCTCTCATTCTAACATTGTAAAATAGAGACATACCTAATACAATCAGTTTGGTTCCAAATTCCCAGGCCCAGGAAATGACTTATATGAACATAAACTGTATCTTCCAGAGACCATAAGACACTGTTTCTCAAACTTTAATGTACATTGGAATCACCTGGGGATCTGTTAAAATGCATATTCCAATTCAGTAAAACTCTGGTTGTCACTCAATTCTACACTGGTGATGTCCATTGTTGCTCAGATCCGAGTTTATCTAGATCTCCAAACTCGACTCCCCTCAACTTAAATATCTAAATGTCTTCCCTCTCCTTTACTTATACTCTTTCTACATTAATTCTTCACTGTTATTTAACCAAGCAGGTTTATATTCAGTCAATGGTAAGGAAAAAAATATCATTTTACAACTTAACAATGGGCACAGTAAATATTCATTTAGTCAGCATTTCATCCAATTTAAAGTATACTATGTCCAAAACACTGTTATAGGTTCTGTGAGGAATAAAAATATAAAGATGATGTAGCCCATGTAATCAATACATATTATCTGTTAGACAGCCAAAAGGAAATACTGTGGAAACACGTTATTCTAACATTTGGGAGTTTCTTTGCTTCAGATGTTTATTTTTATCTGCCATGATGCAGAAAATAAATAATAAAATGGGAAAAAAATAAATACTTGGCAATGGCAACTGTTCCAGGTAATAGTGATAGCTGCATTAGTAACTCTAGCCAAGTCTTATGGGAGCTGTTTTTCACTGCAGTGACTTTTCATATCTCCATCTTCATTTGTTATGTGTTGATTTTATAACAAAACATCTCAAGCCTTTTTCTAAGGTCTTCCCCATTTTTTTTTCTTATTTAACAAACTATTACTGAAGGACAATAGTAGGTAACATTTATAGAGTTCTTTCCATGTTCCAGTCATTATTCCAAGATTTATGTGTATTAACTCATTTATTAATATATCACAGGTATCACTTTAACTTTTCCCTATAAGCAAATGATGGCCAACACAGACGAGAATTCTACAACCATATCTAAACTTCTGTCTCCTCAACAGGCATCTCTACAAGATATCCCACAGTCCCTTCAATCATATGCTGTCCCCAAGAAGATTTGCCATCTTCTCAGAAAACTTGTCCCTCTTCCTTTAATCCTATCTTGGGGGAGGATTTCACCACTACTTAGCTGACTTCACCATAGTCTTCTTTCTCCCTCTTTAAGTTTGCATTGGATGAATTTATCAGGAAGTTCTACAGCTCCAATTATCAAAAGGCCTCTTCATCGATTCTCTCATCATTCTCCCGCCACAATACCTAACTGGATTATTTCAGTGGTCTTGTAAAATTTTCCCCTGAGTCCTTGTAGAAAACTTTCACTGCCAGAGTAATTTTCCTAACATATTTATATCACTCTTTTGCTTGAAAATTTTATACATTTCTCCATCACATACCATTCAGGGATTCAAAATACAAACTTTATTTGTAGATATATGCTAATCCATGCCCACCTGGCTCTTGTATAGGGCTACCTTAAATTGTGTGAGTTGTAACTTTAAAACTTGATTTAATTACTGGACCCCAAGCATGAGTCTTTGTTTATTTTTACCTTAGGTTCATGAAAAAAAAAAAATTTTTTTTAAAAAGTTAGTATTTGAAACTAAGTGCTAGCCCACACAGTATAAGGGATAGTTTCTGTAATTCACTCACTGTCAGTGGATCTTCTAATGTCCTCATTAGAGTGTAAACAAACTCAATGAATTGATTTTCAGAATTTGATTATTAAAACTAAATTATTTGAGTTACAAAATCTGTATTTTTAAAATTTAAACTTTAAAATGTTAAAACATCAAAACGTTAAAATTTGGCATCATGAATAACTCATCATTTAATGCAATATAATCAAGTGACATTTAAGAAAATAGGTTGTACTATTCCAAGTATTTTGCTAATATTCTCAATATTCTTATTTGCTTAAAAACAATATTTTAAGTAAAATAATTAAGCTTCCTTTGGATTTTTGATGTTGTTCCAAAGAAGCTAAAAAAGCAAATGAGACACTACATTATGAAATTTATATACTTCTCTTTCTACATTGAAAAATACATACATTCTACTTTCTTTGAAAAAATAATAATAAGGATAACTTTAAAGATTTATTTATTTATTTATTCAACAGACAGAGATCACAAGCAGGCAGAGAGGCAGGCAGAGAGAGAGGAAGGGAAGCAGGCTCTCTGGTGAGCAGAGAGCCCGATGTGGGGCTCGATCCCAGGACCCTGGGATCATGACCTGAGCTGAAGGCAGAGGCTTTAACCCACTGAGCCACCCAGGCGCCCCTAAGGATAACTTTAGATTGAGATATTTTGAAAACGGGGGGTTTTTCTGCATGATGATTATAATGACTTATATAAGATGACATAAATGTTGTTGACTTTATCATATTTTTATACAGAAGATTTTCCTGTAATGTATAGGCAGAAATGCCATCCCCCTCATAAGACTTGACACAACCTGTGCATCTCTTGAGTTTCTCTCTCTTTTTCTTTATTATAAGCTGTTAAAGTAAGTCTCAGTAGAATTTGTGACCCAGTCCTTGACTCACAAATTTCAGTTCCAGGCAAGTTCTCACTTTGTTATGCTTAACAAACATTTCAGTGAAGTTTCTATCAATAAGCTGTTACA